>NC_054831.1:70583953-73083953 GCF_018345385.1 Vulpes lagopus
TTCATCCATGTTGTAGCATGTATCAAAATTTCATTCCTTTTTAAAGTGGAATAACACTCCATTGGATATATAGATTAATCTATCTAGAGAGAGATATAGCTATAGATAAATAGATATCACACTTTATTCATCCATCCATCCACTGATGAACATTTGGGTTGTTTCCACCTTTTGACTATTATGAGTAATGCTGCTGAGTCCTTGCTTTCAGTTCTTTGGAGTACATACCTAGGAGGAGAATTGTTGGATCAGATGTTAATTGTGTACTTAATTTTTTGAGGAACTGCCATACTGTTTTCCATAGCAGCTGCACCGTTTTTCAGGATTCCAATTTCTTCATGTCAACACTTGTTTTCTTCTTCTTTTTTTATAATAGCCATTCTAATGGGTGTGAAGTAGATCTCGTTGTGGTTTTGATTTCCTTTTTTTAATGACCAGTGGTGTTGAGTATCTTTACATTTGCTTATTTGCCATTTATATACTTTCTTTGGAGAAATGTCTATATAAGTTCCATTCTGCCCACTTTTGAATTGGGTTGTGTCTTTGTTGTTAAATTGTAAGAATTCTTCACATATTCTGGATATTAATCTTTCATCAGGTATATGATTTGCAAATATTTTCTCCCATTCTGTGGGATGTCTTTTCACTCTTCTGATAATGTCCTCTGATGTGCAAAAGAATAGCACATAAAAAAAAAAGAATAGCACATTTTTTGATATACTAACAAAATGTGTGTGCATCACCACCAATTCCAATTACATTTCATCTCTTCAGGCTTCTTAATTTTAAAAAGAATATTGTTTTAACCTCAACATAATACTCTACCAAATTTCATGTTTCTATCATCACTATAAAAATATTATCTTTGTTGAATGTTTTAAGTGAATCATAGTAGCATATACCATCATGTCACACATTTTCCATTTGAAGGAATCACTTTTAAAAGGTTAACTTTCACTCTAAGAATTATGGGTAAAAATTCAGCCATTATTAAAGTGATTTTCTATTTGAGGCATCAATGACACTGCTATGAAACCATAATTTAGCTGTTTGAAAGTTCTTGTTCTGCTAATGGAGTGAACACATTGACAGCTATCACTTCACCTTTTGTGTTTGTAAAAAAAATTTGAAATTTAAAAATGAGCAAAATTAATTTGCAATGGTCACTTGAACTTAATAAAAAGGTGTGCTTCATGGAGTAATATGTAAGCCCACCTTTTATGGATGCTTACAGCCTTCCTAAAGTTGCTATACCTTATTGCTTTGTGGACATTTCTTCAGTTCATTTGTGTCTTCTGCTTTTCAGGCACTTAGTGGTAACACTTTCCCCCATGATGAATAATAGTTCATGCCAAAAAATATTTTGTAAAAATAACACATTTATCATCACCTTCCTTAAGAAAATTAAACAGTAATTGTTTCCTATATATGAACCTCCAATACTTTCAGCTCATTGCTACTAAGAGAATTTATTTGAAAAAGAAAAGCATTGCCAAATAATGACATAAATAATAAACAATTGTAGATTTACACCATGTAATACATAACAAAACTACTAAATTAGGAGCATTTAGACTAATCTTAATTCAATCTTTAACAGGACAACCCACCCTTATTTTCTGCACATATTTCAAATACATCTAAAGTTCCTCAGCTTTCTCATTAACCATACCAGCTGGCAGCTTACTGGCTTCTTGCTTCTTGGAGGCCAATGCATAGTGGCCAAGCCACAATCCGTTGGTATTATACCAAATGGCCAGTAGGGGCAGCAGTGTCAAAAATTTCTTTTCAACACAGTTCCAAAACTAGAAAAAACTATCCTTATTCTTTTTGTTCCAGAATATTTATTTTTAAATCAGTAAACACTCTGCATGCTCTCTATCAAAAGGAAATTTTAGTTAGGTGGCATCAGGATATCATTGGGGAAAATGGAGTGTGTAATCCATCTCTGGTTGCCTTTTAAGATTTAACAATTATGTTATGTTATGAGCTCATTCTATTTACTGCATATATGTCCCACATTACTTGACATGATCTTGGCAAACGCTGGAAGAATAAAGTAGAAGTCCACCAAAACTCTCCTGCCTTATTTTTTTTTTAATTGTATTAACATATTTGAGAGAGCACACAAGTGAGAGAACACAGCAGGGGGAGCAGCAGAGCGAGAGGGAGAAGCAGATGCCCCACAGATCAGGGAGCAGGAAATGGGGCCCCACCTCAAGACCCTGGGATCATGACCTGAGCCAGAAGCAGCTGCTTAACCGAATGAGCCACCCAGGCGCCCCTTTCCTGCCTTATTTTAGTGCAACTGTTATGGCAAATTTTTGTTTAAAAGTGAAAAAGTTTAGGACAAGTGCATTTTTAATTAAATTTAAGACTAAAAGCATTCTGAGAAAATATGCATAAGTCAAAACTGTTCAGAGAAAAACAGGACATGGTCACCTACTCGTAGAGAATGACCATGTTCTACTTTATTACTTTTTTAAAGATTGATTGATTGATTGATTAGAGAGAGAGAGAGAGAGAGAGAAGCAGACGCCCCACTGAGCAGGGAGCCTGATGCGGGGCTCAGTCCCAGGACCCTGAGATCATGACCTGAGCTGAAGGCAGATGTTTAACAGACTGAGCCACCCAGGCTCCCCTACCATGTTCTACTTTAGAAGATCCTGGCAGTTTCCCAAGGTGATTATTGGAATTTACATCCCACCAACATCTCAGACCATTTGCCTTTTACTTTTTGACCATTTCAGTATATACACAGTAATGCTAAATTTGGGGTTTACTTTTACTTTACCTGATTAATGAAATGATACACATGTTTTTTTTACTACTTGAATATACTTTTTTTTTTTTTTGAGGTGCCTGCTTAAGCCCATTTGTCTTTTGGGTTCTGTGTATATGTGTGGTTTTTTTTTTTTTTCTCATTGATTTGTAGTAGTTCTTAATATATTTGATATCAAATAAATCACTCATTAGTTACATGTGTTGTAAATACTTGTGCTACTCTCAGGTGGCCTTTTTGGCCTCCAAATGGTTTCTTCTGTCGAATAGATGTTCTTAATTTAAATGTAGGCCAATTTCCTACATAATCTTTATTCAAAGATCATGAATATATTACCTTATGTTATTGTCCTAAAGCTTTGTTTTTTAACCTGTCATACTGAGGTCTACAATCCTTCTAGAATTGATTTTGGGTTATAGTAAGAAATAGGGGTAATACCTTCTTGTTTCCCATACTCATATCTACTTGATTATCATTTTTACAAAAGAGTTTCCTTTTCCTACTAAGTTTCAGTGAAGGTTCTGTCACAAATCAGAGGACTCTATGTTTAGATCTGTTTCTGGACTCTATTCTGCACTCACCTGCTTGACTCTGCCTATGCCAAACGGCCTTCTGTCTCAGTACTATAACCTGGTAATAGTTTAGTTTTTGGTGGTATGAGTATTCATAAATGTATTTCTGTCTCAGTACTATATAACCTGGTGATAGTTTAGTTTTTGGTGGTATGAGTGTTCATAAATGTATTTCTTTTTAAAGACTGGCTTGGTGAGTCTAGGTTCTTTGCATTTCCATATATATGTTAGAATTAGCTTCTTAATTTTATCCAAAACCAAAAAAACTCTGCTCGGATTTTGCTTGGGTTGCAGTACAGCTAAGGATTAATTTGGGATGAATTGACAATAATATTGACTGTTCAAACCAGAACATGGCATATTTCTCTATTATTAAGGTCCTCTTTAATTTCTCTCAGCAATACTTTGTAGTTTTCAGTGCAGACATCTTGCACATCTTTTAGAGTTATTCCTATATATTTTACATTCTTTGTGTTATTATCAATTCTATTTTTAAATTTCATCTTCTAATTGTTCACTGCTAGCATATAGAAATGCAATTGATTGTTATATTCTGAATTTGTATACAGCAACCTTGTTAAAGTCACATAAGACGAATGTTTTGCTTATAGACTTTTAGATTTTTTATACTTGCTGTCACATAATATGTGAATAATGGCAGTTTACTTCTTCCTTTATAATCTTTGTACCTGTATTTCTTCTTTATACTTTAAATATTTTATTTTTTTAAGGTTTTTGGGTTTTTTTGTTTTGTTTTGTTTTGTTTTTTTATTCATGATAGTCACAGAGAGAGAGAGAGAGAGGCAGAGACACAGGCAGAGGGAGAAACTGGCTCCATGCAGGGAGCCCGACGTGGGATTCGATCCCCGGTCTCCAGGATAGTGCCCTGGGCTAAAGGCAGGCACTAAACCACTGCACCACCCAGGGATCCCAGTATTTTGTTATATTCACCACGACCTCTAGTACAATGCCAATAGAAATGGTATTAGCAGACAGGTCACTACAGGGGGAAGACATTCACTATTTCACTGTTAAGTACAATGTTAGCTGTAAGGTTTTGTAGGTACCCTTTACCAAATTAAGGAAGTCTCCTTTTACTCTCGTTTTACTGAGAATTTTTAAATCATAAATGTTATCAAATGTTTTTCTGCACATATTCAGATAATGATGTAGTTTTTCTATTTAATTCTGTAATGTTAGTGAATTACATAGTTGGATTTTTTTTTAGTCTTATGCTAATTTTGCATCCAAGAATAAATCTCACTTGGTCAGGACTTATTCTTCTTTCTATAATTGGTTTCAATTTGGATTTTTTCTGTCTATATTCATGAAAAGGATTAGTCTATAATTGTCTTTTCTTCTAATATCCTTATCATATTTTGTATCAAAGTTATACTAGCCTCATAAAAAAAGGCAAAACTCATTCCCTCTTTTTTCTGTTTTCTAATAGAGTTTGTATAACATTAGTATTATCTCTTCCTTAAATGTTTAGAATAAACCACTAGAAAAAATATATGGCTTAGATTTTTTTTGTTGGGAGATATTTTTTCAAGATTTTATTTATTTATTTATTTGAGAGAGAAAGAGAGAGCTGAGAGCATGAGCAAGGGGGAGGACCAAAGAAAGAGAAAGAAGCAGATTCCCCGCTGAGTGGGGAACATGATGCAGGACTCAATCCCCGGACCCCAGGATCATGACCTGAGCCAAAGGCAGATGCCCAACTGACTGAGCCACCCAGGTGCCCCTGTTGGGAGATTTTAAATGTTTTGTTCCAACCATTTAACATATATAATACTATTTAGTTTTTCTGTTGTTTCTCTGTCAGTTGGAATAAGCAATGTTTATCAAGGTATTTTATTTTATTTGTTGAAGTTTATCAGTAGAAAGTTGTTCATAATGTTCTCTTAGCATCTTTTTATTATTTATGAGACCTAGAGTGATGTTCTCTTTTTATTTCTGATATTGATTGTGCCTTCTCCTTCTCTCTGTCTCTCCCATTTTTACTTTTCTTGATCCATCTTGCCAAGGAGGAATACATTTTATTAGTCTTTTATTTTAGTGAAGTTTTGCTGGTAATTTTCTATGAAAGTATCTTTTTTCCTAACAATTTGAGAAGGATATTTTTACTGAATATAGTGTTCTAGGTTTTCAGTTCTTTTCTTTCATCACAAAGATGTCATTCCATTGAATTATGGCTTCATTGTTTCTGCTTTGAGGTCAGCTGTCAGTCTTGTTGCTTCTTTGAGGGTATTATGTTTTATCATCCCCCAGCTGTTTTTTGGAATTTCCCTTTGGCTTTGTTTTTTCGGCAGTTTTACTATGTTATGCCTACATGTGGTTTCCTTTATATTTACCCTGATTGGGGATTATAATGCCTCTTGAGTCTTTTCAATAGGAACATAGAAATTTGTTTTCTTTTAAATTATTGTGGCTTTAAGGGTGATAATTAATTGAACATTTTTTTCCATCTGTGAGTTTATAGAAAAATCCTGACTGTATACAGTAATTAGAGACATAGAGATTAAATATTAACATTATTCCTAGTAATTCTGCAATTGAAAAAAAAAAACTAATATCAGATTACAAGCAGATTTCTAATATTCCACCTGAAGTCTAAACCTCAAGGCAACTTTCCCAAGGGAAACTTTTCATTTGGAGACAAGGCAACCTGACTGAATTGCTGCCTACCACTTTTTGTAACATAATAGTAAGGAAAGAGGGAAATGATCCTATAATCTGGAAGACAGATCATGTGTGCTTACCTCATAGCAAACTGAACCAGAAACCAATAAACTTAGTTTGTGGGCAAATAAGCCAGAGAAAAAGAAGGAACTAAGTTCCTACTTCCAGTGTCATTGATTAGATAAGTCACTCCCTCAGGTGAAGGGAGAGATTCCTCCCATATTTTTTCTCCTAAGGGAGCAAGTTAAAATTCTCCCCACTCCATGGGAACAAACTGCCTGAGACAAACATTTTCCTTAAAGATAAGGAGACTAACGTTTTTGTTTTGGGGGGGGGGGGTTGTTGGTTTTTTGTTTTTTGTTTTTTAGTCTGGTTCCCAATCTAAAAGTTTAGTGAATTTTTTAGGGTATGCCTTAGATTGTGCAGAAATTCCTAAAGAGGTGAGTACACATACTTCTAAGTTTGTTTGTTTTTTTTTTATAGTTTATTTATTTAAGCAATTTCTACTAGACACAACGTGGGGCTCAAACTCATGACCCCAAGATCGAGAGCCACATACTCCACTGACTGAGCCAGCCAGGTGCCCCTTCTTCTAATATATTTTATCTTCACTAAATCTCTATATATTTTCTTATGTATCTAAATTTAAACTTCTATAGACTTCTTCCACTCCTCTACACCTCTCTTTCCATGAGCATAACAAAAAACCATTAGTGAATGCAAGAATCCTTAAATCTTTTCTCCTTAAAAGCCAAGAAAGGATGGAGAATTTCTAACAGGTATAAATTAATATCTTCAATGTTTCTTTTGTTACAAATAAATAAATGTTATATCTTTTATAACAAGCCCATTTCAAACACACTGGAGTTTATGTTAATGTAATGATTTGCTGGTTGCCGGGAAAACCAACCATGAATAGAGGCTTAAAATTTTTCTATCCCATCCTCTGACTTCCAGGAGGGGAAAGGGGCTGGAGGTTGAATCAATCACCAATGGCCAATGATTTAATCAGTCTTGCCTATGTAATGAAGCCTCCATAAAAACCCCAAAGGAGTATGTCTAGAGAGCCTCCAGATTGATGGAGATTCCAGCATAGTGGTGCCCCTGGAGAGGGCATGGAACTCCTCACCCCTTCCCACATACCTCACTCTATGCATCTCTTCTATTTGACTGTTCCTGAGTCCTTATCAGTGATCTAATAAGTAAAATGTTTCTCTGACTTCTGTGAGCCACTCTAGCAAATTAATCAAACCCAAGGAAGGGGCCATTGGAATTTCCAGTTTATAGCCAATAGTCAATAACACAGGTGACAACCTACACTTGTGACAGACATCAAAAGGGGGTGGGGAGCAGTCTTAGAGGACCAAGCCCTTAACCTGTGAGGTCTGATGCTATCTCTAAGGTGGGCATCATCTTAATGCAGTTAAATTGCAGGACATCCAGTTGGTGTCTGAGAATTGTTTGAGAAGGGGACCCCTACATCAGAATTGGGTACAGAAACTTCTTCATGTGCCATTTAGGAAAATTCAACATTGTTTGGAAAATTCAATATTGTTTAGAAAGTGAAAATTTCAAGAAACAAGGTTTGGGGGATAGCAGCATAAACTACCAAAACAACCATCTTGTGTTTTTTTGTTTTGTGTTTTCTAATTTGCTTTCTTTTATTCACAAATTACCAGTTGTGTGAGTAACTCAAAATAGGTTATTTTGATTTCATATACAAAGAACTCAATGTAAATATTGAATCATCCAACAACAAAACAGTCAATGCTACATTTTATAGTTAAATTATTCCATGAAAAAAACTTGAGTAGGTTATTGTTTTAAGAGAAACACCCATGCTTTAATGTAGGAAATAACAGGAAATTCCCTGAAATAAAAACAGTGTTTTGAGGAGCATACTGAATTCCCATGAGTCAATGGAAACATTTAATGTTTTACAGTTTTCCAAAGACGAATTCTGTGGCAGACCCTGTTCTCTTTCTTAATACGTTGATGCCAAGAAGGAAGAGAATCAGCAGTTCCCTTCCAACTGGAATAAAAAATTATTCTAATATTAACAAGTAATTTTGCTTATAGTAGACTCTCCAAAGGAAATAAAGATGGTTTACATGAGGAGAGCCATCAAAACAAAAGCATCTATTCAAGAGGAATCAGCAAGAATTTGAGCAGCTACTGAAAGTATCAGCCAATTCTAGCGGAAAGTGTAAACAGTATTTTCCACTTCAGAAAAATACATCTTATCTCAGTGATTGTTCATCAAGACATGAAGCTAGCAAGTGTTCAATATTCTGTTTTAGGATAGCACAAGGGAAGTTCCACTTACAAACCTGGACAAGAGACCAGTAATCACTGTCCCTGGCAGTTCAATTAAATGTTTAAACCATCACAGGAGCAATTTTCAGATAATAGTGGAAGTTTATGCACCTGGAAAAGATAAAATAAAACCTGGAGAATTGAATGATCCTGTGTATGCCATCCTTAATTCATTAAATTCCATTTGCATAAGAACCCTGTCAATTAACAATGGGGCAATGGTCTGAATGATTATATAGGGAAATCTAAATCCACATTGCCACCCTGCCAGACTCCTTGAGGACCAGGACCTTGTCTTATTCATCCCCAAGGACTCACACTACTAGGCCTTTCAATGTATTTCAATTAAAGTGCATTAAACCAAAATGATGTTTATAAGCTAAGTTATGATTTAGAAAAGGACAAATTAATAATGATAATTTTCCAGTACTTTTTATTTGATCAAATTGAGAACCTTTTTTGCATATTATTCCTTTATTCCTTTATTTACTTATTCCTTGTCTCTGCTTGATGCCAAGCATCTTGAGGAAAAGGAAGCTGTCTTATTTGTCTTCATACTATCAGCCTAGCATAGGAAGAGTTCAATAATTATTTTTTAAATGAACGAATGAGTGAATGAATGATTCTTTAAATTCTCTCATATTAGAAATTACAAATCTATACTCATGCAGAAAATCTGGGTAAAGATATTGTGACAGAGGAACACTGAAAAATACAACCCAAAATAGGATGTGATAACAACAAATAAACTTAACTAAGCATGAACAACTTGTATCCATCCAATATAAAGTTAAAATCTAAAACATAATCAACAAAGTTGCAAAGGACCTACCATTATAATAGTATCATTAGTCAACAAAGTATTTGCATCAATATAGGATCCAAACTCCATTAGTTCAAGTGTTAGGGGAAAGCATAAACCAGCTCAGGAAAAGCAGTCTAGATTCTCAGTGCAAAGCAAATGGCAAAGATAAGCAATAATAAAAAGGGACTTAAAATCAAAGTCATGATAATCTTACTATAGCTGCCATGCTACCCTCAATACCTCTCATTTTCATCATTGACTCTTGAATGTCCATCAACTTGGGAAAGATAATAACAAATCCTTTTTATTTTCTTTTAAGATTTTATTCCTTTATTTGAGAGAGAGAGAGAAGGGAGAGGGCAGAGGGAGAGTGAGAAGCAGACTCTCCACTGAGCAGGGAGCCAAATGTGGGGCTCTATCCCAGGACCCCAGGATTGTAACCTAAACAGAAGGCAGATGCTTTACCAACTGAGCCACCCAATTGCCCCCAACAAATCCTCTTTAAAAGTTATTAGCAATTTGGGATTGGATGTGAATCTTCCCAGTACCCTGAAAAAAGATGGTATCATTCATTTTTACAGAGGAGCAAGTTGATGTTCAGGAATTAAATAACTTGATCCCAGGTCTGTCTGACTCCACAGCCCATGCTCCTTTTTTTTTTAATGGAGATATAATTACAGATAACATTGTATGAGTTTAAGGTGTACAACATGTTGAATTTATACATTTATATATTGCAATATGATTACCATTGTATTGTTTGCTAACCCCTCTATCACCTCACATAATTATAATTTCTTTTCTGGAGTGGGAACAATTAAGATCTAGTCTCCTAGCAACTTTGAAATTTATGATACAGTATTATTGACTATAATCACTATGCTATGCATTAGCTCTCCAGGACTTATCTACTAGTTGCAAGTAAGTACCCTTAAACAACATCTCCCTGATTCCTCCACCCCAAAACCCCTGGTTACCACCATTATACTCTGTTTTTGAGTTCAGCTTTTTAAATGTTCTTCATGTAAGTGATATCATACACTATTTGTTTTCTTCTGACTTATTTCATTTACTATAATGAAGTTCCATCCATGTTATTGAAAATGGCAGGGTTTCCTTTTTTCACATGGCTGAGCAATAGGCCATTATGTGTATATGTGAATATATATATAACATACATAATATACTAATCTAATATATAATATATGTAGTAATATATATAGTAATATGCCATTACGTATATGTATATACACCAGATATTTTTATCCATCATCTCTTGGCAGATATGTAGGTTGTTTGTATATCTTGGCTATTGTGAAAAATACTACAATGAACATAGGAGTGTAGATATCTGTTTAATATTCTGTTTTCCTTTGGATACATACCCAGAAATGGCATTGCTGGATCATATTAAAAATTCTATTTTTAATTTTTTGAAGAACCCCCATACTGTGTTCTATACTTAAAGCCCATGTTCTTGATCACCATCCTAAAGTGCCCTATAGCCTAGGTTGCTTGTTGATATCTCAAGCTCAGTGTGCTTAATCCTATAAAAAAATACTAATACCCTAAGAGACAAAAGATTGGCCTCTCTTCTGATACTGATTGCTTGCTTATCTTTGTCTCATTACTAAATCTAAAGAAAGAGAATACTGACAATCACCCTTCATCAAAATGTTGTGAGAGGGATCCCTGGGTGGCGCAGCGGTTTAGCGCCTGCCTTTGGCCCGGGGTGCGCTCCTGGAGACCTGGGATTGAATCCCACATTGGGCTCCCGGTGCAGGGAGCCTGCTTCTCCCTCTGCCTATGTCTCTGCCTCTCTCTCTCTCTCTGTGTGACTATCATAAATAAATAAAAATTTTTAAAAATGCCCTTTAAAAATGTTGTGAGAGAAAAATGAAATAATATATGAAATTCCATCAGCCTAATTTTTTGTGGGATTTATTTATTTTACAGAGAGCATGCACTCACGCACACACACACACACACACACACACACACACACGTGGAGAGGGGGAGAGGGAGAGGGAGAGGGAGAGAGCATCTCAAGCAGACTCCCCACTGAGCACAGAGCACAAAGTGGCACTCAATCTCAGGACCCTGAAATCATGACCCAAACCACTGTCAGCAGTCAGATGCCCCCACATCACCCTGATTTTTATGGATACTGACTTAACACCATGGTGCAGGCAACTTGGGCATTAGGAGTATAAACCATGACCCCAAATCTTAAAAATCTTTCATTCTAGCTAAGGAGGCCAGAAATCATTTAATAATTTCTAAGCAATTCAGTACAGCCCACAAATACTGTGTTCTTTCACCAGAAAGCCAGATCCATGAAAGCATGTTCACTGTGTATCCCCAACATCTAGAATGGAGCAAGGCATGTAATTAAGTCTCCATAAATATTTGTTAAATGAATAATAGTGAATTAGCCTATTCATACTTGAGTTAATGCACTTTGGGGACAAAATGCTATTAACATTTATTTTTAGAATCTTAGAAAAAAGACATTCCCCTGTGCTTGACCCTTTCTGACCCAAGTGCCCTCCTTGTATATACATATCCTCAATCTCTAGGTCAGCATGTTAGGAAGTCCATGGTGTCTATAATCATGCAACCCTCAGAATTTTATTTTTTTAAAAGATTTTATTTATTTGTTCATGAGAGACACACAGAGAGGCAGAGACACAGGCAGAGGGAAAAGCAGGCTCCCTGCAGGGAGCCCGATGTGGGACTCGATCATGGGACCCCAGGATCACGCCCTGAGCCTAAGGCAGATGCTCAACCACTGAACTACCCAGCCATCCCAACCCTCAGAATTTTAAAAAGAATATATCTATGGAATAGAATTTCAGCTTCTGGAAATATGATGTGGACAGGATGGCCTGAAACCTTCATACTAAAAATGCTAAGTCAGGAATTTTAAAATCACTCTTTTACATGTATAAATGAACTTAAAAGATAGTGAAGTAAATTCTAAGACCAAGAACAAAGCAGGGACACAGGCCTATTTAGGGGAGGTGGACGCTGAGCCACCTGTTACCTTAAGGCACCAACTGATAACAGGTAACTCAGAGCATAGCAGAGCATAGCAGATGAGTATCAAAGTCAGGAGCTCATGTAAGGCAGGAAATCAGATCACAACCTCCCCCTGTCCCTGCTCAAAGATTATGCAGTGCTGTAGCCTCAAAGAAAGCATCAGTGAGAAAAGGCATTGTGTTGGCGGGGCAATAGAGAGGAAACGTGGCTGGTTGTAAGGAGGGAGATGACCCCCCCACCCCCCAGTCTGCCCCGATCATTGTGTCCACAGGAAGCCCTGCACAAAGGTCTGGGACATAAAATCACTCTATTTGCAGTCTGGGAAACCACATGCCAGGAATTTCCTTCTAAAAAGGCACCAGCAGAAGCAAGTGTAATTCCTCTCTGGAGGGTTGGACCTTCAACCCATTTTGACACCCAAGAGATCACAATCTGAGATTCTATTTTACAAGCAGTTTAACTCATTTGAATGGATTAGGTCTTCCAATATGGCCTGAACCATAGCTGACCTCATTTGCCACGGCTGAGCACTCTAGATATCCTGGAAAAACGTAGAGGCAGTTGTATTCCATGCTGGAATGGATTTCCTTAATTCTTCAATTTCTAGAAGACTTGCCAGTAGCAACTGTTATTTTGCAGGCAAGTTGCTATCTCCTGAGGGCTCCATAATTCTCTTCCATCCACAGGCAGATCCATTTACAATGAATGTTTTAAAAATCAAGTTATATCATTAATATGTCTTTTGTTTTAAATGTGTACCCCTCTCAGAGAGAGATTGATAAACCTCTGCTAAAGAGAAAGGAGGCAAGGAAAACGCATGCCTTCTTCCTATGTCCTTTATCTTTTGCCTGGAAATCTGGATTGGGAAAGAAATTGTAGTTTTCGCTACATGATTATGATTTTGTTATCTTATGCTAGTGAGTTTTTTTTTTTTACTTTTCCCCTTCACTTATAAGAGTAGATGTATCCTCTGTACAGTATTATAAGCAGATTGAGCATTGTGATTTGGGATTCAGTAGCATCTGTTCCTTCAAAGGCTCTGACAGGACCTTTCAGGTCGCACATGGGGCAGTGACAATGATAAACTTGGATACACCCTTGTGGATGGGGGAGGGGGGGTGGGGCATGGCTTTAGTGCAGTCAAGTGGAATGAAAGAGCAAGAAGGACCTGGTCTAGTGGCCTGTTCCATAACCACATTACAGGTGGGGGCCCAAGGCTTCAGGGTTTGACGAAATTTTTATGAACTGTAAAACAAAAGACACAATTTCAAACACCAAATTTTAGATATTAGCTAATAAACATTCCTATATATTATAGGGTTTTTTTTTAAGTAGACACCACATCCAGCATGGACCCCAATGCAGTGCTCAAACTCATAACTCTGAGATCAAGACCTGAGCTGAGATCAAGAATTGGATACTGAGCCACCCAGGCTCCCCCACAGGATACTTTTTTTAAGATTTTATTTATTTATTCATGAGAGACACACAGAGAGAGGCAGAGACACAGGCAGAGGGAAAAGCAGGCTTCGAGCAGGGAGTCTGATGTGGGACTCGATCCTAGGACCCCAGAATCACACCTTGAGCTGAAGGCAGATGCTCAACCACTGAACCACCCAGGTGTCCCCCAACAGAATATGTTTTTAAAGAAACATCTTAGCATTTTGTCTGGCTACAAAAGAGATTGGTGCTTACTGTAGAAAATTCAGAGAAAATACAAACGAAAATAATTGTGACCTAAGATGTACAGAACGGGATTGATTAATCCTTGGTTCCTAATATAGATACTCATCATTGGTCTAACACAGCCTGCTTATATTTATTATTTTTAATAGTTTGTAATAATGTGATAACATGTTATGTGTATTATACATATATGTATATGTAAACATACACATACACACATTGTGATGGTTAATTTTATGTGTCAATTTGGCTGGACCACAGAGTGCCCAGATATTTAGTCAAACATTATTCTGGGGTGCTTCTATGAAAGTGTTTTTGGGTGAAATTAACATTTATAGTGGCGGATTTTGAGTAAAGCAGAATGAAATCCCTAATGTGGATGGCCCACATGTAATCAGTTGAGGGCCTGAATAGAACAAAAGCCTCACCCTCCCTCCAGGAAGAGGGAATTCTCCAGCAGACTGTCTTCAGCCTTGAACTTGAATCTTGGCTCTCCTGGGTCTCCAACCTGTGGTCCACCCTCCAGATTTTGAACTTACTAGCCTTCATGATTACATGAACCAATTTCTTATAAATAAATCTTTTTCTGTATATATAGATCTCTTGGTCCTGTAGAACCCCGAATAGATAAAATTATATACCACAGGAAGAATCATTTTCTTCCTTTTCTAAAATTCCTGCTTGTCCATAAAATAGGCAATTATTCCAAGACCCCCCCATCCTCACCAAGCCTCAACTTCCCAGGGAAATGGGGAGAAAGTTGCTGCCTGCTATTCACTTCTCATTGGCGCTTTACTCCGGCTAGTGAGGCAGGAGGAGCCTAAGGTATTGCTTCACATTTGTTTCCTGCGGATGGACTCTGCGAGTGTAGACCCTCAGAAAAGGCATGTCTCTTTGCCTTTTTCTTGGTCAGCTCTCCTCTGCAAGCTGTACTTAGACACCTATTAGTCCTGACTTTTCCTGATGCAATGCATCTTTGAGTACACCCACCCCTGTGGGCAGCTGCATTGTCCCACCCTCTGCCCAGAATCCCATGAGTTTGTTCCACTTAGGGAAGTAACAGCAAGAAGCCCACAAGGCCAAAGGTTCAAGCACAGTGATAAAGCTCATGTACTGAGCCCTGCCCTTCTCATGTATATATTTTTAATTTCAGAACCCAGAGCAGAAACTGACATTATGAATTGGGTTCATCAACCCTATCCAGAGAAATAGCTAGCAACTGTAAATGGCAGAAAACATATGAACAGAATGTTTGTACTATGAGTGGAGGAAGAGGCAAAGCATGAGGGAGAGGAGAACAGTGAGTCCCTCAGGAAGACTGTCTTCTGGTGAATTCTTGTGGCTTTCCCAGGCTGGGCCAGAAGAAACTGCTTTGTGATAATTTGGTTCCTTCCCCCATCTTCCCTGCTTTTTCCCTCCTCCCCCAGATGCACAGAGAATTTCTCGAAGCTCTGGTTGTGATCATTTCTCCCTGGGAGATGCGGAAAGAGAACAAACATCCGTTTTTAAAATGTATTTATATGAGTCAAAAAGATGAAATTCAACCCAACTTTTCTGGTCATTGCTGACATGTTATATGCGTTAGTTCTCTGAATTATTACAGTCTATCTCTTAGTCAAGGTAAAGCAGGTATTAAGTTTACTGCTAACAATATTATTATTAAAGGAAGAGGATGAAGAAGAAGGCAAAAATTAAGTATGCCTTTGTTTTTTTAATATCGGAGACAAACCAAACTGGTAGCAAGCAGGCCCCAAATTCTGATATCATGGGTGAAATACTCAGAGCTTGAAACTGGTCACAAGCTAGGACTACAGAGGAAGACACACACCAGACTCTGGCTCTTGGTTTTCCCCTATATAACAAGCATGGAGCAGGGCCATCCTGGCTACTACTCTGATCTTAACTGCTCATTGAGATCACCATGCTTACCTGGCTCCTGATGGCTACATGCATCCACTTGGCCTCTCTGATGTTTGCATCCCATCATTCCCATCATGTCAGAGAGCCCAGTTATTTTAAACCATCTTCTCTGTTTGGCCTACATGTGCCTAAAGAGGACTACCAATCACAGACCTTTACAGTGATGCTGGGGCCACTCTGGGTAGTCAATTCCTTTCCACTTTGTTGAATGGAATGTCCTTCAGAATCTCCTATACAACTGGTTTGTCTGGTAGAGTTTCCATGGAAAAACACCAGAATAGAGAGGAGTGGTCCACTTCAAACTCAGAGTGTCCAGAGAAAGATGAGGATTCAAGATTTGCAGGAGCATCAACACAGATGTTCCCATCCTATATGTCAGAGTCCCATTCTTCCACCAGGTAAGATGGCAATGATTCCACCAAAGTTGAGACTGCCACCAGGTGACTGGATTCCTTATGCCTCTGAATCAACGATGATGAAGTGGGTTATTGTTTGTCTGGGGTCATTGATCCTGATTACCAAGGAGAATTGACTTAACACTATGCAATGCAGGTAAAGAAGAGTATGTCTAGGAAGAAGAGGTCCCTTAGGGTGTCTCTTAGTATCACCGTATTAAGTGACAAAATTCAATTGAAAATTATAACAGTGTTTGTCCTTCTATGACTTTTTTGTTAAAAAAAAAAAACGTTAAAAAGTGTGTTAGCTAATGCTAAGGTGGTAATCATATTGCAGTATATGAGTGTAACAAGTCAACATGTAGTGGACCTTAAAACTTATACAGTGTTATGTCAAAATATATGTCAATTATAACTCAATAAACCTCAGAAGGGAAAGTGTAATGAGAACCAAAAAAGAAAAAAGAAAAGAAAATTACAAAAGGAGGGAAAAGATGGAGGAGTAGAAGGACCCTAAGCTTGCCTCCCCACTTCCCCAGATACAACTGGATGACACTTGCATCAGTGTAAATAACCCAGAAAATGACCCAGTTCTGGTAGAATGAACTCCAGAACCAAAGGTAGAGAAAAGGCCACACTGAGGAAGATAGGAAAAACAGAGACACGGTCTGAGACCTAAATGGACTGTGGTGGTCTATGGAGAGCAGGGATCCAAGAGTGCAATGAAGGGCAAGACACAGATGATTGCACTGGGGACCCTACATGGGGAAGACAAACCCCCATAATATTTGAAAGTAAGAAGGGCTGAATTTCACGAAGTCTTACAACCAGCAGGATGTAGGGCCCGGAATTCTAGAGACCAGCAGGCTCTGCTCCAGGAGAGTCCCAAGGGCATTAGGAAGCTGAGTCTCCATCCTTCAAGAGGCAGTATGCCTAACAGCTTGAGCAGATACAGCACAGAACCAGCAGTTTGGAGGATGCCTGGGGCACACAGAAGGGAGGGTGATTTGCTCATCACAGAGCATGCCCCAGAGAGATAGGGATCTCAGAGACACCTCTCCAGAAATAAAGGAGCTTGCCAGTGCCATTTTCTTCCTCCTAGCAGGAACGCACAACCAAGTATGGGAATCAGCACTGCCTAACTTGCTTACACCAAGCCCCACCCTCCCAGCACTTCAGGGGATCTGCCCTCCCCAGTCCTACTTGCCTTAGTCTCAGCACTATGGGGCCACTCCATGAAGATCAGCACAAATCTTGCCAGCACTTCATTTCCCAACCTGTACCTTTTGCAAGGTCTCCATCCTGGTGGCCAGAGCAGCAGGCATTGCAGAAGTCTGAGGTGCATCTTTTAAAAGTACACACCCTGCTGCCACACACACATTGAAGATATACTTAGGCTGGCCCAATCCCGGCAGCAGTGGCTCCAGGTCTCATTTAGTAAGCAGACCAGCATGTATCCTGTTAAAAGGCACCCCACCCCCGCCAGGCATCAAACATTGCCCACAACAGGCAGAGACCCACTGCAAACAAATGGACTGGGTAAAGCAGCAATACAACAACAGGGCACACACAACACACACAGGAGTCACTCCCTGAAACACCAGATGCTGGGGAACAAGGGACACTGCCCTGCAAGGCATTTCAAAACCTTTTCATAAGGCCATTGCCTCCAAGAGCAGGAGATGTAGCTGATTTCCTGACACACAGAAACAGACACAGAGATTTAGACCAAAGGAGGAGGCAGAGAAATACATCCCAAATGAAAGAACAGGACTAAACCACAGGAAGAGACCTAAGCAAAACATATATGCCTGATAGAGAATTTAATGATCATAAATATACTCACTGGACTTGAGAAGAGTGGAGGACATCAGTGAGACCCATAACAAAGAGATTTTTTTTTTGAAACAAACAGAAATGAAGAACGCAATAAAGCAAATTAAAAATACACTTCATGGAATAAATAGCAGGCTAGATGAAGCAGAGAAACAAATTAATGACCTGTAAGACAGAGTAATGGAAAGTAACCAAACTAAGCAAATGAGAGGGAAAAATTATGTAAATTGCAAATAGTCTTAGGGAACTCAGTGACTCCATCAAGCAAAATAACATTTGCATTATAGGAATCCCAGATGAAGGAGAGAGAGAAAAGGGAACAGAAAATTAATTTGAAGAAATAATAACTGAAAACTTACATAATCTGCAGAAGGAAATATATCCAGAACTAGGAAGCACAGAGATCCCCTGAAAAAACAACCAAAGGATTCCACACCAAGACATATAGTAATTAAAGTGGCAAAAAAAAATTGGTTAAGAAAAACTTTAAAAGCACCAAAATAAAACAGTTACATAGAAGGGAAAACCCCATAAAGCTATCAGTGGATTTTTCAGCAGAAACTTTGCAGGCTAGAAGGGAGTGACATGATATATTCAAAGTGCTGAGAGGGAAAAATCTGCAGCCACAAATACTCTATCCAGCAAGGGTACCATTCACAATTGAAGGAGAGACAAATAGTTTCTTAGACAAAAACAAACAAACAAACAAACAAAAACTGACTAAAGGAATTCATGACCACTAAACCAGCCCTACAAGAAATATTAAAGGGAACTCTGAGTGGAAGAGAAAGACCATAAATGAGAATATGAAAAATAAGCATACCTGTAAAAATCAGCCAAGAGATTCATAAAATAAAAGGATGTAAAATATGACACCATATACCTAAAACATAGCAGCAAGAAGAGCAAAGAATCAGTTTAAACTTAAGTGACCATCAAATTAATATAGACGGTTATATGCAGATGTTATATACAAACCTAATGGCAACCAAAAATTAAAAGTCAGTAATAGGTAGGCAAAGAATAAAGAGAAAGGAATCCAAGTATGTCACTAAAGAAAACCAGTAAGCCATAAAAGAAAGCAAGAGAAGAAAGAATCAGAGAGAAAACTATAGAAACAACCACAAAACAAGTAATAAAATGGCCATAAATACATATCTTTCAATAATTACTTTGAATGTAAATGGATTAACACTCCAATCAAAGCACATAGGATTACAGAGTAGATAAAAAACAAGTTCCATCTATATGCTGCCTACAAGAGACTCATTTTAGACCTAAAGATACTTGCAGATTGAAAGTAAGGGGATAGAGAAACATTTATCTTGCAAATGGATGTCAAAAGAGAGCCAGGGTAGCAATATTTATGTTAGACAAAAGAGACTTTAAAACAAAGACTGTAACAAGAGACAAAGAAAGACATTACAGGGATTGCTGGGTGGCACAGCGGTTTGGCGCCTGCCTTTGGCCCAGGGCGCGATCCTGGAGAACCGGGATCGAGTCCCACGTCGGGCTCCCGGTGCATGGAGCCTGCTTCTCCCTCTGCCTGTGTCTCTGCCTCTCTCTCTCTCTCTCTGTGACTATCATAATTAATTAATTAATTAATTAAAAAGAAAGACATTACATAATAACAAAGTGGACAATCTAACAATAAGGTATTAATAATTGTAAATATTTATGCACTCAACATGGGAGCACCCAAATATATAAAGCAGTTAATAAGAAACATAAAGAAAATAATTGATAATAATACTTCAATAGTAGAGAACTTTAATACCCCACTTACATCAATGGACAGGTTATCAAAACAGAAAGTCAACAAGGAAATAGTGACTTTGAATGATGCACTACACCAGACAGATTCAATGGTATTGAGAATATGCCATCCTAAAACAACAGAATAAATGTTCTTTTCAAGTACACATGGGAACATTCTCTAGACTAGATCCCATACTGGCCACAAATCAAGTCTTAGAAACTTCAAAAAGATCAAAGTCATACCATGCATCTTTTCTGACCACAATGCTATAAAACTAGAAAAAGACCACAAGAAAAATCTGGAAAGATCACAGATACATGGTGGTTAAATAACATACTACTAAACAATGAGTGGGTCAACAAAGAAATCAAAGAAGAAATAAAAAATTACATGGAAATAAGTGAAAATGAAAACACAGTGGTCCAAAAGCTTTGGGATGCAGCAAAAGCATTCTAATAGGGAAGTTTGTAGCAATAGAGAACTGTCTCAAGAAGCAAGAAAAACTCCAATAAACAACCTAAACTTACAACTAAAGGGGCTAGAAAGAAACAACAAACAAAACCCAGCAGAAGAAAGGAAATAATAAAGAACATAGGAGAAATAAATCATATAGAAATGAAAAACAAACAAAATAAAACAAAAACAATAGAAGAGATCAATGAAACCAGGAGCCTGTTATTTTTAAAAACCAACAAAATTGATAATCCTCCAGCCATATTCATGAAGAAAGATAAAGATCTCAAATAAACAAAAATCACAAATGAGAGAGGAAAATAACAACCAATACAATACCACAGAAATACAAATAATTGTAAGAGAATATTATGAAAACTTGAATGTCAACAAGTTAAACAACCTAGAGGAAATGGATAAATTCCTAGAAACATATAAATAATTAAAAATTAAGCAAGAACGAATAGAAAATTTGGACAGACTGATAACCAAAATGAAATTTAATTATTAATTTTTTTAAATTTTTATTTATTTATGATAGTCACAGAGAGAGAGAGAGAGAGACAGAGACATAGGCAGAGGGAGAAGCAGGCTCCATGCACTGGGAGCCTGATGTGGGATTCGATCCCGGGTCTCCAGGATGGCGCCCTGGGCCAAAGGCAAGCGCCAAACCACTGGGCCACCCAGGGATCCCCGAAATTTAATTATTAATCAAAAAACTCCCAACAAACAAAAGTTCACAACCAGATGGCTTCACAGGCAAAGTCTGCCAAACATTTAAAGAAGAGTTAATACCTGTTCTTCTCAAACCATCGCAAAAAAATAGAAGAGGGAAGAAACCTTCCAAATTCATTCTATGAAGCCAGCATTATCCTGATGCCAACACCAGATAAAAACACTCCACAGAAAGAGAAAAAACCAATACCTCTGATGAACATAGATGCCAAAATCCTCAACAAAATACTAGCAAACCAAATCCAACAATACATTAAAAAAAAAAAATCATTCACCACAGAGCACCAGGTGGCTCAGTTGGTTAAGCATCCAACTCTTGATCTCAGCTCAGGTCTTGATCTCAGGGTCATGAGTTCAAGACCTGTGTTGGGCTCTGAGCCTACTTGAAAAAAATGATCATGGTGATCATTCATCACAATCAAGTGGGATTTATTCCCAGGATTGAAGGGTAGTTCAGAATTCACAAGTCAGTCAACATGATACATCACAAAAATAAGGGGATAAAAACCATAAGATTTCAATAGATGCCGAAAAAGCATATGACAAATACATCAACCATTTGTGATAAAAACCTCATCAAAATAGGTTTACAGGGAACATAACTCAATGTAATAAAGGCCAAATATGAAAAAAGCTAACATCATCCTCAGTGGGAAAAACTGAGAGTTTTCCCCAGGTCGGGAACAAGACAAGGATATCTACTCTTACCACTTTTATTCAACATAGCACTGGCCACAGCAGTCAGACAACAAAAAGAAATAAAAGGCATCCAAACTAGTAAGGAAGAAGTAAAACTTTCACTATTTGCACAGGACATGATACTATATATAGAAAACCCTAAAGACCTCATGGAAAAACTACTAGACTTGGTAACAAATTCAGTAAGGTTGTAAGATACAAAATCAATATAGAGAAATCCATTGCATTTCTTTTTTTTTCTTTTCTTTTTTTTTTATCCATTGCATTTCTATACACTAATAATGAAGCAGCAGAAAGAGAAATTAAGATAGCAATCCCATTTACAATTGCACCAAAAATAATAAAATACCTAGGAATAAATTTAATTAAGGAGGTGAAAGACCTGTACTCTGAAAACTATAAAACATTGATGAAAGAAATTGAAGATGACACAAAGAAATGGGAAAACATTCCATGCTCATGGATTGGAAGAGCAAATGTTAAAATGTCTATACTACCCAAAGCAATCTACATATTTAGTGCAATCCCTATCAAAACACCAACAGCATTTTTCACAGAGTTGGAACAAGCAATCCTAAAAATTGCGTGGGGCCACAAAAGACCCCAAGTAGCCAAAGAAATCTGGAAAAAGAAAAAAAAAACTGGAGGTATAACAATTCCAAACTTTAAGTTATACCACAAGGTGTTGTAATCAAAACATTACGATACTGACACAAAAACAGACATGTAGATCAATGGAACAAAATAGGGAGCCCGGAAATAAACATGATTATATGGTCAATTAATCTTCAACAAAGGGGGCAAGAATATACAATCTGAAAAAAACCGTCTTTTCAACAAATGGTGCTGGGAAAACTGGACAGCTACATGCAAAAGAATGAAACTAGACCCCTTTCGTATACAATACACAAAAATAAATTCTAAATGGATTTGAGTTAAATGTGAGACCTGAAACCATAAAAATTATAGAAGAGAGCACAGGTAGTAATTTCTCTGACATGGGTCTTAGCAACATTTTTATAAATATATCTCCGAAAGCAAGGGAAATAAAAACAAAAATAAATTATTGGGACTACATCAAAAGAAAACCTTTTGCACAGTGAAGGAAATAATCAACAAAACTAGAAGGCAACCTATTGAATGGGAGAAGATATTTCCGAATGATATATCTGATCAAGGGTTAGTACCCAAAATATATAAAGAACTGATAAAACAACACCCAAACAATAAATAATCCAATTAAAAACTGGCAAAAGACAAGACAGATATTTCTCCAAAGAAGACATCCAGTGGCCACAGACACGAGAAGAGATGCTCAACACTACTCATCATCAGGGAAATGCAAATCAAAACCACAAGAAGGTATCACCTCACACCTGTAAGAATGGCTAAAATTAAAACACACACACACACACAAGAAACAATAAGTATTGGTGAGGATGTGGTTAAAAAGGAACTCTTGTACACTTTTGCAAATCAGTGCAATCTCTGTTGAAAACAGTATGGAAGGTCCTCAAACAGTTAAAAATAAAACTACCTTATAATCCAGTAATTGCCTTACTAGATATTTACCCCCCAAATATAAAAACATTAATTAAAAGGGATACATGCACCCCTATGTTTATAGCAGCATTATTTACAATAGCGAAATTATGGAAGCAATCCAAGTGTCCATGGATAGGTGAATGGATAAAGATGATGTGATATAGATATATATATATATATATTAAATGAAATATATATATTCAATGAACATATATATATTTTAAAAAGATGATGTGATATATATATATATATATATATATATATATATATATACACATTCAATGAAATGTTATTCAGCCATAAAAAGAATGAAATCTTGCTGTTCACAACAACATGGGTGGAGCGAAATAAGTCAGTCAGAGAAAGATAAATACCATACGATTTCACCCATATGTGGGATTTAAGAAACAACAAATAAGCAAAGGGAAAAAAAGAGAAAGACAAACCAATAAACAGACTCTCAACTATAGAGAACAAACTGATGGTTACCAGAGGGGAGGTGAGTGGGGGGATGGGTAAAATAGATGATGAGGATGAAGGAGTGCAATTGTCATGAGCCCTGGTTGATGTATGGAAGTGTTGAATCCCTATATTGCACACCTGAAACTAATATAACACTATGTCAACTATACTGGAATTAAAAATAAAAAAATTTTTTAAAGATAAATTTTAAAAAATACAATTAAATTTTTTAAAATTAGAAATAGACATATTATACAATCCAGTAATTCCACTTCTGGATACTTAGGCAAAAACAAAAATGCTAATTTAGAAAGATATGCATCCCTATGTTTATTGCAGCACTATTTACAATAGCCAAGATATGGAAGCAACCTATTGCTAGATGAATTAATAAAGAAGATGTGGTTTGTGTGCATATGTGTGTGTGTGTGTGTGTGTGTGTGTGTGTGTATTACACACTGGAATATTGTTCAGCCATAAAAAAGAATGAAATCTTGCCATTTGCAACAATAGGGATGGACCTAGTGGGTATTATGCTAAGGGAAATAAGCCAGGCAGAGAAAGGCCAATACCATATGGTTCCACTTACATGTGAAATCTAAAAAACATAACAGATGAACAAACAAGAAGAAAGAAACGTTCATAAATATAAGGAACAAACTAGAGTTTGCCTAAGGGGAAGGGAGCAGAGGGATGGGCAAAATGGGTGAAGGGGACTAAGAGGTACAAATTTACAGTTACGAAGTTAGTCATGGGAATGACAAGTACAGCATAGGCAATATAGTCAATATTATGATATGCTTACTGTGGTGAGCATTTAATAATGTGTATAATTGTTGAACCACTCTGTTACATGCCTGAAAGTAATTTATTCTTTTTAAACATTTTATTTATTTGAAAGAGAGAGAGAGCCCATGCGCACACCTGAGTGGCAGGGAGGAGCAGAAGGAGAGGGAGCATCAGACTCCCTGTTGAGCAGGGAGCCTGATGCGGGGGTTCCATCCCAGGACCCCGAGATCAAGACCTGAACCAAAAGCAGATGCTTAACCAACTGAGCCACCCAGGCATCTTGAGAGAAATTTAGTATTATTTATCAACTACACATTGATTAACCATTTAAGAGTTGCTTTTAAATGCGAAAAAAGAAAGAAAATTACAACAACCACCCAATTTAGGGAGTATTGCTAATGGTCCAGAGATTTTAGGAATGAACAATTCAGTCACTCCACCAGACCGTGACCCACTCAAGTGCTTGACCACATGACCAGTCACAGAAACAGTGACAGTGATTATTGCATTTCTTCCTTATTTTGATATGGATGTGTTTGCATATATATTACCAAATACTCTTTTTCTTTTCTTTCCTTTCCCCTTTTCCCTTTATCATCTCACATGAGATGTATCAATAGCAGTTAACTTTATAAATCACAGTATTTAAGTTAAAGGGCATCAAAGCAGAGGAGTGAACACGTGTGACCCTGTCATCGTCTTTATTTGGCGATTAAGTATGGCTTAAGGAGACGTGCGTGGGTGCCAGGTTGACAAAGGATAGACTGTAATGGGCAGTCAGCTTGGCTGTGCTACCATCCCAGTTACCCAAACACTAATCCAGATGTTGCTGTGAAGGTATTTTGTGGATATAATTCAAGTCCATAATCAGTTGACTCTAAGTAAGGAAGAGTATGTTTGATAGTTTAGGTGTGTGTGACATGCTCAGCCAAAAGGCCCTCAGATCAGAGCTAAAGCTTTTCTGAGGAAGAAGAAAGTCTGCCTGTGGACAGAGCTTCAGCTGTCGCCCAAGACTTCAGCGGGCTTCTGACAGCCTGCCCTGTGGATTTCAGATCTCCCTGGAAGGCAGAATCCCATGGAGTAGAGGATGAGACATTGGGGGTGCTCCTGGGTACCACACCTGCTAGGAAGGACAGGGAGCAACAATAAGTGGAATGGATGGGCCCACCAGCCTACGCCCTACCCCTCCACCTCTCAGAAAAGTCGGTCAGTGAAGCGAATTTGGACAGTAGAATACTTTGAGCTGCCGGCTGCTGAGTTTATGCAAAAGATTAAAATAAACCATGCAAAAGAAGACGTAAAGTAGAAAAGTTAGTTTAGGATAATTAAGCAAGTTTCTGCACACTAGCTCCTATTCTCCTTTAGAACATAATTTTCGGGTCATCTGGGTGGCACAGTTGGCTAAGCGTCTGACTCTTGGTCTTAGCTCAGGTCACGATCTCGGGGTGGTGAGATAGAGCCCCACCTCGGGCTCTGTGCTCAGCAGGCAGCATGCTTCCCCTCTCCTTCTCCCTCTGCACCTCCCCCTGCCCACTGGGTCTCTCTCTATATATATCTCTCTCTCTCTCTCAAATAAATTAATCTTTAAAAAAAAAAAGAACATAATTTTCAATGGGGGGAGTGGGATTGGTTCTTGAGGATCAAAAAAATCACATACTTTTTATATATAAAGCGGATGTATGTAAAGTACATAAACATATACAATATAGTGTGGTATTAAAATTTCATGGCAGGGGTGCTTAGGGAAAAAAATGTCTGAAAAGGCTCTTCAGGGGGTGGTAATGAAAACAAGGTTGAGAAACACTGCCTTAGAAGGACTTCTTAAATAACGCCATTGTGTGCTTTTTTAAAAAATCATGGAAATAGCATTGTTGCATTTTCATTCTACAGAAAAAATACATTCCCATTATAAAAATAAACATAAAAAAGATAAAAGCTTGTTAAACATCCCACCTGGAAATAACTACCGTTGCACATTTAGGGTTGCCTGTGGGTGGGTGTGTGCAGGCACACACGCTTTTTTTTCTATAGTTATTTTTACTTCTACTAAGATGAAATTACACAATAACTACTATTTTGTAAAAATTTTTCTGCTTAATATTCCGCTTAATAATTAGCTCCCTATGCGGCAAAGATCAACGGAGAGCGTCGTTGTAATACCTGCATGGTATGCCGCTTTATAATGGATTTATCCAATCTCAATTAATAGAGCTTCGCATTACAGCGGTGTGTGTAACGCTTGACACTGGACAGTAAACATTACTGTGCTGAACATCCTGGAGTAGTTTTATTATCTTTTGACGATAATATTCCTGAGAGAGGAAGAGGTAAAGTCTCTGTACTTTCTTTGAAGCAAGGAGACATGTTGCCAAGCTATCTGTTCAATAAATAGATTTCCACCATCATATTAATGCCCTCATAGTATTCCATCGTAGAGGATATCATAATTTTTTAAATCAATACAATATTTAAGGGATGAGCAATCCTTTGCCATTATAAGCAATGCTGCAAAAACATCCTGGGCTTGACTGATTATTTTCTCAAGCAAAACTCCTGGGTAGAATTACTGGACCAAGAGTAAACAATTTAAAAACACACAGGCACAACTTTTTAATGCCTTTGAAATGCTGTTCCAATTTACCCTCCCTTTGAAGGCAATGAACCGTTTGCAAATCACAGCATTTCTGGCCTCATGGCTTGTGACCCTACATCTTCTGGGATCAGCCTCTGGATGTATCCGAAGGACCCCAAAGCCTTCATGTTCTGTTTTCTTGTAGATCATACGGGAAGGCAAAGGTGTCTCCCCCTGCCCGTGCCAGAGGTCCCTGCAACAGGTATCACAGTGGAAGCCTGTATGTAGTTCAGCTCTAAAAAGTTACTTTCAAAAGAAGTACAGGGAAGTTTTCATCCTGGCTTCCTGGTCTGCTGTTACCTTTGGTTTATTTTGTTTTCATTTTTTAGCTTTGGACCTGCCAGGATGACAATCTCGTGTTATACATTGCCTATTGACACAGGATTTGGGAAATTATTTCTGGCCAGGGTCCTTAATCCTGCTCCCAGAGTACTCACTTGCTTATTTTTGTTGCTTTTTAACAGTGAAACCATCAGTGGCAAGATATCCAACAAATGAGCCCCCGGAGTCTTTGTAAAATCATAATAAGTCTTCCTGTTAACCCAGAGATGTGTGGAAACCACTGCAAGTCACATCATTCTGCTGTGGGAACTAATGCTAGGTTATCTTTTATCTAGATTTCTTTTTTTAGATTTCTAAATGCCTTTTCTTTCTATTTCCCACCTTCACACAGAGCTAACCTGAGGCTACTAGCCCTGGACCAGAGGTCTGAGTGGATGGCCTTGCTACAGAGGATCTGGTCACAGAAGCTGTGTTGCAGAGATCAATTGGGGGTGGGTGGGGGGAGAAAAACCCAGAAACATGTCTGCATCCCGGTCACTGGCAGATCATTTGATTTCAGGACCTCGTCTCCCATCTTCTCAAACTCTTTCTTTGTGTTATCCCATCTTATTAATAAATGAATGTAGGAATCCAAGGTGATACCAGGGGAGAGGGTGGGATTCATACTTTTAAAATTGTGTCAAAGTACACCTCACATAAAATTTACCATCTTAAGCATTTTTAAGTATACAGGTCACTGTCGTGAAGTACAGGCACATTGTTGCCCTACCGCTGCCACCACTCATCCACAGAATTTCCTCCCTCTTGCATAACTGAAACTCTATATCCCTGAAACAAAAAACTCCCATTGCCCTCCCTGTGGCTCATGGGTGTTTGGCGTGAGCAGCTAGGGGGATGATGGTGCCCACCACTGCCACTCATCTATGGATGACATCCCCTTTGGCTTGCCCACATTGACCTTCAGTGCCTACTTTGACCTCATATTATAGAGAGGTCTTCCAGTGCTGACCACCTAAAGACAGCCCATGGTGATTTACTTAGTTCCAGGGTTTTCTCCATGTCTAACTTTGGGGTGCCAGGGTTTCTAATCCCTCAGGTGGCCAGTGTTTAGGGTCATCTAAGTGAGCACCCGAATTCACTGGAAACATCACAACCCAATGGAAGAACAAGGAAATTCAAAACATTAAGGCGTTTGCCATCAATAACTGCATTTGTTGAGAGCTTTCAGGTAGAAAAGCTTTTTGTTTTCTTTTTTTAATATTTTATTTATTCATTCATGAGAGACACAGAGAGAGAGGCAGGACCCCCGGGATCACGACCTGAGCCAAAGGTAGATAATCACTGAGCCACCCAGATGCCCCGCTTTGTTTTCACACATGGTCACGTTGTTCAGCATTTTGGACCATCCCGTAAAGTAGCTGGAGTTACCATCCCATTTTTCGGAGATGAGAAAGTCGAGTCTGAAGGAGAAAGCAACTTGGCAAAAGTCATGCAAATAGTCAGGGTCTCTGTCTCCAGCTCTCCTAGAAGGGAGAAATTCTTGAAGTTGTAGAAAATCCTAACTGTTGTAATTGCTTCCTTGGGGAAAAAAAAAAATCCCGTTGTACTAATTAGATGAGCTTTGGCTACTCTTTTGATTTGGTTATGGGAGATTTAAACCTACACTTCCTGTGTTCGTTTTATTACCTTGGTTATTTGAATTCCTGCAATCTTGAAAACTTGCTTAAACATTCTCCTACGTTGTTTTCATTATGCTAACATAACTCAATATGTATCTTCGTCTTTATTCCTGTGCCTAAATTCAGCTGCTTGTGGCCCAGCCTTAGAAAACTCGATATTCTTTTTCCTCTTAAATGGCCCTGGCTCCTTTAGGTCCTCTCCAGCCAACCTGCATCTTTCTGCATTTCTGGCACAGCAATAAATAAATGTATCGCATGGTAGAGTGTATTGAAGTACCATCATCAAAGATTGAATTAAAATCTCATTCTGAACTTTTTTCTCTGCAGATTTTCCTTCAGCCCTTTTCTTTTCTCTTTATAACTGGTCTGCTTTCAGCTCTCAGGACCTCAGCACAAATCATTACCTTAGGGACAAGTCAAAATCATAGGAAAATTTTGGTTTTTATCGCTCCTCCTGACTTACCCCTACTTTTGACATTGACCGACAGGGCGTGGGGAGGTTTTGCAGGGTTGGCTCGGCCTAAGCCGGGGCCTTGAGTGTGTTGTGGGGCTCTGTCTGCCGCAGTTCCTCAGCCACGAGGCCTCCCTTGTCTTTCCCAGGGACAGATGGTATGCTCGGTGGGGGAGGAACCGAGCAGATGTGAGCAGCTATCTTCAGGTTGTGGGGGAGAGGCACAAGGCCTGCGCTCCAGGAAAGCAGAAAACCATCCATTTGCAAATCGCAGCCTCCGTACATGGGACCAGGGGCCACATTTCAAAAGTCCTGGGATGCGTGGAATCCTAGAGAGCCATGGAGAGGGTGGTTCCCTCCTGGTTTCACGCTTGTCTCATCCATCAGTAACTTTATGAGTCTGTATCAGAGAGAATGGCCTTGGGTCTTTGTAAAATCACACAGAAATCTTCTTCCACTTTATACTAAGTCTTCGTAAGTTACTACATCTCCGTACTGTTGAAGTCTTTGGACTGGCATCCAATTGCTTTTGGTTTCTTGATGAGTTGTCTTCAACCCTAATTCCAGAGGAGGAAGGCTTCTCTTCCTCAGTCTCCCCCTCCACCTTCTCCTCTTTGTCTACTCATCCCGTGCTCCCTCCGCATGACCTTCTTCTTCACTTCTTTGTAGTCCTCGAAGCTCTCTGGTGTGTGTTATCTTGTCACCAAAAAGTATTTTGGCACACCCACCTGCAAATCCCAGGTAACCATAAACTTCACCATTTTGTGTGATAAACTATGCATAACTGATCTGCACAGTTAAAAATCCCCTGCCCCTTCCCGCATGCATGAACTGAAACCCCACGTTTGTGATTACATTTGTGACTTTGCTTTTCTCTGATGCCAAACACTCAGTCGCTGGTATGAACTCCCCATTCTTCTCCTATTCCTCATTAGCTCTTCCTTCCCCTGTAATAGAAGCTTTGGAGACAGGAAAAATAGCTGTTTCCTGTTCCGCCTGAACTGTTTATTATGTTTAATTAGCTCCTCCATGGTGATTTCTATTTTTATTGGCCAGGATAACATTCATATTTGAAAACTTAAGTTTTCAGCAGTGGCTGACCTCTATTTACCAAGTTTACCAAGTCTGGCTTTCGTGACTTACCCACAAAAAAGACTGCTACTACCTTTGGGTTACTCAGAAGGCACTCATGGGTGGTGGTGGATCGTGAATACTTGGGCATAAAAGCCATTTCAGTTCCCACCATGGAAGTGAAAAGGCAGATCTGTCACTGGTTACAGCTGTGATGCATACGCAGGTATGACAAACAAAAAGAGAGCAAGCAGGTAAAGTTTCAAAATGACAAGAATGTGGGATCCAGTAATACACAAAGAATCATCATGCTTTTCGGGACTTTCTTCACTTGGCATGAAGTAAGAGTTTCAGCACGTCCAGAGTTTCTAGTTTCGCTGCTTTATGTCATATGCTCATCTATGTAGGAAATGCCCTCAAAGTACCTTCCCTAAAGAGTCTAGTCTTCCAGGAAGTTTTTCTTCACTGTGATAACAACCACAGTTGGTGGACGTTGGGAGATTAGGTAAATGCCACTTCATCTTGCAGGTGGCATTTGGAACCAGCAAACCATGGGCACCCACCATCTCTGATCTTCATCTACAGTGGCCAGATTCTTTTGGTTGTAGGTACAGAAAGCCCAATTCAAGATGGCTAAAGGATAAAGAAAAGTTTATTTGCTTGAAAAAGGAAAGTCGCGGGGAGGCTAGCTTCAGATACTGGCTGGATTCAGGAGCTCATCTCACTCTCTCCATCTCAGTTCTGCTTTGCTCCTTTGACACTGTTCTTAGGTTCTTACCTCATGGTGGCAAGATGGCTGCCAGAGGTTGCTGGCTTTTATCCTTTCCTCTTATTAATTCCAGTTGGAAAAGCCTGCCTACCTCTCTCTCGCTCTCTCTCTAGAGTTTCAAATATGCTTAAAGTTCTGGAATGGGGTCTGATTTAGATTCTGACAGGACCATGCTTGCACCTCAGAACTGTGGCTAGCCAGGGGGGCTTCTATGCTCACTGACTAGGCCTGGATCATGTGTCCACCCATGAAGCAGGCCCTGAACCACCTGGACTGAACAGAGAGGAAGAGTAGATCCTGTAGGAAAGTATTGGTTCCATTACCATTTGGTAATTGGTTCCATTACCAAATAAAGGGAGCTGGGGGCTCCACACAGTCAAAACAATGAATGTTCACTCTTCCCAAATCACATCCTCGGCTGCCTCAGTGGACCAGGATGTCCAATAGTTTGCTCTAACACAGCTTTATTCTTGAACTTGGGAGACAGATTTGAAACTCCCCCAGGTGAGATGTCTCCCACTCACTCTCCTGGGTGGGAACACCTACTTTTGCTTCTTTGTAACTTGTGTGTAACTTCTCACCTGCAAGTGTTATTTCTGGTACTTGTGTACCAAATCACATGTGCAGGGAAATCTGGCATTCTCCTGACAACTTACATCTCCTCCAAATTGTTTCCGTCAAATATATCTAATGCTGAGTGGGAAGTGGATCACCACCTCTCCCAGGCTTTAAAGGCTTTTTATACGTATACAAGCTTTTTAAAAAGCTGGACCATAATTTTATTTGGTGTGCGCATGTGAGTGTTTGGGGACAAAGATCGATAGAAATGACTTTGAGGTTCCTGATTAGATACACGGTAGGAGTCACATTCAAGATTCTGTCCGCCGCAAGTACCTGCTTGGACTTCATACGGTTTCAAGGACACTGAGAAAATGCAATGCTCTATTCTCTCCCTTGTATTCCCGTGTTAAGTGGCAAAACACATTGTGTAATGATATTTATGAAAGAACCAATTCCAGATTATGTTTCACTCTTTGTGGCCTTGTTAGGAGGGAAGTAATCCTCATGTTTTGACAACTCAGTTATTTTTAAAACTGTGAACTGGTAAGTAAATTAACATTAAAGACTCCAGATTGGGGGCAAATGTCCTCTCCACCTTATGACTTTCTTGGCTGGTGCTCAGGCCCCTTGTCCTAAGCTCCTTGTCCTCACCTGGGGCTCTCCTGACCACATGACAGGCCCAGGGACTTCCAATTGCTGCCTTCCTCAAGGAGGCAACGGTCTTGGTTGGGGAGGCATCAGCTTCCTTCATTCCTGGCATCCAAGAGTCTTGCAGAGTCCACAGTCCAGCAGAAGGGATTGTGACCAAGATGCTGAGGCCCATGAGTGCTTGTTAGAGAAGGAACAGCTGTTAGAGTTGTCTCCACTTCATCTGAAGACTTGAAGCCAGTAGCACCCGAGGGAGACCCCAACAGCACCTTCCAGGGTGGATGTGAGGTGAAGTCAGCCACCCACCTCTGGCCAAGAACCTTGTGATCTTCAGACTAAGCCTACTTCTGCGGTGGAGTAAAGGCCATACAAAGTCAGCTGCTAATGCAAGCCAGGCCCTGTCCTTTCTCTCATTGGATCCACACCCTAAGAGAAGTGCTCTTTTCATCCCCATTTTACAAAGGAGCAAACCAAGGCAAGGTATGATGAACTAACTCACCACAGGCCACACAGCTGGGGTCCAAACCCAGTCAGCCTGGAGTCAGTGCCCGGGCATTTAACCACTGTCCCATCTTCCTGAACGTATAGAAGGTTTGTTACTATAGGAGGATATGGAAGTGCTTCTGAGTAAGGCTCACAGCTGATGAATCATATTTTTAGTGAAACATTGATTTCAGAGCAGTTGAAAGAAAAGTCTCTGGGTTGTGGGATTTTTTTACTGTTTGTTTGATGCTTTTGTATGCTTAGGAATCTTACCTTTTATGCCACTATTATTGGATGATTTCCCTCAGGGACTCCTGAGAGTCAAATGTCTCTGGGCTCTTCTATGTGGCTTGTTCTCCATTCCTTTCCACTTTCAAGGACTGCTGTCTTCTGATTAAATTTCTCTAGGTTCCTGTTTTCCATCATCCCTTGCCACAACATACCATCCTTCTCGGGAATATACCCAGGATCACTATTCATAGATCCACTAACACCTTCATCCAAAGTAAGGGTGGATTCTTGGGAGGAGGACGAAGCCTAAATCTCATGAAATAGTGCTTCAAAAAATACATATTTGAAAATAAATATTTTTATTTAGACAAAAATGTGATGTCACTGTTATGCTACATCTTTCTTTAGAAATAGGTGAAAGAATAATTTTTGAATCATATGTGCACCAAAATCTAGTACTCCTTGTAACAGCTTACATTCTTCTGAATTATTTCCCATCAATCAAATCTATATATACACCTGCCAGTAGGTAAGTCGATGGCATTGTTGAAAGTGAACTCTGAGTAAGGCATCGTTGGTATCTTGAGGAACCATTAATATGTAGACAAGGAGGTTTCTTCAAAGAACTTGTACATGGGGAAGAAAAGGTATTGCTGTGGAAAAGATATCACAGATCTTGAGGTGTACTATTCTGAGTTTATTTTAAGTGATTGAGGATGCTATCTTTTTTGAGGAGAAAATTCTGGAGTTTATTGCATACATACACCTTTACCCTAAATGCTGATGTCACAACTCACCACTTGTGTACTTTCAGAGGTCAAAAGTTTACACAAACATTCCCAGATAGCCATGCCAGATGTTACAGTTTTGACTGTTGCAGACACACTGGGCAATGCAGACCCAACTCACTTTAGAATCTGGCCATACATCTTTTTTATCCATGTTCTAACTTATATGTATAAAGCAGTTGTTTCCAGCACGTGGTAACTTATAATTATAATGACTCCACGAAGCAGCTATTGAATGGAGTCAACCTGACCTGCCAGAGAGCTCTGAGGGCTGTGGAGGGATCACAGAGAAAATGTGAACTTGATGGGCAAATGTCCCATGTGGAAAGGCTCAGGTTCAGCTCAGGGTCTGGGATCTGAAGTGGGATCTCTAAAGAGTAGTCAGAAAGAGAAGTTCAGAAAAGTGGGAGAGGGGAAGACAAGAGAGGGGTTTGAGTTACCTTCTTAAACTTTGGGCTCATGGAAAGGATTCAATAAATCCTTGCTAATTCATCAAGCAATCTGATGTAGCAGAGACTTATTTAGACTAATCGGAAGAAATCATTTCTTCAAGGTAAGACATGATTTTTCACTTTGGCCAATAATGATGGAGCACCTACTCTGTGCCAAACATATTTTCCAGATGCCAGGAATATGGCAGCAAGCTGGACAAAAGCCCTGTTCTAATGGAGCTTATATGTTAGCGAGAGGAGGGTAACAGCCAGTAAGCTGAGTAACTACATTAATATAAAGATCATGTTAGAAAGTGATAGGTGTTGGAAAGACAATAAAATGATGGTCAATAACTTGAGGGAACAAGGATACTTTGGATAACGTGGTTAGATGATCTTTGAGGAGATAATATGACCAAGCTGGTGCTTGGAAGGAACATTAAACACAGAATTGTTTCTTCACATAAGAGTCGACAGGGTTCCTTTCCTCCTCTTTGAGGATCTGTCCAACCAAACTTTCAATGCTAGACCTAGAGGTAACTCTTCCCTTGGACCTTCCTCACCTCTGCGAAGGTAGCCTGCCTTGCCCAGCCTAGTTTGGTGACCTCAGGTTGGCCCTGCTTCCTGCTATAAATTTCCCCTTTTTTATCTGTGAAACAGATTTCTCTTCTTATCGATTGAGCCTTACTTATGAAGCCCGTAACCTTTGTTCAGAAAAAGGAAAAGCTCTGGATTTCAGACCACAGTTATCAAAGTTTTAAATTTATTACCTCTTTATTTCCCAATCAGTAGGAGACCCATCGTTCCCAAGTGCATGAGTCAAGGTTCTCCAAGAAATAGAAGCAGCTAGAGATGGTAGAAGTAGAGACATTTATCGTGAGGGACTGGCTCACACAATTATGAAGGCTGAGAAGTCCCTCAATCTGCCGGCTACAAGCTGGTTATCCAAGAAAGCTGGAGGTAGGATTCCAGTCCAAACCCAAAGGCCCAAGAATCAGGAGTGCCAATGTCCGAGGACAGGAGAAGATGGACATCCCAGCTCAGAGAGAGCATAGTCAGCCTTCCTCTACGTTTTTGCTCTCCTCCAGCCCTCAAAGGATTCGTGATGTCTGCCCACACTGGAGAAGGCCATCATCTGCTTTAGTCAGTTCACCAGTTCAGTGGAGCTAATCTCTTAGGAGACACCTTCACAGACACACCCAGAAATAATGTTTATCAGTGTTCCCTGAACAGGAACGCAAGGGCAAAGGGCCTCCTGCCAAAGAAGCCACAAAACTAAAGAAAAAAAGGACCAACATGTCCAGCTTGACAAGAAATGACTTAATTAAGGGAACTTACAGACTTATAGCCTGTCTTGGGCAGCCACAAGATGAGATCTCAGCAACCTCACTTCTCCCACCCCTTTTAAAAAAAAGATTTTAGTTATTTATTTGAGAAAGAGAGCACAAGTGTGAGGAGTGGCAGAGGGAAAGAGAGAAGCAGACTCCCCACTGAACAGGGAGCCCAGACACATAGCTCAATCCAGGACCTGGGAATCATGACCTGAGCCTAAGGCAGACGCTTAACCTGAGCCACCCAGGTGCCCCAATCTCACATCCCTTTTAGACCTGTTTTCATAGCCCTAGGGAATACCTACTGGGAGCCCACCTAAGAGGAGAATGTGTAGTAGGTGTGTGTCATTGTCATATCTTCTGGTCAGTTCAAGAACATTGTTCCCCGAGGATGTGCTTAATCAAATGAAAGAATTAAGAATAGTGGGCAGGGGGGTGGTTGCCGCAATGCTTGCTCAAGAAGGTTTCAGGGCACAGGGCTGTCCTCCCGGCAGATTTGTTCAAGATAGAATCAGTGTAGGTCACACTTTCTGGGCACCCCTTCGTCCCACCAGGTTGACATGTAAAAGTAAACCATTGCACTGAGAACTACAGCCCCCACATAGAAAACCTCTCTCTGTCTACTCCCTTCTCTCAGGAATAAATACTCCTTTAGCAAAAGTAGAAATAGGGTTCAGGTATATTTAGAATGAACTATTTGCCCTGTGTTCATACACATTACTGGGTAGAGGGCTTAACAACTGGAATTTTTAACACCGAGTGAGAAATGCCACTGACTTACAAATAGCCACTTGAGACACAATATCCATTTTTGAAACCAAGGACTCATATTTGGACATAAAACCAGACCTTTCAGGAACTATGGAGGAATAATTTTTTCCTTCCTCTTCCTTTTTTTAAAAAAAGTATTTTATTTATTTATTCACGAGAGACACACAGAGAGAGAGGCAGAGAGAGAAGCAGGATCCATTCAGGGAGCCCAATGTGGGACTCGACCCCAGGACCCCAGGATCACACCCTGGGCTGAACAAAGGCAGGCGCTAAACTGCTGAGCCACTCAGGGATTCCCCCTGCCTCTTCTTTTTTTAAAAGAAAACCATTGGTTTTCACCCAGTACTTCCCAAATAGAAAAGTTAGGAGGTTAAGCTGATTATTTGTTCTTGTTTGTTTGTTTGTTTACTTTCTTAAAATGATTTCAGAAGAATATAACTAAACTGCAGTCAGCACCAGGAAGACATTAGCAGTTCCACGAGTATCTCCAGGGGCACCTGGATGGCTCAGTGGTTGAGGATCTGCCTTTGGCTCAGCTCGTGATCCCAGAGTCCCGAGATTGAATCCCACTTCAGGCTCCCTGTGAGGAGCCTGCTTCTCCCTCTGCCTGTGTCTCTGCCTCTCTCTGTGTGTCTCTCATGGATAAATAAATAAAATCTTTTAAAAAGGGGGTGGCAGCCCCTGTGGCGCAGTGGTTTAGTGCCGCCTGCAGCCTGGGGTGTTATCCTGGAGACCCCGGATCGAGTCCCACGTTGGGCTCCCTACATGGAGCCTGCTTCTCCCTCTGCCTGTGTCTCTGCCTCTCTCTCTCTCCGTGTGTGTGTGTGTGTGTGTGTGTCTATGAATAAATAAATAAAAATCTTTATTTTTTTTAATTTTTTTTTTATTTTTAAATTTTTTTTTAATTTTTATTTATTTATTTAGGATAGTCACAGAGAGAGAGAGAGGCAGAGACAAAGGCAGAGGGAGAAGCAGGCTCCATGCACCGGGAGCCCGATGTGGGATTCGATCCCGGGTCTCCAGGATCGTGCCCTGGGCCAAAGGCAGGCGCCAAACCGCTGCGCCACCCAGGGATCCCAATAAAAATCTTAAAAAAAAAGGGGGGGGGGCTGTCTCCAAAGTGCCGAGAATACCTCTAGGTCCATATAAGGAAAATGTGGGGCAGAGGTGGGTGGGTGCCTGCAGGTGGGCGGTAAAGGTCGAATGGATCACTGCCTGAGAGTCATCACACGGAGGTTGTTGCTTGAGGGGGTAGTTTCAGTTCCTACAGGGATGCAAGGAGGGTGTTGCTTGAGGGGGTAGTTTCAGTTCCTACAGGGATGCTTTGCTCTCAGGGTCTCCCCGCTGAGCCAAGAGACAAGCTGGAAAGAAGAACCCAACTAGAAAGTTTGAGGTCAAAATGGAGGCAGACAAAGTCCTCTTTCAAGAGGTGTTACAGGCCAGTACAACCGTCCAAATCCTTTTGTTTTGTACAGAGAATGATCTCCTAAGGCCATATGCTTTCAAAGTTAACACATTGTGTTAACTGTTGTATTATTTGCCCAGACAAATCCCATCCTCACCCCCATATCCACAACCATGGGGCCTGTAAGAAAGGGAACTGCTGGAGGGAGAAACCTTTTGCTTAATAATTGGCCAGGATTAGGGCATTGTGAGAAATGTCCCCCTGAAGGTAGCTTTGGATCAAAAGCTTCAAAATTAAACAGAGGGAAGTGAAGAGGATGGGGAAGGACAGGAAACGTGCCCCCCCACATCGTTGGCCTGAACACTGACCCACAGGAGGGGAATTTAGGTCCTTAAGCCCAGTGATGCCTTCCTCCCTGTTTTAGGCACAGAATGAGCCACAAAACAAAAATCAATTAGTGCTAATTATCTTCTCCATTTCCTCCATTATCTTCCCATCTTTTCCCAAACTCTTTTTCTTTGAAAAAAAAAATTTTTTTTTAAAGATTTTATTTATTTATTTATGAGAGACACACAGGGAGAGGCAGAGACACATGCAGAGGGAGAAGCAAGTTCCCTGTGGGGAGCCAGATGCAGGACTTGATCCAGGACCCTGGGATCACAACCTGAGCCAAAGGCACATGCTCAACCACTGAGCCACCCAGGTGCCCCTCTCTGAAAAAAATTTTGTTAAATTTTCTGCCTTCCTTCATGTCCCTTCTAAGTCTGTGAGGGCAGATCCAATAGTCACAGTTACGTGTCTTTCAGTGAGAACGTGGAAGCTCTCTTTCCTAGTCACCTTGAGCTCTCCTTGTCTCTGACAGTATTTCAGGGGGCCAGCAAAGACTTGAACTAGAAACTTCCCCTTCCCCTTGATGGAGCAGGCTCATCAAAACAGAGCATTCACCTCAAATGTATTGCTGAGCAACTGAATTCTCAGCCTCTAGCCTCCAAATATTCTTTCCAACAGTCAGGACCTATTGCTGTGTCCTGGACTCCTTTGGTCACCACTGGGGCATGCCAAGTGGAACAGGGGATCTACAAGTCTCTCTTGTAGGCTAAGGCACATTTGCAACTTCTCATAGGAAGCTGACATCAGATATGTATCCACTGAATTAGTTCTTTAATAAGATACCTCTCCTGGCTGAGAACCTGCATGGAGAGAACAGAGGCTGTAGGAGAGAAAAGATGTCGGAAAGAAAGATCTTGTTGGAAAGTCACATGGATTTGATACACGGGTGCTAAGCCACAAAAAGAGGGCAAAGGGGGAGTGCTGGGGTTAAGTCAGTAATTTTTACACCTTTTTCAAATGGATGGCAAATGTGCCCTGAAAAAAAATGCTGAGCCCTTGCAATTTCCACCCATGGCTACATTTTATCTAACTTTAATAAAAGCATCACCAAACAGAAGTCAGAATGTCCATGACACACTTCCTGATCTGTACAAACCTCATAATCAGTGTTTGTTCACAGGCAGTTTCTTACTCGGGGCCGATGTGGGGCAAGGGGTGGCACGGGAGGAGAAAGGAGAGAAGGTAGGACAACGCCTCTTGAAGCAAACCCAGACAATTAAAATTCCACCGCATGGGCACCAACATCAGGAAAGATTTCAATAGAATAAATAATCTGGGGCTAAGAAACCTTGACACAGAGCCTCTGAAATCAAGGTCTCTGGAAAATTCAGACAGGAAAAGTTCTGCATATAGCATCACTGCTTTTGGCAGAGGACTGGAAAATTGGAATCAAATGCTGCAGTCAGGCAACTTCTGAGCAATTTCAAATAAGTACAGTCATAATTCATCTCTAGTCAAACAATGTGAGATTTTAATAAGAGCAACAGGAAAAGTTCTAGAAGGAAAGAACACTCCTAATTTCCATTGTTCTGCAAACACTCCCTCTCAAGCAGTGATTTTCTTCCCCATAGTTACTAAGTGGGAATCTGATCATTAGAAAACGAGGCAAGGTAAACCATATTCTTTTATTCCAGTAGAGGAAAAAGTGTGATTATTTAACTCTTACATAATTCCGGGCAGTTGATATGTGAATGTGATTATGTGATTTAGCAGAATCTGTGCTCCTTAGCCTCCCACCCAAGTAAAACATCCAAGTAATAGGGGAATGCTCTTGGGGGTCCCAGTTCTCTTCTTGGGTTTGAGACGGGCTTGCAGGGTACACTGTGCAAAACATCTTCTTCATGCTTCAGAAAATCGGGGGTGGTATTTCTGAAACTGTTTATTCAAGCCTCAGTGTTCCTGTAAAGGTGCATAAACTTCTAAAGTGCTATGTCATCCACAGAAATTTTCTTGCACAATAACACCAACCATTATACCCGAGCATCCACACTCATGAATGTGACTCAAACGTGACTTGACAAACCACTTAGTGTTTACTAAAACTTCTCCCACTTTTTTTTTTATTTTTAAAAGATTTTTTACTTATTCATTTGAGAGAGAGAGACCGAGACAGAGAGAGCACGAGCAAGGGGAGAGGCAGAGGAAGAGGGAGAAGCAGACTTCCCCTTGAACTGGGGGCCAGACATGGGACTTGATCCCAGGATCTGGAGATCATGACCTGAGCACAAGGCACACGCTTAACCATCGAGCCACCCAGGTGCCCCAAGACTTGCCCCACTCTTCAAAGATCTAGTCTATACTAGGATCAGAAACACCAATGTTTTAAGGGGATAATAAAGCTCAGGAAAAGATGGCATAGTACAGATTTTTTTTTTAACTTTTAATTTTGGGATAATTATAACTCACAAGAAAATATAAAAATACTACAGACAGGTCTAGTTGCAGCCTGCACCCAGCGTCCCCCAGCAATCTGAATGTAACATCTTATATAACTATAGTTCATTATCAAACCGGGAGATTGACACTGGCACCGTATTATTCCCTGGATACCATTAACTAGATTCAGACATTACTGGGATTACAGCAGGTTTTAAAACCATTTGGGGGTCGCCCGGGTGGCTCAATCCGTTAAGCATCTGCCTTCGGCTCAGGTCAGGATCCTGGAGTCCTAGGATCCAGCCCCACATGGGGCACCCTGCTCAGCAGAGAGTCGGCTTCTCCTTCTTCCTCTGCTCTTCTCCCTGCCCATGCTCATGCTCTCTTTCTCTCTCTCTCTCAAATAAATAAAAAATCTTAAAAAAAAAAAAAAACAAACAAAATCCATTTGGACACAGCAGGAGGTAATTTGAATCATTTGCATGAAACTCATTCTTGGAGGTAACATTCCTATAGGGAATTTGAGTTTGCTATCATCAGAGCTGGATACTTTGAGCAAATTATTTGTCACTGAGCTTCAATTTGTTCATCTATAATCTGGGAATCCTAATACTACCCAAGTAAGTTGTTATAAGAGAGAGCGGCATATATGAGGAAACCTCCCCTCCTCCCCCCATAATACTTTCCTTCATTCCCTCATCAGACTTCAGCTCCTGTGATTTTTTTTAGAAGTCCCAGGTGATCTGCCTGGGTAATGTGCCTCGTTTGTTTAGTTTTGGCTCAGGCTGGTCAAGGCATATCCTCAAAATACTTGAAGTGGGAAGTTTCAACCAGGATGGGGCTTGGTGTTACATCTCTTAGAAGGATCCCCCTACCCAAGACAGTGACCGGACAGCTTCAGAACTGCCCTGCTGCATGAAGCCATGCTCTACCCAGCAATCTAATGGGCTTGGGCTCTGGGCTCCCGCAGGCTGGTGACTAAGCTGCACTTGAAGGCTGAGCTGAACTGTCATTCCAGTCGCTTCCCTGCTCCGGCTCTGAGGTGGACCCTGGAACAACCCTAAGGCTTTGACTCTGGGAGTCAGAAGGAGGAGGGATCAGGCCATCCTTAATTGCAGGTTTTCTTTCTGCCTTCCTGACTACCTGCCACCCTGTGCAGGTGTGCAATTTGCACTAATTGTAGCATTGGTCCTAAGGGTGACAATAAAACCCATGTGGGCTTCTCCACCTCCTCGTTTTCATTGTGTCTCACAATGATTTGTCTATCACAAGCCAACTGGGCAAGTGCCATCCTTCATTCTCTTTTTGGTACACTGCCTGCCATGCCTTAATGCCCAATTAATAAAATTACAGAAATAACCCTCCTCTGGCCTGGTGTTCTGGAGGCAGCACTGGGCAGACAGCGAGACTCGTGTGGATCTCCTTAGAGCCTGGTGCCCCACAGAGGTCTGAAGGTCACTGCAGTGCTGGTTGGGAGATGGGGGGTGGACAGTCAGGAGAACAGGAAGGCTGCAAGGAGGAAGGCATATAGATAGGCGCCACCTGAAACAGGGAAATTGGGGTGGGGATGGGGTGGGTGTACCCAGGATCTTGCAAGGAGCTTTTTAAAGAAAAAAAAAATTTTTTTTTAAAATTTATTCATGAGAGACACGGGTGGGGAAGAGGCAGAGGGAGAAGCAGGCTCCATGCAGAGAGCCTGATGCAGGACTCGATACTGGGTCCCCAGGACCCCATCCTGGGCAAAGCAGGCCCTGAAAGGCTGAGCCACCCAAGGATCCCCTTGCGAGGAGCTTTAACCTGAGGGCCAGACTGATTATTTTATTTCAGCCTTGGCTCTGCCACTGACCAGTATGGGCTTTGGACAGATTCTTACCCTTCCTTAGCCTCTATTTTCTAATCTGTAAATGGGGACAACACCGCAGATCTCTTAGATCATATATTGCGAGGACAAAAGGTGGGGGGTCATCATCTAGGCCCTGGACACACGTACATTTCTTCCCCACCCTGACCTTCTGGAAACAGCCTAGCAAACGCCCGTGGGGCCGTCCGTCGGGGCACACTGAGGCTCAGGGGGCCTCCCACAGTTCACAGGGGCCAGAGACTGACTCCGCTGACCCTCAACACCGGGTGTCTGTCCATCTTGGGGAGCTGAGTCGCCGCAGGTGACGTTATGCCGAGGAAACTGAGGCAGGCCACGCCCCGAGACACGAATGCGTCCTGAGGCCGCTCTGTTCACAGGTGCGAGGGCCTCAGCCCCGAAATGCAGGTGTTTTTTTTTCTTCTGTCCAAAGCCTCGGGGCGCGGGGTGGGGGGCGCGTGGGCGGAGCGGAGGGGCGTCGCCGCGGGGGCCGTGGGCGCGGGGTGGGGGGTGGGGTGGGCGCGGGGCGGGGGGCTCGTGGGCGCGGTGCGGGGGCGCTCGTGGGCGCGGGCTCGTGGGCGGTGGGGTGGGCGGGGGGCTCGTGGGCGCGGGGTGGGGGGTGGGGTGGGCGCGGGGCGGGGGGGGGTCGTGGGCGCGGGGTGGGGGGTGGGGTGGGCGCGGGGTGGGGGGCGCGTGGGCGGAGCGGAGGGGCGTCGCCGCGGGGGCCGTGGGCGCGGGGTGGGGGGTGGGGTGGGCGCGGGGCGGGGGGGGGGTCGTGGGCGCGGGGTGGGGGGTGGGGTGGGCGCGGGGCGGGGGGGGGGGGTCGTGGGCGCGGGGTGGGGGGTGGGGTGGGCGCGGGGCGGGGGGGGGGTCGTGGGCGCGGGGTGGGGGGTGGGGTGGGCGCGGGGTGGGGGGCGCGTGGGCGGAGCGGAGGGGCGTCGCCGCGGGGGCCGTGGGCGCGGGGTGGGGGGGGGGTCGTGGGCGCGGGGTGGGGGGTGGGGTGGGCGCGGGGCGGGGGGGGGTCGTGGGCGCGGGGTGGGGGGGGGTGGGCGCGGGGCGGGGGGCTCGTGGGCGCGGGCTCGTGGGCGGGGGGGTGGGCGGGGGGCTCGTGGGCGCGGGGCGGGGGGCTCGTGGGCGCGGCCCGGCGGCCGCCAGGTGGCACCACGGCGGGGCCCGGGCGCGGCCCGCGGGCGGGGCGGGGGGCACGAAGGGGTTAAGGCGTCGGCGGAGCGGCGGCCGCGGCTCTCCGGGGAAGCCCGCCGGGGCGCGGAGGCGGGAGCGGCGGGGGCGGCGGCGGCGGCGGCGGCGGCGGCGGGGCCGGGCCAATCGGGCGGCGGCCGGCGCGCGCGGGGCCAGCGCCATGGAGGGAGGCGCGGCGCCCGGCAGCCCCTGACGCGCCGCTCCGTCCCGGTGTGGGCGAGCCGAGCCGCCCGGGGCCCGCGGCGCGGAGATGAGCGGGTCGGCGGCGCTGCTGCTCTGCCTGCTGGGCTGCAGCGTCTGGACGGCGGGGACCAAGGCGCCGCGGGAGCCCGGCGCCGGAGCCCAAGGTGGGTGCGCGGCGGCGGCGGCGGCGGCGGCGGCGGCGGCCGCGGGGCTTTGTGTCGGCCGCGGGCCTCGGCGGCGGCGACGGGCCTCCCGGGCCGCATTGTGTCGCGGCCGCCCGGCCCGGCCCCGGCCCCGGCCCCGGCCCCGGCCCGAGCCGCAGCGGGGCCGCCGGCCTGCAGCCCCCGCGCCGCGCTCCCGAGGGGGCGGCGCCGCCGGGGGGCGCGGGGCGCGGGGCGCGGGGGCTCCCGCGGGGGCGGCGGCCGAGGGGAGCGCGCGGCCCCGCCTGCAGCCGCCCCGGGGGCCTTGCCCTTCGGCCGCGACCCGGGCGCGAGGCTCCGTCCTCGCCCTCGCCCTCGCCCTCGCCCTCGCCCTGGGGCGACGGGGCTGCCCCGGGTCGCCGCCGCCGCCGCCCGCTGCGCGCTCGGGGCCGCGGTCCTGGAGACCGGGCAGGGCGGGGGCCGAATGCGGCCGTTTGGCGGCGGCGCCGGGGGGGGGGGGTGGGGGGTGGGGGGTGTCCGCCGCCTCCCGGGTGCCCCCCGGAGCCCGAGGTCCGCGGCCGCTGCCCGCCGCCAGCCCGCCGCAGTTCGGGAAAGTTTCGGGGTCTCCTCTCCCTCCCCGTCCGACGTCCCCTCCAGGCCTCGAGGGATTTGCTCGGCGCCCCCCGGAGTCGTCCCCGAGAAGGGGGAGACGGAATTAGAACTGGGAGGCCTTGAGGACTTTAAAAAAAAAAAATCATCACCGGGTCTGTCTGTCGCCAGCTCATGCCTTTTGTCTAATCTTTGGCCTCTGCAAATCTGCTTTCCAGACCTGGGTGTCGTGGGGCCGCCTCTGAGAATGGCCACGAGCCTGTCTTTTGTTTTTAAAATAAGGATTTCTTGAGGGGGGTACCCAGGAGCTGCCTTTGCAGGCGTGTGGGGACGGAACCGAGTGCTCCTCCGCTGCCTGCCGGCCTTTGCAAAAGGGTGAATGAGGCCGCGGCGGCCGAGCATCCGCAGCCCCCCTGGACATCGCAGTCGGGCCTCCCTCGCCCCCCCCGGGGCTCCCCGGGGCTCCCCGAGACTCCCCTGCTGCACTGTAGACCTCCGCCCCCCCACCCCAAGGATGCTTGCATGCCCTGTAGGGTCGGCCGTGAGGATGGTACGAAGGAGGAGCGCACCATCGCCTTGCACAGACCCTGACTTCCCCCCTTTTCTTCATGCTAACGTCCTCCCCCTGTGTTAGAAATATCCAGAGCCTAGACCGCCTGGGAGCAGAGAGCCCTGGGTGGACTTCCACCCGCGATGTTGTGACAGGCAAGGAGGCTTCTACCCATAGACGCCTGGGTTTAGCTTGTTACCTACATGTTGAATTAAAGGTTTTCCTCGTCGTCACTTGCTGTTACCATTTGCTGGCATCTCCTTCATGCGTTGCTTTTTCTATAGCTGTGATAGAGAAGGGCTGTTAGGAACTGTGTATAAATTTAGTAATGTATATTGTGGAAAAGGGGGCATGGACAAGGTACAGAAAAGACCCATATGTCTCTTCGGTAGGAAATGAATGTTTAGAAGATTAGATCATCGGTGTAGAATTGTAGCCTCTTTCATTAATACCCTACTGCTCTTTGAATCAGCTATTTTAATGAATATGATATTTGTGTTTCAACGAGGCCATTAATTCCAAAGAACAGATTGAGTGTTTTGCACTTGAAATATGAATATATAGAAACATTAAGTTCATGCCCTTATAGAATAGAGGAAGGCATGGCCTCCATTGGGGAAAAAAAAAGTCATGAACAAAACCTGCTAGGTTTAGGTTGAAGACCGCACTTTACAGAAATATTACTGCTAAAAATCAGATTGGGTAACTAAACTCTCAGAAATGGAATTTTCTATGAGGTGCGTGAGAAATAGCCAACTAGTGGGGATATTTATACCATGTTTTGGAGTGTCTTAGTACATGGTATGGCTTGAGTGGAAGACCAAGTGTCTTGGAATGTTTTTCCCCCAGGATTACTACCTTGATAGAGTAGGATGGCTTATTAAAGTGTTGAGCCCAGGAGCTCCCCCAGAAGTCATGGTCTCACTATCCTTTTGCACTAGGACCTTTTTTTTTTCTTTCTTTCTTAAAAAAGATTTATTTATTTTAGAGAGAGAGGATGCGCAGGGCTAGGGGGAAAGGCAGACTATACACTGAGCACAGCGGCCCAAGCCAGGTGTCACAGACCCCAAGGAGGGGCTCTATCCCATGACCCGGATCAGGACCTGAGCTGAAACCAAGAGTCAGTCACTTAACTGACTGTGCCACCCAAGTGCCCTTCAGTGAGGGCCATTTTTAAGAAAACGGACAATTGCTCCTTTGACATTGGCAGGTCCCCTTCCCCCAACTGATTTCTTCAAGCCATCTTGACACCCAACTTGTAATGTAGTTTTTAAATTCACCTCTTCTCTTCTAGATCACATACACAAGGAATGAAAATGCTACATCTGATTTCACTCTGCGATTCCACAGCAGGTTGTAGATTGTTTTGTGCATAGTTGGTGTTTAGGTAGGGCTGAACGAGTGAAGGATTGAAGACCACTAATACATAAATTATAGTGCAACATGATGCATTTTTTTAGAGGAAAACTTCACTGTTTACCTTCTCCAAAACCTAACTTATAAGAGTTTTGCATTTATTGTAGAAATGGTTACTTGAATCATGCTTTGAACATGTATTGTACACATACCTCATATACCAACAGAGTTTAGAAATGGCTTAGGCAAAACTATCTTAAAAACCTGGAACACACAGATATATACTGTATACTGTTGCAGTAACATCCGTGGGAATAAATGACACCTTCTTTATTAAATGAGTCTTTATTACTTCATCTAAGGAAATGAACATCTGCAAAATTTCTTGGCATTGCTTTGTTCTCCATATATTCAAGATAGAATTTAAAGTTTGGCTTCAGATTCTTCTCACCGTAGCTGCTTTGACCCAGCAAAGGGATTTCATTGGCAGCAGTTGCTAAAGTGAAGTTTTGCTTTGCTAATCATGAATTTGAACTAGCTCTAGAATATGATTGCATGCTTTTATTGTTTTCATCTAAGTTTCTCCATAGTGTTTATGGCATCTACTTTTTTTCTGAGGAAAAAAAGAGGCTTATTCAGAAGTACTGGCTATTGTTTATTTTTTTCACCTCTTGGACAACTGTGCATTGCGGCTGGCTTACTAGAGGGAGCACGCCTTGAAGCGCAGTAAGCTGTGCAGATGCACTCCATAGAGACGTAGTTTCGAAGCCCAGCACTGTTTTTGCTTGCCAAAAAGAAAGGTCAGAGCTAGGTTAAGGACTTCATGCTCAGACTTAAATTGTATGATCTTTAGTTTGCTGCTCAGTATCTAATAGTAAGGTATTTTGCAATGATGTGCTAACTTTATGTTCATCTCAGAAAAGCTACAATCTGTCATAACATTTGAGGTGAATGGTTGGCTGTCTTTCTTCTCTCTGAGAGGTCTATTCTTTGCCAAATTCAAATTTCAGTTATTAGAACACCAAGAAAGACCACGAAGCAATGTAAGACATCAGGAGGATCATCCGGCAAACATGACTTATGCTGCTATTATGTTAAGAACATAACATCTAAATAAAATTCATGGGCTCGCATCCTGGGAAACTATAGTATAGTACTTGGACTTGCAGAGGCCACTGGGCTTTATTGCACACCAGGTGTGGGAACTTTGCAAAAGCAACAGAAAAATCTAGGTGATTTCTGGCAAAGGCGTGGAAATGACTTTATGAGTTATTTTTGTATCCTGTTTGTACTTTTCCTATAACATTTTGTAACTTACAGCTTATTTGCTTAACACTCTAACCAAAAAAGGGAAAATACTGTATAGATTTCTAAACTGAGCTTGCAAGTGAAAGTACCTGTTAAGTTTTAGTTAACTCTTCATTCTAAAAAAAATTACTGATACCTCTGTAAATCTAACTGCACATTTTTATTGTAGTTGGGAAATACGCATTTAATAATTTAATGAATACTACACACTAAGAAGTCACATGGAAATAAGTTAGACGAAACATAGGTATGTATAATACTATTGAAAGAAAAACTGTATAAAAATTTCTCAGAAATCTAAATGGAAGAATACCTCCTGTACTTTTTTGTGCAACCTGTCTAATGGAAATTATCACGTACCCGAATAATGCTATTACAGTTTGATAAAGTTACAAAGAAGTAATTGTGAATAAGTCATTTTCATTTGATTTCACATTTGATTTAATTTAAGGACTTTTTAAAGACCTCAGCCCTGGCTAAATCATTCATTTCCACCAAACATGGAACTTAGTGTATTTTAAATGTTTTTTTTTAAGTTTCTTTATTTTTCTTAATTTCTACACCCAGTGTGGAGCTTGAACCCACAACCCCAAGCTCAGGAGTTGCTCACTCCTCCAAGTAGGCACCCAGAAATGGATTTTTAAAATTAAGCTTTAGCCCTGTAAGTAGACCAGTTAATTGTATGAAATAATTGTTTTTAAAGAAATTCTACAGTGTGACCCAATACTATGCCCTACATTAAAAAAGCTATTGTTTTCGTAAAGTCAAACTTGCAAATAGGCAGAATTTGAGGCAATTCACAACTTTAGAAAGACTTCATAATAAGTTCCCTAAAAGCAGTTATGTCAGCATGTTTCGGGTGATTCTCCCTTCCTCTGGTCAAGCCTCCATTTGAAATGATTTCTTCGCCAGCTCCTCTTCCTCCTGGATTCAAGTCAGGCTGCAAACTTTTGCTCTTTTTTTTTTTTTCTTTCAGTTACTCTTTACAGAATTTATTAATCCACACAGATTCCAGTAATGAAGTCCTTTTATGTGGATGATTGCATTTTTTCTCTTTCTTGCCTTGACATGATGTCTTAGCTCTATTTCTTTTTTTCCAACATGCTACTAAACCTCTCCCTTGCAGTGCACCGAGTCTGCCCCCAACTCCTCATCTTTCAACATGCAACCTAGCATACCCAAAGTTGTCTATTAACCAGACTCAAAATCTGGGTATCTCCTAAGATCACTTATCCACCTTGTAGTCCACACAGTCAGTAGCATTACAGGCATATTTATATGGCACATTTATGTAGATATCATTATTTTTTATTTATTTATTTTTATGTATGTAAATATCTTTAGATCAGGATAGATGCATTTATGAAGTACAGAAGGAACCTTGAGGTCAAACTCAGGCCAAGAGAATTAAGGTGACCTGAGCTCATGGCACTTTCTCATTACACGGACCCTTTGGAAGGCAGAAGAATGATCCCTAGAGATGTCCACGTCCTAAACCCTGGAACCTGTGGATATATTAGTTACATGGCAAGAGACACTGTAGAGCTCGTTAAGGATCTTCTGATGGGAAGATTATCCTGGATTTTCCAGGTAGGCCCAATATAATCACAAGGATTCTAACAAGAGCGAGATGGGGAGATCATAGAGATGGAGATGTGACCATAGAAGCAGAGGGTCAGTGTCAGAGAGACAAGATATTTTTACTGCTGGCTGTGAGGATGGATGAAGCACCATGTGCCGTGCAATACAGGCAGCCTCTGGAAGCTGGAAAAGACAAGGAAATGGATTCTCCCCCACAATGGCCAGAAGAAATGCTATCTTGCTGGCAATCTTCATTGTAGCCCAGCCGATACTGTTTGGGCTTCCAACCTATAGAACTGTAAGACAGTAAAATTATGTTGTTTTAAGCCACTGAGTTGTGGTAATTTGTTATGGTAGCAATAGGAAACTGATACAGATACTGACCCCCAAGAACTACAAAAAGAAATGGGCACCCAGATAGGGTAATGGTACAGTGGCAATGGACCATTCTGGGGCACCAGAACTGCTGAAGATAACATTTGGAGAAGTGCATGGAATTTTTGCATCTTTTTAACAAAATCCTGCCAAATGGGAGCCATGTTGAGAGAATCCTTGGGGAGTGCATTAAGGACCTCCCCCATCACTATTACCAAATGACTTTTTTTTCCAGATGAACTCAGGAGGCTGTGATTTGTTTGTAAACAGAGTGCATCCAACCTTCTAGAGTTGGGATTAGCCATACCTATAGGGAGAATATGGAAACCCCCCAACTCCTACCTGTTTGTTTGTTTATTTATTTAGAGAGCACTTGTACACATGAGTGAGCAGGGGATGGGCAGAGGGTGAGGGAGAGAGAATCTCAAGCAGGCTCCATACTTAGTGCCGAGCCTAACTTGGGGCTTGATCTCAGGGTTGTGAGATCCAAGCCAGGGAATCTGCTTTGAATTCTTTCCCTCTTCCTTTCCCTCCCTGTCTGCCCCTCTCTCCACTTGCACATTCATGAGCGGGTACTCTCTCTCTCCCTCTCTCTCAAATAAATCTTTAAAAAAAGAAGATAGAGTCAGACTCTTAACCACCTGAGCCATCCAGGTACCCCAGAAATGTTGGTTGCTTTTAAATTTTGGCCTGATTTTTATTAAAACATATCTCTTGGCCACTAAATGAGGTAAAAGAACCTTGTAATCAAATGTCACTGAAGGCCTCCCAATGCCTTTATATGATGAAAAGATGAATCTTTCCCCCCAAAATTGGACTGGCCTCCCAGGCACTGTCTCAGGGGCTCAGCAGACGCTGTCTCGGGCTCAGCACACCACCTATAATATCTGTGCCTGTCTTAGGCAGATGACCCCACCCGCTCTCGGCCCTGGGCCCTGGTGCAGAGGGAGAGTGGAGTGAAACACCTGGACCGTGCACCTGTGGGGCAACACAGCAAGAGCAAAAACCGCTTGACCTCCTGCAGTTTCGATCTCACTGGGAACAAAGAGGTTCAGTGTAGCTGAGACAGGGAAGTTCCATGACATTTGGACAGGTCCCAGAATAGCAGCTGATGGGTTCTCTGGACATTGACCTCAAGCAAGGGTATAGGATTCAGACCTCAGGGGCTGGGAGAAAAGAGAAGGGGAATAAGTTGAATCGGGAGATAAGATGATTAAATATAGATCTAATATGTTCAACTGTTTTGAACCCTTCATTTTATGTAAAACACATAAACACATACTCAAATGTGAACACTGGCAAGGTCTTTTGGATTTGTGGGAAGGAGCAAGTGGTACAGGGAAAACTGCCATAGCGAAAGATACCTTTGAAGTGAGTGTTGAGTTTATAAAAGATGATTTTATCATTTTATTTGTTTTGCTTTAACTGCACCTCATAGGGACAAGGAAATGTGAGTTTAATGAGAAAAGTTAATTATTTCCAAGTCAGATGAGTATTTCCTTTGCCTCACTGTACTTTTTTTGAGCTCAGAATTTAAATGGAAGAATTACTGAATTTGTATTGAGGGAAAGCTTTCTAATGTAAAATTTTTGTGAAGATTTTTGTTTTACTTTATTTTTAAAGAGAGAAAGTGTGCACAAGCAGGGAGGGGCAGAGGAAGAGAGAAAATCCCAAGTAGGCTCCACATTCAGCACAGAGCCAGATGCAGGGCTCAAACTCATGACCCCAAGATCATGACCTGATCTGAAATCAAGAGTTGGACACTCAATTGACTGAGCTATCCAGGGACCCCTCTGATATAACTTTTAAAAAGATTTCATTTATCTATTTGACAGGGAAAAAAGAGCATAAGCAGGGAGAGCAGCAGATAGAGGGAGAGGGAGAAGCAGACTCCCTGCTGAGCAGGGAGCCCCTTGCTGGGCTCAATCCCAGGACCCCAGGATCATGACCTGAGCTGAAGGCAGACACTTCACTGATTAAGCCATCCAGGCACCCCAAGATTCTGATTTTATTTTTTTTATTTTATTTTATTTTATTTTATTTTTTAATTTTTATTTATCTATGATAGTCACAGAGAGATAGAGAGAGAGGCAGAGACACAGGCAGAGGGAGAAGCAGGCTCCATGCACTGGGAGCCCGACGTGGGATTCGATCCCGGGTCTCCAGGATCGCGCCCTGGGCCAAAGGCAGGCGCCAAACCGCTGCGCCACCCAGGGATCCCAAGATTCTGATTTTAAAACAATAATCGGTAGCATAGCCTCAGTGGATGAGGTGCTTGCTCCTCCTCTTTACCCTGGTAGTTCCTGGGTGTAGTGGTGGTGTGTGTCCTTTGCACCCCAGTCCATTTTGGAATCTCTGGGGAAGAATTTGCCTCCAAACTGATTCAAATTCTAGTCCAAATTTAGTCCCTTGCAGATAGATTTCAGGGCAGGGTTCCTCTTTCTTTGCCAGCTGTCAGGCTGGAGCCTTTCTTTGCTCCTTAAGTCCACCTGCAGTCGGTCACCTGCCCCTTCCATGGCTAAACCAGCAGTAGCACCCAGAGACCTTTTCATACCTCACCTCTCTCAGGCTTCTCCTCCTGCTTCATCTTTCCAACCACAGCCAGAGACTTCTCTGCTTTTAAAAGGGGCTCATATAAAAAATTAATTAAATAAATAAATAAAAGGGGCTCATGTGATTAGATTGAGCCCTCCAGATAATCCAGGAAAATTTCTCTATCATAAAGTCTGTAACCTTGATCACCTCTGCAGTCCTTTTGCCATTTAACATAACATATTCACAAGTTCAAGGGGTACGGGTGTAGACTTCCTCTGGGGCCTCCTTCTGCCTGCCACAGCCGTAATGTGGATGATGGGACAATGGCCACAGAGGATAGGAAGGCAGGTTTCCCTGCCGTAGAGGTCGACGAAAATGGGAAGGTGGATAGCAGAACATCTTCCCTTGGCAAGTTCCAGAAAGGACTCTGGACAAGTAACTTCTCCATCCTTTGCTGCCCTGAGACCTTCTAAGTCAGACAGACTCGTGTACAAGGAGATCCTAGGACAGCTTATGGGATACCAACCATGATGCTTAATGTAGTCCCTAGTTTTTGCATTTTGATGCTGAGAACCTGAAAATGAAATTTATTTCTGTAACTGTGATTTACTGAATTCAGCAAATGGTATATATTTATCATACCTGTATTATATTAAATGTTAAATCAGTGTGATCGTGGCAGGCACGCTCTGCTTCATTCACAGAGATGTGAAAAATACTAATAATGAATAGCTAACATGCACTGGGTGCTTATTACCTGCCAGACGTGAGGGTACATCCTCGGTGGATTATCTTCTTTAGTCTTCACATCACTCCCGTGAAGTGTAAATATCAACCTCATTTTATAGAAAAGTGAGATAGTAAGATGCAAAATTAAACCGTTGGCCCAAAGTCCTACAGTAAGTGGCGGAGTCCACTCTGTGACACTCAGCCGACTGTCTGTATCCTCAGATTGTGCTGCCATCATAAGATTTGGAGGATTAGATCATAATTTCACACAATTTTGATCCTATTGCATTTTTCCAATACAAATAAAGGGTTCTTCATGGGCCTGGTCATTTTTACAAAGAAAGACGAATCTACTCCCTTGTGTGGTCCCTGTTTGCCTTTGAACCATGGAAACCAACCTTGAATGGTTATTTACTGAGCAGCTCCTAAGAGCCAAGCTCTGTGCTTGGTGTTGTGTGGGGTCCAGATGTGTAGAAGTGATAAGGATCTCATACAAGTAACTCCTGAGTTTTTGAGGGAGGTCCTGTCGAGCAGGGTGGGATTTGGTGTTACACCCAGCTGAGCTTGGGGGAATCTTCTGGCTTGTGTTCAGGCCCGTTAGTATTTGGCAGACAGTTTATATAACAAGAGAAACTTGTTAGGGCCTAACAACTGGAGAGATGGAGGTGGAAGGATGTGGTTATTTGTAAAACATTGTTCAGGTATATTTAGATCCATAGAGCATAATGAGAGGCCCTTGTTCTTATGGCATCAAGTGAGGGCTTTATTCATTCACTCTGAAGTAAGTGTGAAATACCAGTATTTATTTGGCATTTGAATTTACTTGCACAAGTTTAATCTTTTTCACTCTTTGAAAAAAAAAAACTTTCTTCGTTCCTTTTTGCTTACACAATGATCCTGAAAATACATTTTTAAATGATGCTATTATGGAAGTATAACAGATTTTTTTCTAGTTTATTTCATGAAAATATTTAGCCATACAAAAAAAAAATGGAAAGAATTTTACTCATACTCACCACTTAGATTCTACAATTACCATTTTACTGTACTTGTTTTATTACCTATCAGTCCGTTGATTAATCCATCTTATTTTTTGATGCATTTTAAAGTACGTTTCAAATATCAGTGCCCTTTCCTCCAAATACAGCAGCATTCGTGTCATTAATTAGTATTTAACATTAGATTTTTCTCCCAAAGGAAAATTTACATATAAGGAAATATACCGATCTTGTGTTGACATATGCTTATACCTGTGCAAGTCCCATCATGATACAGAATATTACCATCATTTCAGAGAGTTCCTTCATGCCGCCTCCAATAAATCTCTGCCTCTATGCCTTAGGGGCAACCACTGTTCAGATTTTTTCCACTATGGATACTTTCTTGCCTATCGTAGAACTAAGTGGAATCATACAGTATGTACACTGGCTTCTTTGTTTGCCATAACTGTTTTTTTTTTTTTTTTGAGATACATCCACCTGTTGCTTGTATCAATACATTGCTGAATAGTATTCCACTGGGTGAATATCCTACAGTATATCCATTCTCCTATTAATAGATATACAAGTTATTTCCGGTTTTGGGGCATTGTAAATATAGTTTCTATGAACATTTTTATACAGTTGTTCTTTGGACATGTTTTTGTTGCTCTTGCAAAAAAATGAATTGCTGGGTTATAGGGTAGGCGAATGTTTAGTTTCAAAGCTAAAACATAACAACTTTACAAGACACTGCCACACCTTTTTCCAAATTGGTTGTATCTTTCTATACTCCCACCAAAAACCTGTGAGAATTTCTGTTGCTCCCCTTGCACACCATCATTTGGTGTTGTTTGTTTAATTTTAACCATTTTTGTGGGCAGGTTTACAATCCATTGTATACATTTCATTTTCCAGCTATAATTGGCTTTAGTTTTTGAAGAATGTTAGAGTACTTTTAGAAATCAAAGTTGAGGTTTCACCATTATGTTTATTTTTAACCATGTTTCTATGCAGATTTTTTTTGATAATTTATCAAAATTTATCACATAACCAAATTATCTCCTTACTGAATATCCCATCTGATCATGTAGAACTACTTTATCATGGGACGCCTGGGTGGCTTCAGTGGTTGAGCGTCTGCCTTTGGCCCAGGGCGTTATCCTGGAGTCCCGGGATCGAGTTTCGCATCGGGCTCCCTGCATGGAGTCTACTTCTCCCTCTGCCTGTGTCTCTGCCTCTCTCTCTCTCTCTCTCTGTGTGTGTGTGTGTGTGTGTGTATGTGTGTGTGTCTCATGAATAAATAAATAAAATCTTAAAAAAAAAGAACTACTTTATCACATACCTGCCAGATAAGCCATGGTACATGCATGTGCATCCATGTGCATGAGTAAGTGTGTGTGTCAGGGTAGAGAGGGAATAAGAAAAAATAAATGTAACCCATCCAGAATGTAACATTTGCATACTGTGAGGTTATGTAGGTTATATATGACTTGAGATTAGATAGGACTGTTTCAATGCTTGTTCTCTTTTTTTGGAAGATTTCATTCATTCATTCATTCATTCATTCATTCATTCACTTATGGAAGAGAGAATCCACACATACAGGGAGAGGGGCAGAGGGAGCAGGAGAAGCAGACTCAAGACTCAGAACAAGTGCAGAGATGACCTGAGGCAAAATCAAGAGTCAGATGCTTAACCAACTGAGCCAGGTGTCACTGTTGGTGATGTTTGTTCTCTTTAAGGGAGACCTCCAGGTATATGCCAGTTGCACAGTGTAAGAATCAATACACTCAAACAAGTGCCAGGATCTCTTCATAACCAGGCAGCTTCTAGAAATTACTCAGGACCCTTCATTAATCCTTTTGAGTCAAGAGTGTATATTGAGTCAATTCCTCAAAGTATTCTAATAGCCTCTTTTAAAAAGTTAAAATAATAAAGCTCTAACATCGATTCACAGAAGTCAGAAACTTTGAATCCGAGTTGGGCATACCAAGAGATCTACTGGAGAAAAATGAAATTCCTTGTGATTAAAAAAACCCTCCCTTAACAATTGGGTATATCCGTTAGAAATCTAGACAAGATATGGTTGTTTCCTTATTTCTTTTGCTTGTGCCATTAACCTATACACAAATATACATTTGACATTCCAAATGCTCTTGCCATGTCCATGTGCAGATTCTGTGGGACTGGGCTGTTCCAGAGATCCGTGTCTGGGATTAGGGAAGAAGTGGTGTTTAAATCAAGTCCTCTATTTTTCAGTTCTATTTCCTCCTCCCATGTGGCCTCTCCTAACTTTTATTCTATTTCAGACCTGCCTTTTAGAAACTGTATCCATGCCAGGAACAGTGACACCTGCAGCAGTGTCCCTGCTGTATATACTGTTGCCCTGTTAGTGGGGGTACTTTCCCCAAGCCCTTTGTCTTGTTTCTTTGGATTTCTACCCAGATAGAATTAGTGGCATAAATCACCCTTCTGTTGTTTAAATTAAAATAAAGATTTCATAAGAGGAGAAATTTTGTTTGCCGAACTTAGAATATTTTCTTGCTTCTGTGCTCATGAGATTCATTTGTTCCATCTGATTCCTGAATGTGGAACCTCAGAGCCCTACGATTATTCGGTGTTTAACGTGATAGAAAATCATTCTCTGGAAACTGCTAGCCCTTCTATTATTGTGTCTGTTTTTTTATATTAAGGAAATCTGTGGTTATTCCAAGTTAGGAAAGCAGATAGCATTAGATAAATGCAAGGCTATTATGGCAAATATCCCAATACAGAAGAGCAGTAGCTGCTTCCTAAGGATGGCACAAAAGAAGTTGCTTGTGTTTAATGTCATTTGATTATTAAAATATCCCCCTCTAATGGGAGGTTGGAGGTAAGTGGCTTTTAGAGGTCTCCTTTAGAACAAGATTTTTCCATTCTTGCTCGGCTGGTTGATCTCTTCCTTTGTTACCTATCATCTGCTGTGCATGTTTTTGAATGTGTGATAAAGCATATGGGAAAGGAATAGAAAAGTTAATGCATTCAACTGGTGGAGGGTGGAGGACACAGTGTCTGCAGTCTGGTCAAGTTTACAGCCCATCTGCTGGAGCACAGGGAGCCCTTTTAAAATGCAGCTTTGCTCTCTAGGCTCTATGTGTGGAGCCCCCTCAGTCCACAGCTTGTCCAAATGTTACCAGTTTGGCTGCCGCAAAATTAAGTCTCTCCTTCCTAAACTATTTCACTTGGTGCATAGGGCATATACTCCGTGCACAGTTTTGTGGGTACATTTTTTCCCTTTACCATAAACTTAGAGACTGCCTAGTGAAATTGAACTTAGAAAGTGATCCTTTTATTTATTTAGCTCACTCACCTCTTGGCAGCACAAACTGTTAAAATGGCTTTTAATGCACACCTTGTGTTTTGATTCTTATGCTGTAACTTAGGTTTTTAGTTAAAGATAAAAATGATAAAAGGTTCCTGTTGTGCACTTTCCCCACTACTGTTTGAAATAGTTTTGTCTTGTTTTGTTTTACCATCTTGAACCTCATCTGCCTTTTCAAATGTAAAAATAAAATCTTGGCTTATAATGATGTTTCTTTCAGTGGCTTGATGGAAATCTATTAGATGTTGCATTAAATATTAAACATAGGCCTTCTAAATCAATACATGTTAAAATACTACATAAATGCTAAGTAAACAGGAGAAGAGTTACTAGCTTTCGGACCGGGGATATATTTTATGCGCACTAATTAGATAACATTTTGCTAATTAGGTGGGACTATTCCCTACTCATATCTTTCCATTTCTAAATTCAGAATCCTTAAGGAGACATTTACATGAGACAATGGCCTAGCAAGATTTGAAATTGGGTACTTCTTTTCCTTTTAGCTCTTTTCATGACTAATGACCTACTATTCATCCATCCATCTACTCATCTACTCATCCTCCCTCCAGCAACCCATCCATCCATCCATCTACCCATCCACCCTCCAGCCACTCATCCATCCATCTACCTATCCACACATCCATGCACACAATAAAGTCTCAGCTTTCCTTACCTTTCACCACTGAAATTTTGATAATATTAATTTCTTAAATGATAGATTTTCAAGTGCTTTCAAGTCTATTATTGTTTTATTCCTCATAATCCTGAGAGGTATTTAGGAAAGAGATTATTCCTTTTTCTACGTGGTGGGGGTGTGTGGCTTGTGGTACAGCATGGAGATGGTAGTCCTACATACATGCTCCTCCCCTATCCTCTTAGAGTATGTCTCTTGGTTGCTTTAGATACTCACCCTCACTGTTTCAGTCATGATCTCTGGACAGTTTGAGCCACCCACTTCCTGGGCAGCAGTCATGCTACCCACCAAGCATAGCTCACATGTTTCTATTCAAAGTAGGCATTATAAGTCACTTCTTCTTGCTCCAAGCTCTGGGGATCCAGAAGTAATTAAGACCCAACCCCTGCTTTTCAGGAACTCAAGCTCCTATGGGAGAAGCACAGATAAACAAAAGCACTATAGGTAAAAGCAAAGCACATAGAGGTTCAGAGGAGGGTTTAACTACCTGGGTAGACAGGGAGGTGGCTTGGGAGCTAGGGCTTGAAGGCTAAGAATCATGTGGAGAAGGGGAGGAATGCAGTCCTAGGGCCATACCACCATTCATGTGAATTGTAGCTTTTTTTGTAGGTTATAAATCATTTGAAAAAGAGTCCATGTCCTCCCCCCTCCCTGCCAAATAATCAGTGGAGTGGCTGAGCTTGCTAATAAGCTCACATCTCATACTTACTGCAGGGACAATAATGAGTAGTGGGTTATTATTCTAAGGCTGTGAACCAGTTGCTATGTCTCATCTATCTTCCTCGCCCAAATTATCACACATCCCCTTTTCCCATTGATCCTGGTAGATTGGTTAATCTTTAACCAGATATTCCAGCATCAAAGGGTCTGGTTTTCCCAGCATTGCTTGCCTCAGCTCTGGCCTCTGCTAATCTCAAGGAATTTATTGAGGACATAGTTAGTTGTCTTTGTTACTGAATTCCTTCACTTTCTTCAGTCTGGTCCTTCTCTTTTGGTGGAGTTAATAAAAAGTATCCACACTACAGCAGCCAGAAGGGTATGGAAAGCTTAGCCTCTTTAAAGTCAACTTCAGCAGCAGAAGAGACTGGACTGGAAAGTATTGAAAATCACTACTTATACTCAGACTTTCCTTAGTTTATCTGGGGTTATTGACTGTGCCCTGTTTATCTTTCCAGGTAGTAAAAATGTGCGAGATAAGAAAGCTGATGATAATTATTGTAGTGATGAGGTGGGAGTGATCTAGTGCCCAGAGATGACCCCTCGTGGCCCTCATGGAAGCCCTGGTAAAGGCATCTCAGTGTGGGGAGAGGCTTCTTGGCAATCAGGAACCATTGAGAGATTCATTGAATTCTCTTGCTTTTGCAGGAATTGAAATGGAAGGGTCAGAGTGTGATAGGGAGAACCGATGGTTTAAGTGCTATTCATTTATTCACTCTCTCATTCATGGATATTTATTAAATCTGTCCTGTTATTTGTCAGGCAATATAAAATAGACTCATGATCCCCCCCTTCCAGTTTTCAACTTAGTGGATACAGTGAACTCTTCAGTTAGTTAGTGGGACTGCCATTTGTACTTAGGCCTGTTGCAAAACCCCCTTTGGCGTGGACTGTGTGCTTGTTCTATGCTCTATACTGCAGCAGCCCTGGCTCCTTCTCTGTGGTTCTAATTAGGTATCATTATTCTAGGTAATGCTCTGAGTGACTCCTTAGCTGACTGTGAAACACTGATCTGCTAAGCCAGTTGCAGTTGTCACCAAAGAGAAGAGAAAAGAAAAAAATTATATAATCATACCTAAATTTGAACTTGAGAAATATTTTCCTTTTCCTTCTAACCTATTACTGTACATAATTTCAAGTTAACATTACTTTAGATCATATCATGAAGCCAAACTACTTTGAAAAATGAAGGGTCTGGGACGCCCGGGTGGCTCAGTGGTTGAGTGTCTGCCTTCCAGTTCAGGGCATGATCCTGGAGTCCCGGGATCAAGTTCCACATTGGGCTCCCCGCATGAAGCCTGCTTCTCTCTCTGCCTCTTTCTCTCTCTGTCTCTAATGAATAAATAAATAAAATCTTTTAAAAAAAAGAAAAAAATGAAGGGTAATGGACAAAGAAAAGGAAAACAACTCTGTTGCTTAAAGCAAAGTTTAAATAAAACTGGAAAACATTATAAAGTGAAATATATTAATGAAAGTTGTACTTGATAACTTTCTGAGCTACTTGCTTGGTCACCATGTCCCCTTTGGGTATGGGGTGACAATACAGAGCGCCAAATGATCTTGCTCTTCTAACCACTGCTTCCCAAACTTCAAAGCAGATATGAATCACTCACTGGTCTTGTTAAATGCAGATTCTGGGTCAGTGGGTCTGGTATGGCCACCAAGATGCTGGAACTCTTACCATGTTCCTGGTCACTGGACCACACGAGCTAGTGAGGCTGTTCACTGCATATCCTGTCCTAATGTTTAGACACAGAGGCAGACCCATTGAATCTGGCTACTTTTTCCTTAGATTTTTAACTTTGCAGTTTCAGAAAGCTACCTAGAAGATTTATTCTCACCTTATCTAAAGCCTAGCTTCAAGAGAGGAAACTAATTTAGTATATTCAACTGTTGGGGTGGAACCCAAATGACTTGGGAGGGATTGCACGTCTTTTTCGAGTTAAGAATTCCCACTTGGGTACTTAATTCATATAATTAAAATATTCATTTATTATGTACTTCCTAGGTACATGATAAAAACCCTGCATAGCTCTTAGTGACTTTCGGTTTGGGTTTCTGTGATCTGCCTGTAGCCCACCTCTACTCATGCTCCATGTATTTTTGGCCCAATAGAAAACTATTTCAGGGAGCAACAGAAATATAGTGTCTTCATAGTGTCTTGGTTCTAGGTTGTACTCGATATTGAGCTACCTTTTTAGACTTTCTTTTTAAATGGAGCACGGCTGTTATAAACTGTAAAGCTTACACGCTTTTATCGTTTTATGTTCATATGATCTTTAGTTTTGCGCAGATGGCATCTTGAATAAGTCATTTATTGCCTGCTGTTTGGGCTTGTTTAACTAAATAAGAGTTGACTATCATTACTCAGATATTGAGTCCCTGATTTTCTTCCCCATGATTTTTTTTTTTTAAGGACTAATAAATGACTAGACCTGTGAGTCACTCTATTCAAGATACGGCTTTTGCCTGACACTCAGATACCAGCAGCAGGCTGTGCCAGCCACCCCGGCCACACCGGCTCCCTCGTCCCTGTGTGGAAGGCCTGCAGAGTCCCAGAAGACCTTAGAGGAGGCCAGCAAAATGATGATCTGTGTGAGCACTTGTCTTTCCAGATCACGGGGTTTTTACTTTTGTCTTGTGTTTTGAAATGAATGAGGTAGACTTGAGTGCCCGAGCCCATTTCGTCTTGAAATGTTCACTTCCTCGCCTCCAGAAGAAGGACTACTTGGCAGATTAGAGCCAGGGGCTCAGGAGTGAGCCTGACACCCAGCTGGGCCCAGCTTGCTTATACCACAGGGAATCAGATGCATGGAGGGAGGTCGAAAGGGTTAAAGGCACCCCCTAGCCCTGGCCCATCACAGTCTGAAGTGCTGTAGTCAGCATGCCCCAGCCTGTGGCTCCCTCTCTGTCTCTTCTGCAGATCTCGAGGCTTCTCCTCGAGACATAACCTGTGATAGCAGCCCCCTACTCTGGGCTCCAGAGCTCCCTCAAGCTGTTCATTTCTTCCATCCCACTGCCAGAAAAGCTGCTGTCTACACTCAGTCTCTCCACTTGCTCTCCTCCAAACTCACCCCGCAACCCTCTGCTGTCCGTCCCATCTCCACTGCTCAACAGTAACCTCTTTTGCCAAAGGCCGTGCTCATTTCCCAGTCCGCTCTCCTTTGACAGCAGCACGTCCATCTCCGTGACATGCTGTCCCAGCTCCCATGCCAGTAGTGTCTCCTGGCTTGTCTCCTGCTAGAGCGGCTCTTTCTCCACCCCTTCTGGGTCCCTCCTTTCATCTACCTCCTTTAAGAAAAAGCTGTGACCTAGGATTCCATCCCTGAACCCCTCCAAGCAACCGCTCTGCACTGGGGCCTCAATGTCCAGCTGTCATCTGATGCACCCCCAGATCTACTCTGGGAGAGGTCGTCCAGCCCCAGAGCAGTCCCCTCCCCTGAGCACCACGTGGGTTTTAGGGTTTTAGTCTTGGGATGTCTTCATTTGTGGGAGTCCAACATGCTCGCTTTGCTGAGCCTTCGTACGAGCCACTCTTGCCTGAGTGCTTTGGCCTGACTCATCTTCATGCCTCCTTGAGCATCAGCGTCATCCCCTTCAGGAGCCATCTCTGGTTCCCCCTGTCCCTCCCTGGGTCTGTGTGCCTACCTTTGCTGTGTATTCAACAAATATTTACTGAAAGCTTCAGTATTCGGGACACTGTTCTAGGTGCTGAGGGCACAGCAGCAAACTCTTCCTGCCCTGCATGGAGCAGTTGTGTGTACACCTCAGTCATCCGTCTGCCTCTTCCTGGAGGCCAGAACTGCCTCTCCTCATCTGGTCCTCAGTCTGGGTTTGCTGAAAGAGCAAATCCGGTTACACCGATTTTCTTCTCTCCTCTTTCTAGTGTGTCTTTCCTCCATCTCTCTCAGGAGCAAAAACAGGAAATAGAACTTCATAATTACAAGATTAGCCAGATAAAATTTCATCACTGTTTCTGGTTTCTATATACAGTTTGTTGAACTTTCGTGTGTGAGTGTGGTACAGAGTGTGAGTTGAATACTTCCTTTGTTTGATAAATTTGCTCAGCTGCAGCCAACAACAAAAGTTTCTCTTCTGCTGTGTCCTTTGTTCAGAGCTGAAGAACTCCATTCTTTGGAAAGCCACTGCGAGAGAGGCATATTCTGCTTATATCTTATTCTAGATAGTCCCTATGCCTACAACTACCCAAGCATTTGGCTGGGGGAAGAAACACAGGGTTTTCAAATATTTTTTTACCGTGTAGTAACCATCATCCCTTTTTCCCAAAACAAAGTAACACAAAGTGAAAAAGACACTTGTTAAGTGGCATGTTAGACAAAAACTTTTAGCATCGGTACACCCAAATACTGCACGGGACATAATTACACTAGAAATTATTTGTTGCTCATCTGAAATTCAAGCGTAACTGGACATCTTGCATTTTTATTCACTAAATCTGGAAACCCTTATTGCTGGCAGAAGGCAGTTGTTAGGATTAACCATTTTGAGCTCTCATGGCGATTTTCAGGGGACTGTCTCAGTATTTGGTGAAGACTGCAGCCTTTGCCAATTTATTCTCAGCCCCACTTCTGGAACACTTCTCAACCCTAATTAAGCTGGAACAGTGAGAAGAAGCCTTACTCCTTCATCACGCCTCCTTCAGCCCAGAGGTGGGACACCGGGCGTTAAAATGTTGTTTGGTTGGAAAGGTGAGATCACCAATGTCAACCCAGCTTTCCATCCTTTAGGCTGCTTCCCTGTTGCAAAAGTAGAAATTGTCTGATATGTCAATATATTCAGTTTAGTTCAGCAGTAACTTATTAAGTATTCATTTGAAAGGCAGAGTTGGAGAACCCGTGTCTACCTTCAAGATGCTCACAGTCTTGAAAGGCACAAAAGCACTCCCAGTGGGGCTCAACCCAGGGTGGACATTATAATTACCTAGGAGCATTACCAGGACTCATGGGAGAGATTCTAAGTCCGAGGTCTAGTGGGGCCTGAATATGAGAAGTTTTCCAAAAGCCCTCTCTCTGATTCTAGTATCAGCCGGATTTGAGACATGCTGAGTTTTCCACATTGTGTGTTGGCTTGGAATATTCTCTGAGGGCCAGTGTGGAGATAAGCCACAGAACCTCTTTACTTATGGAATCAACACAGGGGAGGTTTAATTCTGGGCCATGACTCTACGGCGAGGCTTTCAAGAGGCCCAAATGATGAGAAACCCATGTGCGTATCAACTCCGTTTTAAAGATCGTGTATAAATGGGTCTGGAGAGGGTCAGACTTGGCATACTGGCGTGTCTCAAATTGGAGTTAAAATTTTTTTTGAAGATTTATTTGAGAGAAAGAGTGAGACAACTGGTTTGTGAGTGGTTGGGAGGGGCAGGGGAAGAGAATCTGCAGTAGACTCCCCACTGAGCACAGAGTCCAACTCTGGGTTCCATGCCATGGCCCTGAGATCACAACCTGAGCCGAAACCCAGAGTCAGATGCTTCACCGACTGAGCCACCCAGGTGCCCCGGAGTTAAAATTTTATGGGAGCCATATTCATGCTTATTTTCCATTCATTGTTCACCCTTCATTCTGTGCAGTTTGCTGCTGTGATTGGAGGGTTTGCTGCTGGGATGGGTAAGGTGCTGAGTGTGAAGCCGAATGTAATCGATGCCAACACTGACAGAGACCAGCTCGTCACAGGGACCTTTGCTAAAGGTGCACAACGAATGGCAGAGTCAGGCTGCCGATCAGTCCTTTTTCCTATCAGGGTGCCTCGTAATCAGGTTAACAAACTTATCCCGTTGCTATAAAAGTCTTGAGGGGCAGCTCCCAGGAAGAAGTGGGCTGGTTTGGTCAGCAGATCGCCTGCGGCTTGCACCCCTGGTCAGTGTGCCTCTGAGCCTCCTTGAGGACCTTCTGCATCTGAATCCTGGGATGCTCATTAAATATGCAGAGCCTGGGCCTCACAGCTGGGGAAACAGGAGCTCCGGGAGTGGGTCTGCAGATCCAGAAAACAGGCCCTATGGTTCTGATGCTGATGTCATGGGGTTAGCCCCAGCAGCATTTTGCCCATGCAGACTCTGCAGTCAGACGGACAGAGAAGCTGGACATTATTTTTTAATTTATTGTTATTATTACTATTAGTGATGTGCACCTCCCTCTGTTTGGAGCAGTCGTGTCTGACTCTCTCTTTGCCTTTGCAGAAGGGTCCCTTTGCCACTGTGCTGTGCCTGAGGATCTCACGGGCGTCCTCAGGAGTACAGGTGTATCGGGGGCCGTCCCCAGCTCTGTGGAGTAGCTGACAACAGCTTGTCTTTCTGCCATGTGGCCATGGTAGTATCACTTGTTCCCCTTTGATTCTTTCTTCCTGTTACTTTGAAGGCAGATTGATTTTTTTTTTTTTTACTAGATAGCAGAGTCTTCCACATTTAGCTCACAAGTAATTCCATGTATCTTACCATAGATCTTCATTAATGCATGGTAGAGCTAAAAATAGGATAGTGACTCTTACCAGCAATCAAAAAAAAATAAGGAAACTATTGAACTATTAAATAAAATTTTTTAAATGTATCTTGGGAAGCCTCTTTTTTTTTTTTAAGATTTTATTTATTTATTTATTCATTAGAGACAGAGAGAGAGAGAAGCAGAGACAGGCTGAGGGAGAAGCACGCTTCCTGCCAGGAGCCCGATGTGGGACTTGATCCTGGGACTCCAGGATCCCACCCTGAGCCAAAGGCACACACTTAACCCCTGAGCAAACCAGGTGTCCCAAGATTTCTTTTTTTTTTTTTTTTTTAAGTTCATGAGACACACAGAGAGGCAGAGACACAGGCGACGGGAGAAGTAGGCTCCCTGCAGAGAGCCTGATGTGGGACTCGATCCCGGGTCTCTAGGATCACACCCTGAGCTGAAGGCACACGCCTAACCGCTGAGCCACTGAGCTGTCCCATGAGCCTCCCAGGTGTCCTGGGAAGCCTCTTTCTGCTGATTCAGATTTTGTAGTGACTTGGAGAATGGCTTCAAAGTATGCCCTTCAGTGAGCCAAAGACAAGGCATTACACGAATTAGTTGCATAAACCAGCAGTTCTCAAATAGGACTTTTTGTGAGCTAAGCAGAGGTGTTTTGATACCGAAAATGGAATATTTGGGACTTTTTTCCAGGTTGTACTAGGAAATATCACAGTTTACTTTTTTTTTTTTTTGAATTTTAAGATGCTGCTTACATCAATTAGAACCTTTTATAAGACGAATTCTCTCTTACCCTAAATTGTAAACTTACTTCAGGTGTGATGCACCTGGAAACCTGTGCAGATTCTGCTAGCACATCCAGGCGTTCTGCTACCTGCAGAGTTTGTCATCCACTGGCACAAGGAAGATGGCAAGTGTAAAAGCATGAGACTCTATCTTAGAGTGACTTCACTTATATTGAAAATGCTGATAAATGGTTGTAAAGTAGATCCACCCCTGTCCCTTCCCCATCTCACCCTCTTGCTTGTTCTGGCCCCATTATCAGCTGTCATCTCCTCGAATGACTTTACTGTAGGGTCACTAAGCACCTTGTACAGCCTCTATCGCATCACCTGCCATGTTTCCTATGTAGGTCCCCCTCACTGCTCCGTTCCCACTCCCCGGATACACCCACTCTCAGGGCTGTGGAAATATTTGTGAATTCACTGTCCTGTTTACTGCATGCACCACCATGTATGCAAGTCTGTGCAAGAGGCTGTCATATGAGCAGTAGGTCGTAGCCATTCTCTGGATGGTATTCCGACTTGGGGTGTTTGCAAGCATCACGTGTGGGATTTGCTGTTGCCTGAATTTGTTGTGTGGGGTGAGGATGAAGGCAAGGCTGGGGGCCGACATGGGCAGGGAGGTATTCAGCACGGTGGATTGGGCATTTGCAGTTGGGTTACTCAGACTGAGCCCAAAGTTCTGCAACACATGGGATGTTGTGATATTCTTGAGGCAGGAAGCTCACTCCTTTCGGCCCTGAGACCGGTGTGTGTGTGTGGGGCGGGGGGGTGTCCTGGAGCAGTTCACCTGTGTGCATCCATGATCTTTCCCCTTCCTGGCCTTTGCATATGCACAAATAACAAGATCCCTTCCTGCTCTGCCTAAAAATTAACTCTGAGTAGCTGAGAGTCCATACTAAAATAAACAAATGAAAGAATGATTGAATGAGTGAGTGAGTGGATAAAAGACAGATCCCCTCTATAGAAGAATCTCAGATTACTGATGTCAATGCTCTGCCATTGAGGAAGGGTAATAAAACCTCCAGCCTCTCAGTGTGGGCCCCTCAGTGTGGATCGTGCATAGTGAACTTCCTTTCAAAGAGGGTAGTGTGGGAAAGGAGAACATAACTCTACAGTGGAGAGACTCGAAAAACAGGCAGCAATGAAGGCTAACATCAGGGGCTCCTCAGTGGTTGAGCATCTGCCTTTGGCTTAGGTTGTGATCCCGGGGTTCTGGGCTCGAGCCCCACATCGGACTCCCTGCAGGGAGCCTGCTTCTCCCCCTGCCTCTCTGTGTCTCTCATGAATAAATAAATAAAATCTTTAAAAAAATAAATAAAGGTCAACATCAGTAGTCATAAGTTGATGATAAGTACCCTTGCCCTGATGTGACAAGAATGACACTTCACTTCTGGGGTCTTCCTCCCCAGACTCTTAGCCCCCATCAAACCGTGAGAAAAACATCTGGCAAACCCAAATGGAGAGAGATTTTACAAAATACCTACCAGTAGTCCTCAAAACTGTCCAGGTCATCAAGAACTAGAAGTCACAGCCAAGAGGAGCTGAAGGAGATCCGACAACCAAATGTCATGTGGTACCCTGGATACAAGCCTGGATCAGGAAATGGACATTAGGGAGGAACTCAGGAATCTGAATGCAGTATGGGCTTTGGTTTATGAATTGTAACAAGTATATCATGCTAATACAAGATGTTAATAATCAGGGAAACTGGATAAGAGGTATATAGGAACTGTACTGTCTTTACAGATTTTTCTATAAACCTAAAACTGTTCTAAAATCAAAAGTGTCTTGGGACACCTGGATAGCTCAGTGGTTGAGTGTCTGCCTTCAGGTCAGGTCAGGTCATGATCCTGGGTCTAGGGATCGAGTCCCGCATCAGGCTCCCCGGAGGGAGCCTACTTCTTCCTCTGTCTGTGTCTGCCTCTCTCTCTCTGTGTCTCTCATAAGTAAATAAAGAAAGTATTTATAAATAAAATCAAAAGTGTCTTAAAAAAATAATCCCCAAGGAAGAAGGTAACTGTAGGTACTAAAGATGAAAGTGAAGCAGTTTTAGCAGGTGATGCTTATTAGCTAAAAATACTCATTTTATGGGAGAAAATATATACCATAATTGATTTTAGGGACTCAATGTTAGCAGAATATATTCCTCACAGATGTCATCAGCCTTGTCGACTTTGATTTCAGGTAAATGTATATAAAATATGAAGTCTCTGTTGTGAATTTATTTACTTATGGGCATTAACAAGTATAATAAAGGCTGAAAATGTCAACTCAGATCATGTGCAATGACAACAGAAGCGGAACCATAATTAATGACTTTGCTAATTACTCTTTCCTTTATTAGCTGACATTCGTTTTGTAGTCTGACATTACATCACAAGTATTATTTATTTTTATACCTCTTGGGAAGGAGCATGCAAAATAGTGACTTTTCTCCTCAGCTGTTCCAGGCCTGAATAGGAACAAGCTGAATTTGGCTAGTGTTGGGAGAGGGATGAGCTTTAGGACTGCAGAGCTGTTAGCATTTCCCCTGCACAAAATCTCTTGTTTGTATATGAGAGATCCAGGCAAACGCTTAGTTTCCGCAGCTCTGAAGCTTTCATGATCAGGTCACACTGATCAGACCTCAGAGTAAATTCCAAAGCGAGTGTTCCAGTGAAGATGTTTAATTGGCCTCTTCCTATAGTACACTGGCTAAAAAGGGCATGTTGTCTTTTAAGTAGAAGTTTATTGAAAACCATGATAAGTGAGCCATAACAATCTTGAAAGAGGGTTTTCCTCCGCCTTTCCCAAAGGCCTTCTATGCATTTACACTAAAGGTACTTCATGGATCCTCTGTTCAATTGAAGTTGCCAAAAGGATCCAGCGATATGAACTGTAGCCCACACCAGAAAAATTTCAGGTTCTGGTCTGAAGCTACAGGTAACATCTCATTTGCTTACATCTCTTCCTTTAAGAATACATCCTCCACTCATTTCTGCTGTGACTTTTTGACTTGAATTTTTTTGGTAAAGAGACTTCATCACGTAATCTCACTGAGGGAAATACAGTATATCAGGTAACTTTGGGTTCTGGTAAAAGCTGAGAATGTACTAGTTTATGAATAAATTGATGTTTATTGGTAATTTATTAATAGCCAAAATATATTGCGCTAAGCATGTTGCACATAACCTTTCTCTTTAAATACAAATAAAAGTCTGCGCTGCCCCTCTTTTTGCTAACAGAACCCCAGTTTGTTCAGGTGTCAGAGTAGGTGGGCTCATCCTCAGGGCTGCACCCTGGCACAGGACCCAGTTCTGGGGTGTGACAGCGTGTCCCAGTCCACTTTTGCTTCCTGACAAGTGGCAGGTGCGTGGGGGCAGGGAGCACCCTTTCCCTTCCTTTCTGCTGGACACTGTTGTGATGACTCATGCTCTAGTGATGACGCTTTTGACTAAGAAGTAACAAAACGCCAATCTGCTGAGGGTGGTTCACTGGACCCCCGGAAAGAACCTATGTTTTTGGCAACACCACCGAGCAGCCAAGCTGGACCCGCAACTACTGCCTCCAGACTTCTCTGTTCTTTGAGGAATGTAAACCCCTATTCATTTAAGCACCTGCTAGCTGGGTTTTCTACTGCTTGCAGCCAAAAGCATCCTTAACCAAAGCTGCCCTCTTATCCCAGGTCTACATGTGAGAAAAGGAAGACTTCTCCAGGTGAACCCCTTTCCTGGGATCACGTGACTCCCAAGTGGCAGAGCTGGGACTCGAACACAGATGCAGTCCCCAAGCCCTCATACTTTTACTCATTTATTAGCATGAGTGGGGAGAGGGGCAGAGAGAAGCAGACTCCCCAAGGAGCAGGGAGCCCAATGTGGGACTCGATCCCAGGACCCTGAGATCATGACCTGAGCCGAAGGCAGACGCTTATCCGACTAAGCCACCCAGCCATACCAGTGAAGCTGTTTCTGAAGTGTTTGTGGTAGCTGTCTGCCACCAATCCTATTGGACTAGGACCCCACCCTGAAGACTTCAGTTAACTTTCATCACCTTTTAAAATCCTCATCTCAAAATACAGTCACGTTGGAAGTTGGGGCTTCAACATAAGAATTTGAGGGCAACGCAGATCAGTCCGAAGCACACACCCATATGGTGACGCTGGAGAAACAAGCTGCACGGAGTCTCGCCCAGCCCTGTGCTGGCAGGTTGTCTCTGAACTTAACACTTCGAAACCCAGCTGTGGTCCTGGCACCCAGACTCAGACCTATACTAACCAACCTGGCCACCCCTCTGGATCACCACTCCTCCAATTGCGCAGCGCCAAATTGAGAACCCCAGGATTTCAGGATTTCAGCTCTCAGGGTAGCTGGATATGAGGGGTTTTAAAAATGTTATCTTAATGGGGTGCTTGGGTGGCTCAGTCAGTTAAATGTTTGCCTTTTACTCAGATCATGATCCTGGGGTCCCGGGATCAAGCCCCCTGTCGAGCTCCTACCCAGCATGGAGCCTGCTTTTCCCCCTCCTCCTGGCTCATGCTCTCTCTCTTAAATAAATAAATAAATAAATAAATAAATAAATAAATAATAAGACATTTTTAAAAATGTTATCTTCTTAAAGAAAAGTCAGGGGGAGGTTTTATTTCCAGCACATTTCCTTCCTTGCCTGTGGGTGTTGGGCATAGACCTTTAGAGCAGTTTGAGCTTGTCCCTGGGGAAGACGACATGTTCGCTTCAGACAGGACCACGACCCGAGCTCTTGTGCGTTGTAATAGTGGGAAAGTAGATGTGGTTCAGTCAATCTCCACGGTGTTTAGAAAATTGAGTGCCAGACAGTGATCCCTAAATCCTTGAATTTGAGAGTCTATTACCTATCAAAACAGTTTGTAGTTCCCCCTCCATAACCGTTGCATACACAGTATCATTGGGCAGGGAAGATATGTTGGTCATTTGAGTGTTCTCATCACTTGCATTCAATTTCATTTCAGTACCTGAAACCCTTCTACAGAGCTGAAAATAACGGCAGGCAATGTGCAGGATTCCCCTCATTCTGCCTAGATAGCACCACATCATAGGCCCACATTGGTTATAAAACACATCCCCATTTCAGAAATATTAAGATGGAATAGTAAAGTGACATCTTAACATCAAAGAATACAGATGGTGCAAGTTTTTTCAGTCCACAGAAAATGTTTCTGCAGGTGGCTTTGAACTCCTGCAAACTCCACAGCCCCCCAGTGCTGGTGACTGCTGGGCTTCAAGTGTTGGATCAGAAACTTTGCCCCCAGGGCACCTGAGTGACTCCATTGGTTGAGTGTCCGACTCTTGATTTCAGCTCAGGTCGTGGTCTGGGTTGTGAGATCGAGCCCTGCATCTGGCTCTGCGGTCAGTGGGGAGTCTGCTTGAGACTCTCTCTCTCTCTCTCTCTCTCTCTCTCACTCTGTCCCTGTGCCCCTCCCCCTGCTTGAGCATGCACATTCTCTCCCTCAAATAAATAAATAAACAAACAGGCTTTGCCCTCTTGCATGTGGAAGGCAAATTTACTGATTAAACTGCCCTATGTGGTCCTCCTTTTCCTTTAATTTCATGTGTACCTGTATGTGTCTGTCTGTCTGTGTCTGGGTGTTCCTCAGCACATCCTTGCCTCAGGAGAGACATAGAGAAAACACCACAGTGACCCCAGTCAACCCGGGGTTACAGATGCCCCCCAGATGGTGGCCTTGAGTCCTGGTTTATGTCTGTAGGCTTCCGTCTCTCCCAGCTCTGTTTTTGAGGGTACTGTGGCTCTGAATAACATCTTTTCATTACTGTTCCCTCCTCTCTCAAAATACTGCATTGTTGACTCAGGTATAAATTAAGGATTTCACAGTGGTCACTCAGAAGGAACCTCTGACACCAGATGCTGTATTAAGTTCCCAATTCTTGAGTAAGAATCTGAGGGCAATTGCAAAGATCAAAAGATTTCTCTGTATTATGAGTCAAGGTAAATAACGAAAGCTTAAATGAGTCAGAAACTTGACTCTAGTAGAATATCAAATGTAGTAGAAGATAAAAATGAACCTAACTTGTATTATCAAGCTTCAGAATTTATCCCTACTTCGCCTTTACTTTTTAATCTATATTAGAGGAAAAAAGCAATATATCTCTATATACATACTTTTATTCCACTCTGATGGAAACAAAGATATAGTTGTACACTTTCAGGCTATGTCTCATGTTTAGCTTTTTTTTTTTTTTTTAAGATTTTACTTATTTATTCATGAGAGACACAGAGAGAGAGGCAGAGACACAGGCAGAGGGAGAAGCAGGCTCCAGGCAGGGAGCCCAATGTGGGACTCGATCTCAGGACCCTGGGATCACGACCTGAGCTGAAAGCAGATGCTCAACCACAGAGCCACCCAGGTGCCCCAGCATTTTATTTTTTAAATCTCAACGTCATTGCTATATGGAAGTACACATCTTGTAAATGTGTAATTGCTTTTAAAATGTAATAATCTCATTTGGCCTGTGTTTTGTTTTCCTTCTGTTTGAAAATCCTGATGAGGTACTTTAGGATGATTTTTTATTTGTGTTTTAGAAAAAACAACAACAAAAAAACCTCTCCATAAAGAAAATAGGTTTTTTATAGCAGTATTTTTTTGATGTAAGTTTTTTCTTTAAAATTTTTTTTCTTTTACCTTTTGACCCCCATCACTCATTTCTCCACCCCACCCCTGCTGCCTCTGTCAACTACCAATCTTCTCTCAGTATGTATGAGCTTGTTTTTGTTTGGAGGTGTTTTTGGTTATTTAGATTATATGGTATTTGTCATTCTCTGTCTGACTTACTTCCTTTGGCATAATACCCTCGAGGTCCATCCATGTTGCAAATAGCAAGATTCCATTCTTTTTCCTGGCTGAATAATATTCTTCTGTGTGTGTGTGTGTGTGTGTGTGTGTGTGTTGAACATCCTATAAAAGCATTGTTATATTTTGTTACTTTTAGTGAACCATTCCAACAGATTATAGACAAAAGTAATGTTAACCAGCAAATGTTAACCAGCAAATGTTTCATTCATTAAGGTTTTTGTAAATCAGTTATTTAAAGTTTAAGAGAAGCCATCCTCCTCTCCTGATTCCTAGAACAGCGCTGATGCTGGGAGTATTTACCAGCCAGTAAGTGGCATGCAAGGGGATGATCCTGTCTCCTCTTTGATCGCAGAGCCAGATTCTAAAATCCAAGGTCAGAGGATATATTCCATTTTTCCAGAGCTCTGTTTCTCATTAAAAAGGGGAGGACTGTAGAAAAACCTTACTGCCATTAAACCACTCCTCAAAAGGGTCTGTAAAGAGAAACCTTAGTCTTATTGAAATCAGAATAACAGAGCTGTAACATCTGGGTGAGTTCATTTGTATTGCTGCATTTAGGATTGGGAACACACAGGAAGATCAGGAGCTGTAGGTCTGGGAGGAGGAATTTCCTGGGAGAAGAGGCTTTGGAATTTCAGGAGGCAGATTTGAAAACTGGGCTAGGGATCCCTGGGTGGCGCAGCAGTTTAGCGCCTGCCTTTGGCCCAGGGCACGATCCTGGAGACCCGGGATCGAATCCCACGTCGGGTTCCCGGTGCATGGAGCCTGCTTCTCCCTCTGCCTATGTCTCTGCCTCTCTCTCTCTCTCTCTGTGAGTATCATAAATAAATTTAAAAAAAGAAAACTGGGCTAGTGATTCTGGTAGGAAGGCTCCTGATGAGATCCTGAGCTTTGAAATAGATCTCCAGAGAGCAGGAAGACAGTGACCAGGAGACTGAGAAGCTATATGGGGAGCGGGGAGGAGGGTAAGGGAATTTTAAGGCCATGAGTGGCCCCCAATCCCAGCCCCCAGGAGGGCCGAACCCCAAAAGGAATGTGATGCAAAGAATGGACAGACTTCCCCAGGATCAGGTTTAGGGGCTGTAAGAAAGTAGCTGGGGCTGCCGGGAGCAGCGTTAGATGGTGACGGGCAGTTCATCTCATGGTGTGGTTGATGATAAAGTGAAAGCTGTTGTATGTGCTCCAGCTCCGTGCTCAGCTCTGCATTGGGGATGTTGAGCAGGGGTGGGGTGTGGGGGGCATTGATCATCTTGCTTGGAACATCCCTTAATAGATTCTGGTCACTTTTTCTTACCATCAATACCATAAGATTGCACAGTGATTCCAAACTGTTCCTTCCTACCTGGACCCAGACCCAGACCCAGACCCAGAGAAATTAGCTGAAATTCATTGCTCCCAGCCAGCCTGTTCCTCAGATGAACTTTGAAAGCAAGCGATCAGAAGTAGGGAACAGACAAGTCAAATCACAGAGGGTAAGGGAACAAAGGAGCAGCTGGGATGCTCAGGACCCACTGTAAGCCTGGGCTGTGAGTCCCTGGGACTCGATTTGTGTTAGAAAGGCTACATTGATGAGTTGGTAGGTTCAGTCTTGCATATGAAGACTTTATATTTGAACCCTCACTTCCACAGGATAAGATTAGAAAAGCATTAATGTCTTTATCATACAAAAGTTTTGCGCAAGCAGCCCCCATATCAGAATCTGGCCTGTAGAAGAATGTAGCCCTATCTCTACTGGAATCCAACCAGCACTGAGAAGTAGAAAAGCTCTCTGGCTTAAAAAGAATAAAAGGGAGTCATGGGGCATCACTGAAACTGAGGAAATTCCAAGTAAACTAAATTTTGTTTCTCATGTCCTAGAAAGGAAAACATCAGATCGATGCTTGGTTGTATCTCTAAAAGGTTGAGCTTAAAATACAAATGCCTCCAAATGCTAGTACAAGTTCTAGATAATTATCCTTGAGTTCTTAAATCTGATTTTTGTTTTTTTGAATATAAAATAAGTGCTGCTATCACCATATAGGAACATGTATTTGATTTTTGAGTGTGGGGTATTCCAAGTAATATCAACCAAAGCCTTGTGCCCAGTGGAGCTAAGACATGGCTGATGGAACTGGGAGCATGATGAAGTGTGTTTTTCTTTTTTTTTCTTTTTTTTAAGATTTTGTTTATTTATTTGACAGAGGGCAGAAGCAGGGGGAGCAGCAGGCAGAGGCAGAGAGAGAGGGAGAAGCAGGCTCCCCACCGAGCAAGGAGCCCAATGCTGGGTTTGACCCCAGGACCCTGAGCTCATGGCTTGAGCTGAAGGCAGACACAACCAACTGAGCCACCCGGGCGCCCAAGGAGTGTGTTTCTCATGCTAATTTTAAATATGTAGTTGTAGTTGTTGACCATTCCATTTTAAGATTGTTTCTTAATCTTTTTCTCTTTCATGATGCAAGAAGGAGATTTCTTTGGTGTCTGCCCACTCTGATAGGCAGAGGATACTTCCTAAACTGGGTGGGGGGACAGGGCAACAGATCCAGTAGAAGGGTCCTTTGGATTTGAGGTAGTTGCATCTCCTGGCTCTTTCAGCTCTTTTATTCCAATGAACTTAAGGGAAATGCTCAACTTCTAGAGACCTCAGTTCCTTCGTTTGCAGTACAGAACTGATAACACCTCCCAGGGCCCCAAGGAATGTCGTTAAGTTCCAGTGAGATCACGCATGTGGAAGCATGCTGCAGAGGCTCTGCGTGTCAGCACGGGTCTTCTTAATGAGCACTTCATAATGGGCAACGGGGAAGAAGGTTAATAAAAGACTGCCTGTGGGTGGCATTACATCTATGCCAGAAGGAATTAACTGAGAAGCTTTGATTGGTCTACTGCCTTTGTTTTATTAGGGTGATCTTACTAATAATGACTGGAAGAAGTTTTTGTGCTAATCGGTGGAATCTGAGTATGTGTCAGTGCTCTCCCCTGTACTATCACATAGAAGCTCTTCTGCTCTCATTTGTTTGCCCATTCCCTGGCTCCCAAAGAAATGGTTTTGTGTCACTGTAAAAATATCAGAGAATCTAGAGTAAAGTGATTTTCCGGAACAGGCTGAGGCTTATTGTTTTATACCGACCATCTTTGAGGAGGAATATATTTACCAAGCAAATTAAACCTCTAGACAATGTTCTGTCATTTGCAGTGCGATTCTATGCAATAAAGAAAATGCTTTTCTTAAATGCCTCCTGCAACCAGGACTCTTTAGGTTGCAAGTAGAAAGAAATGCAACTCAAGGCAGGGAGTTTAATAAAGTTTGGTTTATGAGACTAAAAAGCCAAAAGGCACGGTGCTGGGGCAGGCAAATATTGACCTGCCACTAAATGTCCTCGTTTCTTTTCTCCATCAGCTTTGCTTTCCATGGTGTCAACCTTATTCTAAGGGTCTCCCCTTGTGATTCTAGAAGTGGCTTCTGGTGGGTTGTGTAGTACCATTATGTACCACTGTTTCCAGCATCTGCAGAAGAAGCCCTGCTATGCATTCTTACTGGATCTGCTCAGGTCTGTGCCCAGGACAGAGATCATGGGATACAGGGGAATGCGCTGTGCCTGTTGCCAACATCCCGATCATGGCTATCACCCCTGGGGCCATACAGAGTCTCCACAGGATACTGGGGACTCCCAGTCAAGACAGGTCTCCCCAAAGTCCTTACCCGTTCATTCATTATGGATGGTTGGTCAGGATTCCCATTGATGAATTTGTAGTTACTAGATCGAGTTAGTATACATATTTTAAACTCAGAAATAAATATCTGTTAAAAAAAAAAAAAGCATGTGGCACTTGGTTTTTCACATCCCTCTGTACTGTTGATTCTCAGCCCTTCTTCCCTTATTACCGTGCTCGGGGGCTTCCTTTCTCCCAAAACCGCATCAGAATCTCTTGGTCGCAGTGACTCACGGCTGCAGTGGGGTCTTGCCAGTGCTCCCTGTTTATTGTATGACCAAGAGCGAATTACTTAACTGCTGAGCCACAGGTTCTTTATGAAATTTGCCCACTTTACGGGGTTGTTTTGAGTATTTTCTGAGATGATGTATCTGTCACAGGAGCAGCTCGGTGATGGACTTGTGGTTTCTCATCTCCACGCCGATAGTCAGAAGCCAAGTCTGCGGGTGCCCTGGGGAGCCCTGCTTTGCTAGATGCTAGAACCTGGGGTGGAGATGCTTGCCAGGGCCTGAGCTGTTTGAACACCAGTTTGCCAAATCCCTGGGGCTAGGTAGAGATTGGAGCAAAAATCAGTGAGGAAATCAAGGAAGCGGGTGAAGGACGAATATGACCTCAGCCAACCAGAAGCAGCCAGACCCCTATCCTGCTGCAGCACTAGAAGCCCCAAAGTTAGGCTAAGGCTGTTCCAGGAGGGGGTGGGGCACATAAAGAGCAAGTAGCTCCAGTGGGTTCTTACGGGGTACCAGTGTTCCTTTATGTAATGGTTAAACTTCAGGGTACCTGCCTATTCCTGTTCAGAATAGCCCAGTTTCTAATGAAAACCAGTAATTTAACATTTATCTTTTAAAAACATTTTTTCCTTAAAGGATACAAAAGTACTGGTAGATTTAAGCATTGGATGCGTGGTTATATCCCTGTCAAGGATATTGTGAGGCACAGTTTCCTTCCCTAGAAAGAGAGAATGGCCAGTTTGGTAATCTTTGTTATCCTCATCGAAATAATAATAGTAGTTAAGAGCTGGTGAGCACTTAGCACCTAGCAGGCCCTGTTCTAAGCATTGCCTGTATACTGACCTGCTCTTCCCCTAACACCCTGTGGTCTGCTGAGAAGTGGTCTGAGAAGGATAGGTAGCTTGCTCCAGGTTACTCAGCTGGCGAGGGGTAGAGCTGGGATTTCCAGAGATTTTTGACCACCACACTACACCACTTCCTAGTGATTTGATCTCAGTCAATTTATTTTGAGGGAATGCTTCATCTGAAATTTAGAGTTTATATTGATTTTTGATTAGTACTTGATGGTTAATCATTTCAGATACATTGTTGCCACATTTTAGTGGTGAAAAACCACCACATGTGGCTGTGTCCTCCTGACCAAAAAACCAAGAATAGTAGGAAGCTGTTACTCCCACCAGAGGCAGCCATTTGAGACTTATTTTTAATTACTCACTGAGCCTACTTCACAAACCAACTATGCATGAAATTAGTGGGTTACATGAGAGGCAGGGAGAAGATATGTTGAGTCCAGTTGACTTGTACAAGTTATTAATAGACCATAAGATAGAAGAATCCAAACTTTCCCAACAGATAAAGTAGAGTATAATTAGCTAGAGTGGAAAATGATTCTTTTACTGGACAGTTCATCATACATTTCCTAATCCTGGGCGTCCTCAGACTATTTACAAGGGGGATTTGATGTAGATATGCTTCATCTGGACGACGTTGAAGACAGAAATGTAGCTAACAAGCAGGAGTCTGCAGTAATAACGGTTTAAAACAGAGTAGGAGAAGTTGGAGTGGTGGGGTTGTCAGAGCAATTTCTCTGCACGGTTTATGACTCCTCTTCACCTGGTCGGAGTAAAACAGCAGCGACCTACAGCATTCACACTCTGCCTCTGCCTCTGTCATTCCACTGGAGGTGGGAGCCCAGCCCTGCCAGGAGGAAGACGAGCGTGTAGAAATGGGCTGCATGTTCTGAGGTTCAGCCAGACTTAAAGCTTGATCCCGATGCCACAGAGCACAGCGAGCTTTTGGAAACCCTGAGTTCCAGCAGAACGTAAGCAGACTGGAGGGAAGTTAGAGGCACAGCACGTAACACATCTGTCTAATGGTCCATAACTAACAGGAGTAAACTGGGTGGAACCCTGATGTGGATCGGAGTGTCTGAGGTACGCAGTGGTTTGATTTTGGTGATTTCCCGCACCCATGACCCCGTCTCGGCTGGGCCCCCGGGGCTGCACCTGCACTGCTGCTGGGCGGTCTTATGATGTGCTAGGCTCAATGTCATGTCATTTGTGCTACCTTATTTCCTGCCTGAGAATGTATTCACGTGGAAATCCACTGGACCGAGTTCTGCAGAGATCCTGCCGATGGCTCTGTAACTCTAGAGCGAATGCTGTTCGTTATAGGAACGAGTAGTTCAGTCCAAGTAACCACCGATGACTTTTCAAACCCAATGAACCATTGTAGTTTACACAAAACCATACCACAGAGGTTTGTATTTAGCACTAATTTTTGCATGTTGATGTTGATTAGCTAATAAAATGTAAATGTAAAACCTGTTTAAAGAAAGGGGGGCAGAAGGGTCTGGAAAGGGGGCAGAGAAGATGGAACTGGGCCAGGCGTGGACAGGTGGTGGAGTTTGGGTGGACAGAGCTGAGAAGAAAGGCCAGGAGGTAAGGCTGGAGCAAAGGCGCAGCCATACCAGGGACAGTTGAAGGATCCGACCTGGAGGTGGAGGGACGGGGTGCCCAAGAGAATTTGGGTCTAGCTGGGTCTGTGAGGCAAAGGAGGCAGTTTAGGTGCACAAGACCATCTGCTGCCCCTGCAGAAAAGTCTAGAGCAGAACTGGCAAGATCTCTTAAGAATGAGGCCTTTTACCTTACAAAGCAGGCAGTCAGGGACGCCTGGCTCTGCAGTTGAGTGTCTGCCTTCGGCTTAGGGCGTGATCCTGGAGTCCTAGGATCAAGTCCCACATTGGGCTCCGGAGGGGAGCCTGCTTCTCCTTCTGCCTCTGTCTCTGCCTCTTTCTCTCTGTCTCTCATGAATAGATAAATAAAATCTTAAAAAAAAAAAAAAAAACACAAAAGCAGGCAGTGATCCTTCACTTAACTGGTGGCAGAGCCGGGTGTCATGAGCACCCCAAGCTTGCTGGTTCACCAGAGCCCACATACAGAACGTGGGCTTGGTGCCCATGGCGAGCTGATGCTTGGCCAGCGGACCCCCGAGTCTGGGGCCCTGCGCTGCCCTGGATGCCGAGGGCGGGTTTGGAGTCTTAGTTCACATGCTGGCATCACCAGGTCTTGTCTGTCATTAGCTGGCTTGAATTAAATATTCCATAAACCACGTCAGTGCAGGAGGAAAGTCATCTTTTCGTGAGATAAATTAAAGCTTTTGGAAAGATGTGGTTAAGGCCAGCCACTGAAGAAAGGTCTGGATGTAATAGCAACCCTAAGATTGGAGAGGGCGGTCCTTGAAAGCTGGAAGGATTCTGTGTGGGATTGCTTTTCAAGGGTCGACTTGGAAAGTGCTCTCTCCAAGACGAATCTGGAAGTGGCAGACGGTGTATAGATTTGTCAGGGAAGGAGGAGAGGAGGTCCGTGTTGCTCAGCTCCACCCGGCTCACTCCTCTCGGTTGTTGGTCACCAGACAGATGTGCGTGCTGTGCTGCTAACGTTTCTCCAGTCTCAGCCCTTTCCTTGCCTTTCCACTTTCTTCTGAGTCCCTGGATGCGGGGAACAAGTGCTGGAGGGAAGGCGTCGGTCCAGATGTTTTTACTCAGAGAGTGATTACAAGTGTAAAGGCCTTTCTTTAGTCCGGGTTGCTCTGCCTGCGATTTGTTATTAAATCTGTGACTGAGTTGGGCTTCCCATCATGACAGCAAGGATACTGACGGGCCACTTGGGTGTTTAGTTCTTATTTGTGGGCTCTTTCCCCTCAGCCTTGCATCTGAGGCTAGAATAGTCAGACACGGGTGGTTGAATAGGTGGTAAGACTGTCATTAGGGGACCCCTTCACCATCCCTGGGGCAGATGGGTGCAATGCTGGTGCAGCCACCCCTGAAGACACACGGTGAATCCCAACAGAGTGTGCATGATGGACGGAGAGTGCATGAGGCCACAGGGTGTCTGGGGTTCCCGCCACCAGAAGTGCTTTAGTGCCATCAGAGACAGTGACTGCCAGGAGGTAGGATTAAAATGTGGAATGTTAGCAATCTATTACGTTCTGGGAATAAAAGAGATTACAGTGTATAGGGAATGTTTCCCCCAAGGAGGGAAGAGGATGGAACTCTTGGAGAATGCATCCTTGGAAGACTGGGGGAGGATCTGGGCCGTACTGGCATGACCTGCCATGTCTGCTTGCGTGGACTGCTTCTCTATGTAAATAACTTCATCTTCTCTGAGGAAAAGATGGAGAAGAGTAGGAAGTGTGGTCTCAGTTGGGCCTGTGACAAGTAGATGCCTAGGTGTTAGATTCCCTGTTCGTCGAATCAGACTGGTATGATGCATACCAGTTTCCAGCTCAAATCTTGCGCACTTGGGGGTGGTGATTGGGACTCAGATTTGTCTTGCAGTCATTCGTTTCACTTGCCACCTAGCTAAGAGTTTCGAGAATTCTAACTAAAAGTTACATCATAGCACTCTTGGAAAATTGATTAACCACCAGCCTTCCCATTTTCAAAGCCCCACTTCGAAATGGTTTATGCTCTGTGTGGATTTTTTCACCACGATATATTCTTAGTAGTACTGAGAGTAGAAGCTTTTCCTGACAAGTAGAGAGCTATTGGTTTTAAAGTATTTGCAGTGTGTTTAAGGAATTTTTTTTTATTTTTTTTACTTGTTGGAACTAGACAAGGTGTCATATCACATTGGAATCCTAATACCATGTTCTTTTCTCCCATCTGTATTATTCCCCACTTAACTTTAAGTAAAATCACAACACATAGGGTGGAAAATACTGTGGTCCCTTTCACAAGACCCTCTTGGTTGTGGAGTTGTGTGCATTGGGTTATTTTGGCCCGATGCTGTTATACATTTGAACACTATGGTTCGCTCTCATTTTTCTAATTCTCTGTGGCCTGCCAAATAACGTTATGATTGTAAGTTGGCTTCTTTGATTGGCCTAGCTTTCAGGGGAGAGAAGGTACCAGTTACCCAAAGAGAGTATTGTCATCTTATAGAGAGGTGTGTTTTTCATTGCAAATTAAGACCTTGGGGAAAAAAAAAAAAAAAAGACCTTGGGGTTTTGTTTTCATATATCAGTCTCTGTTAACCTGGTAAAGGTGAGTCCATCTGGGGGATGCAAGGTCTCCACCAGGGTTGAAGACCAGACCTGGACACAGATGAATTTTCCAGAACAGCCCCACTCCATGAGTCCACTTGGTGGACAACTTACTTGCTACTCCTGGAAGAGCTCTGCCATCCTCATGCTTTTCTTTGAAACATTAATAGTTACTATTAAACAGTTTTGGTAATAGTGGCGAATACTGTCAAGTAAGGATCAGTGCATTTGAATGAGTGCTGTATCCTGTTGGAGATAACTTAATCAGCCATATCTCCACCTGTGTCCAGTGAGAGTTCAGATGCGTGGCGTAGCCTTAACCTTAAGGCCATCTCCTTTAAATCCAGTTTTATCTAACGTGGGTGGAATGTGATGGAAGAAATTAAAATAAGAATCATCTTTTTTAAATGGACTTAAGATAAATAAGACTAGTTTGAGTGTTGGAAAGCATTCTGGAAAAGAAAACCTGGTAGCGAACCAAATAGAAATCTCTTGGCAGCTGACTCTCTCTCCAGATGTATTCAGTTATTGAACAGCTGTCAAAGAAAGCAAAGCATTATTTGTCCATTTAGAACAATTTCAGAAAGCTCTTTTTAACCCCCAGTGGTATTTTTCTGCAGCCTTCTAATCTCTGCAAAGGTTTTAAAAGATCTAACAACCCATGCTTGTATCAGTCCTGAGGTTACCACTGGAGCATAAAGAGAAACAGCTAGTGTTCGTGTGAACGGAATTATAACCACTAGAGTTTTATTTCCTGCAAAATGTTGTGCCATGGCCCATAATCGTAGATAGCTGTCTTGGCTCATGGTCAACAACAATATCTACTGTTTGTTTCTCAACTATATGATGAATAATGTAAGATTAAAAATTAGGGCTGTATATATTCCTTTCATAGCTATGGATCTGGAAACAACTACCGAGTCAATTTCTTTTCAGACATTTTAGCTTGTAATGGGGCTGTGTCTAAGTAGTTTTATGAGCTCACAGTGACACAATATACAGTCAAAATGGTCTGTCTTTTTGACTTGAGGCACAAACAGTTCCGATTTTGAAGCATCAATTGTTTCCACTTAGTTTTCATTATAAGGGTTTAGGTTTCTAACTGGGAATGCTAGTATTTGAGTATGTTGAAATTTTCAACTGAGAAAAATGCAAAATGTTTGGGTTTGGGTTTTCCTTTGTGGTTTACTGTTTGCCCCCCCCCCCAAACATCTTTACTTTAAGTGAAAGTTGTACAGAATTATACAACTATTTGTGCAAATGAGTTATAGTTTTAGTGGGGGAAAAAAGTAAAACAAACCTAGTAGGCAGCTTTTAAAGACTCAGAGCTGAAACTGTGGCTTTCTCAGCATTGGCAAGAGGTGACTCTGAGTGTCCTTTTAGAAATGTGAGTGAGAAGACAGACAGCCTACCTGAAAAGAAAAGCTTGTCTCTTGAGATGCCTGGAGACAGGTGTGTGTTTATTTTCATTAAAGCAGAGCTGGGGTTCTGCTGGAGCTCCGGATCACACTCATTTTCCTAAGCAGAATCTCAGGAAAATCGTATGAGCTACCTTCTCACTTCTTGAAAGCATCTAGTATTGTATTTTGAATATTTGAAAGAGTATGTATGCATTATCTGGATTACCTTTCCTAGGAAGCAAACAAGCAAGAAAATTCTTTTGTATGGTGGCCACAAAATGCTTAAATATAAAATAAATCAATGTGATTCTGACAGTGATGTGACTTTGAATGCCAAGATCAACACAAAAATCTGATCACCTGCTGTTTTCATTTCTTTCATGAAAAGGCTACAGATGGTGAAGAACGTTATTAAAATTTGTTGTCCTGTGCCTTCCTTGAGTTCTTGGATTAAGGGATTGTTTTTGCTTTTGTTGGTTTCCCCACTCCCACTCTACTTTTTAGAAAGAGTTATTCCTATGAGTCCAATATCCCTGGCCATGTCTTAGTTGTTAATGGTGGAGCTGTGTGTTTTTCTTTTAGGTGAACATTCTGGGGCTCAGTTCCTCATACCTGCTATCCACAGGCTTGAATATAGAAATGGGCACATGTGCTGTGCTTCCAGAAGTCTCTTCTGGGTCTTCTATCTTCCTAAGTCTAGCTATATCCCTCCCGACATATTACTACACATCAACCTCCCTGGTTGTTCCCTGAACACCGTGATGGTCTCCTTGACACCGAAGTGGGGGTAGGAGTGGATGTCCCACTAATGACTTTGTGTTTCTTTTTGTTCTTCTTTTCCTTTAGTCTCCTCTGAAGACTTTTACCCCCCGCCCCCTGAACCACTGAGAGGCTTCTAGAAAGTCTTTTTTTTTTTTTTGGCTTCTAGAAAGTCTTAAAGGGATGGGAAGAAGATTAAAATATTAAGCACCCTTAAAGGACCTGAAGGAAATAAAATTAAGCATACTCTTTCACAGGAAAAATAAGATTATGTATGCCTCAGAACTCATAAACATAACTGACCAAGTTGATAATCTGAAACCTCGGAGAGGAATCGATTTTAGCACCTACTAGGGGATTTGGCCAGAGATTCCCACCTCTTACGGTCTAAAGGGGGGAGCATGTTGGGTGACACGGACTGCATGGAAGCAGGTGAATGGATTTCTCTGCAAGAGGCTGGAGTTAACTGCCTTATTTCTGCTTCATCCTGCTACCCATGTAGATAGGCACCCAGTTTCTGGGTGGCAGTGGGATTTGGTCACTGATCTTAGAATAGCTGCTCTCATCCCAGAAGGGCTGAGCTGGACCTCAGCTTCTTCAGATCCCTTTCCTCTTCCAGACTCATTATCTCCAGGCAGTAAGGAGGCAGAATCCTGAGCTCCGACCATCCTACCTACCAACCAACCAGTGTAATCATGTCACTTCCTGCTAAGAAAGTTCCAGCGTCCTGTCACTGACATCATCTGTCTCTGCACTTCTTTGATTGTATACCTCTAGCCATAAAATGAAGTGTGTGCCTCTAATATGTGTAATATTCATTTATAACATGTCACATGTATCTGTATAAACTGTCAATGCCACCAAGTTTCTTTTTTAGACTGAAATGTATATACATGGTTTTCATGTTTCCGTTTAGTTTTCATGTTTCCTTATCAAAGGCATAGGGATCCCCTACTGCTGACTGCTGCCTCCACCCCTCTGACCATATGGTTTTGCTTTGTTCTCTGTCTCCAGATAGTCCCTGCAGCCTCTGCTCAGGCTTTCCTGGCACTGTCAGACATCCCGCTTCACGCATGCTTCTCTCTCTTGTCTGGCATCATTTTCCTCTTTTCCTGCTTCCTTGAACTTTAAAGACAGGTTTTTCTCCCTTATCCAGCTATTGACACCTTTTGATTCTTCTGTCAGCTTCTCCAGAAGATAGCTGTTTAGACAATGTTCCTGCTAGACCCCTAGGATTTTCAAATGTTGGTTGGACATGCCCTCCTTGTGTCACCCAAACCTGCTGCAGGACCCAGATGGACAGAGCATCTCTTCTTTTACATCGTGTCAGAGAATGCACGAGTCTGTGTATGGAATAAATCCCTTGAAAGTAGAATCAGGGGATCCCTGGGTGGGTCAGCGGTTTAGCGCCTGCCTTTGGCCCAGGTCGCGATCCTGGAGTCCCAGGATCGAGTCCCACGTCGGGCTCCCAGTATGGAGCCTGCTTCTCCCTCCTCCTGTGTCTCTGCCTCTCTCTCTCTCTCTCTCTCTCTTTCTCTCTCTCTCTCTATGTCTATCATAAATAAATTAATTAATTAAAAAAAAAAAAAAGAAAGAAAGTGGAATCACTTGCCAAAACGTATATGCCCTTGTGACTTTGATGGGTATTGCCAAATTGCCCTTGGAAGGGTTATGCTAATTCATGTGTCCACCAGGAATGAACATTGAGTCCCCATTTTGACGCAGTTATGCCAACACAATGTATCATCAAACTGCCATTTTTGCCAGTTAGGTAAAAAGTGGTGTCAGACAGATGTAGCTCCTTCTGTGATTCTGCTTAAACCTCTGCCCTTGTTGAAGATTGGAAGAGAGTTACAGTGTCTTTAGAGCTAAAAAGGCCCCCTTTGGGTGGAGTTGTCCCTCCTGCCTCAATCACTAAGTCAGCATCTAAAAGGCTGATCCCAAAAGCTGGGATACCTTCTTAGAATTAAAGGAGCCAAATGCAGGGATCACTGATAAAGATGCTCTCATTGTAAGAACAGGGCCACAGGAAGCCTTTTGCTTAGCACAAAGTAACTTTGCACCCAAGCGTGTCCTTCCAGTGCATGGACAGTGAGAAAGGAAGCCATCCTCTGAGATGATGCACGTGTTTGAGACGCAGCCCAGATGGTCTAAACAGAAAACATAGCTTCTCAATAAACCATGAAATGCTATTATTCAAAACAAGTAGATAATGCACAAGAGTTCTCAGAGCATTATTTATGGTAATGAAAAACTGGAGGCAACCTACAACTCCAAAATAGGGAATAATTGTACGGCATACCCATATAATGGAATGATCTGTAATCTTTAACATAAGTTTTTGGTGACAAGGGAAAATATTTATATGCTAAATTTAAGTCAAAAATGTAAAAACTGTTCATGTAATATAACCTTCCTGCTATGTAAAGAAAAATGGCAAAAAATCCAAACCAAAATAAAAACCTGAGAGGAAGTATGCCAGAGTGTCAGATTGAGTTGCCTCTGGGAGATGGAGTTGTATGTGTGCATTTCTTTCCCCTTTGTGCTTCTTTATATTTTTTCTATAATAATTTCCTACCTAACACTAAACCACAGTCCCCTCCAGCCCCTACTCTTCCCCAATGAAAAGGACGTCAGACCTCCTTGAGGCCTGAGCTTGAGACTGAGGAGGGCACCAGGTCAGTTTCAGGGAAGTAGGAATGGTTAACCAGTGTGATCAAGGTCTCAGTAAACCTGATTCATTAGAATGTAAGTAAACCCTTTCAGTTGAGAAGAGTGTTTCCTGAGACCCTTGTGAATAAATCCATATTTACTGATGTACTTAGTCTATTAGAATAATGGGATAATGTGCTATCAAAAGGTGATTTCCCCCAGGCTCTGTCCAGAATTTATCTGTGGCAGGTAAGTTCAGTCACAGAGAAGGAAGCTCAGCTATTTCTTACAACGATGATGATTGCAGAATACCAGCCAACACGTGTGGAAGACTAGCCACACCATGGAATTCACACACAGAGGACACTGAAAAACTACTACTGTCCCCACTTTGCAGATGGATAAAGTGAGAGAAAGAACGATGAGATGACTTGCCCAGGCACACTAATAGCTACAGAGTAGAAGTCATTCTGCCTTTCTCTCTTTTTCAAAGATTTTATTTATTTATTGGAGAGAGAGAGTGTGTGTGTGTATGTGTGCACGCGCAGGGGGTGAGAAAGGGAGCAGGGGGAGAGGGACAAGCAGATTCTGCGCCAAGAACCACACCTGACACAGGGCTCTATCCCAGGGCCCTGAGAGCATGACCTGAGTGGAAACCAAGAGTTGGTTGTTCAACAAGCAAGCCACCAGGCATCCCCTGCCTTCGTTTATTAGATGGATCCAATGATCAGAACAGGCCAGAGGACAAGGATGCTTTGACAGGCAATAGAAATGTTCTAGATCTATATGGTAGTGGTGGTTGTGGTGATTACACATGGGTATACACATTTGTCAAAACTCATCCAGCTGCACACTAAAGATGGGTGGACTTTTTATTTCTAAATTACACCTCAATAAAGTTGATTTTTAGAAGAGAAAGGCCTGAGGGTTAGCTCTTTCTCTCATGCCAAACTAGAGTCTGAGAATTTACCACTGGGATATGAGGAAAAGCAAGGCCAATCCATATGACAGCCCCCAAACTCCAGAAGAAGAGAAGAGCTAACGACATGGGCCCAGATAGAGCTGGTTAGGCCTGTTTCCCACTGCTGCAGCCATGCAGGCTTGGGCAGCGAGGCAGCCTTGGCAGGTTGCTTCTGTCCTGTCTTAACCTGGGATCCTTAGGGAGGAGAGAGAATCACTGTACCAGGTGCTCTCCAGGCACATGGAAAGGCAGGCCGTTAGGGGCCACGCTTCCTCTCTGTAGAGTTGGGCTGAAATGCCTTGATCTGCCTCAGGGATGAGGAGGAGTGCCAGGGTTCCTTGAACTCCTTTCCCAGAAATCACTTGATAATCACAGAGAATTCCCTGCCACGTTTAGCCTGTGGTGTTGGGTAGTTGGCCAGACGGACCCAATAACCATCTTCCTTATACAGTGAGTACTGTTCACACCCCAGATGAATTATGGTTTTCCCCCACATTGCCAGCCTTATAAAAAGACTTCCAGATAGGCAAAACTATAAAAGTTAAAATCTTCAAATGCCCAGGTCTGCTGTGTTTTTAAAACTGAATATTTGGGGAATCAGCTAAATTAAAGAATTCTAAAACATGTCCAGTGGATTTCTCTTCTCTTCTCTTCTCTTCTCTTCTCTTCTCTTCTCTTCTCTTCTCTTCTCTTCTCTTCTCTTCTCTTCCTCTTTTTCTATCTCTCTCTGTCTTTGCCGATAATGTCAAAATCTGAGTGAAGATGATGGCAGGCATTCAGGCCTATGTTTTTATACCATTGTATGTGGCCTCCTGTTTTGAAATCCTTTCCAATAAAGGGTGGCGGTTTGCCCTACCATATACTGTATGATCAGATTCTTGGCATACCACCCCTCCACATCATCAGCTTTGGCACTAGAAGTTGGCTTCTCTGGGTCTGATCAGGGAAGCACATTGTCAACAGGAAATATCTGTCAGCAAGACAGAAGACTTCAGGAAAGATAATGAGAAGAGGAGCCAGATCCCTGTGTGTTGGTTGCATTCAGCTCTGGGGACCAAGGATATGGGACAGGAGTAGTTCCTACTCGTTCAGAGAGTGGACTCAATTAAGTTCTGATCTGTTCTAGCAGGAAATGAATCGCCTTTTTGAAGAAAGTGGAGGCTTGCTTTTTTCAGATTGCACGCTCCAGCAAATCCTCAGGTGGCTTCCATAATAAGTAATGATTTTATTTTTTTTTCCAAACAAAGGATGGACAGTGTGAATAGTATATGGAGTCCTCCACCGAGGAGGGCTATATTTTTCTTTACTCTTGGAATGTTTATCTAAGCACCTTAATTTTTCTTTTGGGTTGGATGTGGTTTACTTTAACAGACTTGGAAAAATGAAGAAACACAAAAGCTGTATCTGCAAGTGTCCAGGTCCTGTGCTTTAAAAATGGTCAATTCCTTTATTATAATAAAAGTTTGTGGAAGTCTATCTAAATGATTTGGGGGCAGTCTATGATTTGGATGTTGTCATCTCTAAATTCTTGCTGGCGGGTCTTCAGGAGGGAGGCTAAATAATCATCTTTGACTCCGTGAGGCTTCTATTTGGGATAGTGAAGAGCAAGAAGTTACAGAAAGGAAAAAGTTAGGTCAAGACAAGGAAGAATTTTCTCATCTTAAGGGCTGTGCAGTCATGGGATGGGCTGCTGCCCAGGGCAGGGAATCTCTAGGGGCATTTCAGCCACAGATGCTGGAGTTCTCCCTCCTGACACTACTGGGATCTCCCGATGGCCTTTCTCTAGCTGTTGAGATCTGGGACGGAAAGAAGGTTCTGCTGCACAGCAGCAGGCCAGGAGATCCCCCCACTGTTCACGGTAGGACGAACACCAAACGCATGTTCACAGAGGAAGAACCACATTCTAATCAAGTCCGGGACTCTCTGGGGCCAGTTGCCTAGAGCCGCACTCGGTTACTGGCATGCAGGCACCCGCAGAGCCCACACCAGAATGAACTCCGTGCTCTGCTGCTTCATCGACAGCCTCTCCCTCGAAAATAAAAAAGTGCTAAACTCAGAACCATAGTTGAGTTACATTCTGATGCCAGGTTTTTGTTTGTTTGTTTGTTTGTTTGTTTTTTTTAAGTAACTTTCCAGTTTGCAGAGGGCTGTTCTGTGGACCTCTGCCCAAGTGGCACAGCATCCAGGTGTGGAGGGCCGGGTGGCACCTTGGAGAAGGTAGAGCTCCAGGCCAGTGGCCCTCCCAGCCTCCCCGTGCTGGCTCCAACCACAGTGGACTCCAGGTGTACCTCACTTCAGCAGAGCATTTTGAGGAATGGGCTCTAAGGACCAAAATCATTGGAAAAAAAAAACCTCCTCCTCCTCCTCCTAAGACTAAGACTAAGACTAAGACTAAGACTAAGAAGTCTATAACTTCTTGCTCTTCACTATCCCAAATGGGAGCCTCGGGGAGTCAAAGATGATTATTTAGCCTCCCTCCTGAATACCCCGCCTAGCAAGAATTTAAGAGATGATGACATCCAAACCATCCTCCTCCTCAACCTCCTCCTCATCCTCCCCCCCCCCCTCAGATCTGAAAGGCAGTGTGTCTAGAGCTTAGATCGCCAGCAGCTTTGGTATAACAGAAAATGCACCAGGCTTAGCAGATGCAAGCCTAGATTTCAGTCTGCACACCACACACCCCGCCACTGCTGCTGCCACAAAAGTGTTTTCAAATTTATTTAAGGGGAGTCCCAGGATGAATGGAGATTAAGCCATATTTACTACTCATTTTCAATGGCAGGAAGGAGATCACATCTGTGTAAAGGAGGAAACAAACGCATTTGCACATCAAAGGCAAAGGTTGCTTCAAGTAGCCTGGAGCCTTTATACGCGTCACCTGCTTGTACTTCACCAGAGTAAAAAATTATTAGGAGGGAATATGGCTTAATAGTTTTCTCTTTACCTTCTCCCTCCATTCTAGTTTATCCAAATGTTAAATGCAAATGGAAATTTTGAAATGATACATTGAGGTTATACCCGTGTTGGAGAAAGCTTGCTCATTGTCCCATAACGTGCTTATGAAAATGCAAAAGCCTGCTTATTAGACTTTTGCAACAGAAATACTTAGACACAGTGACCCATTTTTGGAAAGGAAGGCAATCGTCGTAAACCTGTATTGTTGGAGGGAATAGGAAAGAACCAAGTGGGCTATAACTACGTGAGAAGCAGAGCAAGGCTTCCAACAGAAGTATGTCAGGGCAGCCCTCCCACCGGTGCTTCCTTCCTGCATCCCTCAGGTCCCCAGGCCCAGTGCAACCCGTCTCTGCTCTTCCTTTGGGACCCGTCCCCCCACCCTTGTCCCAGTGGTAAAGGTGCATCCTGCTTTCCAGGCACAGGGAGGTGGAGAGGGAGGGGGTATATCTCTGGAGGACTGATGTGGTGCTTAAACCCTACAGATCTTATACAAGAAGAAAGTTTTATTTTAGAGACAGGCCAGTTGGGGAGAGTTTTTAGCCTAGAGCTGTAGCTGAGAGGGGCTGCTTCTCTGCAGAGCGAGCCAGAGCTGGTTACAGTGCTCTGCCCTGCTGCACAAAGACCAGACCCATTTGCCTCTTGACTGCCATTTTTAGGGTATTTTTGAACATTTTAGGTCGTACTTCCCTTTACTATAAAAGGTGGACATTACCTGTTCTATATGATGGGATTACTTCTAAGATCAAGTATGGTAGCTGTTTGGAAACTTATATCCTATACATATACAAGGTTTTGGGGTTTTTTAAAGATCTTATTTGTTTGAGAGAGAAAGAGCAGGAGGAGAAGGAGAGAAAGAATCTCAAGCAGACTCCCTGCTGAGCATGGGCCCCTTTTCCCTGAGCCAAAACTAAGGGTCGGACGTTATATCATCTGAGCCACCCAGGCCCCCCTACAAGTTGTTTTTTTTTTATTAATGAATTTTGTATTACACTTTCCCATCAAATTCCCCCCTCACCAAACTCTCTCTATCCAGCCACACCTGCCCCCATGCAGGCATGGCGACAGAAATTGGAAACTGATCGTTCTCTTACATATATTTCATGGTTCCCGATCAGAAAAAAAATTTAACATCAAGTACAATTGGCTAGTGAAGCTCATCTATCCTTTATTGCTGGAGGGTCCTAGACCCAAAAGACAACTTTTGTGTGTTGCTTAAGGACAAATCACAGACACCTGCCAAAGTTAGAGATCAGGGCTTAGAAATTAAACATACCTTTAACATTCTTTCCTCGTAAATGAAGATTTACTGCGTCATTAAGCAAATATAACTTACTGTTTATTGAACATTTTTTTACATTAAAACATTAGCAGCATTTTCCTGTGTTTTTAATTAATAAAGGCATAGAAAATGCAGATTTTCTTCAAGTCCTACAGTAAGTCTTTAGAAGCTAGATTCTTCACCTCCAAATATTTTGTTTACTTTGTGGATTTAAATTACATGCTCTTGAGTATCTCATTTTAAACTTCGGCAGTTGGCAGACAAGACTATGAATATGGTGGTTTGCTTCGGGGGCTTTTACATAGTGAGTTGTAAGCACATGTTCGCTTACTTGAATATCAGTTATTTTGGTCAATATGTGCATTAGAAAAAGAGATAAACTTGGTTTCTGCTTGCTCTTAGTTTGTATTACATTCATGTTTAAGTTATCTGCATTCATTAATTTATTACTTACAAATTACATCATAATAAGAGATGGGCAAGAAGATGACAAAGTAAGCAGGACTTGGTTTGGGATAAGGAATAGTTGTTCGTGTTAAGATTACTTTGTTTTTTTTAAGTTGAAAAACTGGAGGGGGCACCTGGGTGGCTCAGTGGTTGAGTGTCTGCCTTTGGCTCAGGTCATGATCCCAGGGTCCTGGGATCAAGTCCTGCATCGGGCTCCCCACAGGGAGCCTGCTTCTCCCTCTGCCTACGTCTCTGCCTCTCTCTGTCTCTCTCATAAATAAATAAATAAATAAATAAATAAATAAATAAATAAATAAATAAAATCTTAAAAAAAAACCCCACAAACAACTGGAGGAGTTCTTTATGGAAATAATGATCAACATAGACTGTGTCAAGATAACATGCCTAAGCTATTCCGTATCTTTAACAGCTAACTTTGTCACAAACTTTTAAAAACTAAATGTTAGCAGATGTTTGTCTATTTACCAGACTGTCTCTTTAGGACCTTGGCCCCAGCATTTATGAACTTTCACAATGAGGTAACAGTTTTCCCTTCTGTCTAATTACAGTACACGCCCTTCCCGAGTAAATCATGTGTACTCTGATTGTATATTTGGACATGGAGGACAATGATTGGCATTTGAGTTGTCTGCCTAACAACCAGTGATTTTGAAAGATTAATGCCAGAATATGGACAGCATGAGAAAGATACAAACGTTTAATCCTTTCTAATCATTAAAAGTTTTCCTTTCCTCCTGTTGCCTCCATGCTCCTAAATAAGCTCTAGCGGCGCCTCGGTGGCTCAGTCGGTGAAGCATCCAACTCTTGACTTCAGCTCAGGTCATGATCTCAGGGTCATGAGATCAAGCCCCACCTCGGGCTGTGTGCTGAGCATTGAGTCTGCTTGGGATTCTCTCTTTCTCTCTCCCTCTGCCTCTCCCTCTATTGCTCACATGCTCTCTCTCTCTCTCTCAAATAAATAAAGAAACTCTAAATACTGGTTGGTTTTGGAAAGGAGACATCAGTTGTGGAAGATATATTCATGTCTTTTTGGTGGCAAATGTTCATGTTTGGAGTTCTTCCTCAGTCATGTCTGCTTTAAGATGAAATCCTAACTCTGTAAACCTCTGTATGGCCTCTTGGCTCAAGCTTTTTAGAATCTGGTCTGTGCTCTGCCAAGGCGTGGTGGGTTCAGCCCTCGTGGCCCAGGGATATGGCATCCAATTGCAGCAGACAACTGAGTGGGATGTTGTTGGATTTGTGTTGATTCACAACTTCCTGAAAAACAAGTTAGGGTATTTGCCCTGTTGCGGATGTGCGGGTGGTGTCCTCCTTACGCTGCCAGGTCAGCACGTGGAAACAGGAAATAAGGCCACTCAACAGAGACCATCTCCACAGTGCCCTGGATCCAAGGAAAAATCTGTACCCAGAAAATGTCACAACCCAAAGCCCCAGAAGGATCCCGAAGTTCACGCCAGAGCTACTGTGGCGTGATGAAAAGCTTTGTTCTGGGAAGCTTGGCTTGGCAGAAGTGTTGGCCATGATGGATGTTTGCTGAATTTAGATCGGATGAGAAAGTGGCTCTGACCTAATTGAGCAGAAGAATGGGATCCAGAAGTAATTGCCGGTTCCATGTGTGCAGACTGTCGTGTTTAGGATGCGGTTTCTGCCACTGCCCTCCTTTCCATTTGCAGGGGTCACCCTTGAGAGTCTGCACCCTAAATTGGATGGTCTTGACAGTCAACTTCCAAAGAACATCTCGTTCTAAAAAAGCTAAATGAATTACTCTGAATTTACTGATCTTGATGACAGGATGATTTAAACTTTTTTTTTTCCTCTGCATGCTTGTAGTACCTTAGTATGACTTTTGCAAAGGAGAGCCAGAAACGTTTTACGTGTCATAGCCTCTGTGAAACACCTAAATTGAAATCCATAACTTAAAATCTTTTTGAGTCAAATGACTTGCATCAGTGTGTGTTGGTAGGGGCCAGCCCCAGCAAGAAACGTGCGGTCATAGTGCACATTAATGTGACACCCGTGATGCATCTGTCTGTTTGCCACAGGACCGTGCTCTGTCCCTACAAGTTCCTTTGCAGGCTCATGTCCATGCTGTCAGACTCTTCCCTCCTGATATTTTGGTACATTTTCCACTGAGAACTGCTGCCCAGGCCTCTCCTCTCCTGTCTGACGGGGTTGGTTCACATTCAAGTTCACTCTCCTTTCTGTTTCTGTTCCGCACCGTCCTGCCACACACACACAGGTGCACCAGCAAGCCTCTCTCTGTGATCTTGGGGACCCGCCTTCCACTGGAGGCTCCTCATTGTCCCTTCCACCTCTGGCCCCCCTTTCGTGGCAGTCCCTTTGCATGTTGTGTTAAGAGCCACCCTTCTACTGAAGTCTTCAGTGAACCTCTGCTGTTGAAAGTCTGTAATTTCTCACTCACCGCCCTGGTTCAGCTGACAGCTGTCAGGGTGTGGAAGGTAACCTAGAGCTTCATCTGGGGCCAGTGCGGAGTCCTCTCTCACACCTCCCTGACGAGTCAGCGGCTCCTCTCGCTGCTTCAGTAAGTACTGTGATTAGGAATGCACTGTTTATTCATGCAGCTGAGACTTTCACAAAGTTCTTCCTCATGGCAAGTGCTAACTGTAACTAGTTCTGTACCCTCTGCTCTGGCTTAGCTTCCGCCAGAACAATCTTGAGTCATCTCCTGTTTTAAAACATAGATAGTAGTAGGTAGGGGTGCCAAGGTGGCTCAGCTGGTTATGCATCTGACTCTTGGTTTCAGCTCGGGTCATGATCTTGTGGGTCTGCTTGAAGATTTCTCCCTCTCCCTCTGCCCCTCCTCCCACTTGCATGCACACATTCATTCTCTCTTTCTCTCTCTCTCTCAAATAAATAAATAAATTTTAAGACCCATAGATTGTATTATTCTTCAGATATTGTGCGATCAGGAGATGATTGCCAAAGAGGAAGGGGCGTGGCATGACATTGTTGGAGTTCACATGGGGAAGCAGCAGGTTGGTCAGGAGTCAAAGAGAGTGAGGGGAAATGTGGGCAAGAGCCTTCTTGTGGTTCTCTTGGGAAGGAATGAGTGGAGCAGAGTAAGCAGAAAAGGCAGGGCCAGGGGCACGGTGGCTCAGTCAGTTAAGTGTCTGCCTTTGGCTCAGGTCATGATCTCGGAGTCCTGGGATCAAGTCCCACATCCGACTCCCTGCTCATCTGGAAATCTGCTTCTCCCTCTGATCTTCCCCCCTGCTCATGAGCTCTTTCTCACTTTATCTCTCTCAAATAAATAAAATCTTTTGAAAGAAAGAAACAAAGAAAGAAAGAAAAGGCAGGGCTAGGATAGGCTAGTTTGAATAATTTCAGCAGACTCTGGTACAGGGGCTGTCCCTCATTGCCTGATATCTGGTCCTGGGGGCAGTAGGGGTGGGGATAGTGGCCTGAAATGTGAGAGGCCCATAAAGGAGGTGGCTGAGGGTGTGGATTCTAGATGGGTTTGTTTGCGTATGCAGGCATGCTCACAAATGTAGTTTGCTCTCTATAGGAATTAGCTAGCCCTGGGACAGGTAGGTAGTCCCCACAGGAGGACAGCAAAACCTCATTTAAGATGTCAGAGTTCAAGGCACCTCCTCACCCTTACAGCCCCATCTCAGTTATAGGATAGCCGTGTAACCTGGACTGAGAAGCTCAATCTTCATCCGTAAAGTGAAGGGTTAAAAGTTCTAACACAGCCAAGAGCCCTCTGTTTCTTCTTTGTGGGGATGAAGCCTCTGACACTCCCCACCACTTCTCCCCCATTCCAGGTGGTTTGCTTCAGATTCCCAGTGGGAGGGTGCACCAGCTAGCACTCTCTCCCTGGCTAGTGGGCAGGAAAGGCCAGTTAGCAGTTGGCCACCTTGAAACTTCACTCTAACCTCTTTCGTAGGTGGACTTTCCTGCCTACAATTGTGTTCCTAACTCCTTTGGCCAAACAGGCGCTCTTGGGGGATGTGATCATTGGCCCTGCCTCTCCAATAACTTTTGAATTCTTCATCTGAGCCAAGTGTTTTTTCAGTGAATATACACGTGTGACCCATTTGACAGGTGACATTTAATATTGCCTTTGTGAAGAAGAGCTAATAATAGCATCAACTTCCAAGTATAAGACAAAATATGGCAGACCTTCTGTACTGAAGCTTGGAAAAATAAATCTCCCATTTTATGTTGCAGAATTATTAATCGAGTTGGCAGTGAAGAGGAGTGTGGAACTCTTATTTTTCAAGGCAAGAGCGGAAAATAAAATCCCTTTATTGACACTGATGCCAGTATATGAGCTATAAAGGCTAGAAAGTGAGATGTTAATCCATTTGGCACAAAGTAAGAACCATTCTATAAACCTTAAACCGTGTGGAAAATATTGTATATTGGTGCTGCTCACCACGGAAAAAAGATCACAAAGACCAGTACTTTGTTGTTCAGAATAGGCACGTTTTTTCCCCTCAGATGGAGCAAGAAATTTAAGTTGGTTGTGAAACGTTTTAAATTTCTCATATGACCCCAATAAATTGAATTTCATAAATATTGGTGTTAACCAGAACATTAATACGGTTCTAAAACATGTAGAAGTGAACACAGTTTACAGTGCTGTCTCATTAATACAGGATTTATTCAGACGTTTGAAAAGCGGAGATGGTATTTCACTAAGCAAATGTACGTTTTCAAATGTTAAATGCATAGCAACTAATGAGCATAGGTTTTTAATCCCATTTATCATTATTGCTTGTGATGTCCTAACTGGGGCTTTTCAACTCTTAAAGTTGAAAAGGGAACTAAAATGATCAATGCTTTATTTTTATTTTTTTCAAGATTTTATTTATTTATTCATGAGAGACACAGAGAGAGAGAGGCAGAGACACAGGCAGAGGGAGAAGCAGGCTCCACACAGGGAGCCTGATGTGGGACTAGATCCCGGGACTCCAGGATCACGCCCTGGGCCGAAGGTGGTGCTAAACCACTGAGCCACCCAGGGATCCCCATGATCAGTGCCTTAAAAACAAACAGAACACACACTAATGCTTGGAGTGGAAAACCCACGGATTCTGCTGCTTCTCCCTGTGTTCCTGTGGGGGAGGCGGGGCCCATGTGGAACATCCTGGAGTTGAAAGGCCACATTAAACCAGTGGAGCAGGGTGGCTAGCAGGGGGCTAGGTGTGATAGGAGGAGTGGGAGAGGTTAGAATTTGCCAAGAGAACAGGGTAAGCTGGGTCATCCCTGATAGAGAATTATTTAAGAATTTGAGGGTCGCCTGGGTGGCTCAGTCAGTTAGGTGTCCCACTCTTGGTTTCAGCTCAGGTCATGATCTTAGGGTCATGGGATGGGGCCCCGAGTCAGACTCCTTGCTCAGTGGAAAGTTGGCTTGAAACTCTTTCTCTCCTACTCCCTCTGCCCCTCCCTCTGCTCACATGCATGTGCTCTCTTTCTCTCTCTCTCTCTCTTTAAAAATAAATGAATAAATCTTAAAAAAAAAAAAAAGAAAGAAAAAAAAGAATGTGAAACTTCACTGGTGAAAAAGAACCTTCATAAGCCAAAAGGTGTTCATTCCCCCAAACTTGGGACTGTCTTATCTCTTGTTTTTTCCTGAGTCTCACAGGACTCTCACCCACTCCTTTCCTGCCTCAGTGCCTTCATAAATGCAGGACTCCCCTGGGTTCCTAACAGGCTGTCCAGAACCATGAAGGGTCTGTATTTCACCCTACGTGTTGTAAGAAGCAGCCTCCCGTGGCCTGATAGACTCAGGCATAAGACACAACACTTGTGGGTCAGAGATGAAGGACTAGTTATCCCTCACAGCAGTAGCAACAGCTAGAATATTGATGTCTTGCCCCGATTTCCTGAACCCCCTTTCCCAAAGAGCTGGAAGATACCTGCACGCTCAGTGGGTTGCATTACAGAAGCTAAGGGAACCGCAAAGGCCATGCCTGTCCTTCGTGGACAGGGAGACACATCTATCTTGCATGGCTGTTCTCTAAACATCCTTGAAGACATAGTCTAGGATGAAGAGTAATCTGTGCCTTACAAAATGTTCAGAAATATGAGAGACCCAGGTGGAGCTCTCTCCTAGCAGAGGCAGCTCCTTGTGTCCTTGGGACTTGTCGGGGTGAGTGTGAAATGAAGGAAGAATCTTCCATTAACCTTTTCAGGAAGTATTTCATAAACTTTCTAAAGGTCCTTGGTGATCCTCATGTAAGAGTCAGATGTTGGAAAACAATTATAGAAATGGCTAGGCTGGGTGGCTCAGTGGTTGAGCGTCTGCCTTTAAAAAAAAAAAAAGATTTTATTTATTTATTCATGAGAGACACACAGAGAGAGAGGCAGAGACACAGGCAGAGGGAGAAACAGGCTCCATGCACCCGGGAGCCCGACGTGGGATTCGATCCCGGGTCTCCAGGATTGTGCCCTGGGCCAAAGGCAGGCGCCAAACTGCTGCGCCACCCGGGCTGCCCAAGCGTCTGCCTTTGGCTCAAGTCGTGATCCTGGGATCGAGTCCCACATCAGGCTCCCCACAGGGAGCCTGCTTCTCTCTCTGCCTGTGTCTCGGCCTCTCTTTCTGTGTCTCTCATGAATAAATAAAATTTTTAAAAATCTTTTAAAAAGAGGGATCCCTGGGTGGCGCAGCGGTTTGGCGCCTGCCTTTGGCCCAGGGCGCGATCCTGGAGACCCGGGATCGAATCCCACGTCGGGCTCCCGATGCATGGAGCCTGCTTCTCCCTCTGCCTGTGTCTCTGCCTCTCTCTCTCTCTCTGTATGACTATCATAAATAAAATAAAAAAAAAAAAATCTTTTAAAAAGAGAAATGGCTAACAGTTATTAAACCCTCATCAGGTGCTGCTATATTATATATACTAAGCACTTTTACTACATCACTGTAGCTCTATGAGATGATCATGGGGTGCAGTGTTACCTCCTTTTTTACAGAGTAGAAAACTAAGAGCATTAAGGAATCAGTGGGGAGATGAGACTCAAATACAGGTTGTCAGAGTTCTCCAGCCCCATGCTCAGAAAAGCACACTATCTTCCTTTCTGATTTCTCTTTCATTGAGAAGCTTTTGGAGGTGGAGGGAGAGGAAGCCCTGAGATCTTGTTTCACGGGGGAAGTTAGAGGAATGCAGGTGAGGAGGTGAGGAATTAGCTCGCGCTGGCAGACACTTCCAGAACATCGTCGCTGGTCCTTCAGCAAATCCTAGGAGGTCTTCAAGGCAGTCGGTATCCGTGTTTTGTGGATGAAGACATGGAAGCTCAAGGAGGCTGTGAGCTTGACCGGGACCACACAGCTCCTGAGTGAGGAGGAGCCTGAAGCCAACTGTGCACGCTGCGGCCATGAAACACGCCTTCTGTATACACTTGGAAGTATTCGTGGACGTTCACGTCAAGGACCTCAAAGTGCCCTAAGATAGCTAAGCTTCTTAGCTTTCTGAAACAGAAAAGAACATTTTAATAATACACTCACTGTAGCTTTTCACTATCTCCATTCCCTTGGAAAGATAAGCACATATGGGTGATTTAATCACTGCATTGACTAAACCAGCTGCTCCTAGGACCTTTATCTTTCTTTCATAGAAGTCCAAGTGCCAGAGAGCCTCGCACACTTGGGTTATTCACAGCCTTCCAGCAGGCCACTTCAGCTCGTGTTTTTTGCCCCTTCTGTCAATTCTAAAAGTAATTAATGAATCCGCTTCTTCACTACTAGCTCCCACTTAGCACTTTCTGTTTTCTTCCTAGAGAGAGAAATGACTTGCTAAAAAAAAAAAAAAGAAAAAGAAAAGAAAAAACGAAAAAGAAAACCTACACTTCTTAATAATAAACATCTGTAGGCTTCTTTATTCAAAATAAAATCATGTCATGTTGCTCTCGACCTAGACAAAAACTATGAAAACTGTGTATCCATAGATATAAGGAGATCTGGAAACACACGTGCATGCCCCCCTCCCCCCCCACAAACACAGTTTTTCCTCCACCAAGTTCCCTTGGCAACCATCCACTAGCATCTTCCAGCAGATCTTTAAAGCTTGGCGAAGGTGTGTGTGTTAATTTTATTGACATGCTTAATATTGCTCATTACCTTCACAGTTCCCAGATTCTTCCAAACTCTCCTGAGGGAACCTTGTGCCTTGGTGAAAATTTTAAAACACCAATAGAACAGAAGCCTTTTAAAGTGGTTCCTTCCGGTGATTTCCTTACAAACGTTGGATTCTCTGGCCACTGTAGTGTTACATTGTCATAATTCTCTCGTTCAGTGTGGAAGGATGCTCTGTGAGCTCATACACGTATTTACCATATTGACATTGCCATGTTAGAGTCATCATGTACTTTGCCATATCTGACTAAAATGAGTATGTTGTTGGGTTTTTATATACACATTGATTTCTATGGAAAAGGTCTCTAGAGTTGGAGACACGGCTTTTTAAAAAGCTGTATTTAACACCATCTTGATGTCCAGTAACTATTTCAGTTCTTCTGTCTTCTGAACAGCTGGAGCATCTTTCACTTTAAACTGGTTTGAACTTTTTGGAGAAATTTTCCCCAAGGTAACTAATCGTACCTTCACATAGTACTTTAAAGCTACATCTGAAAAAAAATAAAATAAAAATAAAGCTACATCTGAGTGATTCCTGTTACCATGTAAAAGGATTGGGATTATGTCAGTTCACTTTATTGTCAGATCACTTTTATGGTGGGATTGATCATAGGAACATTCTGAAATCATTTTGCTTGAGAATACTTGGTTATTTCTGTAAGTTGTTGAGTTGAATCAGATCAATCCAGTAATAGTTTCAAGATTACCCTGGGATATTTACCGAAATAACCCCTTGATCAGTTTCAAGAATGTAGTCACTTTATAGTTGCTTTTATAGCATAAAACCCATATGGGACCAGCCCCAGAAAGCTTCATTTTGTACCAGGTGCAGTAACAGAGAATGACTTCTGCCGTTTAACTTATTTGTAAATGGCGAGACTTAACAGGATCCTTATCTAGTACGCTTCAGTAGATGGTTGGTATTCGAGTATTACATTTTTCTATTTCCATTATAGAGTGTTTCGGGTAGGAGGGAAGAAGCCATCCTGTTGCTGTAAAAAATAGAAAGTCAGTATCATACATGTTATACACGTATAGCTCATGTATTCTCTCTATATATCAGCTTTTTTAATTGCTGTGTTTTTGTGAATGTTTATTGTGTATTTCAACATTCTTGGCAACTTGGTGATGTTGGGTAGAAAGTTGTTAATGGGATAATCATTGGTTTGACTCTCATGCGTATTTCTTATGGGAGGGGGGGATCCCACTGATTTATGGCCCAGAGATACCCTGGCAGCGTTGCCAAGATGGAAGTAATATAGAGAGAGGGACAGTTAGATGGGGCATGGGAACGGAGGTGGGTGGGTGAGAGAATGTGTTGTATGTAGACAGAGTCTGTTGAGCCTGTGAAGAGAAATAAGCTCAAAACACATACCGTGCAGAGGTGAGTAGCCAGCAGAAGCCACTCATGTAAACCGCACTCAGTGGATGCCTGCACAGATCTCTCATAATCCCAACAAAAGCTGTAACTGTGAGTCTACCGTGGAGCAGCCTTTTCATGAAGTTCCAAGCACGAGTTACTTGCCAGATATTGTAAAACACAAAAAGGCACAAAATGGGATTCTAACTTCCCAAGGGGGGGGGGCTGCAGCAGGAAATTTATCTCTTACATACTTTTTTAAGTAAATAGAAATTCAAACGGAAATACACAAATCATACTCCTCTGCTGATAATTTGCAGGGATTTTCCTCCCAAAATGAGGGAGGAATTCTGCAGCAGATATTATGAGCACAGTTTAATAGAGAGGTGTCAGGGCAGCTCCTGATTCAATCGAGAGTAAAAGGTGTCTTAAGTACAGAATGACACTGCCAAGACCAAGAGGGAGGGAGGGATCAGGAGGGACCAGCAGATTTGTCCCTCTGAAGCACGCCTGCATTGTCCTTCTCTTCTGAGGACAGATTGGAAGTGTTGGCCTTTGCAGAAGAATGCCATACTGAATATTACTTTAAAAAAAAAAGATTTTATTTATTTATTCATGATAGATATAGAGAGAGAGGTAGAGAGAGAGAGGTAGAGACACAGGCAGAGGGAGAAGCAGGCTCCATGCCGGGAGCCCGACGCGGGACTCGATCCCGGGACTCCAGGATCACGCCCTGGGCTGAAGGCAGGCTCTAAACCGCTGAGCCACCCAGGGATCCCCTGAATATTACTTTTATAATCAAACACTCACAAGGTTTGCCAAATGCTTTAAGTGCAGCTAAAATTGGAATAAGGGAATCCTAGTATATACAATTACAGCAGATTTTTATTGACTTGTATATTATATGTACGTGTATATATGTATTATATGCTATATATTATGTAACATACATCTTAATATATAGCATGTTATTTATCTGTAATATATATTTTAACAATTATATATCACTAATATAGTATATGTTAATATAATAGATTATACAAGATATTTTATACAATATATATTATATATAGGTCTCAAAAGATACATGTATAGATAATTTGCTTGAAAGACATGATTCATTAAATTTTGAGAGCAAATAAAATTGAATGATCAGGTGCATATGTGCTATGCAAAACTGGAGAAAATACAAGAAAACTCTAGTACAAAGTGCATTCTAATTTTGCCAGATTGCAAAGTAAAATAAACCTTTTCCTATTTATAAAAGAAATAAAGTAGATGGAAAGTTTCCTCTTCGCATATCGGGCATCCTAGGATGTGCCTATAATTGCTGCATAATTGCTCACAGGGAAGTCCTGTGAGTCTCCCGACACTGTAAAAACGCCAGCACCAAGTCACACGGGGCAAAGTCTCTTAGAGCAAAGGTCTGGTAACGTTTTAAAGATAAGTTCCCATTTGGAAAATGTTTTTTTAAATGATTGTGTAATTTTTTATTGTTTTAGGTAAGACATGAAAAGCCGGCACAACTGCCCTGAATTTGGGTTAAATCTAACTAATCATAGTGCTGGCAGCTAAAGACAGAGGTCCTTTTCCACCAGTTGGCCTGGGGTGAGGCAACCACAAGGGTTCCAGGCAACTTGGGACAGAAGCCTTTGCTGAGTCTGCTGGTGGAAAAGGACCTCCTCTCTGCAAGGCCACTGTGGCCAACCTGGCAAGTGCGGCATTCCCACTCCGGTGGGTTGCTGTGGAGACCAGCCCAGCCCTAAAAAGCAAAAGGAAAGAAAAAATGAAAATCCCAAAATAAAGGCTAATTTCAGAGGATATAAAAGGGCAATGAAAAACAGCCAGAGGGAGCCAGAAACTTCACAGAAACAAAAACAAAACCAAACAAAAAAAGATGGGAGTGCACGAACTTCATTTTCCCTTCCAGACGAATCTGGAGTTTGTAAGGCTACCTTGATCTGAAAGGCGAGAAACCTCGGCTGTTCCAAGAGCAGCTGAAAGTTGTCGCCTAGCTCCATCCCCAGCGAAAACAGCAAAGGACTTCACCATCCGATCTGGAGCCTGGAGTCTTGCGTGTTAACAGGTCAACGGAACAGAGAGCTTGAGGTGTTGGTCTTGGAGTTTGGATGAGAGATTATAAAATGATGCATCCCATCACTTGTTGGAAAATAATAGGGTATGAAGTGTTTGAAGAAGAAGGGGGAGAAGGAAAAACAAGACCCCTCAGTGTTTGCGGGCAGTGTGTTAAAATTGCACTGAGGGCGCCTGGGTGGCTCAGTCGGTTGGGTGTCTGCCTTCAGCTCAGGTCATGATGCCAGGGTCCTGGGATCGAGCCCCCTGCCGGGCTCCCTGCTCAGTAAGGAGCCTGCCTATCCCTTTGCCGTGCACACACCCCCCTAGCTCTCTCTCGCTCACTTTCTCTATCTCAAATAAATAAATAAAATCTTTGGGAAGAAAAAAACTGATTGGATTCCCTTCCGTGTATCTGAAAAGTGTGTACCATCTTCCCTGCCTCTTGCCCCTACCATTATCTTTGCTCAACTTGCTGCTTAACTGGTAGCTTCTCTGAAGCCAACAATTTGAAACAGCCTGGTTGCATTGAGTTCTAAATCTGTGGCAGAAGAAAGGAAATGACTAAAAGATAATGTTTCATTTTCTACCCACAAAGCAGATGTTCTTTGTACTACTTCAAATGGACTCACTGGTGCCCACAGAGCCAAACTCTCTGTTTGCCAAGAGCAAAGGAACCCTGAATCATGGTGGAAGGAGGATTCCTGAGTAGTTGTTGCTTCCTTCTTGATTCTCTCACTGGCTGATGAAACTTTGAGAAGAATGCTCCAGAGGCAGTGGCTAAATTCCTGATCCTGAATAATTCTCTTAGAGTGTGTAGCAAGAAGAGACCTAAGCACACATTCCAGGGGTCCACCCACCCGAGCAGACAGGATTGGAACACAGGATGGATATTATGTTAGTCAGGGTTCTCCAGGGAGACAGAAGCAATAGGATGTATGTTTGTGTAGAACGAGATTTATCATTCAGAATTGACTCATGTGATTATGGAGGCCGACAGGTCCCAAGATCTGCAGCATGATTCATCAAGCTGGAGACCCAGAAGACCCGATGGTGTGGTTTCCATCCAAGGCCTGGCAGACCTGAGACCGCGACAGAGCCCGTATTTCAGCTCAAGTCAGAAAGCAGGAAAAGCCAATGTGCCAGTTCAAAGGCTGTCAGGCAGGAGGAATTTCAGGGAGGGTCAGCCTTTTTGTTCTATCCAGGCCTTCAACTGATTGGGTGAGGCCCACTCACATTAAGGAAAACAATCTGTTTTACTCAGTCTCATTTATTTTTTTTTAAAGATTTTATTTATTTATTCATGAGAGACAGAGAGAGAGTGAGAGAGGCAGAGACACAGGCAGAGGGAGAAGCAGGCTCCATGCAGAGAGCCTGACGTGGGACTCAATCCGGGTCTCCAGGATCACACCCTGGGCTGCAGGTGGAGCTAAACCACTGCGCCACCGGGGGCTGCCCTATTCAGTCTTATTTAAATGTTAATCTCATCCAGAAGCACCCTAGAATAACAATGACCACATATCGGGGCACCCTGTGGCCCAGTGATGTAGACACATAAAATTAACTATCATGCATACTGAGAAGTTAGGCCAGAGCTTGGGAGGAGACCCTGGTGGGTGCAGCTCCAAGGAGATGGTCCTCAGCCATATGGTGTCCTGCTAGGATAGTACAGAAGCTGAGGTGTGCAGACACCACTACCCGCTCTGGCTAGTTTAACTAGACGTATATCATTAAAGCTTTTAGGTAGGCTACCTGGGTGGCTCAGTCAGTTAAGCATCTGCCTTCAGCTCAGGTCATGATCCCACGGTCCTGGGATTGAGTCTCACATTGGGCTCCCCACTCTGTGGGTAGTCTGCTTCTCCCTCTGCCTGCCACTCCCCCTGCTTGTGCTTTCTCTCTCTCTCTCTCCGTCAAATAAATAAAAATAAAATAAAATAAAGCTTTTAGGTAGCTCACAGAAGTTTGGGGAGGATGAGGCTCACAGCCAGAACCGTGCCCAGAACTTGCTCATATGGCAAGACTGAGCCAGGGCCGTCTCGTCTCCCTCCTGCACTGAGGCAGGGCAGCGGCTTGCGCTGCTGGCCCCAAACCAGGTCCATCCTGCTTTGGTCAGAAAAAGCACCTGCTTTTTTATGTTGCTGCTTTCTAAATCAAAACCCAGCATGAGGACTTCAGATTAGCAGAGTCCAAGTCCATCGTCCATCCCTCCTCCTTAGCTACCATGGAGGCTGGCAAACGGATGTTTCTGGCATCTGCCTGAGGCCGAATGCATAATGTGGGAACAGAGTCAAGAAGGGAAGGCTGTTCAGGAGATGCGGGTCACCTTCCCACACTTATCTTCCTTCCAGCCTCCCTTCAACTCTTAGCTCTTCCGGAAGCATCCCACACTGAACTCCATAAACCATAATCATTGGGCCAGTATTCATGCAGGATTTGCCTGTAAAACCAGTGCCTGGTCCAGGTCACAGTATGCTCAAGGGCACCCCATTTGTCTTAGTTTATTTATTTGTTTTAGTTAGTTAGTTAGTTAGTTAGTTTGTTTATTTATTTATTTGACAGAGCACACAAGCAAGGGGAGTGGCAGGCAGGGGGAGAGGAAGAAGCAGGCTCTCTGCTGAGCAGGGCTCGATCCCAGGACCCTGGGATCATGACCTTAGCCGAAGGCAGGTGCTTAATCCACTGAGCCACCCAGGCACCCTGGCCACCCCCTTTGTAAGTCTTCTCCTGTCACCCCTACATCACCTCTACAATCTACAGAGCTTTGAGGTATTTTTCCTTGGTTTTTGTTTGTAACCTCCAGACCTCATTAGTCTCATCTTTGCCATATTTCTTCTCTGTCTTACCTGGTTTAATCCTTTTTGTTCTCTGTAGCGAAAACCCCTAAACTTCTCAAAAACAGGGGCTGTATCCTTTTTCTTCTTTTTTATTTCCCACAGAACCTAATGTCATGCTAAGCATACAGTAAATATTTTCTGATTATTACAGTTCATTAGCTATCTGAATCAGTGCTTTTCAAATGAATTTCAGTAGTGTCTATTGAAAATCATAATGAATAGGAAATTAATGGAACAACAACAACAAAAAAAACCGCACCAAGGATATTTAGGCTATGTACCAGATGATATCTAGAAATGCCTGTTAGTTTTAGTGACTCATTCAGCATACATATTGAGTGCCTACTATGTACCAGACGTTATTCTGTGAGCTTAGAATATATGAATGAAGAAGAAAAAAAAAAAAGAAACACATAATAGCTCTCTCGAAGCTTACATTCCGGAAGAACCAGACAGTTAATAAACATGTAAGTTATAAACATGTTAGAATTGATAAGTGGAGACACTCAGGTGGTTCGGTCAGTTAAACACCTGCCTTTGGTTCGGGTCATGACTTCAGGGTCCTGGGATGGAGCCCTGCTCAGCGGGGAGCTTCTCCCTCTCTGTCTGCCCCTCCCCTTGCTTGTGCACTTGCATGCGTTTGCACTCTCTCTCTGTGTCAAATAAATAAACCCTTAAAAAAAAAAAAAGAGAATTGACAAGTGTTATGCATAAAAGAAGAAGCAGAGCAGAATAGTATCAGATGCACAGGGTGGAGTTGGGATTGGCATTTTAGGACAGTCAAAATTGTGAAAAAAAATTTGCTTTTAGATAAGCAGAGAAAACTGAATTTTTGCTGGATATGAGATAATATAAAGAGGTTTCCATGAATTGGGTATGATAATGGCATTTTGATTATTTTTATTTTATTTTTAAAGATTTTATTTATTCATTCACGAGAGACACACACACACAGAGAGGCAGACACACAGGGAGAGAGAGAGGCAGGCTTCATGCAGGCAGCCTGATGTGGGACTCGATCCTGGGACTCCAGGATAACGCCCTGGGCCGAAGGCAGATGCTTAATCACTGAGCCACCCAGGTGTCCCATTTTGGTTATTTTTAGTTTTAATCTTTTGTTTTGGGGTTTTCTTAGAGAGGGAACAGGGAAGGGGCAGAGGGGGAAAGAATCTTAAGGAGGCTCCATGCTTATCCCCCAACTTGGGGCTCGATCCCACCACCCTGAGATCGTGACCTCAGCCAAAATCAAGAGCCAGATACTTAACCAACTAAGCTACCCAAGAGCCCCAAGTCTTTATCTGTTGTAAACGGAAATATTAATGGGGAAGTAATGTGACCTAATATCATTGTCTGGGATTTGCCTCAGAATGTTCCAGCAAAAAAGTGAAAAGGAAGGAAAAGTTGAATCAGGGGAGAATAGATGAAAGAAGAATGGTAGAAAGTTGGTATTTGAAACTTGAGTCGTACAGAGGGTTTCCTCATACTATTCTTCCTATTTGTATAGACGTTTTAAAATTTCCAAGATAAAAGCTATATAAGACTGATAAATCATTGAACTCTACCTCTGAAACTAATAGTTGATGTTAATTGAATTTAAATTTTAAAAATAAAATTTAAAAAATTTTAGGGCAGCCCAGGTGGCTCAGCGGTTTAGCATCGCCTTCATCCCAGGGCATGATCCTGGAGACCAGGGATCAAGTCCCGTGTCGGGCTCCCTGCTTGGAGACTGCTTCTCCCTCTGCCTGTGTCTCTGTGCCTGCCTCTGTGTGTGTGTGTGTGTGTGTGTGTGTGTGTGTGTGTGTGTCTCATGAATAAGTACATAAAATCTTAAAAAAAAAAAAAGTTAAAAAAAATTTTTAAACAGAAAAAAGAACTGGTGGGCATTCAGGAGGTGACCTTTTTATTTAGAAAAAGAGTGAGGGAGTAGAGGGAGGGGCAGGGAAGGAGAGAGAAAAAGAGAGAGAGAATCTCTGCTGAGCACAGAGGGCTTGAGATCATGACCTGAGCCCAAACCAAGAATCAGATGCTTAACCAACTCAGCCATCCAGGTGCCCCAGGAGGTGACATTTAAGCAGATGAGGAGGAGAAAGATGCATGGAAGAATGTTAGGGAAAAACGTGCCATGCAAAGAAAGTTCGGCACAAAGCATGTTCCTAGAACCCTGGCCTCCTTCTTACTCCTCGATTGGGGGATGGTGTGGGGGACGAGGGCTGGCAGATACTTGGGGGGTGGAATAGAGAACACAGAGCCTTGTAAGTCACTGTCAGGATTTCAAGTGCAGGTCAAACCCATGAGGGCTGCTAAGGAGCTGCTTCAGAGTCGTGCTCAGATGTATTTTCTTCATCGAACCATTTGGGCACCTGCGTTTCTTTGCTCAGATCCTGAGATGGAGTTTGTAGTTAGTGATCAGTGCTATCCAATAGAATTTTCTGCAATGCTGGTGTCCAATGTGGGAACTACACCCCTAGCCACAGATGCCCATGGAGTACTTGAAATGTGCCTAGCTAGATCCAGGAGCTCAATTTCTGATTTAATTTTATTTTGATTAATTTAAACTTAAAGTTCAATGCCCACATGTGGCTGGTAGCCCCTGAATTGGAAAGTGCAGTATTAGGATGGTTGGTTGCACTCGTGCATTTCTCTCCATGCTGACTTTTATTTATTTCCAGCATCCCAGTGATTCTCACCTCAGGACATTTGCACCTCTGCCTGGTTGGTTCCTGGGTGTCCTTCAGGCCTGAGCTTACACAACACCTGCCTTCCCTGACCGCCCTGTTGGGGGTAGGCTCCCCCTCATCATGGCATCCTCTGGTTCCCAGTTCATAATTACACTTGGTATTTATTTAATGTCTAAAGCCAAAAGTTCCTCAAGGTCAGGGGTTTGATCATCTTGTCTACCCGCATGGTGGGCCTGCTGTAAACACTGAAGTGAAAACAGAAGCAGTTTCAGTGTTGTGTACAGCTTTGGGGATGGACATAAGGGGCCTTTAACCCAGTTTGGGGAGGGGTTGGTGAGTCAGGAGCAGCTTCTCAAACCTTAAGTAGAACTTTTAAAGAATGAGTAGGAATGAGGAACATGAAAGTAACATTGTAGAAAGGCCTTTCCTACAAAGATGAGAAGCAGCAGGAAGGAGAGCACGGGGGATGGCGTCTGCGGGCCTGTGGACAATATGTGGGAATCAGGGGTCCTGACCGTGGAGGCCCTCAGGTGCCTTGAAATGTATCCTGTAGGTCGGGGGCTGGCAGATTCATTTTAAGAGCCAGAAGTAAATAATAGCTCAGGCTTTGCAAACCATGAGGTCAAAACTTCTGAGCTCTGCCACTGAAACACAAGAACAGCCTTAGACAATATGCAAATGGCCATGGCTGTGTTCCAATAAAACTTTATTTATGGACACAGATTCACATTCTAGATAATCTTGGTATGACATGAACTATCCTTTTGATTTTTTTCCCCCAACCATTTGAAAGGGTAGAAACCATTCTTAGCTCATGGACCATTCAAAAACAAGCCGCTGGCCCCATTTGTCACCTGGCCATGTTTGGGGGAGGTCAGCTAGCTCCCTCTGGCTTCAGTGTGATCTCAGAGGCAGGTGTGAAGGCAGTGGTGGTTTCTGTGAAGAGGCCAGGCAGCAGGCTTGGCGAGTGATGGCAAGGTCTGAAACAGGACGGCGTTAACAAGGATGGGAAAGAAGGACCTGCCTTGTGACATATATCCTGCAGTCAAAATCAGTAGGACTCGGTGATGGGTGTGCAGGGTAAGGAGTCAAGAACGGTGCCCCAGCTGAGCAGAACCCACCAGCTCTCACTGACCAACGGCAATACGGAGTGCATCTTAATGCGTGTTTAGGTTTGGACCATTTATAGGGTCTTCCTTTATTTTTTAAAGATTTTATTTATTTATGAAAGACAGAGAGAGAAAGAGAGACACAGAGAGAGAGAGAAGCAGAAACATGGGTGGAGGGAGAATCAAGCTCCAGCAGGGAGCCTGATGTGGGACTCGATCCTGGATCCCCGGGATCACTCCCTGGGCTGAAGGCAGCGCTAAACCGCTGAGCTACCCGGGCTGCCCTATAGGGTCTTCCTTTAAACTGCAAAATTCAGAGTAGTTTCAGTAAATAGAGCCTCACCTAGTCCTAGGATTACTCTCCTGGGGAGACCAATTTTGTTTGCTGTTGAATGGATAACCTAGTTCTAGATGTTACTCTAGGAAAATGATATCCCAGCAGGCTGTGATAATCACCTAACCGTGCTGACATTTCCCCCCATCCTATCATACCGAAAGAAGTAGCTAAACGATCTCTTTCAAAGTATGTAATTGCAGAACGTCAAGTCGGTTTCTGGTGTTAGAAGAAATCCCAATAGTAGAATCTAGGACGTTGATTATAGTAAAAACTCCTTTCGCTGTTGGTTCAGGAAAGCTTTAGCTTTTTCGAAATCTTAGCTGCTCTTGCGAAGCAGCAAACAAGAGAGAGCAGGAACCTTGTAATCCCAATTATTAATAAATGTTTCATCATCATAAAATTACATAAATTATCACTGCAGCCCCACAAAGCTACCTTCCCACTTGCCCTGTTCTGGGGGATTTCTGCTGTGTGAGTATTAATGAAAGCAGAGTTAATTTACGTTGTAATTTCACCTGCCACCTGGGAGCACAAAGACACAAAGTTAAATAAGAAAACTCGTGTGTGGCGTACATCCTGAGAATCTGCGTCAAGGTAACTGATGAGATTCGAGATTAACTCAGTGTGTTTTGTAACGTCATATCCTTGCTTTTCATGATGCTGGTTTTATCTCTCTCTGGACATTAGTTTTCTCTCTGAATCAAGTAGCCATGTTCAGCTTCTCTAGCATGGGTTTCTCTAGGAGGTTTGGAGAGATTTGTTTGGTGCACATCTTTAACACCTAGGTCTAGGATTCTTCAGCTGCTCTTTATGGTTTTCTAGTCAAGAACTAAATTAAGTCAGTGAAAAAAAAAAAAGGGTGAATGACTAAGTGAAATTTGCAATATTTAGAAGGTTTAGTATCATAAGGTCAGTGACCAAGGCAACAGTCCTTGAACCAAAAGACAATCTTCTCACTGTGATTGCAAAGGGCCTGGGGTATAAAGTCATTACTTACTTCAGTTATTACTGAAGAGGGATGCCTCCATCCCTGCACTTTGCTTTATCCCTCTCTCCCCTCCGGCACCCTTCTCTGCACCCCGTCCAGGCTCCCCCACCCCGGATGCTATGCCTGAGTGCTTTCAGGCACAGTGATTGGACTAACGTAATGGTAACCGCTGTGTTTATGCTCACCTGTGAGGCATGACGCTGAATGTTTCCATCCTCTGCTGAGCTAGGTGGTGGTGTCCCCTCCACTTTATAGAGGAGGAAACAGACCTGGTAAGGGTAAGTGCCTTGCCCCAAGCTCCATGGCTAGAACTGGGTGGAGCTCAGATTCAAACCCAGTGGGATCTTCCACAGAGCTCTGGAGCTTGTGCCCCAGGCCAGTTCCCAGGGGACCAGCTCTGCCGAGCCTCCCTCCCCCTCCGTGTCCGGCACTCCCCTGGGCCAGACTGCAGTGGTTCTGCAAACATGAGCCTCCCTCCTTGGTCACCTGGAGAGTCTTTGCTTGTCCTCACCCCCTCATCTTTATCCAAAGGCATCAATAGGGCTTTCAGATCTGACACTCAGAATGTATGGCAAGGAATGCCTTAGGAGTGGACCAGTGGACCTATGACACCTGAACAAAAACGGGTTTATCGGAGCAGGGAACACTTCTGATTGTTCTGGAGTGCCATGCTGGCATCTTGTAATCGACATCCACCATGGTGCTAGAGTCTGGTCCCCCTCATCTCTTCCTGGGTGATTACTGAAGCTTCTTAACTGGATGCTCAAGTCTCCTGTCTTGCCTCTTCCCCACAGCCAGGTGTTTCTATAACACGTTTGACTGCCATTCCCTTGTTTAAAATCTTTGTGCCTCTCCATTGCTCTTGGGATCAAGAATGATCCTTTTAGGTCCCTTCTAAAGCCCTGAGTGGTCTGGCCCCTACTCACCTCTGCAGACTCGTCTCGCACTGGACCTCATGCCCCTCACACTGTCTGTTCTCCTTCAGAATCTGTTTGTTTTTCTCCAAGAAGCATGTTTTTTCCTTGCCTCTGAGCCTTTGCATATGCTGTTCCATCAGTGCCCGCTTCGTGCCTGCACCGCACATCCCCCAGCAGATTTCCTTCACCGCTGTGGTTCACACAACTACGGTCCCAGCCACAAAGTAGCAGCTCAGTAAAATATCTCCAGCATGAATAGATGAAAACTATCCATTGCATCTTAGGTTTTTAACGTGACTTTTGATCTGTATGTCTCCTCGATTCGTAATCTGGGTTTGCCAATATTACTCTACTTCATCTCTCTTTTCAAATGTTTACTTTTTATTTTTTTTCCTTCTTGTAAGCTTCTCTCTTCCCACTCTTCAGGTCCTCATTTTTAAAGACATTTTGGACTGCTTTTTGGGCTGGTCTTCGTGATAACCAGCATGGCTATCCTGGGTAGCTCTCGTCCATACTCAGCAGGTCTATCGGAGACTCTGGATGCACTTCTTTGAGCCTGCTCCTTCTGTAGTATCGCAGGCCCTAGTTGGGCCCCAACTGCCAGCTACCCTGGGAAGGATAAAACAGTATTGTGTTTGTCACACAACCTCTTAAAGGGATAGAATTCTTCCCTCACTTACCTGTTGGGGTGAGCAGCCAGGAGCAAAGAGGAAGGCAGTTTATGATGGGCAGTGGTTTGGGGGGGAGAAAAAAAGGAAATCGTGTAAAGTCAAAAAGGAATCTCTCTAACAAGAAAATGTTTCCTGGTTGCAACAATTAATATTTTGGATGTAGATCTAGATTTGCTTCATGCAGCCCACTCTCCACTCCTATCAGCTACAGCAGAATTGTTGTTGAGGTGGGCCAGGTACTAGCAGTTGTTCTTTGTTGCTTTGTCTTTGCTCCAGAGGTGACCCTGAAGGTCCACATCAGCGACGCCAGCACCCACCAGCCCGTCCCAGATGCGCTCATCGAGATTTTCACCAACCAGGTGTCTGTTGCTTCTGGCACCTCGGGGACAGATGGCGTCGCCTTCATCAAGTTCCAGTATAAGCTGGGCAGTCAGCTGATCGTCACTGCCACAAAGCATGCCTACGTGCCAAACTCTGCCCCCTGGAAGCCAATCCGATTACCTGGTAAGGCCATCCTCACCCTTCCCTAAAGCAGAGCACATGGGACAGAAGCGATTTTGAGAGTGGAAGGCAGATGATCAGAAAAATAAGGGTTTCATCTCTGCTTTACTTTTGGGGGCTTCTTATGGGAAGGAAAGGTGGGGTCCTGTATGAAGCAGGTGGGGGCTCTCCCTCAGTTGACATACATGAGGGAATTGAAAAGCCTTAGAGTCTCTGCCCATTTCCCCAGTGTCCTCTTTTGTACCTTGTTGGTTATGGCTGGCAGGATGGCACTGGGGCAGTGCTCTGGGACGGAGCTTCTTCGTTCTGCCTCACGGAGCCAGAGAGAAGAGCGCTGGCCAGAGAGGCAGGGGGTGATGGGACATGGTCTTTCTCTTTCCCCCCTTCTCACCTGCTATGGGAAAACCCACTCCTCTGTGTTTTCTCGGGACTCTTCTCAGTCCCTACGCTTCTGATCACCAAATGTGTGGAGCTTTTTTCCATACATCACGCAGTTCTCAGATTCTCAGACACCAGCTGGGTGTCCTACAGTTTAACTCACTTCTGACACTCTCCACCTGGAGGCAGCACCCGATCCCATGGGTGAAGTGCCCAGTCCCACATGCCTGGCCTCTCCCCCAGCCTCAGACACAAGTCGCAAGTCCAGGCTGTCCCCTGGGGCTGTTGACCCACTGGCTATAATAAATCAGGGGTTCCCAGCCCCCTCCTGGGGTTCAACTCATTAGCCACAGTGGCTCACGGAACTCAGAGAAATGGTTGTTAAAGAACAGATGTCATTCAATTAAATCTGAAGGTCTGTTTGGCTTTATTAAAAGTGATCCATGAATTGGGCAGCATCCATCTCACAAGTAGAGGTGAGCTTCAAGGAGTTGCACAAAAGGGAAGGGTTTTTTTTTTTTTTTTAAAGAGTTATTTATTTATTTATTTATTTATGATAGAGAGAGGGAGGCAGAGACACAGGAGGAGGGAGAAGCAGGCTCCATGCAGGGAGCCTGACGCGGGACTCGATCCCGGGACTCCAGGATCGCGCCCTGGGCCGAAGGCAGGCGCCAAACCACTGAGCCATCCAGGGATCCCCAAAAGGGAAGGTTTTTACAGAAAGGAGGGTGGGGTGACGAGTTACTAGCAAAAGGACTATTTCCGGCAAAGTTACTATTCCTTAGAGGGCAGGCAGGGGATCTTAGGTGGATCACCTCATCTTCTCTTGAGGGGCAATGGAGAAGGCCCGTGTATTGGATTACCTCACTGATGCTGATCCAAAAATTCTTGACTGACCCAATTAAAACTGTATTTCTGGGGAAGGTTGAAACTGCATTTAGGTTAGATGAGGTTAGCGTATGAAGTTCCAGTCTGGTGACTTGGCCTAAGTGACACCAGTTGGGGCCCTGGGGTTTTTTTGTTTTTTATTTTGAACACAGTTTACTTACTAGATCACTGGCTTCTTATGAAGGCTAATAAAGGGACATCCAGGTGGAGGAGATCATATGGGCAAGGTATGGAGGATGGTGTGCAGAGCTTCCATGCCTCCTCTGGGCATACCACCCTCCTGGCACCTCCCTGTGTACACCTGTACACCTGCCCAGAGGCCCTCTAACCTCCATCCTGTTGGGTTTGTATAGAGGGGTCATTACATCATTAGGACTGATGAATTCATTGGCCATTGGTGATCGACTACACCTCCAGCCCCTCTTCCCTCCCATGGTCAAGGGGCTGGGGCTGAAAGTTCCAACTTGGTTGGTTCTTCTGACAACCAGCCCCCATCCTTAGGTTCTAGAGGCTTTCTAAAAGTCACCTCATTAGCTAACCCTGCACTGAAAGAGACATGTTACGAATAACACATCACCTTTATGGCTCTTACCACTTAGGAAATTCCATGGGTTTAGGAACTCTGGTCCAGAAACCAGACCAAGACTGGATACATATTTCTTCTTACAAATCACAGTATTATGTCACCATTCACCACTTGGCAATGGTGGTCTCCCACAGGGGTCAGGATGGTGCCTGACACAGATTCAGCTTGGGATGGGGTAGGTGGGGAGTTGGACATGACCTGCCTTCTGTTCCCTCACCTCAGGCTCCCGTTAGCACCTGGACCACATTATCTGTTGGCATCAAGATGAGATGAGGGATGAGGAGGGACTGAGGGCTGCAGGGAGATGTTGCCAGGGTAGCGTTTGAAACTGGCTGACCTGATTCTGGTGCTCAATCTGAGCTTGAGCCCCACTAGCTTCCTTGCCAATCTCTGCAAAGTGGACCTAATACCACCTGGTAGGGTTGTTCTGATTAAAAAGCAGTTAACATTCATAAACACCCTTACAGTGCCTAAAACACAGTAGGGGCTCAGTAAATGGCACAGCAGCTGGCAAAATACCAATGTCACTGTTCATCTCTGTGCCACTGCACCACTGGACACACTCCACCAGGGTCCTCGTTGCCTCTGGGGACACAAGGGAGCCAAATGTGGATATATCTGCCTCCTAAAGCCCTGGCATCTACCCTCATGCACAAAATTCTCTTTACATTTATTAAGTACCTATTATGTGCCAGGCACTGCCCTGGCCACTGGGAAGACATATCTAGAGACACAGAACTTGCTCCTCGGGAGTTTGATACTTAGTTTGGGAGTTATATAGTCAGCCACCACCAAAGCCACTTCCATCTAATGGGTATGTTCATGCCTATATATGCGTAGGGGATGCTGGAGGAGGAAAATTCAGCCTAGGTGAGGGAATAAATGCTTCCTGGAGGTGGTAGGAGGGGAGCTGAGCCTGGAGGATGAATAGATATTAGCATTAGAAGGTGCTTGTCGGAGGCACCTGGGTGGCACAGTTGGTTAAGCATCCAAATCTTGATTTCAGCCCAGGTCGTGATCTCAGGGTCATGGGATAGAGCCCTGCATTAGGCCCCATGCTGACCGTGAAGTCTGCTGAAGTTTCTCTCTCTGTCCCTACTCCCTGCTCCCCCCACCCCTTTGTATATGCATGTTCTCTCTCTCGCAAATAAATAAATAAATCTTAAAAAAAAAAAAGAAGGTGCTTGTAAAAAACACAGATTCCAGGGCTCATCCATTCAGTCTTGAGACATTGAACCAGAAGTCTGCAATTGAATAAGTAACTCCCCACCCCCCAACTCCACTTCTGGATAAAAGCACTCACTGAAGTTGGAGACCACTGCTTTGTGAGCCTTGGAAAGTGGATTTGATATAAGGGATAACCTGAGAAATATTTGATAAAGGGGATAAACCTGAGAAATATTTAGCAGACAAATGCAGAATATCTCTGGGAACAGGGGAGACTTAAGGGAAAGGATAAAACAGAAGATATGTAAGTTGAATCTTGGATTTCTAGCTGATGATAAAGTGTATAGAACAGGTGGACAATGGGGTTGGGAGACCCACCACTCCATGGTTCCCTAAAGTTGACTGAGTTGATACAGTGGGTTAAAAGAAGTCTCCTTCTTCCCCATTGCCCTATGCATCCTCTCCCCAGGCTGGGCTCAGGCAGAGATGCTTACAGGTGCTAGTGGAGATGGGAGGGCAGGAATGAGTGTTGGGAGTCAGAGCTGATAAGTTTAGTGGAGGGGATATTGCTTTTGAACTACCTCTCGGACACAAGTGTGTTCAGCCTGTAGTTTGAAATGATTTGAGGGCTCAAGGGGTTTGGAGATAGTGTAGTTTGGGGGTCATTAGCATTGTTGAGATAAAGAGTCAAAACCATGAACTCACCAAAGTGTTGGGGGAAGACCGGGGACAGAACCCTGAGAGGTCCCACAAAATAGGGAGGTGATCTTCATTAGCTTATATATGAAGAAAATTGTCTGATTGTCTCCATTTTTCACAGGAAAAAAATTACTGGAAACAACCCAGGGAAGGTTTTTTTTTTCCCCCAAGATTTTATTTATTCATGAGAGACACAGAGAGAGAGAGAGAGAGAGAGAGAGAGAGTCAGAGACACAGGCAGAGGGAGAAGCAGGCTCCATGCAGGGACTCGATCCCAGGACTCCAAGATCACGCCCCGGACCAAAGGCAGGTGCTAAACTGCTGATCCACCCAGGGATCCCCCAACCCAGGGAAGTTTAAATGTTATCTGGACACCACAACTCCACCAAGAAACAGTAGTATATTCTATAAAGTCACCTTGGACCCTGGGGTAGTCAATACTGAGCCATGGCTTATAGAGAAATTCAGGATTAGGATCCTACAATCCTCCTCTCATAACATTTTCATCAGCCAAGCAATACATCACCTTGGATTATGTATGTTTAGGTATGTTTTGGATTATGTTTTAGGGTGTTTAAAGACATATGACTTAGGAGCACCTGGGTTGCTCAGTTGGTGAAGTATCTGCCTTTGGCTCAGGTCATGATCTCGGGGTCCTGGAATCCAGCCCTGGGTCAGGCTCCCTGCCGACAGAGGAGTCTGCTTTTCCTTCTCCCTCTGCCCCTCACCCCCTGCTTATGCACCCTCTCTCAAATAAATTAATAAACTTTAAAAAAAAAAGACACATGATTTAATCTATAATGTTGCTTCATAAATATGGAACTCACAGCCAACAGCTCCATAACTCATGCTTCAACAAAGCTTATCTAATAATGTGTCTTTCCCAGAAGCACCTCCCCGCCTTCCTGCAGTTAGGAACAGGAAGCACTGTGCCTCGGAGTCATTTTAAACAGTGAAATCCCCAAAGGAAGCACAAGAATGTGAAAAACTTGGCACTAGATAGATCGCCAGAGGACACTTTGAGTTTGTGAGCTGAAAGGAGAAGGCTGAGCGTCCCCTTGGTTGACCTCAGCTGGGAACATTTGTGTCCAAGACTTAGAGTCTTGACTACTCAGTACTTGACACATAAAGCATCATGAGGATTGATTGTGGTGTCAGAAATGAATTTTAGCGAGTAGGCACATTTGCGAACCCTGAATCCACGAATCATGAGGATTCAGTGTACTGTAATTACACTTGTTTTGACTTTGTTAACATGATCATTTGAGAAAAGCAACCATTTCCATAACATCCATTTTCTTAAATGAGTCAAAAAATGGGAAGGATGTGGTTTAATTGGAAGGGTTTGGGATGAGGCATGAAGACACCTGGGTTCTCACCCCTCCAGCCCCTGGCTACTCTTCACACATGGGGGCCCACACGGCTTTCAGAACCAACGTTTCTCATTTCTAAAACTAAATTAATTAGACTGAATAATTTTCAAGGATCCACCTGTGTCTTTGATTATTTTTCTTTGCTTGCCTTGTTAGCATAATATACTTTTTTTTTTTTAAGATTTCATTTATCTATTTGACGGAGAGAGAGAGCACAAGCAGGAGGAGCAGCAGAGGGAGAGGGGGAAGCCGACTGCCCGCTGAGCAGGGAGCCCAATGTAGGGCTCAGTCCGAGAACCCCAGGATCATGACCTGAGCTGAAGGCAGACACTTAGCCGACTAAGCCCCAGGTGCCCCCATCATAAAGATACTCTTAACTAGAATCTGACAGAACAGGTTGACCAAACCTTGGTCTTGTCTATTGCAAAAGGCTGAGTAAACGCTTATTTCCATGCATGCCTTTGGAAGTCAGGATAATACTGTTGGTACTGCTGACAAGTGGGCAAGGAGTAGAGAAAAGTTGGGAGGCTCTCCTAAAACGTGGCAAAAATTCAAAACTAGAAAATGCTTTCTTCACTACGCGTGCACACATGGTTTCATTTGCATGTGCATTCTTCAGAGACTTTGGAATGAATTTCAAATCCTTGACAGTCATTCCTGGAGAGTGTGTTGGTTTTACCCTTTCAAGGAAGGAGATGTAGATTGGAGAGGGGGAATTCTAGCACCCTTAAGGAAAGTACCCCTTACACTTGGCGAACAGGTAAAACAAATTCAGTTATACAAAATGCCATCCATCCACAAAAGACTCTAAGTCAACATCTTCATTATCCCCATCTTTATAGTTGTCTCTCTACCAGGCCTGTTGCAGGAGCTTCACACCTGATCCATCTGCCCCTTCAACCACCTATATCAAGTCAGCAATCATGTCTTAAAATACATACATAACATATATATGTGTATATATAGGCAGACACACAACATGTATTATATATGGCTCAGTCGGTTAAGCTTCTGCCTTCAGCTCAGGTCATGATCTCAGGGGCGTGGGATCAAGCCCCACATTGGGGGTTGGGGGGCTCTCCCCCTGCTTTTGTTCTACTCTCTCTTCCTCAAATAAATAATCTTTAAAATATATATATTATATATAAAATATATAAGTACATTGTGTATTATATATTAAAAATATAAGTTTATTATATATTTTATATGTATATAAAATATATAAGTGTATTATATATATTTTATACACACACACACACACACACACACACACACACACACTACATGTCTGCCTAAAGGGCTTCAGTGTCCTGAGGATGAACTAGACACTTCTCCCCTAGCCACTTCTCCCTTACATATCTTATGGTCTAGATGCCTGGACAATTTCTTATTCTCTTTATGTATCTGATGTTTTGTCCGCACTGTTATTCCTTTACCCATGCTCTCAAGCTCGTCTTACATCTTCACCCTGACTGTTTTCTGCTTCCTGACTCTCCCAGGTAGAGTTAGACATTCCTTTCTCTCTGCTTACCAAAACACAAACATCTGCCCATCTGCGTGGTATGACAAGAACCTCCAGACATCAGTCAGCATCAGCTCTATGATCAGCATCTGATCTTGGGGCAGCCTGTCCCATTTGGGGTGGGCAGTCCCTTCCCTCCTGCTCCAGGAAGAGCCAGGGCTGCCTCTGCTGCCACGCAACCCACTCATTACAAGAGGTCACTCTTCTCTCCTGGAAATAAGGTTTGAGACAGTTTCCTAGAGCAGACACCTTATGTATAGAAGTACCAAATGTTTTAGGTTAGAAATGCTTACAGAACACCCTGTGATGGTCACACACATCTCGAGAGACTGATCACAGGTGGCTTCAGAGCTCACAGTTCCCACGCCAGTCAGCACAGGGCTTCTCAAGGCCCTGGAAGTGCCACTCAGGATGTGTGTGAGCTCTCTGATGGGGCAGGGTGTCCAGACAGGCAGCATCACTACAATGATCCTTTCTTCTGGGCCATTAGGTACCCAGTACCATTGGGTGAAGGGGTCATTGCTAAGGAAGGCTAAATGTACCTTTAAAGTGGTTATGAAGGATTTTTCCAAGTTAGGGCTCCTGGTTCACACGCATTCCCCAATCCTCGCTCCCCCAACCTGATATGGGCTTTTCTCCCAACTTTCAACCGTCAAGATGAATTCTTTTTTTCTGATTTCTTCTTTTGTTTTGTTTTTGTATTTTAGATGATAATTCATGTACCATCAAATTCACCATTTTAAAGTGTGCATTTCACAAGATTATACAACCATCACCACTGACTAATCCCAGAGTATTTTCTGTACCCCCCCCAAAAAAAACCCATACCCATTAGTAATGACCCATTGTTGCCCACTGCCCCCAGGCCCTGGCAACCACTGATCTCCTTTCTGTCTCTGTGGTTGGCCCATTCTGAACATTGCAGATAAATGGAATTCTATAATATGTAACCTTTTGTGTCTGGCATTGTTCGCCTCAAACAGCATTTTCACGGTCCAACCATGTTGTAGCTTAAATCAGTATGTTTTTCCTTTTTATGGATGAATGATGTTCATTTTATCGATGGACCCCATTTTGTTTATCTGCTCATTGGTTGGTAGATATTGGGTTGTTTACACTTTTTGGCTAATATGATTCATGCTGCCATGAATATTGACATGTAAGTTATTGTGTGAACTTACATTCTCACTTCTCTTGGGTCTATCCCTAGAAGTGGAATTGCTGGACCATATGGTAACTCTGTGTGTGATATTTTGAGGACCCACCAGATTATTTCCATAGCACCAAGGTACATTCTTGTGTTCCTCATGGCAATGACCACCTTTCACTTATGGTGTGCCCTAGACCCCTTCAAATGGAGAACCTCGCAGTCACAGATTGCCTCTAGCATTAATCTGTCCCATGCATCAAGCACTGGGCCTTGTATAATGGCAGCTCAATAACTTGACTGTGGAGGGGATATGAAAAGAGAGGTCATGTCCAAGGCCAACTCACTGGTCCCCTCCTGGCACTATTAAGAGACAGTAGTGCTAAGTAATGGATATTCTTAATGGTTGATATTTCTGGTCCCTGATATTTTCCCAGAAAGTCACTTTATACTTCTCTAGACCTTGCTTTCCTCATCTTTAAACTTGAACTGGATAAAGTGCAGGGCATCTCTGAACTTGAATCTGGGCAGCATAGCAGTTAAAGACAGACTCCAGAGCTAAGTCCGGACTCCAGTATTTACCAGCTGTGGGATCTTGGAAAAGTTAATTCTTTATCTATAAGCCTGTTTCCTCACCTGTCAAATGGACAAGTTAATAATATCAATTTCATAGAGCTGGGTTGTTGTTTTTTTTTTAAGATTCACGTATTTATTTGAGACAGACAGACAGACAGTGTGTGTGTGTAGGCACATGCACAAGCCAGGGGAGGGACGGAGAGGGAGAGGGAGAGAGACTCTCAAGCAGACTCCATGCTGAGCATGGAGCCCAAGTGGGGGCTCAATTGCATGACCCTGAAATCATGACCTGATCCAAAACCAAGAGTTGGAGACTTAACCAACTGCACTACCCAGGCACCCCATAGAGTTGTTGTGAGCTTTAAATAAATTACCAAAATTTATTTATGTATTACTTAGAATAATGTCTGACATGTTACTAAGGGTTCAGTGACCTTAGTGAGTATTATTTTTCCATTTGTTTTCTCTTAGATTCATATTCCATCCAGGAACATGTAGGCTTTTTGAATTTTTTAGTTGGAAGTCTAGATACTTAAGAATTTTAAAAATAGCACGAGTGCTGTTATCATATAAGTTTCCAGAATACGGGGGCATGTTCTTCTATCAGGTGGCATATGTTAACCTAAGCACATATTTTTAAAGTCTTTTTTTAATGTTAACATCTAACTTTATATATTTTACATTCGTATAATGCGTAGTGTAATAGATTCCTAATGTGAAGAGACTCGCATACTTTACTAAGAAGTTCTAGAAAATAAAAACTCGTTGACTGTTGTAGAGGAAGCAGTTGTTATATGAGAGATTGCAGTACTCTTGTGGCATTTTGAAAGTCTTGCTATTCAGACTTAAATGAAAAAATATGTTTCCTTTCTCTCCACTTACAACACTTCTGACACCAAATGAATGGAGTTCTTTCTCAAACCAACCAATTCTCCAACTCTCTGGATACCACCTGGGTGTCCTACAGTTCAGTTCAAGTCTAACATTACCCAGTTAGTGCAAACGCCACAGGCTAAGGGCTCAGTCCCACAAGACCGACCCCCTACTTCACACACATCTTCCAGCATGTCCCCTGGCATGCTTCTGGCAACTGGCTATAAGTCAGGAGTGCTCGTAATTCCTTCTCATGTTCAATATTTGCTATCATGGCTCACAGAACTCAGGGAAACATTTATTTACATTTGCCAACTTATTATAAGGGATATGGTAAAGGATACAGATGAACAGCCAGATGAAGAGGTACACAGACGAGTCTGGAAGAGTCCTGAATGTGGCAGCTTCTGTCTCTATGGAGTTGAGGTTATGCCACCCTCCTGGCACATAGATGCACTCACCAATCTGGAAAACTCCCCAAACCCTATACTTTTGGAATTTTCATGCAGGTTTTATCATGTAGGCATAATAGATTATGAGTTTAATCTCAAACCCTCTTGCCTCCCTGGAGGTGGAAGGGTGAGGCTGAAAGTTCCAAGCTTCTAGTTACAGCTTTCTGGTGACGACCCCCCCCCCCAATCCAGGAGCCCACCCAGCATCACCTCATTAGAACAAAAGATCCTCCTACCACCCAGGAAATAATAAGGGATTTAGGAGCTCTGTGTCAGGAACCAGGGGCGGACACCAGATAATATATATCTCATCATATCACAGTACTAAAAGTCAATATTGTGGATTGACTTGAAATCAGACAATACAAAGAAGTCAGAGTACCCCCAAAATTAGAGTGGATGTCTTGATTTAAATGTCAGAATTCCCTTATGTCTGTTTTTGGTTTTGCAGTATTTTCTTCACTGAGCCTGGGCCTGCTTCCAGAACGATCTGCTACTCTAATGGTTTATGAAGATGTTGTCCAAATAGTCTCAGGATTCCAAGGTATGTTGCATATTGAAAAAGAGAAGTGACAATAACTTTTGGGCCAACTACTAAGATCTCATGAGAGACAGCTTCTTGTCAGATGGTGATGGCAATGAATTTATCCAGAGCTGGACACAGTGTGTGCTATCCATGTGAGTGCACAAACACACCTGATTTTTTATTAAATTATCCGCTGGCTGCAATCTTGTTTGTTTAGGGCCAGCCTTTAACTGTGTGAGAGAATAGAAGGGACCCCACCACTCTGTCCATAATGCATCTCTCTCTTCTCCAGAGTTGAGAATATTCACCTTGTAGGTTCCAAGCCCAGGACCCGACCAGAGCCTTGTGAGCAAAGGCTCATAAGTATTCGAGGGGGTAGAGTGCCGGTTTTTTGCACAACAAATAGGCTCTAGAGATCTGTTGCACAATATAATGTATGTAATACGACTATACTGTACATTTAAAAATGATTAAGGTGATAAATTTAATGGTTTATGTTTTTTAACACAATAAAACAAAATCCCCCCTTAAAAAAAAAAAAAAGAAAGTTCACAAGCTTTCAAGTGTGGTCTTTTTCTCTCTCTTTTCCCTCATTTTCTTAACCCATCTGACATGCAGTGAGGTGTGTAAATGTGACCTCGCACCTTCTAGCTTCTCTTGGAGAGACACTAGTACAGAAAGCTTCGGGATTTCCCTGAGGCAGTAGTGGGGTTAAATTGAGAATAACGCTTATGTCAAATGTATTTATGCCGAGATGAGTTTCTTTCATCTAAATCATGGGCCAGAGAGTGATGTTTCCTGCCTTTAAATGTTCCTTCAGATTAATTTTTTATTTACTTCATTTTAATACCATTTGATACGAATCATTCTCTACCTAACCACATTCACACGCCATTTGCAAATGCGGTGAACTCATTCATTCCTTTTTTGTTGAGCGGCCGTGGGGAACACGCAGAGGTGAACGTACACTCACTCTAATTAAAACATAAAACATGATATTCCTTTGAGGCATGCAACATATGATTTGATATGTGTATATTGCAAAATGATCACCACAGTAAGGCTTGTTAGCATCCATCACTCCACGTAGCTACAAATTTTTCTTCTTGAGATGAGAACTTTTAAGACCTACTCTTGGGGATCCCTGGGTGGCGCAGCGGTTTAGCGCCTGCCTTTGGTCCAGGGCGCGATCCTGGAGACCCGGGATCGAATCCCATGTCGGGCTCCCGGTGCATGGAGCCTGCTTCTCCCTCTGCCTATGTCTCTGCCTCTCTCTCTCTCTCTCTCTCTCTCTCTCTCTGTGACTTTCATAAATAAAAATTAAAAATAAAAGACCTACTCTCCTAGCAGCTTTCAAAGATTTTATTTATTTATTTTATTTATTCATGAGAGACAGGGAGAGAGAGAGAGAGGCAGAGACACAGGCAGAGAGAGAAGCAGGTTCCAAGCAGGAAGCCCGACATGAGACTTGATCCCTGGTCTCCAGGATCAGGCCCTGGACTGAAGGCGGCGCTAAACCACTGGGCCACCAGGGCTGCCCACCTAGCAACTTTCAAATATACAATATAGTATTAACTGTAGTCACCAGGTTGTACATTCCATCCCCAGGACTTAGTAACTGGAATTTTGTGCCTTTTGAGGCCATTCACCCATGTCCTCTACCCCCCACCTCTGGCAACCACCAGTGGGTTCTCTTACAGTGAATTCATTTTGTTTTGTTTTGCTTTAGATTCCACGTATAAGTGAGATCACGCAGTATTTGTCTTTGTCTGGCTTATTTCACTTAGCGTAATATCCTCCAGGTTCAGCCAAGTTGTCACAAATGGGAGCATCCTTAGCACCTTGCTCTCATTTCAACTGGACTAAATTCTGATGAAGACCAAAATGATTGTTATAGGAATATGGGTCTATATCAGAATTTAGCCCAGTGGAAAATGATAGCAAGAGTCGAATGGTTGTAATGAACAAGGCTGTGCTCACCCGTTGCATCATGGCACAGGTTAGGATTGTCAGAGTATAATTTAGATCTGAGTGCAGCTCTTCAAATACCAAATGGAAACTAGGAATCCCCTAGACCAGACTCCTTGAGCTTTGGAGTTTGACACCTACTTTGCATTTCCTGAGAATAGGAGCACATGCAGCCTTCCAGCTACTGAGACCCAGCCTGGTTGGGACTCTGCTGATTCTGATCGGGGCTGTCGTTGCTGTGCCGTGTGCCCACGTGGCAGGAGCCTGGCACAAAGCAGTTGAACAGGGAGTGCGACCAACACGTCACAGAAGCTGTGGATTTTCTTTGTAGATAGGCCTTTAGACCCATTGTGTTCTTTTGTAGCCTTGAATGCTCTGATTTTTTAATTTAAAAAACTGACCATGGGGCGCCTGGGTGGCTCAGTCGGTTAGACATCTGCCTTGGGCTCAGGTCATGAACTCGGGGTCCTGGGATCCAGTCTCTCATTGGGCTCCCTGCTCAGTAGGGAGCTTGCTTCTCCCTCCCCCTCGGCCTCTCCCCCTGCTCATGCTCCTGCACACTCTCTCTCTCTCTCTCTCTCTCTCTCTCAAATAAATAAATAAAATTAACCCTAAAAAAAATAAATAAAAATTAAAAACTAACCACCTACCATATGTTACACAGTGTTCTTAGGGCACCAGGCACCATAATTTTCATCACCTGCACTTCCTCTTAACTGGCCCATCCCCCACCTTTTTTCCAGAGTAGGTCTTCATCTCCTCTCTTACCAGCTGTTCTCATTCTTTGTTACAGTTTTCTTCTGCTTTCTCTGAACTGCCCATTCTTTCTCTGAGATGTTGGTCCACTGGCATACCGTCTGGTAGAAAGGTCTCAAGTAGCCAGGCAGCTGGGCTTCTGGCAGTGTGGACCGGCCAGTGGGCCTTTATAAATGGAGAGGAGCCAGGCTGTAGGATACAGACCAGAAAAGGACATTGGCTCATAGAGCCCAGCCCACCCCACCCCACCTTCTCCAGCCCTCACCCTGTGTCCTCGGCACAAATATGGCTGCAGCATATTTGCAGCCCTTCTTGGAGTACCACTCCCCTTCCTGGTCTGAAATGTCCCTGAGTTCACAGCCTTCCCTGCAGCCTTCTCAGGTGGAGGCTGAGCTTACATTACTTACCTCTTTCCTCCTTCCATCACTGCAGCAGCTTGGAGGCTGGCTAGACCCCTCGCCACCAGTGTCTTGGTCAACTTTCCTCCTGGACGGTGACATTAGCTCCTAGTTCTCAGGTTCATGATGCTCTTATAATTGTTTCCTGGGAACGTTAGCATACATATGGATGATGCCCACCTGGTGTCCGAGCTGCTGTTCCACCCAGGGTGCTTCCCCTCCACCCCACCTCAATCACCCATGTCCGTGTGGGCCTGACTATATAACTTCCGACCCTTGTTGACCTGGGCCGCTTATGGCCACCCCAGCACAGCCGCACATGACTGGACAGAACCTCATAGTTGCCCTCATAGTTGCCCCCACTGGTTGCACATCTGGTTCATCTGGTGGCACACTGGTTGCCCCCACTGGTTGCACACTGATGCCCACAGGCCTCAAATAGGCATCAGCCCTGCAAGACAGGGGCCACTCACTTCCCAGTCATTTGTTTCCTGAATCTCCAAGATGACTGTCACACCCTCTTCTCTGTCCCCTGGCTTCCTCTGTGCACACTAACATTCACATCTGCACTCTCAGCTCATGACTTCACCGAGAAACTGAAATCACTCACCTGCCCACCAGCAAACCCACAGAGCTGCCCACTGCTCCCTCCTGCGCTGGAAGGAGTGTCCTTGTTCAAGTGCATACTGGTCCTTCTGTTTGGGCTCTGCAACCTGTCTCGTCTCTTCTGCAGGGATTCCATAAGTGTTCCTTCTCACTCCCGCCCCACCATTTTTTCCCACTCTGTAGTGGACAAATATTAAAGTTGTGCACCTCTGTACAATGCTCCCACAACCATGCCTGGCATTAGCCACTGCCCTGTGTCTCGGCATATCCATCTTTCCCTGTTCACCACACTGCCAACCACTCCCCTGCCTCATCACTTCATACCAATTGCTTTGTCAGAGTCTCTTACAAGCCCTGTGTGGCCAAACCCAAGGACATTTTTCTCTGCATCTCCCTGGATGTCCCCACAGCATCCCACAGAGATGACTGGCCACTTTTTCTTGAGACTTTTCTCTCTTCGCTTCCATAACATCATGCCTTGATTTTCTTTCTCCTCTTAGTCACTTCTGTGGACGCTCCAGTGACCGTCCTGGGCCTACATTCTCCTTTCCAGTACTCTCCCTGGAAGATCTCATGGGCCCATACTTTACTTTAATGGTCCCTAGACATAACAAACTCTCAGTGTCTCACCTCCAGCCCAGACTCCCTGTGATGGAGGTCCAGAGCTGGCTGCTTATTTGACACCTCCACCTGGCTGTCCACTAGGCATCTCAGACTTGACCTATGCACCCGGAACTCTGGCTGTTTTACTTTCCATCTCAGTAGATGGTTCGAACATACCTAAGTGGTCAGGCCAAACCCTCGGAACTATCCCTGACTCATCTGTCCTCACAGCTAGGTGGTTTCCTGGCTGAGCTGCTTCTGCCCATCTGTGTTACCGCCATATGAATCCAAGGCACCATTTTCCCCCTGGAGAGCTACAGTAGGTTTTTAATTGGCCATCTCATTCCTACCCTCACCAACCCATAATCTAGTCTTCACATAGTTAAAGCGATCAAGACCCCTTGCTTCCACTCTTCAGTGGTTTTCCTGTTGTACTTGGAATAAAATCCCAAATGCTGAGGGGCTTCTCAAAAGATCTCCAATTCCTGTCATATGCCTTTTGTATGCAGCCACCTTCTTCCCATGTACCAGCTGTGTGTGACCTCCATCTTACCTTCTTAGACCCCATGAGTCAAATACTATTACAGTGGGCCTTATACCCTGAATGATTTCACGTGATGCTCCTGTGCTTGCACGCACCTGCATTGTTTCTGCTGCTAATGTAATCAGCCACTTGCTTTGCCACAGCCTTTGCCCTGATCTAGGCCCTGGTCAATCTACTTGGACCATGCACTAGCCACCCAACTGGTGTACTTCTATCTAGCCTTTGACTTAGGATTGGGGCTGGGCCTGAGATTAACCAGACTTCCCACCTCGTGTGTCTCCTTTCCAGTACACCTTACACTAAACTGCCAGAGGCATCTCCTGGGAGGAGAGCTCCAGTTCTTTCACTCCTCCAGTGCTTCCCACCCTACCTTGCCCTAGAATAATATCTGGTCTCCTTGCAGAGCACATACCAGCCTTGTGGTCTAGCCTTAGCCTCCCTTCAATGGATTCTTCTCTTCCAGGTATTGTATTCTAGCCTAATTGAATTTCCTTTTCTGTTTTCCATCTGGGGTGTTCCTTCCAATCTGTCTTCACACCCTCCTTGGACTTCAAGGCCAGCTGAGGCCACATCCTCCAAGAGGTCTTTTCTACATCTTCCCTAGAGGTACGATTCATGTGAGTGCCTTGCCCTTCAAGCTCAGCTGCCCCCAATCATGTAACCCCCAATGCAGGGGTAACCAGTTCACAGTGTGGCCAGGGGCTGGGACCCAGCTGGAAGGGAAAGTCTGAAGCCATCAGTTATCTCCTTTTACTGGGATCGAGCTAAGAACGCAGAAGAAGTAAGAATCTCAGCTGAGTGCTTATGAGGTGCAGAGGGTCTGTGATCATGCCAGGCACCCTGCGAGCCCAGGTTAGAAGAGAAGAGAAAGTGTGACCAGTTGGTAGCAGGTCAGAGAGAAGCAGATCGGGGATTAGTGGAGTCATGTTGATGACACTGCATTTGAGTGAAATCTACAGACCCCTGCCGTGTTGCCCAGAGCTGCCCTGAGCCCAGAACCAGGCACTGCTGCAGCCTCCATGCCCTCTGGCTCCCATCCTTGCATTCTGATACATCCCTATCTCCCACATTGCCCTTCATGACCTTATCAGTAACCACAAGAGTGGATTAAAACAACCCTCCAGCTGGGGGTTGTGTATCTTTTTATGATAACGCCCTTTCCCATATTTGGTAGTATACCTTATTTCCCCAACTAAAATTTTAAAATCTGTAAGTAAGAAGCATGTCCTCTTCATCTTAAAACTTTCCACGGCCTGGCCCTACGCCTCCCTTATGATAGGTTCAATGAGCAATTCATTGAATGATTGAATACATAAAAAATTTTAAAGTGTAAATAACAAGTGCACTTTGCAACTTTCTATATAGATTGCCCACACCCTGATCAATTATTTCCTTTGTCGTGGCTTTAAGAAAAATGTAGTTCAAACACACACACACACACACACACACACACACACACACGTGCCATAAGAGTACTTGAAGAGCTCTTTCTCTCTAAGGAGCAAGAGGCATGGTCCTATTATAGGGGCATAAATCATTCAGGTTTTTTTAAAAAGATTTTATTTATTTATTCATGAGAAACACAGAGAGAAGCAGAGACACAGGCAGAGGGAAAGAAGCAGACTCCCTATGGGGAACCCGATGTGGGACTCGATCCCAGGATCCCGGGATCATGACCTGAGCCAAAGGCATATGTTCAGTCACTGAGCCACACAGGCATCCCATTCAATCAGTTTTTGTTATAGTTAATCTATTCAGTCTCACTCCCTCCTGTATGTATATAACCAAAAACTGAGAACCATTGCTCCTTTCCTAAAATCTCATTTGCATTCCAGCTTTTTAAAATTACAAAATTTTGCTCATTTTTTTTAAGTAGGCTTCACATCCAACATGGAGCTCAATGCCAGGCTTAAACTCACTCACAAACCTGAGATCAAGACCTGAGCTGAGATGAAGAGTCTGATGCTTAACCAACTGAGCGTTTCCTCATTCATGAGCGTAATAATCGCTACTTGTGCTTTTCCTTGTAGACATGACAGTAATAATACTGCATGATGTTTCATGTTTTCTTACCAGTTGGAAGGAAAGCCATATGTAGATAATTTTTGGTCTTTGCAGTTCTGTTCTATAAAATTAATATAAAACTGAGTTTATAAAGGCTATATTAAAGTTTTGTTCTCAGATTGGTCAAGTGTAGGTGAATTTATATTTTTTTTAGTGGATTTAGAGGAGAAAAATCAATTCTTACTTGATCAGAAATGTAAGTACTATAAGTCTTTGAATTTTAGCTGTTGCTCAGATGTTATAATGTGTCAAACGCTCCTGAGGAAAGGTAGGTAGTATGATGACAGTTCAGTGATGAAGCTTCACACGTTACGTGCATAGTCTTAGGTGATAACGCCCCATTGTTCGGTTTTATGTGACATTCAAGTAAAAGCTTTCAAAGACTGAAGGCCACTGGATGAAGAGGGGAAGGAGCCCATTGTTCTCATTAGTTTGATGCTTCATGCTTCAGTGGTCATTTTTCTTTTGAAATGTTTTCAACCAAGTGAAATAGAATAAACTCATGGAAAATGAGAGTTTTCCTAGGAAAATCAAAAGATTGCCCACTTGTTTTCTTCTCTGTAGATATGGTATTTAAATTTTGATTATACACACCCAAAACCTATTCTCTCATCTAAGTGGAATAATGTAGAATCCTTTCAGACACAGCGGGTGCATGATACACACATTTTTCCAATGGAACTGGCCTTCGTGGTCAACTTAAGTCTCAAGATTATTAATTATAAGGTATAGGTGGTGATGCTGGGGTTGTTGGAATTTAGGGACAAGACTGGCAGTTGGCCTGCAGCTCTAGCTCCCAGAGAGTCCAACAAACCTTCATGGGTCTCAGAAGTGGTGCATCTTGTTGACTCCGGAAGTGAGGACATAAATAAGAAGGTACCATGTGATACACACACACACACACAGACAGACATACACACACACTAGAATATTACTTAGCCATCGAAAAGAATGAAATCTTGCCATTTGCAATGATGTGGATAGAACTAGAGGATATTATGCTAAGTAAAATAAGTCCATAAGAGGAAAACAAATACCATATGATTTCACTCATATGTGCAATTTAAGAAACAAAACAGATGAACATAGGGGAAGGGAAGAAAAAATAAAATAAGATAAAAACAAAGAGGGAGGCAAACCATAAGAGACTCTTAACTCTAGGAAATGAACTGAGAGTCGCTGCAGGGGAGGGAGTTGGAGGAATGGGGTAACTGGGGAATGGGCATGAAGGAGGGCACTTGAGGTAAGGACCACTGGGTGTTGTACGGCGACTGATGAATCACTGAATTCTACCCCTGAAACTAATAATACACTATATGTTAACTAAATTGAAGTTAAATTTTTAAAAACTGAAAAAGAAGAAAGTACCATGAAGATGCCCTACTGTCAGCGCCCACTCCCTTCTGGTCCCCAGGGCGCCGCTGTAAGCCCACCCACCTTGCACCGTGCCACGCCCACCTTGCACCGTGCCACGCCCACCACGCCCGAAGCCACGCCCACCTCCGTGTCCCTCTTAGCAATGACCTCTCTGCCTTTCACCCAGCGGGGAGGATGGCTTGGCGGCTTCTCCCTGGCCTTGCGAGGGCCCTGCCGGGGTCCCTCCTCCACCTTGCGCCCCTCTTCTCACCCCGTATCGCCTCCGCACGCCTCCCGCAGCTCCCTCAGCTCGCCAAAGGGCAGCCTGCCGTTCCAGAAGCCCTTCAGAGCCCTCCTTCCTCCCAAAGATTCCACGCAATTCCACACGCATTTCCATCCTCTCCCAAACCGCAGGCGTCCGCCCTCGCCGCTAGCACGCCTCTGTTTTCCTTTGACTCACGCCGTTCTGGAAATTTCCCCCACGGAGCACTTGTGGCCGCGAGGGGCCGCTGCAGGGCCCTCCCGGGGCCTGGGGCCTGGTCCTCGGGGGTGGGGATGGAGGGCCCGGTGCTGCGCAGACCCAGGCGTCCTGGGGGGTGGGGGGCTCCTGGCTCATCAGCTCCCTGCCCCTCAGGCCTCTTCCCGCCCTTGCTGCCCAGCCACCTCCGGGCTCCATCCCGAGGCCACTGTCCCCTCGTTTCCCATGACAGCCTCCCGGTGCACCTCTCACCCCTTCAACCCACCCACCCCTTCACCCACACCCCTGCACCCACCGTGAGAGCTGGGTGACAGACAAAGCCACCCTTTCGGGCCCATCCCTGCAGCGCCTGGCTCCGGGCCCTCCCGGCTGGCTGACCCCTGCCCTGCCTCCAGCGGGGGTCGCGGATGCCACCCACTGGGCCCTCTCCTGAAGCTCCCTCTGGGCTTTTCCGCATAGATCTGAGGTTTTGGCCCTCCAAGCACTGTGGTAACTAAGCCATTCCCATGATGCCTTCCCTAACCCCTGAGCCCCCGGGTCCGTGGAGCCTTGGTCCCTGTATTCTTCACATGCCCAGTGCCCCTTGCGGAGGAGACTCTCTGTTGGTGTCTGGATCATGGTGAGGATGCTCAGAGTGTCTTGTTCAGTGGTTCCCAGTCTGCGGCAACTTTTGTTCCCCAGGGACATTGGGCAATGTCTGGTGACTTCTCTGGCGGCCACAACTTGGGAGCTGCTACTGGCATCTGGCGGATGGAAGCCAAGGATGTTGTCAGACATGCCCCAGTACACAGACAGCTCCCCTCCCCCAACAAAGAATTACCTGGCCTGAGATGTTCAATAGCGCCAAGATTGAGGAATCCTGACCCAGTCAGAATTAAGACAGATCACTCTTTGGACCTAGTGAGCTGCCCAGTACAGCTCATTTTTACATGTAGTTCTGTAAATATTGTGGAGCACCAGCCGTGTACAGGACACGGTACGATGTGTTCTACAGAACACCTGCTTCCATCTAAAAGGGGAGAGGAGATGGGAAATTAATGTTTACCCTGCACCTATGATGTCCCGGGAGGCACTGCTAGGCATCAGACATGTGTGCTCTGAGCTAGTATCACAGCAACCACATTATGAGACAGGTGTGATTCCTACCTGTTTTAAAGATAAAGAACCTGAAGCCCAAAGTCACTCAAAAAGAAGATTGTTAAAAAAAAAGATTTAAATGTAGAACTAAGTGATTCCCCTACTCCGTGTTCTCTTCCCATGGTGCCTCAGATTAGGGAGATGCACATTTCCAAATAACATAATAGAAGGCACAGTAAAATCCCTGCTGGAGGGACATCTGGGTGGCTCAGTCGGTTAAGAGGCTGAGGTCATGATCCCAGGGTACTAAGATCAAGCCCTGTGTCTGCGTCGCCTGCTCCCTCTGCTCCTCCCCACTGCTCGTGCTTTCTCTTGCTCAAATAAATAAATAAAATACTTTTTTTAAAAAAGTCAGTGCAGGAGAAAGATACAAATAGCATTTAGAGGTTGGGGTGGGATCAAGGACATCTCCGTAGAGGAAGTAACACTTAAGGCACATCTGGGATGATGTGTAGGGTGTGCAGATAGAGACTGGGGAAAAGGCATGAAAATATGTGTTGGAGGTACAGAGCTGTGCAGTCCTGCTTGGCCAGAGGGTGAGAGCCAGTTGGCAGTGAGCAGAGCATGTCTTCTGAGGTAGGTATGATGTACTAGGAGAGGAAACAACTTAGGAGTGAAAGAACTCCTTTCTGCCTCAGTAACAGGATGACTATGGACAGGTCCCTTAACCTCTCTGGGCTTCCACTTCCTCACTTGTAAAGAGGAGAGTTGTTTCTTCACAAGATTGTTGTGAATATTAAGTGAAATGACATGTATATAAGAACGTTGTAGGGGCACCTGTGTGACTCAGTTGGCTAAGCACCTGATTCTTGGTTTCAGCTCAGGTTGTGATCTCAGGGTTATGGGATCGAGCCCCACATTGGGCTCGGTGCTCAGTGCAGTCTGCTTGTCCCTCCCCCTCCTCTCCTCCTGCCACTCACACTCTCTCTCAAATAAATAAATAATATCCTAAAAAGAACTGTAAATTCTAAAGCACTGAACTGCACCTCTCACAGGATGGGGATTGTAGTAGTTGGGGTTTGTACTGGTCTGTAATTGTCACTGCCATCATTAATTTGCTAAGTGGTGGCGATCCATTGAAGGTCTCTGAGCAAAGAAGGGATGTGACCAGAATGACTTTGGAAAAGTCAGTGTGTCAGCAGGTGAAGTGGCAAAGGGAGAGAGGCTGGGGACACAGTTAAGGCAAGGGGTAACACAGGGTAACGTAGGGTGGAGGCAGAAAAGAAGAAGATGATTCCAGAAAAGGAAACGTTGATGAGAGGAGATTGGCCAGTCCTGGCAGTGAGTAGATGCTCAGAATAATAGAAAGGGAAAATGATGGTGGCCTGGAACCAAAGCTGAGTGGGCATTGGGCAGAATGGGGGTGTGGTTAAGTGGGGAGAAAGTAGAGGATGGTGTTGGAGTACCTGTGAGGCATCCAGGTGGTGATGTCTGGAAGGCAGAGGAAATGCAGGCATGAGGCTCTGAAGAGCACTGGGGTGAACAGGAAGGCCACCATGGTGGGAGGTCAGTAAGGTAAGAGCCAGAAACCGTGGAGGCAGCTCAAGGCAGCCCCTTAGGAACTGTTTCATCCGGAGGTGGGAGGAGAAAAAACATACTTGCAGAGGAAAAAGCCAGCCAACTCGAGAGACCAGAGTGCAGGACTGTGAATGCCAAGCAGGAGGGGTTCCTGGGCGGGGGCGGTGAACAGTGTTGACCATTGTGAAGAGGTCAGTGAGGAGGAAGGTCAAGAAATAGTCACGGGTTTGCAGATTATACAGTCATCCATTGACATTTCCGAGGGCGGTGTGTGTTGTGGGTAAAAGCCAGATCGCTGGGGCTTGGGGGAAAGGAGAGGAGGCATTCACTTATGGGGATAACAGCATGAAAGTCATGTTTTTCTAGATGAGGAAGAAATGGGTATATTTGTTGGTTGTGTAGGAAAAGCCTTGTAGAGAAAGATGATTGACAAAGGCAAGAGTAGTTGGTGGGGCCGAGTCTTGCAGTATGACTAGCAGATGTTTAGGATAGAGGTTTGGGTTGACCCTGGATGACAGCAGGGACAGAAGGGACAAGAGAAGAGGGAAGACAGAGATTTTGAAGTACGGAGGCAGGACGTGGTAAACCGCTGATTTCAGGAACGGAGAACCTGAACATCTAGGCATGGAGATGGAGCCGAGTCTGAGAAGAACAGAAAAAGTTTGAAAACCCACTGTGGTGGGGAATGTGGGACAGGCATCCAGAGAAGATCTAGCTAGGCCTGTCCTCTCAGTCCCCCCATCCCCAGGGGCCAATCACACCCCGTCCCGCAATTGAGGATGATCTAGGAAGCTAGGCCTGAGGACATAACCGCTCCCCAGCCCCACTCGGGCACTTTGGATTTCATTCACACCGAGGCTTGGCGTAGCTTCGACCCTTACATAACTCCTCAGAGATTTCTTTGGTCATTTTAGCAGGCAGAGAGGCCTTGCCTTTGTTCTGTGTCTGGGAGTGTGTTTGGCCCCATACCAGACAGGGATCCATGTGCTGCTGGTCCCAGCATGTGTCCAATGGGCTGGACAGGCCACATCCCCTGCTAGCGAACCTGCCCCAGGCATAGCCCCTCTGTGCCCCCCGCCCACCAGCCACAGCAGATAGACCCCAGATGTCTGGCTCGTGACCAAGTTCTCCACAAAAAACGGAAGGGGAGGCAGCAGAGGGAGGGTGGGGAGCAGGGGTGGGGAGTTGGGGTGGGGAGAGGAGAGAGATGCATCTCTCACTGCAATGCATGATATGCTGGAGAACAAGAGAAGGCTGCATGCCTCTTAGAGAGAGGGGTGAGGGAGAGGGGAAGGAGGGATACCCAGTGGCCCCTGAGAGCTGAGGAGCAGCTGGGTCTGGGGTCTCCACGTTCCAGGCCCGACTCGGTGAGGGGGTCAGTGTGATTCCCCCTTCACCTATCAGCCCTCTGGTCTGTTCCTTCCAGCCACAGGAGCCTTGGCAAAGATCTCAGCCTTCCCATCTCACAGGGGTGGAAAAGAAAAGGTTGGCTTTGACTCTCCATCTCCGAGCACAGTAGGGAGGAGACTACTCCTCGCATGGGGCGCTCCTGGGGGGCGGGGCACGAGGTGTCCAGATTCTGTGCAGACCAAGGAGGTGACAGGAGGAAGACATCAGTCTTTTGTGAAATCAAAGGAAAAGACCAGACTGAGCAGAGCTGGGAGTGAACCGAGACAGATCCTTGGGTTCTAGTGCACCCAAGGTGTTGTTTTGGGGTACAGATTAGCATTGGTTTGAGACAGGACCACGTGTTCCTCCAGTTAATCTCAGTGGAGGCAACAGAAGACATGACTTTGGGCATCTGGCTCCCCGGGGCCCGAAAGTGGAGCCTGTGTCATCTGGGAACTCTAACCAGGAGATTTTCAGGTGTAGGGGGAACGTCTGACTCTCTGCCACCTCAATTGTACACAGTCCAGCCAGCCTCCCCCAAACTTCATGTCTGTTGGGTGTCTGTGGCCTCACTTGTAGGAAGAGAAATCCTATGAGCCCTTAAACTCCCTTATGCTTATGGATGAGCTTATTCCCCTCTAAAAAGTTTCTGATCCCGGGTTAAAAGGAACCCCATGGCAGGCATAAAGACCAGCAGCTCTGGGCTGCCCGTTGCGCCCAGACAGCCACAGCCTGGGGGCAGGGAGCCTCCAGCTGACCACAGGGGAAACCACAACCCCCTGGGGCAGGATATGCAGTGACCAGAGCACCAGGGCGGATCCTTGCTTTTCAGGAACCACAGGTTTCATTCACAGAAGTGTGTGAGTGCTACGACTTCCACGTCTACTAATTTTTGTCCAAAGGATGTTTTTGCTGGGTTTGTGCAAAGTGACTTAGCACCGTTACGCCTTGCGACTGTCGCCATAGCATTCGGTACAAACAGGTCCGGGTTTTGCAGTCAAAACAACAATGTAGAACACAAACTCAAACTGCAGGCACGGGATGACTGCCTGAATGGGCCCAACCTGTCCTTCTGCACGCAGCGTGCGGTGAAGGGAACATTTCTGCGTCATTTCAGGAGTCTCATCTTAAAATGCGCAACATAATCTGGGACGAATAGCGTGCACCCCACCAGAGAGCCTGGATGCCACGTGGCAGGTTCTTCCGAGGGAAGAGTGTTCGTTACTGTTAGGGCACTTACTTACAATTCTTGTCCAGGCCGCACATTTATTTCCCATGCTTGGCTTCACTATGGTCTGTGGAGTTAAACCAGATTTTGCCAGAAGATGAAAGAGGTGTTTGTAACAGTCTCAAAGGGTATCTCTTGCTTTGTTTTTGTAAAGAGATGAATTGTCATCGGCTCCGTTAGCTTATGCGGACGCCCTTTCCTAAAATGGGTACTACCCCCCCCCCATGGGCAAATGCTGGGCAGTGAAAAGCTTGCTCACAACTAGGGCTCGGAAAGCGTTTTGTTAAAAACCTAAATAACATCCTGTGTCAAAACAAATGTGACAATGGGCTATTATTTCTATCCCCATAATAGCATGTTGTCACATCTTTGTGCCCTGCGTGACTGGGGGACGGGCGGAGATGGGGGGGCCAGGGGGAGGGGGTGGGGAGGCATGCTGAACCAGGGAGACTCGCTTCCTGGTTGCCTTAGATTTACTGCTCCTTCGGGAGGTAACTCAGAAGTTAATCTCTGCAGGTGCCCGGCCACAGCCTCGGGTCCACTTCCAGAGACGAGCTCTGCGGCTGCCTGAGAACACCAGCTACAGTGACCTGACGGCTTTCCTCACCGCCGCCAGCTCCCCGTCCGAGGTGGACAGTTTTCCTTATTTGCGAGGATTGGATGGAAATGGAACAGGTAATTGGAGTGTGTTTTCTTCTCAGCTGGGGCTTCGGTGTGTGGATCTTTGTTCGTGGCTGGAAGCGTGAGTCCTCCTTGGAAGAACCGGAGTTGTGAAGTGCAAGTGCGTTGGAACTGTGTTCACGAAGGATTCCGGTCTCCACCACCACGGAGGGGCATCTGAGTGCATTCGTCTCCTTCAGCCCTTCTGCCTTATGTACCATCTGAGATCCCCTTTGGTAGACTAAATATATTTAATTCAGAGAAATGCTTCTAATTGAAGTTGGGATGGATTTTTTTCCCCCAAGCATAAGGCTCTCTGCCCTTCGCCCCACTTTGCCCTGAAGTGGGTTTGATGGAGCTGCTGTGTGGCTGCCCTCACAGCCTGCACAGCCCCACCCACGTGTCAACAGCTGGGTGGGGACGTCGGGGATGTCATTTCTAGGAATCAGAGCAATTAGGAGTGGGAGCCTCTGCTCTCGATCATCTGCGCCCATCCAGCGTGTTCCCACATCTTCCCATTCTCTGTGCTGTTCTCTCTGCCTCGACTTGGCAAACAGTGGTCAGGCTTCGATGTTGATTTGAATCCTCTCCTGACGGACCTCTATTCAGCTCAGTCGGTGTCACCCTATCCTGGCATGACACATAGAGCTTAAAAATCAGAGAAACTAAAAGCCAGCAGCCAGAAAATACATACAATCCCTTATCAGTAAAAACTGGTTTGCAGCCAACAGTGCAGTTGGCACTACCGGTGGTCCCTGGTCCTAGGGACTGGAAAGTGGCAGATGCTGAAGCCCTGAGTCATTTCTTGTCTCCCCTCTTCTTTTTCCAACACTTCTGACTAGTCACAACATAAGCTGGAAAACCAGAAGCTGTTCTGGGCTAAATCCTGCTCGATGAGGAGGTGACTGCATCTCCCCAGAAACGCTTTTATTGCATTTCCCTGACTTGTCCGGAGCTTTGCATAAACGGACCTTGGATCCTTCTGGAAAAACTTTTACACCTGCAGCACCTGATCCATTTTGTAGAATGCTGATGAATTTCTGGTGACTGATCAAGGTGACCTGGTGATTTAGTTACTCACTTTTCATCCATCTGTAGCACCTGCTTTCAGAAATGTTTCTTCTTACTTCAGTTTTTGTGTGATGAAGATGCAGTTAATACATCGGTAATGGGCCATCAGAGAAAAAAAATGCTTGGTAGTCACTTTAAGTAAACATGATTGGGGGAAAATATTGACTTTTACTTTAAAATTACAGGCCTAGGAGAAAAGTTCTATTTCAGGGAATAGGAAAAAGTACATTTTGAGACCATCATGCAACTGCTACCCAGTCTCCCCAGCAAATGGTACACAACCCTAAAACCCTAACTGGGAGGGACAATCTTATTCCTCAGGGCTCATTAATTTTTGTGTGCCCCACTTCCAAGAGCTCTTGAATAAATTATGACATCCGAGATGATGGAGAAGAGAGAACCAAAGACCTAGAACTATTGATTTTAGAGGAGTTTGTTTTATTTTAAAATCACTCTGTTATTTCAGAGGGAAGAAGGAAGGTCTTTAGAAGGTTACATGCAGCTTCTTGCCCACTGAAATAACTGACAGCTGATGTGGGAAGAAGACTCAGGCCTCTCCTTGAGTGCTGCCAGGAGAGGTGGCCACCCTGCGGCGTGTTGGCTCACACCCATGAGGGCTCTGGGACCATGGGCTCCACTTACACCCCGACATCTCACCCAGTTTCACACGGTGCACAACCTCCCTCCTGCCCCACACCCACTTGCTTGCCTCTCATTTTATAAAATGCATCTAAGAGATTTCAGCTTTGCATGATGGCCTGGCCCACACATACCAGTGTGAGATGGCAGGCCGTAACTAGAGCCCAGCGAAAATGAATGGAGACCACAGATGGAATTGGAAAGGGCTGTGAAGGCCGGTTTCCTTGGAGTGTTCTTGGTTATGTCCAGTTCAGAGGAGTTTCCAGAGTTGTAAATAGAGCAATTCAGCCAGCTGGAGATTTGGGCCACTTTCTCATTTGTTCACCTGCGTCCAACCTGCTCCATAGTTTCCTGGTGTCACACGGGTCCACCTCCTCATACACACACAGACATCACAGCATCACACTCCCCACTCTAGTTGCTCAGAAAGCATACAACCATCCTCTGGCATTCCCAAGGGGTTTACAAGAAAGGACTTCTGCTGGTAACTCCAGGAAGACAGAGATGAGTCTGCAAAATGAGTAACGTCCAGCGACGTCGGTAACAGAATGCAAAGCCAAGTGGAAGCCTAGATGCTACGTGAGCAAAACCCCTCATGTTACAAGGGCACTCAGAGGCCTCCTAAGCTTGGTCCAGGGGCGCTCCCCCCTCACCCAGCTACCTTTGCCTTGACACCTGTCTTCATCCGGTCATGACAGGAGCCTGGTAACATCGAGAGGGAACGGAGGAAAAGACCTCATTATATACAGAACTCAGTGCTTTGTGTAGAGTTGCAGTCTTCTAACCAGGGCTGGAGGGGAAACAATTGAGCCCTTCAAAGTATGACTCGTTGCAGAATAATGAAAGTGGGAGGGTAGAGCGAGAGTGTTTTGGAAGGCATAGAGTAGGAGTGGGCCCTGAGAAAGAGAAAAGAAGCCTCAAGAAAGGAGGTATCACTGCCTGCTGTGTCTTCCAACGGAGAGCTTTTCAAAGAACATTAAACCAGGTGAAACTAATGTATATTGTGTTAAATTAATAAGTCCTTTTCTGCAAGGCTGTGACTTACTTCTGAATGTTTATAGCTGAGTCTGTTTCTTTCCATAGGCTCATAGGAAAGCATCTAGTCCAGATAATGCAGATAAGAAAAACAAATCCCGGAGGGGCAAAGTAACTTGCCTGAGGCCATGTATGCAGCTAGCGGTGCATCTAGCTGGTACTGGAACCCGGGCTGCCAGGGCCAGGAATGTGCAAGAAAAAAGAAAAAAAATAGCAAGGGACAATTGATGAGTGGAAATCTGGAGACAGAGCTAAGTGGGAGGCAAGGATGGATGATGAGTCTGGAATGCTTTCCTAGTCTACCTGCTGCTTCCCTCTGCAGACATCCTGTCCTGGGTTTGCTGAAATCTGCAGCACCCTCCGCGGCTGAGAATGTTATCTCTGAGTTCTTTATACAAAGTCTAGTGAGTTGCTTAATTTCTCTTGGTTTTCAGTTCTGTATCATCCAGAGAGTCTGACGGAAGAACCTAGAGAGGTAGATGATAGACCTGGCTTTACTTCTGTGTGCCCTTTGGGTAGTTGGCAGGTTCAGCTCTCAATCCAGAAGATGGTTTGGCCAGAAATATGGTAAATACTGGGTTTGGGTTTTCTTTATCCTAAAGTGAAATGACCAGACTAAAAGATTTCAGAACTTGAGCCTGTGATTCTGACGTGGACCTTTTGGTGGAATTCCCATTACCATGTGTTTTCCTGCAATGACAGATGATGAGTATTCAAAGATGAGTATGAATTGTAAAAGGTAGTGTTGTCATGACCTATGTGTAAATTGCTCTACGAAGGGTTTAGCTATAACTCGTGTTGAAACTCTAAAATTCCCTGGATTTTCTTTAAATGTTTACATCTAGCCCTAAGTGGAGGTTCACTGTTAGCTCAGGTAGTTGATGGGTAGGTAAGTATATAAGTAGCTTAATAAGAAATCCTATAGATTATGTTCTAATGGAGCTTAAATTTTTTTATCACTCTGCTTTTGTCGTTGTGCTCAAGTTTTAAAATTATAACAGATGACATTTTGTGTGATATTATATTTCACTGGAGAAAAATTGTTCTAAAATGGATTACTTAAGTATATAAATATAATATCGCTGTCATAAGCATTCCCTCATCTATCTATAAAGTAGGCAGTCATTAAAGCATCAACTTGGATAAAAGGCCTCTAATGTAGAATAATTGATGTATTAAATTCCTTTTAAACAGATCAAAATAACAATGGCAACTAAAATAACTCATAAATATTTCAAGTCCAAATTTTCAGTAGTGTACTTTTAGTAGAAGTAAGCTAGGATTGTGAAGCACTCCTTGAAAAAAATTCTTTTTCTTTTAAAGCAGCCTCTAATATAAAACATTTGGTTTCATGATGGGGATCTACCAAGTTATTAATATGTGCATGGGGTTCACTGTGTCTCGGAGTTGATTGCAGGGATTTCTACACATACCCTCCTCTCACGTTATAGATGAGTCTTTTCCTTTTGAGCCCCTTTATGAAAGCAAAGCACCGTTGTGTAGCTGGAGTTGGCAAACCTGAGCTTGGATCCCAGACAGACCACCATGCCCTTGGGGCCAGCTCCCATTACCACCCTCTCTGAGCCTTTTTCTTTTACGTGTAAGATGTGGATTTTACCTACCTTACAAAGGGCATGGTGAGGATTTTATATATGTAAAGTGCTGACTACAGTGCCCAGCATGGAGGTACCGTACTCAGTGGATGGTAGCTGCAGACGGTGGCAGGAGCCCCACGCGGGTCCCTTTTGCGCGTGTGATGGAGAATCCCTCTTGCTTCCAGGAAACGGCACCAGGTATGACCTGACCCCAGTCACAGCTGTCAGCGTCCACTTGCTCAGCAGCGATGGAACGCCAGTGCTGGTGGATGGTCCCATTTATGTCACCGTGCCCCTGGCCACACAGAGCAGTCTGAGGCACAATGCCTATGTCGCGGCGTGGCGATTTGACCAGAAGCTGGGTAAGCAAGACTCCTGTGATTGGCTAGCAGAAGACTTCATTACTGTTTGATTTTCCTTTGAAGAAGCCCATGCAAGTCTCCCTTCCTGGAAAGATCCTGAATGCTGCTGCACACAGCACATTGCATGGTTTCTGGCAGGTGAAGCTCAGGCCACTGTGCCAAGCAGGCAGGCTCTCTGGAGGGTTTTGTTTTTGTTTTTGTTTTGGTTTTTGTTTTTGTTTTGTTTTGTTTTGTTGTACCTTTAAACTCATTTACTTGAATCTTTAAAGGTTATGAGAGCTACAATCGGCTCCCCTAGGAGCCAAAAGAGAAACAAAAATTACCCATAATCCCCCCCGACTAGAGGAAACCGTTTATAGTATTTTGTACTATATCCTTCCAGTCATTTCGCTATGCACATATGCATTAGTTATCTATTTCTGCGTAACAAATTTCCCCGAAACTCAGCAGCTTTAAACAACAGTGAGCATCTCTTATCTAATATTTTCTGGAAGGTCAGGACACCATCTACCTGGGTGATTTCTGGGTCAGGTCCTCCAGCAAGGTTGCAGTTGGGCTGCCAGCCAGGGCTGTGTTCATCTTAAGGTCCAAAGGGGGTTGGTGACCACACTTCCAATCCTACAAAGCTATTGCAGGCCTCAGCTCCTTACTAGCTGTTGGTGGGAGGTTTCCCTTCCTTGCCATTAGGGGTCTCTCCATGGGGCTGCTCACATCATGGCAGCTTTCACCGAAGCAAAGAGAAAAATAATAAAATAAAATAAAATACAGAAGCACAAGTGGGCAAAATGGAAGTCACAGTCCTTTATAATCTAATGTCAGAGTGACAGACCATCGCTTCTTTCCATATGCTCTTGGTCACAGGGCCCAACACAGGTACAGGGTGGGGTGGACTGCACACAAGTGTGACCACCAGCACATGGGGATCCCTGGGGCCCTCTTAGAAAGGCTGCCTTCCAAAAAATATATTTTTAACAGGAATGGGATTATATGCCATGTGCTGTTCCTTGTTTTAAAAATCACTTGCATATCATAAACGTCCTTACATAGCATCAACTGTGAGTCTGCAATATCAAAATTAATGATTGCATAGTATTTCATTATGTGGAAGTGTCATAATTTGGTTGCTCTGTTCCCTATAATTAGAGCAAAACATTACTCTTCTTACCAGTGCTGTGATAAATATCTTTGCAGCTAAATCTTTAGGTGCAGCCATACTTATTTACTTAGGATAAAATTTTATATGAAGTGGACCTGCTGGATTAAAAAATATGAAATTCTGAAGCTTTTAATACATCTTTCTAAATTATTCTCTAGGAAGTTTTATTGTTGATGTTCATCACAACAATATGGCGCACATGCTTGTGTGCTTAGATTTTCATACCACCTTCATTCCCCCTTCCGTATTCCATAACCTTGAAAGTCAAGCTTAAAAATTCTGTTTTCAAGGGTTCAGGGTGGCCCAATTGGTTAAGCATCTGCCTTCAGCTCAGGTCATGATCTTAGGGTCCTGGGATCGAGCCCCACGTCAAGCCCACGCTGGGCTCCTGGCTCAGTGAAGAGCTTGCTTCTCCCTCTCTGCCCTGCTCGTGCTCTCTCTATATATATCTTTCTCTCTCAATAAATAAATAAAAACTTAAAAGAGAAAAAAAAAAGAATATACTGGCTTTCAGATCCCCTAGCCCAGAATTTTAAAGTATTAGACCGTGCATAAAGATTATTGGGAGATGTGTAGTGTCAAATGTATTTTCAAAGATACCTATATTCCTTGAGTAGTCAAATCATAGTTCTGGGAATTTATATTTGAAAATAAATGACTGTTGTTGGGTGTCTGGGGTTTGGTGGGATTTTCTTTTGTTTTGCTTTGGTTCATTTTGCTTTTCAAATAATTACTAGTAGAAGCCATAATTCTTTGTGTGGAATTCACTGATTTTACTAGACGTACTAAACTTGATATTGATGGATGGACAGTGTCACTGTATTAACATACCCCGCACTAAGATAGACAGGCTATCACTGACGTGTGCCCTCTACAACCTAGTCAGGACATGAGGAGCCCTACACTTCCCAGGAGAAGATAGATTGAGAGGGGCGTGACTGGGAGAATCGCAGAAGAACACGGGAGAAAGTAGGAAGAAGGGAGACAGCTTGCATTCTGTATCTTGAAAACCTGGGTCTGCTCCTTGTAAAGCTGTAAGTCCCACCTTGGGCAAATCACCGTGCCTGTTTTCTCATTCATATAAGACGTGCATTTGTTGAGGCTCTTATTCCTTTTATATTCTGCTTCTCTCCCTTCACCCTCCCAGTTGGCCCCAAATGTGCCCAGGTCTGTGCTCTGGAGCAGCAGCATGGCATGTGGTTAAGAGCAAGGGGTCTGGGGGCACACTGGATTGGAATTCCAGCTCTGCTACACACTGGCTATGTGGCCCTGGGCAAATTTGTGCCAGTTTTCTCAACTATGAAATGGGGGTGATAATAATAATAATATGTAATATTGTTACAAAGAAGATACTAAACGAAGTTCTCCAGAGAAACAGAACCACAGAACCAATAGGGTGTGTGTTTTGGGGGAGGCGGGGGTGTATTTTATTTTAAGGAATTGGCTTATACATGTGTGGAAGCTGGCAAATCCAAAATCTGCAAGGTCAGCCAGCAGCCTGGAGACCCAAAGAGGAGTTGATGTTTCAGCTTGGGCTCAAAGGTAGGCTGTTAGCAGAATTTTCTCTTCCTTGGGGGCAGGCAGTCTTTTTCTTGGTGCCTTCAACTGACTAGATGAGGCCCACCCACATTATGAAGAGAAATCTACTTTACTCAGCCTACTGATTTATATGTTAATCTCATTTTAAAAATACCTTCACAGCAACATCTGCACGTGTTTGACCAAATATCTGGGAACCATGACCTAGCTCAATTGAGACAAAAAATGAACCATGCCAAGGGAAAATGAGTTAGTGCTTATAAGAGGCTAAGTGTAGCACCTAGCACAGAGCAAGTACACCCTAAGAGTATATAAACAGAGAAAAAAAAAGTAAACAGAAGTCTCCCCGTCCTGTAGAAGGCTTTCACAGACCGTGCCCTCCAAACCACTTCCCAGATTCCCCTCAGCCAGATCTCTTGAAAGATTGTTCTCCATGTGCTGCTTCCATTTCTTAGCCTGCTACGATCTTGCTTCCTGCCACCCACTCTTCAGAAAAGTTAAGGGGTGTCCCCTATCAGACCATCCAAGTAGAAACCTCAGAGTTCTCCCCACTTTATTCTTTTGCTTCACCTTCCTGCCTGCAGCCACATCTGGTTCCCTGCAAAGACATGTTGCTGTCAGAGCAGGATTTCTCAGATGTCCCCTCTCCCCTCCTTCTCTATGTTACCTCTTGCCTTGGTTCAGACGCTTCCCTCTTTTCTGGCCAGTTCCAGCAGTCCACACTCCTCAGGCACACAGATGTCTTCAGAGCCAGCCACTGCCTGTCACTCTGCCTCATATCCAGCCACTTGTCTTCTGCACCACCACCATTGCTCCCACACCAAACTGCCTACCCATCCCTTTCCCCGTCTATGCTAAGGTGTCCCTGAAGCTTGTCCCATTATGTGAGTAGGATCTCTCTTTTCAAATCCCTTTCTCCATCCACGAAACCATAATGTAACCCCTCTCACTTACATTGTACATATTGCAGTGATACCAGAAATATAAATGGACCTTGCAGTTTCTTAGTTACCTGGACAGTTTATTGTGAAGTAACATTTGTACTTAAAAATGATTGGGATCCCTGGGTGGCGCAACGGTTTGGCGCCTGCCTTTGGCCCAGGGCGCGATCCTGGAGACCCGGGATCGAATCCCACATCAGGCTCCCGGTGCATGGAGCCTGCTTCTTCCTCAGCCTGTGTCTCTGCCTCTCTCTCTCTCTCTCTCTGTGACTATCATAAATAAATTAAAAAAAAAATTAAAAAAAAAGAAAAAAAAATGATTATATATGCAGAAGACAATCATATACATACGTACAGAGAGAGGGGCACAAACTGTGATCACGAGGGCCCTTGTGAAGGAGACGGGAGGAATCAGAACCAGAGGAGATGCAACAGGGAGGTGGAGGCAGAGACTAGAGCCGTGTACTTTGAATATATGGAGGAAGGAGCCACAACCAAGGAAAAGAGGCAGCCACGAGAAGCTGAAAAAGGCAAAGCAACAGAGGCTCCCCGGAGCCTCCAGAAGGAACCAATCCTGCTGACACCTTGACTTCAGCTCGGTGGAACTGACTTCAGAACTCTGACTTCCAGAACTATAAGAGAATACAGGTGGATTGATTTAAGCCTTCTAAGTCCATGGTCATTTATGACAGAAGCAACAAGAAATTAAAAGGATACAGAAGTCCGTGAAAACAAAGAAATGTGCATTGCGGTGAAGCCTCTGAAATGTAAGTTATCCGATTCTCCATCTCTTCCCTGGAAATAATCCCCACGGCATCGAGCCTTTTGTCATCAGGAACCTTGTCCATGATCTATTTTCACTTAAATGGTCTCTTTAACCTAGCATCAACTGTGAGAAATGTAGCTGCCAAACTCCTGGCTATAACAACTTGTATGTGAACACAGAAAAGCCAACATTTGGATAGTCATTCAAAAATAATCAAATGACTTAAAGTATGTTTTGTGAGAACTTTAAGATTGATGGATATGTCAAAGAAACTGTATGTTCTTGAACTTCCTAAACTCAATAGAAGCCTACATATTTCATAAGGGGTTTTTTTACTATTTTTTTTATTACTAAGGTTCTTATTTTGTTATAGTTAATCAATATAATACCATTATTTCAGTAGAAACTAAGTTATCTTGGTTAAATAAAAAGTTCCCAAGGCAGTATTATCAGATCAGGAGAAGAGTAGGAACACATCTTAAGCTTAAAACACTGCTTACTAATTAGCAGCTCTTTATGATTAACTCAAACACAATAATCACTTCAAACCATTTTAACACTTTAAATTATCTGCTTTTGAGGCAAATCAAAGTAATGGTAGTTCCAAACTGTTTAACAGCCAGATACAGCAATCTGTGTGAATCCATTAAGAATTGTTCACCTAAATCGGGGTTGGCAAACTACAGCAAAGCTAAGAATGGTGTTTACATTTTTAAATGATTGAAGAAAGAATCAAAAGAAGAATATCTCATGGGAAATGAAAATTAAATGAAATTCAAATGTAAACACCCCCAAATAAAATTGTATTGGGTGCTATGGACTGAATGTTTACATCCTCCCCCCCCTTCAAAATTCATATGTTTGAAATCCTAACCCCATTGTGTTTGGAGGTAGGGCCTTTGGGGGATGTTTAGGTGACGAAGGTGGAGCCCTTATGAATGGGATTAGCACCCATGTAAAAGAGACCCCAGAGAGCTCCCACCCATGTGAGGACAGAGAGAAGATGCCATCTGAGAACCAAAAAGTGGGATTTCATGAGACATTGATTCTGATGGCACTTCCAGCCTCCGGAGCTGTGAGCAATGAATATCTGTAATTCATAAACCACCTAGTACGTTACTATTTTTATAGCAACCCAAAGAGACTAAGACACGAACACAACCATACCCATTTGTGTATGGTCTCCATGAGTGCTATCTCATTACATTGGCGAGGTTGAGTGGCTGAGACAGAGACCGGGTGTCCCCACAAACTGAAAATACTTGCTGTCTCACCTCATACAGAAGAATTCTGTGATCCTTGATCTAGAAGACATTCAACAGGGAAGGTCTTGCCATTCTAGTACTAGAACGTAGATTCTGCGCTCATGCTCTGCAAGGCTGAAGGGGGGGTGCCTGGCACAGCCACAGTGTGCTACTTCCTGCCACCTGGGTAGCCCTCAGCATTTTGCTAGGAGTGAGTATTGATGCTCAGACGGGTAACACCTTTGTTATAGGGCAAGACTTCAAACTCTGTAAAGAAAGATGAAATTGCTTTTAGTTCCATGAGACTTTTATTTGAAAAATAAATCCACATTTTAACACTATCTCAAATACTTCAATCCATGACTGCCAGATGACTGAAAGTTTATTCTGATGAGAGGGACCTAGAGATGCTCCCTTTTAAACACCATCAGAATGGAATCAATATTTGATGCTGCCATTTATCACCATTGTCTTCTTTTCCTTTTTCTTATTCTTTTTTTAATGGCTACAGTTATCTTTTTTTTTTTCTTTCCTTTTGGAACAAGCCAAAAATTTTCCATTATGAAAATTAGCATCTCTATACTTCAACCCACATGTTCGTCAGATGATGACCTAATAGATTAGCACTCCCTTAGAACATAAGTAAAGAAAGTTGGATTTCGTTTAGTGTGTTACAGCAGTTTGAACTGACTCATTGTTATGTGCACTCTCCATAAAAAGAATTTTTTTTAAGAAGTGCAGCTTGCATATCCTAGAATTCAAACCTCTGCTGCATGTCAGTACCATGTTAAAGTGCCACTTGATTTGTGCCCTTGATTTGCAAGGGAGGACTCTGTTTAGTGAGCCACAAGTCTTTACTTTTGAGGAATGAGCAGATTTCTTGAACTTGCAGTCTTCCAACTGTGCTCTTTTGTAAAGTAGAAGCATGCCAGTGCCTGGATCATGGGTGGAGGCCGGGGGCAGGGGATAGGCTAATGTGGACAGACACGTTCTCATCACTCATGTGCAGGGGTGCAGTTTGAAGGAAGCAGTTTTCCTTCCCCCCTCTGGCACACGAAGTTTCACTGGTCATGGTGAATGCATCTTAGATGAGGCTTTCTGGGCAGTAGGAGATGATTATGTCAGCTTGCTTTTACAGGCATTTGCCCTCTCGCCTAGAACTGGGGCAGCAGATGGTTGTCCAATGTTTTGGGTTGTCAGACTGTGATCTGACTCGTTGCCCTGGGGAATGGTCACTTCTGAGCATGCAAACCAGGTCAGTGGTTTGGATTTAAAGTGACCAACTAACTGGCAAAGAAATCAACATTTCGGTTCCTGGACGTGATAAGTTTCTGCTGTTTGAAGATGACTTGGGTTATTACTGGATTTGAATACTCTCATCCTAACGAGATGACAGAAATAAAAGCATCTTCTAAGTGAAGCTACATTGTAGAATCCAGTTTTAACTGCATTCCCAAAACACAGCCTGCGGAGTGTGTGTGGGTTGCTATAGAAATGGCAGTTACTAAACCACCTCTTGTCATGCACGTATGGTGCATATGTACCAGGCACTCGGGATCCCCACTCTCAACTGGCCTGGAGTGGATTGGTCTCCGCTTCAGATGGTGAACAGTACTGCTCAGGCCGTGCTCTTTGAACTAGTGCATTTAGGTAAGTCTTGGCCAGCCTGCCCATGAAGGTGGGGCCTGATTCAAATTATAGATCTGGATGTTTTTTCCATTTCATTGTTTTCTGGAGGGGAGGAAGGGATGGGAGTTCTTAAAGCACTAAATTATGCTTGGAACTTTCCAGAAATGAACATAATATCACTGCCTTATCGTTTTTCTCTCTATGCCCTGAGCACACGTCAGAAGGGAAGGTGACAGATGGAATACTGAGATGCAGAGATGGAATTAAGGATGGGGTGGGCAAAAAGAACAAAAGAAGGGAGTTCAGGTTTCTAGCAAGTAAGTGTGTACTTACATGTGTGATGTTAATTTTAGAACCATACATGCCGTCGTTTATTTTTTCAAAAAGAACAGACTCCATAGTTAAGAGTATTGCAAAGAAAGCTGACTTACTATTTAAGTGTGATGCCACTTTGTCCTTAAGAAAGGTGACATGAAGTAGGCCTTCTCCCAGTGCAGGCTGTTTCTCAGAAACAAAGAAATAACTCTCAGGAAAGGAGTCTCCACTTTCCCAGATTTTAAAATTGCCCATAAAAGTGAATTCAGGCTTCTGCTAGGTACGTAGAAGAAGCCAAGGTAAAGGAAGTCGATTGAAATGATGTATTAAAGGACAGAAAGGAACACTTGGAGGGAGATACAGGACTTCATTTAGGTAAAATGGTGGCAATCCCGTAGAACTTTAGTTGACCAGAAATCTTGGCTGCCACATGGCCAACAAACTGGTGTGGTTTTGAGACACAGATTGCCATCTTTTGGCCACTACCCACCATGAGCATCACAGCTGCATGGTCCGAGGGGAGTGCGCTCAGGCTGCCCACGGGGAGAACGGAGGCACAGTGATCTCAGAACATGGACATTTGTTTTTCAGTTGTTGCCTAGCAACTCAAAAAAAAAAAAAACATTCTTGTGCTATCAGTCCATTCCTAGGAGTCATTAAGCCGTTTGTGTTTGTAGCCACCCCCTAACCCTAAAATGAGAATTTTCAGAGAATAATGAATGCCATCACATTAGCCACATTGTAGTTGTGGTTCAAGGCCAGTTTTGTTTTGAGACCTTATTGTTACAGACTTAATCTTTCCTAAAGTGTCATTTTATACAGAACTAGAACTCCCCATGCTTGAGTATGACCTAAACAGTTTTTGGCAAGCTTTGCAAATGACTGTTGCCCACTTTGTGGTCTTAGAGTGTGTAGAGATCAGTATGATTCTCGTGAAAGGAAATGTATTTTACTGACAACTCTTAATTCCCACTGATGGAATATTCACATTGTGAACTTTCCATGGCAAATATGTATCCCCCAGCCGGCCTCCCCATCACCTGGGCGCCTCCAAGCCCCTTGCTTTGCTGCTGCCCCTTGGCCTGCATTTTAAGCAATGTGTCTAACATTGCTCGTTCTAATAGCAGCCTGGGTGATAAATAAGAAGGTTGAAGCTGCCATAATTTTCTTTAAAACCAAATAATCTTAAAATGTATTCTGTTTTCAGTTCTCTCCACTGAAATGGACAATTAAAGGGAAAAGTATTTTTGATAGAATATTGCCCTGGTAGTACCATTATAGCAGGAGTCCCTAGAATATAGGCAGCATGAAGCCCAGAAATTGAGACAGCTTAGACTTGGATACTGGCTCATCCTAGTAACCAACTAGGCTATTTAGTTTTGTATTTTGAGCAAATCCCTTAACCTCCCTGGGCCATAAAATGGGAACAGCACCTGGCACTCGGTAGAGAGCTCTGTGCATGTTAGCTATCATTATTATAATCATCACTGCTAGGATGCAGCCCATATTTAGTTTGTGAATTTTTGGTGAAGCATGATGTAAAAAAGGACAGGTATGGTGAAGTCCTGGCATCTTTAAATTTAATATCCATTCTCAGCCAAGGCTGCTGAGTGGCTCTTAGGCCCCAGGTATCCGGTTTGATTGGTTGGTTCCCTTGTTTCATATTTGTACTGGTTGCTCCATGTTTTGACTGTCATTGCTGTTTCCCTTTTCAAATAGCTGTTAAAGTTCGGAGTAGGTTTTAATCTGAGCAAAGCAGGCACATAAGTCCCCTGGTGGGCTGAGCAAGTGTTTGCCCGGTGTCTGAACTCCAGACCAGCCCTGCTCTGCCTTCCCACAACTCCACACCCTTGATCTTTACAGCATCCCATGTTGTCCTCACAATGCTGAGGAGGAGAACTTGGGGTGGATGAAGATCCCAATGTCCAGGCTTTCCAGAGTCAGACTGCAAGTTTTTCAAACTGGAACCTGTTGGCCCAAAGAGCTTCTTTGGTGTATGGGAATTATCCAGAAGGATTTTAAAATCTGAGGTTTGGGGTTTGATAATAATCTTATAAAACTTGGGATGCCTGAGTGGCTCAGTCAGTTAAGCATCTGCCTTCGGCTCAGGTCATGATCTCGGGGTCCTGGGATCAAGCCCCACATCGGGCTCCCTGCTTAGTCGGGGGGAGTCTGCTTCTCCCTCTGCCTTGTGCACCTCCCGCGACTTGTGCTCTCTCTCTCTCTCTCTCTCTCTCCCTCCCTTTCTCAAGTAAATAAATAAAATCTTTTTAAAAAATCTTAGAAAACTTAACATGAAAATATTCAGCAGCATCAAGATTTGATACAGAATTTAAAGTCATCAGATACTCTCATTGCCTGAATATACACTTAGGAATAGACTATTATTGGATAGAATAGAATCTCAGAGAGAGAACTGAACTGGGGTGGGTCGCTGTCGTTTGTCAAGGATCCCCACTGTGTTAAGCAAAAGTATGATCAAAGTGTATTTAAAGAGGAAAATTTCTTGGCAAGTTCAGCCAGAAAGAAGGTAACAAGAGAACCAAATCTTAGGCACACCAGGCTCAAAAGAAGCCTCACCCTATGTCTCTATCATGTTTATGTTGCAAGTGATGAGTGCCCTAGAGTCATCAGATACTACATTACGTTGCTGGGTTTTATTTTAATTTTATTTTGAAATTGGATAGTCTTTTTTCTGTTTCTTCTTTAAAATTGTTTTGGTTTCAAACTTTTGTACGAGCTACACTCTTTTATATTAAGATATTTTTAACACATAATGACTTTTTAAATAAGTTGAACACATTGCACAAGGATTTTGTTTCCATTCTAAATTAATTTTGTGCATTAATCAGGTCTGGAAATCATCAGAAGGAAAGATAGTCCTGGCCTGGTGTCTATTTTAGGCAAAGCTTCATCAACACTCCAGATTTAATCTTGGAAATATGTGCATTACTGAGAAAACCTTTTAAATAGGTCATTTTATCTCTTGACATTTTTTTTAAGATTTTTTATTTGAGAGAGAGGGAGAGAGCACGAGCAGGAGGGGCAGAGAGAGAGAGAGGCAGAGAGAATCCCAAACAGACACCGAGCTGAGTGCAGAGCCCAACTCAGGGCTCGATCCCGTGGCCCTGAGCTGAAACTGAGAGTCAGACACTTCACCTACTGTGCCACTCAGGCGCCCCCCATTTTATGTTTTGGAATGAAATCCTACCTCTTAGTCACTCTGCCCTTCGAGCAGTACCAACCTTAAACTGAGCAAGAATGACGGCTGCTCTAACCGCCCCCACCCCACTTTAGAGGACCTCACTCTGATCCTCATCCAGCTGTGCCCTCTCCTCATGGGATAAGCATCCACTGACCCAAAGAGATGTGGCCAACTAGAATCTGAGACTCCTTTCTAGAACACCCTCCTGATACTCTAGACTCCAGGGTCCCCTGCCCACACAGGCCTAAAGTGGTTTCCAGGTGCTCTACCCCCAAGGCCTTTTCCCAAGGGCAGACCTCTCCACCCATATACATGTGCCATGTGCATACCCTTAGGCCAGAAGGGTGGCCAAGGAGTGACTGCTGTTTGGGTCATGAACTTGGACATGGAGTAGGGATCCACATCCATGTGCACGAGGGTGGGGGAGTGAGTTGAGAAGGGATATAGGTCTTAGACCAACTCTCCTCCTCCCATTTGTCCCAGCATGTACTCTGAAGCATGTAAGAATTCCACGTTGAATCCTAGACTTTAAGTTCTATAAAATGATGGCTGAGAGGGTAGGACATCTTCCTATGTTGATTCTTTTTGGCCCGTGTCTGGAGTCACTCCATTCAGATTCTTTGTTTACACACGTACACATGCCTATATGGAACACACACACACAGCAAACCCAGCCTACGCAGAATGCACTCCATTCAAGGTATCCACAGAAGCACCCTTGCTTGTTCTGCAGCATGACAAGTGGACGCAGTCGTACCTGGCAGCCCAGGCATCTCCAATGTGCAATTCGAAGTTGTGCCTAAATTGTAGGGAAAGAAAAAATAGGATCATGTGGGGAACACTCTCTTCCCCCTACTCATTCTCAGCTGAGCTTATCCATTCGCAAAGCAGGCATTGCTATAAACCAACATTTTTCATCACTGTTCTCAAAGCAGCCGTGGAGATTGAGAGCTACCATCTTTCTTAGAAAGACGGCAAAACTTGGTACATGCACAGCATCCCAGGGAATGCAGGAGACACACAAAAACATGCTTTCCCTCAGACTTCAGGTCCCTTCCTTTTTTAGTGCATCAGATTTTTGCGCATTCCTGCCCCTATGCCAAGACTTGATGTGGCTTAATAGTATAATGGGCTAAATCTGGGAATGCAAAACAGCCCAGTCCCAGGTGTGTTTGATTTGGCCCATACAGTTGGTTTGGGGGCAGTTGTTTGTTTACTGTTTTAATTTACTGCCAACATTTAAAAATGAAAGATTGCCATTGGAGTTCTTTTCTTGGCTTCTCTTTTCTTAGAATTAAACAGTTCATTCATTCCAGCATATATTTATCGAACAGCTTCTTTGCGCCATACTTCTTACTCTGCTGTTGGCTCTTGGGATAAAGCAATGACAAAACAAGTCCAGGAAGGACCCTATGGTTATGAAGCTTTTGTTCTAAATGAAGGAGACAGAAAGTGAGCCAGTTTGCTTCATAAAGCCTAAGTACCGTAAGACTGTTGGGTAGAGTGATGTCAGAGAGAATGATTGGCTGACCAGAGCCTTTGGAGAAGTGACATTAGAGCTGAGACCCTCTAGACCCCTAAGAGCCTCATGGGAATATCTTGGGGACTGAACATTCCAGACAGAAAACACTCAATAGTCAATGCAGAGGTCTTAAGGTTGGGATCGATTTGGCCACATTTGCAGCAGCCAGTTGCATGAGCAGCACTGCCCCTTCAAGCAAGGGCACGACAGCATCTGTAGGCATTTGAGTTTGCCAACTCCTGCCTGGTAGTCTGACAAGTGACTGGGTTATTTTTTAAGTATTAGTTGAAATATTTCTAAAGTTGTTTCAAGCACTGGCTTCCCAGGTGATGAGCCCTGGCAACATGGTGGGAAATGGCATCAGGATTTTGTGAAAGAATCGCCATCCCCACAAAGGTGCCAGTAAGTTAGAGCTTTGCTACTCAAAATGTGGTCCAGAGATGGGGAGCTTCTTGGAACCTCAGACCCACTAAATCAGAATCTGCATTTTGACAAGATCTCCATTGTAATAGGCTCTTCAGCAAGCACTGGTTTGGAACATCTTTCCGTATTCCGTACAGATGTTGTCAACTTCTCTGTTGTGCTCCCCTCACTGTGCAGAAGTTTTCTAATGCTGAGAATTAGTGGCTGTGCCTCCCACAGTCCTGGTCAGCTCTCTCCACCCAGTCCCTTCGGACTTATAATTGCAAGAGGGATATTGGACTTCGTGGGTAATGAACAAAATTTCTCTCCATATGGGCCTAATTAGCCTGTACTCTATTGACATACAGTATCAGAATAGAAATAGCGACTTTCTAGAAATTTTATATACCTATTATAAATCCAAAATTCTCTCATTAAATTTTATTAATGCTATGATGTATCCTAATACTTCTGACTACCTATTTAAGTCCTATGCTTTCTCTGACTTTGCCAGAATCTTTATGGTTTCCCATTACTCTTTCTAAACCTTGGTACAATAAGGTTTCTGATGGCTCATCTACAGCTTAAAGGAAAAAAAAAAAAAGAAGAGTCACTTACTTAGATTAAAGTTATTTTTAAGAACCTACTTCTCAAAAATTTGCCTAAAAATACCCAGGGAACATGTTGTAGCTGCATACAGATTCATTTCTTGTTTCAATTTCTAATAATTCAGCATATCTCTGATTTTATGCTTCAAACAAAAGGTCATTGGTTGTAATGAGTTGCCCTTAATTTTATTATTTAAACCATCCCTGAATTGTACTTGCCCGAAGCCATAAGAATCCAACCATCTGTACTAAACTTTTGCTCTTCCGTTGAATTGCTTTCAACAAGAATGGTTGAATAATTGACATCAGGTAAATACTTTGCTATGTAATTAACAAGAAATGTTTCCCCCTCACAGATTTCATGGAAAAATAATTCCAAAGAAGGAAACACAGCTACTCAAAGGCATGGACTTGAATTTGGGGGAAAACATGAAGGCTACCCCACAATGGCATCAAAGTAGAAATTGTCACTGTTTCTGCTAGGGCTTAGGGTGATAAATGTGACTTAGGGCTGATGGAGTCCTATGTTCTGATTTTAGTGAGGGATCCTGGCACAGATTTGTTAGAGAACGCAGTAAAATAGACTTTGGCCTTGATACTTGTGTATGCACAGCTGACAGAAAAGTATAGAAGAAGTTATACCCTTTGATAATGCAAATGAAAGCCCTGAAAAGTAAGTCATCTAGATTCTAGAGAAATCCAGCATATTCAGGAAGTAAGAGAGACTCTGTGATTAAAACTAGCGATGAGAGGGGCGCCTGGGTGCCTCAGTAGGTTAAGCATCTGCATGACTCGGGTCGTTATCTTATGGTCCTAGGATGGAGCCCCACATTGTGCATCACTTCAGGCTCTGTGTTCAGCGGGGAATCTGCTTCTTCCTCTCCCTCTGCCCTTCCCTCTACTCGTGCATGGACTCTCTCTCTCTCTCTTTCTAAAATAAATAAATAAAATCTAAAAAAAAAAATAGTGATAAGCAGTAGCAACACTTGTCTACTTCTTAAGAAATTGGTTCTCAAGAAAAAAAAAAAAAGATTGTTCTCAGAAGAGCCAGTGCCCACACTGTGCTAATTACTGAGCAAGAGTTGCTAGAGCTAGAGTGAGGAGATGGTTACTGGCTGTGGCCAGAGCTGAGAGGCAAGCCAGCCGTGTGTTCCTACCAGCAAGTTCATGTCTAGATCACACATGTGTGTGTCCCACCTCTCACAATCCATGTTCCCAAGTATCTCGCAGTAAAAATGTAGGTGTAGGAGTAGAAATAGCTATATTTCACAGTGTGGCTCTTCAGTACTCACCCTTTAACTGATAGAACTTCTTGGAGGTGGGTTTTCTGAGTGGCCGTGGAATTTCTTCATGAGTCCCAGCGTCTAGACCTAGTAGAATTCACTCCACTTCTCTCACAAGAGAAATGCATCAATTCGAATATGTTAGCTGCACGAAGTAGGACACCCAACTGCAAATACCTAACTGCTGAGGTATTTATTGGTTACATGACAAAAGCCACATGAACCAGCTCCAAGATTGCTCCCAGGGGTCCGGGACATCGGCCCAGAGGTCCTCTCCTGTGCCATCCTCAGGGTCCCCAGCGTTCACACAGCTAGAAAGTGACAGAGCTGGAATTCACATTCAGGCTTATCTTATGCTGGGGGAAGCCGTCCATGCAGTCAGTTGGCCCTTTATAATGCTGGGCCGAGTTGCGATGCCTGATGTGGTGACATCTCTCACTGCAGTGCAGTGGCTTGTGCCTCTGTGCATTGCCTAAGACCCAAGGTGTCAGCTTCAGCTTGTAATTAAAGTGTGGGTTGTCACTTACAGTTTCCTTTTCAAAATCAGTAGTGCTCCTGATACTGGGGTTTTCTGCTTGTTATCAAATGCCGAGATGAGTTAGCAGGGCCGCTAGAATAGGGACTTAACCGGCAGAATAAATGTGGCAGCCAAGAACCAGCAAGGTGCCCTACAGGGCGTATTCAAGTTAGACTTGTGTTATGAGGATTTTTTGTATTTGAAAGTTTTGATAGCCATTTGTTAGGTTTTTATTTAATGCACTTTTCTTTATATTTTGCAAATAAAGGCTGGTTTCATTACTGCTTGGTGACACAGCAAGAAGGTGGCACTCTTGGAGATTGCTAGGAGAGTCCATCAGATCTTACAGGCAAGCAGAAGGCATGTCTTTTTCTGCCTGTCAATTACTGTGTATAATAATCTTTGTGGTTAAGCGTAGCTTCCAAATTGAGAACTCCTGGTGCTTTATGCACCACGAACCTTGCCAGCTGAATACAGAACTGATTCATTTTCCAAAGATTAGGACGACTTCTCAACAAAGTATGTATTCTTGAAAAAAAAGCCCTAAATCTTTCTGTTGGATAAGGTTTAACTCCAGAAAATGATAATCCAGACAAAAACTGATGTGAGGGTGTAGTGTGGAAGGAAAGAAACACTGAGCTTGGATTCAGAACATCACGGTTAGATAACTGGTTTTGTTACCCATTCCCTCACACTGCCTGAGGACACGACACTGACACGATTTTAAGAAGGTGGGTCATCTAGTTGCCAGTGGCAGGCTGCCCTGGGCATGAGAGTAGGGGGTGTTGGTAGGGAGGGAGCAGAGTTGATAACAGCAACATTGATGACAGCATATAGGAAAGGAAGGAGGGAGGAAGGAAGGGAAGGAGGAAGCAGGGGAGAGAGGGAGGGAGGGGGAGGGAAGGAGGGGGAACAAGCATGGTGTGGGAAGCAGTGTCTAATGGAGGAGGAAACAACTACTTTCCTCAGTAGGGACCTAAGGGCATCTATATTTTTGAAGCCAGCATTGTAGTGGATCATGATCATGGCCCCGAGTTATCCTGAAAAATCAAAATTATATTCAATTTCATAAGGCAGGAGTAAATGATACTTTTTAGGATATTTGTTAAATCTTCCATTTCGAGTTTTGGCGAAGAAAACCCGAGCTGTATAGAAGAGCTTCCAAATCATGTTCCGGAGATGTCCTTGGGGTCGCTGTGGCGGCCAGGTTTGGGCATGGGGAGGTGTTCTCTTCAACTTCATGCAGAGAAGCTGATCTTTCATCTTTTTTATATATTAATTTCTGCTTAAGATTTCATTAAAGGGAGAGCGTTCAAATGCTTTAGGAAATGATTTGAGGGGCCTCAGTGGTCGAGCATCTGCCTTTGGCTCAGGTCGTGAACCTGGGGTCCTGGAATCGTGTCCCACATCAGGCTCCCTGCAGGGAGCCTGCTTCTCCTGCCTTATGTCTCTGCCTCTCTCTCTGTGTCTCTCATGGATAAATTTATTTTTTTTTTCTCATGGATAAATTTAAAAAAGAAGAAAAACACACATATGCAGCTGACAAAGTTTACATTACCACCCTGTCCCAATAGGACAGTTACTTTTCTCTGTTTCATATTAAGATTTTCCTTAAATGTCTGGCAGTCTTGGCTGTTTGATCAGGTTTAGCAGGATTACAGGGTGTTAGAAGCTGAGCACATCTAAGGAGATCTGGCTGGGAGGTTTCCTTGGGGAAGCCCCACATCAGAAACTTTAAATCTTGGGGCATTGGGGGGGCATTAGTTGAGCATCTGCCTTTGGCTCAGGGCATGATCCCGGGGTCCCGGGATCAAGTCCTGCATCGGGCTCCTTGCAGGGAGCCTACTTCTCCCTCTGCCTCTCTCTCTGTATGTCTCTCATGAATAAATAAATAAATAAAATCTTTTAAAAAGGAAAAAAGAAATAAAAAAGAAAATGATTTGAAAAGTCCTGATCTAGAAATTTCAGTAATGCAGAATTTCTTTCCTTGGTGATGCCAGAGGGGTCCTGCATGACCTTCACACACACACAGTGCCAGGTAACAGGCGTGCCACAGACCTTGGTCAGAGCACAGGAGCCACCGGCCTGCCCCCTGCAGACCCCTCAGCAGCTGGCCAGCTGCTGGGCACAGTAGCCGCTGGGCTGGAAGGACATGGGGCCTGCCTGCACCCCTCCGCTAGGTGACCCACCGTGACACTCCGTGCATCCCAGCAGCTGCCTCGACCACCCACTGGTGAGGAGGACCCCGAGAGAGTCTGGCAAGGCCTCCACGGGAAGGGATGGGAGGAGGATAGAAGGAGTCGGCTGGGCCAAGGAGAAGGAGAATCGCAGGCCTGCAGCGGGCCTAAGGATGTAGCCGCGCCGGGCTGCCCGGAGGACGCTGGGGCCTTCGCCACGTCTGGGCCACAGAAGAGACCCAGCCTACCCAGGCAGCGTGGAGGTAACGGGCCGGAGCTTGCATCTGTCCACGGGCAGGTGCGAGCCCGGCCTAGAGGAGAGGGACCCCCAGCCCTGGCCCCCTGGCTGCGTGCTGTGCCCAGGGAGCCTTACCCAGCAGAAGAGACTTCACAGAGGTGTGTTTGTCCTGCGGGCCGGCCCCCCCAGTGATGCCCCCCAGCTCCGGCTCCCTAATGGGGAGCACAGGATTGATTCTCTTGGTGTGCGCTGGCTCCTCAGGTGGGGAAGTCGCCCTCATCCCGCCGCACCAGGCTCTCCCTAATGAGAAGCATATGTCCTCGCACACAATTCATTAATTCTCCTATTCCCCGTAGCCTCTTTCCTCCCACAGAACGCGGAAAGCTTGGAAATGGCTTTTGCCAATAACAGCATGACTGTTTGAATCCTGAGATAGTGTCACCCTTGATTCACTGAAGATGTGTGCATTTTGCAGAAAACTTAGGCCAAAATAAATGCCTCTTTCCCAGCTGGCTTTGTTCCCTTCAGTCTGAATTTTACCCACACTTCTGTAAGGAGCTCTTTCCTGACAACCACACCCAGCTTTTCACAGAAGGTCATCTGCTAGTTTTGGGGTTGCATGTCGAACCTTCAGTCATTCTCAAATACTATTGAGCTCCTATGCCAAGGATATTTCTTGGTGCTGGGAAGAAGACAAAAGGAAGATAGGACCCGGGCCCCAACTCCTGGAGCCTACAGGCAGGAGAGAAAGGAGAGAAGGCAAGAGGTCCGCCAACACGTTAGCCACTGAAGCAATGTCTTTTCTGGAAAAGTAACACAGTGACACATGCCCTAGGAGTGCTGAAGCATGGGGAGATCCTGGAGTTCTGGAGGCATCAAGATGAGCACATGACGGGACTTGAATCTTGAAAGATTCTTAAAAGAAGTAGGTTTCTGGAAGAGAGAAGCAGCATGGGAGACGAGAGCACCAGTGGCCCTGCAAAGCCACAGACTTAGGTCAAATGTACACTGTGTGAGCTGATGTTCGAGAAGCTGAGGGTCTGAGGGAGGTGCTAGAGGGCGCAGGTGGGCACAGGAGCTCTGACAGCACCGTGCCTCCGCTTCCAGGGCCCATTTTTTTTTCTTTTTTTAAATTAAGCTTATTATTTTAATTCCAGCTGGTTAACATCCAGTGTTATCTTAGTTTCAAGTATGCAACGTAGTGACTCAACAATTCTCTATGTTACCCAGTGGTCATCCTGATAAGTGTACTTTTAATCCCCTTTATCTGTTTTACCCATCGCCCCCACCCACCACCCCTCTGGTGACCGGCAGTTTGTTCACTATAATTAAGAGTCTGTTTCTTGATTTGTGTCTCTCTTTCTTCTTTTTTTCCTTTGCTCATTTGTTTGGTTTCTTAAATTCCACGTATGAGTGAAATCATATGGTATTTGTCTTTCTCTGGTTTATTTCACTTCCCATTATACGCTCTAGCTCCATCCATGTCAGTGCAAATGGCAAGGTTTCATTCTTTTTGTGATTAATATTCCATTGTAGATAGATTTACACCATCTGCTTTATCCACTCATCTATCAATAAACACTTGGGCTGTTTCCATGATTTGGCCACTGTAAATAATGCTGCAATAAACATGGGGGTGAATGTATCCCTTTGAATTAGTGTTTTTTAGGGGGTAAATACCCAGTAGTGCAATTACTGGATCACAGAGTAGTTCTATTTTTGACTTTTTAAGGAACCTTCATACCATTTGTAATGGCATCCAAAGCCCTTCCCAGCCCTTCCCAGGCAGACAGTAGACTCCTTTCCAGCCTGTCCTTCCGGTCCCTCCGGCCCCACCCCGCCTCCATCGCATCCCCAGGCATCTTACAAGCTGTGCTTCCCTTGCCTTCCTGCACACCTCTTCCTCCTCCTCTTCCTCCTGGTGTCCTCTCCTCCCCCGGCCCCAGCTGACAGTGCTGCTGGTTCTTCAAAACCTGACTCATCCAGAAGCCTCCTCCACCCTCCCTGTCCTCCCAAAGCAGGCGTGCAAAGCAGGGGCCCATTCGCCAGCCACTGGCCTTTCTGGCTCCTGCTGGCACCACTGCCACCGCTGCCGAGCTGGGACCCTCCAGGCTGGCTGGGGAGGACGTATTAGCTGGGGAGTGAGAGTGGGGGGCTCCATTCACCAGGCCCCCACTGTTTGGCTGGGAGATATTTTAGAAGTGTTTTTCTAGGGACACCTGGGTGGCTCAGCAGTTGAACATCTGCCTTTGGCTCAGGGCATGATCCTGGAGTCCCAGGATCGAGTCCCGCATCGGGCTCCCTGCATGGAGCCTGCTTCTCCCTCTGCCTGTGTCTCTGCCTCTCTCTGTGTGTCTCTTGTGAATAAATAAATAAAATCTTAAAAAACAAAACAAAACAAAAAAGTAAGTGTTTTTCCAGTCGATGTGCTTGTGTTGTAGAAGGCAGAGGCAACTTAGCAAGTTAGGTTTGAATGAACAGCAATTAGGACCCATGAGCTCCAGGTCTTTCAGTCTGGGTCCCTTCAGCCTAACCTTGTATCCACTCAGTTTGCAGAGCGTTGACTCAAGAATCCACCCTGGAAAAAACTGCAAACCAAAGAGAGCACACCACCCTCCTGGCCGAGGTAGAGACCCTGGCAGGGCTGCGTTGGGGGAGAGCTCCAGGGGGCGTGGGGTGGGGTGTGGAAGTCGGGGACCTCCAGCATGGGATCCCCAAGCAGAAAACCAGAAACGGCCGCCAACACTCAGCCCTCTACCTTCAGGGAAGCTTTCTTCCCAAGCCTGGAAAGCCTTAGCCAACGCCAAAGGTCCCGTGTTTCCATTTCCTCGGGGAGCTCTCGTTAAAAAACCAAATTCAGTGGCGCAAACTTGAAGATCTAATTGGCTTTATTAAATGATTCATGAATTGGGCAGCATCCCATCTAGCAAGGAGAGGGGAGGAGCCCTGCTGAGCTGAACAGGAGAAAGGCTTTTAAAGACAGAGAGAGGGCATCAATCGAAGGAAGGACTTAAAAAAAGAAGAAGGACTTTATTAGCAAGAAATGCACTGTTGAGGCAAGGTTGCCCCCCTAAGGGGAGCAGCAGGGGTCTATCAGGAGCTTCCCTGATATTGACCAGGAAATTCTGGGTTGACTGATTCAAGGTTACATACCTGCAGAGTTGCAATACAGTTAGGTTAGGTATGAAGCCTTGGTTTATGGGCTTGGGGCCCTATCTTAAGTGAAGCCATTGTCGGCCTGCGTTGTGTTTCTAACGCTCCACAGGACTGAGTGATGCTCCGAGTAGCTCAATCATCTCCGGGTTGGTGTTTTTCAGCAAATTAATCTGAATCAGGCCTCCTTGTTCTCATACTCATTTGAGAGACTTCCTAGTTTGTGTTCTCGCCTAATGTGAATGGCAATCCTCTCCAGCCACGATTCAGCCTGTTGCACGGGAAGGTCTGACCCTGCAAGGTGCCGGCTGACACCTAGCCTCTCCCGCCTTCCTCCTTTGTTTGACTGCGTTCTGAACTGAGGAGGTGGTGAGCGAGATTGGAGGCTTTGCCACAGGCACCTTTCCACCCACCCACCGCATTTGAATGTTGCTATGGCAACTGATAGGCCCTAGCCACAGCACCAAGTACTGTCTCTTGGGTGGGGAGAAGAGTCCAGTGTTGCCATCTCCTAGGAAAGGCAAGGATCTGGAGACCAGAGAGGAGAAGTGGTTGGGGCAGGTTTGGTGCATTTAGGCCTGGAAGGGACACGGTTGCACCTGTGGCCATTTCAGGTAGTGGGAGATTATCGGAGCAGGCTGCCTGGGCATTGAGGTGGGAGCCTGGTGGGCTGGGGTGGGGGGCCCTGCTGCAGGGCCCTACCAGCCCTCTCCCTTCCCTGGTGCCGCTAGCCACCATCACGGGCTTCCAAGCAACATTCTCTGCCGGTGAGACAGGTATCAGCCAAACGACCTTGGACATCGGGTCTGTGTCTAGAAAACTTAAGAAGGGAGAAAGTCACCAAACGTTGGGAAGGTTTATAGGAGATTCAGCAGGGTAGATGAGAAGAAATAGCACTGGCCCTGAGGACAGACAGACAGTCTGTTCTGTACCCCGGAGGGGCCTTAGAAGAGTTCCATGCCACCCCAGTCTCCAGTGTCCTCATCCGAAAGGAGAAAATAAGTCCTATTCTGTATAGAGTTGCTGTGGGGTTATAGACAATGCATATAAAACACATCTGTTATGATCGGCCTGTATGTAGTAGGTGCACATTAATGTTAAATACTTATTAATAATTGAAAGCACAGCATTACAGCACAGCACAGGACATACCGGTGTTTCCCAGCACTGGAATCAACTGGAAGCTTTTTAAAATGCTCATCTAAGAGGGAACACCTGGGTGGCTCAGCGGTTGAGCGTCTGCTTTTAGCTCAGGGCATGATCCTGGGGTCCAGAATCAAGTCCCACATCAGGCTCCCTGCATGGAGCCTGCTTCTCCCTCTGCCTGTGTCTGTCTCTGTCTCTCTTTCTCTCTCTCTCATGAATAAATAAATAAAATCTTAAAAAAAAAAAAAAGCCTAAGGGGCGCCAGGGTGGCTTGGTCAGTTGAGTGTCCAACTCTTCATTTTGGCTCAGGTCATGATCTCAGGGTGGTGAGATCAAGCCCCAGGTCGGGCTCTGCACGCAGCAGGAAGTCTGCTGGGATTCTGACCTGCTCCCCACCCCTCCCCCCGCACATGCTCGCTCTGTCTCTCTCAAAATAAATAAGATCTTTCAAAAAATAAAATACTCACCTAAACCAGGTTTACTGGGTTAGAATTTGCAAAAATGAGACCAAGAAATCTATATGTATTTTTTTAAACTTCCCTAAGTAATTCTGATGTAACCAGTGTGTAATTTTGGATAGGAAATTTGCTTATTTTCTTGAGATTGAAGAATATAAACAGTGCTAGATTCCCCCCTCCTCCTTTTTTCTACTCCCACCAGCCCTTGTCTTGCCACCTTCATTCTACTTCTAAACTCCAAAGCTTTCTGTTAGAATTATCTGTGTTTGGAAGCAGGGATGTCTGAGAAAGTGGTTGAAAGTAATTTAATCAGAATGGCGAAGGAAAAACTAAAGTTTCCATCTTCCCTGAAAATAGTTGAAAAGAAGGGCACCTGGGTGGCTCAGTCTGTTAGGCATCTGCCTTCAGCTCAGGTCATGATCCCAGGATTCTGGGATCGAGTCCCGCATGGCCTCCCAGCTCAGCAAGGAGTCTGCCTCTCCCTCTGTCCCTCCCCCCACTTTGCTCTCCCCGTCTGTCTCAAGTAAATAAATAAAATCTTAAAAAGTTTGATAAGAATCTACAGAAAGCTTATGCCATCCCTTGATGACATTTGGACTGTTTTGGCTACCTGATGGGTTACAAACATGACGTCTAAGGTTGTTGGTACAATATGTGTAAGCCTAAAATAGGAGTTTAGTGTGTGTACAGCTGAAGTTTTCTCTGCATCCCACAGGAACGTGGCTGAAGAGCGGTCTAGGCCTTGTGCACCAGGAAGGTAGTCAGCGGACGTGGACATACATTGCCCCCCAGTTGGGGTACTGGGTGGCAGCCATGTCTCCTCCCAACCCAGGTAACATGAAGCCAATACCCGTGGTGGTGGGCATTGGGTTTTTTTTTTGTTGTGTTTTGTTTTGTTTTGTTTTTTGAGGGTTCCAGCTAAGTATGCTTTTGAAAATTACATCAGGAGGGAGATCACATCTTACTCAGAAATGGTTGAAAAAGGCACTTGGCTGTCCCAGTCGGTGGAGCATGTGACCCTTGATCTCTGGATCACGAATTCAAGCCCCACACATTGGGCAGAGCGATTACTTTTTAAAAAGTTGAAAGTCTGAAAATCAAATGACAGAACTAAGGTATTTTGTGGGGGTGGGGGACTTCTGGTTGCAACTCTCCCATCTAGAATAAGCATAATGCACAGAACATACTCCTGTCTAGTCTCTGTTTTGCTCAGACAGCTGCCATAGGGAATTCCTCATCTGAAGCCCACAGAGGCGGTTTAGACCTCCTCCCTAATTCCAGAAACAGCTGTGGCCTGTTGTAAGAACATGTGGGGAAGGGCACTCCTCAGAATGGCCAGCGGACAGTCACCGTTGGAGCCTTCTTGGGGCAAAAAGCTTGATTTGGCATTTCCTAAAGGCCTAGAAACAATCCAGTTGAAAATAATCCAGTTGCTTTGTGTCCTAGAATAGTATTCATTTCCATTTAGGGTATGTGCATTAACTCATATTTTTTAAAGTGTGACTAAAAAAAAAAAACAATTTTTTGACCTATATGCCCACAGTTATCCCAATGAATATTCTAGAATTGTTTCTTAAAATAGTCATCTTTGGAGAATTCTTTCCAGTGATGGCTTCTGTTGCTCAGAATGACTTTAGAGTCTGTATCACTTGGACTGCCTTCCCTAGTGAAACATTTCATTGGTGGCAAATCTTTATGCTCAGAGGGTCCCTTTGATTTTTCTTTAGACATATCTAAAAGTCATGCACAGCCAAGACTGGTGAATAAAGTAGGTAATCGGGCTAGGTCAAAATGTGCAATGATGAAGTGTCTCCCATGATGAAGCAGTCCAAAATATCTTAGCCGTGGAATTATTGCTGGAATGAACACTCAGACTCCCAAAGTAACTGATTTGTTGGAGGTGTTGAAAAATCTGTCCCATTTACTTTATGTTCCTGTACTGAGAAAATGTCCATTTCATTTCTGTGTTTTAAGCATCTGCATTTCCCTTTGTGATAGTATTCTTGTAGCAGGAGAGGTGTGAACCAGGCACAGAAATGCTCCAGTCTCCAAATATGAAATATCTAGGATATGACTAAGAGGAAGGAAGGAAAGAAAATAAATTCCTAAATTACCCAAGAAGAGGCCACAAAGCCCATACATTACAGTTAACTTTCATTTGAGATCTATTTCAGACAACTGTGGTGTTCAGTTTGTCCATCACACCACCGATTAATAGATACTTTGGAAAGAGGGGAGAAAGAACTGCTTGCTGTAGGTCCACCAACGCTTCCTAGAAATGAAGGAAGAGACAAAAGTCTATAAAAAGCATACATAACACAGCCCCTGGTGGCATTTAATGTAAAAACACATATATTAGTAACCTCACAGCCATCCCTCTTATTAAAACAAATTACAGTGAGGCTGTGCCTTCATGAGCCCAAAACCAACAGGAAAATAATTAGGGCTTTTTCTTTCATTCTCCAGTTAAGAAGGAAATTAAGTACGGCTGTGAATTTTCTAGAGACTTCCATTGGCAGAAGTTAAGATAATAACATGTTTTAAATACTTAAAGGATTGAGCTTGAGTTCTTTGGGAATGATTTTTATGTGTACCTTGGATTTCTTGGTGGCTTCTGCCAGGGCATTGCCGTGTCTCTGGGGGTCATCTCCAGGAGGAAAAAATGTTTCTCTGAACGATTAAGACAGTATATAGTTGTAAATTATTTTTCCGACTTGTGTTCATCATATTAACTCCACTCACCCCATTGAAGTGAATTATGTTTGGGAGAGAATAGTGGTACCTTTTGAACTTAAGTAATGTCACTATTTTCAAAAACTTGTACACCTCCTTGGGTTTATCTAGCTCTGCAGTGGTCTCCTTCCAAAGATTTTTGAAGGAATCTATCACTTAAGATATCAAGAATCAGTAAGTAAATGGGTGTTTATGGTGCACAGTGAGCATAACCATACTGATCTGGAAAATATAATGAAAAATATATTGAAAAACCACATAATAAAAAACCACATTCCTTCCTTCCCATCTATGGGTGAACTGCCTGAGTGCCTGGACACCAATATGTCTCTCAAATATTAGAACTTGGGAAGGTTTTCATTGTTGCTGTCGATCTGTTGTCAGTGCCATTAAGATAGATTCTTACTGTTATTTATTGAACATAAAGAGTAAGTTAAACTCCCTTTTGGGATTCTTTACAACGTCAGTTAAGAAGAAAATATGTTATCTCTGGTTCCTCGTCTGTAAATTCCGAAGAGCTCAGTGGCCACGTCAGGTTAGCCATTTTGAAAAGGCACTGTAGGGGAAAATTTTATTTTTAAAAATGGAAGGCATTTTAGAAACACTTGAAAAAAAAAAAAAAAAAAAAAAAAAAGAAACACTTGACAACCCATAATAAGCTGTAGATTTTCTTTTTTTTTAAGTCACAGCCGATTTGTTTCATACATTTCAACTGATTCCTTTAGGCAAAGGGCCCTCTACGCAGGAATAATTATCCAAGGAGAATGAGAATAAAATCTTGTGATTTTTTTTTTTCTCCTGCAGTACAAAATCCCCAGATATTCAGGCCGTCTCTCTAAGCGTCCCACTCATTATCTTATCATGCATCCTTTTACTTTTATTAAAAGATCACGTCTTTAGAATGCTGAGCATGCTACCGAATGCAGCTCTCTTCCGGGGTAAGGGGAGACCCTTGACACTGCATTTAGGATTTGAGTATTCCGGCTCTCCTGGCCACAGCTGCTCCAGGGATCATCCTGGTAATCCCTTTTCATCGAGTGAAATTATGGTGATCTGTAAGCACGTCATCTAAAGGGTGTTTGCATCTGGTCCCCACTCCCCGCCCCACCCAGGAAGAGTAGGGAAAACATGCTCTCAGATTAGTGTCCCTCTTATCCTAAAAAGGTGTTCTCCAATCTAAAATACCCTTTTCTGACCTTCTAGGTCCCGTTGTCACACAGGACATTACCACGTATCACACGGTGTTTCTTTTGGCCATTTTAGGAGGAATGGCTTTCATACTTTTGGTTTTGCTGTGTCTCCTTTTATATTATTGCAGGTAAAGTTTTACCTTTTGGGCAATATCTTTTTTAATTTGGAATTTCTTGGGCAAGCATTGATATGAAGGCCTTTTTTTTTTTTTTTCCTTTCTCTCTCTGAATCAAGGTCCTTTTTTTCCTCATGGAAAAAATACCTAAGAACTGAACATTTGTCCTTAAAGTGTGAACAAGTGAACATGATGTGGGGGGCATGCTGTTTTATAAGGTTACTCAGAAGGGTGGTTTTGTTTGTTTTTTTACTTTTTTTTTTAAGTTTGACAGTGTCACGATTCATTCAGAATATTCCTGAACCCTGATTAAGAGATGATATTCTCAAGGACAAAGTAGAGCTAAAAATCTTATTTTGATGCTTCTGGCTGTTCCATTTCTGAGCATGTTTGTTGTCGACTGTTGGGTGACTGCTTGTGAATGCGTAACTTGGTTGAATGTATAACAGCCTGCAGGTGATGCTGTTCTGAATCAAAATAAGGCAGAGGGTGTGGGGGGAGAAGGCCTCTGGCTGCTGGTTAGTTGTTTTGTTTCTTCCTGTGGGAGCTGAGAATTGGGATTTTGCATGGAACTCTACTGCTATGAGATGCTTTAATCTTTGCATTTGGATTTTATCTCTGGTCGCAGGCGGAAGTGCTTGAAACCTCGTCAGCACCACAGAAAACTACAGCTTCCGGCAGCCCTGGAGAGTTCCAAAAGGGATCAGTCGACTTCCATGTCTCACATCAACTTGCTGTTTTCTCGTCGGGAGTCCGAGTTCCCTGGCCCGCTGGCGGTCACCAGCCACGGCCGCCCGGATGCCCCAGGGCCCAAGGAGCTGATGAGCGGGGTCCACTTAGAGATGATGTCTTCCAACGGAGAAGTGGACATGCACACCCCCATGCTGAAGCTTTCCTACAGCACCTCGCAAGAATTCAGCTCTCGGGAGGAGCTTCTCTCTCACAAGGAAGAGGACAAAAGCCAAATCTCCTTTGATAACCTGACACCAAGTGGGACGTTGGGAAAAGAGTACCATAAGTCTGTGGAGATTTTCCCCTTGAAGCCCAGGAAATCTATGGAAAGAGAGGGCTGTGAGTCCCCCGGCAACAGCGAATACAGGAGGAGCTACAACGCCATGCTTTCCCAGCCTTTGTTTGAAAAGCAGGACAGAGACGCTCAGGCCTCTGTGAACCATATTCCAACCGGCAGCAAGCTCACCATTCAGGAACATATGTACCCTGCGCCTTCATCTCCCGAAAAGGAGCAGCTGCTGGACCGCAGGCCCACAGAGTGCATGATGTCGCGATCAGTAGACCACCTGGAGAGACCCACGTCCTTCCCCAGGCCCGGCCAGTTAATCTGCTGTAGTTCGGTTGACCAGGTCAATGACAGCGTTTACAGAAAGGTATTACCTGCCTTGGTCATCCCCGCTCACTACATGAAACTCCCGGGGGACCATTCCTATGTGGGCCAGCCCCTGGTCGTTCCGGCTGACCAGCAGCTGGAGATTGAAAGACTGCAGGCTGAGCTCTCCAGTCCCCACGCAGGGATCTTCCCGCACCCCTCCTCTCAGATCCAGGCGCAGCCCCTGTCCTGCCAGGCGATCTCCCAGCAGCACTTGCAGGACGCAGGCGCCCGGGAGTGGACGCCGCAAGGTGCGTCCATGTCAGAGTCTCTCTCCATCCCAGCATCCCTGAACGATGCGGCCTTGGCTCAGATGAACAGCGAGGTCCAGCTCCTGACCGAGAAGGCTCTGATGGAACTTGGGGGCGGGAAGCCACTCCCACACCCCCGGGCCTGGTTCGTCTCCCTGGACGGCAGGTCCAACGCGCACGTCAGACATTCGTACATTGATCTCCAAAGAGCTGGGAGGAATGGAAGCAATGATGCCAGCTTGGATTCTGGCGTGGATATGAATGAACCAAAATCTGCCCGGAAGGGAAGAGGAGACCCCTTGTCTCTTGCGCAGAACCACCCAGCTGTCCAGGAGCACCCGCAGAAGGAGCCGAGGGCTGCGGACAGCGCCTCCTACACTCAGCTCGTGTACCTAGACGACATGGACCAAAGCGGCAGTGAGTGTGGCACCACCGTCTGTACCCCGGAGGACAGTGCCCTGCGCTGCTTGCTGGAAGGCTCTGGCCGGCGGAGCGGCGGCCAGCTGCCCAGCCTGCAGGAGGAGACGACAAAACGAACTTCGGACGTACCCCCGGAGCCACTAGCCAGTCCCGAACAGAGGAGATCTGCTCAGGAGGACGACGAAGAGGAGGACGAGGAGGACCAAGGAGAAGACAAGAAGAGCCCGTGGCAGAAACGGGAGGAGAGGCCCCTGATGGCGTTCAACATTAAATGAGCCACCGCAGAGCCACCCGACGGCGGAATAGGATACAGTTGCCAAAAAATTCTTTCTTACCCAAGCGTTGACCTGATTGTGGAAGGCGTCAGACGGCGGCATCCGGGGACGTGGACTTTCACTGCATCACGGTCCACCGTGCCCACGAGAGAAAGGAATTCAAGTTGTTACTCAGAATAAGGGATGATGCTAACGGGCGCCTCGCCTCCAGGGAGATGGCTGACCGCGGCGGCCGAGTGTTGCTCGGCGTCTCGGACGCGTCCACCCCCGCGGAGAAACCACAGGTGATGTTGCTAGGTTCTGCTGATAACCTCGGCTCTCCCTCAGATCCTGGGAGCAGATGAAACTCTTCACATTGCTTGAATCCCATTTTATCACGATAAGGCTCCTGTGAAGTTATTATTGAGAAATTAGCTTAGCACTTAGTGTCTCGAGGTATGCATTATCTCAAAGGAAAGCTATGCATCGCTGCTTCGTGCTCTTATTTTGCTTAGGTGTCTTGCGTTGGTTAGGTTTTGTTTCGGGTTTGCTTTTTTTTTTTTTTAACAACAACAACAACAAAAAAAAAAAAACCACACGACTTGGTTGTAAAGATTTTATTCGTTTTCATCTGTTCTGCTTCTCGGTGGTTTATTTCGGCGTCTCCTTTCGGGAACTCCTGAGTGTCATCTCTTAACATCCAAGCCTTTTAAATGAAATCGTACTGAAGTTTTTATCAGCTGAGAGTCCTTCAAATTCTGGTCCCATTAACTCCAAGTGCCTTTTTTACAGTGACAACAACAGTCCCTCACCTTTCTTCTCCTCCTCCTCCTCCTCCTCCTCCTCCTCCTCCTCCTCCTCCTCCTCTTCTTCTTCTTCTTCTTCTTCTTCTTCTTCTTCTTCTTTTTCTTTCTCAACTCCTTTAATTGAACTGCCTGGATTTTATAAAGTTATTAAATGATACCCCTTTTCTTTTCTGCATGCTGCCAAGTGCCCGTTTGTGCTCCGAATTCTCATTTCACCGCAGTGTTCTCTCTAGTTCCCATGTGTGGTGTGGATTCTGTTGAGCTAAGATAGACTAGAGGACACTTTAGAGATTCCCCCTTCCTTCCTCCATCCCTTCGGCCACTAGCCACCATTATGGTTTCATTGGCTGTTTGTATATACGGTTATGTATTAACTCGGGAATCCTATGGGCTGATCTTGCTCACCAGACGTGGAGTATGGACTGAGCAAGTGAATGTGACTATTACAGAAATCGTATGTACTATCCAAAAGTGCCAGAATGACTCTTCTGTGCATTCTCCTTACAGAGCTGCTTGGTTATCCAAAAAATGAAAATTCAAAATAAATGCTGAAGAAAAAAAAACTATCTTGTGGTCCTTTTCATTCATTCTGAGCCATTATTTGTTGTTTCAGAATTGCTATGAAGAATTTGCTCTTCATTCCCTGGTAGTCTGAAATGCTGGTTGTTGAACTTCTAATCAAAGACTCCAGAGTAGACACCTAGGAATTTACACTGCGGTTAAAATCCACCTTGTGTTTATTTAGTTTTATTCAAGAACACAAGGTAACATTTTGTTGTGTTTCAGTCAGGGAGAAATGTCTACACTCTACAAAAACAAACAAACTGGCGTTTTCTATCATGTTCAATATTGATCCACTTGGAATAGCTTCGAAAGGTTTCATTAAAATGACCACAACCATCCCAGATGGGTGGAACTATTGGTAAAAACCATTAATGGAGACATCAGAGCATAGAACACATTAAGCTAGCTATGTTTACAGTAACAGCTTCATTACAAAATCTTTATTCCTGAATCCGCATGGACAGAAAACTAATCAAGCTGATTTTTATCACTTTAATTCTCAAAGGTTGATGTATTTTGCTTTTCGTAGGGGTCAGGGCGGGGGGAACATTTGAGATTTCCTGAAAGTGCTGGGGCATCTAAAGAGATGGGAGTCTGTGGTTTAACATGTGAGGAACTGTTTGGGGGTGAACATTCTCACCAGTAGGTGGCAGGTGAGCCCATGCAGACTTCACTCCTAAAAGCCATTTGTCAATTGCTTTCCAAAGAAGTGGCCTCTCCAAGAATACCCAGGGCCAGACATAGATGATGGAGAAAATACTGGAAGACTCTGAGCCCTTTCCAACCCTGCTAAACGTTGCTGCCAATGCAGTCACCTCCTTATTAAAGCATCAGTTTCCAGAAAGGCCTGATTTACAATGAATGTTACCTGTGAAAAGCAGGTAACAGGTTACCGCCAGAACAGAGTATGGGAGCTTCGGTGGGAAGGTTGGAGGGAGAGGGCTTTTCTGACTCCTCCTCATTAGGCTGGACATACCTGGTCCCGCCAGCCGTGGTCACGAGACACTGTGTGCCTAGGAAGACGAGGCAGTGCGTTCGTTGAAAGAAAATTGGCTATGCCAAAAGTGAAGCTTAATTCATTTTATGCTTGTCCAAAACAGGCTCAGGGAATAACGTTTTTGCTCGGGGTGCCAACACCGATCGGCAGACTAGAGCTGTCTAGACAGAGCACTGGGGCTGTGCACTTTAAACATTTCACTTATTTTCTTTCTAGCCTGGTAAGGGTAAAATACGTCTCATTATTACGAATCAATTATAATGCCAGAAGAACGAAAAGCCCTCAAGGATGTCTTGCTATGCCACCTAGTGGTGAGCTTTCACCTCCTTGGTACAGACACAGACAGACAGCTGGCTGTCCAGGGCAGCCCCGGAACGTGGTGCAGGTGTGCACAGCGATGGCTCGGACACTGGCTCTGTTCTCCCGACAAGGTGAGCCAGGAGGTGGGGCGGACGTGTGTGGAGTCCCCACACTAGAAACCGTATGTCAGAGACAACCATGCAATCATTTCTCAAAACTTTGTGAGGAATTTATGTTCGTCCTCTGTTTTACCCCCACTACCCAATAGATTGGGGCTTGGGAGTTAAGTAGTTGAGGCCACTTGGCTAGAAGCAGTGGGACGTTGCTTAAGCAACCAGCCCTCTGGGAATAAATGCATTTAAAGTCATAAATGTTCCTCATAAAGGATGTAAGGGACACGACTTGCAAATCATAATCAAATACATAACTGTAAGTTGCATCTCACACGTGATTCCCACAGTATGCTTTCATTGATTTTTGTCACAGCCAACCTGTTGCAGTTGTTAGGAGGATGTACTTCTGACATGAACATCTATTTATGTGTGTTTTTATATTAATGATTAATATGGAACTGAAACAAGGAAGAGAAACATGTCAGAACTTCACTTGTTCATCGATCACTGAGTGACTTCTTTGCTGAAGCAGCCAAAAGTGACCGCTGGAATAGTATTTCCTGTTTTTGGGCTATTCTCAATGTAATGGTTCCAGACATGGTACATTACAAGTTTAATCTGCATTATTAACATTTTCTCCATCTCTTTCTTAAATTTAGACAATCAGCAGGTGAAGCTTCTACTTGGAGCATTTACCAGTTTCCATGGTGTAAATGCTCCCATGTGGCCAATTTCAAACAATAGGGTGATATCACCGCACACAAGAGGTGGAAAGAGATGCACAGTAGCCAGGGTTATATTTCCACCAAAAAGACACAGTAAAGGGAAACAACCCCAAGAGCATGGTCAGATGTACAGTGGAGCCTCATCTGGGGATTCCATAGTTGCAAATCTGCCCACTTGCTAAAACTTACTTGTAACCCCGAAATCAATCCTCACTGTGCTCTCACAGTCATTCGCAGACACGCAGAGTGATGAGAAATTTGAGAATACGAGAAATTTGAGATTAGCGTTGTTCACGCATGAGTCATAGGGACGTTGGCTGTGAGTTCAACGTTAATGTATCAACAATATTTATTAAATAAGACGTCTTTGAACAGAAACACCACAAGCAAGGTGGTGTTTTGATCATTAGTGAAAATGTGACCAGAGACTCCCAGGATCCTAACCCTGTAATTCCCCTGATTACAGTGGTTCTAATATTGTACTCAAATTCAGTGTTCAGGGCAGTTTTACAGAACATGACTACCACTGATAACAGGAATGGACTGTAAATAGTTAGGACAGGATGTGCTTTAAGTAATTAGTACCTTTGTTTTTTATGTCATGTTTAATTAAATTATTCGTGTATTATATTTTTAAATTAAATTATTTGTAAACCTGAATATAATTTTTAAGAATGGTTTTATCTAACACTGACTTGCAAAATTCCTGACATTTCGAGTCCTCTCTCGAAAGTGTGCCCCAGGGTTGCCTGGGCGGCTCAGTCAACCTTTGTCTTTGGCTCGGGTTATGATCTCTGGGTCCTGGCATCAAGCCCCACGTCGGACTCCTTGCTCAGCAGGGAGTCTGCTTCTTGCTCACTCCCTCTGCCTCTCCCCACTGCTTTTTTTCTCTGTCTCTCTGCTTCTCAAATAAATAAATAAAACCGGGATCCCTGGGTGGCACAGCGGTTTGGCACCTGCCTTTGGCCCAGGGCGCGATCCTGGAGACCTGGGATCGAATCCCACGTCGGGCTCCCGGTGCATGGGGCCTGCTTCTCCCTCTGCCTATGTCTCTGCCTCTCTCTCTCTCTGTCTGTGTGACTATCATAAATAAATAAAAATTTAAAAATAAATAAATAAAACCTTTTTTAAAAAGGAAAAGAAAGAAAATGTGCCCTAGCATGCCACTAGCTAGAAGGTGGCAGCCTATGAGCAAAGGTCTGCCTGACTCCATCACCTGGTCTCTTGCTTTTCAAAGCTCACATGAAAGCCTCTACTTGGGACAAAAAATAAAAAATAAAAAACTAGGTGCAATTGCTTTCCAGGCTCTAGTCTGACTTTAGTGTGAGTTGGTAGTGTTCACTAGAAAAAAAAAAACCACATTCCTTGTCCTGGTGCAGGTCACTGCAGGACTTGGGAAGACTTAATGAAAGAGTGTGTCCTAAACCACACTAGGAGATACACAACACTATTTAAATAACAGAGACCCTGTGCCTTTCGAACCTTATTTAGTATAAACTAGCACAGATAAATGCTAAAATAGTGAAGCAAAGCACCCAGAAAATAGACCAGAACCAGAAAGGAAATAGCCCACAAACCTAAAAATAAACAGGCCAACAAGTCTGATAAACTTTATGTGATGTGTTTATCCTCTTATTTTTTTTTAAGATTTATTTATATATTTGGGAAGAGAGGGAAAGTAGGGGGAGGGGGAAAAAGAATCTTAAGCAGGCACCATGATCAGTGCAAAACCCAATGTGGGGCTTGATCCCAGGACCCTGAGATCATGACCTGAGCTGAAATCAAGAGTCAGACACTTAACCGACTGAGCCACCCAGGTGCCCCATCCTCTTTTAAATTTTGTTCTTCCTGACTTCTGTATTTGGAGGATGAGCGGATTAAAAATGAGTATAGCTACAAATAGAAATGTGTGATGAGTTTTCTTTTTTTTTTTTTAAGACTTTGATTTATTTATTCCTGAGAGACACAGAGAGAGAGGCAGAGACACAGGCAGAGGGAGAAGCAGGCCCCATGCAGGGAAGCTGATGTGGGACTCGATCCTGGGACTCCAGGATCAGGCCCTGGGCTGAAGGCGGCACTAAACCAACTGAGCCACCCAGGGATCCCTGATGAGTTTTCAACTATTTTGCAATTGCATAATTTCTTTTGTCTTTAGATTTTTTTTTTTTTTGAGGTGTAACTGACTTAGAACATTATATTAGTTGCACAGCATGATTTCCGTATTTGTGCCTATTGTGAAGTAATAAGGACGTTAATCTCGTTAACACCCATCACCGCACATAGTTACTGAGTACTTTTTCTTGTGGCAGAGAACTTTTAAGATCTACTCTCTTGGCAACTTTCAGAAACACTATTCAGTATTAACTGTAGTCACTGGGCTATACCTTACATCCCCAGGACTGACTTAATTTTTAACTGGAAGTTTGTGCCTTTGCCGTGACTTCTTGTTGACTATTTTGACATAATAATTAAAGCAAGTTGCAAGTATGTTTGAGGACTTTTATGACAACCCTTGACATCATGGAGAACCTGTTGAAGCAGGTTGGTTTTCAGGATCCAGGGAATAGGAAGGTGGGCAGTGGAGGAGCAGTTGACGTAACAGCTGTGGGAGAGATCCAGCGAAGCTCTTTAGGTGAAGTAGACATCACAAGCCTCCCCCTCTCCCCGAAAACTGTATTTTCAAAACTGTTGACATAAATACCCAAATCCCTGGTTAATATTTTTGTCATTCTGTACAGTGATTGTGACTTGTTTGGTGTAAGTGTTCTCGTACCTGCTAGCTGGCTAAGAATTCCCGTAAGACCTTTAACACTTCAGCACGATGAACAGAAGTGAGAGCACGATGAACAGAAGTGAGAGCACCGGAGGCTGTGGACCATGCAAGAGCCTGGATGATCTCACGTGGGAGGATTTGAAGCCGAAAGCGTTGAGATGACCGCTCCACGCAGTGAGTGACCACACGGGGCGTCTCGGTCCATTCCGGGGTCCCTATAAGAAACACACATTGACTAGGTGGCTTATGAACAGCAAACATTTATTTCTCTCAGTGTGGAGGCCAAAAGGCCTGAGATCAGGACACCAATCTGGACACCCTTTTCCTGGCTCACAGCTGGCATCTTCTCTGGTGCTCACATGGCAGGAGGGGTAGGGAGCTCTGTGGGGCCTCTCTTATAAAGGCACGAACCCCATTCATGAGGACTCTACTGTCATGACCTAAGCACCTCCCAAGGCTCCACCTCCTGACGCCACTACCTTGGGCATTAGGATTCCAACGTAGCAATTTGAGGAGGATACAGACATTCAGGCCCAAGCACAGGACAGGGTCCCATCCTGATACCGGGCCCTGTGTGCATCCACCTCCTCGGGCCACTTCTCCATCCCCTGCCCTCTCTGGCCATCCTGTTACAATACATTATTTCATTATCGGAGCAGAAGGCATTGTAAGCCGTGCCAATTAATATTTTAAGGCTGTGGGAAAAACCCTGACTTGGACTCAGGGCATATGGGCATCAAACCTGGCTCTGGGATCAGACAAGTGACTGACCTCTGCGGCTGTAGAAGGGGGACAGTGTACCTGTTACGTAAGCAGCAGAGCTGAGTGAGTTGTGTTCAAGTGAGACGATAAATATTAAAGTTCCTTGTAAACTGAAAATTGCAGTAAAATGGAAGTTGTTACTCTTCCTTTTTTTTTAAGATTTTATTTATTTTTGCATAAGAGACACAGAGAGAGAGGCAGAGACACAGGCAGAGACGCAAGCAGAGGGAAAACAGGCTCCATGCAGGGAGCCCGACGTGGGACTCAATTCCGGGTCTCCAGGATCATGCCCTGGGGTGAAGGCAGACGCTCAACCACTGAGCTACCCACGCGTCCCACTTTTTTTTTTAAGTAGAATGGGGGCTTGAACTCACAACCCTGAGACCAAGACCTGAGCTGAGATCAAGCATTGGCCACTTAATTGACTGAGTCCCCAGGTGCCCCAGAAGTTCTTATTCCTCTTAATCATTCTTTGAATCTTCTAGTTCCCTAATCCTGTTGCTACCATGTAACAATGATCATTTTTTGGTTATACCAGCTGCTTCCCAGCTGCTTTTTAGAAAAATGGTAGACCAAACAGCAAGATCTCTCTCCTTTCCCATGCTTCACTCTCTGCATGCTTCAGCTGAGCAACCTCTCCCTTTGTGCAAGTACAATGATTTTCTCAGTGTTTGTTGTTAACCAGGGGGCTCAGCAAAGGTGCTAACTCCTTACAAATCAGTCTAGAAATACGTATGAGCGCACTGCTTCCACGGCAGTAAGTTTGAGACAGATGCCCAGTACTCATAATTTATTTGCTACTGGCTACAAAGACTAATTCCTTTGTAATACATGGCAGCACCCTCTCCATACCATAATTAAGTGGCTCTTGTAGGAAGATCCTGTGCTTGTAACTTCAGAACTCGAATCCCGACGCGCATCAGTATCACCTACAGGCAGGAAAAGCTGACGCATTCAGGCCCCACCATAGAGCAAAATCAGACTCAGAACCTCTCCAGGTAAATAAAACCTAGTGCTGGTGTTTCTTTAAACTCACTTCCCCCGCTGTTGCTGAAAACATAGGCTTGTAAACCACTGCTTTGGAAAAAAAAATTTTTTTAATTAGAGAGAGTGAGCATGAGCAGAGGAGGGGCAGAGGGAAAAGCAGACTCACCCAGCAGGGGGCCTGACATGGGGCCCCCTGTACCCCGGGATCATGACCTGAGCTGAAGGCAGATGCTTCACCGACTGAGCCACCCAGGTAGCCCTGCTTTGGGGAATTCTGAAGATATATAACAGTTTGCTAGCAGTTTCCATCAGCCTCAGGGAATAATGGATTTCTGCTTCATTTCTCGCCCTAGATTCACAGCTGGGTGGGCAGACCTGTTCGATAACAGTCCGCATGCTGAGTGGCATGTGCCCAGCACTTGAAGGTCCCTGCTCTGCACTGTGCACACTGCTTGTTGAAACCCGGATGTCGACCAACTCTGGGTTCTGTCCTCTGTCCTTTATGCATACTACACATTGCCCTTGCAGTCATACCCATGGCCGTCTCACAGCAGTGCCTATGAAGGACTCCCACTGCCATATCCACAGCCCAGATCTGCTGTTGAAATTCAGCCCAACTGCTGGCCAGGCATCTCCATCTGGATGACCCTCTAACATCTCAGACTCAACTTGTCCCATGATGAAGTCATCATACACCACTCCGTGAACCTCCCTGCTTACCCCCTCAAAACAGCCCTCTTCTCCTAGCTTTCCTCCGTATCTATTACCCCAGTAGAGAGCTTCACCATATAGAAACTCCCTAGCCAGAAATCTTAGGGTCAACCTCACCACCCAAATTCAGGCACCAAGTTCTATCAGTTCCACCTGCTTGGGATGCCTGGGTGGCTCAGGGTTAAGCATCTGCCTTCAGCTCATGGCATGAAGGGAGGGGGTTCCTGGGATCAAGTCTCATATCCGGCTCCCCATGAGGAGCCTGCTTCTCTCTTTCCCTATGTCTCTGCCTCTCTCTGTGTCTCTCATGAATAAATAAATAAAATCTTTTTTAAAAATTCCACCTGCTATCAGGAAACAATGTGAATACTTCATGTTTCTGACTGGCCAGGGCTTTCTGAGCAAACTTTACTGGTATCCTAGGTTTAAGGAGTGTCACCATTCCTTGGAAGACAGAGATAGTGAATTATTTCAGAGAGAGATACAGGCTCATCTTCCCTCAAGCCATTTGTTTGCCATTCATTTATTTTCATGTATGTCTGTTGTAATACATAGGGACCATCTGCCCCTTCTCTCCCCAGAGAAGATTTGTTTCTGTTAAGTTAGTTTCTCTCCCTCCCTGAAGAGGAAGGGGTAGGTATGCAGTAGATCCTATAAAGCACCAAAATTTATAATTTGGGGATTCCTCTCCTATAGTGTAGATCCCCTTTAAAGATTTATTTATTTTGAGAGAGAGAAAAAGATTGCGTGCACGAGTGGGGGGAGGAGCCGAGGGAGAGGGAGAGAGAGAATCTCAAGCAAACTCCCCACTGAGTGTGGAGCCTGAAGCGGGGCTCGATCTCATAACCCTAAGATCATGACCTGAGCTGAAATCAAGAGTCAGACTCCCAACCCACTGAGCCACCCAGACACCCCCAGGTCCCCTTTATGTTTGCAATGTGACACTCACCTTACTGCATTGGGGTAAAATGGGACAGAGGGTAAAGATGTTTTTTTGTTTTCTTTTTTTTTTTAAGTAAATAGTCAGTCTGCCTCTGATCCAGAAACCCTGTTTCTGCTGTCAGGATAAAATAAATATGATAAAGACTTAACAGATGCTGAGTATCTCCCAGACCTGTTCTTGGGGTTGCAAATGATAGAAACCAAACTCAAACTAGCATAAGTTAAATGAGGGACTTCATCATTAAGGGAGATTTGGGAGCCAATGACAAGGTATAATATTATGATTTAAAGCAAGAAATAAATATTTGGTCTTTGTCCTTCTTCCTGGCAGAGCTCCTGAAACCCTTATTATTTCTTAAGTGATAAGAGCAATAAGGACATCTTGTTATTCATAACAAATCCTTTCGACCACTCCTGAGCGTGTTCATGAGGTGACTTTTAGGCTGTATCTAAGGATGGGGCCTGGTAGGGGCACCTGGGTGGCTCAGTCGGTTATGGGCCTACCTTCAGCTAAGGTTGTGATCCTGGAGTCCTGGGATGGAGCATCTTGCTCATCAGGGAGCCTGCTTCTCCCTCTCCCTCTGCCTGTCTATCTTCCCTGCTTGTGCATGCACTCTCTCTCTCTCTCTCTCTCTCTCTCTCTCTGTCAAATTAAAAAAAAAAAAAAAAGCACAGGACCTGGTTGCCAGGAAAACCAACCATGTGACCTGGGGAGAAGGAAAAGGGGCTGGAAGTTAATTCATTTGCCAGTAGTCAGTGATTTAATCAATCATGCCTATGTAATGAAGCCTCCATAAAAACCCAAAAGATGGGGTTCAGAGAACTTCTGGGTAGGCGAACGTGGAGATTTGGGGAGAATGGCACACTCAGAGAGCATGGAAGCTCCACACCCTCTGCCTCCCCCGTTCCTTGCCCTACGCATCTCTTCCATCTGGCTCTTCTGAATTCTATTCTTTTATAAGCAACCAGTAAGTAAAACGTTTCTCTGGGATCCAAGAGCCACACTAGCAAATTAATGGAATGTTGGGGGTGGGGGTGGTCATAGGAACCTCTGATTTCTAGGTTACTTGGTCAGAAGAGCAGGTGAGAACCTGGAGTTGTGATTGGCATCTGAAGTGGGGATAGGGGGCGGGCACTCATGAGCCCTTCACTCGTGGGATCTGATGCTGCCTTCAGAGAGTGTAGAATTGAGTTAAACTGTGGGACACCCAGCTGGTGTCGGAGAATTTCTTGGTGGCATTGGAAAAGCCAGAATTGGTGTCAGAGTTGTACGAGGAAACCAAATCACAGATGACAAGGAGTAATAATAAGGGTTTCGTGTTTATAGACTACTTTCATAGGCCATTATCTTTTTTTTGACTCTCACAACTCCCCTGTCCTATTGCTAGAGCAGGTGATGTTATTGCCACGTTTATATCCAAAGACACTGAAATTAAGTGTGTTGCCCAAACAGTGGTAAAGCCCCAAGATTTGAATGGAAGCCCAGATGCTTTGCCCAGAGGCTCAGTATTCTCCTGGGGGCACCCAGCTACTCCACAGAGATGAACTCTAGGCATAGTCACAGCACTAACACCGAGCACTTCCTACGTTTCCAACAGGTTCCACGCCCCTTCCGTGGATCAGCTCACTGGATCCTCACCAGCATAGCCTGTGAGATCAGTTCTTCTGTTATTTCACAGACAAGGAGACTAGAGAAGCAAAGTGACTGGCCTTATGGACCCGTGCTCGCTGCCGTTCTGCAGTGCTCCTGAAAAAATGTTCCTTTCTTACAGAAAGCTAAACATGATGTTTCCCAGCACGCTAACACTCTGATAAAGAGTTAAAACAGCTATCAATTCTCTCGGGAGTGTGGTGGTGGTTACTGAGGTCCTAAGTGATCCCACGAACGCCTTACAAAGACAACTTGATCCTTACACGCCGAGGTGAGAACTTTTGGAGTCCTGTGACCTGAGTCACTCCTTAACAGCCACACAAGGTAGGAAAGTCGGGTAGGCGAGATCAAGTGCCCTGCGGTGAAAAATTTCACATTTGATATTGGGAGACACATAAAAGGGGCGGAAGGATGACAAGTGTTTAAAAAAAAAAAAAAAAAGAAACCACTTGGAATTAGATAATGGGTCAAATTGCACTGGGCTTCAGCTACATTTTTCCTTAAAAAGGCCAGAAAGATAGATTTTCCTTTTCTTGAGTGAGAGAGGAGGAATGTAAGCTGTTTCTAGAGGAGGAGGTTGGCCTTTTTCTGGGTTGGAGGGTGAAAGAAAGCCAGAGAGGGGCATCTTCAGAGAAGCAGCACAGAGCAGAGAGGATTGTTGGCCAGAGTCTTGCAAAGACTTGCAAGACTTGCAGAGCGTCATGTGAAAGATGGTTGTCCTTTAAGAGGTTGTTAGTCTATAATTTTGAAGCTAGCTCCTTTCCAATCAGCATTGGTATCAACCAATAAATAGGTAAGGGTGTCATCATGAACTACAACAAAACATTTTTTGTTGTTTTTAAGAGCAAGAGAAAGAGGCGGGGAGAGAGAACATGCAGTGGAGGGGCAGAGGCAGAGAGAGAGAGAGAATCCCAAACAGTCTCCACACCCAGCATTGAGCCCAGCACGTGGGCCTCGATCTCATGACTCTGAAATCATGACCTGAGCTACAAGCAAGAGCCGGATACTTAACCATCTGAGCCACTCTGGCGCCCCTGCAGTGAAATGTTTTCTGTATCTACTATTCCTTAATGTGGCAAGATATTGTGGTTCCTTCCGCTCTATTAAGAATACAACACACTGGGCCGAAGGAATAACACTTGGACCTTCAGGAAGACCTTATGGTTGGAAAAAGCAAGTGTACTTGCAGCGACACATGTATCACATTAACATGATGAGCTATTCAACTAGAATTTTCGTGCAGCAGAGGTGAACATCAAGAGGGAAAGAGGACACATAATTGCTGCTCAGAACAGGAACCTCATCTTTTATTTTGTATCCTGAGACTTGCACAATGGTGTGTTAAGAGAGAGAGAGAGAGTGTGTGTGTGTGTGTGTAAAGGAAAAGAGAGTGTATGTAAGAGCTGAAAAGAAACACTAGCCAACAGATGAATTTATTTAAAAATTATAAAAACAATGTTTCTGAACCCTATAGTGACTTTTGGTGTTTCCTCTCTTTATAAAACAAGTTATTTGGGGCATCTGGGTGGCTCAGCAGTTGAGCGTCTGCCTTCAGCTCAGGGCATGATCCCAGGGTCCTAGGATCGAGTCCCACATTGTGCTCCCTGCTCAGTGGGGAGTCTGCTTCTCCCTCTGCCTGTGTCTCTGCCTCTCTCTCTGTCTCTCATGAATAAATAAATAAAATATTTTTTAAAAAGGTTATTTGGTGGATGGAAAGCTATTTGCCAAGTTTTCACAATATCCTTTTTCCTCTATGTTCTTAGAGTACCAAAAGGGCATTTCTTCTCATGTGTTGAGAGATATTTTCTATGCCTCTTTCTGACTAATGATTCCTTCTTCTCTGGACATGATGCCCTGTGGACAGCCTGGAACTGAATGCTCTTCCTCTACTGTGGAAATATAGTGAATCGTCCACATCCACAGTGATTGGTCCAGATAGGGGCAATCAGAATTCTTCTCTGCCCCTTTTCAACCAGAGCTAGGAGAGGTGGGGCTAGTGGTAGAGCTACATATGTGAATCCCTGAAGTTGTTTATAGTCATGTTCCTTTAACTATTTGAGCCACCTCACTAACTTTCCATTAAAGTCCTCGTTTGGCCCAAGGCAATCAGGCCACAGTAAGATCACAGGAACTGGACACAGAGGGAAAGGCTGAGAGAAGAGTCGTGGCAACTTTCAAGACTCCAGTTCTAGTTGCTTCCAAGACTCAACGGGAATCACTTCCATTCCTTTAATTTTATTATTCATTCCCTGCTTTCCGTTATTTAAAATATTCCAGGGGTGCCTGGGTGGCTCAGTGGGTTGAGCATCTGCCTTTGGCTCAGGTCATGATCCTGGGGTCCTGGGATCAAGTCTCACGTGGGGCTCCCTGCTCAGCGGGGAGTCTGCTTCTCTGTCTCCTCCCCCACTCTATCTCTCCCTATCTCTCTCTCTCAAATAAGTAAAATCTTTTTTGACTTTTTTAAAGATTTTATTTATTTATTCAGAGAGAGAGAGAGAGAGAGGCAGAGACACAGGCAGAGGGAGAAGCAGGCTCCATGCAGGGATCCCGTGGGTGGGACTTGATCCCGGGTCTCCAGGATCGCACCCCAGGCTGCAAGCGACGCTAAACCACTGCACCACCGGGGCTGCCCAGTAAAATCTTTTTTTAAAAAAGTAAAGTATAGGGACGCCTGGGTGGCTCAGTGGTTGAGCGTCTGCCTTTGGCTCAGGGTGTGTTCCTGGAGTCCCAGGATCCAGGATAAAGTCCCACCCACGTCGGGGTCCCTGCATGAAACCTGCTTCTCCCTCTGCCTGTGTCTCTGCCTCTCTCTCTCTGTGTGTGTCACTCATGAATAAATAAATAAAATCTTTAAAGAAGAAAAATAAAAATAATAAAAAGTAAAATATTCCAATACCCTTGAGATCAATTCCCCTTTGTTTTCAGCTAGCTCAAGTTTGTTTGTCACTTGTACCTAACAGAGCCCAGAAATAAAACATCCTACTGGCCAGACCTAGTCGAATAAACTGAGGAGTCCTATGTGTGATTTTTTTTCAGGTCCAACAGAAGGCATTTACAATGTTTTGCCTGACGGGGGTTTGCGGGGAAGCTGCCTTCCCACAAAAGACTTGCTGTGGGCCCAGGGCACAAGACAATCTCTGAGGGGCCTTGAGCCAAGGACTCGGGCGCCACCTGCCCCTGGTCCCATGAAATGGCAGGAACCTATTGTTCAGGCCTCCTCAGCAGTGAGATGACCCCCTCTCCTGCTGATCCCCTGACCCTCAGCTGGCACTCTGCCTTGGGGAGAGGAACACTGGGTGAGCCACTTTTTCCTGTCTTTCACTTTGACATCTTGTCTTAATTGAGCACCTCCACACCTGGCTCTCAGCCTTTGAGATAAACCAGTCAGGGAAAATGGGGTATCTGTTTGCATTAAGTTATGTAAACACATTGCAACTTAGATATTAGAAAACATGCTTGTGCTTGAAAAGATCAATAAGCTAGAATACATACTTCTGGAATTTTTTAACCTGACTTTTATGAAAGTACAGCTGACCCTTGAACAACATGGGTTACGGACACCCACCCCCAGACAGTGGAAAATCCACATATAACTTTTGACTTCCCAGCAACTTGGCTACTAGTAGCCTATCGTTGGGCACCTGGGTGGCTCAGTGGTTGAGCATCTGCTTTTAGCTCAGGTTGTGATCCCAGGGTCCTGGGATTGAGTCCTGAATCAGGCTCCCCACAGAGAGCCTGCTTCTCCCTCTGTCTGTGTCTCTACCTCTCTCTATGTGTCTCTCATGAATAAATAAATTTTTAAAAAATAGCCTACCATTGACCGAAAGCCTTACCAATAACATAAACATTTGATTATCACATATTTCATAGGTCACATATGTTATATACTATATTCTTACAATAAAGTAAGCTAGAGAAAAAATAATAATGAAGAGAAAATAAATATAAAGTCCTGGATTTATTAAAAAAAAAATCCACATATAAGTGGACCCCTGCCATTCAGACCATGTTGCCCAAGAGGCAACTGTATATGGAAATTCTCATCAGAAACTCCTAGACAACTCATACTACCCAATTATTAGACTCATAAGTCACCATAATAGCAATAATAAGTCACCATGACAAAACAAATTCTCATTTTGGTGCATTTTAGGTGCTCTTCATTCTTTCGATGAGAACTACAACATTCTTAACTCTTCCTGCCTCTGTGTCATAGAATTTTCCCATTAGAGATATGAAGGTACCTAAGAATCCTGAATTTTGTGAATGAGAATCAAAACCCTTCTGTTGACACGATCTCTGCCTTTGATATTAAGGAGAGAGTGAGAACAAAGATTGTCATCAGAGCTGAGACTCAGAAATTGGCAGAATGGATTTTTAAGTTAACCTACTTGTCTTTTATATCCCCTTTTTGTGTTGATACAACCTTTTAATTCATTTAAAAAATCTTCTCTACTTCCTTTTTTTTCTTGACTAACTCAGCATCAAACCTTCCAACCTTGGCAGATAAGGACAAATCCACTTGTGATTGACTTTATGATTGCACGTTGCCATAACATACATCCATACTATAAGCCCAGAGCACATAAAACAAACATATGACCAACTCACGTGACTGAGGCCCCTATGTCAAATGTCGATTTAGAAATAGACGCCTCTTCTGCTGAGACAAGCCCAGAATGACAACCAAAAATCATAGATAAAATAGGTAAGGATTAAGATGATACAGAGAGTCTGGAGGGCTAGGCTGGCAAGGTCCAAGACGGAGATGAAGCTTGTACTGAGTTTAGAGAGTCAAGAGAGTTTTCGAAGAAAGGAGGAGAGGAGGCAACAAGAACCAAAGGAAGGCTGAGGTCGGCTTGCAATCCTATTTACCAGGACTGAGCTATCCAGCTCCCAAGTTGCATTTCTCTGCATGTTTATTCTTTGTGCTGAATCGAGGTACCCAGAAGATGTAGAACTGAACAGACTACCCCCGTAACATCTTGAATTTTTCAACTGTAGCTCAATTATTTATTTTAATTGAATAAAAAAAGTTTTTAATCCTGCCATTTGCAGCCATACAGGCCGACTTTGAGGGCATTATGCTAAGTGAAGTTCCCAAGACAAATGCCGAATGGCATCACTTATATGTGAATCTAGTTTTTTAAAAAGTCATACTCGAAATCAGAGAGGGAGACAAACCATAAAACACTCTAATTCTAGAAAACAAACAGGATTGCTGGAGGGGAGAAAGTGGGTGAATAAGGTAACTGGGTGATGGGCATTAAGGAGGGCACGTGATAGAATGAGCAACTGGGTGTTCCATGCAACGGATGAATCACTGAACTCCACCTCTGAAACTCATCTACACTCTATGCTAATTGAATTTAACTAAAATAAAATTCAAATTAAAAAAATAAAGTCTAATAAAAACAGACAGTAAAAAAGTGGTTGGAACCCCGGGGTTAGAGGCCTGGAGGGATATAGGGAAATGGTGGTAAAAGGGTACAAGCCGTCAGCTACAAGATGAATAAGGTCTGAGGATCTTATGTAACGCAGGGCGACTATAATTGATATCACTGTGTTACATAATTGAAATTTGCTAACAGAGTAGAGCCTAAATGTTCTCATCCACACACAAAGAGATAAACATGTGAGGTGATGGATGTGTTAATTAAGTAAATGGTAGGAATCCTTTCACAAAAAGATTTCTTTAACTTTATCCTTGGGGACGTTAGCTGTCAGATGATGGCATCTATTATGAGTCAAAATCTCTTGGTTTTCTGGAATACCATAGTAACAATTTTTTTTTTTGCCATCGGAGAATAACCTTTGGAATAATGAGAAAATTGCCTTCGTATGACTCAATATTTTTTCTCCCTCTGTCCTCTGAGGCCTGTAACATTGACCTGCCCTAGGAATTCTGGATTCCAGAAACCCTCGGTGGGTGAAGTCAACACATTGTCGATGAGATTACTCACCAGTGTGATTATCTGTTATCTGTTTCCTTTAAGAAAGTCACTCCCAATTGTTGCAGAGTGTGGATCTACTGATAAAGCCATTACAGGGGATCCCTGGGTGGCGCAGCGGTTTGGCGCCTGCCTTTGGCTCAGGGCGCGATCCTGGAGACCCGGGATCGAATCCCACATCGGGCTCCCGGTGCATGGAGCCTGCTTCTCCCTCTGCCTGTGTCTCTGCCTCTCTCTCTATCTCTCTGTGACTATCATAAATAAATAAAAATTAAAAAAAAAAAATAAATAAAGCCATTACACTCTGTCATCTATATTCATACCCTAGTCTGCTGCTCACTGGGATGACAAGAGTGGCGGCTCTATCTGACTCACTCCTAAGAGTAAGCAGCCCGAGGATAAACGTTCTTAAATTGTTTAAAATGGGTATGAACAGGAAGTTCACATTTTTGCTTCAGGTTGTGGAACTCTTGAGCAATCCAAGGACTCCAAGCCCTGGAGCCTCAATGTTTGCTTCCATGGAAGGTGCTCCAAACCCTTTTATCTGTGACACTGCTGTGACCCACAAGGAGAAGGCTCCTTCCCTGTGGAATGCGGGGCTGTCCCCCTTGCTTCTCCTAATAATAAACTTGCAATTTTGCTGAGGAAACAAATACACATGCTGGAGAAATTAACAGTGTGAATAGACAGGATTTAAGACTTTTTTTAATAATAAATTTATTTTGTATCGGTGTTCAATTTGCCAACATACAGAATAACACCCAGTGCTCATCCCGTCAAGTGCCCCCCTCAGTGCCCACCACCCAGCCACCCCCACCCCCCGCCCTCCTCCCCTTCCACCACCCCTAGTTCGTTTCCCAGAGTTAGGAGTCTTTATGTTCTGTCTCCCTTTCTGAGATTTCCCACACACTTCTCCCTTCCCTTATATTCCCTTTCACTATTAACTCTCCCACCTGGAGAATGGCTGAGACAGGCTAATTCACCCAGAAAAATGAAGGGAAAGAGTCGCACAGTTTCCAGGCAGGACTGAGGCCCAGGAGCCCCAGAAGACTGTGGGAATAGTTTGTAGATTAATAGGTATAGTCACCAGTCAGGTGTCTCTTTCTGAAAACCGTCAGGATCTTAAAGTCGTGATCAGAGCCAGCATCTTTGAAAGACAAACTCTGACAGAGAAAAGGAGGCCAGAGAGAGGCCGTGGAATTACCTGAAGGTGAACATCAACTGCCTCTATGTGGAAGTGACCACACAGCACAGAGTAGGGACCCCCTTTTGCTAAATGGTGTCACAGCCACACATGGCAGAGGGAGGAGACTTCAGGAAGGCCAGGCACAATTACTCCACAAAGTTCAACCTTCGCTTTTTTTTTTTTTAAATATCTTATTTATTTATTCATGAGAGACACACGGAGAGAGAGGCAGAGACACAGGCAGAGGGAGAAGCAGGCTCCATGCAGGGAGCCCGATGTGGAACTAGGTCCCAAGACCCCGGGATCACGACCTGAGCCAAAGGCAGCTGCTCAACCACTGAGCCACCCAGGTGGCCTGCCTTCACTCTCAAGAATGAATTCCTCTTGCGAAGGACCCGTTGAGTGAATCAGTAAGAAGAGGGACTTCACCCCAAGTTGATGCTGGGGGTGCAGAGCATCATGTGCCGAACTTTCAAAGGAAATGTCCAGAAACTGGTCCCACAACACTTAGCCCATTTCCAAAAGGGTCAGAGAGAGAGTGGGAGCATTTGGGAAGATGCCTTCAGATAAACAATGCTGTGAACTCCAGGCACAGGGCCAGACCCTGGAGAGGGAGCCGAAACCTCTGGGCAGAGAGGCTAGGGTCACAGGAGGGGCGCTGACCACAGCCTCCTCTGGCTCCCTGGCCACGTGCTCTGCGGTATGGCCAGCCCCATGGGGAAGAAAAGACTGAATGCCAAAACAAGCAGAGGTTCTGCTTATTTACAGGACTGTGCATTCTGATTAATAGATTGAGGCACACTTTGGCATCCAGTGGTCTGTAAGACTGTTGTTCCTCTAGAGAGTGACCAGAAATGACACCCAACTTGACAGTTTTTAGTGGATGGACAGAGGAAACGTCCCCCTGCCCCCAGCAAAGGCCAGTCGGAGAGAAAACCAGGTTTAAGTTGTGTTCAGTTATGTAACAAGTTTAAGTAACTTAAGCCTGGTGTTCTCTATTTTCTCCTCCATTCTCTTCCAAGCATGTAGCAGAAGCTGTTCCATTTCTTTAGAGCACCCGGCTTCACAGCTCGTGTAAAAGATTCAGGTAATTTAAAGAAATTGTGTTAAGGGGCTCCTGGGTGGCTCAGTCAGTTGGGCAGCCGACCCTTGATTTCAGTTCAGATCGTGTTCTCAGGGTCGTGGGATCAAGCCCTGCATTGGGTTCTATACTCAGAACTGAGTCCACTTGAGGGTTCTCTCTCTCTCTCTCTCTCTCTCCTTTTCTCCCCCTCTTCCTCTGTCCTCTACCCCATAAAATAAATAAATAAATATTTAAGGAGATTGTGTTAAGAGTGCTTTTGGCAAATAAATTATTGGGACTTCATCAAGATAAAAAACTTCTGCACAGCAAAAGAAACAGTCAACAAAACTAAAAGACAACCTACAGAATGGGAGAAGATATTTGCAAACGACGTATCAGATAAAGGGCTAGTTTCCAAGATCTATAAAGAACTTATTAAGCTCAACACCAAAGAAACAAACAATCCAATCATGAAATGGGCAAAAGACATGAACAGAAATCTCACAGAGGAAGACATAGACATGGCCAACATGCACATGAGAAAATGCTCCGCCTCACTTGCCATCAGGGAAATACAAATCAAAACCACAATGAGATACCACCTCAAACCAGTGAGAATGGGGAAAATTAACAAGGCAGGAAACCACAAATGTTGGAAAGGATGCGGAGAAAGGGGGACCCTCTTGCACTGTTGGTGGGAATGTGAACTGGTGCAGCCCCTCTGGAAAACTGTGGAGGTTCCTCAAAGAGTTAAAAATAGAGCTATCCTAACCCAGAAATTGAACTACTGGGGATTTACCTCAAAGATACAGATGCAGTGAAAGACTGAGATACCTGCACCCCAATGTTTATAGCAACAATGTCCACAATAGCCAAACTGCGGAAGGAGCCTCGGTGTCCATCGAAAGATGAATGGATAAAGAAGATGTGGTCTGTGTGTACAATGGAATATTCCTCAGCCATTAGAAATAACAAATACCCACCATTTGCTTCAACGTGGATGGAACTGGAGGGTATTATGCTGAGTGAAGTAAGTCAGTCGGAAAAGGACAAACATTATGTGGTCTCATTCATTTGGGGAATATAAAAATGAGTGAAAGGGAATAAAGGGAAAGGAGAGAAGATGAGTGAAAATATCAGTGAGGGTGACAAAACATGAGACCCCTAACTCTAGGAAATGAACAAGGAGTAGTGAAGGGGGAAGTGGGTGGGGGGTTGGGGTGACTGGGTGATGGGCACTGAGGGGGGCACTTGGTGGGATGAGCACTGGGTGTTATGCTGCTATATGTTGGCAAACTGAACTCCAATAAAAATTTTTTTTAATTTAAAAAATAAAAAAAAAGTGCTTTTGTCAGTTGTGAGGAAGAAGGATTATATATTTAGAGACTAAAAGAGGAACATCCATTTCCTTATTTTTGAGATCTGAATCTGAGGCACATGGATTATTAGGAAATTCAATCTGAGGCATAGTTGGACCACTTCCCCTCCCTCAAAATTGTACGAAGATGCCCACTGGTCTTAAATGGCCCTTAAAGTGCACTTGAGAGTGTCTTTCCTTGGGGCTTCTGCTGGACAATTGTGAACCAGGTCTATATGGCTCCTCTCCATCCAGCGGCTCCACTCTAACCCTTAAATCTTGTTAGGGTAGGAGCATCTTGGGCAAGACTGGCTACTTGGTGCCTGGGCCCAGCATCCTTCCAGGTACCACCAGCCATCTCTGTCAAAATCTGGAGTCTGATATGGTTTAAAACAGCCAAACTCTTTACTCCAAGTCAGCAAAGGAAAATCTTGCAGGAGAGATGAGCAGGAACCAAGGGAGGCATGATTCTCTCTGCCAAACACAGAGACAGTGACTCTAGTTGCACAGATGGGTTGCAGCAGAGCAGCAGGGGACAGAGTAAGTGTCCCTCCCATCCTAACTCGTTATTCTGAATTTTCCTGGGGGCAGAAAGAAGCCTAAACAGAGAATGGTCATTAACCAAAGGCTAAGAATGGGTGAAGTAGGGCTAGCAGAAAGACAGTTCCAGATCTAAAGGCTATCTGGCTTTGGGTACAAGACCATGACATTGACTATGTTCTTCTTATACTTAAATAGAGTTTCTCTAAACGCAACCTCATGCTATGATGTTGAACATTTCCTGTTCACCGTTCTTTTAATTGGATCTACTTCTGCTAAAGAGAGTTCTGTGTGACTCACAGTCTTTGACTTCTTGCTCCCAATATATTTTTTCTTTATTTGGTTGACCCGGGTCATAATGCCAACTAATACAAATGGAAAAATGAAAGATCCCCCAAAAAAGATTCTCTTAAAAGTTGGCCTAATTTGGTATTCTTTCTTTTTGCCGTACATTTGTAACAGCGAAGGAAGCAAGTAGAGTGTTTTCACTGAGGCTTATTTTTTTCCCCCCATAATCTCAGGCTCTTCAGTATCCCAAGCATGTATCTACATCCCTGGTTTTTAGATTATTCTCAAGTGTACTGGGGATCCATGCAGTAGGAAGCCAAGAGAGGCTCTTTCAATCTTAGTTAATTTATATATTATGGGTCTAGTGTAATTACTTTTTCTACACTTGATCTTAGCCAAAAGGCCAAGAACTGATGTAATTTTCTAAGGTGATTTCTTAAAAACAAAAACAATAGTAATATATGAGGACTATTGTCCTGGGCACTGGCCACAAGGGTCTGGTCTTTGCTAGTTGTTGTGTTGTTATGCTTTAAAATAAATAAAATAAGTAAATATATAAGTAAACAGGGAAAGAAATGGGTGGAAGGAAGAAGTGGGGGCATCAAAACAGAGAAGGCTGTATCCCTGCAGGAGGGGCTCACACCCAGAAGAAAATTAGCCCTCATGGACTCCACATCATGCTAAAACTGAGCCATTTAAGGGATTTAAAAAATTAACCCCACAACTGACCTCAACGCTGTAAGTCAGAGGAAGAGCAGAAAAACATGCAGAGAGGGTCGCTGCTTCCAGAGCTCATTGGATGGTTTGATGTCATCACAGAACAAGTTGCAAAATTCCCTCAGTGGTCACCTGGTCCAGTCTCCTCATTTGCAGATTTAATGAAAGGCTGGACTGAGGGAGGTTTCAATGTCCATGCGTAGGCGACCTGCAGCTATAAAAGGTGAGGGGCACCTGGGTGGCTCAGTGGTTGAGTATCTGCCTTTGGCTCAGGGCGTGATCCTGGGGTCCTGGGATCGAGTCCCACATCGGGCTCCCATCAAGGAGCCTGCTTCTCCCTCTGCCTGTGCCTTTGCCTCTCTCTGTGTCTCTCATGAATAAATAAATAAAATCTTTATTAAAAAAAAAAAAAGGCTGTGGTGCCAGTCAGCCCTTTACAAATGGCTGTCCTACTCTAAAGATAGAAAATTATTTGAGGACCTTCAAAGATAGCACATAGGGAACCTGATATAACTGGTGAATTTCTTCCCATGCTCTCTGCACTATGTGGGTTCCCTGGGCCACCTCGCTGAAGCATCCAGCAGCAAAGTTATTTGAGGGAGTGATGGCTGAAAAATACCTATGCATACATTACCCATTGCTATTTTTAAAGTGAATTTGCATTAACTATTCCACGTTCCCTTCTTCATTGGAGAATGTGGGTGAATTCCATTAAGCAATACTTTCCTGTTGAGTGAGAGTTAGATAGAGCCCATCTATATCTTTCCAGTTTTTCTAATGATTCTTCTCGCATATGTCTACATCCCTGAAGGCTGGAGCAATGGGGGAGAGATTCTCTAATAATTGTGTATTGTGCTTTAGTTTACACAATATCCCTCAATGTTTAGCGTCGTTTCTCAAGTACCAACTATGCAATGAGCACTAAACAAAATCCTATGGGAACAGAATGGTCGCAGTGGGTTCTGTCCACAAAGCTTGCTCAATCATAGTTGTCAAAGCCTAAAGGGTTGTTTTTAAGTTCTGTTGGTGATCATCTCACCTTGTTAGAACCATAAGAGGTGAGCGGTTTTCCCGTGGGTTGGGGCTTTCCCTGTTGTACATGTGACATGGCTGTTCAGGGCTCAGAGAGACGTTTCAAGGCATTCCATGGCACAGATTGATCCGCCCAAGACATACAGAGAAATGGATTGGGGTCTGGTATCCATCGGTATTGTGCTCCTATGTAAAAATCATCGTGGCAATAAAAGACAAGCCAGTTCTGGGGCTGGGGTTGGACAAGCCTTGGGGATAGAGGACCAAAGAGATGCTCTGAGGGATCTGGGCTGAGAGAAGAGTCCTGTAAAAGGGCTGAGCCCACGCAGGGTTTGCCGCAGCAATGACTGGCTTACTCACATGAAATCTTGACCTTCCATAAGAACAAAAAATGTCACTGCGTGGGGGCCCAGGGCCAGCCAAGTCCTGGCTTAAGAATCATTGGTGCATTTGCTTCCCCTTCTCGCCAAATCTCTCCTGAGGAAAACTGTCCAGCCTTTGAAGAGATCCTACTGTGGGACCAAGGGTTATAACATTAGAATGGGACCGATGTTTTCATTTGCAATTTTTATCTTGTCCTTTTGTTCATGTGTGCATAAATAGGGTTTCTCGGCTTCTAAAGCCCGGTGCTGCAGGACATTTCTTTTGATTCAGGGGCCTGGTGTATGAGGGAGAACTGAGATCGGCTGTTTTCACACGTGAGCCCCCAGAAGACACCCCCGGTGCATTGCAAGGCTGAGAGGCGCCACCAGAGAGGCGTGCAGAATGTGCTGTGCTGAACAAGAAGCTGAGCTGTGATTAAAGCTATCAGCCCAATAGGTCATTCAGAAAATTGTGATGAAAGTAAATCTCCTTCCCTCATCTCTACCCACTGCACAAAGGATTTATTCTCACAGGCAGACATGAAGATGACTCTCTAGCTCGTAAAAGGGAGAGGCATTGAAAAGAAGAGGTAGGAATATAAAGCTCGTGGGTGCTGGAGAGGAGATGGACAGCCCTGGCCTGGTCATCGACACAACCAAAGGCATCATGGCCAAATGTTCTGGAGGCTGAACCTGCCATTTACATGCCCTGCTTATAGGGAGTAAAGGTAGAGACCCCGCTAGATGTTTTTAATTCTTAGAAGAATCATTTAATTTGCATCAAGGGAAGGTAAGCAGCATCCACTGACTTGGGATAAGGTCTAGTAGGACCTTGCATCTCTGGCTTGGCAACATTGTCTCCCTGGGGAATGGCCCCATCTTCTTCACGTACTAAGGCCATTTGAGAGTGAAGACTCGCACCTCAATCCCTTCTCTGCAGTATCTGAAGTTAGGGAAACCGGCAGAGGGGTCTGTTAGCTAAGGAAAACACACACACACACACACACACACACACACACACACACACACAGAGCGATAAAGGTCTAGAAGATCCTTGAAATAAAATGACCATAAAGACTGAAAGAAACAAGACCAGTGAATAGGACACTGCTCTGAGTCAGGAGGGAGAAATCAAGGTAGGAGTGGTTCTGTCCATGAGGAAGCAGAGCCTCTTCTGGGGGCAGGCTGACATCCCAGGGGAGGGGTTGACCGAGAGAATCCCAGGTGTAGACCATTCCTGTCCACACAGACCTGGGGAACAGAATCCCCTCAGGGAGCTGTGGGAGCAGGGAGGAGCGATCCAAGGGATCCAGCTTCTGGGAGGCTTGAAACATTGTCCAGCTCCCTGTTTGAACATCCCTTAGGGCGTGAGGGGTGGGGCAGCCAAAGTCAGGCCCTGACATCCCCAGCTACAGTGAGTCATACGAGGCCTTGGAGGGCAGGCCGGGTTAGACCTTGTCTTGCTTATCATGTCATGTGGGGGTAGATACGGACCGTGGGGACCCCAAGCAGGTGGAGGCCACTATTTTGTAAATCTGAGCTGAAATAAACAGATTCTGGGACTCTTGAGATTTGAGGGGCAGTGGTATACTGTCTCTGATGGAACACAAAGATGGAAATGTAGGATGCCAAGGGAAGAGGTCAAGGCAGGCTCAAGTGGGTCCCTGTACATGAGTGTAAGCCCAGGGGGCACAAGAAGGAGAGCCAATCGTTTACAATGCTTGATGCCAACCCGGAAGCAGGAAGGTGACCTTCACAGCAGATGCCACTAGGCAGGCTGTGGACATTAATCACGCCCTTGACACTTGCTCTCTGCCCAGGCTTCTGCATATTGTGCTGGACCTTTAAGTCCCCACCAAAGTGGGGCACCTGGCTGGCCCAGTCAGTGGAGCATGCGTCTCTTGATCTCAGGGTTGTAAGTTCCAGCCCCCCATTGCACGTAGAGATTACTTAAAATCTTTAAAATGTAAAAATAAATAAAATAAAATCAGTCTCCACCAAGGGCTCGTTTGAGACCTTATACATCCAGCCTGTGACCAAGTCCAGCCACTCTTGGGGTGATTCCCCCAAGGAGACTGGCATCTAAGAGCCTAACTGCATTTGCTTGGGTGTGTCCTATAGCTGGTTGCACAACAAGCTGAGGCCCAGCAATGTTCCCCATCCCCAGCCTGTCAGAAACCAAGGCAGAAAACACAGGACAGCAGCGGGGGACAAATCTAGGCTAGAAGAGCAGAAGCAAGGAAGCAGTGTCAGGTTCTGAAATCCTGGAGCGAAACCAGATGCAAGAAGCCAGCTGTTCAGAGCCAGGAATTAAATGGACCTGACTTCACAGTCCAGATTCAAGGTGTCAGGTCAGAGGCAGGCCCTGGTGAGGAAGTGTGAGTGCTCAGGCAAGAGGCAAGAGGCAGCAGGTGGTGGGGGGGGAGGGGGACGGTCAATGGGAGCCAGTACTTTCATCTCCCCTCATCTGCTCAGGATCTTTACTCTTTCCTTCCAAGAATGAAAGATGGCTTAACCAGAAGTTTGAAAGGGAGCTAGAAACTCAAGCTTTCCTGAAACCCACACGTGCCCTTCTTCGTCCCTGCCATCGGGCTAGTCTGTGCCAACAGCAGTAGCAGGACTTGGAAGCACCAGCCTGTTCTTCCTCTGCTCAAAGCCAGAGCAATCAAAGTCCTTCTAGGCCACAATTGAAGAACCCACAGGAGAGCCAAACAAAAGGCTGAGCGTCACCATAGTCAACTTGACCTTCACTTTCTGTTATACTATGTTTGCTCTTCAGGGACATCTGATTCCTGAAAAATCTCCAAAACGTAGAATGACACCTGTCATCATTTCTTTTTTACATAACCCAAGGAGGAAGCTAAGAGCAGAGACTGGCAGAGCATCTATGGGCTGATTTGCAGAAGAGTGAAAGCCAGAGAGAGTGTAATGTGAAATAGTGGGATATGGAACATTCGATCCAAAATTGACTGTTAAACTTAAACTTGAGAGGGATGTAGCTTGACTCTCACGGTCTCAATAGTTATTCTCCTAAGCCCCAAATATACTCTAACAAAGTTGAGGTGATGGTGACCATTTAACCATTGAGAAAATATATAGAAGAACAAATGTACCAACCAATCCACTAAATATGGAAAATTGTGTGACATCATTTAGAGGGATGATCTTAAAGCAATGTAGAATTAAAACGCTGACTTCTCTTAATGTCATACTACTGAAAAGAGTCACACACACACACACACCCATATAGGAAGGAGCTTTCTCAAATGACCACACTTCCCCCAAAGCTTCCAGCTTACTGAAATTTGTATGGAAGACTCTAAATGTCTCCACAATAATTTTCAAACCTTCACTGTCTTCATAGGCCAACCCTAGGAGGGCTGTCTGGGGACAGATAGGACGACACATTGTAGATAGTGGAGGATGGGAGTGTAGTGGCCTTCAAGCTTTGAATTTCTTAACATTTAGAGAGCAGTTCATTTTATCACACTATCTGAATATTTTCCCAAGAGTTGGCCTGGTTTTCAATTGCTATGGAATTGCACGTGGTTGATCGTGCAACCTGGTGTGTTATTCTGTTTTGAAAAATACGGTATTTTTAGCATTTTCTCCCCAAAACTCTGAAAAATAAATATAAGAAAATTCTCAAGTTGGGCTTCTTTCCAAAAGATTTCCGTGAGTTCGCTTGTACCAGACAATAAATAATTTTTGAAAAACAAAGTAGAAGTTAAAGCATGAAGCATGACTGTGGGTATTATACGATCTGATATACTGGTTGAAAAAATATATGAAATGCCATACTTAGTCGTATAAAGAATTCACTTAAAATTTCATCATGAATATTAGATGACTGTAAAATGGTAGCTTCTGCACAACCACATCAATAATCCATAGCAAAAAAAATGTTATTTCCTAAACTGTTCACCATTAATTATCATGGCCATGAGATAATTCCTTTTACTGAGGAAACGATTACACTTTCTAGTAACTTTTTTTTTAAAGATTTCATTTTTTAAAATTTTTTTATTTATGATAGTCACACACACACACACACACACACAGAGAGAGAGAGAGAGAGAGAGGCAGAGACATAGGCAGAGGGAGAAGCAGGCTCCATGCACCGGGAGCCCGACGTGGGATTCGATCCTGGGTCTCCAGGATCGCGCCCTGGGCCAAAGGCAGGTGCTAAACCGCTGCGCCACCCAGGGATCCCTAAAGATTTCATTTTTAAGTAATCTCTACACCTCACGTGGGACTCAAACTCACAACCCCAAAATCAAGAGTCACATGCTCTACCAATGGCGTCAGTCAGGCACCCCTTTCTAGTAACTTTCAAATGATTGGTTAAAATGTCAGAACTAATGCTCTAAGTGGAGAGTTTACTTTAGACTTTGAGATGTCATCTTCTCATTAAGAATGTTCCAGAGCTCTCCAGGTTTCATCCAGCTGTCCAGTCTCTCCCACACTTCTCTTCAAGCCCAACTGGTCTCCTGACTGCATCCCAGACCATCAAGCCGACTCCCAGACCCCAATCTCAGGTCTCAGACACCAAGATTTTCTGGCTGGAGATCCCTTCTTTTCCCTGCCCTCTACTCCCTAAAGTCCCGAAGCAAACCAGCCTCTCAGACAACTCATGCACTTCCCCTTCTGGAACCCCTCCTGTACCTCCCAACCAGCCCACCCACCACGGTGTGCAGCCTCACGGTATCATTTATTTCGGTTGCGTTTCTAGGATGAAGCTCCTAGAGGGCCAGCCAAGTCTTATTTTTCCTTCAACGCCCCCCAGGTGTCCAGCTAGGAAGCCCAGAATTCGATTTGGTGCTTAGAAGTCCTGCATTAAAATCCCAGCCCTCCCCGTCATCTCCTTCATGACTCCCCTGAACTAGCAATTACGCCACTGTGCTATGTCAGCCTGTGTTCCGTGGGGGAATTAAGGCTGAATCAGGCACGGGGACCACTTTCTAGGTGCTCTGGACCGAGGTGCATCCTCTCCATCCCCCACCACCAGATACATACACTGAAGCCTTAATGTCCCATAGGGTTGCAGATGGAGATGGGGGCCCTAGGGAGGTAATCAAGGTTACGTGCAGTCTTAAGGTTGGGCCAAGGCAAGGGAGTGGTCCTGTTGCTAGAGAGGAAGGCCAAGGCTGCTCTGAGTTCCCAGAGCCCCTGGCATGGGATGTAGGGATCTCAGCATCAAGCACATCTCAGGGGTTTTCCTAGAACCCCCGCATCTGTCTTCCTAAGCTCTCCAATGCTTCGGGAGCAAACAGCAGAGCTAACCTGCGTAGACAACACTCTCAGCAGAGGCTCACTTAGCCTCCTCCCCCCTCAACACTTTTCCCCAGAAACTAAAAATGAAATTGAGAACAGGGGATGATTAAACAGTAGCATTCAGCTGCGGCAGGCCTGAGGCCTCAAGCTTATTCTGTAGAACGTGGAGCAAACCAGAAGCAATGGGCCTGCCATGACCCCCTGCCTCTGGTCATCCTACCCTCCTCTGGGCACCGGGAATTCATGGGGGGGTTCACCGGAGCACACCCCCTGCCTTGACGTGACTCAGCTTTCCTCTTAGCCTCCAGGGGTTTGGACTTGTCTTGTCTTGTCTTTTCAATTTTCCACCCCCTGCTAAATGAAAAACCGTCTTCCTCAACCTCCAGTTCAAATTCCCATTTGATTTTCAGACTCCCTTTGGAAGGCCACGCTCATGCAGGGTGTCCTGATGTCCCTCCGTCCATCCGTAGGCAGGCTGCCCTCGTCCCCCTGGCCAAGACCTGTGGGCAGGACCCTCTCCCTCGAAGTGAGGGGTGAGCATCCAGGCCTATGGGGGGCCAGCCTGCGCTGCCCATTGGGAGTGGAATGCTCTCAGCTGCCAGTTCCAGAATCTCCAAGTACAAGGGTACAAGGGAACCTAAACACTAAGAGATTATTTTGCTCCCCTAGCAGGAAGCCTGCAGGAGCTGGAGCTCAGAGGCTTGGTGACCCCATGGAGAACCAGGCTCTTCACGTCTGTCCCCTCTGTCAAGTGGCTGGACTGCAGTTGAATCAGTTCAAGGAATACATGACACGTTAGGATCTCCCAGGGGTTGGGCCGCCTGGGTGGCTGAGTAGTTGAGCGTCTGCCTTGGGTTCAGGTCATGATCCCAGGGTCCCGGGATCGAGTTCCGCACTGGGCTCTCCGCAGGGAGCCTGCTTCTCCCTCTGTCTGTGTCTCTGCCTCTCTCTCATGAATAAATTAATAAAATCTTAAAATACAAGATCCCCTGGGGCCCCCAAGGGACATCTTTATGTCTCACTGAGCACAGGAGACACAGGATCACCTCTAGCTTCGAGAGAGGCAGTGAGAGCAGTGAGAGAGAGCAGCTGTCAGTTGCTGCCCGGACAGGGGCCAGTGGGTGCTGGTGACAGGTCTCAGAGGGTGGCACGTTGCTTAGGCAGGTGTCTGCTCTCCCCAGGAAACACGCGACTGCCACAGCGCTGTAAGTGCTAGAAGACTTTGCTAAGACACTATTTTGGATAAGTTACATAACCTCTTTGAGGCTCACATTCCCAAATGGAGAACAAGAATAATATCTACAGTACAGAGCTGTTGTGGAGATTAATGGGAAGCCGTTCACATCACCGTCGTGTGTGAGAGAGCCCCTGCTTCTCTCGCGGGCATGCAGCAAATCCACACTTGCTTCACCTTCCCCATCACCTACAGTGGAAAGACCCCGGAAACACTTGCTAACCAGATGAAACACCACTTACCTGGAACATTATCCACCTGAAGTTTGTTGGATGTTTGTAGTAAAAAAAAAAAAAAAAAAAATCAATTTGACATGCACAGTAAAAGTAAACATTATAAAAAAAGGCAAAGGTTGGCAAGCTAGGAATTAATTTAAAATGCAATCACGCCTCATTGTATTTACCAGAAAGCTCATAACTACATTTAAGCATCTAACACATTTCCCCTAGATCATCTGATTATCCATTGTCACCCTCCCTCAGGCACGGAACCTCTGAATAATCTTCCATTCCTTCCTCCCCAGGCTTGTGGCTGAGGTGTTGGGGATTTTTGTTGTTGTTTTAAAACGTGGTGTATGTTTAGTGTGGTTTGGGGGGGGGGGTTGTGTGTGTTTTTTGTTTTTTGTTTTTTTTTAATCTACTGTAGAGTCTCTGGGACAGACTGGGGTTGTTTCTCATCTGAAATAAGTCAGACTCCTAACTCTGGGAAACGAACCAGGGATGGTGGAAGGGGAGGTGGGCAGGGGGTGGGGGTGACTGGGTGACGGGCATTGAGGGGGACACTTGATGGGATGAGCACTGGGTGTTATTCTATATGTTGGCAAATTGAACACCAATAAAAAATAAATTTATTTAAAAAAAAGAAATAAGTCAGAGTAACTGGCAGTCTTGCCTCTAGATGCTCTTCCTTACAAGAGGTTCCAGACACTATGTTTAAATCCATTTCTCCCACCTGTATCTTGGACAACATAACCGGTGGATGCTTCTGCAGTGGATTCAATTTATTCACATTTGATTTCAAGACTCTTATCAAATTATCCTAATTATATCACTTCCCAGATCCTTCCCCTGCCAATTATGCAAAAGGCATGTGGTTTCCTTCTTTCCCTTTCAACATGTCATCAGAGGCTCCTGCTGTCTGCCCAAGATTCAAGCATTCTTCCTTTTATTCAAAATTCATCCCCGGGGGCACCTGGGTGGCACAGCAGGTTAAGTGTCTGACTCTTGATTCCCGCTCAGGTCATGGTTTCAGGATCTTGGGGTGGAGCCCCTTGGCCCTCACCCTCAGTGGGGAGTCTGCTTCCCCTCCCCACTCCCTCGGTCCCTCCCCGCCCCCCAAATCATCTTAAACCCCATCACCTCCAGGAAACTGATACTTGCTAAGTGTGATGCTGTATTTGTGTCCTAGGGGTGCCATACAAATAAATGACTACAGACTTACTTGGTGGCTTAAAACACAGGTTTATTCTCTCATGGTTCTAGGGGGCAGAAATCTGAAATCAAGGTGTCATCAGAGCCACACTCCTGAAGGCTCAAGGGGTATACTTCGTAGCCTCTTTCAGCTTCTGGTGTTTCCATGCCATGGCATCTGCAGGCAGGGGACCCTATAACTCCAGTGTCTGCCTTCGGCTTCCCATGGCCTTCCCTCCTGTGTGCCTGTCTCCTCCTCTTCTGTGTAATCTCCCGCTGCTTCACCCTCAGGAGGACTTGTCACTGGACTTAAGGTCCACCTGGGTAATCCAGGATGATCTCATCTTGAGATCCCTCAGTTAATTACATCTGCAAAGACCCTTTTTCTCAAATAAGGGTACAGTCACAGTTCAGGGGTAAATTTTATGTTACGTATAGTTTACTGCAATTACAATTTCTTAATTAAAAAAAGAGAAAAACGACCGGTTCCCCAAGGTCGAGCTTCTTCTCCTGAGAAGTATACTCCTGAGAGTATAGCCGTTCACTTGCATCACCCCTGTGGGACTTGGGCTCAAGGGGGACTGACACAAATACACTCCTCTCCTGTTTCTTACTGTGCCATGAGACAAAATCATTTGTCTGTGAACCAGGAAGCTCATGTCTTCTAGTAGCAGTAAAGCTGTAACAAGCATACGTGTTAGCTTGCAAGCCAGGTAACATCTCAGATTGCTCACAATTCTAGACACACACTGTCATCAGGTGGACGTATAACCACGGTGTGTGCTGAGCCAGAGCCCATGCTCCAGCCCTAGAACATTCTGCTCCCTAGTCCTTGCATACAGCACTCAGAAAATTGTGCCCATGATTCCTGGGGAAGACCACAGTGGTGGAAAGAAGCTAAAGTTAAATTCAACTCAACAAAATTTCATTATAAGGGTCTCCCAGGCCCCCTATAAGACCCTAAAGATGACTGACAATGGACCTCATTCTCACGGAGCCCATTGTCCAGGGGAGATGCAGACTCGGGACAATAATAAAGTGTGATTGATCACCACGTATACCACGTCCAGAGGCAGCAGGGTAGAGAGTGACAGCTCTGGGCCAGCATCAAAGGCAGACTCACGCTCTCAATTATTACCATATGGAAGTTCCCTGAGAAAGGTATTGTTTATTTTGACATATGATTGCTAAAACATGAACACAAAAATGTGTCATCTTTATTCATAAAAGGAAAATGAACTTTGGCCATACGCTATCCAGCAAAGCCCTGGTGGACAAAATCTGGGATATATTCAAGGAATTTGGGAGCAGTATGGTTTCAAGAGAGTGAAGGCACCCTGTAGCTCAGGCTATGGTATCATCTTGGCATCCTCCAGCACGCTCGTTGCCCTCAAGTCCCATCCCGTCCTCCAGGGGTAGGAAGGACTCCCCCACCTAAGGTTCCACAATATTCCACAGTCTGCAGTGTTCTCTGTGGTCCCACACTACTGGTTTGATTGCGTGTGAAAACTTTTCAGCAGGACACCAAGCAGCTGGAGTGTGCGATTTTCACACTCAGAGTGCCCCTCAGAAGCGCTTCTCAAATGCAATTTCCAAAGGTACAGCATATTCCTAGGTTCCTACACAGTTAGAAATGGAGTCATTTGAAAAAAACAAAACAAAACAAAACAAAAAACAAATCATGAACAGGAGTCTGAAGCTGACTAGCTCTGAGGAACAGAGTCCAATGGGCAGGGCTTGGGGTGCATAGAGTGGAACGTGTAAGCTACTGATCTGGCAAGAGTCCCTCAAACAGACCCTGACGTACAGACAGTAACCACACTGATGAGGAGGAAGGAGTCCGTCTTTAAGATCGCAAGTTCTGATCGTTGTGTATTCCTTCCAATTCTGCTTGCAAACGGGCCACTTCTTTCCTTAGCTCATCTCTTTCTTGCGGATCCCCATCACGTGCAGTTGGGAGTAATCAACTGACAGTTTATTTTTTTTTTTAATTAATTAATTAATTTATTTATTTATGATAGTCGCACAGAGAGAGAGAGAGAGAGAGAGAGAGAGAGAGAGAAAGGCAGAAGCACAGGCAGAGGGAGAAGCAGGCTCCATGCACCGGGAGCCCGACGTGGGATTCGATCCCGGGTCTCCAGGATCGCGCCCTGGGCCAAAGGCAGGCGCCAAACCGCTGCGCCACCCAGGGATCCCTCAACTGACAGTTTAAATAGTCAGCATTGAAATGACCTTTCTTGAATCTAAGTTATATTAGATATATTTTCTCTTGTGAGTTGTTAACAACAAGAATTTTACCCAAATTTTTATTTATTTATTTATTTATTTATTTATTTATTTATTTATTTATTTTTATTTATGAGAGAGAGAGAGAGAGAGCACAAGTAGGCAGAGCAGCAGGCAGAGGGAGAAGCAGGTCCTTGTGCTGAGCAGGGAGCCCGACGCGGGGCTTGATCCCAGGATCCCGGGATCAGGACCTGAGCCGAAGGCAGACGCTTAACCCACTGGGCCACCCAGGCACCCCTACCCAAATGTTGTGACGCTACATAACATGGGACACCATATATTTTTTTTTAGCCTTTTATGGTTTCATTACCACTTTTCCAATCTCCGCCTGCTAATTGCAAAGCCAATAATAGCGCATGTTTAGTGTGGCACCATCCCATGTTACATTCCAATTTCTGTATCAGTTACCAATGGTCACATAATAAAATACCACAAAATTCAGCATCTTGAGTCAATGTCACTTATTTCACACAAATCTACAGGTCTGCTGGGTGATTTTGCTGGGATCATGAGTGTATCTACAGTCAGAGGGCAGGTGAGCTGAAGGCTGACTGGTCCCTAGGATGGCCTTGTCTGGAAGACCCCCTAATTGGTGGAGTCTCTCCTCCTTCTAGGAGGCTCTCTAGGCTTGTATTTGTTGCAGTGGCAGGATTCTGGGGGAAAGATGGAGAGAGAGAGGAATCACACAAAGTCTTTTGAGGCTAGGGTTGGATCTGACACGCATCGCTTCCATCACATTCAAATGGCCAAAGCAGGTCAACAAGCCAATCTACACTCAAGGGCTTTCCTGGAAAGAGATGCAAAGCCATACTGCAAAGGACATGAATACGGGGAGAGGTTAAGAGTTGGGTCCATTTTCTTTTTTTTTTAAGACTTATTTATTTGAAAGGGAGAGACAGAGAGCGAAAGAGTGCACAGGGAGAGGGTCAGAGGGAGAGGGAGAGAGAAATCCATGCAGACTCTGCCGAGCATGGAACCCACCTCGGGGCTCAATCCCATGACCCTGAGATCATAACCTGAGCCCAAACCAAGAATCAGATGCTTAACTGACTGAGCCACCCAGGCACCCTTGGGTCCATTAGAGCCATTAGATGTGGTTCTAAAATGTTTTATTACTGTTCTTAAAAAACATACTTTGTAAGCAGAAACAAGGATTATATATAAATCTCTGGTTATATCAAGAAGTTATAGCACCTCACACCCATAGGATGTCTTGCGTCAAACACCTGGGTGGCTCAGTCAGTTAAGCGTCCGCCTTCAGCTCAGGTCATGATCCCAATGTCCTGGTATCAAGCTCCCTGCTGAGCAGGGCACCTGCTTCTCCCTCTTCCTCTGCTGTTCCCCCCGCTCTTGCTCTCATTCTCTCTCTGTCAAATAAATAAGTAAAATCTTTAAAAAAACAAGAACCAGAAGATAGCAAGTGTTGGCGTGTTGATGAGAACGTAGAAAAATCGCACCCCTTGTGCACTGTTGATAGGAGTGTAAAATGGCACAGCCTCTGTGCAAAACACTATGACAGTTCCTCAAAAAAAAATTAAAAATGGAATTACCATATGATTCAGTAATTCTACAGTGGAGTATGTATCCAAAAGAATTGAAGGCACGGATTCCAAATGATGTTTCTCATCCACATCATAGCAGCGTTATTCACAAGAGCAAGAAGTGGAACCAACCCAAGTGTCTATGGAAGGATAAATGGATAAACAAAATGTTTATATCCATACAATGGGATATTACTTAGCCCGAAAAAGAAGGAAATTCTGACCCATGCTACAGCATGGGTGAACCCTGAGGACATTATGCTAAGTGAAGCCACTCCCCAAAAGACAAATACAGCATGATTCCATTTGTATGAAGTACCTAGAGTAGTCAAATCCATAGGGACACAAAGCTGAATACTGGCTATCCAAAGGGAAAATGGGGAATTTTTTGTTTTTTGTTTTCTAAAGATTTATTTATTTGAGACAGAGAGGTCAGGTGCACAAGCACGCAAGCAAGAACAGGAGGGAAGGGTCAGGGTGAGAGGAAGAAAATCTCAAGCAGAGTCCCCGCTGAGCGTGGAGCCCAACTGAAGCTCCATCCCATGACCCTGAGATCATGACCTGAGCTGAAATCTAGACTCAGACGCTCCACCAACTGAGCCACCCAGACGCCCCAGAAATGGGGAGTCATCTAATGGATACGGTTTCAGTTTTGCAGGTTTTGGAGATTGGCTGCACAACAACATGATTATACTTAACACTATGGAACTATACACTTCGAAAATGGCTAAGACGGTATATTTTTTATTATGTGTATTTTACCACAATTCTTAAAAACCAAGAAGTTATCATAGTTTTGATAAAAATGAGACCAATTATAACAATTATGGTCTTACACCTATAATAGGAGATGAGTTAGCAGGATGGAAAACTGTCTAGGGCCTCTTTTTTTTTTTTCTTTTTTTAAATTTATTTTAAAGAGAGTGAGAGAGAGTGTGCAAGCACAAGCAGGAAGGGCAGAGGGAGAAGGAGAGAGAATCCCAAGCAGACTCTGAGCTGAGAGGGGAGCCGATGTGGGGCTCGATCTCACAACCCTGAGACCATGACCTGAGCAGAACCAAGAGTCAGACCGTGTACCACCCAGCCACCTCTCTCCCGGGTCTCTCTAACATACTGGTAGCTACTTTATAGTACTCTCCCCACATCAATCTTGGATCTGAGATTCTAGAAGATGCCACTTGGCTGCAATTCCCCCAAACTCTAGAATTAAATCAGGCAAAGTGGCAAACCTTGTTAGAAACAGCGAGTTTCCATACACGGCAATAGGATTTAGGATTCTCCAGGGTCATCTGCAAACTTTGCCCTCCTTCAGCTGATTAACAATGACAAACGCTGTATTATATAATACCTCAATCCTGTACTGAACAGACGTCCGGGCCAACTTCTTTCCATTCTGGGGAACAGATGTTCCCTGTGTGTCATTGTTTTCCAGCGTTAAACTGATTTTTGATGCCCTCGTTCTAATGTCTCTAGGATTATTTGTGTTCTGATCCTTTTTTTGAGAGGTGTGGAGTCGAAGCTTCTTGCAAATTCAAACAGATACGTCTGCTGAATTTCCTTTGCTTTGTATTTTTAAAATCTTTTCAAGAGCCCTTCCAGTAGGTTAGTGACTGATCAGATAAACGGGCTCCTGGACATGAGCCTGCTGGTTACCCAACCAGGTTACAGTTATCCGACTGTTCATGTTCCCAGGCAAGAGCCGCGGGAAGCGCTCTGATCTGTGTTTGCCTTTATTCTCAAGTTTGGAGGCACAGGCCACAAGTGACTGTCTGCCTCAGAAATAGTGCAATTGTGAAAGATAGTATTGTATTTCCTTCATGTTTTTGGCCCGATTTTGCACTTCTTCCTGAACTTTAGCAAGCTCAATACTGTCAATCATAAAAGGCTGATGGGCTTTGAAATCGCTCTGCAATTTTTGTCTTGATATTCTCCGCCTCAATACATTTTAAGGGCATGGTCTCCCTCGTGGGGGGATAAAAGAGGCACGCAATGCTCCCAATAGCTTCTGCAAAAAAGGGACCCACGCCAAAACTTTCAGTGGCTTTTTATTTTATTATTATTTTTAAAAGATTTTGTTTATTCACGGGAGACACAGAGAGAGAGAGGCAGAGACACAGGCAGAGGGAGAAGGAGACTCCCTGCGGGGAGCCCAACGCAGGACTGGATCCCAAGACCCCGGGATCACGCCCTGAGCCGAAGGCAGACGCTCAGCGGCTGAGCCACCCAGGAGCCCCTCAGGTGGCTTTTTAAAGTTCCATTTTGCTCGCTGAGCAGTTTCTGAGAACTCTCTTTCCACTGACTTTGTCTGGCAGGACTGTTGAACACCAGCCGTTCCAGGGAAGCAAAGGAAGGGCTGCTGTGTACGGAACGCGGCCGCAGACGAGCCTGCACCTCACCTGCCCTGTCCTTGGCCACCCACGTCCTTCCCTCCGGGTCCACGGGGCCACCGAGGGTTTCACCGGGGACCGCCTCCGTTCGCTCGGCCGTGTGGGTTCACACCTGCACGTGGCGAAGGCCAAGTGTCCGATCCCGCAGCGACACGGACAGCACTGCCCCAGGACCCCTAGGGCGGTGGTTGTGCTCTGGCCTGGCTGCGGCGATGTCCACGGAAAACAGGGGCAGCTCAGGGTTTTCCTCTGTGAAGGGTTGTGGGGCTGCCAGGCCGTCGGCATGGGGAGGGGGAGGGGAGGGGGAGGGGGGGGGAGGCACTGCTTGGCCTTGGACTTTGGGTTGACAGGGTGTGGGCCGAGACACAAGAAGTGGAATTTCTAAAGAGCGTCTGTGTTTGTGCGGGAGGCTTCTAGAAATCATGGCCCTGGCACGCCTACTCTTGAGTGGAAGATGCCTGCAATGGTTAAAAGCGCTCCCTAACCCGTAGAGGGGGAGCGTCGCGGCGGGGGCTCCACCGGGGAGACTCCGGGATCCGGAGCAGCGTGCGGACCTATTCCGAGCCGAGCCCCCGGCGGGCGGCAGGGAGCGCGCGGGGGCCCACGCCCCCACCCCCACCCCCACCCCGCTCCACCCGCCGGCTCGCGCCCCCCCCCGGCACCGCCCCCCCTCCCCTGCATGGCCCCGCCCCCACCCGCCCCCTCCGTCCGCCGGCTCGCGCCCCGCCCCCTCCCCTGCATGGCCCCGCCCCCTCCGCCCCCGTCGCCCCCGCCGCGGTGGGCGGGCCCAGGCCGGGCGGGGGCGGGGGCGGGGCGGGCCGGCGGGCGCGGCGCCGGGGCTCCCGGCGCGGAGGGGACGGCGGGCGGCACTAGGGGGAGCTGCTCGCGCCGCCGCCGCCGCCGCCGCCGCCGCCGGTCCCCCACGCCCGCGGCCCCGAGCGCCGCCTCCCAGCCCGCGCCGCCGCGATGGCGGAGGACAGCGAGTCTGCGGCCAGCCAGCAGAGCCTGGAGCTGGACGACCAGGACACGTGCGGGATCGACGGGGACAATGAGGAGGAGACGGAGCACGCCAAAGGGTAGGCGCGGGGCGGCGCGGGCTGCGCTCGGACTCCGGGGGCGAGGCCGCGGGGGCGCGGGGGCGCGGGGCGCGGGGGTCCCCGGGGCGGGCCCTCTGCTGTCACCTGCCGCGCGGCCGCCGGCCCGGCTCGGCCCCGTCCCGGTCCCCGTCCCCGCCTCCGCCTGCGCCCGGCCGGGCCCCGGCCCGCGGGTGCGACGCGCCTGTCCTGGCCGGCGTGCGGCTCGGCGGGACCGGGGGAGGCGCGGCCCCCGGCCCTTTGTGGGGAGTCGTCCTCCTCCGCTGCTTGTCATCCTGTCCAGGTCCTGCCGGGGCCTCGCGCCCCTCCCCCAGCCGCCGCCGCCGCCGCCGCCGCCGCCGCCTCGGGAGGAGGAGAGGACCCGGTGGGGAGCGGTGCTGGGATTGCGCGGGGTGGTCCGCGCGCGGGCGGCGGCGGGGAACTGCGGAAAGTTGTGCGCCCCGCACGGCCTGCGCGGGGCGGGGCGGGGGCGCGGGGGCGCGGGGGCGCGGACCTGCCCCCGCCCCCGTCCCCGTCCCGGTCCCCGCCCCCGCCCCGCGCCCGCAGAGCCCTCTCTCAAGCGGGACCGGCCGGCTGATTCGGGCTCAGGCTTGGCGGGGGGCGGGGCGGGGGGATCTGAGCTGATCCTGCTTGCAAAGCGGGTGTTTGATCTGCAAAGCCAGCTGCACCCCACGTTTTAGCACCTGATCAGATTTCTTCTTCCTCTTCGCTGGCTCCCTTTTCTCCCCCGCAGACTCGATTTTACTCTCCCTTTGGAGAAAAGATTGCTTCCGGTTAAGGGTATTGAAGTTCTGTTTTTAGAGTCTGGGAGGGGTGCGGTCATTTTAAACCAGACTGGGGTCCTTGAAGGTGGTGTTTGCGTTACCCCCCTTTACCCCGTTGGGATTCAAACTGTGCGCTGGCACAGAGCACTGACTGCTGCTGCCCCTTAGATGTGAGATTTTGCAAACCATGGTGACTGATGAAGTGGGTCAGCTTGCAAACATGATAGGGAGGCCTTCGTCACAGATGGCTTATTTATTCAGTTCATGGAGAGGATCCTTTAAATGATTGATGATATAAAGTGTAAAGCATTTGCATTCTCTTTAACGTCTGCTTGAAGATTTGTTTAAGAAAGGAACTTTTACTGAGCTTTCATGTGTTATAAAATATTAAAAGAGATCAAGAAAAGGAAAAGCTGACTAAATGTTTCTCCCATTTGCAAGTTGCTTTTTATATTTTTTGCAGTGAATAATACTTCGGTGGCAGCTGCAAGTACCGAATGTTACAATTCAAGTCTGGAATTTTTTTTTTTTTTAAAGGAAAGGAAATTCAACAGAAATCTGAGCTTGAGTTCTGTGTATGTGGGGATAGAAATTTGCCTGTGATAGCTCGCTAAATATAAATACACTTTTGAGACAATAGTATTAGTGCTAGGGTGAAATGTGCTAGGATGGTCCAGGGGAAATATGGGTTACCCAAGTAACTTCTGCACCTGTCTGTTATCTTTCTGGAGAGACCCTGGACTTTTGTCTTCTCCACTGTGATTTCTATTTATTATTCATACTTTGGAAGGTTTGATTTGTACCTCCTTGCCTACACAGTGCAGAGCATTCATGCTATGGAGAAGGGCTCATCTGTGTGCCCATTGATCTGGACCTGGCCCAAGATGCCTTGCCATGTAGAGGCTGCGTGAAGTTCCCAGATCAGCACCCAGAGGCATCGCTATGTCCTCTTCAGAGATTTTCAGTTTTGTACATGCACATTTTGTAGGCTAGCACGGTTACTCAAAATTTAGAGATGCCCAGTGGACTGAAGTGTTTCAACCAAGAGCAGATAATCTAACAGGTTCTAGTGGGAAGAGATTGATAGAATGGATTTCTTTATAGGCAGTTACATGGGAGGAGATCGGTAAAAAGTCGAGTTGCTGCACTTGGACTGCTTTTTCAGATTTGAATTTAGATGGTATGTGCCAAGTTTGGGGGTAATTGTGTTTCATTTGGCTTGTGTACTGATGCCATGGCTCAGGAGAAACCTGGATTTTTTTTTCCTTGCGTAGCTCAGGTTTGTAAATGTCTTCATTTGAAAGACTCCTCTTTTCTATGGTCGGCCTCTTCATTCTTTACTGGTTTAAGTTAAGTGACCAATAAAGAGCATTTGGAGGAATACGTAGGTAAACAGTTTTCCTTTTAATGATGAATTATCGCTTTGAGGCCACTAGGTACGGGTCAGCGCACAAAGCAATAATTACTGTGTAGAACCCTTGTGGCCTGAAGGAATTAATTTACCCCCACAATTGAGTATGCAGATGACCCTTGAACAACACTGGTTTGAACTACATGGGTCCAATTGTATGTGATTTTTTTTCCCATAAATAATAGGGTGCAGTACTTTTTTTTTTGAATGCAGTACTTAAATGTACTTTCCTTATTATTTTCTTAATAACATTTTCTTTTCTCTAGCTTACGTTACTGTAAGAATATAGTATATAATATGTATAACATACGCAATATGTGTTAACCGACCGTTTTTGTTTTTGGTAAGGCTCCTGGCCAACACTGCGCTATCAGGAGTTAAGCTTTGGGGAAGTCAAAAGTTATACAAAGATTTCAGACTCCGTGGGCTGTCAGAGCCCCTAACACCCATGCTGTTCAAGGGTGCACTCTCATGTATTTACTACTCATTTTAGACATCCCAAGTTGCAACCTGAACCTCAGATAAAAGGAAGATACCAAATTAGATTCTTTCACACCAAAATGTAAACATATTACATAGTATGCTTTTCTCTTGTTTTTATAGAATTTTCTTTATGGACTAGAAAGACTACTTCATTTTTGTGGATAGTACTTCAAATCCACGAATGAAATATGCTATGCTCAGTGAAAGGACTAATAGATGTTCTCCTAGAAAGACTGTTTAAATAACTCCCCTTAACGTGTGATTTACAATTAGGGGAAGTAACTGAGTCCTAAAGAGTTCTGAGGGAACTTGCAAACTTTCACGCAAATTCGAAGTTCTGAGGTAATCACATTTATACTCTTATTTTCTTAGCAAAGACTTTCTGCGTAGATAAAAATGAACTTCAATCCAGCTTTCTATGTGAATTATTAGAAATAGTCCAGATTACTGAAGATTTCTGTTGTGCGAGGGAGCAGGTAGCCATGCACTGAAGAGGTTACCTATCGGGTGACCTCTGTGGGGCTTGCCCAGGTGGGTTCGACGTTAGGTAAATACTCAAGGAGCTTTAGTACTTATCTCAGTTTGATGTATAGGTGGCTTCTGTGCCTTTCTTTGGAAAGGATTTGGGAAAACATCGAGGACGTTGTTCAAGAATCTGCCAAGCTCACTATCTTCTCATTCTGCCCCCATTTCATATATCTTTTCTCCATTCGTAAAGTATATGGGGTAGTGGTAAATACCCCTCATTCGGCCTACCCTCCTCCCACGCAGATGAAGCATAGTTATTGTCACAATTGGCCCCAAATAAAATGAGTGTTGAGGCTGGCACAAAACCAAATCTCTTTTCTGGCTTTACCCACACTGATTTTCAGAATGCAAAACAAAACAAAAGAAAAAATTCTTTTTCCTAGACAGATTGATGTTTTTCATCTCCTTCCCACTAAGAGCTTTCTCCTCAGTATTCACGGCGGTGGAATAGGAGGCAGTTACCAAGAATATTTACTTAGGGAGTAAAATAAGCATATATGAATATGCTGTTGTTGGCACACAAATGATCAAATTATTCCCTAGGGTAGATGTGAAATAGTTTTAGTATTGGAGGGTTATTCTGAGACATTTTTGAGAATTTTTTTTTCTTAGAAAAATTAAAGATCTGGTATTTGATAAAGACTAAAATTTTGGAATTCTTTTAACAAAGAGCATATAACCTCTCTTCTCCCACACCCAGCTCCGGGGGGGGGGGGGGGGCGGGAATTGACCTTATTCTACATGCAGTATGTTCTTCTTTCTGACTCTATCTGTGTATTGTTGAGACCGGCTGTGGGAATTTCTCGGGAGGATAATTCAGAGCCGCCCTTTCTGAAATTTGACCTGTTATCAACTGTGTAAATCTAAATGGAAAGGTGTCTTAACAGCCTACACCCAAGGAACCCCCTCAATTCAAGAAATACAGTTTGCAATCGTCCAGTGCCTGTTCCAGCTTGCATCTGAAATGTGATATCACCCATGGGCCCTAAAGGAACTTTTTCCAGAAACTGAGCTAAACTCTGGAAAATTTCTAGGTGTGGGGCACACTCTTTGTTGTGTTGAAATGGTTTATTAACACGAGTGTCACTGTAATTTTATAGGAGTTAGAGTCAGTTGCTTAGTTAACTCAGGGATTAGAACCAAATTCTGTATCAAGCTCAAGAAAAACGTTGGTTGACTGGTTGTTGTTGTTTTTTTTTTTACCATATTGGAAAATATATTTTGACTTTTACTCATTTTAAGAATAAAATAAGCTTTATTAAAAATTCAGACAAAAGGGCAAGCTTCTGCCTTTGACTCAGATCATGATCTCAGGGTATTGGGATCAAGCCCCACTTCGGGCACTCTGCTCGGTGGAGTCTGCTTTTCTCTCTGCCTCCCCTTCTGCTTCTCCCCATGCTTGTGCTGTCTCTCTCTCTCTCTCTCTCTGTCAAATAAATAAAATCTTTAAAAAAACAAATTCAAACAATAAAGTGTATAGGGAGTAGAAGACCCCTGGTCATCTTATTTGCTAGAGAAACCACTATTGACAGTTTAATCAACTAATATTTTAATATATACATGAAAGTGCACATTTAACATTAAGAGGATCAAACTTTACAAGGACTCATTTCTTGTCTTTTCCTCTGTTAGTGTTGTCTGCTAGAACTTTCTGCAGTGATGGGAATATCCCAATACAGAGGTCACTAGCCACTTGAAATGTGGTTAGTGTGACTAAGGAACTGAATTTTAAATTTTATTTAATTTTAATTAATTTAAATTTTTTTTAATTTTTTTTTTTTACTATTTATTTATGATAGTCATATATATATAGAGAGGCAGAGACAAGGCAGAGATAAAGGCAGAGAGAGAAGCAGGCTCCATGCACCGGGAGCCCGACATGGGATTCGATCCCGGGTCTCCAGGATCAAGCCCTGGGCCAAAGGCAGGCGCCAAACCACTGCGCCACCCAGGGATTCCCTAATTAATTTAAATTTAGCCCTTCCTGAGTAGTGTGTATGAGATTGGACAGCTCAGATCATATCCTGCTTTTGACTTTTATAAGCTTTTGTGGTGCTCAAAATACTTCTTTATTCTTGTCTTTAGAGGATAGATTTCATTTTTTCCCCCTCTAACGGTTTGGAAATTCTTTACCCTATTATTATTATTTTTTTCTTCTGGGAGTGATCTTTAAATTTTGAACAAGCATGTTTCTATCTGTATTTCTATTGGTGATTAAAATTAACCACGATCCAAAATAGTCTACCATTGAGCAAAACAAAATGTGTAGGATGTTTTAACTTTTCCTTCCTTTACATGTCCTGGGTTTTGTTGGAATAATCTGGAATTTTAATCCCATGTGGCTTTTTTTATTTTTGCCCTCATACCCCGTTAAAACTTTCTTCTTAACTATTACATTATATTCACAGCCATATTGTCAAAATCTTCTCAGACTCCCCTGTTTCTGTTGCTTGTCACTATTCCTTGTAAACCATTCCTTCTTTTTTGAGTACTTTCTTATTTAATTTTTTTATTAACATAGGCAGATGACATATTTTCTGAATTCTTGTATGTCTGAGGATGCCTTTCTTTTGTCTTCATGAATAAACCATAGTCTGGGCATGCGTGTAATTCTAGAATAATCTTTTTTTTTTCCTCCAAACTCCACAAACGCTTTATTATCATCTAGCATTTAGTGGCACAGATGCTGTCTCTCTGCCAATCTGCTTCTCTTTCTTATATAGGAAACCATACTCTTTCTTTGTTTTGAGTCTGGAAGTTTCTAGGATTTTTCTCCCTGTTGTTCTATAACCCGAGGGTTTTCCACCTTGATGGCGATTTCTTGAGGATGGAGGCCTTCCTGGCCACCCCCCCCCCCCCCATGCCAGGTTCCCTCCAGCTACCCAGTCACTAGCTCTAATGCTTTTGGCTCCTCTGCTGACATGGGACTCGGGGGCGGTTAGGCATCTGTCACCCCGGGTCCCCCCCAGGCACTGCTCACGAAGGCTGCTGCGCCCCACATCACTGCTCACCCGAGGGATTGACTTAGTGGCCTTGCCTGTCCACCAGCCGCCGCTTCCCACCTGTTCTGGGGAGTCCTCCCCGCCCCCCCACCCCGGGGTGTTCTCTGAATCTTCCCACCTCTGCCCCTTCTCCAAATCCCAGATCTGGCTCCCGTGCCCTTTCTGTCACCAAGGCTGGTGTCGCCACCCAAGGTGGTAACCCCTGTCCGAGGCCCCATAGGGCTTGCGGGGACGGGGTGGCGAACAAGGCTGGCACCGCAGTACAGGCCTGTCCAGCACAAATGAGGGGCCACCTGCCTTCCTCCAGGTGCCCGGAGCGCGGGGACCGTGCCTGTGGCCTCTGATCCTTGCCACCTCTGGTCATTGAGCACCTTGGTGGCTTAACAAAGATTTGCTGACCGGATGCCAGTGGTTCTTTATCTCCACTGACAAGTTAATTTCTGATCTGAAACTTTCCCCCAGACGCATGAGGAATTTTGTGACGTGAAGGATTTTTTTCCCCCTAATTCTAACTGAAAGGACGTGGACTCTGGATTTGCAGGGGGGTTCTATGCTGCGTCGACCCCAGCATGGTAAAATAATTGCAAATTTTTTGAACTTTTGGTAACGCTCTTCATACTCTGTGTATACATTTTTCTTGTTGAACCTTTGCAACAACCGATGGGGAGACGGGGGCTTTTCCAAATGGGAAGAACTCATCCAGGCCACACCTCACATGCAGACTCCGGTCTTGGGCCTCTTGCCATCTGATGTAAACTCTCGGCCCCTGCACTAACCTGCATGAGCCATAAATCAGTGGAGTCATTTGTTTGATAGTGTTTCAAGCTTATCTCCCTTTCAGTCAGAAATGACCAACGTGAGCACCTCGAGAGCCAGAATCCACCGGCGTAATGAGTACAGGAAATGTCAACGAATTTAAAAATAAATGAGTCCATTTCCTTGTGTAAGAAAAAATATTGCAACTTGATTACAGAGAGCCCTCTTAAATTTCTCTTCAGGTCTGCTCAAGGACTAATTCTAATTATAGCATCCGCATTTTGCAGTGAGATCTTTCTTCTTCTGTGCCTGCTTCGTGGCTGTCTCGTCTCCCTTCTAGAGCAGGCTCTGTGGCCGCCCCGCCGTGGCCTCCTGCACACCAGCATCCTTCCGTGCCCTCCGCCTGCCAGTGCGGCCACCCAGCAGGCCTGCGGGCAGCTTTCCTGCAGGGAGCCGACAGGGCTCTGAATCCAGTGTCGAGTGTTCCAGAAGGATAGAGCTGCTGGAGGAATCCACTGGAGCACACTGGTTCCCCAGCTCCAAGGCCCGGCTTGTGTGGCACTTGAGCTCGTCGTGCTTTTGTGGGTGTTTTGAGTTCCTGTGAGTGACTTAGGGCCCCTCAGGCTCCCCATGCTAGGAGGCAAGGCAGTGCACAAGTCACCCGGTGAGGGTCCCAAAGGGAGTTGGGATTTTAACTTTACAGTTTTGCTTTTGTTAGCACGTTGCATGTCTGTTACTGGCTTAAACATACACACACATTTGCGTATGCACGAGGGAAATGTGGGCTCCTTCATTCCCGCGGCTGTGTTCACTTCGTGTTCAAGTTCATATAGTATGTTCCTAAGAAAGATAGTGATTCAGTTACCATGATCATTTTCCATAGTCTTTTCATTTGTTTTTTTTGGCGGGGGGGAGGGTAGAGGGATACTTGCTTTTTACTATCCTTTGGGTGTTTGTTAACATTTTATAGAAACTGAAGAAAGAGGGCAGCCCAGGTGGCTCAGAGGTTTAGCGCCGCCTTCAGCCCAGGGTGTGATCCGGGAGACCTGGGATTGAGTCCCATGTTGGGCTCCCTGCGTGGAGCCTGCTTCTCCCTCTGCCTGTGTCTCTGCCCCCCACTCCCCCCGCCCCCCGTCTCTCAAGAATAAATAAATAAAATCTTTTTAAAAATTTAAAAAAGAAGAAGAAAAGAAACTGAAGAAAGAACCGTTGAGGGGCACCTGGGTGGCTCAGTCAGTTAAGCATCCTCCTTCAGCTCAGGTCAGGATCCCAGGATACTGAGATCGAGCCCCACATCGGGCTCCCTACTTCTCCTCTCCCTCCCCCCCTCCCCACTTGTATTCTCTCTGTCTCTCTCTCTCATTCTCTCTCAAATAAATCAAATCTTTTAAAAAAGAACTAGTAAAGGCAGAGTTTTTTGTTTTTCCAAATGAAGTTTTTTTTAAAATTTTTTCAGAAGCACGTAGAACGTCAGAATGTATCAAGAAGCAAAAAGACCATGCCTTGGTGTATTCATATATACATTTTCCTGTTCGTATTTTTTATAAAAATGCAAACATTTCCTGTCATCCTGGAGATTCCTGTCATTTGACATGCCGTGAACATCATAGCCCTCTCTGAGTCCCTCCTCTGGCCCTGGGGATACTCACCATTTATTCAGTAAATGCTGTTGGGCTTATGCGCCAAGGCCACAAGTGGACCCCTTCTTCCAAGGCAACACTGTCTTTACCTGCCACATGGAGCGTTTCCCTGGAGCCTCCCACTGGCCCGGGTGTGCATGTGGGATGAAATTGCGTTGGACCAGGTGAACCCAGCAGACATCCTGGGGATAGCAGCAAACAAAGTGGAGGGAGCCTGGCCCATCTTCTAGAACTTAGGCACGTGGAGATTCATGACAGAGAAGTGAACTCCTGTGTCAGATGCTCTGTTGTGTGGGACCTTACCCCAGGCAGCCCAACCTGTATGCTAACTAATACAACATCTGTGTATTCGCTTTGGCTTTGTACCTTCGTGTTTTGAATTTTAAAAATATTTTGAATAGGCAGTATGAGCACATGGTTACAAAGTACAAAATCGAAAGGCACAAAAGGGTATCCAGTGCAAAAGGAATCTTACTCTCCCAGTACTAAGTATCCCTCCTCAGGAGCAGCTGCCATTGCCAGTTCGTGTCCGTCCTTCTACGTATACAAAGGTATGGTGTGCATGTGTGTGCATGCATGTGTGCTTGCATGTGCGTGTGCTTGTACATGCATTCAGTGCAAAGGGCAGCATGCTGTACCACTGCTGCACCTTGGTGTTTCACTTAACATGTGTATCTCTGAAATCATTAGGTGTATCAGACCATATAGACCAACCTCATTATTTATTTATTTATTATTTATTTATTTATACAGAGAGAGGAGGAGACATAGGCAGAGGGAGAAACAGGCTCCCTATGGGGAGCCTGATGCAGGACTCGATCCCAGGACCCCGGGATCACGCCCTGAGCCAAAGGGAGATAGATGCTCAACTGCTGAGCCACCCAGATGTCCCCAACCTTATTTCTTATTTTACTTATTTATTAACATTTTTTAAAAGACTTTATTTATTTATTCATGAGAGATACAGGGAGAGAGAGGCAGAGACACAGGCAGAGGGAGAAGCAGGCTCCATGCAGGGATGTGGGAATTGAACCCGGGACTCTGGGACCATGCCCTAAGCCAAAGGCAGGCGCTTAACCACTGAGCCACCCAGGTGTCCCGCAAACCTCGTTTTTGAAAAGGCTGTATATTATATTATTGACTGGCTATATCGTTATTTCTTTAACTTGTTCCTGTGAATAGATTGTGAGGTGGTTTCCTATCTTTTGTGCTAGTAAACAGTGCTGAAATTAATATCCTTGTATGTATATCATTTCTTCAAAATATCTTTTTTTTTAAGATTTTTTTATTTATTCATGAGGGACACACAGAGAGAGAGGCAGAGACATAGAGGGAGAAGCAAGCAGGCTTTTTGCAGGGGCCCGATGCAGGACTTGATTCCGGACCCCAGGATTACGACCTGAGCTAAAGGCAGTCGTCTCTCTTCAAAATATTTCTTAACAAATACCTTTGAATTTTTTTCAGCTAACAAGTTTTAGGGAAGCTGTGCGGCATGCTGAAATTAGTATTAAACCAGGGATCAAGAAGCTTCCATCATTAACCCTCAGTTTAATTTCTCTGAGCGTGGGAGTATCTCTGTGCTTTTTAAAAATTTTTCTTTTTTTTTAAATTTTTATTTATTTATGATAGTCACACAGAAAGAGAGAGAGAGGCAGAGACACAGGCAGAGGGAGAAGCAGGCTCCATGCACCGGGAGCCCGACGTGGGATTCGATCCCGGGTCTCCAGGATCGCGCCCTGGGCCAAAGGCAGGCGCCAAACCGCTGCGCCACCCAGGGATCCCAAAAATTTATTTCTTAAAAAAAAAAATTATTTCTCCTACCATCCCCAAAGTGGATTGTGTTTAGCTGCCTTCTGGGTTGTGGAAGTCACATCCTTCTGTGTTTGAGAACTCCTAAGTTCACTTTTGTGATTCCAGGTGATGATTGATTACCTTGTTGCTACGGCAGCCTCATCACTCCTCCTATATGGCAATGCTTCTCCCCGTTACAGATGTTGTTCCTCACTTCTTCATGGGAATTTTCTGAGGGAGGGAAAGCATAATATTTTGCCACACTCTGTAACCGCAAGGATTTCATATGCGTATGGAATGTTCCTGTAATGAGAGATTTGACCCGGTCGGTGATCAGCATTGGGATCTACAAAAAAGAGAATGAAACTTTGATGTGTAAGGGAATTTAGAAACAGGAATATCATTTGAAAAGCATGTTGATGTATTAACTTTGCTGATGTATGATTATTAAATATAACAATGCTAATCCATTATTGAAATGAATCCTAGCCAGGGAAGAGATATATTTTTGACTTGTTAATAACTATTTGCCTCTGAAAGGTCCAGAAATGAGAAAAGTTGTGTAAGGAGGAGCTAGTGTATATCAGTTATTCTATTAGAAAAACATCGTGAGTGTGGGTGAGAGGTTATAGCAAATAGATGGTTTTTCACTAATTTGAACTATCTTGAAGAGTATTCTTTGCCAACTCCCGCAAGCCTTTAAAAAAAATATTTCCACCTGCTGTGTTCATCATTTCATCTTCAGAAACAGTTTTGCCTAAGAGGCAAAGAAATAAGCCTTTAAGAAGTGTGTTGGTTGAATAGCTGAACAATTTGTACTTTGTCTTTTAATTATATATAATGAACTTAAAGATACACTCAATTTTTTATTTACATTTATGTATTTTCTCCTTTATTCTGACCTTGGACTATCTGCAAAGACAAGTCTTAGCTTCCCAAACTGTAATTCACACTAGGTCAGTTTCTAGCCAATGCATATTGACACAATTTTATTATAACTAACATCAACTCTTATCAGAATTGGGTTTTATGGGAAGTAGGCACCAAAATTGTTTGATAATAATGAAATGATCGTGGAAAGAGAAGGCTAATGAGGTAGGACACATTTTCTCACATTTACTTTATGGTGAGAGTTGAAACAACTGAAAGCTTGCAAGCAACCAAATATCTAAAAAAGCAGGATTGGTTAGCAAACCGATCGATTGGTCGATCAGAAGGTAGCAACGGGAGTCATCCAGGTTCTTCTACTCCAGCTCGGCCTGGCTTGAATCTGGGGCTTGCTGGAGCTACTGCCCACAACTAGCCACCCTCTGCTTCTAACAGCTGTGTAAATATTGAAATTGTTGGCTGGTTCCCCGTGACCGCCACCCAACATCACTGCCTCAGTCGCTGCCGCCACTGGCCTGACCTTTATCATGATCTCTGACCTCCACTGGCCATGAGCTTGTGGGCATCTTTGAGCTCTGAGCCTTTCAAAGGCTCACTTATGGAGCGATCAGAGATAACGTGGCTTTGGGAACCTCTGACCTAGACTTCCCGCACGTCAGCCCCCAGAGGAGAGCCGGGTGCTGGCGGAGGGATGGAGCCACCCAACCGATGGGCTCAGGCCATCGCGCGCCAGATGATGACACCTGGAACGGCGGCTTCTTGCTCTGGCCTGTGGGTCCCACTTGGGGTTGGAGAAAGAGGGTGGAGAGGTCAGGAGAGGCCCTCCCTGGAACTGCACAGAGGAGCTGCTGGGCCCAGGCTGCCTGGAGAACCGGAGCTGTAGGTCAGATCCATTAGGGACCCGCCAGCACGTGATCAGCTTGTGCGCTCTGGGTGCCCGGACCGGCAGGAGGAGAGCCTGCGGCCTCCAGGCCGGCCGACGGGCCCCTGCCCACAGCTGCGGGTGCAAATTGTCCTCTGTCCACAGGGCACCTGAAGCACCTTTGGGTCACCCTGTTTTTCTTCAACTGATCACAACCGCGTCCTGTTGCTTGATCCTGGTAGTGCCTTTCCGTGTGGGGACAGGATGTGGCACCCTACCCAGGGCACGCCCGCCCTGAACGTCCAGTACAATTGGCTGAAAGACAGGCCGAGGGGCGCCCGGGGGCTCCGCGGTTGAGCGCCTGCCTTCCGCTCAGGTCATGACCCCGGCCCGGGATCCAGTCCCGCGTCGGGCCTCCGCCGGCGTCTCTGCCTCTCTCTGTGTCTCTCAGGAAGAAATAAAATCTAAAAACACCAAAAACAACAACAACAACAACAAAAACAAATAGGCGGATAGAAAGTGTTTAGAGACCACAAGCAAGGCAGGAGGCCCGCGTAGGTGAGGACGGGCCGAGGGGGGAGCCGCGTGGAGGAGCCGCCTGCAGCCCGCCGCGCCCGCCGCCGCCGCCTGCCTCTCGGGCTTCCTCGCGACAGCACGTGCCTCGCGGGCCGCGGCCGGGGCCGGGGGCGCCTCTGCACCTTCGCCCGGCTCCGTGGCCGCGGCCGCCCCCTTCCCTCGCGTTCTGCGGCCCGTCGGACTCGCAGGCGCCCCAGGGTCAGCGGCCCCGCGTGGACGCCGAGGGGGTTGCTGCCAGGATCCTTCCTGCCCGTGAGGCGGGGCGTCCCGCCCAGACTCTTGGCTGTTCCACATCCTCCTTTCGGGAAGCGCCTGCCCACGGCCTGTCCTGTCAGCCTTCGGTCTTTGTCTCATCGATTTCGCATTCATCCAGCAAATATTTGTGGAGGCCCTTTTGTGGATCGGGCGCCGTTTTAAAAGCCGGGACTACAAAGGAAGGTGCTGTCTTATGGGTGGCGGCCCGAGCGGCAGGAGGAGAAACATGCCTACCGCAGCCCTAGCTGCACGGCCGCGGGGGCCATGCTCTTAGGTGACGCTGAGTGAGCCGCCGGCCTGCTGCCCTGTGCCAGCCGGCTTTGTCCTCGCAGTCGGCCTCACGGTGTCCACCGAAAGCGTGTCCTTGTACAGCTGTGGAAACGGAAGCACAGAGAGGTTAAGTAAGATGCCCCACGTCACACAGCTCAGAAGTGGCGGAGTCAGAGTAAAGCCAGAGGGCGTGACCCTGGCTGGTGCCTGCACCCCTGGCCCGCGGCCCCTCCTCCCCCTGTGCTGGAGAGAAGATGTGAAGGGGAAAGAGCCTTTGGTGTATTCTGGCCATTAACAGCACTGTGTGGTGTGTTTTGTGAGTATCTGGCCTCATCCTTGTAAGCTTAAAATTACTAGGATCAGTTTGCCACAAAATATTTAACTCAGATATAGTCAGGTTATGCTTTTTATCTGTGGTTTGTGCTTTTCAGGGCTCATTTAAGGAATAATCTCCTTCAGTGACATCGTGAAGCTGTTACCTTATTCTTTCAGCAGATAGGCACTCGATCACCTACTACGTGCCAGGCACTGTTCTAGGCACTGGATAGATGGTAACTATGCTGACAACAATCACTGCCTTAAGTTTGTATTTTTGTTTTGTTTTATTTGCTTTTTAGATTTTATTTATTTACTTGTTGATTATTTTTATATTTTTTTCAAGGAGGTTCCACATGTGGAGCCCAATGTGGGGCTTGAACTCACAACCCTGAGATTAAGACCTGAGCTAAGACGAAGAGTTGGACACTTAACCAGCTGAGCCACTTAGGCGCCCATAAGATTTTATTTTATTTTTTTAAGTAATCTCTAGGACCCATGTGGGGCCCCATCTTGACAACCCCAAGATCAGGAGTTGCATGCTCTACCTGCTGAGCCAGCCAGGTGCCCCTCATTGCCTTAAATTTATGGTTTTATATATATATATATATAAAATCTTAAATATATATTTTATATATATTTATAAATATATATAAATATATTATATATATTTATATTATATATGTATATATATATTAAAGATTTTATTTTATTTTATTCATGAGAGACACCGAGAGGGAGGCCTAGACACAGGCAGAGGGAGAAGCAGGCCCCCTGCGGGGAGCCCGATGCAGGACTCCATCCCAGGACCTCGGGATCACACCCTGAGCCAAAGGCAGACATGCTCAACTGCTGAACCACCCAAGCATCCCAAAGTTATATTTTTTAAGTTTGGATCTTTAACTCATTTAAAATTTATTTTCATAATATGGGAAGCAGCAAACTAATTTTGTTTTTCTCTGTATAGGAGGTCACTTTTCCTGACCTATTTCCTATTTACTAAAAAGTTCATTTTTTCACCACCATTTGTGATGTAATCATTATTGCATAGCAAGTTCCTGTACCCCATGCGTCGTTGCTGGGTGTGCATATGCTACTTCATTGATTTGTCCATTAGTGAACTCTGTTGTGTTTTTTAAATGTTTACGTTGAAAAGGCATTGTGATTTTTTTTCCAGTGGTTGTCTTCATATTAATTCCTTTTTTAATTGAAGAATAATTCATATACATAATGATGTGATGTTTGTTTTTTTAAAAAAGATTTTATTTATTTTTTATTCATGACAGAGAGAGAGAGAGAGAGGTAGAGACACAGGTAGAGGGAGAAGCAGGCTCCATGCAGGGAGCCCGATGCAGGACTTGATCCTGGGTCTCCAGGATCAGGCCCTGGGCTGAAGGCAGCGCTAAACCGCTGAGCCACCCTGATGTGATGTTTAAACGCATGACAAAATGGTCACTACGATAAATCGTTACCATCGGTCATCACACAACATTGTTTGATATAATTGACTGTGTTCCCTGTGCTGTACGTTATATCCTTGTGCCTTATTTATAACTGGAAGATTATCCATCTCCCTACTCACTTCCTCTCGGGCAGCCGTCAGTTTGTTCTCCGTACCTATGAGCCTGTTTCTGTTTTGTTTTGTTCGTTTGTTTTGGTTTTTAGGTTCCACATATAAAGCATACAGTATTTGTCTCTCTCTGTCTAATTTCACTTAACAGAAGACCCTCTAGGTTTATCCGTGTTGTCACCAATGGCAAGATTGCATTATTTTTTATGGCTGAGTAATACTCCATTGAAAGAGAGAGAGAGAGAGAGAGAGAGAACATGTAGGTTGCTTCCGTATTATGATATGTATGATATGTAATGCTGCAGTAAACATAGGGGTGCATATGTCCTTCTGAATTAGTGTTTTTGTTTTTTTTTGGATAAATACCTACAAGTGGAGTTAGTGGATCATATGATAGTTCTATTTTTCATCTTTGGAGGAAGCTCCATACTGTTTTCCACAGTGGCTACACCAGTTTACACTCCCACCAACAGTGTGCCAGGGTTCCTTTTCCTCCACATCCTCACCAGCACTTGTTATTTCTTGTCTGTTTAATAATAGCCTTTCTGACAGGTGTGAGGTAATAACCTCATTGTGCTTCTGATTTACATTTCCTTTATGAGTGATGTTGAGCATCTTTTTATGTCTGTTGGCCATTTGAATGTCTTCTTTAGAGAAATGTCTATTCAGGTCTTCTGCCCATTTTTAAATTAGATTATTTAATTTTTTGCTATTGAGTTGTAGAGGTTCTTTATTTAACATATTTGTATGTGTTAAGCCCTTATCCCAGATATATCATTTGTAAATATCTTCTCTCACTCAGTAGCTTGCCTTTTTGTTTTGTTGTTGGCTTCCTTTGCTGGGCAAAAGGTTTTTAGTTTGATGTATTTATCATTGCTTCTGTTGCCCTTGCCTGAGGAGAGAGATCAAAAAATAATATTGCTAAGACCAATGTCAAAGAGCTCACTGCCTATGTTTTCTTCTAAGAGTTTTATGGTTTCTGGTCTTATATTGAAGTCTTGAATTCATTTTTAGTTTATTTTTGTATATGGTTTAAGGTGGTCCAGTTTCATTCTTTTACATGTAGCTGCCCACTTTTTGGCACCATTTATTGAAGAGACTGTCTTTTCCTTATTGTATATTTTTGCCTCCTTTGTGGTGGATTAATGGACCCATATAAGTCTGGGCCTATTTCTGGGCTCTTTGTTCTGTTCTTTTGATCTGTGTGTCTGTTTCTGTGCCAGAACCACACTGTATTGGTTACTATAGCTTTGTAGTATAATTTGAAATCCAAGGGTATGAAACTTCCAGCTTTGTTCTTGTTTGAGATTGCTTTGAATATTTGGGGTCTTTTGGAGTCCCCTATGAATTTTAGGATTATTTGTTAGTTCTGTGAAAAATGCCACCAGAGGGTAAAAATGCCATTGGTGTTTTGATAGGGATTACATTGAATCTGTAGATTGCTTTGGGCAGTATAGACATTTTAACTGTATTAATTGTTCTAATCCACCAGCATGATGTATCTATTTGTGTCCTCTTCCATCTTTTTCATTAAATGTCTTACAGTTTTCAGAATATAGGTCTTTCACCTCCTTGGTTAAATTTATTACTATTTTATTCTTTCTGGTGCAATTCCAAGTGAAATATTTTCCCCTTAATTTCTTTTTTTATAGTTATTCATATATAGAAATGCAACGGATTTCTGTATGTTAATTTTGTATCCTGAAACTTCACTGAATTCATTTATTCTAATAGTTTTGGGTTGGAGACTTTAAGGTTTTCTGTATATAGTTTCATGTTATCTGTGAATAATGATGATTCTATCTCTTCCTTTCCAATTTGGATGCCTTTTAACTTTTTTCCCTCATCTAATTGCTGTGGCGAGGACTTCCAATACTATGTTGAATAAAAGTGGTAAGAGTGAGCATCCTTCTCTTTTTCTTGATCTTAAAGGAAAAGTTTCTCCCAACTTTTTTCACTGTTCAGTAGGATGTTAGCTGTGGGTTTGTCATATATGGTCTTTATTATGTTAAGGTACATTCTCTCTATTCCCACTTTATTTTTTTACAGTAAATTGATGTTGTGGGGCGCCTGGGTGTTTCTGGTTGATTACAGTGTTTGACTCTTGCATTTTTTGCATTTTTATTAGATTGGTTTGTGGTTACTGTAAGGTTCATAACCTATGTACGTAGTAACCTGTTGTGATTTTTTTTTTTTTAAGATTTCATTTATTTACTTGAGTGACGGAGAGCATAAAGAGTGGGGAGGGTCAGAGGGAGAAGCAGGCTCCCTACTGAGCCGGGAGCCCAATGTGGAGCTCTATCCTGAGACCCTGGGATCATGACCTGAGCTGTAGGCAGATGCTTAACAGACTGAGCCCTGCAGGGGCCCCCATAGCAGTCTGTTTTAAGTTGGTGTTTAAGTTCAGGTGCATTCTACAGTTTAACTCCTTTGTCACCCACATTTTATGTATTTGATGTCATATTTTGCGTCTTTTGTGTATTTCTTAACTAACCATTGTAGATATAATTGATTTTACTACTTTTGTCTTTTTATCTTCAGACTAGATTTGTAAGTGATTGATCCACTACCTTTTGTATATACAACTATATGTGTGCCTTTACCAGTGAGATTTTTTTTCTTTCATATATTTTTCTATTTCTAGTTACAGCTTTTTCTTTCTTTAAGAAATCCCTTTAATGGGGATCCCTGGGTGGCTCAGCGGTTTGGCACCTGCCTTTGGCCCAGGGCATGATCCTGGAGTCCCGGGATCGAGTCCCACGTCAGGCTCCCGGCATGGAGCCCGCTTCTCCCTCCTCCTGTGTCTCTGCCTCTCTCTCAATCTCTGTGTCTATCATAAATCAATCAATCAATCAATCAATCTTAAAAAAAAAAAGAAATCCCTTTAATTTTCTTATAAAGCTATTCAGTGGTGATGAACTCTTTTTGCTTTTTGTGCTCTGGGAAACCCTTTTATCTCCCCTTCAATTCTGAATGATAATCTTTCTAGATATTCTTGGTTGTAAGTTTTTTCCATTCAGTACTTTGGATATATCATGCCACTCCCTCTGGCCTGCAAAGTTTATGTCAGAAAATCAGCTTATGGTCTTATGGAGTCTCCCTTCTATGCAGCTAGTTGATTTGCTCCTGCTGCGTTTAAGGTTCTCTCTGTAATTTTGACATGTTACTTATAATGTGTCTTATTGTGGATCTCCTTGGGATTATCTTTTTTGGAACTCTCCATGTTCCCTGGACCTGGATATCTGTTTCCATTGCCAGGTTAGGGAGGCTTTCAGCTGTTACTTTTTAAGTAAGTATTCTGACCATTTCTGTCTTCTCCTTCTAGGGCCTCTGTAATGCAAATATTAGTATGTTTTATATTGTTCTAGAGGTCCCTTAAACTATCTTCATTTTTCAAAATTCTTTTTTCGTTTTGCTGTTCAGTTTGGGTGATCTCCACTACCCGGTCTTCCGGTCCTCTGATCTGTTCTGCATATTCTCGCCTGCAGTTGGTTCTCCCTAGGGTTATTTTTCATTTAGTTAACTGTATTCTTCAGCTCTGGTTTTTTGATATTATCTGTCTTTTTGTTCAAGTTCTCACCGTGTTCACCCATTGTTCTCTCAAGTGCATTGGGCATCTTTATAACCATTACTTTGAACTCTTCAGTGACAATGCTTATCTCCATTTCATTTAGTTCTTTTTCTGAGGTTTTGTCTTGTTTTTCTGTTTGGAACATATTCCTTTGTGTATGAATTTTGCCTAGCTCTCTGTGTGTGTTTCTAGGTACGAGGTTAGTTCAGCTGTGTCTCCTGGTCTTGAAGAGGTGTCCTTATGTAGGAGATGTCCTATGGAGCACAGAAGCTCCAACCCCCTCGCCACCAGAGCCAGGTGCTCCACAGGTGCCCTCTGTGTGGGCTGCATGTGCTGCTCTGTTGTGGCTGGGCTTCCAGTGATGGGGGTTTGCTGCTTGGCAGGCCTGGCCCCCGGCCTGGCTGACTTTGAGATGCTGCCTGGACTGCTGTGGGTGCACTGGTGGGCAGGGTTATCAGCCTGTCTGCTGCGGGGCTCAGGGAGGCACAGGGTTGTGCAGGGCTCTTAGCAGAACATGCCTCTTGCCTCTAGCAGTCTAGAGAGGAACAGTCCCAAAATAGCACCTGCTAGTGCCAGGATCATCATGGCTCAATGAAACAGCAGAAATGGCTAACACCAGTGTCTCGGTCCTTGGGAAGAGGCCCAGCTGCCTCCTGCCTATCTGGAGGGCACTCAAGATTAGTAAATGGGTCTTCTTGACCTGGAGTCTATGACTTTTCTATCTGGAGCTTTTGCACTCATTTCCAGATCTAGTGAGTCAGGGCACTGGCCCTTTCAGAGTAGGTTTTCCTTTCCCTACAGCTCTTTAGTTTTCCTGAATGTACTCCCCATTGGTTTTCAAAGCCAAGTATTTTAGGGACTCATCTGTCCTATGCGCGATTTAAGCATTGGCACCTGGTTTGGAGCTCAAATCTCTTGCTTCTTCGGGGAAAATTTTTTTCTAGCTTAGGCCACTCCTGACTGTGGAACTCCATGGTTGGGGGGTGATATTTTCTTTCTTCAGCAAGACCTTATCTCTACCTCTTCTCCCCATCTTGGTGCCATCCCTTTCGCTGTGGCTCTGTTCATCCAGTTTCTAGGATGAAACTTCTATATATAGGTGTAGATGTGTTGCGTCTGTAGGAGGAGGTGAGCTCAGTATCTTTTTATGCTGCCGTCTTCAACCCTCTTCCACAGTCTTTGTTCTTGGCCATTTTAGGCATCGTAATTATTATAGGTAATTCAGAAAATGCATGAAAATACAACAAAACTTATCTATAATTCCATTGTTTTCTATGCAGAAGTGGGGAAAAATTAGGAAATTAAAATATCAAATGGCTAATCGTTTTTGTGAGGAGGAACAAGTGATCTCTGGTGGAATCCTGTGAAATCTAAAATTATTATATTGGGAATTCACATACTTTAAATCGAATTCCTTTGATGTCACTCTTAAGATTAATGTATTAGTTATGATAGGCTAAACTGCTATGGCGAGTAGACTCTAATGTGTAATTTGCTCACTGCAGTGAAAGTTTCCTTCTTATTCACATGATAGCTGCAGGCAGGGTGTTCAGATGGGTGGCAAGAAGACTCTCCTTTATTCTGTCAATCAGAGCCTACCACTCTCCCATCATGTGGCTCTCCCATCCTCTGTGGTCCCATCCTACGCCAGTGTCCCTCCCATCAGCATGTGGGAAGGGAGAGAACACCCCAGAGTGTCTCTGAGTCAGCAGGAAGTAGCAGACCTCACTCCCACTCCCAAGAACTTAGTCACATGACCATACCTGACCTTGAGCGAGCTGGAAAGTGGAGTCTAGTTGTGAGCCCAGGAAGAAGGGGAAGATGGATTTTGGAGTCCTCTCGCAATCTCTGCACCATTTATTTATCCTGGAGCATCTGCACAATATTTGCGTGGCTGTATTCCATCCCATTCCATTAAGTCCTGTCTATGGAATCCTTGAATATTTCTTTGAAGAGATTTGCTCAGTTTGCATATTAAATATTTTCCCATTTCCATGGCTGAGTGGGAGTTTATTGGTTTACCCCTTAGTGGTAAATGTGGTCTGAATATGCCAAAGATTCTCTTGTTGGCACAGGCAGAAGGACCTGTCCTCCCTGGGGTAAGAAAACTGAGAGACTTTATGCTATGAATCTTTCATGTGAATTCTTGGGGAAGCGGGAGGTACAACTTCTGTTCTCAAAGAACAGATCTTTGTAAAAGGGCTGAGTGATTTCCATGGCTAAACTGTGGTTAGCCATCAGTTTTGAGCCCTGAGAGTCTGAGTCAGTTTTTCTTCATTGGATTTCCAAGAAGAGTCTTCTTGAGCAGGGATTTTTTTCTTTATTATCTCGAGGCCCCAGCAGCTCTCTCCTGCCCTGGGGCCGTGACATCTCTGTATGTCACATGCTCCTACTGGTCTGCAGGAGGCAGGCATCGATGGGCCGCCATAGCCAGCTCTTGGTCTGCGTAGGCTTTGGCATCATCCTACCACCTACAGGAACAGGAGTTTCACTTGCCAGGGTCTTTTTTAAGATTTTATTTGTTTATTCACGAGAGACACACAGAGAGAGAGGCAGAGACCCAGGCAGAGGGAGAAGCAGGATCCATGCAAGGAGTTCTATGCGGGACTCGATCCTGGGACTCCAGGATCATGCCCTGAGCCAAAGGCAGATGCTCTACCGCTGAGCCACCCAGGTGTCCCTCATCTGCCAATGTTTTAACAGCTTTGTTGACAATACAGTTCACATACCCTACAGTTCACCCATTTAAAGTATAGAGTTCAGTGGTGTTTAGTATTTTCACAGAGTTGTACAAGCATCCCCACCATTAATTTCAGGACATTTTCATCACCCCCCAAAAGAAACCCTGTGTCCCTTAGTTGTCACTCCCCACTCTTCATCCTTCAGCTCCTGACAACCACTAGTCTGTTTTCTATCTCCATAGATTTGCCTGCTCTGGACATTTTGTGTAAATGGAATCCTGTAATATGTGGTCTTTAGTGATTGGATCCCTTTACTTAGTCTGATGGTTTCAGGGTTCATCCATGTTGTCACGTGTGTCAGGACTTCGTCTTTTGTTCCAGTCTTATTCTGTTGTATGGATATAACACATCTTCTTGATTCGTTTATCAGTTGGTGGGCATTTGGGTAGCTTTTGCTTTTTGGCTGTTGTAAATGATGCTTCTGTGAACTTTTGTGTACAGGTTTCTAGGTGGATGGATGTGTTCGCTTCTCTTGGGCACATACCTCAGAGTGGAATTGCTAGTGATGTGATAACTCTGTGGTTAGCCTGTCTTCCAAAGCACCTGCACCATTTTTCATTTCTGCCAACACTGTGTGAGGGGTCTGATTTCTCTACATGCTCGCCAACGCTTGGTATTACCTTTTGTTATTACAGTTATTCCAGCAAGTGTGAAGTGGTCTGCCTGTCAGTTCTCATTTCCAAGTTGGAGTCTGCTGGATGCTTCTCGAAAATGGAGTAGTGGTTCACCTTCATTCAAAGGGTGGGGGATTTCTGCTTCTTTTCACTGCGTTACTACTATCAGACATGTCTGGCAGTGTGGAGGAGGGAATGGCTCATTTAGTGCCCATGAGAGAAAGGGGGGAAAAACCCAGAAAAACCTTGGTGCACTAGAGTTAACAAAAATGAGTGCAGTTTCTCCATTATACCAATATAAGATAGTATCATTTTAACAAGATAGTGTTGGGGTGGGGGAGGGGAGTTGTGGTGTGTAATACCAGACCCCAAATACAACTTAACAGAAAACTTCCATTGTACCAGCGTCCTAGAAGTTACAGAATCGGTGCTAAACATATTTAAGGAAATTTTGGTGAAATGATCTGGGATTTTTTAATTTATTTATTGTCTCTGTATCAATTCCAGTTTCCATGAGTTGGTTTCATTCATCTTTTTTTCTTTTATAAATTTATTTTTTATTTTTTTTTTATTTATGATAGTCACAGAGAGAGAGAGAGAGGCAGAAACACAGGCAGAGGGGATCCCTGGGTGGCGCAGCGGTTTAGCGCCTGCCTTTGGCTCAGGGCGCGATCCTGGAGACCCGGGATCGAATCCCACATCAGGCTCCCGGTGCATGGAGCCTGCTTCTCCCTCAGCCTGTGTCTCTGCCTCTCTCTCTCTCTGTGACTATCATAAATAAATAAAAAAAAAAATTAAAAAAAAAAAATTAAAAAAAAAAAAAAAAAGAATTCACATTTATATGAATTAAAATTTAAAAAAAAAAAAAAAAAAGAAACACAGGCAGAGGGAGAAGCAGGCTCCATGCACTGGGAGCCCGACGTGGGATTCGATCCCGGATCTCCAAGATCGCGCCCTGGGCCAAAGGCAGGCGCCAAACCACTGCGCCACCCAGGGATCCCTGTTTCTCTTTTTTTGGAAAAAAAAAAATTGATTGATATACATAGGACCAAAATTTCTGGATTCTTCATTGGTCCTGATTCTTCATTTCTTTTCTTTGGGTAGGCATCCATGCCAGTCATAACTTCTCAATTTGTATCCCTCTGAATGAAAGCATTTTGGAAATTTGGAGATATTTTGCACTAGGTGTATTGTTTAGGAAATTTGGAGATATTTTACACTAGGTGTATTGGACGGAAGAGCTGTGAGGTCCTGGGTTCCCAGTGGTTTCTAGAAAAGCCATAACCAGCAGCAGTAAAAGAATTGAGCAGGACAGAGATAATTCCCTGGATTATGAAGCCAACAGTATGTCCTTGATGGCTTTAGTGGTAACTTTAGTTACTCTGTCCCATTCCCCTACCCTGCACCCAGCACACTATTGGGCACATAGTAGATACATAAAAAAGATGTAATATATAGTAAGTTTACCCTGCAGGTAGGGAGAATTGTAGCTTTCAGAGGTATTTTACCACCTGGTAGTAGGCGATTGGAGTCCTCTCAAGAGCCAGAATTCACTCATTCATTCAACAAGCATTTGTCATAAAAATTTACTAGTGTCAGTCATTAAAGCATTACAGATGTTGGGGGATGCAAATGTGAATAGCTTTCATCTGTACTCCGCCCCCAGCCCACCCCCGTCACTGATACAGCACAGACATAAACCACACAGCCACAGTTCAGCAAGTTCAATACTGTACCAGGCGCCAGCCATGGGAGCATTGAGGGCGGAAAGCCTGAAATACCCAGACTCCCAAATCAGAGAATTCACAACACCATACTTATCCACGGCAGATTTCCAGCTCCGCTATGTGGTTCTGATGTGTTTGTTTAAGCCCAGTTGCTAGTCAGATATTTATGGTTGCCTTTAGCCACCAGATGATTTTAAATGTAAACATCACAATAGTACAAATTTGATCCTACTCAGATTTGATGAAAATAAACCACTCATTTTGGGGTGGAAATGCATTACTGTTTTTAGAGCACTAGGGTACCATTTGGCAGGGTCTTCATGCATCTCCAAAAATGTACACACTACTTTCTACTTTAGGAATAGGGAACTATGAATCTGTATCTCGAGGGCTGTTCTTCAACAGTTTTTCTCACTATGGAAGATACCTTTCATATTCTGACTTCACAGAGGAATGAATTATCCATTTTAAAATAGAAAAGTTTATGATTTTAGTACATAGTAACTGATGGAAAGAGGAGTCCCTTTATGACCTACCTGCTAGGTGATAGGCTAATGCTTCGTATCAGTTAGTAGACTTTAAGTCATCCTGTGCTTAAAACAAAAAACCTCGCAATTCTTTTATTTTTTTAAGATTTTATTTATTTATTCATGAGAGACAGAGGCAGAGACACACAGGCAGAGGGAGAAGCAGGCTCCCTACAGGAAGCCTGATACAGGACTCGATCCCAGAACCCCAGGATCATGACCTGAGGCAAAGGCAGATAGATGCTCAACCACTGAGCCACCCAGGTGCCCAAGCCTTGCAATTCTGTTGTGTAAGTCACCAAAGATTTGTCTCCCGTGCATTCTGTGTGTGTGTATGTGTGTGTGCAGGCAAGGGCCTCCAGAGGTACTTGGGGACCTAGCGAGGCAGGAGGCTCCATCCCCATGTAATGGCCATCTTCTTGATTCAGAGCTGCAGGGCTTGGCTGGTCAGCGGAGAAGAAAGTATAATGGCGCTCCCAATTTTCACCTGGGAGTGGCACCTGTTACCTGTCATTTCCCACCAGCTAAGCAAACTGCCTGCCCGCGCCTCACTTCCAAGCAGGTGGGGATGTATATGCATCATACTTTCTAGTGCCCACAGGAGAGGAGATTCAGAAATATTGGTGAGCAGGAATACTGTTTAGCACACATCTGAGTAGGAAAAAGCCAGCTTTCCCACTGTGTTTCTCCTTGACCTTCACATTGCTGCCACGTCACCATGACACAGGTGTGGGGGCTTCCCCACCAGGCAGTGTTGCCATACCAGCTGGGTGCCCTGCACATTGATGCAGCTCCCGTACTGTCTTCCTGGAGGTAGTCCCACGTGGCTGCCCTCCCGCTGCCTGGGATGCCAGTCCCAGGCCCATGTGGTCACCCCTGTGTCTGACCACCTGGCTAGAAGTTGGGAGGTTACCATGACCGCCTCCTCAGGTTCAATTAATTTGAATTCCCAAAGCTCAGGAAAACAGATGGCTTAGTGTTTACCAGTTTATTATTTTTTAAAAATGTGGTGAAGACTACGGATGCACATTCAGATGGAAGAGAGGCCTAGAGCAAGGTATATGGGAAGAGGCATGGAAACTCCATGCCCGCCCTCTCCAGGTGGGCCCCCCAGCACCTCTGTGTACCCCCCACCTGGAAGCTCTCTGAACCCTGGACGTTTGGGCTTTTTATGAAGGCTTCATGAGTACCCATGGTCGGTGGTTAACTCCATCTCCAGCCTCCTCCCCACTCTCGAAAATGAGGGGTTGGGGCTGACAATTCCAAACTTCTAATCAAGGTTTGGTCTTTCTGATGAACAGAGAATGATATATTTTTTTCTATTTCATACATTTTATAATGAAATGAGAGACGTTCTGTTACTCAAGCTTACACCGTAGGGGAACAGCAGATAAGAACCCCAGGTTAGAGTGTGCTGAATAGAACAACGCTCAGATGACAGGGGGGGGGGGGCTGTCTCTGAGTTAGGGGCACCTGATCCAGATTAGGGGAGGAGCACCTCAGAAGAGGTGATTCTTGGCCTGAATCTTGAATGACAAGCAATTTGCTGGGCATTGAAGGAGGGAAGGGTGTCTGGGCAGGGGAACAGCATGCTTAACTATATAATAACAGTGCCTAGTGTTTATTGACTGGCTTTCTTTGTACAAGCCGCCAGGCTACACACTTACAGACCTGTCTCATTTAATTTCCCATGAGTCTTCCATTTGTGTATTATCTAAATTGCATTAGGAGTATATGCCTCATAAAGCAAGACTTTGTTATATCTTTATGTTCGAGTAACTGTTACTCTGTAACAAACGACAACCATTTTATTAGGCTCACAGAATCTGTGGGTTAGTAATTTGGAAAGGGCCCAGTTAGAGAGGTTCTCCCGGTGAGGGGGGTGGGGGATGTGTGTCTCATGGGGTTCCCATTCAGATTGCAGCTGGGACTGCAGGAAGCCAAAGGCTCCCCTAGACTGAACAGACACCCAAGGTGGCTCACTCATGTGGCCAGCTGTTAGTAGGAGTCAGCTTGTTTCTCCTTCAGTGTGCCTCCCTGGGACCTCACCAGCAGGGCGGGGCTCAGGGTCATCTGATGGAGAGAATGTTCCACAAGAAGTGGATGGGGGCTGCTTGCTTTTCTTACTAGACTTGGAAGTCACATATGGACACATTTGTTGTAATTATGGGTTATAAGTGAATCACAAGACTGTAAGTCCATATGTTCAGGGGAAGGGAATTATAACTAGGGTGCGGGGGTGCAGGAGCACCTTGCTCTGGTTGACCCAAACAGACCAGGGTCAGCCACTCACCGCTGACAAAAAACCAAAGGTAGAGAGATGAATGGTGGTAAACAAGAAAGGACTTTACCAGGAGCCCCCAGTGGGCTAGTGTCTCAAAAAGACTGTCTCTTAAGGGCTGAAAACACTCGCAGGTTTATGTAACGAAGATGTGGGACAAAGGTTGGTGGTACCTGCAGGGGGGCAGTGAAGGTCAAGTCGGTCATTGCCCTGGGGGTCTGGGTGGTCCCTAGTGCTTGAGGATGTCTTTTGCCCAAGTTAAGAGATAAGCTGGAAAGAAGAACCTGATCAGTTAGAAACTATATACTGAAGTCAAAATGGAGGTGATTGGCGTCCTGTCCCCACGTGAAAATGTCATTCCACTTCTATGGAAGGAGAAGGGACAGCGGCCATTTCTTCTGTAGCTACTTCCTGCTGACCAGGGATGACGCAGGGAAGACGGACAGGGCAGCAGGTCTTCGTGTCTCTGGTTCCTCCCGAAATCTACACAGTAAAGGCCTCTCCAGGCTTGTGTGAATAGCACAGGCTCCCATCTGACAAACACAAAAAGTCAAACAACCACCAAAAAGAACAAGAAATGGAGCAATGCTTAGCAGGGCGTATTTCCATTTGGAAGGAGTCAAATTTAGATCCTGCTAAAAGGATCTAGAGCTAGAGCATTTATAGCAGTGATGTGTTTGTTTAAATCTTCTGTGGCTCTGGTTACATTTTTTGAGTAATTTGGAATATAGACACAACATTCTGTTTTAATGAGAGCATGGGTTCCACTTTGGGCTGCAGTCAAAATATCAAGGGCCATCCAGTTTTGAAGGACTACTTTTCAAATGCATGTGGTTTCCTTATGTAGGAGGGTGACTCCATGCCAGGTTTAATTAAAGATGGCCACCGCGTGCTTAGCTAAGGCCTCTATTTGTCATTTTGCATTGATAAGGGGCAGCTCCTGCGACAAATATGATTAAGGGAGAAATCTATCAGGAAACCACTTTGCCTGATGTCTAGCTTTAACAATGTCCTAATTACAAGGAAGCACTGGCAAGTGGGAGACAGCTCCTCCTGGGAGATGTGGGCATCCCCAAGTGCATCGTCCAGTTCAATCATGAGGAACGTGGGCTGTCCACAGTCTCCACTGTCCATAGTTAACCCATGGACTGTGGTCTGCTCTGGCTGTTGAGGAGCAATTTTGCCGTCCCAGCCACATAGAATCAGCCAGGGTGTCAGCTGAGTTATACAACTGTTGGGGAGTCCATCCTATTGTCCAGCTATTAAAATAATCATATGCCCATGGGTCCTGTTATTATTCCCATAGGGTAACAGGCAAGAAGAAAGTCCACACATGAGCTGTTGTGGTGGTTTCTCTGAAGTTTATACTTTAAGCTGTCCAGCTTAGGCAAACAACAAACATTTAAAGACAATCAGAGGTAGAATTTAACATCTCCAAAGGTCTGTTATTGAACTATAATTTTTCTCCCTCAAATCACCCTCATTTCCATCAGAGGTAGCCAAATGAAAGACTAATTTGTAAGACAAGTTGAGTTTTAACAAACTTGGCCTCATTATTTATATACGCACAGTAAGAATATTCACTGGCTGTACAAGTTCTTAAAAATCTGCTTTGCTGGAACTTTTTATAAGGTGTTTCAGATTGAACTTTTAATATCCTCTTAAGGCCAGAAACCAAGCCACATACTTGCTGTCAGAGTTGCCCAGAGTGCCTATGGGTTTGGGCGAATTCCTCTTCTTCAGGTCCCCAAAATATCCTGAAATTTCCTGTACCTGCCAGGAAGTGACATTCTTTACTCACCTGGTGAGGCTGCTGGGACCTGTCAGCAGGGTAACAGGCCAGCATTTCCAAGGGGCTCATTGGCTCCATCAAGTCAACCTCACTAAAGGTCCCTTAAAGCTGTCTAGTCACCTCGGAGTCTGTGCCTGTCTCTCTCTAGTATGACACTTCTGTCAACACCTTGGTAACATACCTTGTGTTTCCAGTGGTGTCCTGTTACAAGAACAGATTGCTATTGAACCTCTGCAAATGATTATAATTGCCACAAAAGAAAGAGAACTTACTGAGAGTTTTTGATTTCTAGAAGGTTTGGAAAGGGAGAAAAGATACAGGTTTCAATTTGTTCACAAAGGAATATTTTATCATATTTATGTAAGTCATAGTTTCCTAAGAGAAACTATATCCTTAAATCTGGAAGAGCAAACATTAGAGAACCAGCAGTGCTTCAAACAAGAGGCACAAGAACTATAATTGTCTTCCTCAATTCATTCAATCTCATGTTACTAATTCCTGTTCTGTTTGAATGCAGCTTTTCTTTTAGTTCCAGAAATTCTTTTTTTTTTTTTTAAGATTTTATTTATTTATTCATGAGAGACACACAAAGAGGCAGAGACACAGGCAGAGGGAGAAGCAGGCTTCCTACAAGGAGCCCAGTGTGGGACTCATTCCTAGGACCCCAGGATCATGCCCTGAGCCAAAGGCAGATGTTCAACCACTGAGCCACCCTGGCATCCCTAGTTCCAGAAATTCTTACCCAGTTTAATTTTATGATTTTAAAGATGTTGGAAACCTGTATTTGTCAAAAGTCTATTCAGTGACTCTCCTTAAGATGAAACACATTATGTAAGATCACCAGCATGGGTAATCATCAATGACTCAAAAATGGCCATGTTTAAAGATCTGGTGAGAGTTTATTATAATGCAGTTAACAAGGAAATCCAATTATTTTGTGACACACATTTCAGTAATCAGAATGTCAAGTGATGACCTTATACCAAGACATACTAAAACTTGAGAGATTTCATCTATTTACTAGAACAGTGATAGCATTTTGCCATACAACATAATACAAGAAGTTTATCATTATTTGTTTGACGGTGTTCCCCAAGTAACTGATCATACCAAATAAACAAGCCTAATTAGTCAAGAAGACTTCATCTAGATTTGAATATGTGGGAACTCTGATTTTAAAAAAACCCTCAGGGCAGCCCGGGTGTCTCAGCAGTTTAGCACCGCCTTTGGCCACCTTTGGCCCAGGGCCTGATCCTGGAGACCCGGGATTAAGTCCCACTCAGGCTCCCAGCATGGAGCCTGCTTCTCCCTCTGCCTGTGTCTCTGCCTCTGTGTGTGTGTGTGTGTGTGTGTGTGTGTCTCATGAATTAATAAATAAAATCTTAAAAAAAAAAAAACCTCAGAAGGTTTTAAAGCACATATACAAATGGGATTGTAGATCATTATAAAACTTAATATTTAATTATCTACTTAACCAAAGTGGCAGTAGTAGATTCTACAGAAGAGTACGTAGTTGTTGGCAAAACTTAGGTTCTTTAATATTGAGAAGTTTCAGTTTTCTTAACTAACCAAAGACCTGCTAAAGACAAAGCATAGAGACTTTAGTTTTCTGGGCAGATAAAGGAAAACAAGCTTCATTTACAGTTTCTTATCAAGAGCAAACCAACAATTCAGGAAGACTTTGTGTTTTTACCAGAAAGATGAGCCAAATTTCAATCTTATATAGGTGTACTTCTAAAATTCATTCATTCCAGGGATGCTTGGGTGGCTCAGTGGTTGAGCGCATCTGCCTTCAGCTCAGGGCATGATCCTGGAGTTCTGGGATCGAGTCCCACATCAGGTTTCCCACAGGGAGCCTGCTTCTCCCTCTGCCTATGGCTTTGCCTCCTGTGTCTCCCTGTCTCTGCCTCTCTCTGTGTCTCTCATGAATAAATAAATAAATAAATAAATAAATAAATAAATAAATATCCTTAAAAAAAGAAAAATTTAAAAAATTAATTCATTCCAGTCTGAGTCCTGACCACACGTAAAATTCTTTTTCAAAAACTCCCTTCATAAACCTCTACCACTTTGTTTTTACATTCACATTTTGTCTTAAGTTTTCCTTCTTTAAATAATCAGTCTCATTTTAGGACAAAATTATTAGCTCTTCCTTCAACAAAAATGTATTCCCATTCCTCATATCTGTCTTATCAAAAACACATCTTGGGGCCCCTGGGTGGCTCAGCCAGTTAGGCATCCAACTCTTGATTTCAGCTCAGGTTGTGATCTCAGGGTCCTGGGATCAAGCCCTGCACTGAGCATAGAGCCTACTTAAGACTCTCTTTCTCCCTCTCCCTCTGCCACTCTGACACGGGCTCTCATTCTCTCTCTTAAAACAAACAAACAAAATGCATCTTACTTTCCCTGCATACAGAATTGCTCTCCTTGTCCCTAAGACTCTCTCCCAAAGTCATGTCGTGTTTTGGTTTATATATTAGGCTCAGTCTTGAAGTCTGCAATCTCATGTAAACTAAGTCTAAGTATGGCTGAGGGCTCTGGGGGTTGATCTGAATACCATACATGGAGCAGGTACCTTGTCCGCTTCCCACACACCCTTTGTGAAATGGTGGACAGATGTAGGAGAACCTGGGCGTGGGGTGGGGGGATAGAAAGCAAACCACAGCCACTGGCCCATAGCAGTTCTGAAATCCAAGCAAGAACCTGTTGGCTGCTCCTGGATTCGGGTTCAGCCCTACTCTCTGGGAGCTGTCCTCCGTGACTCTGGGCTCTGTCCTTTGGGCTCTGGGCTCTGGGCCCTGGCCTTCCAGGCATCCTTCCAAAAGAAAACTGACTTAGCATCTCCGGGAGTAACCTTCTTCTGTTTCTTGCCTGGAAAAGACTGAAGGTCCAAAGGCTTCTGTTGACTTTGTTCAACTCTCTTTCAAGCTGGTGTAATGCTGTTAGAAATGCTTTCCTGCATTTCCATTTACAATCTGCTCTGGTAAACAAAACTACCCTAAAATCCCTTTCAGATAAACCTTTCTTTCTAAGGGGCACCTGGTGAGAATGTTGTGTTTCAAAGATTCTTGGAAGCTCTAATATTTACAGAGGATAGACAAGGCCCATCAAGCCTTTTGTCCATTTGGAATGGTCCAGAGGCACCACCTTCAATCTTCTAAGGTCCTAACAGAGGGTCCTATGGCTCCACCCTCTCATCGATTTTCTGTTCTGAAGCCATTTTTTAAAAGATTTATTTATTTAATAATTTAGAAAGAATGAGTAAGCAAGGGGGAGTTGGAGAGGGAGAGAGAGAATCTCAAGCAGACTCCCCAACCCCACTGAGCATGGAGCCCAATGAGGGCTCGATCCCACAACCCACAGGATCATGACCTGAGCCCAAGCTGACGTCAAGAGTTAGACTCTCAACCCACTGAGCCACCCAGGTGCCCTTGAGGCCATTTCTTAATAGGTCAATATGTCAAGGAGGCAAATATCTCCTTTCCCTTCTGGAGATGCTGGGTATGAGAAGCACTTATTTTTTATCCTGCAAAGTACTGGCTGAGTGTATATGTTCTCTGACTTCCACTCAGAAACTAACTAGTTTATTCTTGAGTTGATCCCCCTCTGGTCTCATTATAGACAGCCAAGCAGAGCTGGCACCTTCAATCTCTGGCCAGAAATCTAGTTAGGTCATCGTCAGCTCATTAGGTACATTTTCTGGTTTTCTCCATTATCACTGGCAGCAGCTTTCTAAATGTTGCTCCTCTAGTACGTAATGAGGGTCTCCTTTCCTGATTCAGGTTTCTGTTTGAAAATGAAGCACTCACTGAAGTAACCATTACACAAAACACTGTGTTTATTTTTTTAGAGTCCTCACCAGTAAGTCTCCTCTCCTTCCTTTTCACCTGGCCTCCTTGGAGCTGTTGCCTTGTGTTTTAGGGTTTTATTAGAGTGGTCCTCCACTTTCAGGCACCAAATTTCTGATCCTGTTAGTATTGCTCTGTGACACAGTCACCACAGAGCTGGTGACATAAAACAGCGGTCAGTCTGTCATGCTTGAGATTCTCCAAGGTGGAAAGGCAATTTCTCCCTTGGCACCTCTCACGCTGGTGCAGGCATGGATCCTCAGAGCTGATTGTCCAACCAGGCTCCCTCCCGCAGCCCTGGTTGGTGCCGCTGCTGCCTGGAGTTCTGTGCACTGTCTGCTGGCCCGGTGGTCTCAGTACTCAGACCTCTTCCATGGCTCCAGGCTGCCCCTAGAATGAGCATCCTGAGGGAGCCGGGTGGACACTGCATGGCCTTTTGTGACCCAGCCTCCAGAATCACATGGCATCGCTTCTGCTGCATAAAGAACAGGTGACAAGCCTGCGCAGATTGAAGGGGAGAGGAATAGACCCCACCTCTTGCTGAGAGAAGGATCAGTGAATTTTCGGACATGTTTCGAAACTGCTTGCACCTGGAACGGCATCTGGTAAAAAGAGAACCTCACTATGTGATGGCATCCAGTAAGTAGGCAGATCTGCCTCTCTTACAATATTTGCTTAGCAGTCTCTGCGCAGTGCAGTGTGACCCCATCAGTTATAACAAGTTATGTTACTTCTTGTATTTACTATGTATTTTTGAAAAGTAGAGATATGGCACTTGGCATTGTATACCTTTTACCCCAAATGAATTAAAAGCTAAATATGATTTTCCAGTAGTCACAAAGTTAGTAGAGGAGAAACATAGAAGGATATTTATGTAGTTTTGCAATAATAGGGAAGGTCTTTCTAAGCAATAGTTAAAAGCTCAGAAACTACAAGGGAAAGTTTTTTAAAATATTAGACTCCACCAAAATTTTAAATGTTTATATAGGAAAAGATACCATAAAAAAATAAACCAGGTAGGGATGCCTGGGTGGCTCACTGGTTGTGCATCTGTCTTCGGCTCAGGAGGTGATCCTGGGATTGAGTCTCACATTGGGCTCCCCGCAGGGAGCCTGCTTCTCCCTCTGTCTGTGTCTCTGTCTCTTTCTGTCTCTCATGAATAAATAAATAAAACATTTAAAAAACAAACAAAAATAAACCAGGTAAGTATTTGCAATCTAAATAATACACAGCAGTCTAGGCAATGTGGTACAGACATAAAGTTGTATCTCATAGGGCTGTTGCAAGGATTGAATGAAAGCACACAAAGTAAAAATACTTCACAACTGGTAGGTTCCATCCATGCTTTTATAAAGGCCACTGACAAATCAATTTTTTTAAGAGATGAGTAATAGAAAAAGGATATGAATGAGCAATCCATGGAAAAATATAAGTAGTTAGTAAACATATGGGAAGATTTATAGCCTCACTCCTGATTAAATAAAGAAAAGTTAAATCAGGGGATCCCTGGGTGGCGCAGCGGTTTGGCACCTGCCTTTGGCCCAGGGCGCGATCCTGGAGTCCCGGGATCGAATCCCACGTCGGGCTCCCGGTGCATGGAGCCTGCTTCTCTCTCTGCCTTGTCTCTGCCTCTCTCTCTCTCTGTGTGACTATCATAAATAAATAAAAATTAAAAAAAAAAAACAAAAACGAAAAGTTAAATCTGCAACGAGACTTTTCTACTTACAAGACTGTCAAAGAGCTCAGTCAGTTAAGCATCTGCCTTAGGCTTAGGTCATGATCTCAGGGTCCTGGGATGGAGCCCTGGGTCAGGCTCCCTGCTCAGAGGGGAGTGTGCTTCTCACTCTCCCTCGACCCTCCCTCTGCTCCTGCTCTTTCTCTCTTTCTCAAATAAAATCTTTTTTTTTTTAAGACTGTCAAAGGTGAATAAGAGTGTTAATATTTCAGTATTGGCAGAGAAGTTGGGAAATTACATTCCCATTTATTTACTGTTCTTTGTTCCTTGATAGGAAAAAAGGTGTATTTTGCCTCTGGCTTTCAGGATTTTTTTCTTTTTCAAATCTCTGATTTTCTGTAGTTTGAAAAGGATGTGCCAATGCCGAAGCTAGTGTGTTTTGGCACATATCCTGTCCAGTGTCTTCTGAGCTTCCTGGATCTGTGGTTTGGTGTCTGACATTAATTGGGGGAAATTCTCAGTCGTGACTCTTCCAGATATTTTTTTTATGTTCCTTCTTTCTTCCTTCTGTTTCTGGTATTCCCATCACGCATGTGTCACACCTTTTGTAGTTAGTTATCCCACAGCCTTTGGATATTCTTTTCTACTTCATCAGGCTTTGTTCTCATGGCTTTTCACTTCTTGAGGTTCCTTTTTTTTGTTCCTGTTTTTGTTTGTTTTTTAGATAGAGTGCATACTTGCCTGTGAGAGTGGGGGTAGGGGAAGCCCAGCATGGGGTGCTATCCTATGACCCTGAGATCGTCACCTGAGCCAAAATCAAGAGATGGGCGCTTCACCAACCGAGCCCCCCGGTGCCCTGCTTTTGGAAATTTCCGTTGAGCTTTTTTTCTGTATTGTTTTGTTTTGGGTTTTTTTTTTGAAGATTGTATTTATTCATTCATGAAAGACACACAGAGAGAGGCAGAGACACAGGCAGAGGGGGAAAAGCAGGCTCCCTGCAGGGAGCCTGATGTGGGACTCCAATCCCAGGACCCCAGGGTCACACCCTGAGCCGTGGGTGGATGCTCAACCACTGAGCCACCCAGGCACCCCCTGTTAAGGTTTCTATTGCTGTATCTTCGAGTTCAGAGATTCTTTCCTCAGTCATGCCCAGTCCCCTAATAAGCCCATCAGAGGCACTCTTCATTTCTCTTACTGTGCCTTTTATTTCTATCATTTCTTTCTGGTTCTTTCTCAGGTTTTTATCTCTTTGTTAATGTTGTTGACCCTTGCATGCTGTCTCCTTTGTTCCTTTGACACTTCCACATATTAATCATAGCTGTTTTGAATTCCTGGTCTGAGAATTCCAGTATCCCTGCCCTGTCTGACTCCTGTGCTTGGTCTTTTTTTTTTTTTTTTTTCCCAAGTGTGTTTTTGGCCTCTCAGTATGCCTTGTAATTTTTTCTGGGTAGCCAGATGTCAGCTACCAGGTGAGCAGAACTGCTCTGGGGGGCCTGCAGTAGCATGGAGGTGAGGTGAGGGCCAGGGGATTCCACAGTCCTGCCTTTGGGCCCCTCCCAGCTCCTAGTGAGTCTGTGCCTCTGGGCTGTGAACTCGTTTGTGTTTTCCTGAATCTTCTCCTACCCTCTTGTGTGACACAGGACGCTACAGTGGGAGCACTGTGTTCTCAACAAGGCCTGGCCCCCAGAAGAAACTAGTCAACCAGAGACTAAGTGACATGGGAAAATATCAAACCCAGCCCACTGTCTTCCCCTCTTTCCCTCCCACTGCCAGAAGCATGGGGGGGATTGTTGTCTGATGTTTGTTCTCAGAACCTGAGAGCTCCTAGAGGTAAAACTCATGAAAGTGTGGGAGATCCCTGTGACTGGGTCTCTGGTCCACATGCAGGCCCCAGCAGTTGGGCAGTTACACATCTGATTTTGTTTGTTTAACATTTTATTTATTTGAGAGAGAGGGAGAGGCAAGACACCCCACACACACACGCCCCCGCAGAGCAGTGAGCCCAACGAACGACGCAGGACTCAACCCCAGGACCCTGAGACCATGACCTGAGCCAAAGGCAGATGCTTAAGCGACTGAGCCACCCAGGCGCCCCCACCTCTGGTTTTCTTACCTGAGTTCCACTCTGCATTCCTGAGACTTTGCTCCGGGAAGCAGCAATGCCCTGTATTCACCTATCTGTCCAATCTTAGTTTGTCCTGTGTCCTTGCCTTTCTCATGGATCCAAGAGGAATTGTTGATTTTTCAGTTAAGATGGAGTGGTGATTTCTAAGCTGCTTACATGCAGAACCAGAAACTGACATACTGTTGCTAGAGTGGATACTGGCACAGTATTTAGTAAAACAATCTTAATTATCTACTAAAAGTAAAAACATGGGTGCCCTTTGACCTAGCATTTCCACCTTTGGACATACTGGCATGAATGCTTAAAGATATAAGTACTGTACTTTTTTTTTTTCAGCATTAAAAAAAAAAGGTTTCATTTCTTTATTTGAGAGGGAGAGAGCATGAGAGCGAGCACAAGTGGGGGAGCTGCAGAGGGAGAGGGAGAAGCAGACTCCCAGCTGAGCAGGGAGCCTGATGTGGGGCTCGATCCCAGAGCCCCGGGATCATGACCGGAGCCAAAGACAGATGCTTCACCAACTAAGCCACCTGGGCGCCCCTGCCGCAGCAGTTTTTAATATAGGAATGGTTAAATACGTTATATTTACACAGTGGAATGCACTCTAGCTGCTAAGAAGAAATGAGGTAGCTCAATATATCCTGACATGGGAAGAAGTCTTAAGACGCCTTGTTAAGTGGAAGGTGAAAAAAAAAGCAAGTTGGCGAATGGTATGTTTAAGATTCCGTTTTTGTTTAAAACTTACAGTGAAAATGAAGGCGTGCTAAGAGAAGAAAGACAGTTTTGGAAGAATATGTACCAGAAAACCCATTGGTTGCCTTTGAGGGACAAATGTCACAAGGCTATTAATACATATCTTGTGTGTCTTGTATGATGCAGATATATTTGAAAATTAGGTAAAAAAGTCAAGAGGGAAAGTAGGTAGCAGCAGATACAGCCATTTGAGGACAACAGAATGGAACTGATCGTTTCCATCACTTCACCCTCCAGACAGGCCGTAGTGCCGTAACCAGCTCGGAACCTCACCTTACCTGCTGGGAGCCCTGTGGTAGCCTAGACCCAAGTAACTGAAAATGGTACATCTCCTTGTGTCTCTTCCGCTGTTTCAGGAGGTGACAGTCATAAGAGGACAAGAGTTCCAGACAGAAATGTTTTACCAGTGGACATTTTCTTCATGTGGAATTTCTTACTATTAATTCCTCTTGCTAAATTCTTTACCAAGGAAAATTTCCCCTTCTACGGAGAAGCGGTTTCTTCGGTTCTGTGATGTTGAGATGAGTGGTTTGTTGCACCCAAGAGATGTTTATAATGGAGTTTTTCACAACACGTAGCTCTCCCTTAGAAGGCTGACTGGAAAGTAGGTTAGCGGCACTGTGGTTAAGTGTGAAAGCTCTTTGACTTCCATTATAAAATATGGTTTCTAGCTACAGTTTCCCTGCTCGGATGATATGTAAGCAGCTGCAGTATGGCTGAGTGGAGACTAATAATTCTTCCTACTTCCTTGTCCTGGTAACTCTCATCTGACTAACTTTCATTTCCCACCTTACATCCTGTTTTGAGTTTCTGGATCTGATCCCATCATGTGCATGTGGAGCGGGGGGGGCTTCCTACATGACACTAGCAGAATTCTCATTTAACTCCATCCTGGAGGTAGCATCAGATTCCTTGAGGTAGGGGTTCAGTCCTACAGGATTGTACACACCCCACACTGCCCCCCACTTCAGATGCCAGCCTCAAACCCAATCAGTCCCCTGCACTTCTGACCGACTGGCTATAAATCAGAGGTTCCCAAGACCCCTTGCTCAGATTCCACTAATTTGCTGGAACAGCTCACAGAAGGGATAGAAACATTTTATTTACTAGATGACAGGTTTATCCTAAAAGGAGAGGTCTCAGGACCGGCCAAGTGGAAGAGATGCTCAGGCCCAGGTGTGGGGAAAGGACGCAGAGTCTCCATGCTCTCTGGGCGCACCACTCCCCCCGAATCTCTACGGCTTCACTAACCCATAAGCTCCCTGAACCCTGTCTTTTTTGGGGTTTTATAGAGGCTGCGTTCTGTAGGCAGGACTCATTAAACCATCAGACATCCTGCTGCTCCCCTCTCCTCCCTGGATGTTGGGGGCCGGGACTGGAATTTCCAACCCTCTGATCACAAGGCTGGCACCACAAGCAACCAGCTCCCATCCATAGGCACTTTCCAAAAGTCACATCATTAACATAAGACATTTTTAAGCTCTTGTCGCTTAGGAAATATGTATGAGGGTCATCTGAATGATCAAATATGTATGCTTCTTAGAAATCACAATATCAGGCATCCTAACACAGTTTTGTTTTGTTTTTCCCCCCCTCCTGGGTATAATTCACATTCTTCTCAATGACTAATTTTATATAATGATTTTTCGTTCTTGTTTGATCCTCTGTAACTCTCCTAACAGAAGTCCTGGAGGGGATTTGGGTGCCAAGAAGAAAAAGAAGAAACAGAAGAGAAAAAAGGAGAAACCAAACTCCGGAGGCACCAAGTCCGACTCGGCTTCTGATTCCCAGGAGATCAAAATCCAGCAGCCTTCAAAAGTGAGACCCCAGTTTTATTTTACCCCCTGCGGTGTTTCAGGCACATGAGAGGCGGACTGTGCCACCCCGCGCCCTGCGGGACCAGAGGGGCGTTAGGGTTGTGCCCTGAGTGCGCGCTAGATGACAGTCGTCACCGGAGGCTTCACAGCCTTCCTGGCGCTGGTGTGGGTACCTAAATGACCAAGAGGTACAGACTGTGTTAGTGTGTGTGTGTGTGTGTGTGTGTGTGTGTGTGTGTGTGTGTGGCTGCGGGCTGCAGTTTTCCTTTTGCTCAGAGCAAATTAGCATGTAGATTGTAGTGCTAGAAGTTAAGTCTCAGCGTGAGTTTGTTAGGTGTGTCTTGTCGTGTTTTGTTTTGTTGTTTTTTTTTTTTTTGAAGTTACACTTAATATGTAATTACTTTTAGTTCAGAAGATATTCACATTTTAATTTTTCTGGGTGTCTGTCTAATTATCTGAATAGCACAACACCATCTGGCAGCAGATTTCAGCGGGAGCAGCCACGGGTAAGTCTTCCGACTTTGAATCCTCAGTGGCCATTCTTAAATTCCATTGCCCAGGGTGGGAAGTGGCTCCCGACAGCCCCCCCCTCCCCCGGAGACATCCCCAGCCAGGACCGAACCTGCAGGGGCTCCGGGGGGCTGATGGCAGGTGCCCCGGCCACCCTGGCTGGGAACACAGGCCTTGAGTGCCAGCCGCAGGAGGCCACTTGAGCCCTCTGGAGGCAGGAAACTCAGAGGGTGAAAGGGCAGAATCAGAAGTGTGTTGAAAGGAAGCACAGATGATTTTGCTGGTTGCAGTCCCACGGCCCTTGTCCTGGAGGTGGTGGTGTGGCCGGAGGGCCAGAGAGTGGCCCGGGGAGCGGGGGCTCCATCACGGCCCCGCAGCTCCTGAGCTGTGTGGGTGCCGCCCTCATCCGCGACGGGGAGGTGACACTTAGATCCTTTCTGTTGAACGATCTTTCTATTCTAAAGCCCTTGTACCTATGGCAGCGGTTACCATTATGCAAGTTTCCTGGGGTTGAAATATTTGTTTCTTACGCTCAGCGTACACCGCCTCGCGCGAAGCGAGTCTTGCAGGCGGTTTTTGCTGTTGTTACTGTTTTACACGTAAGGACCAGGAGTCACTGAGAGGAGACTTAACTTTGCCCAATTTTCCCTGACTACCTGTGTGGGAGTGAGAAGAAAACGGGGTATTCCCCTCTCGGTTTTCAGCTCATCTCTCAGGTAACAAATACTCTATCCACCAGACCTGTTTCCCAAGGTCACCCATATAAGGCAACCCATCACCTTGCAAGACATTTTTCCCATTTCTCAGCATCGCTTCATCAGGGAAGTGCAGGGTCACTTCTCTGTAGTTCTGACCCTCCTTATTGCTTCCACCATCACCATCAGCTTGTACCCCACTCTGCACCCCTAGTGATTTTTGAGCCCTTCCCTTACTTCTGGGTACTTACAAGAAACTAGAGCCAGCCAAGGCAGGAGGAACTGCTAGCGTTCTATGGTAGAGAAATTTTCTTTTTTAATTGACAGTAAATCAGAATTGTTTTAACGTAGGCCTTTCTCTGGTGCATTATTTATTTATTCATTTATTTATTTGAGAGAGGGAGAGAGACAGCATGAAAATCACAAAGGGGAGGAGGCAGAGGGAGAAGCAGGCTATCCACTGAGCAGGGAGCCCAATGCAGGACTCGATCCCAGGACCCCAGGATCGTGACCTGAGCCAAAGGCAGACACTTAACCGACTGAGCCTCCCCGGCGCCCCTCCGTTGCATTTTTTAAAACTGGAGCTTCTTTCCCTTCCCTAGATGCTTGCTCTAGATAACACTGTAGATCACAGTGGTTTGTGTTTAGAAGACACTCTGTTCTGCACTCAACTACCGGAGTCCGATAATACTTGTCTGGATTTTTTAGACTTCTTAGTGGCGGAGGACTTGGACATTTTCCAAGATATTAAATGTAAAAGTTAATAAAGGGTAAAGAGTACAATTGGAGTTTAGTATTCCACTGAGGGAAAGAGGTGTGCCTGATATAGGGATTCAGTGGCGGGAAGCTAACATGGGGTTGATACACTTCTCACCTTCCCTAACACTAATTCATTTCTCCCCAGGCGGTGCTGCTGTGGAAGGTGAATGGATAGGTTTGAGAACGTATCGTAGCTGAATTTTCCTTTGCTGCTTTGTCACCATGGATTTGAAAACTGTGCTTACTTGTATCCACTTCAAGAAAGCACTTAAAATAGTGAGCGTTCAGATACAAATCTATCATGAATGGTCATTTTATGTAAAGACTGCTTGTCAGTCTGGTGAGGCTAATTAGGTGGAGTTGAAACCACTCTGATACCACTCATGGAGTTGGGATATCCTTTGGAATAAAGTTGGCTCCTTTGGAATAAAGATGCCGATTCATGGTAGTCGCAGAATAGCTTGAGTTTAGTATATTTGTGATCAAGAATTTAACTCCAGCATTAGGAAGGAAAACATGCTGTTTGTCCCATAACAAATTCAGTGCAAGCATTGTAGGTTCAGATTTGTCTTTTTAAAGATAAATGGGTGCATGTTCAAGTGTTACTAACTGAAATACACTATATTCAGAGTTCCCTTTTACATTGTAGGTCTTCTAATGCATTGCCTTGTTAAGAGTTCAGATGGATATAAATTTTATTTTGAAAAAAAAAATTTAAAAAAAAATTTTATTTTGCTGGTATTCAGTAACTCTTATGTTGGAGGTTCAGAGGAGACCAGAGCAAGAGAAATCTAAAAATACAATAAATGGGAACAGCGAAAGTATTTTGTTATGTCAGTATATGTAGCTGAAACCATACCTCTATGACTTAGACCTCTATGGAAATACAAGAGAAATGTCTTAGAAAATTGTGACCCTCCTGGGTGATGCTGTTAGACTCATAAATGGAGACAGTAAGACAATGAACACATCTCTGATTAGACTCCAGCATTTTGTATCCTTGAATCATTTTAGTGGCAAGGATCCTAAGCAAACCCAACAATAGAGCAAACACAGGGCGGTCTGTATGAAATAAGCCCTGTTTTGTACTGTGTCAAATGGGTAAAGTTTCCCAAGTTAAAGGATAGACTCCAGACCACAGACATCAGATTCAAGGTTGAACAGAAGTCCAGAACTACTGTCAATAAACCAGCAGGGTCAGTGATACCTTTCCTTGGTAGCTGTGGGATGTTGACATGCAGGAAAACGGGGGGGCTCTGAAGTTCTTGTTAACCACCTCTGAACTTCAGTGGAGAGCATTCTTTGCGTGGCATCAAAATACTAAAATAATAATTTCGTGTACTGAAAACACTCTGTGATTTTCCAATCCGGCCCTGAGTGCTACTCTCTCGGTTCAAGTATCGTAGTCCCACTTTCCATTTGAGGGACTTTCCAAAAAAAAAAAGAAAAGAAAAAGAGCTGAAGAATCTGCAGAGATAAGAGGGATATTGGCTTGGAGGAAGGAACTTGAGAATCGAAAGGTATCATCAGTTTTCCAGACTGAGAATATGTTTTACTTAAAAACGTTAGTTTCCAACACTCAGGGTGGGGAAAACAGGCTGTGGTTGCCAAAAAATCTAAACTCAACGGAAGAAACTGCTTGTTCTAGTTGGAAGATTTGTCTCTGGAGAAGCATCTGGGCTGGGAGAGGCAGGGTGTGGTCCAGGAGGAAGGCATACTTAGAGATTTTCTTTCTTGATTAACTTCCTTCCCAGCTCAGCACTCATTCACATTTCTTTCTTTTTTCCTTTCCTTTTCTTTTCTTTTTTCTTTTCTTTTCTTTCTTCTTTTTAATGAACTAAAATTTCCTTCGTCTGCCTTATTTCCATTCTAGCTCGTTCTTTCCTCTGTCCTCACATTGCTACTACAGGGCATTAATCTCAACAATGAAACCAAAGGTGTGCCTGACTGGCTGCCACCTGGTAGTAATGCATGCATGCATGTCAGTCCTCTCTGTTGCTCGGCTAGTGCGGGAGAGGACCCTCTGCAGATGGGTGGGACCCTGCAGCCCCGGGTGGTTGGCTTTGCTTCAGATTGCTCAAAACCTATATCAAAGCCTCATTAAAACCACTGAGTCGTTGTTACCTTTAACATACTGTGTTTGCTTCTGTTTTACTATGTTAGCATCCTTGAGCCCGAGGTCCTGACCAGGCTTAGAGGAAGATTGTTGGTGTTTCAGTGTTGTAGTCTCCAAGGTGGATGCACGTGTATCTGCCCCAGGTTTGGGAGTGGTGGCAGCTTCCTCATTTTTGTGTCTGTGTGTCTTTGCTGTTGTAGAATCCCACCATTCCAATGCAGAAGTTACAGGATATCCAGAGAGCAATGGAGCTGTTGTCCGCATGCCAGGGCCCTGCCAGGAACATTGATGAGGCTGCCAAACACAGATACCAGTTTTGGGACACACAGCCGGTACCCAAATTAAGTAAGCTTTTCTGCCTCCCCCCTCCTCCAACAAAAACAGCTGGGTTAGCAACAAACAAACAAAAAACACAAAAGAAACTTAACTTACATAATTTGTTTTATACCGCAGATTAGCAATGTACACAAAAGTCCTGTTTTTCTTCTTAAAATATAAATATTGGGTAGTGACATTGGCTTTCAGTAGAAACAACTTTAGAGTTTCATTCCTCTTTCTATTAAAAAAATCCAGTTTCTCCCTCTTGAAACATTATTGTATTAAAAATATATATAAAAGACAGAGTCTCAGAACCTCTCTTGGTCCTGAGCTTCATAGAATTGTTTTTCCTGTGCATAAATTTATAGCAGTCTCACATCTGATTTATTTCAAAGATACAGGAAATTTGCCCTGTTAAATCTTATTGAAATGGAAAATTTTGGCGCAGCTTAACAATAGGATTCTGCAGGCTCACTGCTGGTGTTAATTCCTAGCAGCTCAACAGCTGTGGTTCAGTAGGGACCTTGGGGGCCCCTTGGGGGCACCCTGGGGACTCCTCTGTGCAGGGATGTCTGGGCATCAGGCCTCTCCCCTCTCCCCTCCGCACTCGGCCTGGTCCCTCACCTTCCACTCAGACTCTTGCCTCATAAGTTTCCGTAAACATCATTTAACTCTTCCCTTGTTGCAATAAAAAATGATGCCATAAATGCACTAAAATGTTTATGACTGTATTAAAAGCTAAAACCTACTGCTTTCTGTTATCCTCATATGAAGATAGATGATAATTATTTCTCTGTCTGGCTGTTCTTCCTCCTTGATTGTTTGGGTTCCAGAACGTGTAAGATGAAGGATTGTCATCCAGATCTTGTAATAATAGTCCAGCCATGTACAAATTATCAGTTTTATCACATAAAAATCAGGAAACGATCCTTGTCTGCGCCCTCAAATGATGGTTTTCAAACTTTTTGAAGTTACCAGGCCTCTCCCAGCCATGTCCACCCCATGCAACTTCAAAAAACACGGGCTTGGGAATGTGAAAGATAGAGGAAAACAGTTATCCTCACTTGTCTCTTCTTTCAGGCTCTAGAAATACGTGTGTTCGGTAGTGGAGGGAGACTCCAGTATGAATTTACAGGGTTTAAAATGCTGTTGAATTGAGTGAGCTAAAGGGATGTAGGGTTGATTGATCCAATGTATTAGGTTTAGCTGCACATGCTTGGCAAGCTGCTGGTGGCTTTTAGGTCACTGCCCCAGGGGCAGGAAAGCCCAGCTGGCACCAGCACATGTCTTTGGGAAGATAGGGGGCATGCGTCACATTTTGGCGCCCCCTCCCTAAATACCTGTGGGATTCCCCTAGTTCCAGGGGGAACACCTGGTTTGCATCTCAGTTAAGGCAGCATCAAGGTTGGTGGCAGCAGAGGCAGCATCCCCCACCACCACCACCCTCACCCCCCACCCCACCCCCACTGTTGTCCCCAGTGTCCGGTGGGTAGCCAGGCTCTGAGGGGATCTCCTGAAAGGAACTCCAAGGGAACAGCTGAGAATCTGGCTCACCAGCGAGCTGGTGGAGGGGCAGTGAACTTCTGCTTCAGTGGAAGTGACAAAGTCAGGGGGAAGAAAGAAAGAGAAAACGAAACCCCTCGGAGCTGTTGCAGACCTTGTGGCTTCCACCAAGAACCTGTACCTGAAGGTCATTTATTCAGCAGATCCCTGTTCCTTTTTTCCTCCTGGTTCTGTTTATTTATCCTTTGGGGTGTCATTGTCATTTAGCAACATATTAGCTTCAGGGGTCAAACAGAATGATACCACATTTGTGTACATTGTCAAATGACCCCCACGGGAGGTCTACTAACCATCCCTCACCACACCTAGTTACAGATTTTTTTTTCTTGTAATAAGGACTTTTAAGATCTCCTGTCTTAGCAGCTTTCAAATATGCAATGCAGTATTATTAACTATAATCATCATGCTGTGTTTACATCCCCTGAACTTACTTGCTTTATAACTGAAAGTTTCTGCCTTTTGATCCTCTTGACTTATTTCACGCTCCCACCCCTGCCCCCTGCCAACTGCCAGTCTGTTCTCTGTGTCTAGAAATTCAGAATTTTTGTTTTTTTAGATTCCACATGTAAGTGAACTCATACAGTATTTATCTTTCTCTCTCTGACTTATTTCACTTCCTGTACTGTCTTCAAAGTCCATCCATGTGGTCGCCAATGGCAAGACTTCATTCTTTTTTATGGCTGAGTAATAGCAGATCAGTGTTGAGTATCTGTTGTTAAATGCCAGGCGCTGGGGAGCGTGCCAGGGGAACAGTGATGGGAAAGTAGGAAAGTAGGATGAAGACAGTGGCCAGGCGGGGATGGAGGGAGGGCCTCCTCCAGGTAGGAAAAAGCTTGAGTCAGGGAAGGATGCTGTGGGAAAGTGATGTGTAAGCTTCTGTCTGCAAACCCTCAAGCGGCCCACCACGTGGAGAGCGGGGGAGCCCCCCGCTCTAAGAGCAGAGGGAACCCCCAGATGCCATGAGCTGGGGCCAGTGTGGATGAACCCAGAGAACAAGGCCAGGCAGGGCCTGGGTTCTATCCCAGTCACACTGGGAGGCAGTGGGGAAGGATCTGGAAAGGGCACCCTCGTGGAAACCACGAGACGCTGATGTTTTCAGCTGGACTGCCAGCAGCCCCTGTGGAGAGAAGTCAACAGTCCTGAAATAAGTTCTAGGTTTTGCAGGGTGGGGTCAGAGGTCACCTTGTCACCCCCCACCCCCAGGTGTTTGAAATGCAGAGTAAGAAGAGAGCCCATCTCCAGGCGGTCATCAGACCCACGCTGTCCGCTGTGGTGCAGCGCCATGGATCTGTCACTTAGGGGTTGAGACTATCCCTGGCATGTCGTAGTAGTACACACCCTGTCATTGCAGGAGAAAGGATTTCTCCCTCTAATTGGTGAGATGGCAGCTCCTCTCCACTACCGGTCTCACTCCGGAAGGAGCTGAAACAGTGGTGAAACCCCAGGGCCCTAGAAATGATGTCGTTCTCTGTATCGGACCACTTTGGCCATCGGAATACACTATAGTTGAATGTTCGTTCGTTCTCTCCTCTGCCCCGCCGCAGACGAAGTCATCACGTCCCACGGGGCGATCGAAGCAGATAAAGACCACGTGCGCCAGGAGCCCTATTCCCTGCCCCAGGGTTTTATGTGGGACACCCTAGACTTGGGCAACGCCGACGTGGTGAGTAACGCTCCTCGGTTCGACACCTGCCATGGCACAAATTGCTTCCAAGTGGGTGGCGAGCACTGTAGACAGGACACTTGCTTGGTCTTGTAGCTCAAGGAGTTGTACACGCTGTTAAATGAGAATTACGTGGAAGACGAGGAGAGCGTGTTCCGGTTTGACTACTCACCCGAGTTCCTGCTGTGGTGAGTCTGGCCGGACGCCGGGGGGAGTGGGGGGCAGGGGGTGCCCTGGGTGCGGGCAGTGGCAGGGTGGCGTGCCTTGGGCTCTCCCTGGGTTCCTGGACACTAACCTGCACCTGTCTTCCTTGCCTGCGTTGACCTCAGGGCGCTGCGTCCCCCAGGCTGGCTCCTTCAGTGGCACTGTGGGGTCAGAGTGTCTTCGAACAAGAAGCTAGTAGGGTTCATAAGTGCCATCCCCGCCAACATTCGGATTTATGACAGGTGCCTATTAAAGCTTGTCCGTGTCAGTTTCGATGTGTTGCTTTTCCAAGAATTGCAGTTACAGTGGGCTTTTAAAGTGACTTACTCAGATTGTTCATAGTGAGGGAGGTTGTATGGGGGGGAGGGGTCTAAGGGAACTCTCCTTTCTGCTTTGTTTTACTAAATCTAAAATTGCTCTAAAAAATAAGGTTGATTTAATTTTTAAAAATTGGACTGTGAACAACAAAAGAGGATAGCTGTAGCTCATAAATGCACACACACACAGACGCTTGTTTTTTTTTTTAAGATTTTACCTATTTATTTGAGAGAGAAAGCAGGTAAGCTAGGGGAGAGGCAGAGGGAGAAAAAGACTCCCTGCTGAGCAGGGAGCCCACTGCAGGATCATGACCCCAACGGAAGGCAGATGCTTAACCTATTGAGCCACCCAGGTGTCCCACACAAGATGAATTTTACATACTTGTGTGTACATATGTATCAAGATAAAGAAAGCCGTAGTAGGTATTTCAGATGTATTTATATAGAAAAAAATTACCTTAAAAGATTTTAGGAGAGATTTTTTTAAAAAAATCTTTTGATCCATAGGACAGCTTTCTTGCATTTTTGCTCCCAGAAAGTCAGAGATCTAATGCATAGTAGGGCTGTTTACCTTTCTGTATATTGAGTGAGTTTCTTTGCTGCTAAAAAACATTTGATGTCAAGGGATCTCTGTGCCACATGGAATGCTTGCATATCTGAGACCAGAGCAGGGAACAGACTTTGAAGCTCTGGAACATTTACCGCAGCTCAGAGAAACACCTGCTTTCCTGTGGTCAAAGCACCTCTCAGGGATCCTAGAGATTGCATCATAGTCCAAAAGAAACATCTAACCAGATTGTGCAGATGGCTGACCCAGTTATTGTTCTAATTGCATACATTACAGGGAAAAAAAACAGATGTAGAAACTTTGAGGCACATCTTACCCATTTTCTAAAGTGAAAACGTACCAAAACAAAGTCTTAAATGTTTTTAGAACAAGGGGTTTGGGTCTCCATGGCCTAGAGTTGTAATCATTTTGGCAGGGGATTTGGGGACTAGCATATCTACCTGAACTTGTGAAATGTCTAAATGATGGGCTGTTTTTGTTAAATATTGTGTTGAAAGGAGTCCCTCAGTTTCTTATTCTTTGAAATTTTATGGGTGTTGTCTTATTTTTTAAAATGGTTTCATCCTGCATTCACTCCGATTTTTGTCATCTTTCTTAGTGTAAAGAAGATGGTAGAAATCAACTTTCTTTGTGTTCACAAGAAATTGAGGTCAAAACGGGTAGCCCCAGTGTTAATTCGAGAAATAACCAGAAGAGTGAACCTGGAAGGGATTTTTCAGGCTGTTTATACAGCCGGTGTGGTTCTTCCTAAGCCGGTGGCCACGTGCAGGTAACACCACCACATGCTTGCCTCAGATCTTATCTCCCTGCTGTGTTGCTACCAGTGTTATTCTCATGTGTAACTCGGGGATTTGGGCTTACCTTATTATGTCGTTGGTGTGGTAGCAGAGGTGGAGGCCAGACCCAAGAACCACTGCAACCCGTGTTCTAACATCTTCCTGCTAATGATGCTGATTCTGTGTTTCTGTGTCTCTTTCCTTGGAAAGACCAGCGTTGCCTGTACCTTGGGGAGCCCAGGGAACTATGGTCTTGAAACGTCCAGCATGCTCGCATTTTCTTTGCTCCCAAGCACTTGGATATATCCCGCACTCTGCAGGGCTGTCAGGGAGCTATTCCAAATGCTTGATAAACACTGGCTGAAAAGCCCAAACAAGCTTGTTTGCTAAGTGTAAGAAAAGGCTTAAGCTCTGTTTTTATGATTTCATCTGTTCTTATCAAGCTTTCAAAGGTTAATCCAGGGAGAAAATGGTTTATCGGATTTGTCCCAGGACTAACCTGTTTGTAAAGCCTCAGAGTTTGTCTCTCTTGATTCTTTGGACTCAAATAAGATGAAACTTTCGCCCAACATAGTTATAAGAGGTAAAACTGTAAAACAACTATCTCCTATTAAATTATTCATAAATAACTTGAATAAGACTTTGCAGGTGGGTTTTAATACAAATCATCCTAGTATCCAAGCTGGAATCGCTTAAGAAATTCAAGGTAGTTTCTCAAAAAGTTGTTTTCTCTGGTATGCGTTATATAAAACCGATGGCTCCTAATTTTGGGGGGTGGGGAGGGGATGGTTTCATGTTTTTAAACTTTTTGGTTTGCTTTCTATAGAATCAGCAGTGGTCATTAAATACTTGCATACTGGGCATTTTTAACTTTATTTTGCAATTTTATGATTGCTCTTTACTGAAAGAGATGAAAGGTCACAGACTACAAAGGAACATAACCAGGAAAGAAGGACATATTTTAGATGTAAAAAACAGCTGATAAAATAATTATACAAGAAGTGGGCCAGCGTCCAGTACCAGGGGTGGCTTGAGTGTACATTAAATCCTCTATACGGCTGAGCTGAGACAAAGACTAAAAACTGATAGGATTAGAAGCCAATCAGATTTTAATACCTTTTTTGTATTCCAGATACTGGCATCGATCACTAAACCCCAGAAAATTGGTAGAAGTGAAATTTTCTCACTTGAGTAGAAATATGACTTTACAGAGAACCATGAAGCTCTATAGACTTCCAGATGTAAGTAAGAATGTTCTGCAGCTTTTCGAAGCTATAACCTTAACTGAAGCTTTTAATGTAGAAAAGAATTATTGGCAAGAGTCTTAAAAACTGGCTCATGTATTTTGAGAAGGTGAATATGTAGCTTTTTAGAGCTCTGGGCTGGGAAAAATAGGGGAGCTCATTTAACAACCAGGTGTTGGGTTTTGTTTGTTTTTTTTTTAAGAGTTTTTTAAGTCTTCAGTTTATGGTTGGATGGGATTGAGCTCAAGACATGGAAGTTTTAAAATTTTGAGTATTTACCATTTGTTATATAAAAAGGAAAAAGAATTGAGGCTTCACATGCTATCTTAACGCAGAGGAACTAAGGAATAGGCTTAGAGGAGAGACCCAGGAGGGGAAATAAGGTCTCATTAAATTGTCATCTTTTCAGAGGGACCTGAGAGGCTCAGTTGGTTAAGCATCCAACCCGTGGTTTCATCTCAGGTCGTGATATCAGGGTCATGGGATCAAGCTCTGCATCAGGCTATGCTCAGTGGGAAGTCCGCTTGAAAGATTCTCCTTCTGCCTCTCCTACCTCCTCTCTTAAGTAAATAAAGAAATCTTTTAAAATATATGTCTTTTTAAAAGATTTTATTTATTTGAGAGAGAACATGAATGGAGGGAAGGGGCAGAAGGAAAGGGAGAAGCAGACTCCCTGCTGAGCAGGGAGCCTGAACTAGGGTTTGATCCCAGGACCTTGAGATTATGACCTAGGCTGAAGGCAGATGCTTAGTCAGCTGATCCACCCAGGTGCTGCTATATCTTTTCATTAAAGTTTTTATTTATTTATTAGAGAGACAGCATGAGCCAGGGGGAGAGGCAGAGGGAAAGGGAGAGGGAGAAACAGACTCCCCTCTGCAGGGAGCCTGATGCAGGGCTGGATCCCAGAACCTGAGCCAAAGGCAGATGCTTATCCAACTAAGCCACCCAGGCGCACCCTACAAAAAATTACCTTTTTAAACTGGCAGATTCCCAACATGATAAGTTGTCTCTTAAAGGGGAATAGCTAAAGGTGTTTACCAGTGTTGCTTTTATTTGAGGCTTAGATGGTGTATTAGTTAATCTATTGCTGTGTGACAGATTACGGCAAATTTAGTGGTTTAAAACACACGTTTGTTATCTCTCAAGTTCTATGGGTCAGGAATCGAAGCCTAGCTTGCCTGGGGCCTCTGCCCCAGGGGTCTCTCATGACGTTGCCATCAAAGTATCCACAGGGGCTAGGTCTCATCTGAACACTTGACTGGGGATGGGTCCTCTCCAACTCACAGGGCTATTAGCAGGCTTGTTTGCTGACAGTTGCATTGAGAGCTTTCATTCTTTGCTGGCTGTCAGCCTGATGCCTCCGTCTGTTCTTCGCCAGGTGAGATTCCCCACAGGGCAGCAGCTGACAGTGCAGAAGCTTACTTCATCAAAGCCAGTGAGGGAGTGAGTCTATAGACAGAATCTGCTAGCAAAGTGGAAGTTAAAACCTTGTAATCAGTGCTTGAAGGGACATCCAGTCACTCTTGCTGTGTTAGCTTCACCGGTTAGAAGCAAGTCACAAGTTCCACCCACACTCAGGAGGAGCACGAGGGTGGGCTAATAACCAGGAGGCAGCATCACTGGGGACTGTCTTAGAATCTGTCTGCCACAGATGGGATCTTTCATTCGAAGTTTTTGTTTCACCAGAGCTATTCTTTCTTTTGGGTTGTCAGAAAGAAGTGACTATTTTAACTTGATTGAGGGCTTCAAGTGGAATGACGCCCGTGTTCCTTTCTAACATGGGGTGAGCTTCACCTGTAGTGGCCTTTCTAGGTGTAGTAGACACAGTTCTGGCTGTGTGTTTACTGGGTACGTGTAATTCAGTGGTGGCGACATGAATCAATGTATTTTTTTCTGATGACAGACGGGAATCAACTAATTTCTGACCTTAGGCAAAATTTCATAAGGAAAAAAGTGAAGGCGAAGGAAACCAGACATGAGATACCAGCATCATCATCATACCAGCTTTGCAACCTTGTGGAAGGATCACTAGGTGGAGGCCTGTTCTTCCCTTTGGTCTTAACTGTTGTTGCAGACTGTGGGGCTCAGAATAATGAACTCACTGCCTCTGAGGCCAAGGAGGGAGGGGAACAGAGACCAGAAGAGAGGGAAATGCAAACCGCAGGCAGCATGACAGAGGAGGGTCCACACGACCTGGGGGTGGGGAGCCGGCCTGTTGTGCTGGAGCGACAGGAGTGAACATAGGCGGGTGGAGATGGGTGCTCTTAAAGGGAGGCTTGGAAGATGTGTAGAGGAGTCACACTGTCAACATGAGTTAATAGTGACTGGCCAGGATTCTTCTGAGGCTCGGGGCCAAGACCCAGAGTGACCTGAGGAGGACAGTCATATAGAGGGATATGCAGTAGTGAGCAGAAGGGGGCATGAGACACAGCGACAGTGAGACAGCCCCTCTGCAGGCTCCGGAATAGGCCCAACTGTTAAAGACTTTGACGTGCATGAGGGGTACTGGGTTTTTTTTTTTTTTTTTCAAAATTTTACTTATTTGAGAGAAAGAGAGCAAGTGAGCATGAGCAGGGGAAGGGCAGAGGGAGAGGGAGAAGCAGATTCCCCGCTGAACAGGGAGCCCGATGCGGGACTCGATCCCTGGACCCTGAGATCATGACCTGAGTCGGAGGCAGAGGCCCAACCAACTGAGCCACCCAGGCACACCCAGGAGTGGAAATTAAAAACTTCAGGCGTGCAGACTTTTTTCACTAGGGGCTAATGCTGTTCTCCTGTGGTCTCCCCAAATTTCAGTTCATCGAGCCTATAAAGCCATGCAGCATGCATGTAAGGAAAGCACCCACTTCCATGTAGATTGCCTAAAATGGGATGAAGGAGGAGTTTTAATACCTGTCATTGGTTTAGTCAGGGTGATCAGAATTTAAGCTGTTAGGAGTATTTTTTGACTTTGTCCCTCATCTTTTATGTTTTTATACAAAAAATCAACTCAGGTAAGAGAGTGTTATTAACAAATCGATCCTAAACCACTGGTCCAGCATCCAGATTTTTTCCCCTAATAAAGTGAAGTTCACAAAGTGCTTATATATATATATATATATATATATATATATATATATATGTATTCATGTTATTCCCACAACAACCGTTCGAAGCTGGTGTGTCCTTTGCTGCATTTTGCAGATGAAAAGATCAAGACTCATGCAGGTTGACACTTAGACATGGGTCTGTCACTAATCAGAGGGTACTTGGGATGCATGCCCCAGACATCTATGTTTTACCCGTTATATCCCTTTGCTCCTGCCATGACCTCTCACACACCCCTGGGTTGGGGGGGGGGGCAGTGTGGCCTCGTCCCCCCGGGTGTCTCACCATGGGTCACTAGAGCATAGGTGAACACAGGAAAGCAGATCATCAGGGTCCGAATAGTGCTCGCTGGTATGTTCCAGTCTTCCTCCCTGCTTTTAAGTCCTGGGGAAGGAGAGAAAAATAAAGAGCAAGATAATGAAGAAAAAGGGTAGAAGAGATGTGAGTACAGATATTAGAAAATCAGAAGGCACCTGGGAGTCTGCCCCTTGAGTTAGAAACCGGACAGACAGTGCAGGGGCGCCTGGCTGGCGCAGTCGGTATGGCATGCGACTCCTGATACCGGGGTTGTGAGTTTGGACTCTATGGAGGTGTAGAGATTACTTAGAAATAAAATCCCTTTTTTAAAAAATATATTTTTTATTTATTTGAGAGAGAGCATGAGGGGGTGGGGCAGGGACGGTGGAGAAGGGAGGGGTAGAAGGAGAGGGAGAAGCAGACTCCTGGCTGAGCAGGGATCCTGATGCGGGACTCGATCCCAGGACCCTGAGATCATGACCTGAGCCGAAGGCAAATGCTTAACCGACTGAGCCACCCAGGCGCCCCTTACAAATAAAATCTTAAAAAAAAAAGAAGCTGGACAATGCAGCATATACTAGACCATGGCTTCCCTGATAGGGACCTAGGTGGGTGATATCGCTGCTGGCAGTTGTGTGATTTAGGAACATTTTTGTCCCATTAAGTGTAAGAAGAACCTTATTGAACACAACTTTTGCTCTTTGGGTCAGTCTCTTCTTATCATCACGGTTTCTTTTTTTTTCTTTCTTTCTTTTTTTCACTGTTTCTGCTTTATGTCTTGTTTGTGGACTTCTGAATATAAGAGCTGACGTTATGATGGCCTAAACACTGAACACCTGCAGTCTCAACTATGATGCAGGGAGGGCAGGACTGTCACGGGAGGGCAGGTCGTCTTCTAGTTAGGAGAGAACCACCCAGGGCCTAGGCCCCTGGCCTCTGCCACCTGCAGTGCGGAGGTCTTCCTGAGAGTAATGCCTTTCCCTACCTTGTAAGCATCGATTTGTTTTTCATTTGCTATTGAGCATTTTCAAACAAAGTTGGATTATTTTTTTAAATTTATTTTTATTTATTTTATTTATTATTTTTCTCAGTGGGCTTAAAGGTGCAGGAATTTAAAGTAGGCAAAAAACCCGACTCAGGTTAATCTGCTATTTTTCCACGGCTTTGCAGGAAGGACACACTTGTGAAGACACATGGTGTTCTTTCTACATTTAGTTGCAGTAGATGCTTTTTTTAGTGTTTAGCGTCTTAGTCAACTCCTTTTTATTTTTTTTTATTTTTATTTATTTATTTATTTTTTTTTGTCAACTCCTTTTTAAATCAAATACCCATAATCATTGCTTACATCTCCACTTTGGAATCTTGGCTCTAGGATAGTTTACACCACATAGTTTGACAGAGAACAACACCGCTTCTGTTTTTTAATACAGCTCTGAGCCTTTTTTCCCCCGCAAGCAGATTTTACACATAATTCAATGTACAGAGTCCAGCGAGTAATACATGCCGGCTGGGCCCTGGGAAAGTGTGCCTGGCTGAGATGATAGAGTTTGCTTCTGAAATGTAAGATTGCCTCAATCGCTGGAAATGTCTTTTTGTTTTTATTGAATTCTCTGGAAACCACCTTTCTTATTTGGGTTTTGCCAGAACATCCCTTTTTTTTAAATTCTGGGCTTAACCTTCTCCCCACCTCTTTCTGAAGACCCCAACTTATATTTGAAGGTTTATTTTACATCTTAACTTTTATTTCATCCTTATCAATGTTCTTGGAGAATGTGTGACTTTGTGATGTTAGAAAGTAGCAAGTTGAAGGCCCTGAGACACATGGCCATTGTGAGTCAGCAAAAGTTAATATTCAATATTCTCCCAGTTTTCTGCGATCTTGCTTTTATTTTTTCTCTCTCTTTTTTTTTAATAGCTGATACACTCTGATGTTCTCTTTAAAAAAAAAAAAAAAAGGTACTTGAAGTGCTTATAAATTGCCTGGTGCACTTACTTTGTCTTTGCCTGTTGGCCTAAACATACTGTTTCAGAGTTTTTTGTATTCCACTTCTATGACCCGTTCTTCTGACCTTTGGAGACCTGGCACAGCAGATCTCAGAGTCGGGCCTGGGACCCCTGGAGGTCCTCAGGTCCACTCCAGGGGGCATCAAGATGTTGTGACATCAACACGATTTTTATGATAATAGCGAAACAGAAAATGCATTTTTTTGCTTTAATTACCCTACAAATGTACTGTGAAGATTACCAGAGAGGCCTTACGGAATGTGTGCTTCTGTATTTTTTTTGTTTTAAAATTTTGTTAGTTTTAATTTCTTTTTTTTTTTTTTAAGATTTCATTTATTTATTCATGAGAGACACAGAGAGAGAGAGAGAGAGAGAGGCAGAGACACAGGCAGAGGGAGAAGCAGGATCCATGCAGGGAGCCCGACATGGGACTCGATCCCAGGTCTCCAGGATCATGCCCTGGGCCAAAGGCAGGTGCTAAACCACTGAGCCACCCAGGGATCCCCAGTTTTAATTTCTAATACAATAGAAGTGGGTGGATATAACCCTCATAAGCAAAACTTTCTTGGAATACTCAGTGTTTAAGTGGGTAAAGGAGGCACCTGAGTAGCTCAGTGGTTGAGCATCTGCCTCTGGCTCAGGGCATAATCCTCGGGTCCTGAGATCAAGTCCCACATCGGGCTCCCCACAGGGAGCCTGCTTCTCCCTCTGCCTATGTCTCTGCCTCTCTCAAAAATAAATAAAATCTTAAAAAAAGAAAAAAGAGGGTAAAGGGGTCTCAGACAAAAATTATTGGGAACTGCTGCATTAAGGGTGTCTGCCAGACAAAAGATGTTGATTTTAGTGATTCTGTGGCATAAATAGTGAAGGAGAATTGTACTGCAGAGGACTGTGTCTAGGAAGTTGGCAAGCGTGTTCTTTATATCTGAACATCTGTTTAACAGTTGCACATGTCCTGTAGCTTTCATTAATGAATCTAATTGCTTGATATTGTCATTACTGAGCTAGTAAAAGAAAAAGCAGTTTAATATTGGGGCATGGCTACTTAAAACTTTATTGAGGTCATCCTCATGGCAGAAAATCATTTTTGTAAATGACTTTTTCAATACATTCTTTGTGTATATATAGTCTGGTTTTCCTGTTAGCATTTGGAGATGTATGTTTATTACATTGTATTTGGAAATCACATAGGTTCCATCTTGCCATGAATTTGCAGTATAGAAATGCTACCAAATACTAAAATTGGCTCAGGGGAAATGGAAAAAAAGAATTTTATACCTGGCTTACACCTAAGTGCCAGGCCCAAGCAGTATCATCTTTGCATAGCTGACAGTGACCTTTTTTCCTGTCTGTAGCCTTCACCATCCTTACTGAGTAAATGACTGTGGCTCAAAACATAGGAATTCATTCATTCATTCATTCATTCATTCATTCATTCATTTAGCACATTTGGGCTGTTATTGCCATGCTTGCTTGAGAGGTTAAGCCTTGGGTGGAAGCAAGGACCTCGACATTTCTTGTCCTTTGGCTTTGTGATCCACATAAAGGCTAAAAGTACAAGTTCTCTATTAAATGTTAAGAGCTGGGATACCTGGGTGACTGAGCATCTGCCTTCAGTTCAGGTCATGATCCTGGGGTCCTGGAGTCGAGTTCCACATCGGGCTCCCTGCAAGGAGCTTGCTTCTCCCTCTGCCTATATCTGTGCTTCTCTCTCTCTTTGTGTCTCATGAATAAATAAGTAAAATCTTTAATAAATAAATAAATGTGTGTTAAGGGCTTACCTTCTCTCAATGTGGTCTACTAAACTGTATTTTAGCTGCATTACCACATCTTTATAGCTTACATAAGTCATAACAGAAAGGCACATAGTAAGGACATTTGGGTCTGTAAATACAAAGAACAAATCTCTCCCTTAGTACCCCCACCACTCAATGATCAGCATTCTTGGTCACGGATCCCTAGGGACCTCAGCACAGCCACTAAGATGGACCAGAGCCAGCACTCAGGATGAGACCTGTTTTCCACCTTGGAATGCTACTAGTCTAGGGGCATGCAGGAACTGTAATGATCTATGTTTAGAGGCAGTATTTAATTTTAAAGTATTTAAAAATAACTTATAAAAGGTAAAGGAGAAGTATTTATATACAAGTTACTTAACACTTAAAATGTATCCACTATTTCTATGGAAAAAATCAAGCTAACTAGAAAAAATGGAACTGTATTGCTAAGTTTTTAATATTTTGTACAAACAAGCACTTCTGGTGGGTTTTCTCACTTCTTGGCTCAAGTGTCCTGGTTTTTGGGCAGTTCTTGTGTAGCTGAGTGATATCTGGAACTCTTTTGAGGACACAGTTGAACAAATCCTCATGGGGACCTGTCCTGACCTTTAGGTTATTCTGGTCCTCGTAGAATACCATAGAAATTGTTATGCTCTGAAATGACGGATTTGAATGTCTGTTTCAATCACCTTTTTAAATCAAAAGATAGCATGAGAAGCCAGGGGCCAGTACTCGGCAAGCTAGCCATTACCCTTTAGAAAATACTTGGCTGTTACAATGCTTGTCCTCCCCACTCAGAACAACATGATTTACTTTTATGTCATTTTTGTTGCTCACAAGACCAACATAGCTATAGCCTCTTTTTTTTTCCTTAAGGATTTTATTTATTTATTCATGAGGGACACAGAGAGAAAGAGGCAGAGACATAGGCAGAGGGAGAAGCAGGCTCCCTGCGAGGAGCCCAGTGTGGGACCCGATCCTGGATCCCAGGATCACAACCTGAGCTGAAAGCAGATGCTCAACCACTGAGCCACCCAGGCGTCCCTAGCCACAGACTCTTCATGAGCCATTGAATAAAATAAGCTTCTCAGCCGTTTTCACCTGCATCTTCAACATGTCAGGGCACTTGTAATGCACATCATTCCAGAACACACGCTAAGATCGTTTGGCCCTGCAGTGGAGGCTGTGAACATTCTTGGCTTCAGTACATAGATAGGTGTGCGCCCTGACTCGGTCAGAGCAGCAGCGCTGTGGGCAGTGCTGACCACTGACCCAGCACACAGATAGAAGGTTCCACACGTTGTCTAATATACTCTGCCTCAGTGCTTTTCATCTTAATGTGTCAACAGCTCCCTGGGGACTCTTGTGACATTGCAGATCCTGACCTGGGAGGTTGGAGAAGAGGAGGGGAAGCCAGGATTTGGCAGGGCTCACAAGCCCCCTACGCCCCCCAGGGGACGGCCACACCGCTGGCCTGCCTTTCCCTCTTATGACAAAGGTCACCTTCCCACTTTATTTTGTTTTCACCACAACAAGGCTACCAAGACGTCGGGCCTGAGACCTATGGAACCCAGGGACGTCAGAGCAGTTCGAGACCTGACCAACACTTACCTGAAGCAGTTTCACCTCGCCCCGGTGATGGATGAAGAGGAAGTAGCTCACTGGTTCCTCCCCCAGGAGCACATTATTGACACGTTTGTCGTGGAGGTAAAGAGGAGGTGCTAAGACACCCCACAGAAGTACAAGACTGCCCTGAGGTTGAGTCTGTTTTCTGGAAGAATCAGAGAGGGCCCAGCCTTTTCTTCTGTCTCTGGGATGCTACTTCCAAACCAGATCTCTCTGCTCGCCCCGATAGAACCAGAATTTCTTCTTATGGTTCCCATCCCCAGAGAAGAACAGTTTTTGCTAGTTATTCGTGGGAAATCAGGATACTTTTGTGTTGGTACCGAGGTGATTAATTGCTTGGTTCGGTTTTGAGAAGGCTGGATTGGGATGGCCTTATCTGAGGCAGATGCTTTCCAGAGCTTAATATCCTTGGGTATTTTGTGAAGCTGGTTTGAACAGAACGGCTTTCAGTTGAGATGGCACAACTCAGCCACTCAACCCTAGTTCAGGGAAAGGAAGGAGAAATAACAGTCTAGATTTTCTGATTATTGATTGGATGAATTTAGCATAGTGCTTCTTAAGCCTTTAAAAGAAAAAAAGCTTGACATTTGTTGTTCAAATGGTATTACACATAGAAGCTCTTTAGACTGAAGTGGGATTGGGTTCAAAAGTTGAGATTAAACCTGGTAAGTACCTGGGGAGAGAGAGAGTGAGGAGGCCGTGTGGGAGTTCCGATAGGAGTCCATTCACCATTCATTGTGAGCACTAAGCTGTAAGTGTCTTTTCAACATTGTCAGGCATCAGTCTGGATATAGGATGACAGCCAAGTTAGGGCAGAAATGGTAGAACAGACACAGTGAATTCCAAGGATGTTCCTGGGAAGTCTTTGTTTTCAAGCTCTTATTACTAGAACAGCGCTAGAGTGCACATCTTAAAGCACAAATCTTTATGCACTTGTGGTAAGTTTCTCCAGGGCAGCAGTTTTTCATCTCAGGACTCCTTCACCTTCTTAAGAATTATTAAGGACCCCAAAGAGCTTTTATTATTTGGATTATATTTACAGATACTTATTACATTGAAAACTGAAACAAAAATTTTTAATATTACTATTTTATAAATCAGGTAGGGAAAGCCAAATACTGTATGATCTCACTTATATGTAGAATCAGAAGAAACCAAAAATAACAGATACAGAAAACAGATTGACAGTTTTGCTGTAGGGGTGGGAGAAATGATTGAAGAGGGAGAATCACAAGGTATAAGTTTCAAGTTATAAGAAAGTCATGGGGATGCAATGTACAGATGGTGACTATAGTTAAGACTGTCGCATATTTGAAAGTTGCTAAGAGTGCAGACCTTAAAAGTTCTTAACACAAGAAAAAAATTGTTACTACATGCAGTAATGGATTTTAACTAAGCTTATTATGATCATTTTGCAATATATACAAATATTGAATCATTAACTTATACATGTGAAAGTAATATAATGTTATATGTCAATTGTATTTTAGTTTTAAAAAAGAATAAATAATTGAAAATATATGTATTATTTCCTTTAATAACAATATAACAATAATAAACAGATTACCTAAATAACATTTTTTATGAAAAATAACTTTTCCAAAGCAACAAAATTAAGTATGGCATGTTTTACATTTTTGCAAATCTCTTTAATGTCTGACTTACTAGAAGACAGCTGGGCTCACATATCTACCTCTGCATTCTGTCTGTTGTGATATATTATTTTGGTTGAAGCATGTGAAAAAAAAAATCCTTCACATGAAGTCTTGAAGATACGGAAAAGAACAAGTATATTAGTAGCTATTCAGATCATTTTGAGTATTCCCAATCTGAAAGCATATTTAATTAATTTTCCGTACCCTGTTAGATTAAAATCCATTGTGTGTCTGGTCCTTTCATCATTCCTTTACCAGTGAATGAGTCTGTAACATATATCGGTCATTTGGAAAATAATGGCTCATTGAGCTAGAAAGATCTTCCAGATATTAACAGTTCATATATAAGATCAAAAAGTCTCATTCATTGATATTCCAACCATTGTCCTCAAAAAAGTATATAATATAGTTCATGGTGGAGGATACTTTAAATTGCACCCTGAAAGCTCAAATTTTATCAGTGGCAACAAATCCCACCAATATTTTCCTTGAAGTGATAGACTCACATCACTGATTTTCAAGATGTGCCAGATACCCAAGTCTGAATGACCGTAGTATGCTAGTCCTACTTTGAAGTGGTGTTCTGTGAAAAAAGTGACTAGTTCAGCTCCCAGCTCCATCACCGATGGGCTTCTCTGAGACAACCTTTATGATTCAGTACGCAAAGAAGTGCTCTGTGCGTGTGTCCTTCCATGGCATCACACAAGATGTGAAAAGGATGAGCTCTGGAGTGTCGAGTTAGTACAGTTAATAATTCTTAATAGAAAAAAATAATTCTTAATCAAGGACATGCTTAAGTGGAACTTTTTTTTTTTAATCCATGAGGGTGTGGTGGTAAAGAATAAAAAGACCACCAGGTGTACCACCATTGCTTCTGCCATCTTCATGCAGATGTCCACGTGGTGAACAAGGCAAATAACTTGGTAGTGCTGGTATGAAAATCATTTTGATTTCTCAGACTTCTGGAGGGGTCTCAGATACCCCCCGGGGTTCACAGACCACATTTTGAGAACTGCTGCCCTAGTGTCTATACTCAGGGTGAACTGCTGAGGCTGAGGATCAGACGCATCGCTGATGTTACTTAGAGCTGGCCATAGAGCTCACCAAAGTATCTCTTAGCAGAGTGTGTCCTCACTAACATTTGGTTATCATCAGACTTTAAATTTAGGCCACTCTAATGGGTATCAAATGATAATATTGTTTTTCATTTGTATGTTCTTATTAGTAATGAATTTGAACATCATCTCATAAATCTGTTAGCCATTTTATACCAATCATATATTTGCCTCTTTTTCTTTTTAACTGTAATCTTCTTGATTTCTATTGGTTCTTCCATATGTTGAATACTGATATTTATATTGTGCGCTATTTCTGGGTTCTCTCTTCTGTTCCACTGGATCTCTGGTGTCTGTTCCTCCACCAATACCACTCTGTCTTGGTTACTGTAGTTCTAAGTCCTTTTTTTTTTTTAAGATTTTATTTATTTATTTTTGGGAGAGAGAAAATGAGCATAAGCCAGGGGGAGGAGCAGAGGGAGAAGCAGACTCCCCACTTTCCTGTTACGGTATAAGCATATAGTTCTGTAAAGGTCCTTCCCTGCACTGCTCTAGCTTCATCCTACAGATTTTGGTATGTCGTATTTTCATTTGGTTCTATGTATGTATGTATATATGCATGTGTTTATTTATTTTTAAAGATTTTATTTATTTGAGAGACAGAGTGCACATGAGCAGAGGAGAGGGGCAGAGGGAGAAGGAGAAAGACTCCCCGCAGAGCAAAGAGCCTAATGTAGGACTCGATTCCAGGACCCTGAGATCATGACCTGACCCAAAGGTGGATGTTTAACTAACTGAGCCACCCAGGCGCCCCTGTTTTGTTTTGTTTTTTAATTTGTTTTGAAACTTCTCCTTTGAGCCTTGGATTCCTTAGAATTCTGTTGTCAACTTTGACCTGCCCAGAGATTTCCTGTTGACTTCTAGTTTCATTCCATGATGGTTGGAGAAGACACTGTATGATTTCAGCTCTATTAAGCTTCTTGAGATTTATTTTAAGCCCATATGGTCTGTTTTGGAGAAGGTGTGTGAAATGTATAATCTCTTTTCAGGTGAAGCATTCAATATATGTCATTTACGTCTTATTGTACTCAGATTTTCTGCCTCCTTGATAATTTTCTTTCTAGCAGCTCTGTCAGTTGATGAGAGTCCCCAACTATGACTTTGGACTTGTCTATTTCTCCTTCCACCTCTCTAAGGTTTTTTTTGATGTACTTGGAGGGTCTTGTTTGGTACTTATACATTTAGGACCTTTGTATCTTCTCAGGGGATCCATCTTTGTACCAGCATGTAATACTCCACTTTGTCTCTAGTAATTTCTTTGCTATGAAGTCTACTTTATTGGATATAAATATAGTCACTCCTACTATTTTAAAGATTTATTTATTTATTTTAGAGAGAGAGAGAAAGAATACATGTGTGCATGTAGTAGGGGAGAAAGAGAGAGAAACTTAGGCAGACTGTGCCTTGAGCCCCATGTGGGGCTCAATATCACTACCTGAGCCTAAACCAAGAGTCAGAGATGCTTGACCAGCTGTGCCACCCAGGTGCCCTGTCACTCCTACTACTTTAAAATTAATGTTTGCATTAATTTTACTTTCACAGCCCTTTTACTTTCAGCTTATCTACATCATTGAACCCAAAAGTTTCTTATAAACAGCTTGCAGATGAACCATGTTTCTTTATCCACTCCACCAGTCTTTCTTTTGATTGGTGTATATTTAGGCCATTAATTTGATAATTACTGATAGGCTAGAGCTTAAATCTGCCATTTTATTATTGGTTTTCTCTTTGTTTCCTCTGGTTCTTAGTCCTCTTGTTTCTTTTTCCTTGCCTTCCTGGGGGCTACTTGACTATTTCTTTAGGATTCTCTGTCTTGATGTATTTATGGTGCATTTGAGTGTATTTGTATAGTTTGCATGATGGTTGCACCGAGTATTCCTATATATAGGAATATGTGACTTATCACAGCCAACTAGTATCAACATTTTACCACTTCAGGTGACCTTACTTCCATCAGATCCCTTTATCTTCTTGACTTTTAAAAATTGTCTTGAGTATCAGATGCTGTTAGACCTTGTGTTTCAGTCATTAAGTAGATTTGTAAAACTTATGAGGATAGTTTAGAGCATGTATCAAGATTCCTGCTCTATTGTTCCTTCTTCCTGACACTCTAAGATTCGTTGTATTATTATTGCATTTCTATTTGGAGAATGTCCTTTGGCCAGTCTTAAAGGTATGTTTGCTAGCCACAGATTCTTTTAGTTCCCATTTGTTTGAGAATGTCCTTATTTCTCATTTCTCCTTCATTCCTGAAGGACCATTTCACCAGATGCAGAATTCATGGCTGATTGTTCTCTTCCTTCAGCACTTAAAATATTGTGCCTCTCTGCAGCACCTGGGGGGCACAATTGGTTAAGGTTCAGTTCAGGTCATGTTCTCAGGTCATGAGATGGAGCCCCATGTGGGGCTTTGCACTCAGCACAGAGTCTGCTTGATATTCTCTCCGTCTGTTCCTCCCCCCACTTATGAGTGTCTGCTTGTGCTCGCTCTCTCTCTCTCTCTCTCAAATAAATTATTAATTTTAAAAAATGTGCCACTGGGGCACCTGAGTGGTCAGACAGTTTAACCATCCAACTCTTGATCTCAGCTGAGGTCTTGATCTCTGGATCCTTAGTTCAGGCCCCACATTGGGTTCCGCACTGGGCATGCAGCCTACTTTAAAAGAAAAAAAGGGATCCCTGGGTGGCGCAGCGGTTTAGCGCCTGCCTTTGGCCCAGGGCGCGATCCTGGAGACCCGGGATCGAATCCCACATCGGGCTCCCAGTGCATGGAGCCTGCTTCTCCCTCTGCCTGTGTCTCTGCCTCTCTCTCTCTCTCTCTGTGTGTGTGTGTGTGTGACTAATAAATAAATAAAAATTTTAAAAAAATAAAAATAAAAATAAAAGAAAAAAAAATGTGCCACTTCCTTCTGAAAAAAAAATGTGCCACTTCCTTCTGGCCTCTGTGGTTTCAGGTGAGAAATACGCTGTCATTTGAATTGGTATTCTACTATTGGTAGCGCCTTGTTTCTCTGTGACTACTTTGAAGGCTTTCATCTTTAGTTTTCAGAACTTTAATTAGGATGCATCTTGGAGTAGACATCTTTGGGTTTTTCCTGTTAAGGTTCGCTCAGCTTCTTGATTCTCTTGTGTATGTTTTGCCAGATCTGTCTTTCACTCATTATTTCGTCTGCTTTCACAGTCCCCACATTTCTCTTTATCTTCTGGGACTCCAGTGATAGGAGTGTCTGCATCTTTTGTTACTGTCCCACAGATCCCTGAGACTTAATTCATTTTTTTTTCCAGTTTCTTTTCTCTCTTTTGTTCAGACTGGGTAAATTCTACTGAATTCTTCAAGTGCAATGATTTCTGTCATCTGTCCTCTCCACTCCACTCCTGAGTCCATCCAGTGAGTTTTATTTTTCAGTTTCAATTTTTTTGAGTTGAACATCCTTATTGATACTGAATGTTTAGGTCTTTAATTCATCTCAAATACTAAAGCTGCTAATACAGAGCAGTAGAAAATCACTTTAGTGAAATGTGAATTCCTCAGTGTCTGGGGGGGGAAAAAAGGTTTTGTAAATCAGGAGCATTCAAAAACTGGATAATGCATCCATATAAAATTTTCTCTTCTGCTGAAAGAAATATTAGCAAGAGCATACTTGGGGTATAGTCTCTTCAGCTGTATAATTCAGGCAGATCATAGTTTGAGTTGTAGGCCGACTGCATAGGCCACCACAGCTAATTGAAGCAACCCAAACAATACTGACTCACTTCTTGTATTGAAAGGTGTCCCAGCAATGATGAAACCAAGACCTCGTTTGCATCTCTTTTGATTTTTGGTAGCTTCAGACTCACAGGTGCATGTTGGCAGTACTGATGCCTTTCACAAGTTTCTTGAAACGGCTTCCAGATTTTATCCAACTTCACTTTATGCTGATAGAATTCTGGTTTTGTGCTAAGATATTATTGTGATATAGTATCTTTTAGTTGGAGATGGCAGCATTCTAATCCCTGGAGCTCTTGTTTCTGCAAAAACAGTGACTCCACTTTCATCCCTGTTCTATAGGTCTAGAGAGACTCATTAGTCAGGCTAAGGGAGAACTTTCCTTTCAGAACATTCTGCTTCTTAAGAACGTTATGCAAACTGCCAGCTAGCGCTAGGCTAAGAAAAATACAACTCCATGCTCTTCTCAGGCTCTACCCAATGCATCCCAAGGGCCCCCACTCCAGACTGCCAAGAGAGAGGTAGGAGCTGTTGCTTTTTGTTCTAACAGAAAGTTACGGTACAAGTCAAAAATTAAGAAGCGAGCTGAAATGCATGGATGCAGTTTGTTTCGGAAGGTATTGACCTGACCTGACCTTTGTCCTTTAGAACTCCAGTGGTAAACTAACTGACTTCCTGAGCTTCTACACGCTCCCCTCCACGGTCATTCACCACCCTGCTCACAAGAGCCTCAAAGCCGCCTACTCCTTCTACAACATTCACACGGAGACTCCCCTGCTGGACCTCATGAGTGATGCACTCATCATAGCCAAGTTGGTAAGCGACTCATCCTTTTTGTCCTGTGTGTTTCTCCACATATGTGTGCCAAAGTATGTAAAACCTCTTACTGTATCTTCTCCCGCATAGGTGCAATTCATTTGAGATATGTTTTATTGTTGACCATCAGTCAAAGGAAGAATTATAAGAGTTTCTTTTAAAACTTCAGAGACTAAAAAAAAAATAAAAAAAAAAATAAAACTTCAGAGACTGTTGACATCATTGATTCTATTCCAACTTAACCAAAAAGACATTTTGTGCAAAGTAGAAACTTTTAGCTCTAATAGAAGAATGCATGAAACCTGTGATACAAGGAATATAGGGAAAATACATGGTACCTTGATATAAGGAACATACGTGTTTGGGTGGCAGTGAATAATCAGCAACAATAACCCTTTTTGAACTCAACTAAATATAAATAGTCTCTGAATTTTATTTTTAAAATTAAAGAGTTTAGTATTAAAAACAAAGCTATTTGGGATCCCTGGGTGGCGCAGCGGTTTGGCGCCTGCCTTTGGCCCAAGGCGCGATCCTGGAGACCCGGGATCAAATCCCATATCAGGCTCCGGGTGCACCGCCTGTGTCTCTGCCTCTCTCTCTCTCTGTGACTATCATAAATAAATAAAAATTTAAAAAAAAATAAAGTGGATTTTCCTTTAAAAAAAAAACAAAGATATTTAAAATAAAAGGAATTAAATTAAAAAATGGGTCATACTATATTTGCAATATCTTTCTCTTGGTGTAGTAGTTGTTAAATTCTTGCTACAAATAAACTTTAAGAAGTTGTAGCTGTTATTTCAATGTAATTATTGAACATGAGGAAATATTATTCATGAGAAATTGTGAACAACACATCAAAAGTATCTTCTTTGAAAACTGAAAAGAAAAATTTTTAACATAGTATTCTTGGATCTCCAAATCAACATTATCCTCTGATTCTTTGATCCTATTGCTCTTCTTCAACTACTTCCTCCAAAAAAGGCCAGTAATAAATTATTTAAGGTAAAACGCCTGAGAAATAGAAATCTATTACCCCATTTTATATAATATTTTTACTTGACATTTTCAAGAAATTCAATTTTTACTATTAAAATTTCCTTAATTTATTTCCCAGCATCAGCCCAAGACAAGGACACATTTAAAGTCTTTAAAGCTGTGGCTCAGTCAGAACTTTGAAAAGCCAATAACGAACAGTTCTGGAGATGGAGACTTCTGGCCAAATGTTCTTTCTAAAACAGGGATAAAATATTCTCTGAGATCCTAATAGATTACTTTGTATTAGTGTTAGCCAACATAGTACAGATTTTGATTTGAAATTTTTGGGTGATCTTCCTGACTCTGTCAGACTCACTGTTTTTATAAGACAGTTTTGTTTTTTTAAAGATTTTACTTATTTATTTGACAGAGAGAGAAAGAGCACAAGAATGGGAGTGGCAGAGACAGAGGGAGAAGCAGACTCCCCTCTAAGCAAGGAGCCCAGTGTGGGGCTTGATCTCAGGACCCTGGAATCGTGACCTGAGCTGAAGGCAGATGCTTAACCAACTGAGCCCCAGATGCCCCTGTAAGACAGTTTTAAACTGAGTTCTTAGCCTGTACATAGACTGTAGACATTAAACCTTATTAACGTGTAGTCAAGCTATTAGTAGAGGAATTGCTATACTGAAATATATAATGTAGAAAACACTCCAGTCCTTTGACATTTAAAATTTGAAATTCTTTTTCCACTGGCAGAAAGGATTTGATGTTTTCAATGCACTAGATTTAATGGAAAATAAAACCTTCTTGGAAAAACTCAAGTTTGGTATAGGAGATGGCAACTTGCAGTATTACCTGTACAACTGGAGGTGTCCAGGAACAGATTCTGAAAAGGTAAGTGCTGTGGATACACACCCTTTATAAACGTAATAAGCAGACCTAGGAAATCCCATGCTTGCTGCCCTTAGGACTATTAAGGTGTTTTTAAGTAGCTTTTAAAAAATACTGAGCCATTGTGGTACAACTTATTTTTTCTTGCTTACCTGTTCTTACCATTCTGTTTCTCCCCTCCCTTTAGGTTGGACTAGTGTTACAATAGATGGATTATTTCTATTTCTAGAACTCGGACATCATCACTTGTTAATACTCTATTTAATGATTCCTGGAACTGCCATTCCAAAGAAGAATAAAAGCACAACTTAATGAAATCGGCGTAGTCGGTAACAATCAGAAAAGATGAAAAAAAAAAAACCACCCATACGTGACCAATAGTACATATTTCTAGCTAGAATGTTAACAGTCTTTTTTTTTCACTGTTTACCCATTTGTAGAAGGGATGAAAAGGTAGAGAGAACACATTCCTCTAATTTCCAGACTTTTGGCTGTCTCTCACTGAAGAGAAGGTATTTTTCCACTCTATAGAAAAGGGACTGTTTTTCTACGGACTGGACGGAAGTCACAGAATTGTGTAAGAAAGTCTTTGCTTTTGTGTGGAGATAAACTGCTGCATTTCTATGTATTAAGTGTTGGTCTGTTCGTCCATGTAACAGAATGAAGGATCCATTTGGAAAATTGGTGCTTCCGTCACCTTACGCGCTGTCACTGGGAGCATTTACGGAATCAGCACTTCCGTAGCTCAGTGACAAGTAGGTGGATGTTTAAGTTTAGGGGGAGATAAAAATGTACTGCTGGAAAAAAAAAAAAAATGTACTGCTGACTGGTAAGTACATTTCTTTCTCCAGAAGCAGAATTGCCAAATAAATAAACACACAGATTTGTACTTTGATCTTCAGCAGGTCCGTAGATTGGTTCAAAACTCAAATTTTGTGTGCAGATATGTACAGAGAGTCCACACCCGTGACCGACTCAACTTTGCAGCTGCCGCACACATTCGTGTCTTCTCAGCAGCAGCAAGAGATGTGAGGCAAAGACAATAAAAGCTCTAAGGTCAAAAGAAATGCTCAGTGGAATTATTAGTGCTATCAGGACATTGATAGTTTGAATGTTTTTATTACTTATGCAAAATTGCACATATTCCTTTATGCTGACTTTAAGTTATCATGAAAGCTGTCATGCTAATGGAAAATGTCTTATTTGTAAATAAGTATTCCTAATTTTGTTACTGATGGTGTTTTTATCTAGAACTTGAAAACCCAGGTTTCCCAGTGTACATATATATGTATATATTGCCAGTAGTCAAAGGAATGGGGAGAACATGCTGAACGAGGCCACATGAAACTGGCTTTGACTCAAAAACCAGAGTAGACACTTCTCCCTGCCTTTATAATACCAGTGCCTAGGCTCTTCAGTCCAGAAAAACTTAATTTCAGACAACATGATGGCCTTTCCTTTACGTTCTAAGTGGTCAAATGAAACCAGTCAGATCTCCTATCAGGCAGCAGCTAGCAAACTATGGCCCATGAGCTCAGTCCAGCCTGTCACCTGTTTTTGTACAGCCCACAAGCTTAGTTTTTACATTTTTGAATGGTTGTTGGGTGTGTGTGTGGGGGGGGGAATCAAAGTAATGACATTTTGTGACATGTGAAAATTATAGGACATTCAGATTTCAGTATGCATAAACTTGTTTTGTTTTTTTAAGATTTTATTTATTTCTTCGTCACAGACACACAGAGGCAGAGACACAAGCAGAAGGAGAAGCAGGCTCCCTGCGGGGAACCCGATGCAGGACTCAATCCCCAGATCCGGGGATCACACCCTGAGCCGAAGGCAGATGCTCAACCACTGAGCCACCCAGGCATCCCTCAGTATCTGTAGTTTTGTTTGTTTGGGTTTTTTTTTTGTTTTGTTTTTGTTTTTTTTTTTTATTCATGAGAGAGAGAGAGGCAGAGATACAGGCAGAGGGAGAAGCAGGCTCCATGCAGGGAGCCCGACGTGGGACTCGATCCTGGGTCTCCAGGATCAGGCCCTGGGCTGAAGGCAACGCTAAACCACTGAGCCCCCCCGGGCTGCCCAGTATCCATAGTTTGATTGGAACACAGCCACACTTGCTTACATATTGCCTGTGGCTGCTTCACTGGAAGAGGTAGAGCGGAGTTACTCTGACAGAACTGTGTGGCCCAGAAGGCCTCAAATATTTACTGTCTGGCCCTTTACAGAAAAAAAAACAACAAATTGTTGACCCTGACTTACACTAAAGAGCTGAAAGCCACTCTGCACCCTCCTTACCCTCATCCTAAAGACAAACCCACAGCTGTGACCACCACTAGAGGGCATGCGGGGACCCCACCGTAGTGCATGATTAGGACAGTTGACCTTTCTGAGGACCCAGAGAGGACTTCTCATATAAGACCATTCAGACTCCACCGTGTGCCCTTCTTTCTTAACAGGAGGAGAGTGGCCTCGGAAGCAAAACTGAACCAATTCACCAAAACACCAAGAATTAAATAAATGGGATTTTAACTTAATCTGGAGTCAGGGGTCTAGTTGAGAATTCTGTTGCATTCATTTTTACGGCAGTCTTAGATGATGTGGGTTTTTAGATCATTGCCGAATTGCCAGTCAGAAGTTTTATCACAAGCTCACCTTGTGATGAGACTGTGGGCACTTTTCATTTGTTTACATAATTCTAGTTGTAAGAGAATTCAGATTCTTTCCACAGTCACTTTTAAATACAGTAATAGCATATTTCCCTCTTTGTAATTTAGGCAGATTACTGATGAACATTTCAAAACTGAAGACTGGTAAAATTGCTTGTGTTTATAAAATAGTTATTAGAACTAAATTCCACTGCAATATACACTGTCTTACAGATTCAAAAAAAAACACTGTCCTGCCTTGTCAACAGTGGAAATGCTCTATTTCAGAAGGTGGCTTTCCCTCCCTGACCTTTTTTTTTTTTAGCCAAGATGGCATTCAGTAACATTTAAATGAACAGAGGTGGCCTATTCCCAAGAGTCAGCCAGAATTTAGGCTGAAAATATATTTTAGCAATCCAGTACCTCCCCCTCTAAATTACTAAAGGACTTCTCCGAACACATACTGTAAATAGCAGATGCTTTAACAGACATAGAGCATTGATTATGCTCCATTTCCTAACATAAAGAACCCCAGCCATTGCACAAACCCATCTCTGAGGCCTCAAGCTCCTCGGTTTTTTCATTCTCTTCCTGCCTCATTTGACCTAATTATCAGCATTCTTTTCACCCATGCTGGATTTCCAAGGAGATGAGTTAACCATGCAAAGGGGTGAATTTCAACTATTCACAATAACGTATCAGGGTTTTTCCTATAAACACTTTTCTCCCAAGCTCATGCATATGCTTACCAACAAAGAAAATCAAATCAACAGTAAAAAAAATTCTAAATGTATTGCTTGTTTAGTATCTTTCTTTTAAAACTGGTCAATCTGCAATCCAGTTTCATCTGCATTACTCACTAGAACCTGTTTACTGTGGCACATTTTCCAAGTTTGATAGATGTCAAGTGTTGTAAGACACAGAATTTCTTGCTCACAAGCACTGTACCAGCCTTTTAAAAAGTGAATTTATACAAGCATGGACATTAGCTTCAATAAACTTTTGTTTTGATATTCATATTTTTGAATATTTTCTGCACTTAGTGTTTTTAAGTGTCAGCCTATTTATACAAAGTCTTACACCTAAGGAAGGAACATTACAAAAAGTATCCCAAGAACATATATAAAAATAACACATTTTATTCGTTTTAAGGCTTCTTTACAGAGTGTCTTTTTACAGCTGTAGGAAACTACAAGTTTATAGGAGATTACTTTGAAGTCGGTTTTTTACTTTTGGGTGGTTTCCTTATCTTATTGGGGTTTGGAATCACTTTCTTTATTTTCAGGGGTTGTAACACTACAGCCTGCTGACCTTCCACAAGCTTCTTTTTACGTTTAGAGAGGTCTTCAAAGGAAGTTTCTAAAATCTCCTTGTCCTGGCTTTCTGGAGATTCAGTGTCTACATTTTCCCAGGCCTCTTTAGGCTGCCCATGCAGCCATGGTACATGTAAACTGGGTACTCGGGGAATTATGGCTTTTACCTCCTCAACAAAAGCTGTGGTGTCCTTTCTGAACCCCAAGGCCAGGACACATTTTAAGCCAATGACAGGTGCGAGTGTCTCACTGAGACGGGGAACCTGACAAGCAGGCACTGATCTGCTGGAGCTCAACTGAATCAGGTGGGAGGTGATGATGGCAGGCTTGGCTGACTTACACACGAGGACCAGCAGCAGCCCATTCTTTTCCAGAGCTCTGGTCACTTCATTAACACCGATGGCAAGCTGCCTCCTGACAAGCACAGGAGTCCACCCTGACCCTTGCTCATTATCTTCTGGTTGTTTCTCTTTCAGATCCTCGCTCATATCAACTTCTGTGCTACATTTGTCTGGGCTTTGTTTTTTTAAAAACTGCTTTTTCTTTCTCTTCTTATCCTCAATCTTCTGAAGCCCAAGAGATTTAAATCTGTCTTGAAGTGTCTGTAATATGAAGTGCATGTCTTCTCTCTCTAGAGTAGTCCAGCAGATAGTATATGGGTTGTTTAACGATGTCTTTACAGTTAAAGGTCTTGTCTTCCGGATGGAACCCCGCCCCGGTGCTTGAGGAGCTGCAGCCATTTGGAAAATCTTTCACAGAGAAGCAAACGACAAAGTGAAATTTGTGTTACTAACAATGCATGTCAGAATATCTTGTTTGTACTTTCTCTGATTCTTGGTAGACAATAGCAAGCCTGATTATATAGAACCAATTATGTGACCACACTGAACCTCTTAAGATTAAGGAATTTATTTTCCCCATTTTTTCACGACTTGGTCTTTATTCATATACAGGCAATATATAAGTGTTTTGCATTACTGCAGTCACCGTGAAATTCTATTTCATTTATTAAAAATGTTCCATGTTTCTACTTGTTCACAATTCTGTTTTTAATGACTGTGTGGTATTAATCTTACAAATTTGTTACCATTTGCTAAGTTATTCTCCAGTTAGGCTTCCACCCTACAAACACTCCCCAAGCGCCTCCAGTGTGCATGCAGTATTCTAGTCACTGGGGTTTGGCAGTGAACAAGTCCACCTGCACAGAGCTCACGATCTAAGGGCCCAGGGCCCGGAAACCTCTACCATTCATAATTAACCAGGTGTGGCTTTTAAGAAACAAATAGTGATCACATTATGATTAAAAATCCAAATGATACTTTAATTCTATGCCTTTTTGCAAGTCTCCCTCCCTCCCTGAGCCCTAAGCTTCTTCCTTAAGCATCTCATACATACACAGGTGTAGATCCCCACCCCCCCCTTTTTAAAAATATTTTAGTCATTTTATTCATGAGACACAAAGAGAGAAGCAGAGACAGAGGCAGAAGTAGAAGCAGGCTTCCTGCAAGGAGCCCAATGCAGGACTCAATCCCAGGACCCCAGGATCACCACCTGAGCTGAAAGCAGATAGATGTTCAACCACTGAGCCACTCAGGTGCCCCACAGATTCCCTCTTCTTAACAGTTACTCCAAGCTGACTGCTTCTCCAGCTGGCAACTTGATGAAAAGTAGGGAAACTTTGTAATGAAAGTTAATATTAGTCCGTTAAAACTAAGAAGGAGGGATCCCTGGGTGGCGCAGCGGTTTGGCGCCTGCCTTTGGCCCGGGGCGCGATCCTGGAGACCCGGGATCGAATCCCACGTCGGGCTCCCGGTGCATGGAGCCTGCTTCTCCCTCTGCCTATGTCTCTGCTTCTCTCTCTCTCACTGTGTGCCTATCATAAATAAATAAAATTAAAAAAAAAAAATTAAAACTAAGAAGGATCCATCTTGGGAAAATGGTAAAAACCACTGATCAAGGGACCGTATCCTGGCTGTTCTTCCTAGGGCAAGTGCACTTCTCTTCCCTCAGTTTTATTCTTCCCTTCTTCCTGGTGCTCAGCTAAGAACCACAGTCACCTCTGTGGCAAAAGAGAAGGAAGTTACACAAGCCAGGCCCCTAGAAGTCTAGGGCTGTGCCTATTTTCAGATAACCAGCTTTTCTCCCTGCAGGGAGGAGGTCTGACCCTCATCCCGGGTCATTTATCCTACTGGGGCCCACCTTCCCCAAAATGCCACATGCACAATCAAGGATTAAGGTCTCCAATTAAACTTCGACTCACCAGGCTGGCTAGTGATGGTGGAGAGCAGCTGTCTTTGGGGAATGTGTCAGAATTTGGGGGGAGTGTGTAAGAATTTAGAAGGCATTTTTTCCATGTATGATTGTGATTCTCACAAAATTCCTATAGAATTAGCCAACCTGTGGGTGAAGGAACAGCCTCGGGTTAAATGCTTTGCCCAAAGTCACAACTGATTTTCCAAACAAAAAAAGTTTATGCTCTTTCCATCCTGGCTGCACCTCAAAAGTAACCTGTTGCCTTTTAAAACATACAGGTGGTTGGTCCTTATCCTGGACGTACTGAACTGGAATCCCTGGGAATAGGACCAGGGTACCTGTATTTGTCAAAGCTGCCCAGATGACTCTGATCCAGAACAGGGTTAGAATAGCTGGGAAAGGACAGGCTGCCCCTTGACACCGGACAGGCCTCCTGAGAAATGAAAAATGGCCTCCTGACTGCCACTGGTCTCCATGGCTCGTCCTAAGTCCTCTTGTAACAGAAATCCAAACTTCAGCTCCTCCAGGGAGGGTCGGACCTTGTTCAGGACCTTGATGCCAGAGCCTCAGTACCTGCTGTGCAAGCTGCTTCCTTCATACCAGCCCCTCTGCACAGCCATCCTCACTGACACCCCGCCCCCTCATTTTCTCCACGTTCCCCCCAAGCACAGAGGGAGTCAGGAAGCAGCCCAGCTAATCCAGTCAGGATTGGTAGAGGCTGGCATCAGGTTGAAGGTCAGGAAGACGAGCAAGACAAATACGACTGAACAGAGCTCTTGCCAAACTGCAAGTCAGCTCATGTGCCTCAGCATCCAAGGAGCATGATGCTGAAATCCTTAAGTAATACTTAATACTTGTGTGCTCTGGAGAGACAGCAAGTGAGGCATGAACTCCTGTCCTCAGAATCTAGCGGGAGAGACGTGAGCCAAGTAGTTCAGATAGAGCTGAAACTTCCACCAGATAATCCAAGAGCAAAATACTGATTGATGAGAAAGGATGGTTTTAGAGCAGAAAAACATGAAGGCCTTGCTGAGGTGCCTTTTGGGCTATGTATTGGAGGCACTCACCACCTATGGGATCAAGTGCAAACCCTTTAAAGTGACCTACAAACCCCCGTTGCACTGGCTTTCACCTCCCACTAGCCTCTTCCACCATTATACCCACTTACTGCTTATTGAGGCCACCAATTTCTACCCTCCCCATCTTTTTAATTTTTATTTATATATTCATGAGAGACGGAGAGAGAGAGGCAGAGACACAGGCAGAGGGAGAAGCAGGCCCCATGCAGGAAGCCCGACGTGGGGCTCGATCCCGGGTCTCCAGGATCGGGCCCTGGGCTAAAGGCAGGCACTAAACCACTGAGCCACCAGGGCTGCCCCCCTCCCCATCTTTGTACATATTATTCCCTCTGCCTGGAATACTGTTCCCACCTTCGGCCCCACAACTACCTTTCTTCTTCAGCAAGTATTTCTGGATTATCCACAATGTACCAAACCATAAAGTGTTAGCGTAAAAACAGTTACTGGCCTCAACAGAGCTTAGAATCCATGAAAACAACAAATGAGCAGGTAATAGTATAAGATGTGCACATTCAAGTCTGGCAATTCTAAGGATACTAAGGAAACAGCAGAAGCATGAATTAGCTGAAGGGGTGAGAAAAGAGGTCCTGGAGAAAGCGACCTTTCAACCCTGCATCTGAAGGGTGCCCGCCAAAGGGAGCATGAAGCAGAAAGAGTACCCCAGGGAACAACATTAACGGAATGAAGGAAGTTCAAGCCGCTGGGGCAGAGATGCTAGAGATGCTGAGGTATCAGGAAAGGGAGGCGAGGACCAGAGGGTGAAGGTCCCGCAAACTGCATAATAATGGAAAGCAACTGCAACGTGATTTGAAAGACCCAGCAAAACGATCCTTGCGGATTCCCAGGAGCCACTCCTTTGCCAGAAGTGGAAGGAGGAGCAAAGAGGTTCCCAGGGTAGGCTCGAAGGTGGCTTGCACGAGAGTGGCCGCAGAGGGGACGGGACAAAATTACATGCAGTTGGAAGAGTTAACTGGTGGAACCTACCCGGCTTGGAGCTATCAATAGGAAGTAAAGGACTCAGAAATGCCTTCCGGGGGATCCCCGGGTGGCTCAGCGGTTTAGCACCGCGTGATCCTCGGGTCCCGGGATCGAGTCCCACGTCGGGCTCCCTGCATGGAGCCTGCTTCTCCCTCTGCCTGTGTCTCTGCCGCTCTCTTTCTCTCTGTGTCTGTCATGAATAAATAAACAAAATTAAAAAAAAGAAAAAAAGAAAGAAATGCCTTCCGGAGGGAGTCGGGCGGCAGCCCCAGGGCCCGCAGGCTGCGTTCCGGTCCCCGAGCTCCTCCCCGGGCCTGCCGCCCGCCTGTCCCGCCGCATCCTTCACTATTTAGCCCGCACACCGCAGTGCTACAGGGATCCGCCCGCACCTGTAGGCCTGGAGCACTGAGGGGCCGGGGGGCGAGGGGGGCTTTATCTCGCCGTTTCCCGTGCCCTAAGATGCTCAACCCCAGGCAGGGAGAGGAGAGGAAACCCAGGCCCGGAGGCGGAACGTAGCCCCGTCGCGCTGGGGCGGCCTGGCCGGACGGACTGGTCTCCCGGAGAAGACCTGGGGACCTCGCGTGCCCACCCCGCGTCCCGAGCCGGACCCCACCGCGGGGGGCGCGCCCCGCTCCCGCTCACGACCACACCCCAGCCGCCTGCACGTGCGCCGCGCGTGCGCAGAGCCCCCGCCTCTCTGGCCCCGCCCCCCCATGCTCAGACCGCTTCGCATCTCATCGTCCCCCATGTCACTCACGATGCGGAGAGTCGGCCCACAGCGCCCAAGGTCCGAGCCACAAAAACCCAGAGTCCGGGATCGCGGGCCGGGAGCCTCAGGGCTGCGCCCTACCGCGGCAGCGCGCAGGCGCAGAAGCAGGGAGACTTCACTGCGAGTCTCGCGAGACTTCACGGTTGTCGTGGTAACGCGTCGCTCTTAGTCTCGGTCGCTGGGTCTGCTGGGTCTGAGGGCTCGTCGGTCGTCGCCCGCAGCTGTTTGTCACATCTGCCGCCCTCTCGCTTCTAATCCAGTCTGTACCTCTCAGCTCCCGGTAGCCTTGGCTCGCTCGCCCTCTTCTCGCTTTTCGGTATTTGGCTTGCCTAAGGGGAACGCAAAGCCCCGGGCCGTGCCCCAGCGTCCCCGGCCTCGGTCGACTCCCCGGCACCAGGGAAGTCAAGATGCAGCGGGGAGGAGGGGTGGTGTGGGAGAAAAACGTGCTTACAGGCAACCGTGTAGGCGATCTTGCCCCCCTCACCCCCCGAAACAGGAACGGGAAGGCGGCTTTGGAGTGTGCGACAGCAGCTCCGAAAACTCCCCCAAGTATCTGCTGTAGCTGCTCCGGCCAGTGAAAACTGACGGTAGGAACGGGGTCGCTGGGAGGTCCTGGACGACTGCGGACCGCCTGGAGGACGTTTGCAAGGTCAGGCATCGGAGCGTGTCGATCCACCCGGGGCCGGGAGGGCGCTTGGAAGAAAGTAGGTTGCTTCTGACCTGAAGAGCCTCCTCCCTCCCTCGCCAACCCCTTCCTTTCCCTTTCCAGCCTAACTTAGCTCCCCACCCCCACCCCCACTTACTTTTCCTCTCCCTGTCTTTCTCAAAACTTGTCCTTTCTCAACCTCTTCTCGGCTCGTTTTGATTTTCCATTTCTTTTTTAAAAATTATTTTTATTTAGTTATTCATGAGACACACACACAGAGGGAGAAGCAGGCCCCATGCAGGGAGCCCTACGTGGGACTCTATCCTGGGTCCCCAGGATCACGCCCTGAGCTGAAGGCAGGTGCTAGACCGCTGAGCCACCCAGGCTGCCTTTGATTTTACATTTCTTAATCTGTTTCCTAACATTCTGGGTTTTTAGCACCGACGTAGCACCTAACTGGCCGTAAAGTAAGCAAAACAAAAGGCCCGTGTTCCTTTTGGTTCCGAGATTGTTGCAGGTTACCCATGTGATTTTTAAAAATATATTTATTTATTTGAGAGATAGGGAGAGCAGGAGCGGGGGTAGGGGGTGAGGGCAGAGGGAGAAGTAGACTCCCCGGCTGCTGCCACGAAGCTGAATGGGGCTTCATGCCAGGACCCTGAGATCGTGACCTGAGCCAAAAGCAGATGCTTAACCAGCTGAGCCACCCTGGAGCCCCCAGTGTGACCTTTAAAAAAAAAAAATCCACTGGGTGTTATGCTATATGTTGGCAAATTGAACTCCAATAAAAAAAATAATAGTAAAAATAAATAAATAAAAATTTTTTTAAATCACAAGCAAAAAGACTAAAAAGAATGAAGTTATAATTTGAGTGTAACAACAGGCTTTTGTTTTGTAAAATGAACCTTACTGGTTCCTTATGATGAACTGCAAACATCAATTTTAAAAGTCTTCCGTCTAACATCTAAGCTGTCAGGGAAGTGGGGACACACATATCTAGTTGAAATGCTAGAGGAATGGGAAGGAACTGTGCCTAAGTTTTCATTCCCCTAAGGTTCCAGAGTGCCAAGTTAGATGTAGAGCATCCCCTCAGCTTACAGTAGCTCTATGATGACTGCTACATCCCACAGGCTGTGGAGCCAGTTTGCCTACTTGAAATCCTAACTTCAGGGATCCCTGGGTGGCGCAGCGGTTTGGCGCCTGCCTTTGGCCCAGGGCGCGATCCTGGAGACCTGGGATCGTGTCCCGCGTCGGGCTCCAGGTGCATGGAGCCTGCTTCTCCCTCTGCCTATGTCTCTGCCTCTCTCTCTCTCTCTGTGTGACTATCATAAATAAATAAAAATTTTAAAAAAATCCTAACTTCAGCCCTGACTAGGGTGTCACCCCTAAAGCAAGCTAATTAACTGTGTAGTGAAGTGATAAAAATAGTACCTGTTGTGCTTCTTAGGAAAGATCATCTATCTAAGAAGATTAGCGCAGTCCCTGGCATGCAGAAAGCGCTTAGTAACTCCAACCTGAATTAGAGTTAATAAAAATTAGGGACACCTGGGTGGCTCAGTGATTGAGCATCTGCCTTGGGCTCAGGTCGTGACCCCGAGGTCCTGGGATGGAGTCCCACCACCAGCTCCCTGCAGGAAGCCTGCTTCTCCCTCTGCCTGTGTCTCTGCCTCTCTCTGTGTGTCTCTCATAAATAAATAAATAAAATCGTTTTTAAAAAATTAATAAAAGTTAACAGTAGCCTCTGTGATTTTAGTGCTTGTGTTTTATTTTGAGAATACTAATACAATTTACACAAGAATTTTGCTAAAATGAGTAACTACATGTCAAAGGTGATTTCTCCCATTTAGATCACACAGACATTACAAGAAAAATGTGAAGACTCCTCCCATGACCCAGTGACTCAAAAATATTCTCTTTCAGTGTTCCCTTCTAATTTGTTTCACATTTATGCATGTGTTTATATTGTGAAATAATACCACCAGTTAAATTTTGTGTTCTGATTTCCTTCTCATGTAGCATTTTTGTATTTTTCTCATATAGTCTTCAAGTTATCTCATATATAAGAGATATATATAACTCATATATATATATATATAACTCATATAAGAGTTATACATATAACTCATATATGTGGTGTATGTACATATGTGCATATAAGTATAGTTTTTAATGACAGCTGTTAGTTATTTTACTGTAAACCTCACTTTGGGTTTTGAGTAATGAAGCATTCTTTTTATATTAATTCTAGAATTGGACTACTGTTAGGTTTATATGCCTGTCATGATGTAAGAGTGGTTTAAAGGACTTGGTGATAAGTCACGTCATTAGAGGCAATGTACGTGTGAGGCTTTTCAAGCAGTGAAGCGACCTCTAAGCAAACAGCATGGTGGCAGTGCCACGCGTCTGTAGATAAAACCTGTAAGGAGAAAAAGAATCTAATTGGATTTAGACCACTTATCATACTTATAAGACAGTAAAAGCAAGACCAGCAGGATGTCAGTCCCCTGCATCCCTAGGCCCATAGGATAACATCCCTACTCCCAGAGATCAATAGCCATAGGTGTCATGAGTGATGGGTCACTCTGCATTGACAAACCAACTTTATACTTCAGCTGAGTAGTTTCATAGACTTACACAGAAGCCTGCAGCTGTAGCCTCTGGTGGCGAGGGATGCGGCAGGAAGGGGAGGAAAAGATGGAAATCATTAGTCCTGCTAAAACTAGAGAAATGGGGGGATCCCTGGGTGGCTCAGCGGTTTGGCGCCTGCCTTTGGCCCAGGGCGCGATCCTGGAGTCCCGGGATCGAGTCCCATGTCGGGCTCCTGGCATGGAGCCTGCCTCTCCCTCCTCCTGTGTCTCTGCCTCTCTCTCTCTCTGTCTACCATAAATAAATAAATAAATAAATAAATAAATAAATAAATAAATAAATAAATAAATGAAATCTTAAAAAAAAATAAAAATAAAACTAGAGAAATGGAAGAGAAACACCTTTGGGGGGGTGTCTTCCACAAGATAGGGACCTAGGGGCACCTAGGTGGCTCAGTTGGTTAGGTACCCAACTCTTGATTTCAGCTCAGGTCATGATCTCAAGATTGTGAGATTGAGCCCGGCTACTTAAGATTCTCAGATTCTCTCTCTCCCACCAAAAAAAGAAATAGAGAAGAAAAGAAAGAGGGAAGGAAGGAAGGAAGGAAGGAAGGAAGGAAGGAAGGAAGGAAGGAAGGAAGGAGAAAAAAGAAAAGAAAAAATGATAGAGACCTTGCTCCCAGGCATTCCGCCAAGACTCAGACTGCAGTCAAGCCTTGCCTACATGGCTAGGTAGAGACAAGCAAGGCTGTCAGGGGCCTTGACAGAGAGCTGTCCTTCTATTAAAAAATATTTGAAACTCCTGACATCAAATGCTCTCAAAGCTGTCTGAGATGTTTTCTTTTTTTTAGGTAGACTATTAGAGTTTTGTTTTATTTTTACAGGCAGAAGCCTAGTGTGATGCTAGGCTTTAGATTTTCCATAGGTCATAAAGAGCAACAGTAATTTTGGAAATGAAGTGTCTTATAGGATATAAAATCAGCTGCAGGTAACTATTCAAAACATGCTATAGATAAACATAAACCTACAATTTTAGAATTATTTCAAGTACAGAAATTTACATCAACTAAATTATCACAGAATTCTTTCTGAAGCAATATGAGAACAAGTGATTGAGAAGCACTTGTAGAAAGTGCTTCTACACTTGTAGATAGTGTAGAAATGTGTACATATGTCTAAGTATGTATTAGGTGAAAAATATAAATAGCGTTTTACTTTGTTTACCAGTTTGTTTACTTTGTTTACTAGTTCTTATTGAGCATCTTGTATGTGTCAAGCAATATGCCAGATGCTAAATACATAAGAATGTTTCCTTCCTTCCTTTTTTCAACAAATAACAGTATTTATTGAATTCTAAGTGTTAGGGATAAAGCAATGAACTGAAGTTCTAATAGAGGAGACAGACAATAAAAGAAAGTAAAATATATATTAGTTGATAAAAAGCATTGTGGAAAAAAAAAAGATTCAGTGCAATCCCTATCAAAATCTCAATGGGTGTTTTTGTTGAATTAGAAAACCTATCCTAAAATTCATATTGGATTTCAGGGAACCCCTGAATAGCTAAAGCAATCTGGGAAATGAACAAAATTGGAGGACTCACACATTTTTTTTTGGACTCCTACTTTCTGATATTCAAAACATACTACAAAGCTACAGTAATCAAAACAGTGTGATATTGGCATAAAGACAGACCATGGAATAGACAGTCCGGAATTAAACTCTCAAATATATAACAGTCAATTAATTTTTGACAAGGGGGCCAAGACAATTTAATGGAGAAGGAGCTGTTTTTCTCAACAAATGGTGCAGGGAAAACTGGATATCTACATGCATGTGAGTGAAGTTGGATGCTTACCTATGCCCCATACAAAAATTAACACAAAGTGGGGCACCTGGGTGGCAGTCAGTGAAGCGTCCAACTCTTAGTTTCAGCTCAAGTCATGATCTCAGGATTGTGAGATTGAGCCCCAGATTGGGCTCCATGCTCAGTGCAGAATCTGCTTGAGAGTCTCTCTCCCTCTCCCTCTGCCCCTCCCATTTATGCTCTCTCTCTCCAAAATAAATAAATCTTTACAAAATTAACTCAAAGTGGATCAAAGATCTAAACTTAAGAGGTAAAACTATGAAACTCTTAAAACAGGGGAAAATCTTCATCACATTGCATTTGGCAATGATAACCTGAATATGACAACAAAAGCATAGGTAGCAAAAGAAAAAATAGATAAATAGGATCTTCATCAAAATTAAAACTTTTAGGGGTGCCTGGATGGCTCAGTTAAGCATCTGGCTCTTGATCTCAGCCCAAATCTTGATCGATTTCAGGGTGGTGAGTTCAAGCCTCATGTTGGGGCTCCAGGTTGGGCATGGAGCCTACTTTTAAAAATTAATAAAATAAAATTATTTGTCCATCGAAGGACACTATCAAGAGGGTGAAAAGAAAACCCACTGAATGGGAGAAGATTGCAAATCATATCTGATAAGAGATTCAGAATGGGTAAAAACTACAACTCAACAACAAAAAGCAAAAACTGAAAAATACAAAAACAAAAAAACAACCATGGGCGCCTAGCTGGATCAGTCCATAGAGCATGCAACTCTTGATCTCAGGATTGTGAGTTTGAGTCCTCCAAAAAACCAATTCAAAAATGGGCAAAGGACTCAAAAAGACATTTCTCCAAAGAAGATACACAAATGTCCAATAAGCACATGAAAAGATGCTCCACATCCTTAATCATTAGGGAAACGCAAATCAAAACCATGATGAGATACCACTTCACATCCATGAGGATTGTTGTTTTGAAAGCAACAGATGGTTCAGTTGATTGAGTGTCCGACTCTTGATTCTGGCTCATGTGGTGATCCTAGGTGGTGTGAGATTGAGCCCCAGGTCAGGCTGTGTGCTCAGCAGGGAGTTTGCTTCTCTCCCACTTCCTCTCCCACAGCCCCCATGCTCGTGGACATGCTCTCTCTCTCTCTCAAAATTTTTAAATCTTTTAAAAAAATAAAACAATAACAAGTATCAGTGAGAGATACTGAGAAATCAGAACCCTCCTACATTGATGGTTAGAATGTGGAATGGTGCAGCTGCTGTGGAAAACAGTTTATCAATTCTTCTAAAAGTTAAAACAGGGGATCCCTGGGTGGCGCAGTGGTTTGGCGCCTGCCTTTGGCCCAGGGCGTGATCCTGGAGACCCGGGATTGAATCCCACATCGGGCTCCCAGTGCATGGAGCCTGCTTCTCCCTCTGCCTATGTCTCTGCCTCTCTCTCTCTCTCTGTGACTATCATAAATAAATAATAAAAAAAAATTCTTTTTAAATAAAAAACAAAAAAAGTAAAAGTTAAAACAGAATTATGTTTGATATAACCCAGCAATTCCACTCCTACCCAAAAGAATTGAATGGAAGGACTCAACAGATACTCATTCGCTAATATTCTTAGCTGCATTATCCACAACAGCCAAAAAGTAGAAACAATTTAGGTGTCCATCAATGAATAAGTAGATGTCATATTTACATACAATGGAATATTATTCAGCCATATAAAGGAATAAAGTACTGACATCTGCTACAACATAGGTGAACTTGAAAAACATTATGCTAAGTGAGACAAGCCAATCACAAAAGTACAAATATTATGCAATTACATTTTATTAAGTACATAGACTAGGTAAATTCATAGAGGCAGAAGGTAGAAGAGAGGTTACCAAGGCTGAAGGGAGAAGAGAAGATCTTTAATGGGTACCAGGTTTCTATTTAGGAGGATGAAAAACTTTTGGAAATAGTGGTGATGGTTACACAGCATTATGAATGTACTTAATGCCACTCAAAATACTATTTTTCACTCATTTTTCTTTATTCCTTTTTTTCTTCTCATTTTCATTTTTTTTTTCTCATTTTCCTTTCAAAACTTCTCACTTTTTAAATTTAGTTTCTTAGTCTTTGCTTTTATAAGTATGCTTGTTTGGCCTTGTGTTTTGAAAAAAAATTTTTTTTAATAAGTTCATAGGTGAACTCTGGAATTGATTTTTCTCTTGAGGTGATGTGAGCCAACCTTCTCATCAGCTTCTCCCAATTTTAAGTTGATCTTGGGTTACCTTGACTCTAAGGTCAGCAGTAAGTCCAACATACTGCTGGGCCTCTCAGCCATCTCTGCTAAGGAGATCTGTATGGGAAGCCACCAGCTCTCAAGACTGTCACCAAGGGTAAGTTGACCAAGTTAGTAGACAGAACTCCTCCAAACTCCAGAGACTGTCCTGTAAAGTAAGAATCAGGAAGGCCTCAATCATCCCAAAACAATCACTTGAAGTGATCCAGACTGAGCAAACACTCTGCCTTTTCATGGAGTACTCTAGTGAAAGAGAGGTGTTTGCATTCCTAGTGGCTCATGGAGCTCTGCAAGAAAAAAGGCCGCAGACAAATTCTGTCACAGAAAATCTGTGGGTACAGTCCCTAGAAGTACATTGTTCATAGAGTTAAAGGCAGGACACCTGCTCTCAGATACTGACATGATAATCAAGTTTAAGACTTTGGCTTCAGTAACATTCACCTTTGGCAACAGCTGGGTACCTCCTTTGGCAGCTCCCCCCCTTCCCTCAACTTATGCTGCCCTGAAACTCCTCCAAGGCCAAGATGGACCCAAAGTGGAGATGTGGAATCTGAGGGTCATCCTGCAGTCACTGGTCAGTGGACCCCTGCCTTCAAGGAGCTGCAGGGGTGGGTACTCTGTGAAATACACCATGTCCTCTCTTACATGTCCAGGGAATGTGACTAACGCCTTATGTGGAACCACTCGTTGACTACAAGGAAGGCTGGCTGAGTTGACAGTGTCTGTGTGTCACACAGGGAAATGATCCAGGACTCGCCGATGGGGCATAGGTGCAGAGTCGTAGCCACCTACCTGCTCCTGAGTTACAAGAGAGCTGGGCTGGAGGGCCATCATGGCCCTGAAACCCCAGGCTTCAGCTGATGTAGCCAACAGCAGCACACTGTCCTCACCTTACCAGGTACTGTGTGGAGTCTCTGCTAACACAGCGGGGAGTATCAGGGAGCTGGCTGTTCCCACCTCTAACTCCTATTGGAAGAGCACTCTACGAAGCAACACAGAACAGACGCCACCTGAGGATGACCAGCTGTCAGGGTAGAAGGTCCCCCAGTCCTCGACCCCACCTGGAGAGGAAGAGACCACCTCACCTTCAGAAGCAGTGGCCTCTCCACCAGCACAAATCAACTCATGAATTCCCTGCTCTTGGAGTAACCCAGGCTTGGCCAGGCCTCCACGCAGAAGGGCAAAGACAGCCTGACCCTGCCAGGGTCCGGTGCTGTCTTCCACACCCCCCCACTGCACCCCAATACCCTAACAAGGCCTCACCTGCACAAGGGATCTGAGTGCCACTGCCCAACCAGGCCTCAGGGCTGCGCCCCCTAGAGGGGGCCTGTGAGGTGCCCTAGCCCAGCACAGACTCCTATGTACTATGTCCCTCTGGCTGCTTCTTCCACCCACACATCAGGAACAGTGACAAAGCCACAGAAGGAACCAATTCCTCCCTCCACCACCTTGGCTTGTGCCCAAAGGAAACTCCCATCTTCCTGGGCAACGTTCCACAGATAAGCCACCCCAGCTCCTCCCTCTGACAAGCAGCCAGGGCCTCCAGGGGCCCACTGGGAACTTCCTCAGCAGGTTCAGGTTCAAGTTTATACTGAAACATCTGTGTTTCAGGTTCACCACAGGAACTCCAGAGCAGATGCAGATAGGACACACTCAAACCTCACAGAGAGGAGCAGAAACAGCGATAAAGAAAAAATGTGGGGAGGCCAAGCCTGGTCCTTACACTTGACAAGGAGTATTAAAAGCATGAACTTCAGGGAGCCAGTGAGAAGATGCAGGAGACCTGCCGGGGGCTGCAAGGAAACAGTGGCCAGTACGGGCTGAGCAAGGAATTTGCACTGCTGTGTGTGCAAGGGCATGTGAGCCAAGAGGATTTTGCGCCTCAGATGGAGGGGTCCAAATGGTCACAGCCATCTCCCAACCGAGTTCCATTTAAGTGGAAATGAATTCCTCTGCGGCATTCAAAAACATTGCCTCCAAAATCATGGCAGCTTAACCTCTGAAAGGCTGCCAGGAGCCTCCAGGGAGACAAGAGGACAAGAGGCCACCGTCCCCCTAACCTGGGCAAGACTGCAGAAGCTCCACGGCCCGGTGTGTGCTGTGGCCACCAAGGTTCTGCAGCACCTGGCCCAGGTTCTGGCATGTTCGCGCGGGAGGGTAGATGATGTTTCCAGAGGCAGTTTTGCGGCATATCAGAGCCCTTAACAGGTTTTGGGGGGAAATCTCATGAGTGACTTTCACTGAGGGCTTCCCTAGCATTGGAGCTACCTCTAATGCCAAAGATAGTTTGGAGTTTATGGTAAGAAAGCGGGGTGCCACTGATGTGTGCACGCTCAGTGTGGCTTGAGTTGTAGGCCACTCATCCTGACTACACGCTGGAGAATGGGTGGGGTAAGCAGTTAGGCTTCCCTTGGAAGACTCAGGGGTTGGAAGTGAAGGAGGCAGCAAGAGGAAGATCAGCTTGAGTGTCACTGGCTGCTGTGCAGGGCCTCCTCTCATTTGTGATTTTCTCCATTCTACACAACTTATTCTGGAATACAGACACAGCAGGATGCTTTCCCAGCTTGTTTTACATACTGCCATGATGCTGATACAGAAGAAAAAAAAAAAGTCTGAGGAAGGAAAGTTACAAAATAAACAGAGGTTAAAAAAAAAAAAGAAAAGCCTCTCAAAATATAGCCCACAATCCAGTCATACATTTAAAAAGAGAGAAACATTTTATCAAGGTCAGGTTGAGCTTAATAAGGAATGCAAGGTTGGCTTAACAATTGAAAATCAATAAATGTAAGCCATTTCTTTAAAAGACTACCAGAGGGATCCCTGGGTGGCACAGCGGTTGGCGCCTGCCTTTGGCCCAGGGCGCGATCCTGGAGACCCAGGATCGAGTCCCACATCGGGCTCCCGGTGCATGGAGCCTGCTTCTCCCTCTGCCTGTGTCTCTGCCTCTCTCTCTCTCTCTCTGTGTGACTATCATAAATAAATTTTAAAAATTTTTAAAAATGTTAAAAGATTACCAGAGAGGGGCCCCTGGGTGGCTCAGTTGGTTAAGCATCTGGCTTTGGCTCAAGTTATGATCCCAGCGTCCTGAGATCAAGTCCCACCTCAGGCTCCCTGCTCACTGGGGAGTCTGCTTCTTCCACTCCTCCCTGCTTATGTTCTCTCTCACCATCTCTGTCTCTCTCTCAAATGTATAAAACCTTTTTAAAAAAATGATCAAAGGAGAAACATACAATCATCCCAATAAATATGTTTTTAAAAAAGCTTTTTTAAAAAAAGATTTTATTTGTTCTTGAGAGACAGACAGAGAGAGAGAGAATGAGAGAGAGAGAGAGAGAGAGAGAGAGAGGCAGAGACACAGGCAGAGGGAGAAGCAGGCTCCATGCAGGGATCCTGGGATGCCAGGATCATGCCCTGGGCTGACAGCAGGCGCTAAACCACTGAGCCACCCAGGCGTCCCTAAAAAAAAGTTTTTGATGAAATTCTACATCCATTCATGAAAACAGATTTTGCCATGCTACAAATAGGAAGAAACCTCGTTAACATACTAAACATCATATATATCCACTGAAATAAGCCAGCTGCAGTGAACATGTCACATTTTACGGGGAAACTCTGAAAGTAAATACTTTTAAGGAATCATATGTTACTACTCATTCATTATTATACTCAGGTCCCTGATAGTGCAGAAAGGCAAGAAAAAGAAAGATCTGAGGGTTGGAAAGGACAAAATGAAACTATCATTATTCACAGACTATTGTTTGCTAAATAAGAAACCCAAAATAATCTACTGAAAAATAATTAAAACTTAAAAAGGTTTATCAAAGCTGCTGGATAAAGAGTCAATGTACAAAAATCAATTCCCTTTCTCTGTACCAGTTACAAAAGGATCAACAATGAAATTTTTAAAAACATTTCAACTATAACATAATCAAAACTTATAAATTTACTTAGAAATAAATCCACATAGGTGGTTCATAGGTGGCTCAGCCAGTTAAGCATCCAACTCTTTTGATTTCAGTTCAGGTCATGATCTCAAGGTCATGAGATGGAACCCCATGTTGGCTCCATGCTCAGCGGGGTGTCTGCTCAAGATTCTCTCTCTCCTGAACCCCCACCACAGGCACACACTCTCTCAGATAAGTAAATCTTAAAAAAAAAAAGGAAAGAAATCCACATAAGATGTACAAGATCTTCAATGGAGAAAATTAGAAAACTATCTGAAAACACTAAATAAGGAAACTAATTGGAAAAGAATGAGTTATGAATAGTGAAACTGCGTTACAAAGATATCACCCTCAAAAAAAAAGAAAAACAAAGATATCACCCTCTCCACCCTCACTTGACTGATAGAGCTTTTCAATGCAATTCCAAGAAAAATTCAAGAATTTTCTTTTGTGTGGAACTTGACTCATGGATGTTAAAATTTATAGGGAAGAGCATAGTGCCAAAACAACCCTTAATGAGGATGAACAAAATAGATAGGATTTAACGATTAAGACAATATGACATAGGTGCAAGGATAAACAAAGGGAGATCCCAAAAAAACTTATATAATTGCACCTCGTGTTTTCTGAAACCCATTCTAATCAGCAGCCCCCCTCCCCAACACACCCATTGCACATAAACTTCTCCCAAGGTCATTGGTGATCTTGAGGATGACCAAGATCCAATCGGTAATTCTTAGCCTTCATTTAACCTGACCTGTTTTCTCACTTGGTATGCTTTCTGGACCCCACATTCTCTTGGTTTTTCTCTTACTCAATGACTTCTTTCTTCTCTGTCTTCACTCATTCTTCCTCTTCTTTCCTAGCTCTTTAACATTGCAATTTTCCATGGCTTAGTCTTCAGCCCTCTTCTCTTTCTTCTTCTTTATACATTAAGTTTCTAGGGTTCTGTGTGTCTTTCATGAATAAATAAATAAAACCTTTAAAAAAAGATTTATTTATTTGAGAGATAGCAAGCAAACAAGTGAGCGAGCATGTGGCAGAGCAAGACAAGGAGAAAGTTTTAAACAGACTCTACACTGAGCACAGGTGTGGGCTCAATCCCACGACCTGAGCTGAAACCAAGAGTTGGACACTTAACTGAATATGCCACCCAGGGCCCCCAAGAGTGATCTTTTTAAAAAGTAAGCCCTATCAAGTCAGATCTCGCTCAAAACTCTTCAATGGTTCTGTTTCACTCCCACTTAACCCCAAATGTCTTTGTGTAAGACCCTATACAATCTGATATCCACCTTCTATTCTCTGACCTCTTATTCCTATTCTGCTTTGGTCACGCTGGCTCCTTGATGTTCCTCACTTCTGCTGGGGAAGTTCATTCCTTAGGGCCTTTGTAGAGGATGCTGCCTGTGGAAAGGAATCTCTTAAGGGTCTTCCTCATTAGCTCTTTCACAATCCTTCAAGCTTTTACTCAAATGTCATCTTCTCAGAGACCTACCCTGATTACCCTGTTTACCACTGCCAGTCACCTCTTCCATCTCACATACCCAAGACTTCCCATCTCTTTTGCTTTGCTCCTTTCTAAAAATAGTACTTATTACCTAACACCTTTATAAAAATATTTTATTTATTTATTCATGAGAGACACGGAGAGAGGCAAAGACATAACATAGGCAGAGGGAGACGCAGGCTCCCTTTGGGGAGCCAGATGCGGGACTTGATCCCAGGACTCCGGGATCATGCCCTGAGCCAAAGGCAGACATTCAACCACTAAGCCACCGAGGTGCCCCTATGTAACACTTTTTTAAAGACTACATAATTTGCTTATTATATGTGTTATTGTCCATAATCTTCTACCAGAATGTAATGCAAGGATGGGAATCTTGTTTGTTCTGTTGAATAATGTTTTTCAAGAACCTAGAACAGTGCCTTGCTCATATTAGGCACTCAATAACTGTTTGAATGAATGAAAGAATGAATGAGGAAGATAGGATGGAATGGAATCAGGAGTGTAATAAAGGCAAAGGTAATTTTCTGTTCCTTAAACTGGTGGTAAGTTAATAAATGTGCCCTTTATTTTTAAATTTTTACATAAAAATGGATATATGTATGTTGGTTTGCAGTCAGTATTTAATAAAATAGTAAAAGGAAAACAAAGGAACTTGATTGTCCAAATTGTCTCACTCCCTAAGCGCTCCAGAAAGCTGAGTTTTCACTATACCTAGTATATTATTATCACTGGACAGAAGACATCAGTATTTCCATTGTCTTTTCTTTCTTTTTGTTCCGTGGAACAAGACACCATGGCTCTAGCCTCTGTTCAGGGGAGGGCAACTCAAGAGGAGAACGTGCTTTGAAAAGAGTTCTTAGAAGAACATTCTAGACTTTGAGAATATGACAGAGCACAGTGAATCTTCCTTCTCCCCATTTCCTGATTTCTTACAATGACTATAATGCCCAAATGTCCCAGCTCCAGATACACACCGATCCTGGAGCTCATCCCCAGTGTTCCCCGACTGAAGCACTGTTAGGGCTTCCTCAGCGGAGAAAGCACTCACCATTCTGAAGCTGCGATTTGCCTTGACAACCAGCAATGTATTTGCTGTCGCCTGCAAACTTAAAAACTAAAAACCAAAAAAAAAAAAAAAAAATTCTGGCCAATACGTTTTGCTAACGTTTACTTTTTATCTTTTACTTGGAAATTCATTGATTGCACCATGAAAATATTTGCGAGGAGAAAACTTAAAAACTTGAAAAGGTAAAGCAAAAATATTTTTAAATGTAATTTTATGCCAAAACAAGCCAAAAAAAGTTTGAGGCTTTTCTTCTCCATCAGTTGCATTGTTATAGGCTGTTGAATTGTTAGACGTTTGGGAGGAGTAACTTTCTAAACCCTAATTTGTCCCTTCTTGCCAGTCACTTCACTCCACCAACGTTTCTTCTTAAGAGTCAGACATGAACTCCTCATATGACCAGGAACTGCTGTTCTAGTTCTTTGGAAACTTAATTAAATCTGAATCAGAACCCCATTGTGTGTGTCTGCAGACTTGCCGTGACCTTGGGTTGGTTTCCCCTGGAGAATGGGGTCAACTTGAATAGGCGCCGGCGTCTGTGCCTTTACAATAACAACCGGTTAGGGTGGTTGCAGCACGTGTTCAGAATGTTTTTGCTTTTTAAAGAGAAGACGCCTGTCTCATTGCTAGTGAACTGTCTGTCCTAGAGATGGGAGAGGCGACGTGAGAGGTCTCGAAAAACTGCCATCCAGGTTTCTCGGGATTAGGAGAGGGCAGAGGGAGGTATATATACAAAAAGGAATCCCCATTGACGTCCGTGCCCTAAGGAGACCTCTCAGGATTTCCTGCAAACAACCTCCTGAGAAAGAATTTGGGGAGCGAGCCAAGAGCGGAGAGGAGCTCATTTAAATTCTCTGCTCCTCGCCTTTCCAGTCGCAGCGGCGCGGGTTGCTAACCTGGCGCGCTGCTGGGGACGCGGGCGGGCGCGGGGGGGTCAGGGCAGGTGCCACTCACCGCTGGCCACGCCCCCTAGTGCCGGCGGCCAATGGGAAGCCGGCCGGGCCCACAGCGCTGCCAATGGGAGCCGGCGGGCGGAGGTGCGCTGCCTTTTAAGAAGCCCCGGGGCGCGGGCGCCGGAGGAGGGCGCGTCCGGGGAGCGGCGGCGGATGGTCTCGTCGCCATGTCCCTGCAGGTGAGTCGGCGGCCGCGGAGGCCTGCGCGAGGCCCCCGGGGGCGGGCGACTCGGACCTGGAGCTTGGGACGGCTGCTGCCCGCAGTCCTCGCGCCCCAGGCCCCCCGCGAGTTCCCCGGGGGACCCCGCCGACGCTCCCGCCGCCCCCGGTCGCGAGCGCCCGCGCCGCCGTGGGGACCGCCGGGGGCCGCCTGCCGGCCGCGAGCCCGGGGATCGCTTGCACGCGGAGCAGGCGCCGGCCCCCGAGGGCGCACACCCGGCAGCCCCCGGAGGACCAGGCAGGTGGGAAACGACCAGAAAAGATAAGGGCATCCTTGAACATGTAGCGGTTTTCCCCTTGTGTATGACTCCTAATTCATATCAGGCTTCCCTTAAAGTAATCACATCTGTCAATCTCAAAACTCGAGGTTTTGAGGATGCTCGTCAAAATGATGCTCGAGGGCAGACTGCTGCTTCAAGAAGATGCATCTTTTTGAGTCTTGGGGTTCGTGGTTTTTCCAACGGGCAAGTAACTAACCGCTTTCCCTCCATACATGTTTGTAGGAACCACGCGGTGTGAGAATTTATGATCTTCCTAATTCAGCCCCTCAGTGGGAGATGATTGCTCAAAATGGCTTTGTTGGGGCGCCTGGGTGGCCGTGTCGGTTGAATGTCTGACTCTTGGTTTGGCTCCAGCCATGATCTCATGCTCACCACGGAATCTGCTTGAGATAGATTCCCTCTCCTCTCCTCCACCCCACTCATGCTCTCTGTCTCAAATGAATAAATCTAAAAAAAAAAAAAAAAAAGGAGAGACTTTGTCAACCTTGTGTCGTGGGATGACTGTGTCCTTGGGCTTCAGAAACTAAAGCTAGATTAGGTGAGAGTCACCCTAACAGGCTGTTTTCAGCTGTGGTGATTGGAAGGGAAGTTTACACAGAGGCTGGGGTGGTCAGTGCTGCTAGGTGGTGAGAGGGTTCCAGCCCCAGGAAAGCAGGATGCACTCCCCCACCCCCTCCATCCCCCCTTCTCCCTGAGTCTTCGTAGTGACACTGGGGTCATTGCTGCACCACCGGGGTGTGGTCAGAGGGCCGTGTGAAGACATGAACAGGAGAGAGTCTGGGAAGAGGTCTCCAGGCAGGTTGTGTTGAAGACTCAAGCACAGTTAGAGGGGAGTGATGGACACATGCATTCAAGCAGGACACCGAGGACCCGGCGCTAGAACGATGAGCTCAACAGATGCTGAAACTCTTCACCAAAAGCAGTGAGCCCTTTGGCCCAGAATGCTTTGGAATTAAATGTAAACTGTACATTTAAAGCCATTTCTCATCTGTGATAGTTTTCAGACCCTCCTTCATTTATTCCCCAAGGGCTCAGAGGGGCTGGGACTGCCGACCCGTGCTCTCTGCAAGGCGCACCTCTTGCTACCACCACGAATCCTGCCTGGCCTCTGTTAGGCACATGTGGGGAACAAATCCAGTCGCAGGCGGCTTTCCTGCTGAGCCCTGATACATGCTGTCCAGGCCACCTGGAACAGCCTTGTGTGCCCCTGTCCATCCAGCAGGTGCCAGCGGATCCCTCAGGCTTAGCCAAGCACCATCTCCTCCCATCTCCTCCCGAGGGCTTCCTCCACACCTGCTGACACTCCCTCCTCTGCATCCCCAGAGCACCCACAGCTCCTCCACTGGAGTGAGAGTCACATGATCATTGTTGACCTGCTCAGCTCCCACTGGAGCCTGAGCTCCCTGAGCGCCAGATGCCCTGTACCTCCCTGTTGGCCTAGCAAAGGCCTGGTGCATTGTGGGGGTTCAGTACATCTGTTCAGTAGTATGATGCAAGCGATGAGCTCTGGGTGGGCAGAGTCAACAGAATGAAGTGGAGAATATACCCATTCTTACTGGTATTTCATCTTTTTTTTTTTTAAAGATTGTATTTTTTATTTATTCATGAGAGAGACAGAGAGAGGGGCAGAGATGTAGGCAGAAGAAGAAGCAGGCTCCCTGTGGGGAACCTGATGTGGGACTCGATCCCAGGACCCCGGGATCATGACCCAAGCCAAAGGCAAACACTCAACCACTGGGCCACCCAGGTGCCCTGGTGTTTAATCTTAACACCTTCCCACTGAGATTGATAGTATCTTTTTTTTTTTTTGGCTGAAACTGAGTCTCAGAGGAGCTTTGTTGTTTGCGTAAAATCCCATGGCATTTTTGTCTCAAGGCTAGAATTATTATTATATTTTTTTTAAGATTTTATTTATCCATGAGAGAGAGGCAGAGACACAGGCAGAGGGAGAAGTAGGCTCCATGCAGGGAGCCCTGACGTGGGACTTGATCTCAGGTCTCCAGGATCACACCCTGGACTGAAGGCAGCGCTAAACTGCGGAGCCACCCGGGCTGCCCTCAAAACTAGAATTAAAATCCAAGATCCTGGAGATCCCTGGGTAGCTCCGTGGTTTAGCGCTGCCTTCGGCCCAGGGTGTGATCCTGGAGTCCTGGGATCGGGTCCCACATCCAGCTCCCTGCATGGAGCCTGCTTCTCCCTCTGCCTATGTCTCTGCCTCTCTCTCTCTCTGTCTCTCTCTCTCTCTGCCTCTCATGAATAAATAAATAAAACCTTAAAAAAAAATATCCAAGATCCTGATGTGAGGCCTATGTTCTTTTACCTAAAGCTCATCGTGCTTGAACTGGGAGAAGCCGCAAAGAGGAGGGTGTGTTGGAACCACATCGTGAAGGCCTGACCTCTTGTGGAGAGGGTACACGACTTCCCTTAGGTTGTCATGTGGTTCTATGTTCCCCTGTATATGAGGATCAATTTGCCAGAAGTTCGTTCTGGAAGGCAAGGACCTGATATGGTTGTTGAGAAGCCTTACAATTCTCCTCAAGGCATGGCTTGCCAAGAGGAATGCAGTTGCTGTCACTGGAAAAGGCCCCAAGACCTCACAGCAAGTGGAACACCCGAGACGCTAGTAAATCTGAAGGGGGAGATCCCTACGCCTCTCTGAACAGCCCTGCCCTGAGCAAGCCCTGAGCACTTACCAAGCATTTTCATTTTGTCCTTATTATTAGGAGTACTGTTTTTTTCCAGTTTTTTCTAGGATTATTTTTTTTCCCAAAGAGACTTAAAATAATAATGGTAACCTTATTAAACACTGTGTCCCAGGCACTATTTTAAATATTTTACATGTGTTTACCTATTTAATCTTCCTAACAACCTTGCAGATAGGTGGTATTCTTGTCCCATATTCTGGCCCAGAAAACAGTACAAGTTAAATAACTTGCCCAAGGATACACAGTTCTTAAGTGATGCAGTTTGGCTCTAGAGCCTGTGTACTTACATACTTATCTAGAAAGAATGTGCATAGAGATCCCTGGGTGGTGCAGTGGTTTAGCGCCTGCCTTTGGCCCAGGGCCCCATCCTGGAGACCCAGGACGGAATCCCACGTCGGGCTCCCGGTGCATGGAGCCTGCTTCTCTCTCTGTCTGTGTCTCTGCCTCTCTCTCTCTCTCTGTGTGACTATCATAAATTAAAAAAAAATTTTTTTTTTTTTTAGAAAGAATGTGCGTGCAGAGAGAGGGGAGGGGCAGAGGGAGAGGGAGAGAGAGAGAGAGAATCTCAAGCTGACTTGGAGCCCAGTGCAGGCCTTGATCTCATGGCCCCTGGATCGTGACCTGAGCCAAAATTAATAATGGGATGCTTAACTGACTGAGCACCTCCCCCCTCCCCCCCAGAATCTATGTTCTTAACCCTGACATTGTTTAAAGCAGTTGACAACTTCCTAGAAAGACACTCAGAAAGATGAGGCACACCTGGATGGCTCAGTAGTTGAGCATCTACCCTCAGCTCAGGTATGATCCTGAGGTCCCAGGTCAAGTCCCACCTTGGGCTCCCCGCAGGGAACCTGCTTCTCCCTCTGCCTATGTCTCTGCCTCTCTCTCTGTGTGTCTCTCGTGAATAAATAATAAAATCTTAAAAAAAAAAAAAACTCAGAAAAGTCTCCTATTTAAAAAAAAAAAAAAAAAAAAAAAGATGAGGCAAAGGACCCTTGTCACATGTACCCGTGCTTCTAAGACCCCTGCAGGGATTGATGAGGAGGCTGGGCCATTTTCAAGATTATTTACATTGCAGAACCCAGTCTCTGATTTACAAGTGCTTTTTGTTCATCACAAAACAACTGCCCTCGGTGTGCTGTCGTCTTGCCTTCGTCTTGCCTTTGGCGCTGGATGGAAACTTGATCTAGCAACTCTGCTGAGGTCACCGGGTTTCTGACATTACAGTGGGGCTATCCACTTTCTCTACTAGGACTTGGGATCTTTGGATCAAAGGGAGCTATGCACTGGAGAGAGAAAATGGGGATGAGGGTGGAATGCCTCCTTGAGCCTCTCTTACTTGATACCCAGGCTGGTGACATTGCCTGCTTATCCTTGATTTAAATAACACAAGGTAAAATACAGTGGATTTTTTTTTTTAAAAAAGAAAAATCCTATTAAGGAAAATAATCACCAAAACCCTTTTTAGATGAACAAAGAGGCTAAAAGGGGACAGAGAAAGCTGGGAGAACATAGGGGGCACCTGGCTGGCTTAGTCAGTGGAGCATACAACTCTTGATCTCAGGGTCCTGAGTTCAAACCCCACATTGGAGGGAGAGATAATGAAAGAAATAAAAAATAAAACAAAATAAAATACTAATTTGTGGAATTTATATGCTTTTAACTTATACAAAGAAATGTGTAGAGGTGCTGAGGGGACTCAGTCATTTGAGTGTCTGACTCTTAGTTTCTGCTCAGGTCATGATCTCTGGGTATTTTCAAGACACAGGAACTTATTTACAGTAGCTCTGTGGTTCTAGGACCATATAAAGAATTCTGTCCAAAGCCTTTCTCTGTTTATTGCCTCGAATCTCTCAGATTTTGAGCTTCTAGCCTTGGAGCCAAGTGGCTTCTATTCTGGCCCATAGACTGTACTTTCTGTACTTCTTTTTCAGCTTTTTTGGAATCACTTCCTTTTTCACATTCTTCGGTTTTTTTCTGCAAATCAGTTTCTTTCAACTTTTCTGATGATGTCTTTATGTTATAGTCTGTCCAGCTGTAGTTAACTTCTCCAGAATGTAATCTGGAAGGAGTTTTCTTTTTTTGGATGAACAGCTCATCTTCTTCAGTAGCACTTTATCCCCCACCTACTGTTCCCCTTTGTGCTTCTCCTTGGGTGCTGGCCAGTCAGCTCCTTCCTGCCAGGCATTGTTGGGCTGCTTGACCAATGGGTGGTGTTCCAGCTTCTCCATACAAACCTCTGCCCCCACAACCCCACATGCCCCCCACCAGGCAAGGCCTCCTCCCCACCCCACCCCCCTACTCCACTCCCCTCTTCCTCCCCTGGCTTCCTGCACCTCCTGCCACCACAGGTGGTGCACCTCCTCCCTTCCCTAGGCCAAGCTCTGCATCCTCCTCCTCCTCCTCCTCCTCCTCCTCCCCTTCACCCCCACAGGCATGCTGGCCCTCTTCCACCATCACTGATGCAGGAGTATGGGAGGTACAAGGCTGGAGCTGCACATGGCCCATGCAGCATCAGATCATCTCCATTTGTATGTCGTTGGAAAATGACGTTCATTTGCCCATTTTTTAATTGATTTTTTGCTATTGAGTGGTATAAGTTCTTTATATATTTTGGATATTAGTCATTTTTTAAAGATACATGATTTGTAAATATTTTCTCCCATTCCATAGGTTGCCTTTTCATTTTGTTGTTGGTTTTCTTTACAGTGCAGAAGCTTTCTGGTTTCATGGAGTCTCACATTTTTATTTTTGTTTTTGTTGCCTTTATTCTTTTGCAAGATTTTATTTATTTATTTGAGAGAAAGAGAGAGAGCAAGGACGAGCAGAGGAAGAGAGAGAGGGAGAAGCAGGCTCTCCGTCTGAGCAAGGAGCCTGTGGGGCTCAGTCCTCGGATCCCAGGATCATCATGACCTGAGCTGAAGGCAGAGGCTTAAGGGACTGAGCCACTCAGGCACCCCATTGTTGCCTTTGCTCTTGGTGTCAGATCCAAACAATCATTGCCAAGACCAGTGTCCAAGGAGCTTACCCCCTCTGTTTTCTATTGAGGAGCTTTGTGGTCTTAGGTCTTACATTCATGTAAGATCTAAACAAAAAATCTTACTTGACCTTACATTAAATCCACTTTGAGTTGATTTTTGTGCATAGTGTAAGATAGGGTCCAGTTTCAGCCTTTTGTATATGGCTGTCAGGTTGTCCCAGCACCATTTGTTGAAGAGACTCACCTTTCCCCATTCTACGTTCTCGGCTCCTTTGTAATAAGGAAATAAAAAGCATGCATATATGTAAAATACTAATTTTTGGAATTTATATGCTTTTAACTTATACATGCAAGACCCGTGTCCAAGGAGTTTACCCTCTCTGTTTATATGCATGCTTTTATTTCTGGGCTCTCTATTCTATTTCATTAATGCGTTTGTTTTTAGGCCAGTACCATGCTGTTTTGATTACTATAGCTTTATTTGTAATACAGTTGGAAATCAGGCTGCATGATGACTCCAACTTTGTTATTCTTTCCCAAGATCACTTTGGCTGTGGGGTCTTTTGTGGTTCTATACAAAATTTAAGGTTGTTTCTTCTATTTCTGTAAAATATGCCATTGGAATGTTGTTAGGGATTGATTGCAATGAATCTGTAGATTGCTTTAGGTAGTATGGACATTTAAACAATATTACTTCTTTCAATTAGCATAGACTACCTTTCCATTTATTTGTATCTTCAGTTTTTAAAATTTTTCAGTATTAAGAATCTTCAGTATTGGGGCACCTGGCCCAAGAATCTTCAGTATTGGGGCACCTGAGCCTGGGTGGCTCAGTTGTTTAATCGCCCAACTCTTGATCTTCAACTTCAGGTCTTGATCTTAGAGTTGTAGGTTCAAGCCCTATACCAGGTTCCATGCTGGGCATGGAGCCTACTTAAAAAAAAGGAATTGTCACTAATAACAATTGTATGTAGTTCTCCATATCTTGTCTGAATATCAGGTAAGTACCAGGACAAGTATCCATAAATTAAATAAATTAGGATAATTATGATGGAATCAGACCAATAATAGTTCTGTGTGAAACCTTATTATTATTATTTTTTTGGGTTCCCACTGTTTGATGGTAAATACCCTCAAAATAGATGGCCTGCTGAAAGTTAGTGAATGCACTATGTGCCTTTTTGCCCTTTTGTTGTAGGCTGATTTTAACAAAATTGCAGAAGATGTGAGGAAGCTGAAAGCAAGACCAGATGATGAAGAACTGAAAGAACTCTATGGGCTCTACAAACAATCCGTGGTTGGAGACATTAATATTGGTATTTTATATAATATATGTTAATATTATTTTTAAAATAATATATTTAAAAAATAATACATTTCATCTGAACAACATTTATAGAAGCATTGAGTAAAAAGTAAACTTGAAAATATATCTATCCTTCTTTTGGCAGAGTGTCCAGGAATGTTAGATTTAAAAGGCAAAGCTAAATGGGAAGCATGGAACCTCCAAAAAGGTTGTTAATTCTTAAATAAGTGAAATAAACTTTCTTAATTTCCCAGTACATCAGTCAGTGAGATCATCTGTTTGTGTCTTTCTAGGGCTGTCGAAGGAAGATGCCATGAGTGCCTATATTTCTAAAGCAAAAGAGCTGATAGAAAAATATGGAATTTAAAATTCAGCTATGAGAAAGTTTTCCTTTTGAAGCCTTCATAATGGTATCATGACCTACCTAGGGAAGAAATGCACCATTAACTCTTTACACATCATGAATATGTTTGCTGTTAACATGAATTGTAGTCCTTAATTAGAGGTATGCTGAAACTATAAATTTAATGGAATTTTACTTGCTAAAATCAGGTAATTTTAAAAGTTCTTTAAAAAAAAAAAAAAAACATTGATAGAGCACCTGGGTGGCTCAGTCAGTTAAGTGTCTGCCTTTGGCTCAGGTCGTGAACCCAGGGTCCTGGGATTAAGTCCTGCATGGGGCACCCTGCTCAGCGGGGAGTCTGCTTCTCCCTTTCCATCTGTTCCTCACCCTTGCTCATATTCTCTCTCTCTCTCTCTCTCTCTCTCTCTCTCTCTCAAATAAATAAATAAAATGTTTTTAAAAAATTAAAAATAAAACAATTTAAAAAGTATTCTTCTGAAAAAAAAGAAATAAAAAAAAAAGTATTCTTCTGGTAGAATGCCACAAAAACATTAATAATTTTGGGGGGCTTATCTATTTTTCTACAGTGAGTTAGTATTATTGGTATGTAATCAAAACAGTTTATTAAGAACCAATAACAAGGCTCTTCCTTTGTTGCACGGTGTAGCTTTGGGATTCTCACTGATGTGGGGACTTGGTAATCATCATCATACTGGTTCCAGTCCATACTCTGTAATTCTTTACTAGGTGACCTCAGACAAATTATTTAACCTTGCTAAGCCCCATCTAGAGTTGGGGGAAAAATCAGTCTCACAGGGTTGTAAGAATTGAATGATTCTTGAGATAATTGAGAATTGATCATTGAGGTAACTCTAATTATCCTACCTTCAATTTAAAGCACACATTATATAAAACCTAACAACGAATAAGCTTCATTTAAAAAAAAATAAACTTACAAGTCAGTGACTATTCAGAGAGAGAAAAAAGCCATCTATCAATTATTTTTCTTTGGATTTTTCTATTTAAGACCTCAAAATTGGGGATCCCTGGGTGGCGCAGCAGTTTGGCACCTGCCTTTGGCCCAGGGCGTGATCCTGGAGACCCGGGATCGAATCCCACATCGGGCTCCCGGTGCATGGAGTCCACTTCTCCCTCTGCCTGTGTCTCTGCCTCTCTCTCTCTCTCTCCCTCTCTCTCTCTCTGTGACTATCATAAATAAATAAAATAATTAAAAAAAATAAGACCTCAAAATTAAATATAGTGTCCAGTGATAATAAAATGTACAACTACTGTGCCTCTTATATTGAGTTTTATCAGAGTGAAAATGCAGAGTCTGGAATATCACATTGGCCTCTTTCTTGCTACACACAGGTTCCCTGAAAGAAGATAGTCTTGTTTTAGTGCTTCTAAAATCTGTCTGAGATTACATAGGATAAATATCCCCCCCCAAAAAAAAATACCTCTATTCCCTGGATAAAGGTTTGGGTTTGGTACACTATGACCAATGAAGGATAAGTTGATTTCATGTGACTTTATTTTTCTTAAAGATTATATTTATTTGTTATAGAAAGAGAGAGAGCACAAGGAGGGGGAGCATCAGAGGGAGTGGGAGAAGCAAGCTCCACCCTGAGCAAGGAGCTTGATGCAAAGCTCGATCCCAGGACTCTGGGATCTTGACCTGAGCCAAAAGCAGATGCTTAACTGCCTAAGCCACCCAGGTGTCCCTTCATGTGACTTAAAAAAAGAAGTCTAGACTGACTAGATGAATTTCCAGGGAATTATGCTGAGTGAAAAAAGCCAGTCCAAAATGTTATACAGTGTGTGATTTCATTTATGTAACTTTCTTGAAATGGCAAAATTACAGACATAGAGAACAGATTACTAATGATTACTATAGAGGACAGAATAGGGAGGTAGGTGTGGCTTTAAAAAACAGCAGGAGGGACCCCGTTGGATGGAATGTTCTGTTCCTTGACTGTATCACTGTGAACATCTGGCTGTAACATTATACTCGGGTTTTGCACGTTTCCATTTGGGGAAACTGGGTAGCTCTGTATTATTCTCACAATAAAATGTGTATCTACTGTTCTCTCAAAATAAAAAGTTTAATGAGAAATAAATCTAGCTTGATTCCTATTCTGGAAATTTTGGGAAAGTAAAGATGGTTCGCATCTCTACTAAGTCTTCCTGAAGATTGTCAGGGGTCTACCGTCATGAAGTCAACGTCCAAATGAAAGAAGAGGAAGCCATCGGCAATGATGGGGCTGCTCCTTCCAGTCAAAGCTTGGAAACTCTCAGAGCTATTCCCATGTGGGCTTCACAGCTGCCAGGTGGGGCGGCAGGTGAGAAGGCCTGTCCCCAAAGCGTGGGGGTTGGCTACATCATGAGATTCCCATTATGGACCATAGTAACTAAAAACTATTGAAACAAATAATCACAAATCAAATTACTTTTGTGCCACTCCTTCCATAAGGGAGCCTTGGAAAAAATGTCACACCAAAGGGTAAAGCACAACAGGTACCAAACATGTGTTGTCATTTGCTTCAGCCTATTTTTAACCCAAGTTGGTTGCGTGAATTCTAACTCCTCCCACAATGAATTTTTTTTATATGATTTGCCCTTTGTTAGGAATGAAAAACTCTGAAAAACATGTTTTGTAGGCATTTTGCTCAATCTTCTTAAGATGTATGTAATTAAAAATTTTTTTTTAAAGATTTTATTTATTTATGACAGAGCCAGAGGCAGATGGAGAAGCAGGCTGTGGGGAACCCCATTTGGGACTCAATCCCAGAACCCTGGGATCACGACCTGATCACCACTGAGCCACACAGGCACCCCGTGATTATGTGATCATAAACAAATGAATGCTTCAAAATTTAACATTAATGTATATTGCTTTGTTAAGTACATTAAGCCTTAAGATAGAGACATCAGTGACACCAAGGAGTGGAGTTTATTGGGAAGATTCACAGGACGGGAAATCAGCGTATCCAACTGAACAGCCAGGATTCCAAGAAACAAACACTCTAGGACTTGCCAGAGATTGCAGGGCCCGTTCAGCTCCAAGGGTACCATGCCCCTTCATTCCTGTCAGCCGGCAATTCTGAGCCCCGTTTGCAGTGCTTTGCATCATACAAACTTACCTTATTTTCCTTATTTCTGCTTTTTTCCCCCTTAGCACCTATTTTCTCTAACTATTCTGCTTTCTCCTTACATCAACCTCAAACTGTCACCAAGCAAGGCTGAGGCATCCTGTCAGGCGTGGCATTTGTGCTTGGCCACTCTACACACCAGGGGCCAGATACCAGACTGGTTGTCCATGGAGGACCCACGTCGGCCCGAGGCAGTCACTGCCAGGCACCAGCAGGACCCACAGAGCCAGCAGCCGCTCAGTGTAGGAAGGGCCAGGTAGGAGGGGGCCTGGGCTTGCTACTTAGTAGAGACAGCAATGATGGCTCAGAAGTGTCTTATTTTAATAAAGCAATTGGGTTACATTTTCTTATTAAATGGATGACCCTACATTTCAAAAAGATTGGATCAAGCTTTAAACCACAGTGTGTTGATGGATAAATTTATTTCCTAGCACTTTCCCTATCATTTCCACTGTTAAAATAATGGAAGGCGGGATCCTTGGGTGGCGCAGCGGTTTAGCGCCTGCCTTTGGCCCAGGGCGCGATCCTGGAGACCCGGGATCGAATCCCACGTCGGGCTCCCGGTGCATGGAGCCTGCTTCTCCCTCTGCCTGTGTCTCTGCCTCTCTCTCTCCCTCTGTGTGACTATCATAAATAAATAAATAAAAATTTAAAAATAATAATAATGGAAGGGGAAGAAATGGATAATTAACCGAGCAGAAGTGTCGCTGACAAGCTTCCAACAGAGAAGACTGCAACGAGATTCTGATAGGAAGATACTCCCTGCAGAAGGAATCCGTACCCCTTTGCCTTCTGTCTCCAGGTCATAAGCACTCTGTGAAGAAACACATTTATGGGGATCCCTGGGTGGCGCAGTTTGGCGCCTGCCTTTGGCCCAGGGTGCGATCCTGGAGACCCGGGATCGAATCCCACATCGGGCTCCCGATGCATGGAGCCTGCTTCTCCCTCTGCCTGTGTCTCTGCCTCTCTCTCTCTCTCTGTGACTATCATAAGTAAATAAAAATTTTTAAAAAAATTAAAAAAAAAGAAATACATTTATGGGTAACACATCTCCCCAGTAGTAGTTGGGTTGGGTAAGTTCCCAACCTCTGAATAAAACTAATGACCTACTTGAGAAAAATTAAGAAGAGTATCATATAATCACTTCAGACTCTTCAGACGGAAAGGAAAAATATCTAAAAATAGGCAAGTATCAATAGTTCTAGACACTTGGTTATGTAGTTCTTGATGAAAGTCTCACTGGGCCTTTCCATAAGATAAAAGTAATTTCCTGAAAGTGCGTGAATAACCAAACTTCCACCAGTTACACCTTTCCAGGCTAAAAATAAACAAAATTGTATTTAACAACGAACAATGCTTACCAACAACAGCAAGATTTACTTCCAGGTACAGCTTTTCTAAAAGCTGACACCGGTGGTAGGGTTACTTGTAAGGTCTCATGTTCTGGACGCCCTGTATTTTTAATTTCTCTGAGACCCATCAGTGCACGGTGCTATTAGCTGCACTCTCACTTCACACACCATGGGCACACATCTCACACACATCTCTCTCCATTTACGCTGAAGAAAAACCCAGGCCAATTTTCCACTTGCTGCAGTCTGTGTGCTAGTAAGTGCGAGTCGATGTTAGCTGAAAATCACCGGACAAATCTCTCAAAATACCCCAAGCCATCCAAACAATTTCACCTTCCATATCCTCTGCTATGTTTTCGGATCCAACAAAATGTGTTAACTCGAACAGCAGTCCCAGGTGGTGTTACCAAAGCAGTAAACCTCAAAGAGCCTGGGGTGACTCCCCACGCCCCCCATCTCCGAGCCTCTCCCTGCTAAGCACTTGGCTTACATGAAACGTGGTATGTCCTCGCTGCCTTCCCTTTTGCTATTTCCAGCAATGCAAACATTTTGTACCTGTGGCACCTCCACCTGTCAGCACCTGAGACTCATTGGGGGTCAGGCCCTTTGCCGAACAATGCAGGTGGCAGCACAGTGGGCTGCGGGGCAGCTCCAGGGCCAGGTCCTGCCAGTGTCAGGGGGGTCAGTGAGCCCGACAGGTGGAGGGTGGGGGGCACTAAGCACCGTCTCCCTGGGGACCTGGAGCTGGCTCTGAGATCTGAAGGCCGAGGCAGCAGGGGAGGAGGGAATAGAGTCAGCACAGGTGCTACCGCTCCGAGGGCAAAGGGGAAGCAAAGGGGGAGTGGGGACAAGCTGCAGTGGAGGGGAAGGCAGGGCCCAAGCCTCGGCATCCTAAGGGATACTGGCCATCCCAAGAGCAACAGGAAGCCACCAGCGGGATGGACGATGACAAGCTGTGTCCTGAGCAAACTTGACCTGTGGCCCCTGGGTGGAGGAGGCCAGAGCATCTCCCAGGGAATCCCTGGGTGGAGGAATGCTGCTCCGTCCCCGAACAGGGAGGGTAAAAGCCCGACAAACCCAACAGCTGGCTCCAGTGGGGAGCCTGGGGCCTGCCCTCCTAGGCACTAGAAAGACTGAGAAATTGAGAGAATTCTCCAGCAGCCTGGACTCCGTGCGAGCAACACCAGGGGCTTGGAAGCTGGTGTGGCCCCAAAGGACTCTTAGTAGCAGCCACCCCCAGTCTAGAGGGACCCAGCTCCCCACAGGGCCCTCAGGAGAGATGCATGCAAATCCAGATGTAGGGATCCCTGGGTGGCACAGCGGTTTGGCGCCTGCCTTTAGCCCAGGGCGCCATCCTGGAGACCCGGGATCGAGTCCCACATCGGGCTCCCGGTGCATGGAGCCTGCTTCTCCCTCTGCCTGTGTCTCTGCCTCTCTCTCTCTCTCTCTCTCTCTCTCTCTCTCTTTGTGTGACTATCATAAATAAATAAATAATTAAAAAAAAAAAAACTAATCCAGATGTAAAACTATTTGCTTCAATCTCTGGCTTATACAGGATACCTGCCTTTCAGATTTAAAAATTACCAGACCTACAAGAAAGCAGGAAGTAACTCCTTGGTCGAGAGGCAAGGCAGTAAGCAGCATCAGACTCAGATGAGAGCCAAGTGCTGGAACTATCAGAGAGCAACTTTAAAATATCTCTGACTGGGGCACCTGGGTGGCTCAGCGGGTTAAGCTCTGCCTTCAGCTCAGGTCATGATCTTAGGGTCCTGGGATCTAGCCCCGCATTGGGCTCCCTGCTCAGCAGAGTCTGCTTCTCCCTCTCCCTCTGCTACTCCCCCTGCTTGTGCACCTGTCAAATAAATAAATAAAATCTTTACATACAATATCTCTGATTGAGGTGTCAAAGGGCTTAATGGAAACATGAGTGAATAAGCAGGGCAGATTTCTAGAGAGGAAAGACACTAAGGGCCAGATGGAAATTCTAGAAATAAGCGGCACTAACAATGAGGAATCCCCTGAAGAGCAGTAGACCCAGGACAGCTGAGGACATATTCCATGAACCTGAAGATGCTCAATAGAAATGATCCAAACTGAAACCCAAAGAAGAAAAAAAAAAGAATTAAAACAAAACAAAAAAAAAAATAAAATAAAATAAAAAAATAAAACAAAACAAAACAAAACAAAACATCCAAGAGCCAGGGGATACTGTCACAGGGCCTGATATATGTGTAGGGAGGGTCCGGGACAGGTGGGCCCGGCACCAGGACCAGCGGGCGGGAGAGGGGGCAGCTAGTGAGGGGGGGTGGGGGGGCAGGCGGTGGCCTTTCCCAGCTGTAACCCATTTCTTTTTCTTACTTTTTTTTTTTTTTGTGACCCATTTCCATTCCTAGGTGGCCGGAGGCTGGGAGGGGCTTTATCACCCTGATTGTATGCACCCTGAGACACACAGCTGAGAGCCTGCAGGGAGCCCGGAGGGGAAGGAGCCGGAGTGGAGGGAAGATCAGAACCCGAGGGGTTGGTGATTCTTGGTGATTCGCAGAGAGGTGAGCTGGAGTGACCCGATTCCCTGCAGACTGTTAAGAAGGTTGTTTATACTCTGTGGGTGGAACATCCCCGAGACTGATTTATCTTTTGTTTTTGGCTTCCAGGAGGTTTCTTTTGAGAACTGTGGAGAGGTCAGCAAGCCTTGGCTTCCACCCTGTGGGGTCCTCGGCCTGCAGGCCCTGAGCACCCGCCCTGGAAGAAAAGGTGAAGGGAAGTCCCCCAAGACTCCCCCCAGCGGCCCTCGAGGCTCTCCGGCATCCCAGAGCCTTCGCCTTGGGCACCCCTCATGTGACCCCCACCCCACCCCACCCCGTGAAACTTACCAAAATCCTGCATTTTTGTTTGGATTGACCAACCAGGCCTTAGCCTGGGGCCACCAAAGGCACCCCGCACCCCTGAACATGGGCAAGTGCTATGGGTCCTGCCACTCATGGGAGGGTGGCCACCTGGCCTGGCCCCCCCCCCCCGCTTCCTCCCCCCCCACCCCGGGCATGCTGTGGGCCTCCTCCTCCAGGACCCTAATAACCCTCTCCGGTGGGTCATCTTTTGTGGAACCGAGGCTCACCGCCCCCAGCTGGGGCTCTGCTTGAGAAAGGTTCATTTAGCAAACTCACAAGAGCCTTTGGTTATATATTTTTTTAAATTTGGTTGTGTGTGTGTGTGTTTTTAAACTTGCTTGTGGTTTTGTGCCAAACTGTCAACTAAGCGTGACCTCATTTACTCCTCCCCGTGACACCTGGGGTTACTCTTTTCCCTTCCCTGGTAGGTGAGACCCAGCTCCCAGCCTCACAGCTTGGAAAGCCCTGGGCAGAGGGTCTCTATCCTGCGAGGTGGAGTCTGCAGGTGGCGCGATGGACGTTTGCAGCCAGGCTTAAGTATTACAGTCCTGCTCTGCATACAGTATTACATGACTGTGCACAGTAGTTTGGTTTATTTTTCCATTTTTAGTGGGTGAGGTCAGACTGGGGTTTCCTTTGTTCTGACTCCGTGCTAAGCCAGCCCGTACACCGCCTACCGTGTGAGGATCACAGTTGGGAGGAGGAGGCAGTGGGGTGGAAATGGAGGGAGAAGGATGCTCCCAGGAGCACCCAGGAGGTGGGTGGTGGGCTCTTCGGCAGATCGGAGGTGGGCAGTGAATGGAGGGACGTGAGGATGGGTGAGATTGGCTCTGTTCTCAAGGTGTGGCAAGTCTGGGCCACTTTCTGTAGCTACTTGCTTAAACCTCTAGTCCCTAGCACTGGCCACGGTGGCCCTACACCCAGTTCCAGGCTTTGTGGAGAAAATAAAAGGAGCATCTGCCAAGCATCTGCCTTCTAGAAACTTACATGGAAGGAACGAAATGCAGGCAAAATATGAGAAAAGCATGATAGCGTCCAGTGGTGACAACAGTCCAGATGCTGGTCCCTCAGTCACTGCCCTGGACAAGTTAGAACAGGAAAGGCATTGGTAGGGTTGGAATTGGGGGAGGCTTTGCAGAATGTTTGGACTCCGCTCTGGAACAAAATTCACAAGAAGCCACACCACTTTTCTCTGTCTCCTGGTTCACCTCCACACTTAGTAAGTAGGGAGCTGCTTCTGCTGACCCCTCTAAGGAAGCTGAGAATGCTTGGCATGAATTTATTGAACAGATATTTGTTGAATGATGAAAAATGTATGTTGAACCACACGGATATATATTTTCCTGGCTTACAGTGGATCCTGGGCACAGACACTGTATCTATAAAGCTTGAATAGAGCATATTTTTATTTAAATATTTTGTAGATACAATTTTTGTGCCCAGGCTCCAATGCAAGCCAATAAAAATGTCACAGATGGCCCCAAAGGAGGTGAAATCAAACTCTTCGAATGTCATCTTCCTGTAGCAGCAGCCTCAGAGAACTGCCAATCTACATTTTTTTCTATACATAATTATATTTTAAAAAACCCCACTTGTCTCACATGTAATTACTAACAGTGGGTATATGTGCCATCAATTTGGGACTATGTTGTTGCAAAAGTTGTCTTTGTCAGCAAAACCCTTTAGCAAAAACCTAAGGAGCCAGCCCTTTTGTTCTTGTCCAGAAATTGAAAATCTGGGGCACCCGGGTCGCTCAGTGGTTGAGGATTGGCCTTCGGCTCAGGTCGTAATCCTGGGGTCCTGGGATCAAGTCCAGCAGCATGTTCAGCCGAAGCATCAGCCTGCTTCTCCCTCTGCCTGTGTCTCTGCCTCTCTCTCTGTATCTCTCATGAATAAATAAATAAAATCTTTTTAAAAAAAACCCTGAAAACCTGTCTATGAGAGGGAAAGAAAGTCTTTAAATCAAGGTTTGGCAGTGAATTTCTTTATGTACAAGTTTCATGGAGACCTACCTCATTGTAAAAGTGGGGAGGAAAAAGCTGACTAGTAACTCTAGTGTCATCAAGCCACCAAAGTGACACTCTGGGCTTGGATCTCCAGGCAGAGAGAGCCTCCGTCCTGGCCGGGAAGGAAGGAAGAGCAGAGGGCCAGGAACAGAAGAGGCTGCACTTCTGAAGTGTTGATGTCATCATCTCCTGCGGAGCCAGGATTCTTCTCTGGCTCTGATCCAGTTACTTTGCTGAAAGTTGATGGAGTTCCCAGCTGCCTCAGAATGAAAGTAAAAAGTGCTCGTGGGCCATATGAGCTCGGAGACACCGGGGACATGGCAGGCACTGGCCAAGAGATGGTTGGAGCACATTTCAGAGTAAAGGAGAGATTTGAAGTCCTTTTCATTGGCCAGTCCTCTCCCTGCTGTTGTTCTCACACTTGGCCAAAATTCACTGGGTAGGAAAGTAAGGACCTGATTCTTCCTTCCCTGGCTCGCCTCACCACTGTCCTCCCTGCAAAGGAAACAAAATTACTCCCACAAGGAGTTGTCCCTGAGTTGAAGGAACACATTGGTTCTAGCTTACATTTTTCTCTTAGGGATCGTGCCATCAAAGAAGCAAGATGGGCTCCATGCCACATTTGGGGAAGAAAAACATGATTGCAACTGTTCAACAAAACTTGTGATAATCCTTTGAAAGTGGATAGAACAAATATCACATAGCAGTGACCGTGAAATAGTCAAAAGAGGGGCGCCTGGGTAGCTCAGTTGGTTAAGCATCTGCCTTTGGCTTAGGTCATGATCTGGGGTCCTGGGATGGAGCCCCACGTTGGGCTCCCTGCTCAGCAAACAGCCTGCTTCTCTACCCCCCTCCCTTTCTGCTGCTCCCCCTGCTTGTGCTCTCTCTCTGTCAAATAAATAAAATCTTAAAAAAAAAAAAAAAAGAAATAGTCAAAAGACATTATCAGTTGAATAATAACTAATTTGTAAAGGTGTCTTTTTAATGACTTATATTATCATTTAAAAGTGCTTTAAGGGATCCCTGGGTGGCGCAGCGGTTTGGCGCCTGCCTTTGGCCCAGGGTGCGATCCTGGAGACCCGGGATCGAATCCCACGTTGGGCTCCCTGCATGGAGCCTCCTTCTTCCCCTGCCTGTGTTTCTGCCTCTTTCTCTGTCTCTGTCTCTCATGAATAAATAAATAAACTCTTTTTAAAAAAATAAAGATACTTAACTCACGGTAAATTGTTATATATAAAAGACTATATTTTTTCTCTCTGTCTCTGTTGAATAAATAAAATCCTTTTTTTAAAAAAATACTATATTTCCCTCCCAAAAAATAAATAGTGAGAAGAATGGCATTGTTTTACAGTTTTACAAATCTGCCTAATGCCTGTCTTAACAGAAGGCAGCTCGGTTCTCATTCCTGCTTCTGCATTCAAACTGTCACAATGCTCCAGGCCACGGAGCCTCAAGGCAAGCTCAACTGTGCCCATGTGGGTGAATGAGAGTTAAAAAGGCAAACATTTTAGTCTTTTCCTGAAAATAGCTTCAACCACCTGAAAAGGTCTCAGGAATTCCTGTGGGTTCCCCAGACCATACTTTGAGAACTGTTAATAAGTATACTATCAAAGATGTTATATCTTTAAGGGAGAAACAAGAATTAGTTTTGAGATATTATGGAAGTCAGTATCAAATCTTCATCAGAATTATTTAGGAGGTTTTAAAGCACTTTTTTTATTAAATAATCTTTTTTTTAAAATTTTTATTTATGATAGTCACAGAGAGAGAGAGAGGCAGAGACACAGGCAGAGGGAGAAACAGGCTCCATGCACCGGGAGCCCGATGTGGGATTCGATCCCGGGTCTCCAGGACCACGCCCTGACTGTGAAGGCAGATACTCAACTGCTGAGCCACCCAGGCGTCCACAGTTAAGTATCTTTAAAATGTCTTAGTTTTAATATCTGTATTGGCAATATATCACATATAAACAGAAGCTCTTGGGCAGCCCGGGTGGCTCAGTGGTTTAGCGCCGCCTTCAGCCCAGGGCCTAATCCTGGGGATCTAGGATAGAGTCCCACGTCCAGCTCCCTGCATGGAGCCTGCTTCTCTCTCTGCCTGTGTCTCTCTGCCTCTCTCTGTCTCATGAATAAATAAAAAGAATTTTTTTTAAAAAAAAGCTCTTGAGGTACTCAGTGCTTTTCAAAAGTATTAAACACTTCTGTGGCCACAAAGTTTGTGACCTGCAGAAGGCATTATATAGATGTATTTTATAGGTGATAGGTTATATTTTATAAATATCTCAGGGGGAGGAAAGGGAAACTCCGTGCCATGTTCATTGCTAATGAGGTATAAATTGCAGCCAATTTGGAAATATATATCAAGAATTTTAACAATGTGTTAAGCCTAAATTCTGGAAATTTATCCTGAGAACCTTGGAGAGAGATATACTAAATTTTCTACAAAATGTTCATTAAGGGGTTTTTATAGCAAAAAAATATAGGGGCAACTTTTAAGTCCACAAAAGGAAGTTGCCAAGTCATGAAGCAACATATTTTAGAGCCATAAAAAAAAATAGCAAATGACAAAAAAACAAAAACAAAAACAAAACAGGAAAACATAAAACAGCACCCCATTATGTAAAAAATAATGTGGAATCAAAATTTTAAGATATTATCTAGGATAATGGACACTTTCTATTTTTCATTTTTTACTTGACCATATCTATAAATATTATATAACATAGTAGCCAAAATTTACTGAGTCCTTACTGTATATCAAGCAATTTATGAATCATTATCCATTTAATTCTCACCAGTAGAAACTATTACTAGTCTGACTTTACAGAGGAGAAAATGAACTCAGAAACCTAAGAAATTTGTCCAAGGTGAAAATGAGTAAGAGGCTGTCAAAAGTCTAGGGTTCATGACCTAACCTCAAAATTATACCACATAGCTTAAGAAACATAGACTATTGGGGCACCTGGGTGGCTCAGTCTGTGAAGCATCTGCCTTCAGCTCAGGTCATGATCCCGGGGTCCTTGGATGGAGCCCGCATCTGGCTCCCTGCTCAGTGGGGAGCCTGCTTCTCCCTCTCTCACTGCTGCTTCCTATCTCGTGCTTGCTCTCTCTCTCTCTCAAATAAATAAATAAATAAATAAATAAATAAATAAATGAATAAATAAATAAATAAACAAACAAATAAATAAATAAAGTTTAAAAAAAGAAAAATATACTATTTATGTAATTTTTAATTTAAACAATAGAATACAAATTGCTGTTAAGAGTCTTGGTTTCACAAGTCTTGATTTTTTTTTTAGCCTAAAAGGAAAAAAGTTATAATTGCTGTACAATTGAAACAGTTGAAAGAGTTGTGAGGGTCATAGTTGCCCAACACGCTGGGACTGTTTTCTAAAAGAAAATGCCCAGAGGAGGCCTGGATTGATACACTCCTTAAAGAAAGAATCCCGTTAACCCCACCACCTGGCATTTCTGTCGTTATGGTCCCTCTCTGCACCATTTCTTGAGTCTGACTTGCTTGTCTGTGGACATGGTCACTCACCCCCTCCTGCAACCACTGAGAAGTGGTGTAAGCAATAAAAAAAGGTAAGCACTGGACAGGACATGAAGAACAGCATTCTGCTTGGACTTGTGATTGACGTCACTTCCCCAAATGTCTTTTCCAAGAGATTTTAAATACCTGTGGCCAAAAATAGAAATGGTTCATCCTGGAGCACCGGCAGCAGAGCATGAGCTATTTCTCCAACCAGGTGGTGGAAGGCAGGTGCAGGGGCTCGTGGAGTGGACCTCCTGTCTCAGCAAGCCCTTACGGAGTGCTGGGGGTGTGGAGAAACCCAGTTAAATCCTGCAGGCAGTGCGTGAGACCCGGTGATGCTGGGGAAGGGCTTATACTGACACGATGTGGATGATCTCAAAGAAATGAGTAAGAATGGTGAAATCCAGTCAGATAAGATACTTAGAATTTGCTGATTAAAAAAAGCAATGGCCTAGGGGCACCCGGGTGGCTCAGTGGGTTAAGCATCTGCTTTCAGCTCAGGTCATGATCTCAGGGTCCTGGGATCGAGTCCTGCATGGGACTCCTTGCTTAGCAGGGAGCTTGCTTCTCCCTCTGCCTCTCTCTCCTGCCCCCACTCATACTTTTTCTCTCTCTCAAATAAATAAAATCTTTTTTTAAAAAAAGAGGTAGCATAAAATATAGCACACTGAATATCTGAGGATGATAGAGGCATTGCTTCTTGCTGCTGGTCACAAAAAGCCAATACACTTCATCATAAACAGAAATAAACATAAGAAGAGGGACACAAAGAGTATAAATCTAACTTTTTCAGCTGGCAAAAATGCTTTTTAAAAAACACCAAGCATGATTGGGTGTTGTACTTTGTCAAATGCTTTTTCTGTATCTACTGAAAGGATCATATGGTTTTTAACCTTTCTTTTATTAATGTAGTGTAGTGTCATGTTAATCGGTTTGTAAATATTGAACCACACTGTCAGCCCAGGAATAAGTCCCACTTGATTGTGATGAATGATAGTATATTTTAATATACTGTCGGATTCGGTTTGCTAGTATTTTATTTTATTTTATTTTAATTTTTTAAAAATATTTTATTTATTTATTCATGAGAGACACAGAGAAAGGCAGAGACACAGGCAGAGGGGGAAGCAGGCTCCATGCAGGGAGCCCAATGCAGGACTCCATCCTGTGATTCCAGGATCACACCCTGGGCTGAAAGTGGCGCTAAACTGCTGAGCCACCCAGGCGTCCCTATTTTATTTTATTTTATTTTATTTTATTCTAAAGATTTTATTTATTTATTCATGAGAGACACACACACAGAGAGAGGCAGAGACATAGGCAGAGGGAGAAGCAGGCTCCATGCAGGGAGTCCGATGTGGGACTCAGTCCCAGGTCTCCAGGATCACACCCTGAGCTGAAGGCAGGAGCTAAACTGCTGAGCCACCCAAGGATCCCCGCTAGTATTTAATGAGAATTTTTCCATTCAGGTTCATCAGAGATACTGGCCTGAAGTTCTCTTTTTCAGTGGAGACTTTGGGTTAAAGGGAACATATCTCAACATAATAAAGGCCATATATGAAAAACCCACAGCTAATATCATCCTTAATGGGGAAGAACTGAGAGCTTTCCCCATTAAGGTCAGGAACAAGACAGGAATGTCCACTCTCACCACTTTTATTCAACACAGCACTGGCAGTCCTAGCCTCAGCAGTCAGACAACAAGAAGAAAATGCATCCAAATCTGCAAGGAAGAAGTCAAACTTTCACTATTTGCAGATGACACTCTATATAGAAAACCGAAAAGACTCCACCCAAAAACTGCTAGAACTGATAAACGAATTCAGTAGGGTCACAGGGTACAAAACCAACGTACAGAAATCTTTTGCTTTTCTACACCAATTATGAAGTAGCAGAAAGAGAATTAAGAAAACATTCCTTTTTACAATTACAAAAATAAAATACCTAGGAATGAACTTAACCAAGGAGGTGAAAGGTTTGTGGTCAGAAAACTATAGAACACTTAAGAAAAAAATTCAAGATGACACTTAAGAAATGGAAAAATATCCCATATTCAAGGAATGGAAGAACAAATGTTATTAAAGTGTCTAAACTACCCAAGGCAATCTACACATTTAGTTTAATCCCTATCAAAATAGCACCAACATTTTTCACGAGCTAGAACAAAAAGTCCTAAAATTTGTATGGAATCACGAAAGACTCTCAATAGCCAAAGCAATCTCGAAAAGAGAAAAACAAAGCTGGAAGCATCAGGATTCCAGACCTTAAGTTATATTACAAAACTGTAGTCATCAAGACAGTATGGTATTGGCACCAAAACAGACATATAGATCAATAGAATAGAATAGAAAACTCAGAAATGAACCCACAGCTATATAGTCAATCTTCAACAAAGAAGCTAAGAATATCTAATGGAAAAAAGACAGTCTCTTCAATAAATGGTGTTGGGAAGACTGGACCACTTTCTTATACCATACCCCAAAATAAATTCAAAATTAAAGACCTAAATGTGAGACCTGAAACCATTAAAATCCTAGAGGCAGTAACTTCTGACATCAGCCATAACAACTTCTCACTAGGTATGTCTCCTGAGGCAAGGGAAGGAAAAGCACAAATAAACTTTTGGGACTTCATCAAAATAAAAAAACTTCTGCACAGCCAAGGGAACAATCAACAAAACTAAAAGGCAGCCTATGGAATGCAAAAAGATATTTGCAAATGACATATCAGATAAAGGATTAGTATCCACAATCTAGAAAGAACTTATAAAACTCAACACCCAAAAAACAATCCAGTTAAAAAAATGGCTAGAAGGGGTGCCTGGGTGAAGGCAGACACACTTAAGTGTCTACCTTCAGTCGAGGTCACGATCCTGGAGCCCCAGGGGTAAAAAAATAAAATGTAAAACAAAATCCCACAAAGCAGAGGAAACTTAATACAACACTCAAACATGAATTAAGTTTAATCAAATCAGAAATGCAAGAACACTGTAACTCACAAATTTAAAATTCTGAATAAAAATAGATTAAGTGGTTAGTTGAAAAAAGAAAAGCCAAGAGAATTCTGGAAAGAGATTGAATAAAAAGGGTCCCCTTTTCTCCACATCCTCACCAACACTTGTTATTTCTTGTCTTTTAGTAATAACCATTCTGACCGATATAAGGTGATATCTTATTGTGGTTCTGATTTGCATTTCCTTGATGAGTGATGCTGAGCATCTTTTCATGTGTCTTTGGAAAAATGTCAGTTTAGGTCCTCCACCCATGTTTATTTTTTTATTTTATTTTATTTTATTTTATTTTTTTAATTTTTATTTATGATAGTCACAGAGAGAGAGAGAGAGGCAGAGACACAGGCAGAGGGAGAAGCAGGCTCCATGCACCGGGAGCCTGATGTGGGATTCGATCCCGGGTCTCCAGGATCGCGCCCCGGGCCAAAGGCAGGCGCCAAACCGCTGCGCCACCCAGGGATCCCTCCACCCATGTTTAAATTGGATTTGTTTGCTTTTGCTTTTGCCTATTTTTTGAGATTTTTAAAATGTTCTTTGTTTTGCTTTTTTGCTACTTAGTTGGGAGTTCCTTATACAGTTTGGATATTAACCTCCATTGGATGTGTGGTTTGCAAATATTTTATCCCATTTGATAGGTTGCCTTTTCATTTTGTTGATTGTTTCCTTTGTTGGGCAGAAGCTTTTTTCTTTGAAGTTCCATTTCTTTATTTTGCTTCTGTTGTTTGTGCTTTAGGTGTCATATAAAAAAAGTCATCACCAATAACAATGTCAAAGAGCTTTTTCTCTTTTCTTTTTTTTTTTTCCTCTTCTAGGATATTTATGGTTGCAAGTCTTATATTTAAGTCCTTATTTTGAGTTAATTTTTGTGAGTGGTATAAAATAGGAGATCTATTTTGATTCTTTTGAATATGGATGTCCAATTTTCCCAGCACCATTTTTTTAAACTTTTAAGTTTAAAAAAATTTTTAATTTATTTAAATTCAATTTGCCAACATATAGTATAACACACAGGGCTCATCTCATCACGTGCTCTCCTTAATGCCTCAATGCCTTATGTTCTCTTGTGTAATATGTCTATTCTTATGCCAATACCATACTGTTTTGATGTTTTGATTACTATAAATAATGTCTAGGGATGTAAGGTACAGCAAGGTAAAAAGAGTTAAGAATACTTTATGTATATTTGAAAGTTGCTAAGAGAATAGATCTTAGAAAATGTCACAGAAAAAATTATAACTATGTGAGGTGATGGATAACTAAATTCATGTGGTAATCATTTTGCAACATATACATAAACCATTATGTTGTTCACTTTAAACTTACAATGTTACATGTCAATTACATCTCAGTAAAACTAGAAAATAATAAAATCAGAATAACTTCATGCACAGATTGGCAAAAAACCCATAAAAATTTGATAATATTGTCAAAAATATAGAGCAGTAAGAATTTTCATATATTGCTTTGGCAGTATAAATCTTTCCATTCCTTTGGAGAACAACTGGCAATATTCTATATAGTTGAAGACATTCACACCCTACCATCCAGAAGTTTCACTCTTAGATATATACTTTCTTGCACACGTATATAAGAAGAGATATGTATGACTGCTCATAGACGCATTATTAATTGTAGCAAAAACAACAAAAGAGACCTAAATGCCTATAAAAAGACAAATGGACACAAAAATTGTATGATAGTCACATAATGGAATACTCTATCATAGTTAAAAATCAATGAAGTAGAGACATGTATATCCACATGATGAATCTCAGAAAAGTAAATTGAGAAAAACAAGTTTTAGAGAAATGTTTACAATATGATACACATTTATAAAATTAGAAATATGTGAAATGATACTGCATCTTGCTTAGGTCAGTATTTGAGGAGGTCAAAAGAGTAGATACTGTTGAAGAAGGAGTGCCTGCAGACCTCACTTATAATGTCTTATTCCTCAAGGGAAGCAGTGGGCATGGTTAAGTTTGTGGTATTATTCTTTACACATTTGTATATATTAAATATTTAAAAATGTGTTTCAAAGGAGCAGCTTTTAATTATCTATACTGAATCATCAGCTGTTGATGAAAAAACCCATATGAGAGTACTTCCAATAATTAAAAAATATTTATACATTAATGACAGGGCTCTCTTCCAATAAATGGATTTTGTTGTTGTTGTTCTGGCGTCAGTCATAGCTGGTGAATAGAAAGAAGTGGTCTCAGAAAACGTGAGGGAGCAGAGTGGTGTAGTGTTGGGGAGGCAGCATTTCTGGGGGAGGGAAAGGCCTCTTAGAAAGGGAACGTGTCTCTTGGAAGTCTGATGGCAAAAATGAAGAAGGAAGGGGCTACAGATAAGCAACACGGTAAGAGCAAAGAGGCAGAAGAATAGACTCCCCAATCATTCAAACAAGATGCCAGTTAATTATTAAAACTGCCCAGAAGAGGGCATTCTTGAACCACGAAACAGAGGAAGCAACTACGCGTTAGTTGTGATAGGACAATCTGTCATCGCTGGTCAGGAAAAGTCAACACACTGTCTCATAAACAGGAATAAACATAACAAACAGAACAAAGAAAGCATAAATCAAACTTTTCAGCAAATGTTATTTAAACTCACAAAGCAGGGGCGCTCGGGTGGCTCAAATCATGATCCCAGGGTCCAGGGATGGAATCCATCATTGGGCTCAACTGGGAGTACTCCCTCTGCCATTCCTACTTGTGCTCATACTCTCTCTTTCTCTCTTTCTCTGTCAAATAAATGAATAAAATCTTTTAAATAAATAGATAAGCTCACAGAGCAGAACTCACAAAACTCACAATAGTCCAACATGAATTAAGTTTAATCCAACAGATTATAGAAATGCAAGAACACAGTACCCCACCAATGTAAAATTCTGAATAGGAATAGACAGTTGCAAAAAGAGCTAGAGGAATACTGGAAAGAAATTGGATCAAAAGGCAAAATTATTTCAAAAACGACTAAAAGAAAGTTGTCTATGAGGGACCCTGGATGGCTCAGCGGTTGAGCCTCTGCCTTCAGCTTGGGGCCTGATCCGGGATCTGGGATCGATTCCTGCATCAGGCTCCCTGCAGGGAGCCTGCTTCTCCCCCTGCCTGTGTCTCTGCCTCTCTGTGTGTGTGTCTCATGAATAAATAAATAAAATCTTTAAAAAAAAAGAAAGTCGTCTATGAGATAATAAATGCAAAGTAGTTAATGGGTACAAAGGATAGAAATGCAAGAGCTAAGAAAAAGAAAAGATTCCTAAAGAAAGATCCCTTTCAAGAAAGCTAAACAAGATAAAACACTCCAAAAGAACTACTATTTGAAATTATTATCTTTGTAAATTTCATTGAGCTAAAATAAGAAACTATTGAAAGAATCTATCATATGGCACATAATATTAGAATTTGAAGACTGAAAACAATTTAAAACCCTCTGGATCTGCAGACAAATTAACAAGTCATTTATATGGGAAAGTAAATCAGGATGGTATTAGACTTATTGATAGCAAAATACAAAGCAAGAAAACAGTGAAGTAAAATTTTCAAGCAACTGGAATATAGATACAATAATTTATTTCCTGTATCAAAGCAGTCATACAGAAGCAAGAAGTGACAAAATACTGTGATCATGAGGCTTGCCTAAGGAATATATTAATCAGGAGCAACAAACTATAGCCCACTGGTCAAACAGCTGCCACCTGTTCTTGTAAATAAAGTTTTATTGGAACACTGCCACCCTCAGCTTGCATGTATTGTCTGCCACTGCTTGTGTGCAACTGCAGCAAAGTTGACTTGTTGCAGCAAGGACTGTATGGCCCACAAAGCTGCAGGTGACCCTTCCAGAAGTTTGCCAGTTCCTGTACTAGAAGCTGAATTTCGTCCAATCAAGAGACAATTGGGGAACACTTGGAAAAAAGCCGGATAGGGAGCTTAGAATGCTTGCAATTGGGGTGCCTGGGTGGCTCAGTGGTGGAGTGTCTGCTTTTGGCCCAGGGTGTGATCCCAGGGCCCTGGCATGGAGTCCCACATTGGGCTCCCCACAGGGAGCCTGCTTCTCCCTCTGCCTATGTCTCTGCCTCTCTCAGTGTGTCTCTCATGAATAAATAAAATTTTTTTTTTAAAAAAGAATATTTGTAATTGTAGTACTAAGACTATAAAAAGGCAGGGAGGAGATGAGGGTGGAAGATCAATATCTAAATGAATGTTCTGATAAAGTAGAAATAATACTTTCTTGGTAGAAAAACACTACTGGGGGATCCCTGGGTGGCGCAGTGGTTTGGCGCTTGCCTTTGGCCCAGGGCGCGATCCTGGAGACCCGGGATCGAATCCCACGTCGGGCTCCCGGTGCATGGAGCCTGCTTCTCCCTCTGCCTATGTCTCTGCCTCTCTCTCTCTCTCTCTCTCTCTCTCTCTCTGTGACTATCATAAATAAATTAAAAAAAAAAAAGAAAAAAAAAAGAAAAACACTACTGTCATCTTTTAAGGAATGCAAGAAACTTCAGTAGAGTGTACCACAGCTATGTATATATGCATAATAGGACTCTGAAACTTTAGAGTTGAGATTGATCAGAGAAATTATTTAATGCTCTCTAACAACCTAGTGGCTAAGGCTATAGTAACAAAGAGACCTGGGGTCAACTCCTGGTGACACCCCGGTTGATGTGAGATTACATAAACAAATGCTTTAAAGTCTCCATGTCTTCTTCTGTAAAATGGAGGTAATAAGGGTGTCTTCTCTATACTTGGATTAAATGTATCAAACATACTAAGAATGGTTTTAGGCACACATTAAACAAAATGAATGTTACTTATTATTATTTGACCATTGAAGAAACTGAAACTCATAGACATTAAGTCACTTGCTCAAGGTCATCCTGCTGGATCCTGTTAACGACAAATCAGGAATCCTATGAATCCTAAAGCTACTTCTCCACTTACCCCTTTTTCCATATTCTCAGCATCAACAAACAAGTGAACCATGAAGCGGCAGGAAGTGGGAAACACATCTGAGAAGACTTGGGGCAGAGAGCAGAGGACAGAACCTCTTCTCCATTTGGGTGCGTAACTTGAACCTTACTCTCATCTCTTCTAATCCATATGAGTGCTTTAGCAAGTCATGGATTTACAATTTTATTTATTTATTTAAAAAGATTTTAATTTATTAGAGCAGGAGCAGGGGGAGGGGCAAAGAGAGAGGGAGAAGCAGACTCCCCACAGCTGTGGTACCTGGGAGGATTAAACATTTGTCCAATGTTCAGATTTATTCAACAGACATTTGCTGAGGGCCAGTGATCCAGGTCATGGGTCACTTTTCAACCTTATCCTTGGGTAAGAATGGTAGTGACTCTGGCCTCAAGAGAAAACCACTAGAAAACATCGCATTGAATGGAGTCCCAGGGGAGAAAAGACAGGGAAGCTGGTAGTAGAGGAAGTATTAAAGTATTCAAAAGGTAACGAGTTGGAGTTTCTCAGAACTGATGCATAACGCTGGTGCAAATTCCAAGCAGAATAAATTAAAGAGAAACCACATATAGATGCATTTTAATGAAATTGCAAAGCAGTTAAAACAAAGGACAAATATTAAGAGCAGCCAGGAAGGTGAAGAAGTGGGTGTGTACTATTGTCTTGGAAGGAACAGCACTCAGACCTAAGAAAGCTAGACCTCCTCAAGTGCCAGAAAAAAACCTGCCAGGTTAGAAACCTCAAGGCAGATTTTTTTGTTTTTTTTAGTTTTGTGTTGTTTTTTAGATTTTTTAATATTTATTTAATTTTTTATTTTTTAAGTAAGTTCTCGATCCAGCATGGGGGCTTGAGCTCACGAACCCAAGATGACCAAGAGGGGGTCCTGCAGGACCTGCCAAGAGGGTCTTGGCTCCCTGCAGGATGGAAATCAAACATGAACCGAGAAGAAGTGAGAGCAGAGGTTATTGAGGATACAGACAGAGCGTCTAGGAGATGCCGAAAGGAAAGGAGAGAGAAACCGATCTTTGCTCCGGGTCTGGGGTTTTTATTGACGGTTGCTGTGTGGTGCATGTGTCCCCTCAGGCATCCAGCAACTGGTCAGAATAAAGACAGGGGCCTGGTGTCCATCGTAAGTCACTTACTCCTTGGCACCTGGGGTCTTGGCATCAAGACCTCTAGCGCCAGTGTTCTGGAACATGCCTGTGATGGCTTCACTTGGACATTCCTTAGCTGTTGTCTGTTGTGCTGGAAGAGTCCACAGAAATCATTAACTCCTTGTCCCTTACGAGGAGGACATGCATTGCATGCGTAAGATGGGGGCACAGGTCCCAGCAAGAATAAAAGCAGGAAAAAGAGAACAAAAAAAACCAACAGCAACAACAACAAAAAAACCCAAGCAACTTTTTCCCCACAGGGTCCCTTCAACTCCTCTGTCTAAGCAAAGAAGATCATGAGAATGCAGTGGCCAGAGGACAGGCAGAGAGGACAGTAGGCCCAGCAGTGGTCAAGGAGAAGAGGACGATTATGGCTGGAGGGCAGAGCATGGCCAGCAGGTGTAGAGGGAAGAAGCAAGGATGTAAGTTGGAGGCAGATCATGAGTGGCTTGTCAGCCAGCATTTTTGGACTTGATCTTAAGAATGACGAGAGTTGGGGCACCCAGGTGGCTCAGCGTTTGAACATCTGCCTTTGGCCCAGGGCGTGATCCCAGGGTCCTGGGATCGAGTCCCACGTCAGGCTCCCTGCATGGAGCCTGCTTCTCCCTCTGCCTGTGTCTCTGCCTCTCTCTGTGTGCCTCTCTCTTATTTATAAATAATTATATTATTATATAATATAATTTTATATATTATAAATTAATATAAATATATTATATTTATATATTATATATAACATTATATAATATATATAATAATTATTATAATAATATATTATTATATTATTTAAATAAAATCTTAAAAAGAAAAAAAGGAATGACGAGAGTCCACTGAGAGATGTGATGACCAGAACTGCCTTTCGGAATGAGGGCCCAGCCTACGGGGTTGGGGCAGAGGAAGCTAGGAGGCTGATCTAGGAGAGACAGGATGGGGACCCGGCTTAATCATCACATTAGCAAACACAGAGCCCCAGCTGCTCTGAGCAGTAATGTATCTGCTCTGAGCAGATTGCTCAGTATTGCTCTGAGCTTGTAATGTATCAAGTCTTCAAATTTTCAGTTATGTGGGCACAATTCACAAAAATGAGGAAAATATTACTATTACCTGCATTTTGGAGATGGAAAACATAAGGCACAGGGAAGTTAAATGTGTCTGCCAAGAAGACACATGTAGGTAGGGAGCAGACACACACAGTGTGGCTCCAGAAGCTGAGCTCTCAAGCCCTCTACTGGATCTAGAAAGGGGGGTTGGGGAGGAGGAAGCAGGATGACTCCCAGCTTTCTGGCTTGGGCAGCTGGGGATGAGGTGGTGTCTTTACTGAAATAGAAAACACAAGAGGAGGAGTGGATTTGGCGAATGGTGATGTGTTGAGTTTTGGATTGTTAAGTTTAGGGGTACCTGCGAGGCCTCCCAGGGGAGATTTCCAGCAAGTCTTTGGCCATCAGGATCTGGGTTTCAGGCAGGTGTCTGGGAGTAGTTGCGGGTGGTCTGAGTGGTGGGGTGGATGAAGCCAAGGGTGGAGTGAGGAGGGATTGCAGAGCAGAGAGCAGTGTTCTTCCCTGGGATGGAGGCAGAGTACGGGCTCAGAGGCTCCACCAGAATCATATGTCTATTGTGGCCCTTCTTTCTAGAAGGAATGCCCAGGCCTATTTGTTATATTGGCACTCAATGCTGTTTTTTTTTTTTTTTAATTTTTATTTATTTATTTGAGAGAGAGAAAGTGAGAGCACAAGCCAGGCAGAAGGGCAGAGGGAGGGGAAGAAGCAGACTCCCTGCTGAGCAAAGAGCCCGTGGGGCTCAATCCCAGGACCCCGAGATCATGACCAGAGCCAACGACAGATGCTTCACCAACTGAGCCACCCAGGTGCCCCCACCCCCTGTGCTATTTTAATGGGGTTATGGACCATCTCCCCTAAGCCTACCCAGGGACTCACTGAGAGTCAGTGGATCTCAGGTTCAAGGGCAGAAGGAAGTGGGCTAGGACCCAGCCCCGAGATCACTAGTATTTAAAGGGCAGGCAAGCAAAGAGACGCTGCAGAGGGGACTTGGATGTGGAGGTCAGGAAAGTAGGAGGGCGAGCAAGTGGGCCTCGAAGGAGGCAGTCCCCTCGCAGCAGCATGCACCCCACATCAAGATTTCCTGTCCCCTCAAAGGTCCTTCCAGCCTGGCTAAGAATCAAATTGACATGAGACAGATTAACAGGAGAAGATGGAAGTTAATAGGGGTACGTATGGGGAGTCCACACAGCCACGGGAGTTCCAGGCAGTCAGGCAAAACGACGTCTACATGTCATTCCGAATAAGAAGGGGCACGGGGTCTGGCCTTCAGACGGAGGGAATGCACTACCCAGGGAGGTAGGAGGAGCCGGTGTTTGGTAGATGTTTGCTCTACCGTGCAGATGGGGCACTCAGGTATAATTTCTGTTGCTAATCCTTATTCTGGGAAAGACTCCCAGTTTCGATTCTTCTGTGTAATTAAGGGAGGAACAAAGTTTCTTGTGGGCCCACAAGGTCTCAAGTGCCTTTGGCTCAAAAGACTCCACATATCAAAGCAGCACATGCTGTCCCAAAAGCCTTCACTGGATCCCAAATGTAAACATAAGCACGGTAGGTAGGAGGGTGTTGAATGGGTGTCTCACAAGCACCTCCAAATGCACCTTGCTAGGGAGATTTTATAAACTCCAGCTTTTCTGAGATTCCTTAATCAAGGCGCTATGTTTGCCAGAGCTGAGTGGTGATGCCACGGACGCCTGGGATGATGGGCCAACGCTCTCAGCACCCACACTGCCTCACTCCCTCTGCCCACCCTCCCCGAGACTTCTCTCACGCCCCCTTCTCCTGGCATCTCCCTAACACTGCTCAAATTGCCATGACTCCCATGTGCCTGCCACTGGCCCCGAGGGCTGGGGCACAGCCTCTCCTGATCATCCTGGCTGCACTCCAGGCTCCTGGCTTGTTGCTTGGGGGTACAGAAGGCAGCCCTCGGAAGTCTTGCTCTTTGCCAAAGTTGCTGCCAAGCACACAGAGCAGAGAACGGTGCTTATAACGACGAGGCCACCTACGCTGAATGCCCCTCATAGGCAGAGCATCTGGGCCAAGGGGTAAGTAGGATGTAGGATTCCCCATACGGTCCCTTTGCCCTGCTCAGGCACACCGTGGCCTGTGGATGGCTCAGAGGGGGTGGGTTGTGTGTTGTCTAAGGGGCTCTCAGGCTATCAGTTCGGGCCCAAACGGTTACATTGACAGCTAGTAATGTGTAGCTCTCACTGTCAGATATTCCTATAGGGGCTTTGACAGGAAGTAGCAATAGCCATAATTAAGCATGAGGACAGGAACATGACTTGAGTGTACAGTTCCCAGCCTCTGGACCAGGGCCTCTTGAGAGGTTCCTCTGCCCCTGTTCCTCGGTGGGCTTGTTACAGGTAGACAGCATGGTGGTGTGCAGAAGGGGTCTGGGTTAAGCCTAGGATCTCAGCCACGGTGAAGCCTCCAGCACCCCTCACACCTTTGTGGGCCTGGATTTCTGAAAACTGTTGGGCCACAGGTCCTCTGAGGCTTGTTTTAGTTCTAACACCCTTTGATTTTGTGACTTTCCAAGTTGGAAAATGGTATACTCTGTGCCTTTCTCCCCATTCCCACCACGGGGTCAGTTCTACTCTGCACTTTCTCCTGGGGTCCCCATGCAGTACGGCAAAAAGAAAGTATGAAGTGCTTTTGATGGGAAGATGAGGTGGGACAAGGAAGGTGGTGGCGTTCTCATCATTCCCAGGATTTGGAATGTCCCAATGCCAGCAGGTCATCCTCTCCCTGGTCTGTGGCTTCCTTTTCTGGTTTGGCTTCTCCGTGTTTCTGGAAGAATCCTCCCCCACTGAATTCTCTCCTAGCTCCCACTCGACTCTAGAGGTTCAGTGAATGACCCCAGCCTGTCAACTCTCAGTGCTTCGCTTTGGAAAACTGACCACACAAACTGAGACACCCTATGATTTCAGCAACGGCTACAGTGGTGCCCAGCATGGGTTCCCAAGATGGTAGCACATTAGTCCTTCATTGAGCACACCTGCAGGACCAAGATGGCGGGGCCACAGTCTCCTTCCTGCCCCTGCACACTCCACCACGGCCAATCTTGCTTCGCCACCATTCAACAGACTCCTCCTTCCCTCATCACTGTATTTCCTTTTGAGGTTTCTCGGTGTCCTTTCTAGCCCATCAGAGAAGTTCTAATAGTGTTGAACTTCAGAAAGGTTGGAGTCTTCCGTTTCCTCCTAGCAGGTTCCTTGGATCCTATCGAACTTTCTCTACCTCTTTCTCTACTAGTAGTTTTACATGCTAAGATTATTGGGAGAGGCAGCCTTCCTTGGATTATGAAAGGTCTATATTCTCCTTAAGGCCAAGGGTGTCTATCTGCCTCTGATCGACTTACCTGAGTGGGAGAGGCCATTATTCATGTGTTTCTTCAACAGCCAGCAGACTCTCATCCCCAGCAGCTTTTCCTAGAGCCCCATCACCCCTGTGTCTCTGTCTCTCCTTTCCTATCTATCCCTTCCCCGTCCCTTTCCCCCCATCCTTCTCTCCCCCACTTTTCTCTTTTCTTCCTCCTCCTCCTCTTCTTTCCCCTCCCTCCCTCTTTCTTTCTTTTCTTTTCTTTTAAATATTTCTTTTTTTTTTAAAGATTTTATTTATTTATTCATGAGAGACACACAGAGAGGCAGAGTCACAGGCAGAGGGAGAAGCAGGCTCCATGCAGGGATCCTGATTCAGGACTCGATTCTGGGACTCTGGGATCACGCCCCGAGCCAAAGGTGGACGCTCAACCGCTGAGCCACCCAAGGTCCCTTTATTCCTTTATTTTAGAGAGAGAGCACACAGGGGAGTAGGGGCAGAGGGAGAGGGAGAGAGAGAATCTCAAGCAGACTCCCTGCTGAGTATAGAGCCTGATTTGGGGCTCGATCTCAGGACCCTGAGATCATGACCTGAGCTGAAGTCAAGAGTCGTATGCTTAGCTGACAGAAGCACCCAGACCTCCCCTTCTTTCTTACTATACGCACCCTAATAATGGTAAAGAAAGGAGCAGTCATGCTAAGATGCCTAGATTTTAAATCATAAAAGGTTTTGATCTTTTCTGTCACCCATTATCTTGCTGACATATGTTCAGAAATCTGAAATTGTGGACCAGAAAAGTTAGAGAACCAGTGATTTTTAGACATGATTCCTGATAAATATAAAATCCACAGTCAGTGAAATTGCTAAATGAGTTCAGTATGTTCCTGCCTTGATAAGCATCAGAATGAAGGAAGCTGTTTCTCATGAGAGAGAGGAATGTAGGGCTAGATTTGGTTCCCACTTCCCTGAATTTAAGAACAAGTTGACTTTGATGTCTTCTGAAAAGAATTTCAGAAATCACTTCCTGTGCCAGAAATAACAAGAGTGAGAAGTCCAATACTTTGGGCAGGTTAGAAAATTCTCTGTGGGATAGTTTTCGATTTGCATAGTTCTGGTCAAGAGGTCTCACATGAAGACACTTGCAAACTGCCCGTTACCTGCAGGTCAATAAGGCCGTAGCTCAGACAAGCTAGGCAGTAGCCAGAAATGGGTATCCAGATGGCCCTGTTGGTGCCTTTCATTAGCGTAAACAGTTTTCATCATTGTTTTATAGATCACATGCAAAAGTGAGAGGCACTTAGGTCAACCACTGAAAATCATTCTGTAAAAGACCTACAATAGCAAAATAAATTGAGCATAACTAAAGTACCTTTTCTTTCAAAGCAGTGAGTCTAGGTAGCTATAGTTTAGGATGAACAAGAAAGGTGAGTGAGGGCTTTGAACCAAGATGCCTGGATCCAGATCCTGGCTCTCCTATTTAACCAGCTCTGTGACCTGGAGCCTGTTCCTGAATCTCTGTGCCATCCTGGGCTACTGTGAGGATTTGTGAGTCTGAGATATTAGCTATAGTCCTTTTGATCGAAAGAACACACCAAGATTGAAATATATTTTGTGTGTAAACGTGGATCCATAGGTGACTTTTGATTTTCCTACAGAAGGTAATTTCCTCAATGTTCTTTAATGAACATGCATTGCTTCCAAATGCAAAAAAAAAAAAAAAAAAAGTATCCAGTGTTTCCCAGTTCATTCTGGTAACAAACGACTCCTTCCTTTATATCACAGGGCTCTCCTGAAGATTTAATAGTTGAATTCTATTTTGTTAGTCATTAGTAGAATGTATTATTCATTCATTTTCCCTCCACCCATCCCTTCTAGAACTACAGTGCTAAGAAATGCTGAGAGAGAGAGAGACATTGTAGGTTTCTTCCTCTGTGAGTTCACAGTCTTGCCCCGGAAGGGGTTGGGCAGGCAGGATCAGAAGACAGATTCTATAACGGAGTGAGGGAAGTGCCTACACCCGAGCGCTGTGAGAACATGCCAGGGAAGGACACCTAACCCGGATCTGAGGGGGTTACAGAAGTGAGGAAGAGCTTCCTCTGAAGAGAGGCCATGGGCAGCAGAGCAAGGAGAGAGCGAGCGAGCTAACCAGGACGAGCTTTGGGGTGGTTTGTGGGGGAAGTGGCAGCCAGCCCAGGAGAAAGCTGGCTGGCGAGGGGAAGGCTGGCTGCTGTAAGAATCTGAAAGAAAAGGTTGGTCGGGTGCGGAGGCTGGCGCTTCTCAGAGAAGAGGCCCAAGGACATGGTCATGACAGGGTCATGACAAGGTCATGAAGGGCCCTGCGGGACATCGGGTGGCATTGAAACTTCATCTTTAAAATGACAGGGAACGTCAGAAGAGTTTTGTAAGCGAGTCAGAGTCAGTCTGGCACTTTAGGAGGCTCCCTGGGGCTGCCGAGGAGTGGAGGCTGGCAGTGGTGCGAGGACTGTGGTGTCTGGAAGGGAGGAGAAGCAGCCTGGCCGGGGTAGCAGCAGGGGTGGAGACTGTGGAAGGCTGGGGAAGATGGCTGAGCCCAGATGGACCCTCAGACCCTCCGCTGAGCGCTCCCCACAGGAAAGAGGAAACACACTCGAGGTAACACTCAAGTGGTGCATCCACTGGTCTCTGAGGAGCCACTCAGCCTAGAGCCAAAGAACGCAGCCTTGCTTTTGATTCCTTGGCGCGTAAGGCAACACGAGGAGGCTTTTCTGTGACTAAACTATAGGAAGACTCTCTGGGCTGCCCAAAGATCCTTCCAGTTTGTTTTTAAGATTGTTCTTGTGCCCCTGAGAGAGCTATGAGGTGATTTCATACCAGTGGCCCTGAGGGCTCCTTAGCAGGACACGGAAAGAGGCCGTAGGAGGAAGGGCGTGTGGTCTCCACACTGTGTTCAGCAATGGCCTTGGGCGGGGCTGAGCTGCGTGGAAGTGCAAGACTCGGGGATGACACATGTATAGGTGGCCCGGGTGAGATGCTTGCCAGCACCATCTGAAAGCTATGGACAGGGATCCCCGGGTGGCTCAGCGGTTTAGCGCCTGCCTTTGGCCCAGGGCGCGATCCTGGAGTCCCGGGATCAAGTTCCACATCGGGCTCTCAGCATGGAGCCTGCTTCTCCCTCCTCCTGTGTCTCTGCCTCTCTCGCCCTCTCTATGTCTATCATGAATAAATAAATAAATAAATAAATCTTTAAAAAAATAAAAAAAATAAAAGCTATGGACAGAGCTCCCGAACACTCAGGCTGGGGACAGAAGGAGGCAATAACACTTTCAGAAATTCGGTGGTGATCCTCTGTTCTCAAGTGTTACTATCCGCAGCTGGGAGCCCGTTGGAGCCGCCTTTGACCCAGAGAGCTGTCTCTCCATCAGTCTTCGATAATATCTCTGACACCAAGATGGTAGGGAAAGTACCCTCCTTGAATTACCTACACAGTCCTTTGTCACTAAATTTATCCATGGCATTTCTCAATATGGCAACTGTGTCAATATCTTCATCCCTTAATTCATTCGACACACATTTCTTTTTTTTTTTAAGATTTTAAAAATTTATTTATTTATGAGAAACACACACACACACACAGAGAAAGAGAGAGAGAGAGAGAGAGAAAGAGAGGGGCAGAGACACAGGCAGGCTCCATGCAGGGAGCCCCACATGGGACTCGATCCCGGATCTCCAGGATCACACCCCAGGCTGAAGATGGCACTAAACTGCTTAGCCACCGGGGCTGCCCTCAACATACATTTTCTTTTTTTTTTTTTTTAATTTTTTTTAAAATTTATTTATGATAGTCACAGAGAGAGAGAGAGGGAGAGAGGCAGAGACATAGGCAGAGGGAGAAGCAGGCTCCATGCACCAGGAGCCCGACGTGGGATTGGATCCCGGGTCTCCAGGATCGCTTCCTGGGCCAAAGGCAGGCGCCAAACCGCTGCGCCACCCAGGGTTCCCAACATACATTTTCTGAGCCATGTGTCAGGCACTGTCCTAGGCACTGGATGCAAACATGAATTAGATGTTATTGTTGCTCTGCAAGGGGCCACCCAACCCAATTTGAGATTTACTTGGTGAGACCCAGGAAGTTCAATGCCTGTGACTAGTTTCTGTTCTGCTCAGATTTGTCATTTACCCAAACTTTCCAAAAGCCATTTGAAACGGTAGATTGAGTAAAACAGATTGCTCTCCCTAATGTGCGTGGTCCTAATTTCTCCAGTCTATAGAATTCATGTTTTTTCGATCCATGTTTTGACATCAAAGAACAGGCTGCTGGGCTATTATTATTCACTTCGTTGTGAGTTTGTTACCTTCTTAACTGCATTGTGGGTTCTGGGTGGGAAGGTTGTATTAGGCAGCATTCCCAGAGAAACAATCAGTGGGAGATAGGAGGAATTTGCTGTAAGGCATTGGCTCAGGTGTTTATGGAGGTTGACAGATCCCAAGATCTGCGGTCGGCAAGCTATATACCCAAGAGAACCGACTGTGTAGTTCCAGCTCAAAGATAAGAAGAGGCCCAGGTGCCTGATGGAGCAGTCAAGCAGAAGGACTTTCCCCTTACTCACAGGGCAAAGGGAGGCAATGTCTTTTTGTCCTTTTCAGACCTTCAACTGATTGGATGAGGACCACCCACATTAGGGAGAGCAATCTGCTTTACTCAATCTACCATTTCAAATATTTGGGTTTTTAAAAAATTTTTAAACATCTATTTTTGTTAAGGAATGAGTTCAAGCCCCCAGGATAAAGAGTTGCGTGCTGAGCCAGCCAGGCACCATACCATTTCATCCAAAAACATTGTCACAGACACACCCAAAACAATGTTTGACCAACTAACTATCTGGGCACCTCATGGCCCAGGCAAGTTGACACATGAAATTAGCCATCACAAGGGTCTACCAGTGTTTCCTGTTGCTTTAGCAGCATCACCACCTCACATGCCAGTATCCAGTGTTGCTCTCATAAGCAGGCCTGTGCTCTGTCGTGGTGTCCTGGCAGCTGGAAATGTTCAGGAATTGGGCCAACCCCAGTCCTCAGAATGCAGTGCACGGAGCCGTGGGGCAATTAGAGAAGCAGTATCTTAGGAGGAAAGGATGCTTCAAGTTAAAGAACCAGACACACAGTCCAAAAAAGAGGAAGAATCTGTGTTCAATCCAGTACCACAAAACCCAGACAAGAGGGAGACAATTCAAAGCAAAAAGTGGGAGCTGGGGGATCCCTGGGTGACGCAGTGGTTTAGCGCCACCTTCAGCCCAGGGTGTGATCCTGGAGACCCGGAATCGAGTCCCACATTGGCCTCTCAGTGTGGAGCCTGCTTCTCCCTTTGCCTGTGTCTCTGCCTGTCTCTCTCTCTCTGTGTGTGTGTCTCTCATAAATAAATAAGTAAAATCTTAAAAAAAAAAAAAAAAAGTGGGAGCTGGAATCAGGAGAAGCTCTTTGACCTGGGGAGTGTAGGAGACATTTCACCGCCTGGCCTGAGTCAGCGTGGGAGGCCCTGAGAATGAGAAGCCTGAACCCAAGGCCTTCCTCCTCCCCTGGCTTCAAAATCCTCCCTGTGACAAAGGGGCCTGAGGATCCCCACGGCCTGTGGGGATGTGGCACCGATAGTGTCTGACACACTTTGGGAGGAAGGAGGAAGCTTCTCACAACTGCTCTTCTTGCTGAGAGTGTTTTTGGGGACCGGGTCATGAAGAGGCCACAGCCCCCTTTCTGCCCTGTAGTCAGGCACTCCAGTGCAGGCTGATGGGGCTGTCTGGGGGCGCCAGACAGGGCAGTGGGGGGCCTGAAGCAGTGAGGAGGACGTGTGTGGAGGGGGCCGTCAGTCCCCTCACTCGAGAAAAGTCTGTCGGGAGCCTGACCATGTTCATCTACCTAATTTTTTGATTCCAGCAGTGTGCAAAACAAAGGCCTTCACTCAGAGACCTTACATTCCGGTGGGCGGTGGGATCAGATGGTCAGCCAAAAGTGGGGTGAGGGAGCGAGAAGATGCGGCTCGTATCGTGGTCAGAGAAGGTGTCTCAGGAAAGCTGGCATTCACACAGCCGAGGCATGTGAGCATCTGGAGGGGACGCTGTAAGCCAGGAGGGAAGGCCTGGCGGGTCAGGAGACCAGCTGGAGGAGGCCGTGTGTCTGGAGCAGAGGGAGCCGGGAAGGACAGGGCCGCCAGGCCATGTGGTTCTCTTTCTGGAGAGCCCATTGCTTCGTCCTTGAATCTTTTCTCCTCTCTGCTGGCCTGTGAGCTCTCTGCAGCCAGCTGCTCAGGGCACTGGGGACTTGTCAGGGATGGGGAGGGAGGGGTGGAGAAGGGCAGGGGGAGAGGGTCTGGAGGTGGTGGTGTTGAGAAGGCCCAGCATTCCCTCCGATTGGCCTGGGGTGGGATGTATGAGAATCTGGGCAGAAAGAGGCAGCAACACCCTGCTCCCAGGCCCCAAATAAAAGCAGAGTGCAGACGGATGCCCTCAAGCAATGGCTTTCAACATTTTTTTACTTGACATGTAGGTCAGGAAAACATTTCTTTTTTTTTTTTTTTTTTTTTTTTTTTACACAAAAACAATTATTTAAGACCTTTATTAACGGGTGCTTGCCGTTTGTTGACTTTTTTGAAAAAATCAAGTTGTAAACTTTTATTACAAATTAAAAATGAGGTTCTTAAAAATCTCAACTTGACCAGATATGAAACAATTTAAAAACCTTTAAAGGTGTATTGAGAAAAACCAGGCTTTTTTTTTTTTTTTTAAAAACACGTTTATCATTACCAAAAAGAGACGTCTTTAGGTAAAAATAATAAAAACCCCATGCTGCATAGATAATGCAGATAGTTCTATTTATCTGGTCAATGGGCAAAAAGCAAGCACTTAAGGTCTTCAGCTCCAATCTTTTGTTCATTTCTTATTGCTGGAATTTCATCTTCATTTCTTCATGTTGGATGACTAAACCGGATGATGGTAGAGATGGTAAGCCGGCATTTACTCAGCCCCGCCCTGCTCAGCCTCGGGAGCGGACGAATTCTCAGCTGGTGGATCGGCTGCTTTTGTCTCTTTGCCATCTTGTGGTTTAGGGTTTTCTGGGCGTCTGCGTCGGTAATTGAAGTTGCGGCGGTACCGACGTTGAGGTGGCTGCTGACCTTGGGTCTCATCTCCTTGATTTTCCTTATCTTCCTCATTTCCATCCTCTCTAGGCTGTCTTTGGCGAGGAGGACCCCTACGGAATCGTGGTCTATAACCTCGATACATATTCTGCCTCACTGGTCTACCTTGTTCTCCTGCACCCTGGTTGTCAGCACCTTCCATCACTTCTCCCTGCACAGGAGGGTTGGAATATTGTGGTCGACGCCCGTAGGGTCTCCGCATGTAGTAAGGTGGGAACCGTCGCCTGCGGTAGGGCCGGCGCTGTTGGGCCTGGCCTTCGGGAGCACTTTCCGATCCCTCGTTCTTTTCCCCACTCTCACTATTCTGGTAATTCTGCTGGTAATTGCGTGGAGGACCCCTGCGACGTGGATAGCGTCTATAATGGTTACGGTCTGCTGCATATTTACTGCCTTGCACTGGAACTCCACCAGGGCCTGTAACATTTGCTGCCTCCGCACCCTTTTCTCCTTCAACAACATCAAACTCCACAGTCTCTCCATCTCCTACACTGCGAAGGTACTTCCTGGGGTTATTCTTCTTTATGGCAGTCTGGTGTACAAATACATCTTCCTTGGTGTCATTCCTGTTGATGAAACCATATCCGTTTCTTACATTGAACCATTTTACTGTTCCCAAAACCTTCGTTGCGATGACCTTCTTGTCCCCGCCGGCAGGCGCCGCCGATGTGAGGCCGCCCGGGCCGCCGCTCCCTGCGCCGCTGCCCATGGTGCCGGGCTTGGTGTCGGCGGCGCTGAGGGCGGGGGCGGCGGGGGGGGCGGCGGGCGGCTGCTGGGTCTCGGCCTCGCTGCTCATGGTTGCGGTGATGGTGACTGGGGCCGGCTGCGGCAGCTGCGGCTCCTCCCGGGGTGTGATGGTAACTAGGCCGGCGGCGGCGGTGGGGCTGCTCAGGGCTCTCTGGGGTCCGCTCTCCGCTCCCGCTACCGATCGAACTCCAGGAAAACATTTCACATCAAGACTCGGTCTATGCACGCATTCTTTAATACCTAAATAGTTTTTTTTTTCCTAAATAGTTTTTAAAAGCTTTTTATTTATTTATTTTTATTTTTTTAATAAATTAATTTTTATTGGTGTTCAATTTACCAATATACAGAATAACACCCAGTGCTCATCCCGTCAAGTGTCCCCCTCAGTGCCCGTCACCCATTCACCCCCACCCCCTGCCCTCCTCCCCTTCCACCACCCCTAGTTCGTTTCCCAGAGTTAGGAGTCTTTATGTTCTGCCTCCCTTCCTGATATTTCCCACACATTTCTTCTCCCTTCCCTTATATTCCCTTTCACTATTACTTATATTCCCCAAATGAATGAGAACATACACTGTTTGTCCTTCTCCGATTGACTTATTTCACTCAGCATAATACCCTCCAGTTCCATCCACGTTGAAGCAAATGGTGGGTATTTGTCGTTTCTAATTGCTGAGTAATATTCCATTGTATACATAAACCACATCTTCTTTATCCATTCATCTTTCGATGGACACCGAGGCTCCTTCCACAGGTTGGCTATTGTGGACATTGCTGCTAGAAACATTGGGGTGCAGGTGTCCCGGTGTTTCATTGCATCTGAATCTTTGAGGTAAATCCCCAACAGTGCAATTGCTGGGTCGTAGGGCAGGTCTATTTTTAACTCTTTGAGGAACCTCCACACAGTTTTCCAGAGTGGCTGCACCAGTTCACATTCCCACCAACAGTGTAAGAGGGTTCCCTTTTCTCCACATCCTCTCCAACATTTGTTGTTTCCTGCCTTGTTAATTTTCCCCATTCTCACTGGTGTGAGGTGGTATCTCATTGTGGTTTTGATTTGTATTTCTCTCATGGCAAGTGATGCAGAACATTTTCTCATGTGCATGTTGGCCATGTCCATGTCTTCCTCTGTGAGATTTCTCTTCATGTCTTTTGCCCATTTCATGATTGGATTGTTTGTTTCTTTGGTGTTGAGTTTAATAAGTTCTTTATAGATAATAAGTTCTTTTATAGATAGTTCTTTATAGCCCTTTATCTGATACGTCGTTTGCAAATATCTTCTCCCATTCTGTAGGTTGTCTTTTAGTTTTGTTGACTGTATCCTTTGCTGTTCAAAAGCTTCTTATCAAAAAAAAAAAAAAAAACAAAAAAACAAAAGCTTCTTATCTTGATGAAGTCCCAATAGTTCATTTTTGCTTTTGTTTCTCTTGCCTTCGTGGATGTATCTTGCAAGAAGTTACTGTGGCTGAGTTCAAAAAGGGTGTTGCCTGTGTTCTCCTCTAGGATTTTGATGGAATCTTGTCTCACATTTAGATCTCTCATCCATTTTGAGTTTATCTTTGTGTATGGCGTAAGAGTGGTCTAGTTTCATTCTTCTGCATGTGGATGTCCAATTTTCCCAGCACCCTGTATTGAAGACACTGTCTTTTTTTCAGTGGATAGTCTTTACCCCTTTGTTGAAAATTAGTTGACCATAAAGTTGAGGGTCCACTTCTGGGTTCTCTATTCTGTTCCATTGATCTATGTGTCTGTTTTTGTGCCAGTACCACACTGTCTTGATGACCACAGCTTTGTAGTACAACCTGAAATCTGGCATTGTGATGCCCCCAGCTATGGTTTTCTTTTTTAAAATTCCCTTGGCTATTCGGGGTCTTTTCTGATTCCACACAAATCTTAAAATAATTTATTCTAACTCTCTGAAGAAAGTCCATGGTATTTTGATAGGGATTGCATTAAACGTGTAAATTGCCCTGGGTAACATTGACATTCTCACAATCTTAATTCTGCCAATCCATGAGCATGGAATATTTTTCCATCTCTTTGTGTCTTCCTCAATTTCTTTCAGAAGTGTTCTATAGTTTTTAGGGTATAGATCCTTTACCTCTTTGGTTAGGTTTATTCCTAGGTATCTTATGCTTTCGGGTGCAATTGTAAATGGGATTGACTCCTTAATTTCTCTTTCTTCAGTCTCATTGTTAGTGTATAGAAATGCCATTGATTTCTGGGCATTGATTTTGTATCCTGCCACGCTACCAAATTGCTGTATGAGTTCTAGCAATCTGGGGGTGGAGGCTTTTGGGTTTTCTATGTAGAGTATCATGTCATCGGCGAAGAGGGAGAGTTTGACTTCTTCTTTGCCAATTTGAATGCCTTTAATGTCTTTTTGTTGTCTGATTGCTGAGGCGAGGACTTCCAGAACTATGTTGAACAGCAGTGGTGAGAGTGGACATCCCTGTCTTGTTCCTGATCTTAGGGGAAAGGCTCCCAGTGCTTCCCCATTGAGAATGATATTTGCTGTGGGCTTTTCGTAGATGGCTTTTAAGATGTCGAGGAAAGTTCCCTCTATCCCAACACTCTGAAGGGTTTTGATCAGGAATGGATGCTGTATTTTGTCAAATGCTTTCTCTGCATCTAATGAGAGTATCATATGGTTCTTGGTTTTTTCTTGCTGATATGATGAATCACATTGATTGTTTTACGAGTGTTGAACCAGCCTTGTGTCCCGGGGATAAATCCTACTTGGTCATGGTGAATAATTTTCTTAATGTGCTGTTGGATCCTATTGGCTAGTATCTTGTTGAGAATTTTTGCATCCATGTTCATCGGGGATATTGGTCTGTAATTCTCCTTTTTGGTGGGGTCTTTGTCTGGTTTCAGAATTAAGGTGATGCTGGCCTCATAGAACGAATTTGGAAGTACTCCATCTCTTTCTATCTTTCCAAACAGCTTTAGTAGAATAGGTATGATTTCTTCTTTAAACGTTTGATAGAATTCCCCTGGGAAGCCATCTGGCCCTGGACTCTTGTGCCTTGGGAGGTTTTTGATGACTGCTTCAATTTCCTCCCTGGTTATTGGCCTGTTCAGGTTTTCTATTTCTTCCTGCTCCAGTTTTGGTAGTTTGTGGCTTTCCAGGAATGCGCCCATTTCTTCTAGGTTGCCTAATTTATTGGCGTATAGCTGTTCATAATATGTTTTTAAAATCGTTTGTATTTCCTTGGTGTTGGTAGTAATCTCTCCTTTCTCATTCATGATTTTATTAATTTGAGTCTTCTCTCTCTTCTTTTTAATAAGGTTGGCTAATGGTTTATCTATCTTATTAATTCTTTCAAAGAACCAACTCCTGGTTCTGTTGATCTGTTCCACAGTTCTTTTGGTCTCGATTTCATTGAGTTCTGCTTGAGTTTTAATTAATTAATGGGGTCCATTTGCTGTTTTTTCTCTAGCTCCTTTATGTGTAAGGTGAGCTTTTGTATTTGAGTTCTTTCCAGTTTTTGAATGGATGCTTGTATTGCGATGTATTTCCCCCTCAGGACTGCTTTTGCTGCATCCCAAAGATTTTGAATGGTTGTATCTTCATTCTCATTAGTTTCCATGAATCTTTTTAATTCTTCCTTAATTTCCTGATTGACCCTTTCATCTTTTAGCAGGATGGTCCTTAACCTCCTTGCGTTTGAGGTCCTTCCAAACTTCTTGTTGTGATTTAATTCTAATTTCAAGGCATTATGGTCCGAGAATATGCAGGGGACGATCCCAATCTTTTGGTATCGGTTCAGACCCAATTTGTGACCCAGTATGTGGTCTATTCTGGAGAAAGTTCCATGTGCACTTGAGAAGAATGTGTATTCAGTTGAGCTTGGATGTAAAGTTCTGTAGATATCTGTGAAATCCATCTGGTCCAGTGTATCATTTAAAGGTCTCGTTTCTTTGGAGATGTTGTGCTTAGAAGACCTATCGAGGGTAGAAAGAGCTGGATTGAAGTCCCCAAGTATAAGTGTATTATTATCTAAGTATTTCTTCAGTTTGGTTATTAATTGGTTTAAATATTTGGCAGCTCCCACATTCGGGGCATATATATTGAGGATTGTTAAGTCCTCTTGTTGGATGGATCCTTTGAGTATGATATAGTGTCCCTCTTCATCTCTTACTATAGTCTTCGGGATAAATTTTAGTTTATCTGATATAAGGATGGCTACCCCTGCTTTCTTTTGAGGACCATTTGAATGGTAAATGGTTCTCCAACCTTTTATTTTCAGGCTGTAGGTGTCCTTCTGTCTAAAATGAGTCTCTTGTAGACAGCAAATAGATGGGTCCTGCTTTTTTATCCAGTCTGAAACCCTGCGCCTTTTGATGGGGTCATTGAGCCCATTCACGTTCAGAGTTACTATTGACAGATATGAGTTTAGCGTCATCATGATATTTATTCATTCCTTGTTTTTGTGGATTGTTCCACTGAACTTCTTCTTAAAGGGGAATTTTAAGAGTCCCCCTTAAAATTTCTTGCAGAGCTGGTTTGGAGGTCACATATTCCTTCAGTTCCTGCCTGTTTTGGAAGCTCTTTATCTCTCCTTCCATTTTGAATGAGAGCCTTGCTGGATAAAGTATTCTTGGTTGCATGTTCTTCTCATTTAGGACCCTGAATATATCCTGCCAGCCCTTTCTGGCCTGCCAGGTCTCTGTGGAGAGGTCTGCTGTTACCCTAATACTCCTCCCCATAAAAGTCAGGGACTTTTTGTCTCTTGCTGCTTTAAGGATCTTCCTTTTATCTTTGGAATTTGCAAGCTTCACAATTAAATGTCGAGGTGTTGAACGGTTTTTATTGATGTTGGGGGGGGATCTCTCTATTTCCTGGATCTGAATGCCTGTTTCCCTTCCAAGATTAGGAAAGTTTTCAGCTAGGATTTGTTCAAATACATATTCTGGCCCTCTGTCCCTTTCGGCGCCCTCGGGAACCCCTATTAAACGTAGGTTTTTCTTCCTCAGGCTGTCGTTTATTTCCCTTAATCTGTCTTCATGGTCTCTTAATTGTCTGTCTCTTTTTTCCTCAGTTTCCCTCTTTGCCATCAAGTTGTCTTCTATGTCACTCACTCGTTCTTCCACCTCGCTAACCCTCGTCGTTAGGACTTCTAGCTTGGGTTGCATCTCATTCAATTGATTTTTAATTTCTGCCTGATTGGATCTAAATTCTGCAGTCATGAAGTCTCTTGAGTCCTTTATGCTTTTTTCTAGAGCCACCAGTAGCTGTATAATAGTGCTTCTGAATTGGCTTTCTGACAGTGAATTGTAATCCAGATTTTGTAACTCTGTGGGAGAGAGGACTGTTTCTGATTCTTTCTTTTGAGGTGAGGTTTTCCTTCTAGTCATTTTGCTCAGTGCAGAGCGGCCAAAAACAAGTTGTATTGGGAAAAGGAGAAAAAGAGAGAGAAGGAAAGAAAAGAGAAAAAGAAAAAAGAGAAAGAAGAAAAAAAAGGGGGGGAAAAGAGAAGAAAAAGAAAGAAAAAGAAAGAAAGGAGAAAAAAGAAAAAAAGGGGGGTGGGGTGGGGGAAGCAATCAGAAATCAAGAAGAAAGAAAGAAAAAAAAGCACAAAACAAAACAAAAACAAACAAAAAAAAATAAAAGCAAAAACAAACAAACAAACAAACAAAAAAACACGGGGGAGTATCTTCCGATTCTGTATACTTTAAGTCCCTTGACTTCCCCTGGACCTGGTCCGTCTCGCTGGTCTTCTGGGGGAGGGGCCTGCTGTGCTGATTTTCAGGTGTTAGCACTTGGGGGAGCTGCTCTGCCCCTGCCTGGTGCAGGGCTCAGTGGGGGCTGTTTACCCCGTGAGGCCCCAGGAGGAACAACTGCAGTGGCGGGGCCAGCTCTGCAGCCCTGGAGTCAGCCCCCGCAGTAACTCCGGGGCTCTCCGTCTGCAGGGCCTGGGGGCTCCGGGGCGGGGCCGCTGATCTGCTCAGCTCCAGGCAGGAGCGTCCTGGCTGTCCTGGGCCCTCCGGGTCTCTGCCTGTCCCGGGGGAGGCCGGATCCTGGGCTGTGTCCTAGCGCCCTGTGCTCCGGGGCCTGCGCTGTTGGATTCGCGCTCCCGCCCCGCAGCCCCCTCCGCGGAGCCGCCGCCCGAGCCCCTCCGAGCTGCTCCGGGTCCGCCGTGCGCGCTGCAGCCCTTAGGGAGCTCGGCGCACTCTCGCGGGGTGCAGGTGCCTGTTAGTGTCCCAGGGAGCCGGAGGGCATCCCCGCCCTCCTGGGTCCTGCTCTAACTCCCTGCGGGCCCCTTTCCACCCGGGAAGGTTGGTGCAGCTCCTGCTCCTCCGGGACGGGGCTCTCCTGTCCTGGGGACACTCGCCCCGGCCTCAGCCCGGCTCTTCGCGGGGCCCCTCCCCCTTGGAGGCCTTTTGTTTATTTCTTTCTTTTTCCCCGTCTTCCTACCTTGATAGAAGCCCGAACTCCTCTCACTGTAGCATTCCAGCTGGTCTCTCTTTAAATCTCAGGCCGAATTCGTAGATTTTCAGGATGATTTGAAGGTTATCTAGGTAATTTGTTGGGGACAGGTGATTTGGGGACCCTACTCTTCCGCCAACTTGCCCCTCCTCCCTAAGTTTTTTATTTAAGAGAGAGAGCACAGAGGGAGAGGGAAAAGCAGACTCTCCACTGAGCAGAGAACCTGACATGAGACTCGATCCCAGGACCGTGGAATCATGACCTGAGCCAAAGGCAGATGCTTAACCAGTTGACCATTCAGGCACCCATCTACCTAATTTTCTGAAAAAGTGACAGTTGTGACTCAGCACATTGGGCCTATGAGCCACCGGCCGATGAACCATATGCCGTGGCCGCTGGTAAGAAGCACCTGTCGTGCCCTGCAGAATGCGGTGCCAGCATCACACCTATAGGGGTTCTCAGCTGGAAAGTCTGGAGCAAGGCCTAGCATCCACATTTTAAAAAGCTGCCAGATGATTCTCACGTGAAGCCTGGGATGAGACCCCTGGTGCTGATGGATGGTGACCCATGCTGTGAAAAACACTGCTGTGATGTGTCGAGATAATCTGCAACCATGAGGTGGGGAGGTTTTCCTATTCTCTGGCCCAGAATCCTACCTGGTGTGGAAGACATGGGGTGGGAAGAAAAGTCAGGCAGTTGTTCCAGCATCTGCTGGGGTCATTGGACAGAGAAATGCTGCTGAGTGTTGTATAAACAGTTTCGGTGAGGTAAACCACTCTTATCAGGAGTGGTGAGCATTCCAACTGCCCTTGCAGGCAGGCTTTTCTAAGAATTGTAGGCCCAGCCCCATGACACTAAGTCTTCTCTGCATACTCTTCCTTATCTTTGTCCTGTCACCTTTGACCACCTACATCTGCTACTGCCCCTTAGGGAGAAATACAACTTGGAGCCATATGACATCAAAATATATTCAAGTTTCCTTAGAACAGGCTTCCTGGAGAAACTCCCCAGAGAAGATGGTAGGGGGCCTCGTTCATAAAGCCTTGTACCCCCACCCCTGTATGTCCAGGTATTGCTGGAAGTAGTAGAGGTTTCCAATAATAAATTTGTTGATCCTTTGGTGATCTTCATAAAAGAAGAGCTTGCCATTTTGCTTTGCAGAGACTGGCCAGAGAGCCAAATGAGTCCTGTCTGCCTTAGCCAGAGGCACTAGAAGCACACAACTGGGGCAGTGTGATATTCTTCAAGATGAATTACACAACCACACAGGTGAGCAAAGCTTCTCCACAGCCATGCCTGAAAATATCTCTGTGTATGATAACAAGTATTGACTGGGATCCAGGCTCTATGATGGCAGTCAGGAGATGCTTGGACTTAGGGTCTGAATCTTAAAGCAAGAGCCAAGGGCAATGGTTTTTAACCTTGACTGCACAATAAAATCACCAGTGCAGTTTTTGGTTTTGCTTTAAAAAAAAAAAAAAACCAAAACCAAAAACAAACAAACAAACAAAAAAACAATGCCTGTGTTCTATCCCTAGAGACACAGTTTAACTAGAAGAGGGTGGGGCTCAGGCATCAGTATTATTTAAAGAGTGCCTCGTGATATTATAAAATGCAACCTGGTTGGAGAGTCACTGTCCAGGACAAGTACACAGCTTGTGAAAATTTACCACCTTCTTGACAAGTGTCACCATGTGCATGCAATTCAATGGGAGCAATCTTATGGGTTTCAGAAACCCAGGCAATAGTGGTCCTTCTGCAGTGTACACTGATAGTAGGATGCTGTGACAAAGCTTGACAGCCTGGCCATATTGCTGCTTTGGTCTGTAGTCTGACTGGCCACTGTGTGCTCCTGTTAGAACACCTTTTCCTGAAGCTGAGCATCAGCGTTAAGCATGGAAGAGGATGGGCAGTTCTCTTGAAGGGGAGGCTGTTGCTATCATGGACAGAGGCCTGTTGGCCAAATCTCACCAGAAAAGCATACACCGTACAAAGAGCAGCTGGCAATGGCTGCAGACGCCTCTTAGCAGCGTCACAGTGGTCAGCAGACACAAGCATCTTACACAAGTGGCAAAAAGAGGAGCCATCAAGAAAGTGGCTGATCCATTTTCTAAGAAAGATTGGCACAGTGGGAAAGCACAAGCTATTCTCACTGTAAGAGCCATTGTGGAAACCCTAGTCACATGGACTCAAGGAACCAAATTTGCATCTGATTGTTGGTTCCAAGGGCCATATGTCTGAGAGAGTCTTGCTGCAGAAAGATGAAGCGACATTTAGAACATTTGAACTAATTAATGAGAACGTTCCAGGCAAAGTGTGCCTGGCCAACTTCCTTGAAATGGATATTATCTGTAACAAAATGTGTTCTCTGGTAAAAAATGGCAGACCATGATTGAAGTTCAGGTTGGCTCCAAGGCTATGGATGGGTATTTGCTTCATCTCTTCTATGTAGGGCTGTGTTTCCTCTTGCTGATGTAAAAATTATCACAAACCAAGGGGTATAAAACAATACTAGTTTATTTTCTTATAGTTCTGGAGGCCAGAAGTCTGCAATAGGTCTTATTTGGTAAAACCAAGACATTGGTTGTATTCCTTCTGTTCTGGAGACTCTAGAGAAGAAAATCAATTTCCTGTTTTTTTCCAGCTGCTAGAGACTTTATGCATTCATTGGCTTTTGACTCCTTTCTTGCATCCCTTAGACCTTCCATCACACCTCTTTAACTCTGACCAGCCTGCTGCCTTCTCTAAGGACCCTAGAGATTACATTGGGCCCACTCAGATATTCCAGGATAATTCCTGTCTCAAGATCTTTAATCACATCTGCAAAGTATCTTTTGCCGTGTAAGGTACGGTATGTACAGTTTTTAGGGATAGGGGTGTATTTAGAGGCAATGTGGATGTCAGTGGATGTCTTTTATCAGAGTAGGTTAAAAAAAAAAAAAAAGATTCTGAAAACCTTCTATGCTCAGCCCTGAGGGATTGGCCAAATCTGGAAGAAAATGATAAAAAGCATGAGCAGAGAGGTACAGATAAATGGCTTCAAGGCAGTAAGATGCCCCCAAGCAATGTCAGGAAAGGCATAAAAGAGGTTTGCCAATCTATTTATTCTTCCCGTGATGTGTTTGCTCAAAAAGAAAAAGAGCCGAAGAAGCACAACATTGATTTGGGGAAACTAATGGGCCTTCACAGTGCAGATAGTTCTGGAAAACGGGAGCTAGCTGAAGTTCAATGAATTGATGGCTATGAGCCTCACATCCAAAAATCTATTAAAGGTCAGGGCTTACAAATGGTGACAAATAAAATAACCTTAGTGAAACCACAGTTAAAATAGAAAGGGTGTCGGGATCCCTGGGTGGCGCAGCGGTTTGGCGCCTGCCTTTGGCCCAGGGCGCGGTCCTGGAGACCCGGGATCGAGTCCCACATTGGGCTCCCGGTGCATGGAGCCTGCTTCTCCCTCTGCCTGTGTCTCTGCCTCTCTCTCTCTCTCTGTGACTATCATAAAAAAAAATAAAAAAAATAAAAAAAAATAAATTAAAAAAAAAGAAAGGGTGTCTTTCATTTATTTAATCTCAAAGCAACCAACTCAGGAATTTGGGGGGTTTTCTACATCTCACAGGTTATTATTTTTTTAAGATTTTATTTATTCATGAGAGATAGAAAGAGAGAGAGGCTGAGTCATAGACAGAGGGAGAAGCAGGCTCCATGCAGGAAGCCCTATGTGGGACTCGATCCCAGGACTCCAGGATCACGCACTGAGCCAATGGCAGATGCTCAACCACTGAGCCACCCAGGCGCCCCCATCTTACAGGTTAATTATTGCCTTGCTCTTTCGCACTCGGGCTGTTTCTGCAGTGATTCCAGTCAGCACTGGATCAGGAGTTGTGTAGATTGGGAACCCAGAAACCAACCCTGGGACAAGGCTCCATGTACAAAGAGCTGATTCAGGAGGAAAGGAACCCCTGGAGAGAGTGAGGGGAGTGGCCAGGAAGGGAGACAGCCAACAGACTATGAGATCCAGTCAGACGTGGCTGCAGATGACCGAAGCTTCATCCTGCTGGGAAATTGGGCGCCAGTGTAAAGCACACACCTCAGATGGATCTCTCAGAACCAGGCAGCTGGGTCTTTTATACACCCCCCTCCCCATCAGGCCCTGGGTCAGGGCTGCTGCCAGGGGCCAGCATTCCTTGGCATTTCCAGTCCACTCAGTAAAAGACAAGAGACTCCAGGGGCAAGAGGCAGCCCTCAGGCCATAAGAGACAGATCCAACAGTTCAAAACAATGGTCCTGGACAGTGGTAAAGGCTGGGGGCTGGGGTAGGGGCTGTGGGTGCTAACCTAACATACCTAGCCTAACCACTGGTGTGTTTCAAACGGGGCTGTCTCGTTCTGTGCGTAATGGTCACTCTACCCCAATTAAAATAGTCAGAAGAACAGGACCAAGATGGGTACGATTTTAATGCTTCTGCAATTATTTTTTTCGAACAGAACAGGATGATTGATACCAGGTTTCAAGACTTTCATGTTTCATAACACTCAATTGAGGTCTGCATTTTGAATTAGTTTGTAAAATGACATTTACATGATGTAGAATGAAGCAATTGAATTCTTAAAAAGTAATGATAAGTAACACAAAGAACAAAGGCTAGTAAGCATAAATTTTTACTTTGTGGACTTCCTTGTCATCACACTCTCTCTGTTTGTTGTAGTAATAGAAAGTATTGTCCCTTCTCTGGAGTTTCTTCACGTATCCTGTCTCTGGCCAACGATCTACCTGCATATCAGAAATCAGAATACAAAATTCAATCTAACAATGCTTGAGCTCTCAAGAGATTATTATACACCCCTCGAATGCATCCTAAGTTGTATCCTTATACTGCAAAACAGCTCATTTGGTGCTTCTCTCTAGATCCCAATTTCTAAATTTAAATTTTTACTCAGTTGCCGAGATAGAGGACATATTCAAAACACTCTAAACTTTATTTTTTCTCGCATTTACAAACTATTTCAAACATTACTACTTCCTAACTTCTGAAAGTAATGCCTTAGATGGAAGTTAGGCTCAGGCCTCACTCTGAAAGCACTTGGGTGGTAGTAACAAATGGAAGCACCTAGATTCAAGATACCTAAAGGTGCATATGCATTCCTCAAGTCCATATCACAAGTTCATTTTGAAACCAAATTTTACAAAAGATTTTTATTTTTTAATTAATTGCTACACCCAACATGGGGGTCAAACTTACCATGATCAAGAGTTGCATGATCCACCAATTGAGCCAGCCAGGCACCCCTTGAAATTGATTTTTTAATAGAAATTCGAGGTCACGAATTTTTTTTAAAGATTTTATTTATTTATTCATTCATGACAGAGAGAGGGAAAGAGGCAGAGACACAGGCAGAGGGAGAAGCAGGCTCCATGCAGGGAGCCCAACATGGGACTCGATCCCGGGTCCCCAGGATCACGCCCTGGGCCGAAGGCAGCGCTAAACCGCTGAGCCACCTGGCTGCCCTGCTATTCTTTCTCATACGTTGTATTGCTTACTTTAAATTTGGCTTGACCTAGTTTGAACATTTTTCTTTCCTTCCTCTCCAAATTCATGTTCTATTTTCTTGATCAGGTCAATATGTTTCTTCTGGATTCTGTGAGATCTACTCTATCATTGTCAAAACCTGATTATTCAGGTATCATGGTCTAGATAATTGAATGCTCTTCACCACTATCTCTATGGGCAGCTTGTCATTTCTCATATGCACCACCCATAAATCACAACTTTCCACTGGAATAGGAATACATCATGAATACAAAGCAATGCATTTTTTTTTCTTACAGCACATTTTCATTTTCTTATGTTCTCTTGTTTATTTAAGAATTAGTGAATGGGTAGCTCGGGTGGCTCAGTGGTTTAGCGCCGCCTTCAACCCAGGGTGTGATCCTGGAGACCTCAGATAGAGTCCCATGTCGGGCTCCCTGCATGGAACCTGCTTCTCCCTCTGCCAGTGTCTCTGCCTCTCTCTCTCTCTCTCTCTCTCTCTCTCTCTGTCTCTCATGAATAAATAAATAAAATCTTAAAAAATAAAGAATCAGTGAAAATAGGTAGCAGCATATCTGATAAACCTTGGAGGGCTGACATATACAGTATAGAAAACAATCAATGCTTCCTATCATATAGGTCAAGCTTGCCTTTCATAGCTTCCATTGCCCGCAGTAGAGAAAGAAGGGTGTTCTTAAGACACCATTATAACTCTCTTCCTCTTGGGGCCAGGAGCAGGCTCTCATTTAGTAGAGTCCTAAAAAAGCATCTCATTCAGTGAAGAAATAGATACTGTATATGGGATGAGTCTCCAAGCATCTGTATTGGTTCTGTGCTCATCAACTCCTATTCATTTTATTTTATTTTATTTTTTAAAGATTTTATTTATGTATTCATGAGAGACACACACAGAGAGAGGCAGAGACACAGGCAGAGGGAGAAGCAGGCTCCATGAAGGGAGCCCAATGTGGGACTCGATCTCAAGACTCCAGGATCATGCCCTGAGCCAAAAGCAGACGCTCAACCACTGAGCCACCCAGGCATCCCAAACCCTATTCACTTTAAATAACCTTTGTATTTTATAATTTTTCTTCTTGTCCTCTCACTTGATGACTCCCATTCAAATAAGGAAAGCTCCATTCCTTTAAGTAGAACAGAGTGGAGTGGTAAAGTCCTCAAGACCAGTTAGGGAGGTCAGCAAGCTTACATGTCCCAAAAGGAAAGAGAACTTAGCTCAAACCCTTCATACCTCTGTACACTGGTAGACACACTGATCAAGGTAAGCCTTCAGTTACTATCCTGGCCAATCTTTAAGGACCTCTACAAATGTCTCTGGGGGCATGAAGCCACTCTGGAGGATTGTCCCTCAAAGAAAGCAATTTTGTCTTCTTCTAAATTCCTGGGCTTCCTTTTTAAAGGCACACATATTTTGAGCTTGTATAAGGTTCTATTGTTTGTGTCATTATTAATCTTCTACTTCAAGATATTAAGAATAATAAAAGTTATCATTCATTAAACACTTATCCTTCATTCACTCAATAAATTATTAAGCGCTGCAATGTCAGGCACTTGAAATACATGATTTCGTTTAATTCCTGTAACTGTTTTCTAAAACAGATATTGCCATCACCATTCTACTGTTGAGCTCAGCCACGTTAAGAACTTTGTCGAGGATTGCTCAACTAATGCAGATCCTGGCTAGATTCCAAATCTGGTTCTCTTCTTGCTGGCCCACTCAATTTCTTGAGGCCAGGTCCTCCCTTATATTTTTATCTCCTAATGCACTTGGCACAGAAATTTGCACATGGTAGTGATGGAGTTGAGGGCATGCTGCCCCAGAATATGCCACTTTGGCATACTGATGGTTTAAAGTTACTTGAGAAACCAGTGCATGAAGGACTCTGATCCTTCCTCTGAAAGCAGAAAATAAATCTCCCATGTGAAAGGCACCTCTTCACATCTGTAGGTAGACAGACATCCGTATCATCAGGAACAGAGAATTCAGGACCAACAGGGGTGTGTAAATAAATTCTACTTATCTCCCTACTAATTAATACTCAAGCCTAAATTACTTTGTTAGTTCTTCACACATTTATCATTTCTTTTCTAAAAGGTATATAAATGGCTTACTTTGGTCACTTCTTGGGTCTTATATCTTTGGGGGCCCCATATTCATGAAATTAGGTGAAAATTGTTATCTGTCTTGGGTCAATTTAATTATTAGACTAGCCAAAAAAACAGAGAGAATCCAGGGGGGAATTTTCTCCTTCCTGACAGTTTATACCCAATTAGTATAAACTGAAGTGAAATGCAAGACCTTTTCAAAATTGCCAAGTCATACAGTGAATAGGCTTGCTCTTCCCTACATCACACACTCCTCTCACTTTGTGAGGCTTCCCCTTCAAGGACGTTCTTCGTGTTCTCTTAAATCTAATTTTATCTCAATCACATTATTGGGCCTGGGGTGTAATGCATAACCAAAGTCAGGAGTTGCTCTCTAATAGTTTTCTGTCACTTACAATCTCCATAATAAACAGAATATAACCCCTTTATAATTTGTGATTTTTTAAAAAAGAAGAAACTGTAAAGACATAATAGTTATACAACAAACTGAATATCTGTTAATAGAATTACCTAAGGGGAAAAGACTCTGCTTTTGTGGTTATCATCAAAGATTTATCTGGTAGAGCATGGTTGTTCAATAAAAGCTAGAAAGTTCTTAATGTTTCCATGCTGAAGGACCACCTCTCCCTCCATTCTACCTGAAAACCACTTTGTGGGCCTGTCTCCTCATCAATAAAGGGAGAGAATTGGAGTAGAGCTTCCTTTTAGTTATTTTCTGGCTCTTTGTTTGAGTTTGGTACTTTTGACTGAATATTTTGAGTTCAGGTTTTTAGAGACATCTTACCATAGAAACTTGTTTCACTTGTTTATATTCAATTTCATCCCGATATCCTGCTTGCTGAAATCTGTACAGATTTTCTATCTCTTCTGACCATTTTTTGGCACGACTTATTGATTTTGGTTTCACGTCAGAATTAGCCATGGCTACAGAAGTCTTATTGCCAATTATTTCTGAAAGATGTTAAAACAACATTAAAAATAGCATAGTAGTGACAATTTTGAAAGTCCCTTTAAAAATGAACACAGTGGATTTTTTTTTAAATGAGAGTTGAGAATCCCATTAGGTATATTAAAATTTAAACATTCAATTCCAAGATTGAGAAGGATTCAAGCTCTATGTTGAAAATAAAATAAACCCTGAAAGATGCATAGGGAACTGTTTATTTCTTAATCAAATAAAATTGCATTCAGAGCGTGATCTCCTAATTCTGGTGTTCTAGGTTTACACATTTCTGAAGTCACACTCTTATTTTTAACTACTCAGTAGATTGTCAAAATATCTCACCACCATTCCATTTGATTATATTCAAAACTGCATCCCCCACTTATTTTTTTTCCCTAAAAACGGAATGTAAGATCAGTCTTCTCACTGTCTTCTTATTCTTCTTGCTGAGGAGCAATAGTTTCCTCTTTTTCCATATCTGAACTACTTGGAGGTATCCAGTCACTGTGGTCCATTCACTCAGGTGGTCACTGTGACCCTGCTCCTGTGACAGCCCAATGTGAAAAAATAGACGAACACAAAGTCCATGAAAGCCGTATGACTGTCTGATACTGGGATCATTTAATTAATTAATTAATTTATTTTTAAGATTTTATTTATTTATTAATGATAGGCACAGAGAGAGAGAGAGGGGGGGGGCAGAGACACAGGTAGAGGGAGAAGCAGGCTCCATGCAGGGAGCCTCATGTAGGACTTGATCCCAGGACCCTGGGATCACAACCTGAGCCAAAGGCAGGCACTAAAGTGCTGAGCCACTCAAGGATCCCCAAGATCATTGATTTTAAAACAATGTAAGCAGTCACCAGTAGCTTTTGAAGTTCAAAGATTCAACTCTTTGTACATGTACATGTAATTGTCTATTCACCAAACTTCTAGAGTCAGTTTTTCAAAGACCTATCTTGCAGTTGTTTTCTCTGTCATCTTATCTTGTTACTGAAATATATCAGTTAACTGAAATAAAGGGCCCAGAATTTTCACCATGATTCCTTGAATCTATTCTTCTCTTAAAATATGTTTCTATTGGCTGAAATACATTGGATTAAACCTCATAAAGTAGGTCCTATAAATGAATTCTTATTTATTGAATTTTTTTTATCACAACCACAAATTCTCATTATAGTAGTCTCTCCTTACTTGTGGTCTCACTTTCTGTGGTCAACCACAGTCTGGAAGCAGATGGATCCTCATTCTGACCTAGTGTCAGAAAGTCAGTGGTGGCCTAACGCTACATCCTAATGCCTATGTCATTCACCTCACTTCATCTCATCAGACAAGCATTTTATCTTACATTATCACAGAAAGGTGAGTACAGGAATACATATTTTGACAGGCCACATTCACATAACTTTTTCAAACATGTTGTTATAATTGTTCTATTTTATTATTGTTTACCTCTTACTGTGCCTAATTTATAAGTTAAACTTTATCATAGACATGTATGTATAGCAAAAAACATAGGATATATAGGGTTTGCTACTATCCGCAGTTTCAGGCATCCACTGGGGAGTCTTGGAATGTATCTTCCATGGATAAGGGGAGGACTAGTATGTGTTGAAAAGACCAGGAAATACATTAAAGTACAAAAAAAGGAAAAGTCGAAATAATCCTCACATCAATTAGAAGTATCTGTCCTTAACATTGGGTGAACATCATCTTGAACATAAGATGAGTTAGAAGGACAGACTTTAAAAGTTTTATAAAATGGAGTCTTATAATAAATGCTTTCACAAGTATAACAAATTTAGCTCAGCCTGGATTTAATAGGGTAGGGAGTAGAGGGGGAGAGTAGGAAATGGAAATAAAATCAATGGAATTGCTGAATTCCAGATAAATATTTCTTCAATGTGAAAGATGTGGCCTAAAATTTCCCTCATAGTTAATAAAAATAGATTGATGGAGACTGTTAGGAGGTTAAGAGCCATTTGTTTGAACTTTATGTATCTATCAATCACACACAAGTGCCAACTGGCTCTTCTATGAAAAATAAGGGAACTGGTCCTGTGCTTCCTCCTACCTCCTGTAGATTTTTGTCACATTCTGACTTAACATTCAATATTGCATTTACATTCCCTTCTGAAACCAAAATTCTCACAATTGTTTGGGCTTAGCTCCAGATTTAAATGAAATAAAATGAAGTCATTTGAGTTACACAGTTCACTCTGATAAAAGTAGCAACTATCCAAATGTATTGTTTGCATTTTTTCCATCGTGCATACCAATATATATATTGACTAGACCAAAGAAAATTAAGCTATTATTAATAGTAGACTTTTAAAAACTTTTGATCCTTATTAATTTAGGTTTAGGCTCATGTTGTATTTTACTTTATTACTTTTTAAGATTTTATTTATTTGAGAGAGACAGACAGAGATAGTGAGAGAGCATGAGCAGGGAGGAGAAAGAGAAGCAGGCTCCCTGCGGAACAGGGAGCCCAACTCAGGGATAGATTCTAGAACCCTGAGATCACAACTTGAGCTGAAGGCATATGCTCAACTGACAGAGCCACCCAGGCAGGCACTCCCCTAATGTTGTAGTTTAAGGCAATATGTTGTCATGTTATTGTGTGAATGTGTGTAAATTTTGGAATACCCGACAAAACAATACGTGAGTCATAATCACCAAAACTTTTACCCTTCATTTCCATTCATTTTAATGCTTTGTTGCTGCACACTAAATAGAACCACCAGGGAGTTGGACACACATAGTACAGCCTGACAGGCCATTATCATCCATAACTATATATAAAACCTATTTTTTCATAGAAAAATGACACTAAGAAACATGAAAGGAAAAAAAGGTGGGAATTCACTGTATAAAGGTACTTTCAGAATCATAGCCATGTTTGCTATGAGAATTTAGTGGCTGTATTATATTGCTTTTACAGATGAAGCACATTTCCTCAAAGTAGTGGCACAGTCATACTTTTTGTTTTACCCAAACCATTTTTGCTTTAGGCTTGGCTTTTTTATACATAAAATACTTAAAAAAAATTTTTTTATTTATGATAGAGAGAGAGAGAGAGAGAGAGAGAGAGAGGCAGAGACACAGGCAGAGGGAGAAGCAGGCTCCATGCACCGGGAGCCCAATGTGGGATTCGATTCCGGGTCTCCAGGATTGCGCCCTGGGCCAAAGGCAGGCGCCAAACCGCTGCGCCACCCAGGGATTCCCCTGGTGGGGAATATATAAAATACTTTTATATACTCATATTCATTCAAAAAGTATTTTCCTGAATGTCATCCGTGTTATCTTTTGCCAGTTTCAAACAAAACAATCATGGCAACTATAAATATAAAAATGCTTTCATGGTGCCTGGGTGGCTCAGTCGTTTAACCATCTGCCTTAGGCTCAGGTCATGATGGGGGAGGGGGGAGGTCCTGGGATTGAGCGGCCTCTCCCACTGGATTCTTTGCTCAGCAAGGAGCCTGCTCCTCCTCCTTCCTCTGCCTGCCTCTCCCCTTGTTTGGGCTCTCTCTCTCTCTCTCTCTCTCAAATAAATAAAATCTTTTTTAAAATTAAAAACAAAACAAAACAAACAAAAAACCGGCTTCAACAAGGGCGCCTGGGTGGCTCAGTTGGTTGTGTCTGCCTTCTGCTCAGATCATGATCTCCTGGGTCCTGGGATCCAGCCCTATATGGGGCTCCCTGCTTAGTTAGCAAGATGTCTGCTTCACCCTCTCCCTTTGCCCCTTCCCCTGCTTTTGCTCTGTTTCTCTCAAATAAATGAGTGATGTCTTAAAAAATTTTTTTTCTCGGGGATCCCTGGGTGGCTCAGCGGTTTGGCGCCTGCCTTTGGCCCAGGGCGCGATCCTGGAGTCCCGGGATCGAGTCCCACGTTGGGCTCCCAGCATGGAGCCTGCTTCTCCCTCCTCCTGTGTCTCTGCCTCTCTCTCTATGTCTATCATAAATAAATAAATAAATCTTTAAAAAAATTTTTTTTTCCTAAATGCTTTCAACAGAAAAGTTCTACAGAAGAGTAGAACTACTGGAGGAAAAAAAAAAACATTTTTTCTTAGTAGAAATACATATCTTCTATACATATTAGGCATTTCAAAACTTTGTTGTTCCACAATAGCTAAAGGGAACATAAATGCATTTTCACCATAATAGGAGCCCCTGTGGTTACTGTAACTATTCTATGTAGTGGTGATGCAAATCCCACCACCCTTTATGTCTCTCTTACTGATTTACTTTCTACTTCTTGAAAATAAAATGAAACTAAAATTGAGAAAGATCAACTTAATTTCTTGGTTAAATATTTCAGTAATTCTGGGAAATTCAGGGCCAATATTGATTGCGCTGGTAACATTCAGCACTTTGAAATTTAGTGCTTTACTTAGAGTAGTGGCAAAAGATAATTACTCTAAAAATATGTCTTTGTGGTCCATGGTTGAGGTGTGCAAATCCGCATCTGCGCAGTGTAAAGCCACTCCATGCTCTCTCCAGTCCCTCACACCTTTCTTCGCCAGAAATCCCCGATTTTGCACGTGAGGTAAAAGCTGCCATAGAAAGCTGAGAGAAGCAAAATGCTGGAGGAAGCATTATAAAGCTGGGGGTCATAGGACTGGTCTCCAGGAGAACTCTGAAAGGAGACCCTCGGAATACCTCAAGCCGCAGGGCGCACGGCTCGGCCTGGAAGCTACCAGAAAATCGGAGTCTGAAACTCAAGGAGTAGCAAACACAGGCCACGGCTAAGCCACACACACACAAAAAAAAACATACGCAAGCAACACCAATCTCAGAAATCATAAAGGCTCACCGGAGCGGAAGGGGCGGAGCCGAGGCTTCCGGGGCGGGGCCCGGGCGGGCGCAGGGGAGGGGGGCGGGCCGCTCGCGCCCCTCGGGGCGTGTCCAACCCCCCTCCCCCGCTCTCCCTGGGTCCTGCTCTCCGTTGTTACCCTCGTTGGCCGACCTGGGGAGGCCGAGGCACCCCGCCCGGGAGCTCGCAGAAGAGCGCGGCGGTGCTCGGGCTGCGAGAGGCCAACTGCCGCGCCGCGGCGACCCTCGCGTCTCCTAGCAACGCGTGACGCCCGGCCCCGGCCCCGCCCCCTGCGAGCGGGCCCTAGTGCGCAGGTGCGAGGGTGGGCGGGGCGGCGAGCCCAGTGTGGAGCGTCGGAGTGGAAGCGGCGGTGGAGCCTCGTGGGGCGCTGAGCCCTAGGCGGGGGTAGCGAGCAGAATGTGTGATTTGCTTCCCCGGGACCAAGCGGAATTCCGTTGGTGATTTTGGTTCCTGATAGATACCTCCTGTCTGTCCCACCTCATTTTGTTGAAATGAAGTGGACCAAATCATGGGGTGGAGTTTAGAGCCTGACAATTAGTAAACCTACAGTAAACAACATCCCTAGCTTACAGGATTTTTCTCTATCATTACGTTTACGCGTGTATTTAAAATACTTACATTTAGGGGATCCCTGGGTGGCTCAGCGGTTTAGCGTTGCCTTCAGCCCAGGGCGTGATCCTGGAATCCCGGGATCGAGTCCCACGTCGGGCTCCCTGCATGGGGCCTGCTTCTCCCTCTGCCTGTGTCTCTGCCTCTCTCTCTCATGAATAAATAAGTAAAGTCTTTAAAAAAAATATAATTCAGATTGTGTCACTTCTCTGCTCACAGTCTTGCAAGGGCTCCCCATCTTACAGAATAAAAACTAACAAAACCCTCCCTGAGTTGCATACAATCTCGCTTCCCTTGCTCTGGAGCCCTGGATCACGCCACTCCTGGCTATTCCTGGCCCAGCTTCCACACTGAGGCCTGGGGTAGAGATTCTTCCCTCTGCCTGCCATGGTCTTGTTCCCTCCATTCCCATGACCCCCGGGGCTGACTTCCTCATCTTGGTCTTTGTTAATGTCTCAATTGCCCCGCTCCATCCCACTAGCTCACTCCTCCCACCATGCTCTCTATCCCCCTTCTTACCTTCTAGTGTTTCTTTTGTCCCACAGCACTTATCACCACCTATTATACTGTTTAAATCGCTTATTTCTTAATTTTATTATCTTCTGCGAGAATGTAATTTCCGTAAAGACAGTGATCTTGTTAACCAAATTTCTAGAATAGTACCTTGCGTACAGTAGGCACGAAAGCAATATGTTTCGATGACTATCTTTCGCCACCAAGGCCACTACGATGCTGGGGCCATCATGTCTAAAGCATGACCTTGGATTTGGATCTGTTTTCTATCTAGTTGTCACATGACTAGCATTTAGGGCAGTACCTAGCACTATATAAATGAGACATGATTTCCACTAGAATGTACACTCCATTGCCACATAGGTTTTTCTCTGCTTACTTGTTGCTGTATCATTAATGTCTAGAATTGTGTGTGGCACATAGTAGATGGTCAGGGACTGTTTGTTGAGTGAATAAATGAACACACATTATCACATTTTGGGGAATATTGGGGCAGCTTCCTATCTAGATGTCCCGCCCCAGGCTACCTGAGTGCTCTTTCAAACTTAAATCCAGTGGCTTGCAAACTTAAGCATCAATCAGAGTGCCCTGGAGAGTGTGTTAAAACAGGGGACTGCTGGACAGTTCTGATTCAGTAGGTCTGGGCTGCGGTAGGGATTTTGCATTTCTAACAGGGTCCCAAATACTGTTGGTGATGTTTTTCCAGGGCCCACACTTTGAGAAACACTGTTCTGATCTCACCTGTCACTGTCTTATTTCAAACCACCCAGCTTCTTGTTGTCACTCTGGTTAAAGTGTAAACTATTTGGGTTGGTGAATAAGCCATCATGGTCTGGTGCCTTAGCTGGGTTAGCCTTGACTTCCCCTATTAAGTCCCTATTATTTCATCCCTTTTGACTTTGGCTAAAAGGAGCTCTTTGCAGGGTGCAGACTGAAAAAAGAGCTCATTCCAGGGACTTCAGCCGTTCCTGGGCCTGGAAGTTGAACTCAAATTCACCTCTCTGCTATGTTTTGCCAATGGCCCCTTTCTCCTTGCAGAAGTGAGCTCTTCTGTTCGGTCTCTGCAATGCATTCTGAGCCCTGTGAAACTTCCTGCGTTTATTTATTTCCCTGAGCTCCTACTTCTGCCAGATAGTAAGGTCTTGTGCCAAGGCTGATTCCTTTATGTACCTCATGGTTCTAGCACGATGCCTGGCACTTAGTGGATGCCCAGGAAATAATAATAAAAGCTAATCTTTATTGAACACTTGCCATTTTCCAGGACTTTGGGTTGACTTTAGTTTTCTTAGTTGTATAATACCATTTTTTCATCAGTCAGAGGGTTAAGGGTAGGAGGTATGAAGAAGAGATATTGGTGTTGGAGAGGTGTATGAAACTAATGGCAAAATAAACACTATGATTTTTCAAAGCCACCTTCTGTTATGGGAGTTAGCCATACAGTGTCTTCTTCACTCTTCCAGAGAAGGGATATCCTTGCCAATCTTGTTCACTTTGTCCACACTCTCCCATACACTCTCCAAACATTTTGAAAACAAACCCATTGAGCTATAATTGAAATGTAATAACTAGCACATATTTAACAGCCTATAATTTGATAAGTTTTGACATGTGCATACACCTGTGAAATCATCACCACAATCAAGATAATGAACTTGTTTCCTGGGTCCCCAACCAACTACTGATTTGCTTTTGTCACCTTAGACCAGTTCACACTTTCCATAATTTTATATAAGCGGAATCATACAATATGATCTCAGACTTCCAGCTTCCAGAACTATGAGACAACTAAATTTCTTTATAAGTCACTCAGTCTTGTTACAGCAGCCCTAGCACACAGATACATACTTCAGAAAACATATATTATCTCATCATATACTTTCTAGTAGACACTTTATGTCCTTTATTCTAAAGAAATATAATACAGTAAATTTGTAACACATGTTTATTTAGATTGACAACAGTTTATAAGTGAAGAAAAATATATAATTATTTCCCAACAGACTTATACCTACCTCAATAACGAATTTTTTTGGTATTTAGCATACACTTGGTAGTGGTTTTCAGTCCTGTGAGACAGAATATATCAGGGACTTAGAAGTCTGAAGAGGTTGGGGTTGCGGAAAGATTCCCAAATGCAGGATGAGGAAAACAGCATAGTTGCTGTTGTTGGCTATATTTCAGTTTTCTTTACTAGCAGCCACAGGAGGAATTCTCTTGGGATTCAGTATCCAGAAAATTTGACTTCTGAAAAACCTGTTTTATTTGTGCCTGGAGGATGCATAAGGCTAGTAAGTCAATGTGGTTTCCTCTAGAAGAGCCAAATGATCGGCTCATGTGTTCCAACAGTGCATGTCTGTCTGGGCTATGCCTACCCAGCTTCATATTTCCTCACCTATCTTTCCTCCTTTATCTTATTTCCCTTTACTCTTTCATACTGTATCCATTGTGGAAGGAAAAGAGGATAAATAAGTGGGTAGATAAGCATATGAATATTACCTTTACCTGCCTTGCCAGGAGTTCAAAATCCTGTCAGAGGTTAACACCAGATTCTCCAGATCCCAGGAGATGTGCAGAATTTGTTGTTGATATAGACAGCTTAGCCCTCCTTTATTCTAAGACAAACCATTTTATACCAAATCAAAGGTGTTGGCAATCTGTTGTCTTCAAACGGATTGAAAATATACCTGAAGGTACACCACTGCAGGGTTTATTACAGTGTTATGCACAATGCAAGACCTCAAGAGTGTTTGAGTTATTTCTGATTATTAATATTGTGGTGTTTAAGGAGACTTATTGGGAAGATGTCCAATAAATACCACTTGGTGAATCTTAATACTTTAACAAACCTTTTCATAAAGTTACTTTGGTGGTTAAAAAACCCCAGCCCTTGGGCCAGGTGGCTGGCTCAGTCAGTGGAGCATGTGATTCTTGATCTCTGGGTTGTGAGTTCAATACCAATATTGGGCGTGGAGTTTGCTTAAGAAAAAAAAAAATCCTCCACCTTTCCCCTAAAACGTTTTTTGCTTTTCACCTACCACTTTCTTTTTCTTTTATACATCCTTCCAAACTTCCACAAATATAGTTCAAAAGGGCGGTGCTGGGGGATGGGGGCAACGTGGGCAGCTAAGCCGTCCTTGGGATCTTTACGTATCGACCCTAAGTTCATGCATCTGAATTGTGATCATCAGGGATCGTTTGTTTACTCAGCTTGTAGATCACAAATGGAAGCGGGGCCTGGCAGTTCCTTAACCTACCATGAGTCACGTACATTTTTTCCCCCTCATACAATCCTCTTGGTTACCCCCTAAGGTAGAAACCGGGAAGAGGAGGGGAGAAGAGAAGCTGAGCTCGGCTTTCAGGCTCTCAGTTGACAAGCAGGAGGTGCAAGCGAAGGTTTGCATCGCCCTTCCTGGCGTCCTGGGGTGGAGCACCTGCTGCAGGTGTTCCGTGTCCCTTCGCCACGCGGCTCCTGCACAGAAACGGGCACTGCGCACCGGACGCCCCCCGCGGTTTCCAGGCGAGGCGTCGGGCAGGAGTCACGCCCGCCGCGCCCGAGGCCCCGCAGCCCCGCAGCCCCGCAGCCCCCGAGGCCCCGCAGCCCCGCAGCCCCCGAGGCTCCGCAGGCCCGCAGCCCGCCGCTCGCACCGCCGAGCCACGCGGGTCTCCAGCCGCGGAGTCGCCCGCCCGCTCCTCGGCCCCGCCCCCCGGCCCCGCCCCTCCGCTGCACGGCTCTTCTGATTGGACGTGGCTGCGCCCGGCCGGCCAATGGCGCGGCGGCGGCAGGTTCCCGGAAGTGGCGGCGCGGCGCGGCGCGGCGCGGGGCAGACCCGAGCTTCCGCAGGCGGCGTGGGGAGCGAGCCGCGGCGGTCGGCCGGCGCTATGAGTTCCTTCAAGGGGCAGATGGCCGAGTACCCGGCCATCTCCATAGACCGCTTCGACAGGGAGAACCTGAAGGCCCGCGCCTACTTCCTGTCCCACTGCCACAAGGGTGAGTGGCCGCGGGGAAGCTGCGGGGGGCGGGGGGCCGGGGCCCACACTAGCAGGTGCGCGTGTCCCGGCCTGGCTCTGCAGCCTCTTCGCCTGCGCGACGGCGCAGAACTGAACACTTGGGCTCTTCTGGTCGCTCTCCTAGCAGCGCAGGTCGGGGGGCAGCGGGGACGCTCCCTTCCGCCTCCACGTCTTCGCTTCCCTGTTTGGGGGGCACCTGGGTGGCCCAGTGGTTGGGCGTCTGCCTTTGGCTCAGGCCGTGATCCCGGGGTCCTGGGGGCCTGCTTCTCCCTCTACCTACGTCTCTGCCCCTCTCTCAGTGCCTCTCATGAATAAATAAAATGCCTTTAAAAAAGGAGAAGAGGGCAGCCCAGGTGGCTCAGTGGTTTAGCGCCGCCGTCGGCCCAGGGCGTGACCCCAGGGTCCTGGGATCGAGTCCTGCGTCCGGCTCCCTGCGTGGAGCCTGCTTCTCCCTCTGCCTGTGTCTCTGCCTCTCCGTCTCCGTCTCTCTCTCTCTCTCTGTGTCTCATGAATAAATAAATAAAATTTTAAAAAAAGAAAAAGACAGGTTTCAGGTGCAGTTACGCCCTTACCTACCCCCCCCCCCCAATATTTATTATCAAGCAAGTGCATGGACACTCATTCAAGCATCCTCTCTGAAAGTTCTATGAAGCGCAAGCTCCCCCTCCTTGTTGATGTTCTGCCCACATCCAATGTAAAAGTTTTGTTTAAGGCAAGGCAACCAGAAGACTAAGATTTAGCAGCTGCACACAGTTAGGGCTTAAGCCTGAGTGGCCCCCCCACTGATGATAAGGGCTGGAGGGTCTCTAGGACATTATAGTCTGGGCAGCTCGGGTGGCTCAGCGGTTTAGCGCCACCTTCAGCCCAGGGTGTGATCCTGGGGACCCAGGCCTGCTTCTCCCTCTGCCTGCGTCTCTGCCTCTCTCTCTCTCTCTCTCTCTGTGTGTGTCTCTCTCGTGAATAAAATCTTTAAAACAAAAAACATTGGGGATCCCTGGTGGCTCAGCGGTTTAGCACCTGCCTTTGGCCCAGCGTGTGATCCTGGAGACCCGGGATCTAGTCCCGCACCAGGCTCCCTGCGTGGAGCCTGCTTCTCCCTCTGCCTGTGTCCCTGCCTCTCTCTGTCTCTCTCATGAATAAATAAATAAATAAAATCTTTAAAAAAAGAAATTCTGGCCCATCTCCAGAGCCAGAGGAGCCTCATGTTGCAACCGTTGTCCACGTTTAACCTCTAGGATACTGAAGTTACTGCTTTTAGGAAGTGCCTCTGCCTTCTTGCTCTGAGCTACAAATTCTCTCTCATTAATGAGCAAAGTCTGTACTTCCTCTCGATTTGCTAACTAGCACCGTGAGCCTGTTTGAGAGTCCGTTTTATTCTTCAGAATATGGTTTTTGTTTTTGTTTTGTTTTTCATTGTGAGTCTCCTGCTGGGCAAGGATACCTCTGTTTGACCTTTTGTCTTGAGCCTCAACTCGACATGTGCTAGCCATGACTGAAGTGTGGCTTAGGGGCTTGCCCTTCGTGTTTAGGAGTTGGGAGTTTGGAGAAAGAATCCGCCTGCAGGAATCTGAAATCATGATCATGAATTTATGCTTAAGCAAGAAACTGACTCCCTATCATTGAGCAATTTGTAACTGTTCCTCTTCTTTCATTACATGTGTGTTCACTCAAGGAAGATGTAAACTTATCAAGGCAAGAACTCAACTGCTTTCAGAAATTTCCCACATTGCTTACTGGGAGTGTTTAACCCTTTTGAGAAACAGATTTCTTTGGATGTGCTGTGGGCTGAATTGTGACCCCCCTACCCCCAATCACACTGAAGCTCTAAACTCCCTATGTGACTCTATTTGGTAATGGGGCTCTTAGGAAGTAATTACACGAGCTTATAAGGGCAAGGTCCTAATTTGTTAGGATTGGTGGCCTTGTAAAAAGAGGAATAGAGATTCCTCTCTCTCCACACACACAACCTGAAGAAGGACTGTGTGAGCATGCAGCAAGTGGCTGTCTGCAGGCCAGGAGGAGTCCCACCAGAAGCCAACCCTGGCACCTTGATCTTGGAAGTTAGCCTCCAGAACTGTGAGAAATTTCTGTTTTATAAGCCGCTCTGTCTACGATATTTTGTTACGTCAGGCTGAACAGACTAATACAGAATATCTGACAAAATCTGTGGACTCTTGGTAGAAAAAAAATTACATAAATGAGATAGAACATCTCATCCCATGGCCCACTCAGTCCTGTTTAGGAACCATCTGGAACCCAGTGCTATGCTCAGGGCAGGCTTTGCTAAACATCACAGCAAGGCCTGGAAGACAAGAGGGGACCTATGGCTTGAGGTAGCAGCCCAGGGGTGGAGAAGACCCCCTTAGAGGACAATTTACAGTGACTTAATCTGGTCTAGGGGGATCCCTGGGTGGCGCAGTGGTTTGGCGCCTGCCTTTGGCCCAGGGCGCGATCCTAGAGACGCAGGATCGAATCCCACATCGGGCTCCCGGTGCGTGGAGCCTGCTTCTCCCTCTGCCTGTGTCTCTGCCTCTCTCTCTCTCTCTCTCTCTCTCTCTGTGACTATCATAAATAAATAAAAATTAAAAAAAAATTAAAAAAAATCTGGTCTAGGAAAAGGAAAAAGCCCCTATAAAGGAGATGCTGGGTACAGTCCTCGCAGCACCAGGTAAATTGGCTCAAGTTCTCTTGGCTGGCAGGGGAGGGGGCTGGGGTGGTCCTGGGCCATCTTGATTATAGCAGCTACAGAGTGCTATCTGCTGATTTAGTTTGGGACTTGAAGCCAAGTCCTGATTGAGCCTCTTTTTGCCATGGCACAAATTCTTTGGAAAGTCCTGCCCTGGGATACCCCCCATGGGCCCTGAAAGCCTGGACCAGGGGTGATCTGAGGAGATTGACGCTCTGAGGGGACAGGTGCAGGTCTGGTCAAGGTCTGTGGTGGGGGATGTGCCTTGTTTTCTCTGGAGTTAAGGATCACCAGAGGGAAGTTGAGGCTGTGTGTGTCCGTGTGTGTCTGTGTGTGTGTGCGCGCGCGTGCGTTCATGCATGTGTGTGGTGGTGGTGGTAATTAGAATAATTAGGATTGGTTTAATTCAACTCAACTGAGGAGGTGTGGCCATTGCTGTCTAGTCCTTCCCATGCTGGAGATTCAGAATATATTAGAATTTACTGTGTTTTTAAAGGCCATCTCTGTACCTGTTCATTTGGAGGGCTGTGAAGTGGGCCTGTGTGGATGGAAATATCATACCTTCTCATGCTGGTCTAGGCCTGAACAAATTCTTAGAGTCTGTGGAAGCTAGCTCAAGTCTCCAGATGGACTGACTTAAGTGACTGGAACTGAATGGGTCACATGGAGTGGGGCATGACAGAGGGTTGGATAGAAATGAAAGAAGAACATAAAGGAAAGTGCTGGAAGTAGTTCTGAAATGAGGGTCTAGTCACTCATTCTTCTGTGGCTCCTCAGAGTGATTTAGACTCTCCTAAGATGGAGGGGATCATTGTCCTTCTATTTTTATTTTATTTTATTTTATTTTATTTTATTTTATTTATTTTATTTTATTTTATTTTTTATTTTATTTTATTATTTTTTTGATCATTGTCCTTTTAAATGATGGCCAGAGGTGGCCAGCTTTCAGTGGTTCCTGACCTGTTTTCAGATGCATCGTCACCTGCAGAAGAAAGAGCCAATAGTCCATAAGAATCTGTTCTCTTGGGGATCCCTGGGTGGCTCAGCAGTTTGGCGCCTGCCTTTGGCCCAGGGCACAATCCTGGAGTCCCGGGATCGAGTCCCACGTCAGGCTCCCGGCGTGGAGCCTGCTTCTTTCTTCTCCTGTGTCTCTGCCTCTCTCTCTATCATAAATAAATAAATAAATCTTAAAAAAAAAAAAAAAAAGAATCTGTTCTCTTATAAAAGAGAACCTCTTGGGATCCCTGGGTGGCGCAGCGGTTTAGCGCCTGCCTTTGGCCCAGGGCGCAATCCTGGAGACCCGGGATCAAATCCCACATCGGGCTCCCGGTGCATGGAGCCTGCTTCTCCCTCTGTCTATGTCTCTGCCTCTCTCTCTCTCTCTCTGTGACTATCATAAATAAATAAAAATTAAAAAAAAAAAAGAGAGAGAACCTCTTGGGGCACCTGGGGGGGCTCAGTTGGTTCAGTGTCCGACTCTTGGTTTCAGCTCAGATTTTGATCTCAGGGTCATGGGATCAAGCCCTGTGTTGGGCTCCCTGCTCAGTGGGGAGTCTGCTTCTCTCCTCCTCACCACCCTTGCACATGTGTGCACACACTCTCCTTCTCTCTAAAATAAATGCATTTTTAAAAAAGATTTTATTTATTTATTCATGAGAGACACACAGAGAGGCAGAGACACAGGCAGAGGGAGACGCAGGCTCCATGCATGGAGCTGGATGTGGGACTTGATCCTGGGGCTTTAGGACCACGCCATGGGCCGAAGTCAGGCTCCCAACCACTGAGCCACCCAGGTGTCCCTAAAATAAATAAATCTTTAAAAAAAAATGAACCTCTCATCTGTTTTCTCATAAAAATCAACTAATCTTATGTTCTCTTTCTCATAAAAGAACAGACAATTGTTTGCTTGGCCTAAGGAATCCTCTCAAAAAAAAAAAAAGTGCTTATGAATTTTTATTCTTTTGTTTTTAGATCACATGAAAGGATTAAGAGCTCCTGCCTTGAAAAGAAGGCTGGAATGCAGGTAATTTATTTTGCTACTTATTGGTGTGTGTGTTTTTAAGTAAACATTTTTATTGGGGTATAACTTCTACGCAGGAAAGTACATACAATGTATAAGGGTACAGTTGGATGAACTTTTACAGGTGAGCACATCTATAGAGCTTCCACGCAGATCAAGAAATAGAATAGGACCAGTGTCCCAGAGCAGAGCCCCGTCCCTCCCCCCAGTCAGTCCTCGTCTCCCAGAGGCAACCTGTACTTTAACTTGTTGTGGTTTAGCTTTGGCGGTTTGTGAACTTTGTGTACGTAGAATCATACAGTCTATTCAGTATGATTCTACTTCTCTTTCACTTAACATTATAATTGTGGGATTCCTCATGCTGTTGGGTGTAGCAATAGTGTGTTCATTTTCACGTGTATGTGTGGTTCTGTTGTGAAGAAAATCATGTTTTTGGATCTTAAAGCTAAACTGCAGTATTTTCCCACAGCCGTCCTTTGCCTCAGTGTCAATTCCAAATTCTCAAGATATATGTTGGATAGGGCCCTGCTCACTTCCTTTCCTTTCCTTTCCTTTCCTTTCCTTTCCTTTCCTTTCCTTTCCTTTCCTTTCCTTTCCTTTCCTTTCCTTTCCTTTCCTTTTTTAAGATTTTATTTATTTGAGAGAGAAAAAGAGAATGAGCAGGGGGAGGGGCAGAGGGAGAGGGAGAAGCAGGCTCCCCACTGAGCAGGGAGCCTGATATGGGGCTCCATCCCAGGACCCTGTGATCATGACTTGAGCTGAAGACAGATGCTTAACTGACTGTGCCACCTAGGCGCCCCAACTTTTTTTTCTTTTTAAAGATTTTATTTATTTGAGAGAGAGAAAGTTCACAGGTGGGGGTTGACTTTTTAACTTCTGAACCAATGGATGTTAGTCTTCTCTGCAAAGTGGTATCAGTAGTCCGTGTATCCTGGTAATACTAGCTGCGGTTAATCAAGTACTTATATATATGCCAGGCACTATGTATTTATCAGTTCTGCAGTTTTTCTGAGTGCCTGTGATGAGTCAGGCACTGTCTTGGATGTTGAGGATATAATAGTAACAACACAGATGAAAATCCCTGTCTTCTTGGAGCCAACATCCTCATCAGAGCCTCTTGATAATTTTTTGAAAAGATACCATTATTATTTCTATTTTGCAGATGAGGAAACTGAGGAACCAGAGAGATTAAATTAGTTGCCCAAGGTCATGCAGCCAGTAAGTGGCAGGACCAGGATTTCAACCAGGTCTGTCTGATTTTCGAGCTGGGTATTAGTTATCTGTTGCGTAACAAATTACGCCAAAACTTAGTGACTTAAATCAACTAATCTTATGTTCTCTTTCTCAGTTTCTGTGGGTCAGGAACTCTGACAGGGCGCAGTGGGAGTGGCTGGTTTCTGCCTGGCCCCATGGCATGCTGGGGCTGCCATTATCTGGAGGCTCATTCATTCAGTGTTTGACACTGAGGCTGAGAAGAATCAGGCAGTTGGGGCTTTCGAGCATCTCTGTTGCTGGAAAACTCTTCAGCATGGTGATTTCAAGGTAGCTGAACTTTTTAAATGGAGACTCAGGGTTTAAAAAGTATACGTCCCAAGGGAGAGCTAGCAGATAGCCATGTTGCCAGGAGACCTGGCCTCCAAAGTCCTGTGACCTTCCTTCATCACATTCTGTTGGTGGAGGCAGTTACAAAGACAGGCTGAAGGGGAGGTTAAAACAAAACCCGAGGGATTTCCATATCCATTTTGTAAACAGAGCATGTATGGTCAGGATATATATGAGTGTGGCCATCTTTGGAAGATATGGTCCACCACAGACTATATTCTTAACCTCTAAGCTTTGCTTTTGAATTTTTAAAGTTTATCATGAAATAAATTTTTGCTCACTAAAAAATCGAATAGGTGTAGATGAAGTAAAACACAGAAGTCTTCTGTTCCCCGCCCCTTTCTGTTCTGGAGAGGCAGCTTCGTACCTAATCATGTGCAAACATTTATGTATAAAAACTAAGAGTGATGGGGGACACTCTTTTGAGGAGGTCAGAGGGCCCAGTAGTTTCTCTCATCTGTTTCTTCCCCATTGTCCCTTTGCAGTCTTTTTTTTTTTTTTTAAGATTTTAAAGTAATCTCCCCACTGAATGTGGGGTTCGAACTTACAACCCCGAGATCCAGAGTTGCACACTCCACTGACTGAGCTGGCTAGGCGCCCCCCTCTTTGCGGTCTGATGGGACCTAGATAGTCACAGGTGGTGGCTTGTTGGGAACTGCTCTAACACTTTTTGGGCCAGCTGAGTGTCTGGATGACTTGAGATAACTGATAGATGATGAAACGTATTTTCTGGTCACCCAGATGGCTCCCCGTGGATTGTACTGACATAGCTTTTCTAAATTTCTTCCTTTCAGCTTGAAGGTTCACTTATACTGTTCACCTGTTACTAAAGAGTTGTTGTTAACCAGCCCGAGGTACAGATTTTGGGAGAAACGAATCGTAAGTTTTATTTTTTGAATGACACTAACTCTTCTTCTCAAGGGGGAATATTTTTCGAGGTAAACAAAGCTTTTGAATTATTCAAAGCCCAGTTCCTCCTACACTACATTTATCCACATTAATTACAATATTGATGTTTAGTCTTTGTAATTCATCAGTTTAGAGGAGGCAGACATTTTATTGTTGCCAATTTGTTTTTCTTGTTCCTTAACAGTTTGATCTCAGGTCTTAGTTTTGCTGGTTTAATCTCATTCACTCTTGCTAAGTTGCATTTTAATGCTTTATGGTGTAAAATATTTAACACCGTTGATAAATCCTTTTTTTAGGTCACAATGTAGCCTGGGAAGAATGAACACATCTTATGGGTTATGATAAAGGGATAACAACCGGAATAAAAATAGAGTGGACAACTTTGAATTTGACAGATTCAAAATTGTCCAACGGAAAGTAGATAGTAAAGGGGAGAAACAAAAGAATGGTGTATGGAAAATGTAAAGATGCCAGGAAAGGTTCTGTTATAGCAGTAATTACTATAAATATGGCTTTAATTTAACTTTTGCTCAAACTGTAATTTTTTCAGTTTAGGTTTAAAAAAAAAGAAGAAAAGAAAGCTCCATCAGTCTTAGTCTACAAGAGGCTTAGATAAAACAGAAGGAGAAATGCAGGTTGAAATGGAAAGAATAATCCAAAAAGGGAAAAGATGTACTAAACAGTTAGAAGCCAGAAATGCCAGAGTGGCAATTTTTGTATCATACAAAATAGAATCGAAGGCAAAAAGAGATCTTTGTTTCAAAGAGGATGTTATTTACTGTCAGAAGGAACAGTGGATGGGGAAGATAAGAATTTTAACGTCCAATTGACATACTGGCCTCAAACTGGATAAAACAGTAACTGATACCCGGTGCTTGATCAGAGAGAGAGGACGGCTGTGGGGGAAATACAGTTAGGGTTCACAATACAGATTAAACTTTAAGTAATTGTGGGAGCTGCCAGAGAAGTCTGAACAAGTGTCAGAGTCTGATGTTTGTCTACTGACAGCTTTCAACTCTCACATCCTCTTTCCACTAGTACCCCACATTTGGGCGGGCTAATAAAAAAAAGCCTACCCCTCCTTTGGCACTGACATGAAGTTCAAACTGCAAGCCCAGACATACCCCCTAACCACAATAAAAACCCAGGGCCACTTGCTCCTACTGTCTTCAGGCCATGAGAGCCACTTCCTCCCAGCTGGAGCACTGCTCTCCTGTCTCCGTAAAGTCCCACAGCATGAGAAATACGGGGTTTTCATAGCCTGTCAGTGTACGTGTGGCACGTTCAGCCTCGACCTCTGACAGTAACTTGGTGGGATCCATCCCCACTCCTCACAGTGACCCTACACACCAAGGCGTTAGTGTAACACGGCCCAGTGTTAGGCCTGACATTGGCCGTGGATCAGCCCAGCCTGCAGTCGGGAAGTGGAGCTGAGAAATGAAGAGCAGAGAAGAGCTGGGCTGGAGTCTACAAGGACAGACTGGAGCCCCTGTCTGTCTCTCACTCCTTCCAGCCTTGGTAGGTTCTGCACTCCTTGCCCAGGCCTTCAAGAAGCCGAAGGAGGATATGCAGCCACAGGTGGGATTGCTGCAGTCCTGCCCTGTGTCTGTGAGCTGAGCCAGCAGATAGACATCCATGAACTGGTGGAGTTTCTGGAGCTCTTCAGAGCATTAAGAAATGGCTGCTGGTTCACTTTGGCCGTCTGCATCTCACACAGATGTTTCTAGCGGCTAGCTCCAACCTGGAGGTGTATGCCGAAGGGACCTGTAGGACAGTTCCAGCTCGAGGAGTGGTGCAGTCCAAGGCCCCCTCACAGTCTCAGGGAGACTAGGCTGCTTGACAGGAGTAGCTGGAGTACTTCCCACACTGCTCAGAAGCTGAAAGAGGAAGGAGGCAGGAAGTAAGCACAGAGACTTGAAGGGCATGACTAATAAAGGCGAACTCATGGCAGTCCGAGGCACCCAAAGGGAAAACCAGATCTTTGGTATACACAGAACATTTACAACAATTGACCACATACTGTGTCGCAGAAGAAGCAGGAAATCCTAGTGATCTGTCCTCTGCAGTGCAGTGATGCTGGAAGTCACAAATAAAAGGAGAGCTCAGATCACCCCACACCTATTGGAACTGAGTGCATCTAATAAGCGACCATTAGGTCAAAGAGGAAATTATAAAGAAAACCATGTAATACTTAGGACTGATGGACAGTGAAGACACACCATGTCAAAATGTGTGTAACATGGCTAAATTAGCACTTGAAGGGAAGTTGCCAGCATTAAGTACATCTCTTAGGAAACAAAGACTAGAATTACATGGAAAGAGTCTTTGACTCAATAAGAAGCAGAAGGAGCAACAAATGTGAAAGAAGGAGATAATAAAGGTAAAAGGACAAGTTAGCGATGCAGAGACCAATAGCTACCGCAGAAAATAAAAGGGAAGGTTGACAAAAGTCAAAGCTCATCTTTAGAGGAGTAGAACTAGATTTCTACCAAGGTGTAAAAAAGAAGATGCATATAAAAATACAGAATTATAAAAAGGAAAAGAACTATTAATAGCAGCAGTATATTTTTTTTGAAAATGAATGATAGTATATTTGATAATTTAGGCAAAGTGGATAAATCTCTGGATAAGTAGGAAAATACCAGACTGAGGCAAGAAAAGTGGAAACCTTGAATAAGTAAACATTGAGGAAATGAAAACAATTTGCAAAGATCTCTTCTTCAGTAAAGTCCCAGGTCCAGATGGTTTTATAGGTGCATTTTGCCAGATGTTCCAAGGACAAATACTCCCCACACTAGGTGTGCTTTTGTGGGATATAGTAAAGAGGTAAGTTGCTCATTCTTCTGGCAGATTTGATATTGACGGTTTCACATATGGCTGTGTGAACATCCTGATTAAGGTAGTAGCTCACTGAATCTCACAGTCGTGAGATCGCATTTATTTATCTTCAGAGTAGGCCACCACCTCTTGCACTGATCCAGGCTGTTTTCTGCAACACAGAACCTAAGCTTGGAGAACACAGAGCCACGTGTGTTACAGAGACTCAGGTTCAGAGGGAGAGGGCAGTGGGAAGATGGGGATGGGGAGGTTAAGGGAAAAAGTTGAAACAGAATGGCCATGTCAAAGGATATGTAGGTTTAGAAGGCATTTAACCCATGTTGCCACGGCCCCTCGAGAAAGGCACTACTTTAGCTCTATCATGTTTTCCGACTGTGGAAACGTTTGGTACCATGAATCAGAAATTGTTACGCAGAGAGTTTTATAACTACATCTTAGTCCTTTTTTTGTGTTTGAGATGGCAAAGACATATAAATCCATGAAAAACTGTAGAAACACTCAGTATGGTGTACGTATGATCTCTTATTTTAATAGATATCCATTGAAATTGAAACTCCTACCCAGATACCTTTAGTCGATGAAGCGTCAGGGGAGGTAAGTAAATGTTAAATTTAATTTTATGAAAGTATTATTTAATAAGATGATTGACTTTCTCTGTGATTTTGAATGTGCATTTTACCATAAAAAAATTATAGTAATTGGGTGAGTTTGTAGGGGGAAAAATATTTGTGTTCCATTTCTTTTCTACATGCAAAGGTTTGGACGTGACTCCTGTCTTGATCCTTTTTGTATTACCTTCTTTTTTTTTTGTATTACCTTCTAATGTTGAGCACTCCAGTTGTTATTACTCTGATGTCATTGTCAAATTTATTAAGTTTATTATAATATTCAGGATATAATATGGTGTTTAGTGCTTTTGTAGCAAATTTATGTATTTGTGATTTTCTTTTTTTCCTGAATCATTTCTTAAGAAAATCCACTTAAGTGTCCAAATGGATCCAATATATTTTTTTGTCCTTAAATTTAGAAGCAGATACTTTTGTGTTGTGAATATATTTTTTTAATAATACGCAGGATTACGGACCTGCCTTTTATTTATTATTTTAACTCAAATTCTTCCTAGGGCCAGGAAGTATTTTCCTATTTTATGGTAAATCTAGGTAATATTAATTCCATGGCCTGGTTATAACCTGCTCTGTTGACACGTTGAACTCGGATGGGTGTCCACTCTCTGTGACCAGGCGGGGGCTGAATTTTCACATTTCCTCTCTGGGGACGATCAGGCGTGTGAATCAGTCCTCTTTGATTTGTTATCCAAGTGAGGACTGCAGGGCCAGTTGAGGGTGGGTTAAAAAGGAGGTGAAAGGGGTGGCCTGAAGGTTGCTCAATGCTGTCCTGGACTCAGTTAGCTAACACTAGACTCCTTTGTTCACCTCACTGCCTTGCCACTTATGTTGGTGACAGGCTTTGTCAAATCTGGGCACCAGACAGCAGGCAGCTCCCATTGACCAGAGTCTTGCTGTTCCACTCTGGTCCTTTGTTCTCATGCTCTGTGGCTTCGTGTGTTGTGCCTCCAGCACTTACCCTGGGACCTTGCTCTAAAGGGGCCATTGGAATGAATGATGTTAGACTTCCAGAAGGAATTGCCACTATCAGGGAGCGAGCCAGGGTGTCCAGAGCTCTGCCTATTAGCTCTGCCCAGGACAGAATGGTGACTTGGGGCCAGGCTATGTCAGGCTTTTTATTTTTATTTTATTTTTTAGTTTAATAATAGCTTTATTGACTTATAATTCATATATCATACGGCTCACCCCATTTGAAATGTACAGTTCAGTGGCTTTTAGTATATTCACAGAGTTGTGTATTCATCACTACAGTCGTTTTTCAAGTATGTTCATCACCCAGAAAAAGAAACCCTGTACCCATTAGCAGTAATTCCCTGTCTCTCCCTCCCTCAGCCCATGGCAACCACTACTCTAAGTCTATAGGATTCACCTATTCTGGACATTTCATATAAATGGAATCGAACAGTTATGTGGTCTTTTGTGACTTACTACCTTTATTTTGCATCATGGTTTCAAGATTTATCCATGTTGTGATATGATGTCAGTATTTTGTCTCTTTTTTGTGGCCCAAATAATATTCCATTGTATGGATGTACCACATTTTGTGAATTCGCTCATCAGCTGATCGACATTCAGGGTCTTTCTACTCATTAGCTAGTATGAATACTGCTGCTGTGAACATTCGTGCACCGGTTTTCGTGCATGAATGGATGTAAGTTTTCATTTCTCTCATGTGTACCTCAGAGCGGAATTGCTGGGTTATACTAGTCACTATGCTTAACCATCGTTTTGTGGGCAAGGATTCTACTTGTTTCCAGAATTTGTTGCATGAGGAAATGAGAAAAGGCGTACCGTATTCTTGAGAAGTACTTGAATCTATTCTACCAAGGAGCGCTTTTTTAGGCAAGGTCCTAACGATAATTTATATCATTGTTATTTTTTCTTTATTTTCTTTTTAGAAGGAAGATATTGTTGTGACTCTCTTACCAGCTGGTCACTGTCCAGGATCAGTTATGTAAGGGAGCCCATCTATTTTGCTACTTTATTATACATGTATTGTATTTGTAGAAATAAATCTTCAGGGTCTAGAAAATAATAACATGTACGGAGATTACTTCTCTAATATGTAGGTGGCAATTTCTTTCATCTTTGTTTTAAAATTGAACTTGGGGGATTGAGGTGAAATCAAGTTTGACCTGTGTGGCTATCTTTTAACAGAAGTGTTCCATGGCCATTTCTCTGTTGGCTTTGCATTTTCCCATCCCGTGGATTTTTCTCTCCATGAGTAGGAGTGATCGCACATAGTTGGGAGAGCCAACACATTTCAGGGGATGTCTGTTGCAAATGCGGAAGTATATTCTATTGTGTTATTCCCCCCAGGAAAGGTGGCAGCTGAGTGGCTGGTATAGTTTAGAGCTTATATTAAAATCCCATTAATACTATATCGTAGGTGGCTCTGTTCGTCAGGAAACATTTGCTGTGGATTTAGTGTATATTTGCTTCGTTAGGATGTTGTATGAGACTTAAAAGTCACCAAGACAAATTTCCTTCTCAGGTTTTTATTTCAGGGCAATAATGGAACAGTCTTGTACACAGGAGACTTCAGAATGGCAAAGGGAGAAGCTGCTAGAATGGAGCTTCTGCACTCTGGGGGCAGGTATTAGACTTTGTCTGTCTGGTTTTGTTTTTTGTTTTGTTTTGTTTTTTTTGAGAGCTTGCAGAAGCAGGGGGAGGGTTAGGGACAGAGGGAGAGAGAATCCCAAGCCGACTCCACAGGCAGCACAGACCCTGACGCGGGGCTCCATCTCTAGACCCTGAGATCGTGACCTGAGCTGAAATCAAGTCAGCTGCTTAACTGACTGAGCCACCCAGGTACCCCCAGACTTCATGTAATTCTTGACTGGAGGGCTGAATCATCTAAGAAGTTTTACTGCTCCCTTCCCCCCAAGTACAAGCCTATGTTTCAGTTAGAAATTGAAGTGTATTATACTATTTGTGACAGTAAAACAAATTTTTCTCCTTGCAATGGGGTGATGGTAACATTCTTTCTGTAAATTGATTGAGGCAGTAGTTACGTGAATTGTCAAAATTCACCGAGCTGCATTTACAAAATCTTTGTATTTTATTGTGTGGAAATCATTTCCTAACAAATTTGATTTCACAAAAAAATTCCAAATGGAATGGAGCACCCTCTAAAATCACTGAGAATTTGGGGATTCCTGGGTGGCTCAGCAGTTTAGAGCCTGCCTTCGGCCCGGGGCATGATCCTGGAGTCTCGGGATTGAGTCCCAAGTCAGGCTCCCTGCATGGAGCCTGCTTCTCCCTCTGCCGGTGTCTCTGCTTCTTTCTCTCTCTGTCTCTTGTGAATAAATAAATAAAATCATAAAAACAAAATTCTTAAGGGGATCCCTAGTTGGCTTAGCAGTTTAGCACCTGCCTTTGGCCCAGGGTGTGATCCCGGGGTCCTGGGATTGAGTCCCACATCGGGCTCCCTGCATGGAGCCTGCTTCTCTCTCTGCCTGTGTCTGTGCCTCTCTCTGTGTGTCTCTCATGAATAAGTAAATAAAATCTTTAAAAAAAAAAATAAAAATCACTGAGAATTTAAATTTCACATATATTTTATTTCACAGTAGGTGGTTAACACTAATTGTTTTTTTTTTAAACCCTAATTGTTGTTCTCGTGTTGTTTTTTTCCAGAGTGAAAGACATCCAAAGTGTGTACTTAGATACTACTTTCTGTGATCCGAAGTTTTATCAAATTCCTAGTCGAGTAAGTCTCCCCAGAGAGGCAGGGTAGTAACTGGGGTGTGGCTGTATTTCTAGTGGGGGGTTTCTAGAATAACAGGTCAGGTCATAATCGTCCCATAATTAATTGGCATTAATACCTGTGACTGTTGGGAGTAGAAGGGGTGAGTGATGTTTTTAAAAGCATTAAATGCCTTTTAAACCTCTTGCCCAGGAGGAGTGTCTGAGGGGAATATCGGAGCTGGTTCGAAGCTGGATCACTCGCAGTCCCTACCATGTCGTGTGGCTGAACTGCAAAGCAGCTTACGGGTATGAGTATCTATTCACCAACCTTAGTGAAGAGTTTGGAGTCCAGGTACGGTGATGGCTCTTTCTTTTCTGTTGCTCCTTCCATCCTTCCAGGTTCTCCTTTCCTCCCCCTCCCAACCCCTCAACAACCAGCCGCAGTAGCAGAGGGAAGCAGCCAATCAAATACGGCGTGTTGGGGGCCCGGGTGGCTCAGTCAAACAAACCTCTGCCTTCTGCTCAGATCATGATCTCCTGGTCCTGGGATCGAGCCCCAGGTCAGGCTCCCTGCTCAGTGGGGAGCCTGCTTCTCCCTTTGCTTCTCCCTCTGCTGCTCCCCCTGCTTGTGTGTGTGCGTGCAGGTGCTCTCTCTCTCTTTTTCTGTCAAATAAAATCTTAAACCAAAACAAAGGCATGTGTGGCGCAGGTTGGCAGCCCCTGTGGAGTGAGAGGTCATCTCTGTTTATTCACGTCCTCACAGGAGGAGCCCACTGCAGCCCCTGCGGCTGGGAAGAGCCCTTTGGCGAAATGTCCTGTAGAGCAAGTATTTTTTTCAAAACTGTGGATGGTGAAATAAATGTAGCGATCTGAGTGTATTGCTTACAGTCAGAGTAATTGTCATTTTGTGACAGTTTACTTAGGGAATCAGACACATGCATGTAAGCGTGTGTGCAAGTGGTGCCCTGGTAAACCCATTTCTTACCGTGGGTCCTGGTCAAGGTGTGTGAAAACCACTGTCCTTAAAAAAAAAAAAAAAAAAAAAGAAAAGAAAACCACTGTCCTTGAGCACCGAACCCTTTGGATGGATCCATCTGCCCCCAATCAGGCTGGGAGGGTGTTCTGTTTCACCTTCCCTTCCACGTGCTTTGGTGCTGGGCTCTCAGGCTGACAGTGGAGCCTGGGGCGTGAGTGTGGCTGCGAGCATGTGGCTTCTGCTTGTCCCTGAGAGAAATGACCCTGAATAAAACAAAGTGCTGGAGTTAGTTGGACATTCAAGTTCCATTCCATTTTATGCCTTGTAACATAGATCTCCGTCCCCCCCCCGCCCCTCCCCGCACTCCAGCCAACAGACTTGTGCCAAAAATTCAGTCATACACAGTGTCATTCAGTAAAATAAAAAAGATCTAGTTTTTCTGCATTGGACATTTTATAAATTCCTCCCTCCCTTCCTTCGTAAGTCGTGACTCCTTCGGTCCTTCTTTCCTTCTGTCAAAATATATTGGTATAAAGTTGTAAATTCTCCGTTTTGAGGGTTTGCTTTCATTCTGAATTGTCGTTCCTGTAATTTGGGTGTTAAAATGGCCTTTTAAATTAAAATCGGGGGATCCCTGGGTGGCTCAGCAGTTTAGCGCCTGCCTTTGGCCCGGGGCGCAATCCTGGAGTCCCAGGATCGAGTCCTGCGTCAGGCTCCCGGCATGGGGCCTGCTTCTCCCTCTGCCTCTCTCTCTCTCTCTCTCCCTATGTCTATCATAAATAAATAAATAAATAAATAAATAAATAAATAAATCTTAAAAAAATTAATTAAAATCACAGTGAGGATAGGTTGTGTGCACGCGCGCGTGCACACACATACACACATGCTGATCTCTGTTCTCCATTGTTTTTTCCCTCCTGGCCTCTCTTAGTGAAATAGGAAGGTAACAGCCACTTAGCAGGTGCTAAATTTGGGTTGTAAATTTTTGCGTGTGTGAAGTGCGGGAAGGGTTGAAGCTCCTGCTCTTGCAGGCTCTGCAGGAAGAAACCGTGGGCTGAGGAGCCTGCGGATGGGGGAGAGCAGCCTTGGGGGTGTCCCGGTGACCTTGGGGGTGGCCCGGTGACCTCTGGAGAGAGCCCTCTCTTCTGCCCCTTAATCCCTCTGCAGGGGTTAGAAACAGTTTCAGATCATTAATTTCAAAAGGGACCACAGGGAGGTGTTTGACTAAGGGACCTCAGAGATGGTCTGTGGCAACTTTTTCAGGCTTCTTTATTTTTGTTGAGGACAAAAGTTTCTGTATCTCTGTACACCTCAGAACTCACCCCTTTTCATCTCTGTACAGAGTCCAGAAAAGCAAATTTGTTGCTGCTTCTTGTTAGTCATTAGTAAATAGGGAGTGAGCGGAATAGGCCACAGGGTAAGTAAGCAATGACACTTGTATCCTTTTCACGCGTGTCTGGTATTAATTACCACAGCGTTTGACCGAATTCCAATCTGTTGTCAGATTTCAAAATGAGACTAGTTCTTACTGTGCCACTTCATAGTCCTACCACCCACTTAGGTACACGTCACTTAAAGAAGAGAATCCTTTAAAACTGACACATGTGACGCTGGGGTGGCTCAGCAGTTTAGCGCCTGCCTTCGGCCCAGGGCGTGATCCTGGAGTCCTGGGATCGAGTCCCACATCGGGCTCCCTGCATGGAGCCTGCTTCTCCTTCTGTCTGTGTCTCTGCCTCTCTCTCTGTGTCTCTCTCATGAATAAATAAATAAAATATTTTTTAAAAAACTGACACATTGGCTTAACAATTTAAAATGTATTCACCTTAAAATTCCACAGGTGGCAAAGGTTGTTTAGTTTTTTTTCCCCCTCCATCTGCCTTCCTCCTCCTTTTACTCCTGCAAAGGGATGTGTGTTAAGGGGGGATCTGGGCCTCTGCTTCCTGCTCCAGTGGTGTTCCCTCTAAAACTGCCCTTACTTATGCGGCACATTGGAGATGTGTCTTCCCAAGTCAGTGATTGTTGGGTGTTTGTGTGTCTGTGTTCACAGTATTTAGTGAACAGTATTTAGAATAAGACTTGGCAGGTAGTAGGTGCACAGTAAATAGGCATTGAATGACTCTTGATGAAGGACAGCAGAATTGACCCTCCCAACAGTGTGGGTTTGAACATAGGTCCACGTATACGTGGATCTTCTTTGACAGATGTGCTATCAGGTAGTAGGTGCACAGTAAATAGGCATTGAATGACTCTTGATGAAGGACAGCAGAATTGACCCTCCAACAGTGTGGGTTTGAACATAGGTCCACGTATACATGGATCTTCTTTGACAGATGTGCTATCATATCCTATGTGGTAATGTATGGTGGCTGCACTGACGGTGAGCACAGCATGACAGAGAGTTCTAGTGTCCTCCTCCTCCTCCAATCGCTGTGCCTCCCCCTGAAACTAATGTAACACTGCGTAAGCTGTACTTCAAACCATAAAAGTACAGTGCAGTACTCAGTGCATTTTCTCTTCCTTATGATTTTCTGAATAACATTTTGTTAGCTTGCTTTATTGTAATACAGTATGTGATCCATCTATGAAATCTGTGTTAATTGGCTGTTTATGTTATGGGCAAGGCTTCTGGTCAACAATAGGCTACTAGAGTAGTTAAGTTTTGGGGGAGTAGAAAGTGATGGGGATTTTTTTTTTTTTTTGACTATGGGGGGTTGGGGCACCACAGTCGTTCGAGGCCAGCGGTATTAGCATGATTCAGTGAAAGCCACCAGCCGAATCCCCAGCATGTTTTGTTACCACCGATAGGCACTAATGCTGACCGGTGGGGATATGATCTTTGTCCTTTGCTGTTGACAGCCAGCAGATTACTGGTGTGGACGGAAATAGCCAAAAACTAGGGGTGTATTTTGTTTTAAAGGTTTTATTTATTTGGAGAGGGACAAGCAGACTCACTGCTGAGCAGGGAGCCCAACACGGGGCTTGATCCCAGGTGCCGCTGCCAAAAACTTAAGTTTTAAGAAAGAAGAAAGAGTTCACTAAATGGATGATTTGCCCTGCATAATTACCCTTGAACAATTTCTTTATAGGAAATACAATTCAAATAATATGCTTATATGTGCTATTTTACTCAGGTTCATGTGGACAAACTAGACATGTTTAGAAACATGCCGGACATTCTCCATCATCTCACAACAGACCGTAACACTCAGATCCATGCCTGTCGTCATCCAAAGGTAGGGAGTCCCTTGTTTTTCTCACTGTTGGCGTGACGAATGGGAAAACAGAATTGTTGGTCCAGAAAGAAGCTGTGAAATCCCATTTTCTAGGCCCTTCAGTTTACAAATGTGAAGACAGGCTGAGATACCCCAGGCCACGCAGCTAGATGTTACTATGTTCCATGAAATGCATGGTAGTCAACAAACACAGACCCTCTTGGTTGTTTAATGAAGTAAATCCATACACATTTGATACATGTTTATTTGTAATGAATTATGTAATGAGTAATGTATTTTTAATGGAAATAGTAATATGTTAGAGCTTCTAACTTAAAACATTTATAAACTATTTTTCTTCTACTTATTTGAGATAAATACTTAGGTATAACTTTGCTTCAGACTTAGAAATGGTGTTATGGACTGCTGGGGCAGTTTCAAATGACCATTTTTAGTGTCTTTGCCCCTCATTTGTAATTCATTTTCGAATGCCACCGTAGAACTCTCATCACTTATTAAATGTCCTGTTATTAAATGTCAGGTATTAAATTTTGCATTTGCCCTTAACATTTTTTTCCCTTTCAATTTATATAGCCATAATCATGATCTTCAGAAGTGGGATTGCATGATCATCATATCCCTCTAAATTTTAAAATATCTGAGCATTCAGATGCTGAGTAATTTTCATTTTAGTAAACGCTGCATTTATATATTTAGATACTCACTGTGGTAATAATATTGGCTCCATTGCCAAAAACCTAAAGTAAACTTGCTCAGCCCTAAAGTAAAGCATAGTTAAAAAAAAAAAAAAAAATTCTTATCTACAGCCTGGCCTATTCTACTTGAGACCACTATAGGGTAACTACAAGGTGAGAAATTATTTTGATGATTGGTAAGCTGCATATTATAACTCAAATACGAATTTATTTCATCTTTTTGTTTTCGTGCACAGAGACACGCACATACTCACTGAATTCACGGATGGAGCAAAGTCCGATAGATACAGAATAGCACCTGTTTTGTCCCTTTTCTTTCTATTTAAAAAAAAAAATGTCTTTGAGAGAGAGAGTGAGAGAGCACAAGCAGGAGGAGCAACAGGCAGAGGGAGAAGCAGACTCCCTGCTGACCAGGGCACCCGATTCAGGGACTTGATCCTAGGACCCCAGGATCACTCCTGGAGCCAAAGGCAAAACACTCAACCGGCTGAGCCCCCAGTGCCTGACTTGTAGCCTTTGTCCTCACAAGCCCAGTAAATCTCTTAATTGGCAGATTTGTCTCTGCTCTGAGTTTTCTTACATCCCACAAGTAGCTGAATTTGTAACTGTCACTTCCGTCACTTCCCACAAGGCTGCCTGCCTCAAAAACCCTCCTCTAACTGCTTGGTCTTGGTTCCCCGGCCTCAGGGGTACAGCTCGCAGAGCCCTGGCGCTCCCCTCCGCCTCGTCAGGCTTCAGAGGCCTCCCGAGACATCGTATTTGGATGGAGCACTAATGGTTTTGCAGGACCTCTCTCCAAATGTGATGTCCTTGGGAAAACAGTTTCATTGCTTTTCAGCCCTTTAAAAGCATTTTTGTTACTTTTCCCTCAAACTGTATTTTGAAAAAGTTGGATGTGTAGCCCGTATCCATCCCTGTTGTGTAGCGGTGTCCTTTTTAGCATGTGGCGCGGGGGAACAGGGCATCCCGAGCTACGATCAGGTGTGTGTTGCGGTCCCTGTGCCCTCTTTTATCTCTCGATGGAGATCAGGTCTCCAGCCTTTGGCTTTTCTTTCAGGACACCGATATTTTCAGAGAGTCCAGGCCAGTCGTTTTGCAGAATGTTCCTAAATTTGGGATTATCTGATTGTCTCCTTACATCTACTTTTTTGTCGTGTCTGTAGACTTAAAAACATTTGTTTTTGAGACCCTGCCTACAGACAGATTTGTTGAAAATGTTGAACTGCTTTTCCTTCTTTGCAATCTTTTTTTAGGCAGAGGAATATTTTCACTGGAATAAATTACCTTGTGGAGCTATTTCCAAAAACAGAATCCCGCTCCACACAATCAGCATTAAGCCATCCACTATGTGGTTTGGAGAAAGAACCAGAAAAACAAATGTAATTGTGAGGTAAGAAAGCAACCTCTCTTTTGAGAGAAACCTTGCTTTTGAGGTAACTTCTCTGATTTAGTTTAAATGCAATTGAGCCTAACCCAGGGAGGAGGATGCACTATAATTATGGAGAATAGCTTCTGAAATTTAAACGCTATTTAAAAAGGTTCTGCTTCCCAATCTGTCTGATGGCCAGTGTCTTTAGCGGGTATTTGCTGAGGTCTACTCTGGTTGGGTGGCTGGAGACTGAGGGCATCCTGCTTGTCAGGGAGTGGGGGGCTGATGCTGCAGGGGATAGAAGCCCTCGGTGGAGCAGAGGAGAACCATAGTGATCATCCCATTTTGGCAACACTTCTTTAATATTGGGTATTCAGAATGTCTACAAATACTTATATTTCTGGAAAGAGTTCCCTCTTGTCCAAGGAGAAACCTTTGATTGTAGGGTGATTGTATTGGAGTAGACTAAATGAGAAGGCACGAAATGTAGAACTTAGCTTGGTTTTGTCAAAAGACCTTTTAATTTTTGTGTTTTCATTTCCCTTTAGGACTGGAGAGAGTTCATACAGAGCTTGTTTTTCTTTTCATTCTTCCTACAGTGAGGTAAGAGGATCCCACGGACTCAGACCCCTGTTGCCACCTGCTTTGGCAGCCATCGTGGTTGACAGTAGTGCCCCTGACTACCAGAGGCATCTCTCTTCTTACTGCTTAAGATTTGTTTTGGCTTTTCCTAAAGAAGTTTAGGGAAAATATATCAGTAGATGAGCCATGTTTGCTGAGTACAGAGGAAATTGGCTATTATCATCTACTTTCAGCCTAAACATTGAAAAATGTGGATGATTAAGGTTTTCTTCCCATCTTACTTCCTGCATATATTTTAACTTCCCCACTTTGGTTGTTCTGTCCAGCTGTCATTAGATGCTTGTAACTTACGTGAAGGAGTACTACAGATAAATCTCCTATGGGCGGCCCGAAGGTGCCATCCAGATTTTTGTCCCCTTCCAAAATTTGATTGTGCGGAAAAACTATTTAAAAAATAGTCCTGAAAAAAAAAAAAAAAGTCCTGAATATTCAGCAGTGGGAAAGAACAAAGGCTACTGAGGTAAAGACCTTGTTTCTTTTCTTTTTTATTTTTTTAAAATATTTTTATTTATTCATTCATGACAGAGAGAGGGAGGGAGGCAGAGACACAGGCAGAGGGAGAAGCAGGCTCCATGCAGGGAGCCCAACGTGGAACTCGATCCCAGGTCTCCAGGATCACGCCCTGGGCTGAAGGTGGCGCCAAACCGCTGAGCCCCCCGGGCTGCCCAAAACCTTTTTCCTTAAGAAGGATGTAGCATATTGGGATTACTCAGTTTAAGGCTTATTAAATAGTTTTGTTAGGATTCTTTTTACTTTTTTTTTTTTTAGCCAACATATAGATAGAACATTATTAGCTTCGTTATTAGCTTCAGATGTAGAGCTCAGTAGTTACCAGTTTTGCATTGTCAGGATCCTTTTCATGTAGGAAATTGACCTGCTAGAGTGGGAACTTGGTATGTGTACTTTATTTGCAAACTCCTCATGCATTTCCAGAGTAAATGCCAGCATCTCATAAGTGCTGAGTTTTAGTAATCTCATGTACATATCAGGAGAAAAAGGTGCATAAAATCCGACTTTGTATGACACTTTAAGTCCCATATAATTTTAGTTTGACCATTTCGGCACTTAAACATTGATTTCCCGGGTAACTATCATTTTTGTATTTGGGATACACGGATGCGGCACTCCAGCAGTGAGCCGTGAGCTGTGGACGTGTTAATGATTCGAACAATTGGATTCTTCAGAGCGCAAGTCAGGCGTAGTGTTGTAAATGACTCTTCATCATATTATCGAAATACCACAGTGGCCTATTAAATAACTGATCTTAACTTTCAGGTACAAATCGGTTATCTGAGAGCAGCTTGGAAGGGATTCATTGTGATGGCATAATTGAGCTAATGTGTTTTCCTCATTTTATCCTGAAATCTCAGATTGTTGTCAAAGCCCCCTCCTGGGGATTTGTCTTTGGTTTGGTATCTGGCTCAGGATCAGGTCCCCTTCCTTTGATCCCTTAGGGCTGGGGATTCTTTCTGTCTCAGCCACCGGGAAGGCATCTAATGAGGGAACGGGTTTGGCCTTACTTTTTCACTTAGGACTACATCTGGCCTGTTTCCCTCCTTCAGTGTAGTTAGCAGCCGGGTTGAAAAGCATAAGCCCTCCTGGGATATTATGCAGTTACCCCTCAGGAGGTCTTTCTGGTGCTTAAGCAGAGAGATGAAACAGATGACCCTGCCATCATCCCCCACACTTCCTCTGGATTAGCACTACTGATCGCACACTTGGAGAGTCACCATGAGCTCTGCTTGGTCATCTCTCAGGGTGGTGAGGAGACAGGCTTTTCTGAAAAGTATAGATCATGTTGAAATATATTTAAAAACATAAGTAGTAGATTTTTCAAAAATTATTTAGAGCATATACTCGAATGGGAGGGAGAGGCCTTCAGTTTTCCTCATGACCCTGAGACCAGGACCTGAGCTGCAACCAAGTGAGCCGCTCAACCAACTGAGCCACCCAGGTGCCTCCCATAAATAGGAGGCTTAAATATCATTTCCTGTCAGTTTTTCTGACTACAGCTGATCCTCCTTACTCATGGATTCCTTACTTACAAAAGTCTGCTTGCTCATCAAAATTTATGACCCCCAAATTAATAGTTGCAGCGCTGCAAAGTTGTTTGCAGTCAGGCCCAGGGAGTCACCAGACACGCATATTCCTGGCTGAGGCTGAACGGGGTGGTGCTCTTCGCCACTGAGCTCCAGGGTAAACAGGTGTCCTTTTGCAGGCAGGTCAGTGCTGCATTTACACATTTCTGTGCTTTTTGTTGGGGGTTTCACTGTTCAAAACGGCCCCCAGGTGCAGTGCTGGGGAGCTGTGCATGTTCCTAAGCACAGAGGCTGGGCTGTGCCCTCATGGAAAAAATACATGTGTTTGATAAGCTTTGTTCAGGCAGGAGTTATGGTGCTGTTGGCTGTGAGTTCAGTGGTAATGAGTCAACAGTGCACGTGGAATAGGTGTCAGAAGCACATAGAAAACAAGGTGATGCGTTGGTAGGCTGACAGAAACAGTGACCAGAGGTTCACAGGAGCCTGGTCTTCCTGGTAGGAGTCCTGGTTCAGTGTTTGCCAACTCACCGTGCCCGGTGACTTCAACGAACATACGAGGATAAGAATAGACGGTCTTCGTGAATGGTCTTAAGGCAGACATCTGATGCAAGGACATCAGCTTGTACAAGGGACAGAGGATGCCTCTCTAGTGGGTGTCTCTTGCCTCCTGTGGCCACTTCATTTCTAAGTAAAAGTGAATGATTTCTGGTATAGGTAGACCTTTCTTTATCCCTCTTCCCTTGAAAAGCCTCAGAACAAATTATGCAAATCATATAGGTTGTGGCCAGGTAAGTAATAGTTTCTGCTCTGAAAGTAAAAAAAAAGAGTTTATGGAAAATACCTGAAGAATGAATGGGTCGTCTTGCTTTTTCTCCTGTGTTAAGTAAGGTAGCCACTTTATTTTAATATGGAGTTATTGATAATTCCTGGGTTCCTACTTCTTTTGATTTGGTAAAGTTGGGTTCTAATAATTACTCAGATCTCAGTTTCCCCACTTGCAGAAGGGAATAAAAACGTTTGTGTGTTGTCATTATTATGTGTGTGATGGATAATTTCACTGAATGTTAAACATATGCCAGGCCAAACTCTTCACATGCATTATCTCATTAAGACTTTTAGCTGAAGAATCGAACGCAGACTCCAGGTAACCTGACCAAGATCACATGTTCACCAAGATCTAACAAGTGACAAAACTGAAACTTGTCTGGGTTGTAGAGATGTTTTGAGGAATATTGACAGAGTTCCTCTTTTATAGCATTCTGAACTTTGCAGAAAATCAAGGTATTCATGAAATTTTTGCCTTCAGTTTTCCTCTAGGTTAGAATAAGCTGTTAGAACAAATCAAGCATCCTGGAAGAAGTCCATGAATCCGTGATTCCTAGTCCTTACTGTGGAACAGAATCACCTGAAGAACACTTAAATATTCAGATTTCCAGGCCCCACTGTAACTCAGTTAACAAAAGGATTTTGGGGGTGGGCCTGAATGTCGATTCATTTTTCCTGGGAGGCCCCCAGGTGGTCCCCATGTGCAGCTAGCATTGAGAACCACACAAGAAATTCCTGCTGCTCTTTCTCCTGGCCTCATTTGTTGCTTCTCTGACAACCAGATTTTTCAGCATAGAGATAATTGACCTATTTTATTTTCCTTCTAGATTAAAGATTTCTTGAACTACATCTGTCCTGTGAATGTGTATCCAAATGTCATTCCAATAGGCACAACTTTGGATAAGGTTGTAGAAATGTGAGTAGTTGCTACTTGTGAAACTTCTATTGTTGAACAGATGGATACAGAGACTAGTTTTGGGCCTAAGAATTGGGGGCAAGGGTGTAAGATGGACATGGCTATAAATACGTTTCTCGCTGGGAACACGATGGCTTTATACATAACACGATATGTTATGTATAATCCTAAAGGCTGCTGGGAATCTGGCCCAAGGAACCATTTGGCAGTGAGGCCCTTCTCAAGTCTTTTTCTGTGCCCTTTTGTATTTTATCATCACTGTGCCTTAGCTTTCAGCCTGTAGAATGAGATAAGATTTGTGAGATTCTTCGAAGAGATCAGTAAGCCTCATTAATCAGGGACCAGTAAGCAGCCAGCTAGATGTATTCTCTGAAAGCCAGAAGGTGTCACTGTCTTACTTAATAGTCTTGTAGAATAGGACCTGCTTTTCTGCAGTGCAAGAGCAAATACAGGAGTTTTGCCTTCCTCCATCCTACGACTAGATAGCTGTATAACAGGTTGTATTCTGTTTACCACTTTATTACAGTGAAGTGGTTTTTTAATTATTAGACATGGCTTTTCAGTTTTTAAAAGTAGTTATTAATGATTTTTCCCATGGCTAAGTTTTTATAATCTCTGTAGATGATGATTATATTCCAGTAGCTTTCCCCACAGGAAAAATATAATTATCATATTCGTTTCAGCTTAAAGCCTTTATGCCGATCTTCCCAAAGTACTGAGCCAAAGTATAAACCACTTGGAAAATTGAAGAGAGCTAGAAAAACTCACCTAGAATCAGGTAAGAAAATGACCCTGGGCTCAGGGTTTCCACATGCAAGGCTGTTTTCCAGGCTACTCTGGTCCGGTGAAAGCTGCATTGGGCAGAGGTGGCCCTGGAACAGACTGTCACTCAGACCTGTCACCATGCTCTCGAAGTGTTTGCCTTCCTTTCTTCAGCCTGTAGAATCAGGAGTCCGATCTCCTTCACAAGCTTAGAACAAGCGACTGGGAGAACTGTGCCTCTATTGAATGGTAGGGCCTGTAAGGAGAGGCTGTGCTGTTAGTCTTGGCCATTTCCTTCAAGATACTAGTAAATGCTGATAATGGGAACTTTTGTCACTTTTTCATTACTCTTTTAGTTTTTTAGCAAAGAGCAGCAGTAACCTCTGAGGAAGAAATCAGAGCTTCAGACTCCAAACAAAGCTCTGCTCCTTTATAGCAGCCACATTTTGTGGTTAGGATTCTGAGTTTCTGTTGCTTTATAGTGGGGAGCCAGTTACTGTACCAGGTAGCTAATACATGACCAAAAGAGAGTAAATAATGGTAGTATTTCTTGAACACCTGCTGTATATGGCAGGTATTGTGCTAGGTCCTTTACGTACGTTACAGTTAAACCTCAAACCTCCAAGGGGTAGCATCCCAATTTCACTAACAAGAAAAATGAAGTTTAGAGAGTGAAGTAAATCCCCCAGGTCCAGCCAGAAGTGAGTGATGGGGTTGGGATTCTAATCCAGGCCTGTCCTTCTCTTCTCCATTTCTGCATTTCCTCTCATTTAAAATCAAATAGAAAACCATTAAGATGCAAATTCCAGGACTGATTCTAGAAAAACAGTTGTATTTTCAGATGTTACCGCTATCATGTACTGCATCTTCTAATCCTTTATATATACAAACTTAGTTGTAAGTTAAAAAAAAAAAAAAACAACTTTATTTTTTTAAAAGATTTTATTTATGTATTCATGAAAGACACAGAGAAAGAGAGAGAGAGACAGAAGCAGAGACACAGGGAGAGGGAGCAGCATTCTCCACGCAGGGAGCCCGATGTGGGACTTGGTCCCGGATCCTGGGATCAGGACCTAAGCCGAAGGCAGCTGCCTGCTGCGCCAGCCAGGTGTCCCTAGTGTCCAGTTGATGCATGTTTACATATTCACGTACTGGAGAAGCTATCACCCTAATTAAGATAATGAAAATATCCATTACCTCCAAGTCCCCCAGTGCCACTTTGTAATTCCTACCAACTACCCTTCTTGCTCCCTGCTGTCCTCATCCATGCCAAGGCAGCCACTGATCTGCTATCACTGTAGATTAGTTACCATTTTCTAAAGTAATCACATACAAGTATATGTCTGGCTTGTTTCACTCAGCATATTTTGAAACTTATTGATATTGTTGCATGTATCAAAGTTCATTCTTTTTTATTGATGAATAGTATTTATTGCATGGATGTACCACAATTTACTGATCCATTCACCTGTTGTACATTTGGGTTCCCAGTTTTTGGTTAGTATAAATAGAGCTGTAAACATTCATATACACATCTTTGTATGAATGTATGCTTTCATACTAGGAGTGGGTCAGATGGTATCTGTGTCCTTAAAAAACTGCCATATTGTTTTAGAGTGGTTGGACCACTTTGTATTCTCGCCAGTTCTCTTGCTCTACTTTGTTGTCATTATTTGGTCTGGGTAGACTTTGTACTTTTAGGTATCCTAATGTGTATGAAATGGTATCTCATGGTTTTATTTTGCATTTTTCTAAGATCTAGTGAGGTTGAGCATCTTTGGTTATAGGCTATCCATGTATTTTCATTGGGGAAGTGTCTGTTAAATCTTTACCCATTTTATTTTTTTATAATTAATTTTTTTCTTTTAAAGATTTTATCCATTTATTCATGAGAGAGACACAGAGAGAGAGAGAGAGAGAGGCAGAGGCACAGGCAGAGGGAGAGGGAGAAGCAGGCTCCATGCAGGGAGCCCGACGTGGGACTCGATCCCGGGTCTCCAGGATCAGGCCCTGGGCTGAAGGCAGGCGCTAAACCACTGAGCCACCCGGGCTGCCCCTCTTTACCCATTTTAAAAATTACTTTTTCACTTTATTATTGTTTTGAGTGTTTCTGGATATAAATTTATCAGTTACATGCTTTGCAAAACCTTCCTCCTGGTTTGTGGCTCATCTTTGCAGTCTCTTGAAGAGCAGAAATTTTAAATTTTGATGCTCAATTTATTAGTGTTTATTTGTAGCATAGCTAAGAATTCTGCCTGACTGAAGGTCACAAATTTCCTCTTGTTTTCTGATAGTTTTAGGTTTTACATTTAGGTCTATGATCCATTTTTCTAGTTTGTATGGTACAAACTAGAAGTCCAAGGTCTTTGTGTTTTTTTTTTTTTTTCTCCTGCATATGAACATCTAGACACTGGAACCATTTGCTGAAAAGTTATCTTTTTCCTACTGAATCGTCTTTGCACTTTTGTTGAAAATCAATTGACAATATATGTGGGAGTCTGCTTCTGGACTTTTTATGTTCCATGATCTCTGTCTTAACATCAGTACTGCCCTGTCTTGATTATTGTACCTTTATGAATTTTGAAATGATACAAGTTCTTAAGCTTTTTTGTTACTTTTCAAAGTTGTTTTGGTTATTCCAGGTCTTTTGCATTTCCATCTGAATTTTAGAATCATCTTGCCATTTGTACAAATGTCCATGGGAGGGAGTCTGATTGGGATTTGTTAGTAAATTTGTTGATCAATCTGGGAAGAATTGAGAGATTACATTTAATCTCTATTTGGTTTATTGGCTGTAACTTTTTATTATTATTATTATTATTTTTTTTAACTTTTTATTATTTTTTAAAGATTTTATTCATTTATTCATGGGAGACACAGAGAGAGAGAGAGAAGCAGGCTCCATGCAGGGAACCTGACGTGGGACTCGATCCAGGGTCTCCAGGAACAGGCCCCGGGCTGAAGGGGCAACCACCTGGGCTGCCCCTGTAACTTTTTATTTTAGTGGCTTAAGTATACATCTTTAACCTAGGAGAGTGAAAAGATATGTATTATTGTAGTAATAGCATAGCATAGTATGGTATAAGAAACTTAATGGCAGTTATTTCCCCCCTCACAGTCTGCAATTTTACTCATATGTTTTACTTGTTATAAACCCCACAATATTTGCTTTATGCTGTCAGGTTTTTAAAGCTTTATTGCAGTGTAACTTAGATACCATAAATTTCACCCTTTTTAGGCACACACTACCAGACATGCAGACATTTGCCACTAATTTTAGAACATTTCTGTTCCTCCAAACTATGCCCATTTCAAGTCCCTCCCCACTAGCACCTCCAGTTTTAGGTAACCACTAAATATACAGGTTTGTCTCTTCTGGACATTTCATGTAAGTGGAATTGTACAACATTTGGTCTTGTGTGCCTGGCTTCCTAAGCATACTTACTCTTTTTTAGTGCCACATTTTATTTATTCACTAGTTGAGGGACATTTGAGTTGTTTCTACCTTTTACTATTTATTTATTTCTACCTTTTAGTTATAAGTTATGCTGCTTTGCATATTTGCATACAGGTCTTTGTGTGGACACAGGATTTATTTATTTGGGATAAGTAACATAGGAGTAGCATTTCTAGATGATGGTGGGGGTGGTGATGCGATCTTAGCCTGAGCTGCCGTAACAAAATACCAGACTGGGTGGCTTAATAACAGACAGGTCTCATAACTCAGGAGGCTGGAAGTCCACGAGGTGCTGGCCGTTTCATTCTGAGGCTTCTTCTCTTGGCTTGTAGGCAGCTGTCATATTGTGGTGCTGACAGGCCCCTTCCCGGGGCATGTGCTGGGGCTCTCTGAAGTCTAAGGACACCAATCCTATTTCATCAGGGTGCCGTCCTAACTTAAATTATTTCCTTTGAGGCTCCGTTTCCAAATACAGCCACACTGGGGGTTAGATGGCTTCAGCATGTCAATTTAGGGGGAGGTACATTTATTGCATAATATACACACAGTAAACCTATGTTTTAACATTTTAACAAACTGAGAAGCTATCTTTCAAACTGAACACAATTTTATTCCCACTAGCTAAGGATTCCAATTTCCCCACATTGCAGCTCACACTTTATCTTTTTGATTATAGCTCTTCTAGTGGGTATAAAGAGGTGTCTCATTATAGTTTTGATTTGCATTTCACCATTTGAGCTTAAGTATTTATGTTCTTTGCTGAAATGTCTACTTCAATCTCTTGCCCATTTTATTTTTAAAATATTTTATTTATTCATGAGAGACACACAGAGAGAGAGAGAGAGAGAGAGAGAGAGAGAGAGGCAGAGACACAGGCAGAGGGAGAAGCAGGCTCCATCCAGGGAGCCCGACGTGGGGCTCAATCCCGGACCCCAGGACCACGCCCTGGGCCGAAGGCAGGCGCTAAACTGCTGAGCCACCCAGGGATCCTCTCTTGCCCATTTTATTTTTTTTTTCTTGCCCATTTTAAAATTGGATTACCTTCTTGCATTATAAGAGGGGTTTAAATATATATATATATAAAATTTTATCTATTTGAGAGTGTGCAGATGAGCAGGGAGGAAGAGCAGAGGGAGGAGCAAACTCACCACTGAACAGGGAGCCCCGGTCGGGACTCCATCCCAGAACCCTGGGATCATGACCTGAGCCAAAAGCAGCAGCTTCACCAATTGAGCCACCCAGGAGCCCCTGTAAGAATTTTTAAAGGACTTCTACCCAGTGTCCATAATTAGGATTTGCAAATATTTTCTTCCAGTCTATACAGCTCGTCTTTTTACCTTACTGATGGTGTCTTTTGAAGTTTAAAATTTAAGTCCAGGGATCCCTGGGTGGTGCAGCGGTTTAGCACCTGCCTTTGGCCCAGGGCGCGATCCTGGAGACCCAGGATCGAATCCCACGTCGGGCTCCCGGTGCATGGAGCCTGCTTCTCTGCCTGTGTCTCTGCCTCTCTCTCTCTCTCAGTGTGCCTATCATAAATAAATAAAATAAAAATTAAAAAAAAATTAAAATAAAATTTAAGTCCAATTTATCTGATTTTTGTTTTACTGCTTGTGCTTTTGGGGTCTTAATCAACTATGGCTTAATCCAAGATCATGAAGATTTTCTCCCAGGTTTCTTTTTTATCATTTCAGTTTACCTGAAATTTACTGTGTTAGGTTCTGCAATAATTTTGGATTTCTAAGAGTATTCATGCATTTTGTTCAGGCATATGGTTAAATGGCTCGGATTGTGTGATTCTTTTGTGTCTAGAACTCACTCTCCCCACTACTAACACAAGGCCCCTTTTAGTACCCCTACAGATGCCCTGTGAATTATAAGGGGTTCCACACTGGCTGTTGGGAACAGGCACTGTTCCTAGCACTGTGTGCATTCTGGTCACTTTTAGTTTTTTGAAGTGTTCCCTGGCCTCAGGTAGTTACCTCACACACAAATGTGCACTGGCCAGGGTGCTGAACACCAGAGGGGGCCCTCGCTCTGAGCCTCTGCTCTATAGATCCAGCCACACCTCAACTACTGGATGCCCAGGGGCTCTTCCTGCTTGGAAAGGTCACAAAGTGAACAGTCTTAGGGCTCGGAGCCCCTTCATTTGCATCTCCTGTCTCAGGTGTCTTTGTCCTTCAGAGCCTGATAACGAAGGCTCTCAAGAAATTTGACATATTTTATCTGGTTTTAGTGGTTTCATGTGGGAAGTTCAATTTAGTCCCTGTTACTCTTGGCTGGAAGCAGAAATCTTTAACATTTTGTCCTTTTATATATATCTATATCTATATCTATTTTATATATCTATATATATCTACCCAGAGGACTCTGGTTTTTTTGGTTTGTGGGCCACTAGTTCTAAGTTTTCAAATTGGTGTTTCTTTTTCCCTCATTTTTGCTTTTTTTTTTTGGTTAGCTTTGGTTTTGTTCCTTGTTGACTCCCTAGTGTTTTTATTATTATAATGATTTTTATAGCTTTTATTTGTATAGGTATAGATCTTTAGCAATCTCTGGTGTCAGTCTGATGTTTTTAGATGTATTTTGTAAGCCATAGGGATGTTTGCTTTAATTCATATCATTGACCTTATAGTTCTGTCCTGTGTGTGTGCTGCAAGGTCTATGGTAATTTTGGGGTAGTTTTTAGTTTCTTTAGTCTGTTAAATGTTCTGTTGATGCAAGTCAATGTTTAACAAATGTTAACCATGCAGTGTTTAGCAAATCTTAGAGCAACTGATTTTTTTGTGCGTCAGCATTTGAAGGGCAAGTTGAGCAGTCATTCTTTTCTCAGTCAGTAAAGCTCTTTGTGCTCTGATTTTTTGTTGTTATAGCTTATTGAGAACATAGAATTCCACCACTCTATTTTGAATAGCATTTTAATGTATTTCCTTCTCCCCATGTATGTAAACATCTAGAACTCACAGGACATTAAAAATGTTTACTGTCTAGGCACCAGTAAGAACAGAACAGGGTCCTAAGTTTCTGTAGTTGTGTGAGGCTCGTTGGGACTGTGGAGAGGTGGACAGCAGGACATAAGCAGGGACCAGGGCAGTGAAAAGGAAGGAAAAACACTTGGGGACTTAGCTGTACAGAGTGTAGAGGCTGAAAAGCAGTTAACCTTTCTGTGGGGAAATTAAACTTCACTTTTACAAATAATTTTGTGATGAACAACACTGTACCTAAGTCTGTTTCACACTTCTCATTATTGGATTAAATTGTAGAAATTATTTTGTTCAGTATGGTTATACCAAGTTACAAAGTATCTATGAATTATAATGTTTGTCCTTTTTAAAGTTGGGTTTAGATGTGCCTATCAGCCTGGGTAAATGCTATTAAGGATTTTAAAACTTATTTTCTTAGTGTTATATGCCTTTCCATTTTCATGGAGAAATTAAAAATTTTTATATTGTCATAACAGGATTTAGAATAATCTTGGTTTAGTAAAGAAACTTTCTTAGATACAGATGAATTAATGTGAAAAATGTTTTGATAGGTTTTACAGTTGAAACATACTGTGATACTAGTATAGTCACTAATCTAGAAGAATATGAAACTGCTTAACCTTAAATACAAACAACAGAAATCTTTCGTAAAATGTAACTGTGGCAAAAACAAATTTATACTCCGTGTTTTGAAAGAAAAGCCGTATCTTGGAGATGAGGAGGATTCCAAATATAGTCGCTAGACATCTTAGTCACCTTAAGTCCTTAAGAATTAGGCAGAGCGAGGAATCAAACTGATCTGGTTTTGACCTAGAGTCTTGTCACACCACTTCTCTGGACTGGTCTCCTCATTGGTAAAATGCGAGGATGATGATCTCTGGCCCATTTTTTTTTAAAGCAGCTTTTATGTATGTAAGTGTTTAGCTACATCCATGTTACCTTTTTAAGTTGCCATGACGGCAGTCTCACGAGCATTTAATTTTCCTCTTATGTAATGTTTCATTAGAGAGCAGGAAAGAATGTTTTCCCTCCAATTACATGCCTACTCAATTTACGATAATTTCATTCTCCAAGTAGGGTTTCCTCCTTTTAAGAATTTAAGGGGACTGGCTCATTATATTATATTGCTAGTGCAACATGCTTTAAAAAGAAGATCACACACACACACACACAAACAAAAAAATCATACACAAAAGAAAAAAGAAAATCAGTAAATTAAATTCGTGGTTTTCATTTTGGGCCACTAAATGTGGCTTATTCAAAGTAAGCCCCATCTGGCACATTTGTTCCCCCCAAGTATCTATCACAGCCTTGTGTACTTAGCTGGCTCAGGTTGCAATCACAAATACTAGAGACTGGGTGACTTAGCAATAGACATTTATTTCTCACAGTTCTGGAGGCTGGGCTGTCCAAGGTCCAGGTACCAACAGATTTGGTTCTTGGAGAGGGTCCATTTCCTGGTTGTAGACAACCTCCTCCTCAGCACGTGCTCACCTGCCTTTCTACACACTGTCCGTGCATAAAGAAGGAAAGTGAGTCTTCCTACAAAGACACTAATCCCGTCCTAGGGGTCCCACATCCAAATACCATGACACTAGGGCTTCAAATTTAGGAACTTTTGAGGACACAGACATTTTGGCCCATAACATCTGCAAAGTAGGTATCAAAATGTTCAAAGAAATGATAGAAAAGTGTTTTATTTAGCCAATTCACTGAGTATCCACTATTTGCCAGGCACGTACAGTTTGCAAACCTGGCTGTTGAACAAGTCACTACTAAACTATAAATCAAATTATTGGGTCCTACCTTCAGCAATTCAGTAGTCTGGAATGAGATACAGAAGGCTCTTTTTAAAAAAGGGTTTCCAGGGGTGCCTGGCTGGCTCAGTCAGAAGAATATGCAACTCTTGATCTCAGGGTCACGAGTCTGAGCCCCATGTTGGGTGTAGAGATTACTTAAATGAGTGAATAAATGGGGGGGGGGGGGGGAGAAGTAAAAAGCTTTCCAGAAAAGGCTAATGAACAGTCAGGTTTAAGAACCACTGACTGTGGCCTATTTGGAGAACACAGATCTGTACTCTCAACTCAAAGTCCAGCATTAGTTGATGGGTTAAATTGTTCAAAATATCTAAGGGGCCTTTTAAAAAAATAATAAATTTATTTTTTATTGGTGTTCAATTTGCCAACATACAGAATAACACCCGTCAACTGCCCCCCTCAGTGCCCGTCACCCATTCACCCCCACCCCCCGCCCTCCTCCCCTTCCACCACCCCTAGATTGTTTCCCAGAGTTAGGAGTCTTCTTGTTCTGTCTCCCTTTCTGATATTTCCTAACCATTTCTTCTCCCTTCCCTTCTATTCCCTTTCACTATTAAGGGGCCTTTTTCTTAGAAGAAAAGTGAACTATTACTTGCAGTTCCACCAACTGAAATCATAGTTAATGCTACAAATTGGATTTTAAGTTAAAAGCACCAATTAGCCTCTTTGCATTCTGTGTTTCCCATATATCTCTTGTGTTTTCCCACAGAGGAGGAAGATGACCTCTTTGATGATCCTGTGCCGTTACCGTTAAGGCACAAGGCTCCATACCAGCTAACTCTCCACCGTGAGGTATTTGTAATGACTGCAACATCACAAAACCAGCCTGAACAATGGAGACAAAGCACAGGGTACCTCAAAGCAGAGAGCATGCAAACCGTTCCTTGGGCAAACTTTGTAGATTGTGAAGAATCTAACAGTGAAAGTGAAGAAGAATTACAAACCCCAGCTTCATCTCAAGAAGACTTGGGTGCTGTCACACAGCAGCAGCAAAAGGCTGATGTAGAAGTACCACAGTGGGAAATATTCTTTAAAAGAAATGATGAAATCACAGATGACAATTTGGAAAACCTCCCTTCTTCTACAGAGGCAGGGGGTTCTCAGTCACCGAAGCTTTTAAGTGACTCTGATGGGGAATCAACTCATATTTCTTCCCAGAATTCTTCTCAGTCAACACACATATCTGAACAGGGGAGTCAAGGCTGGGACAGCCAATCTGATACTGTTTTGTTATCATCCCAAGAGAGAAACAGTGGGGATATTACCTCCTTAAACAAAAGTAGCTACAGACCAAAAATCAAGGAGAATATCCCTGCTTCTCAGATGGAACAAAATGTACTTTGTCCAAGGAATACTTCCTCTGACTTGAAACACAGAGATCAAAATGTAAAGGTAGTTCCCAGTGTTGGAGAACCGACTGCCCTAAGCAGTGGGAAACACGTACCTCAGGAGAAAAGGATGCTAAATCTTAGCACCAATGCAGATTCCCCGAGCTCCTCAGATTTCGAAATTCCCTCAACACCAGAGACTGAGCTACCTAAAGGAGAGCATTTGCAATATTTGTATGAGAAGCTGGCAACAGGTGAGAATATAGTCCTTGAAAAGAGAAAAAGCTCATTCTTAGATACTTAAAAATTTTAAAGCTTGCATTCTCAAGCAACCACTAAAAAAACCTACACTAAAGAGGTAATAGTCCAAATCATACCAGACATATCAGAGTGGAGTAAAAACGCTCCTGTAACCTAAAACAGGGCAGTAAAGGGGAAGCAGAGAACAAAAAATGGGACACATACGGTAGAACTAAATCCAGACCTCAATAATTACATTAAGTGAAAATGGTCAAAATGCACCATGAAAACATAGGGGAAAAACAGTCCTCCTATATATAGTGAATGATGCAGGTAGGTTAACAGTAAAGAATGGAAAAAGATCCCTAAATAGTACTTAAAAGAAAGCCGGAATGACCATATTAGCAAATTTCTAATGATAAAAGATCTAGACACAACGCTGTACGTATATGTACCTAAAAACAGTTTCCAAATACAAAGAGCTAAAACCAAGGAGAAAGACAAATTAATGCACAATTCTAGCTAGGGACTTGCCCATTCCTCTGTCAGTAACAATCAGCATACAGGAAGTGAGCAAAGATACAGAATGAATAGCACCACTGACCAACTGGATCTAACTGACGTAGAACACTCCACCCAACAACATAAGTGCCCATGGCACACTGACCACAATAGACAACCGTATACTGCAGGTCATAAAATGCTTCAAAAATCAGCCCCTTATTTATCTCAAAAGTTGTATCACTTACAAATGCTGGTATGAATACAATGACAAAATTTAAAGCAGAAAAATTAGAAAAGAAAATAATTAAATGGCAAAAGCATTAATGTGTTCTGAGTTGTTTTCCTTCAAGTCCATCAATGGGGTATGTCATCAACACTTTGGGGTATGCTGGCATTTTATACATTACGGAAGCAAAAAGATTTCACTTACAATGAGTTTAAGTAGAGAATCTAAAACAATCTGCAGATTAAATGGAATGATATGCATTATCATGCGTATCACTGACCCCTTTTTTCTACCTCAGCAGCTACTCCCCAGCTTTTGATGAAATATATTCCACAGACTCCAAATGACTCGGGTAGAAATACATTCACCCCATTTTACCCCTCTCTCCTAGGAGTACTATTACTAAATGCAAAGTGAATATAAAATTATTAAGGAAACCAGCAGAGATTGCAGATCATTGGTTGAGTATCAAGTCATAACTACAACAGGCCTAATAAAACCCAGAGATTTTACTTTTTATTTACAGCTCTAAAAATTAGTTACACTTAATTATTAGAAATCATGTAATCAGGGCAGCCCCGGTGGCGCAGCGGTTTGGCGCCGCCTGCAGCCCAGGGCATGATCTTGGAGATCCTGGATCGAGTCCCACGTCAGGCTCTCTGCATGGAGCCTGCTTCTCCCTCTGCCTTGTCTCTGCTACTCTCTCTCTCTCTGCATCTCTATGAATGAATAAATAAATAAAATCTTAAAAAAAAAAAATCACGTAATCAAATGTAACTATATATTCACTGACACTGAAGACCTCACCTTTAACAGCCTAGCTTATAACCCAAAACATGCCTGTAAACATTCTGAATTTTTTTAGCACTTTATAATCACACTATCAATTTAATATTACATACTGCCATGTTCTCATTGTTCTATAGGTGAATCTGGCATAATAAATGCCAGCTGAATGAATATAAGGGCTAGGAGCACTAGAACAAACTTAAGAAAAAAAAAAAACAACTTGTAGCCATCACTGAAGATTACAGTACAGAAGAACTGTAGCAAATACTTACATATGGTGCTTACTCTATGATGATGATTCATTCTTTTACACACTGGATATCAACTCCATTAATTCTCACCACCACCCTTTGAGGTAGAGAAATTATTCTCCCCATTCACAAATGAGGCTAAGGCACAGAGAGGTTAGTTCACACAGCCGGGAGGGGGTGAAGCCAGGAATGAAAATGCTGGCAACTCAAGCTCCAGAGTCCATGCTCTTTGCCACCATGCAATAATGACTCTCAAAAAGAGCACAGGAGGAAGCAGGATTAATTATAGTGACTACTTGATTTTTACTTTAAGAACTGTAAAGTATAAAAGAAAAAGTGAAAAAAGTTTCAAAATGCCAAGATTCAGCACAGACACACCTCAGATGCTAGCCACATTTGCCTTAGGAATCCAAGAGTTACATGTTTGTTGAAACTAAAAGTATAAAACTGAGTGCATTATAGTCAGGTGTTACTGGCCCCAAGCTGGGTGATCTATGGGTGTGTTAATCTTATCTACCCAGTCTAGACCCTTTCCTTTGCTGTGCTATATAGGGCCAAGAGCACCAGACTCAGGCTTAGGGGAAGCACAAGAGCACATATAAAGAGCCTAAGACTTGCTCAAAGAATGGAAGCTTTATGTTAAATTTCCTGGTGACTAATAATGCTCAAAAAATTTTACAAGTATCTATCCATATCCATTTTATGCTATGTAAAATTCTACTCTAATATTTAAATGGATCAACCATGACTGATAAACTTCTTAAAAGGCAAATAACATTTAAGGGAATAGTATAAAAACCTCTGGTTAATTTCAAAAGAAGTAGGCAGGAATACACTGGTGTTTTTGGCCCTTTTGTAGCCTTGCTGGAAAAGACAGTAAAATATTCAGAAACAAAGCTAACCTACAATAAATAGAAAATCAAATGCCAAACTAAATTTATTTGGCTAAAGAAAAGTGAACTGTAAGAAAAATAAGTGCAGTCTAGATTTTGCACATAGAGGGAAAAGACCCTGAGATTACCAATTGTGTATCGCGATCCTTATATAGATACTGAAAACAACGGTATTAGTAAAACTCAGACTGGATTAATTTACAGTTTAAACTTGATCTAAATATTACCCTTGAATTTTGGCTATACTTATACTGAAGGAACAAATTCTGACAACTTAAGAAACTAAAGCAGCTAAATGTTGACAAAATAGTTAAAAGCTTCTAACAGTTTCATGTAGAGGGTTTCTAGTTTACTAAGTCCAACTTTTTAATAAAGTAAGGGTAACAGGTCATTAAAATCTCAAAGATTAATTAAATTTCTAGTAATAAAGACAAAATGAAACAAATTTACTGAAAATAGCCATTTTCCCTTTGCCCTCCTGTTTTACATTTTTTTTAAACCACAAGTAGACAAGATTAACTGGATAGTACAACTGACTTTTTAAGAAGAATATTAAAATTATATCTTTAAACCTGTTGAAGAATTATAATTCAAAGTAAGCTTGGCCATTGGAGCATTATAAATCTGTGATGTTCTCACCACCGACACCATGTGACTAATTTCTCATAAAAAAACAACTAAGAAATGGCACTAAAAAAAAATTTTTCCTTGACACCTTCTGCAGATTTTGGTTAATACACTGAGACTCCAAACATGTAAAAAATTTACCGTATATTATAAAAGAGCAAAATCATGTGGTAGCTATAAAAATATAATGCATAAAGAAACACAGCTTCTCCCAAAAAAGAGGTTAAGAATTTAGAAGATATTGGAAGTGCTGCATTTGAGGTCCATTCAATTTTACCCACTCATTTTAGGGTCATTAAAGCATCAGGGCAATGAACTTGGGTATAATTTAATTAGGAATACTGAAAGCCAGATTTACTTGCTGCGTTTACCTTCATTCTGGACACCATGATTACAAATCCCACAATCACAGAAATGAAAACACATTTTTTCCTGATTGATGTTTTACTATGCAGGAAAACAAAACAAAAACCAAACAAGGAATATATTCCATTTCAGTCTTCATGGTTCAAGTAAAAAAAGTTCTCATAACTCAGGTACACACTTTGGCCAACCCAAGTTTTAGCTTTATCATATTTTAAAAATTCATGTATAAAAAATAAGTATCAGTTCAAAATATAGATTATTTTAAGAGACTGCAGAAAATATAAAAATAATTAAGTTTGGTGGAAATGTTAAAACTGCCTGAAATTCAGAAGATGTATCATATCAAACATTATTGTTAGGTACAACTGCACTCAGGGCTATCTTGTTTTACTATTTATGTTTAGACCAGAAGTACTCAACGTGGATCTCTTAATTTACGTTACTAAGAGGGGCCCTTAAAGTGCTCCATTTCCTCTGCCTGGCACTCCCCAAAACTCTCCTGGTCCCACTGCCCCCATCCTTCAAAGCAGCATAATGGGCAGCCATTCTAGAATTTTTGAGTTTTTGGAAATTATTCCTTTAAGGGATTAAAAATCTTTAAGAATTACTGGTTCAGATATACATGCCTCATAACAGTCTAGATTGTTTCAAAATGAAATCAAACTGTATTTAAATTTTTATATTTAATTTAGACCTTAAATTTATCATTAAAATCCAGTATCTTGATGAAAGTAGGAAAATAGTATCAGTATCACCTGTTTGTCTCAAATACAAGTACAGTGAGTAATAATGGGAATGACAACATCACAGAAATAGCACTTGTATATATTTGCCCAAATTGAATTAACTCTCTAAATTCAAGGTGTATGGCAGGTTGAATATTTGATCTTAGTGACTTACGCTACTAGTTTGCTTAAACACTGAAGGAGGCATTTTTCTCTACTCACAGTCTTTTTATGTATGCATATGCTCATCTATAAATAGTTTTCCCTTCATGTTTAGTATCTAATCACTAAATATGTATATCTCAAATTAGTCTATGTGACCCTGTGTTCTTCTCTTCAGAAGCATCAGTAATACATTTGGCCAACAGTTTGAAACATGAACTGTAATTAACATAGCATATAATCTTGACAATCTGAAAAGAGTCCCAAATACTTTTTTGAAATGTTAACATTAGAAAAAAACAAAACTACAATTGTCAGCTCTATTTCCTGAAAATTCAGTTGAGGTAACCTCTGCAAGTCACAGCTCCACACTTGCACACAGTTCTGACCCTCTTTTTGGCTGGGCTGTGGTCAACAGAATCTGAAGATATATCTCCAGAACCTGATCACATAGAAAAAGAAATACAGAAGAAAGAGTTAAGACAATTCAGAAGGAAGTTCAAATTTTCTATCAGTTTTAAGTAAATGTGAATATTCAGAGACAAATCATTATGAATTATCTTTTGAAAGGATGGTGTGAGCTAGTAAGAGATAAACACATATGCTATTAGCCCATATTAATAAGACTAGCTTGGAAATGATGGAACTTACTAGGAAAAATCCAATACATAATCACTCAATTTCACACTTTACTAAAGGCCTTAAAGCTAGGCTAAATAGCAACAAGCTGTACTTAACACTTAGAAAAAAACAGTCACAATGAAGCAAATAAAAGTACCATTAAAAAAAAAAAAGCCAAATCCGAGTAGGATTGGACTAAGTTAATGTATGATTTAAATCAGATTTTCAGCCTTTTGAATATACATCTCTTGGTAAATATTCAGGAATGTATGCCTTACAATTTTAAAATACAAGTAATACTGAGAAAAGATGTATAATAAGCTTTCGTAATGGGAATTATGAAAAAAGCAGGTGGCAATGTGGTATAGAGAAAAGAACATTACTCAGCTCAAGGTCATGCAGACCTGGATTCTAGTTTTACCTCTGTGAGATTAGTTTATGACCTTGAGTAAAATGACAAATTTAGCCTCATTTTTTTTCTCCTTTTTAATATCTGCTTGGTTCAGATCTTTTGGTTCAGGTTTTTTTGATTAGATTCTTTGTACCGAAACAACTGAACACCAATCAAACTACTTGAAAACCATACCTTTCATTTGATAATCAAAAGTGAGCTCTTCTCCAGCATTTATAGTTCTTGTGGAAAATAATGCTATTCGGGGAAGACGGGTATCAAGGTTGTCAATGAAAACATTGAACACCTGAAGATTTGGGTCACACTAAAAAGGAACATTAGAACCCATTTAAGTAAAAAAGACATGAACCTTCTCTTTTACATGCCATATAAAATACTTAATTTCCCAGACTTGTATTTTTTAAAGTTCTATTAGGAATTACATTGTTTATTGTTTAGAGGTCTTTGAGGCATGCAAATTAAAAAATACTGTTTTCACTTACAGAAAATCTTAAACACAACACTAGCAAAAATGATAAATCCACATATATTCACCCTGCAGCTACAACAATTACTAACATTTTTACCAATCCTGTTTCATTTAGTCTCAACCTTTTAACTTTTCTGTCATGATAACATTATCATTTAGCCTGTATGTAGTTCAGTAAGGCATAAAGAAATAGAATAAGTCAGCACTATACAACTCAGATTCCATACTGTATGGGGTTTTATTGCTTTAACTTCTGTTTGGAACTAATATTTTAAGAATTCTACATTAAGTTCTGGACAATGCAGGAAGAAACATCTAGTGAATCATACTAAGAAATCAAAATAAGTGTTTACTTGTCCTTGAATAGACTATTTCCAGAGTATCTCAAATTTACCATTAAGAAAAAAAATTAAAGCAAAATAAGTAAAATTTATCTGCTGGCACTTAGTAGGTACCCAGTAACTATTCACCTCTTATTTTTAGAAATAGTTTATAGAATTTAAAATTCTACAGTTAAGGTTCTAGCTGTAGTCTAAGATCTTTTCAAACATGAATTAAAAATACTAACTTGTAATTTAGAAAAATGGCCCTAAAAACTTATTCTACAAATTCTTAAATTTTATAAACAGCTTAACATGTTTACATTTTAAGAAAATACAGCTATCTTTAGTTGCAATCCTAAAATTCAGCTGTTAACTTCTGTAAGAAACTTCTACAGTTGCATGTGATTCTTCACCTTTCCACCTCTTAATTCCTCCACTCACTTCTTCCTCCATATGAAGATAAAACCTTACAAAGTTTTGAAAAGATTAGATGAAATACATAAAATCTCTTGCAAAATGCCTGGTATTTGGTAGTCACCTCAATGAATTTTCCAAATACAGCAATAATACCACAACCTAACTGAAGAGTTCTTTGTATTAAAATGCTTTGGAGGGACGCCTGGGTGCTCAGCGGTTGAGCATCTTGCCTTCCGCTCAGGGCATGATCCCAGAGTTCCAGGATCGAATCCCAAATCGGGCTCCCTGCATGGAGCCTGCTTTTTCCTCTGTCTGTGTCACTGCCCCCACCCCCATCTCTCATGAATAAACAAAATTAAAAAAAAAAATGCTTTGGAATTATTAAAAGGGTAAGTAACTTAAATACTCCTCAACTATGGACAAATCGTTAAAAACAGTACTAAGTTGATTAGTCCTGTCTATTCTTTAAGTATCACTTACACTGTGATTAACAAAATGAGAGACATTTCCGTATCGGGCTGCATCCACTGTGAATTCATCAGATTCATAATCCAGATCAAAGAGATATGTGATTCCCTTGTTGTCATATAACTGTCCCCGTCTTTCAGCTTCTTCGCTTGTGATTACCTAAAAAGAAGAAACTATAGTATATTATATAGCTATTGTTGAATTGAACACTCACCTATAAATCTATTATTAATTTATTAATGCCTTAACAACAAAGGTTTAGAAAGTAAGAAATTGAGGTGTCTTTAAAACAAATATTCAGGGGTGCCTGGATGGTTCAGATGGTTGGGCATCCGCGTTTGGCTCAAGTCATGATCTCTAGATCCTGGGATAGAGCCCCATGTTGGGCTCCCAGCTCAGGTGGGAGTCTGCTTCTCCCTCTGCCTCTCCTCCTGCTTGTGCGCGCTCTCTCTCTTGCTCTCAAATGAGTAAATAAAAAAATGTTAAAAAAAAATAAAACAAATATTTACACAAACTACTCTACAAGAGCTGAATGGAAAGATGTGGGAAACTAAGGGCAGAAATGACTGCAAAAGAGTCAAGGCTGTTTAGACAGGCATTGGGACAACCCACAATTAACAAATTAAGACAGTATTACTTTCATTCTTATTTATTCAGATGTTCAAAAAGCTACCCAAGTATAGCTTTCTGTAGGATATAATGGAATATAAAGGGATAAATTTACAAGTAAAGATAGTCTTAAAAACCTTATTTTTCCTGTAATTAATCTGTGCAGTTATAAATGGAAATTTGTTACAAATACAGAATTTGCAGCCAACTGTATGGGAAGTAGTTTTGTAAAGTAGGCTCTTTTCATGTAATTCTGTAGCTCAAAACTCTCATGTACAGTTCTGTTCTAAGAACATAGCTTTACCAGATGCCTGAGTTAAACCAAAAACATCTAAAGTGATTGTCGGTGTCAACCAGATTTACAAATCTGATTATACAAGATCTAGTATCCCTAAGAGAGATTTACAATAATCTGCCCTTGTCTAAATACTGAAGGCTTGAAACACTTCCAATCTCAGAATTCTAGATGAATACAGATAATTATATGTGACCTAATTCCACATAACTTTAAAATGTCAGATGTGACAACCTGAGATACATAGTCACACTTTTATTTTCCAGTCAGCGTAATCCTTCACTCAGTTTGAGGAAGTGTAGCATAGGGGAAAAGTGCACTCATTTTGGAGCCTTGGTTTTGAATCCTGGCTCCTCTTCACTTCAATGTGACCTTGTGCAAGTTGAATTCTCTGTGCCTGTTTCCTCATCTATAGTAATGGAGATAATACTACCCCAGAGTTATTGAGATGATTAAGGAGTTAAAACAAAAGGTACTTAGAATAGTATGTGGTACATGCTAAATACTACTTTTTCATATATTCAAATTATATGTATAAAAATAAATTAGCTCAGTCTTTGGTAACTTAGAGAATAGTCTCTGAGCTACAAAGAATTTGGATTTTCTTGTGGATGCAATAAATGCTCTTAGGTATATTTTACATTTGTTCGGAAAACATTTGTCTACAGTATCTCTCATGTTGATACAATACTGAATTTGGCCAACTACACACTTAACCATATTTAGTCAAATGGATGGATTATAATCTAAACGTTTTTAAAGTTAGCATGTGTGTAGATCTGATTTTTTTCTTAGGACTTTTGTGTAAAATAGTTGCCATATTTTACAATTTCAATGACTATGTGTGGGTTTTTTTGTTTTTGTTTTTTTTGGAATGGGTGCTTTTGAAAGAGGACTGTTTATCATTATATCTATTTTTGTTCACATACAAGTCTGTATTTCTAATTATGCCAGTGAACCCTTCTCTCAAACCCAAAATTTTTACACACTTGCAAATAGTAATATAAAATTGTACCAATATTTGTTACTAAGGTAAAAAAGAAAAAAGCATAAACCTCCCACACCCATTATTTAAGTTGAACATACCTCTCCAACATATTCCATGACAAAACTCATTCTTTTAATCTTCACAAGGGTTTTTACACCCCAGCCACAGCCATTACTAGTTCGAAAGATGCAAAGTGAATACTGGGTGCCTTTTTGTACAATCCTATTAGGACAATCGGGTCCACATTGACACCTCGAGTTGCATTCATAAATGGGGGTACCAGGTGGGATTTTAATTTGCTGGTTTTTATTATAAGCCAAAAGAACTCCAGCTTCAGCAGGACAACATTTCTCAAAGAAGCAATCTGTACATGAACAACCAAAGGTAGCTTCATTGACTAAGCTGATTCCAGGAGCTGGTTTGTATTCATTAATATAGTAGAAGTCTGAAGGTGGGCCCTCTAAGTCAACAGTATTTTCAACAAAAATCATTCCTTTATGATTCTTTCTTCTGTTGAGTTCATCTTGCCATCTCTGCAGAGCTATCCTCTGTTTAGCCTTCTTTACAATGTATTCAGCAATGGCAGGTTTCAGAGCTTTGTTATTGTCTTTTAGAGATATTGCTTTGCCTTTCTTTACCTGAGATAAATAATTATGCTTGTCATTAGAGAACTGCTGAAGTAGTAATGGGCACTTGAGATTTTGCAAAGGTTCCCAAGTATTTGTAGAATCTGGCCATCCTTTCCATTTTACAAGATAATATTCCATATCCTTAAAATATAAAAGAAAATTGCAATCAGATTATGACAGTCCTAATTACTTAAAGTAATATCTTGAAGGGTAAGGTAGCCATTATCATTCTCCTTAATAAAGTTCAGAATACACTGAGTCAGAGGTTTTCTTTATACTACATAAAATATATACAGAATTTAGTTTAGTATGTTTGAACACAGGTAAAGAATTGCACCTCGGAGATAAGAGTACTGAAATTCAATGGTATTTATCTTGATCATGGAAACAGGTAGTCTCAAAACTAACAATTTATGACCTACATTAGTACTTGACATGACCAGCACAGATGTAGGCATCCTCTAAGTAGGGAATTTTAATATTTTACATTGGATATAAGGCAAGTTCTACTTCTCAATATCATGGGGCACACAGCCCTTAGATGTTCTAGAAACACAATGTTCAATACAAACATTCCTAGCTGCCATGTAGCTACTGAGCATCTGAAATCTGGCTAGTCCAAATTGAGATGTGCTTTAAGTACAATATACATTGAGTTCAAACAATAAACAAAAAAATAACATAGTTAACATTTGAAAAATACTGATTACTGAAATATTTTGCTTTTATTGGATGAAATCTTTTTTTTTTTTTTTAATTTAAAATCATCTCTATGAGCAATGTGGGGCTCAAACTCACAATCCCAAGACTAAGAGTCACACACTCTACCGACTAAGCCAGCCAGGTGCCCCTGATTAAAAATATTACTGAAAGCAATCTCACTGGTTTCATTTCACTTGTTTAATGTGATTACTAGAAAATTTAAAATTACATCTATGTAGCTTATATTGTTTCTATTGGACATAACTATTCCAGAGAATTCTTACTTTAGACTCACGCATGAATGGATTAGGTAGCAGCTACCAAAGAGCAAACATTTTGATTTATCCCTTTGACTGCTGTTGTGGCCACCATGGTAACTAGAATTTTGCCTTCCTACCCCAATGAGTCAATGAGGTTCTCCTCCCTTAAAATAAGGGAATTCCATGTTAAGTAAGTTTCTCTTTAAAAACGTAGTCAAGTGTGTAATAAAATAAAAAAATTCTAAAGCCCTTCAATTTTTTCTTTGTCCTCTGGAATAACATATATCCACATTCTAAAATATAAAAGTGATTAAACTGTATTCTACAGTTTTTAGTTATTTTAAATCAGATATAGATTAAAACCTTAACTGGGATACATTTGCTTTTCCCTAAAATTTTTAACAAAGTTTTTATTATAAAGTAAGGATGAGCATCACACTTGTTTTACTATTCGTAATTTATTAATGCCAAATAACCTGGAAGACTTAGGAAATGTTGCTGAGGCACAAATTAGGGGGAGGTACCCTGAGGCAGCTTTGCTGAAGTCACTTAGCCAGTAAGTTTTATTTTCTCTCCACCGATGAATCTCAATGTTTCAGTATAGTCTACTCAAAGCAATACTGCTTGTGAATTAAAAGAACTATTCTTTATCAAAAACAGTCAAAATATGCATTACCTATTCAAAAATATGGTTAAATTAAGGTGTGAAGATATGCACAAAAATTGTACTTTTGTGGAAATACATATTGTGATTTCAGTGGAAAAAAAGGAAAAGCTTAGTCATATATTTAAGTGTTAAACTGGCTGACTAAAGTAACACAGATTTCTTCCTCCTGTCAGGTTACAATTTAGGATTTACATTAGTAGATATCTGGCTCAACAATAATGTGATCCACGTGGCAGTATCTAACATATCTAGTCTACTTCTTAACTAAGGAAGTTTTTAATTTTTCTGACTTGGGAATAAAGCAATTCAACTCTAGTCCTCTTTTTTTCTACAACAGTTTTTCCTATCATAACCCTGGATTATGCCAAAAGTTGTCAGCAAATAATGAAAGAAACAATAACACTGGCTTCAAATCAACTGATTAAGCTAAATTATCATTCAGCAGAACTAGTAACACCATGCCTCTGAAGTCAGCTTCCAAAGTAACATGTATTGTTTAGTTATGAGCCAGCTGCATTATTAGTGACTAAATTTTGTATGTTAATCCCATTGGTATCTACTTAATTTATGGCTAGTAAAGATGTTTATAAAACATGAGTGCCTTTGGGGATCCCTGGGTGGCGCAGAGGTTTGGCGCCTGCCTTTGGCCCAGGGCGTGATCCTGGAGACCCGGGATCGAATCCCACATCGGGCTCCTGGTGCATGGAGCCTGCTTCTCCCTCTCCCTCTCCCTCTGCCTATGTCTCTGCCCCTCTCTCTCTCTCTCTCTCTCTCTCTCTCTCTGTGACTATCATAAATAAATAAAAATTAAAAAAATAAAAAAATAAAAAAATAAAACATGAGTGCCTTTGGCAAAATAGTATCGAAATACTAGTAATATCTCTACTTGATAGACTTATTTTAGTAAATGTATTTTACTTTTAAATCCAAAACTATTCCCATTTTGAAAAGTTGATAATTTTACACAGAAAAATTAGTTTGGCTTAACAGACTTAGTTAATTCAATATGCTAAAAATCTCAAATAAAAGCCCAAAAGTTCCTAAGCCTCATAGATGTCAGTATCTTCTGATATGCAATCAACTCTTGATTACCCATAGAAATGGAGTATGATTGTAAAAATAATCCATCAATCACTCCTGTATAATTTAGAATGCATCATAAGATTTTTTTCTTAAAGACATTTTCCCCCACTATGCATGGCTTAGGTTAAAATTCATTCAAATATTTTAGTATTTAAAATAAGTACATGAAAGTTCAGCCACTAGGGGGTGTGAAGAGATATAAGGTAGGGCTAACCTTTAGGAGTTAAAAAAAAAAATCTCACTGGGAAAAGAGGCAATAATATGTACAGTAAGCAGCAATGCAAGGTGGCACAATTTTAAATGGCAAAACAAGACAATAAATACCTAGAATATAAAGAGGGAAATTAATATAGTCAGAAAGGAGTACAGAGAAAGCAGAACAAACTAAACTGTGAGAAGCCGATAGGGTTTGTTGGGTAGGGAACAAACAGGGCAGGCAGGATGAAAAACACCAGCAAAAGCTTGGAGCTAAGATTTGTATGAAGTATCCAGAAAACAGTGAAGAGATGGATCTGGCTAGCTATAAAGTTCAGAATATTGAAGCAAGAAATTCAACTGTAATGGCAAGGCAAGAGCAAATTTCAGCTTTGAACGCTCAACAGAGGCATTTGAACTTTTTTGTAGGCCAATGGTTTTTACAATTCTTAGAAACCACGGTGTTTCTGCGGGAAGCTTCATTACATACACATACATTTAATTCCACCTTGTTCATTAGGAACAATTTACCAGTCTTCTAATTGCCAAGCCAACGACTCTTCTTCAGTCCTCCTGATACTTCACTTAGGCTTTGATACCACCTTTTTCTCTTCACTATTGTTCCTTTTCTGCCTTCTTTGGTGAGACTACTTACTGCATCGCTGCCCATCACTTAATGCAGATACTCGGGGCTCTGTTCTTGCCCCTTTTCACACCAAATGTTTATCCCTTTTGAGAATCTAAAGAAAACTATGGACCTTCCCCTAACAAAAGTCACATATGTCGTATTTTGGATAATGGAGACTGTTTGGATTCCAGAAGTTAATTCTTGCTCTCTGGGCAATCTTATCACTCTAGTGGTGTTAACATATGCTAATGACTTCCAAAACTTCATCCCTATATAACTTCAATTCCCCACCCCATATATCCAATAGCTTACTGGATGTCCAATAGGTTCTTAAATCCACCTATCTCCATGGAACTTCCTAAATGGATTTTTGTTTCCCATGGTAATCTTACCATCTACCCAGTCACAGAGTCACAAACTAGGAGCTCAATCTAGATTCTTCTCAACCCATCAGGTTTCTTCAGATACTTGTTCCTGTCCATCTCTATTACCATAGCCCTAGTTACTTCAGGCCTTCAATTCTTCCTGGGATTATTACATTAACCTCCTAACTGGTTTCCCTGCCTCTAGTCTGACAATACTCCACTTTACCTTTACTAAAGTTTTCTTATAAAAATAAGAAATCCACAATACCAATCATTCTATTACTTTCTTGCTTAAAAATTTTAATGGCTCCCCCATAACCTAAAGAATGAAGTTCAAACTTCCTATTACAAAAAGATCATTCTTGGGACACCTGGGTGGCTCAGTGGTTGAGCGTCTGCCTTTGGCTCAGGGCCTAATCCCGGATTCCCAGGATGGACTTGTCCCACATCGGACCCCTTGCATGGAGCCTGCTTCTCCTCCCTCTGCCTGTGTCTGGCCTCTCGTTCTGTGTCTCTCATGAATAAATACATAAAAGCTAAAAAAAAAAAAAAAAAAAAAAAAAAAAAAAACATAAAAGCTTTAAAAAATAATAAAAAGAAAAAAAAAATAATAAAAAGATCATTCTTGATTGTCATTCTTGATGTCTCTCTGGCACAGTCTTCCATTATGGCCCCATTCATACACCACCCTCTAGCAATACTGAACTGTGGCTGCTAGTACTTGAACATGCCAGGCCTTTTCACTCCTTTCTGCTTTGTTCACAAAGTTCTAATTACAATGACCTCTTCCATTTCCATAATGAACTTATTTTGGTCTCATCTTTTATTTGTGAAAAAAAGCTACTCATCTTTATAAGTCAGCTCAACTGTCACCTACCCTGTGAAGTCTTTCTTGCCTCTCTTATCCAAGGAGAGCTGATCACTGCCAACCCCTTGTGTTCCCACTTCCAAACTTAACCAGAGACAGAGGGGGATGAAATCTTATTCTTCATAGCCCCCAAACCAAGCACAATGGCCTACTTTATCTTTGGCTTTGACTACATGTTTCTGAATGCCAAAACAAAAAACAGGACTATCAACATGCATGCAATATATAAAAAGAAAAATCACAAATAATAGTAACTTTATGGATCTTTAAAAGAAACACAAGCTGTTAAATTTAATCTGGATAGTAATTCATGTTTTTTTTCAATATTTGTTCTGTCATCTGCTGTCTACAGCCACTAAGTGGTAGCAAGCACAAAAACTTAAAGAAATATATATAGTTAATTTTTCCTCCAAGTTTTAAAAACATATTTAGTACTGGTGGTAAAACAGCCTGCATTTAATTATGAAAACACTAGTGTCTGTGGAAGGTCACTGGATTTTCAGGCCAGTAACTTACCAAGTAGCAATTCTCAGACCTGGGCTAGTGGTCCAAGATAGACACAACTGAGCAACATGACCCTGGAAAAGCCCTTTCTTGGAGTTCTGTTTTCTTCATCTCTTAAATACCAGATTTTAGTCAAGTGATTTCCATGTTACCCCAGTTCTTAACAAATCATTCTAAGTGCAATCAGTCTTTTAGGAATAGTAATCTACTGTTTGATGTGGATGATTCTATCAGACGTGCCATGCACTGCAGTGGCAGTTCTAGAGACACAGAACTACCTGGAAACTTTATGAAGCCAAACTGTGGTAAGATTTCTTTCTTAATATTTGCTTACTAAGGGAGAAGCCTTACCATGTGCATGGGGGGTTCTGGTTCTTTTCAGTTTTGTCACAAGTTTTCCTGTATGAAAGTTCAACATGACAAGAACATGGTGCAGAAGAATCCTACAGCACTGACACTATTACAGTTTGTTCAAATGGACTTGAACGTGAACTCAAGACAGTAAGAGCCTTGTTGTTCTTCCAGTGAGCATTTGTTCCACTTCCCACGCTGGCTGTTTCAGAACTCTCCCACTTTGTTCAAGGGCACTATCCCGCTACCTCCCCCATTGTTTTCAGTAGCACTAGACCTCTGTTCCTAATATAGAGAGAAAACAGAAGCTTCCTTAATTTTTACCCTTCCATGAACATATAACTAGAGAAAAAGTGGAGCAGATACAAGAGATGTACTTCCTCCATCAATTGTCCCACCTCTCCTATCTCTCAGGTTCTCCCTATTTGTTCTCACTGGCATTTAAACCTCCTTCATTTTTTAAACGCAAAATCAGACCAAACCTTCAAGATATAAATGCTGGACTATGTAAGGAATTTCAAAAAGATATGATAAATTACTAAAAGTTGAGAGATGGGAGACTAAGGTCACGGCGGGGGTGGGGTAAGATTTCTTTTCAGTATAAGAACATTCAAGTTTTCTAACCTTCAATTTTTAAAATAACAGGCATATACTACCTATTCAGATTTGTTAATAAAGTATAAAATTATAAACGCCCTTTAAACCTACATAGCCATTTCTCCCTTTCTTCAAACATAGAATTCTTCAAAGCATTGTCCACACTACTTGACTCTACCTTCTAATTTGTTCAGTTTATTCTACTTTGGCTTCTTCTTCTGAGAACAGCAAGTGTCTGGATGCACAGACACTGCTCTAAGAGCATCAATGACCCTTCCACTGTTCAATCCAATGGGTCCTTTCTGGTTCTTCTCTGATCTATTGGCCTCTTCTTTATTTTGCTGACATTATTTCTCCCTCAGGCTTCATGACTCATTTTTCCAGAGTTTCATCCCACCTTTGGCCAGTTTGTCTGTTTCTTTGATAGTTCTTTGAGTGAGAACTCCCTACCCCATTTCCCATACCACTCAGCAGTCCTTGTTCTCTTCTTACATTTCTTTTGCTTGAATTACTGCAATACCCTTTACCACTTTCGAACCATTCATGGCACAATAGCCAGAATACCATCTTCAAGACATTCACCTCATTATGTCACTCCTCTGCTCAAAACTACTAGGTGTTTCCCTACTGCCCTTAAGTCCAAATTCTTTTCCTGTACTGTAGGGAACTGTACTTTCTGGTCCTCTACATCTTTCTAGCCTCCTTTCAATCCCTCTTGCTATGTTCCACTCACATTTTCTATTCCTTGAAGAAGTCAGGCTCTCTTCTGCCTCAGGACCCTTCCCTACTTCTCTTCCCATCCTTTAGGACTGAGTTGAAACACCATTTCTCACAAACGGCTGCCTAGTTTCTCCAGAAGTTACATCGTTCTGTTACATTAGTCCTTACCTAAACTGTAAGGTTTTCTACCCTCACTGAAGGATCCACTCTATGTATCAGTGGACAGAATGACCTCTGTGTCATTCAATGCTGAGATCCCTAGTGTTTAGGATATAATCCTAGAGATGGGAGATGGCAATAAAAAGCTGCTGAGTTCATTAAGGGGTGACCGTATTCACTCCCAGAACTTTGTTATATTTTCTATGTTTCCAGTTCTCACTCTTGACTTAGAGCCACATTCTCAACTATCTCTCCTGGTCATCTTACAGTTAAATGTTCTCAACCTTCTGCAAACCCAACCCGGTCCTCCTATCCTAATCCTCCTATATTGCTGAATCTTGGGGAGCAGTATTATCTTTACTGCTACAAGTCAGAAACCCATGTTTTCAAAGATGTGGATCCCTCCCCAATCCCAACCACTAAACCATATACTTGTACATTTAATAACCATGATAATTAAAAAAAAAAAATCACCTATTTCTTTTCACCTCCTTTGCTACTTTAGTTTAAGCACTATCATTTCTTGCCCAGATTACTGCAACAGTCTTTCAGAATGTTTAAATTGTGTATCACTCCCCTCCCCGTCAATCCACCTTCCTCACTGCAGAAAGAAAATTCTGAACTAAATATCTGATTGTATCATTTTCTGAAACCTTTTAAATGATCCCCTTTTGCTGTAGAATGATGTGGAAGTTTCTTCATTCCTCCCTCATTCTTTCCCACTCCCATATTCTAGCACTCCATTCTCTTAAAACCATGAGTTACAGTGTACCTGTCTTTTTCAGGCCTCAGTGGGACCTCCCCTCTTCTGAACAGCTTTCTGTGACGTAGCCCAGTGCACCTCCCACAGATATATAATCAAGTCTGCCAGTGCACTTATTATACTATACTACAATGAATGGTTTATCTGTCAATCTTTCCAGCAGGCTGATTAATCTTTATTTTTCCCAGAGCCTAACACAGTACCTGACACACAGAAGAAATTCATATGTTCACTGAGTGAGACTAGAGAAACATGACACGGGAGCTATTAGTCAACAGATTGCTGCTGTAATCTAAGTATGAAGCTAAAAAGGTCTAGTCTACTGGTGACTGTGTGAGGATTAGAAAAAATCACTGATGCAAAAGCCAATTAAATTAATTAACCACTAACTAAATACCCATTATGTACTTGATAGAGACTACAGTAATACATAGTCCTGGCCCTAAATGGTTGACAATTTAGCAGAGGAGGTATGAAACCAAGCTATAAAAGATGTCAAAGTTCTAGAATAACAAAAACAGTGCTTTTTAAGTCCTGACTATAAATTAATTTTAGGGACATGGGGGAGGGAAGAAGGCTCAAAAATAGTGGTAGCCTTTCAGCTAACTTTCCAGACCAAAGAGAATTCTGTCAAGGAGAGAAGGGAAACAACAGTATTCCAAAGAGGGAACTGGATGAGAACAGCAAAAGGGCACAGAGGTGCATAATATGTTTAAGGAATTAGAATATAAGCTTTATCTGTATTTAAACTATGTTCTCAATGCTTAGAAGACTGCCCAGCTCATAGCAGGTGCTCATTAAATCTTAGCTAAATGAAAGAATTTACAAGTATTTCCGTGTGCATAAAAAATAGGATATGTGACCAGTGATAAAGCTGGGAAGGTAGTTGGTTCCCAGATAATAAAGAACCTCAGCACAAAGGATCTCAGCTTAGATTGGTAGACAAGCCATTGAGAGGTCTACAGCAAGGCCCTAATGCAACCAGAAGTGTGTTTTAGAAACTTCTATTGTGGCTTTGAAGAATATGGTATTGAAACAGTCTCTTATGAGCTAAGTGGAGGGGTACACACGAGAAAAGAACACAGATCTTTATATGATCTTTATCCTGCCCTAAACATGAGAGGGCAGAGAGAGAAAAGATAGAGATACGCTGGAATAATACTGGGCTATAGATTAAATAACCTGCACTGGAAATAAGAAAGGAGGGATACAAGTGGTATATTGAGGATCTAAGTGTGCAAGTAGGGGTGCTTATTCCAAAACAAGAAACCAAAAGGATTGATGAGAAGGACCAAGGGGAAACCAAGGAGCAAAAGCTATCTAAAACCTAACTACAATACTCAGAATCCTGCATAAGAATAATGGTAGCTCCTTCAATGTAAGCACAGATCCCGAGGTAACTAACTCTGTGAGAGTACAGCAAGAATGAACAGGAAAACACAAATAGAGACAGAGATAATATAATCTGACAACCTATTAGAGGATAGGTAGGAAGGAAGAATTAAAAATGTATGAACTTGGGATGCCTGGGTGGCTCAGTGGTTGAGCGTCTACCTTTGGCTCAGGGTGTGATCCCCGTCTAGGGATCGAGTCCTACATCAGGCTCCCTGTGAGGAACCTGCTTCTCCCTCTGCCTATGTCTCTGCCTCTCTCTCTCTCTCTCTCTCTCTCTCTCTGCGTGTCTCTCATGAGTAAATAAAATCTTAAAAAAAAAAAAATGTATGAACTTACAAGGTTAGGTATCTGGAGGTATTATGGTTAGCTTAGATAGGGAACACCAGACCAGGAAGCAGATGTGAGGGAGGAAAGCAGGTACAGTTTTGAATATGGTGAATTTGGGAACCTGTAGTGTTCAGTTCAAAATGAATCCATAAAGAGATCAATGCCTCACAAAGACTTGGCAGTCATGAGTCAAACAGACAGAAGTAGAAACCACTGGGAAAGAGGTCATCTACAGAGCCACTTTAAATGAGTAGAGGGTCAAGGATAGAGTTGTGAAGGTTACCTACATTTCAGAGGAAGGACAGATAAGAGACAACAAAGGCGATTCAGAAAGAGTAGGAGGAAAGTGGAAAAAGGAAGGGATATAGAGATGAATAACAGTGTCAGAAAACACTTCTACAATATCACAGATCAGTTTCTGTTGTAAGCATTTATCTTTATCAATGCATTTAATGTTAATCATAACCCTATGAGATGGGTACTATGACTATCCTCATTCTATATTTGAATAAATGGGAAGACTGAGAGGCTAAGTAATTTGCTAAAAGTCACTCAACTAATAAAGAGTAGAGACGGAGTATGAACATAGGCACTCTTCATAGACAAGAATATTTCAAAGAAGAGAGAGAGGCCAACAGTGTCAGATATTCCTAAGAAGGGAATGGAAGGGCAGCCTGGGTGGCTCAGCAGTTTAGCACCTGCCTTCAGCCTCGGGCGTGATCCTGGAATCCTGGGATCGAGTCCCACATTGGGCTCCCTGCATGGAGCCTGCTGCTCCTCCCTCTGCCTCTGCCTCTCTCTCTCTCTCTCTCTCTCTAAAGAATAAATAAATAAAATCTTTAAAAAAAAAAAAGAAGAAGAAGAAGGGGATAGAAGTAGGTCACTGATAGGGGCATGGATCATAATAAAGTGGGTTAAAAAGTTTCTCTCCCAGGAGAAAACTTTTACAAATGTAAAATAATACAAATGTATCTCATGAGGGACTATCTAGCAAATATAAAGAACTATTACAATTCAATAATTAAAAAACAATTTAAAAAATGAGCAAAGCCTCAGAATGAACAGTTCTCCAAAGATATACAAAAAGCACATGAAAAGATGCTCAGCATCATTAGCCATCAGAGAAATGCAAATCAAAACCTTAAGGAGGTACTACTCCATAGCCACTAGGACAGTGGTAATCAGAGTCAGGTAGCAACATGTGTTGGTAAGGAGGTAAAAAAACAGAAACACTAGTAACACTGCTAGTGGGAATGTCCCTTTGGAAAAATCTGGCAGTTCCTCCAATGGTTAAACAAAGAGAAATTGTATGACCCAGCAATTCAACTCCTAGGTATACATCCAAACATGTTCACACAAAAACCTCTGATGAACGTTCATAACATTTATAATATCCCCCAAACAGAAAAACCCAAATGTCCAAGTGACAAATAAATTAAGTAAATGTGCTATATCCCTGTAATGGAATAGTTGTCAATAAAAAGGAATGATGCAACACTGACAAACCTTGGAAACACCATGCTAAGTGAAAGAAACCAATCACAAAGAACCACATACATATTATATGGTTCTATTTATGAATCCAAATAGGCAATCTACAGAGACAAAGAGTAGATTAGTGGTTAGCTAGTGCTAGTGGGGGAAGGAGATTGGGGAGGTTTGGGGAGTGATGGCTGGGTGGTGAGGACTTTCTTCCTGGCATAATGAAAACATGCAATCATCACCACAGTCAACTTTAGAATAATTCTGAGAGCATGCTAAGAGCTCTGAATTGTACACTTTAAATTAGTGAACTGTACGGTATATGAATTACATCTTGACAAAGCTGTTTTAAAAACTTAATGGGAATGAAGTAGAAGACCGGAAATGCTTGAGTGGGGAGGCAAGGTCAAAGAAAGACTGGGGAAGCGGTGAGTAGGTTTTACTGCCTGAGACAAGTCAGTGGAAAAAGAAAGCTAAAAAATAAATAAGTAAGTAAATAAATAAAGTACCACAGATTAAACAAAGTCCTACCAGGGATGGACAGGAAGAAAAAGGAAAAACAGTAACAGCAAAGATACAGGTAACTGGTGTAAAGGTTAAGTTGAAAGTTCATACTTGAAGGATCCTATCTGCCACTGAAGAGATCTGTGGCTGAATATGAAGGTGAAGGACAGCGTGAGAAGCCCAGAAAAGTAGTAAGTCGGAAAAATGCTGACAAGAAAGGGAAAAGTAACAGATAAAAACCTCATGTAGAGGGGATCCCTGGGTGGCGCAGCGGTTTGGCGCCTGCCTTTGGCCCAGGGCGCGATCCTGGAGACCCGGGATCGAATCCCACATCGGGCTCCCGGTGCGTGGAGCCCGCTTCTCCCTCTGCCTGTGCCTCTGCCTCTCTCTCTCTCTCTCTGTGACTATCATAAATAAAAAAAAAAAAAAAAAAAAAAATTAAAAAAAAAAATTAAAAAAAAAAAAAAAAAAACCTCATGTAGAACTGAACAGAACGAGACTAGAAATAAGCTTTAATGGTGTCAATACGTGTGATTATAGGATAATATTGGCTAGTTTGGTGAGGCCACAGTTAATAAAGAGATGGCAGATGACTGGGCTGTTTTGTGGTTGAAGGCTGTTGAAGAGTGCAGGTGAAATGCCTGAACATAAAATCCCACTGAGTGAGGAAGGCAGTTATATGAAAAGATGATGGATGTTTCAAAGGAAGAATTGGATTTAATGACTGAATCGATATGGAAGATGAAGGAGGAGGATTCCTAATTCATTTGTCTGGAAGAACTGACAAATAAATGACCAAAAAAGAATTCTTGGAGAGGTCTGGAGAGGCAGCAGGCTACAGAAAGATGAATTACTCAAAAATATATCATAAGGTTTAGAATGGAGAAGGTTCTTAGGAAAACAACCCTGTCATTTTAAAGAGAAATAGGAATCAAGTGAGGCTCAGAGAAGTTACAGGACTTTGATGAAAGCTACAAAGTATCAATCAAAGATTAGAAATGACTCTGAACTCCAGGCCATTCTATTACACCACTGAACCTCACTAATATTGGAGTTTGACATGATGCAGGACATACAAATGGTGATGCTTCCTGAGGAGATCCAATAGCACTAAAACTGGGTTTGAATTTCTAGGTTTATTTCAGGTGATAGTGGGGAAATATGATACAGGAACAAAATGAATGACAGGAGAAGCCAATAGGAGATAAAACATTTGCTCTGGTAATCCACATGGAGATAATCAAGAGTTGGATGTAGAATGATATAAGCACCTTAAAATAATATAAGAACATTTAATGCTTCAAAATCCTCTCAATGTTACTTGGCAATATAGATGATAGGACATATAAATTTATTATGGCTTAGAATTTTTAACATTAAGAAGAACTTTGCTTACTTTTAAGGTTCTTTTTATGTTACAGAAATATGAAATACTGAGTTGAAGTCTGATTAGGTCTCTTTTAAGGAGCTAGATATTTGCCTTACCTTTACTACCTTGTAGTCACACAAGTATTCCACCTCATAATTGTTTAGATTCCTTTTGGTGATTCCAATCGATTTACATGTGAGTTTTTCTTTTCTACATAATTCCTGAAGAGTATCAAGTGAAACTAGGCAAGGCACACACCAAGCTACAATAAGAAAATAGAATTCTTTACTAATGAAGTAGCTACTCAATTAAAACAAAAAGGAAAAACTTAAGACCTCTATATCCCCACCCTTCAACTGGCAAATTTACAGGACTGAAAATTCATATGACAAGAAACCATTTATGTGTCTTCAAGAAAAAATTAAGCATTAAAGAACTATTTTGGTAAATTGGTCTTCTTGGATTTTCTCATGGGTCTCTATCCTACTACACTTAACTAGTATCAATTAATTTCTACTGAGCCACCTGAATGAAAAGTTTCATGTTTGTAAGCTTTCTTAAAATTACATATAGATGCAAAGGTCAACAAAGACAATGTTTTTACCTTTTCCATTATATTCTACATAGAATATAGCTACTGTTTTAATAAAATGTAGAGCTCTAAGACAAACTTATACATCAATTACACACCCTACTTTTCCCATTCTGGAATCCTGCATGAAATTTTAACTCCATTTATTATGTTGCCTATGCTGTACTGTATTGTTAAAGATAAATAAGCCCAGGAGTTATAATAAATAATGGAGAATTTATTTTCATAACTCATTTCCTATCTTGTTTTTAAAGCCAAGATTTACAAAACAAGAGTACTTAATTTACATAATCCACATACCACACTTAAAACCAGACACACTCGTAATTAACCTTACAGGAGCCACTAACTAAATGTGCTGCCAAAGATTTTATTCTCAAAATTCTGGAAACAGTATGCTACCATATGGCATGTAAAATATGTTAACACAAACTGGTGTTTAGCGATATGTAATAAACTTGGTTTTATGGCTAGTGTTATGGTAATAAGCACTCCAGAGAATCAAGGGTCCTCTGCCCCAGCCTTTGCTAGGGTACCCAGCGACAGGACTTTGGGGAGATTTCAATCTTTACGGATTTCAGGTTCCAGTGGGAGGAAAAAAAAAGCGAGGGTGGATGCAGAGTGCAATTAACCAAACAAAATCTATGGGTAAACTCCAGCTTTGCTTGGTAGCTCTCCCAGGTAATTGTGGTAACCTTTTGTTTTGCGGTGATTTCCAAGGAAGAGAGAACACAGCTGCTCTTACCACATCCTTCCCTCACTCTCCCCAACTCTCACAGGGGCTTCATTGTCAGAAACCTTGAGGCACGATTTCCATCACCCCCGCTTCCCACAAAAGATTCATAATGCCAGACCAAGAAAATGAAAGGTATTTTCTCCCACCCACCCCAAAAAATCTTGAGAGACTGCTTACTCTGAAGTGGTGGTTTGGGGATAGGAAAGCGCTAGAACGGAGATGACCACTTCAGTGTCTTCCACTTAAAAACAAAAACTTCAGGATGTTTTGTGTAGAGTGACCCTCCTCATGGCGATCGCGTGCAAGGGAGCTTCCTCTTGGGTATCGACCCAAGGTGTGCATGTCTGTCGTCCCTACCGTTCTGATCTAGTTTATGTAACTTGACGTTCAAGACAACCTTCGACGGAAATGCTATTATTTTTTTTTTTTTTTGAGAAGAAAAGGGGGAAAAAAAAAAAGGAACACAAAAATCCGCAAACCCTTTGGTAACCATTCCAGTGATCTACAGGAATGTAGAAAAATACTTCATTTGCAAGATTAAACATTTCATTACCAATGCAAAAAAAAAAAAAAAAAAAAACCACCTTACGCTAGGTTCACACAAAAGCCCTCGTGGAAGGTAAGTTTGGGGATAATTGAGTTCATAATCTAGGGAGTGGTGCCAGCAAACGCCTTTAAATTCTAGAACGCCTTGAAAATTCCAGTTTTCCCGAGGGTGCGCGCGACGGACACACACACACACACACACACACACACGCGCGCGCGCAACCACCTAATTCTCCGGCGTCCACAGAGATACCACGCGGGGTCCCGGGGGTATGGAAATTACCGTAAGCCAGAGGCTACGTCTCCCAACACCCGCGAACTGGGCTCTATTCTGCGACGGGGAAGCGACCGTCGCTCGCAGAGCGTCCGACCCGGGGAGTGGGCCCGCTTATTTGTTTAGCGTTGGTGCTTCAGCCTCCATCCCGGTCTCCCCTCAGGCCCCGAGGTCTTCCTCGGGGACACACACCACCGGGTACTTCCTGCTTCCCAGTCCAAAAGGCAGCCCGAACACGGCACGTCCCGCCCAAACCTCCACAAAGGAGCAAACCGCGCGCGCCCACAGCCCCCCCACTTCCGGGGATTACCGGGAGCCGCGGCGGCCGCCCGAATACCTCCACACGGCGGCGACCAGGCGCGGAGCGGCCCCGGGCCCAACGGGCAGCGGGGGCTGGGCCACGGAGTCCACGGAGCCCGCGGGATCTCCGCCGAGCGGCAGGCAGCCGACCTCGCGGCAGGGCGCGAGGGCCGTGCCCGGCGGACGCGGGGCGCAGGAGGAAACTGCGGGGAGCGGGCGGGCCGGGCCTCGAGAAGGGTCAGGGGCCGGGGGCCGGGGGACGCCCGCGGGGCGCCTGTGGGGCCCGAGGTATCAGCGGGGCAAGAGGCGGCGTCTCGCCGTGTCGCGCTCTGGCGGGCCTGCGGGTCCCGGCCCCGCTTCCCGGGCCTCGGGAGTTTGCCTGCAGAACGGGGGACAGTGAGGGGAGCCGCTCTCCAGCCCTCACCTCGTCGCGCCTCGGCCCCGACCGCCGCCATCTTAAGGAGCTTGCATTCAAACTGGCGCGGTCACACGGGATAGCTCAGCTGGCCCGACGCCCCGCCCCCGCCTCCGCCCCCGCCCGGCCGGCGCCGGAGTCTGGGGGCTCGGGCTGGGGGGCTGGAACCCGCGACGCGCTCTGACGTCATTGACGTCTGACGTCTCACGTCCCATCCCGACGCGCGGGAGGGCGCGGGAGGGCGCGGGAGGGCGCGGGAGCCGCGAGGCGTAGAGGCGCCGGGAACCCGGGCGCTCCTCTGGGTTAGCGGCGGGCCTCCCTGATTCGCGCGCGCACCGGGCCTTCCCACGCTTTTTCGTTGCTCCACGTCAGCGCTGCTTGTATGTTGTGCAAAATCCGCGACGCAGAGCGGAGCCATGTGGTGCGGCGTAGTTTTACCTCCCCGTTCCTGGGCCTGGGCCTCAGCTACCTGAGCCCAGCTAACCATTGTTTTCCTTCCACGATACGCCCTTAGATCAAAGGTTCTCAAAATGGGCTGCAAGCTGGGATCACGTGGAAAGCTTTGGCGTTGTGGTCCCGCTCCCTGAGATGCATTTCATTGGTAAGGGGCGTGACCTGAGCGTTGGAATTTTTTAGGAGCTCCCCCAGGTGATTGCAGTGCGCGGCCGTTTGAGACCACCAGTCTCCATCGGTGCTGCTCGCGCTTGAATGGCTATGGGAATCATCTGGGGCATCTCGTTACAGTAAATGCAGATTCAAATTAGGTAGGTCTGTGCTGGGACCTGAGGTTCTGCCTGGTTTTTTTTGTTTTGTTTTGTTTTTTTTAAGATTTATTTATTCATGAGAGAGGGAGAGGGAGAAGCAGGCTCCTTGCGGGGAGACTGACGCGGGACTGGATCACCAGGACCTGGGATGATGCCCTGAGCCGGAGGCAGACGCTCAACCACTGAGCCACCCAGGTGCCCAGGTTCCCCACCTGATGCTTCTGGGCGGCGTCGAGGGGAAGGGTGCGCACAGAACACTAAAGAAATCAGTGTGTTAGGTCTCATTATTAAATACTGTCTAGCCACTTAGGAAGACGTTTATGAGGCCTTTATTATCATGGAGGAAGTGTTTAATAGACCAAAACAACAAAAACGTAAAAGGTTTTTTTTTTTTTTTCAAAATTTTTTTTTTAAAGATTTATTTATTTATTTATTAGAGACGCAGAGAGAGAGATAGAGAGAGGCGGAGAAGCAGGCTCCATGCAGGGACGTGGGACTCGATCCAGGGACTCCAGGATCACATCCCGGACTGCAGGCAGCACTAAACCGCTGCGCTACCGGGGATGCCCTAAAAGGTTTCAACTACATAAAAATGTAGAGGAAAATAAATGTAAAATCTCCGGGGAGTGGTTTCCTTTTTGATTTCTCCTTTTTACATATTTAACCATGTTCTATAATGAACATCTTATTACCTTGATAGTAAGGAATTAAAGGTCCTATCCAACCCTGTCGTATGGAAGCCCCTTTGTGACCTGGTATTTCCTGTCTACTTGTCAAGCCTTACTGCTCATCCATCATTCTTTGTTTTTGAAAAATAAAGGATTCATCCATCATTCCCTCCTATTCTAGTTTGTGACTTCCTTGAATATTCCGCTCCCTGTCCCCAGGGACTTCTTCAGTTCTGCCCTTGCTGATAGAAAATGCCTACTTTCCCCCATCTTTGCTAGGATTACTAGAAATCCTTTTTTTTTTTTTTTTTTTTTTTAAGATTTTATATTTATTCGTGAGAGACAGAGACTCAGACACAGACAGAAGGAGAAGCAGGCTCCATGCAGGGAGCCGGACCAAGTCTCCAGTATCCTGCCCTGGGCTAAAGGCGGCGCTAAACCGCTGAGCCACCTGGGCTGCCCTAGAGATCCTTTAAGACTTAGATACAGCCTCACCAGCCTTCCCAAGTGTATTTTTTGCCTGTCCTCTATGTTCTTAGAACACCCCAGGAGCATCTCTCTTAATTCAATGTCTTTCTTGGTTTTTCTTCTACCTCACTTACCTCTACCTTACTGATCTCTCTTAACTCCCCTTTTGGGCTCCCTTTATTGAGCCTAAATGCTGGGGTTCCTCAGGGCTTGTCCCCAAGACATCTCTCTTAGGCTCCCTCCCTAAGTGACTGCCTCCATTCCCATGGGTTTATAGACTGTCTTTATACTTAAGGTTTTCAACTTTTTGTCTCCAGCCTTAATCTTTCCCCTGAATTCCAGATTTGAATATTCATAGCACCTAGCTGACATATCCTCTTTGGTGTGCACAAACATCTCAAATCAAACACACTCCTAAGAGTGCCCTTGATTTTTGCCTCCAAGCCTGGTCCTTTCCACTGCCGTACCCCCAGACTTTCTCATCTTAATACACTGGCACCACCATCCACTCAGGGGCCCAAGAAGGAAATCTAGGTGTCCTCTTGATTTACTCTCCTCATTCTATAATTTCATTAGCAAGTTGTGTCAATGCTATGTCTAAAATACACCTTGATTCTCTCTCTTCTCTCCATTGCTGCTGCTATGACCTTAGTACAGGCCATTTCTCACCCTCAGTCCTGTAAAAGCCTACCTGGTTTCACTTCCACTATTGCTTCCCCTCCAATCCCTTTTCCATCCAACTGAAAAAGTGACCTTAAACATAAAGTGGGACGTGTCCTTCTCCTGCTTTAAATAATTCCTGGAGTACCTACAATAACATTCAAATCTTTTTTAAAAGGTATGTGTTTGAGAGAGAGCAAGAGCAATGAGAGATCACAGAAAGAGAAAGAGAGAAGCAGACTCCCCGCTGATCGGGAGCCTGATGGGAGCTCCATCCCAGGACCCTGGATCATGACCTGAGCTGGAGGATGCTTAACCGACTCAGCCATGCAGGGGCCCCAAATCTAAACCTTTGGATAGTTGCTAGGCCTTAAGTGATTGGAACCCTGTCACTCTGACCTTACTTTGCCACTCTCCCCTTTGCTCACTGTTCTCTAGGATGTTTTCCATCCATTCAGAAACCTTTTATGGTACATCTCCTATGTGTCAGGCACTGTATGAGGTGCTAAAACAGTAAAGAAAAAGACTGTCTGCCTAGACCTTATATCCTAGTGGGAGGAGCAGATAATAAACAAATAAATACCTTAAGACAACTCTATAATTACTTCCTAATTGTAGGAAGTAATTGTAGGAAGAATTGTCTTCCTAGAAGACAAGCTCCTCTCCACCTGGCTACCTTTTTATTGTTTGGGTCTTAGCTGCTTCCATTTCTTCAGAGGCGTCTCCTGGTCACTCTAACTAAAAGTAGGTACCTACCCTCTTCCATTCTCTCTTCTTTGCACCAAATGCACTTCCCAACATTTGTAGTCATCTTGTCTGTTTCTTTAGGTCTTGTTCAGTATCAGTAAAAATTTACAGAATGGATTAGACTCTTTTGTAAATTAGTTGTTTTTCATGTCCAACCCCACTAATTCCAGGAGACAGATGAGACCTGGTCTCTTCAACAGGCACCACTGTGTCTACTATCTAAAACTGCAACTCTCAAACTATGGGACAGGGACCCTGAGGCCCTTCAGGGGGCTCATAAGTTCAAAACTTTTCATAATAATACCAAGATGCTATCTGCCTTTTTTCCTCTCACAAGTATAGAGTGAGGTTTTTCAGAGAATATACAACTTGGATATTGCAACAGAGTTAATGAAGAAACAGAACAGAGCTATCTTCTCAAGGCAGACATTAAAGAGATTTGAAAAAGCATAAATGATACCCTTACCCACTAAATCTTTTTTGAAAAGTTACTTTTCATAAAAATGTTACTTAACATCTAATTTTTAAATTTAAAAGTGAAGGATTTAAAAAAAAATCTCTTGTTTTTAACACCTCTGGTAAATAACTATTACCATAAAGTCAATATAAATAAAAGCTCTTTAGGTTATCAATAACTTTTTTTTTTTTAAAGATTTTATTTGAGAGAATATAAGCAGGGGGAGGCTCAGAGGGAGCAGACTCCCTGCTGAGCAGGGAGCCCAGTGCAGGGCTCAATCCCAGGACCCCGGAGACCATGACTTGAGCTGAAGGCAGACGCTTAACCAATGGAGCCACCCAGGCACCCCTGTTCTCGATAATTGTTAAGAGTGTAAATGAGTCCTAAGACTAAAACTTTTGAGGATCTTGGTAAATCCTGGCTATAAATAGAAAGGGAAATCAAACTTGAGAGGAATATATCAATGCCTCAAGGGAAACAAAGAATTATGCCTCTACTCCCCAGTTTTTTTCATAAAAACCATTGCAAACATGATTTCTGGAGACCCATGGAATGTCTCCTCTTTCATGTGAATGTTCTTGAAAGGCAGGGAACAGTAGAATGGACAGTGTAAATTTAAATGAAATGTACATAAAGCGCTTAGAATAGTAAGCAAGAAAAACTGTTCACAAAAAAAGCATGAGTATTAGTTCAAATTTTCACATTTACTGTCAGTTCTTGAATAAATTGTTTGATTCCTCTGAATCTATTTCTATTTCTACATGTAGAAAACAAAAGAGGCTAGATTACACTCTATTGCAACTACTCAGGCAGAGTGAGGTCATAATTAAAAAATGAGATAAAGAATTAAAGCAAACAAACTGGTATTGTTATAAATGTTGCATGGTCACTCAGTTATTCTAGAAATCTCGACATTTTCCCACAGAATTTGTTTTGTGCTGATACATTTCTTTTAATCTTTAAAAGATCTTATACATATAAAAGCTTTGTTTGTGATGCCAGATATGTTGTCATCCCAGGATTTTCACACTATTATATGTAGGCATTTATTTCTAGCTGCATATTTGGCTCTGTCCTTTAGACAGTATCAGATATGTAGATAGGCAAAATTATAGTTTGACGTAACATCTTGTTTTACTAGCAAAAGTGCTGTTTTTAAATATATGTGATGCTGCAAAGATAATTGGTAAGTGCATGAAAAGATTATCAAGATGTTCATCAAAAACATCTTAACAGTTGTTACTCAACATGGTAGGAATAGGTTTTAGATTTTCTTCCTTTGCAATTTTACTTCTTTTAACATTTAAAAAAAGATTTATTTACTACAGAGAGAATTTGCATGTGCATGTATGAACAGAAGAGGAGCAGAGGAAGAGGAAGAAAGAGAATCTCAAGCAGACTCCTGCTGAGCTTGGAGCCTGACACTGGACCTCACAACTCTTGAGATTATGACCTGCGCTGAAATCAAGAGTCAGGAGCTTAACCTACTGAGCCACCCAGATGCCCCTTTCTTGTGAAATTTTAATTTTATAATAAAACATGTATCATTTTATAATTAGAAGAATGTTAAAGCTATTTTTATCTTGAAAAAGTAAAACACAAGAAAGAAAAGTTAGTTTAAGGCAAAACTTCCCCAAGAAAAATAACTTGTCATATGAGGATGCAAAAAAAATTGGATTACATTTTACTAGGCAACAGAGCACCTTCGGTGACAATTTCAAATTTGGTATGTCTGAGGAAAAAATCATGCAAAGCTGACTAATGAAGCCAGAAGTAGTGGTATTCCTTTCCTTCTTTATTGTTTCTAAAGAAATCATAAGATATGCAAAAGATGTACTTACTGGTGACCATTGTCCTGTAGAATAAAAAGATGATTTATTTTTTTCTTCCATGTAATGCACTTACTTGATAGACACTGACTGAACACCTATGTTCAGGTATTATTCTAGGGCCTGGGACATAATGGTGACTAAGAGTGTCTCTGTTCTCACAATACTTACTGCTCTAGTGGAGAAAGCAGTCAAATAAATAAATAATTAATGGACATGGAAGGAAAGAAAACTTTTGGATAAATCCTTATGATATTTTATTCTATAAGTTTCATTAATCTACTTTAGGGGTTGACAAACATTTTCTATAAAGAGCGAGACAGTAAGTATTTTAAAGTTTGTGGGCCACAGTCTCTGTTGCAACTACTCACTGCCATTACAGTGTGAAAACAGCCACAAACAATACATATACCATTGAGCCTGGCTATGTTCTAGTAAGACTTTATTCACAAAAATAGGAATGGTGAAGAACTGACACACTGGCTATAGTTGGCCAGGGCCTGATCTAGTTTAAAGAGTTATCAATAACTACAAAATAAAATCCTAAAGCACTTTCCAAAGCATAATGGAAAGGAGTTCAACTAGTTTGGATGCTGTTTTCCTATTTTTTGAAAACATTTAATTTACATTTATTTACTTGATTCCAAAGTTTTTATAACTTTGGAAAAGATCCTAAAAAATAGCTAAGTATTTAGCCTTAATCAAAAAGATATATCTTTGAGTCTGCTTCTTTGTGGAGTCAAAATCTTATCTGAATTCTTTTTGATTCTGTCAATAATTTGACACAGAATAATCAGGAAAAAATGTTTGGTTTCTGTATCTTTAGAAACAGAATATTACTGCAACCTAGCTCCAAAAAAATAAACTATAATGAATAAAGCACATCCACAAGGCCTGAACGAGATAAAAACAGCACTGTTTTTTAATTTTACCACTGGGTAAAGGTATTTCCTCTTCTCAAGTCTTCTGGGAACCAAGGAGAGAAATGAATGGAAAATCCTCTCTTGATAATAGAGTCTGATGTACACTGCTTACCTTGCAGCTCTTTTTTCAATATACACAGATTAGTTGTCTTGTTTTAGTTAGTGAATAAGCTTTTCATTAGTAATCCACTGAGTATCCCAGTGTACTAGTGACTGTTCTCTGATAAATGGAATGTGGCTAGCCCTCTCTTTAAAATAGAAAAAGATCTTTTAATTTCAAGAGATAAATATGTTAGAAAAATCACACTAAATCTGTAAAAAGGAAAGGTGAAAATGGCACCCTATAATATTTCTGTCCACCAAAAGGCCACTGTTATGAGTTTGGTGGGCAGCCTTATAGATTTTTGTTTCCTATGCTTGTTGCATACATATGTGTATACAACAGTTGGGTTATGAATTTACTTTTTTCTTTTAAGCAAAAATGGTATTTTACTTTGCACATGGCTCTCCAATTTCTTCATTTAATGTCAAAGATTTTCAAATTGTTTTTAGTTTATTGTCTAATAAGAATTAGTAAGACTTCTTCAAATTTGAAGTTATAGAAACAAAAATTTTTAAAAAAAGACACTGTTAAATTTCTTGTAAAATTTCCTTCCATCTAATCAAATAATTCTAAATAGCTTCATGATAGAAAAAGCTCCTTATGTCTCCCACTACTAAAGGACTTTATATTTCCCATCTTAAATGGAAAACAAAAAAAGGTTGCAACACTTACCAATATATTGTATTTTAATAGAAACATATACAATTCATTCAAAAGGTATTTTAATATAAACATCACTTGTAAACAAAACCAAATAATATTCTAAAATCTAAAAAATTTCTGGTTTCTTTAGAACATTAGGATGCCACTTCAATAGTGATGGCTTCACATTTTCCAGTCTCTTGATCTGTGCACGTCACATGTAAAGATCCATCCCTAAACAAACAAAAAATAACATTTTATAAGCTCATGTCAGAAGAGCAGAAAGTTCTAAAGAAATTATTTGAGGACTTTGAGTAAAGAGATAATTTTAATTTCTGAAAGAAGAGTATTAAGAAGAAACACAATATCAGTGTCTAAATGTCTAAAATTAATGTCATATGCTATAATTAGGTAGCTGTTCTTAAAAATCTCTTCCTAGACCTGTGACACAGAAGTTGGTATTCCTTGAAAACCATGATACAATGATAAAGATCTCAAGTTTAAGACTTCATACACATTGAAGATGCACCCTGCCATTTTTATTATTATTGTTGTTATTATTCGTGAGAGACACAGAGAGAAAGAGAGGCAGAGACACAGGCAGAGGGAGAAGCAGGCTCCATGTAGGGAGCCCGACGTGGGACTGATCCCAGGTCTCTAGGATCATGCCCTGGGCTGAAGGCGGTGCTAAACCGCTAAGCCACCGGGGCTGCCCCAACCTGCCATTTTTAAGCCCAGGCAGGCCAAGGCAAACCTACTCTAATGAATTTGACATTCTTGCTAAGTATGGTTATGGGATGAATTGTCCCCAGGGTTAATTTGGAAATGATTTACTTGCGAGACATAGTCTTATGCATGGCTGGTTGTTAGTGGAGTGGTTAATATCTGGATTTATCTAAGAATTTACTTCCTAGAGATCTTCTGTAGCAATATTGAAATAAACTTATCCTTTCATAGGACAAATAATATTAATTATTTAAACCTTAGAGAACTATATTTAAAATTGATAAAAATTATACTTCAAACTTCATGGACCAGTTTTTTAGGCTGACCACACCAAAATAAGAGTCCATAAAACAATTCAGAATGCAAATGACTTGAGATACAGTTTTCTTTGTAAGAGACAGCAATTTTGCACGGCAGAAAATATAATTTGTTGGTAAAATCTTTGTCAGCTTTAAAATATGATTTTCCTAGAATGGCAATGTGTGAAGAACCAACAAACTAAGAAAAAAAGGTCAAGCCTCACAGTGAATTTTCTCAACATCAGAAGTAGTTTAATTTTGTACCTTTTCATAGTAAGAACAGCTAATATATCACGTAATCCATTTTCTTTTTTATCTAGATCCTGGAGTACAACCTGTTTGTGCAAAAATAATACAAAGATCATTTAGTACATCGAAGTATTATTATAAAGTCAAAATATTAATGCACCAGTTATTCCAATGGATCAAATCTTACTTATTACTGAAACAAACCTTTTATTTTTTATTTTTTTTTTATAAATGTTTTTTTAATTTTTATTTATTTATGATAGTCACACAGAGAGAGAGAGAGAGAGAGAGGCAGAGACACAGGCAGAGGGAGAAGCAGGCTCCATGCACCGGGAGCCCGACGTGGGATTCGATCCCGGGTCTCCAGGATCACGCCCTGGGCCAAAGGCAGGCGCCAAAACGCTGCGCCACCCAGGGATCCCTGAAACAAACCTTTTAAAATAGGGCAGTTTTCGGTTTTCCTACCATTTACCAAAATCAGAATAGGACTAAGCTTTCTTAAGTGGAAATGTCTCCTCTGGAAGGAGAGCATATAACTAATAGATTTGTTCCTCTTAAATGTGATGTCCTAGATTAAAATGATTGCTTCTGTATGAAGTATTCCGTGTCTCAGAAAATAAAGACTTCTTTGCTTTTTGGTTATTAAGTCAGTACCAGTAACATGTAAATTACATTTTGACATATACTTCCATATAAACTTTTAAAATTTCCAATATTTTAAATACACTTGGAAAACCAATTTATTCTTTTTTTTTTTTTTTTTAAGATTTTATTTATTTATTCATGAGAGACACAGGCAGAGGGAGAAGCAGGCTCCCTGCAGGGAGCCCAATGTGGGACTCAATCCCAGGACCCTGGGATCACAACCTGAGCCAAAGGCAGACGCTAAACCACTGAGCCACACAGGTCCCCCTAATAAACCAATTTAAAGAAACACGTGACAAATTCTTTTGTACAACTATGATTGCATTTGTATGTAAGAGATACTAACGAAGTTATCAAAAAATTCTTTAGCTTCCTAACGAAAGGTATACCAATAAACTAAGTTTGGAAGTGACTTTGCCAATAGCAAGTCTTAATGACCTTAGGCAAGCACTAAGTACCTTGATTTACTCTTTTGTAAAACAGAGAGGCTAGAACAGATGGGATTTTTAAACCAGTACCTTCCAAATTCAGTATTAGGTGACTAACCATTCTCCTCCTGGCATCTGTAAGTTAGGATATGGTGACAGTAGCTGCAGAGTCTTAGAGTAGTATGTGAGGAAAAAAGGTAATGTACAAGAGAGAGAAGCTAAGGGGTTACTAAGACAGCCAACTGAGTTTAGAAATATAGTACACAGGAAAGGGCTTATATTATAGTAATCTACAACAGAAACATCTGGAGGAGTTTTTGAAGAAGCCCTAGATTTTAAGATGTCTGAGGTGGAGCCCAGATATGTTTTGTATGTGTGTTTTCATTATTCTTTTGTTGAAATTAGAAAATAGATATAAAGCTTAAAGTACTATACATTCTCTTTGGTTACCATATTTGTTTTATTTTCATTATAAAAGTATTTCATGCGCATGTCCTGTGCTGTTGATTAAAAATTCAGGACAAAGTGTTAAAAAGTAAAAAAACAAAACAAAACAAAACAAAAAACCCCTCTTGATACCTTCAAATCTACCCACTGTTAAGTTTCCTAAATATAGTTCAAATACCTTTAGATATTTTCTGTATCTATGCATGGATATTTATATACACACACCTACCCAAACACCATTTCCCTCACCCACACTCGTGCTCTCAAACTTTTTATTTAGACACAAATGACATCAGACTATAAATATGGCTCTGCAGTCCTTGTATATGTGTTTTAGTGTAATTATATTTCTTGGTCATGTTTCTAAGCAAATAATGCGGCTCCACTTCATTCCTTTTAAAGGACGCAGAAGACTTGACAGTGTGAAATATGAATGTGGTATTTTGGAAAAGCAAAGGTATCCCGTATCAGAGGCAGTATGGTATAATGGCAAGAGGAAGGGGCCAGGAGCCAAACAAACTAAGGATAAATCTTAGCCCAATCAGGAAAATAACAAGGTATTTACTGCCATGAACCTGTTTCTCAATCATCTATGAAATGAACAAAGTTATTATCTCATGGCATTTTGAGATTATATATGTAAGTTGCCTGGTATAGCACCTGGCATATGGCAAACCAAAAAATGTCATTTTCCCCTGCCACTTACATTTTACCAAGGAGGGCCGAGAACACAAAGGCAAACAGAAAAAATACATATTGTATGTTGTTCTTATTTTCCTGTAACTCTTTCAGATTAAAATTGCTTCTTTCTTTTAAAAGAAGTAATCCATTCATAAAAATGTGTTAGATGTTTTATATACATTTTATATTGATATTAAACTGAGTCTAATGAAGAAGGAAAAGCTAAACAGTTTCACATGACTAATTCATTGTTCAAATTTGTCTTCACCTGTGCGAACTTGTCTTCCTCTTTTGCAGAGTTTTTCCCCTCAGACTCATAGAGTTCAAGGCATACTGAAGATATACTTCCTGGGGCTTGTAATGTGTGTTGTCTTCGAGCTGGCAAAGGAGTCCCCGATGGGAAGAGTACTGTGAAACTATTGGCTCCTGATTCATCGACTCCCTAATAAACAGAAAAATAATATGTATATCCTTTGATATTTATCATTACAATAGTAAAGTCTCTCCTATTATAAATATACTACTTATTCCTTGTTGATAATTTGGAAACTACAGATAGGCAAAGAGAAGAAAATAGAAATGATCCTTCATCTCAACCTACTTTATTTAAAAATAAATTGAAACAGGTTCTGGATTTGAAGCTTATGATTAAAAATATAAGAAATTAACATGTTAGGGGCATCTGGATGACTCAGTCAGTTAAGCATCTATCTGCCTTCAGCTTAGGTCATGATCTTGGGGTCCTTGGATGGAGCCCCACATGGGGTTCACTGCTCAGCGGGGAGTCTGTTTCTCTTTCTTCCTCTTCTCCTCCACCTGCTCTTGTTTTTTCTCTCTCTCAAATAAATAAAATCTTAAAAAAAAAACCACCACCTGAAAGAACATGAGAAACTCATTAAATGTAAAATTATAAATCTAAATTTAAACTTTTTAACAATATATAAAGTTCCACTTAAAACCATGATATGTATAAAAACTTATGGCAATAAGTTGATACTACTTTTATGGAAAAGTAAAGAAAAGTTAAACATACCTTAACTAAAATATCTTTGGCTGAACACTCTATCTTAAGGGAGTCTTCCACTAAAAGGTTTTCTTTCCCAATAAGAATCCCTGCTTCTATAGCTGCACCAATAGGGATGACCTCATCAGGAGGGATAGAATTCAGAAGTTCAACAGATGGGAAAAGATCTTTAATCAGTTGCTGTAGCCTTGGAATTCGAGAAGAGCCTCCACAAAGGACAACCTGGAAAATAAAAATAATTTTCAGTTTTTTACTTTTAAACAATAGCTATTTCTCAAAATTAAGTGTTTAAGTTCAGCCATCTTTTTTTTTCTTTTAAAGATTTTATTTATTTATTCATGAGAGACACAGGAAGAGAGGCAGAGACACAGGCAGAGGGAGAAGCAGGCTCCATGCAGGGAGCCTGACGCGGAACTCGATCCCGGGTTTCCAGGATCACACCCTGGGCTGAAGGCAGCACTAAACCATTGAGCCACCTGGGCTGCCCAGGTTCAGCCATCTTTACTACATGTAATAGTAAAATATAAGAAGCCCTATTTTAACATTATTTTATTAAAATATAAGAAGCCCTATTTTATTTTATTTTTTTAAATTTTTATTTATTTATGATAGTCACAGAGAGAGAGAGAGAGAGAGAGAAAGGCAGAGGGAGAAGCAGGCTCCATGCACTGGGAGCCTGATGTGGGATTCGATCCCGGGTCTCCAGGATCGCGCCCTGGGCCAAAGGCAGGTGCCAAACCGCTGCGCCACCCAGGGATCCCAAGAAGCCCTATTTTAACATTATTTTATGTTGTACTTACCATATGTATAAATATATATCTAACACATTTAAATATTTAATATATTCTTTACTCATAAAAGCAAAATTTAAAATGAGATCTCACAAAGGTTTGAGAAGCAACCAGGAGCCTGGGCTGGGCTGACTGACAAAGTTCATTTGCTATGTGTTAAGACTAGAACGTGGCAGTTACATGTAATGCACAGAAACCAACATGGATAGTCAATACATGTATTCCAAATGAAATAACAAAACAAATCTTCAAAAAATAATTTTAATGAAACAAAGATAAGAGATTTTCCCAATACAGTTCCAAGTAATAGTAATAAAGCTGCTCACTGAAGTCAGGAGAGTAATGACACCCAAAGCAATAACAACGAAACTAAAAATAAGTAACTTCAAACTAAAAAGCTTCTGAACAACAAAGGAAACCAACAACAAAATGAAAAGACAACCTATAAAAATGGGAAAAATATTTGCAAACCACATATCTGAAAAGGGGTTAATATGCAAAATATAAAAGGAAGTCAAACTCAAAAGCAAAAAACCAAACCACCCAATTAAAAAATGGGTAAAGGATTTGAACAGACATTTTTCTGAAGATATACAGGTGGCTAACAGACACATGAAAAGATGGTTAACATCACTAATCATAAGGCAAATACAAATCAAAACCACAATGACACAATGAGATATCACCTCACAATTGTTAGGGTGGTTCTCATCAAAAACACGAGAGATAACATGTATTGGCAAAAATACAGACAAAAGGGAACCCTTGTACACTGTTGGGAATGTAAAATGATAAAGCCGCTATGGAAAGCAGTATGGAAATTCCTCAAGAAACTAAAAACAGAATTATCGTATGACCCAGCAATCCCACTTCTGAGTATATATTGAAAGGAAATGAAGTCACTATCTCAGAGGTATTTTTACTCTCATGTTCATTACAGCATTATTCACAATTGCTAATATATGGAAGTATCCTAAGTGTCTGTTGATGGGTAAATGGATAAAGATGTGGCATATATACAAACATAGTGAGGTATTCAGTTTTTAAAAAGGAAGAGACTCTGTCATTTGCAACAATATGAATGAATCTGAAGGCATTATGAGAGGTCAAATAAGCTACACAGAGAAAGACAAATACTGTGTGGTGTTGCTTATATGTGGAATCTAAAAAAGAAAAAAATGTCAAGCTCATAGAAACAGAAGATGGAAAAGTGGTTGGAGCTAAGTGGTGGGGGAAATAGGAAGAGGCTGGTAAAGGGTACAAAATTTCAGGTGTAAGTAAGGTCTGAGAATCTGATGTATAACATGGTGATTATGGTTGATAACATAGTATCGTGTGACTGAGGTTTATTAAGAAAGCAAACTTAGGTGTTTTCACCCCTGACCTAAAAAAAGTAAAAATATGAGGTGACTAATGTGCTAATGGACACTGTGGTGGGAATCCTATCACAATGTATACATATTATCAAATCTCACCTATATGCTATAAATAGCTTACAATTATTTGTCAATTACACCTCATTAAAGCTGAATAAAATTGCTCCTTTATAAAGACCTTAATTTCCTCAGTTATTCATACACTTAACACTTATATCTCCATAGGCACACAGGATATTAAATAGCCTAAGAAGGGAAATCATCAATAATTACTTCTTGGGAGGAGGGGCAAGACGGCTGAAGAGTAGGTCCCCAAATCACCTGTCCCCACTAAATTACCTAGATAACCTTCAAATCATCCTGAAAATCTACGAATTCGGCCTGAGATTTAAAGAGAGCTGGAATGCTACAGTGAGAAGAGTTCCCGCTTCTATCAAGGTAGGAAGACTGGGGGGGGGGGGGGGGAAGAATTAAAGAAACAAAAGGCCTCCAAGGGGGAGGGGCTCCCGAGGAGCCGGGCTGAGGCCGGGGCGAGTGTCCCCAGGACAGGAGAGCCCCGTCCCGGAGGAGCAGGAGCTGCACCAACCTTCCCGGGTGGAAAGGGGCTCGCAGGGAGTTAGAGCAGGACCCAGGAGGGCGGGGATGCCCTCGGGCTCTCTGGGACACTAACAGACACCTGTGCGCCCAGGAGAGTGCGCCATAAAAGACTGCAGCACACGGCAGGACCCGGAGGAGCAGATCCGAGGAGCTCGGGCAGCGGCTCTGCGTGGAGGGGGCTGCGCGGCCAGGAGCGCGAACCCAACAGCTCAGGCTCCTGAGCACAGGGCGCCGAGACACAGACCAGGATCCGGCCTCCCCCCGGGACAGGGAGAGGCCCGGAGGGCCCAGGACCTCAAGGATGCTCCTGCCCCGAGCTGAGCAGATCAGCGGCCCCGCCCCCGGAGCCTCCAGGCCCTGCTGACAGAGAGCCCCGGAGTTACTGCAGGGGCTGAATCCAGGGCTGCAGAGCTGCCCCCGCACTGCGGTTGTTCCTCCCGGGCCTCACGGGGTGAACAACCCCCACTGAGCCCTGCACCAGGCAGGGGGCAGAGCAGCTCCCCCAAGTGCTAACACCTGAAAATCAGCACAACAGGCCCCTCCCCCAGAAGACCAGCTAGACTGACCAGTTCCAGGGGAAGTCAAGGTACTTAAAAGTATACAGAATCAGAAGATACTGCCCGTGGTTTTTTTTTTTTTTTTTTTTGCTTTTTGATTTCTGTTTGCTTCCACCATGCTTTTTGTCCTTTCTTTTTTTTTTTTTTTCTTTTTTCTTTTTCTCTTTTCTTTCCTTCTTCCTCTCCTCTCTTTTTCTCCTTTTCCCAATACAACTTGTTTTTGGCCACTCTGCACTGAGCAAAATGACTAGAAGGAAAACCTCACCTCAAAAGAAAGAATCAGAAACAGTCCTCTCTCCCACAGAGTTACAAAATCTGGATTACAATTCACTGTCAGAAAGCCAATTCAGAAGCATTATTATACAGTTACTGGTGGCTCTAGAAAAAAGCATAAAGGACTCAAGAGACTTCATGACTGCAGAATTTAGATCCAATCAGGCAGAAATCAAAAATCAATTGAATGAGATGCAATCCAAACTAGAAGTCCTAACGACGAGGGTTAGAGAGGTGGAAGAACGAGTGAGTGACATAGAAGACAAGTTGATAGCAAAGTGGGAAACTGAGGAAAAAAGAGACAATTAAAAGACCATGAGGATAGATTAAGGGAAATAAACGACAGCCTGAGGAAGAAAAACCTACGTTTAATAGGGGTTCCCGAGGGCGCCGAAAGGGACAGAGGGCCAGAATATGTATTTGAACAAATCCTAGCTGAAAACTTTCCTAATCTGGGAAGGGAAACAGGCATTCAGATCCAGGAAATAGAGAGATCCCCCCCTAAAATCAATAAAAACCGGTCAACACCTCGACATTTAATTGTGAAGCTTGCAAATTCCAAAGATAAAGACAAGATCCTTAAAGCAGCAAGAGACAAGAAATCCCTGACTTTTATGGGGAGGAGTATTAGGGTAACAGCAGACCTCTCCACAGAGACCTGGCAGGCCAGAAAGGGCTGGCAGGATATATTCAGGGTCCTAAATGAGAAGAACATGCAACCAAGAATACTTTATCCAGCAAGGCTCTCATTCAAAATGGAAGGAGAGATAAAGAGCTTCCAAAACAGGCAGGAACTGAAAGAATATGTGACCTCCAAACCAGCTCTGCAAGAAATTTTAAGGGGGACTCTTAAAATTCCCCTTTAAGAAGAAGTTCAGTGGAACAATCCACAAAAACAAGGACTGAATAGATATGATGACACTAAACTCATATCTGTCAATAGTAACTCTGAACGTGAACGAGCTTAATGACCCCATCAAAAGGCGCAGGGTTTCAGACTGGATAAAAAAGCAGGACCCATCTATTTGCTGTCTACAAGAGACTCATTTTAGACAGAAGGACACCTACAGCCTGAAAATAAAAGGTTGGAGAACCATTTACCATTCAAATGGTCCTCAAAAGAAAGCAGGGGTAGCCATCCTCATATCAGATAAACTAAAATTTATCCCGAAGACTGTAGTCTTCGGGATAGAGAGATGAAGAGGGACACTATATCATACTCAAAGGATCTATCCAACAAGAGGACTTAACAATCCTCAATATATATGCCCCGAATCTGGGAGCTCCCAAATATTTAAATCAATTAATAACCTAAGTGAAGAAATACTTAGATGATAATACACTTATACTTGGTGACTTCAATGTAGCTCTTTCTGTACTCGATAGGTCTTCTAAGCACATCTCCAAAGAAACGAGAGCTTTAAATGATACACTGGACCAGATGGATTTCACAGATATCTACAGAACTTTACATCCAAACTCAACTGAATACACATTCTTCTTAAGTGCACATGGAACTTTCTCCAGAATAGACCACATACTGGGTCACAAATCGGGTCTGAACTGATACCAAAAGATTGGGATCGTCCCCTGCATATTCTCAGACCATAATGCCTTGAAATTAGAACTAAATCACAACAAGAAGTTTGGAAGGACCTCAAACGCAAGGAGGTTAAGGACCATCCTGCTAAAAGATGAAAGGGTCAATCAGGAAATTAAGGAAGAATTAAAAAGATTCATGGAAACTAATGAGAATGAAGATACAACCATTCAAAATCTTTGGGACGCAGCAAAAGCAGTCCTAAGGGGGAAATACATCGCAATACAAGCATCCATTCAAAACCTGGAAAGAACTCAAATACAAAAGCTAACCTTACACATAAAGGAGCTAGGGAAAAAACAGCAGATAGACCCTACACCCAGCAGAAGAAGAGAGTTAATTAAGATTCGAGCAGAACTCAATGAAATCGAGACCAGAAGAACTGTGGAACAGATCAACAGAACCAGGAGTTGTTTCTTTGAAAGAATTAATAAGACAGATAAACCATTAGCCAGCCTTATTAAAAAGAAGAGAGAAAAGACTCAAATTAATAAAATCATGAATGAGAAAGGAGAGATGAGATCACTACGAACACCAAGGAAATACAAACGATTTTAAAAACATATTATGAACAGCTATACGCCAATAAATTAGGCAACCTAGAAGAAATGGGCGCATTCCTGGAAAGCCACAAACTACCAAAACTGGAGCAGGAAGAAATAGAAAACCTGAACAGGCCAATAACCAGGGAAGAAATTGAAGCAGTCATCAAAAACCTCCCAAGGCACAAGAGTCCAGGGCCAGATGGCTTCCCAGGGGAATTCTATCAAACGTTTAAATAAGAAATCATACCTATTCTACTAAAGCTGTTTGGAAAGATAGAAAGAGATGGAGTACTTCCAAATTCGTTCTATGAGGCCAGCATCACCTTAATTCCGAAACCAGACAAAGACCCCACCAAAAAGGAGAATTACAGACCAATATCCCCGATGAACATGGATGCAAAAATTTTCTTTTTTAAGAAAATCATTCACCATGACCAAGTAGGATTTATCCCTGGGACACAAGGCTGGTTCAACACTCATAAAACAATCAATGTGATTCATCAAATCAGCAAGAGAAAAACCAAGAACCCTATGATCCTCTCATTAGATGCAGAGAAAGCATTTGACAAAATACAGCATGTATTCCTGATCAAAACTCTTCAGAGTGTAGGGATAGAGGGAACATTCCTCGACATCTTAAAAGCCATCTATGAAAAGCCCACAGCAAATATCATTCTCAATGCGGAAGCACTGGGAGCCTTTCCCCTAAGATCAGGAACAAGACAGGGATGTCCACTCTCACCACTGCTATTCAACATAGTACTGGAAGTCCTCGCCTCAGCAATCAGACAGCAAAAAGACATTAGAGGCATTCAAATTGGCAAAGAAGAAGTCAAACTCTCCCTCTTCGCCGATGACATGATACTCTACATAGAAAACCCAAAAGAGGGATCCCTGGGTGGCGAAGCGGTTTGGCACCTGCCTTTGGCCCGGGGCGCGATCCTGGAGACCCGGGATCGAATCCCACGTCGGGCTCCCGGTGCATGGAGCCTGCTTCTCCCTCTGCCTGTGTCTCTGCCTCTCTCTCTTTCTCTCTGTGACTATCATAAATAAATAAAAATTAAAAAAAAAAAAAAAGAAAGAAAACCCAAAAGACTCCACCCCAAGATTGCTAGAACTCATACAGCAATTTGGCAGTGTGGCAGGATACAAAATCATTGCCCATAAATCAATGGCATTATATACACTAACAATGAGACTGAAGAAAGAGAAATTAAGGAGTCAATCCCATTTACAACTGCACCCAAAAGCATAAGATACCTAGGAATAAACCTAACCAAAGAGGTAAAGGATCTATACCCTAAAAACTATAGAACACTTCTGAAAGAAATTGAGGAAGACACAAAGAGATGGAAAAATATTCCATGCTCATGGATTGGCAGAATTAATATTGTAAAAATGTCAATGTTACCCAGGGCAATTTACACGTTTAATGCAATCCCTATCAAAATACCATGGACTTTCTTCAGAGAGTTAGAACAAATTATTTTAAGATTTGTGTAGAATCAGAAAAGACCCCGAATAGCCAGGGGAATTTTAAAAAAGAAAACCATAGCTGGGGGCATCACAATGCCAGATTTCAGGTTGTACTACAAAGCTGTGGTCATCAAGACAGTGTGGTACTGACACAAAAACAGACACATAGATCAATGGAACAGAATAGAGAACCCAGAAGTAGACCCTGAACTTTATGGTCAACTAATATTCGATAAAGGAGGAAAGACTATCCACTGGAAGAAAGACAGTCTCTTCAATAGATGGTGCTGGGAAAATTGGACATCCACAGGCAGAAGAATGAAACTAGACCACTCTCTTACACCATACACAAAGATAAACTCAAAATGGATGAAAGATCTAAATGTGAGACAAGATTCCATCAAAATCCTAGAGGAGAACACACAGGCAACACCCTTTTTGAACTCAGCCACAGTAACTTCTTGCAAGATACATCAGCAAAGGCAAAAGAAACAAAAGCAAAAATGAACTATTGGGACTTCATCAAGATAAGAAGCTTTTGCATAGCAAAAGATACAGTCAACAAAACTAAAAGACAACCTACAGAATGGGAGAAGATATTTGCAAATGACTTATGAGATAAAGGGCTAGTTTCCAAGATCTATAAAGAACTTATTAAACTCAACAGCAAAGAAACAAACAATCCAATCATGAAATGGGCAAAAGACATGAAGAGAAATCTCACAAGAGGAAGACATGGACATGGCCAACAAGCACATGAGAAAATGTTCTGCATCACTTGCCATCAGGGAAATACAAAACAAAACCACAATGAGATACCACCTCACACCAGTGAGAATGGGGAAAATTAACAAGGCAGGAAACAACAAATGTTGGAGAGGATGCGGAGAAAAGGGAACCCTCTTACACTGTTGGTGGGAATGTGAACTGGTGCAGCCACTCTGGAAAACTGTGTGGAGGTTCCTCAAAGAGTTAAAAATAGACCTGCCCTACGACCCAGCAATTGCACTGTTGGGGATTTACCCCAAAGATTCAGATGCAATGAAACGTCGGGACACCTGCACCCTGATGTTTACAGCAGCAATGTCCACAATAGCCAACCTGTGGAAGGAGCCTGGGTGTCCATCGAAAGATGAATGGATAAAGATGTGGTCTATGTATACAATGGAATATTCCTCAGCCCTTAGAAACGACAAATACCCACCATTTGCTTCAACGTGGATGGAACTGGAGGGCATTATGCTGAGTGAAGTAAGTCAATCGGAGAAGGACAAACATTGTATGTTCTCATTCATTTGGGGAATATAAATAATAGTGAAAGGGAATATAAGGGAAGGGAGAAGTAATGTGTGGGAAATATCAGAAAGGGAGACAGAACATAAAGACTCCTAACTCTGGGAAGCGAACTGGGGGTGATGGAAGGGGAGGAGGGCGGGGGGTGGGGGTGAATGGGTGACGGTCACTGAGGGGGGGCACTTGACGGTCTGAGCACTGGGTGTTATTCTGTATGTTGGTAAATTAAACACCAATAAAAAATAAATTTATTAAAAAACAATAATAATTACTTCTTATTTTGCAGTCTTTTTATGGATGTTCTCAAAGCTCAATGTGTCAGAGGAAAGGATCAACTGATGAAAACTAGGCCTCTTTAACATTATGTGTGAAATGAGGAGTAATACCATACTGATCTTCAGGGGAGGGCATGAGGAATATCAGTTGAGTGAAACAAAGAAAAAAAGAAAAGCCTTGTAGTTGAGCAAAGTTCCCTAAGACCTCCTTAAAAAGTCTGTTTTGGAGGTAAGAAAAATAAGTCTTTTCTAAAATTTTATGATCCCAGGCAAATACCATGAGAATAAAAATGTAAAATATGTATGCTCTTTCGAATTTCTCATATTCATCATCAAAAAGCTTTATTAAGAAGCAATTCGGGGTCCTGTGTCAGGCTCCCTGCAAGGAGCCTGCTTCTCCCTCTGCCTGTGTCTCTGCCCCGCCCTCTCTGTTTCTCATGAATAAATAAATAAATAAAATCTTGAAGAAAAAAAAAAAAAAGGAATCAATTTGGGGATACCTGGGTGGCTCAGCGGTTTGGCGCCTGCCTTTGGCCCAGGGCGTGCTCCTGGAATCCCGGGATCAAGTCCCAAGTCCCTGCATGGAGCCTGCTTCTCCCTCTGCCTGTGTCTCTGCCTCTTTCTCTCTCTCTCTGTCTCTCATGGAGAAGTAAATAAATAATCTTTAAAGAAAAGAAGCAATTAGTTGATGCTATGCAAAAAAACAAAGTAGAAAATCTTAGCTTTAGGAATTTTCATTGAAAAAGTAAAAAATATTAAGAATGTGTTACCATTAATGCTGACAGTAACCAGCAAATTCTAATAACTTGTTTAAACATCTAGTTTGTAGCATGAGATTTCTTTTGCGACTTAAATTTTATTTTTTAAAGATTTTACTTATTTATTCATGAGAGACTGAGAAAGGCAGAGACATAAGCAGATGGAGAAGCAGGCTCCCTGTGGAGATCCCAGGATTCTGGGATCATGACCTGAGTCAAATGCAAACGCTCAACCACTGAGTCACCTAGGTGCTCCTGAGACTTAAATTTTAATAGTATATACATATTTTGAACATTAATAACTTCTTTTACTAAAGGCTTTTCAAATATAACTCTCACAGTAATTTCATAAGACTCTTAAAAAATCAAAGCTATCAAAAAAATCAAACCATCTTAATTACTTGGGTATTAAAAACATGAATCTTGGGATGCCTGGGTGGCTCAGCAGTTGAGGGTCTGTTTGCCTTCGGCTCAGGGCGTGATCCCGGAGTCCCAGGATGAAGTCCCACATTAGTCTTCCTGCATGGAGCTTGCTTGTCCCTCTACCTGTGTTTCTGCCTCTCTCTCTTCTCTCTCTCTTTCTCTGTCTCTCATGAATAAATAAAATCTTAAAAAAAAAACCCATGAATCTAAACAACAACAACAAAAAAAGTCAGATTATCCTAAAAATAAAGAAAATAAAATCTGTCAAAACTTGTGGAATAGGGGATCCCTGGGTGGTGCAGTGGTTTGGTGCCTGCCTTTGGCCCAGGGCGCGATCCTGGAGACCCGGGATCGAATCCCACGTCGGGCTCCCGGTGCACGGAGCCTGTTTCTCCCTCTGACTATGTCTCTGCCCCTCTCTCTCTCTCTGTGACTATCATAAATTAAAAATAAATAAATAAATAAATTTATAAAAAAAAAAACAAAAAAAACTTGTGGAATAAAACCAAAATTATTAAGAAGTGAGATTGTAGGGCAGCCCCGGTGGCGCAGCGGTTTAGCACCGCCTGCAGCCCAGGGCATGATCCTGGAGTCCTGGGATCGAGTCCCATGTCAGGCTGTCTACATGGAGCCTGCCTCTCCCTCTGCGTGTGTCTCTGCCTTTCTCTCTCTCTCTGAATAAAATCTTAAAAAAAAAAAAATTAAAAAAAAATAAAAATGTTCTATTACTTAAAAAAAAAAAGAAGTGAGATTGTAGTTAAATTTTTTATTAGGGGAAAAAACAACGGAAGGAATAAACTGACATTCAGTGTAAGAATAATGAAAGTGTCTGGAAAGACTGAAAGAAATAAAGAAAAAATCAGACATAAACCAACCTAGAAAAGAAAAAAACATGACCTAAAGGTTTTTTGGGGGTAGTAGTGGCAGGAGTTGGAGAAAAAATAAGTATGTCAAACCTAGGAAAGCAAAAAACAGAAAAACTCAAGGAAAAAATAGAGAAATTGTCCAGATTTCAAAAATTTCTTTGTACTTTAAAATCTTGGTATCAAAAGATACACAAAAATTAAAAATTATGATTATACAAAGTCAAATGTTAAAAATTTAAGAAATCATCCTGAAATAGGTCTACAAAATTCTTCAATTCAAAATTAAAGCAGTAAAGAGAAATGATGAAAGTTTCTTTGGAATGTGTGAGGAACAGAGAATATCCATGGAATACTTCAGAAGATGAAAAGATATAAAATTCATCTTATGAGCATCTGATAACCCAAGAACAAAACCATAAAAACAAATACCAATAAAACAAAACTCTCTGAAATGGAGGGTGCAGTGTAGCAACTTGCACATTTTATCATACAAGATGTTTTACCTCTTTACAGAGTATTTTTAAAAGTTCTGAATTAGTTACTAATATTTAAGCAGAATTAAAAAAAAAAGAAAAAAATCAAAACACTACTTGTAAAAATATCTCCAGAAGGGCTCACAAAAAATCAGTAATATTAGTTACCTCCAGGGAGGGAAAGAGACTGAGTGGTTGGGGAGATGGGGGGAGGCCTTTGCACTTTGAATTGTGCAAATATAAAACCAATTCAAAATAAACAGTAAAATTTATTTAAAATCCCTATTTCAGAGTCTCTCAGAAAGTCAAAGGCTTTAGTAGCACTAGCCTGCATCCCTGAAGGCCAGTAATCAGTAGGTGGCCAGGAACTTTTGGACTAGGACAGGTCTGTCTTACGTAGCAGGCCAACCACTACCTCCTGTGGCCCTCACACCAGCTTAGTGGTCACTTGCCATTTATAATCACATTTTTGCTCTTGTGTCTGTGACAATAAAGAAGTTTAGTATATATGTGCTGCCAAAGCGAGCACTGTGACAATAAAGAGTTTAATGTGAAACTCCTCAAACTCTTTAAACCCATCTCTTAATCCAGTAGGAAAAGAGAGATCAAGAGGATTGTTGTGTGTTTGAAGAAAAATGGTGGGGAATATATTTCTTTTTTGCAGAATGGTATGGTACATTCAACCCGCTGTCCTACCTGGCTGCTACGCAGCTTAACTGTGGTGGAGTACTTAAAGATATTCATATAGTTTATGTGCAGAAAGAAATCGATCTTTTTTCCATATCATCTGTGGGGAAAATCTTAGCCCTGGTGCATCAGGTATGAGGGACCAAACGTTATCTTTCTGACTGACATTACATTCTGCATAAGAACTACCAATACTTCTGTCCCTGTAAAAGATATGATTTCCTCACTCCTAGAGAAATGAAATGAATACTGTGGAAACCTACTTGGCAAGGGATCTGCATACTTTCTTATGTTGAACTTAGCTTACAGATATGAAAGTGACAACCTAAAATCATATTCCCACATTACATGGTTAAAGATTCATTTTAGAATCCTACATGTATCTTATGTTAAATATATATTTAAAAAAACCACTGTACAAACATTCTGTCCTTGTTTAGAGAAACCTATTATTTTAAGATTTAGAGAGAGAGAGAGAGAGAGAGAGAGAGAGAGCACACACAAGTGGGGGGTGGGGCAAAGAGAGATGGACAGAGATAAACAGCCTCCCTGATGAGCATGGAGGCAACACAGGGCTTACTCCCAGGACCTTGAGGTCATGATCTGAGCCCAAGTCGGACACTTAATGGACTGAGCCACCCAGGTATCCCGAAAGAAATCTATTTTGTGAACAGGTATTTCTTATGATTAAAATGAAAAAAATGAAATATTACTTCTAGTTAAAGGATTTAAGGCTGAATTTTATACCAAACATAACAAAAATGTAAGATCTGACACTGACATTGTGAAACAGAAGCAAAAGGGTGTCAGGTTCCAAATCTAGAGAAATTAGTTGTGAAAGAACATTAATTATTAAATATTTCTATTTGTCAATCTATTTTTTTTTCAAGGTGGAATTTAAAATGTTACCTCTACTACAGGATATTTGTATTTTTATACTGAGTTCAGATTGATATTTTCTGGCAGTTGTGTTTTCCTATACCTGACAACTTTACTCATGTTCATGACTGGCCCCTATAACTCCTGGAGCATGTAACCTCTCCCACACAGTGCTTAAGGCTATGAAGAAAAGGAAGGTAATATTAGCCTCTTTCCTGAAGAACACTGTGTATGATTATATTATCTGGAATAAAGTAAAGTACTGGAAGTTTTGGTTTAGAAGGTATTATTCTGAGTAAATGAATCAGATATATTGTGGTATTTTGTCAAAGTTCAAGCAATTGAGCCAAAAAGGGTTAATGCCCTTAGTTCTTTGAACATGTCTCAGGAGGTTTTGTTGTTGTTTTATTTTTTTATTTTTTTATTTTTTATTTATTTTTTTTGTTGTTGTTGTTTTAAAGAGAGAGAGAGAAAACTTAATTTCCTCTGCTTATAAAGTTACAACTTGGACAAGGTAGACCATTAAAAGGAAGGAGGTCATATTGTATAGATAGAAGAAGGGAGGTAAGGGCAGGAAAAGATGAGAGAAGGATGAGAGAAGGACCAAGCTGTGCCTCCAGCTTACAATATGCTTCTTATTTGAACAATGCTTGAGACTCACCCCTATGCCTCTCACTGTCCCTAAACAGAAACCCTGGGGCCTTACTGAGAAGCAATAGTTCAGGAGAAACCATGGAAAACTCATCATGCAGGGATGAGAGTATGAGTTGGAGGCCAGTAGCTAAGGCACTTCTTAGACCAATGAAATAAAAAAGCAGGACCATTCCTCTTTTAAGTATCTGATGTTAAAAGGGGTTACTTTGTTCAGACAATATGGTTAAGGTAGGGAAACCTGAAATACACCATCTGTTCCTTCCTGCCAACCCACATAAAATAAGGTGAAAATAATAAATAATCACAGAAAATTAAGCAATATATAAAAGAACATTTCTTCATAACCACATGAGGTCTATCTCAGGAATACAGTTCCACATTAGGAAATTATCAATAATTTATCATCTAACTTTAAGACAAATATAAAGAAAACCATAAGACTGCCTTGTAGGTATACAGAAAATACATTTGTGAAGACTCACCACCTATTTCATAATAAAACCCCTTTAAAAATAGGAAAAAAGAAATGCTTAATATGAGAATCTATTTCAACCCAAGTACCAGTAATCACATTTTTTGTTAAAAGACTAATAATAATATTCTCCTAAAAAAGAGAACAAAAGAAGGAAGTTCTGACCAAGGCAACCAAGTATATATAAAAAAGCGAGAGATACATATTTGAGAAAGTATCACCACTAATGTATAACCCTCTTCCAGAACTCACAGCCCACCTCAACTACCATGGCATTTTCCTGCTGCCCTTATAGAAAAACTTCTCAAGAGAGTTCTCTTTACTCGTGGTATCCCTGATCCTACCATCTGTTCTTTATTAAACTCACTCCAGTAACATGTTTCTCTTATAACTCCACTAAAACTGCTATTACCAGGCACTTGCACATTGTCAAGCCCAGTGGTCAATTCTCGAGCCTCACCTATTGGACTTCCAATAGCACAGGACAAGTGACCTTTCCTTCCCTAACCCAGACAGTGTTACTTGTCTCTCGGTTCTCATGTTTCCTCACCGGCTAGCCCTAAATCCTCTGTGCTGTTTCCCCTTTTGGCTTGTAAACGTCCAGAGCCTTGGACCCCATCCTGAGGTCTCATCTTTTTTTTTTTTTTTAAAGAGCTGTTTATTTATTTATTTTTTTAATTTTTATTTATTTATGATAGTCACAGAGAGAGAGAGAGAGAGAGAGAGAGAGAGAGACGCAGAGACACAGGCAGAGGGAGAAGCAGGCTCCATGCACCGGGAGCCTTATGTGGGATTCGATCCCGGGTCTCCAGGATCGCACCCTGGGCCAAAGGCAGGCGCCAAACCGCTGCGCCACCCAGGGATCCCGTCTCATCTTTGTTATGGCTCTATTTCATCCAGTTATGGCTCTAAGTGGCACACAGGCACCGATGAATGTAGATGAATGTAGATCTCCAGCTCAAAACTCTCCTAAAACCCAGACTCACATGTCTAACCACACTGTACTCCTATTCCTACAGCTAGAGGCATCCATGCTGTTCTGATCCGGTCCTTAGCTCCCTTACTACCATCTCTCCCTGGTCCACTCAGCTACACCTACTACCCTCACTGCTCCTCTTTAAACACAGCAAGCTCCTCCCATGTCACTGTTCCCAAGGCCTAGGAACTGGCAGATATGCACATAGCTAGTTCCTCCACTTCATTCAGGTCTCTGATCAAAAGCCACTCCTTATATGGAACTCTTAAATGAAAAATCACCCTTTGTCACTAGCTATGCCCTTATCTTGCTTTATTTTTCTTCATAACAGTTATCATAACTGGGAATTATTTTCCTTATATGTTCTTTTATACATTACCTGGATATTCCTACTAGAAGTTCTATGAAGGCAAAGACTTCATTACACTTAGTGCTATATCCAAAGTGCCTAGAACCTGCTTGCACAGAATAGGTGTGCTCAATAATTAGTTGTGGATTAATCAGTAAATTAATTTAAATGCATGCCTAGGAAATTCTAGAAAACTTAATACCAAGGGTTCATGAATTGGCAAAATATAGGGGTGCCTGAGTGGTTCAGACAGTTAAGTGTCTGCCTTTGGCTCAGGTCATGATCCCAGAGTCCTGGGATGGAGCCCCACATTGGGACTCCAGCAGGGAGTCTGCTTTTCCTTCTCTCTCTGCCCCTCACCCTGCTCTGGCTTGTTCTCTCTCATATAAATAAAATCTTTTAAAAAAAGAATGGCAAAATGTAAGATACAAATAAGCAAAATCCAGTAAATATTCCACTTATCAGTGAAAACAAATTAGAAAACAAAAGTATAAATGACAACTCATTCACAATAACCAGAAATCTGACAGCACATATAGCAATAATTTAATGCAAATGCTAAGAAAACACAAAACTTTAAGTATTAAAGAAGATCTAAACAGAGACAGATATCAACTTCATGGTTAGGAAAACGAAATACTGTAAAGTTACTACACCATCCCAAATTTTTCATTTTTTTAAAAAGATTTAATTAATTAATTTATTGGAGAGAGACATACACAAAGCAAACGGGAGAGAGAGCACAAGTGGCTCTCACAGTCTTAATGAAACTAACAAAATTACAATGGGATTTTATGTAGGAAGTTGAAAAAGTAATTCTAATGTTCTCTAGAAAAAGTATGAATAAAGAGAATTTTTAAAAATTGCTATGTTAATAATGAAGGTTTACAACTGCTTGGAAAGTAAATTGCTTTCAGGTGAGCAATTTGGTGGTAAATACTAAAAGCTTTAAAATTTGGGATTTACTCCTAGATTTTATTCTAAGGAAATTCAGGATGCTCACAAAGCCACAAGACTGCTGTTTATAAAACCAAAATCACCTATCCAACCAAAACAAAGAATTGGTTTTACAAATTATGGTATGTCAATACCATAATATCAATCAAATACCATGCAGCTAATGCAGCTGTAGAGTATGGGAGCTAGATTAAAATGGAGGGATTAAAATCACATCAATTTATTTATGTGTTCTTCCAAAAAGCCCATTAAACTGACAGTAAATAAATTTAAGATATAAGTGCACAATGCTAAAACAAATGGGAATAAGATCTTGAGTTTGAAATTTCAACAAATTCTGGAAGCTGGAAAACAGAGGGAATTGTCTTAAAGTAGATTAAGTTTGAGGGGACCAAGGAGACGACAAGGTGGTTTCACATGCACAGAATCCCAGTGTGGCTTAGGTCTTGGAAGCACCAAGCACCACAGGAAGGGAGGGTGAAGCACAGATGTGAAAGCAGGATGACTGGCAGAGAGGATACACACAGAGTGACTGGACTCTCCAAAGCCCTCACCTAACTCAGACAGGGGGCCAAGAGCACCTTCTCCCACATGCAGGGATGGAGGTTTGGACCAGGTATGGGATGTGGGTACAAGCATACAGCATGGGGCAGGGGTGGGCATGGTGCTGAAAACAGGCAGAACATGGGAAGTTTGCAGATTAAGGAACAGGAACCCTGAGGCTCCTGTTTTCAGCAGGCCAGAAACCAGACATGTCCTTCTCAAGCAAGAGATCAGAGGATTTCTTCTGGAAAAAAAAACAAAAACAAAAACAAATCCTGCTAAGATGAGACTTTCTGACCCTAAGATGAGAAAGGCAATGGGCATACCCATGAGTGAAGAAAGATCTTCGATTATGGAGGCAGACTGCCTGGGCTCCAGTCCCACCTCCACCACTTATGTGCTTCACCTCTTTGGAAACCTCTTGGTTTTCTCACCTGAAAATGGAGATCACGGTGCCTACCTCATATTGCTGTTGTGTGGATTAAATGTTTTAGGGCAAGTAGAAGTCCAATTATTCCCTCCTCCTTCCCACTAAGAGGATTACACATCCCCACCCATTACCACTGCCCCAACTCTGCCTCTCTGCAGGCGGAGCAGATTCCCCTGCCCCATTGTGAGGCCCAGCCCTGTGTCTAGTTTTGGCCGACCGCAGGTGAAGCACACCATATCTAAGTAGAAGTTTTTTTAAAGCCATGCATCTTTTTGCAAACTCTATCCTTCCTTCCCTTGTGCCATGAGAAATGTATGTCCCAGAGAGCTGCCCCTTTAGCCTGGGTCACAGAAGAGAGCCATAGCAACAGACCTACAGCCACCTTCAGCAGCTCACATGAGAAGTGAGAAAAAATTGTTTACTGTAGAAAACCAATGAGATTTGGGGCTTGTTACTGTAAGAAGGTCAACAAACTAAAAAGAAAACTCTGTTTTTAAGTTCTTAAAAGTCTTTATTTTAGAAATATCTGGGGAGTGATCTTTAACAACACTCTTAATCCTAAGAATATATTCGACCTGAATTCCAGCAATTGAGAACTATACCATTTGTGATATTTAAATGTCAGAGCTCTATGAATGAATGATGAGAACTTACATTAATTGGTTACTTACAATATATTACACATGATATTTTTCTTAACTCTCTTGTAACAACCCTGTAGAATAAGTTATAATACTAATCACTTATAAGTATTATCACCCCCTCATAAGAAGAGAGAAAGCTCAGGAAATTAAGTGATTTGGAAATTAAGCCCACTCCGGAACTATTAGAACCATGAAACTTCCAGTTCAGGTGGGTCTGTCTCCAAACCTACTCATTTCCATTGCTGCCTTGCTATCAATATACCATGTCTTATTCTCCATGATGCAGCCCAAGGCCCCAAGCACTAGCACAATGTCTGGCATATTATAAGTGTTCAAAACAAAACAAACAAAACAAAACAAAACAAAACAAAACCTTCTTGAACTAAATTGCAAAGAAAACCACCCAAAGAACAAAAAAAATCCAATCTGCACTATACAATGTATACCACAACAGTTAAAATATAAAAACTTTCAAACTATAGACACATTAAAGGAAAACAATATTAAATGTTTGTCATACATCTGAACAGAGATGGAATTTATAAACCTGGAAGCACCTGAAAAAAATCAGACCAACAAATTTAAATAAATAAATGAGGGTGCCTGGATCGTTCAATGGTTAAGTGTCTGGCTCAGGCCATGATCCCGGGGTCCTGGGGTCGAGTTCCACAGGGGGCCCACTTCTCCCCCTGCCTATGTCTCTGCCCCTCTCTCTCTCTCATGAATAAATAAATATGTAAAGTATTTTAAAAAATAAAAATAAAATAAATGAAACTTTTATATGTCAAATATCCACTTTCCTTCAGTGGGCCAAAATTAAGCAGTAAAGTACATGGTTCAAAAGTAGACTGCAGTAAATTATAATTAATATTTTGATATGTAAAGCATTTGTGCAAATACATTTTTTAAAACACTAAGATTTAAATCATTAAGTAGGTAAAAAATATGAAGTACACAGAAGGAAATATAAAATTAAACATTTAAGAGTCCTCCAAATGTCAATAAAATAAGAAGACCTATCTTTTTTTCAACAATTCAATGGAAAATTTATCTTTAAATAATAAGACTCAGGGACGCCTGGGTGGCTCAGCAGTTGAGCATCTGCTTTTGGCTCAGGGCATGATCCTGGAGTCCTGGGATCAAGTCCCATATTGGGCTCCCCGCATGACGCCTGCTTCTCCCTCTGTGCCTGTGTCTCTCTCTCTCTGGTCTCTCAGGAATAAATAAATAAAATCTTTAAAAAAAAAAAAAGACTCAGAGTCGGCAAGGTAAAATGCACATCTTTAGGTATTGCTGACATGAGTATTAATTAGTGCAACTCTTAGAAATTAATTGAAGGTAAAAATAGTCTTATGCTATTTATGCTCAACTCAGTAATTTTACAATGGGAATCCACCCCAATTATGGTAAAAGCTGATGTTCAAAGATGGGCATCACTGATTAGAAGACAGGGAGACACAACCTAATGTCCACAATAGAACACAATAGAATGGAATAATCTATGATATCTTTCCTTTCCTAGAATGGTACGAATCTGTTTAAAATTGTGTTTATGCATGAGAGACTCTTAACTATAGGAAATGAACTGAGGGTTGCTGGAAGGGAGGTGGGTGATGGGGTAACTGGGTGATGGGCATTAAGGAGCATGTGATGTGATGAGCACTGTTACACATAACTAATAAATTACTGAACTCTACATCCGAAACTAATGATGTACACTATGTGTTGGCTAATTGAATTTAAATTAAAAATGTGTTTATGAACTTCTACAGTAATATGGGGAAAGGAACTGGTCATAACATATTAAAAAAAATAAAATCCAAATTGTACATAAAGATTGGATTAGTTATGTTCCAAAATACAACAATTAGTTATGTTCCAAAATACAATGTTCCAAAATACAACAGTGGTAGTTGCCTTTTGGTACTTCTAGAATTTTCTTTTATGAATACTTACTATTTTAATACTGAAAATGAAAAAAAACTTATATACACTTTAAGGAGCAGAAATAATCTTGGGGTGAAAAAAGAAAACATTAACAATTTGAATATCTTTGAAAGTACCAAAATACTTTCAAGCAAGCAGAGAGAAGTGGTACAGTTGTACTGGTTAAGAACAGACACAGGGGATGCCTGGGTGGCCCAGTGGTTGAGCATCTGCCTTTGGCTCAGGCCATGATCCTGGAGTCCCGGGATCGAGTTCCACATCAGGCTTCCTGCATGGAACCCGCTTCTCCCTCTGCCTATGTCTCTGCTGCTCTCTCTGTGTGTAACTCATGAATAAATAAATAAAATCTTAAAAAATTTAAAATCTTAAAATAAATCCAAAAAACCAAAAAACACAGACTCGGGAACTACAGGGAGTTAAATCCTGGCTCTACCGCTAACCACAGGATTGCCAGGAAATTATTCATTTTTCTGTACCTTGGGGTGTTCACTCATAAAATGGGGATAAATAAAAGCACCTGCCTTGTAAAGCTGGTAAGTATTCAAGGAGTTAATCCATGTAAAATACTTAGAGCGTTTTGCACATAGTAAACATGCAAATATCCATCAGCTTTTGCTTACATATTGAAAGACATACTGGAAAGGAATTATTCTTTTTTTGCTAGGAAATTCATAAATACATATCATTGGAGCCAGTAATAAAAAATTCAATTTTCCTTATTCATTAACACAATCTCAGAAAATATTTAAATTAATAAAAATATTATTTCAGTACCAAGGGGCTATTCCCTAAAATTTAAGTCTGACACTACTCCAAAAATAAATAAGAAAAATGTAAAAGTATTACCTTATTGATATCATCGGCTGTAAATCCACTTTGTTCTAAGAGTCCTCTGATTGCTTCTATACATTTATTAAAAAGTGGAGAACAGAGAAGTTCAAATCTTGCTCTGCACACACACACACACAACACACATAGGAAAAGACACAGAGAAAAGGCTTAATACAAATAAACATGACAATTTTTCTTGTGATGAGTAATGCCAAAACCAAATGTGATGATTCTCTTAAAAATAGGTTTATGAGGAGATCCTTGGGTGGCTCAGCACTGTAGTGCCGGCCTTCAGCCCAGGGACTGATCCTGGAGTCCCGGGATCGAGGCCTGCATCGGGCTCTCTGCGTGGAGCCTGATTCTCCTTCTGCCTGTGTCTCTGCCTCTCTCTCTCATGAATAACTAAATAAAACCTTTAAAAAAAAAAAAAAAAAAAAAAGGTTTATGACCAGGACAAGATATTTAACATCCAACAGTGTAATACCATGGTGTGTGTGTTGTGGGGGAGACATCTAAATTATTCACCTACAAATGTATGAAGACATTCAATGTCAAATTGACAAGATTCTTACCTATGGCTGCTTTCAAAAAACCTACAAGTAAATGTTCAGTGTATGGCATTCCTAAGAAAGCCACAGATGCAAACCAAATCATCATTTGGAAGCTTTTGCTATTTTTATGTTAAAAGTTTAAAAAACTATTTCTCATTATTTTTTCTTTGTAACCTGAGACTATGCTTATGCTGTACATAAGTTGAAATTTTTGTGATAAAGGCAAAATTTCCTTGATGAAAAATTACAAATTCTATTTCATTCCTAGTAACTAAGCCATAATTAGCAAGCATATACTGAGTACTTGGACAAAGTCAGCACTAAGTTAGGAATTCTAGAAATAGAAAAAATATACAACACTTTGCCCACAAAGATATTTCAGTTTAATTTAACACCTTTCAATCTTCTGGGTTGTAGTTTAAAATCTCTCTTAAAAGAATTAACGCAGGGCAGCCCCAGTGGCACAGCAGTTTGGTGCCGTCTGCAGCCCGGGGTATGATCCTGGAGATCCGGGACCGAGTCCCATGTCGAGTTCCCTGTGTGGAGCCTGCTTCTCCCTCTGCCTGTGTCTCTGCCTCTCTCTCTCTCTCTCGGTGTCTCCATAAATAAAATCTTTAAAAAAGAAAAAAAAAGAACTAGTGCAGTGCTAATAGAATTTTCTGTGAGCCATTAGCCACATGAAACTATTGAGTGCTTGAACTGTGGCTGGTTCTAGTGAGGAATTAAATTTTTTATGTTACTTATTTCTAATTAATTATAATTTAAATAGCCACAGATTGCTAGTGGCTATTGTATTGGGCACACAGATCTAGATTTGCAGGAAAGCCTAGGGAAATGAGGAAGCTAAAGTACAAGGGCCAGATGAAGAGTGAATTTAACTAAATACATTCAGGAGAATCCTAAAAATAATACTGTAATTCTGGAAATTTTTACTGCTTCCAAGTCACCTGTTAGGTTGCTGAGAGGTTCAAACAGTGAACCACTAGTGGCTATTATTACTGTCAATAATAAGCAAAGGAAAATGGGAGGGCAATGTCCTCCCTTTGGATTCTCTGGGTAAAGGTGCCAATTACTCGTAACCAATGTTTTGGATTATGTAAAAGATAGGTAATTTTAAACAATTTTATCCACATTAAACTTGTGTTTACTAAATAAACCATATCAAAATTTAAAATGTTGACAATGGATGACAGCCAACAAAACCAAGACAGGTATGAATCTTTGGTAAGATGTGATAGAAAGTATGAACTCTGGAGTGAAACTTGCTGGGTCTGAACCCCTGGTCCACTGCTAACTTACAACATTTATTGTCTAACCTTGGGCAAGAATGAAATTTCTCTATTTCAGCTTCCTCATGTATAAAATAAGGAAAATACTACTACTAACCTCACTAGGTTGTTATGGGGATTTGATGAATTAATGTAATGACTACTTAGATTACAGCCTGCCACACAATGTTAACTAGTTAGTTAGGATAAGTATAACTGAAACATGCCCCACATCAAACTTAATCAACAGCAAGCCTCTCTCTCCAAGATCTAGGATGCATTTTTTCACACATTGCTCTTTGGAGCTGTCAGTAACAGGGCAGGCAATCACAACTGAGGTCAGTACTCTGGAAGCTGTTCCATGGTCATCACAAGAATAGGACCTCAGAGGTAAAGACAGTGATTGAGCAGTTCTGTTAATAATTCTGTTGGAGATCTTTTCACCCCCATATGTCAGTGTGCAGTTAGGCCGATGTACACTTGGTTGTGCTGGGAGAAGCTGTGGATAAATGATGAACACTTGCATGGAGGGGAGGGTGAAAGGAAGATATGTTGGCCTCTCCCTCTTGATTATCCTCCCCAGCCTCCCCTGCTGCGTTGCCACCTGACTTATGGGAACAAACTAACTCTGTAAAAGAGAGTTTCATGGGGAATTTTCATTCCAAGGAAGGAATTTTTATGTGTTGCAGTTCAGCTGTCCCCTCCCACTTTGTTGTAAACATAGCAAAAACAAAGGTCTCAGAGGTTTAGAAGTGAACTGTTTTTGTGAAGTTTTTCTTTTTGTGTGTGTGATTCTCTTACTTTGTTACTATACCAGTTCTTATGTTTTATTAACATGTCACAAACATCTCTGATGATTTAGTGCTGCAATTTAGTGCAAGCTCTCCTTTTATTGACGGCTAATAAGTCTCAAAAGAACAAACAAAAAGCCCTAAGTGAGAAAATTATACCTAAAAATATAAATGTATTTGGAATTTTTCAAAGTTTTTTGAACTTCAGTTTTACCTGGACACATTGCAGTCAAAATCTTGACCTTCATATAATGAATCAAGGAAACAATTGGCACTTCCCAAGGTTGACAAAGAATGCTTTGCAATGTCAGCACTGTTCATCAACTTCATCATGGCTCGGGCGTTCCCTCTCACGTCATGTTTGAAGGCTCTAAATCAAAAATATCTTTGGAGTTTAAAAATTACTAGGCCATGTAGAATTTATAAAACTCAAATCTGGATAATGCCTATTAGAATAATAACAAGCTCATAAATTCTTATTAATATTAGATTTTAGTAACTGGCTTCAAACCCTCCAAAAAAAATTTTTTTTTAAAGATTTTATTTATTTATTCATGAGAAAGAGAGAGAGAGAGGCAGAGACACAGGCAGAGGGAGATGCAGGCTCCACGCAGGGAGCCTGACGTGGGACTCGATCCAGGGTCTCCAGGATCAGGCCCTGGGCTGAAGGTGGCGCTAAACCGCTGAGCCACCAGGATTGCCCTCCCTCCAAAATTTCTGAGGAAATTCTTTGCAATTAAAAGAAGGGTCTCCTGGGGCGCCTGGTGGCTCAGTCCATTAAGCATTGGACCCTGATTTTAGCTCAGGTCATGATCTCAGGGCGATGGGATTGAGCTTTGTCAGGCCTTGGCTCAGTGGGGAGTCTGCTGGAGATTGCCCTTCCTCTTCCTCTGCAGCTCCCTCCTGCTCATGTGTGCGAGCTCTCTCTCAAATAAATAAATAAATCTTTAAAAAAGGAAAGGAAAGGTCTCCTCAAGAAAAGTGAATAACAAGTATTCTTGATACTTAGAATTGCTAAATTCTGTGTGACCATAATAACAGACTGTCCTTTGAAGAAAGCAAAGGACATCTTTGACATCTTTTTTGCAGATGTGACAAAAAGAGGGTGAAGGAGATCTGTTTAACCAAGTCAAGTCTCCTATCTCCCCCTTACAGCTACAGCACAATCACTGTTTCATAGTAAAAAATCATTGTCCAGCACTAAAAAAAAAATAAAAGTTCTTTCAAGAAATTTGACACGTATCAAATATATAAAATTCTCATTCTTCTATCTCCAAGACAAGTTAATTGTTAAAATTGCTTGGCTCTGTTTCTAAACATGTCTATTAACTGGAACTGGGAGTCAAATTAACAATGCCCTACCTTGAGCACCTGCATAACAAAAAGCAGCACAGGTCTTCGAAACAAGTGAGAACTTACCTCTTTTTCAAGACTTTTTTACCCAGTAGGTTTAGTCAAGCTGATGAAAATACTGTTTGAGCTCCAATTTTTTTTTTTTTAAGAGCAATGTCCAAAACATAACTTTTATCTATTTGACTTGTGATTTTGAATGGAATAATTGCACCTAGTAACAAAACCGAAATACTCCTTGTGACAGCAGATTAGTAATTAAATAAACATGCCAAAGGCACTAATTCACTAGTATGTGACTATAATATAATGTAATTTTCATCACATCTAAACTTTCAAAAGCCATTTAGAAGGTAGAAAGCCCTCAGAGCCTGTACCTTCCTTTATCTAGACATAACAGCTGCAGCACCTGAGGAATTACGAATTTGAACTTGAGACTCAAGTTCGTGCAGTTCAACATCTGGTGGGCCCTCACAGTATGTGAAAAATCTGAGCACACTGCACTGTGCAACCAAATCTCTGCTTCCCTGAAAGTGCCTAGAAAGGACATTATAACTCCAGACATGAAAACATCCAGGGCACTGTAACTAAAAACAAAAAACACATCCTCCTTTGAAGCAGGGCAATTTAAAATAAGAAAAACAAACAAATCCAAAACTCTGCAAAGAAACTTCAAAGTATATCATCAAAATACTCACCTCTGAAACTCTGAAGCTAGATACTGTGCTAAGGTTTCTGTGAAATGTGTACCTCCGATGTTATCATCAGTGTTTGTTGAAAGAACACGGTATATTCCACTGTTCACTTCCATGACACTGACAGATAAGGATGTTCCTCCAAGTTTAAATACCAAAATATTGCTTAAAATAAAGATAACATGAATAAGTTAAGAGAGAACCACAATATTTTAAAAGTAGGCTGGACATTAGAAATAACTTACTTAAACCCCTAATGATAATAAGGAAACTGAAAATCTGACACAAGTCAAATTAGCTGTCCATGGTCATCACCTGGACATTCTAGTGCTGAATAAGCCTAGAACCACACCTTCTGATTCAAAGTCAAAATTTGTTTTTACTTAGTTGTACCAGTAAAACTGGATTCTTCTGAGTAACAGAATTCAAAACACAAACTTTTCTAATTCTAGTATAATTGACATATAGTGCAAGACACTAGCCTTTCCAAGTAGAGATTTGTGATTATAGTGAATTGTAAGAAAATTAAGTATAGAAATTCTTTGTGCTAATATTATCCAAGTAACCACTACAATAACATGTTCTATAAAAATCAACCATATGCAAAACTAGAAGCTAATTTCTGATATTCTACATTTATCTAGTTTACCTAAAACTGATTTCCTACTGATTCATACATATTAGTTTCTTTGACTGTGAAATATGAATGAAGTGAAACAATTAGGGAAAATTAACACATCTGAATTAATCTTCCTAAAGGTGCCTATGTCAGCTCTTGTAAGACAGGTTTTCACAACTAAATTAGGAGTAGGTCTTACTATTTCATTATGAAAAGACATCTTAAATCCTATGCTGCATTTTCCCATCTCCTGCCAAGAGAAAAATGTATATAAAAGTACTCACTATTTCTAAACATGTTTAATGACTGAAATCGGTAGAATTAACAGTGCCCTAGCTTGAGCTAGAATCTGGCTGGGCTTGTAAATTTCAAATCTTCCTTCAATAAAGAAAGATAACATAAGTAATAAGAGAAGAGCAGGAAAGCTGAATGTTCCCTCTTGTTATGTCCTTTTTCTGCTCTCCTAGGACATCTTTCTCACCTATCTGAAGAACTTCAGGTGAGAGTTTCAGCTTTTCATTCATAAAGGCTTTATATAACAATTCATATTGATATAAGTGCTGTAATCTAAAATGTTTTCTGCACTGAAAAACTTAAAGCTGCAAATATGGTTTTTACCTTTTTCCAGTGGGGTAGTCTTGTCCAATTCCATAAGCCAGAAGAGCTGCAGATGGTTCGTGGATTAACCGCAAAACATTAAACCCAGCAGCTCTGGCTGCTTCCCTGTGGACGATTTGCTTTCAATGAATTTAATATCACAACATGCTCAAGTATTTTCTTGACAAAGAAAATAACGTGTGCATATACTGAGTACAGAAAAGGAAAGCTCGCAAGACTGCCTGTGTTTATAAACTTTAGAAAGAGATTAAAACAAATTTATAATACGTTTTGGAACTTTCCAGTTTCTATAACTTAGGGTCAGAGTTCTTAGCATCCTATAAGTAAATAAGCAATTATCTGTCCCAGAAGCAACTCAGACGCTTGCTAAATAAAGTCCCATATGAAACTCTATCCTTAAGGCAAAAATATGCATGCTTGCCACTTACATTTGCATAATGACACATAAAAACTAAACCCAATTTTTGGCTTAGATGTGAAGATCTAAGGTGGAAAAAGTCATTGCAAATATTTTCTAAATTGTATTATTTTTATATAATTCCTACATAAACCTTGATTGCATGGAACGAAGGCAAAGCAATTTATAAACATCAACCTAACTTGGTATTAAAAACATTTCCTGGGCAGCCCGGGTGGCTCAGCGGTTTAGCGCCGCCTTCAGCCAGGGGTCTGATCCTGAAAACCTGGGATCGAGTCCCATTGTCGGAGCCTCTGTGTCTCTCATGAATAAATAAATAAAAATCTTAAAAAAATAAAAACATTTCCTTTTTTAAAAAAATTTTTTATTTATTCATGAGAGAGAGAGAGAGAGAGAGAGAGAGAGGCAGAGACATAGGCAGAGAGAGAAGCAGGCTCCATGCAGGGAGCCCAACGTGGGACTCGATCCTAGGTCTTCAGGATCAGGCCCTGGGCTGAAGGTGGCACTAAACCTCTGAGCCACCCAGGGATCCCCCAACATTTCCAATCAAAATAGCTAACAATCACATCTAATTGTATGTTCTCTTGGTACTTCATAAAAGACAGGAAATATTAATAATTACTATACTTTTTATCATACTAATTACATATATAAATACATACATCTGTTTACAAATACAATTTTAAGGCCTAGGGTATTTTCAAATACAATTTTACCTTTTACTACATTGTAATATTATGAAAACTATATTTCCTTTAAGCAAATAAGATAAACTTACCCAAGAGCATTTTTTTGCTTTTCTCCAAAATCAAATGGAACAGTAATAACTACATCATTTGCATCTGAGCCCAATACAGAATGTGCTGTTTCTGTATATGAGAAAACATACAAATAAATTCCAATGACAAAAAAAAGTCATGATACTTTGCAGCTTTTTTTTTTTATTTTTTAAGTGGCTTATTAATTTGTGCCAATGATCTTCTCATTGTAAAGACTTTCCTATTCACCTGATTCCCCACCCACCCCACTCATTTGCTTCTCTGGATCTCTTAAAATGTGCAGAACTTTTTGTGGTTTTGGGTTTGTGGTCATGGGAACCAGGTACTTTCCAAAAAGCCTGGTTCTCAGGCTTCAAAAATTTCAACCACCTCCCAAATTAGACTGATTCTATTAAGAATGAGCTTCTAAAGCATCAGTGTGAAGACAAGCAGCATGTTAGTTCAACACATTAAAAGGCTACCCACAAATTCCTAATTCCAGAACTGAAGTAAGCCTGATAAATAATCTACTCCAGAATTTCCCAAGTTGCTCCACAGCACACCACTCAGCTTGGTGCCTTCATAGGAAGTGGTAATAAGCCAGACTGACTTAAACTGCCTAAATAAGTGTTCAAAGAGCACTTCACCAAGCTTATTCAGCCACTTCAGCTTAAGAAGGTGTGAAAATGCTAACCTGGCCCAACCCATTAATGTTACTTCTAAGGAAACCAAAGACAGGGAAGGTAGTCAATTAACCAAGGTCACAGGGCCAGGTAGTGGCACAGTCAGGTCTAGCACTAGGTCACCTGCATCTGCTCAATCACCCCACTTCTCTCCAAATCAAGAAACACCCCTAACTTTTTCTTAAGGTCAACTTTTAAAAGATCTCTTTGGCTCAATACCTTTCATCTTACTAAAGATCAGTCTGGCAACATCTTCTGGATTAACAAACTTTGTTTCTTCACCAGTATCCACTTCGTATCTTAACTTTCCATTTTTTTCAATGACCTGTAAAGGAAATTACGTGTTAAATAAGGAATAATTTTAATAAAAACACAAAGTTTCAAAATAATATAATAAGTTATAACCTTGGTAATTACTTTGTGTAAAAGAATAATAGAACCATACTCACTAAACATTTACTCTCCGTGATGTATTTCTGAGCCTGGGGATCATCAGAGCTGTCCATAAAGATAAAGACAGTCAAATATTAAAATAAGTATTGTTGATCCATAATATTTAAAGATTATGTATTTCAATACTACTAAACAAATATCAAAATACAAAATTAGTAAGTTGCTTAAAATTAAAAAATCATGATATAGACAATAGATTAAATGGATACAATATTTACAATGGTTATAGTAATTCTATTAGAGTATTAACCTTCACATTTGAAAATAAATAGTTCTTATTTGTTCTGATCTTATTATGAACAGATGCTATACAACTGAGGGTAATTTTCCATAATATCAATAACTTTATGTCATATACTCTTTCATCTATGATTTTGAAGACCCAATCACTGAGATGAAAAAGATAAAATCTATACTGTCCTATACAAAGTGGGCATTAAATGTGTATAGCAATGAAAAAATTACAATAGGTGTTATGTTGCTCAAAATACCAATTTATGCAGACTACAAAATGTTCTCACATGTATTACTTCACTTGATCTTCACAACTCTTAAGTGGGGTTAACTTGGCAGGTATTATTTTAGAGATAATAGGTTCATAGAGAGTCAACGACTTATAAGCTAATAAGGGGCTGAATCAGGATCCAATCTTCTCAGGCAGGCTCATGGTGTTTACACTTTACCAGCTGCTCCCATTAAGAAGGTAAATGACTTAAGTACTTCTGCCCCTTTGAGCAGTGACAGGAGTCTTTGATCCTTGGCTTAACTTCATCTAGAAATTAATGTTAAGCCCTTTCACTTAACCCTTCTTCCAACGGGGCTATAGCTGTTCTATTCAGAGACTAGTTTTAAGAGGAGTTGGAAAGTAATAGTGACTACCTGCTGCAGAGTTATTGAACATCTGAGGACTCTAACCCATGTAAGAGGAAGACAAAGGGGTTTGAGATGGACTAATACAGCTCAGAAATCTCTCAGAACACTTGCAGATTCGTCATACTTCCTTCTCTATTACCCAAAAACTGATAGAGAGGGAAATAGGTAAGGAGCTTGCCCAAAGTCACATGGTTAATTCATGGCAGAACGGATTGAAATCCAGATCTTTAATAGAAAGTTTAGTATTCTTGTCACCAAGCCTACACTTTCTCCCGTTTTAAAAATCCAGTATTTTAGACTATATCCTGGACAAATTATTTTCAGAGTAAGAAAAAAAAGATGAAGTATGTCCATACTAATTTTTTTGCACCAATAGGATTCCAGCGTGACACTTACCAGTTTTTGTCAGAACAGAATTTTAGTCAACCAGGACAATTTACCTTGTTCTCTGCAAACTATCTGTAAGCTATCTAAGACAATTTCCAAGGAAAGCCTTTATTATGGAATTTAAAGAACTTTTAGAAATGGGAAATTACTTCTCCATTGCCCTGCAAAAAGGGCCCTACTCTTGTGAGGACAGGAAGCACACAAAGCTCTAAGGGCCATATACACGCAAGACCCTGGAGATTTGCTAGTAAAGAAACAGAAAGCAGAGAGTGGAGGTGACGACAAATGGTCATGGATATCACCAGAAAGTAGCGGAATGACCCACAAGCACATACAAGTAAAAACTTTATTTGTCCATACCAGGATTTAATCACTTAACAGAAACACAAAGGATGGTGGGAAGTTGGCATACGCAGCACCTCATTTACATCATCATCTTCAGGAGGCAGAGTGTTAATCCCACCACTGTATCACCTCTACAAGCAATGCCACTTTCTGTTCCTCATCCTTCCTTAAATGTCTCTTGCACCGTCAGCAGGCTGTCGGACCTGGCACACATCAGCACTAACTTGCCACAGGGTCTTCTTCCCCGTTACTGTCATAAAACAGTGCCTTCCACATCTGAAAGCATTTTTATTTTTACATTCCTCTGTTCATTTGGCCCTCACAACACTCCTGTGAGGTAGGTAGGAGTTATTCGTTTCTCCCTCTGTAGGTGAGGAACCTGAGTCACAGAATGGTAAAATGACCTGCCAAAGGATGGGCAGGTAGGAATGGCTGGGCCTAGGGCTTAGGCAGGATTTTAGGACATGTTCTCATTCATATGACCCCCTCCTAATCTTTTGCCTCTTTTTCTGTTTATCTCATGAAGAACTTTCCCTTTAATTTTATTCTCACATTAAGGTTATTTCACCCAAAAGATATTCACAACCCTACCCCCAAGTTTAACTCCACTTTTGTTCTTTAGCACTTCTCTTATCGCAAATTAATCCCTGCATATTTACTTTGCTATCATTAAGAGATTAATATAGTACGGGCCTACTCTCCTTCAAGTATTTCCCTGTTTTTCCAGAAAGTCTACATATCTACGTTAGTGTTATCCAGTCGTAACTGACACACATCCCTCCACATAAAGGCCTAAAACAACTGAGAAAAATGCACGCACGCACACACACAGACATATATATCCATTTCACTGTCTTAATATATGGTTCTTTAAAGCAAGGAACGTATGTATGGTGTGGTGCTTATTTAAGCTGAGTATATTGATAAATATTAATACCACAGGATGCTTCCTTAAAATACAATTGTTACCAGGATTTCAAACGTACAACATGTGGCTATGAACTGAAGACACTGCAATTAAAATTTCACTTTGTCCTTTATAACACTTATAGAATTTTTTTTAGAACTGGAAGGTACTAGAAAAGCCATCTAGTACAAACCTCTCATTTTAAAGAAACTGAGGCACAAGAAGGGCACATCATCTGCCCCATGTAACAAATTGTGACAGGGTTATTAGAACCCAGTTCTGAGTCCAGTGTGTTCTATCACACCAGCTGCCTTCTACATTCATCATCTGTTCATCAGAGCGGCTTGCTTGCTTGCCATCCATTCATGGTTCCAGGTGCATTCCCACTGTTGTTCTATTTCTCTATCTATCTGTATTGCCAGCTTTTAGGTAAGCACCCAAGCCTACAAAATATAAACAAAACCTCTTCAAACATGCCTGCATTTGTCTTTGTTTTAGCCTGTAGACTGGAGGAAAAGCCTTTTAAATTCCAAGGCTCCTATCTGTATTTCCTGAAAGTACTAAGTAAATTACTTAAAAGCTTTACTTAATTTAATAATGGCCAGTAATGGCATTCCTTCTAAAGTAAGTTGGAAGTATAGCTCAACACCTTCCTATCTCCTAAAGGAAGTGTGTGTGTTCTGGGCAGGGAGAGAGGTGTGTTTGTTGAGGGCTTTGTGCTTAAAAGGAGTTATCTATTGCAGGCAGTCTTTATCCGCATCATCCTCAATTGTTGCCAAAGCTGTCCTCTTCCACCATATGCCATTAACAAGGTGAACTTTTGTCTACATCATATGAAAAAAAAATGACTTTGGAAAGTTCCCTAGAAGGAAAGTTTCCTAGGATTCACTTTCTGTAACATACTAGACAGAAAAAAGGCTAGGGAAAAAGAATGAAATTAGCTAGAAGAAATTGGAAAACAGATTCTAAATTGTTTCCACATGTTGTTCAAATGACAACCTAAAGATATGTAATTATGGACACAGAGGGACCCAAATGATATGGAATGCAAAGAATTTACTTACATTTAATATTTTATAGAACAGCCAATACCTCATTATATTGAAGATTATCAATATGAATCATAACACACAACTGTGGCTCCCTGTCCGTTCTGAATTATACCCTTATAGTGATAAGTCATTAAGAACTAGTAAAATGGGAGGGCATGATGGTTTGATCATTGAGTGCTTACCAGTAGGTATGTCACAGACACAGCAGTGAAAATATGAGATAAAGGTACAAATACATGTATCTATATTAGTCTAATAAGTTATAGAGAAATTTTAAAAAATGAAGATCTTACAAGAAGCAGTCAAGTTAAACTAGTAAAGATTCAAGCAATGAGGTCATGGTATACACCATAATGCTGTATCTTGTCAACTAATGTGCCTCACCCGAGCCTTACCTCGGCCAAGGTCATATGTATCAATAACTTACATGTATATAAGTGTGTAGTGCTTTTAGACTTTTAAACCCTTTCACATCTATTAGCCATTTGATCCTCACAACAACCCTGTGAGGTAGGCAGGTCAGGAGTTATTACCTAGCCCCCATTTTACAGATGAGGAAACTGGTGTAGAGGTAAACTAAACTGCCTCACATCAGTAGCAAAGCCACAGCTGACCAGCTCTCTGGCCTTGGCTCCATCTGTTTTCTATGAGACCACTCCTCATATATCCAAGAGGTCTTTCGATTAGAGAAGCTTGGGAAAAGCAACTAGCACAGATCTTCCTGCTACTCTGCATATTAAATGGTTCATCCACTCTTTTTTTCCAAAGGACCTGTGGAAGGAGCCAGGGGACCAAAAGGCAGGTGTTGGAACTGGGCTTCCCCAGTTTAGGAAATAGACTCTTCTGTAACGAGTTCCTAACTTTTGGTATTTGAAATTAATCTTTGAAGCAATTTTTCAAGCCCTAGCTGAAAAGCACCGGTGGCCTCTTCCACTGCTGTTGCCAAGCGTCTGACTGCGATCACAGCATCCCTGCGGAGCTCGTTGGCAGTGTCTTGCTGAGCACTGGCCTCCTCACCAATAGCAATCAGCCTGTCCAATTTTTCTTCCTCACGCTTTGAAAGTTCTCGTGCCAACCTCCTGTTTTCTGCCAACTCAGCCGCAATAGTCCTGGCCACTGACCGCCTTCTTCGCCTTGCCCACCTTGGAGGGGGCTCACTGGTCAAGGGCCTATCCCCACCAGAAACAAAAGGAACTCTGGAGGAAGAGGCCGGAGGCCGCTGTGTGGAGGCCACCCCAGGAGTGTTTCGGCTGGTACTGGCGCAGGGACTGGGCTCACCGGACACACCCAGTCTGGTCATGGGGCTGCTCTGACAGGGAGCAACTGCACCTCTGAAAAGGTGGTGGGAACTGCTGTAGCTGGGGGTCCCTTGAGAGCACCCTGAAAAACAAAGCAACAATGTTGCAAAGAGGACATTCCTGCTAAGGGAATGCTTGGAGCCAGCAGCGGAGCTGAGAGACAATTATAAAACTCTGGTAGTTTCTGAAAATGCCTCTTTCCACAAGGGTCTGGGAAGATTTCAATTCCTTGATCTGGACACTTTGGCCTACCGTCTTACCTCCAAAACCTCCCCTCTGCCTTCCCTGAACCCCTTTACAGGTAGCCAGACAACCCAATCTCTGGTCACAAATTTCTAAGTACCCACTATAAATAATGCCAAATCGTTTGGTTCTAAAGAATACTTCTTCCATGTTGAAAAAGCTCCAATATCTTATATACCTAGAATCATTGCTTTTGAAAACCTGGAGCCCTTTATCTTACCAGAAGGCTTAAAAAACACAGGGCATGGGGCAGAAATAGAGACAATGCTGAAGAGAACACCATCCAAACATATACTGCTGTTTAGAACCAAGTGACTCTGGCACCCCAATCCTTCACATGCTTGGGAGTTACCTGCACCCGAGGATTCATCCCAGGAGTCCTCAAGGTCACTGGTTTCTCGCATCTGGTCACTGATTCTCAGTTGACAATCCTCATCTGATTCCTTAACTGTTTTCAAGATAGGCTGATGGTCTGCTGCCTGAGTCCTTTTTGCTCTGAGAATGCTGGCTCCCTCTTCCCCTGGGGTGTCAGAGGCCACTAAGTTCTGATCACAGTGCTTGGCCCAAGCAGTATCCTCCATTAAGTTGTCTGGGTCAGTCACTATCTGATTTCGGAGAAGCTGATCCAACGTATCATAAAATGGACAGTGTGGTGGCTCACCCATACTTGTGGCATGGGCAACATACGCCTTTAAATATAATGCCTTCAGAACTTTAAACTTGGAGCGGCACTGACGTTCGGTGCGGCGGAAGCCTTCCTGCTGCATTCGCTTAGACACAGCCTGATAGACATCTGCATTGTGATGCACAGTCTGGAGGCGCTGGATATACTCTGCCTCGCCTAGTATGGAGAGAAGAGTTCGTGTCTCCTGTCTGGACCACCGGATGCCCGCACTGCTATTGGAACTGGCCATAGTGGACTGGGAAGGAAGGCTAGCTGCAGGAAGGTCCTGGGCAGCAAGGTCAAGTCTGAAGGTGTGGGGAAGCTCTGTGTGCTCTCAATGTACTTCCAGGAGCCAGCCGATTCTTCCCTCTCAGGGCTAATTGTTGAGAAGCCAGGTCCAAGGACCGCATTTCTGGCTGGAAGGCCACAGGGGAATGAGAGTTACAGGGAGGGTGTAAGGATAACTGTGGCAGCAAGTTAAATGGTGCTACCTGTAAGTAGGGTGCAAACAGGCTGGATGCCAAGACTAAAAGAGCCCAACTGTGAGTTCGCCTGGGATAGGTACTGGACCAAAGGCTGAGACGGGCCTTACTGGCTTGGTAAAAGGGGACCGGCTCCTCCACAAAAGAGAGGGTGCTTCTAAGGCCGAGACTGGATACAACTGTATATCCGTAAAAATCACATTGTCTTTTAAGTAGACTGAGGGAGGAATATCTGGACTGTGAGGCAGCTCACTTTAGAGAAGTGCTAGCAGGACCATGGTTGAACAGCAAGTCTGAAGGGCGCTCATACTTTGCCAGCCTTGGCCTAAGTAGCATGCTTTGGCTACATATTACCATCTGTCACCATTGCACTTTGTTAAAAGATAACTTTTAGAGTCAGAAAAGCAAACTTAAATTGTTCCTGATAATACAAAGATTTTACATAATGTGGCAGAAGACAATTGTATCATTACTCCAATCATCTGCCCTAAAGTAGTAACATAAAACAGGGCTACCAGGAGATAGATCTATGGAAATATGCTGCATTTTGATTGTACCAACATCAGTATCCTCGTTGTGATACTATAGTTTTGCAAGATGTTACCAACGAGAGAAAGTGGTAAATCTAGTAATATATTGGATCTTTTTGTATTTCTTATAACGGTATGCAAGTCTACAATGATTTCAAAATAAAAAGTTTAATTGCAAAAAATCCTCTATTGCTGGCTGCTTAGAGTGAGTACAGCTTCAAAGCCCATTTAGAGCTCCCTGCTTTTTTAGGGTTTTATAACTTGCAAATTTTTGACACCAGCTAATTTATTTTCAATATGCTCAATACTCAGTTTTATCAACACATAAATGGATAGAGGAGTATATTTATCATCAGAAAAATTTAAATTCTCTCCACAGTATTATTGTTTTTGACTTAATACATAAATACCCTAAGAAAAAAATAAATATCAAGTTCAATTTAACTAAATACAGATAAAGGATAATAAAAAATATCTATATATATAAAAGAAATAAATATTACATTTAACCCATAACTCCCAAATCCTAAGATCAACACGGGACATTTATACTTAAATTCTCAACCGAACAAAGAAGAAAGGAAAAAACCTGGGGCTAAGGGTTAGAAGTCCTGACCTGCAGTCCTTTCTAGTTCACTCCCCACACCCCTCCGCAAGTGAGCAATAGCATAACTTCTGTGCCTTGATTTTCTCCTCTACAAATGGGGAGGAATAAAACCTGCCCTACCAATCTTCTAGGGATTTGAGAGGATTAAATAATAGATGTGAAAGCACTTTGAAAATTTAAAAACACTGTAGCAAGTATTACTACTGCAGTGAAAATGAAAACCTCTAATTATTATGGTAATCTATAATTTGAGGAGACAGAAGTCTGGAGAAGGAAGCCTCTTTAATCTTTTAATTAAAGTTACAACACATGATTAACCTGATTCTTAAGATGTTAATTAAGCTGTTTCTCTAATGATTAAATTTGTAAGCCAACTGGAAAAGTTAGTTCCCAGAAAGTGTCACAAAAGGACCTGAGGAAGAGAATCAGTAGCTTCTATACAAACTATGACCAATTGTTACATATTTTGCAAAATTCAACAGTGCAGAAAATCATCAAATTCCCACAAAAATCTTTTAAGTTCCCCCAGTAATGTAAAAAGGTAAAAAGTCCAAATTACTATTTCTAAGTGAAACATATTATCAAACTACAGAAATGTTGGCATTTATCAATAAAAAGAGACCTCTCGGCAAAAGACAAATTCCTGAATGAATCCCATCCTCAAAAAGATACAACACTAATTATTAAATGAAAGAGCTTACTGGGATAATCTCTGAAATGACTTAATCATAGAAAGCAACAACAACAACAAAAAACCACACTGGTGTTTCTAGTTTCATTTCACATTATGCTTAGAATGCATAAACATTCTTAATTTCCATATGTAAAAGTATTATTTTATTCCATACCTTCTGCCAAGGATCTGCTTTACTTTCATTACTGTATTTGAAATATTTCTTATTCTACTTTGTTTTGCTGCCAATCCAACAACCTGAAAAAGAGTACCATATTACAATGATGTAATCTTACTTATTTTAAAGTACAAAAATAAGGGGAATAGTACCTCTTCATTTTCTGTGTAAGCAACAACAGCTGGAGTAACTCTGTCACCTGCATCATTTGCAACCACATCAGCCCGGCCATCCTGGAAAAAAAAAGCACAAGGATATTAGGTCTTTTGAAACACACACACACACACACACACACACAGAGTCTCATCAGGCATATGTGGGCCAGTGTTATCTTGCCACATCTGTAGAAAGAAAACTGATGTTATCAATATTTTAAACTTGTGGATTTAATTGCCATTATTAATTTCCTGGATTTTACATAAGATCAACATTCCATAAAGAACTGCCTCAGTTTTTCAATCTGCTCTGCGTAGTCAATCATTGGGACAAACATAATGACCTCCTTGTATACAATAAGATGCCTTATTACATCACCCTTCCTAGTTTTCTTCCTTGCCTGACAAACATTATCTTTCTTCCTTTTCCTACGTATGATTAAGAAGCACTAAATCCCTTTGGTTTTTCCAAGTCACTTGACATTGGATTCAAGACTAACATCAGGGGAGCTCATTATTATTGTTCCTTCCGCCTCCCCACTGATGGGAGGAAGGCTACAATTTTCGTTAAGCTCTCTCGTTCGAGAAAGGTCAAGCCAGTAAAGCACGCACCACCAACTGGCGGGATTAACAACCCCAGGTCCAGACCTCCACCACGCAGTCCTTTCCTGACATTCGAAAAACCTCCGGTCTGGGACGTTCAGGCCCACCTCCGGGCCTCCAGGGGCCCTGTCGTCCCCGGGCCCGCCTCCCCTCCCGGCGTCCGCGAGGTCCTCGGGACCCCCGCGGCCTCCCGCGGCGCTGCCGTCCCCGGGCCCGTCCCTCTGGCGGCCTCCCGCGGCCCCGACGCCCCCGGGGCTGCCCGACTCGGAGCCCCAGTGCCCACGACGGCCCCGAGATCCCTCCGGGCCTGCAGAGGCCCTGGCGTCCCCGGGCCCGGCCCCCTCCCCCGCAGGCTCCCGCAGGCTCCCGCAGGCTCCCCGCAGGCTCCCCGCGGCCCGGACGTGCGCGGACGTTCCCGGATCCCGGGCCCCGGCGCCGCCACGACCCTTTCCGCAGGGGCTGCGGGGGACCAGGCCGGGTCCGCCCGCCCTCCGCCTCCAAACTTCCCCGCGCGACCTTCCTAGGCCGGCGACACGCTGTTCGCAGCCCCGTAGACCGGAGGACTCGGCCCCGCGGCCGGAGAACGGGGTGGCCGGCAGCCCAGACCCCAGCTCCCCCGGTACCTCACCTTATAGACGGCCACACAGGCTGAGGTGCAGCCAAGGTGAACCCCGATGGCCGCCATGAGGCGGCAGAGAAGGCGGCAGCAGTAGCGAGGGGTCCCCCTGTGGCACCAGCTTCGGGCCTCGGAGCAGCCCCATCAGGCACCGCGGAAACTTCACGTTCCCGCCCGCCCACTGCGTCCGCTCCATCCGCCGCGGCCTCCCGCGCCGCCACCAATCAGCGCGAAGGTTTCGCCTTTCCTCCCGGACTGTCGGCGAATAGCTTCACTGGGTCCTCCCACCCCCGCCCTGCCGGGGCCGCAGCGCGTGTGCGGCGGTGCGCACGCGCCCGTCGGGGGGGCCTGGAAGGGATCTCTTCGCTCCGCCCCCTGCGGAAGCCAATGGGAACTCAGGATTGAATTGCGTCATTCGCCCTAGCAACTCCCGGCAGATTTCCTCCCCCGCCTCCCCGGGACACTCGCGCGCCTCCAACGCGTCCCGGAACGGCTCCGGGCTACATCGCAGCGTGGCTGTTGGTGGGCGCAGGTGGCGGGGCGTCCTGCGCGGCTGGCTCAGCATGTGGTGCACGGGCCCGGCCGCAGTGGTGGCCTTTTGTGCCGGGCTTTGGGTCTCGAACCCGGGGCTGGCGCTGGGCCACGAGGCCGGGGAGAGGCCAGGGGCCGACTGTGAAGGTGAGCGGTGTGAGCCCTGCTTGCGTGACAGTGGCACCGCGCTGCAGCGCAGCTGTTGTCGGCTTTGGCTTCTCCTGGCCCTGGCTATAAATAACATTAGATTCAGGAAATGCAGGTCCGCGGCCCTGGCTTCCCATCGCCTTCTTCCAGTCCTGGGCAAAAGTTCGAGCCGGGCCCGGTGACGCCTTGAGGCCGCGTTCTGGTCTATTAAACTGCTGCGGTCAAAACTGGAGAGTTTGGATTTGGATTAGATGTTGTGCAGACGCTACTAGCTTCTGAAGACCCTGGCGCTCCATCAGTGATGCTGTTGCTGGCGGGCGAATCCGGCCTCTCCCTGCCCAGGAGATGTCTTTCAAATTTAAATTTGTTTGACTCCCAAAAGAAAAAACAAGTTGTCTGTAATTGAGTTGAGGTGCCATAAACAGAATAAAACTAACGTTTGTTAGAACTTTACAGAGTCAAGTTGCTTTACAAAGCAGTACGTTGATTCAAGAGGAATACCCAGCAATGATTTCTTTCCAGTTCGCAGAACCTCAGCTGTGCATTTGCAATCAGAACACTTGGGTTTAGGTTCCACCAACTCTTCTGGCTCTGAGCCCCCAAACCTCTTGCTTGCAAAATCAGCGTGATTATACCTACCTCAGAGGGTTGTTAACAAGGTCAAAGAAGATAGCTATGCTAGCCCCTTCCTCCTGGACTGCTGTAATAACCATAGCTCATTCACCAAAACAATTTATGTAAGTGTATATCCTCCTCACCCTTGTGTGATCTTGGGACTCTATCCCTACTTAACCAGAAACTGTAGGTTCACAGTATACATTGAATAACTGGATGAGTGAAGTTTGTATAATAACTTAATGAAGTGCTAAGAATTTGGAGTCCAGTTTTCTACCAGCCCTACAATAATTAAACTTTCTCTCCAGAAATTTGAAATACCCACACGATGTCATTTTTAAACTTTCTTTAGATATATTTATTCAGCTAAGTTATAATTTTGTTTAAAGAATCTTATAACTGCATGCTATACATTTAAAGCAGAATTTGTGAGATAAACAATTGATCTGATTACTCATTAGTAGCAGTTTCTCCAGCTACTACCTAAAAACATTTCAGAAAAGCCAGAGCATCTCGATGTGAAGCTTATGCCATCTTTCTTAGATTTATTACAGCATATTGTGATTATTGCATGTTTGACTAGACCTCATTGTCTACTGTCCTCCCTCCTCTTGCTCACTCTGCTTCTACCACCCTGGTGCCCTGTCTTTGGACCCACCAAGGACTTCCTGCATTAGAGCCTTTGCACTTCTCCCCTCTGCTGGGAGAGTTCTACCCCAAGTAGTCCACTCGTGGTTTTCGCTCCCATTCTTTTTTTTTTTTTTTTTTAAGATTTTATTTATTTATTCATGAGAGACACAGAGAGAAAGAGAGGCAGAGACATAGGCAGAGGGAGAAGCGGGCTCCATGCAGGGAGCCCGATGTGGGACTTGATCCCGGGTCTCCAGGATCACACTATGGGCTGAAGGCAGGAGCTAAACCGCTGAGCCACCCGGGCTGCCCTTCGCTCCCATTCTTAAGGTTTCTGCTCAAGTACCACTTTATCCACTTTTTCCTTAACTACCCCTTTTAGGGTAATACTATTTATCTTGTCACTTTCTACCCCCATTATGTTGCTTTTTCTTCACAGCCAGGAGATTCTTCTATTTATTCCCTGGAATGTAATCCTTGAGGGTATGGACTTTCTTTTTCAACAACCTAGAACACTGTCTGGTGCCTACTAATTGCTCAATGAATGTTAAAAACACAAATGACAGGCTGTTGTATTTAATGTTCTGTTCCTATTAATAGCATTAGGAATGAATAGGACTTTGAGCTCCAAAAGACATGACTGATCCTCTAGCTGAAAACAGCTATAAGCACTGGATAAAATAAAAAAATGTAAAAAAAATATTTTTAAGGTTTATTTATTTTTGAGAGACAAGGAGAGACACTGTGAGTGGGCGGGGGGGCAGAGGGAGAGAGAGACCAGAAAACATTCCCCTGAGGAGCCCCCCTCAGGGCTCTATCCCTTGACCCTCCGAGATGAGAACCTGAACCACAATCAAGAGTCAGACGTTCAACCAACTTAGCTACCCAGACACTCCTAAAAATAATTTTAAGAGTAAGTTAGTAAGGCATAACATTATCAAGGCCAAAAATAAAGGTAAAAGTGGAAACTCAAAGAGGTAAAAGCTGGTAGATGGCTTTTGCCTTGAGGGCATTTGTTATCCAGGCGATCTGAATTTAGGTTTGGTAAAATCAAGAATAAAGATAAAGCCCAGGACCTTCCCAAGTTAGGAGTATAATATAGGTTTCCCCCCAATTAATTTGAAACCCCAAAGAGCTACACCTCCATTATAAAATGTGACCTGGAAATAACCACAGCTCTACCCTCATCTTTAGAGAGTAAAATTAAGTGTGGTACTTGAACTTTGTACCAAAAGGGAAAACAAAAATGTTTCCAGATAACTCCTAATCACAAGATATCCCACATAGGCATTGAGGCCCAAAGGCACACAACTTGAAGGGTCCAGAACATCTCAAACTGAAGTTTTAGTTTAAAGGGATTTTAAGCAGACATCAGCAAAAATTGTTCTTACCTGTAAGAATCCACCTTTAACCCAGTCTGCAAATAATTCTCACAGAGTCTAAGAAATAAAGCTCACATTCAGAAAGTTCTGGCACTCACAGGACAGAAGGGCACCATAAGTGACAGCCAGTTGAACTAGTGGCAGAGACCAGAGAAAAGGCTTCAGGTACTGGAATTATCAGACACAGAATAGAAAATACATTTATTATGTTTAAAGAAATGAAGGAAGGGATTGAAAAATATGAAAATGGGGCAAAAGACTCTTAAAAATGTCCAACCATATTTGGAAAAGAACCAGATTAAATGGCTACAAACAAATTAATAGTATTAACAGCAGATTACATACAGCTGATAAAAGAATTAGGAAGAAGGTTGAAGAAGTTGTCAAGAATGAATCACTAGAGAGAAAGAAGAAGAAAAAATTAGAAAACCTTAAATGCAGCCAGAAGAAAAATTCTGATGACCTTCAAGTTAGACTGTCAGATGATTCAATAGTGAAAGGCCCAAAGTCACACAGCTAGTAATTTGGACGCAGGGAGTCTGGTTTCAGAATCCAAGCACTGAATTATCACCTATATTGCTTCTTCAGTATAGTGTTGGGAACTAAATCATTTAAGGAAATATTAAAAATAAAATCAGAAAAATTAAGTGGTATACAAATTATTCAAGATCTGACTATTCTTAAACTCCTAAACTCCTTATAACAACATGTGTTATGTTCTTAGGTAGCAATTCTCCTCTAGTCCTGGTGTCACCAAGATTAATCTGTTGTCTTTTTTATTTTTCCTCCAAAATCAAACAGATAATGTGGGACTGATTTCGGTGTGAGAAGATGTGGATGGAACTGTTGAAAATAATATTTCTAGCTCACTGCCAGTTTAATTATTCCACTAACCTGACTTTAAACGTTTATCATTATCTTTTTGAATAACTTGTAGCTCTTTTCCTGCAGGTGGCATTATTATATTTTCCAAATCCTATTTTCTCCTTTTGGGCTCTGGCTAATAATTGCTTAATTGATGTGTGATTTCACTTTAACATTTTTTTTTTTTTTTTTTCACTTTAACATTTTAAATTCAATTTCATTAATATTACCAAATATTTTATTGAGCATACTGGGGATTTCTGTGATGGTCGAAGATATTGTGGTGAGTTTTTAACATCAATTAGGAAATACTTCAAACATACAGGAACATTTTTTATGACATATACCTAGCATCTAGATTAACTGTTAATATTTTGCCACATTTGCTACTATTCTCTTTCTTTTTTTTTTTTTTTTTAATTTTTATTTATTTATGATAGTCACAGAGAGAGAGAGAGAGAGAGGCAGAGACATAGGCAGAGGGAGAAGCAGGCTCCATGCACCGGGAGCCTGATGTGGGATTCGATCCCGAGTCTCCAGGATCGCGCCCTGGGCCAAAGGCAAGCGCCAAACCACTGCGCCACCCAGGGATCCCTATTCTCTTTCTTTAAAAAATAAAATAAAACACTTGAGCCACTGTTTTCTCTCCATTTCCAGGACAAATGTCTGTTCTAAAGTTAATGTGTGCTGCTTTTCCATTTTTGAAGAACTTTTACTATAAATGTGTGTATCCACAAATTATGTAATTTTTTGGATCTTAGATGTATATAATTGTACATTGTACATATTCACTTGCAACTTTTTTCACTCAACATTATATTGGGGCATTTATATACATTGAGAACTATAGATGTAGTTCATTCTTTTTAACTTGCCTATACAATTCCACTTTCTGAGTGAAATGCAACTGTTCTCTCTTGGAGGTATGGTTAGGTTCTTCCCACTTTTACATAATTTGAAACAATGGTGCTCTGAATATTCTTATACATGTCTCCTAGAGCACATATATGATGATTTTTCTAGGTCATAGAAGAAGAATTTCTGGATGAGATGTTATATGCATTTTCAACTTAACTCTTCTCTTTTGGACTGTGGGATTATTTTTTATAGATATACAGGAGCTCTTTTATTCAGCCAAAAAATATATATTTCATACCCAATCTAGGTACGTTGTTGAGGACAGAGCAATGTGGCTTAAGTGGGAGAGGTGACAGAAGCTGAGGTGTGAGAAACTGTGAGAAGTCAGGTCATCAGAGACCATGGGACAATCTAAAGACTGGATCAGACTCTGGCTGATACAGAAAGGAAAAAAAAAAAAAACCACAGGAGGGTTTTGAGCAGGTGAAGTAGCATAATCTGACTTTCATTTTTAAATAATCTGATTAGAATGTTGGGAATTTAGTGGGTCAGATTGTTGTAATCTGACCAAGATACCCTAATGCTGCAGGAGAAAATATGAAAACATCATAAAGGAACCAAGAGCTGACAAGACAGAAAGATTCACTAGGGCAAAATTGAAGGGGAAGAAGCAATCCCAAATGGCAAACTGAGTTTACACTCATTTTGCCCGGGTGACACTGGCCAAAGTAAAGATGATGTTTGGTATGAAGGAGATGGAAGGCAAAGCCTAAGACTTGTTTCAAGTGGGGAGTCTACTAGGACACTCTTCTCTGTTAACCTGGAATTCCCAAAGGGTTACTCCCTCAGAGTAAGGTTGAATGAGCCATAAACCTAACCCATCCCTGCCCACAGGGGTCTCTAAGGAAAATTTCCTTGACAGTGAGCAGAATAAAAAGAATAAATACATTTCTGAGAGTATAACCACAAGATGTCCTCACTTGGATTTACAGCTAAAATTCACAAAAAAATATCAAGCTGTCAGTTTCATTTAAACTAGTCCCTGGCTAGTAACTCCTAAGCCTGAAAAAATACAGACACAAATCCTTTATGGAAATAAAGCATCTTCACTTTAGGCCTTAATGATCTCCACAAATACATTTCAAGTGACTGTAAGTATCATGCAGGACAAATAAGCAAGCAGACAAAAAATTTCAAATAACCAGGTAACAAAGGGAAGCAAAGGACTCTGTTTTTCACAACAAATCTTTTATAACTCACTGACTTTAAACTAGGTGTGGGGGAGTGAGGGAGAGGAAGAGAAAAGAGACTTGGAAACCGCAGCATAAAGAATTTTTGAGTGTTTTTTTTTAAAGAGGAGTGGGGAAATGGGGTGGTATTTGATGGTGGCGGGTGGGGAGATGGGGAAGATGTGGTGTTGAGAGAGCTTTCTATTGTTTCTGAGATGTGAGAAGTAACAGTATGTTGTGGGCTAATGGGGAACAAGATGGGAGGGAGAGGGCACAAGTGTAGGAGCAGGGGTTTGATAGGATCTCCTTAGCAAGTGGAAGGGTTGTCAGTCATCATATTCCGTGGTAAATTGTCTTTGTACTATTTACTGACAAGTAAATTTTTATCCTCTATTGATTTTTAGCATCACTTCCATCCTTTACCAACCTCTTCGAGATTTGTGCATTTGTTTCTAGCCCAGTTCTATTTCTGTGACATTCCCACACTGTTTTCAATGCCATCACTCTAGAACTAAATCTTGATATCTGATAGTGTCCACTCCTCAGACTCCTTTTTATTTTCTTCTTCAAACATTCCTTAGCTTTCATTTGCTCTTGTTTCTTCATGTGTATTTTTAAAAAATATTTTATTTATTCATTCATGAGAGACAGAGAGAGAGAGAGGCAGAGACACAGGCAGAGGAAGAAGCAGGGTACTCACAGGGAGCCCGATGTGGGACTCGATCCTGGAACTCCAGCGTCACGCCCTGACCCAAAGGCAGATGCTCAACCACTGAGCCATCCAGGCGTCCTTTATGTGTATTTTTGGACCAGGTTGTAAAATCTATAAAAGTTCTATTGGGGTTTTAAAAAATATTTTATTTATTCATGAGAGAGAGAGAGAGAGAAAGATTGGCAGAGACACAGGCAGAGGGAGAAGCAGGCTCCATGCAGGCAGCCTGCTGATGCAGGACTTATCCAGGAACTCAATCACTACCTGAGCCAAAGGCTCAACTGCTGACCCACCCAGGTGTCCCTGTCTGACACATATCTTTATTAATCTAAATAAACTGCTTATAATTCTTTTTCAGTTTTGCATTTTTATTATCTTTGGAAAATGAAGTTTTAGATTTATTACACCCACATCTGTCTTCTGCACACACATTCCCCCATTTTACATGCATTTATATCACCATTTGGGTTAAAAATAAACTTCAGGATTTATATTGTTGTGCCCATGTCATTATTATTCAGAAGTGAGTTACCTAGTGCACCAGGATTTCATCTTTCATGTACATCTTTCTCCCCTTGAATTAAAACTTGCCAGGGGGTCCCTGGGTGGCTCAGCGGTTTAGTGCCTGCCTTTGGCCCAGGGCGCGATCCTGAAGTCTTGGGATCGAGCCCTGCATCAGGCTCCCTGCATGAAGCCTGCTTCGCCCTCTGCCTGTGTCTCTGCCTCTCTCTCTTCTCTATGTCTATTGTGAATAAATAAATAAAATCTTAAAAAAAAAAAACTTGCCTTAATTTTTTCTCTGGTTTTGTTCCAATCATTAATTGATCATATCATATATGTATGTCATATATACATATACATATATACACAGCTGAAAATCATCTCTGAACATGTTAGCCACATCAGGTAGTCTATTAGTTTGATTTTCTGCTTGGTAACATAATTCCTGGGACTCTCTGTGTCCTGTTCCAACCTGGACAGGCATCTTTCCAGCCTGCTATGTGGCTGGCTTCCTATGGTTCACTCCCCTCCCCTCCAGGGAATTTCCTTGGCCTCTTTGTTGTGTTTGAGCCTTTGTTTCCTGGAACCCAAGGCATTCCCTTGATTGCTTCATTCTTCCAGTTTGGTGAAGCCTACTGTCCTGAAAAACAGTGCATGATAATATAATTTTGAGATCTTGAATGTTGGAAATGACTTTATTTACTTTTACATTAAAATAGCTTACCTGCTTATAATTTTTTTTTTAATTTTTTTTTATTTATTTATGATAGTCACAGAGAGAGAGAGAGGCAGAGACACAGGCAGAGGGAGAAGCAGGCTCCATGCACCGGGAGCCTGATGTGGGATTCGATCCCGGGGCTCCAGGATCGCGCCCTGGGCCAAAGGCAGGCGCTAAACCGCTGCGCCACCCAGGGATCCCCAGCTTACCTGCTTATAGAATTCTTGGTCAAAAATATTTTTTCTGTAGAATTTTGATGATATTAAGTCATTTTCTTATAGTTTCCAGTGTTAGCAAATCTATTTCATAACTGTTTCACTCTATTTCATACTGTTATTAGAGCTTTTTTAGATTTCAGAATTATAGAATCTTTTCTTTTTTACAGGTGTTCCAAAGTTTCTTGATTTTTGTGTTTTGGTATAAATCTTTTTCAATTTTGTGGGTCTACCAATCCAGATATTCATGTCTTCTGCTAATGAAAATATTCCCTATTTTGGTTCTTTGGCAATTGCCTCTTCTATCTTTCTGAAGCTTGTATTATTTAGGTATTTGTCTTCCTGAATTTCTCAAATTTTATTAATCATTTTCAACCTGTTTGTTTTGTGGTCTACTTCCTGGTGATTCCCCGCCCCTGCCCCTGCCCCAACTTGATCTCCTCAATAAATCTGATTGACTTTTCTCTTTAATTCAGCAATAATATTTTTAATTACCAAGCGTTCTTACTTGTTATTTGATTGTCTGAATATTATTTGGTTTATCACTTAAATTTTTTTCCTTGCTAAGAACTTATCTTTATTAGTTTCATTTTATCTTTACTTTTTTGTACTTAGTTTGTATGGTTTTATTATCTAACAATTTCTATATTCTTTTGGTTTATATAGTTATATTTTTAAAACAACTTGAATGCTTTCTCATTAATTTTCTATTTTTTTCTTTTGAAAGATACATACTTATTTATGAATTTCTTTGTAAGTACTGCTTAACTGAAGTCCTTTAGTTTTATATATAGCATTTTTACTGGAATTAAGTACTAAAAATTGCATTCTGTTACTACTTTTTCTGTGACCCATGGGTTACTTAGAAGTGCGTTATTTTAAACATTTCCGGGTGTAAGGAGGGCAGACACTGAGTTGGATCATATTAGTTTTGTTACTCATTTCTAATTATGTTCAGGGAATGTGGCCTGCTTAGTACAGGTTTTTTTGTGCTTGTTGAGCACTGCTTTTTGACCCACTACCTGGCAAATAAATGTAAATATTCCATATTTTCTTGAAAAGAATGTGGATTCTCTAACTTGGGGGAGAGGAGTTCCATATGTTACAAGGTCAAACTTGTGAATAGTGCTTAAATGTTTAATGTCGTTATTAACTTTTGGTTGAGTTGATCAAATAACTGCTGTGAAAGTGTTCAACCATCTATTGTTATTGTGAGTTTGTCAATTTCTCCTTATAGTTCTATCAGAATTTTTTATATTATTAGGCTATGTTATTGACTGTCCATTAGTTTGGAACATTTCTTTTTGATATTTCTGGTAAATGGTTCAGATTGATTGGTAGTGATTATTGTTATGCTCAAAAATGCTTTACAGAACTAAAGCAGATTTTGGTTAGCATTTTCCAGGCATATCTTTTTATTTTTAAAATCTCCTTAATGTTGTTTTTTGTTTTTTCAACCTTTTGCTATATTCTCACTCTTTATATGACTCTTATAAATAGCATATAATTGAACATTTAATAGTTCTACTCTGAAAAATACTGTTCTATAACTGCAAGCTTAATACATTCATACTTATTGAAATTAATGATATAGTTGGGTTTATTTTTCCCACTTAATTTTGTAGTTTAAAAAACACTTATTGTGCTTTTTTTTCTTTCTTTTTCTAGTCTTTTCTGCCTTCTAGTGAACTGATAATGTTTTAACAATCCCTCCCCAGGCCCTGCACAAATACCCATCTCAAAGTAATGTTTATATTTTTTAGTTATTACCCTGTCATTGTTAACATGGTTAATTGGCTAAAAATTATTATGACTTAACAGTAATGTTTCTCCACCCTCTTCTGGATGATAAGGGATCTTAGAAGTTTCATGTGAATTCTCCTTTATTTCCCATCTTATGTGTTTGGATTGTCCTGTATTTGGGTTTTACCTTATGCTTATACCCCTACATGTTTATTATTATTGTTTACACAGTTGATCTTGATTTAGATTTTTCTCCCACTTTCCATTTTCTCTTCTCACATTACTTCTTGCAACGTGATTCTCCTTTCTGGATCTTGCCTCCTACTTTCTGAAGTTTATCTTTTAGTAGTGCTTCCAAAAGTGCTTTATACAGAGGAAGTGCTCAATAAATGTTTATAAAAAATTAATTTAATCAAATGAACATAATTTAAACTAGAGTAGGTCTCTAGTTTGTGTACTAGGGTGATCAGAAGTCTTGTCTCATTTATCAGACAGACAAATAAGACACTTGAATATTGGGGATGGAGGAGAGAGCCCATTATCTGGTTTTAGTTAATATCATGAATCAAAATAGGGACAGAAGCAAGGGCCTGAGCACTCTCCACTCTTCCTTAGTATGTTTCTCTAGAATTCTCTCTCCAATACTAGGGCCACTGTTTTCCAGCATAAGCTTCTAGGCCTCCATATCCTCCTCTGCTTGCTAGGGCCAGATGCTTGCCCCATCTGGGAAAGCAACATGGGAAAGCATCCTCTTCCTACTTCAGAGGTACCTAATGGATACGTGTGTAGGGCCAGGGTCAGATGACCTGGGATCTAATTTCCTCCTTAGCACTTATTAGGCAAGTTAACTGGCCTCTCTTTGACTCAGTGACCTCATCTGTAAAATAAGGATAGTAATGTATCTACGTCATAGCTTTGTTCTGAGACTTGAATGAGTTAATAACATACATTAGAACAGTGCCAGCACCTGTAAGCACCCAACAAATGCTAACTATGGTTAATGCCTGCACTTCTTAGCTCCCTCCACCTCTTCACTGGCTCTGGATGCTGGGATTGAATATGATTGTTCAAATTGGAGTTTTACTTAGGTTCGTGATGATAGAACATAGAGACATAGGCAGACTACCAAGGGGTTTCATTTAAGATATGTATTCAGGTTTTTCTCTGTGCTTTAAACAAAGTTGTCCCAAGCATCATATCCTATATAAAGCTACATTCTCTCTTAAGGTTAACTTTTGTGGGAAAATTCTCATTTTTAGATTCAACTTGGTTCCAAAGATCATTTGATTGATTTATTTGATAAGTTCATATTATTCAAGACCCAATACTAAGCTAATAGCTGTAGACCCCAAACCATTCTTACTTATAATTTGAATCCATTGTCACAATGTGTTGAATCATATTTAACTTTTCATTTGATGAGTGGGGGATACACATAAGTGTATTGTATGTATTGTATGATTGTATGATTATATTGTATGTAACTACATAATTTCTTTGATCTTTCTAGTATGTAACGAATTCTTGAACCGATTCTATAACTCCTTAATAGCCAGAGGAGTCAACTTTTCCCTAGACACCATAGAAAATGAATTGGTCAGCTTTTGCTTGGATGTCAAAGGAAAAGAAAACCGCCTGGTATGGTAAATTTTCATCTTTCATTTTTCCCTTATGCTTGAAGAAAACTGTTAATAGTTGCATTTTTCATCTTAGTCTTAATGTTCTCCTGCTTAGATGCTTGCCTCAAGCATGTTCATTGTAGATAGCAAGCAGAAATTGATCTTCCAGTGAAATGTAGTCCTATGTATTTTCATCTAGAATATATCTGGTTTCATTTTGTTTTCTGAATAAACCATAGACAAGAAATTCCATGTTTTACACAAATTCCCCCTTTTTTTAACGCAAATTCCTTTTTTTAAAAAATAAATTAATTTTTATTGGTGTTCAATTTACCAACATACAGAAAAACACCCAGTGCTCATCCCGTCAAGTGTCCCCCTCAGTGCCCGTCACCCAACCCCCCCACCCCCCGCCCTCCTCCCCTTCCACCACCCCTAGTTCATTTCCCAGAGTTAGGAGTCTTTATGTTCTGTCTCCCTTCCTTAACGCAAATTCCTAATGAGAATTTTTCTGTCCTGGTTTAAGAGTGGTAGATTTTCTATTTATTACTAAGACCATTTATTACCAAGACTATTGTTACCAAACCTGTCAAAATATTTCTTTTTTTAAAAAAGATTTTATTTATTTATTCATGAGAGAGAAAGAGAGAGAGAGAGAGGCAGAGACACAGGCAGAGGGAGAAGTAGGCTCCATGCAGGGAGCCTGATGTGGGACTCGATCCGGGGTCTCCAGGATCACACCCTGCGCTGAAGGCAGCACTAAACCACTGAATCACCTGGGCAGCCCCAAAATATTTCTATAACATGATTTATATATAACTAATGAGGTATTTATATTATCTTATTACCTGGATTTACACAGATGACTTATTTCAATAGTGTTTTACTTTACTACAGATAATTGCAGGCCAATTCATTTTGCCTAAAATTTTCATGTTCAATTTGTCAGTTAAATCTGCATTGTTGACTGTTCACCACTGACACACTGTAAAACTCTCAATATTTATTTGTGGCATTAAGTTTCATATTTTTAAATGTAAATTACTTCAGTTAGGCAGCTACCTGAAAGGCAAGCCTAACATGAGGGAGAAGGATATGGACTCTAGAGCCAAAATACTAGGTTTCTAAATTTTATCTCTTCTGCTTACCAACTAGTGACCTTCAGTTGACTTGGGTGTAAAATGAGGATAATTATAGTACTTACTTCACAGGATTGTTGTGAGAATTCAGTAAGTTAAGACCTTTAAAGCCCTGAGAACAGCACCTCGCACAGAGAAAACACTTAGCAAGTGTTGGCTCTTATTAGTCTTTTGAGCATCGTGTGAATTGTAGGGCGCTTCTAATTAACATGATCACGGGGATGGAATCATTTGTTTTCTGGTGTCTTAGTCAGCAGGGGTTAAAATTTAATAGCTGGGTCAAGAAAACTAGGTTAACCTCTTTCTCACTTCTCCAAAACTATACTAACTACATTTTTTCATCACCCAGGACACTAACTTCTCTTTGTACCCTTCAGTGCTATTACCTAGGAGCAACAAAGGATGCAGCCACAAAGATCCTCAGTGAGGTTGCTCGCCCAATGAGTGTGCATATGCCTGCAATAAAGATTTGTGAGAAGCTCAAGAAGATGGACAGCCAGATCTGTGAGCTGAAATATGGTATAATGAAGTCAAATGTATTTTTCCAATATGTCCAGGGGATTGCCAATTCCCTAAATCAAGGTCCCTGTTTCTAAAAAGTCAGTGTGAGAAGGGAAGGCAATCTCCACTTGCCAGTAGGTGGCTGGGCTGCTGAATGGTGCCTAGTGCCATCTGAGCTCCTTTGGGGAAAGAGAAATGAATCCTGGCACAACCAGCTTTCGGTAAAATTACCAACCCAGATAGCAAAGTTTAAACTCTTAAATCACCAAGGCAATGTCAACTATGTATGTCAAAGAAAAATTCAAAATGCAAAGGGAGCAGCTATTCATGGTGATTTAGCTCTTGGTAACCTATTAAAACAAAAAGTTGCATCTATTCAAATGTGATGTGACGGGACTTTGAAATTTTAAAAATGACTGTATCTTTCCCCCCTAGATTTGTCTACCATCCTGCCAGTTTTAAATGTTAGAAAATAGGTTATTCACATCAAGTCAGGTTTTGCTTGATGAAGTAAGCTTATCAAGGGTGCCTAAAATAAACAGTGAGGAAAGGAAGGAGATGTCCTATTTAAAACATTATCCTTGGCCTTAGGAATTTCACAGATATAGATCTATTCTTATACAGTACTGAAGACTTGTATCTGGACCAGCCTTTTGGGTAGACTGAATAGGTGTGTTAAAAGCCTGGGGAGCCCTCCCTTTGCCAATCCTTAATACCTGAGATTTTACCAGGAAAGACACATTTTTTTTTTTGTTGTTGCTTAAGTCATTGTTTTGTGTTACAGATCCACTGTAGTACTACAAACTAGGTCATTAACACCGACTCTGAATTATTTTAGTCTTATTTTCCAACATAGCTATGTAATATGCCTATGCACCATAGCAACAAAGCTGGCTTTAAATAGGTTTAAGGTCAGAAGATACCAAAGACAACCTATTTCTCAGTTTGCCAAGGGCAGGCCCCAATCTCCAAGGTAGTGATTATGGGGAAGGCATCTGTTTTTATTGGCTTCCAACTAATGAAGTAGAGGTAGAAATCATTGAATACATATGAACAATATTCACAAAAGGGACCAACCTGTCCTGATTCTTTCATTTGATAAATGTATTTGGAATAACATCTGGTATATAAAAGGGATCCTACTTGGGTCCTTGAATAACAAAAAATATTCATATATTATTGAGAAGAAATGCATATTTACTAATGTTTTGGCAATGCTGGCCACTAGAGGCCCTTGGGGAGCCATGAACTAGTTTTAATTTTGGGATCAACATTTTCCTTAGAGGTTTAGGGTTACAGGGTTTTTACTCTTTTAAAATTAATGCCAGAGGCCAAGTTTTCTAGAAAAACTCAAAAACTCTAATGACACTTGCAAGAAAGTATTTTTTTTTCCCTTCAATCATTTGAAGGATGTTCTAAATTCTCCTTCTCATCTTATTGTTGGCAGGAAAGTTAAGATTGAACAGGGAGTTTGAATGGTGGGATATTAATAATTTAAGCTATAAAAGCATCTATGTTTAAAGGTATTTTGCTGGGGATCCCTGGGTGGCGCAGCGGTTTGGCGCCTGCCTTTGGCCCAGGGCGCGATCCTGGAGACCCGGGATCGAATCCCACATCGGGCTCCCGGTGCATGGAGCCTGCTTCTCCCTCCGCCTGTGTCTCTGCCTCTCTCTCTCTCTCTCTGTGACTATCATAAATAAATAAAAAATTAAAAAAAAAAAAAAAAGGTATTTTGCTAAGTCAGTCATGAAATTAACAAACAAGGTAAGTGAAGAGGACTTGTATCTGGACTAGCCTTTTGGGTAGACTGAGATTGGGTAGAAGAGATTTTTTTTTTAAAGATTTTTATTTATTTATTCATGAGAGACACAGAGGGTGGGGGGGGGAGCAAAGACACAGGGAGAAGCAGGCTCCATGCAGGGAGCCCAACGTGGGACTTGATCCCCGGTCTCTAGGATCAGGCCCTGGACTGAAGGCAGTGCTAAGCTGAGCCACCCAGGCTGCCTGGATTATGTTTTTAATTAGGAAGGTGTCATTTGGTTTTTGACCTGAAAGTATGTTTTCACTAGATCTATTTTTTTTTTAAAGGATAGGTATCACTATGAAAATCGAAGGGTTCTCTGGAACACAGGGTGTAGCTGACCCTCCAAATAAAAAAAAGCTTTAAAATTTAACTTTTACCTATTTTTTTCCAGATTTATTAAGATATAATTAACATAAAACTTTGTGTAGGTTTAAGGTGTATAACATGTTGACTTGATACACTTATATATTGCAATATTAGCACCATCACATAAGCTAACACCTCCATTGTGTCTTATAAATACCGTATCATTTTGTGATAACATTTAAGATCTACTCTCTTAGCAACTTTAAGTATATAATACAGTATTAGCCATAAATACCATGGCATACATTAGATCCCCAGAACTTGTCTTATCACTGGAAGTTTGTACCCTTTGCCAAAATCTCCTTAATTTCTCCACCCTGCAGCCCCTAGTAACCACCATTCTACTTTCTGTTTCTATTAGTTTGGCTTTTTTAGATTCTACTGGTAAGTGATATACAGCATTTATCTTTCTCTGTCTGACTTATTTTACTTAGTATAATGTCCTCAAAGTCCATTCATGTTGTGGCAAGTGGCAAGATTTCCTTTCTCATGGCGGAATAGCACTCCATTGTGTGTGTATACCTGTGTATCTCTCTCTCTCACACACACACACATATCTTCTTTATCCATTCATCTGTTGACAGATACTTAGCTTGTTTACATATCTTGCCTATTATGAATAATGCTGCAATGAACATGGAAGTGCAGATAGTTCTTTGATAACCTATTTTCATTTTGATATATACCCAGAAGTGGGATGCTAGGTCATTTGATAGTTTATTTATTTATTTAAAGATTTTATTTATCTGTTCATGAGAGAGACAGAGAGAGAGAGAGAGAGAGAGAGATACAGAGATATATAGGCAGAGGGAGAACCAGGCTCCATGCAGGGAGCCCCATGTGCAACTCAATCCCCAGACTCCAGGATCATGCCCTGGGCTGAGGCGGGCACTAAACCGCTGAGCCACCTAAGCATCCCAGTCTTTTAAGTTTTAAAGGAACTTCCATACTGTTTTCCATAGTGGCTGTACAAACTTATACTGCCAGGGTCAGTGATTTTTTTCCAAATTGTTTTCAACATTTGCTATATCTTGTTTTTTGTTTTTTTTTTTTTTAAGATTTTATTTATTTATTCATGAGAGCCACACAGAGAGGGAGAGAGAGAGAAGGAGAGAGGCAGAGACACAGGCAGAGGGAGAAGCAGGCTCCATGCAGGAAGCCCGACGTGGGACTCGATCCCGATCCGGGTCTCCAGGATCATGCCCCAGGCTGAAGGCGGTGCTAAACCGCTGAGCCACCCGGGCTGCCCTATCTTAGGTTTTTGATGACAGCCATTCTAACAAATATGAAGTGATACCTCATTGTAGTGCCGTTTTGCATTTCCCTTATGATTAGTGATGTTGAGTACCTTATCATGTATCTTTGGCCATGTATATGTCTTCTTTGGGAGAATATCAATTCAGTCCCTCTGCCTATTTTTTTAGTCAGATTGTTTGGGATTTTTTTGCTATTGAGTTGCGTGAGTTCTTTATATATTTTAGACATTAACCCCATGTCAGATATATGATTTTCAAATAATTTCTCCTATCCCATAATTTGCCATTGATTTTGTTGATGGCTTCTTTTCTGGGCAGAAACTTTTTAGTTTATTTTGTCCCACTTACTGATTTTTGCTTTGGTGTTGTGCTTTGGTGTCATATCCAAAAAATCGTTGCCAAGACCAATGTCAAGGAGACTTTCCCCATGTTTTCTTCCAGTTATTTATGGTTTGGGGTCTTATATTTAACTTGTTAATCCATTTCAAGTTAATTTTCCCAAGTGATATAAGATAGGAGTCCTGTTTCATTTTTCTGCATGTGGTTATCCAGTTTTCCAAACACCATTTACTAAAAAGACTGTTCTTTCTGCATGGAATATTCTTGGCTCCTTTGTCAAATACTGTTGACCTTATATGCAAGGGTTAATTTCTGGGCTTTTGATTCTACTCCATTGGTGTATGTGTCTGTTTTTATGCCAGTACCACACTGTTTTATTATAGCTTTGCAGTATCGTTTGACACCAGGATGCTTCCAGCTTTGTTCTTTCTGAGGGTTGCTTTGGCTATTCAGGATCTTTAGTGGTTCCATACAAATTGGGGTTGTTTTTCCTATTTCTTGTGAAAAGTGCCACTGGAATTTTGATGGGGATTGCATTAAATCTGTAGATGGCTTTGGGTAGAAAGGGCATTTTAGCAATATTAATCTTCCAATCCACAAACAGGATGTTTTTCCATTTGTGTTTTCTTCAATTTATTTCATCAAAGTCTGGTAGTTTTCAGTGTATAGATCTTTCACCTCCTTGATTAAATTTATTCCTAAGTATAAAATCCAACTTTTAAATTTGAGCACAGTTACTGGAAATTTTTGATAAGTCACTTGACAACTATGTTAGGTTGTTGAAAGACTTAAATGCTGTGTTGTCTTATGCAGGGAAAAAAAGAGGAAAGGGCTCCTCAAGAGAAGTCAAGCTGCAAAGGTTCTGAGCTGCCACTAATTGTGGCAACATTAATGTTGCATCCATGTTCAAACACACAGCTGGTCATGGGGGAGGGGGAAGGAAAAGAATTTCCCCTTTCTGATGGGGATTATAATCATAAGTATGTTATAGATGAGCTTTGTTTGTTTGTTTTTCCTATTTTTGGGTTTTGCATTAGAGAAGTAGCTGAGTTCTTGACATTGTCTACAGATAGTAAATGGGAGCAGTAGTCTTTCTAGAGGAGTTGGATGTTCGTGACAAGTGTTATTGGCAAGAAGGTTAGGAGCCAGATCAGCTGGCACCAAAGAGCTTGCATTAGAGACGTGGGCATATATAAATGAATGCTGTGATGATTTTGTAATCCCAGTAGGGACAGAGGATCAGGTGAGTTCAAGCAGAGATTCCCAAACAATTAAGGCTCAGTGAAAATGCTCTTAATTTTATTCCTGTGTTTTGGTTTCTTTATATTTGTATTTAAAAACTCAATAGTGCTTTGTAATAGGTATGTCCATCTGTTTTAATGCAGACATGTCTTCAGTATAGAAGGTGAACTATCACTTTCTAATTAATTACAATTAAGGGCTTTCAGTTGGCCACACTCAAGGCCATTCCAAGGCACCGTCATTTATCAGTTCCCTTCTTTATATTTTAGGAGCAGCAATTAGAATGCTGTGCAGTCATTTTAATAATTATGGTCTTGAGAAGCCATGGAGTAGTCACAAAATACTGCAAATCTACCCGGTCCCCTGTTTTGAAGCAAGTATAATTCCATGGAAAACAAGTTTAATAGAACACTAATGATCCCAATAGCTTTGTACATAACACATTTTCCTTAGGTATGTCTTGGTTTCCATAGAAATTGGAACTGATCCCCACTTTGAAACATAGGGTAGTCAGCACCAAGATAAGTAACACCACTGGCTTTTCTAAGTGTTTCACAGTTGTTTTGTTTTTTAAAAAACTGCTTTTCCTTTTTGTCATTTAGAAAAGAAACTGGACTTGGCATCAGTGGACCTGTCAAAGATGAGAGTAGCAGAGCTGAAACAGATACTGCACAACTGGGGAGAGGAGTGCAGAGCCTGTGCGGAAAAAACTGACTATGTGAATCTGATCACTGAACTGGCACCTAAGTATGCAGCAGCCCATCCCAAAACAGAGCTCTGATCCTTGGATGTTGGTACACCATTAATGACAGATACAGTGACTCTCCAGGATATGGACTTGTTGGTTAAGAGTAACCAGGAGTTGTGCTGTATGTGGTCTCACATTTTTTGTTTTGGTTAACACAACCAGCCAAGAATTGGTTACTTGGAATTACAGTGAAAACTGTTAATATTAGTGGTGTCTTATATTTCCAGTGTACCCAACCTAACAGTGCCTTTCTCATAATTTTTATAAGGATTATGTATCTTTTCTTTGCCTGTTTCCTTAAAATTGGGAAAGATGAACTACTGAAAAATGGATGGAATAAGTCAATTCGAAAAAAGAAGACAGTGCTCAGAGGCCCCTCTCTGTGCACTGATTTTTAATTAAATATATTGGTTTAGGACAAAAGAAACAGTGTTTAGCCTACCTAACACCCACCGTCAATCCAACACAATCACATGACATAATCAAAGGTTTTAAAAAGTAAACTTTGTACTTTCAACTGCAAATCACTTTATGTTCTGGCTCTTTTTGGTATCAAATATGGGAGGGCAGGAGGCACTATTTGAAATTAGGGTTTCCCAATAGAAGGAATACCTATTTAAAATTCACTTACACCTACTTAAAGAAAATAGATCAAGAATCCACTCAAGTATAGTCAATGTTTTAACAAATTGTATCAACGCTCATATTGATTGAACCAAGTTCAAGGTATTCTGTATTCCTTTCTACCACATATTAGACAAGCTTTTTTTTTTTTTTTTTTTTTTATTGGTGTTTAATTTACCAACATACAGAAAAACACCCAGTGCTCATCCCGTCAAGTAGACAAGCTTTTGATAGAGAATTAAAGCATGGTAACAGCATCTGCAGGCAACACAGAGTTCTATGGTTCCTAATGCTATTTTATTAGCTTTATTTTTAAAAATATTTTATTTATTTATGAGAGACAGAGAGAGGCAGAGAGAGAGAGGCAGAGACACAGGCAGAGGGAGAAGCAGGCTCCACACAGGGAGCCCAATGCAGGACTGGATCCCAGGTCTCCAGGATCACATCCTGGGCTGATGGCGGCGCTAAACCGCTGAGCCATCCGGGCTGCCCTATTTTATTAGCTTTAGATTGTAAAATCATGCTTGGCTCTATTTTCTGGTCACATCAGAGTAAGAACTCCCCTGTACAAGTGGCTGCCTCTGGGTGGAAGGCAGAGGTGGGGAAGGCCCGCAAAGGGAACTTTCTGGGGGGATGGGAAAGTTGTATATCTTGACTAGGGTGGTGGTTACATGGTTGGATATGATTATGCAACTCATCCAGTAGTATAATTAAGATCTGGGCATTTTATTGTATATATGTTTTATCTGAAATATAGAAAATTTATTTTAAAGTTAACTGAACTTAGTTCATTCAAATCATCTTGTTCATGTAAAGAATTGCATTTACTGACTGGGAGTGCTTTTGGGGAGTGGAGGAGAAATTTTCCAGAATGAACATGTACACTGAAAGTATAATTTTCACATTTAAATGCTGCGCAGGTAAGCGAATTTTCAATTTGTCAGTTGGGATATAACTGAACTTGTCAGAGAATTGGTGGTTAGTAACTTAAAAATGAGAATAAAAAGCTTTGGTGTAGTAAGTGACCAAAAGGGTTATTGTTTCTGGATTTTGGCAGCTTGATCATTATGTGGAAAGCACTCTACTTTATTATGAATTATATCTTCAAAAAGTCCATATTTAGGGCTTTTTTGGTATTTGTTTTCCTTTAGTGCATTTTGAACCAATTGAGAAACTTATCATTTGAAAATAGCATGTTTGATGTCTGATCTCAAAACAGGTCATATTTTCTTACTGTCCTACCCCCTCCCCCCCCGCCCCAGGATATAAATCTAGGTAATAAGAATACTGCCCAGCAGGTTCATTCAGATCCATGATGTTTGGTCTGGCTTGTCAAAGAGCATTTACTCAGTGAATGCCACTGAAACTTTTCAAACTGCATACATAAGTCACCTGGGGATCTTGTTTAAATTTGGATTTTGATTCAGAAGGCCTGGGTGGGGCCTGAGACTCTGCTTTTCTAATAAGCTCTTAAGTGATGCCCATGCTGCTCTTGCAGGGATCACATGCTTGGAGCGGCAAAGGCCTGAGTCATGGACCCCCCAACTGATTTATTTTCTCCAGCTGCCAATTCTCTGTTAGTTTTTTGATAGAGCCGAATATAACAACAACAACAACAAAAACAATAAACACACGAGTTGTTTCTCTCATATAAAAGAAGTCCAGAGGTAGTCAGTCCAGAGTAAATATGGCAACTCCACTGAGTTACTTGGGATCGAGTTCTTATCTTTTTGCTTTACGTTAGGTGCGTGTTCCATTCTTAACCCATGGTTCCAAGCTCACTATGGAGCTCCTTACTCCAGAAGGGAGAAGGCATGGAAAGAATAGTCTTTAAGCCAAGCCAGCCTCTTTAGGGCAGCCTTCCCCCCTTCCCTTCCTGTTACCCCTCCCCAACATCCCCCCTCGGGTCCATCTCCCACTCAACACTCTGCCACAGATCATTGATCAGAGCTTAATCACATGCCAAACCTAGCTGCAAGGGAGTTTGGGAAATAATATCTTTTAGTTGAGTTCATAGCTGCCCTAATAAAATCGAGGTTTTTGTTTGTTTTTACTGAGGAAGAAGGGAGAAATAGTTTGTGGCCACAAGCCGTCTCTGTCACACAGCATAAATTTTTCATTCCCATGAATTTTAGTTATAATTCCTGGTTATCATACCCTAAATAACTCTTCTTCCTTCTTACTATTTGCTTCTTTTGTAAATGTAGGCAATTATGTCTTTCTTTTTTTGGTTTGACAAGAAGTAGCTCCTGTTTTCTATTTTCATTTTAAATTGCTTCCTCTCTCATTGTGTGTGTGTGTGTGTGTGTATACAATTTGTGTTGTATTTTTACCCCAAATCCATAAGCACACAAGATTTACAAATCAGACTTTCTGACAAGTGTGGCAGAACTCTGAGCTGAGAACTTTCATCTAAACAGCAGCGGTTTGGGACAGATGTTATTCCCAATCTATTTTACATTTCAAAAAGTTCAAGTAGATGATCCTTTAATTTGGTGCCCAAATACATCTGGGAGATTAAGTATAACATTTAAAAGTTGTAGTTCCTTGAGTATGGATATTCGTCATTCACATTCCACTAGAGTATTACATTTAGAACAAAAGAGCTTGGCATATACAAGAAAATATTTGATGATCAGATCCTTAAAAACAAGCAGGGCACTTTGTGATCCCAGAGGCTCCACCTATGGGTTTGAGCAGCTCTTGATTAAGTGTTTCTTCTTGGCAGATAGCTGAGTTTTTGCCTTCCAGACTCATCTAGGGGAAATGATTATCAAGGACCTGTTCTTTCACAGTGTGTTTGAATCAAGGACCTGTTCTTTCACAGTGTGTTTGAAATAAAACAATTCCACCAACTATGAAATGGAAAAAGGGATGAACAGTATATATTAAATTTTTTGTTTGTTTAGGGGTTTGCTTTTCACTGATACACATTTTCAGATTTTGGGATTGTGCAGGTAGACCTGGTGCTGAATTTCTTTTCTTTTCTTTTTCTTTTTCTTTCTTTTTTTTTTTTTTTTTTTTGGTGCTGAATTTCTAAAGCTCACCAGGATTTAAATGAAAAATTTGATGTGTGAGACGGATAAATTAAAAATGTAAATGTGATAGTTAACAGAGGTAAAGTTGTTAGCTGTCACTGAAATGGATCAGTTTTAGAAAAGGCAGTATTTTTTAAGGCTTCTCATGTGATTTCTCTGGAAGGCTGTCAATAAGTACTCTACATAGAATACTAGAAGTTCCTCCCAGCCGTCATAGTTTTTTGATGTGGGAAGCTCACCCTGTGCAGTTGGGCCCTTCCAAAGTTTTGGTGGCTGACCTTGCAAGATAAGATACCTGGTCTGGCAAACTGCATTTTCTGAGAACATATGGCTGCTTATTAAGATGCTATGGATTAGTTACTTGTACTGTGTGAGACATGAATTAACCTACATTTAGAACAAAAGAAGAAAGAAAAAAGAACACATAAAGATATATAATACAGGTCTGCATTCCATTACCAAAATACCTGGAGCTAGGTATTCTTGGAATTCATAATTTTTCAGATTTTGGAAAGACAGTATGGTACATATACTAAGTATTTCATAATCACCTAGGGGTTTGAAGCAGCACCCCATAATACTCATAAATCCAGGTCGGGGGTGGGGGGTGCCTGGATGGTTCAGTCAGTTAAGCATCTGCCTTCAGCTGGGGTCATGATTGTGGGGTCCTAGGATCAAGCCCCAACTCAGGTTCCTCGCTCAGTGAGGAGTCTGCTTCTCTGTCTCCCTCTGCCTGCCGTTCTCCCTGCTTGTGCTCTCTCTCTCCATCAAATAAATAAATAAAATCTTTTAAAACAATCAATCAATCAATCAACCAACCAATCCAGGTCAGGTTTGGTCACCAGAAGAAGCTGGATCAAGTCTTGCTTGTCACATGAATTACAAAAAAAGAATCTTTTATTTTCACAGCCTTTTGGATTTCTGAATCTTAGATGAGAGACTGTGGCACTGTCATTCTGTGGTGACTCCAATCTAGCTGTTATCAATCATTAATTAAGACTCTGGGCCTTCTTTGATAAAACCTCTCCCGCCCATAGACTAGTCTCCCATGGACAGAGCTTCCTTCTCCTAGAAAGGAGTTGAAAAGCACCCGAGAGTCTCAGAAAATTAGGACTCCAGGTGCCTCACATCTTTCTTTTGGCCACATGCCTTCCAGAAGTATGTATGGTACAGGGTCAGTACTAAATACTCATCGGGGAAATTTGCTCACCGTGTTGTCTTCCTTCTAAACAGGTGGGTCAGCTGTGGTTTCTCCTTCTCAGGTCCTGAGAGCCAAGGAGCAGAAAGGAGGCTGCTCCTCCTTTCTGCAGCCCCCGCCCTCAAGACTTCTCTCTCTCCAGACTGAAAGTCTGTTCACACTTTGCAAGCAACAGTCTGCTCTTCTCTTTGGTGGCAATGTTTACAATCAGCCACAGAGGACGTTGTTTACAGGGCTCTTACCTTTTTCCTTTTGAATTTTTTAAAACCTATTTTGGAAAGAACAGATCAAATGTTGGCGCCTTAGTGACGGAGCGTCTATAAATACATTCCAAGGGATCTTGGGCTGTGCAGTTTCTAGCGGGCAGTAAACTTGCTCACCTGCTGGATGTTTTCTAAGAATGCCTACACAGAAATTCAGGTGTTTCCCCTGGTCAGATATTTGCTGCTCATATATTTCTATTCTTCCTCAGTCCTAAATTAATAAATTCCTGGTTTCTTTCTGAAAAGAGTCTGGACTTTTTCCTTTTCAGATTATATTTATACGCATATATATTTGTCTCCTCAGAAAGTTCAGTGTCACATCTCCTTGACCTTGGGATGTATATGCTCAGGACTCTGGTTCAGACCCAAATTTTACAAATTATCTTTGCAGTTTTCTTTGCTTTCTCTAATAGTTTATTGGTGGTTCCTAAAAATTTCATTCTACTGGAAAATCTTAGTACTGTAATAGCATCTTGACTATACAAAGATAGAAGTAGAAATAATAAGAGGGAAAGAGCACCAGAATGAAATTTGAATCCTGTATTTGGCCAGTTGTGCTGAGAAAAGTAATTCACCTTTTTTGGCTCTCAGTTTTTTGTCTTAGGTATAGCTAATAACTGGGCTATTTCATTAAATGGAAAAAATATAAGTAAAATATGTAACAGAGTGTCCAGCTCAGGATAGACACCTCAATAGATGTGAGTTGAATCTGCATGGCACTTTATTTTAAACAATTCATTTATTGTCACAATGTTCTATATGAAGGTAGGATGAGCACTGGCCCATTTTATTGATGAGGAAGTAAGGCAAATGAAACATTTAGTGACTTGCCCACTGAGGCGAGGAAATGAATTCAGGTCATTTGACTTCTGGATTGGATGTAAACTTTTAGGCTGAGAAATTCAGGGGTGAGAGAGTTTGATGATTTGGAATTTAGGACTTTTAAGTGATCTTTGGGAAGTAGGCACATTCACATTACACATTTTGGGGTGTGAAAAACATTACAAGAAATGGTCAAATAGAAATGACCTGAAGTGATTGGTATTTGATAAGTCATGACCATAACATGTTCTAGAACAACACTTGTGGTCAATAGTGGGCTATGTCTTTTATGTGGGGTGACTCAATATTTCTGGAGCATCCTATAATTCTACACACCTCCATGATGCTATTGCTTCATGTGAAATGTAGAAGAAATTAGGCCAACTGTCTTGTCCAGCAACAAAAAAGCATGAGTATGTTCCTGGATCTTTTTATTGCAACCTCATATACCAGTTGTCCGGAGACGCCTGAGAAATGTACTCATCAGCATCTTTCTGTAATGCCTTTTAAAATTCTTGAAAGTCAGCAATCTCAGATGAAGCACTTTTGTATTATGCTTTATTTGAACTAGTTTGACTATTAAGAACTTTCCTGATGGTCTTCCCTTTTCTATTAGACAAAAAGGTAATACACTATCATGTGATATTTTGTTCTGTTTTGAAGAATTGCTTCTCACTTGTTTCAACTGTTAGAAACATAAAGTTGATTTTTCTTTTCCTATCTTTATAGTAGTATCAATTATTTTCATCTAACCTATGCTTATCAGAACACACTCCAACTTACGTAACTCTTTTCTGGAGGTGGCGGCAATGGGTAAATATAATGTTTGGGAAAATCAATGACTATGAATGTGCTTTGGGTATAAACCTATTTGTGCCTTAATTTTAAACCTAGGTCTTCATTAGTAAATACTATATTTAAAAAAACAAAAGGACACTTAAATGTTTCTACTAATCATTGTATTTAACTTGAATGGAATTCCAACCCCCCCCCAGCTGTAAGAATGATGATGACTTGAAAATTTAATATTTTTAAAGTGACTATCATGTGTGGTTTAGGTGGAATGGAAAGGGTGATTGTGGCAGTAAAATTTTCACTCTTAAGATCTTGAGTCTTTGATGATCATGTCACTTCCTAGTAAGTTGGAAGCAAACAGGAGGGACTCCTGGGATACCTTTTCTCTTAGCTTCACTGGCTCCATTGAACAAAATCAAAGCCTCACAAAAATAACCACGAACAAACTTATTTTCTGTTCATGCACAGAAATTCTACCTTGAATATCTAGCAATTTCCCAGTGTCTTGGGGGTCAGTTTTGCAAGAGAAATGTCCAAGGCTTTGAATGCTCATCCTGCGACTACCTCTGCTTCTACTATACTTAATGTCCACCCCCCCCCCTTCCTGGATGTTGGCAGAGTGGTAGTGCTGTAGATACCTCTGACCTAGCCCCATCTTGCTTTGCGAAGCTTACATTCTTTCATGGATGGCCCCTCCCACCTCCCTCTTCTAATTACAGAATAATGACATGTATGCAGAAGCTCTGCCATCCCCAATGAGTACCTCAAGGGAGGATGATTCTTTAGCAATAAACACAGAGGATGAAATGGTTTCCTCTGATTGTGTTTTTGCTATCAATAGGTCTGAATAATTTCACATGTGGGTGCATTTTAGAAAATGCTTATAGCTGTAGGATAAGGGAAGAAATTGCAATGCCCATTCCTAAGCAGACTGACAAACAGGCCTCCTAAGTCAAAATGAAAGAGTTTTAATAGCAAGTAGACTATTGTAAAAAGTTAAATCCTTGAAAATTTGTCAGTTGCACTAATAGACATTGGGCATATGAGAAATTTAGGCCCGACTGAAGGGTCTTAATGATTTGTCCATTGGCACTAGCCTTGCCTTGAATTTATCATTACTTTTGAATATTTGTGTGACCCAGGTCTGAGTAGTTCACATGCTGACTTTAAGTATATGATCTTTATTTGGTAGTAAAAGTGTAAAATGAAAATAAGTGTTTTAGAGGGTATTATGCTGAGTGAAATAAGTCAATCGGAGAAGGACAAACATTATATGGTCTCGTTCATTTGGAGAATATAAATAATAGTGAAAGGGAATAGAGGGGAAGGGAGAAGAAATGGGTAGGAAATATCAGAAAGGGAGACAGAACATAAAGACTCCTAACTCTGGGAAACAACTAGGGGTAGTGGAAGGGGAGGAGGGGGGGGTGGGGGTGACTGGGTGGTGGGCACTGAGGGGGGCACTTGACGGGGTGAACACTGGGTGTTATTCTGTATGTTGGCAAATTGAACACCAATAAAAAATAATTTTATTATTAAAAAAATAAAGGATATTAGGTAGCAACTTAAATACTTTCTGATGGGAAATTGGTTTAAAAATGATGGACTGGAAGTAGGGGGCAGCCCGGGTGGCTTAGCAGTTTAGCACTACCTTCGGTCCAGGGTGTGATCCTGGAGACCTGAGATCGAGTCTCACGTCGGACTCCCTGCTTGGAGCCTGCTTCTCCCTCTGCCTGTGTCTCTGCCTCTCTCTCTCTCTCTCTCTCTGTCTCTCTCTGTGTGTGTCTATGAATGAATAAATAAAATCTTTAAAAAAAATGATGGACTGGCAATATAAGGCAATTCTATGTAGTAATTTAAAAAGACTGAGGTAGATTTATCTTACTGATCTGGAAAGATTGCTAAGTAATATTTTTAAGTAAAAAAAGTGAGTTGTGTTTATACCATATTATCCTATTTTTAAAAACTGCTACAAAGCTCCTATGTATGTACATAAATATAGAAAAATGTCTCAGATAATGACTTTTTCTCCCTTCCCCCATCTCTCTGTCTCTCAGTATATCTTGCTCTTTCTCTCTCTCTAGATATGTATTATTTGTTGCTTTGCTAAACTAAAAGTTGGTATTGAATTTTATCATGTACTTTTTGGGGGGAACTTTTGCTTTGAAATAAATTTAAACCTATAGAAAAAAATTTAATTTCAAGAACAGAACACAGAAGTCCTTCCCCAGATCCACCAATTATTGATAATCTACCATATTTTTCATCTCTCTATATATACACATATTTTTCTCAACCACTTGAAATTATGTTTCAGGGGCACCTGGTTGGCTCAGGTGGCACCTGGTTGTTTAAACATCTGCCTTTGGCTCAGGTCATGACCCTGGGGTCCTGGGATTGAGTCCCCATTAGGCTCCCTGCTCAGCAGGGAGTCTGCTTCTCCTTCTCGTTTTGCCCCTCTCCCTGCTCATTCTCTCTCTCAAATAAATAAAATATTTTAAAAAATGGAATTATGTTGCAAATGGTGCAATGTTCCATTACCTCTGAATGCTTCAGTGCACATTTCTTTAAAATAAGAACATTCCCTATGTAGCCACAGGATACCCATTAAAATCAGGGAATTGAAACTGATAATGTACTGTCTTCTACTTTGCAGATCCCTGCTCAAATTTCCCTGATTGTTCCAGTGTTTATACTTCCAGAATCATGCACTGCATGCAGTTAGCATGTCTCTTTAGTTGTCTTTAACCTGGAACAAGCTAGTTAGTCTTATCTTTTTTGAAGTGTCCCAGTCAGTTACTTTGAAGAATGTCCCTCAATTTGGAGTTGTCTCATCCTTTGCCATGATTAGATTCAGGTGTATCTTGACATTAGCACAGAAATGAGCAGATATTTTTCTGCAGATATTTTTCTCAGTGCATATTATCAGCAGGTACATGATGTTGATTTAACTTATTACTGGTGATGTTGACTTTTATCATTTGGTTAAAATGCTGTCAGGTTTCTCCACAGTACAGATAATTAATGAGTACTTTGTGGTAGGGTATTAGTAAGTATTGACAAGTATTCATTAAAATGTTATTTTTTTTTAACTTTGAGTTTTTTTTTAATTTTTATTTATTTATGATAGTCACATAGGGATAGAGAGAGAGGCAGAGACACAGGCAGAGGGAGAAACAGGCTCCATGCACCGGGAACCTGACGTGGGATTCGATCCCGGGTCTCCAGGATCGCGCCCTGGGCCAAAGGCAGGCGCCAAACCGCTGCACCACCCAGGGATCCCTCATTAAGATGTTAATAAGTATTTTGTGGGGATATACCTCAAGTCTGTATAAATACCTGGTTCCTTATTAAACCTTTACCCATTATTTGTGGCATCCAGAGATGCTATTCCTCACCCAATTATTATTAACATGGTGGATAAGTAATTATATAATGCTACTATTTCTTCTATACATATTTGCTGGCATAAGGGAGAGCTTCCTCTTCTTATTTATTTGTATCAGTGTGGATCCATGATTCCTGTTTTATTGAATGATTTATAATCCACTACTAGCATTACTTACTGTGATGCTCAAGCTAGCCCAGATTTAGCCAGTGAGAGACTTTTCAAGCTCCTAGGACTTTTTTTTTTTTTTTTTTTTTTTTTTTGCTCCTAGGACTTTTGATGGTTACAAAGATTCTTGAAGAACTTCCTTATTTCTGCCATGAGAGATTCCATGCTCATCTGGTACTTTCCTTATCGCCCTGGAGTCAACTATGTCTTCAAGGAGCCCTGGTTCCTTTTAATTGAGAATGTTATTTAGATATCAGGATTTAGGCATTAAACGTGCTTAGTGCTACCAGAGCGTCATTGATTCTGGGTCCTCTCAGTGGGTAGAGCTATAAGCACACATGTACATTTGGTATCTACATCTGTATCTATATCTCTATATTTTAGAAACCCTGTGTTCATGCCAATGTGCCTGATTACAATCCAAGATCACGAGTCTTGCCTTTTCCATGTTTGTGCCTCTCTTCTTCAACAATGAGAAGATTGGCTTCCATGATCCTTAATGTATGGGATTATTTCTTTTGGATGTGACCAATCTCCCATTCATGCTGTCTTACCTCCCGTGCTTCTGATGCAAATTGGCCAGGTCAAGAGCAAAGATATCCCCCCAGCTCTAGTGGTATGCCAGCTGAGAGTTTCACATCTATATTGTTTTGAATGAATCTTGACTATTTTATTGAGGGGCTATAATCTAGTGATTAAGTGTGAGGTCTCTACAGTCAGAATGTTAGATCTACATAGTAGCTATGCCACTTGCTAGCTGTGCGGCCTTGGACAAACTAGTTAGCCTCTTCTAGTCTCTAAGATTCCTTTCTTCAGAGGGAAGCCATAAACAAGAGAAAGCAAGCCACCCTGCTACTTCTTGCTCATTGGGTATAGATCCCGAGTCTCAGAGTAAAGGGTGCTGCCTTCTCTGGTTAAGTAGCCATTGATTGAAGAATGAGCAGCAACCTTCGGCAGGCCACAGGGGTGGGGTGGAGAGCATGAGAGGGCTTCAGGGTAGTGGGTGGCTTTATCAGCCATCCAAAAAGGGGCTTGCTTGCCTGTGACATCAGCTCGCTTGGGGTAAGTATAACCCAGTGAAGAATGATGAAGTTCAGGCCTCAGTTTCTTTATTTGCAAACTAATGATGGTGATGTGGGTTTCCATACCTTAAAGTATTGTGGAAGGGTCCGCTGAGCTAATGTTCTCCAGTGTGTGAAGTGGGAGATGTCTAGAGAACATTTCCCACCTCCTTCCCTCTTTTAAAAATAATACATATTCACTGTAGAAAATTTAGAAAACCAACCTAAGCAAAAATAAAGTAATTGCTATCACTAATAATTACAACTGGCAAAGATAACAACTCTTTACATTGGGGGATGGGTCCCCCCAGTCTTAATTCTAGGTGTATCAGGTGTAAGTCACTAGCATGGCGTTCTCCCTCTCTTCTCTTCTCTCTGTGGGAGACCAAGACCAGATTCTCTCTAGGTACCACACTAGACTCAGCAGTACAGTACTCCAAAAGCAGTCAGCAAGCAGGCCAGGTCCACGCACCGTGCACTCCTCCTGGTGGGCACTTGTGCCTGAGGCAGCATCCTCAGATGAAGTTCTTCTTCCTTCCCAGGTGCAGAAGGCCAAACAACAGGTTCCCTCACTCTTTTGAACATAAGGACTTGTCCACTGCGGAAGCTGGCTGCCGTCCAGATTCTGGGGGAAACAGCAGGCAAACATTTTCCATTCAAATGCTACTGCCTTGCAGGCCCTCCAGGCTGAGGCGTTTGGGAGAGCAAATGTGGCTCTAGCATAGACGGAGAGGATGTAGGGATCATCTCGCCAGGAGATGTGCACACACTGACTCATAACCTTCCCACCCCTCCTGTCCTTCCTTTGATGTTGGTGTCAGCTTATCTGGCTGGTCCACTGACCATATGCTTGGCCACTTTGTAAACATTTCCTCAAACATTACGTAACACTATGTTTGTGTCTAGGGATAAATGGGAGGAAGAAGAAATGTAAAGGTTAGCTGTTTTTCCCCCCTCAGAATTTTTACCACATAACCAATGAAAGGATACTAGTCCAAGTTCAAGTTGGCTCTGTGGAACTTTCGAGTACTTCTAAGGACTCACTGATTTTCCCATCAATTATGTCCACCAACACTCACCAGTCTGGGGTGCTGTTCTGGCACTGCAGTCTTAAATTTTTTTTTTAAAGATTTTATTTATTCATGAGACACACACACACACACACACACACACACACACACACACACACACACAGAGGCAGAGACATAGGCAGAGGGAGTAGCTCCCTGCAGGTGAGGGACTTGATCCCAGGATCCCAGGATCACGCCCTGAGCCAAAGACAGATGCTCAACCACTGAGCCACCCAGGCATTCCTTAATATTTTCTGTCATTTAATACACAGACTAATATGTGCTAGGTATTGGGCCCAAACTTTGTTCCTCACTTCCAATCAGTGGTTTAGAATTTCACCCTTAGAGATTTTAGTCCTATGTATCTGGAAGATTTTATTCCCCAAAAGGAAAGTGATTTATTTATTTATTTTTTAAAATTTTATTTATTTATGATAGTCACAGAGAGAGAGAGAGAGAGGCAGAGACATAGGCTGAGGGAGAAGCAGGCTCCATGCACCGGGAGCCCGACGTGGGACTTGATCCTGGGTCTCCAGGATCGCGCCCTGGGCCAAAGGCAGGCTGCGCCACCCAGGGATCCCAGGAAAGTGATTTAAAACATAAATAATCCCAGAGCTGTTTCAGTGAATGCACTGCTGTGTGTTAGTTGATACAAGTTCTGTAAGGGAAGGAGTAAAGAAACCTACCAGGAAGATGGTAACAAGGGACCTAGGAGGTCCTAAAGCCAAGTATCACATTAGCATATTTGAGGAGTTTGCTAGTTTCATCATTTAGCGAGCATCTAGATGTAGCTCATTTCTTTTCTTTTTTCTTTTTTTTCTTTTTTGACTCTTAGAGGAATGAGCTCAATCATGACACTTCATATTAACAGGATTCACTGTATCTGTTAAAGGAATAGTTCTGGGAGGAATGGCACATTTTGGGAATCTGGTGACAGTTGATGGTAATTTCTGAGCAAATGGATAGGACTCTGATCCAGGGAATGAATGTGAAAAAGGCTCTCATGGGTCTTTGGCTTTTATGCGATGTAAGCAAAGACTCTAAGACATACATTCTTGGATCTGCCTTCACACCCTCATAGAAGCCAGCTCCCAGAGCCATGGAAAACCTTGAGAAAATAATAGCAGGAACTATTCCTGATAGAATGAAATTTTGTGAAACCATCTACAGAAGGATTAAATTTTTTTTTTATTATTTTTTATTATTTTTAATTTTTTTTTTATTTTTTTTTTATTTATCATAGTCACAGAGAGAGAGAGAGGCAGAGACACAGGCGGAGGGAGAAGCAGGCTCCATGCACTGGGAGCCCGACGTGGGATTCGATCCCGGGTCTCCAGGATCGTGCCCTGGGCCAAAGGCAGGCGCCAAACCGCTGCGCCACCCAGGGATCCCCCAGAAGGATTAAATTCAAGAAGTTGTATGTTTGATACTATTTTTAAAAAAAGATTTTATTTATTTATTCATGAGAGACACGGGGGCGGGGGCAGGGATACAGGCAGAGGGAGAAGCAGGCTCTGTGCAGGGAGCCCAATGTGGGACTCGACCCCGGGTTCCCAGGATCAGGCCCTGAGCTGAAGGCAGCGCTAAACTGCTGAACCACCTGGGCTTCCCTGTTTGATACTTTTTGATGACAAGCAAAATTATTTCTTATTAAAGGGTTACAAATGGAACCAAAATACTTAGTATGGAACTGGAAAACAAGACAGATATTGCTCATAAAAAATCACTCATGTTAAGTAGATAATAATTCTATTTTGCTGAATGAAGACATAAATATATGCTGATGGTACCTTTGTATATGTAAATCTAGACTGATGATACATAGTATATTTTAAAATATACAATTATTGCAAAGCACATCACTTTAGAAGCACCGAGTCATTGAAGAAATGTGAAGGGATAAGGAAAATGTAAACTGGAGGTTATACAAGTGAAGATTGGGCATAGGCTTGTATTTTGAAAAAATTAAATCACAAAAATATTATCTATTGAAATACACCTTTTCTACATCTCTTTATTTTTTATTCTGTATATCTTACCATCATGTTGGAATTTGCTTGCTCTTCTCACTTCTCATAAGCTACCTTTCACATTATATTTCTCTTTATTTCTCTGTAGAGAGTTCTGGATAACTTTCTACAGCTCTGTCTTTCAGTACATTCTTTCTTTCTTCAGCTATATCTAATCTTCCTATTATGCTCCCTATTATGTTAAATTCATCAATTATGATTTAAAATTATAAATAAATACATATGTATTTAACACCCTTATTGAGATATAATTCACATCTCATGAAATGTAACCTGTTAAAGTATACGGTTTGGTGGTTTTATCATACCACGGGATTAGATAACCATTACCACTACCTCATTTTAAAACATTTTTTTTTAACCCCCAGAAGAAACCCTGTACTTACATTAATAGTCATTTCCCTTTTCTCTTGACCACCAACCCTAGAAAATACTAGTCTCATCCCTGTCTCTGTGGATTGCCTATTCTGAAACATTTCATACAAATGGAATCATACCATACATGGTCTTTGGTATGGCTTCTGTCATTTGGCATACTGTTTTCAAGGTTTATTTATGTTGTTTTTTTTTTAAGATTTTATTTATTTATTCATTAGAGACAGAGAGAGAGAGAGAGAGGCAGAGAGAGAGAAAAGAGAGAAAAGAGAGAGAGAGAGAGAGAGAGAGAGAGAGGCAGAGACACAGGCAGAGAGAGCAGCAGGCTCCATGCAGGGAGCCCGACGTGGGACTTGATCCTGGGTCTCCAGGATCAGGCCCTGGGCTGAAGGCAGCGCTAAACCACTGAGCCATCTGGGCTACCCTGGATGTTGAATTTTGTCAAATGCTTTTTCTGCATCTATTGAGATGTTCATATGATGTTTATCTTTCATTTGGTTCATATGATATATCATATTGGCTGACTTGCACATTTTTGCATTTCTGGGATAAATCTCACTTAATCATAGTGTATGATTATTTTGCCAATGATTTTTGCATCTACATTTATCAGGGATACTGGCATGCATATTTTTTTCTTCTGGCACTCTTATCTGGTTTTGATATAAGGCTAATAATGTTGGCTTCATGAAATGACTTTGGAAGAGTTCCCCCTTGATTGAGAAGGATTGGTATTAATTTTTCTTTGAATGTTTGGTAGAATTTACCAGTGAAGCCATCTGATCCTGGACTTTTTTTTTGTTGTTGTTGGGAGGTTTTTGATTACACATCCAATTTCCTTATTAGTAATTGGTATGACTAATTTATTTATTTTCTATTTTATCTTAATTCATTCTTTGTAGGTTGTATGTTTCTAGGAACTTATCTATTTCTTCTGTGTTGTCCATTTTGTTGGCATATGATTGTTCATATTGTCTTTTGCGATCCTTTGTATTTCTATGGTATCAGTTGTAACATTGCCTCTTTTGCTTCTGATTTTATTTATAATGAGTCTCATTTTTTCTTGATGAGTCTAGCTAAACGCTTATCAATTTTATTTTTTCAAGGAACTAGATCTTAGTGATCTTCTGTACCATTCTTTTAGTATCTATTTCATTTATTTCTGCTCTAACTTTATTTCCTTCCTTCTACTAACTTTAGGCTTTGCTGTCTCTTCTTTTTCTATTCCTTTAGATTTATTTTTATTTTTTTAAATGTTGTTTCAAGATTTTATTGATTTATTCATGAGAGACACAGAGAGAGAGGCAGATAGACGTAGGCAGAGGGAGAAGCAGGCTACCCGCTGAGCAGGGAGCCTGATTCGGGACTTGATCCCAGGACCCCAGGATCACGACTTGAGCTAAAGGCAGACGCTCAACCACTGAGCCACCTAGGCATCCCAATTCCTTTAGGTTTAAAGTTAGGTTGTTTATTTGAGACTTTTCTTGTTTTCTGAAGTAGGCATTTACCCCTATGAACTTCCCTCTTAGAACTTCTTTTCACTGATCCCACAAATTGTGGTATGTTATATATCCATTTATAGTTTTTTTTGTATATTCTTTTATTGGACTTCGATTTGCCAACATATAGGATAACACCCAGTGCTCATCCTATCAAGTGCCCCCCTCAGTGCCTGTCACCCAGTCACCCCATCCCCCTGCCCACCTCCCCTTCCACTACCCCTTGATCATTTCCCAGAATTAGGAGTCTCTCATGTTCTGTCACCCTCACTGATATTTCCCGCTCATTTTCTCTCCTTTCCCCTTTATTCCCTTTCACTATTTTTTATATTCCCCATATGAATGAGACCATATAATGTTTGTCTTCTCCAATTGACTTACTTCACTCAGCATTATACCCTCCAGTTCCATCCACGTTGAAGCAAATGGTGGGTATTCGTCATTTCTGATGGCTGAGTAATATTCCATTGTATACATAGACCACATCTTCTTTATCCATTCATCTTTTGATGGACACCGAGGCTCCTTCCACAGTTTGGCTATTGTGGACATTGCTGCTAGAAACATTGGGGAGCAGATGTCTTGGTTTTTCACTGCATCTGTATCTTTGGGGTAAATCCCCAGCAGTGCAATTGCTGGGTCGTAGGGTAGCTCTATTTTTAACTCTTTGAGGAACCTCCACACAGTTTTCCAGAGTGGCTGTACCAGTTCACATTCCCACCAACAGTGTAAGAGGGTTCCCCTTTCTCCACATCCTCTCCAACATTTGTGGTTTCCTACCTTGTTAATTTTTCCCATTCTCAATGGTGTGAGGTGGTATCTCATTGTGGTTTTGATTTGTATTTCCCTGATGGCAAGTGATGCAGAGCATTTTCTCATGTGCTTGTTGGCCATGTCTATGTCTTCTTTGGTGAAATTTCTGTTCATGTCTCTTGCCCATTTCAGGATTGGATTGTTTATTTTTCTGCTGTTGAGTTTTAATAAGTTCTTTATAGATCTTGGATACTAGCCCTTTATCTGATATGTCATTTGCAAATATCTTCTCCCATTCTGTAGGTTGTCATTTAGTTTTGTTGACTGCTTCCTTTGCTGTGCAGAAGCTTTTTATCTTGAAGTCCTAAGAGTTCATTTTTGCTTTTGTTTCCCTTGCCTTCACAGATGTATCTTGCAAGAAGTTGCTGTGGCCAAGTTCAAAAAGGGTATTATTGCCTATGTTCTCCTCTAGGATTTTGATGGATTCTCATCTCATGTTTAGATCTTTCATCCATTTTGAGTTTATCTTTGTGTATGGTGTAGGAGAATGGTCTAGCTTCATTCTTCTGCACGTGGCTGTCCAATTTCATTTATGTTTTTCTTAAGGTATTTTCATATTTTCTCTTTTGATTTCTTCTTTAACCCATTGGTTGTTCGGTAGCATATTGTTTAATTTCCACATATTTGTTAATTTTCCAGTTTGCTTCAAGTATTAATTTCTACTTTCATACATTTGTGTTGGAAAAGATATGATTTCAATCCTCTTAAATTCATTAAGACTTGTTTTGGGCCTAATATGTGACATATTCTGGAAAATATTCCATGTGCATTTGAGAAGAATGTGTAATGTGTATTCTGTTACTTTTGGATGGAATGCTTTGTATATTCCTGTTAATTAAGTCCATCTGATCTAATGTGTTACTTAAGGCCACTGTTTCCTTATTGATTTTCTGTCTGGATCACCTATCAATTGATGTAAGAGGGATATAAAGTACCTTACTATTATTGTAGTGCTGTTTATTTCTTCCTTTAGGTATGTTAACATTTGTTTTACATATTTAGGTAGGCCCATGTTGTGTGCATAAATCTTTACAAATTTTATATCCTCTTGTTGGATTAATCCTCTTATCATTATGTAATGCCTGTCTTTGTTTTAAAGTCTGTTTTGTCTAACACAAGTATAGCTATTGCAGCTTTCTTTTGGTTTCTATTGCATAGAATATCTTTTTCCTTCACTTTCAATCTGTATGTGTCCTTATCTAAAATGAGTCTTGGGGATGCCTGGGTGGCTCAGTGATTGAGTGTCTGCTTTTGGCTCAGGGTGTGATCCCGGAGTCCTGGGATAAAGTCACACATCAGGCTCCCGGCAGGCAGCCTGCTTCTCTTTCTGTCTATGTCTCTGCCCATTTCTCTGTGTCTCTCATAAATAAATGTAAAAATCTTAAATAAAGATAGGGGATCTGGGGTGGCTGGGGTGCCTGTGTGGCTCAGTGGTTGAGCGTCAGCCTTTTGCTCAGGTTGTGATCCTGGGGTCCTGGGATGGAGTCCTGCAGCTGGCTCCCGGTGAGAAGCCTGCTTCTCCCTCTGCCTAGGTCTCTGCCTCTCTCTTGGTGTCTCTCATGAATAAATAAATAAATAAATAAAATCTTTAAAAAAATAAAAAAACAAAGTGATTCTTGTAGGCAGCATAAGGAAGCATCTTGTTTTTTTAATCCATTCAGCAACTCTATGTCTTTTTTTTTTTTTTTTTTTTTTTTTATGATAGTCAGAGAGAGAGAGAGAGGCAGAGACATAGGCAGAGGGAGAAGCAGGCTCCATGCACCGGGAGCCTGATGTGGGATTCGATCCCAGATCTCCAGGATCGCGCCCTGGGCCAAAGGCAGGCACTAAACCGCTGCGCCACCCAGGGATCCCCAACTCTATGTCTTTTGATTGGAGAATTTAGTCCATTTACATTTAAATTAAGTATTGGTATGTATGTACTTTTTGTTATTTTATTAATTGTTTCCTGGCTGCTTTCACAGTTCCTTTGTTTCTTCTCTTGCTCTCTTTGTTTTGTGGTTTGATGATTTTCTTCAGTGGTTTAATTATATACTTTCCTTTTTATCTTTTATGTATTTGCTATAGATTTTTGTTTGGTGGTTACCTAGAGGCTTACATAAAACAACTTATACTTGTAACAGTCTACTTTAAGTTGATAACAATTTAAGTTTGATCCCATTCTAAAACTCAGCATTTTTACCCCCGCAACCACATTTTATATTTTTGAGGTCACATTTTACATATTTTTATCTTGTGTATCACAGGTATCCCTTACCTAATTATAGTAATCACAGTTATTTTTACCATGTTTTCTTTTACTTTATAGGTGATTCACTACTTTTGCTATATATTTACATTTTTAGTGACATTTATTCTTTCATTTTTTTTTAAGATTTCATTTATTTATTCATGAGAGACACAGAGAGAGAGAGGCAGAGACACAGGAAGAGGGAGAAGCAGGCTCCATGCAGGGAGCCCAACATGGGACTCGACCCTGGGACTCAAGGATCATGCCCTGGGCGGAAGGCAGATGCTCAACCACTGAGCCACCTGGGTGTCCCGCATATGTTTTCTCATTACTAATTGGTACCTTTTCTTTTCAGCTTTAAAGAAGTCTTTTTAATATTTCTCATAAGGTCATCTTGGTGGTGATAAACTCCTTGAGCTTTTGTTTGCCTGGAAAACTCTTTATCTCTTCTTCAATTCTGAACGATAACTTTGCCAGTTAGAGTAGTCTTGGTTGGAATTTTTCTCTTTTTCTTTTCTTTTCCTTCCCTTTCCTTTTTCTTCTTTTTCTCTCTTCTCTTTTCTTTTTTGGTCAGCACTTTGAATATATCATGCCACTCCCTTGTGTCCTGAAAAATTTGTGCTGAAAAATCTGCTGATAGCTTTATGGGCAATCCCTGTATGCAATAAGTTGTTTTTCCCTTGCTGCTTTTAATATTCTTTCCTTGTCTTTAGCTTCTGACAGTTAATTATAGTGTGTCTTGGTGGGATCTCTTTGGGTTCCTCTTATTTGGAATCCTCCCTGAGATTCTTTGATCTAGATGTTTATTTTCTTCCCCAAGTTAATAAAAATTTTAACCATTATGTCTTCAAAGATTTCTGCCCTTTTCTCTTGCTCTTCTGGAATATTTATAATACGAGCATTAGTCCATTTGATGTTGTCCCATAGGCCTCTTATGCTATCTTTATTTTTTTTTTCATACTTTTTTCTTTTTGCCACTCTGATTGGGTGAATTCTACTGCCTTACCTTTGAGTAGACTGATCCTTTCTTATGTTTCATCTAGTCTGCTATCGAACCTGTCTAGTGTATTTTTCAATTTAGTTATTGTATTCTGTAGCTCTGCGACCTTGATTTAGTACTTTCTTATATTTTCCATCTCTTTGTTGAAGTTCTCACTGTGTTCATCCATTCTGCTCCTCAATTTGCTGAGCATCTGTATAGCCATTACTTAGAACTTCTTATCAGGTATGATTAAAGTTTTTTTCTCCTGAGGTTTTATCTTATTCTTTTAATTGGAACGTATTTCTCTGATTCTTCATTTTGCTTAGCTCTCTGTTTTGGTTTTTATACATCAGATGAAGCAACCACCTCTCCCAATCTTGAAAGTGTGGTCTTGTGTAGAAGGTGAATCTTGTTGCTTAACCTTGTATCAGCTTTTTGTTGTCTCTCAAACCTCTGTGTTTCTCCAAAGAGCCTATTTTATATATATACATATATATATGTGTGTGTGTGTATATATATATATATATATATATATATATATATATATATATATATATATAAGAGGGAGGGGCAGAGGGAGAGAGAGAGAATCCTCAAGCAGACTACTCACTGAGTATGGAGCCTGACAGTGGCTCAATCCCAGAACTCCAAGATCATGACCTGAGCTGCAATCAAGAGCCAGCCACTCAACTGACTTAGCACCCAGGTGACGCCCAGCCTATTATATTTTTAATAGCTCCCAGTATTGAGGATGTGTCAAGAACTATCAGTGTTCCTAGTTGAAGGATCTCGGCACCTAGATTCAGGCTGTTTCGAAATCAGGCCCTCAGGCAGCAGCTTTCAAAAGTATGCAAATATAGGGGTGCCTGGGTGGCTCAGTTGATTAAATGTCTGCCTTTGGCTCAGGTCATGATCCTGGAGTCCTAGGATTGAGCCCAGTGTCTGGCTCCCTGCTCACTGGAGAGTCTGCTTCTCCCTCTCCCTCAGCTCCTCCCCTGCTCATGATTGCGTGCTCTCTCTCTCTCTCTCTCTCTCTCTCTCTCATTTACTCTCTCAAATAAATAAATAAAATATTTTTTTAAAAGTATGCAACTATATACAGTTCTGTATAGGGACTACAAGTATAAGCTCTGCTGGCCATGTGATCTGAAAGTATTGCCTGGTGATAGTTGCAAAAATTGAGTCTTCAGATGAATGTATAAGCTCTTCTGTAGGTGATACTGGCAAATTGGAGTAAGGCAGAGAGAGGGTAAACCAAAATGGCATCTGCAGCCTATATTCTTTGAGAGCAGTTCTAGAGGCTACTAAATGTGTGTCAAAACTGAAACCTGTCCCTAAGGCCAAATCTTCTGAACAAGCAAAGAGGCCCCTTTTACAGAAAGACTGGGGATGGTGCCTCAGTCTGTTATCTGTTCAGTGCCCTAGGGGTGGTAGCCTGCCAAGAACCATCTCTCTGATTGCCACTACTGTGCATGCCCTTCTGGTCATTAGAGCCAGGTGATCAAGGGGTGTTCCCTGGCTGCAAAACTTGAGGCACTAGACATAAAAACCAGGTCACTGGCTACATGTAACACTCCCCTCCAGGAGACATTGGTGCTCTGGAGGATGGCAGAGGGGAACTACAAGGATAGCACCCATGCTCTGAGGTCTCTGGAAAGGATTATTATCAGCCCTTACATGCATGTTTAATTAAAAGCCTGACCCTCAGCCTTGATGATTAGCTAATAGGTTTCCTTCACAGAAAGACTGAGCTCCTAGGTTTCTGGCCTCTTCTGTGCCCTGAGGGTGGTGGCTGTTTAGGAACCTTTTCTCTATTAATTAACGTCCTCTGGGACCCATGAGCATAAGCTCCACTGGCCATCAGAGCCAGGAAATGCAGAGGTGTTTCCTGGCAGCAGCCTTTTAATTAGGATACCAAGACAAGGGTATGAGCTTCTTTCTAGGTGATAATAATTATTACAGTTCACAGGACCAGGAATGTAAACTCCTCTGGCCTGTAGAGTCACATAGTCAAGAGGTGTCCCCTGGATTTATTTCTTTACTTAAAGTTATTACCCCTACCCCATGATCTTCCTTCCTTTCTCACCAAGCTTTGCAATGTTGTAATCATAAACAATGCTTTGCATATATCCTCAACTCCTTTGATCTCTGCCCAGTACTCTCCTGGCAAAACCTGATTAAATCTATTTCTGGCCATCTCTGTCTCTGCATCTGAGCTACTGAGTGTGGGTAGAGGCCCCCGACCATGAGGGCTGTCTCACATCAACCGCATGGCTGTCAACCATCATCGCACCTGGCAGTCCTATCTCATTGCCCTACTGAATTAACTCTTCTAATTACAAAGAAGACCAATTCACATCTTCTGTCGTTTCATGAAATTTCAGCATCTGCCCTACCCTCCCTCTCAGCTCATGACCTTGATTCCAATCAGGAAGATAAGCACAATCATGAGAAGACATCCTTGACTATCTCCACCAAATCTGCCAACTTTCTTGCCTTTGGACCTAGACACTTTGCCTTCTCTTTCGTTACAAGTGATAAACAGTCCATGCTCATCCCATCTCACCTACTCCAGGACTTTGCTCTGTGCCCTTCTTTTTCCTGTATCCCTGGATACCTCCCCACTTTTGCATCATTTTCATTAGCACAAAAATAAACTGGCTTAAAAATATATTTGAGTTGTGATGAAACAAACATAACATAAAATTTGTCATTTTCTTTTGGGCTGAATTTTGTTCTCCCAAGTCTATATGTTGAAGCCCTAACCCCCAAAGCCTCAGAATGTGACTGTATTTGAAGACAGGTTTTAGAGAGGTGATTAAATTAAAATGGGGTCATCAGGGTGAGCCCTAATCCAATCTGACTGGTGTCCTTATGAGAAGAGGATATCAAGACACAGATACACACAGAGATAGAAGATGATCTGAACATACAGAGAAGTGGTCATCTGTCAGCTATGGAGGAGAGGACTCTGAAGAAACCAAACATGCTGCCACCTTGATCTTGGACTTCTAGCCTCCAGAAATGTGAGAAAAAAAAAAAGACTGTTGCTTCAGCACCCCAAGCCTGAGCTATTTTGTTATGGCAAGCCCAGCAAAGTAATACACCATCTTAATAATTTTTTATTTTTTAAATTCAATTAATTAACATATGGTGTATCATTGGTTTCAGAGGTAGAGGTCAGTGATTCATCAGTCTTATATAACACTCAGTGTTCATTACATCATGTGCCCTCCTCAATGTCCATCATCCAGTTACTCCCATCCCTCCACCCTTCTCCCCTCCAGTGACTCTCAGTTTGTTTCCTATGCTTAAGAGTCTCTTATGAAAAAAAAAAAAAAAAAGAGTCTCTTATGGTTTGTCTCTCTCTGATTTCATCTTGTTTTTTTTCCTCCCTTTCCCTATGATCCTCTGTTTTATTTCTTAAGTTCCACATATGAAGGAGATAATTCTTTCTCTGTTGACTTATTCATTTAGTGTAATATCCTGTAGTCCCATCCACATCATTGCAAATGGCAAGATTTCATTCTTTTTGATGGCTGAATAATAATAATAATAATAATAATAATATATATATATATGCCACATCTTCTTTATTCATCTGTCAATGGACATTTGAGCTCTTTCCATAGTTTGGTTATTGTGGACATTGCTGCTATAAACATTGGGGTGCAGGTGCCCCTTCAGATCACTATACTTGTATCCTTAGGGTAAATACCCAGTAGTGCAATTGCTAGGCTGTAGAGTAGCTCTATTTTTAACTTCTTGAGGAATCTCCACAGTGTTTTCCAGAGTGGCTGCACCAGCTTGCATTCCCACCAACAATGTACAAGGGTTCCTCTTTCTCCTTATTCTTGCCAACATCTGTCATTTCCTGACTTGTTCATTTTAGCCATTCTGACTGGTGTGAGGTGGTATCTCATTGTGGTTTAGATTTGTATTTCCCTGATACTGAGTGATACGGAGGATTTTTTCCACAGGTCTATTGGTCATGTATGTCTTCTTTGGAGAAATGTCAGTTCATGTCTTCTGCCCATTTCTTGATTGGTTCATTTGTTCTTTGGGTATTGAATTTGATAAATTCTTTATAGATTTTGGATACTAGCCCTTTATGATACATCATTTGCAAATATCTTCTCCCATTCTATAGGCTGTCTTTTGTTTTGTCGACTGTTTCCTTTGCTATGCAAAAGCTTCTTACTTAAGTCCATAGTTCATTTTTGCCTTTGTTTCCCTTGCCTTGAAGACATGTCTAGCAAGAAGTTGCTGTGGCCGAGGTTACAAGGGTTGCTGCCAGTGTTGTCTTCCAGGATTTTGATGGATTCCTGTATCACCTTTAGGTCTTTCATCCATTTTGAGTCTATTTTTGTGTATGGTGTGAGGAAATTGTTCAGTTTCATTCTGCCACATGTGGCTGTCCAGTTTTCCCAACACCATTTCTTTTTTTGTTTTTGTTTTTTTTTTTTGTTTTTTTTTTTTAAATTTTTTTTTTTTTTTTTTTTTTATTTATGATAGTCACAGAGACAGAGAGAGGCAGAGACACAGGCGGAGGGAGAAGCAGGCTCCATGCACCAGGAGCCTGATATGGGATTCGATCCCGGGTCTCCAGGATCGCGCCCTGGGCCAAAGGCAGGCGCCAAACCGCTGCGCCACCCAGGGATCCCCCCAACACCATTTCTTGAAGTGACTGTCTTTTTTACATGAGATCTTCTTTCCTGCTTTGTCAAAGATTAGTTGACCATGGAGTTGAGGATTCATTTCTGGATTCTCTATTCTGTTCCACTGATCTATGTGTCTGTTTTTGTGCTAGTACTATACTGTATTGATGATTACAGCTTTGTAATGGAGCTTGAAGTCCAGAATTGTGATGCTACCAGCTTTGGTTTTCTTTTGCAACATTCCTTTGGCTTTCGGGGTCTTTTCTGGTTCCATAACAATATTTGTTCTTCCAATCCATAAGCATGGAATATTTTTCCATTTCTTCATGTCTTCCTCAATTTCTGTCTTGAGTGGTCTATAGTTTTCAGAGTACCGATATTCTGCCTCTTTGGTTAGGTTTATTCTTTGGTATCTTATGTTTTTGGGTGCAATCGTAAATAGGATTGACCCCTTAATTTCCCTCCCTCCCTTCCTTCCTTCCTTCCTTCCTTCCTTCCTTCCTTCCTTCCTTCCTTCCTTCCTTCCTTCCTTTCTTCTTCTTCTTCTTCTTCTTCTTCTTCTTCTTCTTCTTCTTCTTCTCTCCTCTCTCTTCTCCTCCTCCTCCTCCTCCTCCTCCTCCTCCTCCTCCTCCTCCTCCTCCTCCTCCTTCTTCTTCTTCTTCTTCTTCTTCTTCTTCTTCTTCTTCTTCTTCTTCTTCTCTTTTTTGTTAGTGTATGGAAATGTAACTAATTTCTGTGCATGGATTTTATATCCTGCCACCTTGGTGAATTCCTGTATGAGTTCTAGCAATTTTGGGCAGGAGGAGTCTTTTGGGTTTTCCATATAGAGTATCATGTTATCTGCAAAGAGTGAGAATTTGACTTCTTTGCCACTTCAGATGCCTTTTATTTCTTTTTATTTCTGATTGCTGAGATTATTTCTGATTGCTGAGGCTAGAACTTCTAGTACTATGTTGAACAGCAGTGGTGATAGAAGACATCCCTGCCATATTCCTGACCTTAGGGAAGAAGCTCTCAGTTTTTCCCCATTGAGAATGATATTTGCTGTGGACTTTTTGTAGATGGTTTTTATGGTATTGAGATATATTCCCTCTATCTCTACACTATGAAGGGTTTTAATTAGGAAAGGGTGCTGTAGTTTGTCAAATGCTTTTTCTGCATCTAGTGAGAGGATCATATGGTGCTTATCCTTTCTCCTATTAATGTAGTGTATCACATTGATTGATTTTGGATGTCAAACCACCTTTGCAGCCTAGGAATAAATCCCACTTGGTTTTGGTGAATAATCAGTTTAATGTATTGTCAGATCCTACTGGCTAGTATCTTGGTGAGAATTTTTTCATCAATAGTCATCAGGGATATTGGCCAGGTAATTCTTTTTTGTGGGGTCTTTGGTTTTGGGATCAAGGTAATGCTGGCCTCATAGGATGAGTTTGGAAGTTTTCCTTCCATTTCTATTTTTTGAATAGTTTCAGAAGAATAGGTATTAATTCCTCTTTAAATGTTTGGTAGACTTCCCCTGGGAAGCCATCTGGCCCTGGGCTCTTGTTTATGGGGGGATTTCCAATTTCTGCTTCAATTTCCTTGCTGGTTATGGGTCTGTTCAGGTTTTCTATCTCTTCCTGTTTCACGTTTGGTAGTTTTTATGTTTCTAGGAATCCAGCCATTTTTCCCCCAGATTGCCTAATTTGTTGGCATATAGTAATTCAAAATATGTTCTTATAATTGTTTGTATTTCCTTGGTGTTGGTTGTGATATCTCCTCTTTCATTCATGATTTTATTTATTTGGTTTCCTTCTCTTTTTCTTTTTGATAAATCTGGCCAGAGATTTATCAATCTTATTAATTCTTTCAAAGAACCAGCTCTTAGTTTCTTTGATCTGTTCTACTGTTCTTTTGGTTTCTATTACATTGATTTCTGCTCTAATCTTTATTATTTCTCTTCTCCTGCTGGGTTTAGGCTTTATTTGCTGTTCTTTCTCCAGCAACTTTAGGTGTAAGGTTAGATTGTGTATGTGAGACCTTTCTTGTTTCCTGAGAAAGGCTTGCATTACTATATACTTCCCTCCTAGGACCGCCTTTGGTGCATTACAAGTGTTTTGAACAGCTGTGTTTTCATTTTCATTTGTTTTTAAATTCTTCGTTGATTTCCTGGTTGACCTATTCATTCTTTAGTAGGGTGCTCCGTAGCCTCCATGTAGTTGAGTTCTTTCCAAATTTCCTCTTGTGATTGAGTTCCACTTTCAAAGCATTGTGGTCTGAAAATACGCAGGGAATGATCCCAATCATTTGGTACCAGTTGAGATCCGATTTGTGACCCAGTATGTGATCTATTCTAGAGAATGTTCCATATGTACTTGAGAAGAATGTGTATTCTGTTGTTTTAGGATAGAATGTTCTGAATATATGTGTGAGGTCCATTTGGTCCCGTGTGTCTTTCAAAAACCCTTGTTTCCTTGTTGATCTTCTGCTTGGATTATCTGTCCACTGCAGTGAGTGGGATGGTAAAGTCTCCTACTATTATTTTATTATTATTATCAATGTGTTTCTTCAATTTTGTTATCAATTGGCTTATATAATTGGCTATTCTCATATTAGGGGCAATGATCTTAATAATTTTTCAGTGTTTGGTTCCATGGTATTAGGTCCATTCACATTGTTGTGCAACCACCACCACCTTCCATCTCCAGAAGCCTCTTCACTTTGCAAAATTAAACTCTGTACCCACTGAACAATAACGACCCCATTTCGAAATCCTTTTTCACTATGGTTTCAATTCTTCCTTTTGCCCCAGAGAGATGATACATTTAATATTTTGAACTAAAATTTGAGCTGTAAATAGCTCTGGGAAGAAGGATTGAAAGGATTGAAGAATTGATCTGGCATTTTTGTTCTATGAACTTTGCATTTTCTAACTGTAACTGAATACACTTATTACTTTTATTAAAATATGTTAACCAGAGTAATCCAAGCAGGTAAATTGTGGTCTAATTTTGCTTCCCATTTTTCCTTTTTATCTCTCTGAATTTCAAAGAAACCTAATGCATGTTTTTATTATCTTTAATAAAATAAACATATTTTCAAAACCTATCATTTGAGTCACATTTTTTTAAAAGTTCAATTATTGACTAGCAAAGTCTATATTGCAACCTTTTGCTTATTGCATCTTTCTTAGCCAGGGAGTCCTGTGACTACTATTAAGAAGAAATAAAATGCACTCTTTCAGGAGAAGACATAACAAATTTCAAGAACCATGAAAATATTTATATTATTTGTGCTACTCTCTTAGTAGGATAATCTAAAATACAGAGAAAAGGCTGTATTCATGAAAATTCTCCCAGAATGCTTATTATACTGAGAAACAGAAAGTAGCCATACAACATAGAACAGACAGCTACTAGAAATAATGATGTAAAGACTTGGTGGCAGTCTGAAATAGTTATGCTATAAGGGAAGAAAATAGGATTATTAAATTGCATTTAGCCTATCATGTAGGAAAACATATTTAAATAAAAAGACTAGACATTATATTGGTCTTAGGAAAGTGAAGTTATAAAAGTTTTCAATATTTATTTTCCTAGGCTGTGTAACATTAAATACATAATCAATAATTTAAAATTTAATTTGAGTGGTCCTGTTAGCATTTTAGGCAGAATCATGTCACAAAGGAAAAGGAACAATTTAAGGAAACTTTAGTAACCTATGTCTGATGTGTTTTGGTTCTAAGTATTTCAGAATATTCTCTATATTTGCATGTAAAAATATAAACATATATTTAAAACTTAAATAGTAAATTTAAGTTTACATGTAACAGGGATCCCTGGGTGGCGCAGCGGTTTGGCGCCTGCCTTTGGCCCGGGGCGCGATCCTGGAGACCCGGGACCGAATCCCACTTCGGGCTCCCGGTGCATGGAGCCTGCTTCTCCCTCTGCCTGTGACTCTGCCTCTCTCTCTCTGTGACTATCATAAATAAATTAAAAAAAAATTTAAGTTTACATGTAAAATATATGTACTTATAATAAGAATATGTAAGTATATTTTAAATTAGGTTAGTGTGATGGGGACGCCTGGGTGGCTCAGTGGTTGAGCGTCTGCCTTTGGCTCAGGTCCTGATCCCATGGGATCAAGAGCCCCAAGTCAGGCTCCTAATTTAGTAGGGAGTCTGCTTCTCCCTCTGCTCCTCCCTCCACTTGTCCTCTCTCTCCCTCTCTCAAATAAATAAATAAATCTTTAAAAACAATTAGGTTAGTGTTTCAGGATCAGAGAACAGAGTGCTGCTTCTTCACATTAACTGCTAAAGAGTTTAAGTTTTTTTTTTTTTTTTTTTTTTTTTTGGTATTTTGAGCAGTTTCTTAGCATGGATGAGAATTAGGTGAGGAGTTGCCAGCTTTCCTTTGACTTTATTATGACTTCCCTTCTTAAATAGTAGTTTTTAAGTACATGGAATTACTTATGATCTTGGTCACCATAGGTAATATCTGAAATTAGGTCTGTTAATGTGTGAGCAAATATAAATTCCTGTAAACTAACTGAGATAATGACTGCGATCTAAAAAGATTAAACCAATGGAACACTCTATGAGTAAGTTTTAGACACAAAGCTAATATATTTAAATCCTGGATACCCAAGAGAGATTTAGAAGGTGCATTGCCACTAGGTACTCAAAAGGATAAGATTTTGAGTTCGTTCACTTATGGGAATGCCTTGAGATTTTTTTTTTTAAAGCAGGCTCCATGCTAAACATGGAGCCCAATGTGGGGCTTAAACTCACAACCCTGAGATCAAGACCTGAGCTGACATCAAGAGTCAGATGCTTAACTGATGGAGCCACCCAAGCACCCAACTTAACTTTTATTTTTTTTTAAAGGTTTTATTCATTTATTCATGAGAGAAAGAATGAGAAAGAGGCAGAGACAAAGGCAGAGGGAGAAGCAGGCTCTCCACAGGGGCCCGATGGGGGACTCGATCCCTGACCCCTGGGATTACTCCCTGAGCCAAAAGCAGATGCTCGAATGCTGAGCAACCCAGGCATCCCCCAATTTAACTTTTAAATGTTAGGAGGATATGGCCAGTGCAGTGTGAGAGGAGAGGAGGAGGTGCAGGGTAGAGAGAACATGAATAGAATGATAAGTTTGAAGAGACAGAGCAGCACGGGTAGAAGAGGTGGGTGGAGGCAGCCCTGGTGGCCCAGCGGTTTGGCACCACCTTCAGCCCGGGGTGTGATCCTGGAGACCCAGGATTGAGTCCCACATCAGGCTCCCTTCATGGAGCCTGCTTCTCTCCCTCTCCCTCTGCCTGTGTCTCTCCCTCTCTCTCTCTCTCTGTTTGTCATGAATAAATAAATAAAAGCTTTAAAAAAATAAAAAAAAAAGAAGAGGTTGGTGAGAGGCACCATTATATTATGAGAGTAAAGAAAGGATGGGTGACATTTTGCTTTACTTAGTACTTAAAGCAAGTTGATTGATTTCAGTTGCAATTTTTTAGTAGTTTTAAAATTTTAACTTCTTTAATACTCATGCTCATTTTTTCTACACTAGTGACGATGTTTGACATAACGCAATATTTGGCTATGCCCAACAGAACCCAGATTGGGAGCTACCCAAATTCCTGGTAGAATAGGTATTTTATTGTATTGACCCTACAGGGTACTCACTACACACTAATGAGAATGAGCAACCTATGGTTACACACAACAAAATGGATGAATCCAACAACATGATGTTGAGTGAAATAAGCCAGACTATTCAATTGGATTTACATAAAGTTAAGAAAAAAAAGGCAACACTCACCTATGGTGTTGGAGGTCAAACAGTGTTTATCTTTGGGGAGGGGTAGTAAAAAGAAGCTGGCACAAGGAGATCTTTTGGGACATTAGTACTATTCTTTTTGTTCTGGGTGCCAATTACAAGGGTGTGTGCAATTTATAAAAATAGATTAAACTGTACACTTATGATATATACATTTTCAGTATGGATATTATGCTTCATAAAAATTTTAAAAACATTAGAGTACTGGCCAAGACTCATAAATCTTTAATCTTTATAATTTTCTTATAAAACCTGATCAACATTACAAGGAAAAGAGATCATAGACCAATAGCCTTCATGAACAGAGACAAAAAACCCTTGCAAAATTTTAGCAAATCAAATTTAGTAGATTACAAAGTGGATAATACATCTTGACCACCTGGGATTTATTTCAGGAATGCAAGGTTAATTTCCCATTCAAAAGTCAACATTATCCACCATACTAATAGACTAGAAAAGAATGAGTAGAGCATTTCAATATATGCCAAAAAAAAATTAACAAAATTCAACACAGACATGATAAAAACTCTTAGCAAACTACACATAGAAGAGAACTTCCTCATCTTGATAGAAGAATGTTCGAAAACCCACAGCTAACACAATATAATATAGTACAGGACTGTATGCACACTTCCCCCTGCCTCCCAAGTTCAGCAACAGGACAAGAATATCCATTTTGACACTTTCATTCAGTGTTATACTACACTTCTAGCCAAATCAATAAGGAGTGAGGGTCAGGAAAAGGCATATCAATTGGAGAGAAAGAAGTAAAATTTTTTATTCACAGATATGATTATTTAAGTATAAAACCCTAAGGAATCAGCAAAAAATCTTCCAGAACTAATACATAAGTTTAACAAGGTCACAAGGTCCAAGGTTAATATGCAAAAATCAGTCATGTCGCTATGGGCTGGAAATAAACAATTTTTTAAAGATTTCATTTATTTATTCATGAGAGACACACAGAGAGAGGCAGAGACATAGGCAGAGGGAGAAGCAGGCTCTCTGCAGGGAGCCTATGTCTCTGCCTCTCTTTGTGTGTCTCTCATGAATAAACAAATAAAATCTTTAAAAATAAATAAAGAAAAATAAAAATACAGTAGCCTCAAAAAACATGCAAGATATTGGGATAAATTTAGCAGAATATGTGCAAGATTGGTGCATTCAAAACTAAAATATCGAAAGAAATGAAAGAAGACCTAAATAAATGGAGACATATTTTATGGTCTTGGGTTGGAAAGCTCAATTTTATTAAGATGTTGATTTTCCATGTATTAATTTTCTATAGCTGCTATAACAAATTACCACAGACTTGGTGGTATGAAACAAGAGAAGTTTATATTCTCTCTCAGTTCTGGAGGCCTTAAGTCTGAAATCCATTTCCTGGAGATGAAAGCAAAACGTTGGCTGGGCCACATTCCCTCCAGAGGCTCTCATGGAGATCATTCCTTGCTTCTTATAGGTTCTGGTTGCTGCTGTAATCTCTGGGTTTGTGGCTCCATCACCCCTAATCTCTGCCTCCCTGAGAGGCATAGCCTCTCTTTTCTTCTGTCTTCTCTTGTCTCCCTCTAACAAGGGTACACATAATTGCTTTTAGGGCCCACCAAAATAATGCAGGATAATCTCCCCATCTCAAGATCCTGAAGCATATGTGTAAAGTCTTTGCCATAAAAGGCAACATCTACAGGTTCCAGAGAATAGGGCATGACATCTTTGGGTGGCCATTATTTAGCCTACTATATTCCCCAAATCTATCTATGGATTTAGTGTAATTCCAATCATTATCCCAGTAAAGTTTTTTGGTAGAAATGGACAAACTGATGGTACATTTAATGTAATTGTGAATGAGCTAGAGTATATGAGATAATTTTGAAAATAAAGAACAAAGCTGGACAAGTCATACTACATGATTTTAAGACTTACTATAAAGCTACAGTAAACAGAACAGTGTTTATTAAATTTATTTTTATTGGCATAAATTTAGACATATATATCAATGGAACAGAACGGAGTCCGGAAATAGACCCAACCATGCATAATTAATGGATTTTCCACAAAAATGCTGAAATAATTCAATGAACAAAAAAAATAGTCTTTACAATAAACCGTGTTGGCACAATTAGTTAGCCACGTGGAAAAAATAAACTGGTGGTATTTCCAAACAATGAAATACTACTTGCTGATAAGAAGAAAGAAACTACTGAAATTAACAGCATGGATGAATCTCAAAAGTTAAATGAAGGAAGCCAAGCACAAAATACTATATTTAGATGATTCCGTTGATATGAAATTCTAGAAAAGTCCAGATTATTGTGACAGAGAAATCAGTGGTTGTCAGAATTGAAGGATGGGATGAGGAGATTCACTGAAAAGGGGCATAGGGAAGTTTTAGGGGTACTGGCAACATTCTATGTCTTGACTAGGGTGGTGGTTACATCTCTTTAGCCATTTATCATCACTTACCAAAACAAACACTTGAATTTAGAAATGTTACGGTATATAAATTGTAACTCAAGACATCTGATTTTTAAAAAGTTGTAACAGTTTGGGTGATATATTACATGGTTATCCATAAATTCTTCTCTTTTTTTTTTTTGTGACAATGAAATTGGATGGTTGATACATACTTGTCACCCGGGGATTCTTGTTGGCACAGATCAAAGCCTTCTGTTTATTACTAATACTCCTATTCTAGCAATTTAAAAATATTCAACTAGTAGTCTAGGATTTGGTGAATCCTATAGAAGTAGTTAACTGGAGGGGATCCCTGGGTGGCGCAGAGGTTTAGCGCCTGCCTTTGGCCCAGGGCGCGATCCTGGAGACCCTGGATCGAATCCCACGTCGGGCTCCCGGTGCATGGAGCCTGCTTTTCCCTCTGCCTGTGTCTCTGCCTCTCTCTCTCTGTGCGACTATCATTAAAAAAAAAAAAAAAAGAAAAAAAAGAAGTAGTTAACTGGAAAGTGAGTGGGGAAAGCAGTTCTCAGGACTAGGTGCTTCTATATCCACTTTTACCTTAAACCATCACAATCATTAGACCAGATGATAGGACTGCCTGTTCCTCATTTCACATTTCTCCTGGCTCAGTTTTCATGACACCTTCTATTTTTGAAGTTGTCCTTCTCAGTGCTTCCCGGAGCCTTCAGCAGGAGGCTCATATTTTCAGCATGACATAAGGCCAACTTCATCTATACACCACTTAGTGTTACAGCATTATTTCTCACCTCTTCCACCTTTCAGCCATGTATAGGGCTGGCCATGCCCTAAAAGAACTTTGCTTTTCCTTGCTTCCAGACTTCACCATGTGCTTCCACAGCTACCTGGAATGCCCTTTTTTTCCTTTCCTCAATCTCTCTCTTTTCCTGTATAATTCATCTTACTCATTTTTCAGGATTTACTGTAGATGTTACCTGCTCTAGGAAGCTTGACCCCTCAGAGTTATATTAGATGTTTCTCTTGAGTGCTTCTGTAATACTCTTCATGCCCCCCAGATCTGAAAACACACTTGAGCTCTATGTATAGCCTTGCCTGAAGCCAGTTCTATATTCCTTATGTAAGACAACAAATGTCTTACTTTGCTAAAACCATTTTATCTTGAGTTGTCTTTCTCTTGCTGCTAAACCATCGTAACTGATGGTTTTAAGAACCGATGCCATAACTTTCCAGTGGGCAGGGAAACACGTTTACAAAGACAGTGGAGAAGGGGACTTTGAAACACGATAATGTGAACAGGGAGGAAATTTAATAGATGCTGGTTGCATCCATTTACAGTGCCTGTTAGCTAGCCTCAGGCTAGCCTAAGAGGCTTGAAACCTCCTGAATATGCCTCTAATTAGTACAATTAATTCAGGTGGAAGAAGAAAAAGCCGAGGATATCAAGACTCAAAGCAAAAGGACTTCTATTTTTATTTTATCATCTAGTAAGGTGATATGATCTTAGAGAAGCAGACTCATCAGTTGACAGCCAGTTCCTAAAGGCAGGGGGGAAACTGGGAACCTCTAAGGTAAAGCTTCACAGAGAAATATCTCCTGGAAAAACTCGTAACTGCTCCTGACAAGACACTTTCAGTGACCCTACACCCAGGACAGGACTGTTGGTCCATCTGGGTCATTTCTTCACCATCTAAATTCCTATGCATCATAATTCCCTGAGCTTTTCATGTATTACAACAATTGAGAGGTGGTGTGTTTACAGATCAGAGATTTGTATATCACTTATTAATTAAAATTATTTAAGTATTAAGTACTCCTTGATAAGCTTTCCACACATCAATCTCCAACTCAGACTGCTTGCCAACAAACCCAACCTGAAGAATTGGTTGGTGGTGTGGTTCTAGGAAACAGATTCTGGAATTGAATTTTTTTAAAATTTAAATTCAATTTGCCAACATCTAGTATAACACCCAGGGCTCATCCCATCAGGTGCCCTCCTTAGTGTCCATCACCCAGTTATCCCATCCCCCCACCCACCTCCCCCAGAATTGAATTTTGATGAGGAATCATCTACCAGCCATCTGGCAATAGCTGCATAGCTCCGTGATGACGGAGCAGTGACAACCCCTGGTGTGCAGCTATATTACCATTGCTTAACTTTTTATTAGCATGGACTAGGAATCAGAGCTAGTGAAGTGATGGCACTGGAGGTACGTGTGAGTGCAATGTTTTAGACATATTTTGAAAATTGGGAATTATTAATTATAAGGAATATGGAATTAGATAGCTAAAACTGGAGAAAATCAATGACTTAGAGAAAGACAATGACAGGCTGATAGTGATTACTTTTTTTTCTTTTTCCTTCCCTCCTGTTGTTCTTCCCTCCTTAGTAATTTCTTACCCATTATTTTCAATGTTCTCTCTGGAATTTCTATTCAGTAGATATTGAATCTCATGGGTTGATTTAATTTTTTTCCTGTCTTCTCTCTTATCTTCATTCCCATGCTTTCCTCTTTCCCCTGGCCCAAGCCCACAAATTTTGTGATTCAATTCCTCTGGAGAGTAACATTCTTCTCTGGGGGTGGAGGGCAGGGCTGGGGTCGGGGGAGAGCAGCAACTTGGCTGCCTGGATTAGAGAAAAGACACGGTGTCTAAGTGCTCTTTAACAAATTCCCAAATGGGATCCCTGGGTGGCTCAGCGGTTTAGTGCCTGCCTTCGGTCCAGGGAGTGATCCTGGAGTCCTGGGATTGAGTCCTGGGATCGAGTCTCACATGGGGCTCCCTGCATGGAGCCTGCTTCTCCCTCTGCCTATGTCTCTGCCTCTCTCTGTGCCTCTCATAAACAAACATACAAACTTAAAAAAAAAATCCCAAATAATCCCCCACTCCTTGCAAACTCCATATTATTTTCTGTTCCCAATTTCTAAACCTTTGAAAGGAGTGGGGAAGTGGAGAGTTGGGTGGAAGGGTGGTTCAATGGAGATTAACTTGTTTACCATCTTGTATCCTTGGATATGTGGGTTTCAGTCAGTAAGGACAATTACCACTCTTCTACCAGCTTCCTCTATTTCTTGTCTTCTATTCTCTTTTTCTGTCCTTTTTGTCCTTATGGATTTAAACCCTTTAGATTATTGTTGTGAACTGAATGTTTGTGTTCTCCCAAACTCCTAACCCCCAATATGATGGTATTGGAGATGGGGCCTTTCTGAGGTATTTAGGTTTAGGCGAGGTTATGAGGGGATCCTCCAAGATAAGACTAGTGTCCCTGAAAGAACAGGAAGAGAGACTGGAGCTTGCTGGCTCACACTTACTCTGTCTCTCTGCTATGTGAGGACACAGTGAGAAGGCAGTCATCTGTAAGCTAGGAACTGAATTGCCTGGCACCTTGACCTTGGACTACCCAGCCTCCAGAACTGTGAGACAATAAATGTCTGCTGTTTAAACCATCCAGTTGATATTATTTTTTTTTAGAGCAGCCAGAGCTAAGGTCTTATTTTACTGTTATTTTAGTTAAATTCTCTTACTGTCATTTCAATATTCTTTAGTTGCTTAGAACTTAGAGAGCTTTGAACCATGTCAGGAAATATATTCATTTTTTATTTCAAATTCAGTGTCTCTTTAACAAATTAGATCATATAGGATGCTTTATAATCTTTTTTTTTTAATTAGTCGAGTATAAAGATTTTTAGTTTGTGGTCAACCTACCAGGGGACCTGCCCTCCTCATTCCTTTGTCACCACCTGCCTGTGGTATACAATGCAAGAAAACAAGTATGGCTGGCACACCCACTGCCAAAGAGAAGGGGAATTGCCAGAGGCTGTGAATTTTAAGTGAGGAGGGATGGGAGTACAGGATGAACCATGGTCAAGGTGCAGCTACTTGGAAAGGACATAACACCTGTGGTTTAGGGAAGATGCTTTTTTACTCTGAAACTGCTGGAGCAAAACTTTATGGATATCTAGACATTACCTATGGATAAGACATCCTAATGACTGTATCAGGAGATGGACTAGCCACTCTCATAAGGATATAACTCCATCTGTCTTTATTCACTCACCACCACTGCCATCAATACCCACTGCCTGTTCTTACAGCTGTCCCCACCCCCACCCCAGGGGGTTGGGGGTGAAAACACCTCTGAGTGGCAGGCTGTGGAACATGAAGAATGGTAAACTGGGCTGGGAAATGGGCACATGTGGGGAATCTCTGAATCCACCCAAAGATTAGGGGCCCATTGAAGGAATCTAATTAGGAACCTGATAGATCAGTATTACCTCAGAAGTACTGGTGGAAGCTATAATGATATAAATATAATCCTGAAGCTTAGAGATTTACTGAGCATTGAACAGAGAACGTCTGCTTTCTTCAGTCTACCTGACACATTAGCCCTTTGAATTTCAGCTGTGCTTTTGAACGGAAAGCAGGCAAGCTTTTGCTTATGCTTTCTAGGGAAGATCACATTGTAATTAGGCAGGATTTCTTTGTGAGGATTACAAAGAAGGGTAAAGAAAATTCTGGAAATGTGAAGGTAGGCCAGTCTTAGTTTGAGGCACATCCCATGACAGTCAAATCTAGTTCTGCAACATGTAGGTCATTTTCAACAGTCTCAGGAATGTTTGAGGAAAAAAAGAAAGAAATGTTTGAGAAATGTTTAACAACAACAAGGAAGTTTAACCCCCATTTTAATTCATTTTGATTTTAAAATAAATATGAGGAAAGGAGGAGAATGTAAAATCAAACAATGACATTGGCCTCATCTAGAACTATGGCTGTGTTTGTGGGTCTTACACCTGAGTTACCTGATTCCTGCATCTTCTTGCCATGCCTCTCTTGGTTGGGGCACCTTCCTTTCTCAACACTTAGAAGGAGGCTGGCTCCTCCTGCTACTTTCAGGGACTCATATGGGACCCTTGAATTCTGTTGTGATTATTTGTCTTGCTGGGACATGGGCTACCACCTAAGGGCAAGGGGAGTCTTCTCAGGGCAGGGAATATTTCCAGTGTCGGTCACACTGGTACAGGAAGTGCCTAGAGAGGGAACTCTCAGGAAGGAGAGAGCTCCTTTCTCTCTCTCAGGGTCTTGTCCCTTGAGCCTGGTCTCTAAGGTGTCTAGATGAACTTGAGGGGGTAAAATGGTCATTACTAGACAGATAGATAGACATAAGGGGAGAGTTACTGTAGCAATTGGCTCACAGTCATGGAGGCTGAGAGGTCCCATGATCTGCTGTCTGCAAGGCAGAGAACTGAGAAAGCTGGTGGTATAATTCAGTCTATCCCAAGGCCTGAGAATCTGGGAGCTGATGTGTGAATCCCTATCTAAATCTCAAAATCAAGAGCAGGAGCACTGATACCCAAAGGTAGGTGAAGATGGATGTCTCATCTCAAGCAGAGTGCAAATTTGCCTTTCCTCTGCCTATTTGTGCTATTTCAGCCCTCAGTGGATTGGCTGATATCCACTCATTTTGGAAAAGGTGGTCTTTATTCAACCCCCTACTTCAAATGGTAATTTTTTCCAGAGACATCTTCATAGACACATCCAAAAATATTGTTTAACCAGCCATTTGGGCATCCTTTCACCCAGTCAATGTGATATGTAAAGTGAATCATCAGAACCATATACTAGTACCAGCTGAACTATGGAGGAGAAGGGACAGGTGCGCCTTTTCTTGGGCTGTATGTGTAAAGGGGAGGGCAGTGCCTCCCAAGGTTGTTGTGGCAAGATACTGATAAGTAGGATTCCCAAGGAGAAAGTGAATGTCAGCAGACAAGCACATAGACTGTGAGGGCAGCTATCCTTCCCCACACAAGTTATTATGTCATTTCTGGAGGCCAGTAGGTTCCCCTTATTGTATTTAGCATACTTGCTTACATGCCCCACTGGCCTTTGAGCTCTAAGCAAGCAAGAATCCCGTCTTGTGTGCTCATATCCCCATAGTAGCCCCTAACTCAGAATCTGCTATGTCATGGCTTCTCAATAAACATCGTTTGAATAAATGAGTCCCATTGTTAGTGTTACACCTATGAGTTCTATATGGAAAATGACTAATATTCTTAAGGCATTCTGACAGTGGCACCAAATGACTTCACTCACTCTTAGGTTAAGACCTAAGCCTTGTTAGTCTTCTCTTTAGAGAGATCACTTGAACCAAACCTTTGACTTTTATCTGTGACCCTGCCTAGAAATAATTATGTTGGTGCCATGTTACCCTGCAGGTTTTTTAAATTGAAAAATTAATATTTACATATGGTTAAAAAAAGTCAAACAGGACATACCATGAGAAGTGTTTTCTTCCCAGCCAGATGTTTAGTGCCCTCTCTCTAGAGGCAGATACTTCTTAGACATATTTCCATAAACTTTCTATGTAAGTATAAACACATACACGTATATATTTATATAGGCATATTTATAGATGTGTGCAAATATTTAATACAATTTGAAGCAAACCATATACCTTGTTTTTCAATTTGGTTTTGTCATTCAAAACATATCTTGGATATTTTCCATATTGCCATATGCAAATTACTACATTCCTTTCTTTTAAAAAACATATTAGAGGGATCCCTGGGTGGCGCAGCGGTTTGGCGCCTGCCTTTGGCCCAGGGCGCGATCCTGGAGACCCGGGATCGAATCCCACGTCGGGCTCCCGGTGCATGGAGCCTGCTTCTCCCTCTGCCTGTGTCTCTGCCTCTCTCTCTCTCTCTGTGACTATCATAAATAAATAAAAATAAAAAAAAATATTAGAATAATACATATGATTTAAATTTAAACCATATATAAAGATTTATAATAGAAGAGACTCATCTGCCTCACATCCTCACCTCTATCCTTATTTCCTTAAAGGCAACCTTTTTTACCTGTTTCAGTCTTTGGTTTTCTGGTGGATAGCACCATATCATAAGTAACATCTTTATGCTTCTGTTTCTTAATTTATTGAGTTGAAATATTACCTATTGACATTCAGGTATGATAGATGACCATTTATCCCGCTAATATGGTTTTGTCTTTACCAATTCTAGACATTACCATAAATTTTCTAGTAAGACAGGTGAGCATTTAGTTCTGCCCTATATCTTCCCGGTGGGGCTCGATCTCTATTTCAATTCCCCATCTGGTCACCTCAGCAGCCTCAGACACCACACATTAACTGTTCCTCTTTGCATCAACCATAGGGAGTCCTTCTGACTTTGAAATGTAAGAATATTAGCAAACCTATTCTCTCAACATATCACGGCCTCACAACCTTTCCTTTCTCAGAATCTCTCAGCTTTTCCTTTACTTTGGTATTCTCAAGTAGATAATGTTTTCACCCTATTCTGTAACCATAACGATCTTCTGTGATTTGTTGGTGCCTGTAGGTCATATACTGATTAGGACTCTTAGTAGCAAGTGACAGAAAACTCAGCTCATGCAAATGAAACAATAAAGGAAATCCAGGGGAAAATGTGGCTTATGCAAAACTTAGCATTTTCAGGACCCGTTTTTTTCTCTACATCTCTAAAATCTGCCCTGTGCTGGTTCCATCCTGGAAAAGCTCTCTCAAGGACACAAGATGTTGGCAGCTGCTCCAGTCTTATACTTTCTCAAGTTGAAATTGAGTTAATCAGTGAGAAGATGAGAAAGTTTCTTCCAAGCCAAATTTTGGGATTTATCCTGATTGGAACAATGTGTTCTCATGTATATCTTTGAACCCATCACTGTGATCAGGGGCTCTGGATGTTGATTACCTAACTCCCATTTCTGGAACCAGGCCCAAAGTTCTACCCAAAGGACAGAAGGAGTTCCCCAAAAGGAAATCAGGATGCTGTTACCAAAAGAAAGGAAGGAAAAGATACTGAGGCACCAACCACAAATACCCACCCTAGACCACAAACTCTAATGTCTGTAGTGTTCTGTTTACATAAACTTGTGAACTGACTCCGTGAAACATACAGAGAGTGGCAGTTTCTGTGATCTAACAGTGATGTGATAAAGTTTTTTAAATGTCATGAGCCAAACAAAACACATCTTTAGGCCTAATTTTGCGTGAGAGTAACCACTATGCAACTCTTGGTCTGTATACTAATTCTAAAAGTTGAAAAAATTGGAATAGTACTTATATTATGATAGCTATGTAAACAGTTTTCATGGCAGAGCAAATTAATGTTTTCAAATTCTCTGGGGCTCTCATTACCTCTTGTATGGCACCCAAAGAGAATGTTCCCAGTGTCAAATTGCAAAGAGTCTCCCTCCTTACTCTCCTCCCATTGTTCAGAATCCAGCTGCATACTTGTACCATACTTTTAATGGCAGATGTTGCTGCCTACCCCACTGCCATTCCCTCATTCTTCCTTGCTAGGATCTTTTCTTTTTCCTTGTTTATTGATGTTGGCAGTTCTCAAATGTCTTATGATCTATTTGTATTTTCACATGAGGGAAGAGTTTGAAGATTGGGAACTCTGTAAACGTTGATGAGACTCACTAACTTATGGGTTCACTTTAAGTGGACAGAAAACTCTTGGCTATAATGTCAGGGCTGAAATAAAGCAGCAGAAGGCCTTTATTCTTGGATAGTGACATCCAGGCTAGTGACCCTTGTTAGTTCTTTAGACAGTTCATCAAATAGTTTAGGCAAGAACTGATTAAGCAGGGTTTTTTTTTTTTTAGTTAGTTAATTAATTAATTAATTTACTTATTTGACAGAGAGAGAGATAGAGTAGGCAGAGGGGCAGGCAGAGGGGAAGAGAGAAGCAGGCTCTCCACTGAGCAGAGAGCTTGACTTGGAGACTCAATCCCAGGACCCTGAGATCATGACCAGAGCAGACACCTTACTGATTGAGCCACTCAGGCGCCCCAATTAGGCAGTTTTTAAAGATATGTTTAAATAAGACCCTGACTCCACACCTTAACTTTTATTTATTTATTGTTTACTTAGTTACTTATTTTATTTATTCACCCACTCATTTTGTAGCCTGCTTGCTGGTACAGGAAGGTATAGGAAACTTGACTTTCTTTTTTTTTTTTTTGGTGTCTGATCTTATTTATTTTGTCACTCTTAGAAAATCTCATTTTTCACTGGACTCAGACTTAGAGGTAGAAGCTCTCAGAGAGGACAGCCTCCGTCTCTTGGCAATCTGTTCCTGGCGTTTTTCTTTGGCCTCCTTCATTCTCTTGGCCAAAAGTTTAGCATATTCTGCAGCCTCTTCCTTATTTTTCTTAGTACGCTATTTCTTTAAAGCAATACGCCGACGTTTGTGTTGGAGGACACGTGGAGTAACAAGACGCTGAATCTTGGGTGCTTTGGTTCTAGGTTTCTTACCTTCTTTGTTTAGGGGCTTTCTAACAATATACTGGTGGACATCGTCTTCTTTTGACAGATTAAAAAGCTTTCAGATTCTGCTGGCTCTTTTGGGCCCCAGGTGACGAAGCACAGTAGTATCAGTGAGCCCAGGAATATACTTCTCCCTTTTTTTTCACAATAACCAAATTGAGAACACTGAGATTGGCATCCACAATGCAACCCCAAACAGATTTGCACTTCCTCTCTCCAGTCCTCCTGGGTCGGTAGCAGGAATGCCCCTTACTCAGCAGCAGGCAGACGCAGCCATGGGTGAAGACACCCTGCTTCATGGGGAAGCCTTGTTTGTCATTGCCACCACTGATTTGCACCATGTAACCCTTCCATTCCTCGCCCAGAGCATCGGCAGCAACTTCTGTGGCCATACGCTTCTCATAAAAGGTATGCAGTTTGTGCTCATCATCCACTTCAATGAGTTTCCGGCAGCCAGTGGCTGGGAAAGAGATATTCAGCTTCATCCTGAAGCAGCATACTGCCTCGGAGGCACCACGAAAAAGAGCAGAAACTTGATTTTCATAGACCTTCAATTAATCCCATATTTTCAGGCCTTCCCTTTTTTAATATATAATTTTTTCCCGTATTTTATTTGAGAGAGAGAGAGAGAGAGCATAAGTGGGGGGAGGAGGGGTAGAGGGAGAAGCAGACTCCCCACTGAGCAGGGAGTCCGATGTGGGACTCAATCCCAGGATCTTGAGGTCATGACCTGAGCCGAAGGCAAACACTTAACCGACTAAGCCACCCCAAGTGTCCTTCAGGACTTTTCTTAAGTTCCATTGTACCTGTTGCCCAAGCCAAGAGGTTCCATGTGGTTGTATTATATGGCTGTTCCATGCTGGCTTTCTGTTTTTTTTTTTCATTAATTAATATTTCATCTGATTTTTGCTTTATAGGAATTTATTGAGTTTTCTTTTTATGTTAATAGCCTTCTTCCTATTCTCTTTGTGAACTTAAGTCTTTAAAAAAATTCCATTACTATTATCTTAATAATTTCTCAGAAAGAGGATATAAATACATGTGCTTAATTAGCCTACCATATTAAACCTGCAGTCTTTACATCATTCTTTTTGATAGCTGCATAATGTAAAATTGTCTGGAATTTTATTTTATTTTTTTTGTTTTGTTTTGTTTTTTGTTTTTTTTTTTTTTTGGAATTTTAAAATATATATTAACCTGCCTTCTACTAATTAGCAGTTAATTTTGTGATTCCAAATACTGCTGCAATGAATATTTCTGGATATATCTCTATGCATTGTATATCTGTAGAATAAATTTCTAGAGGTAGTGTGTTGGATTGAAGGCTGTTGGAAAGCTCCCCTTTGGAGCATGTGTGTAGTTTTGGAAAGTGATATTGTATAGTGATTAAGTGCATGAACTCTGGGGCCAGGCTGCCTGGGATCATAATCTTGGCTCTCTTTCTTAGCAAAGCTGTGACCTTGGGCAAGTTACTTAAGTTTCTGTGTCTTGTTTTTCTAATGGGTAAAAATGAGAATTAATAATATCACCTTTCTCCTAGGGTTGTGAGGATTAAATGAGTTAATTTGTTGAAAATCATGACTGATAATAAACACTCAATAACCATTATCTGTTACTACTATTATTTTAGGTAAGACTTAGCTACCATGCTAGCTAAAAAGAAGCCACTGCCCTGCATGGGCTGGAGCTGGCACTCTGGCCAGAGTTCGTGAGCACAGGACCAAGAAGAGAAGGTACAAAAGGTCTGGGGAGGGCTCAGAGCTTTTTTGCCCAGGAGCCTACCAACTGTAGCCACTTGAAAGCTGCATTGTTAATTGCTGTCTCTCTAGTTTTAGACAGTGTTTGCCATATAGTTGAGTAAATAAATGAATGAGTGAATGAAACCAAGTTTAAGAATTATTTTTACTTCTTTTTAATTCCCTCTTGCCATCTGCAAGCCATCTTTGCTTTACTGTAAACATGCCTGGTAGGGAGGGGACCACAAAGGAGCCTGTGAGGGAAGCATCTTAAAGTCACTCTGCCTGAGGGGATCATAGTGACCACGGCAGGAGAGACAAAACACAGTTCCTAGGGCTTCTCAGGAACACTTGGTTGAGGAGCTTACTAAAAGCCTGGACTTCCCACTATCGTGGAGAGAGGGATTTACACTGCTTATACTTCAGTATTAAAGGGAGAATGATCCCTCACGACTGGGAAGTCTGGTATAGGTGGTTTAGCACAGGGCTTGCTACATGGTAACCTTTCAGTAATGGCAGCGTTTTATATTATATTTCTAAATTTTGCTAAAGACTAAAGTCTGCATTTGATGCTGTATCCACCTTCTTCAAGCTATATCTGACCTGATGTATGATGGCCATAACTGCCTATTCACTGCAATGTTCCTAGTACAGCTGTTATGTCAGTAAGATGATTGTCAGGTTGAGTGAGCCTCAGAGATCAGATAGGGTAGCAGTGATCTTAGACTTTCTACCAGTTCTTCTCAATAGCATAACCTTGTATTAGTATCTTGAAATTTCAAAGAATCATTTTCTGTCTCTGTGAAATGGGAGATTACTACTATAGTATCTACCACCTGTTTGGGCTTAAGAGCACATCTTGACATTAAATTAAAAGAGAGAGAAAATGAATAAATTAAAATGGGTAATACACCCTGAAATCTTGATCTGAAAGTCACTATTAATGGTAAAACCATTACAGTATTATCTTTCTCCAACATTTCTAGCAGATGCTTGGCTAAGGAAAAAAATGTCAATTTTCAGCATATTCTCAGAATATGGTTATAATTTATTATTTTTCACCATTCACACATTAATGTGTTGAAAAAACAGATCTAAGTTCAAAAGGAGGTTATTTTCCAAAATTAATATACACAGTAAATGAATAGAACACACATTCATACATACATACTTGTGTCAATTATTCATTTTAGCTAATTATTTTGTTTCAGTGTTGTTGAACATTAGTCTGGACTTAGCATGGGTAGTGAAAAAGCAAATTAAATAAAGACTCAATTATAGTTACCAGAGGAGGAATATGGATCCTAAAGCCAGGAAGCTTGTTTGAGGAAGATTCAGGAAAGCCCCTGTGACATCAAACCCAAACATGGAGCTCTCCAGACAAAAGATTCGAATCTACCTCCTATTTTAATAATGAAACAGCTGCCAGGGTCGAGGACCCTCTAGGGGTCCTCATTTGTGATGGATAACTGAGTGGTGTTTGTTTTGTTTGGGAGAATAAATATTTGAAGGGAGTAATAGAAGAAGGTTATGCTGCTGTTATGATGTTATTGATACACAGGCTGACGCTATTATGGCAGACGCTATCAGGCTACATTATCTTTATGCCTTCAAGGTAACCTGAAGCAACTGTCTTTTTACTTGGCACTACCTTACACTGAAGCGTCTGCCCTGCTGAGGGACTGTAACCCAAGCCAACACATGCCTCACAGACAGCTTTCTTTAGCCACTGACAGCATCAAGGAAGGAAGAGCGTGAAATCGCCCCGCGACAGACGCTTCCCGAAGGGGAGTTGGCTGCTAAATGACTCCAAGGGAGGGTGGCACTGCCATCTCCTAATCTTCTATTTAGGAGTAACCACTAGAAAGCCCTTCTCTTCAGGCAAGGAAATAGTTACTATAAGGAAAGTGGAGGTGATGTGAACCCCTGGAAAGTTTTCCTGCTTTGAATTTTGCAATGTTTCCCTGCAGGTCATGTTCACATGGAAAGCAAGGCTCACCAAAAGACTGAAATCTCCATCTAGGAGGATGCATCCCTTTCCATGCTCAGCTCTGCTTGCTTGTTTTGGGAACACAAGGGAGAATGCACCCTTTGATCAGTCCAGCACAGCTGATACTCATTCCACCATCTATATTCAGCCCATGGCCAAAGCGAGCAGACATGCAAGTCACTCAAAAGGGGAAGAAGGAATTCCCGAGAAAAGGCGAGATTCTGGCATCCGTTCAGAGAAAAATGGCAGCACAAATCTGAATTCAAGTAACCACACTGTCAACCAGCCTGCTGAGACCCCTGAAGATTCTCCTGGGAACCCAGAAGATAAGTTGGACTGTGAGGCAGTTACTTTCCAGACTTCTATCCCCAGACCATCAATTATTGAAATGCCAGCGGTGAGTTTTCCCAATGCTATTATAGAAGGAATGGTGTTGGAGGAGTGTTCTTATCATTTGGTGGATGCCTTCAGGAAACAAACTTGTCTAATGTTAGTGAATAATATGTTGAGGGGAACTCTTATTGGTGAGAGGAAGTGTGTAAAGCCTTTTAAATTATCATAAGGACCTCAAAGGATGTAAAGGGAGGCAATGACAATAAGCACTGGGGCCTTAGCAATGGCCAAAACTGGCCTTTAATTAACTGCCCATGGTGCTTCGGAGTCAACAGTGTCTCAACAGGAGATTAGGGGTAAGGTAGTCTGGGAAAGCTTTTTTGTTTTGTTTTTCTTTTTTTTTTTTTTAACTGGTACATGAGTTTATTTATATGAATATCTACAATATAAAAGATTTAATTATAGAATTAAGGAATTTCCCCTACTTAAAATGGTACCAAGGCAGTTTGGGAAAATTTGGAAATGATGATCATTGTATATATAGTAGTAAAGAAAGGAACCAACCTGTAAAACTATTCGTAATATGGGTGTTCCTGCAATAGTTTCCCAACTCAGGCAGGAGAATGAAGCTATTAAAAAAAAAAAAAAGTGCTGCTCTCCAAAGGCATCATGTTGAGATATTTATTTATCTGTCTTCTTGTTGGGGACAATACCGAATTTTAATTGTTGACTATTCTGATTGGATTGAGCTATAGAGCCATGCTGAAGTTCTTGGTAATCTCAAGAGACAGGGTTTCTTGAATGCTGTTTTCCAGAGATACCTCTTGAGCATTTTTCGGTCATATTCCTGGCCAAGTAGCTTAGGACCAGACTTAATAAACTGAGAAGTCTTTGTGGATCCATTACTAAGATACTCCAATTTTCAAAAATCACTGTTTTCCATCTAGTTTAACAAATCATATTTTGTCTGACTTGCTGACCAAGAGGCCTCATTAGTATTGAAAACTGCTAAACAGTGAAGATAAGGTTAACACATGTTTTTAAAACTAATTTCATTTGATATTCTACAGGCTTATCTTAAATTACTGAAGCTTACCCCTATTGTCTAAATCTTTCTATTTTGAGATTGGACAGAGGATTTCACTCTGTTATAGCAAGAACTGTAGTGGTTTGGGGACACCTGGCTCTGTGGTTGAGCGAATACCCCTGGCTCAGGGCATGATCCTGCGGCCTCAGGATCAAGTCCCACATCAGGATCCTTGCCTGGAGCCTGCTTCTCCCTCTGCCTACATCTCTGCCTTTCTCTCTCTGTGTCTTTCATGAATAAATACATAAATAAAATCTTAAAAAAAAAAAGCACTGTAGTGGTTTGGCTCTCCTCCCCACCCAGCATCACTAAATCAAAACCCAAAACAAGCAAACAAACAAAAGCAAAAACATGTATTATTCAATTTTCAGTTTGTATCCACGTCCAGATGAAGATATTGTTAGCGGTATCATAGTAGGCTGAGTGGACATCCTGGCCGAGTTTTTATTTATTGCATCTTAAAAGACCCAATGATGTACTGGTTTAATGAGCTGGAAGGTTCTGTTGGGTAGAGATTCGAACATCCCAGGACCCACCCTATATTGCTAAATATAGCAGTGAATACAAAGGGTTGATTTATCTTCCTATCTTAGTGGCATATGTGACACAGGGACTCAAAGTAAATACGCATATTCAAATATAACCAATTAAACACAGTGAAGTAGCATCCATATTTATTGTCCACTAGTATGAGCAAGTCAGAGGTGACACAGGCCTTATGATGGAACCGACCCCAATGTAAGGTTAAATACAAGTGTCTCAAGACACACATAAGATAGGTTGAAGGAGGTTGGAAAAGTACACTGTAGTGGAGGTGGAATTTGAGATTGATTTAGAAGGAGGGTTAGGATTTTTATGGCAGTGATGAATGGGAGGACACTGCAATAAAAAAAAATTGTATGAACAAAACCATGGATGTGGGGGAATGTAGCTTAGGGATATGTACATCAGATTGGCTAAATTGAAGAGATACCTGGAAGGGTAGATTGAAGCCAAAAGTGAGATGTCTTGAATGCTATGGTCAGAAGTGAACTTAGAAGGCAGTGTGGAAGCTTTGAGAATTTTGGGCAGAGAAGTGTCATGCTTAGGATTTCATAAGTACGATGGGTTAGAGTTGAGAAGACTTGGAGTTGAGGTCATTGTAATGATCTAGGCTTGAGGATACTGTAAAAAAGAACAGCAGGGAGGTGAAGTGGGAGGACCAAAGAAGAAAGGACCACAAGGGATAACAAATGCAGTAGTTGTATGGGTTTCAGACCGCGTGAGGAGGGAAGTGAGACCAAACTGGGAGTGATGAAATGAAAACATTATAAAACTAATGCCAGGCTGTATGGGAAAAGTGGGTCCTGTGGGGGTGGTATATGGGCATCCTATTATAGTTCAAATGGAGAAAGCGAATATTTACAGAGCATTTGCCAAATGTCAGCCATTCTTCTAAGTGCTTTATAGGGAGCATCCCGTGGACCTTGGTTACAGTGAGGTGCATATTCTTATGATTCCCTGACACTTAGAGAAGGTAAGACACTTGCCTAAGGTCACAGAGGGAGGAAGTGGTAGAGCCAGGATTGAAACTCAGCTCCTTATTATTGCTTGTATGGTGTTTGAGGATTTACAATCAAATATTCACACATGATCTCACTTCACATGCAATCAAATTAAATTTGTGTGTGTATGTGTATGTATTTATATGTAAATGTATCTGTGTATATAACCATCATCATTATTATTTGCTTTTTATTAATTTGCTTAACCTCTTAAAAATCTTAGACTAATGGTATTAACATTATGGAAAGGGACATTTTCCACTTCGCATCCTGCTGATGACAAGACTTGTTGATGACATGGTGGGGTTGTTTTGAGATATTCTGATTAAAAGTGCCATGGGACTGCCCAGAATTTTCATTATCTAGTAATTTTTGTAGTGATGTGTTTCCCCTCCACAGATGAGCTTCTTTTATTACAGCCTTGCCTGGAGGCAAAAGTATTTCCCCGTTAATGCACTGATCCTCATTATTTAAACTGGCTTGGTAGAGACAACAAATAATACTCTTTTTTAGAACTCAGCCTTACAATATAACCATAGCTAAGAAATGGGGACAAGTCCTCCTCTCTAATTTTAGTTACCTAGTTCAGACAAGAGGGTGATTCTTTAAAATCTGAAGCAACATCTGGTCTGAGAGGAAAAGCTCAAGATAGAGAGGCCAAGTGAACTAATTAAAAAAAGGTTTTTGTTTGTATAAATGTATGTGCACATATCTGTATTTACGAAGTGATACCAATTAGTCTTCAACCTTTTTGTGGCCATCTCTTCCTTGTTCCAGGCCTGAAATCAAGGTGATAATAACCCTAACACTGGAATGTTTTACAACTCCTGCTATCTTCAGATTGTACTTTTTTTTTTCTTAGTGGTCTTGCAATTGAAGTGTCTAATAATTACTGGGATTGTAGAGTCAATGAAACACAGCAGTGTGCTATTTATTTTTCTGGCTAAGAGTTATTGTGTTCTTATGTGCCAGGACAGCCCTAGCCCTAAGGAAAAAGACTGAAGATACAGTTTGTGACGTTGCTTCCATTCCAGTGAGAGAGAGTAAACTGTTGGTGTCAATGCAATATGAGAATCATTATGTCTCAACAATGGACATCCAGAAGAGTACATGGAAGAAGCTCCTATCTTAGCCTTGGGAAGACTAGAATATATGGAGGCGAAGGGTTTCTACCTTATTCTTTTAAAATTGGCTTCTTAGTTGAATGGTGCTATTTTTCTCACTCTTCCTTCACAATGCTGGCAGCGTAAGAAAGACACGGTTTCCACATGAACTAGCTTCAGAGGAGTTTGGTAGTTTCAGAGACTTTCTACAGCAGTGGTTTTTTATCCAGTTCTTATTCTATAAAGTTGCCTGCCTGACACAGGAAGAGAAAGTTAACTGTGGGTTGGGAAATCATTCCTGGGTATTTTTTTTAAGATTTATTTATTTGAGAGAGAGAGAGAGAGACTGCACATGCACAGGTGCAAACTGAGGGGGGAGCAGGGGGAGAAGGAGAGAGAGAATCTCATGCAGACTCCTCGCTAAGCACAGAGCCTGATGCAGGACTCCATCCCTGAAATCATGACCTGAGTCAAAACCAAGAGCTGGACGCTCAAGTGACTGAGCCACCCAGGTGGCCCATTCCTGGGTATTTTTGACTAAAAGTTCGTTTTCTAAAAAGGAAGGGAAAACAAGGCCTATCTTGCAGTTGACAACTGCATTGCTTTTTATAATAGGCCATTTTTGCTATTAGACAGAGAAGTGGTAACCAAGACTTTCCTAGAGTCTACGCTTGACTGTCACTGCTTTTTAGGGTCTGAGTAATACCAGTTTTGTCAGTCATCCTTCTGTAAGATGTAGTTCCTTGATACTCATACTTACAAGAGCCTGATGTATAAATCAGAACAACTGTTTAGTTGTCAGCCTTGAAATTGTCAGGGTAGGGCTTACTAAGCCATGTATTTTTGCCACAGGAAAATTATACATAAAGAGAAATGATAACCAGAAAACTGGTTGGAGAGTAAAGATTCAGATGGGGTACTTGGGTGGCTAAGCAGCAAAGTGCCTTCAGCTCAGGTCATGATCGCAGGGTCTTAGGTTGAGTCCTGCATTGGGCTCCCTGCTCAGTGGGGAGCCTGCTTCTCCCTCTGCCCTTCTCTCTGTCTCACATGAATAAATAAAATCTTAAAGTATGATTCAGAGGAAGGAGGGAGACTACATTTTTAATTGTAGTAAAATATATAACATAGAATGTATAATTTTAGTTATTTAAAAATATACAGTTCTGTGGCATTAGGTATGTCCATAATAATGTGCACCTGTCACTATCATCCATCTCCAGAACTCTTCATCTTCTGCAACTCAGACTCTATATTCATAAAACAGTAACTCCCCATTCACTATTCACCCTTCTCCTAATCCCCTGGCAATCACCATTCTACTTTCTGTCTCTATAAATTTAATGATTCTCAGTACCTTGTATAAATGGAATCACACTTTTGCATCCAGCTTAAATCACTCAGCATAATGTCCTCAAGGTTCATCCATGTGGAAACATGTATCAGCATATCCTTCCTTGTTAAAGCTGAATAATATTCCATCATATGTATATGCCACATTTTGTTTACACATTCATCTGTCAATGGGGTTTATGTCATTTCCACCTTCTGGCAACTGAGAATAATGCTATTATGAACATGGGTTTACAAATATCTCTTCAAGACTCTGTTTTCAATATACCCAGAAATGGAGTTGCCCTATCATATGGTAATTCTGTCTTTAATTTTTCAAGGAACTGACATACAGTGTTTTACAGTGGTTGTACCACATATTCCTACCAGCAATGTGTAAGGGCTCCAAGTTCTCCACATTCATGCCACGACTTGTGTCTAAAGCTTTTGTTCATTTGTTTTGATAATAGTTATTGCAATGAGAATAAGGTGATATCTTATTGTGGTTTTGATTTTCATTTCCCTAATGATTAGTGATGTTGAGCATCTTTTCATGTGTTTATTGGCTGTTTATGATCTTTGGAGAAATGCCTATTCAAGGCCTTTGCCTATTTTTAAAATGGAGTTATTTTTTGTTGTTGAATTAGTGTCCTTTGATGTACAAAAATTTTAATTTTGACAAAATCCAATTTATCTATTTTTTTTCTTTTGTTTCCTGTGCTTTTGTTGTCACATTCAAGAAATCATTGCTAAATCTAATACTATCAAGTTTTTTCTCTATGTATTCCTCTAAGAGTTTTATAGTTTTAGCACTTATGTTCAGGTCTTAATCCATTATGAGTTAATTTTTTATTGTGATGCAAAGTAAAGGTCCAAATGCATTCTTTTGCATGTGGATGTCTGATATTTCCAACACCATTTGTTGAAAAGACTGTCCTTTCCACAGTGAATGGCCTTGGTACCCTTGTGAAAAATCATTTCACCATATATGTGAGGGTTTATTTCTGGGCTCTTTTATTACATTTCATTGGTTTATTTGTTTGTTTTAATGCCAGTAACACACTGTTTTGATTTCTGTAGCTTTGTAGTAGGTTTTGAAACTAGTAAGCATGAGACATCCAAGTTTGTTCTTCTTTTTCAAGATTGTTTTGGCTATTTGGGTTCCCTTGAATTCCATATGAATTTCAAGATGGATTTTTTTTTCTATTTATCCAAAAAAATTGTTTGCATTATGTTAGGATTTGCAGTGAATCTTTAGATTTCTTTGGATAGTATTGACATTTTAACAATATTGGGTCTTCTAATCCATGAATACAGTTTATCTTTCTACTTATTTGTGTCTTCTTTAATTACTTCCAGCAATGTTTTATAGTTTTCAGTATAAAAGTTCTTTGTTTCAGGCTGTTTATCTCCAATTTTGATTCTATTGTAAATAAAATTGTTTTCTTAATTTCCTTTTCAGATTGTTCACTGTTGGTGTATAGAAATGCAAACGATTTTTGTCCATGTGTTTTGTGTCTTGCAATTTTGTTGAATTTATTTATTACTTATAATGGTATGCGTGTGTGTGTGTCTGTGTGTGATCTTTATGGTTTTTACATATAAGAACATATTATCTGTGAACATAGATAATTTTACTTCTTCCTTTCCAATTTGGATGCCTTTATTTCTATTTCTTCTCTAATTGCTTTGGCTGGAACCTCCAATGCTATTCAACAGTACTTAGTTGGATAGAAAGGCAAAAGTTAACATTCTTGTCTTGTACCTGATCTTAGAGGATAAACTTTCAGTCTTTCACCATTGTATATGGTGCTACCTTTGAGTACAGTGTGAGGTGGTTTTTTTGGTTTTGTTTTTTTTTTTTTCAGTGTGAGTTTTTTATATATGGACTTTATTGTGTTGAAGTACTTTCCTTCTCTTCCTACTCTATTGTGTATTTTTATCATGAAAGAATGTTAAATTTGGTCAGTGCTTTTTCTGCATCAATAGATCTAATCATTTTTTCCTTTACTCTGTTAATTTGATGTGTTATGGTGATTGATAGTTTGTGTATTGAACTATCCTCACATTCCAGGAATAAATCCCACTTGGTCATCATGTAATCTTAACATGTGGTGGCATTCTGCTTTCTAGGATTTTGTTGAGTTTTGCATCAATAGTCCTCAGGGATATTGGTCTCTAGTTTTCCTGTTACATCTTTGTCTAACTTGGGTGTCAGAGTAATGCTGGCCACACAGAATGATTTAGGAAGTGTTCCCATTTGTTTTGGAAGAGTTTGAGAAGGATTAGTATTAATTCTTTACATGTTTAGTAGAATTCACTAGTGAAGCCATCTGGTCCAAGGCTTTTCTTTGTTGGGAGGTTTTGGTTACTGATTTAATCTCATTACTAGTTATAGGTCTATTCAGATTTTCTATTTCTTCACGATTTATTCTTGATGAAGAAGAACTACTTTGACAGCTTTACTGAAGTATAGTATTTATAATCATGATTATTCATTATTGAGCACTATTAACGCACTAGGCATGGTGCTAAGTGCCTTACTTGGATTAGCTAATTTGGTCCTTCTATCCTTTTACAATGTTAGTTCCTGATAATCTCAATCACCCCTCTGCTCAAAACCTTTCAATGGCTCCCCAGTTCCCTAATCTTAAAAGTCAGGTCTTCACAGGGGCCTGTCAGTCCTATACAAAGTATCCCCCATGACTTCTCAGAACTTATCTCTTACTGTTCTTACTGATGGGGAAACTAGGACACAGTGGAGGTAAGCATCTGAGTAATTTCCACTCTAAGGATAATCCTTTCAGCAGACCAGGAAGTTCACTTCAACCAGTCAAAGCATGACTTCCTTGGGCAGTGTAGAACTCATGCTACCAATAACCTAATAGCTACTTATTCTGCTGTCCTTGTCTAGACTCCATACCCATCCTTCCTCTTTTCTTGGCACAGTCTTTGTTGAGACCTGGGGTGGTTTAATTAATTGGATTTCAGCTTCCTTTGTTAGAATCAGATTCCAGCCATGTTCTGTCAGGGCTACATCAAGGCTGTGCTAATTGGAATTTGGTGTTGGAGAGACTCCCGGGTACATACTAACAGAAAAGCTCTTGGAGGTATTTGCCTCTATAGGCAACTGATCTCATTCAACAGATTTATTTTTATTTTCAATGTCTTAAAGATGTCTTGAAGTTGAGCCTTGAGAGTACTATCTGTGGAGGGCAGTACTACTTAGGAGCATATTGTAAACTTGTGTGTAAACATCTATCACCCCTCATCTCACTCTTAACTCTGCTTCCCCCCTTGTATAAGCATCATGGAGAGCAATGCTGCTAGGCTGCATTTCCATTTTCTGATACAAACCAGTTTGCCTGAATTTATTTAGAATGACATCTTTCCTTCCTTTTCTTATGGGCCTAAATAGAAGAGAACAGAATTTCAGGCTACCTATAAAAACAAATATCCTATTAAGGAAGCTTTCTGCTAGATAGGTAGTTTGATATAAAGATTTTTAAATAAAGATTTTGTTTATTTATTTTAAAGAGAGACAAGAGACCGAGAGAGCACAGTGTGAGGGAGAGGGAGAAACAGGCTCCCCACTAAGCAGGGAGCCCAACGCGGGGCCCGATCCCAGGACCCCGGGATCACAACCCAAGCCAAAGGCAGAGACTCATCCAACTGAGCCACCCAGACACCCGTTGATATAAAGATGTTTTTAAGGAAAAAAAAACCCTTATAAATCCATGAAAATATTAGTTTTTTAGTCCCCTTTCATGCTCCCTATTTCTGAACAAGGGGATATGAACTGGGGGGAATCCCATCCCATTCCTCTTAAGTCCTAATAACTTCTATGTTAGGTTTATACTTTCAAAAGATGTTAAATATAGTGGCATGAGACTGCATGATATACCCAGTGTACTTAGGAATTTTCCAATCCAGATATTCAGTTGCATCCCAACTGGAAAAGAGATCGCTTTCTGGCTTCTCTTGGAATGAAATGAATTAATTATCCTCATAAAACCAAGAAAATTTACATTGTACAGATTTGACTATTGGAGACTGTCCATAAAAGACTATAGAGGATGGTAAAAAATGTAAAATTTTCAGAAAATTTAGAGTGGAAGGGCATATATATTCCAAGCTAAGAAATAAAAATTGAGTGTATAATTTCATGAAATGTTAAAGCATCATTTTCAAGTGAGGTTACTCTAGCATTTACAATTTAGATAAGAATAATAAATATTATCTAAGTAGGTGTTGATATGTTGGAGAGAGAGAGAAGTACAAAAGGAAGAGGTCAGCCCATTTTTGAGCAGCCTCTATTTCTAGCTCATCAGAGAGAACCTGGCAATCTGCCCATGACCTAGTTGATCCTTTGCCCTCATTTTCACAGGTGGTTAATGAAAGAGCAAGGTTTACTTTGTTTGTAATCAGTGGCCTGGAGTGTCTAACCAAACAGCCACCAAGAAGATTCCAATTCATTGACTGGACCCATTTTTCTCCAAATACTTGCATCTGTAGAGTTGGAATTTCCATTCTCTTGATTACATAACATGCAGTTTTACTTCAGTTAAAAAAAAAATTCCACTATTCTACTCACTGGGTATGCTGGAAACTAAAATTTCTTATGCTCCAAGACCCACAGGGGCTGGCTGAATGAATATGCTATATTAATCATGGTAAGTTAGAGGGCTGTTGTTTTTTTTCCTCAGCCAAGGACATGTGTTAACCTGATCTGAACTGCCTTTAGTTTTACACTCACAGTTCCTCATTTCCAAATAAAATAGAGTTCATCAAGTTAACACTTTTTCTGATATTAGGTTGACGTACTTGGTTTTGTAATTCTGTACCAAGAGAGGGGAGTGTTTGGAAATTTGAGGAATTAGAGGAAGGGGGAGTCTCCACAAAGGGCACAGGACTGCTATGGGAAGTGTTTACGATTTTGTTATGGGAAGCTGGTCTGTGGGTATCTCATGTTCAGTTAAACAGAAAATGACAACTCAGGCTACTGTCAGAACCTAAATACATAGGCATGATTTGGTTGTCCACAGAAAAAGAGAAACTTCCCCTCAAATAAGCCACCTCCATGAAGAGAATCCGTTTCTGTAACTTTAAGGCATTGAATCTCAAAAAGATGTACCATATATTATTTATTACTAATGGTAATTAATGTACGGCAATCTGCAGATTGTAAACTAACTTTAAATATTTTGTTTTTTACATAAAACAATGCATAGTCTTCTAAAAATTCAAATGTGATATACATACACTTGTAATTAGAGCTAATTCAAAGTTGTATCATTTAAAAAAAAATCACTCATATGTGTTCAAGTAATCTTCACCAAAGACAGCAAGAATACATAATGGGTAAAATGCTCTCTCTCTTTTTTTTTTTTGTATATTTTTTTTATTGGGAGTTCGATTTGCCAACATATAGCATAACATCCAGTGCTCATCCTATCAAGTGCCCCCCTCAGTGCCTGTCACCCAGTCACCACATCCCCCTGCCCACCTCCCTTTCCACTACCCTAGTTCGTTTCCCAGAGTTAGGAGTCTCCCATGTTCTGTCACCCTCACTGATATTTCCCACTCATTTTCTCTCCTTTCCCCTTTATTCCCTTTCACTATTTTTTATATTCCCCATATGAATGAGACCATATAATGTTTGTCCTTCTCCAATTGACTTACTTCACTCAGCATTATACCCTCCAGTTCCATCCACGTTGAAGCAAATGGTGGGTATTCGTCATTTCTGACGGCTGAGTAATATTCCATTGTATACACAGACCACATCTTCTTTATCCAGTCATCTTTTCGATGGACACCGAGGCTCCTTCCATGTTTGGCCATTGTGGACATTGCTGCTAGAAACATTGGGGGTGCAGATGTCTTGGTTTTTCACTGCATCTGTATCTTTGGGGTAAATCCCCAACAGTGCAATTGCTGGGTCATAGGGTAGCTCTATTTTTAACTCTTTGAGGAACCTCCACAGTTTTCCAGAGTGGCTGCACCAGTTCACATTCCCACCAACAGTGCAAGAGGGTTCCCCTTTCTCCGCATCCTCTCCAACATTTGTGGTTTCCTGTCTTGTTAATTTTCCCCATTCTCACTGGTGTGAGGTGGTATCTCATTGTGGTTTTGATTTGTATTTCCCTGATGGCAAGTGATGCAGAGCATTTTCTCATGTGCTTGTTGGCCATGTCTATGTCTTCTTTGGTGAAATTTCTGTTCATGTCTCTTGCCCATTTCAGGATTGGATTGTTTATTTTTCTGCTGTTGAGTTTTAATAAGTTCTTTATAGATCTTGGATACTAGCCCTTTATCTGATATGTCATTTGCAAATATCTTCTCCCATTCTGTAGGTTGTCATTTAGTTTTGTTGACTGCTTCCTTTGCTGTGCAGAAGCTTTTTATCTTGATTAAGTCCTAAGAGTTCATTTTTGCTTTTGTTTCCCTTGCCTTCATAGATGTATCTTGCAAGAAGTTGCTGTGGCCAAATTCAAAAAGGGTGTTGCCTGTGTTTTCCTCTAGGATTTTGATGGATTCTTGTCTCACATTTAGATCTTTCGTCCATTTTGAGTTTCTCTTTGTGTATGATGTAAGAGAATGGTCTAGTTTCTTTTTTTTCTTTTTAAGATTTTATGCATTTATTCATGACACACACACACAGAGAGAGAGAGAGAGAGAGAGAGAGAGAGAGAGAGAGAGGCAGAGACACAGGCAGAGGGATAAGCAGGCTCCATGCAGGGAGCCTGATGTGGGACCTGATCCCAGGACCCCAGGATCACCACCTGAGCCAATGGCAGACGCTCAACCGCTGAGCCACCCAGGTGTCCCTGGTCGGGTTACATTCTTCTGCATGTGGTTGTCCAATTTTCCCAGCACCATTTATTGAAGAGACTGTCCTTTTTCCAGTGGATACAATCTTCCCTCTTTATCGAATATTAGTTGACCATGGAATTGAGGGCCCATTTCTGGGTTCTCTATTCTGTTCCATTATCTATGTGTCTGTTTTTGTGCCAGTACCATACTGTTTCGATAATCACAGCTTTGTGGTACAACTTGAAATCCGGCATTGTGATGACTCCGGCTCTGGTCTTCTCTTTCAATATTCCCCTGGCTAGTCAGGGTCTTGTCTGATTCCACACAAATCTTAAGATTATTTGTTCTAACTCTCTGAAGAAAGTCCATGGTATTTTGATAGGGATTGCATTAAATAGCCAATGGGTATATGAAAAGATGTTCAGTACTACAAATCATCCAGGAAATGCAAATCAGAAGCACAACGACACATCACTTCACATGTTAGGATGGCTATTATAAAAATGTGAGAAGGTAAGTGTTGGCAAGGATGTAGAGAAAAGGTAACACTTAAAACTTACACACTGTTGATGGGAATGTCAATTAGTACAGCCATTAAGGAAAACAGTATGGTGGTTTCTCAGAAAATCAAAAATAGAAGAACCGTATAATCCATATAGTCTTACTTCTAGCTACATAACCAAAGGAAATAAAATCACTTTCTTGAAGAGACATTTTATACTCTCATGGTCACTGTGGCCCTATTCATAGTAGACAAGACATGGAAACACTCTAAGTGTTTGTCAGTGGATGAATGAATAAATAAAATGTGATTATACACACACACACACACACACACACAGTGGAATAGAACACAATGGAATCCTGTCGTTTGTGACAGCATGGATAAACCTGGAGGACATATGTTAAGTGAAATAAGCCAGACACAGAAAAACAAATACTGTATGATCTCACTAATATGTGAAAGCCAAAAATATTGCCCTTATAGTAACACAGTGATTGTTGCCAAGGGCCAGGGATGGTGGCAGGAAAAGAGTGCAAACTTCCAGTTATAGGGGAATAAATTCTGGAGACCTAATGTACAGTATGATGATTACTAATAGTAGTCATATTGTCAATAACAACATATTGTATGCCTGAAATTTGCTGACAGTAGATCTCAAGTGTTCTTACCACAAAAAGAGGTAATGATATGAGATAAAGGATATGTTAATTAACTAGGTAATCACTTCACAATGTATACCTATATCAAAACTTCACATTTTATGCCTGAAACATACACAATTTTTATTTGTCAATCATTCTTCAATACAGCTGGAAAACATCACTCTCACTGATCTGCTTTCTGGCATAGTAATTCAAGGGGGATGTTAGAGAACCTCAGGGTGGTGATTGTGAATAGTGGGTGTGAGAAAGTCATGCAGTAGAAGCCGAATAAAGGGAGGGTGGGATGCTATTTAAGGAAGCCTTGAATGGGAGCAGCCATGTATATACCCTGAACCAGTAAGAAGTCCTCTTCTAATCTGGGAACTCTTTTCCTTTTTGACTGAGCTGGGTGTTGCAGCAGAGACACACATGAGGCAGTGATGGAAGAAAAAGACCAACTGATTAGACTCTGGTACGGAGTAAGGCAGTGGCTTGCCCAGAAGGCTCTCATTCTTGGTCCCTATCCTAGGATTCTGGGAGATCTGTCTACAGGAAAGATTGTTCTTTTGACTGAGTTTCTGCCAGGACTCATCTGACCTGAATGCATTAACACTTGAGTCTCTGCAGGGAGAAGTAACTTGGTGTAGTGGTGGTGTTGTTGCAAGTTATCCAGTAAACATTGGTGTCCTCCAACTATACGAGGCAGGTACGGGCTGAATGCATACCCACTCACAACTTGATCCCCAGTGAGACATTGCAATAAAGAAAGCCTCACATGAATTCTTTCACAGGTACAAGTGTTGGCAAGCGCGCCAAAAAGGGCATATTCCCTGACCCTATATGCTGGAAGAGGTTCTCTAGTCTTTGACACAGTGGCCCCTTGCATGACTAAAATGATGTATAGGAATGCAACAACATTCTATTGGCAAAACCAACAAACCATCTATTCAGACAGGGGATGAAGGTGCCCTCTGCTCATGAGAATCCAGGGCAAAGTGGAGTTCAAGATCCAGGATGCTAGTATAAAGGAGTTGGATTTCTGATCTCACCACATTCTTAAACATTTCATTTTGCAAAGACAGAAATGCAGATCAGTTACTACTTTGAATACCAATCACTTCACAAGTGAAAAATGATTTCTAAAATCTCTTATCCTGTTTAGTGGATCCTGTTGTTGAGATTTAGCTAAACCTCATTTGAAGCACTTGGTATAGGTGCCTATGGATACAGACTCCTGATTAGAGTCTTTAAAAAACTAACCACCTCTAAGCGTCAGCTCTAAAACTTGGTTTGCTTTCAAGAAAGAACAAGGAAAAATGTGCTCAAACTTGGCCTTTGGATGTTGCTGGGTGTGGATGGGATGCTTGATACTGCTATAACCATCTTGTGAGCAGGAGAGGACAAAGCTATAAATAAAAGCAAATCATCTAGAGATGGCAAAGCAGGAAGGCAAGAAAGCACCTGGGTTGAGGATGCCATGGAGCTACTTCAAGTGCATATATACTATGCATATACTACAGATACTATAGTAAGGGTATAGATACTCAAAGTATGTATGCTAAGGCTATTTTAAAATAATAGCAAACTGTTCAGCAAGGGTAATTGGGCCTACCTATCCTTGGGAAATCTCCAGGTGGACTGACAACCATCTCAAATTCAATGTTTGCAAGAAAGAACTATCTTCCCCCCTTAACCTCCTCCACATATTGCTCAGGACACTTTTAGCTGCAAGAGACAAAAACCCTACTTAAATTTAACAACATGGAAGTGTATTATTTCATTTAAAAACAAGCCTCAGGGTGGGGTGACTTCAGAGTTGATTGATTCAGCAGTTCAATGAAGCCACTGAGCGTCTAGATTCTTCTGTCTCTCTGCTCAGTCATCCATAACACTGGTTTCACCCTACAAGTGCTTCCCTTTGTGGTGATACAATAACTACCATATTATACAGCTGGGCCACGTGCTTCCTCCCTCCCCCATTATCCTCCATGCACTTTGGACATATCCTGCTCATTCTCCTACTGCTCTTCCCTTCTCTGTCCCCACTTTCTGACACCATCCCCAACACTCTGTTCCCGGTTGGTGCTCTGTCCTGGGCTAGCCTGGCACTTGGTGTTTACCTCAATTAAAGCACTTATTAAACTGTACCAAGTTTATGTGTCTGACTCTCCACTAGGCTGTGAAGAACTTTAGGGCAGGCGCTGTATCCTCTTTTCTTTTTATCTATTATACATAGCACCTATAACAGTACTTGGCACATAGAAGATGAATCAATAAAATCAAAATTAGAGGAGAGTTTTATGTTACATGAGCCTTCACATATTTTTATCATGAGGACCTTGTTTAGTGTGGCCTGTATATTTGTGACACATTTGTCATTTTAAAAATTGGTGGAAATAATTTAAGACTACACCAGGGAGTAGGGCCTAAGAGAATGTATCTCTCTGAAGAGTGAGCTGTTTATTACTCAGGTTAGAGACAACAGACCCAGACAAATTTATTTTGAAGTGAACTCGGCCAGAAGTCTCCTTTCAACTGTCCTTATACTCTATTTTTGGGACCACGTTATGCAAAGAATGGGCCACTTTATGCTTGTTTTCCTATTTGCACAATGAGGATAATGAGAGCTTTTATAATTCTAGTACCAGATTGGAAAGAATGACTATTTATACAGAACTTTAAGCATTACAGAAGGAAATATAGGATATTAATAACACAAGTAATGATACCATTAAAATGGGAGCAGAAGAGAACAAAGGGATACATTCACCTCACTACTCTGTGTGACTTTAATAGCATGTGGAGAAGTATAGAAATAATACTGTTCACATTAATAAGACACCAAGCTGTACAAAAGACATTGCTAAGAATGGCCTAATTTTTTTTTCTATTCTGGCTTTACAATGCTTTTGGCTAAAAAAATATATATATATATATATTTTAAACCTTATTAGTTAAACTGGTATAACTATCAAGCACAGGATTTTGTACTTAATGGTTAAGTTTCTAAATCTGAAATAAAAGCTCATGATTTACATGTTATTGTTAGAGAGTATTAAAGGAGAAAAGAAGTAATTCGATTTAACAAGGAACAGATAATTTCAAATAAAATGTTCAACAGGTTATTTCTTCCGTGCTTTCAGTAATCAGGGTGAGAGCTAACTTTGAAGGTTTAAAGTCTTTATTCGATCCTCAATTCAACAGATCTTAATGAGGACCTGACACACATCGTGTTAGGTGCTAGGCATGACATGAAGATCCAAGTGCTTGGCTTGCCTTTGTGTTGCTTGCTATTAGCACAGGAGTCAGGCAAATCCACAGCTATGGAATGAGGTGATAAATGCCAAAATGGCATTAATATTTATTTCTATGGCTTATTGGTAAAAGCATTTATACAGTTAGACACACTTTTTTCTTTCCTATCCAATGGAATTTCCATAAACCTTAATTTGATCATATATCAGTTTCTCATAATTACAGTCTCTTATTTTTCCCATTTTGCTCTCTCCTCACTCCCTGTTCCACACTGTCCTTTATTATTCTTGTTTCCTTTTCTCTTGACTCATAATTACATTTCAGCATTTCTGCTGTCACAGAGAATCTCTATCTCTAAGGTCACGTATTCGTTCATTCATTCACATTTGTTGTGCCAGGGACTCTTTCAATTCTGGGGGGGAAATGAGTAACTTATTTCCTTCTCTTAAGGGGCTTACTGTCTGGCTGACAGAGATAGAAATAACCCCTAAGAGCAGAGATGCCATGATAGAAATCTGGAGCATTAAGAAGGTAGGCAGTGACTCAATGCGACAAGAGCAGGGTCTCAAAGCTGAGAAGGTATTCACCAGGTGAAAAAGACAGAGGCAACTTCAGCAGCAGGTGACCAAGAACCTGATTCCTATTGGCTTAAACAGAAGGATATGTTTTATTCCATAGAAGTAGATGTCCAGAGGTCAGCTGCCTTCATAGTTGCTGAAAGAAGTAAAGGGGGATGCCTGGGTGGGTTGGCCTTGGCTCAGGGAGTGATCCCAGGTCTGGGGATTGAATCCCACACCAGGCTCCATGTGAGGAGCCTGCTTCTCCCTTTGTCTGTGTCTCTGCCTCTCTCTCAGTGTCTCTCATGAATTAAAAAAAATAAGAAGAAATGAAGGGACAGAATGGTGTAAAGACAGTGTATCCTGATGCCACAAGCTGACTCTTAAGCAGACCCTCTCTCACTGTCACAGCCCAGTTAATACTCTGGGGCATATTAATCTATCTCAAAATAGATAGATTTTTTTCCAGTGAAACTTGTATTTAAAAGTTAAGGGAGACGGGAATCCATCAAGATCCTAGAGGAAAACACAGGCAGCAGCCTCTTTTATCTCCGCTGTAGCAACTTCTTGCTAGACATGTCTTCAGAGGCAAGAGAAACAAAAGCAAAAATGAATTACTGGGACTTCATCAGGATAAAAAGCATTTGCACAGCAAAGGAAACAATCAATAAAACTAAAAGGCAACCTATGGAATGGGCGAAGATATTTGCAAATGATATATCAGATAAAAGGCAAGTATCCAAAATCTATAAAGAACTTATCAAACTCAACACCCAAAAAACAAAAAATACAGTCAAGAAACAAGCAGAAGACATGAACAGACATTTCTCCAAAGAAGACACACAAATGGCCAACAGACATGAGAAAAAATGCTCAACATCACTTGGCATCAGGGAAACACAAATCTAAACCACAATGAGATACCATTTCACACCAGGCAGAATGATGAATTAACAATTCAGGAAACAAAAGATGTTGGCTATGATGTAGAGAAAGGTTAACCCTCTTGCACTACTGGTGGGAATGCAAACTGGTGCAGTCACTCTGAAAAACAATACGGAGGTTCCTCAAAAATTAAAAATGAAACTACCCTATGACCCAGCAATTGCACTACTAGGTACTTACCCAAAGGATACAAAAATAATGGTTTGTAGGGGCACCTTTACCCCAATGTTTATAGCAGCAATATCCACAATAGCTAAAATATGGAAAGAATCCAGATGTCTATTAACAGATGAATGGGTAAAGAAGATATGGTATACACACACATACACATAACCACAATGGAGTATTACTGAGCCATCAAAAAGGATGAAATCTTGCCATTTGCAACACATGGATGGAACTAGAGAGTATTAAGCTAATAAGTCAGAGAAAGACAAATACTATATGATTTCACTCATATGTGGAATTTAAGAAACAAAACAGATGAACAGAGGGGAAGGGAAGGAAAAATAAGTTGAAAATAGAGAGGGAGGAAAGCCATAAGAGACTCCTAACTATAAGAAACAAACTGTGAGTGTTAGAGGGGAGGTGGGTGGTGGGATGGGGTAGTTGGGTGATGGGCATTAAGGAGGGCATTTGTAATGAGCACTGGGTATTATATGCAACTGATGAATCACTAATCTCTACCCCCAAAACTAATAATACACTATCTGTTAATTAAATTGGATTTAAATTAAAAATTTTAAACATTTTAAAAAAGAAGTTAAGGGAAATGAGACAAATACAGAGAATGTTGAACTGAATGAGCACAGATTTTCTTTTTTAATCCATTTGCTGGCACTATTTGTTGTTTTTCTCCAACTAACCTGAGAATGCATGTTAGCAGCTGCAGCATCCCAGCCCAGACTTCTGGCTTCAAATGAAAGTTTTTGCATCGGTCAATTCCTCAGGGATCAGCCTGCTAACATATCCTACAGATGGGGACCCCAAATTCAGCACCTAGGGCAAACTGTGTCACTCCACTCCTACTCCTTGCAGACACTCTAAGAGAGGCACAATCACTAACCTATCTCCTAAATGCCTGCTCAGCTTCCGGCCTCTGAAACAAGATATCTTGTCCCAGGTTAGTTTTAAATCCATGTTTGCTTGAGATATTCACTATCTAGTCATTCTGGCCAGTTCTTCAACTTAAGAGTTTCTGTACGTTTCATGCTTTTGGGTGGTACCACCTCTCTTGCTTGATCATCTGAATTATATTCATTTTCTCCAGAGGCCAAAAGTGAAACCCTTCTTCTCAAGTTTCTGAGGCTCCTTGTTGAATGACCTCCTAGGTTATTTATTCCTAAGGGATCTTCCAATGTGTGGCTTACTTTCAGGACACAGATGGTGACAAGTCCCAAATTAAGGTTGACAGCTCGCCCAAGCACAGCATTAGCATTGTTACCACTCTGTTTTTCTATTGTTTTATATAGATAGTTCCCAAACCAGACATAATTCCCATCCATTCACTTCTTTTCCTAGCAAATAGTTAAGCACATAAAATGTGATTAGGCACTGTAATTTTCAGCTAAAAGCATCATTTCTGATCCAGAAAGATGCACTGTTTCCATTTTGCAGACAGAATGCTATGGCTAAACTGGGTTAAATAACTCTGGGTTAAATCACAGAGAATTTTTAAAAAGATTTTTATTTATTTATTTGACAGAGAGAGTGAGAGAGCACAAGCAGGGGGAACAGCAGAGGAAGAGGAGAAGCAGACTCCCTGCTGAGCAGGGAGCCCGATGTGGGGCTAGATCCCAGGACCCTGGGATCATGACCTGAGCTGAAGGCAGATGCTTAACCTACTGAGCCACCCAGGCACCCTGCGAATTTTGTTTTAATGCCAAAGAATCTTACATCTTTACTAGTGATGTGTACATGTCTTCTTTATGAAATCTTCTTTGAGAATTTGAGCCCTTTATAATCATCTTTATCAAAATCCAATGGTAAATAGCATCTTCTTTATATCTGCTAGCATTCAGTTCTACACTGAGTCATATTATTCATTTCGCTTTTCAAAGGTTCATCTTTGTCCCTGACTAGAAAATAAGCTCTTTGAAGATAAGCCCATAGCTCCTATGGCCTGGCATAGCATGGGGTACACAACAAATGCTTAATATAGACAACAAAAAGTGATGGACACATGACTTGAGTTTGGACTGTACTGACACATTAATCAACTGATTTTATAGGGATAATATAAGTAATTTAAAACTCTCTGTGCAATCTTTTTCCCTCTTAAGGGAGCCTGCCATAAATTCATGCTCTATGTGATTAATAATAAAATTATAACAACAACGAAGAAGGAACCAGATGGTTTTGTGTACAGAATAAGGAAAAGAAGGATGGGTGAGCTTTATCCTTCCTTCTATGTAACTAGTTCCAAATTATTTCAACTAGAGAGCTTGTTGTTTTTCCTTTATCTATGGACATTATCAGGAAAAAGGCTGCCTGTTTTAAGAAAGTCTCAATGGTAAAATATTTTCTCTGGTTGTGGAAAATTTTCTCTGTGGTTTCCACTCTATCACACGGCATTTTTGAGGTCTTATTTATACATCACTGTCTCCCTCAGTCACTGAATAGTGGTGTCTTACATCCCAAGGATTCTCTCTCAATTTCTTGATCTTCAACAGGGCAATGTTAGGTTTGTCCTATCTGGCTTATTGAATAATGTATATAATTCAGGGCTCTCCAGAGAAACAGAACCAAGATATATGTGTGTGTGTGTGTGTGTGTGTGTGTGCATGCACATGTACATGCATGTGCACAAATACATATATGTTGGGTATATTTATGTATTTATATCTAAATACCTATCTACTCATCTATGTATGTTATCTATTTATGCATCACTCTTTCTCATGTGTCCATTGATCATCTATATATAGAGAAAAATTTTAAGAAATCAGCTCACAAAGGTGTGGGAACCTACAAGTCTAGAACCCACAGGACAGGGGATCCCTGGGTGGCTCAGTGGTTTAGCACATGACTTTGGCCCAGGGTGTGATCCTGGAGTCCCAGGACAGAGTCCCACATCAGGCTCCCTGCATGGGGCCTGCTTCTCCCTCTGCCTGTGTCTCTGCCTCTCTCTCTCTGTGTCTCTCATGAATAAATAAATAAAATCTTTTAAAAAAATTAATTAAAAAATAATAATAATAAAAAAATAAAATCCACAGGACAGACCAGCAGGCTAGAAACAGGCAGGACTTGCTGCAGGCTTGAGGCAGAATGTCCTTTTCTTCCAGGAAACCTCAGTCTTTGCTCTTAAGGCCTTTAAGTAATTGGAAGAGGCCTGCTCACCCTACCAAGGGTAATCTCCTTTACTTAAAGTCAGCTGATTGTAGATATCAAGGGTATCTACAAAATATCTATGCAGCAATACCTGGATTAGTGTTTGATTAAAGGCCTAGGTACCGTCTTAATCAAGATGACACATAAGACTATCACAAAGAGTTTGATAAGGAGAAAAACATCATGGTGGCACCTGGTTGGCTCAGTCAGTAAAAGTCGGCCTTCCACTCAGGTCATGATGCCAAGATCCGGGGATGGAGCCCGCATTCAGCTTCCTGCTCAGGGGGGAGTCTGCTTCTCTCTTTGCCCTCCATCTTTCTCCCCACCTCCTGCTCTGTATCTCTTTCAAATAAATAAATTTTAAAAAGAAAGAAAGAGAAAGAAAGAAAGAAAGAAAGAAAGAAAGAAAGAAAGAAAGAAAGAGAAAGAAAGAAAACTTCATGGAATGGATGGAAAAGAAATCGATGGAATCCTTTCTGGAGAAAGCAGGAATTGATTGGTCATATTTCCATTGAGGAAAATGCTGTAGTGCTGTGACTACAGAGGCTTTGCTTTGGGGATCTTGAATTTCTTTTAATTCCACTGCTGGTAATTTTACTCTCCTAGACTCGACAATGGCCTTTTACCTAGTGTCACCTGTTCTTGCTCAAAAGAGATTTCTCTGGGACCGCTAAATCATTTTATGCTTACTTTAGACCATGGTTGGTGTTAAATGCTCTTTAGAAGTGTCAGGTCAAATGCTCCTTAGAAGTGTCAGGTTGTCAAACCTATATATTTGCTGACTTTGTTCAGATGGTCAGTTTCCAAGTTTCTATCCCTCTGAAATATGCTTTCCCCTGACAGTGAAAAGGTTAACTGATAAATTAAAATATCATAAAACAGGTCTTAACTCAAGACCTGGCCCTGGCAAGCACGGGTGACCTCAGGCTTGTTTACTTACTACATTGTGTCATTAGGAATTTTTTTTTTAAGATTTTATTTATTCATAGAGATGCAGAGAGAGAGAGAGAGAGAGAGAGGCAGAGACACAGGCAGAGGGAGAAGCAGGCTCCATGCAGAGAGCCTGACGTGGGACTCGATCCAGGGTCTCCAGATCACGCCCTGGGCTGCAGGCGGCACTAAACCGCTGCGCCACCAGGGCTGCCCTGTCATTAGGAATTTAATCCAACCTTTGGTGTTAAGAAATATTTTCCATTTTTTTCCAGATCTGCATTTCATCTTTGACTGAATACCTTTCAAAGGAAAGAAGTTCATAATTTTCAGTATATGATGGATTTCTATAAGGAAAATAAAATAACCCACATGGTTGAAGACACGTAGATGTGCTGTATCTGGCATGGTACATTTGCATCTTAGTGGAAGAAATCCCAACTCAAATGACTAAACAAAGTACAGCTTTTATTACTGAAAAGTCTGGAGTCAGGGCAGGCTTTGCTCAAAGGTGTACCAAAGACCAACTCTTTGTGTGTCACCTCTCTGCTTTTCACAGTGTCATTTTGTTTTAAAGGCTAGCTCCCCCAGTCACCACATGGCCGCCAGGGCTTCAAGCTTTCCCATCCTCATTTAGCTGGAGGAGAGAGAGAGGCAGAGAGGAAAGAGTATTTCTTTTCCATCAGAACAAGTCTTGGACTTTTGTTACCATGATATACAAAGAAGGAGATGGAACTACTCTACTTGGCTTGACAAGTTAGATCCTACCTCTGGGGCTGGATGTGAGGCCATCCTATTCACAACATATTGCTGTTTATCAGTGCAGGGGCACAATGAATTCAGGGGAGGCTCAATGTCTAAAACATATACATTTCAGAAATTACTTGGATTCACTTTCCCTTTAAAATATTTGATATGAAAAAATTTATTAGTTGAATTCAAGGTACCTGAAATTTTATATGGGTGAGGAGAATGTTGAACATTTGGAAAACAGCTAACAAAATACTTTCTTTGTTATCAAAATGGAAAAGTTGAATGTACTTTTTTCTTGTTTGAGAAGCAATAAAATGTTCTCCTTATCACTGAAGAGTATATGTGAAGTAAAAAAATTGGAATAAACTAAAAAGTCAGTCATTTAAATACTTAACCTTATCCCTTCATCCCGTTGCTTTCCTCTGATTTTTCTTCCATCCATCCACACAGTAACTATAACATGGATGTGAGGAAACTAAAAAAGCATTCTATTTTACCTTTAGTAAGTACTGAATAATTACAATGGCTCTCTATGATAAATGCATAAGTTCCTTCTATGTGTTGTGAATCTTCCTAAGCATCAACAAGTCTGAGGAAGATCTGCCCACAGTTAAGGTGTGGGCATCAGGAGGAAGAACTTACATTGTAATGGGATTTTATTTTATTTTAAAAATTTTTATTTATTTATTCATGAGAGACACAGAGAGAAGGCATAGAGAAAAGTAGGCTCCCTGCGGGAAGCCTGATGCAGGACTGGAACCCGGAACCCCAGGATCATGCCCTGAGCCAAAGGCAGACACCCAACCGTTGAGCCACCCAGGTGTCCCTGTAATGGGATTTTAAACTCCCATTCCCAACTTCTAGTTTCTGTCACCATCCTCAATTGTAGCAAATAGTAGAACTTGATTGTTGTCCGTGTGCATGTGTTTGTGTATGTGTGTGTGTATTTGTGTGCATGCATGCAGACATCTATTACCATTCTTTTCATTGCTACCCTTTCGATAATGTCATAAGTAGGTTTTGAATAAGAGTCAGCTTTGTACTTTGAAGCACTCATACTTTATTAAAATTATACTTGGACTGATAAAAATTGCCTGCTCTTAAAATTTTCTTTTATATTATATTGTTTGAATGGCTAAGTTTTCATAAGCCTTATCCATCCCATCTTAGAATCGTCAACAGACGATTGTACTGTCACACACAAGGAGGTACCCCAACACATGATGAGGTTATACAATATGGCACAAATCTAGTTCCACTGGAGTTAGGTGTTTATCTCCTATATCAAACTCTTATTACTAACAATGCAAGGTTTACTAGATGCTATATGTCTCAGGATCTGCACTTGTCCCTGGAGAGGAGGTAAAACTCATCTCTGAAATTTTTGTAAGTGGAATGGGACAGGGAAATCTTGGAGTGTAAAGCTGGGTCTATTCCAGGCTCTCTGTTCCTTCCAGGGACACAGGGTCAGGGTGGTTTAGAGGGCCACCTTTGAAGAGACGAGTGAGGAGCCAAAGGAAAGAAACTCTGACGTCATGGAGATTTGATGAGCAGTAAGTTCAGTCCCTTTTTCCAGGCATCACTTTCCAGGCTGCAGCAAAAACAGGAAGGAAGGATGCCCTCTCAGACCAGAGTGAATGGGTCTGTGTCTGCAGGAGTCAACTGCATTAGCAGATGGGATATCGGGAAACCTGCAGCCTGGGAATGACATCAACCTGAAATGGAAAAACCCACCATGGCCCTGTAAATATTAAAATAGGAAGACTGGTGGGTATTTAAAAAAAAACATTTGGAACCCAGAGCTAGAGATGAGGTGGATTAAATCTCTCTTCTAATTCCTTTCACTGTTTTTGTAACCTCTTTCTCTTACCAACCACTGGGGAAAAGCTTTCTGGTCTTATTAACAAGTCTTTACCTTCTTTGGAGGTGGAGGTAGGAGCATAGGGCAGGTAGACTTCAGTCTAAATATGTTATAAACTTCTCTGAAGAACCTGACCCTTCCTTGCCCTCTTGTCCCTGCAGCTCTCAGAGCCAAAGGCCAGGGCATATGGATACCCAGAGACAACTCTGGGGGGTAATTGGGAATGGTCTATAGAACTATCAATGTTCTAGGACTTTCCATATTTTCAAAGGGTTAGCGTATCAGGTCACTCCACTTGGTTTTCTTCCCTTAAGAACTACTCAATGCTTAATATCCCAGTCTTGCAGACTTTCTTTTTCACTAGTGGTTTCTCAGTCTTGACTGGTAAGCTCAAAAAGAGATGCAGAAGACAAATTGTCAAAAAGAGATGCAGAAGACAAATTGCTCAGCCCCTTGCAGGACAAGGGCCATGTATCAGAAATTACATAAAAACTGAATGGTTTCCCATAATGTCCTCTAGTTTTAATTGCAAAGAGTTTCTTTAAAAATCCTCATTTATGGATTTGCTTTGGAACATTCTCTTGGGAAGACTTGGGGGTGGAGGAGTCTCTGTGTTTAGATTCAACCTTTCCCCAGAGATCATAATGAGGAAGTAAGGGAGCAGATGTGCACATCCCATCTGCCCAGCTGAGGCCTGTCATCTTCCTCATTCTCATTACCTAGCGGATGTCCAACAGTTTGGGGCCCATCCCTTAGCAGATGTGCTGACACAGAAATAATGCATTAGGCAGATTTGTTCCTAATATTTGCAGGACTGGAGTAAAAATAAAAACAAGTCTGAGGCCAAGTTCCCTTTTTGTGCCACTCCTGATTCTGTCTTGTACCTTCAGGGGTCACTAGCACATGCATTTGTACTTCTCAGCCTGCAGGTTCCAATGCTGTCCCATCCTTCCCCAACGAGTTACCCTCTGAACCCTCTTCCTGACTGGAAATACACACATCTGCTATTTGGTCCTTCAGTACTACAGACTTGAGGAAGAAAGTTTTCCACCTAGGATGGTCTAGTCAGGGAATTCCTGGGTCCCAAGAACCTGCAGCATGATCTAGAAGGGGAGAGGTGCTAAGTGGGCACATCTCTTGGCCTAGGACTCCTTGAGTAGAATTCTCTAGAGCAAAGTGCTACCGGCAGAGACCCTGGATGCCTGGGTCTAAGGGCTGGATTCAGGGTCCTCTGCACGCAATGATTCCTCCCGTAACACATTCAGTTTCATGATATCCCTGGGACAATAACAGCAAAAGTCATATTCTGTGTTTGTACTTTTCTTAGACTTGAGTGTTGTCATCTTTGATAGTTTTAGAGTGCTTTAAAAGTGCTCTTCCAGGGAATTCTATTTTTTATGGAATTTTAAATTTTTTATGCTTTTCCATTCTGATTCAGTTCCCTTGGTTTGCACTGTTGGTTCACAGCCTTGGGAGCTCCCCAAACGACATCCAAAACTGGTCTCCATACATGGAGGGCAAGGAGAGACTAAAGAAAGAAGCAGACCTCTCCAGATTGGCAGTTGGCCATTTTAATAAGCAAAGGAGCTTATGTACATGGCTTGTCTTGATGGCCACAAGAAGAATAAATCTCCCACCCATGAACTAGCACCTTTAGAGTTTATATAAAGGCCTTAATTGGGGTTCAGTTGCATATACAGTCAAGATAATCTAAATAACACATTGCTCATTGCTCTCTCAAGGTTGTATCCTTGAAGTGGCTCCTAGTGCAGCAACAGTGCGAAGAATGCACATTCCAAAGATAGGGGAGGGTTGAGGAGCCTCTGATTGCCCACGTCCAGTTCTTAGGTCAGCTTATGGTCATATCCTCTTGATGATCTCCTCCAACATCTCAGATGTCCTATATTCCAAGATGTGGCTCAGGGGAGTAGTTTTCAGGGGAGGATGCATTTAGAAGACATTTGTGAATGAGAACCATTTAAATTCCATAAGAAAGGCCTTGGAGATGCTACCAATGGATTTTCATACTAGCTTTGCCTTCAAATTGTTCTCCTGGCCCCCGGTGGCTTTTCCTAGATTGTTCTCCTTATTTGAGCTATTGACTCATCTTTCTTTCTGAGTTCCCAAGTACCTTGGCTCTTCAGGATGATCACTGTGGTGCCTCACCCATAACTGGCTTCCATGACTGGCTTCCATAATGGGATTAGACTTTTCTTTTTCCAAGCTGTCTTCTTCCTTATCTTAGATTTAATTCCCTAAAGGTCTACTACTGTGGATGTGTCAGTGGCTGTTAATGATTCCTCCCACAACACATGGGGCATTGTCATACGTAGTTTTGGAACTACGCATTGTTTCAAAGACATTACTGCTACTGATTTTAGGCACTGCAGTGTATTGATACAGAGTATATTACTGGAGAGGGTGGGCCCTTGGTACCTCTGCTCCCTGGGATGTTAGAAGCCCATGGTGAGGGATCCCTGGGTGGCTCAGTGGTTTAGCGCCTGCCTTTGGCCTAGGGCGGGATCCTGGGGTCCCGGGATCAGGTACCGCGTTGGACTCCCGGCATGAAGCCTGCTTCTCCCTCCTCCTGTGTCTCTGCCTCTCTCACTCTCTCTCATAAATAAATAAATAAATAAATAAATAAATACTTAAAAAAAAAGCCCATGGTGATAAATTACCCAGATAAATATTGGTATATTGTAACTGCTATCCTTCTGACTCATTTCACATCTCTATAAAGACCTCACTAAGACTAGGATATGAACTTTGGTCATGCCTCAGTTCTAATAAGGCCACTACATTATTCAATTTTCCAGGGAGTGAGGGTGCTGGTGCCAGGGAAAATTATTGTATGATGAAGTATGTTTTTTACTTACTTAACAGACTAGCTCACAATCTAGTTTTGATCGACAGAGTAGATTTTAACCAGGAAGAAATGAGGCACTAGTATCTCAGAAGTCAGGTTGATTGAAGGGGGAAGAGGGGATTGGCAGAGGAATGTCAAAACACAAGGATCTCATTGAGATGTGCTGAGTAAACAGTGCATTAGATCATGTGAGCAGGGAAAGACTTCACTCACCAGCCACACTGAAGTGTCACTCAGGTGACAAGTCCTCAGACAAACTGGCTTCCAAGAGGCTGACAGATCACATGGTCTGTCTGGGCTTTTGTTTCTTCTTAAATGGCATTGTTCCCTGGCTCACAAATATAGCCATTCTACCTCAGCGATTCATTCTTCCCAGAAAGGCTGGCTGGAACCAAACTCCAGCTCTCTTGTAGCCTTTAACAGGTCTCATCTGGCCCTAAACTCTAGGCATGCCACGGAATACACAGGCTCTGACTCTACAACAAGCATTCAGGATTTTTTTCTTTTTTAAAGAAAGGTTACTCCAGATCCCAAAGGTATAATCAGATCTATTCTTAACCTTGCTTTGAGGAAGGACAGGGGTAAAATTCAGGCCAGCTGGCACTTGAGCAAGCAGGTTATGCAGTCCCACTTGGTCCTGCTAAGACTTTGATGCCCCTGGAATTTTACCTGGTCTTCTTTTGCACTGTATCTTGGTTAAATGCTACTCTACCTTTGAAACCTGTGGGATCAGACTCTAGATGTTACTACTTGCACCACTGCTGTTGTAGCCCTGGAATGCAAATTTTGCCTAATGGCCACCGTTTTCAGTTCCATCTATCTAAAGTGCAAGCTTCCCATTCAAAGTCTTGGAGAAGACGGTCCATTTCATTGCAGGAAGTCAGACTAGAGCCTTTGCCACAGCTACAAGAGATGGATAGTGAGTTGCTGGTATCTTCAGCATCAAGAGTGTGAGGTAGGCTCTGCCTCCCACTAAGAGTCAGAAATTCTCCAGACATGGGAGGAAGGTTCAGATACTGGGTGGCCAAAAAGAATAACAGATGTCCACTACCCTTTGTCAGATCTTGTCTTGACCCCCATGTACTTATTCCCAGCTTGAAGACATTCATTCATCCAACATACATTTATCAAGCACTTGTTAGGAAGCAGGCACTGTATCTACTTTTTATGGGTAGGGATGGGGAATATCTAGGTAAATGAGAATGATGTTCTTCTCAAGTAGCCCCCTATCTAGTTGGGAAGGCAGACAAAACTGAAAATAAGAAAAGAACAATAGGTGTTTGATATAAGTAAGCACTGGGGTACCTAATCAGAGGATCTGACACATAAATGAAATCTTGAAAGACAGGTGGAACTGCCAGGGCAAAGGTGGGTGAGGGTGTTTCAGAAAAAAAAAATTTCACTACAGCTGCATATGGTGACATGGAGGAGCCTGGTGGGGCATAGGGGTGGAGTGACAGGCAGAACAGATCATGAAGCTTTGCATGCCTTACTGAGGAGTTTGCATTTTAGACTGAAGATCATAGAGAATTACTGGGGAATTTTAAGGAAACATCACTTTATCATGGGAAATTAGTTGCCAGTTAAGGAGACCACTTAGGAAGTTCCTATAAAAACTGAGGGAATAAATAATGATAGATTCATGAATGATATAATTAAGGAGATGCTTTGGAGAGAGAATTGATAGGACTTGATAACTGATTAAATGTGGTATTTATAAGAGAAGGAGAAGTTATAGATGATTTGCAGCTTAATGGGCTGGGCAATTGTGGGGAAAGTGATGTTACAGATTTGGGAGGGAGAGGATGTGTCTGAATTTGGACATGTTGAGTTTGAGGTGCCTATGAGGCACTAGAGTAAAGATGGCTAAGGAGGCAGAGGAATGTGTAGATCTAAACTTTAGGAGGGTAGGTTAAACCAGAGATAGAGTTTGGAAACTGTTATTGTCTTGGGCATTGTTGAAGTCATAGAGCAGCTGGATCAGTAGGGAGAATCTGAGCAGATGGATGAAGGAGGTCCAAGGATACCACATGGGCATGGACCACAGCATTTCAAGAACAGAGTAAAGAGACCCTGTGAAGAACTGGAGAGGGGTCAAACTAACAGAGGAAGAAAGAAAACCAGAAGAGTATGAAAGCCAAAGGAAGAGACACTTTTAAGTGGGAGGGAGTAGAAAGGTCAAGAGACAGAGGACTAAAAACTGTACAATTGGTTTCGGTAAAAGACATCTTTAGTGACCTTCAAGAAAGTTGTTTCACTGCAAGAACTACAATGAATGTAGGAGAGGAGGATGATTAAACAGTGGAGATGAGAAATGTAGACTATTCTCCAGTAAATTTGATTATGAAAGAGAAAGAGATAGAGATTGAGAGAGAGAGAACGCAGGAGCTAAGGAGTTATATAAAATCCAGGGAGGAATTGCTAAAATTTGGCCAATGAACCAATCCAGCATTATATTACCTGGCCAAATGCTCATCTCTGAATGCATGTAGTATACTGTTCCTCTTCATTTTCTCTCCCATGATTCAGCCAAGGGTGAAAGGAGAAACAACACATCCAGCATTTTAAAAATATTTAGTGAGCACCTACCATATTCCAGGCACTGTTTTAGGTTCAGCAATGAACAAAATTGATAGTAGCTGCTATTTTCATTAAATCAAGGTGGTCTCAGGGGGAGTGTAATAAGTAAGTAAATTATATAGTATGTTAGTGATAAAGTGCTAAGGAATAAAAGAAAAATCAGGTAAGGGTGACTGGGAGTACCTATTGGGCAACATGCGTTTGACATGTTATACAGTCTGGTCAGAGTAGGCTTCACTGAGAAGTGACATTTGAGCAAAACCCTGAAGGTGAGTCAAGTCCAGGAAAACTTCTTAACTGTCCCTGGACAGGTAGCAGAAATCAAAGAATGAAGATCACAGTGCCAGTGGTTCTACTGACTCAAGAAGACCACCACTGACACAGGTGCTCCTTTTCATTCCCAAGTCTCAGCAGCAATGTATCTTTATTCAACTAATTATGTCTTGGGCAGTGATTTTTATGTCTTTAAATTTTTGTTTTTAAGGGAAATTAGTGAAATATCCTTTTCAATGGAAATTTTATTTGAAACACCAATACATAAAATATACAAAAACAGCCATTCTTGGATTCAAAGCTCCCCTTGTTGCCCAATCAGTCTCCCTGGGAAACTGCATCACAGTGCTAGGTCTCTAAATCTGAGGAGCTTCTGTTCAGGTCAAGCCTCTCCTTGTTGATTAAACTATGTCTTTATTCAAAGACACCCTTCCCACGTTACTCAATCCTTATGGTGCATGTATCTTTGTATTTCATGGACTCAGTTCTTTTTTTGGGGGGAAAGAGAAGAGCTCTTGGTGGGCTTTTTAACCTATCTCTCTAAACATAAACATCAGTTTATTAAACTAAAGTCATTAACAAAAAAGAAGAGATCATTTTGGTTGCCTACAGGGAGAGTTCTTAATTACAACCAAGATCAATAATGTACTTTATTAGCATTACCTGATGTCAAAACACACATTGAGCCTGGTGCTGAAATCCAGGTTCTTTTCATTGTCCAAGCTTCTTTGGAGAAACAGTTAAAACATTGCTCATAGATGATTCTGTAGCACCTGTTAGGTCATACAAAACTTATTCAGAAAGTTGGGCAGTTACGTGTGGAAAGAAGAAGGGAGGAAGAATAATATCAACTTGTCATAAGAAAAGAACTAACAGTGCTGGGATCTGGGTTTAAAGAAACTAGTGGGCTTTCAGGAATTATATTTAAAGGGGACTCTTCTCATGGAGTCTGTGTTTGGAGGCAGAGGGTACCCCCTGGTTTTTCTGGAGATAAAGAGATTGACATCTTTCTCCATTTCAGTTTGCTTTTCCTAACAGACTTTTTTTGTCTGTTGTAGGCTAGTGTGGCAATCAAACTGGGTGCTGTCTTGCCTAAAACACAGAGCTCCTCTCCTCCTTTGTTCCCTCCTGCCCTCTAGGGGTGGGGCAGACAATCATCTCTTACAAGCTCACTCTCCTTCCACCTCCAGATCAGGGCCTGGTGGAGGCATCACTACTCTGACACTGTAAGCCTCCTCCATTTCTTGATATCTGGCTTTTGCCTTGTTCCTTGGGACTGTCTTGACAGTTTCTTCAATACTTTGGCTCCCATCTTGCTCTTTCCATTCTCCATTCTCTAGTTCAGAGTCTCACCCCTGACTGGGCACCCTGGTTCTGGCTGGCATATTGTCTGCATTTCTCTAATCACCAAAGTCATGGGGAAACTGACCATAGTGCTGCCTGTTGTTGGGAAATCATCACATCCCATGCTGCCTGCTGTTGGGGCACAATTGAGTCTTGTCACAGTTTTCTCATGTCATTTCCCGGCCACTAAACCAGATTCATCTCAAGACCTCTTAGAATTTTTTTTCTTTAGAGAGAGAAAGAAAGAGCAAGCCAGGGTGGGGAGGGGGAGAGGGAGAGAATCTTAAACAGGCTCCAAGCTCAGTATAAAGCCCAACGCAGAGCCTGACATGGGACTCCCATCTCATGACTCTGAGATCATGACCTGAGCCAAAGTCAAGAGCCAGACATTTAATCAAGTGAACCACCCAGGCACCCCTTAGAGCTTTTTAAAATCACAAGTGACAGAAAACTAACCTAAGCTTGCTTAAGCTAAAAAGAAGATGTATTGACTTGTAGCTTATTTTTTACAGCAATTTTAGGTTTTCTTTTTTTTTTTTAATTTTTTTTTTAATTTTAGGTTTTCAAAGCAGAAAGTAGAGTCTCCATATACCATCTCTTACACCATCTATCCCCTGAGTAGTTTTCTCTATTATTAATATCTTATATTAGTATGGTACATTTATAACAACTGATGAGCCAATATTGATACAATAACTAAGTCCATAGTTTATCTTAGGGTTCATTCTCTGTACAGTATATTCTGTGGGTTTTGACAAATATACAATGGGACATATCCACCAATATAATGTCACACAGAATATTTTCACTGCACTAAAAATGCCCTGTGCTACACCTATTCATACCTTCCTTTCTCCCCCCGACTTGAGCCCTTTTATAGTTTTGCCCTTTCCAAAATGTGATATAGTTGGAATAATACAGGATATAAGCTTTTAGCTGATTCATATTAGCTTCTTTCAATTAACAATATGCACTTAAGTTTCCTCCATGACTTTTTGTGACTCCATGGCTTATTTATTTTATATCTGAAAAATAGTCCATTGAATAGATGTACCATAGTTCACTTATCCATTTATCTATTAAAGAAAATTTTGTTTGTTTCCAATTTGGGGCAATTATGAATAAAACTGCCATAGACATTCATGTGCAGGTTTTTGTGTGAACATTTTTTTAACTCATTTGGGTAAATGAACAAAATTACTAGATTGAACAGTAAGATTACGTTCAGCTTTTTTTTTTTTTTTAAATTTTTTATTTATTTATGATAGTCACAGAGAGAGAGAGAGAGAGGCAGAGACACAGGCGGAGGGAGAAGCAGGCTCCATGCACTGGGAGCCTGATGTGGGATTCGATCCCGGGTCTCCAGGATCGCGCCCTGGGCCAAAGGCAGGCGCCAAACCTCTGCGCCACCCAGGGATCCCTACGTTCAGCTTTTTAAGAAACAACCAAATTGTCCTACAAGATGGCTAGCTGTACCAGTTTGTATTCCCAGCAATGAGTGTGTTTTTGTTGCTCCTCATCTTTGTCAGCATTTGCTGGTGTCAGTGTTTTGGATTTTGGCTAGTTAGTTGAATAGTCTAAGAGACAGACTAACTTTAGGCCTAGCTGGATGTCAAACAATGTTATCAAGACTCTGCCTTTTTCTTTTCATCTCTCAGCTTTCCTTTCCACTAGGCCAGTCCTATTTTCTTGCAGGGATTTACCTTGTGGTATCTCTCAATAACTTTGCATTACATACTTAAGATTCCAAGTCCAGCATAAGGAGGATAGTTCTTTCCTAGTCATTCTAGAAAAAGTCCTATAACTTGAATCATGTATCCCTGAAATAATCCCTGTGGCCAGAGGAATGCAATCTTTTTCTTTTATTCATTCATATTGAGCACCTACTATGTGGCAGGCACTGTTCTAAGCACTGAAGATGTTTGATCAGGTCCAAGTCACATATTTCAGGATTAAAATCTATCCTTTATCCAAATCATATGAGTTAGGAGCTGAGGAGGTCAGGTTGCCCAAGGTGCTATTGCCAGAAGAGAGCTGGCTGGATCATGAATGCTAGGCAGGCAAACTGCTAAGTATACCATTCCCAGTGGGTGATTATAGTTCTTTGCCCTGACTCATTCCACTTTCTCCAAATCTGATAGTTACGTGGCTCCTTTCTGGCCAAATCCTGAGGTAGGTAGGACAATATGGCAGATTGACACTTTTGCCATTGAAAGGGGGAAGCTGTTTCCCCTCCCCCCCTTTTAAATATTTTATTTATTTATTTATTTATTTATTTATTTATTCATTCATTCATTCATTCATTCATTCATTCATTCATTCATTCAGGAGAGACAGAGAGAAGCAGAGACACAGGCAGAGGGAAAAGCAGATTCCCTGTGGGAGCCCAATGTGGGACTTGATCCCAGGACCCTGGGATCATGACCTGAGCCAAAGGCAGATGCTCCACGCACTGGGCCACTCAGGTGCCCCTTCCTCTCCCTTTGAATCTGGATTCCTCTGTGATTACTTTAATAGGTATAATAGTAACATTCTACTTTAGGGCATGGCTTCTAAGAGTACTAGCAAGTTTGTCTTGGTCTTTTGGAAGCTACCTGCCATGTTAGAAGTACAAATAATGACACCACCATGCTGGAGGAAGTCTAAGCCATACAAAGGGGCCCAAGTAGATGAGAAGCTATACGGAGAGAGACTCCAGACATATGGGTAAGAAGGCCATTTTGGAAGGGTATCCACTAGCCCCAGTCACCCCAGCTGATGCATGTGGGTCAGGGCTAAAGAGCCCATTCTAAGCCCTTTCCAAATTTGTGACTCCACAATTGTGAGCAAAATAAATAGTTGCTTTAAGTCATGAGCTTTGGGGTTGCTTGTTACACAGCAATAATATCCAGAATAGACAGCAACTAGTATAACAATACGATCAACTGAAACTTAGCACACCAACCCATTCAGTCCCAAACATTTGCTAGTTTTAATGTTCGGACACTCAGCAGTCACTAGTCCTACAGGCAGTCCTTTGGGTGCTACTGACCTAATTTTGTATTTTTGCATCTAACCTCCTTTTTTCAAATGGTGTGTGACATGCTTCAGGCTACCCAGAAATAGGCTACCACTGGGAATCCTAAGGGAATGTTTTGAAGCTGAAAGGGCCCTGAGAGACCATCTCATTTTATAGATAAGATCTGAGCAGACTAAGGAGGTTAAGGGGTGTGGCTGTGGTCAAGAGAAATAGCCTAGCCTGGAATCCAAGAAAACCATCACATCACTTTCTAGTTAACAATCAATTCTCTGTACAAATGCATGAGCTCAGTGGTAGTGTGGATAACTTTGTCTTTCCCTAACTCTGCCTCCCAACAAACTCACTATTCTCACTGTTTTATCTCATCTAATTTAAGACTGTTTTCAAACAACGTGGGCTCTGGAGTCAGATGTAGATTCAGGTCCAGATTCAGCCACTTATTACCTCTGTAATAAGTTAATTACATTTCCTGTGTTTCTGCTTCTTCAGCTGCAGAATGGGGAAAACTTCTTCCCTGTCATTCTACATTTGTATGTGTAAATATTATTAATTTCCAGTGAGGTTTTATGTGTAAACTGTTTCTCATAATACTAGCACATGATAAATGTTCCACAGTGGTGGCACTAGCTGCTGCTGAATGTCAGGAGAATTAAGCTTCCAGAGATAAAGCTTTTGTCCATGAACAAGTCATGTTCCAAGACGTTAGGCAAGTTTTACAACATCACTATCAATCCATGGTGTAAATTACATTTTCAGATGGAGAAAAAAGATAAGCTAAGGCACTGAACTGGTACCTAGTCTAAGTAAAGCCAATGAGCTAGTTGGAGAGAGCAGAAATCCACAGGGATGGACTGGCCTACTGGCCTGGGGAGCATTTCCAGAGAAGTCTCTTGGTTGGGGAAGATAAATTTATCTTAGAACATTTCCCTGTGGAAATAAAATACTTTCTTTTCTGATGAAAGGAAGTGCTTTCCTTCATTCTCATGTCCTCTTTCCTCTCTCTCCTATTTTCCTCAGATCATCCTGACTCCAACTCTGTAATATACGAAAAAAGAAACCAACCATAGGAGCCAAACAAAAGGGCCTACTGTAAAGCAGAGATGAATGGAGTCTCTCTGTTTTTTCTCAAGAGTTCTGACAAGATCTCTGGCTCCATCGTGCTCTGGGAACTCCTCGGGAATTGCTTTACTGCCTCCTTTATTTCTCCTTTCCTTATTCCTTTGTCCTACTGTGAGTTCAAAGAAGTTTATTCTCTTCACTCTCTCTCAGGAAGTGACATCTTTCCCAGGCTGTCAGCAAAGCTACCTGGTGCTGCCTTCCTATTTGAGGGCTGGGGGATGACATTATCAAGGCTCCGATGGATTCCTCTGCAGACTTAAGTTACAACATTCACCCTGTATTCTACTGCCAACATTTCCTATTGCATTCATTTAAAATCTATTTTTAGTTTATCATTTCAACATTACAGCATTAACTACCCTGAAATAATACTGCATGCCGGCGAGTGAAAATAAATCCCAGAAAGAGTTACTCCTGGCTGGAGTTAAAATAAATTTTTGGAAATTATCAGTTAATGATTTATGATGCTTGTACTTAGTAAGGTTTTTAGTATATCTTGGACTTAGAAAATAGCACTGATTTATAGAGCCAGTGAAGGAGAACTGAGTGATAATTGGGCTTGGGGTTTTTATTTTACAGCCAACTTACTGTACTTATATAAAGTATTGTTCAGTTTAGTGGAATAGGAAGAATATACAAATGGATAGTCTTAATCGTGAGTCCATAGGAAAGCTCTCCCAAACAGTTTGGCTTGTCCCTTAGACTGAGTGGGAGTGGGGAGTGGGACTACTCATATCACTGGAGAGCTGAAAATAGGTTGACAAATTTATGGCAAGAAATTATTTCTTTTAATTTCCAGAAGCAACACAGTAGAACATGAATTTTGTACTCTATCATTCATTCATTTAACTATTACCATCTCTTTGCCGTTTCTTTATCCTTCCATTAATTTATCAAACTATTCAACAAATATTTATTGACTAGCGCCAAGTACTGACCACATAAAATACGTTTTTATAGGAAGATTCAATCATGCTATTGAACCACTAGCAGAGCAAGAAAGTCCCAATACTTACTTCTTCAGCTATTTTGGCCTCTATTTCTGATTCAGATGTCAATATAATCTGGATATAAATATTCTTTGGCTGTGTCAAGATTCCACCCCCCTCCCAGTCTCCTCTAAATCATATTTTCTTCCCACATAGCTTCTTCCTTTTACTTTCCAGCCTGGATTCTGGGGTATAACATATCTGGCATTCTCCTGCCAACACCCTCAACATCTTCATTTCCTGCCATCTACCTGGCAGACCCACAACTTGAATTATCCATTTTCTCCAGCTCTACATGTTTCTTTCTTTTTTTTTTTTTTTAAGATTTTATTTATTCATGAGAGACAGAGAGAGAGAGAGAGCGGCAGAGACCCAGGCAGAGGGAGAAGCAGGCTCCCTTCCAGGAGCCCCATGTGGGACTTGATCCCGGGACTCCAGGACCATGTCCTGGGCCGAAGGCAGGTGCTAAACCATTGAGCCACCTAGGGATCCACAGGGATGTGAGTTTCTAAGAACCGCTGAAGGAAGTGACAATTGGACCATAACTGTCAATGAAGTAACACATTCATTCTATAAAGCACTAGCATGTAATAAATAAGGCAGATGAATTCCTTGTTCCTGTGGAGCACACATTCTTATGGAGAGACAAACAATAAAAAACAGAATAAAAATAGGATAGCCATAATTTCCCTACAGAGAACTATATTACATTACTGTAAAATCTAGTGACCAAATGGCTATACCAAATTCAGGGTTCAGAGAAGGCCTCTCAGATGTAGTGACTTTTGGGTTGAAATCTGAATGAACAGAAGGAGTCAATCATGCAAAGATCAGAGGACTAGTACTCTTAGCTATGGAATAGAATTGATACCAATGCCCTGGGAATGAGCTTTGTGTACTCAAAAAGAAAGTTCAGAGGCAGCTGGAACACCATGCACAAGAGATAAAGTTTCAGAGGTAGGTAGTGGCCAGATGAAAAAACAGGGGTGTGTAACTCAGGAAAAGAGTTTATAGACTTTATTGGAAATTTGGGGGAAAAAAGGTTTTAGGCAAATGAATGATATGATCTGACTTTTCTAAAACCTTAGCTGCTATGCAGAGAAGGAATTAAGGACAAAAGTAATGGGGTAAAAGGTAAGATAAGAGTTGTATCTGGAGCTTGAACAATTAGATAGGTAGCGGTAGTATTTATGATATGGGGAAATTCAAGAAAGATAACTTTTAAGGGGAAATATCAAGGATCTCTTATGACAGCAGTTCTACTTCTATGAAAATATCCAATAGAAATGAATGCTTATAGCTACTAAGAGACATATGAGAATGTTCACAGCAGCTTTATTAATAATAATCCAAATGGTAGTTAAACTAAATGGCCATCAACAGGAGTATGTATAAATATATTGTAATATGTTCAAACATAGAATGCACAATAAAAACAGCAATGAAAAAGATTATACAACTTATATATATATACAACAACCTGAAAGGATCCCATAGACATGTTGAGTGAAAGAAGCCAGACCCAATTTATAAGAAGTTCAAGAACAGGCAAATTTAATCAATGCTTATAGGAATCATAAAAGTGATTACTTCTGGAGAGGTAGAAAGAGGTACTGACTGGGGAGAAGTGTGAAGGAATATTCTGGTCTGATGGAAATATCTGAATCCAGGTAGTGGCTCTACAGGGGTATAATTCATCAAGTTACACACTTGATTTGTATAACTATATAAACTACACTTCATTTTAAAACATACTCTTTTTGGGCCATGTTAAGTTTAAGATACTCATTAGGCATCCAAAGATGTCAAGTAATCAACTGGATGTAGAAGTCTGTATTCCAGTAAGATGGCAGGGTTGGAAACAGAGATTCTAGTAAAGTTAACTTTAATGAGGTATAATTTATATATGGTAAGAGTCACCCATTTTAAGTGTACAATTTAATGATTTATTTTAATATTTTTAAATTTAAATTCAATTTGCCACCACCCAGTGCTCATCCCATCAAGTGCCCTCCTCAAGTGCCTGTCATCCAGTTACCCCATTCCCCCACTTACCCTCCCCATCTGCAACACTTTGTTTTGCAGTTATGAGTCTCTAATGGTTTGTCTTTCTCTCTAAAGTTTACCCAAGTTGCATAACCGCAGCCCAGTTTTAGAACACTTCCATAACCATAGTAAGATCCCTCATGCCCATTTACATTAACCTATGTTCCCACTGTTAGCCTCAGGCAACCACTAATCTTTCTATTTATGTATTTGTCTTTTCTGGACATTTCCATATAATATGTGGTCTTCTGTGTCTGGCATCTTTCACTTAGCATGATATTTTTGAAGTTCACTAATGTAACATATAACAATAATATCAATACTTAATTCTTTTTTTATTGTTGAATACTATTCCATTGCATTGAAATGCCACATTGTTTATCCATTCAACAGTTTATAGACATTTGTTTCTACTTTTTGGCTCTTATGAATAATGCTGCTATGAACATTCACATACAAATCTTTATATGAATGTATGTTTTCATTTCTTTTGGGTTGATGATACCTATGAGTGGAATTGCTGGATAAAATAAACTTACATTTAACTTTTCAGGAAATTGTCAAGCTGTTTTTCAAAGTAGTTGCACCATTTTTTATTCACACCAGTAATGCATGAGCATTCCAACTTCTTCACATCCTTGCCAATACTTGTTAATGTACATCTTTTTTTTTTTATTACAGTTATCCTTCCTAATGGGTATAGGCTGGTATCTCATTGTGGTTTTAATTTGTACTTTCATAATGATCAGTGATATATTGCACATGTCTTCACAGAAAATAAAGATTTGAGGATTGTGAGCACAGAAATATTATTAAATATTAAAAATGTTAAGATACTAAAAATCACAGAGCTGAATGAGATCACCCAAGAAGTGTGTAACTAGAGAAGAGAAAGTGGCAAGAACAGAGCAATGAATTCCCCAACATGTTAAGGGTCAGGTAGAGGAGAATACCAAAAGTCACTGAAAAGGAATGACTGAAGAATCTAGAGGACAATTTCCTTAGCCTTCTAAAAGGTCTCCAGTCTTTCAGTGCATTCTTCCTACACCACTGAATTATTCCTTGTGAAATATAAATCTGACCATATCTGTCTCTCCTTAAAAATCAACATCAAATTCCTTAGTATGGCAATGTAAGGTTTCCCACCATCTGGTCACACATCTACAGCTCTATCTCTTGCTACACACACACACACAAACATTCTAGGCTACAGTACCAACCACTAAACCACACCCAAGAGTATTTTGCTCCTTTGTGCTTTTTTGGTTTTGCACATATACGTCCTTCTGGTGGGGCCTATCCTGTTCATTGTCATCTTGTTCCATTCCTCACACTTAACATAGTTACTGGCAAATGGTTTGCACTCAGAAATATTTAATAACCAGTTTAACAGACTTAACATTGAATAAAAATAGTGAATGTGGGTACAGGACTTGCATTCTAATTTTAAAATTTTCTTGGATTTTAAAAAATTTTACTATCAGTAAAATTTTTCCTACTTCTTTGTTCTTTAAAACTAACACTTAAAAAAAACTAACACTTAAAAGTTAAAATGATGCGTACAGTATTTTTCATTTAGAAAGTAAGTTAAAATGATTTCTTGGTCATTTATGATCAGTTTAATTTTATTTATTTATTTTTAAAGAGTATTTATTTATTTATTTATTTATTCATGACAGACTCAGAGAGAGAGAGAGAGAGAGAGAGAGGCAGAGACACAGGCAGAGGGAGAAGCAGGCTGCATGCAGGGAGCCCGACGTGGGACTCGATTCCGGGTCTCCAGGATCACACCCTGGGCTGAAGGCAGCACTAAACCGCTAGGCCTAGGCCACCGGGGCTGCCCTACGATCAGTTTTAAACTCATATTTCTGGTAAGAATGAGGATGAAACCGAAAGATATGAGGATCATAAAGTAGACTGTGGACAAGTGGAAAGAGCAGAGGGTTTGGGAGTTATGAGACCTGCATTTTTGTTCCGTTATGCCTCTCTCCTGACATGTGAACGTGGCCTGATCACTTTCCTTTTATGGGCTCATTTTCTTCATTTGAAAGCTGGAGAATGAACTTGATATCTCAGGTCTCTTTCAGTTGTCCATTTTAAGGCTGGCTATCATAATATACTTTAGAGGAACACATGTGCTTTGCCAAGGAGACGTTTTTGAGGACTTCCATCTTGGGTCTCTGCTCCCTCTCCATACTGCTCCACCTCTGGGCATAACTAAAACCTCTTGAGGTATATTTTATTACATTTAAACTATAATCATGCCCTATTTTTCTCCTAGCCTTCCTATAACAATAAAATATGGTAATATGTATAATAGTACTTTGGGAAATTATAGAGTAATACGCAAATAGATGTTAGCATTACTACATTTCTAAGGAAGGAATTCCAGAATCCTATTAAGCTAGATATTCACAGATCTGTGGAAGTTGAATATGAATGGCATTTCAGTCCATGCCCTGGTTCAGAGAAGCTTGGCAGATCATTAGACACCCTTTTGCTTTAAATCCTTTGTAAAGAAGTCTTCCCAATCTTCTTTCCCTGAATAATGTACTACAGTGTCTTACTCCCTTGCAATTGGGGGAATTCCTCCTATAATCATCCATAGGCACATGGTCTTTTGCCCAAAATTTTCTTGCTAATTTTTTAATGCTTCATTTCTCTTAAATGGATTAAGAATTCAAGTTATTTCTTCTTTACTGAGTGGACAGACATCCTGAGGAGCCATCTAACCAGTTATCACCCTGCTTGTAGTCAAGGCCACTCCTACATAGCTCCAAGAGATGGGTATCTGGCCCCATCATGGAAGGTCACTGGATTTGGGGGGATAAGAATTCCACTTATTTTTCCAGGCAGCATGCACGACAGTTTAGAATGACCAAACACTGAAATACAACCCAATTTTGCAATACAAGCCTTGAGACAGCAGGTGGGCGACATCTTGCTGGACACTAGCCTACATGACAGCCTATGTTGGCTGGCTCAGGACTAAGCTGACTTGGCAGGTTAGGCTAGGACAGATGGGCTTCCATGTGCCACAGGGGGAGATGATGTATATTAATTTGTTTTCTTTGAGGATTTGTAAAACTGTACTCACTGCATTTCACTGCTAAGGTACCAGAAAATGAACTATTTAAAAGCACAGAACTGTAAGGAAATGCCAAGAGCAGTGGTAAATCTACAGACTCAAAATGTTGCTCAGCTTTGAGCAATGAAGATGTGTCCTAAGCTTTGGTGAATAAGCCCTGCTAATTCTTCATAATCATCTTTATAATCATTTAGTAGATGCTTCTAATTCCCTATTAATTCAGTAGGGCCAATGTAACAATAGTTTCTGTCTGACAATGTTAGTGTCTCTGAGTGCTCTGGAAACTCTTCATCTTGCCTTTCAATTCACTTTCCCTCACTGTTTAATAAGCAATAAAACAATGGATCTTTGACTATGTATAGCAGGACATTTATTCTTCCTGTTATCTTAACGTTTTAATTTCATTACAAATTAAATTGTTTCCAGTGAAGAAGACTCTATTGAACTAAGTTTAAGTGTGTATCTAGAATAAATCTAGTCCCAAATTTATGTGGATGTGGCTAGCAGTCCATTTATTTGAGTCAATGGCTCAAGTAATGACATCATCGGTTTAGCACCAGTTGTCCTTAACAAAGTTCTCTATAAACACCAAGTGACCAGAAACTTCTGGGACTATGATAGTTAATTTTATGCGTCAACTTGACTGGATTAGGGGATGTCCCAGTACCTCGTTAAACATTATTTCTGAGTATGTCTGTGGGGGTATTTGTAGATGAGATTAGCAGTTGAATCAATGGATTTAGTAGATTATTGCTCTCCCCAGTTTGGGTGAACATTATCCAATCTGTTGAAGGCCCAAACAGAACAAAAAGTCAGAGGAAGGAAGAATTTCCCCCCTTTTTTTGCCTTATGCCTTACTGCATAAGCTGGGACATCTCATCCTCTGCTATTGGGTGAAGATTTCAATCAATCTTGGGTCTCAGGCCTTCAAGACTCAGACTAAATTACACCATTTGCTTTCCTGTGTCTCCAGCTTACAGATGACAGATTGTGGCACTTCTCAGCCTACATAATTGTATGAATCAATTCCTCAAAATAAATTTCCCTTTATATCCTATTGATTTTATCTCTAGCAAATCCTGATTAATATAGGGACATCCACTGAAATTAATTCCAAACGGTGTATGCAGTTAATATAATCAAATTAGACAACTACCGAAGAAGAAAATGTTGACAAGCAGTGTGGTTTTCTGGAAAGAACATGAACTCCGGAGCCAGAAAGGCTTGGAGTCGAATCTTGACTTGGCTACTTGCTGTTTGATGTTGGGTAAGTTGCACAGTCTCTCTGAGCCACAGTTTTCTCATGGTTAAATACCTCTCAAAGTGTAAGATAAGTGATCTAATAGAAGCTGAATTTACCAGTTTGCCTTATCATTCACATGAACAAACTTTCTCCACTGTTATATGTATCTACTCTAATATTTCAAGAGCCCCATGATATATTCATTGCTAGTGTAAATTTCCTGGTCACAACAGGCAGGCTGTTGTCACTATACCTTTTTATTCAGGAACTAGTTTGTCATCGTGTGTAAAACAATACTATCTTGGTGAATATCATTTTTGCATAACATATATTTTTACTTAACTTTAGTCAGGTTTGTATGAAATTTGACAGCATTTTATTAACAAAATAAATCAGAGATTTTTCATGAGGCTGACAAAGTTGAGAGAAAATGTGATGTCCACTGACAAAACTAAAGTAGATATATTAGGTGGCCTCTGAGGCTATTTTATCTCAAAAAGTTGGGTGAAGCTAACTACATGTACTATAGCTTATACAGTACTATAGCTTAATGTGAAAGAAGTTGGCATAATGGTTGCCATTAGTTAGAATACTATATGCAATTTCAGTAATTCATTCTACTTCTGAATATCTAAAATTGTATATTATACAAAACACATTAAATATCAGATTTACTGGGCACCTGGGTAGCTCAGTCAGTTAAGCAAGCATCAGAGTCTTCTTGATTTTGGCTCAGGTCATGATCTCAGGATCATGAGATCGAGCCCCACATGGGAGTCTGTGCTGGGAATGGAGCATGCTTAAGATTCTCCCTCTCTTTCTCTCCCTCCCTATCTCCCTGCCCACTGTGTGCTCACTCTTTCTCCCCCTCAAAAAAAAAAAAAAGAGTAAGTATCAGATTTGCTCCTAATATTATGAAATGTTATATAAAACATTAAATATTCTAATATTATCAGTAGTATACATGCCTTCAAAATATTTGTACTTTATACACAGTATATGTTTCTATTAGCAAGAATTATAATTTGGATTAAGCATGTCAATTATAATATAAATATCAAGTGTATTCTACTTTCATATTTACAATACTTTACATGTGCATAGCACTTTACAGTTTAGAGATACTTTCACATATATTTGCTTCTCAAAACAACTCTCTAAAATAGTCCAGGCAGGTGTTATTATTCCCATTTTGAAGATAAGGCCATTTATTAAGGCTCTAGCAAGTTTAATAACATCTAGTAAATGGCAAAGCCATCACTGACAACAGCTCTTGGACTCCTGGTGCAATCAATATTTTCCCACTACACAGCACTGCCTGTCTGACAGGTTGATTAATTGTCCATCTTTGGGAGAGACTGGTTTATATAATGAAGAAATAGGTTTGCCTCATTTCCTTGCTCTTGCTCATGGGTATTCAGGATGTAGTCAATAACCCCTGAACAGTGATGTCTGTGTGGAGAGCTAGCTGTTGTAAGAAAATGAACATAGAAAATCAATAGTAGGATTGAGGTGGTATAGACAGGGTAGTTATTGTTAGGTCTTCATATAATTTACCATAGAAACTGGGGAATTTTTGAGAGTGGAATGTGTCATTATTAATAATTACATTGGGATAGCAGGAGTAAATTGGTAATGTTCCAGGGAAGCCAGATGTTTGGTAATCTTTGATATAATAGTATACAGGGAAGCAATGTGGTAAAAACAGAGGAGTATATGAGTTGAGAAATAAAATGTTTTTGGTAAAATTAATTGACTTAATTCCTCTGTCCTACTAGGTTGAGAGCCCCATAAGGATAGGCATCCTCTGTCTTATTTTTTTGGTGCCTGACATCTAGTAAGTGCTCAATAAATAAATGAACTGATTGGTATTTGGATACTATTAGCCTCGGTTTGGATTTCCTCTTGGGTACTTGCAAGTGAGCATGGTAAAAAAAATAAAAATAAAAAAAAATTAAAAAAAAAAAAAGCTGTAGGTGAATATAAGTAGTGTTACATGATGACTAGATACTTTAAAAGCATTTGTATCCTCCTCAGCTGACTGCTTTGCAAACTTGTCTGTGATTCAGAATTTTGCAAATAAATCACCATGCAGTGAAAGGAAAATATGATCCCCAACCCAATATCCTAGTCTATATAGATACATCAGGATGGTGAAGCGGTTGAAAAAGAAATATATTTCGTAAGGCCCTCAGTGATGGATAGCTCACATAAATTACCCCTGCTGGACCAGCTGGGCTTTCACATCTTTTGGAATTGATATCCTGGGGGTGGTTCTCCTCTCCTTTCTCCTTCATCTCTATTTACTGTGCTCTGTCTTTATATTTCTCACTGGTTTACTTTCACGTTATGACTTCTACCACTGGCAGTTAAAAAGAAAATACACACACATACACACACATATAGGCACACACTAAAAACCACATCATCAAAGAAATAAATAACCAAAAAAAGGGAAAGATAATTGTTGATTATTCTTTAAGAAAGTTGGTACACTGAGTGATTTTTGATCAATAGAAAACTTTGCTAAAAAAAAGAGGCCTGACAACCTCTACTCTTTCTGTGAGGCTTATGGGTTTACAAACACAAAGGCCCATACAAAGGCATATGGCCTTCAGGTGCTACTTCTATTCCCTCTGTGGAGCTGGGTTTATTTTTACGGAAATCTAAATCATATGTTTCTGTTTCACTTACACCAAATTCATAGCAATGTTGTTTCCTTGCAATCCTTTGAAGTTATCAGAACCTTATACATGGATTCCACAAATGTTTATTTTTGTGATTTCATTCTCAAACTCACTTTAGAAATGTCCATGCTTCATTTTCTCAAGCAAGTGACCCTGGAATGGGAGAGACTGGAGTCCCTCTGTTTAAGGCCCAAGGATGGACTTCTCTACTTTTCAGATGAGTTTCTGTCATCCTGGGTCCTTCTTTAGTCTTTTCCCTATCTTTATTAGTACTGGGCTTCCTGGGAATTTGTGTGAAGACCATGTGAGGGCTGATTTTTCCTTCTGAGAGGATTCTGGTCTAAGCTTCCCATCCTAGAGAATACTCTTCTCCTGAAAATGGAATGTGAGCACATGCTCCAGACAGTTTTAGAGTTGATCCAAATTATCCATTGGAGCTGGCATTCTGTCACTCTAGGAGGTGAACTATCTGACTATATGGGATAGCTGCAAAACTAGGCTCTAGGTAGCTAGAAACTAAAATTAGGTCTCTATGAGCCCCTGGAGGCTAAGGACCATATCTTACTAACCTTTATGTTCTCCTATGTCCACACACTGCCTGGCATATTGTAAGCATTTGATATTTAAAGAATGAACTGATGACTACTCAGTAGGTAAGAGAAATCCACATAAACATATATGACTAAAAATAAAAACAAACAAACATATATGACTATAAATACATATTCATGCATGTGCTTATGCATGTTAATCTCAACATGTTCCAATAAGCCCAGGTTCTAAAATAAATCAGGTTCCCCATCTCCCTCCCTCCCTCTCTATTCAGAAAAAAAGACTTTCTCCCCATATAAATGCTACTATGGTCTGAATATTTGTCTCCTCACCAAATTCATATATTGACAACTTGATGCCCAAGGATCTTTGAGAAAATATTAGGTCATGCAGGTGGAGCCCTCCTGAATAGGATTAGTGCCCTTATAAAAGACACCCCAGAGAACTAACTAGATCCTTCCACCATATAAAGACAAACCAAGGAGTCTGACTTGGAAGAGGGCCCTCATCTGACCATGCTGGCACCCTGTTCTCAGACTTCCAGCCTCCAGAGTTGAGAGAAGTAAATTCCTGCTGTTTATAAGTTGCTCAGTCTGTGGTATTTTGTTACAGTAGTCTAAATGAACTAAGACAAATGCTCACTTGTAAAACAACCCTGATTATATAAATACTCAGGATTTATAAAAGTGAGAGAATTAGGGTAATGCTAGCCTCTGAAACAAATATTCAACTTTCAGAAGTTTAAGACGATAGAGTTTTATTTCTCACTCCTATAACAGTACTGATAGAAGAGGTCAGCAGAGCAGCCCACAGTTGTTCAGGGATCAAGGGTGATGGAGGTTTTGCCATCTTTAACTCTTTAGAGGTTAACTATATTCCATCCAAGAAGTAAGAATATGGAGAGCTCCACAAAATTTTATGAGCAGCCCAAGAAGTGGCGTCACTTCTGTGGACACTCCATTAGTGAACTCAGTTACATGGTGGCACCCAGCTGTGTGAAATGTGGTACCTGGCTGGGTAGCTACCTTCCAGTGGTAAGTCCACCTTGGGAAAGGGAGCAGTGTTTTGGGGAATAACTATCTGTCTCTTCGAGAAAAGCCAAGAAAAGTTCAGTGCTCAAATTTCCAGAAAGGGTGGTAAGGTAAGTACCTACCTTCAGAGTTAAGAAAATCTAAGATCAACCCCAGGGTCAGCCCACCCTCCCCTCCCCAACACTCCCAGCCTTGCACACACTGCAGCAGCAGTACATTTGTGGAAGGAACTGCTCCCTCCGGGACATGAAAAGTGGCTCATGCTTTTGCTGTTTATGAGAAGAAATGTCTATACAGCACATCACTTTCTTTTTATTTTAGGAAAACGTTTTTATTTTTAAACTCATGAAAATGCTGAGGATAAAGTAAAAATGGTATAGGCCTGAATTTTGAAAATGACTTTGAATGATACTATGTCCAAGACCTCTAAACCCACAGACTCAGATATAGCTGAATATTCAGTAAATACTAACTGGAAGTGGTGGCTGTCGTGATGATTATTAGACTATAACAGACTTCCTCTCAGCCTCCTAAATGACTTATTCTTCATATATAATGTTAAATAATCTGTGGAATGTGAAATAGAGACATGAAGCTCATACATGGCTAAGTTTGGTAATAGTAATAATAATAGGAGCTGACTTTTACTGTGTATTTGCCAAGTGTCAGGCACTAAATTAAATACTTAACACAGATACATGTCTCTTCATAAGTTAGGTATTCAGGATCATTTTACAGATGGGGAAATTAAGGTACAGAGAGATTAAGTAATTTGTTCCGGGCTACACAGCTAAGAAAGCATGACCCCAATCCCACAAATGACTGAGACAAGCAAACTAATGCCAATTGCTGTGGGATAACAGGAAGAAAAGGCTCAAGCAACAACAGACTCGTGGCATTAATAAAATAGAGATTTTGTTTTACTGCAGTATTTTATTCTTTGCTTACATTTTAAAGTTTAGTACCGTGTATGCTTTATACATTATAGAACATCCTAAATACTTATTCTAAGTAACTTAACTGCTTTGTTCGAACTGAGGGAATAAGCTAGTTAGTAAGAAGAGATCAAATGTGGTAGCTATTTGCTGTCATTTCCGTGGAACTAAAAGAATAAATTCATTTAGGGTAATAGAGGCTAAAAGATCTATGGGTTAGGGCAAGACACAAAAGTGTATTCCTTTAATAAAACATTAAAAAAAAACTAGGAATAGGAGGGAACTTTATCAACTTGATAAAGAGCATATGAAAAATTCACAGCTAACATCATACTTAATAGTGAATGACTGTTACTCTACTCTACTATCAGGGAAAAAACCAAGATGTCTGTCTACTCTTGCCACTTCTATTAAACATGATGCTGGGTCAGTCTGGGTGGCTCAGCAGTTTAGCACCACTTTCAACCCAGGGCGTGATCCTGGAGACTTAGGATCGAGTCCCATGTCAGGCTCCATGCAGGGAGTTTCTCCTTCTGTCTGTGTCTCTGCCTCTCTCTGTCTCCTGTCTCTATGTCTCTCATGAATAAATAAAATCTTTAAAAAAAACATGATGCTGGTGGTTCTTTTTTTTTAATAAAGATTTTATTTATTTATTTATTCATGAAAGACACACAGAGAGAGGCATAGGGTAAGGGAGAAGCGGGCTCCGTATGGGGAGCCTCATATGGAACTCAATCCCAGGACCCCAGGATCATGACCTGAGCCAAAGACAGATGCTCAACCACTAAGCCACCCAGATGCCCAGATACTGGTGGGTCTAATCAGGGCAATTAAGCCAGAAAAAGAAATAAAAAGCATCCAGGCTGGAAAGGAAGAAGTGAAATTTTCTCTATTTGCATATAACATGATATCATATATAGAAAAATCTAATAATCCACTAAAAAACTATTGAAACTAGTGAACAAGTTTGACAAGGTTGTAGGTTAAGATACATATATAAAAATAAATTGTGTTTCTATATACTAGCAATAAACACTCCAAAAATGAAACTAAGAAAATAATTCCATTTATTAGAGCATCAAAAAAATACTTAGCAATAAATTAAACAAAATAAGCACAAAAATTGTACACCGAAAACTATAAAATATCATTGAAAAAAATTTAAAAAGACCTAAATAAACAGAAAGACAGCTATTTTAATGGATTGGGAGACTTATTAAGATGGAAACACTTCAGAGGAAGACACAGACATGGCCAACAAGCACATGAGAAAATGCTCTGCATCACTGGCAATCATGGAAACACAAATCAAAACCACAATAAGATACCACCTCACACCAGTGAGAATGGTGAAAATTAACAAGACAGGAAACAACAAATATTGGAGAGGATATGGAGAAAGGGAAACCCTCTTGCACTGTTGGTGGGAACATGAACTGGTGTAGCCGTCTGGAAAACTGTGTGGAGGTTCCTCAAAGAGTTAAAAATAGAACTGCCCTACGACCCAGCAATTGCACTGCTGGGGGTTTATTTACCCCAAAGATACAGATGCAGTGAAATGGCAGGACACCTGCACCCCAATGTTTGTAGCAGCAATGTCCACAATAGCCAAACTATGGAAGGAGACTCGGTGTCCATCAAAAGATGAATGGATAAAGTAGATGTGGTCTATGTATACAATGGAATATTACTCAGCCATTAGAAACAACGAATACCCACCATTTGCTTCAACATGGATGGAACTGAAGGGTATGATGCTGAGTGAAGTAAGTCAATTTGAGGACAAACATTATATGGTCTCATTCATTTGGGGAATATAAAAAATAATGAAAGGGAATAAAGGGAAAATGAGAGAAAATGAGTGGGGAATATCAGTGAGGGAGACAGAACATGGGAGACTCCTAACTCTGGGAAACGAACAAGGGGTGGTGGACGGGAGGTGGGCAGGGGATTGGGGTGACTGGGTGACAGGCACTGAGGGGGGCACTTGATGGGATGAGCACTGGGTGTTATGCTATATGTTGGCAAATCGAACTCCAATAAAAAAATATATATATATGCTAAATGTTGGCAAATCGAACTCCAATAAATATATATATATATATATATATATATATATATATATATATATATATTTAAAATACTTCCTATAGTGGTTTATGGATTCAATACAATTCAAAATTCCAGCCATCTTTTTTGCAGAAATTGACAAACTGATCTTAAAGTTTAAGGGAACCACAATAACCAAAAACAGTTTTTTCCATTCCTTGTAACTTTATTTTTTGTTCTGACAATGACCTTCAACATAATTTTTTGTCTTTTTTTTTTCAAAAAATTTAAAAAAATTATCAGGAGTAGGTTTCAGGAGTAGAATTTTAGTGATTCATCACTTACACACAACACCCAGTGCTCAACAGAACAAGTGCCCTCCTTAATACCTATCACTCATGTAGCTCATCCCCTGCCTACCGCCCCTCCATCAATCCTGTTCTCAATTATTAGGAGTCTCTTATGGTTTGCTTCCCTCTCTTTCTTTCTTTTCTTTCTTTTCTTTCCTTTCTTTTCTTTCTTTCTTTCTTCTTTCTTTTTCTTTTCTTTTTTCTTTTTTCTCTTCTTTTTTAGATTTTATTTATTTGAAAGAGAGAGTGAGTGGGCGAGCAGAAGCAGTGGGAGGGGCAGAGGAAGAGGGAGAAGAAGACTCCTGCCTGAGCAAGGAAGCCTGATATGGGGCACGATCCCAGGACCCCAAGATCATACCCTGAGCTGAAGGCAGATCTTAACTGCTGAGCCACCCAGGCACCCCTCATTTGTTTTGTTTCTTAAATTCCACATGTGAATGAAATCATATGGTCTTTTTCTGACTTACCTCACTTAGCATGATAAACCCTAGCTCTATCCATGTCGTTGCAAATGGCAAGATTTCATTCTTTTTAACGGTTGAGTAATATCTATCTATCTATCTATCTATCTATCTATCTATCTATCTATCTATCTATCTTCTTCATCATCATCTTCTTTATCCATTCATTAGTCGATGAAAAGTTGGGCTCTTTCAATAATTTGACTATTGTTAATAATGCTGCTATACACATCAAGGTGCATGTGTCTCATCTGAATCAGTATTTTGTATCCTTTGGGTAAACACCTACTAATATAATTGCTGGGTCATAGGGTAGTTCTATTTTTAACTTTTTAAGGAAACTCCATACAGTTTTTCACAGTGACTATAATCTTTTTATAAAAAAGAATATAGCTGGAGAGCTTACACTTCCTGTTTTTATTTTATTTGAGTATAGTTGACACACAATGTCACATTAGTTACACATGAGTACAACATAGTGATTCAACAAATTTATACATTATGCTATGTTCATCACAAGTGTAGCTACCATCTCTCCTGATATATCACTATTACAATATCATTGACTATATTTCTTATGCTCTGCCCTTTATTCTTGTGACTTAACTGAAAGCCTGTTATTCTCTCTCCCCTTCACCTGTTTTGCCTAACCCCCCAACCACCCCACTCCACCCCACCCCCAGCAACTATGAGTTTGTTCTCTGTATTTATAAGTCTGATTCTACATTGTTTATTTATACATTTGTTGTTCTTATTGGTTTAATCTAGACTCCACTTATGAGTGAAATCATATAGTGTTTGTCTTTCTCAGTGTGACTTATTTCATTTAGCATAATACCCTCTAGGTCCATCCATGTTGTCTCAAATGGCACAATCTCATCCTTTTATGGCTTTGTAATATTCGATTGCATATTTGTACCACATCTTATTTATTCATCTATTTGTGGATACATAGATTGTTTCCCATATCTTGGCTATTGCAAATAATGCTACAATAAACTGGAATTATTTGATCATATGGTAATGCTATTTCTAATTTTTTGAGGAACCTCCATACTGTTTTCCACAGTGGCTGCACCAATTTGCATTCCTACCAACAGTGTACAAGGGTTCCTCTTTCTTCACATCCTCTCCAACACTTGTTGTTTCATGTCTTTTTTATTTTAGCCATTCTGACAGGCTTAAGGTAATATCTCATCGTGGTTGTGACTTGCATTTCTTTGGTGATTAGTGATGTTAAGCGTCTCTACATGTGTCAGTTGGCTATCCGCATATCTTCCTTAGAAAAATGTCTATTCAGGCCCTCTGGCCATTTTTTAATTAGACTGTTTTTTTTTCCAGTGTTGAGTTGTATAAGTTCTTTAAAAAAAAAAAAAGATTTTATTTATTCATGAGAGACAGAGACAGAGCGAGACAGAGACACAGGCAGAGGGAGAAGCAGGCTCCATGCAGGGAGCCTGACATGGGACTCGATTCCAGGTCTCCAGGATCAGGCCCTGGGCTGAAGGTGGCACTTAACTGCTGAGCCACCCGGGCTGCCCATAAGTTCTCAATATAGTTTGGATATTAACCTCTTATTGGATATATCATTTGCAAGTATCTTCTCCCAATCAGTAGGTTGTCCTTTTGTTTGACTGATAGTTTTCTTTGCTGTGCAAAAGTTTTTCATTTGATGTAGTCCCAACAGTTTATTTTTGCTTTTGTTTCCCTTACCCTAGGAGAAATATCTAGAAAAATGTTGCTATAGCCAATGTCATAGAAATTACTGCCTATGTTCTCTTCTAGGACGTTTATAGTTTCAGGTCTTACATTTAAGTCTTTAATCAATTTGTTTATTTTTGTGTATGGAGTTAAAAGATGGTCCAGTTTCATTCTTTTATAAATAGCTGTCCTATTTTCCCCAGTACCACTTATTGAAGAGACTGTTTTTTCTCCAATTTATACTCTTGCCTCCTTTATCATAGCATAGTTGTGGGCTTACTTCTGGGTTCTCTTTTCTGTTCCACTGATCTTTGTGTCTGTTTTTGTGCCAGCACCTTACTGTTTTGCTTACTACAACTTTGTGGTATATCTTGAAACTGGAATTGTGATGCCTCCAACTTTGTTCTTTCTCAAGATTCCTTTGGCCATTCAGTTTCCATATAAATTTTAGGATTATTTGTTCTACTGCTAGTATTTTTATAAGGATTGCACTGAATCAGCTTTGTGCAGTGACAGTATCATAGCCAATGAAGTTTATCCACGGCACAATTATTGCTATAAGTATTGCACTGAATCTGTAGATTGCTTTGGGTAATATGGACATTTTAACAATATTAATTCTAATCCACGAGCATGAAATATCTTTCCATTTGTGCTACCTTCAATTTCTTTCATCAATATTTTATACATTTTGAAGTGCAGATATTTCACTTCTTTGGTTAAATTTATTTCTAGGTACTTCATTCTTTTTGGTGCAATTATAAATAGTGTTGTTTTCCTAATTTCTCTTTCTGCTTGTTATTGGTGTATAGAAATATTACCAATTTCTGAGTATTAACTTTATATACTGCAACTGTACTGAATTCACTTATTACTTATAGTTGGTTTTTTTGGTGGTCTTTGGTGGGATTTTCTACATACAGTATCATGTCATCTGGAAATAGTGACATTTTCATTTCTTCTTTACCAATATGGATGCCTCTTTCTTTTCCTTGTCTGATTGCGATGGCGAGAACTTCTAGTATTATGTTGAATAAAAGTGCCAAGAGTGGACATCCTTGCCATATTCCTGATCTTAAGGAAAAGCTCTGAGTTTTCCCCATTGAGTATGATGTTAGCTGAGGACTTTTCACTTATAACCTTTATTATGTTGAGATATGTTCCCTCTAACCCCACTTTGTTGAGTTTTTATCATGAATGGATATTGAATTTTATCAAATGTTTTTTCTGCATCTATTGAAATGATCATTAGATTTTTATCCTTTGTTTTGTTAATGTGGTATATCACATTGATCGATTTGCAAATATTGACCCATTCTGCAACCCCAGAATAAATTCCGCTTGATCATGGTGATTGATCTTTTTTTTTTGATTGATCTTTTTTAATGTATTGTTGAATTTGGTTTGCTAATATTTTGTTGAGGACTTTTGCATCTATGTTCATTAGGGATATTGGCCTATAGTTTTTTTTGTAGTGTCTTTGTTTAGTTTTCATATCAGAGTAATATTGGATTTATAGAATGTATTTGGAAGCTGTGCTTCCTCTTCTATTTTTTTTTGGAATAGTTTGAGAATAGGTATTAACTCTCCTTTAAATGTTTGGTAGAATTCACCAGTGAATCTGCCTGGTCCTGGACTTTTATTTTTTGGTAGCTTTTTGGTTATCAATTCAATTTTGTTACTTATAATCAGTCTATATAGATTTTCTATTTCTTCCTGGTTCAGTTTTGGAAGACTGTATGTTTCTAGGAACTTACTCATTCCTTCTAGGTTGTCTAATTTGTTGACATAAAATTTTTCATAGTATTCTCTTATAATTTTCTGTGTTTCTCTGGTGTTATTTCTCCTCTCATTTCTGGTTTTGTTTACTTAGGTCTTTCTCTCTCTCTCTCTCTCTCCTTCCTTCCTTCCCTTTCTTTTCTTTCTTCTTTCTTTCTTTCTTTCTTTCTTTCTTTCTTTCTTTCTTTCTTTCTTTCTTTCTATGAGTGTGGTTACCAATTTTCTCTTTTCAAAGAACTGGCTCTTAGTTTCACTGATGTTTTTACTTTTTTTAAAGTCTGTATGTCATTTACATCTGCTCTACTCTTTATTATTATCTTTCTTCTACTCACCTTGGGCTTTGTTCTTTTCCTAGTTCCTTTAGGTATAAGGTTAGATTGTTTATTTGAGATTTTTCCTGTTTCTTGAGTCAGGCCTGTATTGCTATATATTTCCCTCTTAGAACTGCTTTTGTTGTGTCTCAAAGATTTCAGACCATCATGTTTTCATTTTTATTTGTCTCCAACTATTTTTTTAAATTTCTTTGAGTGTTTTCTTGACCCACTGGTTTAGTATCATGTTGTTTAGTCTCCATGGATTTGTTTTTTTTCTTGTGATTTATTTCTAGTTGTATACCCTTGATATATATCATGATTCCAATCTTCTTAAATTTATTGAGGCTTTTTTTTTTTGTGGCCTAATATGTGATCTGGAGAATGTTCCATGTACCTTTGAAAAGAATGTATATTTTGTTGGTTTTGGATGGAATGTTTTGTATGTATATGTTATGTCCATCTGGTCCAATGTGTTATGCAAATATGTCATTTCCTCGTTGATTTTCTGCCTGGATGATCTATCCATTAATATATAAGTGAGATATAAAGGCTCCTACTATTATTGTACATTACCATCAATTTCTCTTTTTATGTCTATTCATATTTGCTTTCTGTATTTAGGTGCTCTAGTGTAGGGTCATAGATATTTATAATTGTTATATTCTCTTGTTGAACTGATCCCTTTATCATTATGTAATGCCCTATTTTCTCTTGTTACAGTCTTTGTTTTAAAGTCCATTTTGGGGACACCTGGGTGGCTCAGCAGTTGAGTGTCTGCCTTTGGCTCAGGGTGTGATCCTGGGGTCCCTGGGGGGAGCCTGCTTCTCCCCCAACCTGTGTCTCTGCCTCTGTTTGTCTCTCCTGAATAAAATCTTTAAATAACAATAATAATAATAAAATAAAAGTCCATTTTGTCAGGGGCATGTGGGTTGATTAAGTGTTCAACTCTTGGTTTCAGCTCAGGTCATGATCATAGTCATGGGATTGAGGCCCACATTGGGCTCTGCGCAGAGTCAATTTCAGATTCTTTCTCGGTCCCCTCTGCCCCTCCATACTCGTGCATGCATGCTCTCTCTCTTAAAAAATTTTAAGTCTATTTTGTCAGATATAAGTATTGATACCTTGGCTTTTTTCCTCCTCCATTTGTATGATAAATGTTTTTCCATCCCTTCACTTTCAGTCTATATGTGTCATGAGGTCTGAGGGGAGTCTCTTGTAGGCAGCAGATAGACGGGTTTTGCTTTTTATCTACTGTTATCTTATATCTTTTGATTGGAGCATTTAGGCCATTTATATCCAAAGTAATTATCGATAGATGTGTACTTATTGCCATTTTGTTATTGTTTTATGGTTGTTTTTTGTATTCTTCTTTGTTATTTTCTTCTCTTGCTCTCTTTCTTTGTGATTGATGAGCTTCTGTAGTTTTATGTTTGAGTTTCTTTTTTTGTGTATCTGTCATAAGTTTTGGGTTCGTGGTTACCATGAATAACCATCCTAAGTAAATAGAGTCGGGATCCCTGGGTGGCGCAGCGGTTTGGCGCCTGCCTTTGGCCCAGGGCGCGATCCTGGAGACCCGGGATCGAATCCCACATCGGGCTCCCGGTGCATGGAGCCTGCTTCTCCCTCCGCCTGTGTCTCTGCCTCTCTCTCTCTCTCTGTGACTATCATAAATAAATAAAAAATTAAAAAAAAAAATTTCTAAGTAAATAGAGTCTACATTAATTTGATGGTCATTTTTTTCCTTTTCTTCAAGAATTTTTTCTTTTCCTTTTTCCTCTTCTTTTTCTCTTCCTCTTCCACATTTTATGTACCTGTTGTCATATTTTACATCTTTTTAGTCATAACTTTCTTATGTCTAATTATGACCAGTTTTTTCCACTTAAAAAAGTGCCTTTAACATTTCTTGTAAGGTTGGTTTAGTGGTGATAAACTCATTTATCTTTTGTTTGTCTGGGAAACTATCTCTCCTTCAAATCTGAATGTTAACTTTGTTGGGTAGAGTATTCTTGGTTGTAAGTTTTTGCCTTTCAGCACTTTGAATATATTATGCTACTTTCTTCTGGCTTGCAAAGTTTCTGCTAAACAATCAACTGATAGCTTTATAGACTTTCCCTTCTAGGTAGTTACCTACAAGGTATTCTTGTTTCTTTCTTGCTGCTTTTAAGATTCTATCTGTACCTTTTGACATTTTAATTATTATGTGTCACAGTGTGGACCTCCTTGGGTTTATCTGGTCTGAAACTCAATGCTTCTTAGACTTGGATGTGTATTTCCTTCCCTAGATTAGGATGGTTTTGGTTATTACTTCTTCAAGTAAGTTTTCTACCCATTTTTCTCTCTCTTCTTCTTCTGGGGCCCCTATGAAATGAATGTTTATTCATTTGATATTGTCCAAGAGATCCCTTAACCTATCTTCTTTTGAAAAAATTCTTTTCTTATTTTGCTGTTCTGCTTGGGTACAATCCAATACCCTATCTTCCAGATAGCTGATATGGTCTGCTGTTAATTCCCTCTACGTGTTTTTTTGTTTGTTTGTTTTATTTCTGTTACTGTATTCTTAAATGTTGATTGGTTTTTATATTTTCTATCCCTCTATTGAAGGTATTACTGAGCTCTTCCACTCTTTTCTCCAGCCTGTGATTTAAGATCATTACTTTATCAGACGTATTTTTTTTTTTTTAATGAGACGTATTGTTAATCTCCATTTCAGTTAGTTCTTTTTCTAAAGTTTTTCTTGTTCTTTCTTTTGGAGCATACTCCTGTCTCCCCATTTTGCTTGACCTTCTGTGCTTATTTCTATAGATTAAGCAGAATAGCTACTTCTCCTAAACTTCAAAGAATTGTCTTATGTTTGGTTGTCCCCTCTGTAGACTGTGTGTACTTAGTGACTTTGCTGGCTGGCCGGAGCTGTGACTGTCATGAGCTGAGGGTTCTGTGCTTTCCACATTATGCATTCCCTGTCAGGGCAGCTAAAAGTGAGTTGGAAAAATAAAATAAAATAAAATAAAATAAAATAAATAAAATAAAATAAAATAAAATAAAATAAAATAAAATAAAATAAAATAAAAGTGAGTTGGATGCAAGCCAGGGTATCCCAGGGTTCTAAGCACAGAGAGCACCCTAGCAAGGCAGCTGAAGCTGAAATAGGTGCCATCCAGGATGTTCCAGGGTACTCTGTGCAGGGGGTGCCTTGATGGGATGGCTGGAGCTGATGTGTATGTGGGCCAGGAAGTTCCTGAGCTCTCTGCACAGACAGTGCCCTAGCAGAATAGCTGAAACTAAAGTGGATGCAAGACAGTGAAATCCAGGACTCTATATATAGAGAGGGCACCTAGGCAGTATAGTTGAAGCAGAAGTGGATATAAATAAGGATATTCCTAGACTCTCCACATTGAGAGTGCCCCGAAGGGGCTGCTGAAGCTGAGGTGGGGTTCAGACCAGGATGTCCTAGGGCACTCTGCACAGGGAATGTCCTGGCAGGACAGCTAAAGCTAAAATAGGCATGGGCCAATGTGGTCCCTGGGATGTACATGCAAAATGTACCCTGACAGGGCAGCTGGGCTGAATTAAGTGCATGCCAGGGTTTCCTGGGCTTCCAACACCGAGGGTGACCTTGCAGGACAGCTGAAACTGACTGGGTTCAGGCTGGAGTATCCCAAGGTGTTCAGCATAACAGGTAGCCAGGCGGCTAGAGCTGAGGCCAGCATGGGAAGGAGGGGTCTGGGGCACTCCCCACAGAGGGTGCTCTTGTGAGGTGGCTAAAACCTATAGAAGCAGAGGCCTGGGGTTCCTGGGGCACTTTTCACAGGTGTCACCCTACAGGGTGGGTGGATCCAAAGGAGATTCCAACTGAGATGTTGTGGGGGTGCTCTGCACTGAGGGAATCCTAGCAAGCTGTCTAAAGCCAAAGTGAAAATAGTCCTGGAGTGTTCTTGGGTATTTTGTGTCTGCATCACCTTGGCACAAAGGCTTGGGCTGTAGTGAGCTCTAACCAGGGGTGTCCCAGTGACACTACTCTGTGACCATCTTGGTGGGACAATTAGGGCTGATCTGGGCTAAGGCCCCAGGGTTTACTGAGATGGCAGCTGGTTAGGATGCCCAGACCATGCACTGGCCTGTGCTTTCAAAGTGGAAGGGGAGTATAAACCATGCCCACTAACCCCTCCCACCTAGAGAGTAAGGGAGCCCAAAAAACATAGGTGGGGGAAGAGCAGAGAATGAATCTGAAAAGGCAAATGACTTGTGTGGTTCTCCAGAGCAAATTACTAACATTTTTGTATCTTTCATTCTCTATGAAATATTTATGTTAATGGAAAAATATTATTTTAGGTTCTCAAAAGGAAAATGCATCATTGAAGGCAAAGTATTATTATGTCATATTAGGACATTTATAAACACTTTTTTAATTTAAAAATATTTATCTCTTTCCTGATGATAATCTAACCAAGTACATCAGGATTCTTATTTCAGAGGCAAGAAACAATGGCCAAGAGAGAATGCATCCCTAGCTAAACTGAGGCCTAAGGCCCATGCCTGAGCATATGTCACTGGGGCAGGCTTTGTCCAGTGAACATCAAATCAGACATCCAGGCACCCTGCTCTGATGTCATCATCTGATTGTGAAGACTCATACCTTCCCATCCCAGCTAAGTGCCATGGGACCCTGAGAAGACCTGAACTCTGGTCTTAGTTCTGCACAAACAAGTGTGATTTCAGGAATGTCACTTCATTTTTTTGAGTTTCTGTTTCCTCATCTGTAGAGCTGGGAAAGAAAGTTTCAATTTTTACCACCTCAAGGTTGTTGATCAAAAATAATAATAATTGCATCAAGTAAGGGAGGCATACACAAACCAAAGTTGGCATTATGACTGATGTAATTAATCTACCCCAATAATCCAAACCAACATCATCACAACTGTGATGTAAAACTGTGCTGTTTTACCGTGTCTCATATGCACTTCGTCTATTGAAGGGTGGATGGAGAACCAATTAAGCATATATTTACCAATGGGTGCTAGTCTGACTGGGGAACATTTGACTTAAGGATGGTTGGTAACTTCTTGCTACTCACCAAATCATGCCATTATTGACTCTGCTGTAAGGTTAGAGATTCAAACATTTTTTGGCAAAAGACCTCTGAAGAACTAACAACCAAAACATGACCTTCACTAGCTAAAAAATTTCACCCAAATCTTTATACCCATATATCAGAAGATTCTTTTATGGGCTCTAGGAAGACTTCTTATCATTATTCAGAAATGATAGAGCAGTGCATTCTAATTGTTTAGCTGCTGGTTAGTGAGGTTGTCCAGAGAGGGGTTTTGCTGTTTTTCAGAGTTCTGGTTTGGGTTTAGCCAAGACTTCAGAATAAACCACATCCTTTCTATTTTTCTCAAAGGCATAACAATATTAATAATTGGGTATCTACCATGTGCAAGTCACTTTACACGGTTTATTCTCAACTCCTTAAAACCAGGTAATGTGGCAATATCATACCCTTTTAGAGAGGAGGAAACTGAGGAGAGGTTAATTTGCTTGGGGGGGGCAAGATTCAAACCCATGACCATCTGACATCAGAACCTTTGTTCTTTCCACCTCACCACATAACTGCCTAGCAAAACTGCGAGTCCTTGCATTACCATGAAGCCTTTCTAGCTTTCTCTCCCTGGGTCAGACTTAGTGACTCACTTCTAGCAAGCAGACTCTGATGAAAGGATCACCATGTTATTTCTGAAAGGCACTGCAACTTCCTACTTGCTCTCTCTCTTGGAGTATTTGCTCCAGGTGAAGCCAGCTGCCGTGTCATTAGGACACTCAAGTAGCTCTATGCAGAGGTCCACATGACAAAGAATTGAGCTCCCGGCCAATAGCCAGCAAGGAGCTGCCCTGTGAGAAACCCATCTTGGGAGTGACTGCAGCCCAGTCAAGCAAGCCCTTAGGTGACTGCAGTCCTAGCCATCTTGACCACAACCTCAGGACAGACCCCAAGCTAAAACCACTCAGCTAAGTGCTGGGTGACCTACAAACACTGTGAGATAATAAATGTTTAAAGCCATTACATTTAGGGGCGATTTGTGACATAGCCATAGGTAGTAACCAAAACAGCCTCCTAAATTGATCTTTTTCTTATGCTTTTCTATCCTACTGAACTTTCTCCTTCTGTTTTATTTCCTGAGAGATATCCTTGATTTTATCTTCTAGTCTCTTTTAATTTCAGCTGTCATATTTGTAATTTCTAAAGGTTCTTTCTTGAGCTCTGATTGTTCCCTCTCTGCATATCATCTGTTGTTTTAAAGATCTTTTCCTTTGTCTCTGAAGATGTTAATAATTTATTTCACCCCCTTTTTTTGTATTATCTCTGATTCTTCTGAGAACCCCCTCCCCCCTTTTTCTCATTACTCTCTCAAGTTGTAAATTCTCCTCAAAAGTCTGCTGAGCCTTGCTGGTCCATTCGTATTTAAAAGAGAGCAGTTAAAGGGAGATCAGAAAAGAACATCTTTTAGTGAGATCTAGAGTTTGCCAATTAGTGATATCAGGATAATGGGTAGACCACCAGCTTTATATTTTAAACACCCCAACATCAATAGTTGATGTTCCCTTCTCTGGGTTAGGTCTCTGAAGAAGGATCATCCAAACTCCTGCCTTGAGTATAACCTGGCTATCTGGTAAATGTAGTGGTTTGAAAATTTAACATAGCACTACACATATGAACCAAGAAATGTCATTTATTTTCCATCATTGATCTAATCCGACCTCCAACACTACTGTAGGAAGAAAATGAAAATTCTCTCAGTTTTTTCTGGATTAAGTAGTCCCATTCAGGTCAGTTTCTTAGAATAAATGTTCAGTTTCCAGGCTTCCTCCCTGAGTTTGAGTCTGAACTTCTGGCAAGAAGGGTGGATTGGCTGGGTTTAAGGCTCTGGATGAATGTGCTGCTGTATACACCCTCATCGCCCTCTAATGAAGATTGGAGGGTTTGATTTGTCCTGGGCCTGATGTCTGCTGAGCTGTGACAGTCTCTTATGGCCTTTAGGGCCGTCCTGTGGCTCCTATGACTAGATTTCCTGGTACTAGCCATTTGCATCTTATCTTAAAGTCCCATCACTCTGTCACCTCTGTGTCCTGAGCCAAGGCCACCAGCCCACCAATCCTCTGGGCCCAAATTAAAGCACACGGACACCTGTAAAGTCCCTGGGCTAACAGAGACTGAGGGAGTCCAGCAATATGTCATTGGGGTACCCAAACAGCCCCCTCCTACCACCAATGCTGAGCCGGCAGCACTCCAGCTCCATGTGGCATGTGGCTGAATAAGAATCTTCCCCCAGATGCTTCCAGAAACCTCTAAGCCAGACAACCATGAACCCTGATGTTCTATACTTTCTGCTCAACCCATTTGACAAGCCCTGCATCAGAACATCGGTGCAGAATAGGGAAACCAGAGCACCCACATCTGCCTATCCCTGTCCTGCTCCCCTCTAGAGTTCCCTACACTCCTTCCCTTTTTTCCAGAAATGCCAAATGATTTGCATTACTTTTCCCTGTTCAAAGACTTCTCTGTGTCACAAATTTCCTCCAGCCCTAGGTGGCATTTCTTCCCTCCTCTCCTTGGGACCATGAAGGCAAATGGTTACAGGGACATTTTTTGCAGAGTGGTCCCCTGTAAAATATTTTCAAAATGTTTTTTGTGGGGCAGCCCGGTGGCTCGGTGGCTTAGCGCCACCTTCAGCCCAGGGCCTGATCCTGGAGACCCCGGATCGAGTCCCACATCGGGCTTCCTGCGTGGAGCCTGCTTCTCCCTCTGCCTGTGTCTCTGCATCTCTCTCTCTCTTTGTGTCTCTCATGAATAAATAAATAAAATCTTAAAAAAATGTTTTTTTGTGTAACATAATTCATGCTGTAAAGAGAACATCCTTATAGATAAACCTTTGCTGACATTTATGGAATTGCAGGGCCAAGGGACAAGAACAATATAGAGGCTTTTGATGCATACTATCAACTGGGGAGACAGAGTAACTATTGATAATACCCTTTATCCTCCAATATGACAATCTAGTTAGTTTAAATTTAATCTGATTATCCAGAAGAGACCATGGATTTGATGAGATTCTAAACCTGTCTGTAGAGCAAATAGCAGCAGGGTGTCCACTGAGTCTCAGTAGCCAAGGCCAGGGCTGCTCCAGAAACCCAGTTTAGGAAAAGAAGTCCAAAGAAACAAGAAGCCCTAAAGTGAAAGGGGGGCACACTTCTAGTCTCAGTCACCACTAAGGAAATCTCTAAACTGCAGCCCAAAGCAAATAGGAATTTTGGGCTCATCTTCTAAAACAAAGCCCTTCCTAGGAACTTCTGAGAAAAAGAAAATTAGTATAAAAGCCACTTATCACCCGAGGCTCTGACCATTTTGTTCCTTAAACCTTTTTCCAGCAATAATTTGGAAATCATTAAGCCTCAGACTTACTGTACCAATGATCTTGACTTCCAGTCAGCCTCCCTTACTTCTGTGATTTCCTAAAAGTATAAATGTGTATTTCCTAAAAGTCCTAAAAGTATCGAAGTATGTGTATTTTTCTTAAGTGATGATGCTGGTCTGGAAAATCATATCTTCCTGACTTGGTAACTTGGAGGGATTTCTTGCTCTTTGGCAAGAAACTGGATTTAAGCCTAGTACTACTTTACAGTTAACTGATAAGCCAATACTGATACATTATGTTAACTAAAATCCATAGCTTTATATTAAGATTCACTCTGTGTTGTACATTCCATGAGTTTTAACAAATGCATAATGATGTGTACCCACTATTGTAGTATACAGAAGAGTTTTCTGTCCTAAAAATTCACTGTACTTGACCTATTTCTCCCTCCTTCTTTTGAAACCCTGGCAACCATGGATCTTTTTTACTATCTTCAGAGTTTTGCCTTTTCCAAAATATCATGAAGTGAAACATACAACATGTAACCTTTTCAAATTAGCTTCTTTCACTTAGTAATTTGCATTTAGGATTCCTCCACGTCATGGGGTGGTAGCTCATATCTTTTTTTTAAAGATTTTATTTATTTATTCATGAGAGACACAGGCAGAGGGAGAAGCAGGCTCCATGCAGGGAGCCTGACGTGGGACTCGATCCTGGGTCCCCAGGATCCGGCCCTGGGCCAAAGGCGGTGCTAAACCGCTGAGCCACCTGGGCTCCCCAGCTCATTTCTTTTTACACCTGGATAATATTCTGTTGTCTGGATGTGCCACAATTTGTTTACCCACTCATTTATTGAAATCTCTTGGTTGCTTCCAAGTTCTAGCAATTATGATTAAAAACACTGTAGACATTTATGTACAGGTTTCTAAGTGGACATGTTTCCAACTCATTTGTTTAAATGTTATGGAGTACAACTGCTGGATCAGGGGGTAAGAGTTTGTTCAGTTTTCTAAGAAACTGCCAAAACATCTTCCAAAATGGCTGTAACATTTTACATTCCCTCAAGTAATGAATGAGAGTTTCTGTTCCTCCACATCCCCACCAGCATTTGATGTTGTCAGGGTTTTGGGTTTTGGCCATTCTAATAGGTGTACAGTGGTATTGAACTATTGTTTTAATTTGCAATTCCCTGATAATATATGCTAATTATCTTTTCATGTGCTTATTTGCCATCTGGATATTTTCTTTGGAAAGGTTTCCATTCAGATCTTTAGTCTATTTTTAAATTGGTTTGTTTTCTTATTGTTGAGCTTTAAGAGAACTTTGTATATTCTGGATACCAGTCCTTTATCAGATATGTGTGTTGCAAGTATTTTCTCCCAGGCTATTGCTTGTCTTTTCATTCTCTTGAAGTATCTTTTTCAGACATTTTAAATTCCGATATAGTCCAACTTACCCATTTTTTTTTCAAACATACTGCCAGTGATGAGATCCAATGCCCAAAGAAAAGAGTAAATATGGCCTGGCTGCCTATTGGCTTCACCTCTGATCTGAAAGGCTGTTTCCCTGGGAAATTCAGCTCCATAGATCATGATATAGGTGGGAATCATCTATCATATCCTTTCTGCCTGAAATGCCCATGAAGTCATAAGAAAGGGAAATGGTCACCCTGATCTGGGTTCAAACTTTCTAAGGTGAAGAGACGGGGCAGTTATAAAAAGTGATGGCCAGATGGGAAATGGAAGGGAGAATGGGACACACTGTGCCTCAGCTGGAATGTCTGTCGGCCATGCCAGGGACTGAAGGCCTGTTATTCATAGCCATTAATATGTGCTGTGCTTTCCATAGCCTGGTCTGAATTTGTTTTTTGTTTTTTGTTTTTCCTCATAAGCTTGCTGTCTCCTCCACAAGATGGGATTCACTGACAGCCTCATGAATTTTTTAAAAATCCAAACTGTATTAATATCTCATTATTATGGTAAAGTGAGGGTAAGGAACCATGTTTAAGGATGGAAAAAGTAAAGTGATTTTAATGGAATGAAAAATGAAAAAGCAAAGTAAAATAAATATGTGGGCCTCTTACTTACAGCAGTAATGTAGCTCCTTAATCTATCCCAGCTGCCACAGCTCACAGACGAGAGGGGAGTTATTTGTCGTGGGAAACTGGAGCTCTGTGAGTTGCAATAGCAGCCCTTGAAAATCACAGCCCTGAGGGCAGAGCATTTTCCTCTGCAGTAATGGGCTCACTTCTCTTCAATCTCAGGGACGCTCTGCTGGTGATCATTGCTCTTTTTATCCTGGTTCCAAGTAAACATAACCTGGAAGCACAAACTCACTGAGCAGCTCCATGTGATGAGCACCTGACCCAGAAGTCCAGTCTCTCTATCCTTCAGGAGAATTGTGGGAACAATTAAGGGAAACAGATGAAAGGTAGCTCTGATAGCTTATGAACTCACTTATGAAGTGGTTGTGACAGGATCAGAACTAGACTGTTTAAAGTCATTTTTTCAAACTCTTCTATTTTTTTTAAAGATTTTATTTATTTATTCATGAGAGACACACAGATAGAGAGGCAGAGACATAAGCAGAGGGAGAAGCAGGCCCCCATGCTGGGAGTCCCATATGGGACTCGATCCCAGGACCCCAGGATCACTCCCTGGGCCAAAGGCAGGCACTCAACCACTGAGCCACCCAAGCGTCCCTCAAGCTCTTTTATTGTGGCAAATTATAGCCAACTTAAAATCTACCATTTAAACCACTCTTAGGTGTATAGTTCAGTGCCATTAAGTGCAATCACATTGTTTTGCAACCATAGCTATCATCCACCTCCAGACCTTCTTCATCATCCTAAACTGAAACTCCTTACCCATTAAACATTATTTCCCCTCCCTCCTTAGTCCCTAGCAACCACGATTCTGCTCTCTGAATTTGGCTATTCTAGGTTCCTCACATAAAGAGAAATCATACAGTATTTGCCCTTCTGTTTGGCTTATTTCACTTAGCATAATGTCTTCAGAATTCATCAGTACCATATGCCAAAGTTTCATTTCTTTTTAAGAGTCTCATGCCGGGTGCTAGAATTTCATTTCTTTTTAATGCTGAGTAATATTCCATTGTATGTATATATCACATTTTATTTATTCACTTATCCATTGATGGACATTTGACTATTGTGATAATGCTGCTACAAACATGGGTGTACAAATAACTGTTTGAGTCCCTGCTTTCAATTCTTTTAGGTATATGCCTAAGAGTGGAATTTTTGGGGAATATAGTAATTCTACATTTGGCCTTTTGAGGACTCACCATATTGTTTTTTCAGAGTGACTGCACCATTTTACATTCTCACCAATAATCCACAAATGTTCAATTTCTTTACATTCAAATCAATGCTTTTTTTTTTTATTATGGCCATCCTAATGAATGTGAAGCAGTACCTCACTGTGGTTTGATTCGCATTTCTCTAATCATTTATGATGCTGAGCATCTTTTCATGTGTTTATTGGACATTTGTATATCTCTTTAGAGAAATATCTATTAAACAGCTTTGTCCATTTTTTTTGAAGATTTTATCTATTTATTCATGAGAGACACACACAGAGAGAGAGGCAGAGACATAGGCAGAGGGATAAGCAGGCTCCATGCAGGGAGCCCGATGTGGGACTCGATCCGGAGTCTCCAGGATCATGCCCTGGGCCGAAGGCAGGCGCTAAACCGCTGAGCCACCCAAGGATCCCGTTTTGGGTTGTTTTTCGTTTTGCTGTTGTCATTGAGTTGTAGAACTTCTTTATATGTCCGGGATATTAAGCTCTGATGAGATATATGATTTGCAAATACTTTCTCCCATTCAATGGGTTGTACTGTTTTGATTTTGCCTCAGATGTGTCCAGTTTAATTTTTAACCACCCAACTAGGCCAGGTGTCCCTTGTATTTTTTTCCTGATTTTGTCAGGGACCTGTCTCTAGGTAGACCCACTTTTCTGAGGATGGGTTATAACATCTCAACATTTTTTAGAGCAAATAGTACAAAACCACTTGTTAGCAGATTCTCCCACAATTTTTAACACCTTGTTAGGTATCAGTTCAAACCTGCTACTTTGTTTGGATTAATCATTTATTAAACTTATTTTGCACAGCAGTTTACTGAAACCTTTACTCTTAGTCTCCTATAATGTTTACAACTTTGGAGAAAATAGTGATTGGATTCCTCCTAAGCCTTAATATCTCTTAAGTCCTAATTTGGGGAGGTGAACTTCATTTAATCATTTAACGTTCTCTGAGGATCTACAACAGAAGGTTGATTACATGTGGCCTAGGAAAAGTGCTGAGCATAAGAGAGGCTCTTTAGATATGCACACATATGCATTTATGTATATTAAATGTACATGCAGTATTGTGTATGTACCTTAGTAAACTATGTATTTCTTTGTTCGCTTAAGAATATTTCATTAGATGCACTTTTTGCAGGACCAACTGTCGTAATTCTTGCATTCATCAGTGTATTCTCTATTCTAGAGAAGAGTTTTTACTTCTGCCACATTTGTTTCGGATGGCCTGCTCTTGCCAGGCGCAGGAACCCTGGCCCTCTGAAAGTAGGCTTCAAAGTGCTGCTGATGGTACCATTGCTTTCATTCTGTTTCGTTTGCTGAGAAGTGCATTTGGGTGTGCTTACCTATTCCTGACACCCCTTCAGCCCTCCTTCCTTAAGGACCGCTGCACTGTGTGCCTTCGAAGGGCCACCAGAGGGACAAGTCTGTTAACGGGCTAGTGTTACTGACGGTCACCACTACAGCACCACACGAGTCCCTCTTCCCTCACACATCCTGTTTGAAATAATAACAAAAAAAATTACTTGCCTGGGGTCAGCCATGCCGACAGACTGGAAAGCCTTTGCCTTCCTCTGTTCCCACATTCAGTGATTCTGCGAGAGGCAGAAAATACCATCGGTTGGTTGTTACCACTTACAACTGAGGATTTGGCCCTGCATGAGGATGTTTAGAAACAAGTTTGTTAGAGCTGAACCAGATCAGCGGAATGTCAGGGAACCTGAGATCAAGTTAAGACATTGAAGAATGTTTTTTTTTTATTTTTTTTTTATTTTTTTATTTTAGATTTTATTTGTTCATGAGAGACACAGAGAGGCAGAGACATAGACAGGGGGAGAAGTAGGCTCCCTCCCGGGAGCACCATGCCGGACTTGACCTCACGCAGGACCACAACCCAAGACAAAGGCAGTTACTCAACCCGTGGGCCACTCAGGCGCCCCTTAAAGAATGTCTTCATAGCAGGGGCTTCAAATGAGAGGCGCTCGGTGCTTACCTCCAGAAGCGGGGGAAGGCAGGTTTCCACAGAAAATACAGCTGGGTTCCGCTTCCGGTTTTCTCCTGGCTCGGACAGGAAGTCCTGCTGCTTTAGAGCACGTGACAAAGCCCACATCCGGAGCGAGGTGAGGCGCGGATGTGAACACGTGCGTGCGTGGGTGCGTCTGCGTGCGTGTTGCGTCTGCGTGCGCGTCCGGCGTGCGTGGGCCCGCGTGCCCCGCGTGAGCCTGTAATCCGGGGGAAGGTCAGTGGCACCGCTGAGCTTTTGGGCCCGCTCCCGCGGCCATTTGTTTCCCGCCTGCTCACGGCGTCCAAGTGACCAGCTGGGCCTCGAGTTCACCCAGGACTGGTGCGATCTCAGGTAACTTGGGCTGTCGGAGCTGTCGGAGGTTGTGTAGTCTGTTTCGACGTCTGGGAAGGAGAAGGTCCTTATGGTTCACGGCAGGAAATGGATGCGCTGGGAACCGCAGCAGACTGTGCATCGTGGATCTAGCTCAGGATACAGACATAAGCTCAGGATGGGTTATTTTTATTTTTATTTTTTAGCTTCCACCCCTGTCCTTACCTTCATTTTTATTGTCATTTCAGAATCAGGACATTCATCTTTTTTATTGGCTCTCCTCCGACGTCGGCCCTCATTACTCTCCCCACATGAAATTCTGTGCAGACGCTGAAATGCCCCCAAGGCTTCCATATGGAAGGAAGCCATCCACTCCATTTTTCCGGAGCTCTGAAAGTTGGAAGTCAGGGAGCCAGGCGCTCCTTTATCTCCCAAGGTGCCCTAGGGGATGCCAGGCTTAATGGCCGTTCATTGTGCCGATGCTTCCCTCCAGCTTCACAAATTGCCCAAAAAGATGGCTCGCCGTCAGAGAATAATCCTTTCCACTGGGGATTATTTCTTGACTCTTGGTTGATTTTCTCTTAGATTTAGTCTGCTACTCTCTCTGCATCACAGTGGTCATTACTGCATTTTTGTTTTGTTTTGTTTAATGGACTCTTCACGGTCTTCCCCACTTACAGACTCTCCTCGTGCCAATCTAGTCTGCGCACACTGTTTCCAGACTAACCTGAGTGGACAATGTTTCTGCTCCAATGTGGGCCTCTCACAGCCTGGAGAATTAAATAAAAAGCCTTATTAAATAAAAAGTACTCAAACACTCTACCATGTGGTTCAGCTTCCCGTACAAATGCTCTCTGGCCAGAAAGCATGTCTTATTATTCTCATCATTCACGTAGTTTCCCTGCTTTTCCTCATGTTCTCCCCGTTAGTCTGCGAGATACCCACTTTACCTGCTCACAGTGTCCCCCGTTTCCATGCTCCAATGCACACCTATTTCTGTCATCAAGATTTTCCCGGTCACCCCAAAAGTTAAGATTATATCATTTTCAAAATCTCCACAGCCACTTGTACAGCGATCACATCTGCTTTGTATTAAAATTATTCATGTTTATGTCTTAGCCTCAAAGAGGGCAGGGCAATGCTTTCTAATCTGTAATTCCCTGAAAGCTGGCATACCAGTTTATACACAGTATGCAGAAGCAAGTCAGCAGGGATATAGTGAAATAAACCCCATGTTGAAAAACAGACAAATCTGGAGTTGAGTATTAGCTCTATGATCTTGGTCATGTCACATAATAACTTTTGATCCTTAGCATGCCCAAGTGTAAAATGAGTATGACTGTATTTTCCTTGAAGGGCCATTACATAGCTCATGTAAGATGATGACATATGTGAATTATCTTTTTTTTTTTATTGGAGTTCGATTTGCCAACATTTAACATAACACCCAGTGGTCATCCCACCAAGTGCCCCCCTCACTGCCCATCACCTAGTCAGCCAACCCCCCACTCACCTCCCTTTCCACTACCCCTTGTTCATTTCCCAGAGTTAGGTGGCTCTCATGTTCTGTCACCCTCACTGATATTTTCATTCATTTTCTCTCCTTTCCCTTTAATCCTCTTTCACTATTTTTTATATTCCCCAAATGAATGAGACCATATAATGTTTGTCCTTCTCCGACTGACTTATTTCACTCAGCATAATACCCTCCAGTTCCATCCATGTCGAAGCAAATGGTGGATATTTGTCATTTCTAATGGCTGAGTAATACTCCATTGTATACATAGACCACATCTTCTTTATCCATTCATCTTTCGATGGGCACTGAGGCTCCTTCCTGAATTGTCTTTTATAATTATAAAGTACGATACACATGTAAGTGTAAACAGTAAGAATTTGATGAATTAAATATATAAGTTTGCGAATTGTTTCCAAAATTCTCCACAACAGGGGTTATCAGAATCACTAGGAATCCTTCTAGGAATATCCTTCTCACTAGGAATTGTATTAGCATCCTCTGCACTTAACATTATCACTTTTTTTTCTCCTTTTACTCAACTTTTAATTGGGCCTTCAATTGCTAAATTAGAAAGACACAAGGAACTACCCACAGTAGGTTTCTGTCTCCCTCCTAGCAAATCCACCATGATTTAACTTGGCTTAGGAGTACTACCACAGGAATGATTTGTTTTCATGGTTTTTAAAATGACTATGGACATTATTTTTAATCTTGGTATTTGTGTTTAAGATCAAAAGTTGAATTGGGGCTGAGCCAATGTGTGGCAAATGGCCCCATAGCAACAAAGGTACAAAATTGTAGAAACAGTCTAGATGAAAGTACATTGCAATGGATGGTACAAATTGTGCGTACAAATAGCGGTTGCTCACACTGAAGCCCACAGGCACCTCTTTTTGCGTAGGAGTGAAATAGCTTTCAAGGATACCCTTACATTTTCGCCTAGAAGTGAACTGAACGCATTGGAAAGTAGCTATTTTTATGTGCCCCTCCTCAGTTCCTCTAAAGCTGTTGTAAGAGGGAGAAAAACAGATTCTGGAACGCAGTACTTTATAAAATTTTTGGCACCCAAATTTGAATTTGGTCTATGAATAATTTTTGGGCAGGCATGGCAGACTTTCCAATTCCATGAGTGCCAAGCCCTGCATTATTAAAACAAAAAACAAAAAACACAAAAAAAACCTATGGTTCTTTCCTTGGAAATGATTCCAGATTCTAGCCACGGCAACTTCTTCTGAAGGAACTTGCCACTGTCATCTCTGGGACTCAGTTGGGCTTGGAGGCGGCAGGGTTGTGGGGGGGGGGGGGTCTAGGGTGGAGTAAAGACAAGGAAAGGTCACAAGCAGAAGAAGGAACAGAGGAACCAAGGCAGCCTCTTCTAGTTTGTCCATTAAGTGACTGAGGTATTATATCCTTTCTGTCTGCAGCCTCAGTAGAGGCCTAAGAACAGGATCAGCTCCCTTTCTAGGCTTTGGCTTTCTAGACATTCTAGGCTTTGGTGACTTTTTTTCTTTCTGTACTTCTCCACCCCTTCTTCCCTCTAGACTGATAATTTTCAGACATCATCTGAGTAAAATTGTTCGGCCTGGTGGAGGAGTGGGCATTTGAGACACAGTTGATTTGTGGCAAGGGTAAACAAGACAAAGGAGCAGACTGTGACAATCCTTAGAGACACTAAAAAGAAACACATCCCTGGATCCAGTCATGGTGCCTCTGGTTACAGATGACAGGCCCTTGGGTTGGGGTCCCCCCCATCCCACCCTTCTCTATTGAAGTCTACTGATGAGTTGCAATCCCGTTCAGAACCAGCTACTGAATCAAAGAGGGACACCTTTCTGAGGTCTGTTAATAGGTCACTGGGACCACTGGATGTTTTATGATAACTGCAGGCAAACAGACACTGACTGATCAGTTGTTAGAATTTCACTTGACAAAAGGCTTGAGTCTCCAAGCCATCATCAGCTCTTTGTTTCAGGGACAGAGTTTCTCTCCCTCTGCCCCATCTCAGCTGGGTTGAGTTGCTAGATTTCTCCAAAACAGCAGAGGATCTGTTGGGGGACGACTGACTGCATCATTGTGACTTTCTTACAGCTCTTCATAGCCTTTGTGTACTAAACTATCTCTTCAGATTGTTTCTGGCTCCAAAATTATATAACTTTATGAACTATTTCTATTTGTTATTGGCCATAAAAGTCACTAGCCACATGTTTTATTCTCACTTGGGACATAAAGGATCAGAGAGGTTAATTGAGTAATCTAGACCCATGCAGCAAGACAACACTTATTTTGAGACCAAACTTGGGGTATTTGAAGCTCAGGATCCCACTGCCTCACTTTCTTTTATTGATCAGTAACGTATAGCAGAGGTAAAGTGATAATTTATCATCTAAAACAACACTTTTGAGAGTGAAAGGGGACGCTATTATAATCGTTCTGGGACAACAGGCATAAACCATGATATATAGGTACTTAAGGTATAGGGGGAAAGTAGGTAGGCTTTTATAAGGGCATCAACAGGTCTTAAACCTGAATTCTTCAAAATTTATGGGTTACTTTAAATTTATAAGCATTTCTGTTGCTCACCACTCATAAAAACCCTCTTGTGTGGTTAGGTTGGCTGCTCCTATTCCCAAAGGAAGCATAGGTCAAAGCTGCTCACCCCTAGCCCTAGTGTAGCTAATTACAGGGAACACAGCCTTAAATGTGTCCCTCACCACCCCTCCCACTGACATGCTGATCTCTACTACCTCCATAAACTAATAATTATTAGATCCTATTAGAGGAAGCCATAGCCTCTACAGAAGCAAATCCTGGCATGCCCCTGGGTACAACTGGTTTAGTTTGTCCCTTGACCTTCTTTTTAATCCCAGAGCAAATTGTTAGCTGAGATCTCATTCTACCATACAGAATCAAAAGGAGATTCCAGTAATGTTGGTTCTCCAGCCCATTTCTCACTGTGCAGATATAATAACAGAGAGTAAGCCAAAATTGCAAGATAGCCCTTTGCCTTCAAACCTGTAATTGTGTCTTCTTCACCAAACATCCTCTGGTCTTGGCCATGAGTTGTCTATTCCTGGAAGAGATGATGTAGCCGAGTAGTTAAGAGGGAATAGGCCTTGGATATAAACTTGGGTTATCCAGATGCTAACTAACACTACTAACTGCTTAATGTTTTAAGACTTGGCTTTCTGCAAAATGAGAAAAACCATGCCTGTTTTATAGAGGTTTTCACAAAGAAGAGATATTAAATCTGTTCTTCCACTGCCTGGCTCATGGTGAGCCTTCATCATCACCATTGAGGCCTTTGACCCCAAAGCAGCAGTCTCACCTCTCAGCAGGCAAGGGAGTGTTACCCACAGTGTGACCTGCAAAATGTAGATCCAGTACTTGATCATACCTTGGACTGTCTCCACGTGCTTTTTTCTTTTATTGACTTGGACTTTGGAGAACTAAGCTAGACTAGAGTATAAGTTCTAAGAGTACAGATTGCATTGTACTCATCTTCCCCTTGCCCATAGCTATTGAGGTCATATTTTATGAGCTCCAAATTAAAATATATAATCTGACCATAACAAAAAAATGTTGTAACTGACAGTGTCTCATAAAATACAGGAAGTGTGATTTCCTCACCCATTGTATTTTTCACAGAGTTGGCCATCGATAAATGTCTGTGGAATAAATGAATAAATCAGATAGCATCATTACTATCCCTGGCATATATGTGCGCATGTGCGCACGCATGCACACACACACATATTTATATAATTTTTGCATCCTGCCCTCCCTAATATATTTGCTATTTGCTCTATCATTCACCATCCCAGCAGGAAACAGATGGCCGTCCAGTTAGAATAATTCAAGGAGAGTTTAATAAGGCAACTTTTGTAAAGTGTGGGTGGGATGTAGAGGAACCACAAGGGATACTAATATCAGAGCAAGAGCTGTTACTACTTCTAAACCCAAGGGATGAGGGTGGAGAGGAAGCTGCAACAGGAACTGAGAAAAAAAGAGCATTTCCTAGAGAAGACTGCCTGGATGGGAGAGTGGCATAAAAGCCTTGACCTGACTCTCCTCCCTCTCTCAGTCCAATGGGCTGAGCCCCATGGGAGGCCACAGGGCAAGGGAACCTGTGATTTATCAGCAGGCAGCCAGAGAATGATGGGGCACATGGGCTATTTCTGAAATACAAGGTATAAGCATACCTTAAAATTTTTAAGAAGAAATTGAAACTGAAAAAATAACATCAGAGGGGGGTTTTCTTTAACAATTTTATTTATTTACTTGAGAGAGAGAGCACGCACCCATGCATACGAGCAGGGGGGAGAGGCAGAGAAAGAAGGAGAAGCAGACTCCACACTGAGCAGGGAGCCCGATGCAGGACTTAATCCCAGGACCCTGGGATCATGACCTGAGCCAAAGGCAGATGCTAAGCCTACCAAGCTACCCAGGTACCCAAGGGTTTTGTTTTTTGAAGTGGTTCCCTAGTAGGAAAACCACCACATCCTCCTCTGGTACATAGTGTCATCTCCCCTGAGAAGTCTTCCTGCTTCTTCCCTGTTCTCACCTGCAGACTCCTGAGCCCCTTCCTCTTTACCCTCCCTAGCACTTCTCCTGTTCTAATGGTTGGTTTCCTCCTCCAGGGGGCCCTTGTGGGCTAGGGCTACATATTGGTCCTCCTTGTCTCTTCCACACCTAGCCCAGCAACAAGCACACAGTGGGTGCTCAGTCCCTGTTTGTTGAATGACTAAGTTTCCCATGAAATGAAAGAATGCTTGCCCTTTGATGATAATACTTCTTTCCTTGGTTTTCTAGATTAAAGCTCAGTATTGACCCTTTCCTGGTAAGCACATCTCATATCTATCCATAGAGGAGTAGACAAGTGAAGACCAGCAGAAACTGGTCAGAGTACATCTGGAGCAGGTCTGCAGGGGCTGTGGGAAGCATCCGCCAGCAGGAAGGTGGGGGGAGGGGCGCTCAGACTGTGGAGCAACATCTGGAAGAAGGGAACTCTGGTTATGAATTCCTTGTGAAGGAACTTCGGGCATTGCTTAAGTTAACACTCAGATTTCCAGTAACTCCTCTTCTCTTTCTGGAAGCTCTGACAACAGAGGTGCTGAAACAGCATGGATCCTGATAGAAAGCCTAAAGGCATGGACAGGAGGTGTGGGGAGGCTGAGCAACTGAAGCATCTCATTTACCAGGCTTATTTCTTGTTGTGTTATTCACTCTGTGTAGGTTGTGTGCATTTTTATATGTGTGCTTGTTTGTGTATGTACATGCATGTATGGTGTGTGCACATGTATATTGTACATCTGTGTCTGTTTATGTATAAATGTTTATGTATGTGTGTTTATATTTGTGTTTGAGTAGTATGTGCATATGTATTTGTATGTATGTGTATGTATGTCTTTGTGTGTATATATGCATTTGTGTTTGTGTGTGTTTTTGTAAGTGTACTTAATTGTGTATGTGTGTTTATGTGCATGTGTGTATGTGTGTGTTTGAGTTGTGTACGTATGTGTGCATTGGAGTGTATGTATTTGTATTTGTGTGTTCATCGATGTGTTTATGTGTTTGTGTGTGTGTGTGTGTGTATGTTTGAGTGTCTGTGTATGTATGACCTTGACCCTTATGGTCTAGGAGTGGATCTATCAGGTTCTATCCATGCGTGAGAATTGGGCAGAGAAACATTTATAGGCAGGAAGGGTATGAAAATGGAAGAAAAGAAATCTGGGCAGCACTTTTTGTTATAACCTGCCTCCTCCAAGCTGTTCCTTCTCTTGCTGAGCTTTCTGTACATTCCAAGCAGAACTGCAGTTGTCTGTGTGGTGAGGTTAACCCACAAACCATAAATACTGGCCGGGGGACCACTGAGTGCAAGGTGACAGAATTATATCCATTTGTGTTGATTCTGTATTTACACAGCATTGCTGGGTTTTGGTGAAGCAAAAAGATACCTTTTTAATTCTCTCTTTCCAAATAACAAGAATGTTGAAAACTTCTGTTAAGAAAGCTCAAGATGCTTTTCTGGATACTTCTGGAAGTATTGCTATGACGTGAAGAAGGGCTGCCTTTCTGTCCATTTTGTTAAGGCCCAGGGCAGTGTGAACCTGGTCAGCTTCACACAGTTATGTGGGACTGCCAGATGGCTCTTCTCACTCTCATTTCCCATCTGATGTCACTGTCTTTCTAAAATGATGTTAATGAGAACTAGTGGATGACCATTATTTTTTCCCCAAAATTTTCTTATTGGGACCACAGTGGGAAAGATGAGAGGTATATACTGACTCAGGGAAATACTTAATCCCCTCTGGCTATACAGGTCTTTTTGAGCATAAAGCTTCTTTTTTTTTTTTTTCAAGATTTTATTTTTTTACTCATGAGAGAGAGAGAGAGAGAGAGAGAGAGAGGCAGAGACACAGGCAGAGGGAGAAGCAGGCTCCATGCAGGAAGCCTGATGTGGGACTCGATCCCAGGACTCCAGGATCACGCCCTGGGCCGAAGGCAGGCACTAAACCACCACCCAGGGATCCCCTGAGCATAAAGCTTCTGTGAGGGAAATTGAAAAGCTATGAGTTTCCATGACACTGCTGTAATGAAAAAAGCTGATGCAGACCTGGGTGGCTCTGTTGGTTGAGTGTTAGACTCTTGATTTTGGCTGAAGTCCTGATCTCAGGGTGGTGGGATCTAGCCCCATGTGGAGCCCCTGTTGCCCTGTGTCAAGCCCCCTGTTGAGCCCCATGTCCAGCCCCGATTGATCAAGCTCAGGGCAGAGTTGGCTTGAGATCCTCTCCCTCTGCCCCTCTTTCTGGCCCCTCCCATGCATGCAGGTGCACTCGTGTATACTAGTGTGTACATGCTCTCTCTCAAATAAAATCTTTTTAAAAAATTAAAAAAATAAAGCTGGTGCAATTGTATTTTAAAAATCATGTTTAAAAGTGGCTTTAAGAGGTATGCTTCAACAGGACCCTGCATAGTGCTAGAGCCCAGAAGAGGACAGGACAGCAGGTCACTGGCTCTCTCCTTCTCTCCCTCTCTTGCATTCTTTTTTTTTTTTTTTAAAAGAGGAAGCATTTTTTTTTAATTTTTATTTATTTATGATAGTCACAGAGAGAGAGAGAGAGGCAGAGACACAGGCAGAGGGAGAAGCAGGCTCCATGCACCGGGAGCCCGACGTGGGATTCGATCCCAGGACTCCAGGATCGCGCCCTGGGCCAAAGGCAGGCGCCAAACCGCTGCGCCACCCAGGGATCCCTCTCTTGCATTCTTTAATGGGTGTCAAGCAACCCCAATTTAGCATTTTCCCTCCAAGATGAGTCTAAACAATATTTTAAGCTCATTTGCACAATTTATAAATAGTACTCCATGTCAATTTGAACTTCAGGAAAAGAGGTTGGGTGCGGGACATTGAGTCTAAATTTCCTTACCACAGCTTTAACTTCAGCTAGGACTAGAAAAATTAAGGTTTGCCAAAAAAAAGCCCACCATCAAATGTCTACTTATTCTGGAAGGTTCTACAGAAAATCAAAAGAGTTGCTGGATGTCACTTCCTAGGGTGTAACCTCTGCTCACAGACATAATTCCAGCGTTCACAAATGTCTCAGCTTAGAATAAATTCTGAAAGTGAGGCTGATTGGAACATGGAACCAAAGCTCAGAAGTCACTCCAGAATTCTCAAGACAGCTCTAAGAATGTATTCTCACTGGTGCAGCATGGATCTCTGGCAGCACTGTTCCTCCTTCTCTACTTTTTGATCCCTGCTAGGAGACCTTCTATATTCTGATCCTAGGAGACCTTCTATATTCTGATACCTCTGCCTCAAATCTGAGGGATGGACAGGAGTACTGGAAAGTGTTCCTTTAGTGGGTAGTGAGCAAAGTGTCTGGTCTTGCCTTTCTTTATAGTTGTGCGACCATGGGGTCCAAATTCCTCATGTGGAAAATGGGAGTATGAAATAGTAAGAAAGAGATATATAATATTGGTCTCTGCCCCTGGTTCCTGACACAGAGCTCCTAAAAACCTTGTAGATAGGGATGCTAGAAGAATTTTTGTTCTAATATCTAGTCTTTGACCTGAGTTCTTGAGACAGAACTCTTACATTAATGTACTTTCTGAAGTGGTAGGAACATCTGGCATAGAACTCCTAAATCCCTGGATTTCTTAGCTGATAGGAGCTCCTTTTGTTCTAATGAGGCAACAATAGCCAAGGACTGGTCATCAGAAAGACTAAGCCATGATTAGAAGCAAGGAAATTTCAGCTCCCCCAACCCCCAATTCTCTAGAGAGAGGAGAGGGGCTAGAAATGGACTTAATAACTTACTGTGCCTGTATAATGAAGTCTTCATAAAAATCCTCAAAGTACAGGTTTTGGAAAGCTTCTGGGTTGGTGAACACCTCTACCTACTGGGAGGGTGGTATACCCCAGCTCCATGGAGACAGAAATTCCTGCCCTCACTTTATCCTATGTGCCACTTCATCTGGTTGTTCATGTATATCCTTTAAAATATCCCTGTAATAAATCAACACTAGTAAGTAAACTGTTTTCCTGTGTTCTGGGGTCTATAGCAAATTATTAAGCCCAAGGAGGATATTGGGTGACCTGCAATTTGTAGCCAAATGGGACAGAATTTGTGGGTAACCTGGTGACCTAGTGATTGGCATCTCAAGTGGACCCAGTCTTGAGGGTTCTGAGCCCTTAACCTGTGAGGTCTACACTAACTCTGATTAGTGTGGAAGTAAATTGTGAACACTAAGCTGGTGTCAGAGAATTATTCTGGGGAAAAAAATGCACCCATCTGGGTCAGAAGTATTGTAAGTGTGAGCAGAGGAAACCATGCATTTTCCCTAAACAGGGAGACAATGCTCTTCCCACGACATGAGGTGTTGAAGGAGTCAAATAAACCATGTATTGTACACCTCTTTATAAATTGTGAGAGGTGCTAAGCAGATATGAGATACTACTAATTTTGTGAACCAATGTGGAGACAGAATAAAAACTCATGTCCTGATTTCTAACAAAAACTCTTCCTTCTGTCATTTGCAATGTGTGTATGAAATCCTTTTGGTATATGGTGTCTCTCAAACTTATATCATCTTCCAGTGCTTGAAGCCACATGATATCCACACATAGTTTCCTGGAGCTTGAGTTTTACAGGAAAAAGAAAAAATATTTTGAAAAAACTTTTTCTTAAAGTATTCACTTATATGCTCATTCATTCAACAAATGTTTATATTGTGCCTATGGAGTAGAATTAGATGCTGTAAGTAGCTGAAGAGTTCTATGATTCTCCTGTCACTCATCCAAGATCTGTAATACAGGGCAGTCCCAGTGGTGCAGCGGTTTAGCGCCGTCTGCAGCCTGGGGTGTGATCCTGGAGACCCAGGATCGAGTCCCGTGTCGGGCTTCCTGCATGGAGCCTGCTTCTCCCCTCTGCCTATGTCTCTGCCTCTCTCTTTCTCTCTCTCTCTGAATAAATAAATAAATCTTTAAAAAAAATCTGTAATACAAATCTATATGCAGGATGTATAATGGTTAAGTTAATAAATTAATCAGGGTTTTAGTCTGTTCAGGCAGCTATAATAGACCATCCTGGACTGGATGGCTTAAACAATAATCATGTATTTTTACAGGGAGTCTGAAAGTCCAAGATCAGGAAACCAGCATATTTGGTATCTGATGACAGCCTGCTTTCTGGTACATAGGTGGCATTCTTCTTACTATATCCACACAGGTGGAAAATGCAAGGGAGCTCCCTGGGGTCATGACCTAATCACCCCCCCAAAGGCCTCACCTCCAAATACCATCATCTTGGGGGTTAGGATTTCAACATCTAAATTTGAGGGTGTCTCAAATGGCAAGTCTCTAGCCACATGTACAGGCCACTGGTTTTACCTCTTACTTTCCCCCAGGAGTCTGACAGTTTATTTTATTTCAAATATTTTTGCAGTCATTATGCAACTTTAAATTTTGGACACGCATACTGAATTACAGCCATAAAGATTGTGTCAAACTTTCCTATGCTTCCAGCTCTGAAATTTCCACAATGTGACAAATGTTGTTTTGTTCTGTGGTTTTCTTGGCCTGGAGCTCCCTAAACGTTGAAACACACAATGGCGCATCTTTGAAATGGCCTTCCTTAATCATGAGGAACAATTGCTCATTCCTTTGCAATGCTCCTCCTTAAGTTCTTCCCTACCCAAAGTGCTCTTCAGTTAGTCCTTTCAAGTATAGCTATTCAATAACTAGCTGTTCTTTCCACTTAAGATTAAAGTTTGTAAAAATAACATCCTCTAGGAGTAAACCTGTGGTACTGCTGAGATACCCAGGGCTCTGACTCAGACAAATGGTGTGGATTCTTACCCCCATTTAAAACATGTATTCTTAGACAAAGTCCTCAACCTGTTAGGGCCCCTTCTGTATAATGGGGACACAAGTATCAACACTGCAGTATCCTTGCCAATGCTTTCCAGTCTTGTCTACAGAAGTACCCCCATGTCAGGGACCCTGTGTCCAAATTCTTTTGACATTCAATGGCCATCCTAAATATTTGTCTGTTCTACACACGCTTCTGCAATGTAGTCATATTTAATATACAAATAATGGAGTTTTAATATACAAATAATGGAGTGCCTGGGTGACTCATTTGGTTAAGCATCTGCCTTTGGCCCAGGCCATGATCCCAGTGTCCTGGGATCTAGTCTCGCATCAGGCTCCCTGCTCAGTGGGGAGTCTGCTTCTCCCTCTCCTTCTTCCCCTCCCTCTGGCTCATGCTCTTTTTCTCTCTCTCAAATAAATAAATAAATAAAATCTTTTAAAAACTAATATGCAAATGCTTTTCTTTCCCAAGTCTTTGAATGAAATGATGTTCCAGAGAGAGGTTTGCATACCCCTAGCATATTACAACATACTTCCAGGATGTACCTCTAATTTAGAAGTGTGTTTTATAAGATGATACTGAGGGCTGAATATATTCAGCAGGTATACATCAGTAAGAATATGTTGACTATTCAAATCTCAAAATACCTTTGTATTGACTGGTATGTAATTTCTCTCCAATCTCTAAGTGGCATCCATCTCCCACATCACCCCTGAACTCTGCATGGTCCAGGAACTAAAGGGTTAAGGCCTGTCCCCCAGGACCTCCAAGACCCTCCCAATTCTGATTAGCTGGTAGCTAATCCATGCTGTTAAATATTTTGGATATCATCTCATACACATGTAGCATACATGATGCTCCTAGCGTATGCTAGACCCTAAGAAAGCAGTAGGTATTTTTAGTCCTGTGGCTTTGGAGAATTCAGCCTGGGAGTATATATTTTCAACTGCAATGTGGCCAGTATCTCTACCTCCCCCACATCAGGACACAGCCTTCCTTCCTTTAGGGAACTGTGCCTTTCCGCTTTCTGAGGTTCTGGTGAGCCTTCCAATCCAATTACAGTAACCTTCTCTCCAGCAGCTCTTAAGATGGGCAATAATATGAGTTTGAAAAATCATAGTCTCCATTCTCTGATAGGCAGATGCTGAGACTTGGGATGAGTGTGTGAACCAAGATGGACCAATCAGGATCGTCCCCTACACTCTGAATGCAGAGTCTAAAACACTCCTTGTCCCTCCTTTGAAACATGAGCTGAAAGGATGTGGCCTCAGGACTTCCAGTGGTGTTGGCTCTGCAATGAAGTCAGCTGAGAAGAGACTTATGGGCAGAAACAGGCATATGGAGAGACAGAAAAAGACAGGGCTCTTATGATATTGTCTGAGCACCAGGCCAAATTCCCATCCTTTACAATAGTGATTTTTACACTTGGGTGTGTATCAGCATCACCAGGAGGGCTAATCAGGTCCACTTATCATGATGAAAAATAAAATAAAATGATAAAAAAAGACAACATATGGAATGGGAGAAGATATTTGCAAATGACATATCTAATAAAGAGTATCCAAAATGTGTGAAGACCTGATATAATTCAACACCTAAAAAACAAATGATCCAATTAGAAAATGGGCAAAAGACATGAATAGACATTCCTCCATAGAAGACATACAGATGACCAACAGACACATGAAAAGGTGGTCAACATCACTCATCATCAGGGAAATGCAAATACAAACTACGATGAGATGTCACCTCACACCTGTCAGAATGGCTAAAATTAACAACACAAGAAACAAGTGTTGGCAAGGACACGCAGGAAAAGAAGCCCTTGTGCACTGCTGGTGGGAATGCAAACTGGTGCAGCCACTGGAAAACAGTATGGAGGTTCCTCAAAAAGTTAAAAGTAGAACTATCCTATGATCCAGGAATCACACTACTGAGTATTTGCTCAAAAAATATAAATACATTAATTCAAAGGGATACACAAGCACCTCTATGTTTATAGCAGCAGTATTTATAGTAGCAAGATATGGAAGCAGCCCAAGTCCCATTGATAAATGAGTGAGTAAAGAGGTGATGTGTATTATATACATATGGAATATATATATGTTTATATATATATGGAATATTACTCATCCATAAAGAATGAAATCTTGCCATTTCTAACAACATGGGTGGAGCTAGAGAGTATAATGCTAAGCAAAATAAGAGATAAATACCATATGATTTCACTCATGTGAAATTTGAGAACGAAAAAAAACAAGCAAAGGAAAAAAAGATAGAGACTGACAAAACAAGAAACAGACTTCTAACTACAGAGAACAGATGCTTGCCAGAGGGAAGGAAAGTGGGGGCATGGGAAAAGAGGTGAAGGGGATTAAAAGTGCACTAGTCGTAATGAGCACGAGTGATGCCTAGAAGTGTTGAATCACTATATTGTACACTTGAAACTAATATAACACTGTGTGTTAACTATAATGAAATTAAAATTTAAAACTTGATAAAAAAATTTATGATATGTTAAAAAAACTGATGAGTCACTAACATGAGAAATTTTAGTCTGATTGTTAGGGAACTTCCCAGACAGTGAAATGAACTGAACTGTAACCATGTGCCTAAAATAAATTAATGAAAGTCCTTTGTATTTGACATTTTAGAAACTAGCAAATATGCAAGAAAAGAAAACAGGCTCACTTAGGGAAGTCAGATGACTCCTGACATCTTTTCATCTGTAACTACCATCTCTCAAGGATTTCTTTAAGGACAACAAAAGGAGGCAAAACACCAGATTTTTAAAAAATGTTTGTCAGGGGATCCTGGGTGGCTCAGTTGGTCAAAGTGTCTGCCTGCGGCTCTGGTCATGATCTCAGGGTCTTAGGATCAAGTCCCGCATTTGGCTCCCTGCTCAGTGGTGAGCCTCCTTCTCCCTCTACCTCTGCCTCTTCTCCCACTTGTGTGCTCTCTTGCATGCTCTCACTCTCTCTCTCTCAAATAAGGAAATAAAATCCCACAGCTGGTAAATGGGAGAGCTAGGATTTGACCTCATTCATTTGACTCCAATGTATGTGCTTTTCCACTGCAATAAAACACTATAAATAAAGCATTAAAAAAAACAGGAATCCAGGGGATCCCTGGGTGGCGCAGCGGTTTGGCGCCTGTCTTTGGCCCAGGGCGCGATCCTGGAGACCCGGGATCGAATCCCACGTCGGGCTCCCAGTGCATGGAGCCTGCTTGTGTCTCTGATTCTCTCTCTCTCTCTCTCTCTCTCTGTGTGCGTGTGTGTGTGTGTGACTATCATAAATAATAAAAAAATAAAAATAAAAAAAAAAAAGGAATCCAGAGGCCCAATCTTGTCCAAGTAGACAAGGGCTGGCTCCTCTTCTGTATTTTTGCCATGTCCTCCAAGTAATTTGGATATATACCCAGGTATGAGACCTACTAGCTTTATAAGCATGGAATCTAATACTTCTCCATTTTTTTTTATTGTTGTTGTTGCTATAACTACTTTGTTTTCCTATAAGTAGGGATGAAGAAAAGCACTTAGCACTAAGCACCATATAGGCCATGATGAGCCAAGTCTCTGATCAATGAACTAGGTCTTTGATCAAGGTTCCAGAGCCTCCCCGATCTTGGGTCACTTAGTGAATTGCATGTTTGCTCCTAAGAATCCTCTATGGATCCAACAGTGGCTGGAGCATGCTACTAAAGTAGTTGAGAATTGACACCTTCAATTTTCTTGGGCTCCCCTGCATCTGCAGTTATCTGAAGGACATTCCCTGAGCTGCAAGAAGTTAGAGGCAGCCTAAACTAATAGAAATTTGGCAGAGGAACATAGAAATTAATAATAAACCACAGAATAGGACACATGGACCATTCATCATAGCTCCTTCTTTGACTTTTGCCTTTGCTTCTCGTCGAATGTTGGGTTCATTCGCTTGAGCTCTGTCAGGGGATGTGTCACTAGCTCTGAGACTCCTTCCAAACTGAGAAGTCTCAGCTAAGTCAGGATATCTAGCCTAAATTAGGCTATATCCCCTTGCCTGGATTAATCCTTGTGGCCAGGAGGTGGCAATTCTTATCAGAAGGGCTGCTAGAGGAGTGGAGACCACTCCATTTCACATTAATAGTGACTAGTTTGACATTCTTGCATCTGTCACCTTGTTTAATCTTTGCATCTATCCTGTGAGGACATCAAGTGATGACCTTTACATTTTGATGAGGAAAAACAGGCTCACAGAGTTCCTACAAGGCAGAGCCAGGATTTGAAGTCTGAACTCCCTAACTCCAGGGCCCACATCCTTTCACCACCCTGTGGGATGCCAGTGGGCTTTCCTTCTATTCCCGCCCACTTGCTCTGTAGTTCTTGGCACATTTCAGGATAGTTATATCTGCTGCCTTAATTCTTTAAAATGACAACTACATGGCATGTCTTAAAATTGACCAGATGCTTCTAACCTGTGTACTGGGGTCCAGAATCAGTTCTCTGAAAGCTCGAAGGCTTGTTTAGAGCTTGCTTTGAAATTGTGGGTTTGCTCCCTCAGAAAGAGGAAGCTAGGGACACGGGTGAGCCTACTTTATTTATAGTACTCTTTCCTCTCCTGTAAGTGCCAATCAAGCTCTTTCTCTCAGGTTCTAATATTGAAACTCTTTGTCTTCTCCAGGAGCTACACACTACACCACATGAAGAGGAGGGGAGGGGCTGAGAAAGTTATTTATTAGAATTAAGATTTTACTTTCCCTAAGAAAATTAGGGAACTTTTGAGTTTCTCTCCTGTGGTTATGAGTTTCTGGAGGTACAAGATTATGTTCTATTTCACAGTACTATTCCTCATGTTTTCTGGCATAATGCCATGGAACATGGAAATTTCTCAGTAAATGCATACTGATTTAAAGTGAATTTTGCAAGGTTCTACATATAGTCAGGAAAGAGCTTTTGGTGGATGACCTCTAATCTTCATCTTAGTGGTCCCATGGACAAAAAAAGGACATAAAAGCCAATTATGTGTTTCCACTGGGGGAAGAGGGAAGGTGCATTATCTATATATTTCCTCTGCAGCAGGTATTAAATAGATGCTTTACATATATTATTTTATCGCCACAACAACCCATGGACATAGATACCATTATTATCTCCATCTCCACACTAGGAAATTTAGAGAGAACAAGTCATCTGGAGTGCAGTATGGAGAGGTGATTATGCGCATAGACTCTAGACACAATAGTTTTTTTTTTTTTTAAGATTTTGTTAAGTTATTTGAGAGAGAGAGAAAAAGGAAGAACACAAGTGGGGGTGAGGAGGAGCAGAGGTAGAGGGAGAAGCAGATTCCCCACTGAGCAGGGAGTCCAAAAAGGGGCTCAATCCCAGGACCCTGAGATCATGACCTGAACTGAAGGCAGACGCTTAACCTACTGCCACCCAGGCACTCCTCTATTGGGTTTGTCTTCAGACTCACTTATTAGCTGTGTGACTTGAGGAGAAGAGGATAATATGCTACAATGAAGTTTCTCAATGAAGGCCTTACCAAAGTCATAGGCAGCTCTGAAGGGAGGAGGGCCCTTCAGAGTTGTCTTGAGATGGAGTGAGGGGGCAAGGCCTCTCTGCCCTCAAGTCAACAACTCTGAGTGCCACCTGCACTGCAGCTCTCTCCCAGGATGCTGACAGCTGAGTGTTATCTCTTAACCACATTTCCTGTAGCTGTGACAATAAATCTTTCAGTCCTGAAGGGGCCTCCAGGCAGCACATCATAGTATCCACTATAGGATGAATGAGCCCCTCTGAGCCTCTGTTTCTCCATCCAAAAACCAGGACTGAGAATAATAAGGTCACCTATCTCAGGGAGCTGTTGAGGACTAATGAGCTCTACACATACAGTACAGTTTGACACATTGCAAGCACCCAAGAAATTGTTGCTAACTATACATCTTAAAGTTTGAATGGGGTAGAGTTTGGAATGGAGATGGGGACTGCTTCAGGAAGGTCTTCTTGAAGAAACTGCCACCTGATCTTTGTTATTAGGAGGGACAATGCTTGACTTTTTATTGTAGGATGTGTTACAAGGTTAGACATTAAACAAAAATGTAAAGTAGGTGAACAATTGAATCCATTCAACAATTGTTTAACAAGCATCTGTTGACAAAAAGGGTAGAGCCTGAATGAAACTTGAAGAGGAAGTATAGTTTTTGCTCTGAAAGATCCTGCACTGTAGTGGGATAGACAAGGCTTTAATACTGGATTCCATGAGAAATTAAACATATTTATTAGTAGCAATGCAGTGCAGTAGGAGGGACTTTTGGCACTGGATTGTGGTGAATGTTGGATATCAGTTTCTAAAATAACCTCCAGGGGATCCCTGGATGGCTCAGCAGTTTAGCTCCTGCCTTTGGTTCAAGGGCGTGATCCTGGAGTCTAAGGATCGAGTCCCACATCAGGCTCCCTGCATGGAACCTGCTTCTCCCTCTGCCTGTGTCTCTACCTCTCTCTCTCTCTGTGTGTCTCTCATGAATAAATAAATAAAATCTTAAAAAAATAAAATAAAATAACCTCCAATAGGTGACTTTTCATATCCATCAAAATGTGAACTTAGATGTTGCTAGAGAAGGTGTAATGAAACTGTCACATTTTAACATTAAATTAATTATTTTTACATTAAATTAATTTAAAATTAATTTGCTGCAATATTCTTTTTTTTTTTTAATTTTTTATTTATTTATGATAGTCACAGAGAGAGAGAGAGGCAGAGACACAGGCAGAGGGAGAAGCAGGCTCCATGCACCGGGAGCCTGACGTGGGATTCGATCCCGGGTCTCCAGGATCGTGCCCTGGGCCAAAGGCAGGCGCTAAACCGCTGCGCCACCCAGGGATCCCAATTTGCTACAATATTCTTGGGGGAGTTTTATAGTCTCAAAAACATTCATGACCTTTGATCCAGAATCCTTTCCTTGAAACTTTAATCCAAAATAATTTGAAATAATGAAAATCCTTACATTGAAAGATGTTTTTTGTAGTGTAGCCTATAATAGAGAAAACTTGAAGACTCCTCAAATGTTTGGTGCTACAGGAACAGTCATTTAAAATTAGAATTCAGGGGATCCCTGGGTGGCGCAGCGGTTTGGCGCCTGCCTTTGGCCCAGGGCGCGATCCTGGAGACCCGGGATCGAATCCCACATCAGGCTCCCGGTGCATGGAGCCTGCTTCTCCCTCCGCCTGTGTCTCTGCCTCTCTCTCTCTCATTGTGTGACTATCATAAATAAATAAAAAATTAAAAAAATAAAATAAAATAAAATTAGAATTCAACTTTCTTGGGGAGGAATGGTTACGTTTGGGATCCATTTTCCAAATGGAGGTAGTTGAAGCCAAGAGTCAGTCATGTACTTATTGCAACAGGTAGAGACAAATGGGACCAGATCTCCTTAATTCTCGCTTAAGAATTCAATTTTTCTTTCAAACTATCATTTTGTTTCTAAACTTGCTTTCCTGGAGTGAAAAGCCAGCTGCCAATGTTGCAAAACTATAAGACCAAGTTAAAATGACTTGAAGTATATCAGTAAGGCTATGTTAATATTTTAACTAATTAATTTTTTATTGTTTGTTTTGTTTTTTGACTATTGCTCAAGCAGGTGAATCTTGGGAAAAGAAACTTATTTGTGCTAAAACATACCTTGAACTCACTCATTGTAAACATATTCAGGTTGTGGTTTACCGTGATTTATTGCAAATATTTAAAATTTTCTGTATTAAATTAGGATGTTTTGACATCCTCTCTGTTACATCCTAAACATATTAGGATGTTTTGACATCCTCTCCAGCCTGGAGAATGCCTATGCCTGTGCTAGGAATACTAACCAACCTGGGGTTGAACATTCTCTATTTGGTCTGTGTGTCTCAGGATGCGATATCATTCTGCTTTAATTATCTCAGGGCCAAGTAAAAGCAACTAGGGACCATTTCTTTTGCTCCAAGCCCATGGAAATTTTTTAAACTAGCCAACCTTAAACTGTTTACTTTCCCCTACTTTGCCTTTCCTGTGCAAAAAACCCCAAAAAAGGCTGTGGCTGAAGTGCTCCCCTAGCTCCTGTCTTCTGCCCCCCACTACCCTGGTATTTCCCATGTGGCCCTAAGAGACAGGCTGCACCTCCTTCTCTAGGACCTAAGGGTGATAGACTTTGATTTTCCTGTTTTTTTTTCTCTCCTCTATCTTTTCTTGTGGACATACCTGAGTGACCATCTTGTAAAGAATGTGAAACTCATGGCCTCTCAGTAAAACATCCTGGCATTAGACATCATAAGACATAGATGAAAAGCCCAATTGCTTGTCAAATTGTACTAGCACTTCCTCTGAGCATTTCTTCAGTGCATCATCCCTATCATTCCATTTAATTAAAGTACCCCATAGTGTGTGAGGGACAGAAGCCAATGATCAACACACCCCACTCTGGCTTCCAAGAGTGGAGGTATATCAGCTGGTTCTGTTAGAAGTGACAGAAAACCTGATTTTTAAAAATACTTATTTTTTTAAAGATTGATTTTAGAGAGAGAGAGAGAGAGAGAGCCAGGTGGAGGGATAGGGGAAGAGAGAGAATCTCAAGCAGACTCTACACTGAGCATACAGCCCAACTCTACACTGAGCATACAGGGCCCTATCTCACAACCCTGAGATCATGACCTAAGCCAAAACCAAGAGTCCAACACTTAACCAACTAAGCTGCCTAGGCACCCCCAAATGGGTTTTTATTTTAAAAATCAATGTATTTTTAAAAAAATAGAATATAATAGCTGACTTAGGATTAAAAGTCCAAGGTTAAGTTTGCTTCTGGCATACCTAGATTTGGGGCTCCCATGACATCACTAGGCCTCTGTATCAGTCCATCTCTTGGTCCTACCTTCCTTTGTGTGGACAGCTGCCTCCAACCCTCATAGTTGTTTCAGGTTTCAGTGGGTTAGAATAGGAGTCAAATTCCCAGAATTTCAGAGAAAATCTGTCATTAGCCCTGATCAGATCACGTGATGACTCTAAACCCCTCAATGAGGGAAATGAGATGGAGGGATGGGCCTGGGCCTGGGTCACATAACCAGCCCTGGCGGTGAGGAGGGAGATGCATGGGGCTCTGGGCTGGTTTCATAGGAACCACAGTTGGTTAAAGTCTGAAAGGATGACTTTAAAGAGGAAATTAGGACACACTTACTAGATAGAGTGAGTAAATGCCAGGCAGCAAAATCAACAGATGTCTACTACAGTTGGACTGTTGTCATTTTATTCTAGCTTTGCTGGGAAAAAGCCAGTAAGAACAAACTCAGCAAATCACAGACTTGCGCTGAAGAGAAGAAACATGAGAATCTGAGGAGCTGGGTCTTTTTTCTCTAAATAGAACATAGTTTACACTATCAAAGACAGATGCTTGTTTATTCTATGCTGAGAGCTCTTCAGCGAAGAGGATTCCAAATATCCTTCCATCTGCAGATAATTCCAGGACTTTGCAATTTTTACTATTTAATGAGAAAATTGGAGGAAGGACAATTTAAAATAAAATAATAAATATGTCTGGAGGAAAGCTAAAGAGCTACATTATTTCACAATTCTGGAATTCAGAGCAATAAAAAGTAAACAGTCTTATTGGCTCAAAGGAGAATCCTTTCATCCATGAAACAACTTTATTTGGTTATTTGGGCATCTCAAGAGACTTCCTTTGTGGCTGTATTATAAAATAACTCCTTGTGTTTTCATTATATACTGTCCTGTTGGGTGTTATAAAACAAGAAATTATTTGAGGATTTTAGTTTCTGTATTATGGAGCTTTCTATCATTTACATGTCCTTTAACATCATATTAATTCATATCATTTTTAGAGATATAATTCTTAAAGCAATTTTCATAAAAATTTCTTACAGCATATACATTTGAGCTAATTGAACTGAAGGCTTATTTACCCAAATTGCCTATGCCAGTACTGGTTCATGGGTTTTAAAAGTAGGACAAATTTTTGGAACTAGTCCCTGATGAACATTTGAAGAGAATCTTTGATCTCTGGAAAAACATTTGTTCCCAACACAGGTGAAATCAACTTATAAGAGTTGATACTGATGATGATTTAAATAAATTATTCTTTATGAATTGAAAAGAGATGTCTTATCTTACTAACCAAGCTTGAGAGTCTGGTGGATTCTCATCTGGGTGAAATATTACTTAGGAGGTGCAAACTTAGAACAAATTGGAGAGTGTTCCTACAATCAATTTTTGAGTTTGTTAGTTCTACTTTGGTTACAGAGTAGCTTCATTTACCATTTTTGCAACTCTTCACCGACATGCTTTATTGTGGTGCAAAATTCTTCTATCTGGCTAAATTCCCCCAAGGAACAAGTATGTGCAGAAAGTGTGCCAGACTGGGAAGGAAGCTGAGTAGGCATCTGTCTGCAGTGTAATTGAAGGGATCTTGCATAGAAATTAAGGTCCCACAGAAATAGCCCCTACAAGGCACTCAACAAATATTTGTTTGTTGAAGGAAAAAACTAAATGAAGGAATCAGCATAAAGTTATCTTGCAGATAAAATTAGAAAGGCACCATGTAGATATTCCATCTAATTTACTTCCCTCACTCCTAGCTGGGTCTACTTTATCAATGCTTATAGGAGTCACGATTGTCATTAAAGAATATCATCCCAGAACTCAGAGAAGAATGTGTTCACTCAATTTTCCAAAGATAAAAATAACTAAATTGTGATTGAATTTTCAAAAATACAATGAATCAGCTCTTTGAATTATGAAAAGTAAAGCATAATTATCTTTGTTACACCATACTGGCAGAATTTTTGTCTTATGTAGCAACCCACCACCACTATTATCTAATAATTGATGCTCCCAAACGTATTAGTCACAGAGAGTCCCTGGATTGTACTGCTTCAGGGACAGTATCCATAGACACTTCCGTGTGAATGACAGCCCTGGAGTTTGTAATGCAGCACCCCCGTAGTTACCCTCCTCAACATCTACTATTGACTTTGTTGCTTGTCCAAAGCCTCAGTTCATAAAGTCTTGGTCTAATATTTTCAATCTTTTTTTTTAAAAGATTTTATTTATTTATTCACAAGAGACACACAGAGAGAGGTAGAGACAGGGGCAGAGGGAGAAGCAGGTTTCTGTGGGGAACCTGATGAGGGACTCGATCCCAGAACACTGGGATCATGCCCTGAGCTAAAGGCAGATGCTCAACCATGGAGCCACCCAGGCATCCCTAATATTTTCCGTTCTCGATCTCGTATTAATTCAGTAGGTTTGCAGAAATTGTTGCTGTAAATTAATGCATATTTTTATTTTCTCTCTGTTTTTCTGGTTTGTGGGACTGGAACTCAGGAAGAAGGATCCCAGGAGGAGCCTAAATGCCTCGAGTTGGAACAGAAGATGGCATCAGGTAGCGTACACCAGTGGGATGCCTCCTTTTCTGGGCTGCTGTTGCTGACAGGAGGGCCTACAGCATCCAAAAGCTTTGCATGTTGCACAAGAAAGTCTGTGTGTTCCAAATGATTGGAAACACAACTAAAAATGTCACTAGTAATGGATTCCAGGCACGACATCTAGACAATCTGGTTATGATGCAGAAACTAGCTGCTTCTCTTCTTTCTTTTATTGATTACAGTTCTTGATGAGCAAACACTTGCAATGAAGTAAATGATGATAATGATGAAGAAATTTCAAATTCGGGAATACTAAAATAAGTAATGTAGTTTTTTGCTGAAGTATTTATGATTACCTTGGAAAATGTTATTTAGATGCATTTGCTGGGTTTCTTTTTATGTTAGCATAAAGTGAAATATGCAGCTTTGCTAAAGCTATTTACCCCATAATAGGACTTCCTATGTGATAATATGGGAAGAAACAGTGATAAGTCCATTTATAACTTAGTTTCTGACTATGATCAGTATAATGATAATGACATGTAATGGCCATAAAAATAAATATTAGTTGAGTGGACCTATAATAATGAAAGCTAAATCTTTTTTTTTTTTTTTTTATGATAGTCACAGAGAGAGAAAGAGAGAGAGGCAGAGACACAGGCAGAGGGAGAAGCAGGCTCCATGCACTGGGAGCCCGATGTGAGATTCGATCCCGGGCCTCCAGGATCACGCCCCAGGCCAAAGGCAGGCGCCAAACCGCTGCGCCACCCAGGGATCCCTGAAAGCTAAATATTAATACTCTCTGCTTCTATATCCAAGTGGCTTTTAGATTGGTATTTTAGACATTAAGGGGTTAGAAGAGGGCTCCAGATGTGTTTGCTGCTGGCAGAGGCTCGTTTTCTTGTAATTTAATGGCAAATGGGGGAGCAGAATTGAGAAAATGGAAATAGTAATGAAAAAATATGCAAAACGGGGGAAAGGTGGCACCCTGCTCTGATGTAGATGCAGAAAGGAAAGTTAGCAATTAAGCAGCTCCACCGTCTCCCTCTATACTCCTCCCAAGTGTCTACCCGCCACAGTAACAAACATTGCTTTACTTTGATGCCTCTCCCTAGGAGATCCTTACATGGCTCCCCTTGCAGATCCCTTGCAGATCCTTGTATGGCTGGCTCCTTCTCATCAATCAAGTATTAGCTGAAATGTCCAGTCCCAGAGACTACTTTATTATTCCTTCGAATCACTCTTTATCTCATTGCCCATTTTATTTGTTTCATAACTCTTATTACAATCTAAAATCATCCTTCCATGGATTGGTTTGGTTACTTATTGTCCCGCAGAGAGAAACTTTGCCTATCTTGTTTATTGGTATCTTGGCACCTTAGATAGTGGTTGGCACCTAGTAGTCATTCAGTAAATTCTTATTGAGTCCTTCCTGTTCACTATATGCAAGGCATTTTATTTCCCTGTGTAATGGAGATGCAAGTAGGATACATTAAGTGTGGCAAACTCTGACTATTTTAGATTTCTGACCTATAAAGGATAATAAGACATGACCCATGCCTTTCAAGAAAGTAAATGTCTAAGGCATAGATGTGTTTGGAACATGAGAAATAATGTGAAAAGATGGCACAACTAAAACACCACTGGGAGCATTGTAGAAGTAGAATCTAAGAAGTCTCCTTGAGTTGATGATGCTCATAAGGAGTTTTGGAGTTGATTCTTTAAAGATTTTATTATTTATTTATTTGTTTATTTATTTATTTATCTATCTTAGAGATAGCAAGTGAGTGAGCATGCATGCAGATGCATGGGCATGTGAGGGCATGAGTGGGGGCAGGAAGAAGCAGAAGGAGAGGGACAAGGAGACTCCACACTGAGTGTGGAGCTGGATGCAGAGATCAATCTCCTGACCTGAGCCAGAACCAAGAATCAGATGTTCAACTGCCTGAGCCACCCAGGTGCCCTAGGAGTTTTGGAGTTTGAAAGTAGGGACATAGGAAGGCAGAGTCGAAGCTTGCATATTCTACCCCTTGAAAATTGTTCTGAGTGCCACTTTTGCACACTTACTCTTGATGGTCAGTTCCTCAGCTAGAGGAGGCTGGACTTATGGCCATTGCTGGGTCAATGCAAATTTGGCCAAGAGATTTTGAGTCTCCTGGTTGCTGTTATAAATAGTATCATTTGCCCACTAGATTTTGAAGATATCCAAAGCCTTGATTATCCTCCATGTTGTGAAGACACAGCTACTCTGCAAGGCTTTTCTAAGACATGAATTGAATCCAACAGGTCCTACCATGAAATCTCCAAGTGAGAAATCAGAAATCCACTTCTGAAACAGTCTGCTAGCATCTTAGATCTGTAAGCCCTGTGTGAGTGTGTGACTAGAAACGTAATGTAGTAGGAAAGATTTCCCTCCATAAATTCATTTGGAGTCAGAGACCCCAATGAACAGAATTCTACAGCAAGAGGGACATCATTGAGTTAGAAATCTGTAATCCCAATTTCTTGGGATTATTTCTTGGGATTATTTCTTGGGATTATTCGTGGTTGAATAATATAGCTTTACATTTTGGATTATGAATAAAAGACGTATTCTTCTATTTTTTTTTCAAAAACACCTAATAGCCCTATTCTTTAAGTAGAAATTTCAAACACAAAATGCAAAAATTTCTCACTATTTCTAAAATAGTACTTGGGTTCACCAGACGCAGAGACACAGGCAGAGGGAGAAGCAGGGAGCCTGATGTGGGATTCGAACCCAGGACCCCGAGATCACGCCCTGAGCTGAAGGCAGATGCTTAACTGCTGAGCCACCCAGGCATCCCAAAACTTAACACTTTGAAAATAAACTGTATTTTCCCTTTCTTGTTCTTCACCCAACCTGTTTTCCCAATTTAATACATATCTTCATTAGCTACTTGTTTGAGTCAAAACTCATGGATCCAATCTAATGCCTATCCTATCAGATCTGCCTAGGAAAAAATATATATCAGTTTTATTTACTTCTCTACTATTTCTGCCACCACCACTCTCTGCCATCTCCTATGTTAATTACTTAATGCAAAAGTTATGTACTGTTTTTCTTGTCATTCTACCAAATAACTACACATTTAGTTCCTTGCAACAACACAAATTGATAATCTTATAATTCTGGAGGTCAGAAGTCTAAAATGGGTCTCACTGGGCTAAAATCTAGGGGTTGGCAGGGCTTTCATTGTTCCTTCAGGAGGCTCTAGGGGAAAGTCCATTTCCTTACCTTTTCTAGCTTCTAGAAGTCATCTGCATTCCTTGGCTGGTGGTCCCATTTTTCATCTTTAAAGTCCACCAGTATAGTACTTTCCAATATCTTTCCTGTGTTTCTATTATCATGCCTTTCTGATGCTGACGCCTCATCTTCCTCTTGAAAGGACCCTTGTGATTACACTGGACCAGCCGAGATAATCCAAACATGTGGCATTAGTGTGTTTATGCCTGTAGTTTTAGTTCATTCAGTTCAGACCTACTGTGCTTATTAAATATTCTTTGAAATTCTGTTATAAATTGTGTCTGCCAGGTCATTTGAAAAGTATGAACATAATTCATTGACTAAGAAATGTTTACTGAATAGTATTGCTAGACATTGTGCTGGGAATTACGCTATGTTTAGAGTGGTAACTAGGACAGATGTGACTCTGTGTCTCACAGAGCTTATGGGAAAACGAGAAATACAACCATTAAATAAATAAAAGGAAAATGTAAATTATAGAGAAATTATAGGCTTAAACAAGTAAAATATAAGTTACTGAGAAAGCAGGGTTCTAGAAAAGTCTTGCCTTTAGAGCTTATAGTTAAATAGTGTCTCTAAAACATGAACACAGAGAACTAAGACCACAGGTAGGATATGGTATGTGCTGGAACACAGGCAGGATTGGGAGGATGGAGATCCAAAGAGGTGAGAGAAATTCAGTTTGGGGGATCCTGGAAGTTATCCAAGGATTTGTGGCATATAGGCTGGGTCTCAAAGGATAGATATGAAATCCTTTTGTGAAGAAAGACACATTAGCCAGGCTATTTATAAAGTGAAAACCAAATACTGCAAATTGAATCTAAAGTGATACTTATTTGGTATCCAGCCCCTTTTGTGGCTGATGACCTAATCCTTAAGCATTTGTCACTTTATCCTGAGATCTGTAATTTCTACTTGCAGGGTCTACCCAGGGGCTATGACGGGTTAATTGGGAGTGTGTTTAAACTTTACTACCATCATAACCTGTCCTTTGTTGTCTAATAATTTAGTGTCTGTACATTTGAGGGTTTTTTTTTTCTAATTAAGTGATCTGCCTATAACAGACAGAACCCTATTGCTTATTCAGAATCAGGTGGCACTTCCCCTTGGCTTCATGGATATATTAACTGAGTGGACAGGATAACCCATTTATAATAAATCCCTTTTAATGTGATACATTGTGAGTTGCTGTCAGCTGGTGCTTCATTTCATCAAGACCATTGCTGGATAGGTTCATCATAAGATAAAGTTTATTTTTGCCTCCAGCCTGCCCTTTCCATGCCCTGCCCCCTCAATGGGATTCCCTCTTCACTACCTTCCATCCCCAGCTTTGCTACCATCAAAAGAACATGTAGGGGCACCTGGGTGGCTCAGTGATTGAACGTCTGTCTGCCTTTGGCTCAGATTGTGACCCCAGGGTCTTGGGATTGAGTCCTGCATCAGGCTTCCCACTGCCTGTGTCTCTGCCTCTCTCGGTGTGTCTCTCATGAATAAATGAATAAAATCTTTTAATAAAAAAAGACTCTTTAGCCTATTAGTATTTTAAGCTGCAAATCCGCTTACAGAATGAAAAAATGTAGTGGCTGCTAAAGGGATTTTAAACATTAGCAAGCAGGTGAAGAAGAGGAGGCCTTTCTGGCTGTAGTCACACGTGTGGTTAGCTACTTTCTTGACCTGAATAAGGCTCTGAATCATGAGGACACTTAATGAAGATTCCATCAGGCTATGTGTTCCTTAAAAACAGGGGTTATATTTCTTTGGAAGTAAGGTTAGATCTTTTATCCAAAGGTGCCATTTTGGAGACATCTTGTATCCTTCTCATATAACATCATTATCATTGCACAGGGATAAGGAATAATGAGGTAATAGACCCATGAAAAATGGTGATAGGAATGGAGGTGTGAAGGAAAGATTTCCAGACATAAGAGCTCCCTTGAGGTGCCATGATGTTGTCTGAAAAATAGAGAGAAAAACAACAATACTTTAATAATAGTAGCAAGAAGGAGGCCATAGTTCCAAACAGAAGAATCTCTAAGTCAGCAAGAAGGCATAATTCAAAGCCTGGCAATATGACCATCTGAGATAAGCCAGTTATTAGAAGTAGTTGAGGACAGGAGAAGAGTTTACACGTTCTCACTTGGATTTATACCTCATTTCTCAGCAGCTGCTACATCTAAGTTGGCAGACATTTTGGTTTGCATGGCTCACTTGGCCACCTGCTCCCAGGTCTGTCTTTCTGTGGGATGTCTTTCCTTTTTGCATTGCCGTAGGATATGTTCCTTTCCTAGAGCCTTTTGTGGTTTCCATGACTTGTCATTTTAAAATTGGAAATTGACAAGTCATTTTCCATGACTTGTCATTTGTGATGAGGCTTCATTTAATCTCTTTCTGTTTCACTGTAGGGTCCTTGGAACAAGCCAAACACCACAAATACAACAGCCTGTAAAAGGCATCAATACTGAATAAGGTTAAAAGTGAGCATTACCTTTTTAGTACAGAGACTCAGATTTATGAGTTGACATAAAGAAACTACAGATCTTGCCCAAACTAATCTTATCTCTAGCCAAATGAATAGAAATTATGTAATATCAGTTTTGGGAGAGTGAGAGGAAGATTTATTTATTTATTAATGAGAGATGGGGGCGGGGGGCAGAGGGAGAAGCAGGCTCCACGCAGGAAGCCCAATGTGGGACTTGATCCTGGGACTCCAGGATCACGCCCTGGGCCGAAGGTAGGGGTTAAACTGCTGAGCCACCCAGGGATCCCTGTGAGAGGGAGTTAGCACATCATATCTTCATTTATTCATTCATTCCCTTGTGGACAGGGAGACAGATGAATGGATGGGCCAGCTATATTTTCTTGAGAGAATTTTTTTTTAAATGAATTGCACCCTTTCTGGTGGCTATGTTTCAAAAGAAAAAAATTGTTTTTAAAATGTTGGCTGGATCTTGCCTTTTTTCTTGCCCGTGCATTGCTTTAGAAGCAGGCCAAGTATTTTTGAATGCTGAAACAACTTTCAAATGTGTTTAAAATCCAAGAAGACTTTGCAGAATCCTTATTATCTTTTTGGTTGCTATCAGCCTGTGTGCTGTTGTGGCCTCAAGATTGCCACACTCTGATCATAATGGGGGAGAATCTTATAAGTCAATGCTGTTTTATGACAGAACATTTCACTGGAACATTCTTTTTGCTAAAGGTCACCTAAGGCTGAGGGAGGCCCAGCACACTTTCAGAGTTGGCCTTCTGTGTCATCTGCATTTAGTCAAGCTTTCATTTCCTGTGGTTTGTAACGTTGCTTATATGTGAAGTAAACCCCAAACAGTTAAAACTCTTCAACTAAAAATGAAAGCAATAAAGAAAAAAATATATGTATTTTTGTAACCTTTGTGAGGAAGTGAGACCAGGGTTCCATTGAGCAGCTTCTTAAGAGATGTAATGTTGCTGTGTGTGTGTGTGTGTGTGTGTGTGTGTGGCCGGGCCCCCTGCAGGAAGGTGGCACTTCTGGCTGGGAGCCATGGGAGTTGAGAGAATGACCTATTCTCTGGTAATTCAGATAACTAAAATGTTTGCTTTTACTGTCATGTCATAGTAGAACAGTCAAAATGAGGTCTCTACCCCATGCCAACTGTATTTCAGTCATGCCTCACTTTGTGCAAAAAAAAAAAAAAAAAAAAAAAAAAAAAGGTGATTTATCTTCCTTACCGATTTTTCTAAGGCCCTGGCTAAAGAATGAATAGAAAACTGTTCAGGTAGGGACATTGGAAAACAGAAGGTGGTGTGCTTCCTGTATCCTGAGTTTACTTTCTTTCCATCCCCTTAACCTTAGGACAGACCATCTGAGGTCCTAGGAGGTCTTTTATTACAGAAAATGCTGCTGGGGGCTGGAGATGTCTTCCAGCAAAGACCTGATCCCTAAATTTCCATATGGGATGAATATGTTGGTCTGCATGGCTTCCATCCCTACCTCCTGACTGGTCTCTGCCCTCAGTAAGTCTTTCTCTGACCACCCTGAGCAGAACTGTAATCTGTCTATAACTCTTACCTCCTTGCCCCATCTTGTCTGAAAACCACTTATGACTCTCTGATGCACTATGTCCTTTCCTTGTTCTTTATGACTCTTCATCGTCTAGAATGTAAGCTCCATAAGCTCTGGTGTTTGAGCATATGCTATGCTGCTATGTAAATAATGAATGCCCAGAACAGAGCCCTATGTAAAGTGGATGCTCAATAAAGATTTGTTGGACAAAGAAGGAATGATTGCTCTTCTCTTTTAAACTCTTGCTACTAAAGCAGTTGGCTCCACCAGAAGCTGAATACACAGAATCTTTTTCTATTTTTTTTTCTCCAGTTCCCAGCATAATGTTCTGGAGTATGGAAGAGTTCAAAATAGATGGTTGTTTGACTGAAGTATAAATGAATGCATGAATGACCAAGTGTGGTTTACAGTACAACTTTTGATATTGAAGACTTGTTCAGTAGGGGCTTTAACAAACATGAAGACGACCACGCTAATCCCTGGGAAGTCAAAGATGAGGGAGACACAGGGCTTGTCTTCAAGGAGCTAAATGTACTTCCTTTACCTTCTTCCCATTCCCTTGGCTATAGGACAGTCTCTGGGTTCTAGGGGACTTTTATTAGAGAAAATGATGCTGAGGTTGCACATGACTTCTAGCAAAGTGCTGATCCCCAAACTCCTGTATGGGACTTGGCTACCATGCTTTTACTTTAGTCTAAGGAGATTTTATTTAATCTTAGTCTCTACTTCAAAAGATAATTGATTGGATGTTCACTATCATGTAAATTCTTCCCACAAAGTGAAGGTCTACCAGAGGAATACACACCTATGAATGTGATATATTCCCCATCCCAAGAACTAAAACACCACTGGATGGGATACCATGCATGGGCTTTTATAGATACTAGTGTACTTAGGAGAAAGTCATGGGGTGGGGGAGAGCACAGCTAGATTTTCTTCACTGTTAAATCAGCTGGCCCTGCCCTTGAATCCAAGGAGATGCTTGGGGTGGGAGTGAGTGTAATGTTTGTTTTCGGCAGGGCAAGGCAGCAAGAGTGTTCTTTCATGCAGGAAGGGAAACTTCCTGGCCTGCCCGCTTAAGTTGTACCAGTCTGCTCCTAACTCCGTATTATTTCATGTTGAGAAGGTGTCAGACTAATGAATCCAGTTTCCAGGTTCTCAGCACTGTCTTAGTAACATCTATTAAGCAATAATACCACCCACAGCTTTGAAACCACAGCATCCATACTCCTCAGGGTCACTGAGGGAGCAGTTTCTGGTTTTTCTCCTCTCCCCATGGACAGAGAGCTAATCATTTCCAGATTTTTTTATTCAGGAAATTCAATAGACCACTTGTTGTTTGTAAATGAAAAAACACAAATAAATAAAAAGGAGTTTGATTTAGTCCTCTGCAATCAAGGTACACCTGATGTGTTGTCGACTGACCAGGCACCTGTTTCTCAAAGAGGAGCAGAAATGCACCTGCACAGCAAATGTTTGGTTTAGATATTGTGCCCATGCACCACATGAGACACCTTGGTAGCTTTATCGGGTACTACTCTTTATCCAATCCTGAGTCCCCTTAGCACCCCTGAGGCACAGGGCTTCCTAGAAGTTTATCCAGGTCAAAAATGAATCAGTTACTAGGAATGAAATGCTCAGTGTTGGCAATACTTGGAGCAGAATTTTCTAATGTGTGGTGTGTGTGTGTCCCCCACATGTTTCAATGTTATTTTATTTTCTTCTATTATTTCCCTGTTTAAAATTTCTTATCCAGCCTTTGTAAGAATCCCTCAGAGCAGAAAGAATCATGAAGGCAGCACTAATATACAAGAGCAGCAGTGATGAACAACTCTCAGGTTAAGTAAGTGAAACCATACACGGATGGTCTTTGGGTGTCTCCATTCTGGAGGAATCCCTCTACCCACTTCCACTCCTCACTTCCCATCCCTGCACGTGAATGGAAAGCAGGAGCTTGCGCTGCATGCTGTGCTTTTGGATGCCCAGCACACTCTCTCCCTGGACTGTACCCTTCCTCCCGTTCTCGGGACACAGATAGCGGAAATCATCATGTAGAGGTTCCAGCTGGTCATTGTCACCAAAGCCCTTAGGTGAGATAGAAAATGGAAAGTTTTGGAATCTCAAAGATTGGTGGTGGTGTTTCTCTTGTTGCTATTTACCCATGTTTCCCTGCAAACATTTAAATGAAGTGGCTTTTTGATCCTAGGGGTCCCCTGAAGTCAGCATTGTTATTCCCCTCACTCCCACACCTCAGTTCAACATGGCTTTGTGGCAGTCATGCCCTACTACCCATTTAGGTGACTCCCAGTGGGTGAGCCACTGCTCTAGAATCTGTGTACAGGAGGAGCATAGCTCAAGCAATGTGGTTGAAAAGACAAACCAGGACTTCTCCTAAGTTATTTATACTTCATTGAGAAAATGTCACTGTCCAGATTAGGGGAGGCAGGACTGATGAAGCTTGGGGGAGCAGGGTGGCCATCATACCCCAGCTTCTGCTTCTATAGACCTTGGCTCCACTTCCTATACCTACAGGTGTCTGCCTTGGGCTTTCTCTTCCAGAACCTGCTCTGACCCCCTCAGGAGTAGCCCTCAAACAAACACTGCTGGGACCTGATGAATAAATACCTCCACTCATTGACCCCTTGGGGAGGCCAGCCGTGGGCCACATGTCCTGCACTGATGCCCAGAGTTGCTCCCAGGGGTTAAGCCACAGAAGTAGCTGATAGCTCTCCTCCTGGCTTATCACCCCACCGCTAAGCTGCTATTTCCCTCACCTCCCACAGAAACAGCTTTCGGGGGGGAACCCATAATCAGAGAGGGTACCCTGGCACCATCAGAGCATTCAACACAGTGTAATATATTCAAAAGAATCAATGAGCCTGAGATCTCAAAAAAGAAAAACTAAAAACCTTTTGACAAGTGTTTTAAAACGTCAATGCGAAATAGCTGCTCTGATCACTAAATTATTAACTCATTAAAATGGTGGCATTCCTCAGCTTTTTAAAAATTCTCCAACCTTTTCTGAATGCAGCATTCTGTACTTACCTGTTAATTGGGGGAAGTTAAATGATTATGAAGAAGGAAGGAGACTCTTCCAACTTGATGTTGACCATCACAAAGCATATTTGCTTAGATACTGCTATATTGTGACTCATTTTGAACTAACTTGATATGAATTGAGGAGTGGATTTGAGTCACAGAATCATTTCTTTCCGAGCCCCAAACATGAGCCCTAATGTTTGGCTGAGTTACTGATTGGATCGGTGTGAAACTTGAATCATCATTTACCCTATTTTGAGCCTGTTTTTAAAAACAGCTTAGAAAACAACGCCTCTGGATCTTTATCCTTCATCACAGAGAGATGATGAGAAAAAGAGACAACAAAATATAGAGCAAAATGTTAATGAGTTTTCTAACGAATTATGGCTGAGGATTGGTATGTAGTCCGTGTTCCACACAGATAGTAAAAAAACACTGAGTAATTCTGAAACCCTGAAAAGTGACTTCTAATATTTTAGGACTGATGTTACCAACAGGGCAAACTCAGATACATTTTGTTTGGCCTGCAGTCTTCTTCAAAATTAAAAATTCAGTTCCCAATGTTTAAAATCTGGAAAACTTCCTGTAAAAATCTAGGTTCTATCTGTTCTTGAGAAATTGTACAAACTGACAGAGCAGGCCTGCATGCCCAAGTGATGAAATAATAGAAGTGGGGTGGCATCACATCCCTGCCAGGTTACCTCCCCAACATGCCTGTGTCGGAGGAGCAGGTGAGATGGCGTGGGGGCCGTTGCTGTGGAAACGAGATGCACTAGCTTGCGTCAAGCTGGTGAGCGCTGACCTCGGGCCAGTGATCTTTACCCCGTTCTCTGAAGCTCCCCGCAGTTACATTTTCTTCTGTGTCAGAGGCTAATGCTACACCATTTAGAGGCTTCTCGTGATTTCAGTAATGGACAATAACAACTATGAAGGGTACCCTAGGAAAGGGAAACATTTAATGGATGGGTGTGACTGAACAGCTAGAAGTGTAGTTGCAGCTCCCACCTTAACGACACAGGACGTTGGAGGACTCGGGATGGCAATAGGGCACAGCTGCTTCTCTGGGTCTTTTCCTTTCATGGGAACTAAGGGGTCACTGTGTTCTCACCGAGAGGGCTGCCCTGATGGACTTCTGTTTCTGCTCTGGCTAAGCAAGGCTGATGTAAAATTTCCTTTGTGAGCATTTGCCCGTCTGGCTGTGTGCCTGGCACCTTTTAGATGGATTTTGATCAAGCATGACTCCAGTGTGTATAGTAATCATGGAAAATTTCAGCTTTCCTATCCAAGGAGAAACTGACAAAAGGGACAAACAGCCCTTGGCTTTTTCCAAGCCATAGAAGCAGAACCAGACCAAGGACTCAAGAGCCAGGGCACATTTGGCGGAAGCCCATTGCTAGCCTGGCCGTCATTATAAACACAGAGGCATCAGATCAGTTCGTTTGGTTACTTACACAGTTAACTTGTCTGGTGAGTTCAACAAGTGTTTGTGGAGACTGCCCTCTCTGCTGGGCACTGAGATATAGGGCTTCAAGTCTCGCCTTGTTGGTTTTAATGCACTCAACCCCAATAGCTGTGTTTCCAGTCATTTTCCTTTGTGCCCGCATTCTTTTCATGCCTGCCCTGCTCTAAGTGGGTTCACAGGGTGGAGTTCTCTCCAACCATTTGGAAAGCCTTGAAGAAAATGTTTTACTTTCTTCAGGTAACTATGACTTTCTCTGCTCCGTACCAAGCTACACCCCACTGATTGGATTCAGGGTTCACCTGGTCCAGCTGCCGTTTTTGATTTGAGCGTATTCAGCATCACATTATCTGAATTGTCCTTTTCTAACAACTGAACACAAAGTGTCTGGTAAGCATGATTGCCGGATACTCAACAATAACACCAGCTAACATTTATTAAGTACTTGCAATGCATTAGGCGCTATGCTAAGTGCTTTCGTGAGTTTCTTATTTAATCCTCTTAACAGCCCTCTAGAGTCTATATTATCCCCACTTTGCAAATAAGGAAACTCAGCCTTAAAAAGTTAATTCATCCCAACAGAGCCCCAGTTGAGTCCAATGCTCTATACTCTTAGCCATCTCAGCAACTCTTTAAAGACTGGTATAGGGCAGCCCAGGTGGCTCAGCAGTTTAGTGCCACCTTCAGCCCAGGGCATGTTCCTGGAGTCCTGGGATTGAGTCCCGAGTCAGGCTCCCTGCATGGAGCCTGCTTCTTCCTGTGTCTCTGCCTCTCTCCGTGTCTCTCATAAATAAATAAAATCTTTAAAAAAAAAAAAACACTAGTATATCTTCTGGACAGAGTTGAGAATTTCTGAGCAGTACCACACGCGGAGAGGGTAGATTCTATTTGCCTCTGATTTGAGGGCATTTATCAGCCGGGATCTTAGATCTGGTGCCTTTTAGAAAGGCTAACCATCCTGGTTTCCTGTAAAGAGGGCACACTGGGGTGGGGCGAGTTCCTGGAATTGGCCCTAGGCATATAAAGTCATTGAGAGGATTGAGATGAAGTAAAGAAATGAGTCTTTACTTTTTACCCCAAGATTGGTGAAACTTAGTATCTTTGTTTTTAATCTGCTTCGCTGTAGGATACTAGGTTGAAATCCTGCAGCATCTAAGACAAAAATGAAAGCCCCCAGATGTGGCTTTTCTTTCCAACTGTATGACTCCTGTTTATGCTGTCACCTTCCATCTTGGCTTTCAGCTTCAAAGTCATGTTTCATTGCTATTTTCCGCTTAAACTCTACATTGGGTTTCTTTGCAATATTTCTTGTATCAATTCCAACTTTTCCAGTCCTGTTGTCACATTCCAGGTTAGTTGATTATTCCCCCATGCCCAAACTATTTTAATAGTTTCCTATCTGGTCTTTCTGTATCTAGACCTTACCTGCTCTTACCCACTCTACATATCACTCTCAGACGTATTCAGCTATTATACATGGGTTTGAAGGTCCAAGTCAAATTCTGTACTTTTAATGAAGTGATAGAATACCTACAGAGAAGGAATTACTCTAATACCTCTCTTATGGCCCATAATTTACAATTATGTGTGGATATGTCTTATCTCTGCCAATTGTTTATCCAATATTCATCTTCTCTTCTTTAGCTACAGGATTCTGATTTTGTTGGGTGCAGTGTAAGCCCAGCTATAAAAGTACGTTTTCGAGCCTCCCTTACACATAGGTCTGGCCAATGGGATATAAGCCAAGTTGTCAGGAGATACCTTAATGTGGTTCCCCCAGAGGTAGATCCTGGAACAAGGATTCTAGTACAGCTTGTTTGGAGGAGATCCCAGGATGCACATTGTGGTAAGGAGGGGAAGTGAGACAGCGTAAGACAGGCAGTCGATCAAGGGTTGATTATTAAGAAAATAATCACTTTTTGTGCCTGGAGTTTCATCCTACCAGGGAACTATGGGATGTACGTTAGGTACTGGCAGTTTCAAGTTGGGACAGTGTGTAAGATGGCAAGAGCAAGGGAATGTGGCTGAGATTTATTTTTAATAGACTTCATTTTTTTCTAGACTAGTTTTAGGTTCACGCAAAATTGAACAAAAGGGGAGATCCCTGGATGGCTCAGCAGTTTAGTGCCTGCCTTCGGCCCAGGCGTGGTCCTGGAGTCCCGGGATCCAGTCCCACATCAGGCTCCCTGCATGGATCCTGCTTCTCTCTCTGCCTCTCTCTGTGTATGTGTGTGTGTGTGTGTGTGTCTCATGAATAAATAAATAAAATCTTTAAAAAAATTGAACAAAAGGTAGAGATTTCCTATATGCCCCTTCCCTCCCCCGCCCCCACTGCCCCACATGCATAGCCTTCCCCATTATCCACATCCCCCACCAGAGGGGAACATTTGTTGTAATTGATAGACCCACATGGACCCACCATTATCACTGAAACTCCATGGTCTACATTAGGGTTCACTCTTGGTCTTGTACATTCTATGGTTTGGACAAATGTATAAGGACATGTATCCATCATACAGAGTATTTTCACTGTCCTAAATATCCTCTGTGCTTTGCCTATTCATCCGTCCCTGTTCCCCTACCCCTGGCAACCACTAATGCATTTACTGTCTCCATAGTTTTGCCTTTTCCCAGATGTCATCTAGTTGAAATCATACAATATGTAGCCTTTTCAAACTGGTTTCTTTCACTTAGTAATATACATTTAAGATTCCTCCTTGTCTTTTTATGGCTTGATAGCTCATTTCTTTTTAGTGCTGAATAATATTTCATTGGATGGATCATAGTTTATTCATCAACTGAAGGATATCTTTTTTGTTTTATAAGATTTTATTTATTCATTCATGAAAGACACACACACACACACACACAGAGGCAGAGACACAGCAGAGGGAGAAGCAGGCTCCATGCAGGAAGCCTGATGTGGAACTCGATCCCCAGACTCCAGGATCACACCCTGAGCCAAAGGCAAATGCTCAACCGCTGAGCCACCCCGGCGTCCCAACTGAAGGATATCTTAATTGTTTTCAAGTTATAGCAGTTATGAAAAAACCGCAACAGACATGTGTGTGCAGGTTTTTGTGTGGATAAAGTTGGTGGATAATGTTTCAGCTCCTTTGGGTAAACACCAAAGAGTGCAATTGCTGGACCCTATGGTAAGAGTATGATGTTTTCCATAGTGGCTGAGCCACTTTGCATTCCCACCAGCAATGAGTAAGACTTATTGTTGGTCTGCATCCTCACTAGCATGTGGTGTTGTCAGTGTTCTGAATTTTGGTTATTCTATAGGTGTGTAGTGATATCTCGTTGTTTTATGGCTTTTTAAAAATAACATTTAATTTTTACTAGGAACATATTTGCTTGCTACAAATTTAGTCATATGATAAAGTGGAAAAAAGCTAATGATTTAATGTTAAGCAAAAAAAGTAGGATATGAAATTATTTACTGTAATTACAACTACAAAACACAAAAACTGATGCATAGCTTTACAAAATGGAGAAAAAAAAATCCAGAATGCCCATAGTAGTTATTTACTCTCAGAATGCCCATAGTAGTTATTTACTCTCACAGTCCTAGCTCCTAGTGCGATAGCGTGCAATAAATATTTGTTAAGTATTGGTGTTAAGGACCAATTAATCCATTTTCCAAAGTTGCTGTAATAAGATGATGTAATTTCCATAATGAAAACGTGGGGGCAGCCTGGGTGGCTCAGCGGTTTAGCGCCGCCTTCAGCCCAGGACCTGATCCTGGACACCTGGGATCAAGTGCTGCATCGGGCTCCCTGCATGGAGCCTGCTTCTCCCTTTGCCTGTCTCTGACGCTCTCTCTCTCTCTCTCTCTCTCTGTGTGTGTGTCTCTCATGAATACATAAATAAAATCTTAAAAAGAAAAAAAAAAAAGAAAAAATGGAGCTATATATAAATAAGACTGATTTCACACCCCTCAAGCAATAACATGAAGAGGGGGCTTTATATTTTTCATAGAAAGCCATCAAATGCTGTAATACTACTGTGGGGCTTTTAGAAATCTCCCTCAAGAGAGAACACTCTTCCCCTCCTAACCATCTGGAACATTGGCAGGATATCATGGTGACCATTTGGATCACAGGGTGACTTTGAGGATGAAACTCTTATCCAAGGATAGTGGGGGCAAGACACAGGAGAAACTGGGTCTTGGTGACCATGGGGCTCCATACCAACTCTGCACTGCCTCCGTGCAGACTTCTTTTATGTGTAAGGACAAAAAATATATATACAACTTTCTATCTTATTTACACTACTGTTATGTGTGTTGCTGTCATCTGTAGCCAACCCTCATGCTTGCATGTGTTTCTCTTACAAGACCAGGAAGCTTCTTGAGGGGAGGAGTATATGTGCTCATTTTTGTCTGCCACAGAGCACGCCAGATAGTGCACATAGAACCGAATCCTCAGTAAATGTTTGTGAAAAGAGGAGTTGAATTCAATACATACGGAGAACTGAGTGTAGAGCAGCTGGGTTGGAAGATGTTGGCATCTGAAGATAAATAAAGCCTTGTCTCTGCTCTCAAGGAATTGATAATAAAATTACTGTGTGTGCTCCTGTGTGTGCATGCTGTCGCTGTTTGCAACTGACACACCTGGGTAGAAAGAGAAGAAGGGGGGGGGGGGGTGTTAGCCCTCTGACTGTCTGAATAAAGAAAGACAAGATGCCCATTCACTTCTTGTCCTCTCCCAGCATCCTCGGCTCTTTGGTGCCTGCTGGAAAAGCCAGGCCTTGCCTGGTGTTACCATGACGTCTGAGCTTTGAGAGCTGTTTCCTTTCTTCCTAAGCCTAAGAAAGATTATTCTAGTGATATCTGAATAGCTTGAGTTAGCTGTGTATGAGCACAGAGGAAGTGGTTCCCTAGCAACAGGAGCCTCTGAAAGCCTCTGAGCACTCAGTGCTTCTCCCTTCTTTTTGTTTTCTCTCCTCCATGTTGCCTGTCAGCAAACGGCTGGAGTGATTGCACCTGCTCTGAATTAGGGCCAGTTGGTTAAACTCTAGCAGTTCAGTTTTCTAAGTCAGGAGCACTGTTCCTCTTTTGGTCAAGTTTCCTCGTGAGGTCTGGGGCCTGTTTTGCTTCTGCTCAGACCATAATTACTTCAGATCATACTTCCTTTTTTGCTGTTCAGATCTTGACCAGAAATGGAAAATATTGAGGCTCCTGAAGAAAACGTGAACTGAGGTGTTTTTTGGCAGAAAAAAAAATACTCATTTCTGTACATTTTTTTCAAATGTGCTAAATCTCTTAAGAAAAAGTTTAGTAGGGTTTTTTTTTTTTTTTGCTAAAGGGTTTATTCTCACTTTGTTTTCCCACAGAAGGCTAAACAAATTCTTCATTCCTTATACATGTCAGCATCTCGATATTGTAGTTGAGTCTGCAAGAATGAGAGGGGCAATGATAAAGTATCTTCTTATGACATTGCCTCAGTCTAGCAAAATACTAGGTTCTAGAAAACAGATATCCTTACTGGGGCCACTGATCCTATTCTTTTTCCAGCTCCAGGGTCATATTTGAGAAAGTAAATCTGCAGAGACCATACCACATAGTGCTAGCGTGGAGTCAGAATTACAGTGGAAACGCCTTGTTTCATCTTCAAACAGCAATCTGGACAAGCATCGTGATCTTCTAGGAGGTGGTTATACAGCCTTACTTACCAATTGGCTGGTATCAATTGGCAGCATTGAATATCTGGCCAAGACTGCTAATGATTAATGACAGCATGAGCCTAATTATAATTGAACCTAACAGCTCCTAAAAGGCTTGTCATCTACGCCTATTAAAATAGTCTCATTCACTCATTTGTTTAACCAACAAATATTTGTAATCAATTGTCTCCTGTGTGTGTCAAGAGACTATGCTGTGTCTTGTGGGAAGGACATGAACGACACTGTCTGCAACCATAGGTCTCAATCTAACAGAGGAAGTAAGATATGTACCCACACAACTATCAAGCAAGATTGTAGCCTAAACAAGGATAATCCATCCAATTCTAGACATTCTCTTTAATTGACTCTTTCTGTGAGAGGGCAGTGGTAGAGGTAGGGTGAACCCACCCTTCTGAGTAATCAAGTAGAGTATAAGGAAGGGGAGATGAGAAGGTATATGTGTTCTGTAGATAAACAGGATTTGGTCTCCAAGACTATTCACCTAGGTCTCTTTATTCCCCTTACACTTATTAAAACTACAAAATGAAACAGCAAAATCCCCTTGTGTTGTGATAGTCTGTTTCCATCCAAATGGTCTATTTTTAATCAATGTTAAGAGCTTGACATGTGTCAGCCAAAGTGACATAAAACAGAAATCAGGGAGAGAGTTTATCTGAGATCTGGGAAAAATAAAAAATAAACCCTAGCTTAGGGGAAATTTGAATTGCCACTGTTTATCTTGTTTTCCTCCCAGGCTTTATTTTCCACTAGTAATTGAGAAAGGAAGAAAAATACATCTCAGTAGTCAAACCCTCTGGGAGCCAAGCTCTCTTGTTAATAGCCATATCCCCTTGATAAGCTGAGGAGTCCATCCAGAGTAGTATGCATGGTCATGACCATGGTCACAGTTAGAAAAAGAAATGAGTTATAAATCACTGGAGATGTGGAGGAGGGGAAGAAAGCCCCTAGATCAGACAGACATGGTGTGTTCTTTCTCAGGCTGGCTTAGACTAAAGGAGGGTGAAAACCTAAAAGCCATTCCTCATATATCCAGGTGATAAGCCTTTGGGGACCATTTTAGACTTATTGAATCAAGCCACTGCCTTCTGGGAGCTGGCACCTATTGAAGATTTATGAAGTAGAGAATGTGAGACAGACTATAAAAGAGTCTTTTGTAGCCAAATAAGTGATTTGCACCCTAGAACAGAAAGGACACTGAGGTGCCAGCCATGACAAGTAGTGAGCTCCCCAAGGGTATGTCCTGAATCATGAAGCTAGAGTTCTGATATAGTTAAATGACTCTTAGGGCACAGCTCTTCCTCCTCACCACACTCCGGATTTTCAATTTCTTATTAATTAATTAATTAATTAATTTATGATAGACACAGAGAGAGAGAGGCAGAGACACAGGAGGAGGGAGAAGCAGGTTCCATGCTGGGAGCCCGTCATGGGACTCGATCCCGGGACTCCAGGATCGCGCCCTGGGCCAAAGGCAGGCGCCAAACCGCTGAGCCACCCAGGGATCCCCAGGATTTTCAATTTCAAACCTAATTGCTTACAGGAAAATCGTGGCTGATTATTAGTTTTAGGATGTTGCAAACAGATCTTTCCTATGGCACTGAGTAAGCATATACCAGACTCTGTTAGTCATGGTTCTCTGAGAAACAGAATCAGTTTATATATATATATATATATATATATATATATATATATATATACACACACACACATATAATATATATGTATAAATTGTATATATAATATAATCAATTATATATATGTATATATATATGTTTATGCCTGTATCTTTAGAGAGAGAGAGAGAGAGAGAGAGAGACAGATTTATTAAAAGGAGATGGCTCATGTGATTTTGGAGGTAAGACCTAAGATTGGAAGATCTGTGGACTAAGACAGCAAACCAAAGACCAGAAGAGCCAATGGTTTAATTTCAGTCCAAAGGCCAGCAGGCTAGAGACCCATAAAGAATTGAAGTTCCTGTTTGAGTCCAAAGGCAGAAAAAAAATTCTCTCTTATTCCAGGGGAGGGTCAGACTTTTTGGTCTACTGGAACTTTCAACTGATTAGACAAGGCCCACCCACATTAATAGGGCAATCTGCTTTGCTCTGTCTACTGATTTAAATGTTAATCTCGTTTAAAAACAGCCTCATGGATTGTTCAATCACTATATTGTATGCTTGAAGCTAATATAACACTGTAGTTTAACCACAATGGAATTTTAAGTAAAATAAAATACTGAAACAGAAAAAGAAAAAAACAAAACAAAACAAAAAAAAAACCCCTCATTCTCACAGAAACACCCAGAATAGCATTTAACCAAATATCTGGGCACCATGTGGTCCAGTTGAGTTGACACATAATTAACCATTGCACAAACTTTGCCTCCTATGCTCAAAGTAAGGAAATTAATGTTTATTTAGTACCTATGAGACAGATGCTCTACATTTATTCCTTTTTATAAGTAAGGGGTAATTTATTGCCAGCTTCACATAGCTGGTCTTGAAAATGATGAGAAAGAAGTATATAAGAAAGACCTCTCTTGTCTGTCAAAGAGAAAGAAAGGTTTTTGTATTTTGGTTTTGCATTTTATAGTAAACACAATCATACCAATGCCTGCATATGGAAACATTCCTCATGGTACTTTCACAATTCTTTTATTGGATCTGTCATTAAATACCTTGACAAAGTGGGACAGATAAAATTTTCACTGTACAGGTAAAGAAACTGAGTCACAGAGAAAGTAAATGACTTGCTTAAGGACCCTTGGCAAATGTGAAGCAAAACCAAGATGACACCCTCACATTTTCTGGCTTCTAGCAGAGAAGAAAACATCACCCATGTTCGCAGTATTTATATCTGCTAATGTATATGGTGCTGATGGGCCTTCGAGGTGGCAGCCAGAGTAAGTGGCACAGGTCATGATTCCAGATCAGACAAGCTAGATAAGGGTCCAAGCTCAACCTCTGGTTTGTTGTTTGACTTTGGAAAATTTCCTATGGTGTAAAATGGGAGAAACCTAGGAATATCTCATTGGCTAGGTATGAGGATAACACAAAGTAATACCTGGAGTGCACAATGCCAGGTACACAGAAAAGAATTCAACAGAGAGTTAAATGAGAATATAGTAAGCATGCAATAAATGTTAGCCATCGTTATTACTATTGTTGTATCATCATAGATTCTCAATATAAGTTAGCTTCTCCCTTCGCAGCTCTGTTTTTGCAATAACAGGAGTAGGCAGAGAGAGAGAATAAGAGGACCAAGAAGAGGAGGAAATATTCTTCCTGCTTATACTTGATCTCTCCTTATTGCAGCATTAGGTAATTTTCAAGTAAGAAATATGACAACAGTTTCAAAAAAAAATCTTACATTGGACAGCTGTTTTCTTATGTCTTTGCCCAAAGTGCCTTTGAATTGCCCTCTAGAATGATTTCCTGGCTGCCTGCAATGTCTGCTGAGGTCCTGTACCCAAAAGTCAGTCATCTGAAACCAGCTTAACGTGGCTTTGCATCTATTTGTCTAACCCACACACAGGGCTCAGCAGAGCACCTAACATTTTACCAAACCATTACTGGCTTCAATTAGTCAGGAATCTCATGCCATGGAGGATCACAAACTCCAAAAATGTGTCTTATCGGTTTACCTATCAAAATTAATATTATTATATTAATGGTAGTTATTTATTTTTTAATTTTTTTTTAATGGTAGTTATTTATAATACATAATCACACACAATCAATATAATATGTAATGATTATATATAGTAACATACTGGATATATATTGTCTATATCTCTTCTTAGGTAGATAAATAACCATGTTGAGACTTTCTAACAACTTGGTTATCTACCTAACAAGAAACTACAGAGTGTGGTAGAACTTGGTTGATGATCAATTATATTATTTAAGGAAACACATTTGGTTAAAGCCCATTTGCCCTTCTGCTAGAGCTGCTAAGAAAAGCGTAGTCTCTTCATTTATGAAGCAAAAGGACCTTCATCTAGTAGGATATTACAGAACCACCATAAATCTTTTGGATCCAAGCCCACTAGGAAGTGTGAGCAAATTATGCTACGTAAAGAAAGGGTGAAATCCTTGCAATTGGATCACAACTCTGTTAAAGCAAGTTTTCTATTAAAAAAAAAAAAAAAGTAGGGAAATAATGTCAGAACCAGGCATTTTCCTTGGAGAAAAAACATACACCAATAGATTGTGGAGTATTTTGTCTCCTCTGGCCTTTGGTCTGGGAATCACTAACTAGCCTGTGGCCAAGGGAAGTTTGATGACTTTGCTGATCTGAGCCTCGATCTCTTTGTTATTAAATTAAGGGATTGGAATGCAGCAACTATAAGGCCCTTCCAGCTCTTAAATTCCATAATGCTGGCTAGGAATTATGCAGGATGCTATTCTAGGAAATCCAGCAAGCAACAAGAAAACTCTCAAGTTTTATTTCACTTGAAGGAAAGCACCTCTTTATTATGCAGTATCTGCCACCCAGCCAGGTCATATTGGGTTTATACGAGAGCTCTACTGGCCTTAAATTGGTCAATCCTCTGCTTTATTTCCAAGAGAACCAAAGCAGATGAGAACCTTCCCCAGAGATGTAAATCCAAGAAGAATTCACGTAGAATATGCTAACATGAGCACTGAAGGCAAATGAAAAAGGACTGTTGATTCCCTCCAATCATTCTGGAGAAATCATTCATTTGTACACTCATTCAGTCAATGCTTACTGAAAGGCAGTATAGTATATGGTTAATGGTTTGGGCTCTGGAGTCAGATGCCCTGGCTTCAAATCCCAGTTCCACTACTTCGTGCCCTGTGGCCTCAAGCAAACTACTGATTTCTCTGTGTCTTCATCTGCAGTCATCCTCTCAAAAGCTCATTGTCAGGGATAAAATGAGTTAATACATGTCAGCTATTGAGAATAGCACCTGACACCTAGAAATCCTTCAGTTGGGGATCCCTGGGTGGCTTAGTGGTTTGGCGCCTGCCTTTGGCCCAGGATGTGATCCTGGAGTCTCGGGATCGAGTCCCATGTCAGGCTTCTGCATGGAGGCTGCTTCTCCCTCTGCCTGTGTCTCTGCCTCTCTCTCTTTTTCTGTGTCTCTCATGAATAAATAAATAAAATCTTAAAAAAGAAAAAGAAATCCTTCAATCAGGGCAGCCCTTGTGGCTCAGCAGTTTAGTGCCACCTTCAGCCCATGGTGTGATCCTGGAGACCCAGGATCCAGTCCCATGTCAGGGTCCCTGCATGGAGCCTCTTTCTCCTCCTGCCTGTGTCTCTGCCTCTCTCTGTGTGTCTCTCATGAATAAATAAAATATTTTTTTAAAGATTTTATTTATTTATTTGAGAGAGTGACAGAGCAAACATGAACAAGGTGGTAGGGGGGATGGGCAGAGGGAGAGGGAGAAGCAGACTCCCCTCTGAGCAGGGAGCTGATGTGGGGCTTGATCCCAGGACCCTGGGATCATGACCTGAGCCAAAGGCAGATGCTTAACCACCTGAGCCACCCAGGTGCCCCAAATAAAATATTAAAAAAAAAAAAGGAAAAGAAAGAAATCCTTCAATCAGTAAGTACTATGTGTACCATGGCCAAGCTCTGTGCCAAATGAGAACTCAGAGAAATGGACAAGATAACAATAAACAGGTAAGGGAGGAAGGAGGTGGCAGTCAGGGCAAACTGCATGGAGGAAGTGACTCCAGCTGAGTCTTAGTGATGAGATAAGCCTTTCTTTCACGAAGGAGAAAGATCATTCCAGTGCAGTGTCAGCTAATGGAGAAAGACACAAATCTTCCTCTTAATGGCTAATCCAGAATGGCTGGACTATAGATGAAAGGAGAAAGCTCACGGAGGTGAAGTTGGAAGAGTAGGTGCTGTTATGAAGGGCTCCGTGATAGGGGGTATGCAGTGTCAGTGAAGCTGGGATTTTAAGCTATATTCTGTGAGCCTTCTGGTTTGGAGCCACTCTGGGAGTGGCTATTTGAAATAGAAAGAAGTCAGGAGTGGGGTTGGGCTTGGATGGAGGGTCTGGTGGATCTTTGAGTTAGGCTGGTGGCAATAAGAAATCTTGTTACTTTTTGCATCTTTTGTGAATCTTAGCTCCCTGTGGCTTTCTACTATGAGATTTCCTGACTCCCTTCCTACTACTTTTTCTGAGCCAGAGATCAGATAGCCTTTCAAATCAGAGTCACAGTCTTTTAAAATGTATTGAACACTTAGTCTCTGGAAGGCACTTTACTAGGCAAAGATACACAGAAGTAGAGCATGGCAGTTCTCAACCCTAAGGTTTCAGATACTGTTTGAGTGCAGAGGAGGAGGAGAGCTTGGGCTCAAGTTAGTTCCAGAAGGCTTCGTGGAGAAAGCTGTCTTTGAGCTGGATGTTTAAAGAGGTAAGATATTGACAGACTGGGCAGACTGGATGGAAGTACCAGCATGAGCCAAGGTAAGGAAATGAGAAAGCAAAAGAAAATACTGCAGGCGTCTAGACATGCAATCATGGGAACCTATAGTAAGGGGCTGGCGATAGCCATGAAAGGAAGAAGCGGATGTGGGAAGCGTTGTAAAGATAAATAAAGAGCTCTTGGCCACCAGCTGGGTAAAGGGGTGAGTAAAAGGACATATTGGAAGCTGATTAAGAAATAATCCATCTGAAAGATTGTGTATGGGGGCTGGGGGAGGGAAGGAAATAAATTGCCTTAATGTCAAGATAAGACTATCAAGGGAAAAGTATTTCTAAAAGGCAGAGGAAAATATAGATTGGGGTTCTGAGGGAAAGGTTAGCATCTGAGATAAAAGTTTGAGCGTCTTCCCCAGAGAGGTCGTATTTGAATTTTGGAGTAGATGCATTTTCTGTGGAAAGAATATAAAGAGAAAAGAACATGATGCTTCCAGTTGACTGGAAATCTTTAATGAGTCCTTCCATTTCTAACCACAAGGAGGACTATAACCCTGAAGCCATCTAGCTTGAAAACAAACAAAATTTGAAAAACAACCTAAATATGCTACATCAAAAATAACAAAGATTTTTTTTGCGCGCGCATGCGCGCGCACACACACGTGTGTATGTGTGTGTGTGTGTGTGTGTGTGTGTGTGTGACTGGACAGCTAATTGTTAGAGAAAATTTCAGAAAGCCCTAGGAGCCCAGAGCAAAGAGACAATTGAAAATCAGATAACAATCCTGTAAATTGGTGTGGCTGCCCTGGGGGTGGAGGTCTTGGAAATCTCTGCACTTGGGTTTGATGCCTACATGAGCTGGGGAGGGTGGGGTGTGTTAGTTATGGTTCACTAGGTAACAAATTACACAGACTTGGCTAAAAACAACACACATTTGTTATCTCACAGTGTCTGGGTCAAAAGCCTGGGCTGGTTGGGATGCTGAGATGGCTCAGTTGGCTAACCATCTGACTCTTGATTTCGGCTCAGGTCATGATCTCAGGGTTGTGGGATTCAGCCCAGCGTTGGGCTCCCTGCTCAGCATGGAGTCTGCATGAGATTGTCTCTTCCTCTCTCTTTCTCTCTCTCTCTCTTCCTCTGTCCCACCCCTCAAATAAACAAATAAATCTTAAACAAACAAACAAACAAAGAATCTGAGCTGGTCCTCTGCACAGGGCTTCCAATGGCTGCACTCAAGGTATCAGCTGGGCTGAGGTCTCCAGTAGGGTCTTCCCTGGCGAGCTGCACTTGGCAGAATTAAATTCCTATGGTTGTAGGACTGAGGGGCTTCAGGTTTTTCCTGATTATCAGCCAGAGACTGTCCTCATCTGCCATGTAGGTTTCCTGATATAGACAACCCCAACAGGACATCTTGCCTCTTCAAAGGAAGAGAGAGTCTGGCTCCAGCAGGATGGGTACTACAATCTTGCCCATGTCATCATGTATGTCTCATCACATACATTTAATCTTGTATGTTCACCATTGTTATGGGTGGGAGATTCTGCTGTGGAAATGGAGGTCTTGGTTCTGGGATTCCTCATGTGAGATTTATGTGAGGATCTGAACTTAAATAAAGACAGCCAGAAGAAAAATAGAAAGCAAAAACAGTTTATTTACTAATTTATTTTTAATTTTAAGTTTTTAATTAACATATACTGTATTATTAGTTTCAGACGTAGAATTTAATGATTCATCTGTTGCATACTGGATACAGTTTATTAAGGACAGTAACTCTTAAGATGGGAGAATGGGCAGGTTCAGAGATGTGACTGCCCTGAGGCTGCTGGGGTCTTGGGTCATGGATGGGGTGGTCTCTAATGGAGTCTGCTTTCCAGTCACTTGGGGGTCTCTTCCCAGGTTGGGAGAGGGAGTTTTCCACCCTACAGTATTTGTACTGGAACCATCATGGCACAGTCCCCCATTGTGGGGGGAGGATTCAAAACCACAATGCAAATGAATTATAATGAGTGTAGGGTTTACACTGGGGCAGAGGGGGGAGGAGGAGAGCGCATGTTCTGCACCTGTGGCTCTTGGTCTGTTAGTCCTGAGGTCTTAGAAGCTACAAGGCCAGAATGTGCCCCCAGGCTTCTAACATGTCACCTATTTATCACCACCCTGACCTATAGTTGGTGTCTAACCAACTCTATCACCATCACCTGGCCATATTCTGTTGGCCAGCAGCAGACACAGGTCCTGCCCATACTTAAGGGGAAGACAGCTCACAAGGGTGTGACAACAATAGGAGCCACAGATCATCAAGGACCACCCCAAGAACTGGACCACCTCAGTGCAAGACCTGACGCTGTGAGAGGCATGGTATTGGAAATGAAACCTCTCATTAAGCTAGGACCTTGAGGAACCACACCCTCATTCCAAGGGAGATGCCAAGGAAATCTGTGTTCTGACGGTCTGTAATGGGGGGAAAAAATCTCCCTGGGAATTCATGATTGCAGGCTACATGATGCATGGTTTTGAGATGCAAGCTTACAGCAGAGCCCAGTGACTCTTCAAGTTGAAAAACGAACATACAGAATATCCTCCATCAGGGATCCCTGGGTGGCGCAACGGTTTGGCGCCTGCCTTTGGCCCAGGGCGCGATCCTGGAGACCCGGGATCGAATCCCACATCGGGCTCCTGGTGCATGGAGCCTGCTTCTCCCTCTGCCTGTGTCTCTGCCTCTCTCTCTCTGTCTGTGACTATCATAAATATAAATAAATAAAAAAAACAAAAACAAAAAACCAAAATATCCTCGATCAATAAATACCCAGAGTGCCTGGCAAAAACAAATGCAAGTCCTTTTTTGGAAGGATACTTACAGATAAAGCCTCGTTGAAGATAAAGATCACAATTCCAATTCATAAAACCTACGAGAAGCTAATTCATTATGAGTTAGAGGTAGTAGTCTCAAACTGCAGGATTAAGTCTCCAAGAGCTGAGTAGAGAATGTGTTGTGGGCTTAATTGTGTCCCCCAGCTCCCAAATCCATATGTTGAAGCTCTAACCCCCAGTATCTAGAATATGACTGTATTTGGACATAGGGCCATTATAGGAGTGATTGGTTCAAAATGAGGCCCCTTGGGTGGGCCCTGATCCAATCTGAATGTATCCTTATAAGACAAAATTAATACACAGACACAAATAGAGGAAAGACCATATGAGGACGCAGGAGAAGGCGGCTATCTACAAGTCAAGGAGAGAGGCTTCAGAGGAAACCCACCCTGTCAGCACTTCGATTTCAGCCTTCTGGCCTCCAGAACCGTGAGAAAATGAATTTCTGTTGTTTACACCACCCAGTCTGTGGCATTTTATTATGGCAGCCCTAGAAAACTAATACAATATGGAAATGGCTAAAAAAGAAGAACGTTAAAAATGATCAAGAGCATAAACAAAGGAATAAAAACATAAGAATTAAATGAGAGGGGAAAAAGAACAGGCACATTTATTGGAGAATCAAGTAGAATTTCTAGCTAGCAAAACAGATTTTATTATTAAGGGATTACTGCATCATAAAATAAATCTGAAGAAATTACCCAGACAGCATAGAGCCCTGAGAGATGAAGAGATTTGAAACATGAAAGAGAGGTTAAGAGAGGTTAAGAGTGAACAGAACCTGAGAAAGTAGAAGGTACATCTCATAGGCATTCGGTACTGGGCAGTGGAGCACACATGAGTTAGGGCTGAGAATCTTCCAGAATTGATTAAAGACATGGATCCTCAGATGCAGGAATCAAATGAAGTCCCAAGCAAGGTAACAAAAAGTAAGCCCACGCCGAGGCATGTTCTAGTAAAAATGCAGAACACTGAAGACAGCTAGGTCTTGAAATAAACCAGAGGAGAGTTGGTGCAGGGATGGGGGGGCAGAGAATACTTAAAAAGGAGCCACCCTTAAAGTGACAGAAGATTTATCAATTACAAGGAAAGAAAGAAGAAAACAAACAACCTCACCAGAGATCTAAGAGGATAAGAGAACGCGACTATCAACCTGGAATTTGAATCTCACTAAACTGTTATTTAAGTGTGAGGGAAAAAATGAAGACAAAATATAGAGACATTTTTAGGCAAACAATGACAATTTACTGCTGACAAACCAGCAAGGAAAGAGGAACTGGAGGGGTTCCAGGGAAACGGAAATTAAACTGGAAGGAAGATCAGAGATGTAAGAATAAGAACGGGGCGGGGGGGGGGGGGTGGCGGCGCCCGGGTGGTTGGTGGTTAAGCATCCAACTCTTGATTTCAGCTCAGGTCACGATCTCATTGTCATGAGATTGCACCCAGTGTCAGGCTGTGCTCAGTGTGGAATCTGCTAGAGATTCTCACTCTCCCTCTCCATCTGCCCCTCCCCCGGCATGCTCTAAATGAATGAATGAATGAAATCTTTTTAAAAAGAAAAAAGATTTAAAAAAGAGTAAGAAGAACAAGTAAATTGGTAAACATGAAGGTAAATTTAAATAACACTTGCCTATTTAGAATGAAACTGATGAGTTGAGAGAGAGGTAATTAAGCTGAAAACTTGGTTTACAGAGTGTTCAATGCTTTGTTTTCCTACGATTCTTATTTTAAAACTGGACATAATTACTTTGAGTTATCAAATAGTTCGCATACTTTCCCTCCGAAAGGGCTGGAGACATGCTGAGAAAGAGCAGAATATATTATCAGTTTCATTCTGTGGGCGTCTAACAGTAAACTTCTCTCCTCTCTCTCTCCATCAGAAATATGTGCTTAGGCTGATGTTTTCTTTTTCTGAGAATAACAATATGGCAAAATCCTGACAGCATAGCTACTTTATCCTGACTAGGCATGAAGTACTGCTCCTGTGTGTTCAGGACCGGAGGGGCAGCCAGGTGAACTGGTGAAGGTAGCTGAGCTTGAAGCAGAAGCAGCATCTCCTACATGGTTATGTTCTAAGATGTGCCAAAGTGAGTCATGTGAAATAGAACATCAGAATGTATTTTCACATCAAAGCAACATTATAAGATCAGTATTATTTCTAGTCCTGGTTTAAAGAGTAACCCATCTTGTGCCTGAGTCAGAATTAGCTACCCTTCATAACAATGTTTCACTAGGAAGATCCATCCCAAGTTCTACCTAGGGAGGTCTGAAGCTTCTCTGAATCTTAGAGCAGCACTTAACGTGGCACCACCGATGCGTGTGTGTTAAAACATACATAACCAGGGGATCCCTGGGTGGCTCAGCAGTTTAGCGCCGCCTTCAGCCCAGGGCGTGATCCTGGAGTCCTGGGATCAACTTCCACATCAGGCTCCCTGCATAGAGCCTGCTTTTCCCTCTGCCTGTCTCTGCCTCTCTCTATCTCTCTCTCTCAATGTCTCTCATGAATAAATAAATAAAATCTTTTAAAAAATACATAACCATTAAATTTACCATTTTAACTACTATTATGTGTACAGTTCAGTGACAGTAAGTATATTCATAGTGTTGTGCAAATGTCATCACCACCAATCTCCAGACATTATCCCAAACTGAAACTCTGGACTCACTAAATACTAACTCCCCATTACCACCTCCTCCCAGGCCCTGGCCACCCACCATTCCCCTTTCTGTCTTTATGAATTGGACTGGTGTAGATACCTCTTGCAAATGGAATCATATAGTTTCTGTCCTTTTGTGTCTGGCTGATTTCACTCTGCATGATGTCTTCGAGGTTCATCCATGTTATAACAGGTATCAGACTTTCATTACTTTGAAAGGCTGAAGAACATTCTATTTATTGTCTGTATATGCCACATTTTCTTTATCTGTTTATCCATTAATGGATACTTAGGTTGTTTTCTACACCTTTTGACTATTGTGAATAATGCTGCTATATCCATAGGTGCACAAATATCTGTTTGAGTTTCTGCTTCCAGTTCTCTTGGGTATACACCCAGAACTGGAATTGCTGGATCATATGTTAAATCTAGTGTTAAATTTTAAAGCATCATGCTGTTTTCTGCAGCAGCTGTACCATTTCACATTCCCTCCAGCAATGCACAAAGGTTCCACTTTCTCCACATCCTCCCCAACACTTGTTATTGTCTGCTTTCCTGATAATAGCCATCCTTTGGATGTGAAGTGGCAACTGACATTTTGAGTGAAACAATCCTTGCTGTGTGTGGCTGTCTCTTACATGGCAGGAGGTAATTCTATCCCAGCCACTCACTGGAGAACCACTGGCAGAGAATATTGATTCTTTTTCCTTTTGTCTTTGTAAGCAGTGAACAACAGCTAAAATCTCTGATTAGCTTTTAGCCTTAGTGGGGGCTACTCAAAAGTCCAATGGTGCAGGCATAGCTTGGACGTCAGCCTAGAGGTTATGGGCAGAATTTATGCAAAGAAGTTCTCTCTCTTGCTTTCCTTTCTCAGATTTCCAGCTGCTGTGGTCCTTGGTCCTCTGGTTCTTTGGGCCAAAAAGACTGTGGGTGTCTGTTCCAGTTTTAGCTACCTTCCCCTTCCCCATCATCCCAAAGGCACCATCTAACTTCAGGCTTAAAGCTGTAAAAGAGGGAAACTCAGCTAGTGCTTTTCCTTCTCCTAATATAGACCCCTCTCCAGGTTCTGCCTGCTTTTTTGGTCGCTGACCAAGCCTTCAGGTAGTTGGTTCAGGGATTTTCTTTGAAGTTCACTGTTGTTTTCCTTGGGAACCGTGACTCCAACCATTCCGGAAGGCCTTATCATCTCTCTCCCTATCCACTCTTCTCCTCTTGCTACTGCTGTGTAAATTAATCCAGCTTGTCCACCTAGTATCCAAACTTTGGACATTGAGCATATATTTTGAAATCTTAATAGCTATTTTGTATGATTTTAAAAACCAAAAACAGGGGCCCCTGGGTGTCTCAGTGGTTGAGTGCCTGCCTTTGGCTCAGCTTTTGATCCTAGGGTCCTGGGATAGAGTCCCGCATCAGGCTCCCTGTAAGGAGCCTGCTTCTCCCTCTGCCTGTGTCTCTGCCTCTCTCTCTGTGTCTCCCATGAATAAATAAATAACATCTTTTAAAAAAACAAAAAATCAACAACAATGTCTTGAAAATATAATTACAGAAAAAAATTACAGTCCACTTCAAAACGCCAGGAGAAAACACTCCAGTGTTTCCTTACTTCCAGGCGTGTGAGCTGAGGCTTTGAATTTTTCAACTCATTTCATCCCTTCCCTAGCCTTTATTTTTGCTCCACAAAGTGTCACAATGATTGGCCAGAAATATTTTAAATTTCTTGCTGTGTGGGAAGTAAAGAAATATGGGGTTAATACTGCAAACTGAATGTCTTTTGAAACAGTATTTTCTCTGGTTGCCTTGTTTGCGAAAAAAACATTGTCAGGTTTCAGATTGGAAAATTAGAATTGCCAAGATTTGCAGGCTAATAGGGGATTTGTTTGCATTTACCCATTTATTCATTTGCTCAACTAATATTTGCTGGAGCCTTTTTATATATCATTTCATTGCATTTGTTTAATGAAAGCTAATTTAGTAATTTGTATGTTAGGAACTAGCTGACCAGTTCACACTCTCATTTGTCAAGAAGTTAATTCACAAATTTAATTGAGTTAATTTATGAATCCATCAGTGAAAAAATGTAATTCATCAATAAACTCCTAATGAATTCCTATTCCAAGGCTCTGCAAGATCTCTTCATCCCTTCTGAAATAGCAAGTTGATTGTTTTGCTTGGGCTAGTTTTGGATTCATTATATCTTCTTGTGTTATTATTTGAGAACCAGGAGTTCACATGTATGCATACAGATTCTCTTACAGTATAAAGTAAAGCTGCTTTTGTCTGTTGGTCAGTTTCACAATTAAAGATCTATCCAAATTATCTGTGATCTCCTGAAGGGAGCCTTCATTCACTCAGAGGCTTTTGACTAGCTGTATGATTATATATATTAAGATTTTATTTATTTATTTATTTATTTAAAAAATTATATATATATATATAATTGTGTGTGTGTGTGTGTATATATATATATATATATATACACACACACACACACACAGAAAGGCAGAGACTTTGGCAGAGGGAGAAACAGGTTCCCTGCAGGGAGCTGATGTGGGACAAATCCCAGGACCCCGGGACCACACCTTGAGCTGAAAGCAGACACTCAACCACTGAGCCACCCAGGCATCCCTAGCTGTACGATTTCAAATCGGTTGTTTATTTCTGAACATGGGCCTCCAGTTCTTTGAACCTTCCCTCTCGGGCCCTTCTTATCCTGCTCCCCCTTGTCTGTATCCTCTGCTGGCCGGGCTCTCCATCCCTCTGCTGCGTCTCTCCCCACTATCTTCTCTCTCACAGCCTTTGTTCATACCCCTCCTTTCCCTAAGAAAAAGTTACTTTTGGATTTTCTTTATGCAATAATTTGTAAATGAAGATTTCGGAATCCTACGAAGGGGCTTCTGATTCTGATGGTCGTGAATCTGCACTTTTCTTCAAGGACATATGACCTGCATAGTTGGATAGGGACCTGAAGTTAGAAGGGCCCTGTCCTGGGATTCACGCTATGCTGTGGCCCTCCTGAAATGCTTCATTGTTGTTTTTTGCTGTGTGTGTGTGTGTGTGTGTGTGTGTGTGTGTGTGTGTGTGTGTTTAATAAGGGACCATGACCATGTATTTCCATTTTGCACTGGACGCCACAATGTATGTAGCCAGTCCTGTGTTAGAGATGCTCAGTGAGTCAGGAGCTGTGTGATTCAACAAGGGAGAGTAAAGGGACAATCAAGGCTATTTAGGAAGTCAGAAGGGTGGGGACTCAGTGTTGTGGAAGGAGCAAAGATGGGATCATCTTTCAGTAGTGTGCTCCTTTCCCTGGGAATCTCCTTAAATTACAAGGACGGAGTTGGAGGGCATAGTGGGAGCCCTCCTCTTATAAATTGATGGCGGAACCATTCACATGATCATAGTCAATTCTGATCTACTCTTGAGGAATCCCTGCCAAATTCCAGAACGGAATTTATCTCTAAAAAGTAGATTGATTCTAAAAGCCCTGCCATAGAATTTATACGCTTGCTCATCTCTCAGCTGAACTGTAACTGAATATAAAACATAGACAAGTTTATCCCAGGAACCCCAAGTTTATCCCAGTTTATCCCATGAGCACAAAGTTGCCCTGCAAAAATTAGAGGTGGCAGAAAGGTACTTTGCTATAATGATATATGGTGGTGGTTCAGGAAGCAAATCCTGGGACAGTTACCTGGGAGAGGATCTTGATGTGGACCTGTTGAAGAGGTGCTAGGATGGCAGGCAGGCAGGAGAGGAGGAAAAACGTTGAGATTCATATGTAAGAAGGAAACAGGAACACGTGTGAGATCACTGCAAACTATTCCAGAAGAAAAAAATGGTCTGTGTTGATCTAAATAGAAAGGTCTTTGTAATGATCTGCATGACAAACAGGACAAGAGGCAGAGTTGAGATTGCAAATTCGTGCCTATGTCCTTTGTTCAACTGTTATGTTGGTTCTCAATAAATGTTAAATAATACAACATAATAAAAAATATAATAATAGCAATAATAAATAATAATAAAAATCCATCAGGTAAGCCATTTCAGACAGACTAGACCCCATTAAATTTCAAACCAGAGCGTTCAAAGGCCATTTGCTGAAGCTCTTTCCTTTCTTTTTCTTTTTTTTTTCTTGAAGTTCTTTCTTTGAGTACATAGAAGAGAGTTCATTTCAAAACACAGTTTTGAAAATGGGAATGGAGTAAAGTACATATATGTAAAAATTAGCTCTGCCTAGGTGCACTGTTTTTTGTTTTTTAAAGATTTATTTATTCATGAGAGACACAGAGAGAGAGAAGCAGAGACACAGGCAGAGGGAGAAGCAGGCTCCATGCAGGGAGCTTGACAGCGGACTCAGTCCTGGGTCTCCAGGATCACACCCTGGGCTGAAGGCAGGCGCTAAACCGCTGAGCCACCAGGGCTGCCAGGTGCATTGTTTTATTGATAATTTGTTGAGATTCATTGGGAGCAATGGGCATTTGCAAGCAATTGTATATTTTTCTAATGATTACTATGGTCAGTCTTACAATTCAGGTTCTTTCCATAATTTTTTCCCACTGAGTCTTCTAACACTGAGGAAGAAGTGGTAGTGTATTGTATTCAACAACCAAACTTTAACTTTGCATATGAGACATAAAGTGCTAAATTTAATACAAACTGCTGATGTGAGCAGGAGAAGTGCCTTTTGCATGTTTTCTTAAAAGTCTTGATCATTGCTCTGAGCTTGAGGTACGGAGAACAGGAAATTCTGCAGCCAAGGAAAACCCTATCCATATGTAGCATCCTGCGGAAGGAGATAAAGCTCCATCAAAGGGTTTTGCCATCATACATATTGTTCATTTACAGTGAAACCTCAAAGAACATATTGTCTGTGTTTTCATGTGTCTTGGGTAAAAAGATTATTTGCATTTCTACAATTTAAAAGAGTAAATTTAAAAGTCACGATTTTTCCTTAAGTTTATAAAATCTCATTTTGTCATGTACAATGCTGATACATTTCTAAAAATCACTTTAAAGGCTCTTCAATTAATCTTTGGTCCCATTTAAAATCTTTGAATTACACTTCTATTTTTACTGCTTATGTATTTAGCTTTCTTAGTCTTTCCCTTGTCTCTTGTCCCAAAATCGTCCCAAAACATACTTCAGTAATATAAATCTAACACATATAATATCATAATATGTAAGTTATATGAATAATCTTAAACTCTCCTTAATTTTTTATACTATTTACAAACTGGGTATTTCCTTGTCAACTTAAAAATCCGAAGTCTAAATCAATTATCCATGCCAATTATTCTTTGAAACACTATAATCATTTCAAATACCAGGTACACGCAATTTAACAAAAAAATTTAAATACTATGAGTTATGCTTACATAATTATCATTAGACTTAGTTCTTCGTGGGTCTGGGGTTAAAACAAACATATCCATCAAGGAACCAATTACAGTATCCTACACTGATGTCATTTTTCTTTCCAACTGTTTTTTTCTGAGTATTTTGGGGAATGTTGTTCCAAGGAAGTGGGATTTCCATTCCAGGTGCAGTGGGGTGACCTTCTCAGAGGCTGACTGCACATAAACTAGAAAGACTGGCCTGGGTGTGAAATGAAAAAAATCAGACATTTGGCATAACTTTTCTCACCAATAAACTGCTATATTGAACCTTAAAAAATAAAAGAAGTGAAATTCATGTCACATAAAATTTACCATTTTAAAATTAAAAAAAGATCAGATGCATTTAGTACATTTACACATTTGTATTTACTTTACTTGATGTACTTATACTTTTCTACTTCCACTCTTGAACAACCATGTCTTTTATTTAGTTCTAAAACATTTCCATCACTAAAAATCAAGCCCTGTATTCACAAACAGCTATTCCCCATTACTTGCTACCCTTGGCCCCAGGTAACCACCATCTGCTCTTTATTTCTGTGCATTTACCTATTCTGGGTGTTTCATATAAGTAGAATCACATGCTATGTGAATTTTTGGTCTGTATTTTTTTTTCACTTAACATAATGTTTTTAAAGCTCCTCTATGTTGTAGCATGTGCCCATCCTTTTTTCTTTTAATGGTTGAATAATATCCTATTGTGTGAAGATACCACAATTTGTGTGTTAATCCCTCCATTAATAGGCATTTGGATTGTTTCTCCCTTTTGACTATTACGAATAATGCTGTAATGAATGTGCCTGTACATGTATTTGTGTGGATACCTGTTTTTATTTCCTTGGGGTATATACCTAGGAGCAGAATTGCAGGGTCATGTGGTGGTTCTATGTTTAGATCTCTTTAAAAGATTTTATTTATTTATTTATTTATTTATTTATTTATTTATTTAAAAGATTTTATTTATTTATTCTTGAGAGACACAGACAGAGAGAGACAGAGACATAGGCAGAGGGAGAGGGAGAAGCAGGCTCCCCGCAGGAAGCCGGGTATGGGACTTGATCCCAAGACCCCGGGGATCATGACCTGAGCCAAAAGCAGACCCTCAACCACTGAGCCACTCAAGTGCCCAAAGATTTTATTTACTTATTCATAAGAGACACACAGAGAGGCAGAGATATAGGCAGAGGGAGAAGTAGGCTCCCTGTGGGAAGCCCGATGCAGGACTTGATACCATAACGTTGGGATGACAACCTGAGCCAAAGGCATATGGTCAACCACTAAGCCACCCAGGTGCCCCTCTATGGTTTAGATTTTTGAACCACCAGACTTTTCCACGGCAGCTGAAGCATTTTACATCCCCACTAGTAACATACAAGTGTTTCAATTTCTCTGTATTTTCACCAGCACTTGCTAATGTCCATTTAAAAAATATATATAGCATCTTTGTGAATGAGAAGTGGTCTCATTGTGGTTTTGGTTTGCCTTTCAAATGATTAATGATGTTTGAGACCTTTTTTTTTTTGAAAGATTTTATATATTTATTTATTCATGAGAGGCAGAGATACAGGCAGAGGGAAAAGCAGGCTCCCAGGACTCAATCCCAGGACCCTGGGATCACAACTTGAGCTGAAGGCAGACGCTCAACCACTGAGCTACCCAGGTTCCCCAGTTGGAAACATTTTTATTAATGGCTTCTGCTACCACAGGCTCCAAGCTAATGCTCTATGTATGCTCTAGGTCCCCTGATTTCATGCTCATTCTTTACTAATTACTCTCAATTGTGTCCTTTGATTAAGTCCAATGATATGATGTGAACTTTCCTCTAAACCTCAATTCTCTTCCCACTTTTTGCTTCACAACCTATTTGGATTCAACCAATCTGTTTAATGTGGTTTTATACTCTGAATTCTTTGTGCATTCTTTCTATCTGGCAGAGCTGCTACTCTAAACAGATATTTGGATGACATCCTTCAGATTCTGCATGGCTCTGCTGTCTGTTTGGCTATGTGATCAATTTCTAAAGTCATTCTAATTATAATATTCTAAATATAATATTAAATACATTGGGAGGTAGGAAATTTTGGACTGTGATAAAATTATTTTTGGTAGAATCAGATTGCCATACTTTACAAAATAATCACGATTCATTTAGGAAATTTTCCTTTTGAATCCTAGGACCACAATTTAGGCTACAGTGTTTGAGCAATGGCAGTTTATCTAATTGCCTGGGTGGTAATGGGTGCCTTCTTGGGAAATTTCATTTTTGCAGTTCACCTTCAGGCTATGGTCATACCTAATTAAGAATGTCTTATGGAGAGAGAAATGCTAATGAGAACAGGAAGCATAGGCAATTGGTAAAGAAAATATGTGTAAGTGAGGATTTATAATGTGATGGCTAAGAGAAGGAGTGAGGTACAAAGAAAGTCAAAATTGGATCTGGGAGGTGATCAAAAATGAATTCAGAGGCCAACGATCATGGGCTCAGTGGTACTTTTCGTGCACTTTGCAGGGATACACGAAGACTGACAAGACACCTAAAGATCCATCCCAAATGCCACCATCTGTTTCCATGAAAGTCAGGGCCAGTGATAACTGTGACCCCAAATGAGAAACCAAATAGCAGAAGTGTTGGAAAATAATATGTGCTTTTGTGTCTAAATTTCAAGATTTCCAGCTCTTGAATAATACACTACAATAGAAATTCTAAATTGCCACTCAAATATAAAACAGCATTGTTTTTATTGTTCCCCTAATGAATTGTATATTGAAGACAGAAGAGAGGGGAGAGGGATCTCGGCTAACTCATGCTACAAGAAGAGTGTTGTGTAAGTCCAAGGCCACCCAGAGACTGGCAGTGGCCAGCAGTGACCAGCCCTGAAAACACTAAATAAAATCATCACCATAACAGGAGATCGCTTTTCTCTTCTCTTCTGCTTTGCCAGCTTCAAAACAACCGCTGTCTTAAAAGAGTCCCAAGTGTACTTTTGGGGACCCTGTATCCCCAGCCTCCTCTTGGCCCTAATGAGAGAGGAGGATGTGCTTGCCTTTGATGTACAGCTGTAGGTTTTTTTAATGAGGTAGGCAAGAGATCAGATTCCATTAGGACATCTCCTTTTAAGCCTTGATTATTCAGCAGCCCTGTTGAAATTAGCTGTTCATTTATCCATGAGCAGCTGCATGCAGGGTTGGACGATTTTGCTTGTAGTGTCAAACTGAGTGGGTCTGGGCTAAAGCACTCCTGAATATTTATTTACTTTAATTATTCCTCTGTGCTGATTTTTTCTTATTCTAAGCAATAACAACTAGATCCTGAAACTAGAATTTCACCATAAAAATGACCAAGAAATTTGATCTGGATTGTAAACTACAGCTCAGTTCTAATACGAAGCAAATCCTTTCTGTCCCTTACGCCTGCTTCTCTTCCACGCGACATTAATGCCTATTTTGGCACATCATGTCACAGCTGCAAAGCAGGGCTGGTCCCTTCTGTTTGCCTGTTCTTATGAGCTCCCTGCAGGGCTGCCAGAATAGTCATATTTATGACTGTCAGGCCCTGGCTGGAGTGGCTTTTTTCAGAATAGGGACCAAGTTTTGCTCGCTGTCCTGGGAAGGTGTGTGGAGCTCCAGGAGGCTTTGCTGGAGGGTCAAAGAAGGAATGAAGGATGACCCTGAGACAGGGCAGAGATTTAGTGCCAAGTTGGAAAATTGGCAGGGCTAGAAGAGATACACACACACACACACACACACACACAGAGAAGTGGCATTCTGATCAACAGAATTATTGTCATGCATCAAGGGCAATGGGCCACCAGGAACAAATGTTTCTTACTCTTGAATACTTACTGATCAAGATTAATAAATTTTTTTATGTATGTGCTTTTGATTTCTAAGACCTTTGTGTTACTGGTTTAACAGTTGCACCATCCTGTGTTCTTCTCCCTACGTTGGCAGCTGCTTGAATTATTTTACTACAGTTGTCATAAGTGCAGCTTGTCCCAAATATGGAAAAATACTCAGGGACCTTCAAGCTCCTTGGGAGTTGACCCTCATAGTTTTTATACTTGAGATAAAGTGGGCTAAACACTCGTTGGCTCAGCAGGAGCTGGCTCTGCCATTTCTTCTCCAGCCTTTTCAAACCATGTTGGAATTTTTCCATACTTCTCACATCTTCTGATGGGCTTCATGGTTGTATTTATTATTCTTAGGACCACTACATTGTTTGGATTGTTAGTAGGTCTCTTTCAGCACTTCCACTGGTTTTTTTTTATTGATCCTCCATGTGTTTTCTGAATTGGGCACCAGCTTCACCAGCCTCTACATTGTTTTATGTTTGCTTGGAACCATTTGGGGCTAAGTACCATGGAAGTTGATGACAGGAGCAACTGACATTTTATAATACTCCATTACTCAGAAGAATGCTTTGTAACTGATGTTGGCAAGTTCTTTAAAAATGCAGTGTCCTCAGCAATGTTGAGTGCTAATATTGAGAAAGATGAGTTTGACATTTTTGTTAAACAATAGTAGTATGAAGGAAAATGGACTGTTTTATATGCCTCTAAAATGCAAAGCCCAATTGTGAGATATTTAGTTTGAAGTCTGAGCCCATCATTATCCTTCACATGACTTTTGGAAATTGTGAAATTTCCACAAATTGGAAATTATGTTGCTTTTGTGCCTATCTCCGTATCTCTGGGCTGCTTACTCTCCTTGGGACGTCTGTGCCTTCTCTGTTTTAGATATCCTTTTTTTTCTAACATTTCATTTGTTTATTTATTCATGAGAGACACAGAGAAAGGCAGAGACACAGGCAGAGGGAGAAGCAGGCTCCTTGCTGGGAGCTTGATGTGGGACTTGATTCCAGAGCACTAGGATCACAATCTGAGCCAAAGGCAGATGCTCAACCACTGAGCCACCCTGGTGCCCCAGTAGATATCCTTTTAATGAATCTCCACTTAGTACCTTGTGGGTGAACTGAGGAACTGTCGCTAAATTCTTTCTGTAAAATACACAGGGTCAGTCTCATGGCATGCTAGACTCTTGCAGTTGACAGACTGTTTTTCACACACTTCTGCTTCTACTGGTTGAGTGGTTTGCTTACTGAGAATAAGATGTATTTGCTTCAAACTTGCTTATGCTTGATTACTTATTACTGTAACACTGTAATATAATTAAACATTAAATAAGTAAAAAAAAACATGAGTCCCAAAAGAAAGAGGGTTATTATTATGAAAATCTAATCAAATGCTTGGAAAAGAACAAAGATGAGCTGCTTCAGACAAATTGCTATCAAATTAGGTGTGGGCAAGAGAAATAAGACAAGCAAAGTAGTAAAAATTAAGAAGTCTTCTTTACTTAGATTGCTTTGCAACTCTCTTCATATTCTTGCTCCCATTTGAAGAAACAAATTGGAAATTGTGTTGTTAATGCATTGTAGGTATAATTTATGCAGGGGAAAAAAATGTCAAGGGAAATCCCATTGGAAGACCTATATTTAGAAGGAAAACTTCACCCTATAATCAAGTCAATGAGTAAACAAATACCCAATATATGTTTACATTAAATTAAGTGTGGAAGGCAAAAGACTATTTTTATGTGATTTCCTGCACTGATCAATTGGCCATCTACCTGAACCAGGTTTTTTTTTTTTTTTTTTTTTTTTTGGATAAAAAATATATTGTTTGCTGTTTTGCAATCTGCAAACATTTAAGAAGCCTGCGCCGAGCCAGACAGCTTCTGGAGATAATGCGGGCCCGAAGCAGGGTTCCCGCTGTGACTCAGAGGACACCCGTCGTAACGTGCCCACCCTCCGTTTGCCGGAGGGGCAGCTGTCGACCAAGAATTTTGTGGTGGAAAGTTCTGAGCCGAGGAGGGGACAGTTTCTGGTGAGGTCATGGGGAGGGAATGCCTTCCTCAGCAGAGGTGGGAGCCTGGGACAGAGGCCAGGAGTGTGGTCTGGGATGCTCGGGCCCTCAGACACAGGAAAAGGAGTCCTGCCCTTGCCCTGGCACATATTTCCTGCACTGATCAATTGGCCATCTACCTGAACCAATAGCCACTAAGAGGTTTCCTAGTGTACAGATCCTTTAACATACTTCCTGTGTGCCGTATCCTTCTGAAAGCTTCCTCTGACTCTCCTCTCAAGTCTGGATTAAAAATATCATCTTAGTTCCTACCTGTTTGCCCATCACAACATTTTATTACTTCATAACTGGTTTGCTTGTTTATCTCCTCCACTGGACTGTGAGCTTCTTGAGGGCAGTGACCTCATTTCTAATGTCTCCATATTTGTACTTAATATTATTAAAATATTCTCATTTTAATATTCTCCTGAAACACTGCATGACCTCTATGTGGATGCACAAATGTTTGTTGAATGAATGTTGAAATCTACACTTCATTACAGGTGTTTATGAAATAACTGAGATAAAAAACCAAGGTATTACTTTATGAAAAAATTTTGTGGGTAGAAGAGGATTGTTTCTCTGGGATTTAAGATATGTAATGTAATGAGCATGAAGAGAAACTACTACATGGAGATCACAGAACAATTTGAATATATTTTACTGTTAGTGTGCATTGTCTTGACACATCTTCACTTAACTACAAGATATTTTTGTATTTTTCACCCTGTGTAATCAATCCTCCTCTTTTTGCTCTTCATGTGCTGTATTGTTTCCAGCACTAACTTGTGGAGCAGAGCTGGTGCCACCCCATATCATGTGAGAAAAACTCAAAGAATATGTATCTTTCCATTCAGAAGGAAGGATTTATTTATTCTCCTTCTCTCTTCTCCAACTTCAAATCAACATATGCTTCTAGTCTGGGAATCTAGGGGAGTTCTCAAGGCCATGTATCTGTTTCCTTTAATAGACTTGTAGCATAATTAAGCTAAGCATTAGCTTCCTTTTTGTCCTTTACATTCATTGATTCCTTGGTCTTAACTCTTTAATCAAATGTCTTGCTTTAATTTCCCCTTGCCCTGTGGCATTTGGCTTATGTCTAGCCACAAAAAGTTCCATTTTTGTATAAATTTTAAAAAGTGGCCCACCAGAGGAAATAGTTCATCCAAAGTGAGCATTACAGTTTGAACATTTCAGAGCTTGGAACCTAGGAGTCTGCAGTAGGAATCAGTCACAGACACAAATGACACCAGCACAGTTTAACAGAAAAATTATAAAATGAGTCTATGTATGTAAGCGACAGCTTAATGTGTGCTTTCAAAGCATAGAAATGTAGAATGGATCTCATTCTACTCATTTGTCACAGGCATGCCCCTTCCCCTGAAGTCCCCTAGAAGCAACTGCAAGTTAAAAAACACAGAGAACCTAAGAAATAAAACTCTCTTTATTGCAAATGACACGGTTATCTACATTACAAATCCCAAAGCATTCGCAGAAACAGCTATGAAAACTAATAGGAAAGTTTATCACATTCATAGGATACAAGGAAATCAATTGTATTTCTGTACACTCGCAACAAATAATGGACAATTGAAACTGTAAATATTTACAATAGCATCAAAATCATGAAATACTTAGGAATAAATTTAACAAAATATGTGCAAGTTTCACATGCCAAAGAATATAAAACATTGATAAGCAAAGTCTGAAAAGATTAAATCAGTGGAAAGATATACCATGTTTATGGACTATAAGACTAAATATTATGATAATCTCAGTTCTTCCCAAATTGATCTATATATTTAGTATAATCTCAGTTAAAATCTCAGCAAGTTTTTTGGGAAAAAAATCACCATGTTGATTCTAAAATGTGTATGTAAAAGCAAAAGATTTAGCATAACCAAAATAATTTTGAGGAAGAACAAAGCTGGATGACTCATACCAATAGATTTTACAGCCTGTGAAAGACTTAAGACTTACTACAAAGGCAAGACAAATAAAATATTATGGTATTAATGAAAGGATAAATATATAGGCACAGGGTGCAGAATAGAAAGTTCAGAAATAGACTCACATAGTCTGTTGATTTCCCACAAAGCTACCCAGGTAATTCAGTGTATAAAAACAGTCTTTTTCAACAAATGAAGCTGAAACAATTGAACATCCTTAGGCCAGAAAACCCAAAAGCCAAAACAACAACACAAACAATAACAAAAAGCTTACCCTTACCTAGCAACACATGCAAAAATAGATCATAGATCTAAATGTAAAGGTAAAAACTAAAAAAATGTCTAGAAGAAAACAAAGTATTTGGGGCGTTGGCTTGGGCAAAGGTTTTTTTTAGCTAGGACATAAAAACACAAACCACAAAAGGAAAAAAATGAATGAATATGACATGAAACCTCAAGTTTTTACTTCTCTGGAAGACACTGTTAAGGAAATAAAAAAAGAAGTTACAAACAGGGAGGGATCCCTGGGTGGCGCAGCGGTTTGGCGCCTGCCTTTGGCCCAGGGCGCGATCCTGGAGACCCGGGATCGAATCCCACGTCGGGCTCCCGGTGCATGGAGCCTGCTTCTCCCTCTGCCTGTGTCTCTGCCTCTCTCTCTATCTCTCTGTGACTATCATAAATAAATAAAAATTAAAAAAAAATTAAAAAAAAGAAGTTACAAACAGGGAGAAAACACTCACAAGACATATACTTAATAAAGGATAAAAAAATTCGTACATCTTAAAAAAAAATTCGTACATCTTGATCACTAAGAAAACCCACAACCAATAAAAACTGGATAGAAGATTTGAACAGATGCTCCACTAAAGAAAATGTATGAGTGGCAAATAAGCACATGAAAAGAGGTTTGACACCATAAGCCATTAGGGAAATGAAAATTAAAACCACAGTGAGCTATCACTGCACATCTATTAGAATGGCTAAAATAAAAAGTATTGACAACACCAAGTGCTAACACAGTGTAGAACAACCAAAATTCACGTGCATTGCTGGTGGGAATGTAAATACAGGCACTTTAGAAAACAAATGACAGCTCCTATCAAGCAAGATATATACTTAACACATGTATTAATTTCCTAGGACTGCTGTAATAAAGAATCACTAACTGAGTGGCTTAAAGCAATAGAAATTTATGGTCTCACACTTCCGGCAGCTGGAAGGGTGAAATCAGGGGGTCAGTAAAGCCGAGATCCCCTGAAATTTATAGGGGAGTATACTTCCTTGCATCTTCTAGCTATGGGTGCTTGCTGGCAATCCTTGGCATTCTTTGGCTTATAGATGCATCGCTCCAATCTCTGCTTCCATTGCAGTATTTCCTCTCTGTGTCTCTGTTTATATGTCTCCTCTACTCTTATAAGGACACTAGTCCTTAGATTCAGGGCCATTCAAATCCAATATGAGCTCATCTTAATTAGATCTGCAGTGACTTTGTTTCCAAATAAGGTCACATCCTGAAGTAAAGGGGATCAGGATTTCAACATTCTCTTGAGGGGACATATTTCAACTCAGAATACCATTCAACCCAACAATTCCATCTTTAGGTATTTTTTAAAAAGATTTATTTATTTATTTTAGAGGGAGAGTATGTGTGCATAAACAAGCAGGGGAGATGGGAAGAGGGAGAGAATCCTGAAGCCAACTCCTGCTGAGTGCAGAGTCCAATGTGGGGCTCAATCTGAGGACCCTGAAATCATGACTTGAGCTGAAATCAAGAGTTCCTTAACCAAGTACACCATTCTGGCACCCCTCCATCCTTAGGTATTTACACAAGATAAATGAAAACAATGTCCTCACAAAGACCTGTATGAGATGTTTATAGCAGCTTTATTTTTCCAAAATAGGAAACAACCCAAACCTTCATCAATTGTGAATGAATAAATGTGGTACATCGATCTGGTGGAATGCCCCTTGGCAATAAAAGGGCCAAATTCCTGATACATCCCAGAGCATGGGTGGTTCTCAAAGCACGATGTTAAGTGAAAGAAGCTGCCCAGAGAAGACTGCAAACTACCATTTATTCAACATTCTGGAAAAAACATCACTATAAGGCAAAAAGCAGAGGAACCAGATGTGGGGAAAGCGTACTGATCCCAAAGCAGCAAAAGGTGACTTTCTCAGGTGATGAAAATACTCTCCATCAAAATTGTGGTGGTAGTTATATAACTGCATACATCTATCAAAAGAGTAATTTTTAGGACAGCCCAGGTGGCTCAGCGGTTTAGCGCCACTTTTGGCCCAGGGTGTGATCCTGGAGACCCCGGATCGAGTTCCACATCAGGCTCCCTGCCTTCTTCTCCCTCTGCCTGTCTCTGCTTCTCTCTCTTTCTCTATCTCTCTCATGAATAAATAAATAAAATCTTTTTTAAAAAAAGGTAATCTTTACTGTATGTAAATTATACCTCAATAAAACTGATTTTCACAAATATTCTCAGGTACTACATTTGAAAATCAAAAGTACTTAAAAAAATAGGACCCAAGATTCTTCGAGATCTCACTGTAGGTGAACTGTCTATAAACTTTTCTAATTCAAGGAATTAAGTTTTCTAACAAAGATTGTTATACATATTAGGATTAACCGACAAACATCAGTATTGCTTCCCACCACTGGAGATCAAGAAAGGAAATCTCCAAAGAGCCAGGGTCTGTCCTTTGGGGGAAATGGCCCTCAGATCATTTCAGGGAGCAGCCCTTAAGAAAATCAGATTTGGAAAGCCGTCATGTTGAACAGCAGTGAGGCTGCCAGCCTCAGCTCCTGTGTGCACCTTGGGCTCTTTCCTCAGCATCTCCCTGAATGTTCGTGACTTAGTTCTCCCGACAGCCCTTCCCAGGACCTGGCTGTGTTCTGCTCTCCCTTACCAGGACAACCTTCTTTTGGTTTTCACCTGTCTTGCTCTGGGCTTATTGTTCTGCTTTGGTCTGCACTCAAATATAGATAAATGACTTCATGTTTCCTACCAAATGTGAAATTGTGATATGTTAAGCTTCACATGATAGAACATACAATTTCATGTTAACTCATATTTGATGTACAACAGTTTTTCTTTAAGTCTGTGTCTCCTGTAGTGCGTGACTCCTTTTCTGAACAAGACCGGAGTCCTCTCTCTCATTTTTTCTTTCAAGATTAAGAGTCCAGTGTCTTTCCCAGGGATCAAAACCAGAGGGCCCCACCTTCAGGTGCAACTGCCCCCTCTTTACAGATATGCTTCTCTTAATTTGCAGCAACTGCTTAAAAGGAAAATAAGAAGGGGCACCTGGGTGGTGATGTTGGTTAAGCATCCGACTCGGGTTCAGTTCAGGTCATGATCTTGGGGTGGTGAGCTTGAGTCCTGGGTGGGGCTCCATGCTCCTCTGCTTAGGACTCTGGCTCCCTCTGGCCCCTCTCTCACCCCCATCCCCCATGCTCTCTCTCTCTCTCTCTCTCAAATAAATAAATAAATAAATAAATCTTAAAAAAGAAAAAAGAACATAACAAGAATCACACACATGTCTCAACAGGAAGGTTTGTTTCCTGAGGCTTTAATTTACAGTGAAAACAGGGATTGACCTTCAAAAAAAAATCTTAAAATATCCCATGTCTCTCTCCCTGCCAATTTCCTTTTCCTCCCCGCCTCTCCATTTCCTCTTCTTCCCTCCCACCCTACTTGAGTCCCAGTCTGCTCTTCCCTCTTCTCACTCCCTTTTCTCTGTCCTTCTCTCACTTCTCCCTCCTGCTCCCATCTGCCCACCTGACCATCTTCTGTCAATTTTATATTTTGTATTTTCCCCACTCTCTTTGACTGTGATGAGGGACTCACGTGTATTTTTCATTAAGGCTGTTTTATTTAATAAAGCTTGGTGTTCTCCGAGAAGCCTTGCAAAAGATCTCCACAAACTTGCCCACAGTATACTCACTGGGGCCTTCCACTTTTCTATGCCAGGCAGATGTAGGGAGGAACAATACCCTATATAGGGTTCTTGGGGTGGTTCCAGCTCATGCATATTCATATTTCCCACCTCATTAGTAGTCCCCCGGGCTTACTCTCTGTCATCAGGAGAGCGTGAAGAATTGTAGAAATCTCAATTAAGATAATGCCCCTTGTCTTTTCATTGGCCTTGATAGTTTTTGAAATACGAGTTTCCAATTGCTCCAGAGAACTGCTAACCAGATTCTTTTCCTATATATAAAAGCGAGTCTTAAGAACAGTTATTTCTGCAAATGTGCAATGTGTCCTAAGTTCAGCTTTATCAAAATTCCCAATAAAGACACCCAGTTCTGCATTCCACAAGCAGATTGAAATCATTTTTTTAAAAAAATAATGTTTCCAAGGACCTTTGCATAACACAGCAGGGAAATACCTAATATCTTAGAAAGATTTAAAACAATGACTATAAAAATGCTTAAGAGGGTTACCTGGTTGGCTCAGTTGGTTAAGCATCTGACTCTTGATTTTGGCTCAGGTTGTGATCTCAGAGTTGTGAGATTGAGTGCCCCATTGGACTCTACGCTCAGCACAGAATCTGTTTAAGATTTTTTTTTCCCCCTGGGGATCCTTGGGTGGCTCTGCAGTTTGGTGCCTGCCTTCAGCCTAGGAAATGGTCCTGGAGTCCAGGGATCGAGTCCCGCATCAGGTTCCCTGCATGGAGCCTGCTTCTCCCTCTGCCTATGTCTCTGCCTCTCTCTCTCTCTCTCTTTGTGTGTCTCTCATGAATAAATAAATAAAATCTTTAAAAAAAAGATTTTTTTCTTTCCCTCTGCTCCTCCCCCCTCCTGCACTCCCCCTGCACTCTCTCTAAAAAAAACAAAAACTAAAAATAAATTAAAAAATGAAAATATTTGAAGAGATAAGCTGTTAAGCTAAGTTTTTTGTGTGATTGTTTCATATAATTGGGAGGTGATATAATAATACTTTAAGTAATTTTATCATAGTGATTTTTAATATAATTCAACAAATATCTATAACTTCTCTTATGGAGCTAAGCCCCAAGAGGATGAAAATGCTGCCTGCCCCCAAGATCTACAAGGGAATTAGGGAAAAAAGATATGCACAAAAAATGGTAATGTATGACAGATAATAAGTTTGTTAGCTTCTTGAGTGTAGATACTGTGCCTTCCATTTATTTCGTTTAACCTATTCTCCTTCCAAATCTAGCTCAGTCCTTGATGCACAGAGATACTTAATAATTGTGTTAGAAAAACTAAGTGTTATAAGAAGGAAAAAATGCAAACAATGCAGATTACAAAAGTTAGGGAAGGTCTCACATAAGCAAGACTTGAGCTAAAACTTAATATATTGGTAAAATTTGGATCTGTTAAAAGAGAGAAACAGCATTCCTATCAGAGAAAAGAACATGGATGAGATTCAGAGGTGGGAGCTAGTGTGTTGAGCAGGTGCAAGGAAAATTGGCTGGAGCAGAGCATTCCCTCAAGGTTTAATGTTTAGAAGGCCAATAAAGATAATCACTAATCCTCTCAATACAGGATCATTCCCATCAGCTTAGAAAGAGCATACCAAGAATTACACACAGACCTCAATATGCCATTAATTTCATCCATTTTTAAAAAGATTTTTATTTATTTATTTGAGAGAGAAAGAGAGTGCAAAGCAGACTCCCTGCTGAGCAAAGCCTCATGCAGGGCTTGATCCCAGGACCCTGAGATCATGACCTGAGCCAAAAGCAGATGGTTTACCATCTGAGCCACCCAGGCACCCCTAATTTCTTCCATTTTATTTTTTAAGATTTTATTTATTTATTTATTCATGAAAGACACAGAGGAGAGAGAGGCAGAGACACAGGCAGAGGAAGAAGCAGGCTCCATGCAGGAAGCCTGATGTGGGACTCGATCCCAGGATTCCAGGATCACACCCTGGGTCAAAGGCAGGCACTAAACCGCTGAGCCACCCAGGGATTCCCAATTTCTTCTATTTTTAAAAACAAAACCAAACAGAACCTTTCTTGGCTCCATATTCCCCTCCCTAAAAAACACTGCCTATACCAGCTGCCTCTAATTCCTATCCTTGACTCTCTCTTGGAATCCCTCCAGTAAGGCTTCCATGCCCACAGCTCCACCAGTGATGCTTGGGTGGATAAATCTACTAGTCAAGTCCCAGCCCCCACCTCCCTGGGCCTGGATCTGCCAGCAGTGTTTGAGACAGGTGAGCATTCTCTCCTCCTCAAATCACTGGCCTCACCTGTCCACCAGGACCCATACTATCCTGTTTTTCATTTTTTCATTGGCCATTCCTCCTCAGTTTCTTGTGTCCACGCATCTCCCTGACCCCAAAATGTTGGGGTGGCCCAGGGACCAGAACTCAGTCATTTACTAGGTGATATATGAAATCTCATGTTCAGTATCATATGCCCGCTGATGATTTTTAAGTTTATAGCTCTGGCCTGGCCCATCACTCTTAGCTATAATCTCATATCCAACTACTTGTTGGTATCTTTAGATCATTCAGGGTATCTCAGATTTGGCATACCCCAAAATGAACTCCTGATATTCTCTCCCAAAGTAGTTTCTCTCATAGTCTCCCCTTCTTAAAGAAAGGGAATTCCATCCTTTCATGTCTTCATGCCAAAATTTGGGTGTCACCCATGACTCTTTCCCCCCTCTTCTTCCACATATAATCCATTAACAAATCCCGTTGACTCTACCTTCAAAGTATCTATAATGTGGCTATTTCCCATTACTGGTTCAAAGCACCACCTTCTCTCTCTTGGATTAATACAAAAGCCTTCTTTCTTCTTTCTTTTCTTTCTTCTTTCTTCTTCTTCTTCCTTCAGATTTATTTATTTATTTGAGAGAGAGAGAGTGCACATGTGCATGGGGGCGGGGGCAGAGAGAGGGAATTGCCAAGCCGACTCCCTGCTGATTGCAGAGCTAGATGCAGGGCTCCATCTCAGGACCCATGCAATCACAACCTGAGCCAAAACTGAGAGTTGGATGCCCAACTGACTGAGCCACCTAGGCGCCTTGAAAGCCTTCTAAGTGCTCTTCCACATTTGCTCTCCTGCAGTCTGTTTTCAACCCAGCAGCTTGGTGATCCCTTTAAAATGTGCATCAAACCAGATCTCTCTTCTGCTCTGAACCTCCCAGTGGCTTCCCAGCTTACTCAGAGAAAAAGCCAGCCTTTCTCTGCAATAGCCTACAGGGCCTTATATCCTCTGTTCCTCTATCCATCCCACCTCCACTTGCCTCTCTGACCTCATCATCTATCATCCCTCCTTACTCAAGCTCTCAGAGCCACACTGGCCTCCTGCTGTGCCTGGAATCTGCCATGCGTGCCAGCCTCAAGACCTCTGCATTTGTTATTCTAGTTGCCTAGAGAGTTTGTCCTCCAAATGCCTGCAGGAGGAACTCCCTCATGTCCTTCAGGTGTTTGCCTAAATGTCACTGTCCCAGAGAAACCTTCCCTTGCTATTCTGTTTAAAATCACAAATTCCCACCATGACTTTCTAGCCCCTTCTCAGCTTTATTATGTTTTTCTATAGCATAGCAATAATGAATGCTATCAGTATACTATATGCTTTTCTATTTTTCTTTTTTCTTCCTTCATTCCTTCTACCGCCTGTTTGATTCCTTCTTTTAGAATATACATATCATAATGGGAGGGATTTTTTAATGTTTTGTTTACTATTGTATTCTCAGGGAGTAGAACAGTTCCTGGAACAAAGAATGTGCTTGAGAAATATTTGTTAAATAAATGAATAAACCTGCACCTTACTAGTGAGAAAACGGAGTCTTAGAGAAATGAATAATTTAGCCAAAGTCACTCAGCTGGTAAGCAGGGGATCTAAGACGCATAATCACATCTGTTGGACTGTGAACTGAACCACTGTAATATTTGGCTCTCTGTAAGCAAAGTAAGCATCTTTATCTTATACAAGCTATGCCACTCTTCAAAGCATTTTGTATTTTGTCATTTGATGACTTCTCTATGACAGTGAAACATTTGATTTTTTTCCCATCGTTGGGAGTTCAAACTTGCTCAAAAGTAAATAAGGACAATAAAAGAAAATATGAATTCTAAAACCACATGATTACTAAAAATTAGTAATTTTTTACTAAAATTACTAAAAATTTTACTTTGTGATTCAGTTCTATTTTGATAAGATAGGAAAAATCAGGAACTAAATTAATCATCCAAAGTAGTACAGTAGATCAGAAAAAACTCATAAAAGAAGAAATATTGTAAGTGAATATTGCAGTGAATGTGGAATACATATATCTCTTCAAGGTACTGATTTCATTTCCTTTGCATATATACTCAGAAGAGAGATTGCTGAATCATAAGGAAGCTCTATTTTTAAGAAAACTATTTCTTAAAGAAAGAAGTAACTGAATTTTAAGAAAAGAAAAGCCAATGCTCTGAATTAGAGGGTGAAAGCATTGTATAATTTGTTACACTGGATTAGCCTGGTAGATGTGGCCTACTGGAGGAGCTATGGCTTGGACAGTAGTGTTTACTGTGTTTACTGTGTGGGGCAAATGGAAGGAGAAGAGTATCTTGGGTGTCCACTCAATGAGTATTAAGTATCTGTGGTCCGGGCAGAATTTGATAGAAATGAAGAAGAAAATGGGAAATTGAGAGAAATAATAGGGAAAGTAATGGCTTGGTTTTGTGAGCTAAGTGGATGTGGGGCCTGAGAGGAAATGAAGATTTTCCTAATGTCTGTGGGTTCAAGACCATCAAGCGTCCTTTTTGTAAGGTGGCAGGCATATGGTAAGTGGGGAAGTTAGGAGTGAAAACAGTTCTGCTTTTCTTTTTTTTTTTTTAATTTTTATTTATTTATGATAGTCACAGAGAAAGAGAGAGAGAGAGAGAGAGAGGGGCAGAGACACAGGCAGAGGGAGAGGCAGAGGGAGAAGCAGGCTCCATGCACCGGGAGCCCGACGTGGGATTCAATCCCAGATCTCCAGGATCGCGCCCAGGGCCAAAGGCAGGCGCCAAACCGCTGCGCCACCCAGGGATCCCAGTTCTGCTTTTCATTAGTCCCACTGATGAACTTTCTCTCAAAGAGATTAAGAAGATCTCTAACTGAGCTAAGAATTGTCATTAGCAAATAATTCTTAAAATCAATTTCCATATGGGGCTCCTGGGTGGCTCAGTTGGTTAAGTGTCTGCCTTTGGCTCAGATCGTGATTCCAGAGTCCTAGGATGGAGCCCCACATCAGGCTCCCTGCTCAACACGGAGTCTGCTTCTCTTTCTGCCCCTCATCCTGCTCATGCTGTCTCACTCTCGCTCTCTCAAATAAATAAATAAAATCTTCTAAAAAATAAGTAAATAAAACCAATTTCCTTAGTCCTAGATTCCTCCCATTCCATAAGAAAATTCCAATTGCTCATCCAATTCATTGAGAATTTATGGGACTCTCCAGATTTCCTATTTAATCCTCAGTTGGTTGTATTTTTGTTGGAATGTTTCCATTTCGTCTAAATTTTCAAATAAAGTCGCTCATAGTGTTTCTGTATTCACTTTTTATTCAGCATTTTCATTCCTAATATTTTTTTACTTGTTTTCTGTGTGTCTTTGTCCTACATCATTTTGGATAGAGATTTGTCAATTGTATTGGTCTTGCAAAGAAAAAATTTCTTATATTTATTTGTTCAACTCTTTCTTCTTTTTCTTTCTTTTCTTCTTTTTCTTTTCTTTCTTCTCTTTCTTCTTTCTTTCTTTCTTTCTTTCTTTCTTTCTTTCTTTCTTTCCTTCTTTCTTTCTCTTTCCTTTTCTCCCTTTTAAGTGGTTGTTTATGCTGTGATGTGGATGATAGCAGATGGCACAAGCAGTTGTTCTAGAGAGAAATGACCTGGGGAAAGCAAGTGCGTGTCAAAGTACTGTTTCTTGCCATGTGTCTCAGCTGTTAACTTGCAAAAGGGTGGTCATTAGGGAAAGCTGGAACTAGGACAGGGCAGGTTGTCCTGAGCAAGGAGGGTGCTGTCTGAGAGGTGAACAAGGCAGAATTACAAAACACTTCCAGAAATTGCCTTCAGTTGCCTGAGAAGGACTCTGTCCTGTTATTCACTCCGCCTTTTTCCTTCTAAAGTTTAACTCTATCAACATAATCCAGCAAAAGCTAACATTAGTTAGAATTTTAATTCATGTTAAATTGCAGTGGGACAACTAAAAGAATGTTATCACCCAAAGAGCATTTTTTAAAGCCCAGTAATTCTTAGCATTTCTAATGTGTGAGTGATACCATTCTCTAAGCAGAGTTAATAAGCAAACCTTCTCTGGCAAGATTTAACATTAGTAGCAGTTTGGACTTTAGTTGTAAGCTCAAAGTGGATAGAGCAGTCTCCTATCTAGCAAAGCCTGGACAGCAGCAGAAATACCATTAATGCTAAAATTTCCATATAGGAGAAACGTGATGTCCGTCTCTATGTACATAAAAGTGCCATAAGTTTCTCCAAGTTTTTATTTAAATTCTAGTTAGTTAACATTTAGTGTAATATTAGTTTCAGGTGTAGAATTTAGTGATTCAACGCTTAACATACAACAGCCGGTGCTCATAACACTAAGTGCACTCCTTAATCCCCATGGCATATTTAACCCATCCCCTTGCCCACCTCCCTTCTGGTTACCACCAGTTTACAGAAGATATAGACAGATATAGATATGGATATAAATCACTATAAAACCACTAACCATTAAATCTAGAAGAAACAGCCTTCAGTGAGTTGAATATCTTGTCCAAAGTCACAAAGTGAGTTGGTAGTGGAGCCATGATCAAAATCTCTTCTGTCCTAGTTGAGTCTTTATTCCATTACTTCACAAACTTATGTTACTGCATTGCTTAAAAGGTAGATTAGAATATATAAGTGACATTCCACTCATTATTACCAATGCAAGCATTAAAGGAATACTTTCTGCTGACAGAAATGTATGTATATGAAAAGCATTTCAGAAAGAAGAAAAGAAAGTTGGAGAGAAATGTAGATTGTTCTCAATGAATTGGCCATTTGTTTTACACATTAGTTATTTGAATTAGTAAACATATAGGAATTATCTTTATTGTGCTCAAATATGAGATGGTTTGTTTACTCATTAATATCTATTAAGATATCATAATATATTAATATTATATTAATATATATATAATATTTTTGACAGGATGAGGGTTTGAGGGTTTTTCTCTCTCTCTTTGCTTTTTAGAGATTTTTTGTTTTAAAATACAGGAAGACCTCTCAGGAAATCCTCTTTTCTGGTGCTGGATTCATGTGAGGAAAAAGACATAAAACTCAGATCTTCACATCATTCAGGAGTTGTTTATGTGGCTAACAGCTGTTTCTCTTGATTCTTAGGTAATATTTTTTAAAAGATTATATTTATTTATTTGAGAGAGAGAGGATGAACAAGCAGGGGGAGGGGGAGAGGGAGAAGCCTGAGATGGGGCTGGACCCAGGACCCCAGGATCAGGACCTGAGCTGAAGGCAGATGCTTAACCGACTGAGCCACCAGGTGCCCCTCTTAGGTTATATTTAGTTAGATTTTAATCACTATTTTATAAAGTCCCTCTGATTTTAAAATTATCAATAGCAAAGAGCAAATGTTTTGTAAAAACTAAATTAAACGTTTTAGGCAACACATTGATTAGAAAATTTGAAGTTAAACTCTTAAACTCCTTAGAAAGGGCAGGGGTTTAGTTACACTACAAATTATAGCTTTGTTGTAGAGTTTGCAAAATGCTTTGTAGCAGATTCACTACTAAAGGGGATAAAATTCATTTTTATTATTGGTCCTATTAGCATATTTAATGAAGTGGCTCCACTCTTGTTCACAAATGCTCATGCAAAGAGGCTATTTTGATGTAAGACCTCATGATGTTGTTTACAGCACATTCATTTTGACTTGGGTCTTTCATCTGATCCTTCCTAGAACCTACTAATTTTAAAAGGTACATACATCTAGCTATGCTGTGAAGTGATTTTGCAGAGGTAAGGAAGGTCTCAAGCCCATTGACCTTAAGATAGGGAGGTGATCTGGGTCAGGCTGGCCTAATCACAACTAGCACTGTAAAAGAGTCTAGGAGCAGAGATGGAGGGAGATAGAGGTTAAGGGAGGCAGAGATAGGAAGTATGAGAAGGATTTGATGTGTCTTTGCCAACTTGATAATGGAAAGAGCCCCATGGTAAGGCACATGGACAGCCTTTAAAATCTGAGAGTGGATCTTAGTTGACAGCCAGAAAGGAAACAACAAGGAAACCTTAACCTTGGTCATACAGACTGGACAAACTGGACAAACGAGGAACTGCATTCTGCCAAGAGGACCTTTGCAGTCCAGATGAGATGAGCCATGGGCTCTGCCAAGTTCTTGATTTTGGCATGGGGGGGGGCGGACCTTGAGCAGAGAACCCAGCCAGGCCATCCCTGAAGAAAGTGAAGATGAGTTGATCTATGGGTACTGTCTGAAGTTGCGAAGTCTGTAGTAGTTGGTTATGTGGCAAGAGAAAACTAATACACTGGTGTGGAATTTGGTTAAGCTTAGCTTGTTTAGAGACCTTAACGCTATTTTTACCTCTAGTCTCATTCTTACTTGAAAGCAAAAACAAATAAACAGAAATCAAGTATTTACTCTGATCTATCAATTCAGGACATGAAGCCAGTACCAATTTATGGAACCTGTTATTATGAGCTTTATGTTCAGTTGCAGGTGGCTTTTGACTTGTTTATAAATCAGAATGATATCCCTTGAGACTACCATTCTCAGTTGTCACAGTTACCCTCCACTCTGGTTCCTCAACTCCAACTTGGGGGAAGATTCTTTGCAGGGATGATGGCCACAATTCCTCCTATCCTTGGATCTGGGTGCTCAGGTCCCTATGTAATGTGACCACTGCTTTTACCATCAAGGGGTGTTGGCTATTTCCCTGAACCTCGGATTAGGGCTGGCTCTGTGCTATTTTTGAATGCTAGAATGTCACAGAATGACCTGGCGGCTAGACCTCCTGGGGCCCTACTGCTTCCTCTTTCACCCTCTTGGACACAGCTGCCCCGTGAGGAAGTCTCAGGGATCCTGCTGAGAGGCTATGTGGAGGGCATCTGAGGCACCCATGTAACAGCTCTAGGTAACATCTGGACTTTGAGGCCACTGGGGACATGCTGGGCCCTGGCAGGCCTCCCAACGGACGTCAAACACGTGACAGAGCCTGGCTAAAACCAAATGGAGCAGAAAGAAGCTAATCCCAGCTGAGTGTGGTCCACGTTGCCAGACCCTAGCATTGTGAGCAAATCATTCATTCTTATCTACTAAGTTTTAAGGTAATTTATTCTACAGTAATCGTTCACTGATACAGATATTAAAGAACATGACTTTTACAATACTATTTTAAAATTAAAATTTTATTTTTTTTAAAGATTTATTTATTTCAGGGAGAGATTGAGAAAGAGGGGGAGAAAGAGAGAGAGAGAGAGAGAGAGAGAGGCGGAGGGAGAGAGGAAAACAAGATTCCTCGCCGAATGTGGAGCCTGACAAGGGCTTGATCTTCCAATGGGGAGATCACAGTTTGAGCTGAAACCAAGAGTTGGATGCTTACAACTGGGCCACCCAGGTGCCCCTAAAATTTTATTTCTTTTTTAATGGATTATCTATTTGAATGTCCGCATACACAGTACAAAATTTAAGATACAAAAGAGTATACACATAAAATGAATTTCCAGCCTTCACGGCACTGTGAAACCTTTCTCATCTCTCTGGAGCTCTTCAGGACAATAGGTAGGGCATAAAGGAACAATTTCAAGACTATACATAGGGAAAAGTGACCAAGTAGGAGCTAAAGAACATCTTATTCCAAATTGCTTTGCGTTGTTTTACTTCATGCCCCAGATGTTCATCACTGCTTTCTTCAGTTTTCCTTAGGAATAACTTTAAAAGGCCTCTAGATGTGAAAGCAACAATGAGGTTAAAGTTGAGTGCATGGGTGACCTTGTGGGTAAGTGTTATAGGATAGGAAATTATCATCCACGTTTTCTAGTAATGTCAGGTTAGGGACTCTATGACCAACATATTAAGTGACTCAACCCTTCAGAGGAGTATTTTCTTCATATTGTATTTGGAGAAAGCAAGTGGGGCAGCTCCGGTGGCTTAGCAGTTTAGCATGGCCTTCAGCCCAGGGCCTGATCCTGGAGACCCAGGACTGAGTCCCGTGTCGGGCTCCCTACATGGAGCCTGCTTCTCCCTCTGCCTGCGTCTCTGCCTCTCTCTCTGTCTCTCATGAATACATAAATAAAATCTTAAAAAAAAAAAAAAAAGAAAGCAAATGAAAGGCCCTTGATGTCTGTCGCCTGATAATCCATGTCATCCCAGGAGCAAGAAACCCAAGCAGAGCACAGGAGGTGCCTAGGCCACTGACATTTCTTGGAGTCCTGTCCACATCCAGAATGTGGAATCTGTAGAACATAATACCTGGGCTGAGAGTTGGTGTGACCTGGCATAACCCTGGGAAGTCTACTAGTGCCCTGAAAATCTAAATGTATTCATTCTACAAACATCTACCATGCACCCACTATATTCTGGGCACTGTTGGTAGATGGTATGGGTACAAATATAAATATCACTCTAGTTCTTAACCTTAAAGTTTTTACTTCTGAGCTCTATCCATAAGTGCCCCAAACCAAACTGGATACTTGATCCTACCTGGATTAAAATTCCCCTAAGGTTCCCAGAATGTGAAATATTCAGCCCAAAACAGTAGATTCAGTAAGTGGGTATTGGTGTCTTTTCTTTTAAGAAGGCTTTGACTCAAGAAGTTCAAAGATATATTTCATCTCCTCTTAATGTTTTTGTTTAAATTATGTTTTGTGATACAAGGGTAGGCTTGTATCTTAGTGATGGCTAAGAATCTGTGGGCATTTATACCTCAGGCTATGGAATGAGCTACATATTCCTCTCAGAGGGCAGAGGAAATGCTATGTGGTCGCTTCTCACATCCAGACACTCTACCCGCTGTCCTAGCATCTTAGAAGTTTGCTTCAGGCTGCTAGAAGGGGACATTACAGGCTCACTGGTGGGTTAGTGCTTTTCCAAGGTTAGAATCTAGAATTTAATGCATGCTCAGGCTGCCATGATAGTGGCTTAAACAACATTTATTTTCTCACAGTTCTGGAGGCTGGATGTCCATGAGATGCTGGCAGGGTTGGTTTCTGATGAGGCTTCTTCTTGGCTTGCACATGGTTGCTTTTTTTTGGCTATGTCCTCACATGACCTCTTCTCTGAGAAGTCTCTAGTGTCTCTTCCTCTTCTTGTAATGTCACCAGTTCTACCAGATTAGGTCCCTACCTTTATGACTTCATTTAACCTTAATTACTTCCCTAAAGGCCTTATCTCCAAATATAGTCACATTGAGGGTTAGGGTTTCAACATATGAATTTGTTGGGGGCGGGGGGAGGGAACACAATTCAATTCCTAACTATGTTAAGCATGAGGGTGTAAAGATATATGTATCAAGCATAAACTCAGTTCACGGAGGACATATATTGGGTTGCCTCGGTGGCTCAGTGGTTGAGGATCTGCCTTTGGCTCAGGGTAGTATCCCAATGTCTTGGGATGGAGTCTTGCATCAGGCTCCCTAAGAGGAGTCTGCTTCTCCCTCTGCCTACATCTCTGCTTCTCTCTCTGTGTCTCCTTTTTTTCAAAGACAAACCTTTGAATAAATAAATAAAATCTTTTTTTTAAAAAAGGAGGACATATATTTACTGTAAAGCACAATAATTACCAGGCTGTGCCAGGCATGAGATGGGAGAGAAGATCCATCCAGTTTGAGCAAATGAGGGAAGTCTTTTCAGAGGAACCTGGGCCTCAGAGAGGAGAGGAACCTTGGGGGGTGGAGTGGGGTGAAGGTATGCTAGGCAGAGGGGAGGTGTGCGGAAGAGCATAACAGGCTCTTCCTCCAGTCCTTATATTCACAGAGCAGGGTCATTCAGCAAATATAGCACTCTGGTTGAGTGAAGCTCTCTGGTTGTCTGGGGGATGTAAGAAGGACACATGGGAGAGGTCAGGTGATATCAAAAAGTATACTACCTTATGGGGTACTATAGCAAGGGGCTTGGACTTGATTATGTAGTAGGAATTGGGTATTTGTTGAAGGGTTTTAACCTGAGCAGATTTGCACTTGGAAGTTCACTGAGAAGCAGTTTGGAGGAAAAAATTGTGTGTGACTGGAAGCTGGGGTCAGTTGGGAGGCCAGTGTGATGACTGACACCAAAGGCCAACTATGGCAGTGTTAGTGGGATGGAGAGGTGGGCATCTAGGCCTCCTGCAGGATTCCGAAGACTTGGGATTGGCTCTATCAGCTCTATCAGGTCCTAGGATCCTGGGCTGGATCCCAGGTTCTGGTTTGGCGACTGGTAGACCCTTTGTTAGTTACAGAAACAATACAATGCAAGGACTGGGAGAAAAGAAAGATATGTAGGAAACCCTATGGATAAAGTTCACACGACAGTTTCTCGGGCTGGGAAGGAGCTGCTTTCTCTCTAAATCCTGTATCAAGTGATTCCACCCCTCAGTGGGCTTCAGGGATCTAGGGCTGGTCAGGCCATTTAGGGCTTGTGGCTTTAGAGCATCTTTGGAGTTAAGTTATTCGTTTACCAAAATCCGTAATTGATATGACTGTTCTTTGTGATAATGACCCAAGCTGTTTTAGTCAGAAAGATTTCCCAATTAAAAAACAAAACAAGGGATCCCTGGGTGGCGCAGCGGTTTGGCGCCTGCCTTTGGCCCAGGGCGCGATCCTGGAGACCCAGGATCGAATCCCACATCAGGCTGCCAGTGCATGGAGCCTGCTTCTCCCTCTGCCTGTGTCTCTGCCTCTCTCTCTCTCTCTCTCTCTCTCTGTGACTATCATAAAACAAAACAAAAAAAAAACACCTCATTCATCTGTTGCCAAGAAAATTAAAAAGGTTTTGATCTAAAATCCACCAACCTGCTGTCCTCCTTTGCTACTCTGAATTAGATATTTTTTTTTGTTCTATGTCCTGATTCAGGTACATGGTAATCTGAGAGTCTTAGGGTTGGGCAGAGAAGCAATTTACCGTACGAGAGCTGTAAATAAGGAAAATCAGAGAGGGGGTAAAAAGGAGGTGAGACAAACATTTCCTCCTGGCGCACAAATTAAATCCCCAATGACTCTTTGATGATTTGGGACAGGGAAGGAATAGGAGTAAATTTCCAGGTCACTGGGTTTGAAGTCCTGGTTTGACAGTAAATTTATACAAATAGTACAAATCTGCTTCCTCTTCCTTTTGAGTTTTCTCCTGTGACGTATTTTCAGGATTTCAACGGGGACAGCCTCGCTAAGCCTCACAAGCATGGATTGGGGATGGAGGCCGGACACCCACCAGCCCAGCACGTGAGACGGGGGAGGAGAGGGAGGGAGAGAAAGGCCTTTCACTGTGGGCTTCCTGACCCTACTCCCGCCACCTTCCAGTCCCCATTTCTCTCTCTCATCTGGTGACACTTAGGGTTTTTTTCCTTCCAACATTGCCTCTCTTCTTTGCAAGTGCCTGAAGCCAACCGGACCCAAACAGCAGAAGGGGAACCTCTCGGAACCGAATCCTCGGACTTTTTTGCCCCTCGCCCCGCCCCTCGCCCCGCCCCGCCCCGCCCCGCCCCGCCGCTTAATTCGGACGCGCGGGGCCGCGGGGTGTGAAAGAGCCGCCCTGCGCCGGACGGGCCGCGCCGCAGTCGGAGCCGCCGCCCGCGCCGCCTCGGGGCCGCCCTGAGAAGCCGGGCCGCTGGGCGCCGCCGCGGCCGCCCGCAGCGAGCGCCGGGGAGGGAGCCGCGCGCCTTTGTGAGCGCGCCGAGGTAGGTTCGCCGCCCGCACTTACTTTGCACACAAAGACTGGGAGCTCGGGAGGCGGGTGCCCGCCCCGGGGAGAGCGCGCAGCCCCGACCCCCGGCCCGAGGGACCCCGGGCGGAGACGGCGGCCGGCGCCCGCGCGGCGTGGGCGGTGGGGCGGGGGCCCCTGCGTGCGCCGGAGGACGGACACGCGCCGGGCGCGGGGAGACGGGCGACGGGCGACGGGCGACGGGCGTGCGGGAGCCCGCGGGGGGCCCGGGGGCGGGGCCGGGGCGGGGCGGGGCTGGCGCGTGGCCCCCGGCCCGAGGGGCGCGGGGGGGCGGGGGGCGCCGCGAGGAAGGGGAGCCCGGGCGGCCGCTCAGCTCGGCTTATTGTTGCCTCGTCGGCCCTGAAAATGGAGAGACACTGCCCGCCCGCCCGCCCGCTCGCCCGCCTGCTCGCCCGCCCGCCTGCCTGCGGCGGGATGCGCGGCCAGATGCCGAGCCCCGGCGCCCCGTCGGCCCCGCGCTTTGCGGGCGCGCCCGGGGGGGGGGGTCGCAGCCGGCTGCGGGGCCGCCGCGAGCCGGGGCCTGGCCAGACAAAGGAGGGGCCGCGGGGGGCTTGCCCCGCCGCTTTAACGGTGACCGGCGCCCTGTTGCCCAACAGTCTGCAAGTAGTAACTTTTCCATTTTTGACTCCTTTACGCTCCCTTCCCTTGCAGTCACCCCAGCATATTGGGTGGCGTCTGCAGCCCAAGAAGTCCTGAAAATTGGGTTCCCGTTAATTTCTCCCTTCGGGTCCCTTGGGGATGGCACGGCTGCGTATGGCCAAGTTTTGACATGCTGCCTCGGGCATGGTAACAGCCCCTTCTGAAATGTGAAAAGCAATCCTGTTTGAGACGATAAATTGCAGATGTTAATCTCTGAGGCAATACACCATACCCTTCCTTCCTCAAAAAAAAAAGAAAAAAAAGAAAAAAAATCAGTAGAGCAAAGTTATTTGATTAGAATGAGTGTGATATTTAAGGGAAATAACAGAAAAATGAAGTGAGGCTTGTTAGACTTTACCTTTCTTGCTTACAGGTATGTTTTCTTCTTTGACCATGTTCCCCGGGCCATTACTTTGGAGATGTTAGCTGTCCAAGTAGCTTCAAGGTGACATAGTATTTGGGGTGCCTGTCTGGAGATTCCTTAGTGTTCCTAGTTTCAGGTTTAAAACTTTTAATTATAGAATTATGTATGTGTATTATAAAATTGAAAAGAACACAGAAAAGAAGGTCACTTATGTCTACCACCCAAACACACCCAGAGGTTGAAGGCATCTTAGCCTGATTCATGGCTTGGCAGCCACAGCGTGATTGTGTGAGGGAGAGAGAGAGTGTGTGTGTGTGAATAAAGGAAGGAGTTACAGATTCTTAGTCTTTACCATTCACATCAGACTGAAATACATCTAATAACCATAGTCTACAGAAGTGGTTTGCCACTTTTCACATAGGATTAATACCAACAAGTTGTCTGAATAGTATTTTCTTTTTTTTTTTAATTTTTATTTATTTATTTATGATAGTCACACACAGAGAGAGAGGCAGAGACACAGGCAGAGGGAGAAGCAGGCTCCATGCACCGGGAGCCTGACGTGGGATTCGATCCCGGGTCTCCAGCATCGCGCCCTGGGCCAAAGGCAGGTGCCAAACCGCTGTGCCACCCAGGGATCCCTGAATAGTATTTTCTTATAGCCTAACAAATAACTACCTGCACAAAAGGGAGAAGGGAAGAAATAGGAAAAAAACAGGTGCTTTCCACTTAATTTGGAAGAATGAACCGACAGAAAAGTTTTAGGGACTGTTCTTTCGAATTCAGGAGTTTTAGATTGATCATTTTTTAAGAAAATAAATATTTCAGCTTTTAAAATATTTAAAAAGTAAAATTCTGTGATTTATGAGAAATATGTGATGGAAAGGCACCCTTTTTGTAGAACACGGAATGACAGAGATTTGATAGCCAGATAACATGTTTACTTCCGAACATTTAAAAAAAAAAATTTCCCTGAGTAGTGAGTGGTTTCAAGTGCCTGTGTTCTGTTAAAAAAAAAAAAAAAAAAAAGCCAGAAAACAACACATTATTCAACCATAGATTTGTCATTGAATGCTTTTGTTATTACCGACGTTATTTTCCACTTGTAAAATCTTCGGACATTTCATTTCTCCAGTTTCCACTTGTAAAATTTTTGGACATCTTCATTACTCCGTGCTAAGTGTAGAGGTCTTGGAGACAACTGGAAGTAGATTGATCATGAGGATGATGCAATACTCTTCGAAGTTAGAATTTCCCAGAAGGAAGTTGTGGTCTTATTCTATTAGGTGCAATCTTTGTTCCTGTTCCTGACTTGGGGCTCCTTAATCTGCGTACATGCATACAGGGAGCTTTTGCCATGCAGTAGACACTTCTAAGTCAGCATGTGAAGTATATGGTGCAAAGTATGTAGTGGGCTGTAATGATCAGTGTTCCTTCAGAAACAAGGGGATCCTGCCACATGCAAAAGTCAAAAGAAACTCGAAAAACATCAGAATTTTTAGATACTAATTTTCAACCGTCCTGTGGCCTTGGACAACAGTGTAAGCAACGTAAACCCACCTGGAATAGAGGTCAGAGTTGAGTAGCTTTGCCTTTTTTCTATAATGTTGCTTCGTGGGGAGGAGAGAAAAGTTTGGGAGTGGCCCAGTGTCATGGACTTGGCTATGGCTGTTTGTGATGGCCAGCCTCTTGCCCCGATGGACCGCAGAATCCATTCTTCAGGTGTTTAAAAGTAGGCCTGGTTTGTGTTTTAGAGAAGTTCTATGAGAAATCCTCTTCCTCAGCTGTGGTAGGCTGGATATTCTTATCCTTATCTTTGTTTTCTTAATTGTTTAAAATGTCACAAGTAAAGGTGGAAAAGATTTACACTGATTTTCTTTGGGAGTGGTTGCGGGGTGGAGGATTTTTCTCTGAAAAGAGGGACCCCAGTAGATTAGTAATGTGGCTTTCGTGTTATTCATGATGTCTTGTCTGCACTTTCTTCTCTCCAGGATTCTGTGTGCAGAATGTTTTTAAAAATGGGTCAGGACATTTGGTTTAGTAAGCTCTAGATTTCAGGCATTGGTAGAAGTCCCCATATATGTTGGGGAGTGAGTCTAGAGAAAGTAGCTGTGGGCACTGGCCCATTTTTGCAACTCATTTTGGGCGTGTGTTTTGGGGAAGCTTTGGTGCTGACGAGAAGTCTGTGCACAGCTCAGGGCCATGTAGTGCTGGGATGTCCTGATGAGGCTTCATTTTCTTGTATAATTTCCTTGTCTTATCTTGGCCTATTTTTGCTTTTCCTTTGTGAAGGCAAGTCATTTTTCTCCCTTTTTCGTTCCGAGTGCTGAAAGTGCTGGGCCTTATCTATCTGAATTTTTCCTTATGCTCAATACTTAGGGAATCAGCTGAAAAGGAATTGGAGCTTTTACCCACCTGATATTATTTATTTCATTTCGCATCAATAAAATAAATAATTTCGCAAGCTGATGTAGGTTGCCATTTAGCCATGGTAAATAGCGGCTGTTTCTAAGACTGGTGGGGGAGCTTTTGCTTTTCATTCACTCCTTCATTTAACAGACATTCACATAGAGCCTCTTCTGTGCCCGGGGATTGGCCTAGCATGGGGTGTATTGCAGTTGACAAGACTGATGGGGGGGTTCATGTCCTCATGGCAGGGTAGGTGTGGACAGTATTTAAAGAACCTCACAAGATGACACAAAAGTTGTTTAATGACTGCGGCTCCTGGGTCAGTGAAGCCTCTGCCTTTAGCTCAGGTCATGAGCTTGGGATCCTGGGATTGAGCCCTGGGTTAGGCTCCCCTGCTCAGTGGGGGAATCTGTTTCTCCCTCTCCTTCTGCCCTCCCCACTGCCACCTGCTTATGCCCCTCCCTCCCCCCAATAAACAAAATCTTTTAGAAAATTTCTTAAAAAGTTGTTTACTGACAGTCATGGTAAGGGCTGTGAATTAAGGCATCTGAGAGTATGATGTAAATCACAGCTAAAGCTAAGGGGTCGGGTTTCTGATTCAAAGGTGAAGGCCCGGGAGAGGCGTGGGAGGGAAATGAGTGTCATTTGCTCAGGGCTGATCAGTTTAAGAGTCTGGTGGCAGGGGCGTAGCTGAACACAGGAAGAGGACTATTCATTTTTGTCTCAAGTGTGGCTGCCTCGAGGTTGGGGCAGTCTGTAGTGTGGAATCCAGGAGAGAGAGAAACTCTGGTATTGTTCTTGTGTTCTTGCTGGACATAGACGTCACAGCTGATGGCCCTTGGAAACCAGTTGTGGTGGGGCCTTTTGGTCCTGAGCTGTTCCGAAGTCTTCCCAGGAGCCGAGGGCTGGTGTCATCCGGGAGGATGGGGGTAGCTGGCTACAGGTGTGCCCACCAGACGTTCTGGACAGATGAGAAGATAAGATGGGGTTTGTGGGGGAAGTTGTGGGAATTCTAACTACATGTTTTTCAAGGTCTGGTGAACTGTGGGCAGGAGAACGAAGGGGAGAGGTTCAGAAAAAGGAAGTAAAGAAGGAAAAAAACGAAAAAAAAGAAAAAGGAAGAAATTTGCTTTAGCACTAGGTGACCGCGTTAGCTGTGTTACCAAAGATTTCAGTGGAGGGGAAGCAGTGGGCACCAAGCATTTGTGAAGCACGGCCATAGTCTGCTCTGTGGTGGTGCTAGGTGGGGAAGTGGGAGGGAGGCATGGTCTAGTGACAGTCATGTTCCACCTACACCCCAAAGTCTTGGGGTTCTGCGGTGTAAAAGGATACGCCTATTAAAAAAAAAGCACCCTTCCCCCACCTTTAGAGGCCATGAAACAACAGAGGCCTCTGGGCTGTACACAGTGCTTTTTCCTGCTTATGCTTCTGTATCATGAGTTAGGCCCACAAGTCTTAAATAGAGGGGATGCCTAGCCTACGTAGCCTTCTGGGGTGAGTATGTGTTGTGAAGTCTCCTCCAAAAACAGGATTGAGAAAATGCAGGTTATGGACCAGCTGTCTGCTTCCTGGCTGGTCGTAGGTGCATGTGGTTTGGAGCGTTCTTGATTATCCTCTTTGCTGTCAATGCCCACTTGGGTTGCCCTGGAGCACCTATGGGGCGCTGCATGGAGCATACTCCATGAGAGGTAAGATGAAAACTCACATTTTATCCAAGTTTTTCAGGTACCTGGGCCTGTTGCATGCTAATGAGCTTATGAAACGACAGTTCTATTATAAACTGCGGTGTTAGGGACGCCTGGGTGACTCAGTGGTTGAGTGTCTGCCTTCAACTCAGGGTGTGATCCCAGGGTTCTGGGATCGAGTCCCACATCAGGCTCCCTGTAGGGAGCCTGTTTCTCCCTCTGCCTATGTCTCTGCCTCTCTATGTCTCTCATGAATAAATAAATAGAATCTAAAAGAATAAAAAATAAATAAAAAATAAACTTCCTGTAGTGTAAATAATCAGAAGTTACTTATGAATGTCTCATGTGGATGAATTCAAATTTCCAGGAAGTTAAGAATGTCATTGTGGATATGTATATGTAGAAAGACTTTACAATATTCATTTCCCTTATAACTTAATGTCATTTAAAATAGCTAAAGCTGTGGTCTTTATTTTTCTTGCTGTTTTTAATGGATGCACAGAGTAATATAGTGTGTGGGGGGACAGAGAGAGAGAGAGACACCTAGGTTTTTAAATTTTTAAGAATCCTAAATGCAAGCTTCTTAGTAGTATGATTTTTGAGTGGGTCATTTATTTCTGTTTTTCTACTTTCTCATCTGTAAACTGGAGGTAAATCAATCACCCTTGCCTACCTCATAGAGCTGTCTTGAGGGTGAGGTGAAGCTCGCATGCTTTATAGCTGGTGGAGGGCCTCATAACTCTAAGTTGTCATTTGAGGGACTCCCCTGTGGTTCTGTGGCACCCGGGCCACCCCGTTAGGACAGGGGTGGATCTTTGAAGGCAGAGGAGGCAGAGAAGGATGGTGAAAATCAGTTGCATCATCCTTTATGTTCCTGCCAGAGTGAGAACATGTTCCTCTGTGCTCATGGGAGGAAGGCATCTTGAGTACCAAAGTGGCATACTTAGAGTTCTACCTGGATTATTAGCATGTTAACCTAGGAGGGCTTCCATATTCTTTTGTGAAATAAAATAACAATAACTGTGTAATAATATTTTTATTGTTACTAACTTAAAATTCTGGAGGATTTCCTACCTGGCAGGCTAAGTGCTTTATGAGATCTCTTCATTCAGAAAGTATTTAAGTTTCCTCTTCCATGAAATTTCCTCTATGCCAGGCTCTGTGCCAGACTCCGGGTATGTGACGAGGACAGTGGGCAGGACTGTCAAAATCCTTGCCTACATGGAGTTTTCACTATAGCAGGAAGACAGTATGTGATTCTAGGGAACAGCAATGCAATGAAGAAACCAATCAGGCGAAGGGGCTAGAGTCTAGCAGGGCAGGAAGTGGTGGTTTTAATAGGGCAAGGCCCATCTCGGAGGAGAATTTGAGATCTTAAGGGAGGAACGGATGAGCCTCGCCCCCATCTCTCTGTACAAATAACAGCCCAGAAGCGGGAGGAACTTGCTTTTGGGGAATGGCAAGAAGGCCCAGGTGGATGGAGCCAGTTGTGGGTGTTTGGTGGGACATGAGCTGAAGTCCGAGTGGACACCGGATTGTGTGGGGCCTGGAGGCCATGGTCTAGTCAGTCATGGGAGGGACTGCACAGGGAATGATAGAGCTTGGCCTTGAGTTCAACATACACCCCTTTGGGATGCAGTGCAGTGGTACCTGCAGAGGGGCCAGAATGTAAGTCCAGAGACCAACCAGTAGGCGGCTTTTGTGAGTCCCTGGGGATGTTGTGATGACTGGGAAAGAACTGGTGGGAACTGGTTGGGTACCTGATAGAGTTTGAAGATGGAGCCATCAGAACTTGCTAATGGATTGGAGCTAATATTTGAGAGGGAACGGAGTCAGATATGACATGGCACTTTTAGCCTCAGCGACTTCGTGAAGGGTGGCGCCATTTATTGATCTGGGAAACCCTGGAGAGGGGTAAGGGGAGGATGATGTAATGCCCACAGCAGCCTTTGAGAATCATATTGTTAGGATTCCCATTCCCGTTTCACAGATACAGAAGCTGATGCCCAGAGAAGTGAAGAGTTTGCCCTGAAATGAGCAAAGCTGGATTAGGATTGGGATCCAAGTCTGATCCTTGCCCAAACTTGCATTCTCCACTATTTCTGCTGTCCTTGGTAAAATATCTGAATTTGCTATTTTCATGGAGAGGTATGAAAATGCCTGTGCCAAGGCTTTGGAAACCTCTCTTTTTTAGATTAGTGTGGCTTTATCGAGGTTTAATTTACATTCATACACCTTGCCCATCGTAAAGTGTGCCACTCTATAGCGCTCAGTAGATTATGCAGTTAAACGACTGTCACCCAGATTTTGCAGTCCATTCCTGTGGCCATCCGCAGTCTTAGGCAACCACGCATCTTTCTTCTGTCTCTAGAGTGTTGCTTTTTCTAGACATTTCATCCACAGAGAATTGTACACACGTGGCCTTTTTGTCTGGCTTTGTCTTTGCAGTTCACCCACTGTTGCTCCATGCATCTTGCTTTTGAGGCATGTGTTTTTGCCTTTGTCAGAAAGAGGTGCTCTGTGTTGATAAGAATGATTTCCACTGAGATGGGTCTTAAAGATGATGATAAAAATAGTAATAGCTGGCATTTACCGAGCGTTTACTCTTATGCCAGGCGTGGTGGTGGTATTCATTGTCTTCTGTGATCTTCCAAGTGATGCTTTGAGGCAGGTAGCATTACTAATGTTTGACAGATGAGACACTAAAGGATAAAGAGATTTTTTTTAAAAGATTTTATTTATTTATTCATGAGAGAGAGAGAAAGAGAGAGAGAGAGGCAGAGTCATAGGCAGAGGGAGAAGCAGGCTCCATGCAGGGAGTCCGACGTGGGACTCGATCCCGGGTTTCCAGGATCACGCCCTGGGCTGAAGGCAGCGCTAAACCGCTCAGCCACCCGGGCTGCCCAGGACAAAGAGATTTAAAAACTTGTCCAAGGTTATGGTGAGAGCTGGTATCACACTTGGGCCTTCTCTCTCAGGACCATGTCTGTATTCCCTGTGTGGATAACACGTTTGACTTCCCAACTTTAGAAGGAGTTTGGGATCCCAGTGGGAGTAATGCACTTGCCAGGTAAATCCAAAATCATAGTTTTAAGGAGAATATTTGTACTGCATTTTTACTTTGGCATTACCATATGGAAATTATAGCATCTTAACACGATTTGTTTGTGAAGTCGCTTTCTTTTAGGTCTCATGTTTGGATGGTGCCAGATTAAAAACACATAATTATGTCATAAGACAGTGCTTGTATATTTGAGTAGTGTTTTAAATATTATATTTACCAGAAATGCCATTTTTGTACAAACTATCCCCAGGCTACTGCCTTATTAATGGATGGAATTTAATTAGGCATGATGCATTTTTCAAGATGTTTATATAATTATATTATACATTAATACGTTTTTCCCCTCTTTGTAACAATTCTGTATTCAAACAGTGTTTTTTTTCTATTCACATATAATCCATATTGGAGGATTTTGTATTCCCTATTGAAGAGGAATTCTTTGTGTATCCCCAATATTCTGAACATTTTCAAAGCATTTTAAACACCTCCTGTGTGTTTTTCTATTTACCTTTTTTTTTTTTTTAAAGATTATTAAGTAGCTTGATAAGAGCTGGTTATATAATTTTACCCTCATGAGTAATAGCCTCTTTGGAATAGGACTAACTTTACACTTTGGTTTCTGGTGAGACACTTTTTACTGGCCTCCCAGCTTCCTGACTTTCTAAAACGGAATTACAGCATTGCTAAGCTAACTCTGTAGGTGTAGTACATCTTTCATTTTTAGGGATTTTTAATTATGGACCCAGTTTACTAGTTCAAAATAGCAAACAAAAAGGCCACTCTTTATTTTAGAATACCTGGTTTGAAGAGTGAAACAAATGAACAGTTTTGCATTTTGATCTAAAAAGATTTCCTTCAAATCTTTAAAAAGTCTCTATACAATTAGAACCATGGGGGAGTCCGCTGTGTTTTAAAAGAAGATTGACCAGTAAAATGGCAGGTCTTTGAAACCGGTGAAAGGAGAGAAACCCTGTTCCGCAGCCATTGGGACAGTTTGGGCAGCAGCAGCAGGTTAAAAGCCCTAGAACTTGAGCTAGAAACTCTGGGAAAGTCAGATTTGGGGGCGGAGTTAGAGACTCAGAAGGTGTGGTGAAGAAGCCGTATCTTCACTTGCCATCGCCGTCTGTTCACATTTACTGTTTGTACCCTGGCTGGACGGCACATTTCGGCTGCCGAGGCCACCAGTGTGCAGAGCTTGGAAGTTGGAAACAGGCCCCAACCTGTTTCTTTGTCCATCCCAGGCTGGCTTCTGGCTGGCTCTTTAGCCTTAGGGAAAGGGGAACGCTACAAAGACAAATCAAATAAAAGACAAAGACAAATCAAATAAAACTAAAATTACAGCAAGTGAAAAGTGATGGAAATGGTGTGAAATGTGTGCCATTTGCATTATGTATGTTCTGCCTCCATTAGATAGATTTGAAAATAGATGAGAAACAAAAGGAAACTCAACCAAACTCTCTGAGGAGTAGAGGCAGGAGTGGAGAACGGCTGAAGAAAGCAAACGTGAAGTTGCCACTTGGGTGTTGCTTGTGTGTTTTCTCCCATTGCACAGGTAACTTGCTTGTTTCAGATGCTGGTTTTCCTGCTCAGAGCAGTAATTTTATGCTTTTTACATGATGGGTTTCAGATGGAGCTTGGGGCTGCTGGAAACCTATTGGCAAAACTTGTTCGTAGAGGAACCTGTCCATTTCCTCCCTAGGTAACCCCAGGAACTAACTGCCTCTTGTTCCACCAACTGTGAATCTTCCGAATCTTACCTGCGAGTCTCCCCTTTCCGCATGGGGCTTGGTGAGGCCCAGCCATCGGTGCCCTGGTCTCCCTATGGGCCCTGCCCTTTCATTGTGGAGTGGCTGAACACACAGTTCCAGAGCATCAGACGGCAAGGTCTAGGGGAGGGCAGGGGTCTGTAGAACTTCCACCTGCCCGGGGTTGACCTCATGCCTAGTAGCTTAAAAAGGTCTTTTACAGTAAGTTTTTTTCAAACTGGCACCAGGATAGAGTCCAGACTTGCAGTCTGATTATTACACCTCCCGAAGCTTTTAAACTCTGGAGCAGCTCTTCTTCCCCCACCCTTTTCTCCAGAGCTGTTGATTTGTTGAAGAATCAGGTCAGTTGTCTTGGAAAGTGGCCCACATTCTGGACTTGGCAGCTGGTTTCAACCTGTTCCACCAGTGTCTGTAATGTCTGTAAACTGGAAGTTAACCCTAAAGCTTGATGAGATCCAGGTCCAGTTGTTTGGGTGAGATCCATCTGTTAGTGGTGGTGGTGAGTACTTCACGTTGCATCATCTGAGAAGAATGTCTGGGTACCTCCCTTGGGGTGATACCGGGGCAGGTCACTGAGTTCACAGGGTGGCCTCTTAATCCTTTCATCGTGAATTTCTTATCCTCCTCTCCCCTGATGTCTGCTAACATCCCCTGGGGACTGTTACCCAAACTAAGGATTTCAGGACAGGTTGTTGATTCTTCTTTCTTCATGGACATGGTTAGGGAGAGTGAGGCGGAATTGAAACGGGCCAGGGGTCAGGGAATACCAGTGGTGTTGATGCAGCCTAGGGACATCCAGATGACTCATAGAGAAGTAAAGATTGGTCTGGTTTCCTCCAGGTATCTCGGATACTTCCTGTCAGTACAGCTGATTACCATTTGTAGTTTTTTTTTTTTTTTTTTTTTTTTAACGAGTGTTACTCCGTCAGGTTAATTGTATTGTAGTCTTGCTTAGCAGCAGCATTAAGATCTGCCCTGTTGTTTACATAATGTGGGTACCTGGCCACCACCTAAATTAGGAGATTATGGTGTGGGTTTATGAGACAGAATCCTGTGTGATGGTGCGCACCATGACAGATTATCCTTTTCAGTAATCATTTTAAATCTCCTGCTTCGTAAGGACGTTAAAGCCCTGTCTTTCCTTAGAAGAGGTGTCACTGAGGAATTTAAAACAGTGAGGGGAAAATGATAAATCTGAAATAGTTGCTGTTCCACCCAGATTTAAGAGAAATGGACTTTTAGTGGCTGCTTTTCGACTTCATTGTTAAGCTTAGAAAGGATAGGTTCTTGCAGTGTTTTCAGCAGGAAGTAATTGAGAGCTCCTTTTATGAAGAAGGGTGGTTACAGCAAATGAATTTAATTTACATACACGCTCCTTCACTCCCAAGCCACACCAGGACACATTACACCACATCCTGATTTGGGGACAGCCCCAACATTTGAAAGCCACAGGAATGGAAATCTATTGATTCCTCCTAGCACTGGCAGGCCTTCCTTTTGCCACCGTGTGTTCCTGGATACCACTTGTGAGAGGGATCATCACAAAACAGGATTCCCATAAGCACAGTCACACACAATGGGGAGTTGTGTTTGTTTGTTTGTTTGTTTGTTTGTTTTTTGGTGGGGGGAGTTGTGTTTGTGACCACACCTTTGGTATCCAGTCATGGCTGGGACCAATAAATCCCAAAAGAAAGGTGTGGGTACTAGAAGCATAAAGGCGTTTGACCTGGTAAAGCACATCACGTTGTCAGAGAGGATTTGAGCTTGGAGAAGCCACAGAGATCATCTAACCAAGACTCACTTATTTTGTGAATAAGCCAACATTCAGACATGGCGACTAGCTTGCCTCAGACCACACAGCTAATTAGTGGTGGAGTTGGAACTGAACTCAGTCCAGAATGATGGTCGCTAATACTTAATTTCTTGCACACATGCTGAATGTTTTATGTGCATCATTTTTTGGATCCTCATCCATCCCACAATTGTCTTTTGCCAAAGAGGACATTGGTATATACAGACCTTCAGTAACTGATCCAAGATCACTAGAATTCCATACACTCGCTACAGACAATGCACGCTTATCCACCCTAGGGCATTGCCCTTCTCTTCACCCCTTCTTTCTTTTCCTCATTTCTTCCTTTTTATTATTTTTTAAACTTTATTATTATTCACTCAAGTAATGCTCTATTCCTTGTGGCCCATAACATTACTGCTCTAGAGCCTTCCATTTACTCTAAAGATCTATATTAAAAATCTATAAGCTCTAATTTATTGTAAATATGGTCAATGGAAAATGAAGCACTTGCCATAATCAGTATTTAAATAATTGCTTTGCTTATTTAACAAGTGGTTCTACTTGGCTCCTTAGTATGTGGAGCTCTTAGGTGGTAGATGGTTCAGGACTCTTAGAAGAGGTCTGGGTAGGTGTGAATGGAGGGCTTTTTTCTTTTGATGAATACCCTGTGCCCACCCAAAGCTGTAAAGGTATAATTCCTTTGATAATTAAAACCAGTTGCCCCTCATCTTTTAGCGCTGGGAAACATCCCTGAGGCACTGGCTGGAGGTGGGGTCTGAAAAGCAGAAGTTTTCTCCTCTCCTGTTCCTCCTCTTTGTTTCTTGTCTTCAGTTACACCCTAGGAGTCCTGTGGCACAGATCTCATCAAAAGCGACTCTTCTTGTGGGGATCATTGTGCGAGGGGTGGTGGGCAGAAGGCAGTGCTGGTGAGTATTCAGCCCACTAGACACGGGAGATTGTGTTTGGTGTTGGTTTTCTGAGCACTGGCCTCTTGCTGCTTCTGACTGTAAGACTCCCCTCTTTCTCTGTCCACGCTGTCCCCACAGAGCATGGTGTGGGTGTCGCAGACGCATTTATTAGACTGGTTGGTCTGTGTTATGTGAGTCCATAGGGAGGGGAAACGTGGAGACCTTGGTAACGTCCAGGGAAATGTCCACTTGGATGTCTCTCGTACTGTGCTCCGCTGGTCGCTTTAAACAATTTGCGGTTAAACAAAAACACAGTTGGCTTTGCAGCTGTCCATATATATGCCCAAAATAGGTCTTTTTGGGGGGTTTTGTTTGATTTAAATGCTTCTAAATTGCATTTTTCATGAGCTTCCTGTTTGATTTGTACAGCTGAAATCTGTAATGATTGGATGTACAAGGCTGTTTTTTTTTTTTGTTTTTTGTTTTTTGTTTTTTGTTTTTTTTCCATTTTTGCCAGAAACAAACCAGCTTACAAATAGAGTCTGGAACATGTTGCATGCATGTGCTTCTCAGTGAGCCTTAAGTCAGCCGTAGCTGCCTGACTTCATACACTCCTATTTATAGCCTCTTCAGGAGAACTGTAAAACATTAGATGTTCCCTCTACGAACCTCTTGTTGATGAACACGACTCTCTAAATGGAGGTAAATGAGTTTTTACTCATGGATGATTCACTCCCTAATCTCCTTTAAACACATACCCTCTGTTTCTTGGAAGTGTAGTCACCCCGGTCGTGAGCCCTTGTTGTTGTGGGATTGACTGGGAGATGAGGCCTCATGATGTGGAGCTCTGGCTGGGAAGCAGAAGCCCGGGAGTGCCGACTAGACCAGCATCTCACAGCTCCTGAGTGTGTGCATAGGACTTGAATTCTCTTTCCTCCATCCCTGAGTCAATACAGGTTCCTTCGTGTCACCCACCTTGAGTCACCCTGCCTACTGCACCTGTTGCCTGTTGCCACTGCTGAGGAATAGAAACAAAAACCCAAGATCGAAACTTCCTAGATACTGGGATGATGGTGACAATTTTATGGCAGAAAAAGAATGTTAGAAGAAAAGCAACTCACACAATTCTGTCATCGTAAAAAACTGCCCTTTTGGGGGGGATGTGTGCATTCTTAGCTCTTGTTTCGACTAATGTCTTAAAAACATTAAGCGTAGTTACTTGAAACACTGCGAAAGCCTAGGGACTCATTCGAATGTAGGAGAACTATCTTTGTGAACTCTCGTCTGTTCACATTTTGACTTGTAGTGCAGGCAACTTCCTACAAGTAAATACATATATAATTTCTTTCTAAATAAATATATGAGCATATTTTTGTAAATAAGTGTATGAGAATATAGTTCTAAGAACAAATGTGTGAGTTCTTTCTATGATTGTGGAAGAATGCCCTTCACATTACCTTTCCCTGCAAGCCTTTTTATTTTTATTTTTTTAAAGATTTTATTTATTTGAGAGAGAGAGGAAGAGTGAGCCAGAGAGCATAGCTGGGGAAACAGCAGAGGGAAAGGGAGAGGCAGGCTCCCCACTGAGCAGGGAACCCAATGCAGGGCTCAATCCCAGGACCCTGGGATCATGACCAGAGCTGAAGGCAGATGCTTAACCAACTGAGCCACCCAGGCACCCCCCTGCAAGGCTTTTTAAAGTGTTGGTTAGTATTCATTCCAACCCTGGCAAATTAGAAAGAGCATGTGCCTTATTTTAGGTAGACTTGTTGGTGTGTGGTAAGTTCTTTTACCTTTGTGAGCTCCAGTTTTCTCATTTCTACCATGGGAATTTCAGGCAGGTAATGCAGGTGAAGCCCCTGGCTCTGTGCCTGCATGTAGGTGCTAAGAGATGTTAGCGTTCTTACTTTGCCTGCTCTCCTCAAGCTGGTATCTGGATGTGACATTATACAGGACTGTTTTCATCCACCCGGTGGAATAAAACCGTTCAGTTCCATTGGACTCAGAGTCTCCCTGAGGTTTGGGGTGAGTGCCCTATTCACCTGTATCGTCCTAGTGGACCTTCTGTACCTGAAGTGCTGAGTCAGTTTTATAAATCGTGGTAGAGAAGAGAGTTGGGTTAAGAAGCTCTAGGTGAGGGGCCCACCCTGGGAGAGTGGAAGAGAGAACATTGGCTGGAAGAAAGAAAACTGAACCCAAAGGTATGGATATGCTGTCTTTGTCAGCCCAGGGGCTGTCACATGTACCATAGATGGGGTGGCATAGACAGCAGACATTTATTTCTCACAGTTGTGGTAGCTGGAAGGCCGAGATCAAGATGCTGACAGATTTGGTGTCTGATGAGTGCCCCCTTCATGGTTTGCAGATGGCGGTCCTGCTATATCTTTACTTGGCAGAGAGAGAGAAGTCATCTCTCTTGTGTCTCTTCTTCCAAGGACACTAATCCCATTCACCTCCCAAAGGCCTCACCTCCAGGTACCATCATATTGGGCATTAGGGCTTCAACGTCAGAATTTTGGGGAGATAGAAACATCCAGCCCATACCAATGGCCAATGTGAAGAGAGGTTTAAAATGTGTGAACAGGCAAGGTTTTTAGAAACAAAGACATGTTATGCAGAGAAGGTAGAATTTCAGTGGTCCAGCATGGGAGTGTAAGTGAGGAGGATGTGGTGAGTGAGTCGGGAATCTCAGCCAGAGAAGAAAATCAGGTCACTAGGTCACCAGTAACCAAGAGTTACTTGGCAGGGATGCTGAGTAAGGATTGTTGCCTGGTTCATTTGTGGGTCTTGGGCTCCTGTAAATGCAGGAACTGACTGCTCGTTGAGGGGTCCAGGGTCAGTGGTTAATGGCAGTAGAGCAGCCCACCAGGTACCCCTTACATAGGGATGATTTGTTTGTCTGGTTTAAGTTTTGTTTATGTCTTTTATGTCATGTGTAGTTAATAGTAGAGCCTTCATCCAGATTCCACAGTGACCTGGTATCATTGACAAATAATTTAGCTTCCCTAGGCACATATCCTTGGTGGCAGATAAGTGTTTGTTGTGTGTTTGAATAAAGATCCTTGATCAAAAGGTTGATTGACATAAGGTTCTCTGGGAATCCCAAGTCTCCCTGCCTCATTGGGGGAGGTTGGCTCCTATCTCTTTGCTTATTATTTAGATTCTGAAGAACATTCTACATTACATTTTTCAGCGTTCTTTTCACTCTGGGTTTGTTTTCAACGACTATTTTAGGAGTGACTACTAGTGCTGTACCTGGTAATACAATCACACCTGGCAGTACCCTAATTGCACCTTTTTGGCTGCACCTCCTTAGGAGGCTGTGGTTTCTGTGGGGCTCCCCACAGTGCATGAGCTCCACATAACACCTCAGCGGCAGGACTAGTGAGAGGAAGGGAGGAGGGAAAGGATGCTTGGCCTCCTTTTATTGGTCAGCCTGATTAGAAGGGCTTTGGGAAGTCTTGCCAGCCTGGCAATTGGGGCCCCGAGGGGGTGGTGGGGGTGAGTGAGGTAAGCAGGTCTTGGGGCCATCTTGGTGCTGTTGATAAGGCATCCTGTGTGTGTTTCCTGTTCCCCTTGGCGTGGGTTCTCTGTCCATTCTGGTAAGAGTTTCATTCCCTAGAAGAAGAATGGATGTTTTTTTCTTGAAGCTCCTTGAGCACTATTTGATATGGATGCCAACATCACGCAGTGTACTGTCCTGTTTTGAGACAGCTTCATTTATGATGAAGTGGAGTGAAAGGCTCCAGTCCTTTGGGTGCCCTGGGATGAGAAAGCAGAGCTCACTGCACATTGCCGCTGCTGGGAAGTGCTTTCCTCCTTCGGGTTTCTTTGTCGTCACTTATCACGAGTTGCATATTTTCATCTCTGATCCGAAACTGAGGATGGGGCCCCTGTCATCCTAATCGTGGCCTCCAAGTGCTTCTTCCTATGTGCTGCTATGCCGTTCCCAGGTCAGACTGATGGATGGGCTTCAGGCTGCGTAGAAGCCAAGGCTAACTTCAGTCATGCCGTTCATGAAGCGCATGAAATGTGTGTGGCCTCTTACTCAGCCTTTGTTTCAGGCTCACTGTGTGTCAGCATTGAGATCTCATGAGTGCTAGGAGTTCCTTTTCAAAGGCATCCTTTTACATATGGTTTTATGTCATTTAAGTCCCATATTTCCTCTCCCTCCTAAGGACTGGTCTTGAAACCTACCACCTCTTTCCCTGACACCAACAGCACCTCTGACAGATCCTTTTAGGGGAAAGTCTTGTACTTGATGCTGTGTCCCCAGGCCCCAGATCTCAAGAACTGGCCTTGTGGTAATTGCAGAGAATCCCAACCATGTTGAGATAACAGAGATGATCCTCCTGGTAAGTGGATGGTACAGGTTTGTGTGTTTGCCTTCCCTTTGCATCAGTCGCTTACTTCCATTATGAACTTTCCCCCTTCCTCCGTGGCAGTGGTATTGGCAACTGAACGTGCAGGTTGGTGGGGCTGAGCCTCTTCCTCCACCCCCATGTACCGTGTCTTTGCAATTTTGGGTGGGGTGGTGTGTCAGGCCACAACTTTGTGACCCCTTGTTTTATTTATTTATTTATTTTTAAAAATATTTTATTTACTTATTCATCAGAGACAGAGAGAGAGAGAGAGAGAGAGAGAGAGAGGCAGAGACACACCCAGAGGGAGAAGCAGGCTCCACGCAGGGAGCCCGATGTGGGGCTCCCAGGTCTCCAGGATCACGCCCTGGGCCGAAGGCAGCGCTAAACCGCTGAGCCACTGGGGCTGCCCTGTGACCCCTTGTTTTAACTAACTAACTTACTAACTACACGACAAGCTTGTGCTCTTCCCCAGATGAAAGGATGCGGAAATGTAGAAGGAGGGTGGCTAGTGGGTGGGTGCCCAGGAACGTGAGCTTGCATCCTGTTTGTGGAGGTCTGTGGTCCACACAGTGGTTCCGCATTTCATGTCACTTGTCATTAATGAGCAGTAGATTCTTCTCTGTAGTTTCTTTAGCTCTAGGTTATATATATCTCCCTAAAGAGTCTTGACTGACTGTAGATCTTAAAGAAGACACAAGACTCTCATTTTTAGCTAAATGGAAAAGGATGTGGGTAACTTTGGTCAATGAGTGAATTCTCACTGTACGATTTCTTTAAAGAGAGGCAGTGTGATTTGGCATCCTCTGGGATCAGACTGCTTGGGCCCACCCTCTGGGTCTTTAGTTTACTAGCTTTATCATAAAATAGGAATAACAACAGTATAGGCTTGATAAGAGTCTTACAGAAATACAAACAGTGCATTAGCAGTGTGCCTGCATGTAGTAAGCATTCAGGCAAATGTTAAAAAACATGGGAATGTTAATAATGCAAGCCTCAACATTCTGGTACTGTTTTTAGAAGAATTTTTATCTGTCTCCTAGAGGTGTGGTCACTGTGTGTTCTCTAATCATGACCAGAGTAATTTGAGAATAAGGCATGCATTTATGGGGATGATAGGGAAGAGTATTTGAGGTTGGGGGTGTCCCAGAAAACCCCAGCTCTTTGATAACCTGTGACAGGTGGGATGAAGATGACAGGAGTTTTATTCTAACACACCATAACCTGGAGTTTCAGCTGCTGTCACAAAGAGTGTGTGGGCAGTATGCCAGGTCGGAAACCATCCGCCAGGGCAAGAAGCCTACACAGTCTCCAGCATTAATTCTGAGCGCCCTGCTGTGTGTCTTCTTACAGGAACAAGGCATTGGTTCACAAATACCACCGTGCGCTGATGCCTACAGGTGAAGCCGAAGTGAGACAGTCCTGGGAACCCCCCAGATGGCCTTAGGAGGCTGGCCCAGTGGATCACTTTGAGCATCTGTCAGGCCGGTTGATTTCCACTGCATTCAGAGGTGTAGAACTCTGATCCCTGAATCAACCATTGCTCCAAGTGTTGGAGTGAATCAGAAGCTGGTCTGGCTGCTGCCATCCCCCTAACCTAGTTTCCAACCACTTTCCTCGTTCCCTCGCTCCAGCCACATTGGCCTCTTTTCTGTTTTTCCTAAACATGCCAAGCACACGCTTGCCCAGGGCCTATGGGGCTCTCCAGATCTGCTCTCTGGAAAGCTCATCCCAGATACTCTGAGGCCTCTCCATCACCCCTTAGGAAATCAGCCCCTGACCTGTACCATCTCACCCTGCTTTGTTTGTCCTGCTACCACTTAGCCAGATGCAGGACAGTTACGTCATGAGCTCCACTGTTTCCTGTCCTTGCCCTCCCCTTGCAACACCAGTAGAACATAAAGGCTGAGAAACCAGTGTTTCCAGCAACAGGGACTGTGCTTTGTTCTTGGTTTGCTGTAACCCCAGGTGTCCTTCCCCTGGATGTGATGCCTTCTCATGCTGCCGAGCAATGCAGGATAAGAGTTATTGAGGTTTTAATCACGGAGTATAACAAAAATCATTTGTCTTCTCAGTAAGGAAGAAAATATTTGGGAAGAAAATTCTGCAGAATACATTATTTTAAGTTCCATCTTGGTATGAAGTCAGGATCTTGGGAGGCCAAGTATGAGGATCACATTAGCGTTTCCTTTTGGTAAATTAAAATGAATTAAAGGCCAGTGAATTAAAGGCCAGGCATAATCCTCTGCCTTTGGCCTTTAACAGGTTGTTTTTGTTTTTGTTTTAAATAGAAAATAGCTTAAATAAATAAATAAATAGAAAATAGCTATGTGTTCCATGTGCTTTTTTGGGATTGGGCAAATGGATAAGGGATATTGTTCACACTGTTGTTCATTGTTCATACTTTTGCTGTTCCTTCTGTAGTGTGATCTTAACTTTTAAATTCTATGTATTTAGTTACACATAGGACTTATTTTGAGGTACCCCATATCTTTGAGAGGAACCAGGGGATGACAAAACAATTTTATCCCCATTTCATCTCCTAATGAGAGGTTTTGAGTAGCCAACTTGGTTTTGAGACTGTTACCTCTGTGTGTTGCTACTTGGGCAATGCTGCTAACAAAAATTTCTGTGTTTACTTAGGTAGTTTGCATTTCTTTGGCTGATAAGCTCAGGGAAGCAACTTTTGGGTCCTGGCCAGTCAGGTAGGAGGTAAATAATCAGGGTAGGGTTTTTTAGGTGAATTTCTCTGGCTTTATCTGGATTATTCTAGTTGTAAGGTTTTGGTTACTTTGCAGTTAGGAGGCTTTCAAAGGAATATGCACTGTAATAGGGGAAACAGATAACTAGCTTCTGAATATTAAAATACAATTTCTTAAACATTGCTATTTCCAGAGGATTTGAGTCCTTTCACTCAGTAATGCTGTGCCTTCCTGTGTTCCAAGGTTTACACTAGTTGCTATGGAGGTCTAGGTTTATACTTAATAGCAGAACCTACTTTTGAGAAGCTTACATTCTAATAAATTAGTTTTCAAAATTAGCGTGTCACATTGGTAACTGTTTCATAAGCAGTGAAAGAAGTATCTTCTGTTTTAGAAAATCAGTTTATTTACTAACCTGAACTTTGTGCATAATATAAAAAAATGGGTCTTTTCCTGCTGTTTGGTACCAGAATTTTTCCTAGACGCCTGTAGAAATAGAAAGCAAATGTGTTTTTTCTTTTGTTTCCTTTGTTGTTAAAATTTTTCATAGTCTTAAAGTTTGTGAACAAGGCTGTCCTTTTTAGCACCCATCTGAACAAAAACATTTCTTTTTAAAGATTTTATGTATTTATTCATGAGAGAGACACACAGAGAGAGGCAGAGACGTAGGCAGAGGGAGAAGCAGACTTCCTCTGGGAAGCCTGATGTGGGACTCGATCCTAAGATCCCAGGATCACGACCCAAGCCAAAGGCAGATGCTCAACCACTGAGCCACCCAGGCACCCTGAACAAAAGCGTTTTATACTTTGTGATTAGAATAGGCACTTAGGGGGCACCAGGGTGGCTCAGTCAGCTAAGTGTCTGCATACAATTCATTGACATTTGTACATTCACATTGTTGTGCCACCATCACACCATCCATCTCCGGAACTTTGTCATTTCCCAAATGGAAACTCTGTACTCCTGAAACACAAATCCCCTATTCTCTCCTGTCCCCAGTCCTGGCAACCCCCGTTTGACCCTCTGTCTCTATAAATTCGAGTATTATAGACCTCATGTAAGTGGAACCATATGGTATTTATCTTTTTGTGTCTGACTGATTTCACTCAGCATATGGTCATTGGGGTTCGTCCGTTGTAGCAGGTGTCAGAGTTTTCTTCCTTTTAAAGGCTGAATAATATTCCACCATATGTCTGTACCACATTTTGTACACACATCCATCCTTTGATGGATCTAACTCTGTTTTATACTGTGGGTCACAATCAGTACATTTATAACATAAAATGTGATAGGAAATGTATGCTGTGTTAGGTATTACCATTTTTTGAAACGTGTCTGTTATATTAAACCCTTGTTTTCACAGGTGGAGTGGGGTTGAACTCCTAAATATCTACCAGGTCTTAGGACACTTTTCACATGGGGAGGTGTGCAGTGTTTCCTTTGTGATGGGAGGGGCAGATAGAAGGAACAGGAAGGATCAACTGACTCATGTCCACAGTGATGCACTTGGAAGGAATTCTAGTGAATCAGATATGAGCCAAGCAGCATGGCTTATAAACAGTTTTCGGGATTGTCCATGGAGCCTCGCTGGTTCTCTCTGTGCCACTGTTATGTGTTGGGCTTGGTGTGGGAGCAGGTGTCACTAAATATGTCTTGTGTGTGCATCTGCAATTGTAATTTTCACACCCTGCACCTTGGTCTAGATTTGATATTTCCTAATAACTTAACCTAGACCTAAAAGGAAACTTCTTTGGTTTGGAGAGGTGGATGCTTCCCAGCCCAGAATTTCACGCAGGTAGTTGGACAGAATTGGGACGGCGCAAGGCCCTTCTTCCCCTGGTTGTGGTTTTTCCATTATCTTAAACACTTCCCCCAAAATAGAAAGTTCCGAGCACATTTCATAAGTGGGCCCTCATGTCCTGAATTATTATCCTTAGAAGTGCAAGTTTTAGGTGTCTTAAAGCATCTGTGCTACAGGTATCACCGTGGTGTTATAATGAGTATTAAACCCCAGCCTCTTGTAGTTGGAGAGGGTATTTATAAGCTGTTGGACAGGTGACTTGAGCATGATTAAGGTGTATGAATGTTGGATTGGGGACCGTGCACAGGCATTGACTTGTTTATAAATGTATATTGTCACAGCACTCAGAGAGGACGCTGATTCATAGGTGGAAGTGCTTGCCTTTGTTATTAGATTTCAGTGAACGGGTATAGAGGGCATTTGCCTTCTAGCAGAGTAGCTGATGTTCAGCATGAGATAGCATGTTCCATTGGTCTGGAAGGTCAGTAACTGGTACCAGAGTTGGAACAGTTTGTTTTGCATTGTTTGCTCTTGTTTCTATGCCTCATGAGGTCATTCATCTGCACACGCAGATGGATATGCCAACTTTCCTGCTCTCTGGATTTGCCACAGCGTCTCCCTTTGAAGTTGAATTCTGTCTTTTTTGAGTTCCAGAAAGAGGGCTTCTTGGTAGGGGGACAGGTAGTGGTGGTAAAGTCTTGTCTGAGGGGCTTTTCTTCCCCCTAAGGGTACTACTGCTATCTGGTAGTGCAAGTGTTTTTTAAAAATCTGTTGTATTGAGTGAGGAGCCTGCAAATATCCAGAATTTAGCCTTCATTCTCAATAACCTTTTGTTGCTTATGCTTTGAATTAGGTGACAAGTATAGGGCAATTTCCTGGGCAACTTTGTCTTACTAGAGGTTGATTTTTCAAAGCTTTGAGTGAGCATGAGTAAAGCATAAACAAGAGAATGTGTATCTGAAGTAATAATAAACCTTGAGATCTTCCCACGGGTTATTGAATCATCTAGTCCTGAAGGACTAGAAACTGTATAAACTTAAATATGTGTGTTTAACAGAATAGCAGACCTGTATGATACAAGGCCAAATTAAAAAAATCACCTCTTGTTATATAGTTCTGGACATCATATCATATCTTTGCCAGGGAGAGAGCTCTGTAAGAGGCTGTCTCTCTTAGAGTCATAGACTTTTACCCCCTAAGATTTCTTCAGATGCCCAACCATCTCTGCATACTCCGGATGAGTTGTATTTTGCTTACCTTTTTAAAATACCTTTTTTTTTGTGTCCAGTAAGTTTTATCTCCATGTATTTATCTGTCCCCTATTCCATGTTTGGGATCCTGATGGTTAAATTGTGCAATTTCTTTGAAGATACATACTTCTGGTTAAAAAAAAAAAAAAGTGACTATCCAATGAAAATTATAGGACTGATGTGTATTTTGAAGTATTGCATTTTAGCAAAATAGCACTTGATTTGAAGTTGTTTGGTTCATTGCCTTCACCTCCTCCCTAGTAACTGTGGATGTGAAAAACACAAGTGTGCAGCAACAACAAAATGCTCTGATATGCTCTGAGTTTAATTTGCTGCTTCTTCCCTGGTTGGGATCAGGAAGGATGGTTTCTTGGGTGTCCAATAGGAAATAGTATTTTCAGTCTCTGCTAGTACCAATCTGATAAGAAAAGGGACGCAAATGCTCTCCTTCATCATGCTGTAATTTTCACAGTGGGTCTGACTTTCCTTGCTATATGCTTCTTCACTGGCATAGGCGTGTACAAATATTTGGTGACAATGTAAAGTTGATGTAGATGGACAGATCCTCCCCCCCCCCCCGCACAATTTTTTGGTTTGTTTTCTTTTTTTTGATAGGTGCATTTGCAGTATATATATATATATATATGTATGTATTTTTTTTTTTTAGATTTTATTTATTTATTTATGAGAGACACAGAGAGAGGCAGAGACAAAGGCAGAGGGGAGAAGCAGGCTCCCTGTGGGGCGCTTGATGTGGGACTTGATCCCAGGATCTGGGATCACAATCTGAGCCAAAGGCAGGTTCTCAACCTCTGAGCCACCCAGGTGCTCCTGCAGTGTGTTTTTACTTGAGAAAAAATACAGGCTATGCTAATTAACATAGGATCCTGATCTGCTTTGGGCACATTCATATTTATTTATATATAAATTAAATTTTGAGTAGCAGAGACAAATGCCCAGCTGAAGTAATACAGGCTTAACTTTTGAAAGCTTTAGTTGATAAAAGAATTCTCTTTCTGTAGCTAACAAAACTGATTTAGAAATATTTATTGACTGGGAACTGCATCTGTAGGAAATGGACCCAGTTGCTGGGGGTTTCTGCTCCAGTTTCTGTGCTCTGGTTTTTGATGAGCTCCAGCTTGTGGTTGGGGCTGAGCTGAGGCTGTTATGGGAAACTGTAGAAGCACCCGTGAGGTATGAGAGCAAAGTCCCATTTTCTGTCATGAAACCTGGGCTTGAATCAACAGAGAGAGTGAGCTTGTTTGTGGACCGTGTGAGAGGAGGCAAAGGGCCTTTGGTTTCCTTCCCAGGCCTTACCTGTTGAGTAACCATCATACCTCCTGGCACCTGTGAGCTCACTGTGCTTTTTGTGTTTGGTTAGCGCCTCCCCCCAGTTCATTGTGTTATTCTGTCGCATAAGGATTTGTGAATACTCAAGTCTCTCCTATATTAAAACCAAAATAGAAAGAGCAAACACCACAAAACCCATCCCTTCCCCGGTGTCCTCCTCTTTTGGCTACTACTTTCTCTCTCCTCTTTGATTAAACTTCACAAGAGGATATTTTCCTTTCTGACTTGTACCTTATCTACTGCTGCATAACAAGTTATCATAAACTTAGTGCCTTAAAGTGACATGCCTTTATTATCTCACCATTTCTGTGGGTCAGGAATCCAGGCACAGCCTATCTGGGTCCTGTGCTTCAGGCTGTCCTCAGGCTGCAGTCCATGTGTGTATGGGGCTGCAGTCTCATTAGAGTCTGAACTGGGGAAGAATTGCTTTTAAGCTCACTGAGGTTGTTGGCAGAATTCATTTCCTTGCCAGTCATTAAGTTGCATTAAGTTGTCCTCTGTTCCTAGAGGTCTCTCTTGCACTTCCATGTCACCTGGGGCTCTGCCGACTTCATGGCAGCTCCTCACAGCTGGCAAGAGAGAGACTCCAGCAAGACATAATCATGGGAGTGATATCCCATCGCCTTCGCTGTATTGTGTGGGTTAAAGGTGAGTCACAGGTCCTGTCCCCACCCAGAGGGAAGGGATTATACCAGGAGAGGTTGGTGTGGGCCACCCTAGTGTGTCCACCACACACCATATGTCTCAAGTGGCTCTCTTCTGTTCACTCCCCCAAACTACTATATTCTTTTTATAATCCCTACTTACTTCACTGAAATGGATCTCAAAGGCAAAATTAGCTATATAGTGTTCAGAGTTCAGTGCTCATTTTAAGCATGAAAATGTGAGGCTCCTTGTTCAAAAATTATTAAGAATTTCAAGATGGTGACAGCAAAGCATTAAGGCAAGTCTGGGGCCCAGGCATGCAGAGCCAGCCTCGCAGAAAAGCTGTTCTCCCAGTTGTGAAGTCCAGGGGTGTTTCCTTGTGTTCTTGATTGACCACTTCACAGTTTTTGCTTGACAGAGATTACTACTGCTGAGGAGGTGTGCCTCTGTGCAACCTGTCTCTGAGCTTCTGAGACCTTGCTCTCTCCTGGATTCCCTTCTTTTCCTGAATACTCCCCTTCAGTCTCCCTCATTGGCTCTTCCACTTTACCCACCCTGTGGGTTTTTGGTTCCCAAGTCTGTGTATCTAGCCTATATCTGACTCCCCAGCTTGAGCACTTATGCTCAGTGCCTCCTTTATATGTCCACTAACATGCTTTATGAGCATCAAAAATGCAGCATATCTTAAAACTCTTCTTATGTTCTCTGATCCACCAAATTTGTTTCCCTCTCAGTGTTTTCCATTTTGGTGTCTGGCTTCACTGTCTCCCCAGGTGAGTTTTGACTTCAATACATATACACCCCTGCTCTCAAGCTCTTTCCTTTTTCTGATTAATCTTAAACTTATGCTCAAGATCTGTACTGCCACATGTCCACAGAGGGCTGGTTGCTGGACCTGTATTTCATCCCAAAGATCATCCTGGTGGCCTGTTCTCAGGGTTTCCCAGGCTGCTTCTCTTAAAACCCAGTGCACTTCGCTGCTGCTTCATTAGTTAGCATATTAACCTCATGAGACCAGGGGCTTTGTTTTGTTCACTGCTTTATTCTTGGTGTTGATGTGTGCTGGGCATTTGCTACACACTGGATAAATATATATTCTAATGAAAGGCTTTTTTATATTCAACCTGATTTTTTGAAGTGGGATCATTTTCTTTATAGAAACCGAATGTTATGGAAGACCAGGACAATGGCAGAGTAGCATTGCAGTTCTTGAGATACTAGGAATATCTGTAATGCTAGAATAGTTTTGGGACTTTGGATTGTTGTTGATTAGAAAGTAACATTGTAATAGAAACTAAGTGGATATTTTCTTATTTCCATGGAGTTCTGGGCACTATAGGTTAGAAGGGTGTATGTGTGTATAATTTGGTCTCTACAATTCACAGAATTGCTTTTGTAATTCTGTAAGAGGAAGTAAAACAGTTGATGACTGTGTCTTAGGCATCATCATCTGAATCACTCTGCTCTTACCTCAGATGTATTTTGATAATTTTTTGTTTTATTGTGTTTAACCAGCAAGTGGAGAAGTAATTGTCGTTAGAGATCTATATCTCTTTCTGGAGTTCTGTTTTCTTTGCACTATCTGCTTTAAGAAAGTATTTGGCAATACAATGCTGAAATGGATTAAGTATTTGGGAGCCTAGTTATTTACAGACTCAATGTGGGCCAGGAGAGGAAGAATTCCACTCAGTGCAGACATGACGAATCTCTCAAAGGTCATGGAGCAATCTCATTTTAAGCAGAAATCAGTCACAAGCAAACAAAATAATACATGGGCTTACTTGTTAAAGAGATCCTTCATTCTACAGCCCTGGATTTTTTTTTTTTTTTTTTAAGATTTTAGTTTATTTATTCATGAAAGATACACACACACACACATACACACACACACACACACACACACAGAGGCAGAGACACAGGCAGAGGGAGAAGCAGGCAGGGAGCCCACCACGGGACTCGATCTCAGGACTCCAAGATCACGCCCTGGGCCAAAGGCAGGTGCTAAACCGCTGAGCCACCCAGGGATCCCCTGGGTTCTTAAACTTCTTGATGTCAGGACCCTTTTGTGCTGTTAAAAGGTGTTTGAGGACCTCCAAAGAACTTTTTCTATTGTAATGTGTATTGATATTTACTATATTAGACCTTAAAACTAAAAAATTTTAAAAAACGTACTTAAAAATGCAACAATATACTCGTTAACATTGAACAAAAAGACCATTTGTAATGAAAATAACTTTTCTGGAACAAAAAAAGTAGTGACATGGGAACCCTGGGTGGCGCAGCGGTTTAGCGCCTGCCTTTGGCCCAGGGCGCGATCCTAGAGTCCCGGGATTGAGTCCCACGTCGGGCTCCCGGCATGGAGCCTGCTTCTCCCTCTGCCTGTGTCTCTGCCTCTCTCTCTCTCTCTCTTTCTCTCTCTCTCTGTGTGACTGTCATAAATAAATAAAAATTAAAAAAAAAAAGTAGTGACAGGAACGACACTATTTTACATTTGTGTCAGTCTCTAACAATTATTTTTTTTAAATAAAAAATAAGTATTTTCCAACCCCCCAAAAAAAATTTAGTGAGAAGAGTGGCACTGTTTCACATTGTTTGCAGTCTGTTTCATAACAGCTTTAATAAAAAGTAGTGGGTTCTCTGGTCTGCTTTGCCCTGCGGTCTGTAAATGAGTTGGGTGGAAGTGTGCAGAAAATTTAGTCTTGCACAGATGTGTAATTGTGAAAGGTAGGAGTCTTGAAATAATCTTTTCAGATAATTGTGGGTATTCTTCTTTGATACTACACTAAAACATAACTAGTAGTAGTTTTTTAAAGGTTAGGTATGATGTAGATTCTAAAACCATAATATAGATCTTTTACCAAATCTGTTACCTTAAAATTCATTAATTTATCTTGCATTGTGAATAGAACAGGAAGGGGGGGGTGGTTAAGTCAGTTACCACACATCTGTGTAATGGAATATTATGCAACCATATTTAAAAAGTATTTTATCACAGATGAAATGTTTACCAATGGAATAAGTTGTCTCATGATCCTGATTTTGCTGAAGAATGAAGAGTGTGTGTGTTTGTATTAATTGAAAGGAAAATATAGCAAAATAAGGATATGTTTAGGGATGTGTTCATGGATGATATTTCATTTTCTTTATACTTTTCTGTATTTTCCAAATTTTCTACAATCCGCACGTTGCTTCTAAAACCAAGGGAAAATAAGATTTTTAAAAATGAGAATAAATACGTCTATTAAGCTATTTCCCTCATTCATAAGCCACCTTTTATAAGAACCACCCTGGTATTTCCAGTTGGAGTGGTAGCAGGATCTATTTCTCCCCTTTAAGTTTTATTTATTTAACAGACCAGTGTAACCTCTTTGGCTGTTCTAAGCCTCAGAACTTTTCCTCTTTATTTCAGTGGAAATTAATTGGTTTATAAGAGAAACTTTATTCAAGAATTATTCAAGAAAAGTATTAGTTGTTGAACTTTATATAGCAGGGACATAATTTGTTTTTTCTCATTTCTGTTGCACCCCAGGCAAGTTCTATTTCTATCTAAGTAGAATGGCAAAAGGATCTTGTCCTAGGTGATAGAACGGAGTTGAGAAATATCCTAGAAATCAGCATGTAATTAACGTCTCATTTATTGCCTCTGAGTAGTTTGTCACTGTTGTGTCTGTCACATTTGTCTTTATGGTTTTATGGCTAGCAGTTGAAGTGGCTTTATAGAAATGTAGAGGGCAGCCCACGTCTAGGGATTAGTTCCCTGCTTACCCCTGGATTTAGAAAGGATGTTTGCTCACTATTATGTCCCTGAAATAGTATTGTCCTAAAATATTGCTGCTTTAAGGCTTTTGTCCTCAGTCTGTGGACAGGAATCCAAATCTGCTGATGTTTTTTTTTTTTTTTTCCTGAAAATGGAAGACCTCATCCTGTTGGCATTTTTTTTGTTTTGTTTTATGTTCCTTATGATATAATTAAGTGATTATTAAGATGTCTACAGAAGCTACAACGCATCCACAAAGCAGGAAATTAGCAGCTTTGCATCCTCTACTTCTCATCTTAAAGATGAGAACAGCCCTTTGATATTTCCAGCTGAGCATACAGTTCTGTGGCTTTAGGTAATATGTTAGTGACATGCAGTGTTTGCAGTCTCTCCCAAGACTGTTTACTAAGGCACAGCTCACTTTGAAGTATAAACTGTGATGGGAAACTATGTCAGTGCCTATTCTGATACTGTTTTACATTAAAAGACCATTCTATCCTCTGCCTATAAAACAGCTGAGAATGTTCTACTTGTGGGCATCCCTAATGGTTAAAGCCATCATTAAATTGGAAGTATTCTGATTTCCATCAGATTTTTGAGTTGAACATTTTGGAGGCTGGGGAATGCTCTAAATATACCTAATACTTTTTTCTTCATTTTATTATTGAAACTGCTCTTTGCATTGAATTTATTTCTCAGATCCGTCTTCATCTTTTGTGTAACAGACCAGACTTGGAAGGATCTGTAGCTTCTAAGGAAGGAATGAAGACTGTTATTATTACTGTATTACCATGACCATAAACTTTGTAAACTGCAGGGGTGCTGTACTGCTGCCTGCCTGTGGTGTTGTTGCCATAATCTTGTTCCTGACCACTCTCACAGCTCACCCTGTGCCACTCCTGCTACCTGTGCTGTACCCAGGCCTCCTGGCTGTCTGGTCTCAGCTTCTGCACCTGCACCTGCCCATAACTCTGCCTGTGCCTGGAGTGGAACTCTGGCCCCACAGAGCAGGTTGGCTTGCTCTCTCACTTCATTTGGCTCTTTGCTCAAATATCACTCAAGTGTCTGCTCTCTCAATGCAGTCTTCCCCAAATATCCAGAATAACACTACCTATTTCCTTACCTGTGTGTGTTTTCCATAGTACTTACTTCCTGTCTGATAAATGCACCCTTTCTATTTGCTTGCCGGCTGTCTGCCTGCCCACCTCTCTGTCCCATGTAGGCTTCATCAGGGCAGGGGCTTTGTGTCCTTTGCTGCCACTTCCACACTGTATGGAATAGTGTCTGGTTTTACTTCATGGACATGAAATAAATACTTGGTGAATGAATGGAAGAAGGAACTCACCAGAATCTCTGTTGTGGGCTGCTATGAACAGATTGTATTTGCTTTCCAGATATTATACCTCCTTTGAAAGACCGGGATGAAAGGCTTGCTGTTGTTAGACCTTGATTCAAACTGTGCCAAACACCGTGCCTGACACACAGTTGATGGTCACATGTCACGGTACAAAATTACACATGGATGGCCAGATAGTTGTTTGTTCATGTCTATGTCTGTCAGTGGTTCCCAGAACACCAAGTGTGCTCTGCAGATGGTGAAGATGGAACACAAAAAAGCTCAGGAGGTCGGTGTTTGATTTTCTAGTTTGTAAATATTTGGATGCTGGCATACTTTGGCTTGATTTTTTAATAGTAGGAAAGGAAGTGTTCTGAACCACTTTGATGACATTCTTGTTGAAAATAACTGGTGTGTCAGATATTCATTATAGGCTGAATCAGAGTTAATGACAGCTGTCTTATCCATGTGCCTAAGACAGTTTCCATCTGTGCTCTACTCCTTTCCTTCTCAGAGTCATGCCACACCTGTCTTTACAGGGTCATAGGACCACATCTGATTCAGAGCCCCATGTTGAACTGTTCCTACCTGTATATAGCCTTTCCTGTGCTGACCTGATGAGTCCTCCTTGATTCAGTCAGGCTGATGTCTCCATTATTTCTCATCCCTGGGCTCATGGTGCTCCTTAAAATATCCTGCTTGGTCACTGCTGACTATGCCTGGCCAAACCCTTCTTTCAGAGCTTGCTTCAATGGAGTGCTCACACCCTAAGTAATCGATATTCCCTACTCCTTCCACAGTTTAGTTCTGAATCAGTATGTAATATTAATACGTTATATATCTTAGTTTAGTTTTTACAAAAAGACTAAATACTCTTTAAGAGGGATTTTTGGAGGTCTTTTATATGTCCCCAAGCCTGTGATAGACCATGAGAAAAAGAGAACATATGAGACCCAGCATGGTAATGGGACAAACTTGACTTCGGAACATTCCAGTCATCCTGAGGATGTGGGTGCAGTCAGGGGCACTGAGGAAATAGTGTTTGATTGTCTGGATCCAGCCATTGAGTAGAGCAATCCATTGGGTAGTGCCTGGCCTGCCAGCTGAAGCACAGCACAATGCAACAAAACACTTTTCGGAGGATCGAATGAGAAGCTGTGGTTTAAAAGGACTTCAGTTCAATGAAACTGTTGGAAACTGGGGGAACCTTTTTAGCTGCCTTTTTTTTTTTTTTTTTTTTTTAAATAGGTTAACTTAAATCTCCCTGGTGTGATTTCACTAGATGGAAGGTCCTTGAGGGCAGGTCTGCCAGTGTGGTCGGCTACGTGTCTCTGGTACACAGTGCTGGCACAAGAGGTGCTCAGGGACAGGTGGATGGATGGATGGATAGTAGGTTCAGGTGGTTGGTCTTGGAGGGGAAGGAAGAGGAGACTCGGGGACTAGTTGGTTCTTTGAATCCTGACCAGCCCTCCCTCTTTACATGGTTACATGTTGGGACAGGCCCTATTGGGGGTGGCTGACGAGTGGCTGATCATGGTTGATTCTCCTTTCATGGTTCTCTAATGGAGCAGACCCTGGAATTGTGTTCTGAAGTTCTGGCATGATTCTAATGTGTGAGTCAGGGTTGTAAACCACAGTTGTGGAGTGTTTGAAGGAAAATGGAGGTCCTGGTAGTTCAGGTGGTTCACATGTAAATAAGCAGTCAGCGTGGCCTATTGGGGGATGCGTTATTTTGCTACTCTCTAATGGGAGCCGTACAAAACTCAGTAGTTGAAGGGTTTTTTCTCTCCTACATCTTCATCTGCTACTTCAGGCTTCCTTTCACATTTAGCTCTTGGCAGCTTAAGAATCCAAGCTCTTTGGGTACACTTTTATTATACCTGGCAGCACATATTATTAAGGTGTTGAAGTGTTTTTAAAAATTCAGCAACAAAGTGTAGGCGGCCTCCAGCTGCAAACACTGGAGTTAGAATCCTCTGTTCAGTGTTCTTTCCACACATCAATTTTCCATTCCTCCCTGTGTGTTCTCCCGAAATATAGTTATGAGCAGCCTGGACTCTGGATTTGGAAACAGGGGATCATAGATAGGAAAAATCACAGTCAGGTGAGTGGTTGCCAGTTGGCCACTTGATTTAATTATCATCCTGGACACTTCTTGAAGTTGCCACCTAATTTTGGTCATTTTCAGGCTCTGTAATAATTCAACTGTACTTGGTGAACACGTAACCTTTTATGTTATGTATTTTAGCATCTCTAGGAAGGTCAAGGAGTTTTTTGTTACCTCTTCTTATACCTCAGAATGAATAGTTTAGGTGACTTATTTACCTTCCGACTTCTAAAAGCTAGAGAGAACAAGTTGGAGTTTGGAAAGGGATTTGCATATGCACGTGTGATTGCGTGGGCACACTTAGCACTCACACACTTGCACAGGCTGGGGCAGAAAGTAGTTCTGGACTGTGTGATGAATTCCAAAGCATTGAGATGCATGAAGGAGCAGGTCAGGGAAGTAGGAGACACAGGGAAGTAGGAATAGGGGAGTAGCCTCTGGAGGAATTAGGATAGAATCAGCTGGACTGAGGCCAAGTGGGTCACAAATGAGTTTTTGTTTTTGTTTTCTTTTTCCCCCAGAAAACAACAACAAAAAAATGGCCTGGTTCCAAAATAAAAAGAGAAAGCTCTACCTTGTCTCTCTTTCCCCTAGGAATGGACTGCTCTAGGAGGGATAGAAGATGGGGCAGGGATCCCTGGGTGGCTCAACGGTTTAGCGCCTGCCTTCTGCCCAGGGCGTGATCGTGGAGTCCCAGGATCGAGTCCCACATCAGGTTGCCTGCATGGAGCCTGCTTCTCACTCTGCCTGTGTCTCTGCCTCTCTCTTTCTCTCTCGAAAATAAATAAAATCTTAAAAAAAAAAAAAAAAAAGATGGGGCAGTAGTGAGGAGGCCAGGTCTCACAGCGCCCCACCCAACCAACCCACCTCTTCCTGCAGCATGACCTTGAGCTAGTTGCTAAGTCGCTGTGCATCCGCTCCTACTCTGTCAGTAGGCATGAGAATACCTCTCTCATGGAACTGTCTTGGAGGTTACATAAGATGAACTACACAGTGTTTGAACGGTGCCTGGAACATAGTAAGCACTGAATAAATGGAAGCTAGTAGGAGGAGTATTTCTATAGATTACCTGAGACCCAACCATCACTGATAATATAGTTCCTATTACAAATTTCAAATATTTTTTTTCAAAATCTCATTTTAATCAGGAAATTGCAGTAGAGCACAGACCCAACCACAGGTGGGTATTTAGTAGGGAGAAATAGAGTAGAAATTAATTTATCTCAATACCAGTGAATAACTTTTTTTTCCACCCTGACCAATTTAGGACAAATAAAAATGTTTATGGGCTGCATCTTTTCTCCATGCAAAATTTATTGAGATGTTGAATCATCTTAACAAATGATAATTGAGCATTTAGTATATTTTTTAGCCCTGGAGATACAGTGGTTACAAGAGAAATGGCTGTGGCCCTTAGGTAGCTCTGTATCTAGAGGGGAGATGATCAAATAACATATATAGCAATATATAAAGAGTTCCAGATTGTGAGAGGGAGACACAAGCTCCCCCATTGGTTAGGGCAAAGACTGACGGTGGAGCGACCTGTTAGATGGGGCGCTCTGGAAAGATGATGTTTAGGTACAGATAAAAAGGGCAAGGATGAGCCAGCTATAAGGAGAGTTTGGGGAAGGGTTGGGAGGGCATTCTCTAGGGTTGGGGTAATGGCCTATGCGAAGACTCAGCTGGGTAAGAAATGAAGGATGGGTAGTGTGGCTGGAGTGCACGGAGCAAGGTGAGGGAAGAGCTTGGTGTAGGCCCATGTCCAATGTGGTAGGGAGTGTGAGGGCCACTGCCAGGGGTTCAGAGAAGCTACTGTGCCAGGGACTTGACCTAATTTACCTTTTAAAATAATTGCCTGGGAAGAAGGTCCATTCTTAGAGCAGGTGTCCCGCTTTGACGTTTTTCTTTTTAATAATGAAAATGTTGGCACTGCTTTTTTAGCTATGGAACTGTTGGTATCTGACTATGTCTGAGAAGTGGCAGTGCCAGAGTGGCCTTCGCAGATTTTCCCCTGAAACTGCATTGTTGCCAGTGAAGCCAGGCTGGTGGCTGCGGCCCAGACACAGTCTGTAGATTCCCATCGAGAAGAACACATGGTGGGTTGCTAATCAAGTCAGAGGTCCTGTACAGCTCCGTTGTGTCAAGAGCAGAACTCTGAGTCAGGACTGCGATGGGTGAGAATTTTGTGCCCAGGCTGCTGTCTGGCCTGCAGAGCGCTGACTGGTGTGTTTCCTTCTTCAGTCACAGCATCCTGGCTGAGCCAGAACAATGCAGAAATTCTGTGATCAGCACTTGTAGATCTTGTGCTTGGAGAGGAGTAATTGTGGACTCCTTGATTGTAGATCTCTGATATCAAATTACTGACTTTCAAATCTGTCAGTTCTGATGACAGGGAAGGACTCTTAGGAAGGCCATTTTCAAATAATTGTTATTAATCAAGTCGTGTTTTGTGGTTACTGTTTGTTTACATTGAGTATTGAAAAAGGAGAATGTAATGCTGTGTTACTGCAGTTTGCTTTCTCTTGCTGCTAGATCACCTCTGACTGTTGAAAGCCCCAAGGTGGCAATGAGGGGCTGCATTTCATACTCAAGCTTTAATATGCATTCCTTATGGGTCATAGGTATTTTAGGGGTCACCCTATTAATTGTATTATAGCTGCAGATATAGGTAAAGAGCAGATTTCTCACATTTCTCATTTTTCGGGGGATGGGGGAGTGTGTGTGGCTTTGAAAGACCTGTCTCATGGAGCCTGACTTTGTTGCCCAGCACATTGTGTAAGTCTCAGGTTTAGATCACACTGTCCTGACTACTGTGAACCTCTGATCTGGGTTGGGGCTCACAGGTGAGGAAACTGACCCAAAGGGACATGATCATTTTCTGAATGCACAAGCCTTTGGGGTGACAGACTTGGGAATGGGACCAGGCACTCCTGAGGCTTGAGCTTGTGCCCTCTGACAAAGAGTGTTTTAGGTAATTATAAAGGAAAGGGTCAGTAACAGATGTAATGAGGATAATAATGTCCAATTTTTCCAAGTCCTGGAGTCAAATCTTTCTATCTCTGCAGTGAACCATTTTAAGAGAAAACAAAATTTGTTTCTTACTAATGAGGTGGAAATAATTTATTTTTAAAAAAAGCACAAAAGGCAAAATAAAACTAAAGACAAAGTCTAGGATACTTTGTGTTTATTTTATAATCAGGCATTAAATGATAACTTAAGTAGGAGTGACATTAATGGTTCTAAGCTCACAGTGTCATCAGTACTTCATTTAATTAACATAATAGATGTATTTGTAAACTGCTTTTGTTTAGATAATAGTAATCTGGCAGTTAGTTTCATCATTAATTTTTTTCCAAAGTCTGAAAGCAATGTATCTCTTGAGATTATTAAATGGCTTTATAGTAACAATGTCTTATTTTCTGAACATTCATAAATTCAATTTATGTCATTTATACCTTTCAGTGCTTTTTTTTTTTTTTTCCTCCAAGTCAGGCTCATTGGTTATATTCCCCCTTGGTATGGCAAGCTAGTGATAACCTAATACTCAGAAGGTGGTTTTTATAGTAAGTAGTGATAGATGTATAATGTGAAACAGGTAAATTTCTAACTACCAATCTGAGCAGGCATTGTTGTCTGCTGTTGCTACAACAGCTAATGATTGAGTTCTGACATTGGTTGCTCCCTTGTTACACCATAGGAGCATACATACACAGTTACTCGATCTTTGTGTTAAGAAATGGCCTGAATCAGTAAGTGGGTGATGGTGTATTACTGGCATATCTTTCAACAACTTGGAAACTTGATTGATGTGTTTTGGTTAGGTCCATTGAGTGGTCCATTGAGGTCCACAGCCCATTGAGCCTGTGAGTCTGCCTCTGTTTACCCACTTTTCTTGTGAGGAAATGGAGCGGATGGCATTTGCCAATGCATATGGACAGGAAAGAAAGGGAGAATGTAACTCTTATTTTGAAAACTTCTGTCGACACTTATTAGCTACTTGATACTAGTACTTCCTGTTTCCAAAACTGATGTTAATGCAATCCTGCTTTGCATTGTAAGGTGGTTTATTGCCCTCAGCAGAATTCCTGGCATATTTGAGGCCCTGCCCTCGGATTTCTGCCAGCCCCCCCCCCCCCCAAGCCACAACTGGCCCAGTCCATCCCACTCTGGCACTACCCACTGAGGCTCCCTCCTGCCTTCGTGCTGTTGGTGGTAGAGATCTTCCTTGCTCGGTAAATGAGCATTACCCTGATGATCGTTCTGGCACACTCCTGCCACTGCGCTGAGTCCTCTGTAGTTCTCTGCTCTCATTGTCTTGGCTTTGAGTTAGGCCTGACTACTTTGCCCTGTCTTACAAACATTACATACCTCCCTTCCTTCCTTTGGTAAATATATTCACAGGGGTTATACTGCTCTACCTCTGGTACATATTTCCTGAGGTCAGTGAAAGGTATTTGTGGGGGAGGTGTGTTTGAGGGGTGTGGGGCAGTGAGAGAGTAGAAGAAGAGATCAAAGTTTGTGACTGAACAGGTGAAGTCAGCTTACCTGAGACAGTCTGTGCCCTGTGCTGGTGGCAGCTGTCACTGGATCCTGCTGGTGATGAGTCTTTATCTGACAGGCCAGATAAAGGTGTTAATCCATATAGCAGCCCTGAGAGGGAATGATAAGGAAACCAGGGCTCAGAAGACAACCCTCACAAAGGTTTTGGGATGAGTTGGGCTGTGTTTGAACTCTGGCCTTCTTATGACTAACTGTCTGCAGTTGGATGAGTTTCCTAGTCCCTTTGTGTCCCTCAACCTACCTCAGGGTGTTGTGAAAATTCAGTGAGTTGGTGGGTCCTTGCCCACAGCTAATATTTATTGAGTGCTATCTTTAAAGTGTTTTTATGATTGAACTAAGGTCATACAGCTAATGTGTGCTTAGAGCTGTGTTTGAGTTTCTCAGGTACTAAAGCTTAAGCTCCTCTACTGTTCCATTTTGCCCTTACTGTTGCCTTACCTCTGTTGACCAGGAAGAAAAATGGGTCAATTTTATTTTCTCCCTTACATATTCTACCCAGTTTCCTGGGTGGTGGGGCTAAACGGCCTATCCTTGGTTCCAGATACCTGGGATGGGAGCCTTTCCTCTTACTCACTGTTAACTTTAGCTTCCCTTATGGAATTTTGTTCTGCTTCTTACAAGATTATGCAAACAGAATTATTATTTTGGTGTTAAGAAACATGAGCTGAGTTGCACTGTCATTTTTTAAAAAATAGGCAAATGCCACTCAAGTTAGTTTTAAATATTGATGTACTGTATCTATAATTTTATTTGTGGGTAGAGAAATTATGAAAACTGCTTTTTAACAATATTTTAAGAAGGGGAGGGGTGCCTAGGTGGCTCAGTCAATTGTATGTGCCTTCAGCTTAGCTCATGATCTCAGTGTCCTGGGTTTGGCAAAAGTTGTCAGGCACTGTGCTCAGTGGGAAGTCTGCTTCTTCCTCTCCCCACTCATGCTCTCGCATGTGTGCACACACTCTCTCTCAAATAAAATCTTTAAAAAAATAAATTCTATAAAAAATATTTTAAGAGGAGAAAATACAATACATCCTCAGTCTTCTCTATTCCCTACCTTCTACCATAAGCAGAGAGAAAAACTTACCTATGAACAGAATTCTCTAGGTAATCTTTAATTTGTATTCCTTTACTCATTCATACACAGCTGGAAGGATTTGAGGTTATTCTTTAATGATTGTAGTTAGGATAGTTTAAAGATTAGGTGGGAGAGAGATGATGACTTTAGTATTAAAGTCATACTAACCCAAATAAAACTTTTAAAAGGTAATGGATTTTAAGTGTTTTCTATCTGGGAGGGATGATGACAGTTGGCATACAGCAGCTCATCCAATTTACATTGCTGTTGGAAGATTTCAGGTGCCTTCTCTTGTTGCTTCAGAGTGCTGCTAAGTTATTGTGGCAAGTTTAATGAGTAAATGAATCAGGGCAGGATTTCTCAAGCTACATCCATTAATGGGTCACGAAATCAATTTAGTGGGTCACAACCAGCATTACCAAAAAAAAAAAAAAAAAGAATGCAAACATTAGAGTGTCTAGCATGTAGTAAAGGTGGCATATTGCTTCTGGAAACTTCTGCCTCAGCTAATTTTAGTGCGGGTGTGTATTCGGTCACTGAGTGCAAAGAGGATTTCAGACAAGTTTAAAAGCCATTGATTTCAGGTATTTTAGAAAGCTTACCAATTTTAGAGCAAGTCTTATGGTGCATAGAAGGAAAGTGCTTATAACCGTCTTTAACATTTTTTTGTGTGTATTGCTATGGGTATAAGGATATTTAGGAATGGTAACAAATCTTTTCTAGAACTAATATATTTTATAAAGAGGAAAGAAGGCTTAGGACTTTAATTCCAAAGAGTCACGGATGAAATTAGGAAAATAAAGTTGTTAATGCCCTGCTTAATTACCACGTCGTGTGTACCATTGTGTTTGTAGATTTTGTACTATAAACTGATTTTTTTTTAAATTTAATTATGATAGTCACAGAGAGAGAGAGAGAGAGAGAGAGAGAGGCAGAGACATAGGCAGAGGGAGAAGCAGGCTCCATGCACCTGGAGCCTGATGTGGGATTCGATCCTGGGTCTCCAGGATCGCGCCCTGGGCCAAAGGCAGGCGCCAAACCGCTGCGCCACCCAGGGATCCCTATAAACTGAATTTTTAAATCAGAGATAAACTTCACTCCCAAATACTTGGAATCTTGTTCAATTTGACATTTGTAAGATTACAAACTAAAGAATACTTATTTCTAGATTTTGTTCGAGCCCTGAATTGCCTTGAAAATTTTTTTAAAGAATTGTCTCATTTTTTCATAACTGCCTTTTAATTTTGAATACTTTATGTAAGTAGGTAAAACTGTTCCTATTAAGCTTTTCAGATTTTTTTTTTTTTTTTAAGGAATAAGAGAAATAGTCGTCATGGTACATCTGTAGTTTCTTGTTAGAGAATGATTTTATAATTGTTCTTCTGGAAGCAATTAATGATTTCCTTTATAACCAGCTGTAAGTAAAAGACAACTTTTCATTGTGAATGTGTTGACAAGTCATTTGCCCTTCCCCTTTTCATTTAATTAAATTACAGTAGCTACTACTTGTGTGGGTTTTAAAACAGATACTGTTAAAGTTCTGAACTATTTGACAGGAGATGTTAGAGAAGTCAAAACTGATGAGAAGTTTCTGGATGTCGAGTTCTTGAGTAATGAATCCTCTAGCAACAAGAGAAGTGAAAACATTTAAAACTTTGGTAACTGCAGAAGCAGAATTCTCCATTTTATATGGAACAAGCATTGGGCAGGGTGTTTACTGTTACCAGCCTATCCTGTTCTTTATCACTATTGCAGCTATAGGATTTAAGTGGCCTGATGGTATGGCAACATTGGAGGAAACGTCATTTGACTAGTACTATTAGGTAGTAACAGATCTGATTGAAATGCCAGAATAAGTAGCCTGATGGAGGATATGTTGAGACTTGGGGCATAAGTCCTCATCCTGCCTGATGACTGAAGCCACGAGGGCTATAGACACAGTGGTAGATGGTTTGAGTCTTGCATGCTTGCATAGGAGGAAGAAGGAGTGATTCGCTTTAAGAAGAAATTTACTTAGAGTGGAAGCTATAAAGTAAATAGGAGACTATTGCAATGGTTATAAATCGGTCTTAAAAGCATCCTGTTTGAATGGGAATGAATGAAATCTCTCAACTACTATAGGATCTGGATTATGACTTACGTATCTATTTCTCACTGCTAAAAGTAAGTGATTATTTCTCTAAGGCCTCCACTCTAGAAATATGTTTGCATTTTTGAAACCTTGAATATTTTCCAAATCAGCGAGCCTCCTTCCTATTCCAGTAAGAATAAGGGCCATTACACTTTTTTTTTTTTTTTTTTTTTAAAGACATTATGGCACCTGAGATCTGCTCATTTGAATGCAGGCTGCTTGTTCTTAGGCTTCCATTTTCCTGTGTTCCTAGTTTGCCAAGTTGGTTGCTGTTCTTTTTCCCCCAAAACTCGTTTTGAAAGTTTCTCTCTGTCTGTTATACAGAGAGATAGTCAAGGCTTCGGTGTAGCCCTGCCAGAGACTGGATGTGTCTGTGAGATGGGTGGCTGAAGTAATGGCTTTGGGAAGTTAGATGCATCCTGGAGCTGGGGACAACGTGTTTTGTTTTCCTGTGACTCTGCATGACAGCTCTGAGAAATAGCAAGGTCCGCGGTCTTAGAATGACAGGGGTCCGGAGGGAGCTGGATAAATGTGCAGAGTTCAAGCCGAGAAAGTAACCAGTTGGGGTCGTTGACTCCCTTGTTACAGGCTCCACACCCCCAACACATGTGTTTACACTTGAACTCTTGCCAACCCTCCCCCCCCCATGTGTAGAAAGGGAGGTTTTGTGTAGATGGAAAAGAAAAGCTAAGGATAAAAGGGTTTCCATTAAAGGCCTCCTGTCTGTGTTGCTTGTTGCAGCTTTTACTACTCGTGCTGTGAGGACTATACGCTTCCAAGACATTATTGTTGCTGGGATTTCCCGTTCCGCTTTGGAGCCCGGGTCCGGAGTGGCTAAAGGACCTCTCCCAGAAGGCCCAGCAAGCCTCTTGTCGGGAGGCTAGAGTGCCCTTGAAGGCAGGCGCATCGCGGGTATGGTGGCGGTCCGCTCCGGCCACCATGGCAAAATACCCTAGGCTGGGCGCCTTACGGGACAGCCGTGTCCCTCGCACAGTTCCAGAGGCTGGCGGCCCACGAGGAGGACGCCCTTCCCAGCTTCAGGCGGCTGCCTTCTCGCCCACTGGCCTCATAGGGTGCCCGCCGCGGTGACCTCCTCCAGTCACCCCCAGGTGCCATTACACTGGGGACTAGGGCTCTACCGGACGAATCGGGGCGGCGGGAGAGACGGAGGGCCTCTGCCCGACGGCCCCTGCTCTGGGCTGCTGGCTGCTGACTTTCCCAGCTTCCTTTGTGCGTCTGCCGAGCACATGACGTAGTTCTGACCAATCAGATGCAAGAGGCAGCCCCGGGGGCTCCTGGGAGTGACTTCCCCAGACGGCAGGGGCGACTCCTGGGCGGAGCTGCGGTATGGGGCCGCCAAGGCGGGGCCGAGCCGCGACAGCCGAGGTCCCTGGTAACACCCCCGAGCCCCGAGGCCGCCCTGGACGGTCTGGTCTGCGCCGGCTTCTTGTATGAGTTAACCCCGAGGGCCTGTGGTTTGAGCCGCCCGCGTGCCTCGGCGCCCTCTCACGGAGCACCTGGAGTCGGAAGGAGGAGTGCGGGGAACGCCTCTGAGGCCTGGATATCACACCGGCTCAGGGCTCAGCTCCCTGGGAGCTGGGCCCCGGGGACCGCGTCTCCCCGCACCCGCACCCTCACCCTCGGGGCCTGAGCCGACTCACCCTAGCGGGGGACATGGCGGCCCCCAGCGGCGGCCCCTTCCTGTCTCGGTTTCGGCCTCTTCCAAAACAAGACCGGCGGATGCTGCTGCTCACAGAAAGCCCAGGAGGGAACCGGAGGGGAGTGAGGGGGAGAACAAGCCTTAATTAAAAGTACCTGGGCTGTGTAAATGGCTGCTCTCCGGGGCTTAGAGCCAGACAGTCTTCTGAAGAACCAGACGGAGACAGAGCCCCATGTTCATTGTGAAAGTAGAAATCAAATAAAAGTCAACTGATATTCTTATAATTATGAGACATTTTAACCATTCGGAAAATAACACGTAATTGTAACCACTGTTTTTGGTATGAAGTTCTTCCCTCCTCCCTCACACACTTTTTTTTTTTGAGTGTGAAAAATGAAATTTTCTAGACAAACTGTTATCAGTGGAAGGGTAAGTTGAGCGAGTGGAAGCCAGCTCACGTTCTTCCATAGAAACAAATCTGTTTGACACACAATATGGCAGAAATTTAGCAGATTTGAGATGAAAGTGAAAGGATTATGGGCTGTCATTTTATCAGTAAGGAATCGACCCAGAAAAGTGATGTCAGTTTGTGGGCTTTTTATTTTTGAGGTTCTTTCTACTCTGCCACATGGTAATGGTACCTTATTAAGACAAAAGTGTGTTGAATCTCATCCACCAGCAACAGCCAGGAGCAGGTGTGGTCAGACCCAAGTGTGGTTCATTCAGCTTGCTGCTGTAGGTGAATGCACCCCAGAAGACCGTTGAAATTCTCTTGGAAAGCAGAGTTGGGATTGTGCTTGAGCAGGGGGTTTTGAAGGCAGGGTTGGGGGAATGGGGCCAAATCTGGATTGGCTGTGGTCAGGAAGCAGGCACAGTTCAGCGATGGGGTATACTAACAATATTTATCTGGGAAGCAGGAGATGAATGTAGAGTTAGAGCTGTCACTTAGTAAAAAGTTAGCGATCACACCTGCTAGTGAGATAAGAGGGATGTCTTGTCATTTTTCTGGTGGCGGCATTGTGGGCTCATCTGGGTCTCATTCTGAGCATTCTTTATGTTCTGGTGGCAGCATTGGGGACCGCTTGTAATGTTGGTCTTCTCCAGTTGTCAGGAGGGCTGATTTTCGCTTCTCCAATAGTTTAATTTTATCCTGAATCCTGATGCTTGAGGAAGGGTAGGATTTAACAGAGGGTTGAGATCATAAGTGGGGAGTCTAAAGGGGATGTCTGAAGTTACTGTGTCTGAGCAGTCACTGGTTTTTGGTATTTTTTTGTGTGTTTGCTTTTTGTTTTTTTAACGTTGTTCAGTGCTAATATCTCAGGTTTTTAAAAAAGGGCAGAAGTGCCTGGCTGGCTTAGAAGAGTGTATGTATGATTTTAGAGTCGTGAGTTTGAGCCACAAGTTGGGTGTAGAGATTACTATAAATATTTTTCTTTTTAAAGGTCAAATCAATAGTTTTCTCCTACCTTGAGGCTTTTTTTTTCTTTTTTTTTTTTAAATTCTCACAATGAATTTGTACTCTTCCAGAAAATTTTGGCAGGGTATAGAAGGAGATAGAGTGTTGGTGCTGTTATTAAAGTATCCTTAAAATTCAAACATATAAGCCTCTTTAAAGATGCTATTCAGTTATTGATCGAGAGGTAATGTTAATGGTGGTGCTAGAGATTGTGCCAAATGAGTAGAAAATGTAGAGAATCAACTGAGAAAATTCAGTATGGTTGCCAGAAATGAGAGAAGGAGCCAGTGTGGAACACTGCAGTGGGGACCAGTTAGATATTGGTTCTAGTCCAGGCATTGTCCCTTTCTCTGTGAACTTAGCCAAGCCCTTTCAGTTTCCTGGGCCTCAGTTTCCTCATCTGTAATAACAGGAAGTTGAACAAATGGCCTCTGTGCTCCTTTAAAGTTTCTGTCACTAAAGTCCTTTTAAAGATAGCCTTCTCTTTTAAAATATTTGGTTGGTTGGTTGGGCCAAGTCATAAATTTTATGGAATTATTATTCAGCTCTTGAAGGCAGGAATATTTGAGGGCTTTGAAAGCTAGTCCAGCTGGATGTTTTTTGTAGTCTGTGTAGTTTCCTTCCTTTCAGGAGTGATGAGGCCTAAATCAGCCCATCTTCCAGTGCACCCCCTTTGTAGTTTCCTGACATGAATGACTGAGGTGTTTCTTCCTAGAAAATAACATGCAATAAAGGTGCTGAGGGAGGCCTCTTTCCTTAGGAATTTGCAGTTTGGGAATAAAATCTGGCATAATCATTTTTTAAACTCGAATTTTGTGAATATAAAATAGTGTAATGTAAAAATGTACTACGTGGAAATTTTGAAATAATGCAGAAACCAGAAGAGTAAAAGAAACTGATCAAAAGTTGCATCATTTCAAAACTGGTAAGGCAGGCAGTTTGTAAAGTGTGTGTCTGGGACTGCCACACAACAGCTTCATTTCAGCTGCCAGTAGACAGGCCTTCTGTGTGTAGTTGGTATCATGGTCCATGCTGTCTTTTGCTGGCGGGCATTGAGGCGTTTGCCAGTGTGGACTGATGTTTAACATGCACTTAAATCTAAAGATCTTTCGAGAGCCTTCAAAGATACCAAGCAGATGCTCACCAAGAGGTGTGTCTACAGTGGTGCCAGTGATCATACCAAAACACCTCCACTCCAGGCAGTAGCTTTGTAACAGAAGCACTAAAACACAGTGAAATAGGCAAACCAATAAGTGGAATGCATCATGCTGTTCATTTAGGGGAACGAGCATGGAGCACACTTTCAAATATGAGTTCATCTGGAGAGCCTCTAGAGCAAAGTGGGTAAGAGTATGGACTCTGGGGCTAGCTGTGTGATGCTGCCCACTTATTAGCTTTTTGGCCTCAGTTGAATTACCCAGCTTCTCTGGGCCTCAGTCTGATAGGGTGAGTTTCAGTATCTTACCTCAAAGATTGTGTGGCACACAGTAAGCATGAAACATGGATTGCTGGGCCTGCCCACAGCAGTTCTGATTCAGTAGCTCTGAGGCTGGGCATTTGCATTTAGCAAGTTCCTTGTTGGTGCTGATGGCAGCTGGGCCTTGTACTGTGTTTTGAATAGCTTTTGTACATGCAGACACACATACTAGAAACTAGGGGGTATACCATCTTAAAACCTGATATTTTTCTGTGTGATACATGGTGAATATTTCCCCTTTTACTGTTTAAAAATATAATGTTTAAGCCACATCGTAACCCAGTATGAAATATTTAAGTGGCTTCCATTTTTTCACTATCATAGATTATAGATATGTGTTCTTATTTTTGTTTGTTTGTTTGTTTATTTATTTATTTAATTTATTTATTTCTAGGGATCGCTGGGTGGCGCAGCGGTTTGGCGCCTGCCTTTGGCCCAGGGCGCGATCCTGGAGACCCAGGATCGAATCCCACGTCGGGCTCCCGGTGCATGGAGCCTGCTTCTCCCTCTGCCTGTCTCTCTCTCTCTCTCTCTCTGTGTGTGTGACTATCACAAATAAATAAAAATTAAAAAAAAAAAAGGCATTATTTATTTATTTCTAAAGATTTTATTTATTTATGAGAGACCCAGAGAAAGAGAGGCAGAGACACAGGCAGAGGGAGAAGCAGGCTCCATGCAGGGATCCCGATGTCGGTCGGACTCGATCCAGGGACTCCAGGATCACGCCCTGGGCTGAAGGCAGGTGCTCAACCGCTGAGTCACCCAGCGATCCCTGATAAATGTTCTTATACAATATATTTTTGTCTGAATCTCTGATTATCATCTTGGAGTAAATTCTTAGAAGTGAAATTACCCTGTTCCAGGGTGTGTACATATTAAAACCTTTTGCCACAGACTGCTAACAAATTCTTCAGAAAGGATGCAGCAAAAATTTATCTTCTGATAAGTGGTCCATGAGAGTAGATAGTGATTTTCTGAATGTAAGAGAATGAGGAGAAAAGTGTAATTAACTTCATAAAACTACTAGGTATTTGGGATTTGGCAAGAATTAGCAAGAAGAATATCTATGAATTTATAAAGAAGACAAAGATGTGTAAATAGAAACTAGGTGGGAAGTAATGGGTGAATTGTGGCATGATCCTAGGGTAATTTTTAGCATTCAGACTTGAATATATTCAATTATGGTACAATTATATACTTGATGTAGGAGACTTTATGCAAAGAGGAATAAATAGATTTTAATTTACCCTTTATGGTGTATGTGTGTTTCTTCACTATGATATCAAGGAGGATATCAGGATATCAAATCCCCCCTGGATTTGGAGTTTTGGTTTATTGAAGTCTGGTTCATGCTCCATTCCTATGTGCATGTCTCTAGCTCTAGGCCAAGCAGATGAGACTTCGGAGGACTTGGAGTAAAGGTGGCTGCCTTTGGGGAAATTTAGTATCACTACCAGAAAACCTCCTCACTAGATTTCATACGGAGAAGTCCATGGTTCTTGGGAACAGGGGTGAGTTGGAGTGGAGGCCAAGGTGGAATGTGTGTGGAGTATCAGGGGAGCACCTTCCTCTAGTCCATCTGGCTTGAATGATGGGGCCAAGCTCTGTAGCCCTTGGCTATAAGCCTCTGTGGTTGAGAGCCCCAGATAAGCTGGACTCTTCTGTATTATCAGAATGTTAGAACTAGTGAGGGATCTCAAGGGTCATCTGGTCTAGCCTTCTCTTTTTACAGATAAGGATGTTAAATAATTTATTATTTTCAATTAAACTTCACCTCATAAGTTTTTAAAATCAGTCAGCCTTGGAACAGAATTGGCTGGTTCTTCTTTCCTTGTTCTGAAAGATCTAAGCTTTTGAGAACTGAAAGTGGCCAAATGGTAGACAATAAAGCAGATGGCAGGGGTGACTGCGGTCCTGTTGCTCAGCCTTGGAACACTGAACTGATTTAAAGTCAAACCTGCACTACCCGAGTCACAGGAGCTTCACTTGTGCCTCTCTTCAGATCTGTACACTCTTGTGTGGTTCCCAAGGGCTTCAAAGTAACCTTGGCTATAGGGTAGCTCTCTTCTTGTACCAGCCCCATGTTTTCCAGAATTTACACATACTAGTTTCCTTTGTTCAATTCAGAAAAGTGGTTTTCTTTTTTCCCTTTTAGTAAACACATGAGACAAGTGCTTCTTTTTAAAAACAACAGCTGCTCTGAACACAAACTGTGCCTACTACCACTGGGTGACACTGTTAGATCACAGAACAGTCTTCTCTGGGAAAAAGCAAGAGTGCTTGAACTTCGGATCTCATTAAGCTGCTTTCTGTAGGAGAGAGACAGGCTCAGAGTCACTTAACGGTCATGTATCAAATGTTATTTGATAAATATAATTTTCCTATCTAAGGCAATTTTAAGGCCAATGACTTTAAGGTAATCAATTATTAAAGAAATCTGTTAATTGCTTTGAGGTTTGTTCAGATTAGTGGGCAGCATATTAATGAAGTACTAATTACTTTATGGGAATTTTTATGTAAGCCAACGGACTAATAATGTATTTCTCACCAGACAGCAATTTAAGTTATCTTTTTGGGGCAAAAGACTCAGCATTTAATGTATGGACTTCTGGTGAGTGTTTTGTTGGGTCATCTTGTTCAAGAGGGAATGTAATCTTCTGGGTTAGAAAAATGGACATTTGGTTCCCTATACTGATCTGTATTAAGAGAAGAGACTTGCCTATAACTCGTTCTGGGCTCCTTCAAAATCAAATGAGGATGGACAATGTGGAAAGCACACTGAGATGTTTCCAGAGTTGAGAAATAAGAGTCAGGCTTTCCCTTTGTGTGTTTGATGTGATGGATAAGAAAACTTCAAATATAGGGTTTTTTTTTTTTTCCCCTTAAGATTTATTTGAGAACGAGAGGGAGAGTGCAGGGAGAGTGAGTCGGGGGAGGGGCACAGGGGGGGAGAGAGAGAGAGAGAGAGAGGGAGAGAGAATCTCAAGCAGACTCTCCACTGAGCTCAGCCTGACATGGGGCTCAGTCTCATGACGCTGAAATCCTGACCTGAGCCGAAACCAAGAGGGAAACACTCAACCAACTGATTGACCCAGGTGCCCCCAAGTATAGTTTTAATAGGAGTAGACTTCAGTAGCCTAAGAAGAACATGAACAATGTCCTGTTGGGCTAGAGGGGAAGGATCCCCCATGAGGAGTCAGGAAAAGCATCATGAAAGGAGCTACTTCATTTGGACACTCAAATCCTTCAGTGTTGGCTCCTGTCATTCAGTATATGTTTCTAGAATGGACATAAGCATGGTGGATTAGGGACACAGTAGAGAGTGAACCCAGATCTGTCACTGACCCCATGGTCTGCAGCAAAGGCACAAGGGGCCAGTGGCCCCCGCCTTCTCCTGGTTCTTTTGCATCATGTAGTCACTGTGTGGCTGCTTCTCCTCATGCCTTCTGTTTGAGGTATTGTGCTAGAGCTGCGGGGATGACATAAGTCAGTCAGAGTCTCTTCCCTGCCAAAGGGGTGAACATCTGTTCTTGAAGGGAGACAACATGGATATATAGGAAAACTTATCTCATGATAAGTGTCAGATTCGTGGGTACAGGGGGCTGACAAGCAGAATTGTCTCCATCAGTCCAGGCAAGAGGAAGATGGCTCTTGAGCAGTTGGTATGGGAAGATTCGTGGTGAGGTGAGCTTAGAACTGAGTCTCTGCAAAGTGCCTGGGCTTTTCATTGGCTTTGATGAGGGAATTCCAACTGGGAGGAAATCGGGAACAGAGGTGGAGATGGGAACATGTATGGGTTTGCGTGGATTTGTTTGCCAGAGTAGAGGGTTAAAGCTGGAGTGTAGGAGCCAGAGGTTTGCAAAGGTGTTTGAGGGACCTTAAGAACTAGGCAGAAAGTAAAATTTTATCCTGGTGTCTGTCTCAGTGATGCTTGGCTTGGTGGTTCTTGATCTGATTAAACAGTGTATTGGATTTGGCTAGGGTGCAGCTGGATTAGGGAAGAGTGACCAGGGGGAGCGGAGGCTCTAAAGAACCAGGTGCTCCATCCTGAGACTAGGATAAAAGCGTGGACTAGGATTAAAGCAGCGGCAATGGGTGATGGTCTCAAGGATTTAGTATGAGAAAGAAACACTGAATGTTCAATTACTTATGAGAAAGAAACACTGAATGTTTAATCATCAAGGCTGAGGGCTAGGACATTGCAGAGATAACATTGATTTAAAAGATGCCTGGCTGATAGCGAAATAAGGAAGTTGAGGGAAGGCAACAGGATTATTTCTGACACTGGAAGAATGGTGTGTGTGATGTCCTCTTTGTTGCTGTTGAAAAACAGTAATTTCAATGTAAATTTGGCTGGGTTGGTTTCCACTAGAATGTAAGGGGCCTACTCTGTCCTGTTCAGTGTTCTATCCTTATCTGGTCCATAACGGGCACTCAGTGAATGAGCCAGCAAGGTTGAGCTCAACTTCAAGCATGTTGCTTCAGATGTGAAGTACCAGTTGGCACTTGGAGTCTGTGACCTGGAGCTTGGGGAGAAGGGAACAGTCTTTACATATGCTCTAGAAATGGCTCACGTAGCAGAAAGGCCAAGGCCACGTGGGATGACCAAAGGCAAGAGTTTAGAGAGCTAGGGACTCATTCCTGGAGAACAGTGGGAGAGAGTGGGAAGGAAGAGGCTGCTTGGGCAGACAGGTAAGGGAAAACCAGGAGAGCATTGTACAAGGGACTGGCTTTCACATCAAGGAGGAGACGGACAGCAGCTTTGAATTTCAGGGAGGGGCTCAGGAGAAGAAACCAGGAGCCCTAAGAGCCCTGAGGAGAAGCCCTGTGCGTGGATGCCTTGCTGATAGGACCATGCTGTGCAGGCAGTGAGTGATCGCTGCTCAGAATTTGTTCTCTGGGACCTGTTAGTGATCCACTGGTGAGTCCTTGGCTGCCTCACAGATCGCTGTCCTTGTGAACAGACCTGAGGGCTGGAGCACAGGACCTCTTAACCTGAAAGAACACTAGACTGAACCCTGACTGAACGTCAGCCCTGTGGATAGCAGCTGATAAGGAGGCCCCCTTCTCAGGCTAAAATATCTCTGGGTTAGAACTCAAGCCCAGCTGTTTTCTTGTACTTGTTTGGTTGAGAAACCATTCTGTGCTCTTTGCTTTGGGTAGGACTGAGTAGCTGGGACATGCGGCACCAGAAGCACAGCAGGCTCTGACATGCCCTGTGGTATGCAGCTGTGCTGCATGTCGGTACCCTTGGTGGTGCCAGTTGCTTGGTTGTCCCTGTCCTTTCAGATGTGTGTTGCTGTTGGCTAGAGCTGAGGAGCATTTCTCCCCCTCCATCATTTACTCCTCACAGAAGTAGGGTAGTCTTGCAGGCCACCAGGGAGTTCTAGAATCTGCCCTGGAGGTAGAAGGAGGGAATGTGCAGAATTCAAGTCTTATCTGAGGCCACAGGAGATTAAGCAAAATTGTGAACATTAGTAAGGTTGTCTTGATGTTTGAAGAGTTTTACCCTTCATATCAGGCCAAACTAGATGTTTTGTTTTTGTATGTTATGTTTTGATCTACAAAACAAAACAACATATGATTGCTCTGTGCTCAGAAAAGTTATTTGCAACAGACTACTGAGAAAGGGGAGAGAAATGACCACCCAGTTCTGGTAAGAAGACTGAAGCATAGATATTGGGAAATTATCAGGATTTTCAGGGCCTTGGCAGACTCAGGCTGTGGGCTCTGCTCTGTGCTTTGGCCTCATCTGTCTGGCATTTTCATATCTGCCCCCCGGCCCCCCATGTCCCTCTCTGTCACGTAAGTCCAAATTGGAAAGGTGAGCAGAGCAGAGACCAAGATTGGGTTTATCTGTTAAACTTTGTCTGAACTAGTATACGTGTAGTGTATGGTCATTCATTTTCACTTTGACCAAACATTAGTTAATGGAGGGGTAGATTAATGAATTAATTTGTTGGAACTATTAAACTGTCTAACTTATTGAGTGGCTGCTGCAGGGTAGGTATGGTGTACAGTGGATGTTTTCCATAGGTTTCCTTTCATGCTTATAACCACTCTGTGAAGGTAGGTAAGTAATTTATATAAAAATTCGCACATAACTGATGAGCGACAAAACCAGGATTCTAATCCAGAATAGGTGGTCTTGAAACCTGGTCTCTTTTTCCATTATATACTGTATTACTTCTCATAGACTGAACAAAGTATAAAATAACAAAGTTCTAATTACATAGCAGCAACCAAATGATCCCTAGATAGTAATTTTAATAGCTATTTAATATGTACTGCATTGAACCCAGTATACTGTACATACAGAGAAGGGCATAAGCCAAAAAGCTGTAGTAATTGGTGAATTTTCGGAATGAACAAGCCTGTATAACCAGAACATATATCAGGAAGCAGAACATTATCAGCACCCCAAAAGCCACCTTTATCCCCTTCTAAGCCTAGCCCACTCCGAAGATACCCTTTATCCTGACATCTGACACCAAAGATTGGTTTCGCCTGTTTTTGAACATTATATATATGGAATCATCCAGTATGGACTCTTCTGTGTCTGGCTTCCTTTGCTTAATATTCTATTTGTGAGATTCAGCCTTGCAATTGTCCATTCATTCCCTTGCTGTGTAGTAGTCCACTGTCAGTGTACCATAATTTACTTATCGATACTACTGATAATGGACATTTGGGTCACTTCTGATGTGGAGCTGTCAAGAATAGCCATGCTGTGAATGACTTATAAAAGCCTTTATGTGTTTTAAGGAAAATGTGTCTTTCACTTCCTTCTGTCCTCACTTTAATGTGATAGCTTCTGCAAGATGTTTTCAGTTTGGTGTTATAAAGCTATGATGTTAGGTAGGGAAGCTTCCAAAATCTTCTCGAGAGAGAAAAATCATCCTGTTTTAAAGTGAAACTCAGTTCTTCCCTCTCTATTCATTATCCCAGTCCAGAAGAATGGAATGCCCAAAGAGCATCCCTTTGGAATCAGACCCAAGGTCAAATCCTAGTCCTGTTCTTTAGTAGCCATGTGATGCAGTACAGCAAATAACAGTGTTATCATTACTAATTATTATTTATTGCCAGTGACAGTGCGAATAAAAGATGACATCTACTGAAGGTTAGCGATTTCTAGTCCCTACCTTTGGTATACATTTTGCATTTACTCTTCCTAACAACCCTAGGAGATAATCTGCCTTTTTTTTTTTTTTTTTAAACTAGTGAGATGACATGTCCAAAGACACACAGTAAGTGAGAAATCTGGAATTTAGACCCTATTCATGTGATCTGGAATCCATGTTCTTGAAGCTGTCTGAGCCCCCTTTGTAGGCCATAGGGAGTAATAACCCCTCACCTCATAGGGTCTCATCAAGGATTAAAATATGGGGAGAAACTTAGGTACACCTTCTAGGGCAGATGCACAGGGATTCCCAAACGGATTTCTTTCGTGGCATATCTCTGTGCTTTCAGCCTGTACTCCTCACAGTGCTGAGGGCCAGGGTGAGGCGTCCCTGCTCTTCTCTGGGTTGTGGTTTTGATGATGAACACCTGGTTATTCGTGGAGCTGTCGCCACCTTCTGGTTGGTCTCACCTCAGCCAGACCTGCTTAGCTTTGATAAGGGCCTGTGTTCTGTTTACCCGATGTTTCTTGCCTCCCTTCCCATGTTCTAAATATAAAATATGTGCCTTTTTTTTAAAAATAAAAATACAATTTTAGGGAATGAAAAAACTGATGAGAAAATGAGTTTGGTATTTTCCCAAGGGCGTCACCGTTTGGCATTTGTACAGCAGCATATTTGCAGCCAATTTATTGCGAGTTTGAAGTGGCGACAGTAGTGGAGTGGGCAGAGCAGAAAAAGTAATGTTTCTGTGCTTGTGCAGATGGCTCTGGTTGGCTGTCATTTCTAAGCCTTAGTTTAGGTTTGTGGCCACTAAGGCCCCCTGGGCTCTCCTAACGCCTTAGGGTACCAGTTGTTGTCACTGTTCTTGATGAATTTGCAGGTTCGCCTGAGGACCAGGCTAGTCAGGAGTTTGTCAGTGAAACCCTTGGCTGTTGGGGAACCATTCTTGCCTTAACTCACTCTGCTTCACAACTTTCTTCTCACAGCTGCTGCCCTTCTGGGAATAGTGGGTGCCGAGGGCAGGCTTTCCATCCTTAGCTGACCTAGGCCTGGACTTGGCCTGCCTGCAATCTGAAGTAACTTGGCTCTATCAGAGTTTTGTCAGAGGGTCACTAGAATTTGTTAGAGCCAGCCTGGGAAACAGCCACTCCCAAAAAATGCTTTGGAATTACTTTTAACTTGCCAGAAGTAGTTGTAGCAATTCAGAAGTTTAATTGTTTTGCTTTGACTGGTTATAGTATAGCTGTAACCTGTAGGACACCTGCATTCATTGCCATGTTTCAGGTGTTGTTTAAAAGACTTCAATTATTAGTGCTTCTAGGTAGAATTTGATTTTAAATATTTAGGTAAACGTAAAACTTAGTATAATCTCAAAATTTGAGGTTTAAATCTCATAGGATTAGGTTTTAAATTTTATCTTTCTGATATGCAGATGAACTACTAGTGTCCAAAATAGTATGAAGAGGAAACTGCAATATGATCCAAGAAATACTTGTTTTATTAATCCTGTATAATTTTTCTGTGGGAATGGTTATTTACCTCTGGAAAGCAATCAACACAGGATGCCTGGTGTAGGCATGGAGTGGTCCCAGAATCAACCTCCGGTAGGGAAAACAATGAAAAGCAAGGATTCAAAATCCATTATAATGTTGGGATTTCTTGACCTTGGGAATAGCAGAGTTTAGTAATGACTTCTATTGATTTGCAGAAATTAAAGGCCGAAGTCTCATCAGGTGGTGTTTTTCAGTGCATGCTGTTTGGGCCTGCGGCCTCAAAGGTCCTCCAGGCTCTCGTCTAATGCCTTTGGGTACTAGAAGGTGTCCCTGCCTCTTCCTGGTCTAAGACTGAGTTTTTAGGTTTGCTTCAAATACCTGCCTCAGATGTACTTAGTATCTGTCTAAGATGCAATTCTGTGTTATTAAACTTCTTAAAATATTTCAGCAAACCCCCTTTGTCTCAGAGCAGTATAAAAGGTCCTTTTTTCTCTGTCAGGCCTGTTTCTTGCTGTTCCCTATACTCTGACTGAGCCATTCAGAACTCCATGGAGCACCTTGAAGGGGTGTGATCAACCTTTTTATACTTTTCAGAAGGTTCTTGATATTTGTTTGTAGCCTGAATGGGCCTTAGAACAATTGACTCTTATCAATGAGAAGGTCTGTGGGTCATTTAGTCAAACTCTTATGTTTTTGAAGAAAACAAGGCTTATAGAGGTGAAGTTTTGTATGTCAGGTTTCCCAGACCTCTAAATAAACTCTGTCATGGTGTTGGTCACATAGTTTATTTAGTAATAGCTTCTATTTGTTGAGCTCCCACAGACATGCCAGATATTGTACAGAGTACTTAAATCTACATTTCAGCCAGTTCTTACAACAGTCAGTTTAACAGATGGGCGAACGGGGAGTCAGGGAAGTTAAGCTCTGTTCAAGATTTCAAGCCAGTTTTATTTCTCCTACACTGAGCCAGCACTAGTTTTCCCTTATCAACTTGAAACTTAAACTGATTTGTAACTTTTAAAATTTTATCTGATCAGGGGAGTATGACAAAAATGTCTTCATGTTTATTTCTGGAAGAGTGTTTCATGTAGTAATGATAATACCCAAATGCCAAGTACTTTTCCTTCCAGATAGTTCTGTCTCATCTTTTTTGTCTGTCAGGCTTCTGGATTGCCTGATTCTCCGTGAGGAGACCTGGTTTCTCAACTCCATTCTCAGCCCTGTACAAACGCCTTGTTGCTAGGACGTCAGACAGCTCAGGGGCTCCCTCTACTGGGTGTTAACCCAGGACTCCGTTACCTAATTTAAACATTTATTGATTCAGTCCTGGGAGTCTGAGGAACGTGAATATAGAACAGATATGGTCTTTGCAGTGAAGAGTTGACGATATATATTTGTATCGCTGGAACAGTAGGTTTGGGGATTGGTGAGTAGTAGGAAGAGGAAACAGAAACTTCTTTTGTTTTTGAGAAGTCAGAGACTTTAATCGCAACTGGGGAATTAGGAAAAGTGTGGAAGATGTGACATTTATCTGGATCTGAAGGGATGAGTGAGATTTGGCTTTGTGGCAGTTCTGGGATAGGGTAGGAAGAGGATCAGCATCTCTGCTGGAAGGAATGGTGCTAGCAAAGGCATGCTGGTGAGGAATGCAGGGAAATGAAAATTTGGGGGAGCAGTGCATGTTCATTTTAGTTTAAGTAGAGCTCAACTGGAAGATAGGATCTCTGAATGGAAGAATTCCCTTAGGATCAGGATGGCATTTTCCAGCCTTGGTAGTGATGAGGAGGATGGTTGGCAGAGGGAAGAAAGTTGAATAAGAATGTAGGTTCCACGTGTTGGTCTTGGCTCCAGGGGGGAAAGTCGCTGAGAAATGACCAGAATCCAGATCCTTCGCAGCCACTGCCACTGCCACGAGTACTGGAGCTTTATAGAGGTTGCTCCCTGCCAGTTCACCCCCTTCTTTCTAAGTGACCTTTGCCCAGACTCCGGCCTGGTCTACTTCATGAGGGGCTATAAGGAAACCTCAGAGCTACACTGGACTCAGGCTGAGAGCCTTCCGTCTCTCATGTCCCAGTCCCGGTTGTGAAGAAGGGCCAGTCAGTGAGGAAAGAATTGAAGGGAAGTGTTTGCACCTTCGCCTGCAGCAGAACTCCTCCTGCACACCCCTTCCTCCACCTGTAAGGGTGTCTGCTTCAGTCCAGTAGGAGACACGCTACCACCTTCCTACACTGGTCCTCTGGGAGAAGAGCACTTCCCAGATACTAAATCTAAAGAGGAATCAGAAAAGTTTCCAAGCTGGAACTTGTTTTCTAGATTCAGAACTGAAGCTTTTCATTCTGCACACTGGAAGTTCTCGGAGTCTTGGCACCAGGGCCCAAGATGATGCCTGTACCCCAGTGCTGACAGGAGACATAGGTGAGCTATGTTTATGTTGCCTCTGCTAGTGAGAACAGGCGAATGGAGGGGCAGAGGATGGGGGCTGGCAAGGCGGGGATGGCTGAAGTGAGAGACCGCGGAGGTCAGATTAGTGAGACAAAGGAAAGAGTCACCCAGGGGTTGAGTACTGACTGCCTTCACAGCCTTGCTGTCACCGCTTGGACGTCTGTCCAGCAAGTACCTTAAATTCTGCGTCTCCCAAACGGGATTCCTGGGCTCATCTCCTGTCCAGCTCCCCTCACGGCCTCCCTGCCTGAGAGTACGGACTGACCTCCTCGTTGCTCAGGCCAGGAACCTCGGAGTCACCCTTGATTCTCCTGTGCCTTTCACACTTCATATCCAGTCCTCCAGGAAGTCCCGGAGGCTTTCTTATCCGAGTCTATCCTGACCGTCTGTCCTCCCACCTGTGCTGCAAGCACCCTGGTCTAAACCATCTGTCACCCTCATCATGGCGATAGCTTCCTGCCTAGTTCTTTCCCTGCCTGCTGCTGCTGTTCTAAATTCTGTAACTAGAGTAGTCTTTTAAAAATAGGAGTCAGATCTTGTCACTTTTCTGCTTCAAACACTGAATGGCTTTTCCACTATCTCCTGAGTAAAGGCCAGCAGTCCTCACGGTGGCCCTCATGCTCCCACAACATCTGGCCCTTCCACCCCCATTCCCTCCCTCAGCTGTTACCTCTGTGTCCTCACTGACACTCCCTTGCCTCCGGCCTCACTGGCTTCTTTGCTTCTTCTTGTACTCACCAGGCACACTCCTACCTCATGGCCTGGGCATGAGCTCTTCCCTCTCTGTGGAGTGCTGTTTTTCCACAAGTCCACAGGGCTCACCCTCCCGTATGTAATACCTTAGGAGGCTGTAATCTGTTTTGATTTGGTGTCATGGAGATTACCCGTGGTTTAGAACAGAGAAACAGATTATTTTACGGAATCCTGTAGGCCTTCTTATCTACTGATTAATGAGAATGAAACTACTGTTGGTTTTTAAAGACAACTGGGACTGCACAGAGGTGTGTATGGTGCATTTTACATTTCATCCAAGGAGCACAATTTTGTGTGGGCCAGTGCATTAAAGGCAGGCCGGCTGCGATGGGTTCACTAATACTCCATGTGCAAGGTTTGTGTTTCTCCAATCATTGAAGGTTGTAGGTGTTCTTTTTTTTTTTTTTGGTTGTAGGTGTTCTTATTTTTTTTTATTTTTTTTATTTTTTTTATTTTTATTATTTTTTATTTTTTTTATTTTTTTATTTTTTTTATTTTTTTATTTTATTTATTTATTTATTTATTTATTTATTTTTTTTTTAAGTAGGTGTTCTTATTTAAAAGATCAATGCATGGGCAGCCCAGGTGGCTCAGCGGTTTATCGCTGCCTTCAGCCCAGGGCATGATCCTGGAGACCCGAGATCGAGTCCCACGTCAGGCTCCCTGCATGGAGCCTGCTTCTCCCTCTGCCTGTGTCTCTGTCTCTCTCTCTCTCATGAATAAATAAATAAAAATCTTTTAAAAAATAAATAAAATAAAAGATCAATGCAAATAATGTTCAAGGAACACTTGGTGTAATTTGTTATATATGTCTCAATGTTTAGTAATTTTGAGCCTCAATTATGCCATTGAACCTAAAATATATAAATGAATAACACATCTGCAATGTTGCTATTTTAGTTGATTTATTTATTCTTTGGATTTTTAACCTCTTTATTTTCACATAATCTTCAAAAGATTCATTATAAAAATAGCAAATTTGATTGAGCATGAGTTTTGAGACCAGCGGGCATTCATTTTAGTTCTTTACCTTACTAGTAATTATTAGTATGAACAAGTTATTTAATGTTTGTTTCTACATTTTATTGTCTGCAAAGCAAAGATTCTAATTCTTTTCCTCGTTGGGTTGTTGCTAGGATCAGATGTGGCATGTTGTATGTGTTGCTAGGTCAGGTACTGGCTCTGAGTAGTTGTTGGCTGCCACTTGGAACGCATTTCCCTTTGGATGTGGAAGAGTACAATGGTGTTTTGGGATAGTTCAGGAAGACATCTTTAATGACTTTGAAAGCAAAACTCCTGTTTGTAGCTGAGTACCACTGAACCCATTTTTTGTTTTTGTTTTAAAATTTTTAGTTGAAAACACCTCTTTATTTTTTCCACTGTCCACCCCCCACCCCCATGTCCAGAGTCCATGGAAACATACCATGTGTTCTCTCCTCCTTTAGTCTGTCAGCATATAAATAAGCACACAGTTACTTAGATGTTTGCTCGGTGGGTTGATGTCATGGGCAGAAATAAAGATGGAGCTTGTCTTCCGTTAAGGAGCTTATTTCTGGAGGACCTCTCCACTTTTTCAGTTTAGACCAGATTTTATTTGGTTCAGCGTTTATTCACCTTCTACCATGTACCAGGCACATTGCTGGACTTGGGGATTTAAAACTGCAAAAGAAGTGGTTCTAGTCCTTGGGGAGAATAGACAGAAACATGTGGTTACCCTGTGTCGGTGCATTTCATGACGAAAGTACATCACCACCACTGCTGGACTGGGAAGGCATGTAGGTGATGATTATTTTGCTGTCCCAGGGGAGGTGGGGCAAGGTGGCAGTATTGGGTGTGAGTCCATTCACATGCACATCCCCCTCCCAAACTTCCCCTGTTCTATGATCACTGTTTCATTTAAAGGCATAAAGCTGGCCAAAGGATTAGTAAGCATGTTCTCTGGACTTCCAAGGAAAGGCCCAATGCCTAATACTCTGCCTTAGTCTGGCTCTGCATCTGCTTTTTGGTTTGGGAAATAAAATCATCATGCAGGAACAGGGAAGCAGAAAATGCCACATTAGTTATCTTGAAATATTGGCCAGATTTGTTTTGAGGGCAAGGGAACAGGATTGAGGTCATCATCAAGAGAAGAACCTAGGAGTCTACAGCAATGGGATGCCTGCCTGATGGACCTGTGGGCTACTTCCAGCAGGATGCCCATTAGCCTTCTTGCTCCCAGCTCTTGCCCTCACTGAGTGTGTTCTTCTGTCTCATTAAGGATCACATATGTTCATGGAACACTCACCTTGTGCTGCACACTGCCCCCGGATAGCTACAGGGGAATGTGTCCTGCTGTCCAGGAGCATCTCTTATTGGGGAGGTCACGTACACTTGAATCCTAGGATGAGCAGCTCAAATTGAACATGGAGGAAGGGACCCTAGGGATTATCATCTGTTCATTTCACTGTACTGGTCTGGAATCTGAAACCGGAAAGGCTATGTGTCTCTGCCTAGGCGTTACATCAATTTTTCTTCTTCTGTACTCCAGTGACTGCTTGTCCTCCTTACTAAAAAACTTGTATGGATAGGCTTTCAATACAAGGCATCCTCCCTTCTTCCTCTCTGGAACTTCCTTCCTTCCTGGCACTTTTCTAGGGCATGTGTGTTTGTGTTTGTGTGTGTGTGTGTGTGTGTGTGTGTGTGTGTGTGTCTGTGTGTGTGGCAGGGGGTAAGACCAAACCACTGCCCCCCAGAAGCATTTGCTTTGAGAGCTAGTAACAAGCAAAATCTGTAGTATTGGCAAAGCAGGGAAGAGCAGGGGTTGGGATTGCAGGTTTAAGTGTGGTGGTAAGAGGTCAGACTTCTTTGAGGAGGTGACATTTGAGGAGGGACCTGAGAAGATGTGAACAGGGTGCTCATGAGAGGGGAGAGGAGACCCCGGCCGGTGGCAGCATAAGGAACAGAGGGCTCTGTGTTCCAGAAACCTCCTGACGTTGATGGATATCAGGCGTCTGTACATTGTCAGTGCATAATCATTTGGGGTGGTGGAAAGCAATGAAGCACTTCAGTCAGGTGGCCAGGGTATTGCTTGTTATGGGGTTAAGTTGGGCTTGAGACATGTTGGTGGGAAGCATCCTATGTGACCTGAAATTCCTCAAGGTGTGAGTAGTTGTGACCAGAGTCAGATTATGGGACCCCTCTGCTTTAATCACGGGCAACCCAAAACAACAAAGCCATTCTTCTTCCCATGGCTTTCACAAAACTTCACATATTTTTCCATGAAGCAGCCAAGTGGGCCCACAAGGATAACATGTTGGTCAGATTTGTTTTGAGGGCAAGTGTGTTGCACAGGATGTTTCAGCAGAAGAGCTTATAGATGATCTCCCCTTTGTATTTCAGACGGCCCATCTGAGGATACTGACCTTAAGGATACATATCTCATCCCAAGAAACATCATGGCCGAGCCAGACTACATAGAAGATGACAATCCTGAGCTAATTAGGCCTCAGAAACTAGTCAATCCTGTCAAAACGTCCCGCAACCATCAGGATCTTCACAGAGAACTTCTCATGAATCAAAAAAGGTATTATAGTGGTTTCTCGAGCAAAGTTTGACTTTGGGGACTTTGACTTCAGAGATTTTTTTTTTTTAAATTTTTATTTATTTATGATAGTCACACACACACAGAGAGGAGAGAGAGAGGCAGAGACATAGGCAGAGGGAGAAGCAGGCTCCATGCACCGGGAGCCCGACGTGGGATTCGATCCCGTATCTCCAGGATCGCGCCCTGGGCCAAAGGCAGGTGCCAAACCGCTGCGCCACTCAGGGATCCCCCAGAGATTTTTTTTTTAATTCTTTTCTTGACTGTATTTAAGGCTGTCTTATTCCTTCTAGTCTGACCCAGGGCATCCCTTCATGTAATAAGGTCATCTGCATAGCTGCCACTACCACTCTTACTCCATGATCTACAGGACTCTGTCGCCTTCTCAGATGGACATATATTGTAGAATTTGTATGGAAGGGGATTGATTAAGGATAAAAGATAATATCCTAAGTTGAAGAGAAATACATTATTTCTTGGATTCGTAAAAACTCTGAATTTGCTCCTTACATTTGGGGAAATGTAGGAATCACATATAATACTGCCTGCTTTAGCCTTTGTGAGTGGCAAGGAGAAGTCTCTAGAACTACATCAACTTAATAATATACAAGAACCCTCTTTCTTTTTTTTTAAGTAACACTAAAATTATTACTATGATCATTTTTATTAATTTTTTTAAAGGGAAGAAAACATTTGCCTTTTATCTTCTTTGTAGACCATTTGTCAGCTCTACGTGTGTCATAAAAATGACAAAAATGTTTGGATGTTGGGTTGACGTAGTCTGCTTTTTAAGTGATTTTGGGCAGGGCCAATTGACTAGGCGAGCTGAAGATACAAAGGTACTTTTTATGTATTAGGACACAAAATTAGTTACATTATCCAAAACCTATTAAGCTTCCTGTAGAGCTATTCTCAGACCTTCAGAATGAAACTGTTGATCTGAATTGTGGGACCACAGGTCAGTCATCCCCTCACTCTTTGCCAAGCAAGCCCTAGTTAGCTAACCATTGAACTGAAGGATATGTAGACCAAGGTAAGCAGAGGGTCATGTTTTAGACGGAAGGCCTAATTTAAAAACAAAAAAATATAAAGAGGTTGTGAAGGGGCAGTCCTCCTTCCCTCATGTACCCCTGCCAGAATTTGTAACTCCTGCTGAGGCGTTCATTGTCAATCGCCCTTCCTCCAGACTGGGAATGTGACTTACTACCTTCTTTTTGTTACCAGCATGTACTAGTATGCCATTGGATTCATGCTGATGAAATTGAATGCAAGTTTGATCCATTCTGAATAAGTGCTTAGCTTCTAACTGTCTTTGTCACATAGAAGGAAAAAAAAAATACAGATTTGGTATCATCATGCTCAAAGCAAAACAAGAATATGTACATTCCTAAGTAGGCCACAGAATTTGGAGGCAGTCTTGTCTGGGAAATGATGCCTGCATTTTGATACGAAGATCACAAGTTTGATATGCTCCAAAAGAGCATTATAAGTCAGCACTAACTACTTTCCTTCTTGGACCTCAGTTCCTTTATCTGTAAAACGGGAATAGGGGACTCCATTGATCTCTGAGGGACATTTTCTCTCAAACAAGGGTTGGTTTGTTTTTCTGTTCTATTTATGAATAAAGGCTCCAAGTCAGAATAGAGGCAAAGGTAAAACCAACATTGGCAGAACAACTGTTCTCTGAATTAGAGGCTACAAATTATTCCACAGAAATGTATTTAGCACCCTGGGTTATATATCTCTAGAAAGTAGAGAATCTGTTGCCAGATTTTCTAGAATACACACTTTTGTGAAAATGGACCTCCCTTCTGCCTGATGTTCTCTGGCCTGAGATCCCTTGTCCTCGTTCACATGGTGACTCTAGCCAGGCCCAGCTCAAGTAATCTGGGAGATCAGTCTGTTCCCTTGAGTACCACAGTGTAGAGAGGACGCTTTGAGGTTAGAGGGAAATCATCCAGATCCTGGTTTGCCATTTGACTTGACCTACCTTTATGACCTTGGACAAGACCCGCCTTCCTGAGATGTGGCTTCATTTATAAAGTGGAGAATAAAAAAGATCCTTCTTCTAAAACTTAAAGAATAACAGGTCCAAAGTCCTACTAGGATGACTGGTGTATAATAAATATAACAAACAGATGACTCTGCCATCCATGGTCTGTTCTCAGGGAGCATCTTCAGGAAATCCCCATTGCTTCTCCCTCTTTTCCTCTGAGGGGTGCTGGTGTGGCTTTTGAAGTACATCAAGAGGGGTGGAGGGGGAAGGCAGTAAGGCAGGTTTCCAAATAAAATGAATCCATCTCATCCTATGTTTCCAGGTTTTTCAAGATAAAAATCGTAGTTTGGTGGGGGTCCTCTCATTAGAAATTACAACTGGTTTGTGAGAAACCTCTCCAGCGGTTTCTTCTCTTTATTCACCTTCCATCATGTACTTGCTAGGGACTTTGTTTTTTTTTTTTTCCCTAAATTTTTGTGCCAAATGACAGGAAGTTTCACATGGATAATATGTGTGTTTGGTTATACAGGATAATTATACTTGATTACTGGTTCAGGTCGTAATAAAAGTCTGCTTACTTTCCTACAATTCGTCAAGGGCCTTCCCATATTTTATCTTACCCAGTGATCTTTCCAGTAACCCAGCGTGTATTATCGTGGGGTCACCCTTATTTGATGTGTAAGTAAGAGAAAACTCAGAATAAACATGGAATTAAAGGCAGTTCATGTAGATAAGGCAAGTAATATTATTGGGAAAAAAAGAGAAAAGAGTGGAGATAGCAGTGAGATCAGCATGCGACAGGTGAAGCCCTGCACCTTTGCATATGCACAAATATGGCTCACAGCCCTGGAGCAGGTGGTTCACAGAGTTTTTCAGGTTACATTTTAGAAATCAAGATAAAAGCAGCATCACTACTTTTACTTCTAAGTATTTTAGCTCTGAAACCTATACCCTTTCAAGGATCTAATTCTCCTCTACTTCGCATCTTCAGACCTAGCTAAGTTTTTTAGCTCTGAAACCTATACCCTTTCAAGGATCTAATTCAGCTCCTCTACTTTGCATCCTCAGACCTAGCTAAGTTTCAGATTAAAAATCTTTAAATTTTAAACTGTTGACAGTCTGCCATTTTGTCTGATTCTGAGGACCCTTGGTCAGGTTCTCAGGTTCTGTATGTGTTACAATGGCATCATTTCAAGAGGCATTATTTTTCGTAGTTGACAGATGGGTGTTCAAGAGGTCTCTTAAATAGAGATATTTCTCATATAACCTAGAGAGGTTCTATTTTCTCTACTAAGTGTACTTTTGGCCACAAATATAGAATATCCAGTCACTTAAACATATCCCTAAAATCGATTCTTTGACTTTACCTTCCAGTTAGTGGTTTCCAGTTCTCTATGCTTTTAGTTGATCATTTTACATGCTTTGCTAGTCATAGAGTTCTTCAATAAATATTGTTGCTGTACCACATGGAAAAAAATAATAGGAAGTTGAATTACAAATGTTTGCTTTTATAAGCCATGTAGGTAGACATGGCTCAAGCCAAAAATGTAGATAAGACAGGCCAGGGCAGGCCCAGTGGCTCAGTGGTTTAGTGCCGCCTTCAGCCCAGGGCCTGATCCTAGAGACCTGGATAGAGTCCCACGTCGTTGGGCCCTCAGCATGGAGCCTGCTTCTCCCTCTGCCTGTGTCTCTGCCTCTCTCTCTCTCTCTCTGTCTCTCATGAATAAATAAATCTTTAAAAAAAAAGAAAGAAATCCTTCAATCAGTTTTTCCTCTGCCTGTGCCTCTGCCTTTCTCTCTCTCTCCCTCTCTGTGTCTCTCATGAATAAATAAATAAAATCTTAAAAAAAAAAAAAAAAAAAGACAAGCCATACCAGGAGATTCCAAGATTAAAGGTCAAGGGCTTGAAATCCAAAGGCAGCCCTCCCCCTTCACCCTAAGAAAAAGATTAGGCCAGGAGATGTTTGGCTGGGTGGGTAGGGGGTTTGTTCTCTTAGGGTTTGGACCCGCCCTTGCCTCTGGCTCCATAGGCTTTCTGCATCTGGGATGGAGGTGGAGTGAGTGTAGACCCCTCCATCCCACCCCTGGATGTATTCAGCAGTTCTACTTCTGTGAATCTAGCCAACAGAAATACTTACATAGGAGCGTAAGTATACACATGCAAGGAAGTTCATTGCCTCATTGCCTTTAATAGGGGATGATTGAAAACAGCCTAAATGTCTGTCAAGGGAGTGGAAAATTATGGCATTTCTGTACTGTGGTATCTTGGGCAGATGTTGGGAAGAATGAGGAAGAGCTCTGTCAGGATATAGAAAGTATGGAAGAGCACAGACCAAACTCTTAGTTATCTCTGGGTGTAGGAACAGGAAGCACTGTGGGACAAGGGCCACCACGGTGTACCTTATACAGTTCTGTCCACATAGAAGAATACAATGTAAGTGGTATTTCCAAGATTGGTTTAACAGGAATAGTTTGGGTGTGCTTTTACTCCTTATTTCACATATATTTATGTTTCCTAACCAATTTTTTATAAAAAGCACATACTAATTTTTCTAATTTATTTATTTTTGGGAGGAGGGACAGAGGGAATTATTGGGGGCAGGGGGGAGCAGAGGGAGAGGGAGAAAGAAACTTCAGCAGATTCCATGCTGAGTGGGGATCCTGACACAGGTTTCGATCTCATGACCCTGAGACCACAATTTGAGCTGAAACTAAGAGTCAGATGCTTGACCAACTGCACCACGCAGATACCCCTAGAGCACATATTAATTTAAAAATTGTCTTGGCCTTCTGTCACGTCACGGCCACTGAAAGACTCAGAAATAACTGCTGGTGTTGATTGGTTCAAAACCACCAGGACTTGAGCCACCTGTCAGTCATAAAGGAATTGAAAGTACTTATTAATTATATATGTCAGAATTGATTAAAGCAAATCAACTGTTAACCAAGCACAGAATGACATTGTAGTCTTTATGAGATTTGGAGAGGCTCATTTCTGTCTTTGGGCACGCTTTCTGCAATCTGATCCAGTTTTCAACTCATAATCATATGGGCAAAGCTTGACTTTTTCCATTCAGCCCAGAAAGTGAAGTGATCTGCTGTGATAAAATATTAACTAAATTTGTATGACTTTTTGACTGCTGTAAGTGCAGAACATTTATCAGATAAGCACCATTTTCCTGAGCCTTCTGTGACTAAATATTTTGTCTTACTGCCACCATTGTGTAAAATCTTTGACTAGAAAATGAATACTGGATATTAGTTAAACCCATTCATAGGCTGCAACAGAATGTCAGCTTAGTGTTCATACATCAAAGTTTGTTCAACAGCCTTTGCATAATCCAGAAGAATTTAATAACCATTGAGGTTAATTTTGTCAGTAAAATAAAGGGAAAGGAAAATGTTTGAAATTTAAATTACGCAGATAGCTAAATTCGTAATCCTAAAATTTAAATCCCTTAATTCTGTCTGTGGTATCACACTGAGGCTTTTTAATAGTCATGAAACTGAGTGGGTCTTTAGTCAGATTATCTACAAACAAGTTTTCCTACATTTGCTGTGAGCAAAGTACCATAAGCACATAATATTTTTTTGCACATATTTAATTTCCAGAATCATCTGTCCATACTTCTGTAGATATTATAAGATCTTAATAACTGCAAACCAAACTATAAATTATAAAAGTTACACATGTCTTTTGCTGCTTCTTTTTTTAGCTGAATTTTAATACTTTTTTATCAAAAGTTCTAGTGAAAATTGGCAAAGTGGAGCCATATGTTATTTTAACTACCTTTTATCGATGGAATATACTGATCTTTACTCTGTAAACAACAATTTTGAAAATTTTCTGATTTGAAAAAAATGTAGATAGGAGAGATGCCAGAATTTTTAAAAACTATAGTTAAATAAATGAAGCAGTGTGAAATTAAGAATTCATTTGTAAATGTGGTAGTGTGTACTTGAAAGACTCTGAGATGAGTGTGTTGTTAAGTTTCTACAACCAGAGCACACACTTTAGTAATTATTTAACAGTTTCTTAGATGACTCCTAGATGCTGAGAGCCATTGGTTGATTGACATAGTGTAGAGAACAACCACCCAGGTATACATTCCTGATTTACAGACTAGCAATCACCATCAACAGGACCAGGCGGTGCATGGGAAGGTGCTTAGGTTCATCTCAGTTCTGGGTGGATTCAGCAGGGCCTTTTGTTGCTGCCCAGAAAAGCCTGAGTCACTGTCAGGTCAAGTGTGCACGTGTGTGGAAGCATGAGAGTAAACACCCCCACCATCACTTACACCATGTGCTGCCTGAAATTGACAGTGTTCTTCCTGTTTTGTGGTTTCATTTTCATTTTAAATGTTCTTACTAAATGTTAATATCAAGTTGAGATGACTTATAAGCTAGTGGAGACTTGCTACAGAGAAAGGGAAGACGAGAGGCTGGCTGAGCGAGCACCTTGAAAGCCTGTCCTACAGAAGCCTTAAGGAAATGGTAGAAAACTGAGACAAGGAGTGTCCTTGCTAATGGTTAAACATAGACATTCCATCTAAGGAAATGCCCTTGACTTACCTCAGACATTTTGGGTGGAGGGGTAGTAGAGAATGGTCTAAGTTTTGGTTTTGTTTCTCCCATCTAGAGAGATTACAGCCTAATTTATCTCTTAGAAATGTAGAACTTCCTGTAACCTGGTTTCCATCCATCAGTAGAAAACGACACATCTGAAGTGGTTCCATAGTGAGGAGCCCTGGGGGTGGTGGGATCAGAGTTCCCTGCTGCCACACATCCCCAGGATTGATGACATTTTAGACATCTCTGGAGATATTCAAGAACCCTCTGACAAAGTTGAGAATTTTGGAAGGGTCCAGTGCCATTTTGCTGTTTAAATTTCTGTGCTGGCCTGTCTTTAGGCTGCTTTTAGTACATGGGATCAGGGGCTCCATCTTGGAAAGCTTTCCCTAAAACTTCAAGTGGAGGCACCTCATATTCTGGGCATCTATCATCACCATCTCCATCTCTATCATTTTCTTCTTCACTATCTCCATTGTCTTCATCTCTGTCATTTTTTTTTTTAAGATTTTATTTATTTATTCATGAGAGATAGAAAGACAAGACCCTGGCAGAGGGAGAAGCAGGCTCCACGCAGGCAGCCCTATGTGGGACTCGATCTCGGAACTCTGGGATCACACCCTGAGCCAAAGGCAGACGCTCAACTGCTAAGCTACCCTGGCATCCCTCATCTTTATCTTCTCCATCTCCGCTATCTCCATTGTCTTCATCTCCGTCGTCTCCATTATCATGAGTGATCGTGATTGAGTGATTGAATGAGCATGCTATTCCAACCTTCCCCACTCTAAACCTTTGCATAGGCTAGTATCTGGCACATAGTGGGTGCTTAATACATTTTTATTGAGTGAGTGGATTTTTCTAACTCCTGGAAGTTGTTCTTGCCCTTTTTTTCGTGTTTGAATTTCTCATACCACCAGTATTGACTAACTGGTAGCAGGCATCATAGTAATGTTAACTTGGTAGACTCATATTCTGTGGCTGACACCTTAAATTAAGTTTCTGTTTATGAAGGATGTGTCCATTAGATTAAAACCCTTTTTTTTTTAGGTTTTGTTGTTATTTTTTTGTTATTTTTTGCAGGGGTCTTGCCCCTCAGAACAAGCCGGAACTGCAGAAGGTGATGGAAAAGAGAAAACGAGATCAAGTAATAAAACAGAAAGAAGAAGAAGCACAGAAGAAGAAATCTGACTTGGAAATAGAACTATTAAAACGGCAGCAGAAGCTGGAACAGGTGAGAGTACTGGGGATGAAGATTGTCTTTTTCCTTTAATGAGTTATATTTGACATATATATCAAGTATTGTATAAGTTTAAGGCATGCAGCATGTTGAATTGGCACATTTATGTTGTTGTATGTCTGCCCCTGAAGCTTAGCTAGCCCCTCTATCACATCACATAGATACCCTTTCTTGTGGTGCTGGCAACAGTTGAGATCCAGTCACTTAGCAAGTTGAATGTTCATAGTAGAGTTTTGTTGATTGCAGCCAACAAAACTGTACTGTGTGTATCAGGTCTCCAGGACTTCTATAGCTACTGGTTGTAAGTACATACCCTTAAACAATCTCTCTCCCATTTCCCCAGCCCCTGGAAGCCACCACTTTACTCTCCTTTACAGTTTTAGTGGTTATCTTTAGAGTCTACCTATGAGAGAGATCATGCAGTATTTGTCTGTGTTTGACTCATCTCAAATGTTATTGTTTTTGTCCTGAGAAATAAGGATATTGGAACAAGCCGAATTTGCCAGGCATAGGCGATGTAAATGTTTTTTGCACAAAAGGAAAATGTGAGCCACAGTGTCAGCAAAGGGGCTAAAATACATTCAAAGTAAAGACAAAGATTCTGCTGAGGACCTAGATTCAGGAAGCAAAGCCCAGACTGGGGAATATCACTGAACTCACAACAGAGCATTGGGAGGAGCACAAGAAATTGAACTTCACTGAGATTACATGCAGAGTCAACTGTGCCCTGGTCTCAGGATCTTGTTTGGTTAGCCTTGATGTTGGGTTCTCATCATCTCTGGCATTGCTGGTAGTACCAGCCAAGGAGCTGCTGCTCCTGCACAGGATGACTCCAGGGCCTGTACACATATGCCCTTTTATATACATGTGAGGTGGAGACCAGGGGAAACTTTCTCCCACTGGGAAATAGAAGGTGTTAGGGACTTTGGAAAGAGGAGGAATATTTGCAAAGCCTCTCAGTATGTGAATAATTTTCCTGTTTCTGAATTTCATTTAGCAAGAACTTGAGAAGCAGAAATTGCAAGAAGAACAAGAAAATGCCCCCGAGTTTGTGAAGGTTAAAGGCAATCTCAGAAGAACAGGCCAAGAAGTGGCACAAGTGCAGGAGTCCTAGGCCCTGGCGACAGAGACCACGCATGCGCCACACCCACTCACTCCGTGGGGAAGCTGTGAGCAGGCGCCTCCTCGACACTTAATCTCAGGGCCAGAGCCCCTGGAGAGAACCCCAGCCAGCAGAGAATTGTTACTTTAAAAAAGATTTGGCTTTGATTTTCCTACAATCTAGGCGGATAAATGATCTGTGATGGTTGCAGTTCCTATTCACCAAACGAAGGACGTTGACCAGCACTTAAGTTGGGATAAATGAACCTGTGTTCGTAAGACATAAAACAAAAACACAAACACCACAAAGCAGAACAGAAAGAGGACATTGGAATAAATTCTTGAGAGTTGCACTACCTGGTTTTTCTTCCAGTCCAGGTTTAATGGGGCACAGAGCCTTTTTTCTTTTAAATCTAAAGAAAATGTGTTTTGTTTCTCCTTTAGTTATCTGTTAGATAATTTAAATCACATAGGAAGGTGTTTGATCTGTTACATCCAGTATTTGTAAATTTCCTTTTGTGAATTAGAATTTTCTTGTTTGGTTATGCTTTCACCTGTGTTAGATCGACACCTGACAGTGTTAATGTTGAGCACAGCTGTTAACCTTAGTTGGCATTAAGATTTAGGAAGAGGGTGAGAAGTTTTAAAAATATGGAGGAAAAAAAAATACATAAAAATTCGGAAACAAATATATGTAAAAGATAGGAAAAAAAAAAAACCCACATAAATCTTGATCTTATTTTAATTCCTTTTGGTTCTCTGATACTAGAATGCTCCACAGTGATTATTCCAGTTCAGAGAAGGCACATCATATAAATCCATTTATTGTTTTGATAACTGGTAAGAATTTTGTTTGCTTTTTCAGTTTCTTGCTGAGCTAGTCCTTTTATACATGAAACAATCTCCTGATCCTTCAGAGAAGAAAAATGAGTCCGTGTAACGCAGCTTCAGTGTCAAAAGTAGAGGATCCAGATCTTTGAGAACAGGGTGGGGAAAGCTCCCATGGGAAGCTGGGCAAGGAGGACTTCTTTGGGTATTTTAATGTGAAACAAACGTAGGCTGGTCTCCAGGAGGCCGAGCTGAAAGGTCGGTGGTAGTAGCATTTGTACATTTTGATTTTCATTAGAATCCCAAGTTTTGAAAACCAGATTAAGGATCACATACTGCTTTGCTTTTTTTTTTTTTTTCTTGTGAAGAAAGATTGCTCACCGCTCTGTTGGCGGTGACGACTACTGTACTGCATCTCAGGAAGTGCTGAGGTGAAGGGGAGAGGCTGCCTGGCATCTGCACGCTAGCCAGCTCGCGGTCCAAAGTGAAGTCCCAGTCCAGCAGCAAAGTCCTGATCCAGAGTGGTTTTTTTTGTTTGTTTTGGTTTTTTTTTTTAATGCTGGTCTGGGCAGGGGTATATTCTACATGAGGTGATCGGAGGAATTGAGGAGGATTCTGTGTGTTTCCATTGAGGTGATTGGGCCAGTCACTCTCACATTGAAGAGTCGTCTTAAACTTCCTTTAAAGGCTCCATAGGAAACTGGATCCTGAGCTTTTAATCCTAATAAGCATTGTAGAAATTAGCTTTCTATGGGAATGCTTTAGTTTTCAGTCAACAGGCTCATATTCAATCCTCATGTGAACCAGATAAAGGTAAACACGATGACAATATACTGCTAGTCAGAGGACACGTCAGTCACACCTGACTTCTCAGTAAATATCTCTGAAGAGAATATGAGATGGTTAAGATAAAATGTTGCTCTATGATAGTTTGCTTTCGAAGGATGGAACGGTAACTATTTTTCCATCCTTCTAGCTTTTGCAAGAAGAAAGTCTTAAATGATCAGCTTGAAAATACATTCTGATAGCACATTGACTGGAATGCTTTCTTTGTGCATCTGGACTCATGATGAGATTTGCGAGGTGAGGATTCAGGACTGGTCATAGCCTTTCACCCGACTGGATGTTGGATCTTAAGTCCTGTGCCCTTGAAGCAGTTCTGCTGCTTGATAACATTCTCAAGGGCGCTGACAGGCCCCGGTACCATGATTCACCTAGAATTCATCTTCACCGGGAAGAAAAATTATAAAAGCATTTCCCTCCCAATCACACTCCCCAGACTGCACAGTGACATGTAGTGAGTAGTACAAAGTCTGGCCAAAAGACTTGTAAATAGTGTGAAGTGATGTCTCGGGACCGGACAGTGGAATGTACAGGTAGAGAAGCTCTGCGAAGTTGTCTGCTCTGCTCGGCTCACAGGCCTGAGCTTCAGGGCGCCCGTCTCCGCTCCACACATTGATACTGTACAGTCCAAACTCCTAGGGCTCGTGAACATCTGAGCAGTTTTGTGCTGTGAGCCACTTTTTGACAAAGAATGGCTCCATTTTTCCACTCTGTGGTTTTCTTAAAATAGTTCACTGTTTTATAGTCTCCTGGTAGTAAAGTAGCATTGCTTTCTAAGCTACAGCAAACAGTTGACTTTATTCTTCTACTCCGAAAAATCTTGACTTGTTTGAGTGTATATAATATATATAAAGGGAGCCTTAATGGATTTGTTTTCATAATTTAATATTTTTTGTATTTGCTCTTGTACAATTGTTTTTAATGGAAAGTATTACAGAATTGAGGGTGGAATTCTTAGAACCAAAGTTATTCTTAATAAAAATCACCACATGCTTGGACCATGAAGCTGTGTTTGTCTGATCTGTTGGTGATGGATGTCTGGCGCTACAGGTGGGGGTGCTGTGTTCAGCTCAAGGAGCAGAGAAGGTGCTTTTAGGGTCTCCCTTTGGTGACCGCCACCCCCTCCCCGCCCCAAATCAGTTACCTCTGCCTTGTTTCAGGCTGACAATTCACTGTGTCAAATTCATGCTTAGAGATCATCTACTTTTTGCATAAAGAATGTGGTATTTTAGCAGCCACTGCCATTCCTTCAAAGTATTCTGAATCTTCAGGGCTGGGGAGGACAGTGGGAGGTATATTTTGGTAGGGGCCATTTTTTAATGCTGTGACCTAGAACGTGTGACATACCTGAACTGTGACCATGAGATTATTCTACTTATTAAGGGAAATGAACCATAGCCTCAAAAAGTTACTTTGGGAAACTGTACACATTGATTACATTGTACTATTAGTTAAAGTGGTTCAGAGGTTTTGGTCTCTCTCTGCCTTTATTTTCTAACCCCTAATTACTACTCCATTTGATTACCCAGCTCCTGGTGTTTTTGGACTCCATTTTGATAATCACATCTACTCAGGGCAGCGCAGGTCTCCTACCTCTTAGGGTTTGCCATGAGTTCTAAAGGCCAGTGCCCAAGATGGGCTCCAAGATGATCTGAGCTATAGTTGCATTCTTGGGCTGCAAGCAGCCAGTTTCCCCAGGGGGGCAGTTCTGAGGCTGTGGCTCCAAGCCACGCTGTGCTTGTTTGTTACTTAGAGTAATACTCCTAGATTTGAAAAGAGAGGGCAATTAAAGTCTTTGATAACATTTAAAATGCCAAGTGCAGGGAAAAACTCTTAGACTAAAACTGCCAGGCTTACATTTACTAGTATAATGAGAAGCGAAGTGTTTTCTTTCTAAGGTCTTAGGGTAAATAAAATCTTCCATGAGGTAGCCTCACAATTACAATTTCTTCCTTTCTGTTTGCTCTTGAGAAGATGCAGTCTGATGATGATGAACTAGGGATGTTTTGAATGTCTTCCCACTTGTTCCTAGATGTCCTAGCAAGGTGGTAATGACCAGCTAGAGTCTGGTAATAAGGACCCTTGGTTATTTACTAAGAAAGAGTGTGCTGATTGCTGCTGGGATGTTGAGGCTCCCAGACCCCTAAAGGTTAGGGAATATGTTTGTATGTGTCAGTGTAAGTATCTTTCTGCACATTTGCATTGATAGGTTTATATCTCCAGTTGTTGAAAATCATGAGTTCATATTAATATTCTCTAGTCTAACCTAGTAGTACTTTCTCACTTTCCAGTTTCCATAATTGTGGCTCCTTTCTCTAGCATTGAAAGCCTCCTCCTTTTCACAGTAAGTAACCTGCCTCCTGCCTTTGCTCAGCGCCATCCCCACTCTGGCCCTGCCTGGTGGCTTTGTGACTGGATTATTAAGGAAGGAAAGAAGGAAACATGTTTTCCTTGGACATTTAAGCATTTATTGTGAATTTAAACTAGTTAAATCATCTTAAACCTCTTAAGCTGCAGATTTAGTATGCCTGGTTATTTTTTACCTTTCAAAAACTCAAACAGGATATGAACCACACTTGTCCTGTCAGGTCGGGTTCTCTAGAGAAACAGAACCAAGGAGAAATAAGAAAGGTTTAGTGAAAGATTGGATTGATGGATGGATTGATTGATAGGTAGGTAGCTTGCTAGATAGGCTTATGAGGAATTGGTTGAGGCACCTCCCATCCTGGGGAGAGCAGCTTACTGATTGAACCCACTGATCCAAATGCCAGTCTCCTCTGGAAACACTCTCATGGACACACCTAGAAATTATGTTCACTCTGGGTACCCTGTGGCTAGGTCAGGTCGACACAAAGCCATTATACTTGAATACAATGGTTAATACATTATTAAAACTAACTTACATAAACTACTTTAAAGTCAACTTTTGAGCTTTATGTTAAAAAATGTGTTACTTTAGAAATGCTTTCCTACTTTTATGGCTGTATTTACTTTCCTATCTTCCTAGGGATTTAGTCATAACTCACTCTATTGCCTGGGCTTGTAGGAATCTTACACCAAGCCTAAAAGAAAAGGAATTCCTCAGGCCGAGAACGTCATCTAAGGGCACGGAGCCTGGCCACACAGTGCAAGTTGATTCAACCATGAGCTGTGGATTAAGTCTTTTTATAATTAATTCTTACTTGCTTTGTCATGGGATTTTTTACTATCTTAACATATATATTACTTTAAATTTTTGGAACTTGGTGTCTTTACCAGAAATGAAGTATTCTTTACCCTTGCATGGCCAGCATTGCGTAACTTGTCCTGCCTTTAGGATACATTGATCTTGTCTATTAGCATTATTGAAAATTAGATGCGCCTTATCAATATCATGTAGGCTCAGTAGGATTATATTGAGTTTAATTAGTAGAATCATGTTGAGATTTTGTCTAAAGAATCATTAGGTCTGTGAGGCAAATTCTTTGAGACATATCTGCCTATTATCTTGGGCGTGCTGTCATGTCCATTTCAATTTGTTACTGGGTCTAATCAGTGACTCCGTTTCTGTTTGTTCCATATATGTGATGTGACCACTGATGATGATCAGTATTCCTTCTTCTTGTGCTACTTTTTCTTTTTTCCTGTATAGATAGCTAGAAATAAGCACATGCCCTTGCTTTATGAAAATACGTATTCTTAGAACAAAATACTCATATAGAAATAATTCCTTAAGTGTATCCATCCTTATTTTGTCTTGTTTTTAAAGATTTTATTTTATTATTCATGAGAGACAGAGGCAGACACAGGCAGAGGGAGAAGCAGGCTCTATGCAGGGAGCCTGATGTGCAACTCGATCCCAGGACCCCAGGATCATGCCCTGAGCCGAAGGCAAGACGCCAAACCACTGAGCCACCCAGGGATCCCTCCATTCTTATTTTGTATTAAAATTCATTTTTCTGTTTTGGGTATCACGAATCTGGCCTTTTGTAGATTCAGCTTCTTAACCATTTCCATTTCCATTTCCTTTTCTTGGATGCTCAGAATTTTATAACTTGGCTAGTGGAAGCCCCAAGGTTACTCCTGTGTTTTTGGAGTTTTATGAAATACTGATCCTAGCAGGAAAGCATCCTTACTTTGTTACAACGATAGGATGTTTCAGACCATCCTAATTTTTTTTCCTGACCTAAAACATATATGTGCCTTTCAAGGAGTCCTGGTTCCTCTGATGGAGAATGGAAATGGGGATCACTGTCTGGCATGAGGGGGTGCAGAGGGGAGTTAGTGGACAAAAGTGCTCCTGCATGTTTAGTAGTGTTAGAGCTACAGGATGTGAAATCACCTTGGGTTTTCCATTTTAATCCTTTAGGTGGTTCTGTCCTATGTTTCTTACAGCATGAGTCTCATTGAACCAGAAACTTTTTCATTACACTTAGATTTACAGAGATCTTTTCCTTTAATGTAAGAATATGAAGAGGCGGGTGGGCACACCTGGGTGGTCAGTCAGTTAAACATCTGCCTTCTGCTCAAGTCCTGATGTCAGGGTTGGAGGATCGAGCCCCACATCAGGCTTACTCTGCTTAGTGGAGAGTCTGTTCCTCCTTTTGCTCTGCCCCTCCCCACCATTCATGCTCATTCCTGCTCTCTCTCTCTCTCTCAAATAAAATGTTTAAATAAATATTAAATAAATAAAATCTTAAAAAAAATTATGAAAGGGGACCTGCCTGCCTAGGTATTAAAACATACTTGTAAGCAACAGTAATTTAATTGGGCTGATATTGGCCCAGAGTAGACACTCAATGGAATGGAATAGAAAGCCCAGAAAGAGACTCATTTATATATTGAAGTTACTTTATGATTGAGGTAGAATTTTATTTCACATCAGTTAGGAAAGGGTGTACAATTCAGTGAAAAGTTTTGGGGCCACTGGATCTAACCAAATACATATTCCTCTACCTAACACCATGTGTGAGACTGACTGCCAAATTTATTAAAGTGTTCACATAAAAATAAAACTATAGAAGTATTAGAAGAAAGTATAATGGAATATTTTTATAATCCTGGGAACAGGAGGGGCTTTCCTAAACAAGACATCTAATTCAAAATCTATAATGAAGAAAACTGGCAGATAGAACTGGTGAAAATTAAGTGTTTTTGCACAAAAAAATTTTTAAAGGTTAAAAGGAAAGTAAGATCTACATGTATAGCAGCAAATGAATAATACCTACATTGCATACATGTCTTACATACATGTCTACATCATAAAATGTCTATATCAATCCAATAAAAAAGAACATATGTAACAGGCAGTTCGCAGAAGGAAAAATACAAATGGCCCATCAATATGTGGAGAGATGCTCAATGTCACTAGTATCAGCAAAAGGCAAATTAAGATGAGGTAATCTTATGCAAATATTCATAGAGCAAAACTTAAATAGATTGATAATAGCTATTATTGGTGAGGATGTGGAGAAATAGGTACTATTACATAGACACCTTTGGTGGGAGTGCAAGTTGGTAAACCCAACTTTGAAACACACACACCTTCACACCCTCTGGAATGAAGATGATCAAAAAGACAAAGAGGTATTGATAGGAGACTGGTGAGAATATAACATGGTACAGCCACTTTGGAAAAGCCTGGGAGTTTCTTAGGATGTCAAACATAGATTTATTATGACTCAGCAATTCTGCTTCTAAGTATATACCCCCAAAACAGAGTCTTGCACACATTTTGGAGCAACATTATTCATAGTGGCTAAAAAGTGGAAATGACCCAAATGTCTATCAGCCATTTGGTGGATAAGCAACAGGTTGCTGTATCCCTACAGTGGAATATTACTGAGCAATAAAAAGGAGCGAAATACTGATACATGGATAAACCTCAAAAACATCATGCTAAGTAAAAAAAAGGCAAATACCAAGGACCACATAGTGTATGGTTACATTTATATCCAATGTCCAGAAGAGAGAAAGGAAGTACAGTAGTGGTTGTCTAGGGCAGGGGGCAGGTATGATGGGTTGGGGAGCCACTGCAAATGGGCATAAAGTGCCTTTTTGGGGGTGATGGAAATGATTTAAAATAAAATCGTGGTGCTGGTGGCACAACACTTTATATATGCTAATGATCATTAATATAAATATAGTAATACCCACGTAAACTTTTATGGTATGTAATACATCAGTAAAGCTTTTTAATTCATACATATCGTGTGACACACAATTACAGCTCTAGGAATTTGGCCTTCAGGAATATCTATACACACAAAGGTTGTTGGTCATTTCTCAGGAGAACAACCCAACTATACAATAGTAGCTTACTAAATTAAGTATAATAATACATCTCTATTTGCTATTATGGACCTATTATATTATGCTACATATATAGAAATAAGACTGAAACTATCCTGTTATACAAAACAGCAAGCTGAGGAACGACACAAAGTATAATCTCATTGACATGAAAAAAATTAAAAAAATATATATATATAGCCATATAGCCATGTAAATGCTTACAGATAGGACCGGGAGTTTATTGATCATGTCAACAGTGGGGAAAGGGAGGGAATTGTGGCCAGAAATAAAAGGCTGCTGCCATGTATATTTTTGTGCAATAAAAATGTGTTCATCAATGACTATTTAAAAGGCCATAAGTCACTTGATGGGATGAGCACTGGGTGTTATGCTATATGTTGGCAAATTGAACTCAAATAAATAAATAAATAGCCATAAGTAGCAGGAGTGCCTGGGTGGTGCAGTCAGTTGAGTGTCTAACTCTTGATTTCGGCTCCCGTCGTGACTCAGGGTCATGAGATCAAGCCCTGCACTGGGTTCCCTGCTCAGCGCAGAATCTGCTTGGGATTCTCTCTCCCTCTCCTTCTGCCCCACCTGCTCATGCTCTCTCTCTCTCTCTCTGCAAAATAAATAAATCTTTTTAAAAAAGGGTATTAAAAAGCAAAGAAAAAAGTTGGAAAATGTCTGCTTCATACAAAATTCTCTCTTCCAGTTTAAACGCTATTCCTTTCCTGTTTTTTCTTTTTTTTTTTTTTTAAGATTTTATTTATTTATTCATGAGAGACACAGAAAAAGAGAGAGGCAGAGACACAGGCAGAGGGAGAAGCAGCCTCCATCCAGGGAGCCCGATGCGGAACTCGATCCCAGGACTCCAGGATCACGCCCTGGGCCGAAGGCAGGTGCTAAACCACTGAGCCCAAGGATCTCCATGCTATTCCTTTCGTGATTGTGCACATGCAGAGCACAGGTGTGCTGAGAACTCACAGCACAATGATTTCAGTGTTCCAAAATAGCAGAGTAAAAGTGAATCTGTTGTAAGAAACTGTCAGGAATCCAATTATTTTAAGCAGACCTGTAATTGATGGAGAGTCCAAGAGAAAAAGGGTCCAGGTAAGGAATAAAGAGAAGCTTAGGCTTCCGTCCCGGTAAGGACAGAACAGAGACGTGAGCCAGGGCTCCCTGTGAGGGATCAGCTTTAGGCTTTGCCATGAAAACAACTCCGCCCTTTACATTTTTGCCCTGCCACCGGGATTTAAGGTAATATGGTTCCAAGATTAACTACATTTTTCCTCCTATTATTTTTATTGGATGAGGCCAGGGTTCCTGGCAATGTGAGGAAATGTGGTTTGGTAATGAAGTTCTGGCACAAGGTGCACACAGGGCCTTGGGGGAACTCTTAGTTGACCCATCAAGGTCTTCCTGGCACACATTCGCTCTCGGATGATGGTGAAACTTCTGTTCACCTTCTTCCTTGATTCCAGATGGAGCCTTCATCATATTACTCAGAACACTTTCCTTTCTCTTTCTGCTCCTGGATGCTGCTTAAGATTTAAACTTGGGCAAAGGAGCCTGCCAAGGATGGAAGAATGATGATGCCTGGCCTTGTATGGAGGCCCAGTAGGCAGAGGTGGGATAGAGGTGGGCTGAGAATGGAACTTACCAGAAAGAACATAAATGGCAGTGTTACCCGTTCTGACTTCATCATCGAGGCTTGAGGTGCATGCTCCTGGGGACCTCCTTGGTCATTTGTAGATGGCCATTCGAGAGATTCTGGGAAACCATTGCACCTGTGTCAGCCAAGTGCCAACAAGGAGGGAAGCAGCATGATTAAAACATCTGCTGCTAAGCAAGAGTCCAGAATCTTACACAAGGAACTGTGAGCCACTATCGGGCTTCGTAGGTAGGCTCTCTGGAGCTAATGGCCACCTCAGGGCCTTAACGAGAACTGTGTCAACTCCAATGAGCAAAGGCGATTCTCTGGCTACTGCAAGTTGGCTTTAATTTGCTGAGTTAGAGCTCTTGTTATCTGGAGACAGCTGTTCCTGTGTGTTCTCTTTCTTCTCATTCTTCTTTCCTTCCTTAATGATTTCCATTTCCCAAAGATAAGCAGCCAGATCAATCAGCTAAAATTACTTACCAAATACATTTACCAGATACCTTGCTAGGAGCTGGTTCCAACCCTGGGGCAGTTTATAATCTTGTTCAGAGATAAGGCATTGCCTGAGATGTAATAAATAATAACATGCATTAAATAAAATGCCACATCAACACCTACAAGATGCGAACCATAGGAGCAAATTAAGAAAAGAGAGTAAACACGCTAAACCAAATGGCTTTATTGCTGCATTAGATGGTCACATAAATGTTCTCCGAGGGAGGCTGTGAAAAAGAACAGATAATGTTTTAAATTAAACGTGAATCTTATTCATCCTTGAGCTCCCTCTCTGCTTCACAGACTCCTCTTCCAAAACTAAGACCAGACAGTTTGAAACCCCTGTTTTTTTGTGAGTACCAGCAACGGGAGAGAGATGGGGGGGGGGGAATGGCAATCAGCCCACAGCCTCCCCCACCCCTGATGGTAGTACTGCCATGTAACCTCGGTCCTGGTGGCTTTCTGCAGACCTTCCTGGGGTGCTCGAGGTTAGGCTGTGGGTGAGTTGAGGTTTGCTCTCTGCATGAAATCTGAGGCACTGTGGGGTTTTCTGTGGCATACTTGGTAACCACTGCGGGGCAGGCTGGCCCCTGGTCCTGAAGTGGCGGGGGTGGGGGTGGGGGGAGAAGTGAATGGGGCTCTGGCAAAGCAGGTGTTTCCTGTTGGGGTTGGTGGTCCACATTTATCACAATGCTTGGTGCTGGGGACACAAGGCTGAACAAAACCATACTCAGGCCCCGCCTCTTTGGAGCTGGAAATCTAGTGATGAGGCAACTATTTTTCAAAGAATCACACAAATGAATAGAAATGACAGCTGTAATGAGTGCTCTGAAGCCCCCCAAAGAAGCAGGAGCCCAGAAAGTTTGAGTGAGTCCACAGGGTGGGTCATGCCAACAAATTGAGCTAACTGGAAACTCGGGACAGTCTAGAAGGCCCTGGATAATCTGACAGGTACAAGGTGGAATGCAATGATTGCCCCTGCTCTTCCACATTGTATTTTTCAGACAAAGGGATTGGATCTATAATCAAGACTTGGATAAACTCAAACGTAAGCCATTTGTTTACCCTTATTGAGATGCTATTAGTCATCAAAAATAAGTCTCCTCTCCTCTTTCTCAATACAACTCATTGTCTTTCCCACTCTCTTTCCTGACTCTCCTTTCAACATAGCAAGACCAAAGAGATACGGTAACTGCTGATCATAACTTACTTAGCCAGGTGAGGTTTTTTTTTTTTGTTTTTTCAAACCTGGAACCTCAAGGCTCTAATGAATCAACATTCCTTTACCTTATTTTCTATAATGGCTTATGTTTCTTACACAAGACCTGGAGGCATCTTGCCAATGTCGTACTTATCCAAGCTGTGCCGGCTTCTTCTGCACTGCTGTTTAAGTTTCCTCCTATCTTATTTTATACCTGGTAGCTTTTGGCTGTGATACGCATGCTCACACACCCCCACCCCCTATTCTGTGATGGGAGCAGTGAGAGGGGCCTCCCTGGGGAGCCCCAGAGAAGCCCCATGAGGGAATGGCAGGTTTGAGTGGTGGCCAGCCCAGGCAGCAGGTGGTAGGAATCCAGAGGTGACTCATTCTTTCCTGAGCCCACTCTCTCTTCTTCCTATTGTGTTCTCACACTTTACTTTGTGTCAGCTAACATTTATTGAGTGCCCACTGTGGGTGCCAGCCAGCATGAAGATAAAACAATGACTAGAACAGGGTCCCCATTCTTGAGCCTATACCCTCTGGAGACTCTGCCAGTAAATAAGCATTCCCAACATGTAAGGAGCCTCCCCTATGTTGACCTTGACCAAGTGGATATGGAAAATATAGGAGCCACAAAAGGACATAGAGATTTTTCTATGAAGCAAGTTCAGATTCAGGTGTCACAAGGAAGTAGCATGGTCTTGTCTGTGTCCCTGCACGAACACAATTACAGGCTCACACACATTTGTATAAGAGTAAAATGCCACGAACCAAAGGCAGCAGCCCATTCCTGTTTCTCTGTGGCTTCCTTTCCCTGGCCTGCCACTTATTGTTGGGCTAATTCTCACTGGCTGACAGCAGGAGCCAGGATGTATTTGGGGCTGGCCGCCTTCAGTAGAAGGGTGCTTGTGTGTGTGTGTGTGTGTGTGTGTGTGTGTGTGTGTGTGTGTGTGTCCAAGGGGTAGGGGCTGCTGTCCATACCCAAGACCTGATGTAATTTATATTGGATGTCACTTTGGAGTTTGGAAGACATTGAAGGGGCAATAGAGTAAAGGTTAGGAGTGCAGGTGCTGGTTTAGATTTTAACCCCACCCTACTTTCTAGCTTTGTGATCCCGGGAAAATAAATTCTTTGGCTTGCTACTTCCTCATCTGAAAAATGGGGATAATGAATATACATGCGTCATTGTGCTGTTGCAAGCGTGACAGGAGTTAATCCATGCAGAGCACTTGATAAACATTAATAATTATTGTTGCTGTCCTTCATGCTGGGATCTCTATGCTGTGTTTCTGAGGTCTGAGCAAGCACAGGCTCAGTCAGCAGGGATCTGTGTGGGGCAGAATGGTTACAGGACTGTTGCCCACAGAATGAACGCCCCAGGCCAGGGGGCCTTCCAGACAAGACCCTCCACCACATGGTAGGATGTCAAGCCATAACCTACCCATCCCAGATTCCTCTTCTAAAAGCCTCTAGCATTAACCCTTAAAATCCCAAAAAGTTCAGGGGCACCTGGGTGGCTCAGTCAGTTAAGCATCTGACTCTTGATCTCAGCTCAGGTCTGGATCTCAGGGTCATGAGGTCAAACCCCATGTTGGGCTCCACACTGAGCATGGAGCCTATTGAAAAAAAAAAGTGAAACAGTTAAGATCTAAGTTCCAACATGTCATTATGTGAGGAGACACAACACATTTACGCTTTACTGCATAGCGGAGACCTCTTGATGCACTGGCAAGTACTGGAAGCAGTCTGCACTATCCCTCGTGGTTTGGGAAGGGTGGAGACAGGGCCAGGCCATGTGGGGTCAGGCTTGGGGAAGCCACACAGGAGCCCCAAAGAATCTGGAACAGCAGTGTGAGTGGAGGTGGATGGTGTTGGAGGTGAAGACACGTGGGAGTGGGGGGCTGGTGTTTGGGGCATAACTCCTGGGGCACAGCAGGAGCTCAGTAAATACCTGGCATGAAATGGCAGGTCCTGGAGGGAGGTAGCCCAGGGAACGGGGTGGCCTGAGCCCCGCTGCCCTGCTGGGGACCTCCCAGCTCCACGGTAAGTCAGGGGTGGGAGGAAGGCGGCAGGTGGTGTTGCTGCTCCATCCTCCCGGCCACACCTTCTTCACTCAGAAGAACCCCTCACTTACAGGCTCCTGGGGGTCCAGGCTTCACCGGGGGGCTCCTGGAGCCGCAGGGCAGCCCAGGGAAACCGCTGGCCCTGCCGGGGTTGGTAGGAAGGTTGGTGACGATGGGCTTCTGCAACTCGGATTAGCTCCTCTTTGCTAGGGCGTTTTAGTCTAGGGTGCTGAGCAGTGGAGAAGCTTAAATAAACGAAATTCAAGCCCTTGCTTTGGTCTACGCGGCCCCTGAGAGGAGCCTGCGCTTGCTGCCCTCAATGGCCTGGAAACGATGCGAGATGCTGCCACCTGGTGTGCATCAGCAGCACTTGTCGCACTTTTTCATTAGAATTGCAATTATTATTATTAATCATTATTATTATTTATTATTATTATTATCTCTGTTGGACTTAGAATTTTTTGTTATAATCCTGATCTTTGTTCTTGGCCTCGGGCGACCCGGTGTGCACCAGGCCCCCCGCCCAGTTCACTGCTCCTGGGCGCCCCCCCCCAGCCCGGCCTCCCTGTGGGGCGGCCTGCAGGTCCCCAGTGAGCACCCCCCGCCCGTTGCTCACCGAGCGCAGGAAGGCTGCCTTCATTCTCTGCTCCCCGCGCCCCCCTTTCCTGGTCCTAGTTCACCTGTGAATCGTGAACCTGAGCGCATAACCGCCTGGCTCACGCGTCTCCCCCTGGCAATGCAGTAGCGGCCCTACCCGCGGGGGACCCGTCCCCCGACCCTCCGGGGTGCCTCAGGCCGCGACAGCACCAAACCATCTATGGTGTCTTTCCCTCTACATACAGACCTGTTGTAAAGTTTAATTCACAAATCAGGCACAGTAAGCGATTACTAGCTAATGACAAAATGCAGTTATAACTATAATAAAAGTTACATGAATGGGGTCTCTTCCAAAATGCCCCATTGTGCTCTACTCACCCTTCTTCTTGTGACACGTGAGATGCCCAAATGCCCACGCGATGGCATGAAGGGAGATGAGTGCGGTAGGTGCTGTGACCAGGTAGGTGCCAGGCGACTGCTGTTGGCCTTGTGGCCGTGTCAGAAGGGAGGTCACCTGCTTTTGGACCCTTCAGGGGTACTTGAAGCTGCAGAAAGCGCAACCGCAGATAAGGGGGGAACCACTGTATAATCAAGACCACTGTATAATCAAGACTCAAGGAAAATCCATCTGCGGGTTTATATGTACTACATGGGCATTGCGGGCATTGCATTTGCGGGCATTGCATTCCCACCATGGGGGCTAGGGCTCCAGTCAAGCTGGCTGGCTTCATCAGGCTGTTGGCGGCTTTCTGGAATACCAGCAGGTGACCTTTACTTCTGCTAAGTGTTTTATCCACTAACATTCACGGCAACCTTGTTATTGTCTCTTGTTCACCTGTGGGGAAACTGAGGCAGAGAGCAGGGAAAGAACCTATCAGAGGTCCCGCAGCCACCGAAACCGAGGTCCGGCTGAGAGTAGAGCCCATGCCCTTAGCCAAGGTGTCGCATGGGGGCTGCTTCCCACTTCTGCCCCTGGGCCCCTGTCCCCTCCCACCTGGAGCGCTTGCCTTCCATCGCCCTGACTGCTCGCCGGCTCAGGTATCTCGACCTCCAGGCTGCTCCTAAGGGCCACACACTGGCCTGCTCTGCTGCCCCAGCCCTAGAGGGGTGGCGCATGTGTCAGGCTCCATGGTGCACGGTAGAGGTTGTGCCTGTGTCTGCTTCCCTTGGCACAGGGCAAGCCTCTCGTAGACACTTTGAAGACAGTCTTGCAGACGGTCTGAACTAAAGGAAGTTTTGCTGAATTGGAGTAAGTGAACAGCACAGGAAGAAAGCGCTCTGGAAACTGTAAAATACCATAGAACATAAGTCAGCAGATGATTTGAAAATGTCTTTGATTTGAAGATGATTTGAAAACGATTTGAAGATGCAAATGAATTTAGAATATAAAATATTCATTTGTTTCTGAGCGTGTTCTTTTTTTATTTTAGCCCACTTTCTATGCCAGCTAGGGATTACTTCTACCTCTTTAACCAGGGGTTACTACATGGGGAAATATTCTGAGGCAGGGATTTGAAACTGTCCCTCTACAGACTTTACATGAAAGCAAGCCTGACAGCGCCTGGGTGCTTAGTCCGTGACTCTTGGTTTCAGCTCAGGTCATGATCTCAGGGTCATGAGACTGAGATGGAGCCTCGCATTGGGCTCCGTACTCAGCACGGAGTTTGCTGGAGATTCTCACTCCCTCTCCCTCTGCCCCTCCCTCACTCTTTCTCTCTCAAATAAAATAAGTAAAAAAAAAAAAAAGTTAAAAAAAGAAATCAAGCCTGACCTTCCCTGCAGAGATTCAAGAGGCTCCAGTGAAGTGACTCCAACTGCGGGAAAACCTTGCCAGGAAATGGAAGGGCCCTGGCCTTGGCACAGTCCTTGGTTCTGGCTGGGGCTCTGCCTCTACTGAGGCAGAATGACATTAACCTTCTCAGCAGAACAAAGGAGCCTCGAAATTATTTCTGAGAGTCCTTCCAGTCCTAGGGTTCTTAGATTCAGATCTTGGCTCTGCAGCCTCATTACTCAGTTTCTTAATTGATTTGGGAAATCAATTTCCTTGCCTATAAATTAGAGCTGGTCTAACTTATTGGAAAATTGTGGGCATTGCAGAGAAATATGAATGTGAATTGCTCATGCAATTTAAAAATCTAATGAATGCAGGGACGCATAGTGGAGCACCGTGTTGCCACAGGTAAGTTAAGAGGGATGGCTCCCTCAAAGTGGCCTGTTTTCTCTTTCTGGGAAATGAATTAGGTAGATGAAATCTGGAATCTTTTTTCTTTGGGGGTGACAACCAGATAGTAATAATCTGTGACATCAGAAACTAGGTCTCTTGTTCTCTAAGAAAGAATGTCTTCCTCCTTCTTCCGTTGTCACCCTTGTCCGGTGGTGACGACTCCCCACTCCTCTGACCTTCCTGTATTAACAGTTCTAGACTCAAAGACGAGCAAGCTCATGGCCTCCTTCTGCCCATGCTTCTGGTTGCTAAGAGTAACTGCTTTATATGAAATAATTTGGGATGGGGGGGAAATACCTTATTAAAAGACCCAAATACTCTTCAGTCATATTTACATGCTTTGAAAATACTGAACAATGATCAAAAAGATCTTAAAAGTCCGTACATAGCTTGCATGGCAAGTTTTACCAGATAATTAAGAAAAAAAATAATTCCAATTTTACAGAAACTCTTCCAAGGCACAGCAAAAGAGGAACTCAATTTGTGAGACTTCCAAAATGTCAATAACCTAACAAAGGCAAGTAGGAAAATTATTGGCCAGTATTAGTTATAATCATGGATACAAAAAATTCCATACAGCGTACTGGCAAACTAACTCCAGCAACGTTCAAAAGGGTAAGATGTCAGAACCAAGTCTGTTTCTTGGGGGAATGCAAGGCTGGTTTAACTTTTATTTTAGTTAATGTAATTTACTAAATTATTGCAACAAGGGAGAGAAATCATGATGATTTCACTGTATAGAAAAATATTTAATAAAATTCCACATCATTCATGATTTTTAAAAAAATCCTTTGCAATCTTAGAGAATTTTCTTAACATGATAAATATATATTAACCAAGCCAAACAAAAATCTGGCCACAGAGATCATTGTTAATGGTGAAAATATGAAATTATTGCTATTGAGATAAGTAATAATCAAAGGGCTGTCACAATCTTTAGTCATCATTGTTCTGGAAGTCTTAAAAAGTAGAGTAAGGCAAGAAAAATAAATAAAAGTATAAGAATTATAAAAGAAGAAATAAAACAATTATTACATAGAAGAGTCATTGTATATATGGGAAATCCAAAAGAATCAATGAAAAACTTTTTAGATTTAATAAAAAGTTGTCAGAATTGTGGATGTAATATTAATATACAAAAATATTGTATTTTAGTATACTGGCAAGAAAAATTTAGAAAATTAAATGAAAGAGCTATTATTTATTTTTGCTGTGAACCTAAAGCTATTCTAAAAAATAAAATTTGTTAATTTTTAAAAGTTGCTATTTAGAAGAGTGTATATATTAATTTCTGCACCCAACATGAGGCTTGAACTCACAACCCTGAGATCAAGAGTCAAGCACCCCTCGAGTAGCAAAAACATTTTTAAAATTTTAAATATTTATTGAAAAATAGGAAAGAAGTCAAATAAGTGGAGAAATATACTATGCTCATGGATTAGAAGATATTCTTTTCAAATTGATTTATATTCTCAGAGCAGTCTCAATAGGTTTGTGTGTGTGTGTGTGTGTGTGTGCACATGCACACATGTGTGTGTTTGTATAATTACTAAGCAGATTCTAAATTTATATGGAAGTATGAAGGGCCAAGTACAACCAAGGAGAAGAGATCAGCCCGAGAAGGCTAATAACCTTACCAGATATCAAGACATAGTATAAGCCGAACAAGTGACTCTTGAACAACACAGGTTTGAACAGCACAGGTTCAGTTATTCGTGGAGTTTGTTTTTTTTTTTTATAAATACAGTACAGAACTATAAATGTGTTTTCTCTTCCTTATGATTTTCTTCATGGCATTTTATTTTCTCTAGTTGGCTTTATTATAAATGTACAGTATATGATACATATGCCATACAAAATATGTGTGAATTGACTGATTACATGATCAGTAAGTCTTCTAGCCAACAGTCGGCTGTTAATAGTTACATTTTGGTGGCAGAAATTATGCATGGAGTTAGACCATGTCTCTAATCCCTGCATTGTTCAAAAGTGATGTAATAATTAAGATTGTATGGTATGATATAGAAATAAAAAAAACTGAACATGAGAACACAATAGGTCCAAAAACCAGAGCGGCACAGATATTGTCATTGGTTATACAACATAGCTGATATTACAAATTTGGAAGGAGAAGGATTGACATTTTAATAAATGTTGCTGAAACAATCATTTATCCATGTGGGAAAAATGAAATTGGATTCTACATCATACCATACACAAAAATCAATTCCAGGTGGATTAAAGAACCTAAATATGAAAGCAGAAGTTGAAAGCATTTATGAAAGAGCATTTTCAGGGCTTGGGAATAGTGATGCATTTCTTAAGACAAAAATCTTAAGGAAGGTATTATAAAAATTGTAAAGAAGGGCTCACATCCAGAGTATATAGAGAGATCTTATCAATGAATGAGAAAAGACGGAACTCAGGGCACCTGGGTGGCTCAGTTGGTTGAGCATCTGCCTTCAGCTCAGATCATGACCCCAGGGTCCTGGGATAGAGCCCCAAGTCAGGCCCCCTGCTGAGTGGCGAGCTTGCTTCTCCCTCTCCTTCCCACTCTCTCACTATCTCTGTCGCTATCTCTCTCTCAAATAAATAAATAAAATCATTTTTTTAAAAAAGATGAGGAACTCAACAGAGAATTGCATTCAAGATGTGGTCAAATATTGCACAAAAGAAGGATAATTCGGTACTCCTGGGTGGCTCAGCGGCTGAGCGTCTGCCTTCGGTTCAGGGTGTGATCCCGAGATTTGGGATCAAGTCCTGCATCGGGCTCCCTGCAGGGAGTCTGCTTCTCCCTCTGCCTACGTCTCTGCCTTTCTCTCTCTCTGTCTTTCATGAGTAAATACATGAATCTTTTTTTTTTTAAGGGTAATTCAATGGTCAGAAAGCATATGAAGGACGGCCAGCTTCATTAGTGATTGTTAAATGCAAATTAAAACCATAGTGTAATGCCATTACATGCACACTACATTTGGAATTTTAAAAGACTGAAAATATCCTGTTTTGGCAGGAATATGGAGCAACTAGAAATACTGTACACTGGGGTGAGGGTGAATATTGTGGCAACATTTCGAAAACAGCCAGCATCACTTTGTAACACTGAGCAGGTGCGCACACTCCAGGACCTAAGAACTTCACTGGTGTAGATGCTGTATTAATTTTCTAGTGCTGTGTAACAAAAACCACTGCAAATACAGCAGCTTAAAATATCACACACTTGTTAGCTCTCAGCTCTATAGGTCAGAAGTCTGACAGGCTGGACTGGGCTCTCTGCTTAAAGCTCTCTCAAGGTCAAAGTCAAGGTGTTAGCTGGGCTCTTGTCTGGAGGCTTGGGGAGGAATCCGCTTCCAAGCTCAATGAGGTCGTTGGCAAGATGCAATTCCCTGTGGTTGTAACACTGAGGTCTTGTCTCTCGTTTGCTGCCAGTGGTGGGGAGGACCTGGAGCCCTCCCTTTGTCCAGCAAGACCACGCCATGTCCTTCTCCTGCTTTGAATTTTCTGACTTCTTCAGCACACAGAGAAAACTGTTTTCAATCCTTTTTTTAAAGATTTTTAAAATTTATTCATGAGACACACACACACACACACACACACACACACACACACACACACACACACAGAGGCAGAGACAGAAGCAGGCTCCATGCAGGGAGCCCGATGTGGAACTCGATCTTGGGTCTCCAGGATTGGGCCCTGGACTGAAGGCTGCACTAAACCTCTGAGCCACCAGGGCTGCCCTGCTTTAAGCCCTTTAAAGTTTCATTCGATTAGATTAAGCACCCTGGGATGATCTGCCTTTTGATTGACTCAGACAATTGATTAGGAACCTTAATTACATATGCAGAATCTCTTTCACTATGTAACTTAACATAATCAGGAGTGTACTACCTCCTGAAAGTCATGTCCCAGAGAATAGGGTGGGAAATATTGGAGGTGTTTATAGTTTCCCCTGCCCCATATGTATCAATGAGAAACTATTCTACACGTGTACAAGGAGCCAAATACAAGAATGTTCATAACCCCCAAGTGAATGCATGCCGATGTTTATTGCCATTAGGTGAATAAATTATGATATAATCGTAAGATGGAATTCAGTACAGCAATAGAAATAAGTGAACTACAACCACTTTCATCAACAGGCATGAACTTCACAGACGACGTTAAGCAAAGGAAATTTTTCACAAAAGAATGCATATACTTTGACTCCTTTCATATAAAGTACAGACAGAGGCAAAATGAGACTACTGTGCAGCAAAATCTCATGACTAGTGATGCCCTAAAATGTGGTAAAACTATTAAAAAGGGAATGAAAGGATTCTTAGAAAAATTATGATGTAGTTACTTCACATACCTCTGGGTTTAGGAAGAAAGATGCATCAAGGAGAGGAATGCAAGAACTTTCTAAGTTATTCTGATGCTCTACTTCAAAACTTGGATCATGGTTGTTTGTATATGTTTGCTTTATCATTATTTATAGTGTCGGCATATGTTTTATACACTCTTCTATAGTACAAAATATTTCAAATTAAATTTTTTTAAAGGCAAATTTTCTTTTTTTTTTTTAGAGGTGTGGGGGGAGGGGCAGAGGGAGAGATTGGATCTCAAGCAGGCTCCATGCTCAGTGCGGAGCCTGACATGGGACTTGATCTCATGACCCTGAGCCAAAATCAAGAGTTGGATGCTTAACTGATGGAGCCACTCAGGTGCCTCTAAAGAGTGAATTTTCAGTGAAGTCTTATGAAACCAGGAAGCTTTCACCAAACAATGGTTCTGAAAGAAAGGATCTCCAGTTTCATCTCAGAGCCAGACTCTCTCCACTGCTCTGCAATCATCTCTTGCCTATCCACCAGCACTCCCAGTGGGTTCTGGCAACTGCTAGTATGCAGCGGCGGAAATACAATTCTACTGTTCCAAGGAGTAAAGGGGAGACAGCAACGGTGCCCTAATATTGCAGCAAAGGGATTTAGGTGAGATTTACTTCATCTATTTTTTAAAACTGGTAGCACTGGCAACATTTGTAATGAATCTGTAGGATGTATATTGGCCTTCTGTGCTTGTCATTGAAAACCTAAGACCCCCCTCATCTTCATCTCCTTTTACTGGCCCCCTATCATGAGGCTGAGAGAGAGTGCTAGCATCTCCTTATCTGAAATTTCATTTAGGATTCCCTTGAAACAACTGTTCCCTATAAAAATGAAACAAACAGAAGTGAAGGGGAGGAGGGCCATGCCCAGTAATTGGTCATTATGTTCACTTTATCCGTTGTAATTCATTTTGGCCCTCACTTCTATCTCCATATCTCAGGTAAGCGCTCAGGAGACTTTTCTGCCTACGAGGTCTCTGAGGCACTGGAGCATGTGGCCATCCAAAGTTGGAACCCCCTTTGTTCTTTGAGGGTGCACTTTGGATGCTCCTACTGGCAATTTGGCGAAGGGCCCTCAATGTATACCATTTGGGGAGATATAATCCATGCAGCAATGTCTTAATTCAATCATTTCCATGCATAAAGGGCTTCACCATTATTTTATAGGATGAATGTATTTCTTTGAAAAGAGCGCCATGTGAGGAAATTAATAACTATGGAATCAGTAAAATTTAAATTCATTCTAGTAAGAAACTGTTACTAACAAATTATTTGTAAGTAACAAATAATTATCAGTTATTTCCCACCCCACCCCCTGCCCCGACACTGGGCATGGATCATGCAGTGCTGGAGCTCCCATGTCTCACACAGCAGCGAGAAGGGACTTGTTGGGTCATGCCGAGTGACATACGCATTAGGCCGAGCATCCAGGCTTTGATTAGTGTTTTGTCCAGGCCACACTTTTAGGATCACTGCATCAAGATACTTGTTTTCCAGCGTGTTATTCTGTGAATTTTGAGTGAAAAAAAGTAACACTTTTCCATTGCATCAAGCAGGAAGGCCATAAAACCCCTAGGCTTGAGTTTATGGTATTAAGATCTTAAAGACTCAAGATTCTGTTTGTATCAGAAGTGAAAAGTAGAATTGTGCTGGTGAATGCGGAATAGCACAGCGCATATCTTTTCCCATAAAATGGGTTTATTGAATGAAATGTAAATGTAATGTAAATATACTGGGTGAAGCAGGATGGCTCATCAAGTTATTTAAAAGAGATAGCCTGTCCTATTAGGCTCCAGAACCTTGCATTAGGCCTGAAGAGTATATTAAAATCACAAAACTTCCCCTTGAGGGTTGTAAAAACAAATCCCTGTTATTATGAGTTAAAAAAAAAAGCACTTATCTATAGAGGTCACTCCTCATGTTTTCAACCACAGATTTCCATAAGATAAAAACATGAGAATCAGAATTTAAGGCAATGTGTTGTCAGATATATATATATATATATATATATATATATACACACACACACACACACACACAGATGTAAAATTATATATATAATTTATATATTTAAAAAAATATATATATTTAATTATATATACAATTTATAAATTATATATAATATATATTATATATATTTATATATATAATATATATATATATATATATATTTGGTCTTTTTGTTTAGCTGCATGTTCTCTGAAATTAGTCTGCTGGCCTCCCAGGCCCGGGTCTGGGGCAGCCAAGCACAGATTCTCTCTTCAGGAGCACAAGTGAAGGGCCTGGCTGGTGCCTCCTGCTGAAGGTCGTAGCTCCTCTTGGGCTGCCTGAGAACCTCAGCCTCTCAAACATCCAAGTGCCCAGGAATCAATACCTGTGCTGCTCCACAGCACCCATGAGGCCAAGATCCAATTGCATCTGTGAGCAAACTTCCTAGAGTGTATAGAAAGTGAGCCTTCTTCTCTGCTCTCCTTCTTCCTTCATGCTCATGTTTTTTATTTAAGTAGGCTCCACACCCAGGGTGGGGCTTGAACTCATGACCCTGTGATCAACAGTCATTCATTCCACAAACCCAGCCCAGCTCTCCATCTCATGCTCCTGTTTTGATTCATAGAGACAAGAGTGTTGTGCCTGAATCATCTGAATCTTGACTCTATAAGCATTTGATAAAAACTCTACCTTAGCCTAGAAAATCATCTGTCATCTTTTGGATGACATGTGCCAGGCATGTGGCCCTGTTATCAGAAAAATGGCTTCTAGCTAGCTAGAGGTTCAGGGAGCCCACTACAGTGAATGTGGCCCTGCAAGTGCATTCCACGCCTGAGGGAAGTGGCATGGAGCATGCATGCTGTGGGAGGCCGTGGCGTGCCAGGTGAGCAGCTCTAGCCTTGAATCCTGCTTCCTTTATGCATCCACTTAAGGAACATTTGAGTGCCTGCTGTGGGCCAGGTTCTGTTCTAGGCATTCGTGATGCATCAGTAGACAAAGTCCTGGTCTTTACAGGGCTTGCAAACTAACAGAGGGGGCATGTCCCAGACAAAACCAGTAAATTCTTGGATTTTGTGTTTGTTGATTCTGGGAAGAACAGTGTTTTACTTCAGCAGCTCTGAAGTTGAGATGCCTTCCACAATCACTGGCATGTTTGAATTTCTGTTGGCTAGAACTATTTGTCAGTGCCTATGAATCTGCAAGCCGTTCACATTGTTGCTACTTCTGTTCAGTTCCCCACGTTGTTGGTATGCGTAGGACTTAATTCACCATTTAGTCTGTCTTCATAAAGATCCTATGATGACTTAGCATTAAAACAAAAAGTTATCATGTACCCAGAAAAGTGTGGAAACCAAGAAGCAAATATCCATTCCTGGAAGATGGACCACAATTTTATATTTCCTAATAAACGACCAGCGGTGTTTTGACACCATAAGAAAGGAGGGTACCCCCAAGTGAGAAGCAAGCTGTGTCATGTCTTACTAGTGAGCTATATGTGCAGAAAGATTGACTATCACATGCCAAGGAATTCAGCAGAAAGGCAGGAAAAGTCTCGTAAAACCTCTGAATTACTAAAGGAAACTGGAGAGATTTGACCTCATGTTAAGGCCATGACTCAGTGGCAAGTCTTAGTGGCACATGACATAACGATGTTCCTTAAAATTAATTCTGCCTTAGCTGAAATAAGCTATTTTGAGTGTCAGATGTGTCGTGCAGGAGAACACAACAGGGGGGGATGCTGGGAGGAGGTGCAGTTTTCAATGGTGGAGATGTGGATGTGCTCACTGAGAAGGTGGCATTTGAGCCAACACATGGAGAAGCTTCCTTCCAGGGGACGACTGTTCTGAGAAGAGCAACTCTAAAGGAAAATTTACTGAAGGCTGTACTCCAGCCAAACACAAAATAATTTAGAGCCGTCACTGGGGAGTAAGCTCTGCCAAAGACCGAGACTTTGCCCCCTGGTTACCGCTAGATCTCCATGCAGGGCACGTACTAGGCACTCGCTCAGTATTTGTGAATTAAGTGAATAAACTCAACAAAAGGAAAGAAATACTACAGTGAGAAGTGAAATAATTAATGCTTGAAGTTACATTTAAATAACTACTGTCAATGTGGTTGTAAGGTCTAATACTGTTGTGGTCGGAATATTGATAACCCCCAGGTTCATATATTGGAATCTTAAGCCCAAGGTGATGGGGTTAGCAGGTGGGGCCATTGGGAGTACTCATGGGTGGGATCCATGCCCTTCTAAAGAAACCCCAAGAGCTCTCTCATGGAACCCTCCGACTTTCAATAGGTGAATGAATACATAAACTGTGGTACATCCATGCAGCAGAATATTATGCAACGCTAAAAGGAAGTGAGCTATCAAACCATGAAAAAGCCACGGAGGAAACTCATGTGCGTATTACTAAGTGAAGGAAGCCATCTGAAAAGGCCACCTACTTTATCATTCCAACTATATCACATTCTGGAAAAGGCGAACTATGGAGGCAGTAAAGGGTCAGTATTTGCCAGAAGTTGGCATGGGGTCAGGAGAGGCGAATAAGCAGAGCACAGAGGATTTTGGGAGCAGTGAAACCACTGCACAGGACACTACAATGGTGGATCCATGTCGTGATACATTTGTCCAAACCCATAGAGGACGAAACACCAAGTTTAGGAGGTAAACCAAAGATGTGTCAGTGTGGATTCCACTCTGGTGGGGGGTGTTGATAGTGAGGGAGCCTGTGCATGGGGGTGGGGGGACAGGAGGTATACGGGAAATCTCTAGACTTAACCCTCAATTTTCCTATAACCTAGAACTGCTATAAAAAAATAAAGTCTCTTAGAAGTAAAAGAAAAAGCATGAAAGAGGCCCTACTGATAATAATTATAATCCTCAAACTAGAATGCCACATTATTCCAACAAAGCCCAAAGGCCAGGGGCTATTGAGAAGGGGGGTGGGTTATAAGAAGTTATGAATATCTCATCTGGCTTGACTCAGAGAAGAGAGAGGTTATAAATACTAGTTAATTATTGATGTGGCTAGGAAAATGTAGTTTAATTGAGTTAGTTAAAAATTAAAGTAAAGCTAGTAGAATAAAAATAGAACGTAGAACTTCAAAAAAGAGGACAGCAAAGAACAAAGAAAAAACTGAATGAAGCCAGTCTGTTAGGAAAGGTTTTCTCTTTATATGTAGGGAAGATATAAAGAGAAAACATAAATGGAGCTGGCGAGAGCAGGACACCTAGCTCGGCAACACTGGGATCCCCCCCATCAGGGGCAGATGGTTCTGGGTGTGGTGAGGGAGGAGGAGGGGGCTGCCCAGGACATACTTTGGGGCCTCCTCGAGTGGGGTGGGTGCCGGCAGGAGAGGCTCTGGGGGCCAGTCCCCTTCATCCGAGGAAGCTCATGGGCTGCAAAGGAAGGGAGTTTGCAGAACCTGCTTCATGCCTTCCGGGCCGACTGTTGGCTTGGGGTCAGGGGGTCCCCGGGTGTTGCCAGTGGCGGGAAATCGGGAAGGCAGTGACACAGGAGCAAAGACTTTATCCATCGCCTTTCCCTCCTCTCCAAGCTGTGGGGCACGAGGCTCCTCAGGGATCACACTGTCTTGCTCACTGCCTCCCACCCCCTGCTTGGATGTTGGGAAACTGGGGGGCAAATCCTCCCTTCCCAGGCCAGCTGTGCACCCTGCAGGAAGCTGTTCTTTGGTGATCCTGGTGGAAGTTTGAGAGGAAAGGCATATGAGTAGCAATCTGAAGATGCAAGTTGCAATCGCAGAATGGCCTCCTTGTTAAAATGAGTGTAAAAGCACTTTGAGGGTAAAAACACTCACATGGGTGTACCACGTATGGCACAGTACGTTTGTTAAGAGACAAAGCCCGTTCCTTTGAGTGCGCCGGGCCTTTGCAGGTCTCTTCCCACTGCTGGCCTGGCTCCCCCGCAGATGCTCACATAGCTTGTATCCTCTTCACTTGTTCTCTGCTCAGATGCCCCCTCCTCAGAGGGACAGTCCCTCAGTACTTTTGCCGTCTCTCTCCTTCTTTGCTTTATTTTTTACCCTCTCTGTCTTTCCTTGCTTTATTTCTTAGCACTTCTCATTCCTTGACATTGTCTTATGCATTTATCTGTTTGCTTTTTGCCTCTCCTCTCAATAGGGATGAACTCCAAAAGGGCAGGGAGTTTGCCAACTTCTCCATCCCCAGCTCCTAGAACAGTGCCTGGCACACAGACATAACTATTGATATTTGTGACTCTAAGGATCTGTGATCATGGAGAGGGGCAACCGGTCCAGCTGGGTTGGCCGAACCACAGCCCTCATTTCCCCTTCTGTAATGTCAGATTCACACGACAGCTTGCCTTATAGTTTTGGTAGGTTTTCATCTCTGGATTAAAAAAAATATATCTTGCATTTCATTGCATAGTAATATATCGACCTCCCAGTTAACAAAACAGCCTCTGAGATACTAGGTTACAGAGCCTGGAGACGTAACCATGTCAGAAGCCTAAACCCTGCTGCCCATGTGCAGTGTCCCTCTGAGTATAACCTTTTGTTTGTGAGCACGTAGCTGGATCTGCCAGCTGGACAATCATTCAGAGATAATAAGGCGGTATAGCAGTTCCCAATGGCTATGTTTGGTTGGTTCTGTCCTCAGCTGACATGATTTTATTAATACCAGCAATCACTCTTTACCATTCTATTATTTTCCAGTGTGATTAATGGTAAGCCTATGGATGAAAGGAGCTTTACAATAGTAAACGATTATTTAAGTCATGCTTTGACTACCTCCAGCTGCCTGTTCAAGTGGAAACCAACTGCTCGAGGAGGAAAGTAATTGCTAGATGTAGAATTTAAGTACCAAGAAGTGGTAAGGTGGGGAAGAAGGTTCTGAGGAGGAAAGAGCATCCTGCACGGGGCAGGCTGGCCTTCCAGAGCTGCACTCGGGCCAAGGCAGGGATCAACCATCTCGTTAGCAATCTGCAGGTCCAAAGGTCCTCCAGGAGAGAGCATGAGCCAGGAACAATAGTTGTTATGAAGAAGGAGGGCGGGTGCAGAGGAGGCAGAGAAGAGGAATAAAGAAATTGGTTTCATTGGGGAGTACTAGAATATCATGATAAGAGAATTTTGCTCTCTGACCTCATTATAAGATCTTCTTTCCAAAACACTTAGGAAGGAGGGCAAGAACTGGTTCTCACTTTTCCATTGACTTCTTAATGATCTCCACAAGTCAGTGTGCTTTGATGTTGTCAGAATTGCCCTGGACAGCTTCAGCTCTTAAGCAGCACTTCAGGACACTGATAGCAGGCATCGAGAGGCTTCCAATTGTGAGGGGAAGCTGGTACCAGTGGACAGAAGTAATAAACATCCTGTTGGCCGCTCCCAGAATTCCTCCTTTTTGGGGTTAATGTTGAGGAGCTGAAGTCTGCCCTGGCTCTCAGGATGACTTTCAGGGTATGTTTTTGATCTCTGATGCCAGCTGCTATGTTGGAGCCGGAGAAGGTTATAGGATAAGACTAGCTCAAAGGGTAAATTTTGATGAAAGCTGTTACAGGAAAAATCCCATCCCTTACTGGAACATTCCATAATTCCTTCTTGGTTGAGTGCCCCTGGTTGGCGCCAGAACCAGATGTGGTGTTAACTGATGGGATATAATCAGGGAGGATGGAAAGAATCCCGCAATACAGGTTTGCCTCCAGTTCAGCCTTCAAGTTGCCTTCTTATGTTCTCCTGGTTTATGCTCAGCACATTCAGACAGGTGACATTCTACCATTAGCATTTAAAGCTTTCCAGACTACATTTAACATGTTGGCAACAAAGATATTGCTGGAATCCTTCCCTGCTGTGTCTAGTAGCAATATCTGAGGAAAATAACGCAGTTGCATAAATTTTAGCATAAGGGGTACGTTAGCAACAAGGGGCCTTGATTAATGGTTAAAAAAAGAGAGAGAGAGAAGACTGTATATGGTTAAGAACATGGGCTTGGCAGTCCAAAAACCTCCAAGAGCTCCTGCCTGGTAGCCTTACGAGCTTCACCTCATTACCCAGCTTCGGAAACCTCAGTTGCTTCACCTGTGAAATAGGGAGCCTCTGTCATGAGAGTTCCCAGGCAGGATTCTCAGTGGCAGGCCTTGCATATTCAAAATGTACAATAAGCAAGTGTGGTGCTATGATTACTGCTATTGCTGTGCATTCTGGAGAATAATGGGAAGAAATTTTAGCCCAAACCACATGGACTGGAGATCTTCTCTGGCCAAATCCCCCAAAATCAAACTCAAGAATCTCTCAACAGTGTATAATTGTGATCAACACGAACCGGACTGTTGTGTGCCGTCCCAACCCATCTGTCCTACCATCTCCAGATTTTATTTAAACAGTGAGAATCTTACCGTGTTACTTCCTGTCCCCTCCTCCTCCAGGAAGAAGTCTGGGGGCCTCTGCCTTGGTCCTCCTGTAAACCCATAGTTCTCACTCCCTTTCAGGAGAGACTCCAGACTGCCGAGCTGGATTCTGATCAGATAGGAGGGTTGGTAGTGGCCCTTGCAGACACCAGGCTTCCGCCACAGTGGCCCCCTCTTCCTCTCTCCCTGCCTTTGTCCACTTTGGCCACTGCCATTCATCTTTAAGGCACAACCCAAATGCCACATCCTCTGAATCCTTGGCTCAGACCCAGCCGCTCACTCCCTCTGTTGTGCAGGAGCCCTGGTGTAGCCCTCTGGCTGCATTTATTTCGTGGATTAGTGGATGGTGGCATTCCTGTCCCCTTCCCCCACTAGACCTTGAGTGTCTGAGGGGTTCAGGCCATGTCTCGCTCATCTTGGGGGCCTCCATGCACGCCCACTGCCTGATAACAGAAGATGCTCAGCACGGTAGTTGAATAAATCAACGAATGGCAATCGGTGTCACCTCGGGGAAGCGAGGTGCACCCCTGGGTGCCAACCTGCCTTCCTACTGTATCCCATGGGGATGCTAATGTTAGCACAGCCTGTGCTTTCTCAGCTCCAGCATGCTCAGGACTTCCACTTCCTGAGGCTGGAGTATAGTTTCCCCTTTCCCTTGCCCTGCTCACTCCTAGGCACCTTGAAGCCTTGGCTAGAAGGGCTGCAGTTTTGAATAGTATTCAGTCCTGGTTGTAACGTGTGGGCCTCCCCTGATTACCTGTGGACCCCTGAGGATAGACGCTTTGTCTTCCATCACTATAGTTTGGAGCCTGGTTGAGTGCCTGGAACATGGGATTTACTACAGAATTTTTTTTTTATGATGTGTGTATAGATGAAAGATAGACAGTGTCCTCCTTATTCATTTGAGACTTATTTACTCCTGATGTTTTAGTTGCCTTTTTAAATCTTAGACTTCTGGAAATTGCTTTTAGCAACCGTCCCTGGCCTGAAGATTTAATAGGCCCTTACCAGATATTGCTTGCTGACTCAAGGTTTTCCTTACTGTTGAGCATTATGACTTCAATTCTGCCATTATTAAATTTCTTAATGTTATCCCGGAAGTGAAAGACACACACTTAAACTTTAAGCCCAGGCTTTCGCAGAGAAGCGGAATTATGATTATAGATAAACAGACATTCATATGTAAGTGAATCGAGTGCTGCTGGATGGCAGAAAAGTAGCTCAACACTAGAGGCCCCTCTCTCCATATCATCCCATGGCCCTTCCCAGGATCTTTGCCAGCTTCAGTGGCTTCTGGCTTGGAACAAAAAGTGAGGAGCAAAGGAAATTTGAACCAGTAAATTCTTTGCGGCATTACAAATTAGATCTTAAACATCAGGCCTGCATTGCCGAGGCTCTGGAAGAACCACAAGAAAAGTACTATTTTCTGCCCCCAAATTCTAGCCCCAGTTTAATTTTATTCTATTTATATCTGGCTCTTGAATTAGCCCATGTGACTTTATTCAGCTCTTTTTATCTCATCCCCATCTGGGAGGCAATCTGGGTTTGGTTACTAGTTTCATACTGAATTATCACTGTGGAATATAATAAGCAAGGAGTGGTGTTCCCCTGTCCCTCCTAGTGGCATGTCAAATGGCAAGATTAGAGCAGTTCGGTAATGAGTAGGATGTCCTTATTCAAGGGAAAGCTTGGATGGGGAGTACAGTATGATACCCCACAAGCAGTAGAGCACTCTTCCAGAGGGGTTCTGGGGAAGAGCAAGTTTTATGGTGTTAGAAGAGGCAGCGTGGAAACAGGGCACGGTAGACTAGTGGGTCAGGGGCGTCCTTTGAAGGCTAGCAGGTCCTGTTTTCAAGGGTAGATGAGCTAGCTGGAGCTCTGATGGAAGGTTGTGATTGGCATATGTTAGCTTCCCTTGACAGATGTTTCCTGTAAGCCAGGCTGATTTAGGTTTAGATTTGTGGTGTGGTCCAGGCCACTGGGGCAGCCTCCATTTTGTGGGTTCCAATATATGAATTAACTTTATCTCAGTTCCCCCCTTTGAGAGTATTGATCAAAATCTACGATACTAGAGCTGTTTCAAGGTATCGCTTTTTGTTGGTGTTGGAATCAGGTTGGGTCTCCAACTGGAAATCATAGATTAGGATATCAAGGTCCCGGTCCCTTCACTGGCCTTTTTTCTTTTTTATCTTGTTTTTAGCATTCTGAGTGAAGGGAGACCATTTGTCTGGTCACCAGTGGCTGCACATATGCATTTAAAGCTTTTGAGAGAACACAGTGTACCAGGGATACTGTTAGAATGACTATAAGCAGGATAATATCCAACATTTGGAGAATGGTTGGAAGCCACGATCCCCATAACCCAGACTAATTTAGATGAAACAGATCAAAGAAAGGCCCGTGGAAGGAGTCGCTTTTGTAAGCCAAATGGCTTGTCCAGTGATCTTATCTAGCTGACTCTCAACTTTCCCAGAAGTGTTAATGTAAGTGTGGCAAGTCATGTTGGCCACAGCACAGACATCTCTTTGCTCAGCTAAAAGATAGTCAAAAGCTGTCCTATTATCAGGAGCAACTCTGGTCAGAGAGTGTAGGGATTTTTTTTTTTTTTTTTTGACACCTACTGCCGTAGCAGGAAATTCTGCAAAACTTTCAAGAGTTAAGAGATTCCTAATCATAACCTCATGTATACTTACTCCAAGCCAGGGTAGTAGGGATCTGCCCAAAGAAGTGAATTTTGAATCATGAATGCCTCCTGACAATTCCCATTTGAGCCTGTGATGTAGGTTGAGAAGTGTAGCCCGACATGAAGGTTTAGTTATGGACAGTCAGGTGTGCTGAGGTAGCACAGACCACAACTTCCAACCATTTCCCATCTATTTAACATGGAGCTGCCCATCAATGAGGGGATACTAGCCCTCCATAGATAAAGAAAAGCCCAGGAGGAGCACAGTGGCATTGCTAAAAGTGATGTCCCATGGTGGAGGCTGTTAGAATAGTGGAACACATGGCAACTAGCCAAGGCTCTGAACAGGAAAGATTATAGCCCTGGAGGCAAGTCAGATTGAAGAGTCTATAGACCACAAGATGATATTATACCAATTTCTCTTTCTGTGGCAGAGCCAGGATGGGAAGTTTCTCAAGTTTGTAGTTTTTAATTGGAAGCAGGGGCATTGACTTGCAGGGACAGGGTTAGAGAGTCTGACACTATAGAGAGGGAGCTTAGCATCTAGGACAAGGCAAAGAGTCATTGTTTGTAGAAAAATTTGTAACGGACAATACTAAAGGAGCCCAGAATCATGAACTCACCGGGGGATTTGGTGGCAAACCCATCAGTCAGATAGGTTTCTCCATTTCCATGAACTCCAGAAATATGAATGATAACATTAGTTTCCCCACCTGCAGAAAGAGAAAGAATGGCAAAGCAGATACCAAGGGCGGGGGGAAGGGGTTTTGTGTTGAGAGGGGAAGGGATCAGAATTCTGGTTCTAATGTCTTGGGTACCAGCAGTCTACTTTGTGATATCAGTGGATTCTTGTCCCAGGAAGCTTGATTTTGAGGTCACCAGTGTTTGTACAGGACAGTATCATGTGGAGCCTTCTTCAGTTGTGAAATATACACCAAATTTCAACATCTTGTAATTTGGCCAGGGTGTCTGTGCTCAAGAGTTCTTGGCAAGTGTTCTTTTCATGAATCTCACTTTTGCAAAAGCATCATAGTAAAGCAATAACTGTCTGTAAATGACAAAAGACTTAAAAATGCCCATGGTTGAAAATCTAAGGAGAGTTCATTTGATAAGGAAATGTAGTTATTTCTGTGACATACAATAATTTAGGATAATAATTGGACAATGGGAGTATGGACAAATTTCTAGACTTTAACCAATTTTTGGAATGCCAATATTAGTAATATATATCCAAATACATGTAACCTAAGGTTTATCATCACTTATTTGACAATGCTACCCACATAATTCAGCATACCAAATAAACCTAATTAGTTTAATGCCTCTCCTTTCCAAGATGAGAGACAAATCCTCTGAGATTTTCCAGGGATTCTCTGGGAAATATCAAAGTTACTTTGAGTTCAGAAGACTCCATTTAGAATTTGGTTTGGAGATGTTGTCAAAATGGCTATAGGTTTGAACATTCGACTAACCAGGATCACAGATAAATAGGAAATAATACTTAATTATCTATTTCACCAAAGTGATGATGAGATGTTAAAGGCAAACACAGAAGGTTACATAGTGATGAACAGAACTTAGCTCCTTTAAAATCAAGAAGACTAGGTTTTCCTAAGTAATCCTACCTGATAAAGACAACAGGAAGCATAGTAAATCATTTTGGTTAAGACACAAGATCTTTGCTGTCCAAGTAGATTACTCAAAAGTTAAAAAAAAAAAAACTTTCACAATTTCTTATAAAGAACAGATCAATAGTCCAAGAAAACTTTGTTCTTTTAACAGAGAGAAAACCAAATTCCAATTTTGTTCCAGTGTACTTTTTTATATTAAAATCATTTTTTAAAGAACTTAATTAAATCCATTCCAATCTTAGCCAGGTTAACTGCACCTAAAACTCCTTTCCCAAGATTCCACTCTCATAAATACTTTACCATTTTTTTTTATATCCATTCAAGTTTGTCTTATTCCTCACCTCCCTTTCTCATTCTGGATCAATAATTTTACTTTAGCACAAAATTACTCTCCCTTCCCTTTACAAAAACCACACACGTATACCTTTTACCTTTTCTTACCAAAAATACATCCTACTTTCTCTTCATAAAGTTATTAACTTTATTATTTCTAGTAGTTTAAATTATTTATATTGACTAGAATTCTTAACACTTAGAATCATTAATTTCTAGTGAAAACCAAGAAGTAAGCACTTGCGAACTGTCAAACTACAGTTCTGTGGATTGGCCAATTTATATACATATTATAATTTCTAGAAATATATTTTTCCTTGCAGTGAATTTTTCACTGTGACACAAAACACGTTTATGAGTAGACTCAAATATTTTTAGTTCCTCTGGAAAAGGAAGCCAAAAGTAAATAAACCTATGTTGAGTAATTGATGTTTCAGTATTTTATCTTTTTAGAAAGTGATCTAGGTATTCAGTGAATATTCATCATTTGACCATGTGACTTTAAGGTTTCAAGTTACCATATTTTTTAAGTAGATATGCCGTGACTGTAACTATTGTTGAAAAGTTTATAAACTTGTATCTTACTTATATCTATTTAATTTACTTATTCTTAATAATTATGTTTAGATTACTCATGAGACATTAAATGGCTAAACATTTTAAGTATCTTTCTTGCTGACAAATTTTGTAGCGGAGATAACATAAGCTTATTTGACTGGTAGCAAAACCTAGGTAGAATGAAAGTTTTGTGCAGAACTGTATTTAATATTGATAGTTCAAAAGAGCTACCAAGAGTTTTTGTCTTTGGGCTTTGGTCCAGTGTGGAGCCCAATGCAGGGCTTAAACTCACCACCGGGAGATCAAGACCTGAGCTGAGATCAAGAGTCAGAGCTTACCTGGCTTGAATCACCCAGGAGCCCCAAGACATGCCTGTTTTAATTAAACTGACAAACTAGCTTTTGTTTCCTGAAGGTTACCCTAAATCATGAGAACTTGAACATTTATGTTGGTTTCTAAATTTCTGAGAGTATGCTTATTTATATAAATGCTTAATTTTTTTGAAGCTTATCAAATAGAATTCTTTACAAATTAATTTTGTCGGTACCAAGGTAGAAGAAAAAGCCCATACTTATAACACACATACATAGACATACATAGTATACAAACAGATAAAAACAGATCTGATAGCTTATGTTTTAAAATTTTAGCCATTAGACAGTCAAGATAATGCAAAACTCACTAACTTATAAAAGAATAGTTGGATCCAAACTGTGTTTCTAGCAGATGAAATAAATTAAGCTTACCTGCTCAGATGCCTTCATCTTTGGAAAGATTTTTCATTTTCCTTGTCTCCAAATTTTTTCTCTCTTATTTTCTCTCTTTTTTCCTTCCCATAAGAATTACCTCCCTGAAGTTTGCATTTCAAAGAGATGGCCCTTAGTTCCCAGAGAAGACTGAGTAGAACATTTACACTGCAAATGGTCAGGAAAAGAATGCAAGTCCCTCCAAGAAGGATTTTGTTTCCTAACTTCAGAATTTTACAAACCACACCTTTATAGATGAATTGGAGAGTTTGGGGTCAGGAGAATTGGTCAAGAGGATAGGTGGGCTTTGAATTGCTTTTTGAGATGAATTTTTGTTCCTGTAAAGGCTCAATTTATAAGATAAAGACACTTGTTTTTAATTTCTTAGACCTAGGTTGTAACCTGAATGACCTCCCAGGCTGACCTGCCCATCCAACTACATTATCTTCAGTTTGCTTCTCCCCACCCCTACCCCCCTTTCTGGTTTGTTTCCCTGGTGGTCTAGTGGTTAGGATTCCACGCTCTCTTTCTGGCTTGCTTCTTTATGTCTTTCTATCAGGGAGAAGATTTTCAAGTAAGATGGAAATCAAAACATTCCTATGCTCTAGATTTAGAGCTCTTTGTCTTTGGAATGTTTTTCTTTCCTTCTGGGTACATAGTTTCATTTAGCTTAGAGGAGGAAGACATAGAAAAAAGTTCCTATCAGGCTCTGAATATCAGCTTTCAATTTGGCCAATTTCTGACCACAGAGCTGCTTAAAAAATCCTTTCAAGTATCTTGTCAGGTTTCACCCAAGACAAATAGTCAATATTCCTAGCAAGATTGAACAACCCCTTGGATACAAGAGGCATCCTCACAGAGGGTGCAAAAGATAGTACCCTCTCAGGATCCAGAGCCACTGCCAAAGATCACCTGAAGAAAGAAATATTTAGACAGTTTCCTTGAGAACTGGCAAAAGTTGAAAGGACACCAGCTACAAATGGAGTGCAACCCACATTTCTGTTTGGCCCTATCTGGCTGCAAAATGGGATGTGGCCCACATTTCTGTCTGGCCATATTTTTAGAGCCCCCAACCTGATTTTGCCAAGCCAAGTTCTCAGGACACCATTTGAGACACACAAGAAGGCAACAGTTGTCCCTGGGAGAGAAAAGATCAATAATCAATGGGTCTAGGTTTGGAAAGGAAGGGACATGAAATTTTACCTTCCTCTTGGGGCACAGCAGAGGTTTGGGAGAGCTAATTCTGGTGAGGATTCTCACCCTGTGCCCATTTCTTCCAGTTTTCCTAGGATCTCACCTACAAGGTCTGAAGCAAGTGGGGTTTAAAGCAGAGAGTGTAGCCCTCATATCTACCAGAATTTGGTGAGGTTTTCCATTAGTTTTAATTTTAATTTCCCCTTGGCATTTAAGGGAATATCTGGTAACAGTTACAAGAGAATCCTTTGGAGTCCCATCAGTCTGGGAGGAGCTCATATATAGGGGGGGTCCTCCACTGAGGGCAGATATGAGGTGTCTGCAAGACTACTAACTTGGCAGACTTTTGTTTACAGTCCTGTGGTCTCTTCAGAGAAGACAGTACAGATAGAGGATTAGTAGTCCCTGAGTACTCATATAAAGGAAGATAAAGGGGAGTAGCGGGGCTCATGTCAGCCTTATGGTCTTTTGTTTTAGGTACCTCTTGTGTCTTTAATTTTTCATAGCTTTTTGCAATGAGCATTTCAATGAAGCTATTTTGGCATTTTGGAGCCTTTTAGAGGCTTTTGTGTGCCAATTAAAATAGGTACCCCATTCTGTTCATTGATTTGGGAACAATGACTTTTTTTTCACAATGCTTAACTCAAGGAGCCATCCCTCCCATACAAAACTAATAACACCAAAATTTTACATTCTTCCATCAAATTAAAAAGATAATCAAGGTCAAATTTCAGGTCATGAAAAATACTGTAAAGACCTAATTTAGCATTTTACAGCTGGAAAGGATTTTAGTCTCTACCCAACATCTCCTTTTATAGATAGGGGAAATGAAACCCAGGAGAGTTCAAGGATTCCCTAAATCCATACAATCAACTGTGTTAGAAGGTTTAAAAGGTTAGAACTAAGGTGATTTAAGAACTGGGTTTCCTGATTCCTAGGAAATTGCTCTGCACTGAGCAAAAATGACTTGAGAGCTATTTGTGTGGGTTGGCTTGTAGATTCATTGTGGAACCAAGATTCTTACTGCTTTAGTACATTTCTACTACTTTCAGCAAAAAGATGGATCAGTTTTTTAAGTCACTGGCTACTTTCTGATTCGTTCTCTCAATAACTCTCTCTCTCTCTCCCCCTCTCTCTCTCCAGTATAAAGGAGTTTTCTATCTTAATTTTAAAGCATCCCTAAACTAATTAGGATTATTTAAGAGAAAAAGTTAGGGTAATTTACATGGTATTATTGAAAAGAAAAGGTAGAAAAACCTGTTAGTGAATAAAGTGAGCATGTAAACTGCTGAGAAATTGGACCATGTCAGTGTCAAAACAGAAGACAAGTACACAAATTCACTTGGCAAATGTAGAGAAGAAAGGACAGAAGAAGAAAGCAGAATAGAAGCCTCACAAAATATTTATCTTTCATCTTTGGTTTTTTGTTTTTAAAGACTTGGTTTATTTATTCATGAGAGACACAGAGAGAGGCAGAGACACAGGCAGAGGGAGAAGCAGGCTCCCTGCAGGGAGCCCGATTCGGGACTCAATTCATGAATCCCAGGATCATGCCCTGAGCCAAAGGCAGACAGTTCCACCGCTGAGCCACTCAGGCATCCCTATCTTTCATCTTTGTTTGAAAAATGGCAAGAGGAAATTTTTAAGAAACTATCATGAAATGAGTCAGTACATAAAGTAGGAAACAAACAACAAAATGAGCAATATTTTGATTGCAACCCACTGGGACCAGCAGGGCCAGAATGTCTTTGTTGCCACAAGCATAACCACCCCTCCCTTTTAAAATTGAGGTATAATTGACATATAATATTCATTATTTGGGGGATACAACATAATGATTCAATATTTGTATACACTGCAAAATGATCACCACAATAAGTCTAGTTAGCATCTGTCACCATACATAGTTACATTTTTTTTGTAATGAGCACTTTTAAGATCTACTCTCTTAGGAGCTTTCAAATAGGCAGCGAAGTATTATTAACTGTAGCTGCCACGCTGCACATTACATGCCCATCACTCACTTTATAACTGGAAGTTTGTATCTTTTGACCCCCTTCATCCATTTCACCACTGGTCCTTGTCTGACAACCACCAATCCATTCTCTGCATTTATGAGCTTGGTCTTTTTTTAAAGATTCTACATGTAAGTGAGATCATATGGGATTTGTCTTTGTCTGACTTATATTAGCATAATGCCTTCAAGGTCCATTCATGTCACAAATGGCAAAATTTCATTCTCATTTTATGGCTAAAAATATTCAATATGTATATTGAACAATAAATTATATATATTATATAATATTCAAAATATTGTGTATATCTACTACATCTTCTTTACTCATTTATCCACTGATGGACACTTAAGCTATTTCCATGTCTTGGCTATCATAAATAATGCTGCAATGAACATGGGGGGTGCATATATCTTTTTGACTTAGTGGTTTTCTTTTCTTTGGATAAATATCCAGAAGGGAAATTGCTGGATAATATGGAAATTCTATTTTTAATTTTCGAGGCACCTCCATACTGTTTTCCATGTGGATGCACCAATTTACATTCCCACCAACAGTGCACAGGGGTTTCCTTTTCTTTCCATCCTTGCCAACACTTATTTCTTGTCTTTTTGATAATATCCATTCTAATAGGTATGGGGTAATATCTTATTGTGGTTTTGATTTGCTTTTCTTTGATGATAAGTGATTTTGAGCATCTTTTCAAGTGCCTGCTGACCATCTGGATATCTTTTTTTTTGGAATAATGTCTATTCAGATCCTCTGCCTATTTTTAAATGGGATTATTTGGTTGGGTTTTTTTTTTTTGATATTGAATTGTATGATTTTTAAAATATATTTTGTATATTAACCCTTATCAGATACGTAACTTGCAAATATTTTCTCTCATTTAATAGGTTTCAAGTGCACCTCTTAAATGAATAATCTTGTCTAGTTGGAATATTTCCTGTAATAGCCATTTTAATTCTAGGTTGTTTTAATAAGATTTTGCCATTTTTGTAGACATCTATAGCTTCCAGGACCACAGTTCTTAGACTAAAATAAGCAGTTGTATTCAAAGGTGGCACGTTTAATTCTTTGAAACTTGGGGATCTCATTTCTTTAGCCAAGCCTTAGGTCTCTTGGAGCCAAATTAATATGTAAGGGAATATGCCCCTGAGTTAGAGATTTTGTGGCGTTTTACAGTATACTTTTTTTGCACAGAGATTTTCTTGAGAATTGGCAGATGACCTACTGTCAATCTAACCCATTTCATGAGCAATTTATCCTAGCACAGGAGTTGGGTCGTGAGCACTCTAACAGCTTTTAAGTGCTTAACCCATGCCCATCAATTTTGTAGCTTTGGCTCTCAGACTCCCATGAGCAACAGATCTATGATGTCCTTCATGAGATTTCTTTATAATGGTAGAGTCCTAATGGCTATTAATAGTCCTGATTTAGGCCTCTTAGATTTTGATGTGGTCAAAGAAATCCAAGTTTCTCCTCTAAATTTATTTCTCCAAATCCCCAGCAGTCTATGCTGTGGACTTACCTCAAGGCTCTGGGAGTCTTCTGATAGCTGCCATCTTATTTTCTTAGACTGAGGGGTACCCATTATTTTCCTTGTTGAAATAATCCTCCTAATTCAACTAGATTTACTGTTTCTGGCTGCTGGTGCCCAGTTTCTGAGATCTGTCAGGACCCCTGAAGGCACTTACCTTGTAGATGAGCTTCGACATAAACCCAAATGCTGTGAGTTCACTAAGTCTCTCTTGGAAAATCTGGAGTTAGAAGGATTAAGACAAACTCAAGGAGCTCAGAATACAAAATAGAGTTTGATCTGAGAGAAGCTTTGGGAGATCCCAGAGAGCAGCCTAAAAGGCAGAGAATCACAAGGGCTTTGTAGGTACCCTCACCTGGACCTAGGAGCGGTCCCTGGGATCTTCAGCAGCTGTTTCTGGGTCCCATCTTGTCACCAAAACTGTCCAATGACAAACTAAAACAATTAGTAAGGAGTTTGATGTCCTTTATTTGAAGGAAAACAACCCAGGGATGAGGGATTCTGGGCAAGAACAAGTTTTATGAAGTGTTAGAAAAGGCAGCATGGAGACAGGACATGACTGGCTAGTAGTCAGTCCTGTCATCTACAGTAAGATGAGCTAGCTGAAGGCCAGGCGGAGGATTAAGACTGGTGCACTTCTCGTTCCTTGACAGGTGTTTCCCATAAGTGCAAGCTGCCTTGGCTTTATGTGTTTGTGACATGGGCCAGGCCACTGGCAGGGCGCGGGAATGGGGGGGCTCCCTTTTGTGGGTCCCAGTATCTAAGCTAGCTCTCACACATGAAGGAAATGGGAATAAACTCAAATACCAGGGTTTCAGAGCTCAGGCTGTGCCTTCTCCAGGATGGCTTCACACCTCAAGGGTCAAGGCTCCGCTCATCTGCAGAGCACCTTCATTTTTCACATGCAGCCAGAAGTAATGTGGGGGTGGGGGTGGCTGTAGGTGGGCACGTTATTCTTTCCATCGGGATCAATAGCTCATAACCAGAAATCAGTAGAGGAACCCATGGAAAGGGTAAACACTGCTTTGAAATGAGAAACACATTTTTTTTTAATTAATTTTTATTGGTGTTCAATTTACCAACATACAGAAAAACACCCAGTGCTCATCCCGTCAAGTGTCCGCCTCAGTGCCCGTCACCCATTCCCCTCCCCGCCCCGCCCTCCTCCCTATCCACCACCCCTAGTTCGAGAGAAACACATTTTAACTTCTGTTACAAAATAATAGAAAGTTGACTTTCAAGCACATAAGAAAATTAAGTTTCAGCTTTTTGACACCGCACTGATAGAGTTGTGAAGAAGAGGAGGCAAAAGGTGAAGGGTTTCCTGTAAGCTCCTTGTGGCTAAAGCAAATGTAGCCTTTTCAGAACTCATTTTGTATGATCTCCAACACTGCAGGCCCAGGAAAGGGCCTCCCCCCTTTTCTGTATCACAAGGGCCCTCCACCCTCTCCGCTGTAGGCACCTGCGCCTTGGCACTGTACGTCCCTGTGACGTACATGGGCAGAGCGCAGGACAGGGGAGGAGGTTAGGGCAGCCCTGCATGCAGGCTCTGGGCAACCTGATCATGGAATTCTGGGCTCTAGAAGTGGGAGGTGATCTGATATCTGGTTGTTGATGTTGGGGGATATCCTCTCAGCCTTATGAACTCCTATCTCTAGCTGGAGACTGACCAGCTCAAAGCCCAGGGCCCGGACCCTGGTTGTCCCGGGGGTACTAAGAGTGATTTCAAAGTCTCCATTCTTGGATCCTTGGTTTTCTGGTTCTATGTTCAGTGCCCCCTGAGCTCAAGCCTTCCCCCCTCAAGACCAGGGACTATCCCATCACTAACCTAACTGCTTCCAGTAGTTAAACTCTTAAAGATTTACCAAATCCAATGGCATTGGACTTGGCACAAAATGTGTATAGCAGAGGAAATTTTTTTTTTTATTTATGATAGTCACAGAGAGAGAAAGAGAGAGAGGCAGAGACATAGGCAGAGGGAGAAGCAGGCTCCATGCACCGGGAGCCCGATGTGGGATTCGATCCCGGGTCTCCAGGATCGCGCCCTGGGCCAAAGGCAGGCGCCAAACCGCTGCGCCATGCAGGGATCCCTAGCAGAGGAAATTTCAACCAGATGAGATGGGATTGGAAGTGGTAGACAATTATACAACTTATCAATGCAATTCTACATCCAGGCGAAACTCATTTTATTGCCCTTTGCAGATATAGGTAGGGGCAAGCGCAGTGCCCCCTGAAGATGGACCACTTTGGCAGGAACATTGTTTTGAGCTACAAAGCAATCAAACCCCAGTAGATTCAGGAAAAGCTCTTTGCCTCCCCTACAACTGCCTAAAAAGAATTAACATAGTGGACCTGCTCCAGGAAGGGGGCTGTCACCATAGAGAACTACATTATGACAGGAACCTAGCAAAGTGTGTTCAGTCAGAACCCTCTCTTCGTCCCATGGTTTCTGAGTGGCCCAGCAAGCATCTTCCTGTGAGTCACACTTCTTTCCTCTGAAGTCCCAGACCCCTACCCTCTTCTCCGTAGTTCAGGATGACACAGATACCTCATTTTGCCTGGCTGTCTTTGGAATTCCCACACCTGTGCGGGTTCCCCGTATGCTGTGAAATTTGATCTTCTCCTGCTAATCTGTCCCATGCCAATTTGATTCTTAGTCCAGCTAGAAGGACCTTGGAGGGGACAGATATCTTGCTCTCTGACACAGATACTGTCTTTTTTTTTTTTTCCACTAACTGAAGGTTCGTGGCAACCCCGCATTGAGTGAGTTTATTCGTGCCATCTTTCCAACAGCATTTGCTCAATTTGTGTCTGTATGTCACATTTTAGGAATTCTCACAGTATTTCAAACTTTTTCGTTATTACACTTGTTATGGTGATCTGTAATTAGTAATTACTAATCACTGGCTGAAAGCGTAGATGAAGGTTAACATTTTTTAACAATAGAACATCTTTTTAAAGAAGATTTTATTTATTTATTTGAGAGAGAGAGAGAGAGGACACGAGCAGGAGGTGGGCAGAAAGAGAAACAGACCTCCCACTAAGCAGGGAGCCCGATGGGGCTCAACCCCAGGACCCCAGGATCATGACCTGAGCCGAAGACAGATGCTTCACCGCCTGAGCCACCCAAGTGCACCATAAAATATCTTTAAAATTAACATATGCACATTGTTCTTTTAGACACAATGCTATTGCACAATTAATAAACTACAGTATAGTGTCAACATAACTTTTATGTGTGCACTGGGAAACCAAAAAATTCATCGAACTTCATTGCAATACTTGCTTTGTGGCAGTGGTCTGGCAGGGCACCCGCGGCATCTCCAAGGGGTGCCTGTACGCCTCCAGTGCCCGGGTTTGCTCCAAGGTGGTTCCTGACTACTTTCAGGATGGGCTACACCCGGGGAATGCCCAGGGCCTGGAAATGGGTTTTAGAACCTAAGGCCAAACGCCCTTTGCCAGGAGTTCACAAAGCGGGGAGGTGGGGGTGATGCCCCAGTAGCCGCCTCCCGTTGGGAATGACCCTACAGACATTTCTGACGCCTCAGTTTCAAAGGCCATGTGTCAGGTTACAGACACGTTAGTTTGCCACCCTGGAACTCTGCTTGGAGTTTGGCAGAGCCTCTTAGCTGGCTGTGACCCGTCCGCAAACGGGTAGGAATTAATGTGTTTCACATGTTGTTGGCAACTCTGAGCCCTCCTACAGTAGTGAAATAACTCAGGAAATTCTTTTGCTGACTCCTTATGGTTTTTATTTCCCCCCCAGAGACACAACTCCGAGGCCTCTGTGATTTCCAAATCAATGAGCAGGAACACCTGTGAATCACTAATGGCATGAAACTTTGGGGAAAGAGCTCCAAACCTGACAGTGGCCTTCTGATTTATGTAGGGAGAGGCAGTGTGCAAGTGTGTATCCAGAGCGGATTTTCCCAGCATCTTGTACCTTGTTTAGTTATGAACATGTACAGCCTCCTCTGAGGTGCACAGACTCTGAAATGCAATCCAATTAACCTTTTGCAGAGTTTCAGCTGGGAGGCTGTAAAGCACATTTGTTTCCCCTAATCCTGCCATTGTCGTGATGCTAATCGATGATAGCACATTGATGGGCCTAATAGTCATTTTTATAGCCTGGCAATTAGCTTCTCCATTTGACAGCAGCCTGGAAGGCTGGAATCCCAAGGCAAGATCCTTCCTCCCCACGTCCCCTGCTTCTGAGCTGCGGCGCCCCTGTGTTCTGCAGGTGCCGGAGAAGCCCCCCGAGCTCGCCCCTTGGTGGAGGGCAGTTAGGCTTCAGCAAGAAGAATGTCAGTTGCGAAACATTACAATCTTTTTTCTGTATGGAATGCATTTCTTTGGAAGATGTGGAGCTTCTACTGTGCCAGGAATTTAAAAATAAGTATTTCTGAGACATTGGAGTATTCTGGTTATAAATTGCTGTGTTGCAAATTACACCAAAAACTTTAGTAGCTTAGAGCAAAACTATTCATTTATCACCACAGTATTGATGTGCTAAGCTGCCATAACAAGGGACCACAGGCTGGCGACTTCAACAAATACATTTATTTTTTCAAGGTTCAAGGACCAAGGTGTAGGCGGGGTTGGTATCTTCTGAGGCCCCTCTCCATGGCTCTTCAATGGCCATCTCTTCCCTGAGTCCTCACAGGTCTTCCCCTACTTGCCTGTCTCCTAATCTCCTCAGCTGCGATGATCAGGGCACCCCCTAACGGCCTCCTGTTAACTTACCTCTTTAAAGGCACTATCTCCAAATACAGGCACATTCTGAGGTCCTGGAATTTGGGACTTCAACTTGTGAATGTGAGGAGACGGTCATGCATCTATCGTTTGGACAGAGGTCAACAGAGACAACTCATTGTGCTCTCCAACATTCTGGGCATCAGCAGGGATGGCTGGGGCAGCTGTGGCCATCCAGGCATCTCTCTCTTCATTGGCTCTCTCCCTAAGTGTCCTTTCCTTCACTGGCTGCTTCAGGGTGGCCGATTTCTTACTTCATGCTGGGTCCAGGATCCAAGAAAATGAGGCCGAAGAAGCTACAAGGCCTTTTACAATTCAGTCTTAGAAGTCATCGTTAGTTGTCCTTTATTCAATGGGTCACACGGGGCCAGCTCCAATTCAGCATGGGAAGGGTCTGTGAATAGTGGGAGGTCTGCATCACTGGAAAGCCATCATGCAGGCTGGCTCCCACAGGAGAGAAGATGGACCTAACACTCAGAGGTGAAAGGAGGATAGATTGTTGGGAGAGGTCAGGGAATCATGAGTTATGGTCATGGCAACAGAGAGAAAGGAGAGATTTGAGAAATGTTTAGAATTAAAATTGACAAGGTTTTGCCAGCGATTTGGGAGTGAGGGGTGGTGGTGGTAGGGTATGTATATGTGTGTGTGTGTTGGGGGATGGTTCTAAAATGCTTTTTCATGGAGAAGTCTTGGTCTGACATCCATATGGATGTAGATATACTTGGCACAGTTTCCATGATGTCCAGCTGACATCATATCAACAAAATCACCATGGAACACTGGGGGCCAGATTGATTTCAATCTTTAAATTACCCTAGGGCCCCAGAGGTCTCCAACTGTGGAGAAAAGACCCTGGTGCTGGGGCAATGGCCACTTGGCAAGGTTTTCATGAGGATTAAACGAGGCTTATTTCTATGAAGGGCCTGGTAAGTGATAAACCAAAGTTCATTTCTTTCTCTTTATGGTCTTATTATAATTTATGGTCTTAAAATGATTTCTTTAAAAAATAAGGTTTTAAAAATAGCAATTCCACTTCTCTAGCAATTTTAGAAAGTTTATTTCAGGCTTGGGCACAGTTTCTAACTCTGTATAATAGATGAACCAATGCACTATAGTTTAGTGGGGGTCAGGCCAACACAGTCACCCCAGAAGTACTTGAAAACCAACTGGTGAAAAACATTTTCATGATTACAGCAACTATATATTTTTTGAGTCGAGTGGAAAACAAGTCCCAAGAAAGTGTGCAAAATGGTTCTCAGAGAAACGATAAAATCCATAGGAAGGACATCAATAGGCTATTCTTCCAACTGCCAACAAAAAAGAATAAACACTATGGTCTGCCCCGATTCCAAAGCACAGCTTTTGGAAAATAAAGATTTATGATCTGGGTATAAATGGTGATGAATCACTTGGCGATACATGTTTTCTGGCACAACCTGTCAGAAGTAACGAGCCGTAGTCTGTTCCAGAGTTCATCTGGTTGTTAGCGTTCCCTATAAAATATGGAAGAGAGTGGGGCACAATTTGTCTGAGTCTTTGCACGACTTTCCTCCCAATTACTGTGCTTCTGTCCCTGTCACCAGTGAAAATAAATGGGCTGATAATTACAGCCTCAGATACAGTCTTGTCGCCTGCGTTTCCCTGGGCTTCACCAGCCTGTGTGTCTAATGGGGTCACATTACGAGTCATAACTCAAATTTTATTGTCTCCTACCAATGCCCCCTCACCCCTCTGCTCCCTCACTGACCTCTGTTTTAGTATAGGCTTCTCCCCTCACATCTCAGGCTCTCCCTGAGGCACGCCTCACTTACCCTTGGATAAGTCTGCTCTTTGGATACTGTCTATGTTCTGGGCACACAGTGTCCCCCTGGGCACATCAGGTGTCATACTATTTTTGCTGGGCTTTGGGTCTTCCTCTGCCATCATCACTGCCCCTAATTCCTGGGACCTTCCCGGTCCCAAAGCTGTGTGGTGAGCTATGGCAAGACAGGGCAACACCTCTCTCCTTGTTACTCTATGCTGTGTGCGACTATGCGTAGGCATGCGTGCCTGTAATCTGCGATGCATGCACCAGAAAGTTGTACAAATATATTAATGAAAAAGCCTGTCTGATTTTACATGTAGCCTTCCTTCTCCCTCAGACCCAAGTAAAAGCCACTGTGGCCCTCCTGCATCCCTGGCTCTCCATGCCTGGCTCTTCCTCCCCCGCTTACAATGAACTCTCTCCCAGGAGACACCTTAGTTTCCCATGTAAATAATGAGTCTGTCCTCCAGGTTCACCATACAAGTTCAACAAACATAAATCGCAGCTGAAGCTCAAGCTGGGACCTGTCTTACATTTTCTTTTTAATGAAATATTGGTAGCTCTTTTGCAACGGTTTTCATGGCTACCCATGAATCCCGTCTTGGAAGGTAGAGAAATGAGCCGTGGCACTTCTTCCGGGGGGCTCGCAGGGCCTGCTCGATCTTTTGCGTGAGACCTTGACCCTGGCTGTTATTGCTCTGTCTGTCTGACAGGTAGCTGACCCCACCCATTCTCCTTGATCTCCAACTGTTTCCATTAGGAGTGCTGTGTCCTAGGAAAACCACCATGAGCAATCACGTGTACGATGTTCCTGTGGCCAGTTCTTAGAAAGTGTGAGGACAGAATGTCTGCTTGGCCTATTCTGATTTTTATTGCTTTTTTTAAAAAAAAATCACTTAAAATTTTCTTTTATATATATATAATTTATGTAAATTCAATTTGCCAGCATATAGTATAACACTCAGTGCTTATCTCATCACATGCCCTCCTTAGTGCCCATCACCCAGTCACCCCATCCCCACACCCACCTCCTCTTCTGCAACCCTTTATTTGTTTCCCAGAGTCAGGAGTCTCATGGTCTGTCTTCCTCTCTAATTTTTCCCCACTCAGTTTCCCTCCTTTCCCTAATGATCCCTTTCACTATTTCTTATATTCCACATATGAGTGAAACCATATAACTGTCTTTCTCCAATTGACTTATTTCACTCAGCATCATACCCTCCAGTTCCATCCACGTCGAAGCAAATGGTGGGTATTCGTCATTTCTGATGGCTGAGGAATATTCCATTGTATACATAGACCACAGCTTCTTTATCCATTCATCTTTCAAAGGACATTGTGGCTCCTCCCACAGTTAAGCTATTGTGGACATTGCTGCTGTGAACACTGGGATGTGGGTGTCCCGGTATTTCACTCCATCTGTATCTTTGGGGTAAATACCCAGTAGTTCTATTGCTGGGTCATAGGGTAGCTCTATTTTTAACTTCTTGAGGACCCTCCACACTGTTTTCCGGAGTGGCTACACCAGCTTGTGTTCCCACCAATAGTGCAAGAGGGTTCCCCTTTTCCACATCCTCACCAGCATTTGTTGTTTCCTGTCCTGTTAATTTTAGCCATTCTCCATGCCTGGCTTAATGATGTAAAGTGGTTGATTCTTATTGCTTTTAAGTCAACTTTATTTGCATATCTAACTTCAGATAATGGTCTTCTTTTTTTAAATTATGAATAGGGAAATTGAGAAAAAAAATTCTGAACCCTGCATCTTTCTTATAATCATCAGTGACCTGCCCTGGATACGAACTTGAAGTAGAGACTGAAAACGGAGAATACATTGACACCCAGACTTATCCCTTCTCAAGTTTGGGCCCCATTCCAGGGTTTGAGCACATGCTGTCTGTCTTCTTCCAGGATGACTTCATGTCATACTGTTGGTTTTCACGAGCCATGAAGGACACCGGTCCAGGTCACAGATGGCTGGTCCCAGTGAGTCATGCTCGCAGTTCCAAGATCTCTCCCTGTGAGCATGATTGATGGGACCTTAGGGAAGACAGCACTTCACCTTTCCAGAGGTTACCATGGAACCAGCTCAACTTAGCTGAGATTAAAAAAAAAAAAAAAATCTCATGAGCCATGTTATAATAGCTGTAACAGGGATTTGGAAAAATAAGCATCCGGAATCCCAATATACCAATAAATAACTATTTTATTTTTTCTGTGTTCATCTATAAGAAACAAACAAAAAATAGTATAAAGGGTGGTTGAGGCTTTGAGTAAATGTACAAAATTGATTAAATATATATGTAAATAGACCTACTTGGGTAAAAGCTATAGTCATAATACTGGATACTCCTAATTTATTCAAAAGGATTTAAAAAAATGAAATGAGAAAGCTCTATTACTTTCACACATCCTGCCCGAGTTCCTTTTGTCTAAGAGAAAGAAGTATCTTAACACCTTTTATTTTTTTATTTTTTTATGTGTGAAATATTTATTTATTTTATTTTTTAAAAATAAATTTATTTTTTATTGGTGTTCAATTTACCAACATACAGAATAACACCCAGTGCTCATCCCGTCAAGTGCCCCCCTCCGTGCCTGTCACCCATTCACCCCCACCCCCCTTCCCTCCTCCCCTTCCACCACCCCTAGTTCGTTTCCCAGAGTTAGGAGTCTTTATGTTCTGTCTCCCTTTCTGATATTTCCCAAATCACCTGTCCCCACCAAATTAACACCTTTTAGTTTTAAAAGAAAACAATTAGTTTATTGCTTAAGAACTTTGTACTGATTATAAAAGTAACATACACTTACGGTAGAATATCAGCAAAAATAATAAGAAAGTGGGGGTGCCTGGGTGGCTCAGTCGATTGAGCATCTAACTCTCTCTTTTTTTTTTTTTTTTTTTTTTTTTTAGCATCTAACTCTTGATTTCCACTCAGGTCATGATCTCAGGGTCATGATACCGAGCCCCGCATTAGACTCTGCACTCTGCCTAGAGTCTGCTTAAGATTCGCTTTCCCTCCCTCTGCCCCTCCCCCTCCTTTCTCTCTCTCTCTCTTTCTCTCTCTCTCAAATAAAATAAATAAATGAAATATTTTTTTAAAAAATAAGAAGAAAGTAGAAATCACTTAATTTCACCACCAGGGATGATAGCTATACTTTGTTTACTTTTTAATGATGTCTTCTCTGCACACATATGTGTACTCTAAAAACTAAATTTGGTCGTGCTGTATTGACAATGTTTATTTCTGCTCTTTTCACTTATTATCATGTGCACAGCATCTCCTCAATGCCAGTAAACATTATTTGAGGGCATCATGTTAAATGGCTGTGTCATCGTCCATCACAGAGATTCTTCTATCACTAAACATTTGATTCCAACGTTCATCATAAGCACTTCAGTGAACAAGTTTGTACATTGACCTTTGCTTGGGTTTTGGAAAAATTCCTTAGGGAAGGTGCTTAGAAAGCTTCCTGCTATTATTAGCGTGAACAGTGACATTCTTTGTTTCATCCTTTTTATTCTGATTTTGGTGGTTATCAAAGGTTTTATAGCATAATCCATGACTTCTCAAAGCCTAATTAATATCTGGTATTTTTGCCCTCTTTGGATAAGACAAAGTCCTTATAACACTTTCCCATTTACAGGTGATCATTTTATTTTAATTCTCTATTTTATAACTCACAAAACTTTTGGGGGGGGTATGTAAATAGTCAAAAGTTCCTCATACTTACCTACAGATTTACCCTTTTCAGTGAGCTTCATTTTTTCCTGTAACAGTGAACTTTATCTGGGATCATTTTTTCTTCTGCCTGAAGAACTCTTCTAGTATTTTTTGCAGTGCGAGCGATCAGTTCTCTGCTTCTGTTTGCACGAAAATGTCTTTATCTCACCTTTTTGGAGGATCCTTCAGCTGGGCATAGTAGTCACTTCTTTCATTCCTTTGCTTTCTGTCTTTCATTTCTTTTTCGTACTGATCTAACTGTTGCTCCTTTAAAGATAACTTGTTTTTCTTTTAAGGCTAATTTTAAGGTTTCAATTTTTATATATGTTTTAAAGGTAGTTTTACTAATATGTACTCAGACGACCATTTTCTTTTTCTTTTTTTTTTTCTTCCTTTCTCTCTTCCTTTCTTCCTCTCATTTGGAATTTGTAGGGCTTGAATTTTTGACTTCATATCTTTTCTTAGTTTTACCCAAGTATTTCTTCCCTCCAGTTTTTTCCAGTCTCATTCTGAGACTCTAGATATACTGCTGGACCTTTACCCAGCATTCTATATTTCCTACTCTTTTCTTCTATAGTTTTTAATCCTTATGTCTCTGTGGTTCATCCTGGATCTTTTCTTGTTAGCTGCATGTTTTTGTTCATTCTTCCTCCACCTATGTAATCTGCTCTTAATCCCATTCTTTGAGTTTTTAATTTCAGTTATTGAAGTTTTATTTATTTTTTAAAAGATTTTATTTATTTATTCATGAGAGACACAGAGAGAGAGGCAGAGACATAGGCAGAGGGAGAAGCAGGCTTCCTGCAGGGAGCCTGATGTGGAACTTGATTCCGGGATCACCCCCTGAGCTGAAGGCAGATGCTCAACCACTGAGCCACCCAGATGTCCCAGTTATTAAAGTTTTTATTTTATAATTTTAATGTCCTTTCAAATAGTTTCACATTCTCTGTTGAAATTCTCAGCCTTATTTTTCCCCTTGAGAATTGTTACCATAAAGTCTGTGTCTGGTAACTGTAATGTCTAGAGTCCTATAGGTCTGTGTCTTTTTGTTGTTGTTGTTATTTCTGCTCATTTTTATTCATGTAGTCTTATCAGTTCATGTGCTGGGTTATTTTTGATTGTGAACTTACAAAATTCTATGCAGAAATACTTATGAGGTCAACAGTGATTGTATCTTCCTTTGCCAGTAAGAAGGGGGTGGGAGGGGGCACGACCATCTGAGATTTCCTTGATACAATTTCAGGGATTAAGACCGTTCAGATGCCTCCAAGGGCCACCAGTACCTCCGTGTTATCTTACTCCTAGGATGGAGCTCTCTATAACCCTAACTGAAGAAAGGGCCTTCACCAGGACATCCTCATTGTTGGAGTCTAGATCCTAGTCCTTTTTCTCTGTCAGACACAGTGCTCAGTCTTTCAGCAATGGCTGTAGAAATTGGCAAATACTTCTGGGGGAAATCAGTGCTAAGTGCCAGCTGGATGTCCCTGGACCTCTGTCCTCTCCCAGGTCCCGGCCCAGTAGTTATTCACTGTCTCATCACCTCCCTGTCCTCTCACAGGGCCAGGAACGGAGCTGGCAGGGCCTTGGCGCAGATGGGTCCCTCTCTCTCTTCTGAGTCCTAGACCAGCACCTGGGGAGGACACTGCAACAAGCCAATGGCCCCACCATCAACCCAGCACCAAGACAGATAATCCATTTCATTATCTACCTGAAATAACTTATCTTCTTTCATTTTGAATTTCAAGTTTTATCATTGTTGTTGCTTTTTTTCCTGCCTTAAAATTAAACCCAGTGAAGTGCCATTCCTGATGGCGAAGTCTGGATGCTTACGTCTTCGTCAGATCTGTGTTAAGTGGTGGGGGAGATTGCTGGTGGGGCTTGGATCCTTTTTCATCCTCCTATTTATTTAGGAAAGAGCACCAGATAACAACCCAGGAAAGCTAAAACAGAAAGTGTGAGGCCAAAGCCACAGCTCCCGTTATCAAAGCCAGCCATCTCCCTGGTTGATCTCTGTTCGGATGTGTTCCAGATCCTCAAAATACCGCGGCTTTATTCTCCGCCATGCCCAACAGCCAAGTCTGACCTTCAGAGTGATAGAGAAAATAAGCATCCTCTCAGGAAAGGAATGATGTCACCCCCAGTCTCTTTGTTGCTCTACATCCCAGGGGGAAGCACAGCACATTTCCCAGAAAACCACCCTGGTGATATCTTAGCCATGGTTTCATAAGCTTTACAAATGTTAGGGCCCCAGAGTACAGAGCTGCTCGCAGTTCTAGGGTAGGCACAACCTGGCTCCTCCTCTCACTTGGGCTGGATGAAATATCAGGCTGTCAATGGTTATGAAAAGAAGAAAGTAAAAGTGAGAGCAATTGCATTTTTTGCTCTGCTTCCTTTTCTCTAACATGTATCTGCCCAAAGATGACCGAGTGGAAGCTGGGAGCATGCAGGGCTGGCTGGAGAGGCTTGGCCACTCTGGGGAAAGCTGGCGTGGTGACATCTGGGGAGCTATGTGACGCCTATCAGAACTTGCCTCCCCATGCCGCCTGGCACGTTGGTTCCTGGCTGGTGGCAAGTGCCTGACAGGCGGGCAGTTTGTGGTGTGAGACACACTGCATAGGATGGAGCCCATGGGCATGTCTCCAGGGGGAGTGTTCTAGGTGAGGACCTGAGGCAGGACCATGTCTGGAGAGGAGAGGTCCTGCTGGGAGCTGGTGGGGCTGGAGCAAGATGAAAGCGGTGAGCTGAGAGACAGGCTTATGGGGTCAGGTGACATAGTGCTCTGAGGAATCCACAGTAAGGAATCTGAATTGTAGTATGCAGGATGGTGAGGCTCAGGAGGGCCTTAGACAGGGGAGTGATAGGATCCAGTGTGTAAACCAGCTCATCGTGGCTGGTGGCTGGAGAAGGCACCCGTGGGCAAGAGCAGTGGCAGGGACACCAGTTGGGAGATCATTCTAGTAGCTTGGTTGCTCCAGCTTTCTGGGAATCAGCATCCAGTGACTTTCCCTGCTCATCCTAATGGCTATATTCTTTTCTTGTTCAAACCTTGCCTCTCCTTGATTCTCTGGGTTCTGGGAACCGGCCCCTTCTAGTGCCTGAACACTGTTTTTATAAGTTACCTGGACCCACAGGGCTTCCTTTTCTTACTCATCTCTCCTTCCCACCCTAGGGAAGGAGCCTGTCTCTGGAGCCCAGGCCTGTGGTACCAGCATTCTTCCTGCTTCACTGTGTTAGGCACTGAGCAGGGAGCTGGGAATTCAGAGCTGGACAAGACAGACACAGTTCTTGTTCAAAGGGAGCTTACAGTCTCCCAGGGGAGAGAAAACATGGAAACATCAAGGAAACTAACAAATACACAGCTGAAATACCTTAACTACATGCTTATGAAATATGTAAGTCCTGGGAAAAACCCAAGAAACATGAACAGGTGGGTCTATTAGTCGGGGTTCTCTAGAGAAACAGAATATATACATATATATATTTAATATATTAAAATATATTTGTGTTTATAGAGATATTCTATATATATGTTATATATATATGGAGGAAGGGGAGAGGGGGAGAGAGAACATATACATCTTCCATATATATGTTAGATATGGATATAGATATGTAATATATATGCTATTGAGAAAGAGATTTTAAGGAATTAGGTCATGGAATTATAGAGGCTAGCAAATCCAGAATCCACAGAGCAAGGCAGAAGGCTGGAAACTCAGGCAGGATTCCTATGTCACATGAAGTCTTGAGACAGAAGTCTTTCTATTCTGGAGAACCCAGTCTTTGCTCTTAAGGCCTTCAACTGATTAGATGAGGCCCACCACACCGTGTAGAGCAATTTGCTTTACTTAAAGTTAATGGTTAATCATATCTAAAAATTATCCTCACGGCAATATCTAGACTGGTGTTGGGCCAAAGAACTGGGCATCATAGCCTAGCCAGGTTGACACATAAAATAAACATGTGTGTGTGGGGGTTGCTTTAGACAAGATGGATGTGGAAACCCTCTGTGAGGACGGGACATTTATATGTGAATTAAAAGATTAAGAAGGATGTAACCATGTGAAGGAAGGGGAGAGAGTCTCCAGGTAGGGGAAGTCGTGTGCTCGGGTTTTGAGGCAGAGAACCTGTCTGCAGAGCAGTGGGAATGTATCCGGACAGTAATAGGAGGACAGAAGTAGGGTTGGGGAGGACAGGAGCCAGGTCACTCAGGGCCTCACTTGTGCGAGCCCTGTCGTCACTGTAGGGAGTCTGAATTTCATTCAAAGTACAGAGGGAACCTACTGTGAGGTTTTAAGCATAAATGATATTTTGATGCACTATTTTTAAATTTTAAAATTAATGCAAAAAAAAAAAAAAAAGCCATGATGAGCAATGTATCCAACTTTTAAATAAAGACAGGATCCGGTGGTGCCGTGCTGAGCCATACTGAGGCCTGAGGCCAAAGAGAAAACATTGCTCTGGTTTGCATGTTTTAATATATTTTTTAATGGTTAATTTTCCAGGACATTATAGTTGTTGAAAAATATTGAGAAATGGGAAAGTAGGTGTGTTGAAACTCACATGATTATTTTAGGTTGAAATATTGGGAAAGACATTTATTGACGCCTTTTGTAAAATTTAACATTTACCAACACACTTTAAAAGTCACTTTCTCCCATTGGTTGTCACTTAAAACTCCCAGCTGAAAAGAAGATGAACAAAGAAGTAGATTTTGAAAATACTACTGATTACTTTTGTTATATCCAGGGAAATGAAGTTATAATAAATTCTTTTTTTCTAATTATAATAAATTCTGTTTGGGGTATAAGCAAAATACTTGAACTTAAAATAACATAATAAGTTTTAATTCATCTACTTTTTTCAATTTTTCAGTATTTTCAACTACTTTAATGTTTTTTAAAAAGTCACTATTAACATTTTCCCTAAAACCTGTGGATAGAAGTGCACAATTTTCCTTCTGCGCCAGGCTCCAGTGTGACGTGGCATGGTACTGTTGCACCATGTCTTTATTTATAATTTTGGTATTTTGTTAGTTATGAATACATTTGCGTTAAATTAGGTTTTTAAAAACTGTTGCACTGAACTAGAATTTATCCCAAGTCCTGCATTTTTCAGTATATTTTGCACCCTTGCACTTTGCAGGTGAACCCCTGCTGCACCTAATTTGGATCCTGATAGGGAGTGGGGTAGTCCGTGAGAGCTTACCGTGACAGCCCAGGGGAGGCGGGTGGTAGCTGGGTCTGGGTAGTGGGGGTGGAATGGGAAAACAGTCTGAAAAGTATGAATGAGCATAACTACATGGTGTTTTAGTATTATGGTTCCTTGTTGCTTTGAAGATAATCATTTGCTGCTTCTTACTCTTTGCCTTGCTGGGCAATGTGGAGTCGGGATGTAGGTTTGCCTTAGTGGTGTAGTTTTGCAAAAGCAAAATTACAACAATCACATATTCATTTTTCACTTCATGCCAACATTTCACATGCACAAAGCCAGTCATTTTCTTCTAACATTTCAGACATTGGAATAGGAAGGAAATATATTCTGTAGGCAGTTCTCTTTCATAGCCGGGCACTGCAGACTGAATAAATATGGCACTGAAGGCAGTTGACCATAATCACGTAAAGGAAATAGTACCTTCCCTTTAAGAGACCTGGGCCATGAATAAACCAACGTGGCTTCTGGGGCCTTAGTGGATTGTCCCCCATTTGAGACTCACAGAGTTCACATGGCAATTCGGCCTATGGTGATTGCTATGCGCGTCTGATGAGTGATTTTTATTAAGTCTTCTCAATTTTCAGTAGTGACAGGTGAGGGGGATACAATACAATGATGATACAAAGAGCGTAGTTCCCAGGGATAGGATCATTCTGGCATGGATCGGGAAATTTTCTGATGATTTTTTTTTCCTGAATGTCTCATTAATTTTCTTTCTTTCATCTCCTTTTTAATGTTTTTTTTTTTCTTCAAGGAAGCTTATTCTAGTTTAAACGATATGCTCCCAAGGAAAGAGCATGTGCAAATTATCTTTTGTTAGAAATAAAAGGGCATGTCATGAATGCTTTTCCACCGTAGGGTTTCGAAGAATGCGTTCACTCTTCTGGACAGAGAAATAATTGACTCTGAATTAATTATGCAATGAAGATTAAAATGTAATTTTCATAGCAGGGGTCCTCTGGGTACTTTACCTTTCCGTCACAGGTGAGGCATAGCCTCTGGGTTTCCTTCCCTCTGAGCTGCCATGTATTGATATGGGATGTGCGGAGAATCCTAAGAGGTTTCAAATTTGGGGAATATCAAATTTGATAATGGCAGTCATCAAATTGACAGTGACCATATTATTTGATTTTTCTACACTCACTTGGGATCTAGTTTTGGAGCTAATGAAGATAAATACCAAGTATCGTGTCTTAGAACTGGTAACATGAAATGCCTCTTTATCACATTCATTCAACAAATATTTGTCACATGTGCACATGTGCCTTGTGTGGTGCTAGAACTGAAGGTATGATACTTAAATGAATGTTTTATTAAACACTGGTGGATTTAAAACCTTAAGATATATGTTTTGAGTGGGTCTATTGGACTATGCCTTATAGGGAGAATCCTTGGCTTCCAGATGGCAGAAAGGTCCCCATCTTGGTCAACTCAGGCTGTTATAGCAAAACACCACAGACTGGGAGGCTTAAACAACAGTTATTTCTCATGGTTCTGGAGGCTGGACCATCAAGATCAATGTGTAGGCAGACTTGGTACTTGGAGAGGGCCTGCTTCTTGGCTTGTAGATGGTTGCCATCTTGCTGCATGCTCACATGACTTTTCTGTGTGTAAGGAGAGAGGGAATCTTCTTCTTATAAGGCATGGGGGCCTCACCCTCATGACCACATCTAAACTTATTTCTCCCAAAGACACCATTTCTAAATACCATGCCCCGGGGAGTTAGAGCTTCAACATATGAATTTGAGGGAACAGAAACTTTCAGTTCTTCACTGTTCCCTTGGGGAAGGAACCAGCTCAGGAAGGGCCACTTGAAGTGAAGAATGTTTGAGCCCTGCCTGAGCTCAGAGGAGCATGAGGAGTGGAGAAAGAATTGTTCTGTGGGCAAACCTCCCCCTGCCCCTCAGATTCCCCACCCTGAGCAGGGCTGTTGGCAACTTCAATCTGCAAAGTGAGGAGAACTTGTCAGGGGCATGCTCCCAGGCCCAGGCCTGCTGATGGCTAGAGTTTTCTCTCCCCTCATTTATTTGGGGTATGTTGGACGACTCTATGCTCTGAGGCAACATTTCAGCTACTCACTAATGTCCCCATAATTCCTCTCAACCCCAACTTACCACTTTTTTGCTCAGAAATCCCTTGCCTTCTCTTTCTCCTTCAGCTGTATTTCCAAGAGGAAGGAGTCACTCTGTTATCTGTTAGAAGGAAGAAGCCCTTGCAGAAAGGACACAACTCCGTGCTCTCCCTGGACAAGAACTGACCTCGGCACTGTCCCTCCTGGAGCCTGTCTCCTAGACATGGCTCTCAGCTTCTTTCCTTTGTCTTTCTAAATCTGAATGAGGCCACAGTCCACGTGACTGGCACCCTTTAGTAGGACACTGGGATCCTTGCTTTCTGTCAGCAGCTGTCTTGCTTTCTCCATTCCCAGAGGCTTCCAAAGAGTGTCTCTACTGTGAAGGAGGAACACCAGAAAGAGGAGTTCCAGATGTTTGCCTGCATCCCTGTGGTTCCCTTTTGACAAGCCCTCTACACAGAGTTGTGTTCTGTTCAGGTTACCTCTTAAGCCTTCACTGGAGCAAGGAGAGTCGGTAGCTGGAGGACTTGTGTGGATGCCCACCGTCCTCACCACCGTGTTACATGTCTCCCATGCTCCAGGCTGAGGCTTTAGTCCTTAATATCCAAGGTAGTTCGTGCCTTGACTTCAAGTTCACTTGTCTTTCACTTCATGATGTAGAAGTAGCTCAGAGTAGCGGGGAACACACTAGGCTGGTGCCTGAGGGTCCTGACTGCCTGTCCTAGCTCGGCCACTGATAGCTGTGGGGTCTTGGGCAACTTCCCCATTTAGAACTGCAATTGTCAACGGGGCATCTACATTCCCATTCTTCGCCACTCAAGCCGCCTTTCCCACTGGATGTAGAGTCCTCCAGAAAGGTCTACCAGTGACTGGATTTGCTCACATAACCGAATCCCATATAAAATGAGGGATGTTGTACATCACTGGTTTTCCAACAATTTTTACAGCAGAATTCTTTCTTCAGATGTGGAAACCCTATATACAAGTACATTCTTCCTCATTATTCATGGATTCTGTATTTGCCAATTTGCCCACTTGCTAAAAATGTATTTGTAACCCTAAAATCAATACTTGTGGGTCTTCACAGATATGCATGGAGTGATGAGATATTCGAATTGCCCTATGGATATATTCTCAGCTTGAGTCAAACAAGGTTCTTATTTCAGCCTTATTTCAGACTAGAGGATGGACATGGCTGGAAGGGGGCAGGGTGGGTCAAGGGCTCCTGGGGCCAGTCAATAGGATTTGAATCCCAACTCTGGCTCCTGTTAGTGGGGCTGCCTCAGGCAACTCGTTTGACACTCAGAACCTTGTTTTCTCTTTTGTAAATCACAGAAAATATAATCAACCAGGACAAATTGTGTTTGGGATGTAAGATTATAATCTATATGATATATATATATATATATACACATACATGCTTCCCCTAGAAGCAATGTTAGTATTCACGAATTCAGAGGTCAGGTCACTTTATAGAACATACCCACTATGAATAACCATAATTGACTGTAAACCAAAGTGCTGACCTGGCCTGGAGATCTGTTAGTGGACCTCTCTCAACCTGGAAGAGGGTGCAAGGAAGCTAATGTCACAAGCCCTGGACATATGACTCTAAGGAGCTCCTTTGTAGTTGTTACGCTGAATGGGTTGGATCCTCCTAGTCAGAGGGGGAGACTCCCCTGGTCGAGCTGGACAGGAGGACTGCTCCATTTGGAGCATCACAAAGAATTATTCCTTCCTGAAAAAGATTTCCCACACAGCTCTTCCAGGGAGGTCTCGGCTGAATCAAAGGGACCCATTTCTATTCATGTGGTTGGGGTATCAGATCCAGAAACTCCTCTGCAGTTGGCTGTCTTTTCTGTTTCCTTTACTGGAATGAAGTGTGATTGTTTGAGCATTAAATATTGCAGTGTGTGTGTATGTGCATATTTGTGTGTCTCTGTATGGGTGTACATGTGTGTTCATGCATGTGGGTACTTGTAGGTGTACTTGTGTGTGTTTATGCATGCTTATCTGTACATCTGTGTATGTGTGTGCATATTTGTGTGTATGTGCATTTATGTGAGTACATATGCATGCATGTGTATATGTGTTTGCATGTGTATGCGTTACAGGTGTGCATGGATGTATATTTGTGTTACGTGTTATGTATATTTGTGTCTCTGTGTCTGTGTTGATGCATGTTTGTATTATGTGTCTCTGTGTGAGTATGTGTGTGCACATGTGTATGTGTGCTTACGTGATATGTGCGCATATGTGTGTTGGAGGTAGAGTGTTAAGATTCAAGGTGGGGGGAAGGCAACCAGCCCAAGTAGTGAATTTAAAGGCAGCAGAGACATGAATTTCACAATGAGGCAGCTTCCGGGGCCGGAACTAACTTAAAAGATGTCAACATCCTTTCCTATTTCAGCGTTTGAACCACCGCCCAGATGGTGTCTTCAGCATGATCAAAAGGAGACAGATGCCCTCCTCTTGCTTTGATCGCCCCTCTCGTCTCATCCTCCTGAACCTCTCTCCCTTTCCAGCACTGCTTCCTCCACCGTCCCTTCTCCCACCCAGGTCGTGACTAGATTTCTTTGTCAGCAACAGGCTTTAAAGCCAGCAACTGCCACACATCCCTGCCCCCACGCTCAGCCTCACTGACCTAGTCCATTTGTGGCGCAGAAGGACCTTTGCTCATCCCCAGCAAGCCAATGGGGGCCGTGGGCCAGTAACCTCTGTCTCCCCACTTCTTTCCCCACCTCCCAAGGCTCTGGGAGCCATCACTCAAAGCTAACTATGCAGGAGAAAGTAGCTGGCCATAAGGTAACACGAGGAATGAACACATCCAGCATCCTCAAAGGAAAGCACCCTCAAATGGCAGCACACCTGCTTCAACACCGCAGTGCGAAGGGACATCTGGAGCGTCCTGCTCTGATGTTCATGGTGCATTTTTAGCACTGCAGATTGGCCATGAGAGGGGCCAGGGCTTACCCGCCACATTGGGGAGTGGATTCGGTACTGCTGCTCCCCTGGTGCTCATCCATTCACTTGTTTATTTGTGATAGGTGATCACTGAGTGCCTGCTATGTGCCAGGCACCGTTCTAGGCACTCAGGACATTGGACTCTGCCCTGATTCAGCCACTCGACCTTGGGCAAAGCAACAACAAAACATCATAGCATTTGGGAATCTGACTGCTAGGAAATCCCCCGACTTAGGCCTCTCCCTCACTTTCAGCAACCTGCAAGGTCAGGAGGAGTCCACCAGGGCTTCGGGCATGACGATCAGTCCCCTTGTCAGGGCAGGGGCTGAGCTAGCTGTCCCCAAATCCCCCATGCTCCAGCCAACATCACTCAACTTCTGTTGGATTTATTAACACTTTGCCAGACTTTATTGCGCAAAGCGTTCTGGGGTTTGTTTTACTTATTTATTTTTATAAAGATTACTTGCTCAGCTTCGGATTTGGAAGGAGACTTGTATGTGATTTTCTAACCCTGAGGCAAGGTCCAACCTATGGCAACTCACTTGCTTTGGTTCCGCTTGGCTTATTTCCCCCCAGGGGATAGGGATATTAATAATTGGTAATAGCTTACATAGCTATCCCTTTATGTATTCAAAATAATTTATATACACTATGTCATTAGGTATACATTTCCTTTTTCTCATGGTTGTAGCAAAATAGTGATTGCTGTTACTGGAAGAAAGAGCACAGAGCACGTCTAAATGGATAGTTTCTGTGTAATGACAGGGTAGGCTACAAGAATGTATTTTTTTTCTATAGCACACATTATTGAAAAAGAAGCCTGTATACATTTGGGGCTTCAACATATCAATAATTAAACAGGATCATCAAATAAATATTGCAGCAATCTCCCCTTCGCCTCTTCCTTTTCCACACGGGCACCCTGACATTTTGTGCTGTCGGGATGGCTGACAAATCTGTTTACCATTGAGAAATAAACTGCTTTTCCAACCCAAAGGGGCACCCAAACAGTGTCTGTTCTTATAAGGAGACGTAAAATATATATTTTGATTAAAAGAAAATGTCAACAAGGGGGAAATACTGGGCTTTTCTCCCGACTGCAGCTGGTAGCTCTGAAGCAAAGGTTGAGATCATGAGCAATGAAAAGTAGTCTACAGAAAAAGCCCCAGTCCCATAGCCCTTTGTAGCAAAATGTTCTGAAGGTATACTCTGTACAGAAGCAAAACTTTTTGGCTATTTATTCCTTTGGCTATTTATTTCGTCCTTCATTTAAGAATTTTTTTTTGTTTGCCAATTTATAAATTATTATGATATAGTTTTAGACATAAAATGATTTTATGTATCTGTGTTTAAGATAGGAAGGATGATTAATAACCGTGTACTCATCATCCTAGTTTAAGAATATTATAAGAACTTTATGATCATAGTCCTCTCCGTTAGCCCCCCAGCAATACACTATTTTAGTGTTGTTCATCAATCCCTTGCTTTTTACTATAATTTTATTACCTAAATATGAATCCTTAGACTAGATGGCTTTGTTTGTATTTTTGATCATTTTATGAATAGTATCCTCCTGCTTTTATTCTTCTGTGACTTTTTGTTTTGCATTTTATGGTGCATACATGCATTCTTAAAAAAATTATCCATTTTCCTATGGAAGGACATTGATTCTTCTTTGTTTTTTTTTTTTTTTTTTGCATCATGCACAATGCTATTATGAATATTCCTGAGGCTGCTCCCTGTGCTCCAGTGCAAGAGTTTCTCTAAAGATTTTATTTATTTATTTATTTATTTATTTATTTATTTATTTATTTATTTATTCATTCATTCATAGAGACAGAGAGAGAGAGAGGCAGAGACACAGGCAGAGAGAGAAGCAGGCTCCATGCAGGGAGCCCGACGTGGGACTCAATCCAGGGTCTCCAGGATCACACCCTGGGCTGTAGGCGGTGCTAAACCACTGCGCCACCACCACCGGGGCTGCCTGCAAGAGTTTCTCCAGAGTAGATTTCCTAGAGTAGAATTGCAGGCTCATGCAGCCTGTACATCTTCAACTTTACCAGATAATGTCAGGTTGCTTTACAAAATGTAGCAGTTTACGCCCTAGCAATATATAAAAGTTTCTGTTGCTTTGCAAACCTGCCAACACTTGATATTTTGTAACTTTAAAAATGTTTCCCTCTCTGAGGGGTGTTGATACTCATGTCGTTTTAATTTACATTTCCTCCATTAGTATTAAAGTCCAGTATTTTTTCATTCTCAACCATTGGTCATTGTGAGAAAATGTTCTGGGAAAATATTCCTAGTTTTTTGTGTCTCTGTGTAAATATTGTATCAGTTCTTTCTAGCTCCTGGGCACTGATTGTTTGCTGGTTACGTATGTTGCATCTCCTCTGGCTTGTGGCTTGATGTTTAATATCTTTAGATGGTTGTTTGATAAAGAGATCATTCTAAGTATAATGTCAAAATTGTCTGTGTTTCCTTTATGACTTGTTATTTTTGTATATGGTCTCAGAATGCCTTCCCCACCCAAAGCTACAGAAATGTTTTCAGTACAGTTAGTTCCCTGTTCAATGAAGGGTTGATTTTTGTGTATATCGTGAAGAATAGGTCAAATGTTATTCCCTAAATGGATAACAGGTGTTCCACCCCCATTTTTGAATAATCCATTTTGTCCCCATGGTCTGCAATATCGTATCTGGGTTTTCTTTTATATTCTGTTGGTTTACAGACTTCTCTCCCATTCATACTCAGGTACAAAGGGTGAGGTTAATCATCAAATGCCTCAGTTCATGGTACATTATTATTATTGGTTCATGCAAGCTCCTCTCTTGTCTACCTCTCTCTTCCTCCCTCCATGTCTTTCTCTTTTTCTTCCCTTTTTTTTTTCTTCCTAATCTCATTTTCCTCCCTTTCCCACGGGCAATCTTTCTAAATAACATAATGTATATGTTTTCACTTTTGTTTGCACAATTTTGTTTGTGTGTGTGTGCAATCAGCTTTATTGAACTGTAATTTACTTATAATAAAACTCACCCATTTTAAGCATACAGTTAGATGAGTCTTGGCAAATGTATACAATCATTAACTACCACCACAATCAAGATATGAAATGTTTCTATCACCCCAAAAAGTTCTTCCATGGTTCTTTGTACTCAATCCCTCCCCTCTCCCCTAGCCTCTGGCAACTGCTGATTTGCTGTCTCTGTATTTTTTCTATAACTAAATGGAGTAATATAATCTTGAGTGTTTGAGTTATTTGTACTTCGCATGATGCTATTAAGTTTCCTCCATGTTGTCCTATAGATCACTATTTCATTCCTTTCCATTGCTGAGCAGGATTTTGTTGTATGGATACATCACTATTTGTTTGTTCATTAACACTTTGATGGGTGTCTGGGTTGTCTCCAGTCTGAGGGGGCTATTGTGAATGAGGTAGCTAATAACATAATGTATAAGATTGTGGAATGTATCATCATTGTTTTAGGTAAATAGCTAGAAGGAGGTTTTCTGGGTGGTATGATAGTATATATTCAGCTTGATTATAACTTGTCAACATGTTTTCCAAAGTGGTTGTGTAATGTGAATTCTCACCAACAAAGAATGAGCATTCCTGTTTCTCTGCATACTCGTGAATAAACATATTGTTGGTCTTTTAAATTTTTGCCATTCTTATGGCCATGTTGTAGTATCTTCTGGTGTTTTCATTTGCATTTCCTCAATGACCAGGGATGTTGAACATTTTCTTTTATGGGCTGTTTGCCATTCTTAAGGCTGTGAAGTATTTGTTCAAATCATTTGCCTGTATTATTTTTACTAGTTGATTTTCTTGTTGTATTATAAATACACACACACACACACACACACATATATATGTATATATATATAAATATATATATTTATATATCCCATTGAAAGTTCTTTGTCAGATATATATTTTGCATTTATTTTTTCCCAGGATGTGACTTGCCTTTTTATTTTCTAACAGTGTCTTTCAAAGAGCAAACATTTAAAATTTTTATTTATCCAGGCACCTGGCTGACTCAGTTGGTAAAGCATGTGACTCTTGATCTCAGGGTTGTGAATTCAAGCCCCAAGTTGGGTGTGGAGCCTACTTAAAATTTTTAAAAACCTCTTTTATTTTTTTTTTCTTTTTGATGGTTTATGTTTCTGTCCTATCTGAGAAATCTTTTCTTTAAACCTAAGTTCACAAATAGTTTTTTCCTATGTTTTCTTCGGGAAGTTTTATGCTTTGAGCTCTTACATTTTGGTCTTTGATTCATTTTGAGGTTTTTTTGTGTTTGTTTTTAATACTATGAAGTTGAGTTTTAGATTCAGCCTGCTGGGATTTTGAGACAGGTATGCTGAAGAATCTCCTGCAGAAGACTGATACATGATTTTCATGCTAATTGTAAATCTAAATTCCCTCTTGCAGAGGAGACATATCCTAAATCAATTTGCTTTTTCTTTAAGGAGCTCTGATATTGCACTTAAACTTTCCAATCCTTGAAGCTTAAACAGCACAAGCAATTTTCACTTTTGAAATTAAATTTTTTATAATGTAAGTGCATGGCAAAGACTATATAACAATCTTGCATTTTAAGACAAGTATTCTTTTATTTCTTTTAAACTGAATGTATTATTTTTATTCCCTAGGCAACTAACTTTTGCTTGTAGCTACAATTTAATTTCAAAGTTAACTAAATACAAACAGTAAAAAGACAATTTTGATTGTGAGGACCTAATTAAAAAGTAAATAACATAAGAAAAAAATTAAAAAATAAAAAATAAAATAAATAAAATAATAAAAAATGAAAAATAAATAAACTAATTAAATAATAAATAAATAAAATGCAAGGAAAAACAAAAAAGTGAGGATACTTAGTTTTATTTATTTTAATAGTGGTCAGTAATTTTTTTTTTTTAGCTTTATTAGGTATAGTTGACAAAATTGTAAGATTTTTTTAGGTTAAATTGGTTCTAGTTGGTTTCTCTTTCTGGTCATTGAAAGTGTTCTACAAATGGTCAGGGGAACGCTAGTACTTTATAGACATCAGGTTTCCAAGTAAGTCTAGGTAATCAGAAAGCTCCAAGTGTCTGAGGATGATAGAGAAATACAGTGGTAGGAAGAAGCCTACTGTTACCGGCTGAATATCCATGTTCCTCCCAAATTCACATGTTGAAGCCCTACCCCACAATGTAATGGTTTTTGGAGGTAGGGCCTTTGAGTGGTGTAAGGATTAGATGAGATCATGAGGGTGGAGACCCACAGTGGGTTAGCATTGAGAAAGGGTCAGGTGAGGACACAGTGAGAAAGTGGCTGTCTACAAGCCCACATGAGAGCCCTCTCCATGAGCTGCATATGCTGCCCTCTTGATCTTGGACTTCCCAGCCTCCAGAACTGTGAGAAATAGATTTCTGTGTTTGAGGCTCCCCTTCTGTGGGATTTGTCATGACAGTGTAAGCTGACTAAGATACCAAATCATATGCTTTCTGCTCCATTCACTCTACTTAAACCTGTGCAGACCAATGTCCACCCTGGAGCTGCTCTATGGGCATGCAAGTGAGCAAGGCCAAAATCAGGATGCAGCAGAGGCATTGAGCATGAAGCAGTACAACTAAACAGTCTGCACACTCTATCTTTCAACCTTCACATCTTTTCACCTCGTTACTGCAGGTCCACAGATCACTGCTCTCCCTCGGCCTCACTGTGCTCCTTCCTTTCCCAAAGAAGCAGATGCACACCCCCATACACACCCCACCGGCACACAGCCACATGCCCACACTCCCCACCCACAGCCCTTCTCCCCTATTCCACCCTGCATACCTTTGCCAACATACCTTCAAATGCAGTAGATTCTGTGGTGATAAAGAAAGTCTCCGTTTATGTCCCCCCAACTTTATTAAAATATATAGTAATGAAGATTAGCTCAGACCAGAGCATTTACTTCCAACTTAATTTTTTCTTTGTAGGAATTCATTGATGTCCTCAATTTCCCTGACTTGGCACTACCGCGTCTAACTTAGAGGGCTTAATGGGATGGCTTCAGTCTAAGTAGGATGTCCCTGTGATGCTTGCAGCCAGACTTGGCCTAATTCATTGCTATTGCTCTGAGCTCAGCCACCAGCTACCAGATCTTGAAAATTTGCAAGGAATTGAAAAAAATCACTGGAGAAGAAAGTCAAGGAAAATAAATGTGTCCTCAGATGGCCTTTGTTCACTCGATCTGACAAGTGTAGATTATGTTGTTTGAAATACTTTCCAGTCTGCTAGAAAGTGTCCCCTAGTGGAGTATATGAAGGGAATAAAGTCCTTGTATTGTTATACACTGCTCTACTATTTATGAAATGGCGTAGATTTGAAACAAAAGGCTTATTAAGTCATTGGGTCTGCTATGGCAGCACAGACTTCTTTCTTTCTAATACTACATTCACCCTGCAGTGTTTGGGTATTTTATGCCTATAATTACTTATAGCAAAGTAGTACAAGGCCAAGGTTGAGTGCAATTCGTCTTTGGATCTATAGTACCTACCTTGGTAAAGGTGACTTACAGATTAATAAATGTTTGTTGAGTGGAATTAAAGCAACATTTTATCTAAAGCCTAGTCTTTGGCATATTGAATTTTTCTAGTTTGCTTATTGATTTATTATTTATTATCCACAATAGGTGAAGCACTGGTTACCTATTTTTTGATAATTTTTGATATACACATAAAAACAGGTTCATCCATCTTCACAAATAAATAAGATAAAACATGCGATAGAATGGAATCCTTAGCAACTGACCTCATACTGCTTAGCTAAAAAAAAAAAAAAGAATCGGCTCTCTTTTAAAAATGAGAGAGAGCTGTGTGTAAAGAATGTAAAACAGATTCTGTTTTGTCTCTTTTTTCTTCTAAAAGCAAGTCTTAATAGACACCACAGGCAAACAAACAAAAAAGACTAATGAGAAGCTGAAGACTACTGAACTTAGAAAATGTTTTTCGTGTTATGACCAATCTTATAGAAAAGATATAATAGGTTCCTAATAAATGGAGCAACTGAAATAACCAAGGAGCTTAAATTTCATGCTGTACATCATTGCTCACATTTTTACCAATAGAATAAAAAATGTTTTTTAAAAAACAACAAATACTTAACCATATGCCATGTACAGACTATTTTTAAAGACATGCTTATGGGCAGTATCTGCATTTAGGTTCTATGATTCTTGGAGACTAATCTTACAAGGGATTGTTATAATGTAACTTCTCTGTACCCAAGTTGTTACCTTGTGTGTTTATTCCTCTCTGGAAATGATGAGGGAGGAAGTAGAAATCTTTAGTAATAGTCTTTAAAAAATAGTCTGTACATGGCATGTCATAAGGAACTTGATAAAATTAAAAATTGCAAATGCAGAGACTTGCCCACATGTTAAACATCCCAGAGCTATTCAGCATTTTTTATCTTTTTATTTTTTAAGATTTTATTTATTTACTCATGAGAGACAGAGAGAGAGAGAGAGAGAGAGAGACAGAGACAGAGACAGAGAGGCAGAGATACAGGCAGAGGGAGAAGCAGGCTCCATGCAGGGACCCTGACATGAGACTCAACCCCAGGTCTCCAGGATGACGCCCTGAGTTGAAGGCAAGCGCCAAACCGCTGAGCTACCCAGGGATCCCCATTCAGCATTCTTTTAGAATCCTCTTTGGTGTTGTTATAAAATGGTGCCATCAATTTTAAAGAAAATTCCTTTCTTTGCATTAATGGCTTTTCTCAGAGCCCCTAAAGGAAAAACACGATGTCCTCAAGGACCATAACCTCTCCCAGAACTGCTTTCCTTTTTGCTAATTAGAACCCAGTTGGTTTCATCTACAACTTAAGTTCTCTTCAGTCTTTCTGTGATGCCATTTGAAATCTTTGATGATACCTGGTCCCATCATTTGATTTTAGTTAACAGTGCTTGGGAAATCCAAATCCTTAAATCATAATCCCGTGTCATACTTCATTTTTAATCTGAGTTCACATTGAATATTCTGTGATAATGTGTAATAAAAGCATCTTGTTTTTATTTGTAATGAAGAGATGTTATGGGAGAAAATGTCTCAGTGCATTACCATACAAGGCTGGCTTCATGGCCACACTCCCCATATTTCTTTTAATGTTCTGTTTTCCCATCTTGAAACTCTTCATGCTTATTGAACAAGGGACCCACATGTTCATTTTACTCTGAGCTCCTCAGATACTAGAGCTGGTCCTGTCATCAACTGCCCCAATATGTTTCTCCATTAGCAGAAAGCTGGATTTGGATGAAACACTAAAACATACTGTCTCAATGCGGCTGAGAACACAGTGGATTTTTGCAGTATTTGTTCATATTTGCTGAACACAGCGTCTTGGGGGAATCCCAATTCTTCCAGGGAAAGGAAATGGGGGTCCTTCAAGCTGTTGGCTATTATTCTTTACAATGTACCTGAAGTGTAGTGTGTGTTCCAGGCAGAATGAAAGGCAAAAATAAATAGAAATGTGTGGGAAAGTGGGGTGATGCAAGAGGTAGCCCAGTGTTGCTCATATTGCCATACTTCTTCCAGACATTTAGGCTACCCTAGAGCACAGAGTATAGCTAAGTATTTTAATGTACTTTGTGTTCAGTGGTTATATTAAAGTAAATTCAGAGACACCTTGGCAGCTCAGTCAATTAAATGTCTGCCTTCAGCTCAGGTCATGATGCCAGGGTCCTGGGGTAGAGACCCGAGTTGGGCTCCCTGCTCAGCAGAGTCTGCTTCTCTTGCTCCCTCTGTTCCTCCCCTCCCCTCCCCTCCCCCCAGCTTGTGCTCACAAGCACTCTCCCTTTCTCAAATAAACAAAATCTTTAAAAAATAATAAATTCAATCCATGTTTCTGAATCATTTATTTCTAATTCTACAAGATAATATTCTTAAAGGCCCTTTGAGGTCTAGAAAAATCTCAGAAGTTCATAGATATTTTCTTAATTCCTTTTTGCTAAAATTAAAAATATAAAATTGAGATGTGGAGAACAAGGAACCCTCTTTCACTTTGGTGGGAATCAAACTGGTGCAGCCACTTTGGAAAACAGCATGGAGTTTCCTCAAAAAGTTGAAAATAGAATCTTATGACCCAGGAATCACACGACTGGATATTTATCCAAAGAATACAAGAACCCTAATTCAGAGGGATACACGCATCCCGGTGTTTATAGCATTATTTGTAATAGCCAAGATATGGAGGCAGCCCAAGTGTCCCTCAATTGATGAATGGATGGTGAAGATGTGGTGTTTATGTGCAATGGAGTATTAGTTAGCAATAAAAATAATAAAATCTTGCCATTTACAACAACGTGGATAGAGCTAGAGAGTACAGTGCTAAGTGAAATAAGTCAGTTAGAGAAAGACAAATACCATATAATTTCACTCATGTGGAATTTAATAAACCAAACAAATAAACAAAAAGAAAAAAATGAAAGAGAGAGAGAGAAACCAAGAGACAGACTCTTAATTATAGAGAACAAACTGATGGTCACCAGAGGGGATGGGTGAAAAAAGTGACGGGGATGAAGGAGTGAACTTGTGATGGGCACCAGATGTTGTATGGAAGTGTCGAGTCACTATATTGTGCACCTGAAACTAATATAACACTGTATGTTAACAAACTGGAATTAAAATGAAAACTTCAAAATAGAAAAAAATGGAAAATCAAAGATTTTCCACATAACCGAAAACAAGAAATTGTAGAATATGATTTGGAACTCAAAATGTGGTAAGTGTTTTCAGTTGGCCAGTTAGTTTTCAGTTTGTGCTTTCACCTCCAGCACAAACTCTGTCACTTAACCACAAAAATGTGGCCACCCTCTTCAGCTCTGGCTGACTTGTACTGCATGTAAATCAAGATAACCCTGTCACCTCCTTCAAGATTGCCTTCTGTCATAGAACGAGTTCTCAATGGTAGATCTAAATAGATTAATATTTGGTCTCTGATGTTTAGATGACAGGCAGTGTGCATATCATTTCTGCCCCTGGATTGTGGGTGGCCTTGGGTGGGTTTTCATTCTTCTAGGACCTTGATCTCGGGACTAGACTTAGATGATCCTCCATCTAAAGTGCCACCAAGACTGCCATTTGCCTTTTGATTCCCATTTTGGTCCCCATGGTGCACATATCTGGACCACAAGCACATTCTATGCAATTTAGTGGAGGTGCCATAGATAGTATGATGTTGTCCAGCCATAGTAACATAGAGATGCCAGTATTTTCCTTTGAAACCATGGTGTGGATGTGACCACTAAAGGGTAAGTTTGCAGATATGACTCACATATGTTTGTAACCCCTCATACTTCTTAGCATAATTCCTTACCATGGAAAACTCTCCCACTGTATTTCTGGTATGAATACAATGGTTTCAATACAACAGTGGAAGCACAGATGGACTTCTATTGATAATTTCTAAGTGAGTGCCAGAAAAAATTTTAAAACTTTTTTGCAATCCTCAACACTAAGGGAAAATTTTCTGCTAACAGAAGTAGGCCAAATAATCAAAGAGTGTCTAAAATAATACTTTAGAATTTCCTCCAGGATGGAAGCTCCAGGAGAACAGAGCCCTTTGTCTGTTTGATCTTTGATGTGTTCCATCAGCTTGATGGGTACTCAAGAAAATTTGTTGAATGACTATCATTGGGGATGGATGCTGGACATTTCTGGAAGCCATGGCTTCTCCCCAAGGATGAAAGCTATGATTCACCACCTACCTTAATTCCCCCTTTGCCTCATCCCAATTAACAAAGAAATCCTGGGATGCCTGGGTGGCTCAGTGGTTGAGTGTCTCTACTTTTGGCTCAGGTCGTGATCCTGAGATCCTCGGATCGAGTCCCGCATCAGGCTCCCTACGGGGAGCTGGCTTCTCACTCTGCTTATATTTCTGCCCCTCTCTCTGTGTCTTTCATGAAAAAATAAATACAATCTTAAAAAAATAAATCCTTAAGGAAAAAAATCTCTCCATGCTGCAGACCACTATAAGCAGATCAAAGGTGATCTGTAGACTAAGCCCCTATAAAAGTCTTGGAAAATGTTACAATTATTAATGGAACATAATTACTTGAATTCATAGTTATTTATAGGAAAGTGCAGTAGAGAAGAGATTGAGGTTTTGGAAATATATTTTGTTTTTTAACAGGCCCAATTATTTTTTTATGATACATGTCCACGCATGTCTGAATCAGCCTAATCACTTTGTACCAAGATGGTCACTGGTACCATACATATACTATCATGTAATTAATGTGGCTCTGGTGATGAGATTTATTTCACAATCTTTTGGCTCCATTCCATTCTCAGCCTCTTCATTTATTTTTCAAGTAGAAGTTTTTAAAATTCGGAAAAGACTTATAGGACTGTTAAGAGCTCACCTGGATGTCCTCCCCTTACACTCTTACTGGTTTTGTTAATCTTAAGATAAACTTTACATCATCTAAATGTGACCTTTGTCTCTCAAATATGATCATTTGGGTTTGTGATTCAGAGGGCAGTGCAACAGTGACCAAAGAGTTAGGGGAGGGATATATCACTGCTGGCATGCATAGTCCCACTCTCCCTCCTTCTGCCCATGGCAGACATTGCCATTGGGCCTGGCTGTCCCATCCACTACCAATGGCCCCAGACTCCTCAGTGTAGTGTTGTGTTCACCCACCAAGTGACTGGAGTTGGTTGTTTGTCATCTTTAGCTTTGGATCTTTTCAAAATGCCATTCTGGTGAACACATCAATTAAAGTAATTTTTACATGACTAGGGTTCATTTTGGTGGTGTTAGAGGCAATTCTAGAGATGATCTGGTTTTAGACTGGAGTACCAGGAAGTTCTATGCCATGGAAGCATGCTTAATAAGGCTCTCTCTGTTCATTTTCTCTTATAATGGGTGTCTGTGATGTAGTGATGATGAGCCAAGCCCACCTAATTGCGCTTAGTGCCTACTGAGTATTTCATCAGTTACTTTATGTTTCTTAGATGACTTTGCAGTTAACATGGGCCACATGGTTAGTTCTGACCAGTGGACTGTGTCACCTCTGGGCTTGGACAGTCAAGAATGATACTTTTTTCTTCTCCCTGTACCACCCCCCATCCCTGCCTCCAAACAGTGATCTTGTCAACTGAGATGGCAGCATGATAAGATAGCACAATCCCTAATGTCTAGATTAAGAGAAAGAGTCTCCTGCAACCTGCAGTGGTCCTTAATTATGTTAAATTAATGCACTATATGAGTGAAACATCACTACCATGTGAATGGGATGGATTAACTCCAAGTTCAGTGTGTGACTGATATACCTGCCAGTAGAACTCATCACAGGTATTGAATGTGAACCTATGTCATATGCTTTAAAAACAAGGAACAGCATAAATACCAAAAGTGAAAGATATTTGTATACCCATGTTCACAGCAGCATTATTCACAAGAGCCAAAAAGTGGAAGCACCCAAGTATCCATCGATGGATGAGTAGATAAGCAAAATGTGGTAAATACCTACAATTGAATATTATTCAGCCTGAAAAAGTGATGAACTTCTGATATATGTTGTGGTACGGATGAACCTTGTGGACATTGTGCTAAGTGAAATAAGCCAGTCACAAACAGACACATAGTGCTTCCACTCATATGAAGTACCTCAAGCAGGCAAATTTACAGAGATGGAAAGTAGAATAGTGGTGGCCGGTGGCCAGGGAGGGAGAAACGCAGAGTTGTTCAATGAGTACAGTTACATTTGGGAAGATAAAAAAAAAAAGTTCTGGAGATGAATGGTGGTGATGGTGGCACAATGTGAATGTACCTAATGCCACTGATCTGTACACCTAAAATGGGTTAAAATAATAAATTTTATGCTATGTAGAATTACCACAGTTAAGAAAAAAAAGAGAGAGGGGGGAGGCGAAGAAACAGAGAAGATTATTTAACTTCTGTTAGGGGAGAGCTCTCTGAGTCTTTATCCTCTCTTGGGCAGATAATTCTCTCCTTTTTTCAATTCTCCTTCCCAGATTCTACACACTTTTCTTATCAGCCTCCTCTCCAAGGCTGCCTCCTTGTTTCTGTGACTGAAAACACTGGGAGGGCAGGGACTGGGTCTGACTCATTCATTATCATGTCTCTAGAATAGAGCATCAGCCAGGGATGCCTGGGGGGCTCAGTTGGGTAGTGGCTGCCTTTGGCTCAGGTCATGATCCCAGGGTCCTGGGATGGAGCCCTTTGTTGTTGGGCTCCCTGCTCAGCACAGAGTCGGCTCCTCTCTCTGCCCCTCCCCTCTGCTTGTGCTCTCTCCCTTCCTCTCAAATAAATAAATAAAACCTTTAAGGGAGGGGTGGGGGCTAGTGTCAGGGAGAATCTAGGACTCCAGAAACCCTAAGTGAAGGAACTCGGGGACTCCCGTTTTCCCTCGATTGGTGCTGTCAGAAGCTACCAGATGGGGGCAGCACTGCTCTAGTGAACTCCTTGATGCCGCTGGAGGTGAGGCCTGGGTTCTTCCCTGTGGTCAAAGCCAGCCTGGGCACCTGCAGCTGTCGACCCATTGGGTAGAATAATGTCTGTTTTCCCTGGTGTCAACCTCCAAGAATGAAGAAGCTACCTTAAACACCATCAGCTTTCCTTAATATCTTGTTATGAATTTATTATTATATTCATATATATGAATTTATTATCAATTTATTATATATAAATATTATTATATATTTATTATATATATTATTATATATATAATATCTTGTTATGAATTATATATCTGTATTTCTCTTAAATTCATTCATTCATTCATTCATTCATTCATTCAGTAAATATTTATTAGGTGCTTACTAGTCTCAAGTACTCTTCTGGGCACTGGGTAAGAAGACAGACCATAGGTTCTTGCCCTCATGGAGTTGATCCTAGTGTGGGGACACTGCCTTCCACCTAGACAAGCAGATGAGTGAACCTTGTGTATGGAGTGGGGATGAAAGCTGTGGAGAATGGGTCAAAGAAGAGGATAGACAGTGATGGATGGTTTCATGATGGTCTTTTTCCAAGTTTGTGTCTTGTGCGTTTGTTCGGAACCCATTTTTCTGTCTCTTCATTTTGATTGACTCTCTTTCTTGAGAGAGTGGCCTCCCGGGAGGGATGAACCTTGTCTTTCTACCCTGCGCTGGCCCTTGGTTGTCTCACCAGCTTTTGTGATGATTGTCCGAGCAGCCTACTGCCCTTTCAGTGGCTCCCAGGAATGGGCGTCTTCCCAGGGGAGGATCTCAGCACCTGGATTTATGCTGAATGGACGCCAGACCCTTAAGAAGCAGCTTATTTTTTATTTTTTATGAATATGTATCATCCCAGTGTAAGTCCCATGGGCCACCAGAGCTGGGGGTTCTAGAGCTGTCCTCTGGGCCACAGGGGCAAATAGGAGGGCAAGGGATGAGATGAGCACTGGGTGTTCTACTCTATGCTGGCAAATTGAATTTAGGGGCTCCAGGGCTGACCCCGGGAGGGAGAGGCGCAAAGATGGCACTGGCTTGCCGTCTTTGGAGAGCAATTAAGTAGGTCGGTTAGTAGCTGTGTAAAATTAGATGCCATGTCCATGTCTTCCTCTGTGAGATTTCTGTTCATGTCTTTTGCCCATTTCATGATTGGATTGTTTGTTTCTTTGCTGTTGAGTTTGATAAGTTCTTCATAGATCTTGGACACCAGCCCTTCATCTGATAGGTCATTTGCAAATATCTTCTCCCATTCTGGAGGCTGTCTTTTTAGTTTTGTTGACTGTTTCTTTTGCTGTTGGCAAATCGGACTCCAATTAAAAAAATACCAAAAAAAAAAACAAAAAAAACAATTAGATGCCTGTCCCTCAGGCCAATGCCTGACGATAGGCAAGACATCCCCGCCGGAAGTGGGAAGAACAAGTGTACAATTCTTTGTTTTTGAGCTCTGTTTCTCTCCAGACCACAGTTCTTCTAGCATTTTCTTCTTCTTTTTTTTTTTTTTTTAAGATCTTATTTATTTATTTATTCCTGAGAGACACACAGAGAGAGGCGGAGACATAGGCAGAGGGAGAAGCATGCTCCCTGCGGGGAGCCGGATGTAGGACTCGATCCCAGGACCCCAGAATCATGACCTGAGCCAAAGGCAGATGCTCAACTACTGAACCACTCAGGTGTCACCCCTCTTGCATCTTGTAATGAGCACCTCAGGCAGCGAGGGATCGGGATGTCAGGTTTCCAGGGTGCTGGGAGCCTTGGCATTCCAGGATCCCGTACAAAGACATGTTCACCCTTCATCTTTTTGTGGTCTTGAGCTTCCAGAGTCGCTTCTCCTGGCCCCCATCCCCAGTCTGAGGCTTCATTTCTTTTCTTCTCATTTTATTTAAATTCACTTTGCCAGCATATAGAATACCCAGTGCTCATCTCATCACATGCTCTCCTTAGTGCTCATCACCCAGTTACCCCACCCCCCAGCCTCCTGCTCTTCCACAGCCCTTTGTTTCCCAGAGTCAGGAGTCTCTCATAGTTTGTCTTCCTCTCTGATTTTTCCCCACTTAGTTCCTAACCCCCCACATAGTCTCTTTCATTACTTCTTATATTCCACAAATGAGTGAGACCATATCATAATTGTCTTTCTCTGAGTGACTTATTTCGTTCAGCATCATCCCCTCCAGTTCCATCTATGTTGATGTAAATGGTGGAAATTCATCCTTTCTGATGGCTGAGTAATATTCCATGGTGTATATAGACCACCTCTTCTTTATCCATTCATCTGTTGAAGGACATCGTGGTTTCTTCCACAGTTTGGCTATTGTGGACATTGCTGCCGTTAACATTGGGGTGCAGGTGTCCCAATGTTTTACTCCATCTGTAAATACTCAGGAGTGCAGTTGCTGGGTCGTAGGGTAGCTCTATTTTTAACTTGTTGAGGTCCCTCCACACTGTTTTCCAGAGTGGCTGCACCAGTCTGGAAGAGGTGCAGTCTTTCTCCACATCCTCACCAGCATTTGTTGTTTCCTATATTGTTACTGAGGCCCTTTATTGAAGGTCAGCTCTACTGTCTGCCTGTTGATTGGTGTTGTCATCACCCAGAAAGTTTGCTTTCTGAGATAGATAGTGTGCATTATTGAGTGGAATGCTTTAGGGAGGAATTAAAATGAGTCCACTATTCTTACTTATTAGCTACCATCTTCATCAGGAATTGTTTCAATGCAATGAATGGAAACCAGTTTATCAAGGTCTAGATCAATGGCTTAGCCACCAGTGGCCTTCTTCCTTTACCCTGGGACCATCTGGAAATATGTAAAGGTCACTTTTAGTTGTCACAGTGACTGTGGGTACTCTGTCATTTAGTTGCTAGGAGCCAGTGATGCTAAGCATCCTACAGTCTGCAAGATGGTCTTGAATGGTAAAGCATTGTTCTATTGAAATTGCTGTGAGAAACCTGTTGAAAAACACTGACTTATGAAAAAGAGTGGGGTTTGCTATAACTCAAGTAAAACTGGGCCTCCTTGTGTCCTGGCTCAGAATAGGATCTCCTTAAGAGAGGAATGCAAGTCTATTTCCTTAGAAAGCCTTGGGAAATAAAACAGCTTGCAGAGTTTCAAAGTAGTACTGCATTTAAACAGATAGCAGAGCTTTGTAAAATCTTTCCAAATATCTCATTCAATCTCAATTTTATTTTACTCTCTCAACATATCAACATCTTACCCAAACAGTTTTTCCTGAGTATTTCTCCACTCTTGTCCCCTATCCTGAGCAGCCCTCTTCTTTCCTAATACAAACCACATCTAGTTTTTCTATCTTCCTTAGTTCTGTACTAGTTACATGTGCCAGAATGTATATGAATGTGTGTGGGTGTGAGAGAGAGATCATGAGGTTATAAACACTCCTATTTATGACTTTTTCCATGGCAAACCTAAGTGGGGGCATTGGATAAGATTACAGGTAATCCATTAAAACTCAACGGCTAGATTTATAGCAGTGTGTCACAGGACCTAGGAAGCCATTTGGTGTCTATTGTTTCCATCCTGTTCTTTCTGGGTCCACTCCCATCTTCTCTCTGCATTTCCTATGCTCCCTACTTGGTTAACCTGCTTTTTCAGACAGCCTCCTAGTTTCTGCTCTCCATAGCTGCAATTGACTGAATGTGTCCTCACAAAATTCATGCGTTGACCCTTAACCTCCAATGCAAGGATATTAGATGATTAGGTATTGAGAAGTAATGAGGTCTTGAGGATGATACCCTTGCATGGGATTAGAAAACTCCCCCACCCGTTCCACCATGTGACATAAGAAGGCTGTCTATGAACCAGTGGTTCTTGCCAGACACCGAATCTGCTGGCATCTTCATCTTAGGCTTCTAGCTTCCAGAACTGTGAGAAATGAGTTTCTGTTGTTTATAAGCTACTCAGCCTATGACATTCTGTGGTAGAAGCCCAGACAAACTAAGATAATAACTTTGCTAACTTTTAACTTTCGCATGTCATGTGAGTCTAACTTTACATGAACTTCAGCTCCAGTACTGTCTGACTGATTCAAACTCTATCTCTCAGTTCCATGTGCCTTTGGTGGGGGAGCCAGTGGCTATTGATGAGGTCCTGCCTTCCCCAATGGAGTGGCATCTTCTGAGTTGTGGTGAGACAGATTCTTTAAGGAAGGGCTAGTGATGGGGAAGTGCTGATGGGTGTCTGGTTCAGCAACATAAGTCCGTGTAGTTCATGGTGATACTTAGTCAATATTAGTAAATTCCAGCTTCAGGTTAAGGCATTATCTTGAGCTCATTATTCTGCTAAAGCAACTAAACTAATCCTAGCAAATTAGCATAGTAGAGAAACTTAACCTGATGTGCTTCATTTATTTGTGTCCTTTAGGATCATAAAGCAGGTTCAAAGCTGCGTTTTAGTCTTCGTTTTGAATTTTTCTGGTTTTCACCTAGCCTGGGCGAAACATTAATATTTAACTTATAATGTCAAGGGTGGTCTAATCATAAACTCCAAGAAAACTGTAGAGATAATGCAGACTCTTAAAATGGAGATGAGCCACAAATTTTGTAGTGATGCATAAACTCTAGGGCAATGGAAATATTAATTTTAATAGCTCCAAGGACATTAATTAATATTTATTGAGAGCCAGCAACATTTACTCAATTTGGCATGTTGTAAAAAAACAAGAATGTTCTTTGCTTCTAACTAATATTTGTTGAATGTTCATCATGAGACAGCAATCACTGCCATCACTGAATTGGGAATAAAAGTAAAACCATATTTAAGTAGACAAGAAATTTAAAAGTCTATTTTTGTAGTTATTATTTCCTTAAATCAAACTGAAGACTTTAGAAGTGCTTCTGACATAACTAAAATTCTTCTTTCATTAAAACATAGAGTTGATTGTGACCTTATAGACCTAATAGTAATACCTGTTTTTTTTTTTTTTTTAAGATTTATTTATTTATTTATTCACGATAGAGAGAAAGAGATAGAGAGAGAGGCAGAGACACAGGCAGAGGGAGAAGCAGGCTCCATGCCAGGAGCCTGACACGGGACTCCATCCTAGGACTCCGGGGACTCCAGGATCGCGCCCTGGGCCAAAGGCAGGCGCTAAACCGCTGAGCCACCCAGGGATCCCCTGTTTTTTTTTTTTTTTTTTTTAAGATCAAATTGAAACCTAGTAAGGGGCTAAGAAATCAGTTTAAAGTCACATGACTAATGGGCTCTCTTTCTCTTAATGCCTATGGTGTGAGCTACTTAGATGCTCTCTAGGTAGAGTGGAAAGTTGCTTGAAAAAAGGGCCAATCAGTATTGCAAACTGGAGACATTGTTTCCACATTATGTTTGATGTTTCCTTAATTAATTAAGATTCCAAAAACACTGGTTGATGACCAACTTTGTATTTTTTTTTAAAGATTTTATTTATTTATTCATGAGAGACACAGAGAGAGGCAGAGACACAGGCAGAGGGAGGAGCAGGCGCCCTGCAGGGAGCGCCATGTGAGACTCCATCCCAGGACCCCGCTATCAGGACTTGAGCCAAAGCAGACACTCAACCACTGAGCCACCAGGTGTCCCAACTTTGTATTGGTTTAAAAAAATCTCTATTGCTTGAGAATTTATGTACTTTTTATGTTCTTCTAGGTTTTTATTTTGAAGCTTCAAACGGTTTTATTTATTTATTTATTTATCCCCAGAAAAGCAAAACAAATTCAAACAGTTGTCTGGGAATTCTCAATCATTTAAGCAAGAAATAGTAGAAAATAGGACAAATATATAAATACTAATCAAATTGATAAATAGGTTCAAGAATAAAGGATTCTCCTCAAAATAAAAGTAGACAAAAGAACAAAGCAGATTTTCACATCGATCAGAAGCATCATGCTGTAATCATTTACTTTTTAAAAATTGAGGATTATAGATGTAGTAAAGTATAATACTAATCTGAAGTGTTCATCTGGATGAATTTTTGTGCATAAATAATGCATGCATCTACCTGTAACCACTACCCAGATCAATACCTCCAGCATCTGCCAAGATACTCATTCCCAGCTTATACTTTATCCCTACTAAGGAACCTACCATCTGACTGCCAGCATACTTCTTATCTAAAAGAAATTAAAGTTTTAAAGTGGAAGTTACCATAATTTATTTGCCATTCATTAATTTAACAAATATTTAATAACTATAATGAGCTTTACATAGGCACTGGGCAGCACTGGTGAAAATGTTAGAAACCATTTCTCATTATTATAAATAATGCTGTGATCATTTTTACTGTATTATTTTTTAATATTTTATTTTTTTTAAGTAATCTTGACACCCAATGTAGGACTCAAACTCACAATCCAGATATCAAGAGCCGTATGCTCCACCAACTGAGCCAGCCAGGCGCCCTCATTCTTACTGTGTTTTGAGCCTTTTTCCTCTTAAATTTTATTCTAATTGTGAATATTTCTGAAAGATGTTACATATATCAATTTATCTTTTATAGCTTTAATATACAGTTTGAACTTTTAAAAACGCTTTTTTCTTTTTTTGAAGTGTAATGAATAGAACCATGAGAACAGTAGGATGCAACTTTCTTAGTTGACCTGCTGGGAACTCTGGCTGTCAGAACTAAACAGCTGTGGCTGTAGCACCTTTACCAACTTGGGGCAGCACATCTTGATGAAGGCAGAGTGTCCAGATGGAATAAAATGCACTGATCTGTGAATTATGCCCTGAGTTACTGTGCTATAGAGGAAGAGGGACCACGGCCTGTTGTAGGAAGGTGAAGATGGAATGTCCCAAGAGAAATGCATGAACAACAGCTGTGGAAATAGATATCCACAGCTCATTTCATTTTTGAAATATATCAGTTGTACTCTAAGGGCAAAATTTTTTAATTGAAAAGTATAATTAACAGTGTTGTATTAGTTTCAAGTGTATAATGATTCAACAATTTTATATATTACTCAGTGCTCATCTGGATAAGTATGCTCCTAATCCCCTTTATCTATTTTACCCATTCCCCCACCTACCTTCCCTCTGGCAACCACCAGTTCTTTGTATTTGAGTCTGTTTTTTTCTTTATTTTCCCTTGTTTTTTCTGTTTCTTAAATGCCACATATGAGTGGAACTATATGGTATTTGTCTTTCTCTGACTGGCTTATTTCACTTAGCATTATACCCTCTAGGTTCATCCATGTTATTGCAAATGGTAAAGTTTCATTTTTTATGGCTGAGTAATATTCCATTGTGTGTGTGTGTATATTACATATTTTGTATCCATTCATCTTTGTATGGACACTTGGGTTGTTTCAATATCTTGGCTGTTGTAAATAATGCTACAAAAAACATAGGGGTGCATGTATCTTTTCAAATTAGTGTGTTCATTTTCTTTGGGTAAATACCTAGCAGTGGAATTACATGTGTGTTATTGGTGGGATGCAAGTAGATAAGTCATGGACTGTTGTATCAGAAGTCTCTCTACAGTCCCCATATCTAAATGATGATTAAAAGCTTGCTGAGTGTATTTCCCAGAAAGAAAGACACTTCGAATGTCACTATTAATTACAGGTACTATTCCAGGCCAGTGCTCTTGGATATCTCAGTTCTATTGTAGGGAGTCAGCTTATGATTTCTGTAAGTTAGAACTGAATTTAGATACAGTTGTTTTTGGAAAGGGGAAACACACTTTTCATTTTTATAAAAACAATCTTGAAAAAGATGTCCACTTTCATTCTTTCTAATAAACAGTTGGCGCAAGTGAAAGCAAACCAATCTATATACATAGGAAATGGCTTGTAGAAAGTGGGACTTGATCTATTATAGATTTATGGAATCTCCAAAACCAATCAACAGTCATTTACTGTTTACCAAGGAGGTTTAGGAAGGAAATAGTAGACAGGTTCACAGACTAATGTCCCAGATAGCTCTTGAGTTTGCTGTCTCTTTTTTACTTCCTGCAGGGAATGGGAGACTTCCCAGATGAACGTTTATTTCAGACAATTAAATAGAGGGTCATGATTGACATGTTTTCATGTTATTCTTTCTTGGTTTGACATAGAAAATCTACTGGAATCAGGCTAATTTACAAATGAAGGGGTTTATTTTCCCTTTGGTTTGTGGGCATAATTGTCTCCATTAACTTTAATAGGAGTTTCGGGGCCTGGTCTGAAGGGAGAATGGATGGTTTATGGTAGAGTGCGGCTCTGTGCTATTAAATCCATAGGGAGGAAATGCAGTGTATATTTCGACACCCAACTTGTGTACTGTGCAGAAAATAGAAACTGTTTGAAAGCATTCACATTTTTCTCTATCAATGCCTTAAAAAGAAATAAAAATGAAAGCCCAGTGTGCACAAGAACAATTTTATGTGACCATTGAAAAGATTAAGGATCATCTTAAAAACACCACAAACATTTCGTCTTGAGTTATGAGGATGTGTGGAGCAAATAAATGCACGACAACAGGGAGTCCAATTTCTGCATCTTGTAACCAGTGCAAGTCCATATCCAAAAGGTCAGGTTGGCCAATAAAAACTTCCATAAAATTCAGGCAGTGGCAACCTAATCCCCTGGGAAATGAATATGAGATATTATCAGGGAGGTATTTCCTTTTTTTAAAAAAAAATCAGGGAAATAATTCACGTGAGGGTCTCTGTTTCACTATTTTAAGAATCAAGAGTGCAATAGGCATCTGGACAAGATACTAAATTCACAATTATGACACCATTATATTAATGATATAACTATCATGTAGCATTGTATACTATGTGAAAATGATAAAAGGGCTCTGAGTGAATGGAACTCAACTTAGGATTTAATTCATTTCTAGAAATGTTAATTGTCTTCTTCACTGTCTGGCACATATTTGGAATCAGGTAGTATTTGTTGAATGAAGAATGGACGATGAAATGTTTACAATGCACTATCTTAATAAGGAGAATCAAATAAGGTCCTTGCTCTCAAGAAACCACAGTCTAATAGATTCACATATGCAACTAGAGTGTCCTTTTATTTTTTTCAACTCTAATCTTTAAATCCAAATGCAAAGCTTATTATCCTGTCAGTATTTTTTTTAAGTATAATCTAGGTATAATGGGAGAACACAGAAGGGAGTAGTGAATTATCTAAAGGGATCTGGGAATATTTCACAAAGGAAATACCAGTTGGCCTAGGCATTCTATGATAGGGAGAAAGAGGGATGAGAAGGGGATCAGAGATGTGAAGATACACATCCTTTCCAGGGAATAACAATCTAGTGATAATACCCATGCTTCCTTAACAGCTACTTTTTCTCCTTCATTTTCCTAACAAACCTTGATTTCTTTCTGATATTGGTTGGCCATGTACTTTTGGAGAGGCTGGACTCTTCCTCAGTCCCAGGCAGTTGATCTCAATTAGTACAAATTACTTATTAATTTATTCAATATTTATTGAGAACCTTCTAGGTACAGTTTTTCAGAACTGGGGAGATAGCAGTGAGATGAATAATGATGATTCCTCGAACTAAGATGCTCACAGTTTATTATTGGAGACACTTACTTTGATTGGAGTACATAAAAATTAACTATAGTCAGACTTGTAATGCTCATCCATATCTTAAGCTCTTCTCCTGGGTGCACACACTCCCGCAGTTAGGCAGGACCAAAGTGACTAATCATTTCTTAGCCAGGATCACTGAGTTTGCATGGAGGACCAGTACCCAACTCACAATTACCTGAGTAGGCCTTGCTTGAGAGGTGAAAAGCCTCTGCTTATACAATAACAATGATTTTCAGAGTTGATTATTACTGTAGCACAACTCAGCCTTACCTGACTGATAAAATGATTAATGCTAGTGTTCAGGTCTGAGCTAAGTGCTGCTGAAGCCCAGAGAAGGGAGTTAGCTGAACAGATAGGCAGCAAGAGGCTTCAAAGTAGCAGCTTAGGGGCTGAAGTGTCCTGACAAGTGGGAAGATTACTTTAGCCCCATGGAGAGTGTGTGGCCAAGAGAATGGCTTTTGTCAGGCCAGGAGTTCAGCTCATTACTGCAGAGTGCCTTCCCAGCACTACGATTGAGAATGGTGGAAGAACAGCAAGAGAACCAAATACAAGTAGCAAATCAAATGTCAGAGCTTTTACTTAATCACGGTAATTAGGCGTAGAATTACAGGTTTTCTTTCCACTTCAGACTTTCAGCCTTTGCCGTCACTAAATACCCTTAAATGAAGTGATATAACCTATTAGGGTCTTTCAGACAATTCCCTTTGGGCGCATGGAGATCTCTTTAGAAAGATTAAACTTTGGAACCAATGGTATAAATAGAAATTATCCAGGGAGAATTAACAAGAGTGGGTGGATGCCATTTGAGTTGTATATATTTATGGTCTAAAAAAAGGAAACCTAAAAATACTCTTAGAGCAGTGACATGTTTTGTGGCAAATTTAGTTCTATAGAGAGGGACAATTATACTATTTACTGGGAGTAATTATTTTTAAAATGTCTTCTCTATGGCTCACAAACTTTATAATAAAGAAGTACATGCCATCATGGAACTTATTAGATGTCTCAAGAAAATGCATAAGCTAGAAAATATTCTTTAGTCGCTTTATAAAACTAAAGAGAATTTAATTTTTTCCTCTTTATTCCTTGACATTAAAAAAACCAGTAACTAATAAATGAATTATTAATACTGAAGACTATAAGCTCTTCTACTTGAAGGTAGAAGTGTGCTAATTATTTTTATATTTCTCCAAAACCTGGTGCAAGACAGTAAAATAAATTAATTTATTCAATTTCACAACAAATATTTACTAAATGCCTACTCTGAGTCTGGCAGTATTCTAGGTGCTAGGGTAGTGGTCAACATACTGGACTGATTGCTGCCTGGAGAAACTTGCATTTGAGTGGAAGAAGAGATTTTAAGCAAATAAATGAGTAAATGTAAATGATGTCAGATGGTGGTAAGGGCTATGGAAATAATAAATCAGGGGAGAGGTAGGACATATTGGGAATTATTTACTATTATATTTAGATTGGTTAGGGAGGGCCTCACCTGTATAAAGTGACATTTGTGCAGAGACCTGGAGGAAATAAGGTAAAGATCCTGTGGATATCTGGGCAAAGACAGATCCAAGCAGGAGGAGCAGCCATGCTGCTGAGGTGGGATGTGCTTGAGGTGGGATGAGCTTGGCATGTTGTAGGAACAGCAAGAAGGCCATTGGGGAAGGAGTGGAGTGAGCAAAGATGAGATCAGCACAGTCTTGGGATCAGATCCTATAGGACTTGTAGATCATCCTGGGAACTTTGGCTTTTGTGCTGAGTAGTCAGAGACCACTGGAGACTTCAACTGGAGTGTGAAATCTGGCTCTTACAGGCTGAGTTTTGTCCTCCTGAAATTCATTTGTTGAAGTCCTAGCCCTCCAATACCTCAGAATGTGGCTGTATTTAGAGCTAGGGCCTTTAAAGAGTTACTTTTGGTAGAATCAAGTTATATATATGGATGGACTGTAGTTCAATGTGACTAGTATCCTTACAAGAGGAGATTAGGAGACAGATGCACACAGAGGGAAGATGATGTGAAGACACAGGGAGAAGATGGCCATCTACAAGCCAAGGAGAGAGGCTTCAGGGGAAACCCATCCTGCTCACACCCTGCACTTGTACTTACAGCCTCCAGAACTGTGAGAAATAAATTCCTGTTGTTTAAGCCATATAGATGGTGGTACTTTGTTATGGTAGCCCTAGCTGACACCAGCATGGACCTTCTTTTTAAAACAGATCAATCTGTCCTTTGTATGAGTACAGAATGTGGGGGTCAAGAGCAAAAGCTGGAAGAACAGGTAAATGCTATTTTAATAATCCAGATAGGATTTGCTGGTGCTCAGTTCTGAGAGCTGGCAGTAGAGGAGGTGTGAAATGATCAGATTTGGGATATATTTTCAAGGTAGAATAGAGGGAATTTGTTCTTGGCTTAAGTTCTGTGTGGTAGAGGAAGAGAGGAGTCAAGACTGTCTTCAAGGTTTCAGCCTGAGCAACTAGAAAATGACATTGACATTTTCTGAGATGGGAAAGACAGGAGGAGTGGGGTTGGGAGGGTGGTGTGGAAATCAGGAAGTATGATTGGGATTTGTGAGTCTGACATGTCTATCAGAGAGCCTGTAAATGTATCTCCAGTGCCAGGTAATGGGAAAGAGAGTTTCAAGAGCCTTTGTCTACTGACCACTCAGTAAGTGATTATACAGTGCTGATTGGATAAATGAGTGAATGAATTTGAAGATGAGGATTTTAGCTGTGCTCCTTTTAGCTTTGGGAAAAGCATATTATATCTCTGCATTTGAAAAAATGTGAATGCTACTACAGAGATATCTTGCTGTGAGCTATCTTTACAAATTATATGATGGCAGCTTAGGAAGGGATTCACATTATAGAGATATGTGCTGCCTTATTGTTTTAAGGGGATTTTCCAAATGCATTTAAATGGGATATATGATCTGAATAATGAAATGTTTGATGTTTTGTAACCTCTCTGGGACAGTTCTTGGTCCTTTCCTCCAGAAAGTGTTTAGTCCATCCTGTCCCCTTAGGTCTGTTTACATCCTGGTCTTCAGGAGGAGCCAGAAGTGTTACCCTATATTGAGATCGCTTAAGCATGGCCACTTGGTGATTCTACACATCTCCAAGATTATGTGTAGTATCGTCTAAAGGAGATAGAGCAGGTTAGACAAATTTCAAAATTCCACCCAGCAGATATACTGCAACACAAATAAATATTTGTGGATTAATTTTTTCTAGCTGTGACTTCTTCCTTGATACTATTTTGATAACATTTTAAACTTAGAGAAAAGTTTTGAGACTGGGACAAGGAATTTCTGAATACCCTTTGCCCAGAATCACCAGTTGTTTTAATTTCCCTATTCCCTCTTTGTCTCTCTCTCTCTCTCTCTCTCTCTCTCTCTCTCTCCCTCTCTCCATGCATGCACATGTGCATTTTTAAAAATAATATGGAAGTTGGGGATCCCTGGGTGGCTCAGCGGTTTGGCACCTGCCTTTGGCCCAGGGCGTGATCCTGGAGTCCCAGGATGGAGTCCCACATCGGGCTCCCGGCATGGAGCCTGCTTCTCCCTCCTCCTCTGTCTCTCTCTCAATCTGTGTCTATCATTAATAAATAAATAAATAAATCTTTAAAAAAATTATATGGAAGTTAGAAACACCATCCTCTTTCATCCCTAAATACTTTAGTATGTGTTCCCTTAAAGCACGAATATTCTGTTACGTGATAATATATTATCAAAATCAGGAAATTTACTATTTATATGATGCTATTACTTAGTTCATAGTCCAAACATGCTCAAGTTTTTCATTGGTGATAATAATGTTCTTTATAGCCATTTTCTCCCCTAGCCTAGGATCCGATGATCTGAGGACACAGATTGCCTTTATTTGTCATAGCTTGTTTGTCTTTAGTTTCTCGACCTGCCTTAGTCTTCTTGATCATGACATTCTTGAAAAGTAGAGGTCATTTATTTTTTAGAATGTCTATATGGCTTGTTTCTATCTTCATAACTAGATTCAGGTACTGCATTTTGGCAGGAATAGCGCAGAAGTGTTGTGTCTCTCTCTGTGCCCTATATCAGGAGGTACACGTCTGTTTGTCCCAATGTTGGAGATGGTTGTTTTGCTCACTTGTTAAAGTGAGGTCTCTCACTTTGTTGTTACTTTTGCTCCCTTTGTAGTGAATAATGTCTGGGAGATACCACGAGACTTATATAAATGTGTTGTTTCTCAACAGGCTTTGGCCTACTAGTTTTAGTATCTGATGATGAGTTTCTGTCTCCGGGTTGATTGACTTTTATTGGTTATCCATTGATAAGTTTCTGTCTTAAGGTTGATTAAACTGTAGGACATCTATTGAACTGGACATTTATAAAATTATTCCTCTCTAGATCTGTCTGTGGAGCTCAGTGGATCATAACTGAGGCACACAAGTACTCATGGCCTTCTTTGGTCATGAAGGTCATGGTTAATTAAAATCCTCTGGCAAGGTGTCATAAAATTATTGGATATTCTGGAAGTCAGAGGGGTTTGTTCTAGCAATTATTTAATATTTGAAGACCATCTTATAGAATTGACAGTTCTGTATATGTAGAATGCATATGATGTACTTCTGGATGGCATAGAATAAGTGTTATAAAGTAAATCCCTGATTTGAGCCTTGTTTTCATTTACTATCCATTCAAAAGTCAAAGGAGCGATATTCCAATTACTGGAAGATTTCATTTATGTTTTAATAAAGTATGGCATAGCTAAATGTAAAAAGATCACTTTCTAAGCAATTTTAGGAATCTTTATTTCTTATGACAGAATGGAAGTTTATAGATGTCGTTATAATATATATATATATACATATATATATATATATATTCCTCTTCTTCCTGTTATATAAGTTTTGTATTATAGGACATATGCATTATAATTTTCTTCTCAGTTTTGGACAATATTTTATTTTTTGATTTGAGAGAGAGAGAGAGAGAGACAGAGAGAGAGAGAACAAGCAGGGGGAGCAGCAGAGGGAGAGGGAGAAGCAGGCTTTCTGGTAGGCAGAGAGCCCAATGTGGGGCTTGATCCCAGGACCTTGAGATCATGACCTGAGCCTAAGGCAGACACTTAACTGACTGAGCAATCCAGGTACCCCTCCTCTCAGTTTTTTTCATGAATAACAGCCATGCAATACCTCAAAAACCAAGTTAGGTTAAAAATTACTTATGTGTTTAAATGATAATTCATACAAAACAGTGATTATTGTTACCCCAATAATATTGGATCAATTCATAAACAATGTCATAGTTAATAAAATTTGTAAGTATTTAGCAAAATGAAACGAAATACTCAGAAGTTCTGAGTCTCCTGTATATCTCAATGGCTTCCAGGTTACCAGGTTTTCTCTGTGACACTTAGATGTTAATTATGCTAATTTTGCCCTAGGATGGGAACCCAGCTAACTGGAGCGATCCCTAGCCTAGCCCACTGCAGGATATGTTCACAAAATCTGGTCCCTCCTAGCCTCATTCCAACCCTCCTAGGTATCCATACAGACTCAGGGGCTTGAGGAGATATCTGAATAGAAGAACAGAACCAGGATTTACCACCATGGGTAGTAAGTGCACTGTGACTGGTGGGTTCTAACCCTGTCATTTGCTAAATCTGCAGGACCCCATGCTGAGTGAAGCAGAACCAAGTTTCTGTTTGTGTGCTGTGTGGTGAGTTTTAGAAACCAGCCTCAGTGAGGAATGTCAGAGTCTTAGAATTTTTTTTAAGATTTTATTTATTTATTCATGAAAGACAGAGAGAGAGGCAGAGACACAGGCAGAGGGAGAAGCAGGCTCCATGCAGGAAGCCTGACGTGGGACTTGATCCTGGGTCTCCAGGATCACACCCTGGACTGAAGGAGGCTCTAAACCGCTGAGCCACCCGGACTACCCAGAATCTTAGAATTTTTAATGTGCTCTTATATTGCAAGCTGAACTCACAATCTGTTCAGAGACAGGAAGAGAAGTTATTAAACTCTGATCTTTGTAGTATGTGCTTAAAATGAGAATGAATTCCTTGGTTTCAGTTTGGTTATAGTGGAAGAGATGGGAGTATAGAAATCTACCAGAGCAAGGGAGACTTTCATTATGATGATGGTCCAAAGTTACCTCTTTTTGTGCAATGTGAGATCTCAGTAAATTTTTAGAGGGAGTGGACACATGCAGACCTTGACCTCACGCTGATATTACCATAATCTAATCTCCTTGATGTGGACTGAATATTATTGTATCACATAAGGTTTTCTTTCCAATGTGTTCTGTACTTGGCATGCTTTATTTACAGGAGTAGCAAATCTAGCACCACATGAATGAATTACTTTTATTGTAATATTTGGCATGCTGCTGGGATGTTGAGTAGCCCATAAGATGAATATGCTCTCTTTACATATGTGTATATATACTTGGTAGCATTTTCAGCAGTGTTCTTGAAGCTTTCAAATGTTCACTGTTATTTAGAGGAACTAAGAATTCAATCACACATTTTATTTCTTTATGCAAAGTCAAATGAGGCATCCATAGATCCAAAGTGAAATCTTTACCCTTTTTGGGATATTGCTTATGGGGCCAGGGGAGTCTGGCTGCCTCGTGTTAGTTATGCCCACAAATACGGCTCCCCTTCAGTGCTTGTTTATTGAACTAGCAGGCTAATAGGCCACTGTTTTATTAAGTGGAAGTGTTTATGGGCAGTGAGATGGTCAATAACATTGACTATTCATAAATCAAATATTTAAGTCAAATGAAGCCCCCACAAGGTAAGCTGACAATTCTCTAGAAACTAACTTCCCAAGACACTTCAACTGGTACAATTTATTTTGCTAGACTTCAAGTTATTCTGGGTTTAGCATGGAGTGGTAGTTTTGGTTTGAGGAATGTGGAGTAATACCCACAGCACAGCTTGTACCTGGGTGTTTGTTTTGATTCCCCCACTATGGTGAGATGGCACTGTCACATTTAGTGAGCTGTTCATTCTCCAAGGGCACTCCTCAAGGTTCTTCTGAATCTGCCAGGACTCAAACAGGAAAACTAAAGGCACCACACATACTTCATATTCCTACAGAGCTTTACCTGTTTCAAAGAGGAATTCTCACTGGCTGTTTCTCTAGGGAAGAATAGGAATGTTCTCAGAGCCTTTTCTCATTGTGTCTCTACGGCAAGATCAAGGACAGGAAATCAGGAAGACAAAAGAACTCCTGTTAATTCCAATTGACTTACTTCACTCAGCATTATACCCTCCAGTTCCATCCACGTTGAAGCAAATGGAAGTAAGTCAATCGGAAAAGGACAAACAGTGTATGTTCTCATTCATTTGGGGAATATAAATAATAGTGAAAGGGAATATAAGGGAAGGGAGAAGAAATGTGTGGGAAATATCAGGAAGGGTGACAGAACATAAAGACTCCTAACTCTGGGAAACGAACTAGGGGTGGTGGAAGGGGAGGAGGGCGGGGGGTGGGGGGGAAAAGGGTGACGGGCACTGAGGGGGACACTTGACGGGCTGAGCACTGGGTGTTATTCTGTATGTTGGTAAATTGAACACCAATAAAAATTAATTTATTAAAAAAAAAGAACTCCTGTTAAACTAGGTGCATTCTTTAGCTTTAGAAATCATAATGGCAATAATGCTCTATTTGCCATTTATGAAGTGCCTGTGAGATACCAAGGATTGCACTGTAATCTTTGCACATGTTGACTCAGACATTCAAAATAGTCTCATAGGGCAGGTAGTGTTCTCCTCTAACAGATGAATTGGGTTCTGAACATAAAGTGATAAGACTGGGATTTAAACCTGGATTGGACTGCCCTCAATAAGTATCTAGTTGGAAGAAAAAGCTAAGGCCAGATGACTCTGGGGGTAGAGTAAACCAACTTCTCTGTAACATGTATTTCTAAGGCTTATGCCTGAGCTGGGAGTGTGAGTAGGTGCTGTTGAACTATGGAGACATGAGTTTCATTGAGCTTTGTGGCTCCAATAAGACAATAACTACCACTCATGCAGTGCCTAGTAGGTGTTGATCATTTTTCTGAGCCCTTTTTAAAAAAAAAAAACATTTTATTTATTCATGAGAGATACAGAAAGAGGCAAAGACATAGGCAAAGGGAGAAGCAGGCTCCTTGCAGGGAGCCTGATGTGGGACTCGATCCCAGGACCCAGGATCACAGCCTGAACTGAAGGCAGACGCTCAACCACTGAGCCACCCAGGCATCCTTATTATTCTGAGTTCTTGTATATATAAGTATGCAATCCTCACCATGATCCTATGACGTAGGTACGGTTATGACCCCTGATACACCTTTGTAGGTAACCAGCAGTCTCCTCAGTAGTCTGAATCTTGATGTGGCAAAAGAAACACAGTGAAATCTAACAGGAGTAAAAAAACAGAAAACAGCCTTTTCTGGTAACTGTTCCTATAAATTCTATTTATTGTAACACTTTTGGGTCCACATGTGCATTGTCTGATAAAATCTAAGATGACTATCTGTTACACGGATTTTGAATTTAACATTTGTTTTGATTGCAAGTATGATTTAAAATAATTTTTTAAAAGAATTATTTAATTTTTTTAGAGAGTGTGCAAGAGGGCACATGCACATGTATGGGGAGAAGGGCAGACTCCCTACCTAAGAGACCTGCTCCTGGGATCCTAAGACCCGTGAGATCACGACCTGAGCCAAAATCAAGAGTCAGATGCTCAACTGACTGAGCCACCCAGGCGCCCCTGCAAGCCTGATTTTTAAAAACTAAAATAATTTTAAAAATTTCTAACCAAAAGCTTTTCAATGGTAGGGCTGGAATCTTAGAAAATCGTTGCTCTTTGAGTAAGTCAGGTGGTTTAGGAAAAATCAGAAGGAATCCATTGCATCTCAAATGTCTGCTCAACACTGAAATTACCCAGACAGAGGGAACCTTCGCTGGGGATTATTCACAGCCTTTCTTTAGTTGTAGCAAAGGGAACAAACAGGCATTCTGAATGCTCTTGATTAAAAACTGCGATTCTGTCTGAGTTCTGTAGTAATCAGAACATACCTACTAGATGTCTGAGGGAGATTCAGAAGCCAGTAGCAGTTCACCTGTCAATAGGTGTAATAATCAAGTTATTAATTTACTTAAAATAACATAGTTTAGAATAGGATAGTGATGAAAAACCCACAAACTTCTGTTATCTAAAAATTTTAGATACTATAAAAACTGTTATAAAATTATTTATAATTTATTTTGAATTAGAAAATTCAAATACACAAGAATATATTTTTATTTGTCCGTAATCCCATGTCTCAGAGAAAAATCTTTGGTTGTTTTTTGTGATTTTATTAACAAGGACATCTGTGTTTTTCTGACACAGGCTAGCAACCATGTGATTCTGTGGCTAATTACTGTTGCTGGTAAGGAGATGTTCTGATTGCTACTCACTTCCAGTGATTTCCCTGCTGAAGGTGGCTCAGCGGAAGGTGGGATGGTTGTACCATTTTTGCCAAATGGCAGGAGAGAAACAAAATGAGAATAACAAGTGCAGTGGTACTTAAGATGTTCTAATTCAGTGAGATAAACTGCTGCCTGTAAAGTGACACAACAAATCAAGGACAAAGCTAGGGCAAACCAGAGCCTGAGACTCTACATCCTTCATTGCTTGTTCTCCACCCTCCTGGCTGACACCAGGAATTCTGGCAGTGACAAATTCTTGAGCGTGGCTTAATCCCTCTTTGTCTTCATTTTAACTCAAACAGTCACTGTCTTGCTTCATATCACAGGTCATCAGAGGAATGGATTTTTTGCTTAGGCACATCTCCACTTAGATCTTTGGTGTTTTAAGCAAAGAATTTTAGGTGAAATGCAGCTAGTGTTTATATATTTGTTTTTAACTGCCTGTTTTACCTAAATTCTCATAAGGATAAGTGAAGGATCTGGGGGTTTCTTTAAAGAGAAGGAATAAACTAATGACATGGGCAACAACATGAATCTCAAAATCATTAAACTGAGTCAAAGGAGCAGGAGGAAGGGATTACCATGGAGTACCAGGAGACTTGAGGGGTGATGAGTATGTCCTTTATCTCCATATGGTGGTAGTTTCACAGATGTACAAATGTGTAAAGGAATAAGTGAGGGACATAGGGGTCATTTGAGGGGACAAGACCGAAGGAGTAGACAAAAAAGATTGTCATCCACAGGAAGTAAGATGGGTTGAAGACCTTGGATGGGGTGAAGGGCAGGAAAGTGAGAAGCGTTAATAGGAGTGGTGTGAGGGGAGAAAACAAAGAAATAACCACAATATGGAAACAATAGGTAGAAGAAGTCAAATGAGAGGGTGTGGGCTCAAGAAAATTCAGGTCAACACTTTTCTTCCGTCTAATTTTATAATTTAAAAATAATAGTAGGTTATTGGTTTTTACTGAAAAAAAAAATGGGGGGTGCTGTTTACACACACCTAGATGATGATGTTGTCATCATCTCCCTTGTCTGTTAATATAATGAATAAATCTAAACTTTCTGTGATATTTTTAGTCTTTAGGCTTATTCCCTGTGATATAAGTATGTTTAATAATAAATATGTTTGTTTTAATAAGTTCAGTATGGTTATATGAAGAGTGGAAAATATGTTTTCAGTTAAGAAGGAAAAGGAGTCCTTGGTCAAATAACTGTTAAAATATAAATAAGAATTGGAATGAAAAAAATCCAGAGAGGGTTGTAAAATGTACTGTGTTGGCAATGATGCTAGTTATGATTTTGAAGGCCAGGAAAAAATTACGAAGTTTCTCATGCCATCCAAGGGCTAATATCACAATTTATGGGCCATATAACATGTTTTATATAAACTCCTGGGAAATTTAAAAACTGTATATACCAAGATGATATTTGAGGAAATAAAGAATCTTGTTTTAATTCGATAAGGTGGTTTGAATGTTATTAATGTATGGGAGTTCATAGCTCCCTGACCTTCTCTAACCCTGCTTTTTCTGGAGAAGAAAAGGACAAAAGCCATGGAGGAACAAGGGAACCGGGGGCTGAGATGGGGCCAGGATGGGTGGACTTGGCTTAGGTGAAAGACAGAGTGGATCCTGGGAGATGTAGCCATTTAAGAGTTTGCATGGACTAATTTTTTTGACCTACCTTAAACATTTGAGAGAAGAACAAGGATTGAAATTCCCATATGGTTATTCTTCTTCCACTGTAACCCCAATTCACACTTATATACTGAGGGACAGGGCTACGTAAGGATTGTTAAGACAGAGTGACAGGACACTAACTCTACCCTAAAGTAGATCCATGTAGGAGGACAAAAGCCCATTGGTTCCAGGCTTAATGGAATGTGTGTGTAATCCTCATAACAGCTATCTAGTGCTGATGTCATTGAATCTCATTTACGGGCAAGGTAATCAAAACTTGGGGAGGCTGCTTAAGTTAAGCAAGTGTCGACAGCTCATATCCCATACCCAGTTATGTCTAGTGGGCTGACCCCATGCTCTGACCTCTTTCCTCTTGTCCTAAACAGCCTTTTAGTTTAGAATCACTTCTCAGTTCTTTCCATTTGGGGCCCAGTCACAAATCTCTCCCTTCTCCCCCATGGGATGTTCAGCAGAGACGGTGAGTGACAAAATGCCAAACTTAGATATGGCTTTGCTGACGGGATTGTTTCAACTCAGGGGACTTAAAATCTCTCAGATCCTCCAAGGCAAAAAACAGATAGAAGAATGTTGTTATTCTCAATCCCACAGAGAGTTTGTGAAGATTAAGAAGTCAAGGCCTGCTGCAAAACCCCTCAGGAGAAAAGCACTTCTTACAGTCAACCAGAATCAGGGTCCTTCCTATGATCATCCCAAGGTCTTGCTCAGAAGACCTCCATAAATGAGTGCATGGCAGGTCTACAACTGATTAGGATTTGAGTTACATTGCTAAGGGAAAATTCAGAATCTGAGTTGCACTTCTTCTCTGTGAGAATTGGAGATGAGAAGGGATAGGGCCCGAAATGCTTTCCCAAGTGTCTACTTAGCAGATAAGGTTCTTCGGTTTAGCACATGATTTGTCGACTGGAGTATCAGACCCCATAGAATAAACCCTGTCTGAACATAGATGCATGACTGGATAGAGTTTGCACAGGGACACCTGTCATATTACACACATAAGTAATCCTTTGTTAGCTTCCTCTCCCTAGGATAAGTGGCATTGGCAGTAATATGGAATTAAATTCTAGACCTTTAATCAAATAAATTCAGAATGAACTCTCTTGCCCATATTGATTTCAGAATAAACATATATCCAACAAAGGGACATTCTTCCTTTGAGAGCCTCCTTGTAAGTCAGGGACTGCTTGGAAGATAGTGATTCTTTTGATGCCAGGAGTTACTTAAACATCATCTTAAAATAAGGGAACTCAAAATATTTAGCAGAGGGAAGGCCACCAGATCTTGTGTCTTTGTGGTCAGGCAGCCATGTGGTGGCAGGTTACCTAACTTCTCTGCAGCCATCTGAGACTGAGAAACTGAGAAAGTAAAGCCATTCCATCAAGAGAATTATAACAATTTGAAAGAATCTTCTTTGCTTTTTACTAGATCTGATCCATGGCAGGTTGGATCCAAAAGAAGGGATATATTGACTTGGTATCTTCTTCCTGAGGGTGGTGACAAAATGAGGGTGACCTGTCAAATATGCTAGACCAGATCCTGATATTCCAGCAAGAGACAGCACAACAAAGCAATAGTACAGCATCTAGATTGACCCCAGGCAGTCAGTGGGCAGTCCTGGGCATTTTGTCCTGGTGAGGGAAGCAGTTCATTTCAGACATAGTGTCCCTTTTTTTTTTTTTTAAGGCTTAGAAACTCTCTCTTAAGGGATACTTCCTCTCCTAGCCCAAGACCTCTAATCATCCTGTAGGCTGACTTTGTGCCCGACCCTAAAAAGAGAACATTGGTGGTAAATTCAGTGTCTCCTTAAATTACCCCTTTATTTGAGCATTTAAATGTTGTCCTTTGTTATTGTTGTTGAGTTATTTTTAAGCCAGAATGAATCTCTATCCTTACACCATCTATTTTGGACACCCATGAGACAAGGAGCGATGTTAGAAATCAATGCTGGCTGTGGCTTTCTAAATTAGCTTAAGAGATCCAAGAATCCTTATGTGCCCTAAACATTGTGTGTTGCCTGGGTAATAATGATTTATGTACATATGTGAGATTTATGGATTTTATTGTAAGAAATAAGATACAAATTTGTTTATAAACATTATTAAATTTATAGTAGCTTTTTGCCTTGTTCAGTGTGTGCTAAGAATAGAGTGATGATCATGTATATTTTGGAAAATTACAACAGGACTCTAATGTTGAAAAGAATGGAAGTTAGTGGAGCTGCAGGATGAATTTCACAATAGCACCTAGCTCTCCAGACCTTCTTCTACTTCATTTGATTCCTGAGAGTAGAACCTGTTTCCCTTCAAGGAGCCAGCCAGGATGGACCATGAATGGACTCAAACAACCTGTATTTAAATTCAAGCTTGTTCCTCCATTGCTAGTTCTGTGACCCTGGCAAAGTTCCATGGCCTCTGCTTACCCTAATGTTCTCATCTGTAATATGGGCACAATGCTAGGGCTACTTAAGGTATTTATCATGAAGCTTGGAATGTAGTTACTATTCAATGAACAATAGCTATTTAAAAAATAATAATAATAGCTATGCTCTAAGAGGCCCAAACTGTGCAATTTCAATTTGATTGGTCAGTAGCCCTGTTTGTGATCAAGTGCTCTCATGAGTATGCTTTGCCTGAGCTCTGTAATTCCTTCTGTGGAGAGATAAGACACAAAGGATAAGATACTAAAATGAGCCCCAGGAAACAAAGCTGATGAGATGTTTAATTTTGTTCTAATTGAACAGACTCAGCCCATGTTTAATAGTTCCTTTATTTTTAAAATAAAAAGAGGAAGTCAAAGCCTCCCAGATAGATGTGCCTGACAGAATGGGATAACCAACCAAGAATGGCTGCTGAGCATCCAAACTCCTGTTGGGCTGCCTGCCTGTGTCCTTCGACATTGACAGCAGGTTCTGGAAGACGACCTGGCAGCCCTCACAGTCCATTAAGACAGCAGATGCAAACACACTCAGAAGCCAACTGCTGCAATCAGGTTAATTTCAGGCTCATCCTGCGGCTGTCCCTTCACAGCCAATGCCAGCTCAACCCAGAACTGTGCAAGGTTAGGTCATGGTAAAGCTCCCACTAATGGACATTTCTCAGTAGGGTGTGTGCTAAATAAATGCAAAACTGGGTGGCTGCATGGCTTCTGTTTGGAATAGAAATTGCCAGTCTGTCATTAGGAGATGAAAGTAGGGTAGAGCGTAGATAATAGGAGACAAATGCACAGAAGCGGAGTTGGGTGACAGGAAAAGTCTTCGACTTGATCTGTGTTCGTTTCCTAGAAGATAAGATTGTTTCAGCAACAGTGGGCTTAATTGGGTTATGTGATTGAACTTTTTATGAAGCAGTAAGGTTTATTTGTATTTTGCCATTGTGACAATAGTGTGTCCATGTGGAGAAACAGGAAGACAAAATTGAATAATTCAATGACCCTGCAACAACTAAAGTTGGATTTTAGATCATTTGTCCTTACCTTTGTTCTCCATAGTCTCTTTTGCCTTCTTGTTGACTCAGGATTGTACTTAACATTGAGAAAATTTGTTGTTAGGCTTGCTTTTTGTGTGTGTATGTTTGTGATTTAGAGTAAAGAATGAACTTTGGGAAAATGAAAGAATTTGGAGGCTGCCAACTTTCTGGTAACAGTTACTTTGCCTCTTAGGGAAAGTGCTTTTCTCTTACTGGAAAGGGAAAATGATGTGCTTTTTCTCTCTGATGCCATTAAATTTCTGATGATTGTGGTCCCTTGATAGGCAGGTCCCCTGCCTGCCTTCTCCTGTTTGCCTTGGTGGTGTCCCTACTTCTTCTCTTCCTTTTTTCCCCAGTGCCCAGTTCAGTGTAGCTCAAAAAAAAAAAATAAAGGTCATGTGCACCTGCTCTTTGCTGGGCATATGGTAGAGCATTGGGTAGATGAGACAAACAAGTCTGATCTTTGCCCATAAAGAGTCCAAAGCCTAGGAATGTAGGGCTTGCCACCTCCAGAGGAGAAAGGCATAGCACAGGGAGGGAGAGAATCCCAAGCTCATGCTCTTTGCTCTGCAGTTCCTACCTTCCTGAGTACCCTAAGCTCATTTGGGCTCATGAATGGGTACAAAATGTGAATGGAAGCTTGTTTGGGCATTTTTAGGAGTGATGGTTTAAAGAGCAGTGCTGTCCATGGTTAAGAGTCTGGGCATTGGAATTAGAATAGATAGAATCGGAATTCTGGTGTTGCCATTAACCATTGCGAGACCTTGATGAATGTGCTTATTTACTTTCTGAGCATCAGTTTTTATATACGTCCAAACAAGGTGCTTTGTTGTGCTATTAAATGACATAAAGAGGAGCTTAGCAAACTGACTTGCACATAGAAGGTGCTTAATAAATGGTAACTGCTATTATCTTCTGGTTTTGTATGTTTGTGGATGAATTTGCTTATGTCTGTGAAGGGTAGGACTGCAGGCATGGGAGGAGAGAATAGCTGGGGCAGGTGACACATGAGCCATGGATGGCTGCCCAGGAACCAAGGTGGGTATGAGGAGGTGGGGGACACTGACAACATCTTTGCTTTGGCAGCTGCTGAGTTTTCTCTTATGGGAAGGAAATGGCATGTTTAGCCAGCCAGATAACCAAGCTGCTACCATCAGACAGCCTTTAAAACAGAGCTTTGCAAATGTGTTCCATGCAGCCCCTAGTAATGAGATTCATGCTTCTTCAGTGGTAATCCTCTACTAGACAGCATTTTAAATCTTTTCCTATTTGGTACACAGAACTGAAGTCCAGGATATACATATTTCCAAGTGTCATTTTTAATTTAATGGATGATTGAACGTATTACCACTGGCACAGCTAAATAGTTAAACTAGAATCTATCAATTTGTCCTGAACTGTTGACATGCAGGGTAATGCTACGGTTAAATTAAATTTAAATATAAGAATGAGAGGCAGCTTGGTTTCCTGGCAATCCTAGGGCCTGCTTTGTCAGTGAGGCCTGGCTGCAGGGAAGAAGGACATTTTAAAATATGAAGTGCGTCTCTCCCTTCCCCTCCGTATGGCTTGGAGAATTGCTAATTCTTTTGCATTTCTGGTTATTTTCCCTGAGTGGCAAAGCAGACCAGGTGTCCAGGTTCTGGCAGGAGGGCATTGTGCAAATGTAAAAGCAAATCACTGTTAATAGGAAAAACCTGGTTTGCAAATCATAACGTTTCAAAACTAGAACAGATTTGGGAGACCCCAGAATGTCAGAATCAGGGAGATGGGCCAGAGCTTTGGTCCAGCTCAGAGAGACTGGGAAACCTGCCCAAGGACATGTGAGATGAGGACCAGACAGGCCCTCCCAATTCAGAGAGAATGTTATCTCCTCTGCATTTCTTTATGCTTTATGCAAAGATGTGGCCCAGTGTGTTCTGCTGCTCATTCATGTGAGAACCTGAGGACAAGTGAGTGAACCATTCTGAGCTCAGTTTGCTTGTCTGTATAATGGAGAGAATATCAGTAGCTACCTCACAGGATTGTCAAGAAGACTAAATGGATTTTAGATGTGAGATGATTAGAACAGTGGCTGGTACTTGCTAAGAGCTCAATAGCTATAAACTGTCCTGTTTTGTTACACTAATAAAAATAACTTACTTTTATTATTAACTCAACATTTTCCCAGTTTTTTTTGTCATTCTAATAATTCCTTGGTTTGTTCCCACATCACTCAACTCTCTCATCTTCACATAGCCTTCTCTTCTCCATGTAACTGTCCTTTATGTGTCTTTCTTTTTTTTTTTTTAAAGATTTTTTAAAAATTTATTTATTAATGAGAGATACAGAGAGAGAGACAGAGAGAGAGAGAGAGGGAGGTAGAGACACAGGTAGAGGGAGAAGCAGGCTCCATGAAGGGAGCCCGATGTGGGACTCGATCCCGAGTCTCCAGGATCAGGCCCTGGGCTGAAGACAGCGCTAAACCGCTGAGGCACCCGTGGCTGCCCCTCTATGTATCTCTTATAAAAACATTTGTCATTGGATTTAGGACCCACCTGGATAATTGAGGACTTATTTCATCTGAGATTTTATGCTTAACTTAATTATATATATGCAAAAAATACCCTTTCCAAATAAGGTCATATTTATATTCATAATTTTAGAACATGGACATTCCTTTTTGGGGACCACTATTCAGTTTGCCTCAGCTGGCAATTGTTGGGGTGATACTGGACATTGGAAATGGAAAAGAGCTGAAAGGTGTTAAACCCATAGACTTGGCTTTGATTGAACTTTGTACTAACCCACCATAGTCTCTGGTACCTAAAGGGGTGGAAAATGGTAGAAAGAGAGAGATGATGTAGAAAGACTTCATTTGGATAATCAAAATGAAACATGTGTTGTGACTGGTAAATAAGTTGGGCCTCATTTATTCATTCAGCAAACATGAATTGAGGGCATACTATGTCTCCAGCTCTACTATGTGGCACATGTCAGAGATAGAAAGATGAAAAGGGACACTGTTTCTGTCCTTATGGAGCCAGTAGTCTGGAGAGGAGCAAACATGAAATTTAAAAAATTATAAAACGATATAATCAATCTAAAGCTTGAGCTGTTTTCAGAGTATTGTAAGTATAGGGAGGGAGTGGGATAGGGTATTAGAAAAAGAAGGTTGAGTGGTGTGTCTATTCAGGCTTCCTGAAGGAAGTGACAGTGAGTCAAATCTCAGTGAAGAAGTCAAGTTGAACACAAAAGGTGCCATGGAAGAGGAGATAGGAAGAGGGGAAGGGCTTACCAGGCATGGGGGACCAATGCATGAACAAAGCCACAGAGGCAAGTCAACAAATATGGGGACCAGGGGCCAATACAGGGGTTTTAGAGCACAGAGAGTGTGACAGGAAGTACCTGCAGCGTCCACAGAAGTAGGTAAGGGCAGATTGTGGAGAGCCTTGCTGTGCTAAGTATAGAACATGACATTTATTCTATAGGATATTCTTGAGGGTTCCTGAGTATTATAAGCAATGTAGAGTCAGATTTGCTTTATACAAGACAATCCTGGCTATGTGGAAGAGATTGAAAGGAGAGGGCAAGAAATGGAGCAAGAGGCAGTTAAGGGGGATTTTATAGAAACTCAGTCAAAAGATGAGAAGACCTAAATTTAGCTACTAAATATTGTGAGGGAAAATGAGTCATAAAAATTGCCTTCCATATCTCCGGCCTGGGTGACAGGAAGGATGGTGATGGCACTGAATGAGTGAAGAATATAGGAAAGAACACATTTTAATGGAAATTCCTGACTTCTGCTGGATGTGTCCACATGTTGGACAGTCAGGTTGGAGGAGCCAGGTGAAAACAAACATGAGTTGGAAACAAGAGTTTGGGGTATGGAGAGAAGGCTAAGGTGCTGACATAGCTTTGTGATTTACCAGCACCTTCATTAGGTCTTACAGCTGCTGTCACAAACAGCCATAACCTGGGTGACTTAAAACGACTGAAATTTATTCTCTCATGGTTCTGGAGGCTAGAAGCCTAAAATCAAGGCATCTTCAGGGTTAGTTCCTACTGAAAGCTCTAGAGAGAACCTCCTCCATGTCTTTGCGCTAGTTTCTGGTGTTTGCCTACAATCCTAGGTGTGTCTCATCTTATAGACTCATCCCTTCAAATCTCCCTCTCAGGGCCTTCTCTTCTATGTCTGTATCTTTGCTTCTTATCCTTGTCTTAGAAGGACACCATATAGGATTTAAGTCACTCTGCCCCAACTGCATATGATCACATCCTAACTAATTACATCTACAAAGTTGCTATTTCCAAATAAGCTCACATTCTGAAGTTCTGAGAAGGACATGAAATTTGGAGGATGCTATTCAACACAGTGCAGCATCCATTGTAGTATTTAAAACGATGGGAGTAAATTAAATCATTTGAACACAGGAATAGCAAGTTGAGGACAAAACACCTACTTTTTAATAATTAGCACACATTAGTATCTTAGTTTCAGCTGTATACAATATAGTGATTTGACCTTTGTATATGCTATCAAATGATCAGATCAATAAGTCTAGTTACCATCTATCACCATACAAAGTCAATACAACATTACTGACTGTTCTCCAAGTTCTATACATTATATCCCATGACTTATTTATTTTATACCTGGAATATTGTACTTCTTGATCCCCTTCACCCATTTCCTAGCCCACCCCCCTGCCTCTGCAGCCTTCCTCCCTTCTGGCAACCAATCTGCTTTCAGTAGAACTAGGTTTTGTTTTGTTTTGCTTGTTTTATTTTTTAGATTCCACATATAAGGGAAAACATATGGTATTTGTCTTTCTACGTGACTTATTTCACTTAGCATAATACCTTTAAGGTCCATCCATGTTGTCACAAATGGCAAGATTTCATTCTTTTTTATGACGGAGTAGTATCCCATTGTGTGTGAGTGTGCATGTGTGTATGTGTCACATCTTTTTATCTGTTCCTTTGTTGATGGACACAGGTTGCTTCCATATCTTGGCAATTGTCAATAATGTACAATGAACAGAGGGGTCCATATATCTGGTCCAATTAGTGTTTTCATTTTCTTTAGATAGATACCCAGAAATGGAACTGCTGGATCATATGGTAGTTCTATTTTTAATTTTTTTAGGAATCTCTGTACTGTTTTCCACTGTGGCTAAACCAATTTACATTCCCACCAACCTCATTCACAAGGATTCTCTTTTCTTCACATCCTTGCCGATACTTGCTATTTGGTATCTTTTGATAATAGCCACTGTGACAGGTGTGAGGTGATATCTCATTTTCTTTTGATTTGTGTTTCCCTGAGGATGAGTGATGTTGAATATCTTTTCATTTGCCTTTGACCATCTGTATATCATCTTGGGGAAAAAAAGCTACTTAGATCTTTTCTGTCCATTTTTAAATTGGACTGTTGTTTTCTGTTATTGAGTTGTATGAACTTTTTATATTTTTAATATTAACCTCTTAACCAATATATGATTTGCAGATGTGTTTTCCTATTCAGTAGGTTGCCTTTTCATTTTGTTAGTGGTTTCCTTCCCTGTGCAGAAGTTTTTTAATTTGATGTAGTCCCATTTGTTTATTTTTGCTTTTGTTACCTCTGCTTTTGGAGTCAGATCCAAAAAAAACATTGCTAAGACTGATGTCAAGTAGCTTACCACCTATATTTTTTCTAGGATTTTTATGGCTTCAGATCTTACATCCAAGTGTTTATCTGTTTTGAGTTAATTTTTGCACATGGTGTAAGACAGTGGTCCAGTTTCATTCTTTTGCATGTGGCTGTCCAGTTTTGCCAACACCATTCATTGAAGAAGACTGTCTTTTTACCATTGTATATTCTTGGCTGCTTTGTTATAAATTAAATGACCATATATTCATTGGTTGATTTGGGGGCTCTCTCTTCTGTTGATTTGTGTGTCTTGTTTAATGCCAAAAACATACTGTTTTGATTACTATAGCTTTGTAGTGCAGTTTGAAATGCAGGAGCATGATACCTCAAACCTTGTTCTTTCTCAAACCTTGTTCTTTCTCAAGTTTGCTTTTGTATACACGGTCTTCTGTGGATCCATAAAGATTTTGGAATTACTTGTTTTAGCTCTGAGAAAAACGTCATTGGCATTTTTATAGGAATTGCATTGAATCTATAGATTGTTTTGGGTAATATGGACATTTTAACAATATTCTCCAAATCTATGAGCATAGACTTATCTTTCAACTTATTTATGTTGTCTTCAATTTCTTTCATCAGTGTCCTAATAGTTTTCAGGGTACAGGTTTTTCACCTTGGCTAACTTTCTTCCTAAGTATTTTATTCTTTAAAAAAATATTTTATTTATTTATGAGAGAGAGAGAGAGAGAGAAAGAGAGAGAGGCAGAGACACAGGCAGAGGGAGAAGCAGACTCCATGCAGGGAGCCTGATGTGGGATTCAATCCCGGGACTCCCGGGTCATGCCCTGGGCCAAAGGCAGGCGCTAAACCACTGAGCCACGCAGGGACCCAGTATTTTATTGTTTTTGATGCAATTATAGATGTTTTCTTGATTTATCTTTCTGATAATTCGTTACTAGTGTATAGAAATGAAACAGAATTATGTGTATTAATTTTGTTTTGTGGAACTTCACTGAATTCATTTATTTTAACCATTTTTTTTGTGTGTGGAGTCTTTAGGATTTTCTATGTATAGTATATGTCATCTGCAAATAGTGAAAAGTTTTATTTCTTTCCAATTTGGATGCCTTTTACTTCTTTTTCTTGCTTAATTTCTGTGACTAGGGCTTCTAATACTGTGCTGAATAAAAGCAGAGACAGTGGGCATCCTTTTCTTATCTGACCTTAGAGAAAAAGATTTTAGCTTTTCACTATTGAGTATGATGTTATCTGTGCATTTATATAACCTTTGTATACTGAATTATGTTCCCGCCATACCCATCTTGTTAAGAGTTTTTACCAAAAATTAATGTTGATTTTTTGGCAAATGTTTTTTTTTTGCATCTATTGAGATAATATGATTTTTGTTTTTCATTTTTAATGTGGCATATCATGTTGATTGATTTGTGGACATTAAACTACCCTTGTGTCCCAGGAATAAATCCCACTCAATCCTTGTGGGAATTTAAAAGTCCTTTTAAAGTACTGTTGAATTCAGTTTGTTAAGGATATTTGCATCTATATTCATCAGAGACATTGTCCTATAATTTTCTTTTTCTGTAATATCTGTATTTGGTTTTAATTTTTTTTAATTTTTTAAATTATTATTATTTATTTATGATAGTCATACAGAGAGAGAGAGAGAGAGAGAGAGAGAGAGAGAGAGGCAGAGACACAGGCAGAGGAGAAGCAGGCTCCATGCACCGGGAGCCTGATGTGGGACTCGATCCCGGGTCTCCAGGATCGCGCCCTGGGCCAAAGGCAGGCACCAAACCGCTGCGCCACCCAGGGATCCCCTGTATTTGGTTTTAATATCAGGGTAATGTTATCCTTGTAAAATGAGTTTAGAAGCATTCTCTCTCACACACACGTTTTGGAAGAGCTTGAGCATAAGCATTAAATCTTTTTTTGAATGTTTGGTATTGTACTCACTTTTCTTCTAATGATGTAAGATGATAAAATGCCTACAAGATGAGATGCAGTGAAGTGAAGGACATAGGCATTGTGACATGGCGTTAAGCTACTACTGACCTTTTGATATCAGAAGAAGGATTATCTGCTTCTGGAATGTGGTTGACTGCAGGTAACTAAAACTGTGGACAGTAAAGCCATGGAGAAGGGGAGATTATTGTAGAAAATCTAAATGGACTAATTAGTAAGGAGATTGAATCAGTAATTAAAAATCCCCAAGAAATAAAAGTCCAGGTCCCAATAGCTTCACTGGTGAACTACTAAACATTCAACAAAGATTTAATGCCTATTCTTCTGAAACTCTTCCCAAAAGAAAGGGAGAGAATGCTTCCAAACTCCTTTGACAAGGACAGCATTACCCCAATACCAAAACCCAGATGACTACTGCTTCTCAGGGCACCTCACCCATCCCATTTCCTTTGCACTGCTTCCACCTTACTTCACAACCTCATCATCTCATACTAGACTCAACTAGGAAATGTCTAGGTGCTGTCCACACTTCAGTCTCCTCTGCTCCTGATTTTGTTTCATATACCATAGAATCGTGAGGTTTCCACACAAGGATAATGGGACTTTCAATATGTCAGAATGTCTCTATAGACTTTTTCCTGTTCAAAACTCTTTGTGACTCCTCATTTTCTACAAGGCCTTTATCTGACCTTGTGTTACTCTTTTCACACGATTCTCCTATAAATTGTCCCTATCACTAGACTGGTCAAGTGGTTCCTTACCACCTGGAAATAACTCTTATTATATTCTTGTACACCAGAATTCCCTACAGCCCCTCTCCAACTATACTTATTCTACATTATTTTCAAGTCCCGACTCTTGTTCTGTGTCCCTTGTGAATTCTTCTGCACGATTCCAGCTTTCTACCAGCTTTGCTTCTTCTGACTTCCTTCAACTTTTATTAACTCATGAGGCATATTTTATTTTAAGGATTTGCCTTAGTTATTTTTCTGCATTTCTCTTCCTTTCAGCTAGACTGAAAAATTCTTGGGGGAAGCTCGTTTGGTGTGATGGATTGTTCTGGAGAGAGAGTAAGATAGCCTGAATTATAAACCCACTTGCATAAATTGGTAACTGTGATTTTGAGTAAACCACAGGGCACTTATTGTTTCACTGTGTGGTAGGACTTAAACTTATCTCCCCTGCCTTCACCATAAGCTTGCTGAGATCAGATGAGTAGCACGTGGGAGTGTATTGCCCTGGTAAAGTGCCTTCCCATGTTAGGTGCTGATAAATAACTGGAGCGTCATTCAGAAATTCTCCTTTGATAATCAGAAAGTAAAGTAAGTGACATCTGAGGGTGAGGGGTCACTTTTATTTCTCATATGGCTCATAACAATAGTTGGTTAAGTGAAGTTATGCCCAGAATACACCCACAAGGATGGTCTGTTTTAAAGTTTTAAGAGAAAATGGACTCAGTGTGTTTCATTACTAATTTCCTTTCACTTGCTTACCTGGTGCCAGCTACTACAAACAAAGCAACCTCTGCTTATATATCTTACAGAAAGAAAAGAAGTTTCAGTTACCTGTTTTCATAAAAAGAAGCCAAAAGTTTTACTAGGGTCCCTGCAGGAGTTTTCAAATCCAAGCTCCTTCAGGATGATCCTATAGGAAAGTCCAGTTTTTGGATTGCATATGAAACTGTGCTAAATTCTCTGGTTTTTGCACCATCATTCTCTGGTTTTGTATCTTCATTTCTTTTATAGCCCAAACTCAATGGGTAGAGAAGAAAGAAAGGTGAGGTCCATCCAAGGCAGCAACATCAGACACACCTGGCTGGCCAGCCTTGCCACCAGCCTCTCTCAGCCTGCTGTATGCTCCACAGCAAGGGAGGTGGCTGACCAGCTCCTGGCATGACATTATCAGCTGTGCAGCTGTGGGCCTGGCACATCATTGCTTGAGTGTGGTGGTAGACTGCCAGCCACTGAATAGCTGGTGATTAGGATGAAGTGCCCAGCAGATGGGTCAGATTTAAGCCTGCTGCTTGTGGTCATAGCAGCCATTTTTATCTGTCCTATTGATGCAGATTTAAGCACTCAAATGATTTTTTTTTTCTTTCAAGTGATTTCTTAAATTTCTTGGCGCCTGGCCTTTAAGATGACAACCACCTTTTGGGAGACCTTGACACTGCTCTTTTTATAGTTTCCCTAGGCCCACGCTCTCTTTCTACTCTTCTCCAGAATGAGAGGGAACCCTTGATGCCATGAGTTCTGGGACTGATTATGCCATGATTTGAATCCAAGAAACTTTGAAAGCTGACTTTTCTTGCTGTCCTTCTATGACATCAGAACTTGGAGTGTTTGGAATCTTAGAGGGAATTTCAAAGCTGAGATAACTAATAAAACTGTGAGTTGGGCTAATGAGGGAAATGGATACCAGACAAGTCAACATGAGGATAGAGTATGGCGCCTCCTGAAGCGTAATTTCAGGGTCACCAAGATATCCATTCATGGTCACCAGGTCAAGGAGTCCTGAAATTTGACCAGCAGAAGATTGTTCTTTTGACTTAAGCCTGTTCTTTTATTGAGGAGTGAGGGCTCCTGGGAGGGATGGCCAATTCATCTGTTTTAAAATATGTCTACCTAAATGAGCATGAGTTTATCAGATTACTTCCTAAGATTAGATTTTGTTGGCAGGATGAAAGAGGGAAAATGAGGGCACTATACATCTGAGTGATGTGAGGAATTGGGAGAGGGGCTGTCAGTAAGAGAGGGTAAAGAGAATAAGGCTAACTTCACATATATTGCTAGGCTTGGCACTGTGAAAGAACAGAATGGTGGGAAATTAGGACATCTTGATGGAATATGATGGTTAGAATCCTGCTATCCTGGAGAGAGAGGCAGGGAGTCATCCAGCACATCATTTAAAATGTAGCAGTAGGTTAAGTGGGTTCCAGGGTTCCTTTCTTATATAATTTTTTTCTGGGTTTAAAAAACAGCCTGATACATTTTAATATATTTTCCCTTTCCTTACCCCCCCCCCCCCCACCCAACAAAGCATTTCATAGACCATTGCTGGATACTTAGTCCCCTTTCTCAGCTTTCCTGATGCCACATAAGGTCGAACAAGACTTTTCCACAAAGTCATACTACAGTAGGTTAATTAATGGAAAATACAATGTTGCACCTATATTTAAAATAGCAGGTGTGAACTGTTCTATAGCCCTTAGGCTGTAAATACTATAATGTCTCCATTATTTCCTCAAATTAAATTAAAACTAGACTGTGAAAATTGGCTAAAACTTAAAATTACCCTATTGAGTCTTGGTTAAAGCTAGAAGAAAGAGAACTAAGGTTGTAAGAATATGAAATAAGGTTATGGTGGCTTTGATGGAGTCAAAACTTGAAATGGAATAAACTTTGTTGACAAAACTGGTTCAAGAATCCAAAGTGCAGGGCTAAGCAATTCCATATTTCAGCAAGATATGAAAGATTGAATTAAGTGATACTTATATTTGGTGGTTCATAAAATACAATGGACCAATGATCCTCAGCCATGGGAAAAAACCTTGTATTTTTCTTTAAATTTTCACATGTTCTGATTCTTGTAGATATAAGGATGGTTCTTCCTAAAATTTGGTGAATAACGGGCATAGAATTCTTTAGATGAGATCTGGCTTCTCCTTCAGAGATTATTTATTTTTGGATAATTATCACCCAAGGTTGGAACCGAAAATCATCAGTCTGTGTAAACCTCAATGTTTAAAGATAGTCATTAAAGAAACTTTATTTGTTCCTTTAAACTTATAAACTCTGTCATAGGAAATTTCATTTACTTGCTAATAACTAAATTTTTGTCTATGGCTTCACTGACCACAGTTACATAAACTAGTTAAGTTCTCTTGCTGGTCAGAAAAATATTTAAGAATTGACCTCCTTAAATCCAGAATTTCCTCCTAGAAAGTCAACTAAATAAGTAAAATAACATCTTGTTTATGTCCACAATCATAAATGCACATTATTTCACAGCTACCACCTCTCCCTAAGATAAGTGGGAAGTCTCGTGTTTCTTGGGGATACTCTCCTCCGCTGGATGATAGGAGAACCCAGGGAAGTTTACACGGTTTAAGAGCCCTGTAAAATCTTGTTCTTAAGCCTACATGAGAATACTGTACTTAAAGGATACATTCTGTCATCAGAACCCAAGATACGGACACCTGGTTTTATGACTGCTGGTCAGTAGACGTGGGAGACTGAGGAAAGGCATGTACTTACTCTTATATTAGACACAATAGCTTCATGGAACTCAGTGAATTTAATATGTGTGGATAAATCAATTGTCTGTCTGCATCCAACAAGAACTCTGATTTACCTAAATTAAAGCAGGAAGCCAAGGTTATGTAATGAATATAGGGCATTCACATAATCGGCTAACATCCTTAGAGCTACCATGTCATAGACTTTTTAGCATAAACATAGCCTAGTAAATAGTGTGTATATATATGTTGGTGTGGAGTGAATTCCTTCCAGGACTCATATGGTCCTCGGGATTCAATGTCATTTACACAGTACAGTGCTTATTCTGAATTCTTGACTAATACTCATCAAGCTTCCTGAACCCACAAGTGATCATTACTAGAAGTTGGTATCTTAATTCTCCTGAAGAATTCAGTTCAGCAAAACATATCAAGACAGTGAGCTGCTGAAGATGTACCAAATTGGAGAGATACACATTTGACAAACATCAAGTTGAGATTTTGACTCATCACTGTTCATGGAGGTTTCTCATTGAAACTTGTTAAGGTCAGTGACTGAACCAAACAACTAAATTCTGTTAACATTTTTTGGATCTCATGGTCTATAGCCAGGGGTTTGTGCTATATCTCTTTACACTAAATGCTCCCCTATTTGAAGAAATATCATAAATCATCACCCTCCTTTTATGAAATGCTATCAGTTGATTTATTCATTTATTCATTCAATTCCTTATTTAAGAAATAATGCCTGTGTTATTCTTGGCTATTAGTCCAGAATTGGTTAACATATACTTTTTAAGCTCTAGAGACAAAATAGTGAGAAAAATAGACATGTTTTACACTCTTACAGAGTTCATTGTCTTGCAGGAAAGACAAGACATTAACTAGCTGCACATGATGGCAGCTAGTTAAATGCATGATTATAGGTAGGTGAAATGCCATATGGGAAAACTGGGTGCTGTGGGAATATTTAACAGGGAGACCTGAGTCAGGGAAGTCGGGAAGGTTTCCTTGAGGAAATTTAAGCTGAAATAGGATAGAAGCATCTGCATATTGTTAAGTAGCACAGATACTATTTTTAGTGGGTTTTCAGATGTACCTGTAATCCCAACTCTGTTATCATGCCCTAGTAGTCACATGAATTGGTCATTAAACTATTTCACTTGTCTCTGCATTTCAGGGAGCCAGTGGTTCCATGGGATGCACATGAAACTATGAGGCCTGTGCCCAGGTCATGGGCTAGAAGGAATCTGACTTCAGCTTTGAGTCATGGGCATAATGGATTTTATCCCTGAGTATCCTAAGTTTCAAGACAGTCATTGAATTAATGAAGAACCTTCCTTCTGACAGTAGAATTCTGTCATAGGATGGCTCAGGTTTCTGCTCCCACAGCAGTCTGATAGGGGGCATGAAGTAAATATGAGTTTTATTAACAACAGCTTTTGCTCAACAGCTCCCTCTTTGAATACAGCCCACACATCCTTCCCATCACAACGAGGGATCCTCGAGTCTCTTCCATATACTTCTGAGTGCCCATTGGAATTCTTTTCTGATTGTTCTGGAATGATCCCCTTGTTTTTCTCACTATGTGATTTCTTAACTATTAGAAGGGAGAGGAAGGTCAGTAATGTATCCTTCAGACTGAGAAGGCACTTTAATACTGAAAAATAAAACAAGCCTCTTCATGTCACTTACACAAAGTTTTATTCAGGGTAACTTATTGACAGGGATGGGCAGACAGATGATTCAGGTCACACTACTCAGCTATTCTCTGCCCAGTCCAGACCTTAATCCCCACCTTTTATGGAGGAGGGCCATGGTGGTAAGGTCAGGGGGTAGATCATCTGGTCGGGGGGTAGATCATCTGTGTGCCAGAGCATCTCTACTAGTTGTCTAAAGTGGAGTCTTTTGTATGGTAGAGGGGAGGACAAGATGGAGGGCTAAAGACAGAGTCAGTATTGTCAGCAGTCCTATACTTAAAACTGTGTTGATACTTTTGCAAGGGAGAGTACTAGATGGTGCCTCAGTGTTTTGATGTTAATTTGGATCTGTATTTTCTTGTTGTTGTTGATACATGGCAACTATGTGCTTTGGGTTCCTTTGAGTCAAGGTTCCAGTGTACACAGTCAACCCCCCTCTCCTCCAGAAATTGTACAGCAACTCTGTACAATTGAAGAACAAAGAAGAAGAAGAACTCTGTACAAAAGAAAGAACAAAGAAGCAGTTGGTGCTGGTGCTGTCCACCCGTGGACCCCTTTCCCACCCTTCTGCTCCTAATGTGTACTTCTTGAGTGGTAGTGTGAATTCTTTAGCTTGAAGAAAGAGGTTCAACCCTAATGAAGAAACACCATGTCTCTGAATTCAATGCAGATAATTTGGGGGAGGAGGAGCCCAATCTATTACACACAAGTTTAAAATTTCCAAAGCTCTGTGTGGGAGCTGCTGTTATAAATCCTGCTATCTGTTAATGGGATTTGAGCCTGAAACGCCCACATGCTGCTTTGAAATTTTCCTCCATCTGTTCATCTCTGCAAAGCTTATTTATTTATTTAGGACAAGAGAAGTGGCCTACTAATGTTGCCAGCAGGACAAAATTGTAGATCTGAAGAGCAAATAAGCTGTTTGCTGAGGGTTTCCTGACATTTGTCTTCTTATGCCCATTCCTCTAGTATCTTGAGGTGAGAAATTTTTGGTAGAAATAGAGATTAATGGTAGATTAGTGGTAGAAGTCACCGTTGGATAGTCACCCATCCTCAGGATGAGGGTTCCTGCAGATTAACTGTGTGGTGTCAACATGGTCACTGGAAAGTGCAGTAAATGGGTTTCAGATCATAATACTGGGTAGACCGAGAAGTGATAGGCAAGAGCTGTTCAAGCAGCTATGGAAAATATGATCAAATAAATACCTAGGAGTCTCCATTGTGAATTGGCCCAATTTAGACTTAGTTTAGGACTTTGTTCTTAATTTGCCTTTGGAAAATTTCACCATAAACATTGGCTTTTTAAAAAAAATCAACTTTTGGAGCTTTTCTCTCCATTCTTTTTGATTATGAGCTGATTATACTTAGGGGGCTTCCTTTCCCTTTCTTGCTGGGTGGGGGTTTGGCCCAGATTTCCACTCACAAGCTTTTTGGCCCATGTCTTGAGATACTGTGGACAAGATGAGTACAAAGCTTTCAGAACCCTGGCCCTTTCTTTTGATTGTCTGCTGCTCTGGCCACAGCACTTCTACAGTTCCAGTTTTCTTTTCATAAAAATGGATAACTAAGTCTTCTACCTATTTTGTAATTATAGAGAACTTCTGGATATTTTCTCCTTTAGCAGATATTTACTGAGTGCCCGATATGTACCAGGCACCTTGGGGATATAGAAGCAAAAATACAGACAAGGGTTTTTGCTCCTAAGATGCTATGGTTGAGTGGGAGAAACCTATATTAAACAAGGAAATACACATACACACATAATTTACTATTGTGGACAGTGTTGTTAAAAAGAGTGAATGGAAAGATCAAGACTAGGGGCCTGATTGAGAGGGGGGCACTTCTCTCAGAGGAGGTAACTTTCTGTTATGAAGGGCTTTACCTCTCCATTTGTGTTACATTTCAGTTCCACTTCTATTAAGGGCTTGACTGGGAATTAAAACAATGCTTGTCATTATTAAAACTCAACTTGGCTGGGTGATGCTTTCCATCCATGTCACCTTTGGTGATTGGTTACTGAGACCAGGAAACTATAACACATCCAGATATATATTTACATCATGTTTTCAGTGCCTGAGCAACTCATTTGGAAAGTGTTAGATTAATATTCCCCATGTCAGCCTTTTGTGGGGAGGGGACAAGGTCCTTAGGGAGGGAGCAGGCTAGGTAGAGAAGCAGGAGGAAGACATTGCTCACAGTTATGGTGCCAGGTAGCCAGCAGAGGGTCTTTCTCCTCCATTCCTTCAGGAAATTCTGGCTGTCCTATGGGATGGGGGTGGTGGAAGGGGGCTGATGTGGAGGAGAACCTGTGGTAGTAACTGGCTTGGGGATCCACCACAGAAAGCTTTGAGGTCAACTCCTCAGAAACCCCAGGCCCAGAAAAGCATTTCCCCAGGACTCTGTGAAGAGGGAAAAGTCTCAGAAAGGAGATAAAGTGCTTCCATATCAACCACTTGGCATGGGCCCAAGAATTTGTATTTCCATCAAGTTCCCAGGTGATGCTGAAGCTGCTGATCCTTACAAGCCACCTCCACAATCTCTCTTCTGGTCTCTCTCTGTGGTCCCTCTCTGCCTCTCTCAAATGTCTCCTGTCTTAAGGGACATTTACTTTCCCCTATACTTCTCATCGCTGTTTCCCCTAGATCTACCTGGCCCCAGCCACCATCTCAGCTCTGAATTTGGTCATTTCTGAAATGAGTGAAACAAAGAGTGGATACTCTTCCTGCCTTTCCTGTAACACAGATATTACATCTGACTTATGGGAGGAAGTAGACCTATCCCATATCTAGAAAAGATGGGTCATTCACAGTCTCCATCAGAACCGTGTCAGCCTTACAGTTTTTTCCATTGCTTTAGGTGTTTTCTTTCTCACTAATAGTATCCACTTAACACAAACTAGTTATGAGACAAAATTTCTTAGTGTCTACATGGGCACGCACTTAGGATGAAGTCTTGTAGATAATTATACTTTCGTGAATCTCTTTTGGATTTATTTGACAATGAATTTGAAAAACTCAAGGAAGGATATAGAAGCAATGATTTATGTACTTAGTTTGGATTCCATAGCTGGATTACAGTACTAATGATGGCACAGAATGGTGTGGTCCACAAAACAAGTCACATGCATAATTTTAAGATTTCTAGTAATGATGTTTAAAGAAATACAAAAAAGTGGGTACAAATAGTCTTAATAGTATATTAAATTTACATATAAAATGTTATCATTTCTACCTGTAATCAATATAAAATTGTTAACATTGCAATTCAGTGTACATTTCATACTTACAGCATCTTTTAATCTGGACGAGCCACATTTCAGACACGCCATTACTACATGTGGTTAGTGGCTTCTGAATTTATACAGATAGAGCATTGTTCTCTATTTCTTCTTTGGCTTCCCAGATTTAAATAATGTCATTTTAAAATTAAAAGTCTTTCAAAACTGTTTAGCCCAAATCTCACTTTTTACAGATAAGAGATTTGAGTCTAGGAGAGATAAGGTGAATTGCCAGAGAGTGTACAGTGAGACTGAGTGGGCTCTGAGCCCATGTCTCCTGCTCCCCCTACCATGGCTTTTCCAGACCATGCTCCATCCCTTAGGTGTGGTGACTCATGAAACTCGTCTAGACAAGGAGCAGGCCAAACTTTGCAAATGCTGCATTCTGTGTTGTGCCTCTGCCTTAAGATAGGATCAGTTTCATATCCTTTTCTTGACAGATTCACTTGCTCACTCAATTCGTTTGACTGCCTACTACTCCTACACACTAGGAATGCAAATGCACCCCGGACAAGTTCAGTGTGAGGGGGACAAACAGCTGTGACATCCTTTGTAGCATTATGGAACCATGTATGAAAGGGTCCACCATGAATGTGTGTAAGTTTTAAAAGCTGAGGGACCATCAAGGAGAGGACTGATGAAGACATAAAATGGCAGGAGTGTAGTGGAGAGCCTAACTAAATGGACAAGTGCCACTGATACCTGTGCTGGAATTGAGACCTTTATTCATTTATGCAGGATGTGTTATTAAGTTTGTATTAGGCAGTGGGAAATAGAGTAACAAACAAGACACAATTTGCATTCTAGTGGGAAAGACATACCAAAATTAGTATGTTAAAATGAGTAAATAAGTTACAAAGTATGAAAAGAGGAAAAGAAACAACATGGTGACACAGAGAATGATGGAGGGGTAAAGATTTTTGTCATTGGTAGGGCAGAGAATACCTGTGAGATTTGTATTAAAGATTAGTGTTTTAAGCATAAGAGGAGCACTGCAAAATATATAAAGGCTCTAAAACAAGGGTTTCTTTTTTTAATCACTCATATAAAATCCAAATTATTTTATCAGCAGGTGGCTCCTTTCCATGCAGTTATTCAGAAACCCTGGCCCCTTCCATCTGTTGGCTCCTCAGTTTTCAACACAGCTTTCACAGGTCACTGTGCTCTTCTGCATTGTCGTTTTGTTATAGGAGATAACGAGCCCATAAGTGATGCATGCTATTTGTGCCCACTGTCATGTGACACATCTAACTACAAGGAAGGCTGGGAAATCAGGTCTAGCCCCATACCCCAGAGGAAGATTGAAGCAGCTTGCTGTATATATAGCTAGCTTTTGTCATAGATTCAAAGGTTTAAAAGTACTTATATCTGCAAAGAATAGCGAGAAGAATGTTCTTGATGAGGAAAAGATATATGCACAGCCTCTGAGGCAAGAAAGAGGTTGGCATGTCTGAGGACCTGAAATAAGAATGGGGTGGCTGAAGCATGGGTAGCAGAGATGAGGCAATATGAGAGAGTGGTGAAGAAATGGGTAGAGGTCCAATTAGGAGAGGGGTCTGGAGTTTTTAAATTTTTTATTGTGGTAAAATATACATAACATCAAATTTATCATTTTAACCATTTTTAAGTATGTGGTTGGTGGCATTAAGTACATTGACATTGTTGTGCAGCCATTACCACTGTCCACTCCAGAACTCTTTCATCTTCCCAAACTGTATATCTGTTAAACATTAACTCTCCATTCCCCATCCTTCCATGTTCTGGCAACTACTAGTTTACTTTCTTTATCTATGGATGTGACTACTTTAGGAAACTTGAATAAGAGAAATAATGCAGTATTTGTCCTTTTGTGTCTGGCTTATTACACTCAGCTGAATGTCTTCACCATTAATCTATGGTGTAACATGTATCAGAATTTCATTCCTTTTTAAGATTAATATTCTATTACATGCATATAGCACATTTTGTTTATCCATTTCTCTAACCTGTAATGGACAGTTGTTTCTACCTTTTTGCTATTTTGTATAATGCTACTTTGAACGCTGGTGTACAAATATGTGTTTGAGTCCCTGCTTAATTATTTTGAATATATATTAAGAAGAATTGGTAGATCATATGGTAATTCTGTGTTTAATTTTTTGAAGAAACACCACACTATTTTCCACAATGGCTGTACCATTTTATATTCTCACCAGCAATTTACAGAGGGTCCAATTTGTCAACATTCTTACCAACAATTACAATGTTCTGGATTTAGAAAAAAATAATAACCATAGTAGTGGATGTGGGGTGGTATCAGACTGTGGTTCTGATTTGCATCTCTCTAATGATTAGTGATGTTGAGCATCTTTTCACATGCATATTGGCCATTTGTATATATTCTCTGGAGAAATGTCTATTCAAATCCCTTGCTGATTTTTGAATTGGGTTGTTATGTTGTTGAGTTTAGGATTTTATTTTAAGTGCAGTAGAAAGGCATCCTAGAGATCAGACAAGGGAGTGACATTTTAGGAAGAACCTGTGCCTTTTTCTGGGCAATTGCGTGGCATTCTTCAGCAACATTGGCTCCTGGGTCCAGAAGCAGTGTGGGTGGATATTGATGACGTCATTAACCAAAAGAGTCCTTGTTCACTATGAGCTAAAAATGTAGTGTAACTAGGGCAGAAAGCCTGGGTTCTGTTTTTCCTCCCACAAACTTCAGCAATGGCCTATATTTTCATGCTGCTCCCATGGTGTCCCATATTTCCCATATACTGAAACTGAAATTGGTTGGAGTAGGGGGTGGGGCTGAGACAGTTCTGAGCCTATGAAAAGTGATTTAATTTCCAGGGCTCATTTAGTCCCTTTGATTCTTAAAGGACCTGACAAGGGCAGCCCAATTAGTGCAGGCAGTGATAGTGGTTGCTGTGAGATGGCAGAGACACCTGTTCCTTGGGAAGCTGATGACATTGTGAATTCATTTCACACCATCCTGACGGGAACAGCTGGATCAGAGTAAGAGATCAGTGATGGAGAAACAATAGGATTTCTGCTCTCCTGAGAGCCAGTTCCCCTCACCTCCCAATGTTACTGCAGTTTTATACAGCCTGATACATTCAAGTCAGGACTCAATATTAGACTTAACATGGCACTTGACAATTTTACCTGTCTTTTGCATGTTTTGTTCTTCTCATAAGCTCCTGTTTATCCACTAAGGCAGCAGTTCTCAAACTTGAGTGCATTGGAATCACCTGGAGGGCCTGTTAAACTATAGAGTGCTGGGCCTGATCCCCCCAAAACTTCTGTTTTAGTGGGCTCAACTCACATTTCCGACATGTTCCCAGGAGATGCTGCTGCTGCTGCTGCTGATCTGGGCCTGCTTTTTGAGAGTCACCACACGAAGACACTAAGCAAAGCTCTTTGGGGTCATTGAGCAAGCTGATTTAGAGCTCTTAAATTAGAAGTAATTGCCGCTGCTGTTTGGTGTGGCATGGCAATAGACTGCCTACCTTCTTTAGTGAGCTTTTTGTCTTTGGCCTACAGTATGCAAGAGTGTGTGTGCATGTGAACACAGACATGTGAATCCATGACCTCTGGGGAGTCTTCAGAAGCAGCAGTAGGAAAGTCCCTGGCCCTGATATGTCTGGGAGGAAATCATTCTATTGTTTTGTGTGATCAAAAAGAAAAATATTATCTCTATTACTCAGGAGTGCATGGCAATTAATTAACACCCATTAAAACCTTGATTTCCTGCATACATCTCATTAAAAATATTAATTGAACATCTATTTTATGTTAACTTTGCTTTATATGCTGGAGACACAGTAGTGAACAAAACAAAACCCCTAATGAAGTGGAACCTTTTTTCTTTTTCTTTTTTTGGAACCTTTTTTTCTAATGGTAGGGTGAAGAGATAAAGAGAAATTTAAATATGTTGTACGTCTAATGGCAGTACATGCTATGAGGGGAAAAAAGAGTATGGGAGGTAGGGTGCAGTGGGAGGGGGGAATTTGCTCTGTGTGTGTGTGTGTGTGCGTGTGTATTTACAGTGTTCAGGGAGGCATCTCTGAGAAAGTGGCATTTGGGCATAGATTTGAAGGAAGTGAGGGAGTGAGCCATAGGGAAATCTGGAGTAAGAAGGAACAGTAAGTGCAAACGCCCTGAGGTAGAGCACCCTTAACATTTCAAGGAATAGCAAAGAAGTATTGTGGCTGGTGTGGAGAAAAATTCACAGAAGTAACCAGGACCAGATTATGTAGGAATGGGTAAGCCACTGTAAAGATTGTAGTGAGATGTATGTCATTGGATGGTTTGAGCAGATGAGGGGAGCAGTAGGATTTATATATTAAAAGGCTCTTCCTGGTTGCTGAGTGGAGCATGCTCAGTAGGGGAGTGATGGGGGAAGCAGGAAGATCACTTAGGATGCAGTTTCAGCAACTAAGGCAAAGGTGATGGTCGACTGGGTCAGAAGGTTGGAGGCCAAGGTGGGGATGAGTGGTGGCATTTTGAAGGAAGAGCCAATAGGATTATTTATTTAGATGTGAGGCAGGAGAGAAGATGGCACATGACTTCAGGTGTTTTGGCTCAAGCAGTGGGAGCAACAGAGTTGCCATTAACTGAGATGGGGAAATCTGCTGAAGGAGCAGGCCTGTTGTTTAGCTGTGTGCCTGGGAGAGATTGGAAATGTAACAGTAAAAGGAAAACAAAAGAGAATATAAAAGAAAATCACCTGAATCCTACAACTTCAAAAGAGCTGATTTTTTTTCATGATTTTTTCCATTTCATATTCATATCATACCTAGTTTACAGGTAGCAATAGTTACCATTATCGAGTAGTTAATATAAGACAGGGACTGTAATAAACATTTGTCATGCATTATCTCATTGAATCCTCAAAACACCCCAGAATAAAGATAGTAGAAATTAGACAAATTGAGCAATGTCCTGCTAGTAAGCAGGGGAACTGAAATCTCAGCCAGGACTGTCAGACTCTAAAACCTCCTGTTACATTGTAATGCAGTATTATTATCATGTATAATAAGACTTTTCTTTCTGTTGTACTGAGGGAATTCCTCACCTTCCACAATATTCCTGTGTACATTTAGGGATTGCTTTCCCTGGAATGTCAGAAATAATAAAGCCAAAGATCACCAGGGATAAATGTGTAGATCAGGGAGATTTGCTGACTTGTTACAACATAGGGGAGTCTTCCAGGGGAACCCCAGAGGATCTCATTAAACAAAGGAAGCTGCGAGGTTATTTATTTATTTATTTTTTTGAAGCTGCGAGGTTATAACAGGAGTTGGGGAAATGGTAGGATTTAGCTAAAATTCAAATAACCCAGGGTTTTGATGGGCTCAAAGCAACGCAGGGCTGTGTGTAAACAAATTAACATCAGCCTGGGCTAAGGAGGAGACAGACTCAGTCCTGTTTCCTTGGAAACTACAGGGTTAAGAGAGGGACAGAATGTGGTGTCCGGAAATCCTTGTAGACACCTGTGCACCTGGGCTGGAAATCCAGGCTGCTTCCCTGCATCCAGGATGGCTGGGATCTTCCAGGTAGCAGTGGGATACTTCATTCTCCCTGAAATAATTTCCAACAGAAAAGTTTCTGGAAGTTAATTTTAGAAAATAAATTTCTTTTTTAAAAAGAGTTTATTTTAGAGAGAAAGGGGAGGGAGAAAGAGGATCTCAAACGGATTCTGCACTGAGCACAGATCCTGATCCTCAGGACCCTGAGACCATGACCTGAGCTGAAGCCAAGAGTCGGATGCTTAACCAACAGAGCCACCCAGGTGCCCCAGAAAATAAGTTTTTTAATGCAATGTCTTTTTGCTTGTTAGTAAAAGTATTTTTTCACAGGCTCACAGAACAAAGCTGTGTTTCCTGGCTGTTGTTTCCGTGGCTCCTGTTTTGCTTGCTAACCAAGCTTGCCTTGCTGTGGTCCCGGGCCTGTGTATTCCCATGTGCATCTAACATTGGGCTGCCCATTCTTGCTTTTGTATTTGGGATCACAGCATGGGATTATAGTACAATGCAGAAGGCGTGGTTGCACTGTCAACATGACTGCTTAAAAATCATTTCCTCCTTAAGGAAATTGCCCGTTGGCCAAGTCTTGCTTACTGCTGTTTTCTCAGGATTCTCTTCACTCCTTGAGGCTCTTCCTTTCCTAGCTCTCCTTCCTTTCTCTCGTTTTGGGGTTCCTTACTGTTCTGCTCAATGCAGCATTCTCAGATGTACCCCACTTTCTTGTGCAGAGCATTTCTGCTTTCTTTCCCTTCTTCTAAGTAATGACCTGATGGGCAATGACTCCTCAGGTGGAGTGCTGGGGCAGGGATCTGGCAGCATGGGCTCAAGAAGGCAAGGGAGGGGAGCTCAGGTCCCTCTGTGGTGCACTCATAGGAGAGTCTACCTCTTCTGATGCCGGTCATGCCAGGATGATAGTCTCCCAAGATACACACACAGATGCAGCAGGTTTTTATTGAAAATGCAAATACTTTTCTTGGAGTTACAACAGCATATTGAAAGGGTTTACCTGGTATAGAGTTGATGAGCCCAGGATGTGGGTCTGGTGTCTTTCATCTTGAGAGCAGACCGAGGAGTGATGATTTGCAAAGCTCAAGCAAAGGTGTTTCCTACCTGAGCATAGAGCCGGGATCTCTCATGCGTGGGCACAGGCTTTACGTAACTGAAGGACTCCAGGTGGGTTGCAGGGAAACTTGTGCTGGTGCACTCCACAGAGCTGCTGCCCATGTACTCAGTACAGTTTTTACTGAGGTGTACTTCTTGCCAGGCCCTGGGCAAGACTCTTGGGTAGAATTGTGATTGAAATATAGACTTGTCCTCAAGTGTCACGTGTGAAGCAGATGAGGTGGGGGAAGAGGTCTCATTTGTGATTGTGATTGTGATTGAAATATAGACTTGTCCTCAAGTGTCATGTGTGAAGCACCTGAGGTGGGGGAAGAGGTCTCATTTGTCCTTTGGGAAGGTCCTTCTGGATGCACATGGGTGAAGTACCAGAGGCAATATGGACAGCCGGGTGAGGGCCCAGGAGAGCCTGTACTGAAGCAGCAGTGAGAAAACTGGAGAGAAATGAAAATACCAGACAGCACATGTGAGTGGGTGAGAGTGGCTACTGGGAACCTTATGTGGTAACCAGGGCCTCTCAGAGGGCAGGAGGCAAGGAGTGGAGTAAGAGTCCCAAACTGTAAGGTGGGAGCACATGCCACGTCCCCACGGAGCCACTAGGAGCCACTCCATAGCTGCCTGGGTCAAGGCTCCAAGAATGGAGACCGTGTTAGGATTATTTTCTGTTTTGTGGGGCTTGTACGTGTGACTTGTTGGGTAGACTCATTCACATTTTCCACTTCATGATGAGAAGTGGGAATGCCCTTCGGGGTGTGACGGATGCTCTCCATTAGGCTGCCTGGGGCTGTAAAGGGGGTTCAGTGGTATGTGATTAATAACCACTAATGGCTCTATTATAATGTACACTCAAGAGTAAACTGTCCATTTATCTTCACCACATGAGTAAGAAGCACCATTTAATGAGATACTAGGAAAATTTACTGAGAGAAATGCCCTCTATATAGTGTGAGGATGAAGAACAAAGGAAGACCCAGCTTTTTTTTTTATTTTTTAAGGTACCTGACATCACTTAATCACTCAACAAATATTTATTGAGCACCTAGCATGTGGCAGGCGGTGTGCTAGGCTCTGGAGATAGAACAGTGAACACGGGAAACAAAACTCCTGATGGGGTAGACACTTGGCGAAGGAGGCAGGCAACCAACAAATAACAAACAGGCAGGATAACTTGCTGGTGTGAAGTGCAGTGAAGAGAGTGATTTAACAGGGCAACATGATATAGTGTGTCAGTGGGGGTGGCCAGAACAGGTGATCCTGAGCCTGGAAGGATGAGCTGGGGTCTGCTAGTCAAGACCCAGTGGAACAGATGCTCAAACAGAGGACACTGGAAATCTGGAGGGCCTGAGAGGTTTTATGCTAGAGCAAGGCTAGAAACAGGGACATATGAGGGGCAGCAGAAGAGGTGGGCTCCAGATGGCAGCGCCGCTAACATGCTTGTGAATGTTAGGGGCCACTGAAAGGGTTCAACAGAAGAGAGACCTGGTTTGCACTGTTAAAACATCGCTGTCCTGCTGAGGGGATGAATCAATTGAAGGAAGGTAGGAGTCTGAGCAGGGAGCTCAGTTGGGAGGCAGAGGCAGTTGTTCAGAGCAGATACATTGGTGGCTTGCATTAGGGGGGTAGCCACAAGCACAGGGAAGGATGCATGAGGTTGAGGCAGAGCGGACAGGGCTTGTTGCTCAATTCAGTGTGCAGTTTGGGGTAAAGAGGTATCCAGGAATACCCCTGAAGTTGAACGGGTGGAGGATGGCATCATCGACTACAATGGAACATCTGGGTAAAGTGTGAATAACGATACACATGTAGAACATCTGGAGTCTGAGAGGCCCCTTGGCTCTCCAGGCAGAGACATTCAAGAGATGAAGTTGGGCTGTGAGCCTATTGCCCAGAAGCCAGGTGTGGGATAGGAATTTGAGGGCCTCCATATGTAGATGGCTTCATTCAGACTATAGGATTGGGAAATAATAGCTCACACAGAGAGGCTTCGAGAGAGGAAGATCCCACCAAAGAGATGGAGGAGCGGGCCATTCAGGTAGAAGGGGAGTCTAGGGAATAAAGCACATGAAAAGGCCTGACAGGAGAGAACTTCTGGAAGGAGTAGATCTTATGCTGCTACACAGCAAGTCACAGGGGTGCTGAGACAGAGCAGTGGGTTAGCAACCAGGGACAGTTGGTGACCCGGACTAAAATGTGCCAAAATATAGCTCTGGCACCCCTTGCCTGAAGAATGGCTCGACTTACATATTTTGTTATATTTCAAATAGTCTCCCTGGGCCACAGGTTAGATGAATGTAGATAGTTCAGTAACAATGATTGGGGTAGGAGCTATGGCTGCTTATCTGTATTGTGAAACAGATACAGGGTTTTACTACCAATGCCATCTTTTCTTTAAACAAGCATCAGAGGGATCCCTGGGTGGCGCAGTGGTTTAGCGCCTGTCTTTGGCCCAGGGGGTGATCCTGGAGACCCGGGATCGAATCCCACGTCGGGCTCCCGGTGCATGGAGCCTGCTTCTCCCTCTGCCTGTGTCTCTGCCTCTCTCTCTGTGTGACTATCATAAAAAAAAAAAAAAAATTAAACAAGCATCAGAGCAGACAGCAAATTCTGACTTAGAGTGGGTTCCAGAGAACCACTGCCCCGTGTTCATTTAAACAACAGTTCAGATTTGACTGTTAATTTGGCTCAAATCATGGAAGTCTCCAAGGAAGGCAAGTTGGACGCTTTGGTGTTCTCGGCTTCAGGCAACTTTCATTTGGAATACCATCAGAGTACATAGAATCATCTTCTTGTGTTTGCCCCTTCCATGTTCCTACATTGCCTAGGAGGGCAGGCTGCTCCAGCTTTGATGAGATATGGACACTATGATGCCAGATTGCATCTAGCATAACCCTCTCATTATCAGCCCAGGAAACAGGCTGTGTCACAGAGATACTCCTCCACAGATCTCAGGGCTTGCCAAGACAGGAAGAAAGAACTGGAACTGAGAACTTTGGATCTCCAAAGTCCTGGGTTCTTCTAGTCCAGCTGAAGACCTTGAACTACTTATTGGTACTTCCTTTACCAACATCGTCTTGGGCTTCACAGTCATGTTAATAGCTGTTATCATTTTGCCGCTCACCTCCACTTCCTCCTCTTTACTACAACACTATGCTCTGAAGGGAAAATGTACCTAGGATTAGAGAGAGAGTTTATGTTATAGTCTTGCACTTTCTAGAAAGATCATGCAGTGATTAGCATCAAAGGCACATGTGCACACACACACAGTATATATACACACATATATATACGTATACACACACATTTATATGAGTGTATAGACCATATATAGGTATACTTACATATGTATATATATAAATATAAACATTTTTATTTATAAATATATTTTATGATATAATCTACATTATTTTGTGATAAAATACCAACCATTAGGTCACTATGGAAATGAAATATTTTGAAAGTGACTGTCATCTGGCCTTGATGTCGAATACAAACCAACTAGAACAGGATGGTGGAAGAAGTGGGAGAGGACAGCGTTGCTTGTTTTTGCTCATGAAGGCCATGGCCCTCAAGCTTATGGGTTTAAGGCTTGTGGGTGGCAGGGTTGGAGGCCCTGACTCTCCTTTCATCTTTCTGGATCTCGGCACATGATCAGCTCTGGTCTTTTTGTGAACTTGGACATGCTCCTAAATGTACACACTCCCTAAAGACCAGTTTTGTCAAGAGGGTGTTTGAGCTGGTAGTCTCTGTGCTTGTATTGACAGGGGGAAGGAACTCTGAACTCACAGAAGAAACTCACAAAAGGGTATCTCTTGGGTGGATGCAGATGGATATGGGCTACAACCTAGCTGCAGCCCATTTGCTGAGGTCCAGAGAGATAGCTCCTGTCCTTTCCCACCCATGGACAGGAAACCACAGACGTCCAGCAATTTGATATGCTGTGATGTTTTCAGAGTCCCAGAGTGGCATGTGTGTCTGCATTGCATGCTTCCAAGAAAGTGCCTCCAATGTGGGGAATTTGTCATTTTGTCTATAGCTCCATTATAAGCTTTGTAGTGGTACAAACCCCAGGCAGAAATGGCCTTTTTGCAAATGCCAAGAAAATCACTGGGTTCAGATGCACAGTGTTTGTAAAAAAGAGCAAAGCCAGAGTGATTTTTCACAACTGGTGCTTCCTGTGGTCCACTGTGAATGTGACATAACAGTCCACTGACAATGACATAATTTGCCCAGCTATCTTTATGGTCTATTTACTTAGAAAATATTTTTTTAAATGCATAGAAGATGACTTCAGGTTTAGCTGTTTTTCTTTTCTTTTTTTTTTTTTTTTAATTTAGGAATGCTATACCACATTAGCTACACAAATGGCAAATTCATTTGCCCTTTCATGCAGAATTTCCACGTTTGGAAATTATTTTATAGGTTTACTTCACTGTATATGGAATAACATCTTCAGCGCCACACCCACACAGTGGGAGCCTATGCCACTTAAACAGGAGCCAAGGGAAAGAAAAGAAAAAAAGGAGCCAGGATGTGCTCTTTTTACTGACACAGTATGATGGCTAGCTTATGTTATTCAGTGGAAGAGAGGGAGAAGTGGAACGGTGCTATACTTGTGTGAGAAATGGAGGAAAAATAAGCAAGTATTCATATTTGCTTGCATATGCATAAAGAAACACTGGGAGGTAGAAAGGAAATTAATAAAAATGGTCCCTTTGGGGGAGGAAATGAATGGAGTAGATAAAAGACATAGTGCAAGACACCTCAGTGTATTTCTTTATTAGAGTTTTGATATTAGAGTCATGCAAATGTATTCTCCCCCACACACACACACACAAGTGTTTTTTTGAACTAAGGAAGATACAGCCAACTATATCTAGGCCCTAGTGGGGGGCCTAGTCAATAGCTTGACTTTTGACAATGGCATACTGAGGTGCAAAGAGTTCTGAAAGTCATATAAATTTTGGACACCAGCGTGTCTGGCAGGGGCTGGGTCAGGGGGCTTCAGAGGGAGAGGTGAAGACCTAGGAGCTACCCTGGAGGTATGTGTGCTGGAGGAGGCAGGTGAGTAAATATCTGATGACAACACATTGTACTTGGAGCCCATAGGAGAGGAAAGTACTGGATGCTCTGATGCTCAGAGATGCAGTTGCTAGCTGTTGGTGTGGGGTTGGTGCGATCTCAAAGACAGGGGAGAAGTGGCCCAATCGTAAATGTCCTCATATGTCTTTCTGTGACGAATGGTGCTTCTTGTGCTATGAATATCCTTTCTCCCTTTATTCACTTCCATTTTTGCTTAGCATATGGTCTCTTGGAACAGACGATATTACCTAGCTACTTTTGGGCATGGGTGTGGCCACGTGACTAAGTCCTGGATAAAGGGATGTAAGTGGAAGTGATGTGTGGAACTTCCAGGAAGTACTCTATTATAAGGGAAGGGGTGTGCCTTTTACTTGACCTTTTCGTCTTCCTGATGGCTGGAATGCAAACACAACAGCTAGAGCTACAGCATCCAAGTTAGACCTGACGGAAAACACATGTAGAAATGAGTAGAGCAAAGAGACTTAAGTGTCTATGTTTATGTAAGAAAGAAGTAAATTTATGACCTAGTTTAAGTCACTACAGGGTTTTCTGTTTCATGATGCTAAATCCAATACCAGTTAACGTGGATTTTATTTTTTTTTTAAGGTTTTATTTATTTGAGACAGAGAGGGTGAGCATGGACGGGGGTACGGGCAGAGGGAGAGGGAGAAGCAGACTCTTCACTGAGCAGGGAGCCTGATGTGGGGCTCAATCCCAGGACCCTGGGATCGTGATCTGAACCAAAGGCAGATGCTTAACTGACTGAGCCACACAGGCACCCCTAACCTGGATTTTAAATCTTCACTATGCATTATCCTTGGTGGTTTGGGACTGTGTTTCCCAATATCTAACTTCCTTTGACTATCTCTGTCTGAAGCTAGGAATCTCGACTCTAGCCTTTGACTATTTCTAGTCTACACAATGTGTTTGAACACATTGAACATCTCCTTATCCTTCCTGTTTGATACATGTTTTTGGAATCATTGAAAACCTTCTCCTTCAAGCTTGATATAATATCATGTGTTTAAATCAAGTCAGTATTACAGAGTGGCTGAAAGTAACCAGCTGTGTGAGGTCAGATAAGTTACTTGTTATTAGTAAGTCCCAATTTCCCATCTTTAAAATGAGGAAACTGATAGTCTGTTCTTTATAGCCATGTTAAGAGAATCAACTGACAAAATGTAGGAAGAGCAATTAGCACAATTCTGGTGCTTGGTAACTGCCCAGTACATTTTAAGTGCTCTTGCATTTTTTGAGAATCTCTAAGCATATTTCAAGCATAGGCTCATCAATATGCACACAAAGCTCTCATCCCAAAGTCATGTGAGGAAAGTATGTTTATCCTCTCTATTTATAGGTATAGAGATGTAAAATTGTATTTTTCACAGAGCACAGACAGAAGTAGAAATCAGATCTAGTTATGTTCTCAGATTAAAGATAATACATGTGAAACAATTTTGCTAGTTGTTCAGAAATTTATAAAGGAGATATTTTAGTATTATTTCATTTTCCTTGTTTTCTGCCTCACAGCACTTGCCCCTTACCTCTTATCTATGCTACTACTACCTTTTTCCTGTTTGGCTTCCTGGATGACAGAAGCATTGCAGGAGGAGATAGGAGGCCCTCTCTCCCCTCTACCCCCCGCCCTCCACCAGCCCCTGCCCTTCTCCCTCTATCGCCATCAGGCACTGGGCTCCCATTCTGTGCCACTCCTTACCTGCCATCCCCCGAATTGGTGCGGTAAATAGGAAAAAAATGATCCCTTCAGCATTTGTTCTCATTGGCAGGAAGAATGAGATGAGTATGAAGTATTCATGATGTAATTACAGAGCTGCTCCTATATGGACGTGTCTGGAAGCTGACAGAGTACAAGAATGGCCCTACAGGGTTTTTGCATGTGCTGCCCCTGAAGTTAGGACAACTATTGGTGAAGACTGGGATTCTGGAATGAGGCTGCCTGGATTCAAATTCTGGCTCTGCACTTTGTTCCTGTGAGTTTGGGCAAGTTACTTAACCTCATCTGCAAATGGGGGTTACAGTAGAAGATGTGGTGATGGGACAGTGCTGTACACAAAGTTTGCCCTCAGTGTAGTGTCTGGCCCTGTAAGACACATGGTGAGTGCTGGGTTGAGTAAGGGATATCTCTCAGGGACAATTTAAGTTTTCCCTCCCCGAGTGCTTAACCTCATTTGACTATTAACTATAATCCAATGTGCTTCTTTGTATGCACAAGTCTTTTTCCTCACCTGGATTATGGGCTCTGTAATTTCTTTCTTATCAGTCCCAGGACTCCTCTGCAAAGCCTACCATGTACCTGCATCAGTTAGCTTTTGCTGCATAACAAACTTCCTTAAAGCATATTGACTTAGAGTAATAACTATTTATGGAATTCATCATTTTGCAAGTTGGCATCTTGTACTCAGCTTAGTTGGGCAATTCTGGTCTAGCCTGGGCTTTGCCAATCTCACCTGGGCTCATGCACAATTTTGTGGTCAGTCAGAGGGCCAGCTGGGGAGGGCTGGTTTGTCACAACTCTACCTTAGATCCCTGGCTGACTGAAGTCCCTTTCCATTGGTGTCTAATCTTCAGCAGGCTGGCCTGGGCTTGCTAACACACTGGTTGCAAGGGCCTGAGAATTACAGAGAGGCATTAGCATTCTCTAGTCTTTGCTTCTGTCACAGTTTTCTACTGTCCTGTTATCCAAAGCAAGTCCCAGGGCCAACCCCAGAGCGAATGTGAGAGGAGATGCCTGAAGGCATGGAGACAGGGAGGTGTGAAAAAATTAGGATCCATTACTGCAACGGTCTATCATGGTGTTTCAGAGAAGAATTTTCATAACTGCTTACTAATTGGGTGATTACAGTCTGGCCCTTTCCTGGCTGAGTAGCTATCAGAAGCCACTCACTTTCCACTTTGTTTTCTGAGGCCAACATTCTAGTCAGCTCTGTATCATCACACCTGGCTGCCAGTGTGAACTAGCACTCTTTTTAGCTCTATCTAAGAAAAGAAGGTGTATCCCTCTCCTCTTAGAAAAGCCCAGGGAATCCATGTATCAAAATTCCAGAGGTGCTATTTACTTAGTTTTTGTATGAATGCACTTCCTTAATTGTGCAGTGCACAGCCTGTGCAACCATATGTGGCAGGTCTCAAGCAGAATCTCTCTGGTGGATGTGAAGGTTTTCAACTCTAACGGAGGAACTAGGTCACTGTATAGTCAAGAAGGAGGGGGAGAGTTTGCATGGCCACAAATTCTTGTGTTTTAGGAGGGGGTTGGTGTCTAGGCCTCATCTGTGTCACCTGTTAACTAAGCAGCATGTACCAGAGACTCTCAATTTGAGTAAGAGTCTAACCTTCTCAGTAGTATGTTGGTTATACCAGTTAATGCCTCTCTAGTTGAGAAACAATGGAAGGGGAACTAGTATTTATCTCAGGCCTATAGGCCTATTATGTACCAGGCACTTTATATGTAGGTTACCTTGTCTAATCTTTACACCAAAGAGTCCGTGAGGTGGGTACAATTAACTCAATTTTTGCAGAAGTGGAGACTGGAAATCAGAGAGGATAAGCAACTTGCCTGAGGTCACAGAGGCAGTAAACAACAGGGATAGGATTTGAACTCTGTTTTGTCTGGCACCAAAGCACTTTTCCCTCCCCTGCAAATAACAGAAGCCTGATGAATAACAGTCAGCTTGTCTATGACAGTCTCCCTAAATATTCCATGGGCAGTTGCAGGTTGCTCACAGGGAGCCGCAGTTGTGAACATCAAAGCTGGTCAGGAATGGGGGGCCTCCACTCTTGGTAAGGCACTCGGGCAGAGCGTCATGAAGGAGGAAGGAGCACAGCTGGCTAGCTGGGCTGGAGGGCAGATTCCCGACTGGACACTAATTCTGTTGAGGGGAAATTGGCTGTTTACTGGAGATAATAAAACAGGAAATATTTCAACATTAAAGGTATCTGAGTTTTGGCAGGGAAAGATTCGATGACTTAATGACAAGCACTGGAGGCTAATTTGAAAATAGCAGATACCTCTATCTATCCCTAAAATAGGGGACTGGGCTGCATTAAAATGGAATATGCCAACAAGCCTGGAGACAGTATTATTTAAATTGGATGGGAAGGAGAAAGCTCAGCACCAGAGGATGGCTTTTATTTCTTTTTAGGATTAATGATGTGGTGCTGGGCCTGTTCCGTTTGGTGGCCTGGCTGTGTGGGTGGCATGTTGAGGGCTCAGCTGACGGGAAGCAGCTGTCGGGAAGGGTGTTCTATCCTCAGAAAGGGAGGGCAGGAGCTGGAGCCATGAGCAGCACCATGTGACCTTATATCTGCACGCTCCCTTTTCTGATCTGCCTCTGGAGTCTATGCAGCTGACTCTCAGTTACCTAAATGGAGGAAGAGAGCTTGACCAGCTCACAGGGAATTCATTGTTTTGACCAGTGCTGCTGATGTGCCAGTATGAGCTTGGTACTGGGGTATGCAGGTGGATTAAACTACTTCCTTATCTTGACCCTGCCTCCAGTTTGGTTACAGGAAGAAGGCAAACAGGCAACTTTAGTGTGACCTGCTAAGTGATTGTATAGCACCAATCCTGGGGATTTGGGGATGGGGATGCTGGTCCAAGCATGCATCAACCCTTAGGGTGTCCCATGGAGGCCACAGTTCCCTCATTGGACAGGTGAAGTGGACACAGTGGCTAGAAGTTGGTAGTTGTGTCCTTGGGGGCCCTAGGAGTTCCTGCCTAGAAGTTTGAGGACATTTGCTCCCCTGAGTGCCAGAATTGTCATCAGGGCAGTCACCTCCCTCACCACTGTCCAACCCCACTCTGGCTAAGGAGCCGCGTGGGGTGAGGGAACTTAGGGTGGTTGAGGTGGGGGCACTTGGTGGTCCTGGGGCAGCATCTCTTTACCAACCAGACAATTTAGACACATGTCGTCTTTTTCACCGCATTATAGCTGTACCTGTGCATTCAGGCTCAGTGGCACATAGGAAGAGCACTGAGGGAAGAGAGGACATAGAAGACAAAGGTGAGATAAGCATTCTAAGAAGAGAGATTGGTTTACGAGAGCAACAGGGTTGGGTGGGCACTGTGATTGTGGCATAGAGGGATGTGACGAGGCTGAGGGCATGGAGGGGGGAGGGCAAGCCTGGAATGCCATTCTAGGGAGTTCAGAATACTTCCTGTTGGTGATGGCATGCTCTTTAAGGGTTTTAAGTAGCCAGTAATAATAATAATGGCCATTTAGTGAGTACTCACTATGTGTTCTATAATGTACTGCTTCAAGATTTAATTCTGGAAATAACTTCATGAGTTAGGAATTACTATCCTCCTATTTTACAAAGGAGGAAACCAAAGTACTAATAAGTCCACCTGCTATGGTTTATGCAGTCAGTGATCAGAACAGCAGGGATTTGTCTCCAAAACCCATACACATGACGAGTTTCCTACACTACCTCAGGCAGAAAAGGCCTTAGACTAGACCAGTCCACTTGCAGTGTAGATGGTGAGCTGAAAGAGGGCAAGAGTATAAGCTTTTGTCCACTGGGCCTGTGCCTGGCCACTAGTAGGAACTCATGAGGAATTCATTAAGTAAGGAAGTGATCAGAGGCAGGAGGCCAGTTAGAAGGCTACTGTGACAGTTCACGTGAGTGAGAAAGTCTTCAATTAGAAGATCGTCACAGGCATTTGGACAGAATGGGAAGATTAAAATCCCTCATACCTTGATAACTGCCTAGTTAATGAGAGAACTATTTTGGTCACAACCAGGGTACATGTGGAAGAGACGAGGAAAAATGTTCAGTGCTCCCGTGGGGACACATATCTGAAGCTCCCAGGGAGGTTGAGGCCACAGGTGGCAACTTGGGATCATCAGATCTAAGGTTAAAATTCTGTGAATTTCCATGAAGAGGACTAGAAAGAAAAGCCAGGAGAGCGAGAGAGGAACCAGGAGAGTGATGGAACCTGAGGGGAAGAACATATCCAGAGGGCATCAGAAGTCATCTATGGCTGCCTAAGGGAAGGAGGATTCCCTTGTGTTATGCTCTCAGCATGCCAAGAGCCACACCAGCCCTGCTGCAGCTTCTGGTTGCTTCAGGGCTCTTGGTCGCCCCTTGGGAAGCTACTGGGTGTTAAAGGAGGAGCAAATAAGTAGAAAATTTGTGCAACTAATTTTTCAAAGTGTCTCATTTGGAAGCCACGCGAGGGGAAATCTGATGTTCCAGTAGTTTCCACGGGTTTCTGCTGACTCATCTGTTACATCTGGGTGTAGTGTTAGCACTTAGAAGATCTTTTACAGTTGGAGCATCCTAAGGCTGATGTGCAGTACCAGCCTTGGTGGGGAAGTGGATCTTCAGATGACACATTAATACATTGGTCATGGTCCCTTAGTTACATTAGATGATGTACTAGCAATTCACCCTTCCTTTTTTTTTTTTTTTAAGAACTTTTTTTTTAAGGTTTTATTTATTTATTCATGAGAGCCAGAGAGAGAGAGAGAGAGAGAGAGAGAGAGAGAGAGAGAGGCAGAGACACAGGCAGAGGGAGAAGTAGGCTCCACACTGGGAGGCCGACGCGGGACTCGATCCTGGGACTCCAGAATCACATCCTGGGCTGAAGGCAGGCACTTAACCCCTGAGCCACCCAGGGATCCCCTCACCCTTCTTTCTAAGGGACGTTCTTTTAAAGAACATTCAACCTTAGCTCCCTTCTCTTGACTTCGTGTTAGTACCTGATGATGGAGAAAAAGAGCAGGGATGGAAAATATCTAGTATCCCATATGGTTAAGACTTGGATTCAAATTCTGATGAAATTACTTTGGTATTTTTATTATGACCCATTTTCTATTATATGACTTACTCTCTATCATTGAGACCCTCAGCAAATTGTTCAACCTTTCTTAGTTTTTTCATCTATAAAACAGGTATAATGATAATAACTAGTATTACATTACTATGTAGAAGGCACATTACCCCAGTTAGCTGATGAGTCCTTGCACCAATCCAGGAACTTTTAGTACCTGTTCTCTAGACAAAATTATTCTTTACAATGATACTAGGACATATTTGCCTTTTTTGCTATCATTCTGCCATGAGTGTATGGTGGGTTTTCTAGAAGATATGTAATGGGTGGTATGGCAACTGATAGAATGCAGAAGCAAACAGAATTTAGCTGTTTTCTTTTAATCCAGACATTTAAGAGTTTTTGCAAAAAATGTGAAACTATAATAAAACTGAATAATAAATAAAACTAAAATATTAAATAAATATTAAATAAAACATATTTTTGGATTGAAAAATATAGTCATTTGGATAATAGAAAATTTTCATTAATATTTTAAATTAACAAGTAGCTATTTTAAAATATTTCTCAGTTTTAAGTTCTATTATAGAAAATGTTGATAGGTATGATACATATAAACAAAAGTTCTCAGGGTCCCTTAGTTATTTTTAAGGTGTGCAGATGGGTCCTGCGATGAAATGAAATGTTTAGGAGTGTGGGTTGACAATGTTTATAGCAGCAATGCCCACAATAGCCAAACTGTGGAAGGAGCCTCGGTGTCCATTGAAAGATGAATGGATAAAGAAGCTGAGGTCTACGTATACAATGGAAATTACTCAGCCATTAGGAATGACAAATACCCACCAATGGCTTCAACGTGAATGGAACTGGAGGGTATTGTGCTGAATGAAGTAAGTCAGTCAGAGAAGGACAATCATTATATGGCTTCATACGGGGAATATAAAAAATAGTGAAAGGGATTATAGGGGAAAGGAGAGAAAATGAGTGGGAAAAATTAGAGAGGGTGACAAAACATGAAAGACTCCTAACTCTTGGAAACGATCAAGGGGTAGTGGAAGGGGAGGTGGGCAGGGTGATGGGGTAACTGGGTAATGGGCACTGAGGAGGGCACTTGACGGGATGAGCACTGGGTGTTATATGTTGGCAAATCGATTTCCAATAAAAAAATATACATATTAAAAAAAGGAATGTGGGTTGATACCATAGTTTATTTTTATATGTTTTAAAGTTTTTATTTAGTTATTTGAGAGAGAGAACACAAGGGCATGAGTAGGGAAGAAGGGCAGAGAGAGAAGCAGACTCCCAGCTGAGCAGGGAGCCCTAATTGGGGCTCAATATCCCAGGATCCTGAGATCATGACAGGAGCCACCCAGGTGCCCCTACCATGGAGTATAAAAGGATGTGTTTAAGAACGTGCTCTGACATCATCTGGGATATGGCAGCTCTCCAGCCAAAGTCATGGTGGAACCAGAAGCAGCAGCTCTGTGACAGTCACTGTGGTAGGGATTGCTGTTCTGCAGCCATGCTTGTGTCCTGTTACAGCCTGAGTGGAACTTGACTGAAGAGCAGCAAGAACCAGCCGTCACTGAAAGCACAACATTCAACATACAATACTCGGGGCTGCCTAGGTATATTAGGGTTCTCCAGAGAAACAGAACCAAGAGAATATATAGAGATTTCTTTATAGAGAGATTTATTATGGGAATTGGCTCTCATAATCACAGAGGCTGAACAGTCCCACAATCTGCATCTGTAAGCTGGAGAACCAGGGGAGCCAATGGTATAATTCCCTGTTCAAGGCCCAAGGCTTGAGAACAAGAAGTGGGGGTGGGGGGGCACTGGTGTAAGTCCCAGAGTCCCAAGGCCGAGAACAGGAGCTCCAGTGTCCAAGGGCAGAAGATGAACATCCCAGCTCAAGAAGTTTGTCCTTCCTCTGCCTGTTTGTTCCTTTCAAACCCTCAATGGATTGAATGATGCCCACTTGCATTGGGAGGAGTTATCTTTACTTGGCCTACCAGTCCAAATGTTAATCTCTTCTGGAAACAACCTTCATAGGCACACCCAGAAATAATATTCTACCAATTATCTAGGTAGCCTTCAGCCTAGCCAAATTGACATGTAAAATTAACCGTCACATCAGGTCCTTATCTTCACTTGTGATTTGGGGTAGTGGGAGCAGAAGAATGACAGAGAAATTATAACCCTGATAATTATGAATTTTGGCAAAGTTTAAGTAGGTCTTGGATTAAAAGGAGGAACAACATGTTTTCATGGTACACACAATGAGTATGCTTATATTTCCCTTAATAACAGATGTACCTTGATGTCAAAGAGTGAAGATGTGGGTGGCAGGTGGGGAAACAGAGCTCTAAAATTTTGACAGATGTTGGTAAATTGAACACCAATAAAAATTAATTAAAAAAAATAAAAAATAAAATTTTGACAGTAGGGAAGTATCATGATGTGTTATACCAAATAGGATGGTCCAGAATATTATCCTCTTCAGAAAAATGTACCAGGTGATAATGAAATCTGCAGAGTTCAGGCTCCACTGGCCATGATGAGCACCTTCAAGATCCAGATGGCTTTGAATCCAACCTACAGATGGGGGGGACCAGTGCTGAGGCCTACTTCTACTTTAGGAAAGACTAAAGTATGTTAGACTAAACATGCTGTCTGCAAAGTGAATTATGATTTAAGTCCTAGAGGGAAGCTCAGTACCCACAGCATCATTGTGGCAAACCCTGTTTTAAAGCAAATGATCCTTTTTGACAAATGCCTATTTCAAGTTTCACACCCAGTCACATCACTTGCTGAGACCAAGGAGAAAAAGGCCTCATTCTTTAAGGCATGACAGGGCACGTAATTAGATTTGGTTTGTAAAACACCGCTCCAAGATAGAGGTGGAGATAGCACCTTGTGTTGATTTATTCAGCTTCCAGTAACCTCTTGGTAATGACCACAATAAAGACAAATCCAACAGTCTGGATTTAAAGCAAGGTGGTTTCCTTTAAGAATCAAATGAATTGAGTGGGAGATCTGAGCATTTATTTTTCTTATAACTCGGCCCCAGGGAAGTTAGGGAAGCACAGTAAGGAGCCAGCCCAGAGATCCAAATGGGGGAGGTCAGTCTTCCTGCAGACAGCTTCTCCTCTGGAGGCCTCAGATGTCCAGGTGAATCACCTGCCCTTGCTTTCAGCTCTCTAGTTTCTGCTTAGCCTGGAAGTCAGGTGGGCAGCAGAGGCTGTAATGGACTGTGGTTCTCAAGTCAGGGCCACAAGCTTGGCTCCTATGTGCTGAGCCCAGTTGTTTGGGGTAGACAGGATTCTGGCATGTGGGAGGTGCTATTGACCGCATGTAATAAGGTGTTATAGGGACAATTCAAGAGGTTAAGCTAGTGAGAATGGGTTGATAAAATGGGAGAGGGATCATGTCTATTGCTATGAATTAAGGCAGAATTTTGGTCCTAATGAATGCAAGATTGAGACAAACTCTTCCAACTCTGGCTGTTGCTCCCTCTGTACCAGACAGAGGCTCCTGAAAGACAGTAGCTAGGTCTCTGTTACACTTGTATCTCCCAGGCTTGGAGCGTAATAAGTTTTCTGTGAGCATTTGTTTGCTAAATTCAAGTAGGATCTAATTCATCTATCATTTGGAAATAATTTTGAACTTACAGAATAGATGCAAGAAAAAGTGCAGAGAGCACCTGTATATTCTGGACTCAGATTCACCTCTTGTTTGTTGGCATTTGCTTCATCATTTGCTCTCTGCCTCTTTCTGCCCCTACCCTCTACTCTCTATTCATAATGTTATTTTTTGCCTGAATCATCTGAGAGTAGGTTGCCTATATCACTGCCATGTACCCTTAAATACTTCAATATTTATTTGCTAAGAATAAAAATCTTCTCTTCAAAACTGTATGGTTAACCTCAGTTGATTTCACACGTATTCTGTCCTTGTATCTACTCTACCATTAGTATTCCAGTTTTCTTAATTATTCCAATATTGGCCTTTATAGTTTATGCCCCCTCTGGTATAGGATCCTAAGATCAAGTATATCATTTATTGTCATGTCCCTTTAGTCTTCTTTACCTAGAATGTTTCCACAGTCTGTTTTGTTCTTTATAACATTAATATTTTTGCAAAATACACTCATCAATTCTTCTGGATTGCTGTGGACATATATTCTAGATATGTGTCTGCATTTGCCTCCTGTGGTGCCTCAGACATTGCATTTCTCAAAGGGCTTCCCTGGTATCTGATGTATTGTCTTGGGGTCTTGAGTAACCTTAGAACAAGGGACCAATTTTAATGCAAAGGAAGTGACCCAGGATCCACTGGTCCTGCTATACTACTGAATTGGCCGGAGATTGCCAGCCCACATTTTGGTATGGTCCTTTCAAGTGGCAGCTAAGGTGCTAGCTTGGAGATGGCACCCTGAGAGTTGAAGGTGCTCTCCTTCAAGATGCAATATGTACTTTGAATCAATGACTGTTATGTGTTGCTGTGACTTCAAAAAATAGAATCAAGAGTAGATGTAGAATCAGCCCCTCTGTTGTTGTTGATCTTAGTGATCCACTGGGGAATTCCCTTTCTATCCCTACAACTTCAGGTTCTTTTGGGAGTGAGGGCCTCTTCTTCTAGGGTGTACCTGGAAAAGATACTACTAAATCTGAAGGTATGGCCATCTCCTGGTTATTCTGGGCTTCTCCTGTCAGAAGTCCAGCAGGCAAAGGAGTTACTGTACTAGTGCTAATTGACCCTGATTGTCTCAAGGAGATAGGGTTGCTCCTACATAATGGGATAGGAAAAGATATGTCTAGAACCCAGGGAATTCACCAGGCATTTCTTGGTGCTTCCATGATCGGTGATTACTATAAATAGACAATAGTGACAACCATAGCCTGACAAGGGCATGGTGCCCAGGGGCTCAGATCCCTTTAGGGATGAAGGCCTGGGTTGCCCCCAACCCCAACCCCTGCAAGTAAACGGGGCAGCAGAAATGTTGCCCAAGGATGAGAGGAATCTAGAACAGGTGGTGGAGCAGGGAGAAGATGAAAATCAATTAGTTTTGAGACCAACTGTGATGAGGTTACATCTTGTCTCACTAACATTCACACTCTTTCTTATTTTTAATTGTGAGTGTCCCCCCATCTTAACGATACAGCAGACTGAGTACATGGTTTGAGTGGATCTGATGAGTGATGTAAATGCCAGACTGAAGCAGACACTCCTTGTGAAGTACCTGTATCCCTTGGCATTCCTCTCTATACAATAAAGGCTGCTTACAGAATCTGCCTGAACACTTCTTCCTGGTCCTAGAGATGCACTCAGCCTTCTTTCAGGGAAAGCCAGAAATGCTTTCTGCAGAGTTAACAGGCTGGGGAACATCTATGAACCAATGACAGATGGGGAGTTAGAAAACGCTGACTCTCTTGCCCTTCACTGTCTCCCAGAGTACTCTCTGGGACTGAGCTCTGGTTGCTTTTACAACTGTTTTAATAATGGGTCCTTTATTGGCTTCCTCCCCTCCTCTGTCTCACCTCTCTATTCCTTTATCAGTGTTTCATGGGTCTACTTCCTAGATATCCCTGACTCAGGGTCTGCCTCTTGGGACACCCAAATTGGGACACCTAAGGAAGTTGCTCTAGGCTCCAAGGTCCTCATTCATGACCATTCAGGTACGTCCTCCAAGTTTATGGGCCTTTGCTTCACAGTGTCCAAGAGAGCTATGGAAGAAAAAAAATAAAACTTTTTGGGGGAGAATATTTGTAAAGAAAAGTACACATAGGAAAGTATGTAGCTCATGGATTTCCCTGAAGTCAACACCTAGACGAAGGTCCAGAGTATTACCGGACTCCCAGAAGTGTTTATGGATGTTCAACTTTACTAGACACTGAAATGGTTTTCCAAACTAATTGTATGAATTTACATCGTCTTGAGCAGTATGTAAGGGTTCCCCTTGCTCATAAATTTTGTCAATACTTGATATTGCCTGTCCTTTTTTAGCCATTCTGGTGGGTATGTAGTGACTCACAATGTAGCTTTCACTTACATTTCCCTGAAGACTAGTGAATGTGAACACTTTCAGTACCTTTCCAGCCATTTGGATTTTCTCTTCTTTGAAGCATTGGGATCCAGTCTTTGCCAGTTTTTCTATCAGGTTATCTGTCTTTTTCTTATTGATTAGTAAAAATCCCTTATATATTCTGGATATGAATCATTTGACAGATATATGTATGGAAAATAACTTTTCTTTGTGAATTATCTTTTTACTCTCTTAATGGTGACTCTTGATGAGTAGAATTTCTTAACTTTAATACAGTCCAATTTATTGATTTTCCTTTTAAGTTCAGTATCTTTTGTGTCTCATTTAAGAAATCTTTGCCTGAGAATGCTTACATGGGACTGTATATATAAGGCTCCATCTGGACTTTCTGTTCCATTGGTTAGTTTTTCTATTCTTGTGTCTCTTTATTCTTATGTTAATTACTGTAGTGTGTAATAGGTTTTAATGTCCAAGGGGGGAAGTTGTGCAGCTTTTTCCACCTTCTTCAAGATTGCTTTTATACTTTCTGGCCTTTTGTATTTACATGATGGTTTTAGGATCCACTTGTCTATTTCTGAAAAAAAAAAAAAAAGAAAAGGAAAATTCTGGGATTTCGTTTGGAATTCCATTAAATCTATAGATTCATTAGGGAAAAAATTGATTTTTATAATATCATGTCCTACAGTTCATGAACATAGCAAGCCCCTTGATTCATTCAATTTTTCTTTATATTCTGTCAGTATTGTATTTTTAGTTATCAGTGTAGAGTTCTGGCATACCATAGGGGCCTTAGAAGGTCTGAGTTGCTTCAAAGGCAGCAAAAGGATAAGTTGAGACACAAGACACACTCTACTGAGTGAAAGTTGAAATGTTTTTCAGTTCACTCAGCATCCACCCAACTACATAGCCATTACTATGGTAAAGTTTTGGAGTGAGCTGCAGTCCTCCCTTCCAAAGGAAGAAAGGACTGATGTGGGTTACATTATGGAAGTTTTTTGGTTAACTCAGCAACCACCAAACTACATATCCATTACTACAGCAAGATTTTAGAGTGAGCTGCAATCCTCTCTTCCAAAGGAAGAAGGACTGATGTGGGTTACATTATGTGCCCCAGAAAGATATTTTGAGGTCCAAACCTCCTTTACCTGGATGCAGGAGAGTCTGAGAAGTGCAGTTTTTGACATTTGAGTCTGCAGTGCAGGAAGGCCCACAATAGAAGCAGGAATGAATGTTGAGTGAGCCAGCTTGAGGCATCTATTAAAGGTAAGAGGACATTTCTCCACTGCTATGGCTGGTGTCAGGAAGAGAAAACCTTCTAGGTCAATTTAGAGAGACTTCTTCGTCTCAGAATTTGTGTGTAGTTTCTTCTTTTGCTGTATTATTAAATATCACCTATCTCTTACTCCTTGCCCTCTGCTAGTCTTGGGTTTTGACTCCTTAACCCTTTCCTGCCATTTGTGAAGATGACATTAGCATTCTGGTTTCAAAAGCTCTAATAGATTCTAGTAGCTATTTTCCAATCCATAGGAGAAACTACCAGACCATTGCTTTGTCTGTCTTCTCAACATATTAGAGGCAGAAGGTAACTCTTGGAACATCCAGGGCCTGCTTCCCTTTGCTCTCACTTTTGTTCTCCCAGTTCTATTCTTGGGACTGGCTGCAATTCTAACAATAGCACCACATGGCATTCTGCCTCCAGATCTACCTCTGATCAGCAATGCGTTTTTCTCTCCTCTGGTGCAGCTGACTGTTGGGCGCTTATGAAGTAGGATCAACAACACATGCTGCTAGTTGGCACTGGTACACACTCACACATATGTAATGTGTGTGGTCTGGCCACTGTCTCCCACTATAGTGACTGGGGCATGCACCTTTCACATCACCCTAGCACAGCCACAGCAACCAATGGTGTTAGGGATGGTCTCTGGCAATGGCATTTATGTGGTCTGGCGAGGGAGGAGTATGAGCTTGTGATTGTGCCCAAACCCAGCTGCCGTCTTTCACCTCTTTAAGGGGGACAATGGCAGATGAGCTGCCCCTGCATTTGTGTACGGTATAGAGGTGGGTTTTCATGGGCTTTTTTGACTTTTGGCCCCCTGCCCTTGTAAGAACAAACTGCACAGAAAGCTTTACTCTTACCTTTTCTAAGCTCTCTGCTAGATATAAATTTGCTGTTGCAGCTGCTCAGATCGTATTTCATCTTGGGAAAAGGAGGCCCTGGCACTTGCATTTGACAACAGGGTGTAACTGACTAAATCACACTGGCTTTCCTGAAAGTCACACTTGCTTTCCTGATTCCTTCACTTGAATTTGTTTTTACGATGTATATCGATCAGAGTCCTGCAGGAAACAGATGGAATAGTCCAATGGAATAATTGCAGAGGGTTAGTTAAATGGACTTTTTATAAAGTTGGGGGTGGTGATGGTGAAGGGGCAGGAACAAGGGATGGCGAAGTATCCTTTGGGGAGTTGGAGCTATTTGGGCCTCCAAAGGGACAAGGAGAAGGCACCATTCTGAGACCCTGGTTGTTGTAAGAAGGAGACTGCATGACCAGAGATCAGTCCAGAGTTGTGACCTTCAGTTCAGGAATGCAGCCACTCTCTGACCACCTTGGAGGGAGGGATTGGTGAAAAATACCCTTGCCTCATATTCCTCCTTTCCTGTAACCTCTTACCCTTCATTGACCCAACCCAGCCAGAAACCAGAGTGCAAGGGAAGCCATATGCAGCCTACATAGGTTAACCTCCTGGGGTATCAAGGGTATAAAGTGAATGTGGAGAACAGATCACCAGCAGCTGTAGGAGGAATGAATTTACCCTACTATGTTTGGGCCCAAGAGTTGTCTCATTGCTCTATTTTTCTAAATAGAGATAAAACTGGCTCAATATGCCATTATTTCAGCAGATCACAAAGCAAACATCAATCATTAGGAGGCTCCTCTGTATGACACTGGGTCATATAAAAATCCTGGCTCTACATAGCTATGGCAACAAGTGGAAGAGGCTTTTTCCTTGGCTCATAGGGTCCTAGCCATTGTGGACACCTGTAGTTTTTCCAGCATGCTCCCTTCTTTTAGCAAACAACCTATCATGTTTATTTGGGAAATGACTACCCATCAGTTGTATACTGCATGGTGGGTTTGTCAACTAACCAGTCTGCTTTTCCTTGGCCAAAGGGGAGGCATGGAACCATTACGCCAAGTACACTCAATTTTCTGGGAGTTTAAATTAGAGCCAAGTACTCAACATCTGAACAGAAAATGGGTGGAATGAAAACATCCCAGTAGTAGTCCCATGGAGAATGGACATTGCTGGTTATCTAGATATCTTGAATTGCCTTGATTTCTATCCTTTTAGAGACCTAGTTTTTCAGTTTTCCCTTTAATTGTGTGAGCTACCCTTTATTCTTTTTAAATCACCGGTGTTACTTTTGTTGCTTACAATCAAAGCACACTGATAGCTACACCATTGTTGCCATGCTACATCTCCTACATGGTGCCTTTGCTGCCCTTATCTCCAGCCAGCTGCACTGGGAGAGCTGCAGGGAGCTCCTCACAGAGGTCTTTCCCCAATTGCAGGCTTAGTCATGGAGGACCTTACTGCAGCTGGTAACACTGTGGCTTTAGTGTCCAGCCTCCCTGCCATCCTGCCTCCAGGGAGCTTCCTGGGAACAGAGGGCATGTTTCCACACTTATGCAGAGTGCTATCCTTTTGTGCTTCCTCTTTCCCTCCTTCCTTTCCTGGGAAATTGAGATTGGGCTGGGCCAGCTCCTTCTCTTCCAGTCCTCAGAGCTCTCTTCTCTTTGCCTACATTTAAAAAAACTAAGTCTGTTAACTCCTTGTAAGCAGGATGAGTCTTGATTCCTAGGGTTCAAACACCTTGGACTGTCTTCTTTAATGGGGGAGTTGTGGTGGAAAAATTCACCATTCTATTGTGGGAAAACTTCAGTACAAAACTAAAACAGTACAAAAATAGTTAATTTCTCTGTTTATCCTGTAATATTTCTTTCAATATCTTTTGACAGAATATATCTAAACCTATAGTATGTGTCTATGGGATCTCTTCTCTCTCTCTTTCTTTCTCCTTCCCTCCTTGCCTCTCCATATTTAATTATCATGAATATAACTTACTACTAAACTATAAGGGGTTTCTCTGTACGCAAATGAACTATATTCGTAATTGAATACATGCTATTGTATATAAACAGTATTTCTCTTGAAATTGCTAGAAAAATGAATGAAATAATATCTACAATAAATGAATTCCTACCAGCTCACTAGCACTGAACTTTAATGATTTTAGTCAACATGAAAAGATGGAAACTCGCTGTTTTTCTCTGACTCCCCTCATAGTGCCTGTTTGTCATCATTCATTTATCTGGCTACAGAGCTCATTATAGTTGCTTCCGAACCCTTTATGTAAGCATCTCTTTCTGGCTAGGTGATCTCTCTTTGGTAAACTTATTGTTCTTCCATTGTTTTTCATGCCTATGTCATATCTCCCCACTTATAAGAACATTTCCAAGCTTAATGGGAATTTTGTCTTTACGTAATACGAATATAGAATATAAATTCAAATACATGTTCACCCTTTCTTCCATTTGTGTATTTGTTTGTCTATTATCTATCAATCTGTTTGTTACCTCTGTGTTTACATAAACAGAGAATATGTTCATGTATTAAAACTTAATTTTGAACAAGAACCCATTTATATATAAGAAGAAAAAGCAAATGGAAGACAAAACTTTTCCTTGCATTGAATGTGCCACTTTGCATTTATTAGAGTTTAGACAAACAGGAATAATTTTCCCTAATTTGTTTTTTGAAGAAAAGGAAATGAAACCACTATCTATAATAACTTAATGGTAACAAATTAAGACTCTATATTGACACAAGAATAATGAGAGTATAAAAGGGTGCAAGGCCAAAGATAAGCAAAGTTGATCTAAAAAAAGCTTATTGTCCAAATAAATGAGATCATATAATGTTTGTCCTTCTCCTATTGGCTTATTTCACTCAGCATAATACCCTCCAGTTCCATCCACGTTGAAGCAAATGGTGGGTATTTGTCGTTTCTAATGGCTGAGTAATATTCCATTGTATACATAAACCACATCTTCTTTATCCATTCATCTTTCGATGGACACTGAGGCTCCTTCCACAGTTTGGCTTTTGTGGACATTAAGGGAAGGGAGAAGAAACGGGTAGGAAATATCAGAAAGGGAGACAGAACATAAAGACTCCTAACTCTGGGAAACGAACTAGGGGTGGTGGAAGGGGAGGAGGGTGGGAGGTGGGGGTGAATGGGTGATGGGCACTGAGGAGGGCACTTGACGGGATGAGCACTGGGTGTTATTCTGTATGTTGGCAAATTGAACACCAATAAAAATAAATTTATTATTTAAAAAAATAAAATAAAATAAAAAAGCTTATTGTCATAAGGAATTAGTAGTAATTCTGGTAGTCTGGAAAATCAAGAAATTTCCTGAATTGCTGAAAATTTGAGTTTGTATTGGGAGAAGACAAAGAATAGTGTATTGTGATTTATGGTTTTGAATAATAAAATGTCAACTTTCAATGTAAAAGAGAGAGAAAATTAGTCATGTTTATGTTTTATGTGCCAGGAAGCAAAGAGCAATTTCAGTTTCTTTGTGGTTTATGTCCCGCAAGTATATTTCAAAGGATGCTTATAAATTTATGCATGTCTGCAGAAGTTCATGAGGCCCCCAGGAAAAGAAGTCTAGGTACAGAAGTTCTTCTTTACTACACTCAGGTGTCACAGAGATTGAAATTCTATTAGAAATGATTCTTTTGAGTTATGTGTTGTCCATTTTTTCATGTGTTTATTAATTTTGCGAACCATTATTGAGCCTGAACATTTTCAGGGAACTGTAGGAGAACCTAAAGATGGAGAAGACTTGGTTCTGCCAGAATATATACAGCTTGGTGTGCCCCATAGGCATGTTAATAAAAAATTATGCAGGGGAAAACAGGACGTGTGCTCCAAGAGGATGGAAACACGGTGGTGAAGGAGGGAGCTCAGGGAAGGAGTGAGGTGTTCCTAGGGAAAGTACATCTTCAGGGGTCCTGATGCTGATCAGTGTGACTGCCTGATGCTGAGCACCTGCAGAGGAACTTGCCAAAGAATGGAATCTAAGGGTTAGAGAGTCACCAAAGCACTGGGGACACGGTGCTCTTCAGCAGACTTTGCTTAGGATTGGTTTTACAAAAATCACAAATGGGATATAAACTTATTGTGAACACATTCCCTGACGTTTGAAAGCTGGCCTTCTCAGATGGATTTTTACGGAACATCCCTGTTTTGTGAGCCCTCTGAGTGCAGAAGTAGATGTGTCAGTAGGCAATCTGACTTACTGAGTTGGCATCTTGCTTCACTGCTTCCCTTTTGCTCCAGGGACCCCGTTCCTTCCTTTCAGCACCTTTGTGAATTCAGGATGAGGATTTCTTCTTGCTGTCCCTGCCTCTTAAATTTGTCTCTCTTCTAAAATGTCAGTGCACTGACCCCCTAAGAACCGGGGAAAGTTAGCGGCATTACAGATAGCTTTTCTTTCAGGTCGTTGGTTCCAACCCCATTGAAGATACTCCAGCTACTTTCATTGCTGCCCACTGTATGTGCCCTGGAATATCCCTGTCACTATAGGAATCCATACCAACAAAAAGGAAAAATCAGTTATATTACAATTCTTATAAGTGCATTGCCCAAAATCTACTAGGCCATCAGTAGTTCTGGGCCTTCAGGCCACTGTTTCTTTTTATATTTGGGTTAAGGAGTTGCATTTGGATTCTGGGAATAAGAAGGTATCTGAAGCACAGCACTAACTACCGCAGCAGGGAAAATGATGCTATTTAAATTTCCACAGTACTGCCAGGATTGATGACTCAGCAATACTGGCTCCTGCCTCCCATTGAAAGCTATGACAAGGGACTTACCCTGGGCAGTGAGCCAGTAAACCACCTGACTGGCACATGCCCTTGCCCAGAGCTCTTCGCTTCTCTCGCCTTGCAGAGGGGCCATGGTGTTCCCAGGAAGCAGCAGGGGCACAACCCAGTATGTAAATGAAGTCTTTGGAACAGCCTTTGGAGTCTTGGCGGTGCTATCCCTTTGCAGGTTCTAAAAGAAAGACTAATCTTTTTTAGAAAGTGTGTGAACCTGGGAATGACTGTATAGGGCCCTAATGAGCAGATCGTTGGGACATAATGAGACTTATGTGGTCATTTTGATGGAAAATAAGAGAGGTGGATAGATATTATAAAAAATTCATCTTTATCTTAATCAAATCCATTCACACACTTAGCACCTATCCCCAACAGCAGCTACTAACTAAATGGACAAACCTCTACTAATTAAAGTAGAATTCTCAACATTTATGTATTTTCTCTCATTCTATGTGAACAAATGGTGTATAAGACCATTAATATTTAAACTAACTGCATGATTAAGACCATTTCACAATAATTGGCTAGAGGAGTCTGATATTTACCATCTAGATATTGACCTTTTGGGCATTTGATGTTAATTATTTTATGTTGAATATTCTCTGCAGTTTTTAGAGTCTAATTAGGTTGCATTTATGTTTTATCTGGGAAGCCTAACAGGGAGAGGGAGAGTTTGTTTATTGGATATTGTTTAATTATTCTTTGAAAGCTCTTCTTCTAGCAAAAATAGGCCTTGAAGATATCCCCATTGCCTTCCAGTTCTCTCCTTAACTGTCTTTTGTTCTTGCCTGAGGGCAGGTGCGAGGCCTGAGGCTCCTCTGGTTAGCAGCCAAGCGAGGAATGAGGTGCTGGCTGCCAGCAGCTGGTTTGACTATTTCTCAAGTAAAAAACACAGTACCTAAATTCCATATTAACACTGGGCCTGGCCATATGCAACCCTGGGAAAAATCATTACTAATACAGAAATTAGGTGATGAAAAACAAGTGAGAAACATGGAAGTAAAGCACTTAATGGCAACTATTTCCTAAGACTGTGTGATGCTTTAGGAGAGAAGGAGGAGAGCTACATTGTATTTTTTTCTCTTGGATTATTTATATTTTTAGGTTAATTTCCCTCTGATTTCTATATTACTTGAATAATTTGTGGTTTTCTAAGAACTTATTTATTATTTATTTGAGAGAGAGAGAGAGAGTGGGAGTGGAGGGGCATAGGGAGAAGCGAGTTCTAAGCATACTCCATGGTAAGCATGGAGCCCAATGCAGAGCTTGATCCCTGGACTGTAAGATCATGACCTGAGCCAAAACCAAGAGTCAGACTCTTAACCTACTGTACCACCCAGGTGCCCCCATTGTATAATTTTGTTTTTAAAAATATTCTGAAAAAAAATATTCTGGAATAGAAAATTCCCCTATAATGCATACAGTGAATTTATTAACTAGTTTCCCCCTTGATATTTTCAGTATTCTTAAGTAAATTTCTTCTTGAGAACCTTCATAGAAGTATCATATTTAGTATGTTCTTCTGAAAAGCTAATGTTGCTATCTTTTTACACTAGTAAATATTTAAAATGTAAATATTAAAGAGCAAGTTAGCAGTGGTTTGCTTGTGATCATAGAAGCTAGATCTTTGGAAGTAACTCCCAAGGTTCACTCCCAAACCCCTTTGCTCTCTCTTTTACATTAAAACACATCGCTAGGGAATGTTTGGTTTCACTTTTCCTGTGAGGGAATGCTGGAAGTCAACCCTGAAAGATACAGACACAGAAAACACAGTTTAGGGATTTGTCTATTTAACTTCATAGTAATGCTGAGTTTATGAATTCAAAATTTTCTTTGCTTCCAGCTCTTTGCTTGAGTTTTCTGTCTTGACATTAACTCAGGGTGAGGAGTAAAGAGTGCTAACTTCATGCTGTGGATTGTTTCTCTTCAGCTTGTTGACCTGATAGGCTCAACCCTGTTAGTTCCCATGGGAAAGGCTTGATCATTTGTGGTCAAGTTGCAGGAATTTGTCATTCTGGCTGCTGCCTTGTTTGCAGTTGGGCACTTAGGAGCAGAGCTCTGTGACCTTTGTGGCTATTATAAGGCTGGCTGATACCTGTTCCCTAGGGTGATATTTGGTTTGATACTACTAGATATACTGTATAGTTTGTTGTTTATAGAAGTATGCATTGCTTTAAGTAAATATACTGCACAAAACTCAAGATTTATAAAGAGAATCTGATGATCATATATTTTACAAAGGGATCATCAGTTTTGAAGAAATATTTAGCATTCTATTTTTTTTAAGTGTGATCCATATCTGCTCATTATTGACCATTCCATTATTCAGAACCAGTGTTGCTGTCTTATTTGTTTGGATTTTTATAAATATAGGCTACCTTATAAATATAAGCAATATGGAATATCAAGATAATCATCTAGATAATTCAAGCCAAAAATTACTTTGATCTCTTCGCAGAATCCAGGAGGAAAAGAATACCAGAATCGATATCACCACTTACAGTAAAATATCTCATTTGAAGTTTTACATATAGTTTTGGAACTTTTTTCAGCATCTGTTATGAAAATAAATCACAGTAATAATCAATATATTTGACCAAGTTTTAGCCATGTTCACAATTCTAATTTTTAGGGGGATCTCTGGGTGGCTCAGCAGTTCAGCGCCTGCCTTTGGCCCAGGGCATGATCCTGGAGTCCCGGGATTGAGTACTGCGTTGGGCTCCCGGCGGCATGGAGCCTGCCTCTCCCTCTGCCTGTGTCTCTGCCTCTCTCTCTGTCTCTCTGTCTCTCTCTATGTCTATCATGAATAAATAAAATCTTAAACAAAAAATAATTCTAATTTTTAAAATAAATTTCAGAATGCCTGGTAGTTCAGTTAATTGCGCATCCAACTCTTGGTTTTGGCTCAGCTCATGATCTTATAGGTCTTGGGATTGAGCCCTGCGTCAGGTTTGTTCCCACTCCTGCTCCTTCGTGTTCCGTGCTCAGTGGGGAGTCTGCTAAAAGATTCTTTCTCTCTGCCCCTCTCCCCACTCACCTGAGCATGAGCACCCATGCACGTACTCTTTCTCCCTCAAATGAATAAATCTTTAAAGAAAGTAAAATAAACTTTAAAATTTTAGAACAATTTTAGATTTACAGAAAAATTGAGAAGATAGTACAGAGAATTCTCTTTTAGTTCATACACAGCTTCCCCTATTATTAATACCTTACATTAGTACAGTAGAGTTGCCAAAATCAATATTGATACATATTTTTTAAAGATTTTATTTATTTATTCATGAGAAACAGAGAGAGAGAGGGGGGGGGGGGCAGAGACACAGGCAGAGGGAGAAGCAGGCTCCATGCAGGGAGCCTGATGTGGGACTCAATCCTGGGACTCCAGGATCATGCCCTGGGCCAAAGGCAGGTGCTAAACCACTGAGCCACCCAGGGATTCCCCCTTGATACATAGTCTTAACTAAGGTCCATACTTCTTGAGAGTCCCTTCATTTTTACATAATGTCCCTTTTCTGTTTTAGGCTCCCATCCAGGGTACCACATTACATTTGGTTATCATGTCTCCTTAGGCTCCTCTTGACTGTGACAGTATTTTTTTAAGACTTTCCTTGTTTTCAAAGGCTTTAACAATTTTAAGGAGCACTGGTCAAGTATTTTATAAAATATCCCTCATTTGGGATTTTCTAGTGCTTTTGTCATGAGTGCACTTGAGTTATATAGGTTTTTGAGAGGAAGACCAGAGAAATAAAGTGCCATTTGAATTGGCTTTGATCACTTGGCTGATGTAGTGTTTGTTAGATAGTTTTATTTATGTATGTAAGTATGTATGCATGTATGTATGTACATATAATTAACACACAAGTGTTATAGTGATTTCAGGTGTCTGATATAATGATTTGACAATTCTATACATTACTCAGTGCTCATCTAGGTAAGTGTACTCTTAATCCTCTTCACCTATTTCATCCATTTCCCTAACCCACCTCCCTTCCAGAAATCAACAGTTTGTCTTCTGTACCTAAGAGTCTGTTTTTTGGGTTGTCTTTTTTCTTGTTTGTTTGTTTTGTTTCTGAAATTCTACATATGAGTGAAATCATAGGATATTTGTGTTTCTCTGACTGACTTATTTCACTTAGCATTATACCTTCTAAGTCCATCCATGTTGTTGTAAATGGCAAGATTTCATTCTATTTTTGTGGCTAAGTTATATTCCAGAGTGTGTGTGTGTGTGTGTGTGTGTGTGTGTGTGTGTCAATGGACACTTGTATTGCTTCCATATTTTGGCTATTGTAAACAATGCTATAATAAACATAAGGGTGTACTTATCTTTTTATGTTTCTATTTTCATTTTCTTATAGTGGAATTACTGGATCATATGATTTTTATTTATCTTTAATTTCTTGAGGAAACTTCATACTGTTTTCCACAGTGGCTTCACTAGTTTGTATTCTCAGCAACGTTGCAGAAGGGTTCCTTTTGCTCTACATTCTTGCCAACACTTACTTCCTGTGTTTTTTATCTTAGCCATTCTGACAGGTGTAAGGTGATTGTAGTTTTGATTTGCATTTCCCTGATGAGAGATGTTGAGCATTTTTCGTGTCCCTTGTTGCCATCTGTATTTCTTCTCCAGAGAGATGTCTATTCAGGTCTTCTGCCTGTTTTTAATTGGATTATTTGGGTGTTTTGGTGTTGATTTGTATACGTTCTTTATATTTTTTGGATATTAACCCCTTATCAGACACATCATTTGCAAATATCTTTTCCCATTCAGTTGGTTTGCTTTTTTGTTTTGTTGATGGATTCCTGTGCTGGGCATAGAACTCTTTTAAATGGCAATTTTCCATTGCCTATTTGAAGGATGATAAATTTATTTCTGTGCCACCTGCCGGGAACACAGCTTTTACCTGAAACAAATTATGGCCATAATGTTAATTTTGGGTAGTGAGAGACTGAATGGACATGGAATAAACCAGAATCACCTAGAATTGACAAAATATTTGAATTTCTGACCAGGTTCAGATTTCATTTGACTTTTAAATATTTGTAAGTTTAAAAATAGCTCAAAAATATTTCTAAGCATTCTGAATTCTACAATATTTTATTCTATAGTAAACACCAGATTTTTACCACTGAAGGCAAAGGTTAATATAATTTATTCATTAAAACACTTTGGACACTTTGGGGCAACTGGGTGCTCTGTCGGTTAAGCATCTGCTTTTGATGATCCCAAGGTCCTGTGATGGAGCCCTGTGTTGGGCTCCCTCTGCTCCTCCCCCCTCGTGCTCCCTCTCTCTTTCTCTTAAATAAATAAATAAATAAATAAATAAATAAATAAATCTTTAAAAAACCTTTGAACACTTTTTCTGTGCTAATATCACAGATACGTATGTTGGAATTGGCATCTACATTCTACTTCTTACTTGTGGAGCTATTTGTAGGAAATAGTTGGGAATAAGGAAACTGCCAGATGTTGGTAAAAGAGTTAGGAGGTTAAAATCAAGGAGGTTAAAAGAAATTATAACTCTTGGGCTATGTCATATGAGGGAAACATTGTCTGTATAAAACTAGTTGTTGATAACTGGAACTCCCATCAACTTACCCAGACAGTCATTAATCAATGTTCTGTACACAAACAAATGAGACCTATTCACAGGAGTCAAGTTGAAATATGTCAGCAAAGCATTTTCACTTTATCTTGGTTATTTTTCATGCTGGCTAAATCATTAGAATTTCCTCTTCTTTGCTCTCTCGTGGATAAACCATTGGCCTGTATCCATGAAAAGGCAGTAAGCCCAGTTGAACAATATATCCAATATTTTTAGGAATATCCCTAGAGATTAATTTCATTCAATCATTCAAGGAGAAATGCTTACTGAAATGCATTAACCCCCTGAAGAATGGCATGCTATATAAAGTTACACCTGTCTAATGAAGTGTTTAATAAAATTCAGCACCAGTTCCTAATCAAAGCTATGAAAATAAAGACAGTGTTCTTCTAAAATATGATAAAAGGGTCCACTTATTATAGGTAAAAATGATACAGAATTTAGATATATTCAGAGTGATTTATCTTCAACTAGATGCAAAACATCAGGTGTGCTTTTATTCAGTACAATTACTTATTGAGCATCTACTTTCTAATGCTGAGGATATAGTAATGAGCAAAGCAGGGAGAAATCCTCACACTCTGAATCTTTTAGTTTAGTGGTGGTGGGGGGTGGAGTGGGAAGGAGATGGGTAGAGAGATGAAAAATAACACATATACAATGTCAGATGGTGAAAAGTGCAGTGGAGAAAAATGAAGCAGGAAAGATTTAGGGAGCACAGGGGAGGAGGATGTATTTTTTAAAGGGGAGTCAGGAGAGGCCTCCTTGATGATCTGAAATTTGAGCAAACATGTGGAGGATGTGAAGGAGTGAGACAAGCAAATGCCCAGGGAAGAGCTTTTCAGGCATCCACAGCAGCAAATGCAAAAACCCTGAGGCAGGAGCATATCTGATATATTTAGGAATAGGAGAGCCTACTATTACTGCAAAAAAATTAATAAGGAAAATAGGTTAGATGAGTGGAGGAGGGAGACCATATAGAACCTTGTAAGAAACTGTTAGGACTTTGGAGAGTTTTGAGCAGAAGTGTTAGAATTTCTGATGTAAATTCTCAGAAATCACTCTGGCTGCTCTTTTGGATTGTGATTGGGAGGCCATTACAATAATCCACGTGAGAGAGGATGGTTGCTGAGAGCAAGGTGGTGAAGTAGACAGAGATGGTGGGAAGTGGTGGAATTCTGGAAGTATCTTGAAAGTAGAGTCAGCAGATTTTGCTGATCAGTCAAGTGTGGATGTGAGTTTCCTTTCATTAAGAGCAGCAGGAAGGATGGAAAGGCTTTCACAGGGACTATTTTGTAGAGGTTTATATTTTCTTGTCCACACAATAATGTACAAAAAAAGAAATGAGCTTTAAAAGGAACCTGATTAGAAAATTATAATTATATACCTACCAGAGATAAAGTAATCAACCAGAAGCTAAGAGAGATAATAGAACAATGGGGAAAAAACCGCTGGCCAAAAGATAGAATAATACAAATCAGTCCTATACTCAAATACCTTTATTTTCTAGCCAAAAATATAATAATAAAAGACTGCTAACTTATGATAGCCACAAAATTGAATTATATGTTAATTAAACTTATGTGAGCATATATAACACCTATCAAAAAAATCTACAAAATTTTAATGGTGAAAAAAGGCCTGAATTCTTAGAGAAATATGTCCTACTCCTGGATAGGGATAATGAATTGAGGTGGCAATTGTTTCTAGTTTAATTTGCAGTTTTAACACGACTCCAATTAAGATGCCAATGATGTCATTGGCATTATATAGAATTCAAAATAATTGATTCTACAGAATACTGGGAAAGGTAGATAATAATATTAAAGCATTAATGAAGGAGTAATAATTATCTCCCAAAACAGACTGTTTAAAAAAAAAAACAACTGAGCCAGTGTAATGCTGGATTAGAAGGAGAAATGTAAACCATTGAAATAAAATAGAGCATGCATAAATAATTTTAAGTACATATAAAAATATAATATATGGCAAATGAGTATAATAGAATTACAGAGAACATTATTTTATACATGCTACTAAAATAACTTTATTTCAATATGGCAAAAACCAAATTTACCTCAAGAAATTAAAGTAGAAAACTAAATCATAGACAAAAAGATAGTTTGTTTATTTAACCAAAGAGGGAAACCATTTTAGATTGTTAGAGAAGTTATGAAGAAAAGATGGGCAAAGACATTTAAATAAAATTAAAATATATTTACAATTAAAATAAATTACAAATAAAATAGTAGCAAAATAAAATATTTTTATTTTAAGTACTTGCAGGAAGTCCAAGTATCACATGTGTGGTGTTATTAAATGTTCTTTAGAGTTACTGATATTTTAAAAACACACTAATACAACATAGAAATGTAATATATGGAATATATAAAGAGCTGATAAAGTCTCTAAAATCAGCACCAAAACTCTAAATTTAGCACCAAATCTCAAATGGATATATATATATATATATATATATATATATATATATATACACATACATATATACATATATATATTTATATTTGTGTACACACACATTAAATTGGCTCCAATCAGGTGCCTGGCTGGCTAAATCAGTAGAGCATGGAATTCTTCATCTCTGAGTTGTGAGTTCTAGTCCTACTTTATGTGCCTATCCCTGGCATTGTTGTCACAATCCAACTTAATTTCAATTCAGTTTTTACTTTGCCGTTACAATTAGAAGATGAAGGAACAGGAGATTAATGCATTCCAGTAATTTAGAATGGTGATAGCAATATCTTCTTGAATGTGGTAATACTTTAGAAGTTGAATTGTTTTATTTATATATTTTGTAAAGAGCAAAATTATTGAAGGAAATTTCCAGTCTTTCATGTATACATAAAATGTATTCATTTTTATTAATGTAATGTTATCCACATATGATTTAGATAATTCTAAGGCATAATATATCCATTAAAGCATCATTTAATTTGTAAAATTATAAACTTTTTTTAAGTACCTAATAAATGTTTAATTAGTGGTTCTGAATCACAAACAAAACAAAACAAAACACACAGAGATTGTTTTAAAAATAAAATCTTAAAAAAAAAATAGCCCAAATCAGGGGACATACAGATAAATCTTAAAGAAAAGGTGCCTCACTCAAAGAGAGGACAGTGTAAATGAGTTCAGTTCTTCAATAGGGCAATGTTTTAGGGAGCATTCGTGTTTTTTTGGTTAATTCTAGGAATCTCATTATGGAGGAAGTTTTTGAACAAAAATAATTTAAAATAAAATAAATGTTAATTATACAAAGATGCACTATAGTAGTGTACCCATGGTAGTGAACAATTACTAGAAACGAAATAAATGGTCAACAATTGGAGAGTGATGAAGGAGAATTTTGAGTAATTTTATGCAAGGCTGTTTACTGTGAACCTGAGATGGGAAATTAGAAAAAATATTATCAGGAAAGGATTATAGGGAAAAAGAGCCAGAACACAAAATTTTTGATCATGATCCAAGAATTGGATAAAATCTACCTATGGTTAAAGGTAGGAGATTCTACTGAGAAGGGTAGTGAAGGAATTTAGAATATAATTTTTGTAAAAAGAATGAGTATAAACATCTGCATATGTTAATAGATTTATTGAAGGTGTTAGGATGTTATAAGAAATATACTCATTTGCCCATTTCTTATGCTTTGAATTCCTTAGGCAGTGTTGCTTGTTTCATTTTGGAACTGGGGTGGTTGAAGGCACCTTCATCTGTGGGCCCTTGGAGTGGAGGAATCCTGGCTATGGGTGGGGCTGGGGAAGGTGACCCAGGCTGCTTTGTTGCATAGACAGCATGTGACTAGGGTTTGGGGACAGAATTGGAATCTCTTGTGGAACTGGAATGCTGGGCAGGGGGCTAAGGCACAAGCTGGTCATATGGATCCAGCTACCTCAGCAAGAATGTGGCAGAGGAAGTCTTCGGGGAACAGGTCCCCTGGGGTTGATATAGGATTCCAGCAGACAACTGGCTCTGGTTTATAGCTGAGAAGACTGGGTCTGTTAGTGAGAGACATCTCTAACCCTTAGTGGGGGGGCCCTCTGGGGAGGCTAGGGGTGGGGCCACCAACCATTGTTCTGCTGCAGAGGAACAGGGGGAGACCCGTGATTGAGCCTGGGTCTGGGCTGTGGTCAGAGGGTCCTGACTGTGGGCTGGGGCTCTGAAATGGCATCAGGGAGAGCAAGCACCCAGGGAAGCCTGGCCTATTGCAGGACTTGTGTGGGGCACACATCACCTCTGTAACCCTGTGCATGCATGGTTGGTGACTGCTCAGAAAGAGGGGCCTGGCGTTGGGGAGGAGCTGGAGTAGGGCAACCAGCACTTGCCAGGGCTTGTTGTTACGTGGCGAAAGGGAGAGAGGGATGGAAACATGAGGAACATCTACGAGATCAAGACCCTTAAAAGACGGTGCATCAGGTCCTCCTTGGCAGACTAAAATATCCGTTTCTGCTTCTCCATGCTTTTTAAACATTTCTTTGCATTTTTACGTATTATTTATTTATTTATTTATTTATTTATTATTTTTTATTTTTATCTTATGAGAATAAGCTCCCTTCTTTCACATGAAGAAATAAACCCTTTCCCTGGATTCTATTCTCTTTCCACTCCTTTGGTGTTTTTTTTTTTTTTTTTTAAAGATTTATTTTTATTTATTTATGATAGTCACAGAGAGAGAGGCAGAGACACAGGCAGAGGGAGAAGCAGGCTCCATGCACCGGGAGCCGGACGTGGGATTCGATCCCGGGTCTCCAGGATCGTGCCCTGGGCCAAAGGCAGGCGCTAAACCGCTGCGCCACCCAGGGATCCCACCTTTGGTGTTTATAGTATCTTTTTGTCTTTTCATCTGTCTGGCTTCTTTTTACATGCCTTAAGATACACCTGAGCTCTTCTGCTTTCACCAGCAACAAGCACCAGCATCTTCTGACTCTACTAGCTCCTCAGTCTGTACTTTTCTCCTTATTTAGGTTAATAAAATATTTCTATAAACATTATTATTTTAATTATTGAAAATATGATGTAAAGACAAGTCAAAAATTTGAAACGGAAAAATCATGCAATCCCACCTTCTAATTTAATTTTTTTTGGTAATTATCATACCATCTGTGTCCCTTAAAAAACAGCTTTATTGACATAAAATGGACATACCATAACCTGCACATATTTAAAGCACATAGTTTGGTAAGTTTTGACATATTTATACTTCCATGAAACCACCACCATGATGAAGAAAATGGGCATACTCATCACCCCCCAAGTCTCTTCATCCCCTATGGTAATCCCTTCTTCCTTCCTCTTTGACTCAATTTAATGATTTTGAGATTCATCCATGTTGTTGCCTGTGTCATTAGATCATTCCTTCTTAAAAAAAAAAACACACAGCATTTTATAGGTATAACTGACATATAATATGATTTACCCATTTAAGTGTACACTTCAATTAGTTTTCATAAGTTTGCAGAATTGTGCAACCATCACCACCATCCAGTTCTAGAATAACTTTATCCCTCAGAAAAACCCTCGTGCTCATTTGCAGCCACTGTGTTATAGGCAATCACTAATGTACTTTCTGACTTGACTGGCTTGCTTTTTTTGGATGTTGCATATAAATGGAATAAAAAAATATGTGGTTTTTGTATCTGGCTTCTTCTACTTAGCATAGTGTTCTTGAGGTTCATCCGTGTGGTATATGTATCAGTACTTTCTTCATTTTTAATTGCTGAATTGGATTTCATCATATGGCTATCCAGTTTGTTCAGACATTCACCCGCTGATGGACATTTCAATTTCCAAATTTTGGCTATTACAAATAAAGCTGCCATTAACATTCATGTACAAGTCTTTGCATGAACATAGGTTTTCATTTCTCCTAAGATGGCTGGATCATAAGATAGATATATGTTTAACTTCATAAGAAACTGCCAAACTGTTTTCCAGAGTAGGGTATATTTTACATTCTTACCAGATCATCACATGCTGCTTAATACTTGGTATGGTCAGTTTTTTTAATCGTTGCCATGTAATAGGTGTGTTACGTTGTCTCATTATGATTTTAACTTGCATTTTCCTTTTTTTAAAGTTTTGTTTATATAAGTAATCTCAATACCCAACATGGGGCTTGAACTCATGACCCTGAGATCAAGAGTCACATGTTCTTACCCCTAAGCCAGCCAGGTGCCTCTAACGTGCATTTTCCTAAAGACTGATGATGTCAAGCACCTTTTCATATTCATATTTGTCATACATATATATTCTGTGAAGTGCTTATTCAAATATTTTATATACTTTTTGTTCCATTGTTATCTTAATATTGAATATTAGGAAGCTTTTTATATGTCCCCGATCCAATACCTGTACCAAACATATGCTTTGCAAATGTTTGTTATCATTCTTTGAGTTGCATTTCTGTCCTTTTAATGGTGTTTTCCAAATAGCAGAAGTCTTAATTATGATGAAGCACAATTTATTGATCTTTTATTAGCTGTGATTTTGGTGCCACATCTAAGACATTTTTGCTCTACCCAAAGTCACAAGGATTTTCTCTTCCATGTTTTTATCTACTGATCTTACAGTTTTAGGTTTTGATTAAGTCTATGATATATTTTAAGTTAAATTTTGTGTATGTTGCAAGGAATGGATTGAAGTTCATTATTTTGCATATGCATATCCTATTATTCCACCATCTTTTAAAAAGATTTTATTTATTTATTCATGAGAGACACAGAGAGAGAGAGAGAGAGAGGCAGAGACACAGGCCAAAGGACAAGCAGGCTCCATGCAGGGTGCCTGATGTTGGACTTGATCCTCGAGTCCCAGGATCTCGCCCTGAGCCAAAGGCAGACGTTCAACCACTGAACCACCCATGCATCCCTATTCCACCATTTCTTAAAAAGGCTATCTCTTCTCCAGTGGATTGCCTTTGTACCTTTGTCAAAGATCTATTGTCTATATATCTATAGATCTCTTTCTGGATTCTTTTTTTAGCTTTGTTGGACTGTTCGCCTTTCATTATGTCAATACTACACTTTTCAATACTGTAAGTTTCTAATAAATCTTTAAGGTAGGCAGAGTTAGTTCTCCAATGCTATTTTTCTTTTCTGAAATGTTTTGGCTATTATGTCCTTTGCATTTCCATATCAATTTAGAATCAGCTTGCCAGTTTCTGCAATAAAAACCAGATGAGATATTGATTGGGATTCTGTTCAATCTCTGAATCATTTTGGTAAAAATGGACATCTCAATAACACTGAGTTTTCTGATCCATGAGCCAAGTCTGTCTCTCCATTTAAGTCTGTACTGACTGTCAGCAATGTTTTGTCCTTTTCAGTGCACAGATCTTTTATATCTTTGTCACATTTGTCCCTAAGCATTTCATATAGTCTATTGCTATTGTTAATTGTACTTTTAATTTAAATCACCTACTATTTGTTGTTGGCATGTAGAGTAATACAGTAGATTTTTTAATGTTGATGTTGTATCCTTCAACTTTACTAACCTTTCTTATTCTAGTAGCTTTTTTGTAGATTCTGACAGATTTTCTACATGAAAAATCATGTTGTCTGTGACTAAAAATAATTTTACTTTTTCTTTTCTGATCTGACTAGACTTTTTTTTCCCCCTTGGTCCTATTGCTCTGTCTCCCATATAATGTTGAAGAGCAGTCCCAAGAGTAGACATCTTTGCCCTATTCCTGATCTTGGGGGGAAAGTATTCAGTCTTCTACATTAAGTATGGTAATAGCTGTAATTTGTTGTGGATGCTCTTTATTAGGTTGAGAAAGTTCTCTTCTATTCTTAATTGTTGAAATTTTTTGGAAATCAGGAATAGATCTTGAATTTTGTTAATTGCTTTTTGTGAGTCTATTGAGCTAATTGTGTGGTTTTTCTTTTTTTCATTTGTTAATATGGTAAATTCCACTGGTTGTTTTTAGGATGTTAAACCAACCTTGTATTCCTAAGTCCTGGTTGGTCATGATGTGTTATCTTTTTATATATTGTTGGATTTTATTTTCTAGAAGTTTGTTTAGAATGTCTGCATTTTTATTCATGGGAATAATGATCTATAGTTTTCTTATACTCTTTGTCTCATATTTATGCTAGCTTCATAAAATGAGTTCTGAAACATTTCCTCCTCTTCAATTTTCTCAAAGAATTTATGGAGACTCAGTATTATTTCTTCCTTAAATATTTACTAGAACTCACAACTGAAACCCTGTGGGCCTGAGTTTTCTTTGTGGGAAGTTTTTCTTCCTTTCCAATCTGTTTGGCTTCTATTTGCTTTGTATATCTGAAAAAGTCTTCCTCTTGCTTTTATCTTTGAAAAATATTTTTGTTGGATTTGGAATCCTAAATTGATGATAATTTTTTCCTTTAAAATTTTTAAAGGATGTTGCTGTATTGTCTTCTTGCTTATGTTAGTTCCAACAAAAAAATCTGTTGTCATCCTTATCTTTGCCCCTCAGTGTGTGTTATATATTTATTTCCCTCCGGTTGTTCTCAGAATATTCTCTTTATCACTGATATTGAGCAATTTGATTATGATGTGCCTTGGTGTAGTCTTCCTTATGCTTAGAATTTTTTCAGTGTGTAATTTGGAGGAAATCTCAGCCTTATGTCTTCAAGCATAGTGTGGCTCTTTCCTCAGGAATTACAAATTTCTTGTACATCAGGTTCCTAAAAGTTGTTCCACTGAGTGGAACGCAGTGTTTTTTTTATACACACTTTTGTTTTTGTTTATAAAAACATTAAAATCTCTGTGTTTTGTCTGGAATAGTTTTTATGTTTTCAAGTTCACTAAGTTTTTCTTATATAGTGTCTAATCTCCATTAATCCCAACAAATGTGGGGGTTTTTTCCTTTTTATTTTTTTTAATTAATTTTTTTTTAATTTGACAGAGAGGGGGAGAGAGAGCAGGAGTGTGGGGAAGGGGGAAGGGTCAGAGTTAGATGGAGAAGCAGACTCCCACTGAATAGGGAGCCTGACATGGGGTTTGATCCCAAAACCCTGAGATCATTACCTGAGTGGAAGGCAAATGCTTAACCAACTGAGCCACATAGGCACCCCTGCTTTTCACTTTTAACATTGTAATTTTTAATCTCTGGAAGTTCAGGTTGGTTCTTTTTTTTATATCTTTCATATCTCTACTTAACTTTTGAACATACTATATAAAATTACAGTATATAAAATTACTGTTTTAATGTTCTTTTCTGCTAATTCTAAAATCTGTTAGCTCTGGATGATTTTGCTTGATTTTTCTTCTATTTAGTGGTCATGTTTTCCTGCTTCTTTCCATATGTGATAATTTTTATTAGATGCCAGACACTATAAATTTTAGCTTGTTGAATGCTGATATTTTTATATATCTCTAAATATTCTTTAACATTGTTTTTGAACACAGTTATTTGGAAACAGTTTGATTCTTTCAGGTCTTGCTTTTCAAATTTGTTAGGCAGACTCAGGGGAGTGATCGATCTAGTGCTAATTATTCCTCACGCCCGAGGCAAGAATCTTTTGAGCATCCTATCTAATGCACCATGAATCTGCGTGGCCTTCTGGCCTGGCTGGTGTGAAAAGGTACTAAACCGGCCTCTGTGTGAGCACCAGTCGCCTATCTTTTTAATTATTTTAGGTGGTTCTTTCCACAACTTCAGATAGTTTCTTCTTGTGCATGTGGTGATTAGTACCCAACTAAATGTTCAAAGGGAAGATCTCTGAGGTTCTCTCTCTGCACCACTGTCCTCTCTGGTGTCCTGCCCTGTTAATTCTACCCCTCCTGGTCTCCCCTCTTGGTTCTGCTCTTCAATTTAAGGAATCTACTTGACTGCACCTGGGTTTCCCTCTCTGTTCTGTGGCCTGGAAACACTCTGAATTCAATAATCTGGGTTATTTTAAGTCTTATCATTGTCCTTTGTTGTCCTGTGTCCAGTGTCTTGAAAATTATTGGTTCATATATTTTGCCCATTTTTTGCTTTTTTCAGTTAGTATAAATGTTGTCCCTGTTATTCCATCTTGGCTGAAAGCAAAAGTTTCTTCATGTTTTCTTAGGTACAAATATTTACATGGTTGTAATTAAAGTATATGTATCATTTTATGGTCAAATAAACCCTGTAGTTCAGACAGTTTCCATATTTTCTAAATAGTTTTCATAATTGCCATTTTAGTAGCTGCAAAGTATTTCACAGTGTGCCAAATTTATTTGAGAGCTGTTTATACATTAAGAATGATTTATGTTCTACCTCTTTCCAAAAAAGAATTTCAGATGGCTCACTGACAAAAAGGCCTACTAAATAAGACTAATACATTATGAATTAGAAGGGAAAACAAGGTTGAGAAAAACCGAGGAAGTAATAATGCCAACTATGATAATGTCTGCTGTGGGTATCCTGGCAGCCAAATGTGACAACTGTGATCAGTTCTGTTATGTTCATTATCAGAATGAGAAGGAGATTTCTAGGGAATAATAGTTATTGAGTGCCTACTGTGCACAACTTAAGGAAAAAGTGTCTTTGATTTTACCTCTACCTTACGGTACTTGCCCTGGAGCACAGAGTAAATGACAGAATAGGCCTTTTGGTTCCCAAGAATAAAATGGCACAACAGGCGTTCTGAGGATAATGCCATCCATCACACACGCTACTTCAGGAGAGACAGACATCTTCCTGGTACTGAATTCTGAGAGAAATTTCTCACATGGGGCAATTCATAGAGGCAACAATGAGTGATACAGTGATCAGTGTCTTCACAACAGCTTCACACTAAATACAGAAATTTTTAATGAATTTTTTTTTTTTTTGGTAATGACTTTTGATAGCTGTGACATTGAACCATTCTTCAGTTGAGAAGTTACACTGAAAGGATTAACGTGTCTTTCTTGGGAGATAACACTAGCCAACGATGGAATTTAGTTCCTTGGAGGAAAGGATTGCTTGCTGTCCCACATGCCTCTTTTTATGATATGGATTGTTCTTGGATGAGGTTCTGAAAAGAACTAGAGGGCTCCTGTCTCATTGCTTTTGATTTTTAATGTGAGAGTCTATTTTTACTAATTAACTCCTTTTTCTCACAAACTGCTCCATAATCCTTTGTACTTTGACTTCTTTTAAAATATTTTTTATTTAAATAGAATTTGATTAACATATACTATATTATTAGTTTCAGGGGTAGAATTTAGTGATTCATCAGTTGTATACAACACACAGTGCTCATCCTATCACGTGCCCTCCTTCATGTCCATCACCCAGTTAGGCCACCCTCTGGGCCAACCTTTCTTCCAACGACCCTCAGCTTGTTCCCTAGAGTTAAGAGCCTCTCATGGCTTGCCTCCCTCTCCACTTTGCCTTCAGTGTCTGTAACTCTACTAAAAGCTCTAGGCACCTTTGTGGGACCACCATTGTCACTGGAATTCTGGGGTCCCTCCTTCTCTGTCAGCCTGTTACCTTTCCTCACAAACTCCTTGTGTTCTCCTTGTGCGCACTCCCAGTCCTTACCCCTTTCTCTTTGTACTTAACATTTTAGCAACTTCATTAGTGCCTAACTTGATATGACTGAGTACCCACTACTCTTTGAGCTTGATGCTCAGAGCTACAGGAGTGAACAGAGACAAATGATACCTAATTCTGATGGGTTGTTCGCTTTCTAGTAGGAGATAATAAAGGAAAGTAAATAACTGTTATAAAAACCCAGCAACTTAGAAGTTGTATAAACAAAGCAAATATGAATACCCAAGTGGAAAAATGGGGGAATATTTCATACAGGCTGTAACTTTTGATGTTGTGAGTTATGTCTGTAAACATACACGCTTGCACCGGACTCCAGACTCAGTTCATCTACCCACCTTCCCCTCCATCCCACTGACTAGCTCCTGGGATTTAGCTGTTTTCTTGGTGGGACTCTAAGTGCTATCACTGTCATTTCAACTCCTGGCACTACCAGCCGTCCCAGACTTTTCCAGAGTGTGGACTGAGCTTTGGGACAATTTTCATAACATGCGCTGGGGACAGAGCCTCAGCAGCCTCAGTGCTGAGGTCCTGTCTTACTGATCCACAACGTCTGTGGCATCCCTTTCCATTTCTGGCTTCAGATGTCATGCCTTTCTGCTGTTTCTCTTCTGGTATGTTGTGCCAGCAGCTGGTATGACGTAACTCTGCAGTGCAAGGGAGTTCATGCCCTATGGGGTCAATCTGCCCAGCAAGATTCAGCTGATAGGAACAGGCAAGCAATTCCCTCTCTCCCCCTGATGTACTGTTCCAGGGAATAGAGTTCCATGCCTGTCTGGAAGCCTTTCCTCATGACTGAGCAGTTGTATTGTGAGCAGTTTAGTAGGCACCACCTTGTACCTGCTCTCATCCCTTCCCTGCCCCTCCTTCCCAACTTCTTCACTCTTGCCTCCCTGAGATGACACCTCCCAGTAATGTCTTCACACAGGAGATCTTTTTTTTTCTAAAGAATCTGGACAAAGGTTCAGCAAAGTACAGAGAAAGCAAGGCAGGTGTGCTGAGGCTCCACACCAGTAGTCAATATAAAATCTTTCAGGGTGTGATCTCAGGGTCCTGGGATGGAGTTCTGCATCAGGCTCCCATAGGGAGCCTGCTTCTCTCTCTGCCTATGTCTCTGCCCCCCTCTATGTGTATCTCATGAATAAATAAATAAGATCTTTAAAAAAATCTATCTCTCAGGCCTGCCTGTCCAACTTGAGCATGTCCTGCACTCTTGCATGCCTGGAACTGTTCTCCTGGGCTCTCTGTGGGCACTGTCCCCTGCCCACCCCACCAGCAGCAGGAGTACAATATTAATTTCTCCTTGTGCTTTCTGTGTTTTACAAGCTCGTGGTCCATATAGAATTATAAAACACAAGTCATAAAAAAGACATTCTGCATATTCCTCAAGTTTCGGCCTAACAACCACCATGTTCTTGAAACCAAAAGTAAATTTTCTCTACTCTGTGCAGCCCAACTATTTGTTTTTAGGTCACTTTCTAGCATTTATCACATACTGTCTTGAATCATAGACAGTTGTTGGGTATTACTGCATTTGTCAGATAAAAAGGTCCTTGAGGGGAAGGGCCACAATTTAGTTTTACATCTTCTATGAAGCTTATCATAGAGTACTGCACACAGTAGGCACTCAGCACTTATCAGGTGAATACATTTAGAAAGCTATGTTCAAGGTTAAGGTAACACTGTGGATATGTTCTTTAAATTTTTATGGTCACACTTGATGGGGGTGAACACTGGGTGATACGCTATATGTTGGCAAATTGAACTCCAATAAAAAATTTTTTAAAATTATTACGGTCAAATAATAAATTATAATAATAATCAAAAATTCTTTTGAGAAACCCACCAGCAAGTCTAGAATTTTTTGACAGCTCAGTTTCAAGGACACATTGAGAGGACTGAGGTCATGCTGTGAATCTCCAAACACCTGATACTAGAAGATTCTCAGAGGTTCCTGAGTTCAAGGGCATTAGAATCCAATCAGACAACATAGAACAAAGGTTCAATCTCATTGGGCCACAGGATAAACAACAAGAGAGGAATCTTTTCTTTCATTCAGTGAACATTTTTGAGCACTTACTGTGTGATAATCAAATACATGCTTTTAAAATATGAATGATAGAGGGACAATAGTTATACTTGTCCATGGGAACATATGTAAAGGTGATTAATTTGCTCCCTGAGTTTCTTATTTAGAAAGTTGGTTTGTGTTCTTACATTTCACACTGTCCAATTAATTTCAAGGAATTTTTGGAGTCATTACAGCAGGTGAGTAAAGGAAGAAATTGAAAGAGAACATTAAAACTGTTATCAGAAGTGTTAGTAATCGCCATGTGTAGTTGAATAATTGTGCTCCATAAGAAGATAGAATCTTGGTGGTGCTCATAAATAAAAAGTATTTAATTTTCTTAAATCTTTGACTGTGAGAAGCCTTTTCAGCCACTCATTATATAACAAGACTGGGCAAGCTTCCTTCTTTCCTTTTTTTTGTTTTTGCCATTGACATCTTCCAAGGAAAATGCTGCATGATATGATTTTCAAGGCTAATTTGCTTTTTTGTCTTAAGCAGTGCCTCTTGCTACACATTAGCCTCCTGTACCTCCCTGAGCTAGAGAGGCTCCTTCAAAATTCCTAACAGGCAGCCTGGTGGAGAGATGGGAGGGAAAGGAAGGGAGGGAGGAAGGGCGGGAGGAAGGGAGGGAGAGAGGTAGAGGGTGCCTGTCTGCTGCGTACATGTGGTACAGGCTGGGAGATCGGAACGCTAACAGAACAGGCAGTGTAATTACATGTTCCCTGTAAGTATGTTAGCCCCACGGGGAACTGAGCTGGCCAGTCTACTTGGAGAGGAAAAGTAGATTTAAGGATAGTAGAAGGGGTCATTTCATAACTGACTTATTACTCGGTTATGATGAGGGCATTTGCTGATCTCCAGTGACTGCCTGATGCTTTTGGTCAGGCTCGGCTCTGTCACTCCCAGATACTTGATTTTGCAAAAGGGACACACCTTTCTGCAGGAAAAGAAGACACTGACCAGATTGCAAGCGGTAGGTTGTGACATTCAGCATGTTTATGCAGCAGAATTGCTGAGAGATGGGGGTGGGGTAGGGAGTGGGGGGTGGTAGTGGTGGTGTTTGGGTTGGTTAATTTATCTGCAACAGGGAATGTTTTATTTTAATTGTCAGTTAAAAAAAGAGTTGCTGCCTAGGCTAAGGTATCAGTTAAAAAATTCTGCGTTCCCAGCTTTTATATTTGTTAGATGTGGTTTCTGTGCTCATGCAGCTTTAGTGAAGCTAGGGAGGGCTCACCTTTAAATAACCTGCAGCTTCCTATTTTCATTCTTTTTTTTTTTTTTCATCCCTAAGCACTGTTCCCACCCCTTCTTCCCAACATCCGCCTGACCGTCCCCCCCACCCCACCCCACCCCACCCCACATGAAATGTGGCCTCTCTTCATCATGAGTCTTCTGCACCCTGAGTCTGGATTTCTGGCTGGTTTGCTGTAGGTGTTTGTGGATGCCTCGCAGTCAGCCAGGGCCCAGGCGAACTGACTGTGCATGGGAATCGGAGACCATGGCCGTGCAGCTGGTGCCCGACTCTGCTCTAAGCCTGCTGATGGTGAGTGCTCCGGGAGGAGGTGGGGCCCAGGCAGCGCCCAGCTCCAGGCTCCCCGCCTGCTCCGCACGGTGCGCTGCTGCAGTAGCTGCAGACATGCTAAAAATCGCCCTGCTTTATCCCGCAGGCTTGTTTGAAATGATTTCTTGGGTGAGAGTATCAGCCATGACAAAGCACTCTCAGGGAAAAGAAGCATTAGATTTGCCATTTTAGAAACTTGTTGCTTAATGCTATTTTGAGAGATGTGCTTGCAAACAGGTGCTAAGAGCCCCTGGAAATAGATTCCCACCAACGCCTCCCCCTGGCTTCTCAGCATCCTTTCCCTGCTGCCTTTTGCATCGAAATTAAGGTGATGGTGTTTGTTTGTTTTTATATCTTCTCATAGCAACTGTGGAATATTTTGCCCACGGAGCAATTGAATAGGATCTTCTTTCTAAGGTGCCCCCCCCCCATGACTATTCAGATTTCCCCATAGAAGCAGCTGAGGAGGTAGTTTGTGGCCTTGTGTAACACTGGGACTGTAGAGCTCACCTCCCAACTGTGATTGCTGGGGAGACACTGGTAGGCCTTGTCCAGGCACTTGCCAGTGTGTGGACCACTGACCTACTGGAAGCTTCTCTGTGATTCCCATCATGTTAAGAAGGCCTCCACTCTTAGCCTATCTAAAGCAAACAGGGACACTGATGTCACCTTGTTTTAACCTGATTGACTTTCTGCTAGACTCTAGATTCAGAGTTTGCTTTTACTGTCCTGTTGCTCCCCTTCTCACTGAGCAGCCCATATGCCAGGGTAATGCTGACAGAAGTAGGGGCTTGGTGTGTGAATGTTCTCACAGTCACACAGGAGGTTTTACGAACAAGGCATAAGTGCTTCTGCTGTGTATATTGATCTGTGTTTTCTCACTGAGAAGGGGAAATGCAGCTTTGTGAGGCCTGATGAGTTTATTAAGAGCACTTGGAAGAAGAGCCAGTGGGGAGTCTGCCTCCAGAGTGATGAGCTGGGTCAAGTTAAGAGGGATAGATATCATGGCTTCTTTGTTACCCCAAATGTCATTTAGGCCACACAGCCATTTGAAATGCCTGAGATCTCTTGGGCTTCTGCTGACTTCCGATTCTGCTGGGAGAGAAGTATCCACAAGAATTAAAGTTGTTTTCTGGAGAAATTATCCTTGACCCATCTCCCTTCCTCATAATTGTATTGTCTAATGACACTTTATCCTCCATTGTGTACCTGTGGTCACGTATGTGGATGGTGAGGGTCTGAGTATTTCTGACTGTGGCAGGAGATGCAGTGACAGTATCTATGAGGACCAAGAGACTCCAAGAAACTGAGAATGAGTCATTTGCAAAAAAAAAAAAAAAAAATATATATATATATATATATATATATATAGGCACATATGCTCATATTCAGGTATGCATATGATCTATATTATCTAATTAAATCTTGCATTATATTAATATAGAGAAGAAATGTGTTATTAAAAATTAGCTTTAGGGAGAGCTGGACTTGTTTGCCTCCAGATTTTGGTTCTATTTCTCCTTGATGCTTCTGAACATTCAAGTGTGTGTCTGTTTTACTGTGAGCCATGAGGATAAATCCTTGGTACCCAAACAGAATGCAGTTTGGCATCCTGGTCCAGCTACTCTTGCCGCACGCACATTCAGGTTCTTTTATTCCTTGTGTTCCCAAATATTATGGTTGCTTTCCTGGAGGTGTCTACAGCTCACACTTGATCCTCTGTGTGTCAGCAGCCTCTGCCCTCAGATCTATCCCTAGAGCTCCCCTCTTGCCCAGATTAAAGGATTGCAAGTATGTCTCTTAGAAGCTGGGAGGAAATAGCTCTTTACACTATGAGGGACCGTTAGATTAGATAACCTTGGGGCACCATGTATAATCGCAGTCTGTGCATTTTTCTGTTTCATGACTGGTTTAGAGGAATTTTCTCCTATGGACTTGGTTGCTTTTTTCATTTTTGAGAGTAAACCTCAAAATAATTGCTTCCCAACCTATTGCGTTGATGAGTCTCAAAACGTATAAGCAAGTCAATAAGGGAGAAAGGAGGAAAAGAGGCCACTTAGCAGTTGCTTTGGCTGTGAATTCAGGAAGGAAGTCGTAAACATGATTGTTAATTAGCTAATCAATCAACCAATCAGTCCTCAGCATTTATGGAATGCCTGCTGACTGAGGAAAGTAGCATAGTATAAGGGCCAGAGCAAGAGTCATAAACACCCTGTTTGGGGAGAGGTCCATACTGGGTGTCTTGATTGCAATTCTGCCATTTTATCCTGTAAAGTCATTGAGCTGCAGGGAACTAGGGGAGAGCAATTGACCACACCTCTTGATTTTGAATAAGGAGGCAGCCAGAGATTATATTCACTGTAGACTCTAGATGATTCAGGACAGAACACATTAATTTGGTTATGCAAGTGGCAACAGATCTAAAATTGGAGAGCCCTGTGCTGTCTAGTTTTGCCACTCAGGTGATCCTGGGTATGTTGCTTCCTTTCACTGTGCTTTAGTTGTGTTATTTGCTTACTGCGGAGGTCATACTCATCTGTAGGGTCCCTTTAAGCCCTGTTAAGCATAATTTAAGACTTCTAGGAATAGTGTCTAGAACAGAGGTCCTCAAGAGGCAACTCTAATGCTTTATTCAGCATTATGTCTTATTTATACCCTACAATATGGACAGTGATGCTTTTAGATGGTGGAATTTTTTCCCACCCGTATGGCTTTTATGTCGAAAGAAGTGTTTGATATTATTTGCATGAAGAGGTAATCATTTGGGTTTGTTCACACTCTGCTATCTGGAGTCCTACCCCATGGGAGCCTAATTTATTCTGTTGGACCAGAGCAGGTGACTTTTGGAAAGTACCTAAGATGACTTTCTAAGCTGGTGCAGGGTTTGGGGCATATGTAAGGGTCCTGGGTAGTAAGCATGTGCTGACTGTTTTGAGGTGGGTGGATTTCACTGATTCTTTCAGTGAAGAGTTAATTCAGGGAGATGATGATCATCCATGCAAGACAGAGGTCTCCTCAAATAACCAAGGCAGGGTGGACTCAGAGAAAGGACACGTGCTGGTGGTGAAGACCACCTCACAGGCCATTGAAAAGCCTACCTCCTCCATCTCTGCAGAAATCTTGGGAAGCAAGAAAAGAGTATTGTGTTCACCACATCGTTGGGAGTCTCTAGCCTGATGTGACTAATTATAGAGCAGGAAGCTCTTGGCTATGTGTCATTTGCTGAAATCACAAGAGTTTAGGGAACCCTTTAAGGATTGGAATGTGGTAGATCTAGCCAGAGATTTATTGATCATTTCTCTAATGACAGCTAGAGATATTTAACGAAGAGGCTACAGAGGTAGTATTAGGATATTTTGGCTCTTAGATTCTGAAAGCTCAGACAGCTAGCTTAAAATATTTTAATGTAAGTTAGCTAGCTAGGCAATAATGCAAATTATGCTTTTCTACCAACAGAGTTTCTTTACATATATTATCTCACTTAATCCCTTCAACAGTCCTGGTTTTAAGACAAAACTTTTTGATAATTAGAATCTGAGAAACTGTCAGTGGTCACACAACTGAAATTGATGGGGCAAAGTTTCAAAATCAGGGTGCTTTGCCTTTCAAGTCAGGGCTTTCTTTGATACCATGTCAAAGCTCAAGAACTTGACCACCAGGATCTTCTAACACTTTGGATTTAGTGTCTCTTGGGGGCTTCACCTCTGAACCACTCTGCACTTTTCACATTTTAGGTAAGTAGTATTATCTTATTATTTATTTTTATTCTTTTCCATGTTGCAACTTAAAATAAAAATCCAGTGCCTGGCTCAAGACATCTGGTTTCATTCTAGGAAAAAGAAATATTTTTATATCTATAAGAAAATTCCCATGTTTCCAAGGTTCCATTCTCTTGGATTCTAAGAAAATTGCCAGGAGTCAAGTTTTATAATAGGAAAATTAAATATGTAAAAACTTCCATTCATAAGTCAGAGAAATTAGTGAGTAATTATTCTCAGTGAATGAAGGATGTGAATTAGATTATCTTGAAGATTCCTTCCATTGCTACAAATTTGATTTCAGATTTCTGGGATTCTCTTGAATATATTAGCTCTCTGGTCTGTTTTGAATAGATTCCAGTTCATAACCTGCTCTTGGAAAACTTTATCTCTCTAGTTTTTTTCATTTCACTTTATTATGGATTCTTCTTTCCTCACGTATTTTCCTTATTTGGAAATTTTCTTTTTTAATTAACCAAAAAATACTTGCTGAGTATCCACTCTGTGTAGGAAGAATACATAGCAGTCATTAGCTTTTGTGAACTTAAAGACTAATTGGAAAGACAAAGTAGAGATGTGACCAGGAATTTATAGGACAACTTCAGAAAATCACATAAGAACTGCAGTAAGATGTGATGATCCATAACCAAGTCAGTCCTGGGGTGCAGTGCCTATCAGAGTGGAAGAACTGGTTCAAGTTTAAGTAACAAGTTGAGGGATAGATGAACGTGAATCTGAGTTGAGGTGAGTTTATAAATTAAGATAGAGTCCAGACGATGTCAGGAGACGGAAGGTGTACTGGTTTGGAGAAAGTTCCTAGAGATAACAAAGGCATAGGGTAAAATTAGAGTCTGTTTTGAGGAATCTTTCTCTTGAATTAATAATAATAATCCTTATATTTTTCAAAGTGCTTTTATGCCTGCTGTCAGGACGAGTACTGTATCTTTCTATTATATGGTCAAACTGAGATCCAGAAATACTAAATGGCTTGCCCAAGATCTAAAAGGTTTTGCCCCCAGCCAACCACTGGGTCCAGGGATGGGTTCTCTGACCAAGCAGGTTGGCTAATTGTGATGGTTTCCATTATAGTTAGCTCATACATTTGAAAATGTAATATTGACCACATTTATGAAAATTCAAAGAATAATAATTATGTGTTAATACAGAATATAGCCACTTAAAGTACTGTGCACAGAGTGGGACCATCTAAGTTTAGGGTCCAGCCAGGGGTCCTGGATGTTCACATCTATAGTGGGATGGGTTCTTAGTATCATTTATCTTTCTCATTTATTTAGAGTTGGTTGATTGTCAGAACATCTCTGGAAAATGTTCGTGTAATTGTTATATCTAAGTCAGTAGCTAAAATCCTTCTTAAACTCAATTATCCACCTTCTAAAGTACATTTTTCCTAATGGATATGTCTGAAATATTGATATTAATAATATTTGTGGTTAGTATTTAATGTACAAATTTATCTGTCTCAGAAGGTGAAATTTAAAATCAATGAGTCATACTCCCTCTCTTAATTTTTTGCTGAGTGTATTTTTATTTCATTTTATGTCTTTCTGATTTTAAGTGACAGAGATCAACTCACACCAGCATTAATAAAGAGTGGAAATGTATTGACTAATGTAAATTGGAAGTCCAAGGAATTAAGTAGTTTCAGGAGAAGCTGGGCTGTGGATTTTTGGGTGACAGAATCTGGACCCTTTTTTCTGCCTCTTTCCATGTCTTAATTCCACTTCATTCTGTGTTAACTTTAGGCTCTAGCAGATTCTTTCCTCTACAGCTCCAGGATTACTTGTCCTTAGAGCTAATGGGCCCAGATAAATGAGCGGGACTTTCCTTATAAAGTCATTTCTTTTTTTTTTTTAAAGATTTTATTTATTTATTTATTCATGAGAGACACACAGAGAGAGAGAGAGAGAGAGAGAGAGAGAGAGAGAAAGGCAGAGACACAGGCAGAGGGAGAAGCAGGCTCCCTGCAGGGAGCCCAACATGGGACTCAATCCCGGGACTCCAGGATCACGCCCTAGGCTGAAGGCAGGTGCTAAACCACTGAGCCACCAGGGATCTCCTATAAAGTCATTTCTTAACATCTGTTTGGCCCTGTTAGATAATAGGTTTTGCCCCTGGCCAATCGTTGAGTCCCGGGATGGATTCTCTGACCAAGCAGGTTGGCTTCTATTTCTAGATCTGTTGGGAAAAAGGAATTGGGTCAGTTGGCTAATAATTCCACCGGAATCAACAGGGAATGGGAAGGCCAGGTTCCAGAAGAAAAAGAGCTCTTTTACCTGGAAGGAGAAAGGGATACTAGCAAGGTAAAAACAATAGATGTTCATTACAGTGTTACAACTTGTGTGCCATTTATAGGGCTCCTATAAAACTGGTCAGAGGGGTAAAGCATCAGTAAACCCTAAAAATAAGTATAAATGGAAAAGTCCAGTTTCCCTCAAAATAAATATAAATGGAAAAGCCCAATTATCTAGTTTATGCTAGATTTAAAAAGTCTCACCATCTGTGAAGTGGGTTAATAATAGCTAACATGTAAGATTTGGATAATTCAATGAGATATGCAGGTAGAGTACTTAGCACTGTTCCTAGATCAAAGTAAATACACGGTAAGTATTTGTAATTGTTTGCTTTATGTCAAAATGATGTGAAAGCACCATCTACCTAAGCTCATCTTATTAGACTCCTGCATGAGCCAGAGTCAATCTAAAAGAAGTTCCCCAAGCCTCTCTGCATCCCAGTTTCTGAACAGTCAGTGACCACTTTGGACAGCCAGCCAGTTGTTTTAGAAAAACAGATGCTCCTAGGATCAGGTGAACTGTTCCAATCATGAGCAAATTTAAATTTGCACTCCTATCTTGACTAACAAAATTTTCTTACCCTCTGAGGGAAGATGACTAAAATATGGGAGGCAATATGTTCTCTCTGGCATGCAAAATGCATGCCATCCAGACTGCTGTACATGATCGGGTGGCTATTAGTGCATCTCTCCTAAAAATTAATTGTATGGCTGCTTTGCAAAGTTTAGTAGTCATTTGGAGAGCATGTGTTACTGGTGCAGGTAGCGCTATCTCGTTGAATTCTATGCCAAAATACAAAGTTAAATGGAACATATGGTATTTAGCCTGGACATAATCAAAGGTTCCGGAAACATGCTTGACTAAAACCATGGGTACATACAGTGTAAGAAGACTAAATTCCAATATGAAGGTAACATTGGCCTGCAATGGATGTTTCCTAGTAATGAGTGCTCTTTACAGCCTTGGATATTGAAATGTTAGTCTCTCAATCCAGACCTGAAGAAGCAATTTCCTGAGCAGCAGATCCAGTTCCACTCCCCAAGCAATGTCATGCATGCCCATGGTTATAACTCTCATCTGTACACTCATGACTCCCTAATCATGCCTTTGGCTTAGGCCTTGCCCCCAAGTTTCTCATGACTACTAATCCAAATTTATCCTTCTGCTTGTCCCATAGATGTCTTAAACTCAGTTCACTCCAAAGAGGAATTGTGACCTTCTTACTGGTTTACACTTCTTTCATTGGTGGTAGTACCATTCACTGTTGACTTTTTCTTCCTCATCCACATTATCCAGTTATCTCCAGGTTCTGTTGCTTCTGCTCCCTTGCTTCTCTGTAATCTGGCCCCTCCTCCCCTCATGCCCCTCTCCCTGCCTAGTTCAAGTTTACAATCTCTTGCACCTGACTTCTGCTTCTACTTTCTTTTCACTATATCTATCCTCTGTACATTTTCCAGAGTGATATTTATAAAATGAAATTCTGATTTCTCTACTAATTAGATCTATTTTCTTCTAAAATGAAAGTCTAAAATCCTCTGATTATACTCAATTATACATGGGATAAAGCTCAAGCTTTTTAGTTTTAATTGAGGTAAAATTGGTTTATAATAGTATGTAAGTTTCAGATGTACAAAATTATAATGATATATGTGTGCACTACAAAGTGATCAAGCTTTTTAACAAGCACATTAGTCACTTCAAGCTCTGACCTCTGCCTCCCTGTCCAACCTCATGCTTGCTATACCTCTTACCAGCCCTCAGAATTGGTGCCTTAGCAGTGTTGGGCTGTTACTGCTCCTCAGAAACACCAAGCTGAATCTAGCCCCCCAGAAATACCAAGCTGGTTCCTGCCCCCTAGAAACACTGCTTATTTCTGCCCCCAGAAACACTGTGGAAGCTTCCTCCCCTCAGATACACCATGGGAGTTCCTGCCCCCCAGAAACACCATGCTGGTTCAAGACTGCACTTTTGAATGTGCTCTTTCCACTCCCTGGATTATTATTCTTTTTAATCTCCTCACTTTTACCTTCATTTCATTTATATTTATATTTTCTATCATTTCACTTATTGATAACACTGTGTATGACATTTGACTTTTATTGTCTGTTTTCTTAATAGAATATGAGCACATCAACAATATAGAGTCTTTCTTATCCATTTATTCAACAAATATTTATTGAACACCTAGTATCTTCTGGACAGTTTTAACGTGAAGGATACAGTAAAGTGAACAAGACAGACAAGGTTTTTGGTGTCCTTGAGCTTACCTGGGTAGAGATAAGAAATAAGTACATTAAAAACACATAGAAATATCAGGGAATAGTAACTGCTTTAGAGCAAATTATAAATGATGATGGGGAGACGATGTTTGGGTGACAGCTCTAGAGTGGGTGATCAAGGGAGCCTTCTCTGAGGCAGCTAAATGATGACTGGAAGAAGGAGACGGTACTGAAAATTGTGAGCAGGGCATTCCAATTAAGGTAGAAGCCATTGGACCTGAAGGCATTTACTGGGTCCCAGCACCTGGCACCGTATAAAGTATATTTGATAAATTAAAGTATTGCTTGATCATGTCTGGCATTTTAGCCCAGGACCAAGCTAAGACACACGAGTCTCTATCCAGAGCTTATATGCCACAAAAGAAATACACCTACAGGAAAGGTGGAGGTAACACGTCATGACCTTGTGAGAGGGACAGTGCCCCCCCCCCCCCCTTATAGGGTATGGTACCAAGACTGTGGGAAGGAGTTCAGAGGACTGGTCTGGGAGGGTTCAGGGAGGGGGACCTAGAGATCTAGTTATGGCAGGTTCTGTGGGGGAAAAGGACATGGAGCCATTTGAAGGGAACAGTTTATTCCCCTCTATTGATATGACTGACATATGCATTATGTAAATGTAAGATGGACAGTGTGTTGATTTGTTACACTGATATACTGCAATATGATTACCAGCTTAGTGTTAGCTAGCACCTCCATCAGGCACGTATTTACCATTTCTTTTTTGTGCGAAGAAAATCTAAGATTTATTCTCTCGGCAGCTTTCAAGTGTATAATACAGTGTCATTAACTCTAGTCACCATGCTGTAGATTAGATCCCAGGGCTTACTCATCTTCTAACTGCACGTTTATACCTTTGGTCAGTATTTTCCCATTTGCCCCACTCTCAGTTCCTGGTAACTGCCATTCTACTCTCTGTTTTCTGTATGTTTCACTTTTTAAGATTCCACATATAAATGATACCATACAGTATTTTGTCTTTGTCTCTCTGACTTTTTTCACTTAGGAAAATGCCCTCAATATCCGTTGATGTTGTCACAAGTGGCAGAATTTCCTTCTTTCTTGTGGCTAAATAATACTCCAGTGTGTGTGTGTGTGCGTGTGTGTGTGCGTGTGTGTGTGTGTGTGTGTGTGTGTGTGTGAGAGAGAGAGAGAGAGAGAGAGAGAGAGAGAGATACCTGCTTTAGCCATTCATCCATAGATGGACAGTTAGATAGTCTTGGTTAGCCAGTGTCTTAGGTTGTTGTGGTTGGCCAGTGTCTTTGCTATTGTGAGTAATGCTGCGGTGAACATGAGGATATAGATATGTCTTAGGGATCCTGTGTTCATTTCCTTTGGATATATTCTTAGAGGTGAGATTGGGGTGTATTTATTTTTGACGCAGGAGGGAAGGGGAAGAGTGTCTTTCTGGGAAAAGGAACAGAGTGATGAGGGAAATTGAGGAGCAAATGATTATGAACCAGTATGGTAGGGATCAGATGAAGGCAGAGGTGGGGCGGGAGGAGGAGGCTTTGGTAGGAGAGGATTTGCACTGTGGAGGAGGAGGAGATCTGATAGAGCAAGTTGGGACCAGATGAGAGAAGACATTGCAAGTGGTCCCGTGACTACTTGGTTGGAACCTTTCTGCATTCTTGATGGGGACTGACTTAGCCAGTGTGGGAGTTGGGAAATTTAATCTGGTGGTGGTATGCAGGGCACTCTGGGGAGACAGGAGGGTCAAATGCATGAACTCAGGTTGGGGGGTGAACGGGCAGCATCATAGTGGCTGTGGGAAAAGGGGAAAGTGGATGAATCCAAGGGATATTCTGAAGGCAGCATCATCAAGACCATATGATGGATTGACGATGGGGCCCATGCACAGGGAAGAGTCAGTCAAGACTACAGAGTGTTGATCTCAGAGCTACTGGGAGAGGTGACAGGAACACCATCAGGGTGGGAAATATGATTTGCAGATAAAAGGGTTGGAGTTACTGTAGGACCACTGTGTTAAAGGCACTGAGGAAAGAATGAGATTTCCCAGCAGAGATGGTTGATGGGCAATTTGGATAGTGGTCATTCAGGTCACTGATTAGATTAGAGGAGCAGATCTCGGAATGAGACTAGAAGCACAGGAATCCTAAAGACAGACTATAGAGAGAAAAGAAGATAAGGCCACACCTGTGCAAGGGGAGTTCTAGAAGTCATGGTCAGAAAGAGTTCATACTTGTGATACATGCCACATTTGTAAAGGGCAATGTTACCTTAATTTTGTTAATTTTCCTTACATTAAATGTACCACATGGCCTAATTGAAGAAGCCTCAGAGCTTTTTTTTTTTTTTTTTTCTAGATGCAGGTTAAATGCAGTTTCATTAGATCACTGTACTTCCTGTAGGACACAGCTGGGCTGGGAATGTGCATATGGCACCTATTACCAAACACCACAGCGCAGCTAGCTGTATCTATTGTGTGTGTGTGTGTTCCACTCACTACTAATCACTGCGTAGAAACTACTCCACACTCTGTGACTTAAGACAACCATTTTGTTAGTTTCACCAATTCTGTGGGTCAGGACTGCTAACAGATGCCAGTGGATAGGCTTGTCTTTGCTCTATAATGTCTGGAGCATCACATGGGAAGAGTGAAAGTCTGTGATGACTCAACAGCTGGAGTCAAATCTCCTGGAGGTATCTCCAATCGTGTGGCTGGTGCAGGATGGTGCTGTCAGCTGGACCACAGCACTTATGTAGGAAAACTCGGCATGACCTGGGCTTCCTCACAACATGGCTGCTTCAAGGTAGCTGGACTGCTTATGTGGTAGCTCAGGACCCAAAACTGAGTATCTGAACTAATAAGGCAGAGCTGTATGACCTTTTGTGAGCTAGCTTCAGAGGTCACACAGACTTGCTTCTGCTCCGTTTTCTTTGTTACAAACAAATCACTAAGGCTAGATTGGAAAGGAGAGGTTATAGACTCCACCTCTTGGTGAAAGGTATTAACATATTTCATGATGTGTTTAAAACCACCACAGTAGGTGTTCATTCTGTGTAATTTAATTTCATGGTCTTTGAGGGACTTTTTCTTTTCGAATCCCTCACAACTTGGCTATGGAACTTTGCTCAGAGAAAGCATTCTATAACTATTGATAGTTGGTATCAGAAGAATCTCATTTTTTATTTTTTTTGCCTACTGGCAAAAAGTTACCTTTGAGTTTTTAGATTTTTGTCCAAATCTGAAACATCTAGGGAGTAACACATTTAGTGTTTCTCTGTTATGTCTTCAAAGAACACCCAGAGAAGGTGTGAATCAGGAATGGTCTGATCTGCCTCCTCTGTGACCTCCAAGCTTCTCTGGTTTAGTTCCTACTGATGATAGGGAGCTAATAAACTAGTAGTGTTGCTTCCCTTCCATGCTTAGTGTTTGGGCTCATAATTTGTTTTGTATTTTTATTGCTCATGTGTCAAAGTAAAAGAAGGGACATAGCTTGGTATTAGGAATGAAATGCTTTCTTTCCTCATGAGGAGTGTGAGCATAATTGAGCTGTAATGAACACAGCTGAGGTCATTTTCCAGGGATTAATGACAAGGAGAATGTGTTCATGGCCCGAGGCTTAGTCTTCAGTCATTAACCTAGTTGGTCATTAATATTGTCTGGGAATGCTTTATGTTAGGCCATTACAACTACTGCCATATGCTGCTACAATTGGGAACATGAACATTACCTGTATCAGGAACTATTTGTTTCCTCCCCATTCCCCATGATTACTGAACAAGGCAGCCTTTTTAATACACACTCCAAAGGCAAGAAGCATCAAGGGCAGGACAAATTTGAAGCTTTCCTCCCTTTCTCTCCCCTCCTCCCATCTTCTTCTCTTCTTTTTAAAAAAGTCATTTATGGAGGGCTGCAATCAGAGAAACAGTATAGTAAGCATAGTGAGGATATATAGACGTATGTGTAAATACCACCTTGTCCCTGCTTTCAAGAAGTTAGAGTTTATTTGGAAAGGCCAATAAACAAACAATTCCAACACAGTGAGATAAATGTTATTACAAAGAAACTGTCAATGTGCTACAGAGTACAGGAGCACAGAGCAAGAACCTCTACATGGATGGCACTGATGTTTCAGTTAAGTTTTAAAGGATTAGAAGTGGATAGGTGGACGATGGTGGTGGGGAGTTCCAGGCACAGGGAAGAGCATATACAAATGCAAATGAGAGAGTTGCATGTTCCAACAACATTTTTGAATGGCAAAGGTAAAAAGGAATGGAGGATAAGAGGTCAGAATCCTGCCTAGGGGCAAACCAAACTGTTTTCTGAATAAATAATAGGCAGTTTGTAATAGATGCAATAGGTGTTAATGATATGAAGCTGGAAGTGACATGATCAGTGTTGAGATATAGAAATATCATTGTGGAGGTAATGTGGAGAATCTATTCAAAGAAGATATGGGAGTCATCCAGGCCAACAATAACGTGGGCTTGAACTAATGGTGGGCCAGTGGGAATGCTTGGGATGAGCTATTCAAGTGGGAGACAGAGGTAGATCGTTTATAATGACTCCCATTAATAAGTAAAATAAATGCCTGTTCAAACAGGACTTAGAATAGGGAAATTCTTTAGTTCATATATTAAGTCCAGAGGTGAGGCCAATTCTAGGACCACCTCTGATCCTACTCTCACCTCCAACCCCCTTAAATCTTTGGGCTCTTCTCTTGTCTGTGAGCTTTATCTTCAGGCTAGTCACGGGATGGCTCCCAACAGTGACTGCTCAGTATGCTTCTTTATTCAAGTTTGGAGGGGAGAAGAAATGTCTTTCCTAAAATAGGAACAGTGAATTCTTCCTTTCTTTTTGAGTGGGCCAACTCAGGTCATCTGCCTTCTCCAGAGGAAAGCCAAGCACTGATTGGCTTAAGCATGAGATTCTGAACTAGTTACTAGCCAAGAGGCATGGAATCCCCATGGTTGGGGTTCATGTATCAGAATCTACTGCTAAAGCTTGCGATGGGGTCAGTTCTTACTACCTCATATAAAAGGGGAGGGAGAAGGTGAGTGTTGTTGCATGGACAACCTACAGTATCCACAACTGAAGCACTCAACGCACTCAGCAGAATTGGAGGGTGAGGGAATCCAGTATGTAGACTATAAGTTTCTTTAGAGCAGGAAGCGTATCTCATTTACCATTGATTCTTTAGCTCCTAGCTCAGTGCCTGGCACATAATAAGTGCTCAGTAAACATTTGCTGAGTGAGTAAAGGCATCTAAAAAGTGGTATCTGAGCTTGAAGGTACAGACCAAGTGATAAAGTAAAGGAAGGACTTCAGGCAGAGTTAAAAGTATTGATAAATATAAATGATCATACAGTCGCATGATTCATTTCAGACAAGTCAAGGAATTAAGAAGTGCTGGCACTAAAATCCAAGGCAGGGACAGGCAGAGGACAAGGTTAGAGAGATAAGGAAGGGCTGTACTCTGCCGAGGAGCTTGAACCATATCCTGCAGATACCAGAAGACATCTGAATGCTTTGGGGCAAGAGAATGAAATAATCATGCTGCAGTTGTACAGATCACTATGCCAATGATGTGTAGAAAACTGCTGTAGGAATATGAGTAAAAAATTATGGGGTGAAATCAGCAGCTGATTAGATTTTGATTGGATATATGAGACAGGAGAAGAGTCAAGGCTGACCTCAGATCTTGATTTTGGCTAAGGAAGCAGGTGGTGATCACAGGGGAAGATAGAGATTTAAATGGTTAAGATAGAGGCTTCATTTTGGACAGGTTCATCTCAGGGGCCTGCAAGACATTCTAGTGCTGGGTGTTAGCGCCATGGTTGAATGTATGTGTGTGTAGTTGGGGAAGATTTCTGGACTCAACATACATATTTAGAGTCATTAGTATGCAGACAACAGAACAACGTGAGGATGAAAACCACCTGGGGAGTACAGATCAAGTGAAACCAGAATCATGAATGAGGCAGTGGAAAGGTAGGGAGTGGAAGGAAAACCCACAAAGGAGGCAAAGAAGGAAAGAGAGGTGGAAGGAGATCCAGAAATGTATACTATCTTAGATGATAAGAGAGTAGAGAATTTCAAAAAAGAGCAGTGATAATTATGACTATCAAGCACATCAGAAAAATTAAGGAAGTGAAAAACTGAAAAATACGTATCAGACTTGGCAGTCAGGATGGCACCAGTGGTCTCATGGTGAGATGCTTCATAAACATGATAAAATCAGGAGCCAGGATGCAAGTGAATAGGAGGTGAGCAAATAAACACCGGAAAATATAGGAAATGGGGAGAAGAGACATCGGATAGTAACCCGAGGAGTGGGAAGAAACAAAGAGTGTATTCCAGAGATGGGGAAAGCTTGAGCATTGTTATAGCTTCAAGGAAAAAGACTCAAGATATTGAAAGGTGAGCAATATAAGAGGGTGGGAGGGAATGCTGGCAATGCTCCCCCCCCCCCGACCCCTGGCTCCAAGATGACTATTGCAGCTCTAAGCTTCACATCCTTTATTCTTGTGTCCAAGAGCAAAAAGAAGAGCAGTAAAGAGAGTTCTCTTGTGTCTTTTTATTTCTATCAAGGAGGAAAATTTCTCCCAGAAGCTCCCCAGAACGCATCTCATTATTTTTAATTGGCCAGAACAGAGTTACTTCTGTGATGTGTAGCACATAGGTTCACTCAGCCCCTCCCAAACCCCTCTCTAGAAAGTCTCCTAACCTGTAGAGGCTGGGGATTGAAAAAAGGCATTTCCCAACCTCTCTGCATATGACCTGGCTTTCACCAAGCAAGCTTACTGGCACCGGACCAGGAAAAGTGAAGTGAATGACTGGAAGCAGCAGTTGCAGATCAAATATCCTTGAAAGCAAGGTGGCAAAGTGTTAGGTCCCTTGGGACCAACTTCTGTGGAGGTGGTTCTGGTGTTCAGTCTCTAGGATCAGAGGTGATGGCTCAGTGATGCTATGGAGTCTCTGCCATAATGGTACAGGGTATGCTTTGCCATTCATCTTGGTCTGTGGGGAATGACCTTGGTTATCTGGTTTTCATATATTCTTTTTTTTAAAGAATAAAAAAAATAAAGATTTTATTTATTCATGAGAGACAGAGGGGGAAAGAGAGAGAGAGAGAGAGGCAGAGGGAGAAGCAGGGTCCATGCAGGGAGCCTGACACAGGACTTGATCCTGGGTCTCCAGGATCAGGCCCTGGGCCAAAGGTGGCACTAAACCACTGAGCCACCCAGGCTGCCCTGGTTTTCATATATTCTTAAGCTACCTAATACTCTGTAATAAATCCCTTTCTACTTATGGTAATTAGAGTGGATCTTGTTGTCTGCAATAAAGAACCCTGAAAAACACACAAGACCACTCTAACTGTAAGGGAGGCTAGGGAAGAAAGTAACCTGGCATTTTTAGGCTCTTATAAGTAGAGAAGGAAGCTAAGGGTAATGGCTGCTGTGTAGCAAATCAAAAGGTACCTACTAAAGGTAAATGTGGACATAGACAAGTTTGTAAAGATAATAGACTAGGTGAGTATTTCATTTGGTATATGTGGTTTTTAGGGGGATATAAAAAATATTTAAAATACCTGTCATTCTATGAAAGTGGCTTCTGTGTAAGAGTGACTACTGCAAAACCTAAACCCACTTCACCCCTGTTGTCATTGCTGACAACAGCCTCTGAAACACCATTCAGGCCAACTAGTCCAGACCCGAGGATGACTGTTATGAAATGGAATCTGGTGAACAACAGGGGAAGAAGGAGAAAAGGAATAAGCATTGTGTCTTTTTAATAAATATTAGAATCTCAATTATGATTGGGCAGACAAACAGGCAATATGATGAAGATATTTTCAAAGCTTTGATAGATATCTAACCATTTGATTCTTAGTTCTGAATCTTTTCAACTACTAACACCACTTTATTTGCAGATAGATTTTTTGGCTGGTTTTTAAAAATAAAGATACTTTTACACATTATATACATACACATAAATAACTGCCTGCCACCCTAGTCCCTTAATCCTTTAGGTTGTTGTGTATCCTTCTGTACATATATGCACCATCTTTCCTTGTCAATCTGTGTAGTGCTACCTCATTGTTTTTAAAGGTTGTATAATATTATATTGTATGAATGACTCATAATTATTTAGTCAGTCTCTTATTAATGAACATTAGGCTATCTTCAGTATTCTGTATTTATAAAAGTCCTGCAGTGAACATTCATGTCCATCCATCTTTGTGCAGATGGCTTGACTGTATCACAGAATATATTCCTGGGTAGAGAGGGCTGAATCAAGGGTATGCCACTTAAAATTTTTATAGATATTGTCATACTATTATCTTCAAAAGGCCACTATGTAAATTTGTTTTTAAAAATTCTACTTTCAAAGCTCTAGGACTATAAGAACCAATTCTTATCTGCTGGTAGGGAATAGAAGGATTATAGGAAAAGTAAACTATTCTCTAAAGGGTATTTAGAATCTTACTGTATAAACAATTACAGCATTAAATGTCTGCAAAATTCAAGTGGCAAATGAGCAGTGAATATCAATTACGCATCTGCTGCATCTCAAAGGCAGATGGCCTTTTAATTTTATATCCCAAGAATTATACCCAAATTTCATTCCCTTCCTCAGATTGCTCCCCACTCTTTTTCCACTTCCACTGAGAAAATGGTTTATTCCACTTCTCACATATTACGTGGATTTTAACAGAAAGCACAAAGAAACAACCTTACACATTTACTAAGCAGATATCTTGGATTGGGACTTTAACCCATTAATATATGTTGAGTTCTGATAATGATTTAACACTGAGGTGTACCTTACAAGAAAAATGATAAGACACGGTCCCTACCTCCATTGACTTTATAATCAGATTGAGAAATCAACATATAAAACTTGGTGAAAATTAATGGTTAAAGGCCAAATTAGAAATATCTAAGGGCTAAGCTGTATAATTTACCTATTTATGTTTGGCAAAACAAAGCTCCCAGTATAAGAGCTGTCAAGGACTCTAAGAGACATATGAGTCTTAGCTTGATATTGAGGGGCAGGAAGGAGAAATGGAAGAGCACTGGGCAGCAAGGTATGTTTGATGCAAACAAATGGAACTGAGTAAGGGCTGGCTAAGGGGGAGAGAACCTGTGTGGGAGATGCCTGAAGCAAGGTTGGGTGGATAGGGTACTTACGGGCCACATAACAAAAGGCCATGCTTGGGAGGAATGATACAGGAAATAATGGAAAGAGGACACCTGGGTGGCTCAGTGGTTGAGCGTCTGCCTTCAGCTCAGGACGTGATCCTGGAATTTTGGGATTGAGTCCCACATCAGGCTCCTGCATAGAGCCTCCTTCTCCTCCCTCTGCCTATGTCTCTGCCTCTCTCTGTATCTCTCATAAATAAATAAATAAATAAATAAATAAATAAATAAATAAAATCTTTAGGAAAAAAAGGAAGTAATGGAAATGAGTGTGATATACCAGAAGGAGTGTTTGGAGGAAAGAAGATGTGTAGCATATGCAGAATAGCTCTGTGGAACCAAAAGGGCTCATGCCTTGGGCTCTCATACTCAGCAGTTTGAATTTGAGGTGGACCCTTCTTAGTGTCCCATGGATAAAATGTTGTCTTTCTTATGTCCCAGAGCTTTGTGAATTTATTTAATTTTGTCAAGCCTAGAAAGGATGAGACAGCTGTTTCTAGGACCTGGACAGATACTCAACAAACATTTCTTGATGAACAGTGATGGGAGGAGGAGATTGGAGTTGGGGCAGTAGGTGGGGAGCCCCAGGCCATATTTCAGGCTCATGGCTACAAAAGGCCAGTGGTAGTAGTGCACTGGTGGGCATGGATAGCACGAATGGAGGAACTCAGGGATTTCAAAGCCAGTAACCACAGGTCTTGGTAATCACATAGAGGGTGAGGGATGAGTCTGTTAAACAATCCAGTAAGTATTAGTGGGGGGAGGGGGTGGTCTATTGTTCAGACCCACGCTAGAGGGGAGGAAAAAGCTGATAAGAGATCTTCTTCATTCAAGGAGGTACAGTGTGGGCAGGTTGAGTACTTAAAGCAACAAAGGACAAGGCCAAATTAGGTGAGAGTCCAAGACTAGTATCAACAAAATGCTGCAGAGATTCAAAGAAGAAACAGATCCTGGCTTGCTGGGGGATCCATCCCTTGTAGGGTTGAAGAAAAGGGGTGAGGGGCGACGTCCAATAAAGAGATAAGCAAGAACAAAAGAAGTATATAGATGTCACTGGCATTGAAGGAGTAACGTGTCATTCTGGGAGTTTAGATAGATGGAGTGCAGGAAAAGGTAGCAAATCAGGCCAGAAATCAGGCTTTGCATTCAGGGCTGGGATTTTGTTCTTGATTCTTGAGACAGGGAGGTTTTATTGGAATGAGGAGATGGTAGTGAGCCAACCAGTGGGGAAATTATCACAGGACTTCTGAAAGACTTAAGTTACCTGAGCAGTGAAAGCTACGTGACCTCTGTTGGGTATGGAACCAGAAAGAAGGGCCAGGGTGGGTAGATGTGGGAATGCCTGCCTACAGAAACTCTAAGGTTGACTTTGATCTGCCTTGGAGGTTCACAGAACTTTAGACAACCCAAGAACATCATTGGGAGTTTGTTTAAAATTCCAGTTTCAGGGCCTTTACCTCTGATATTCTGATTCTCTGGGTCTGGTGTGGCTCCATAAATGAGACATTTTTAAAAACCACTCCAGATGATTCTGTTGCAAGTAACCCAAGAATCACATACATTGAGAAATTCTCTGTACCCTAACATGCTTATCTATGAACTGATTGTGGTTTGTATATAGGCTGGTGGTATAAAGCAGTTTTTTGTTTGTTTGTTTGTTTTGTTTTGTTTTTAAGGAAAAAGGAAATGGAAGGAAAGGCAGGTGTCAGAGAGAAAATACTACTGAACCCCTTGAGTAGCTCCTCAAGTACAAGAAAAATGGACGTCTGCTGAGTAATTTTCATAGTTCTTCCCAATATTAGCTGTGAGATGATATCTTATAGGATGATTGATTTAAGTGCGATTTGATAGGTCACATTATCAATTAATGTGAAGACAAGCTATCTGGTTTCTTTAACCCCAAAGTGATCTTATCAGTATCATGTAATTATGGGGTGATGGTCTTTTGCCTGTTTCCCTGAGAATGACACCAAGGTATCACGGAGTATTACATGCCAATGGTGACGATGATCATGAACACACTTCCCATCAACCCTTGAACCTTTTTCCAAGAGTCTACTTGTTATTCAACCTGAAAATCAACTTAAAAGAAGTACAGTCCCTACTCAAAGATGAAAGATACATGCAGAGAAAGAGAACCTTTGAATTTTAAAAAGAGGTAGCTATTTCATATAAAAGCTGAGCTACATTTCCTTCTCAATCTGCTCCTGCATAATTTTATCCTACTTTCTAATTATGGTAACAGAACAAGAAAAATCCAGACTGCTGTTCACATTCTCACTACTTTCCTTAAGAAAAAAAAATGCTACTCAGTATCTATGCCAGAGAAACAAAGACAGGATGTAAATTTTCTTTGTGTGAGTTATCCTTGGCACATTTCTCTCCCTTGTCTTCCTAAAGTCATTGAAGAGAGTGACACTCAAGTCCAATTAAAGGGGTTTGGATGAGAAACTTTGAGTTTACAGTTGGTACCGATCAATAGTACAATTTGTCCATCAATAGACTTTGAAATGCTCTTCAAAAATAGCTGCATTTAACCGTGGCTAAATGATTAGAAAATGAAATTTCATTGAACAGGTTCCCCTTTGTTTGAAAGACTGAGCTTCAGAGCACTGAAAAAATCACCCTTTCCCTTTATTATTTGTGTCAAAGTCTGTCCATCTGGCAAGGAGATACTATGTTGGATGCATCTTGGATACTTTCTAACACAGGTTTTGCCACAGACTTTAACCTGTGACTTGTCATGAATCCTGCATAGAAGAGAAGTGAGGAATTGGGAGTCAGTAAAGAACTAGGAACCAGGATTGAGTTGGGTCTAAGATGAAGGGAAATATGTCTTTCTCCCCAACAGTATGCCCCTAACTTAAGGCCCTGTTAAGACAAATTCCTGTGTTCTCTAGTTAGGGAACTCAAAGGCAAATAGATGTTGGGAAGGCAAATGCGTGTTGCTAAATTTCTCTCACAATTACTCCTCATTTCTGAAAGAACCTCAGTGAAGTCAGTGATCTCTGGCACACAAGTTGTCACTCTAGGAAGGGATCACTTTCGTTTCTTCCTGTTGGGTTTTCTTCTGCAGTTACTGGCACAGAATGTAGCAGGTGAGAGAGGTGTTTTGTCACCCCCACAGGAGGGAGAAAGGGTAGGTTTGTAGTTCTGGCTCTGGAAGGTGTGGAGTTAAAAGGAGAAGAAACAGAGGTCTGGCATTTGCTCTTCAAGATAGATTCCAAAAGCACTGTGTAAATGACACTAGTGACAACCTCAAGACAGAAAAAGTGGAAGGTGTCTTACGCTCTTTTTCTTTTCATGACTCATTTTTGGGGAGAGTGATTTCTCCTTGGGGCCATTTTTTTCTTGGTGTATTAGTCAGTTCAGGCTGTCATAACAAAATATCACGGGGGGGGGGGTGCTGCTTAACAAATAGAAATTTATTGCTCACAGTTCTGGAGGCTAGAAGTCCAAGATGAAGGTGCCAGACAGTTCAGTTTCTGGTGAGAACTCTTGTCTTGGTTTGCAGATGGTGCCTTCTCACTGTGTTGTTCTCCATGGCTGGGAGAGAGCGAGAGCAAGAGGGCTCTTGGCTTCTCCTTTTCCTGTAAATATACTAATCCCATCAGATAGGGCCCTACCCTTACAATCTCATTTCACCTTGATTACTTCCATGAAAGCTCCATCTTCAAACATAGTCACTTCGCAGGTTAGGGCCCTTGACATATAAATTTGGGGGACATAAGCATGAGTCCATGACACCTGGTGAACATAGCCATGCAAGGCACAGTCCCTTCCTGATGTGTTGATTTTTTTCTTCTTTGTGTAATTGTCTCTAATTCATTGTTGGATTTAAATTAGTAGCTTTAGTAAAGTGTATTTTGTTTCTAGTGACAAATAGATGCAAATATTTTTATCAAAGAGAAAATATCAGAAGTCAGAAACTAAGAATCAAAGAAAATTAATAAACCATGTTAATGGCTAATAAGTGTCAGTGAATTTGTAAATAGCTAAAGCCTTTTGCATTTTACCAACATGATCACATTTAAGGTATTTGTTTTTTCTTGGCTCCTACATTAGTCATAGGAGTTGGGTCTTACTAGAAACGAATACTTTTTTTCTTTAAAGGGTTATGATTTTGATAAATGTTGTTGGTCATTCTCCCTGGCTCCCCTGAGCTCCTCCCTCCTCTGCCCCCACATGTATACCCTGAAGTTGCTTTGGGTTCAGAGTCTCATGTGTATAAAGTAAAATCATGGCCTTTGAATAATGGACAAATCATCTTATCTTTTAAAAGTTGGAGAAATTGAAAATAAAAATTTTAACCACTGTACCTTAAAGAAAAGAGATCTACTGAATGATTACGGAGTTGTTAACCTCTCTATTGCTTCTTTTTTGTATCATGTGCATTCCTGTCTAGGAGCATAGTTTCAAATTATGGATTTATATTAAAAATATCAGAACAGGGGATCCCTGGGTGGCTCAGTGGTTTAGTACCTGCCTTTAGCCCAGGGCGCGATCCTGGAGTCCCAGGATCAAGTCCCACGTTGGGCTTCTGGCATGGAGCCTGCTTCTCCCTCCTCCTGTGTCTCTGCCTCTCTCTCTCTCTCTCTGTCTATCATAAATAAATAAATAAAAAATAAAAATATCAGAACAGATTCCCTTAATGCTTTTCCATGGAGAAAATGAGCAGATGCCTCTGTCCCTGCATACCCCCATTCTGAAATTTGGAATGGGTTGGCTGTTACCATTGTCTGCTATTATAATGGCCATAACCTTGGTAGGGAACTTTGGATCTTTCCGATGTCATTTCAGTTTGCTCAGCTGTTTGCTACATTAGAAGCATTAACTAGTTACTATTTCTGTCTTCTGCTTAGAGCCGCTACTGGGTTTCTCTTGGGTAAACGTTTACTTTCCCACAAGGATAGCACTGATGACTGTTCAGGGTCAGGCACAGACATTTCCCGTCTCCTTTCCCTCTTTTTCATTTTGAACTTGGCTAATTTTAATTTTCATTCTTCTGCTTTAAAACTTGCACATAATTCCCTTCAGGAAAAACTTTTATGTTTCTCATATAATAGTTGTTTTCCATAGTCTCATTCTCTGTGTAACAGTTATGAACCAGATATTTATGAAGGTACAGCTAACCACCAAGGAGAACCCAGCAGAGAGAGCATCTGGCATTTGGGATTCCATGATTACTAAATATATTAGCTTATTACTAGAATTAAACTCGATGAAGATGTTTCCTTGGTATAAGACATATAGGAGTTCTAATACATACAATGTATGGGAGTTCTCAAATATTTGTAATAGGAAAAGGTACAAGCTATGTTACTTAAATAGGTAAACTGCTTTGTTACTTTTTCGTCAATTTCCAGTGTAGTGTGCTACCTTGAGGTATTTTATTATTAGAGATAAGTATATGGGACATATGAATCTCCTATAGACACATGCACATTGTGGAGAAATGCAAAAAATCCGGAACCTGGTAGATTGGTTAAAGAAAAGGAAGAGACTCTCTTGAGCATTTTCACAAACCTAACAATCTTTAGCTAGTTTTTTTTTTTCATTCCAACCAAGACTAGCCATGTGCTGTTCACAAGTATTTGTAGCTGAAGGAAATACACTATTGCCTTTATTGATTTGAGTTCCCCCAGAAACAGACTCTGAGGCAAGGATTAGAGTACCAGTTGTTTTTATTTATTTATTTAGGAGGTGATTTGAGGAAATACTTGTAGGGAAGTGGGGAAGTAAGGCAGAGAAAGAAAGACAGCCGGAAAATGAGGTATTGTTAAACCAGTTTCCATGATGAGCATCTGCCACTCAATGGGAAACTCTTGGAAGCAGTGTGGAGGCACTTCAGAGTTATCCCCAAACTAGGAGAGGCATCTGGGGTATTGATCTAACAGTTCTCCATTCATCACCGGTGGAGGGCTGTTCTGGAGTCCTTCATTCTTCAGCACTTTCAATAATATGCTCCATGGCTTAAGAGGATTCTTCTACTCCCAGGAGCAAAAGCCCTTAAGCAGAGTTTTTAAGTAGGTACTGATTGAGGAGAAGGTGTGGTGGGACACAGAGAGTGACTACCATAGTATCAATGAACAGAGCAGCCACTCTGGCTTAGCTGGACTCAACATGCTCTTGAGGCCGCAGGAGAAAAATGTCATGTCTTCTTAATTGATGTAGTCTTCAGCCTAGCTGGAAGCTAGGACTCACCCATGTGAGTAGTAAATGATGAGATGCTGCCTATAAATGCTGAGATTATATTATCCATTTTTATTAAAACTGCTGCTGTCAACATCACTAATCATTAAGGAAATGCAAGTCAAAACCACAATGAGATATGACTTCACATTCATTAGAATGGCTACTATTAAAAGAAAATAACAAGGGTTGGCAAGAAAGGAAAAAATTGGAATCTTTCTGCACTGTTGATGGGAATGTAAAATGGTGCAGCTGCTGTGGAAAACAATATGACAGTTCCTCAAAAAACTAAAAATAGAATAACCATATGATCCACCAATTCCATTTGTAGATATATACCCAAAAGAATTGAAAGAGGGTCTCCAGGTGATACTTGTACACTCATGTTCACAGCAGCATTATTCACAATAGCCAAGAGGTGGAGGCAACAGAAGTGTTATTGACAGAAGAATGGGCAAACAAAGTGTAGTCTAAACATAAAATGGAATACTATTCAACTTTAAAAAGTAAGGAACTCTGACACATGCTACAACATGGATAAACCTTGAGGACATTATGCTATGTGAAATAAGCCAGTCACAAAACGACAAGTATTGTATTATTCCACCTCTGTGCAAGTACCTTGAATAGTCAAATTCATAGAATGATGATTGTCATGGGAGAGGGGAGAAAAAAATGGCTAATGCTATAAACCTAGTTCCTCTGCCTTTTTACTTTTAAGTCTTAGATCTCTTCATTCTAACTACAAATGCTGCTTACTCAGCTCTCTCTGCTGCCCCAGCCCTGCACAGCTGAATTCACTAATTGCCCATGTGTACAACCTCAGACCCGTTCCAGAGTTCTGACCATCCTGAGAAGCACATGATGGACTTCAGTGCTGCTTTCTTCTTGTCCAGTAGGGCTTAGGGTCAAGGCATACTTCCCAGTCCAAGAGCCCAGTAGCCAAGTTGCAATTACTATGCACCCACTTTGGGTTTCTCTCCAGGCACTGCCTGTGTTGCTAGATCCTGGCATCTACAGTCCACTGACCAACAACAGCATCATCACCTGGGAGCTTAGTAGAAATGTAGAACCTGGAGTCTCACTCTGACCTACTGAATAGGAATCATCATTTCAACCAGAACCCCTGTTGATTCCTGTGCACAGTAAAATTTGAGAAGTAGTTAGGTAGACTCTAGAGCAGTGGTTCTCAACTTTGGTTGCCCATTAGAATCATGTGGCTAGAGAAGGATTTTTAAAAATTGCCAGTACTCTGAAATTCTAATTGTGTTGCCACGGGGTACAACATAGTAATTGTTTAACCATTTATTAAATAGTGATTATGCTAAGAAGTCCGAATGTGTTAACTAATTTAAGCCTCATAAAAACCCTATAGGGCAGGCCCCTATTATTATTTCCATTAAACACTGGAGGTACAACGTAGTGCAGTACTTTGTTCAGGGTGGTCCATGGCAGAGTTGGAATCTAGAGTCTGACTCCAGAGCCCATCTTCTTAACCATTATGCTCTCTTTGAATAAAAGTCCTTTAATACAAAGTGAGAAGATCTCAGTGAATACATTACATGCAGGCAGGTTTTACTACGTGGCTCATTCACTCAGTCTAGGCTGACTCTGCATAACATATGTTTTTTTTGTGTGTATTTGTTTACAGTGTATCCCCACCCCCACCCCCTACCCCGTTCCCCCCCACCCCCAGGCCAGCTAAGTCAGCCTCTGATGGTCAAGATCTGTCATTGTCCTAGAACAGGCTTCAGGCAAACGAGGAGTCAGAAGAATCTTAGAGGGAAACCAGTATTTAAGGTTGGAAAGGATGAGAATCCATGAAGGGGACTTAAGAAGATCACCTGATGCACTGAGTAAAAGTCAAAGTTTTCCTCCTCGGTGAGGTCTGTTCTACAGCCACTTGGCCTTTGAAGCAGCCATTTCACTGCTGTTTCTCCACATTTGTCCAGGAAGCACTCCTGGGAATTACTTTCCTCTCTTAAGCCTTTCCTAACTGGCATCCCTGAGATAGTTGGTGCCCTCCTTTTGCTGCTCACCAAGTTCTTTCAACCTACACCCAATCATTCAGGATTTTATCTCTTACTTCTCTAGGCAATTTCTAGTTTCCATTTTTAAATAATTGGCTCAATTCCCCACTTTTATTTTTATTTTTTAAAAGATTTTATTTATTAATGAAAGACACACACACACACACACACACACACACAAAGAGACACAGGGGAGAAGCGGCCCCATGTAGGAAGCCTGATGTGGGACTCGATCCCGGGACTCCAGAATCGTACCCTGGGCCAAAGGCAGGCCCCAAACCGCTGAGCCACCCAGGGATCCCTGATTCCCCACTTTTAAATTACCTTATTGATTTTACTGCCTATAAATCTTTTCTGATCCATTGTAAATTTAGCATTTGTAAAGCCTACCATTATGACAGAAAACATGAAATGTTTTCTTATAGCAAAATAACTGTATGTCAAGTCGGAAAACATGAAAATGTTTTCTTATAGCAAAATAAGAACTGTACATCGAGTGCGGTTGTATTAATAAGTCTTGAGATTGTAGAAGGAAGAAAAATGTTTTCAAAAAATGATAGAATTCACTAGGCACTGAGTATTTTTTATAGTAGTCAGCATTAAGTCAGTTGAGTAAGAGTGAGGCTTGGGGGTACATACAGAAGACAATTATGGCTATTAAGAGCAAAGTGACCCCATGCTAAAAGTAAAACAGAAGACGTTCGTCTCACTGCCTAGGGGACTTTTTCTCTTGGCCCCTGGAGAGGGACAGTCTTTATGACGGCCCTCCCAATTCTGACAGGAATTGCAAGTTCAAAGTGTTCCCCAAACCACACTCAGTTTCAACAATTCTTTAGTAGGACTCACAGAACTCACTGTAATCTCTTTTACTTAGAGTTCTGGCTTACTACAGTGAAAGGATACAGATGAAAACCAGCCAAGGGGAAGAAGCACATAGGGCAGAAGCCAAGAAAGGTACGAGATGTGGAGCTTCCATTGTTCTTGTCTCCATACACACACCCAGTTTTATAGAAAGCTAATTGACATATATAGCATTGTATAAGTTCAATATGTACAAGGTGTCGATTTGATACCTCTTAATGTATTGCAAAATGATGACTACCAGAGTATTAGCTAACACTTCAGTCCTTTTGCATAATTACATTTCTTTTTTTTTTGTGGTGAGAATATATAAGATATAGTCTCTTAGCAAGTTTCAACTCTATAATACAATTTTATTAGCTATAATCACTATGCTGTACCCTTTAACCAACATCTCTTCATTTCTTCTACCCCCCAACCCCTAGTAACCACCATTCTCTTCTGTTTCTCTGAGGCGTATTATTATTATTATTATTATTCCACATACAAGTTATATCATAGAGTATTTGTCCTTCTCTAACTTATCTCACTTAGCATAAATCCCTCAGGATTCATCCCAGTTGTCATAAATGGCAGAAGTTCCTTCTTTCTCATGCCTGAATGATATTCCTGTGTGCATGTGTAAGTATATCTCACATCTTCTTTATCCATTCATTCATTAATGGACGTTTAGGTTGTTTTCATATCTTGGTTACTAATGCTGCCATAAACATGGTGGTGTCAATATCTACAAGATCCTGATTTCAATACATTTGGCAATATATCCAGAAGTGGGATTGCTGGATCATATTCTGTTGTCCTTTCTAGTCTCAGTCTTGGTATAGATGTTTGACAATATGCACAGAGTATTGCCAGCCAGGGGAGATCACATGAGCCGTTGACATTCAGATTATACTGGGGCTCAATCACATATTTCCCATGGCTGACCTTTAGTTTCCAATGCTTCTAGAGGTAGAACTAACACAGTGTGGCCCCAAGCCCACATCATAGCCATATTGCTAGACTGTCCAGTGGCCAAAGCCCACAGGCACAAAGGCACTGCTATCAAGCATGACAGTCCAGGGGCCTGGAGATCACTTCCTAGTAGCCAAGGGCAAAAGAGAGACCTCTTTTTGGGTAAGGGTAATTCTTCACCACATGGCACCTCAGCATCTACCTAATATTCAGGTCTCAGTTTCCCTATCTTTTTCTTCAGAGAAGACTTTCTTTCTCCTCAGACTGAGCTGTCCTTTCAATTTAGACCACATTCTTTTCCTTTATAGTATTTCATGCCATTTGTCATCAATGGCTTGAGCAAGTATCCCATTAACGTCTTTCTCATTGGATTGTATATCCCATGAGGCCAGGACCTAAGCCTGCCTTGCACACCAGTACCAGGCCAACTTTCGGCACAGTGCTGGGCTCATAAAATGACCTAAAAAACAAATACGTATAGTTTGAGGCTGAGTTTTAAAAAAAAAAAAAAAAGAAAGAAAACCTCTCAGACTGGCTCACCACTTAATGTGACCTTGGAAAGTAAGTAAAGGACTGAGGTTTTATGCAGTGCTTGGCACCAGCCCTGGCAAGGTGGATGCTTATGTTAGCCCTTCATGTTTCCAAGCCTGCTTTCTTGTGAGTCATTGAAAATTGATGGTAGATAGAATAATGCAGTTCAATTCCAGGGGGGAAGACCTGGAGGCTGAAAAGACATGGGAAAGATCTTGAATATAATACTTTGCTAAGGAAATGCATTCCATTTGGAAAAAAAGAAAACAGAGCTACTGAGCTTGTTATACTTGCACTGATACTTGTCAAGGAGTTCTCTCTGGGCTATATATACAGCATGGGTGGTAGACCAAGTGCCTCTTTGAGTGCTGGGGCAAAATTCTTCCTTGGAAAATCACTCTAGAACCTTCCCCTTGTGCTTCCAGTTTCTCATGTCTTCCTCTCAGCTCCTTCCTTGTGCTATAGGGGGCAGAAAGCCCATCCATTTAATAATGACTTTGCTTACTTGCTCCTCCCTGCCCACAGCCTCTCCCTACTTCAGTTTCAGCTTAGCCAAACTATACATATTGAATTCTTCTAATCTTTCCTGACAGATCAATCTTTCTCAGTCCTTAATTATTCATGTGGTTCTCCTCTGAATTCCCTTCAGGCCACTGGCTCTTTTCTGGCAGTTGACAAGTCTTGTCTGATGCAGTTCATTTCATTCCCAGGAGGTGGGCATTGGTGCTTATGACTAGGACCCCCCAAAAGGACAGAGGAGGTGATGACTATGGTGTGGGAGGTAAGATGTGCTTCAGGAGTAGGGGTTAGGATGACTCTCAACTTGAATTCTGGCACCCACCCTTAATAGCTGTGTGACACCAGATAAGCCACCTCTTCAGCTTCCTCAGTTGCAAGATGAGATGAAAATAATATTGAGTTTGTATGGGTTGTCATAAATATTAAGTGAATTACTACGCCATAGCAAATGCTCCCTCAGTGGAAGACTTTATTATTATTAGCAGTGGCGAGCTCTCTTTCCTCTTCCTTACAGCTCCACACACAGTTGCTCCTCCACTGGCAAGCCATATGCCCACATTCCCACCACTAAGTCTGTGTAGTCCTTCAGGATAAGAATTTGCTGCCAGAAGATCCTAGTTAGAATGCACCTGGAGCAAGATATAAGCAAAAAAGAGGAAGCCATTTCTTTCCATGCAAATTGCCAGGAACAGAATGGATTAGATTTCTTAGTTTAGAAGTCTCATCACCTTGTATTTGAACTATAGGCAGAGCCTCCAGACAAGCCTCCTTATCTCTCTCTAGAAGACTGAACAAATGTCTATTTTCTCAGCACCGTCCCAATTTAAGCACCAAAAGTCTGAGGACCCAGGAAAGTCCCCAGGCCTGAACCAATGGGAACAGCAGGTTATCCTAGAGTAAACCCCCCTTTTTCCAAATAGCTTTGATAATGCCACCATAATACTGATCTCAAAAACACCATTTTATCATCTGAATAACCCAGAGGCTCCCCATTGCTTAGTCTGGCAACTGCAGCTCCTCTAAGTATGGTCCCACCTTGCCTGCAAGCCTCATCTGAATGTTCTCACCCCCAGCACTTTGTTCCCAACTGCTCCTCTGTGTCATGTTCTTCCATCCACAGGCCTTTGTTGGACTGGCGCTCCCTCTTTATAAAGTGCTTTTCCCTATAAAGCCAGCTAAAACCCAATCCTGCCAATCAGGGAGCCTGATGCGGGGCTGGATCTCAGGACCCCAGAGAATAGTTAATGCCAGGGTCACAAGTGTCTCCAGTGGTTTTCCTTAAATCTGATGAATTTCACTGATTAATGGTATTTCTCTGATGCACATAGGCACTTGAGCCAGGAGTTATGATCTAGTACAGGGGTGGGCCTTTAATCCCTAAACCTATCTGTCCTTGTCCACTTATTACCCAGGGTCAAAAGAAACACAGCTACATGAAATCAGAAAACAATGCATGAAATAAAATGAGAAGTTGAATAAAGAAATAGAAAATATAAAAAATGAACCAAACAGAAATATTACATCCCATAAAACCTAACATGTTTACAGCTTTGTGGAACATAAAGTTACTGTTGTAGCCACTCCACTCTGCCCCAGTGGTGTGAAAACAACCAGATAATATGTAAATGAGTGAATATGGCTGTGTTCTGATAAAACTTTACAAAAACAGGTGTTGGGTTGGATTGGTCCTTGGGCTATATCAGTTCCTGATCTAGTTTATTTCCCTTATTTTACAGCTGAAGAAACCAGAGAGAGAACGCCAGTTGCTAGTTTGTGCAGAAGTAATGCTAAGCTCTTAGCTTTTCAACATTTCAGAGCCTAATACAAATCCTTCCACTTCATGTCACTATTCAACCACTTCTGGGTCAGCCTCCCTCCTGGGCTTTAATCCCGCCCTGCTGGATGCAGTGATATGATTAGAGCTGCAGGGATAAGGATGGAAGGTGGAAGTGGTAGGGCTCAACAGAGCATATGATAAAGTGACCTTTCTCCCTCATGGTGCTCTATAACACCTCGACACTTTGTAGTGCCTTTACTTCTGCTGAGTGTAATTTCTTAAAATGGAGATCTAAGAGATGTGCATATTCTTTTTTTTTTTTAAAAGATATTATTTATTTATTTGAGAGAGAGACAGAGATAGCGACTGAGAATGCACGAGCTGGGAGGAGAGAGAGAAGCAGCTCCCTGCTGAGCAGGGAGCCCAATGTGGGGCTGGATCCCAGGACCCCAGGATTGTGACCTGAGCCGAAGGCAGCTGCTTAGGTGACTGAGCCACGTAGGTGTCCTGATATACATAGTCTTTACATCTTATTTACCTTTCTAAGAAAAAAAAATTAGAGAAAGAACATCTGAAAAGAGCGTATGGAAGGCTGGGGTTCTTTGTGCCTGGCAGAACTGTGGTTGGTAGAGTTAAATGGGAGATAACAAATAGGTTTTATCTTGTGGGCTGTTTCTGTTCCCTTGTTCCTGGACGCCTGCAGCACTGTGATGGGAAGTGCTGTGAAGTTATCTGGGCCAGAGAGAACTCTGTGATCGACCAGCAATGTCTGCCATGGCACAGACTGAGGGAATGGGGCAGGCGGGTTATAATTTATGGTAGTACCTCTCTAGAAAGTAATGAGAAAGGTAAATGAAATGGAAGTAAATGAGAAGGTAAACAGGAATACATCATTAATCCCCTTTTGGCATGAAGCACTTGGTCTCTCTTCTCATTTAGTTTCCACATTAGCATTTTCTATTAATAAGCGGCCAGAGGTACTTACCCATTTTGTTGGTCTGTCTGAGAGCATTTGAGTGAGGAGATGATCTCGCTAATGCCCGAGGGCAGATGGAGACTGATAACAAAGGTATGGCGATGAGAAATATGACCTCTGAGTGGACAGAGCCATAGGCCTGATGGGTTAAGGGCAGGGAAGCCTTTCTAAGCAATGGCAAGTGGAATGTGGGAGAGCAGAGAGTTCCCACTGCAGGTCAAAGGGCACCTTGCACCCCACCTCTCAGAGCAGGAGGTCAAGTCTTAGCTCTTTCTCTTGAGCCCTGGCTCCTGTTTTTCCATCTACATGTTCCTGCCTGTGAGTAGCCTTGTCAGGTCAGGCCAGGATTTTGTTGCTTTGGCTAAAGGCCTTCACAGGAAATACTCTCATCTGCCAAATGTTTATGACTTCGTATACATCACCCACGCCCTCCTGGCACCGTTTTTCTTCTGTTGGGAACAGGAGGGGAGGTAGGATTGCAGGAGTCCCGCTGCTACGCCAGGTGATTCAGCTTTGCATTTTCCTCTCATAAAGATACTCCTTGTTAAGTAGTTTAAAAGTAGAAATAGTAATTGGGGAAAACAATTCTTAATGAAGTGCTTAGGCAAAGAGAACTGGAACATGCCACTGCATTTCCACAACTATTATTTCATGCTGTTTATTTTGACCCAGGTTAAACTGTCATATCCCATTTTCTGAAATTATTTTTGAGATAATAGAGCTTTTTGAAAGTTTACTATATTGAATTTATGTACATTTTAACATACGCAGAGGCTTTTCACATTGAGCAGTAAATTTTATTCTTTAAAACATGAATTATTTTTTTTCTTCCTTTTTAATCTTTATTCTTTATTATTATTATTATTTGCCTTTGCACTGGCTAGAACAGCAGTATGTTGAATGAAAATTTTTTGTATATATACTTTTTATTGGAGTTCTATTTGCCAACATATAGCATAACACTCAGTGCTCATCCCAAGTGCCCCCTCAGTGCCCGTCACCCAATCACCACATTCCCCGCCCACCTCCCTTTCCACTACCCCTTGTTCATTTCCCAGAGTTAGGAGTCTCCCATGTTCTGTCACCCTCTCTGGTATTTCCCACCCATTTTCTCTCCTTTCCCCTTTATTCCCTTTCACTATTTTTTATATTCCCCGAATGAATGAGACCATATAATGTTTGTCCTTCTCTGATTGACTTACTTCACTCAGCATAATACCTTCCAGTTCCATCCACGTTAAAGCAAGTGGTGGGTATTTGTCCTTTCTAATGGCTGAGTAATATTCCATTATATTCATAGACCACAGCTTCTTTATAAAACATGAATTAAACAAAAATTTCTGTATCCCTGCCCACAATCTCCCTCTCCCAAACTCCAAGGGAGGGCTGTCCATTCATGGCCACTATGGCAGCCACATTTTATATGCCCTTGCATCTCTTCTCACCCCTGCCCCACTGGCAAGGAGTAGTAGAGTTTGGACAGTGCCTGTGATATGTGACTCCGATGAGCAGAGCACAGAATGTGAGCTGGGTGCAGCACATTCCTTGGTCTGGGATTGGGACGCATGAAAAGGCTAAAGCAGCAGGAAAGTGGAAAGTTTGAGTAACACATGAGGTCAGAGACACTACAATGGGCCTATTCTCTGCACCCCAAAAACAAAACAGAATCAAAATCAGCTTGCATTTTCCTCTTATGTTTTTTAATCACTTGACTTTCTAGAAAAATCAGAGCTTCCCAGCGAGTTAGAGCTTCAGTAGAAGTTAGGTGTTTCTGCAACTAGAATAAATTCTTCTAGTAAACCAGGGCATCACTCAGAGGCAAGTGTGCAATCCTGGGGCGGCTTTGCCACATGCCTAATGGGGCTCAGCCCCAGGGGTGTCCTAAAAGGGTCATGTCATGTTGATGTTGGCTTCTCCTCATCTCTTCCGCACCACATTATTTTGTCCCAAAGCCTGAGTTTATAGAGCCTCCTTGGAATTACTACTTTGAGGAGAGAGAGAATAATCTCATGACTAAAAATACTGTGTCTGTGACTCTATTTCCCCATTTACAGAAAGCAGGGAACCCTGCCTTCTCCCATTCCTGTGTTGCCAGGATTGATAGAAAATGAATGTGAGGCGCTGAATGATTTAGAGGGCAGATGCTATGCAAATGAAGGCCACAATAATAGCTGTGCTTGGCACACCTGAGCCCACAGTAACCTTTGGATGGCCTTTTTGGAAATAAGATGAGAGCTGATATTTAATAAAGCTTATGTTTTTGAGAAGATTGTGGGGAGAATCTTGCTGGGAAGATTTAGGCTTTGGTGACCTTTCTATGCCATTACAAATAGTGTCAGCAGGTTAACGTGATGCAGAATGTGTTCACTGTTGTAGAGAAAAAACCTTTATGTCTTTATTAGACTTTCTTTTTTTTTTCATTGAAAGACACTAAAAGCCTCCATTTCACTGGATTTGTCCTTTTGAATCTGCCTGAATTTGGGGCCAGTTTCTGCCATGCATGAAAGGAGCGTGGTAATCATGCCTATATTGAGGGTCAGTGAACTATGGATTGCAGTACTTTGCAGAGATATTGCATTTACTGCAAAGCCATCAGCATGGCCTTATTATTTTATCTAGAGGATGTATAGGACACCTAATATGTTTGTTTACTGGTCCTTTTTTTATTAGTCCCTACTAGACCATTTGGACATCTGGTCTTCAAAGCCCTGATTTTTAGCATCACTGGTGGCTTAAACCAAGGCATGCCTATTCCTTTCATTAAAAAGTAGGAATGAGATAATACATAAAAAAGACTAGATAGAAGGTATGTCTACTTTAAAGAAGAATAAAATAAGCATCAATGTATCTACCAGTCTGAGTAGGGAACAAAATAGCAGCCCTTAGCAGTGCTGGGTGCCCCTCCTTGACCGCACCCTCTCACACCCCACTTGGACATATCAACCTGCCTGCATCTTATGTTACTCATTCCATTGCTTTTCTTGGTTGTGCTGTGTAGCTCTTCCCAAACAATACATTCATTTTTGCTTATTTTGAATTGTATATAAACAGAATGATCCTGTATGTATTCCATTTTGACTTCCTTCTTTAATTTATCAACGTGAGTTTCCTTCACATTGATGCAGTGCTCAATTCTGAACATGCCACAGTTTATTCATTGAACTGTTGTTGAAGAGCTAAGTTTTTTCTGGATTTTTGCTAGTATGACACTGCTGGATGAACATTCTTGAATAAGTTTCCTGATGTATACTTGGAAGAGTTTCTGCAGGGTTCGTATCAAGGAATGAAATTGCTGGGGCTCAGGGTGAACACAACATATGTAATGCAAAATGCTTCCAACGAGGTTATACTAAGTTAAGCTCTAACCGGCAGTAGACAAGCATTACCTTTTTTTCCATGTATCTTCATCAGAATTTAGAATTACCAACCCAATAGTGTGAAATGATAATCTAAGTGTGACGTGATTTTTGTTGTCTTATTGTTAGTGAAATAGGGTATTTTTATTCATTGGACCGTTGTTATTTTCTCTTCTGTAAACTTCCTGTTGTCTTTTGCACATTTTCTATCAATTGCTTGTCTTTTTCTTATTACCTTTTGCCAGTTTGTTACATGCTCATAATACTTCTCCTTTGTCAATTATAAGTGTTATATCTCCATTTGGTGGCTTATATTTTCACTCTTCTTCAGATAATAGCTTTTAGTGAACAGAAATTCTTGATTGTAATGTAGTCAAATTTATCAATCTTTTATATATTACATACACATTGATGTGTTGTTTATGGAATTATACCTGGAGGTCTTGTTTCTTCTACAATCTTTATCATTTTCCCTATAGAGTTTAATACAATCTACCAGGGACTTTTTGTGTAGCATGTAAGGAAAGTATGCAATTTGCCTTTTTTCATGTGGTATGATGATGTTCCTGCATCATTTATTTAATTGTATATCCTTTCTCCATGTGTTTTCTGTGCCCTTGTGATACATCTCCATATACGCTTGGACATATCTGAAGCATCTTGGTTATTCCTAGCCCTTTAGGTTTCCACATAAACTGTAGAATCCAGCTTATCCAGTTCCATAAAATATTCCTTTTGGTATTCTCAATAGTACTACATTGAACAGTTGGGTCAATTTGGGGAAAATTAATATTTTTACTACTCAAGTCTTTTTATCCATGAATTATTTAGGTCTCCATTTATTTAAGTCTCTGAAGTCTTTCATTAAAAATTTCTCATTTTCGGATGGACCTAGAGGGTATAATGCTAAGTGAAGTAAGTCAGACAGAGAAAGACAAATACTGTATGATTTCACTCATATATGGAATTTAAGAAACAAAATACAATGAACAAAGAAAAAAGAAAAAGAAAAAAACCAGACTCTTAACTACAGAGAACAATCTAATGATTGCCAGAGGGGAGGTGGATGGGGAGGTGAGTGAAATAGGTAAAGGAAATTAAGAGTAAAAAAAAAAAAAAAAAACAACTCATTTTCTTTATGAAGCACCTGTAGGTATTTAGATTTATTCCTGAGAAATAGGTATATGTATATAACTATTGTGATGGTAGCTGTAACACTTAACATTTTAAAATTATAAAATTTAGTATATATGTAACTTAATATTTTATTAATCATTATTAATCACTTATTAATCATGTATCCATAGATTCTTTTTTTTTTTTTATGTATCCATAGATTCTTTTGAGTTTTGTATCAGTGGTAAATGATGAAAAGTTTGGTGTTTTTTATTCCATTCTTATATGTGTGTGTATATATATATATATATATATATATATATATATATAATCTTACTGTATTAACTAGGACTTCCAATAGGAGTAGCTATAGTGGGAATTCTTAATTTTCTCCTGCTCTAAATAGTGTAACAGAGTATTTTTTAACATTTCACCAGTAAATGTATTATTTCCTAAAGATTTTTGTATAGATATACTTTATTAGGATGTTAGGGAAATGAAATTCTTTTCTGTTCTATATTTGCTAATTCTATTCTTATCATGAGTAAATGTCAAGTATTATTGAATTATTATTATTTTGTATCTACAGAAATGATCAGATAGTGTTTATTCTTTAAGTTGTTAATGGTATGAATTACATTAATCTTTTAAGCTAACCTTACATTCCTGGCATACAACCAAGGACACATGATGGTCATCCTTTTTCATACACTGCAGAGTAGTAGAAAGATCCAAACCCTGAGTCAGAGAACTTATATTTTTAAGTCTTCTCTTGCTTACTTTTTTTTTATTATAAAGGCCATATCTTAATGATGTTGTCAGCCAGCAGATTTTAACTGAATAAACAGTAGTTTCCTTCTCGTTTTTATTTTTTTTTTTTTATTTTATTTTTTTTTTCCTTTTTTTTCCTTCTCGTTTTTAGTTTTCTCATTGTAAAATGTTAGAGACTTCATTAAAAATTATCGATGGTGTTACAATATATGTAGTTTGTATATCTTACAATCCATTGTATTTTTATGATTACCGTTACTCTAAATCTATATCCAGGAAAAAAGCATCCATATTCTTCATTCTTACTATCTTGATACAAGTTGAAAAGATCAAGAAAATTACTAACTTGCATCTTCCTTCTCTCTAAGCCTCACTCAGAGGAAGTAAAGGTTGAGTGTAAAAGATCACAATCCAGGTTTTCTAATTTTATTTCTCTTCCCAAGTTGCTATGGATAAATTGCACATTCCTGAAGCTTCAATTAATTGCTATGAAATTAAAACTCAATTCCACTAGTAGTAATAGATACCTTTTATTGTATTCCTATGTGCCAGGCATTGTATTAGGAATTTTTCATATATTTTACATATTTTGGAACCCACGACCCTGGGAGTAGTTATCATTCCCATTTTATAGATGAGAAAACTGAGTTTAAAAGAAGTTGAGTAACGTGCCCAACATCTTACAGGATGGAACGAACCATCCAGGACTGTCCTCCTTCCATACCACAAATGTTGCCCTTTCTCAGTTTATTGGGGTATTACTAATAATACAAGGTGATGGCTTGCTTAGACCATTGGAAAGTCCAAGTTCCCAGTGTAAAACTACTTAATCCCCCTTATATGCAAACTTGTAATTTAGATAGAGCTAGCCTCTCTCCCTTTTCCCCCCCAACTCTAGACAAACCACATTAATACATTACAAGATATATTATGGCTGGAGACTGACTTTATTTTTTTTTATTTTTTATTTTTTATTTTTTCCTGGAGACTGACTTTAAAATAAAATTTTGTGATTCCCTTTTGGGAATAATGGGATCCTACTGTTTCACTTTGTGAAGTTGGACTTTGAGCTTTGTTATGAAGGCCCCTGTTCTTAACTACTTCTTTAAATACTGCAGGTCGTACATTTCTGTAACAGTGTAGATGAGAAGGTTGATGAAGGAGGTGGATTGGCATAAACCTCTTTTCTCAGGAACAGTCTTTTAATCCCCACTTTTTCACTAGAGAAAGTAATTTCATCTCAAGAATCCGTTACCTCTGAAAATGGAAGATAAACACTTAACTTCTCCATGGGAGTCTAGGGAGGTTAGTTTTTGAGGCATTTTGAGCTACTTGGATAAGTTATTCTATCATTTCTGATTTTAAAGAATTACCACTGTAATATCCTGTTTCTCTCAAACATTCTTCCATCTGCCATTCTTCCAAGTTGCTAGGGCCTTGCAAAGGAAACCTCGAGAACTGGCAGAGTGGAAAGCCTTAAGAAGGTTGAGAACACTGCCTCATCGGGGTGGGTGGTATGTAGAAAGAGAGGGATGAGGGCAGGTGTGTAGAGAGACCTTGTTTCCTCATTAGAGAGAGGACAAATAACTTTAAGACAGTGACTATCTTATTTATAAGAGTTGGTGGTGGCCACCAGTAGAATTGAGGGGTTTGGTAGGACATCCTGCTCCCATTGACCAATAGCTCACTCTTTGGATCCCAAAGGTTTTGTGATCCTTTGTGGTCTCTTTAAAAATGCTTTTATGTCTGAGAGAAAATTTACTGAAGATGTTATTAACTAGTATCTTACCAGTTTATTCAATTGTTTTTAAAAATTGTATTCAGTAACTACTACATGCCTTAAACAATGCTAAGATCAGGGGTTATAAAAAGGAAGGAAACAGAGCCTTCTCCTTTAAGGACTTCATTTGCTGGTGCAATATACACAAGAAAGCTACAGCGATAGCAGTGGGATCAGTGTCTACACACACACACACACACACACACACATACACACACATACACACACACACACACTTTCTATGGAATCACAGAAGAGGGACATCATGATGACCAGTATGCTGCTCAGCAGGGGTGGTGGTGCTGATGGCCATCTGGTGGCATGAATGGGTGGCAAAGGAGACACATCAAACGATGAGATGACAGTGAGATTAAAGACTGGGGTACTGGTAGGTAAAGATAAACTTCACCTGCTTTGCAATTTTGTTAAAGATTGACCATTACAGGAGAGTACCCTGAGGGTAACTTGAACTAAACTCTTGTCAGAATGAAAATGTGCTGTTCCTGTTGCTTAACAGGAGGTCACGGGACCTCCACCATTTCAAATCTTTCACTGTCCCCAGCAGTATGAGCAACCAGATTTTTGTCCCTCAGCAATTCTTGGGAGTCTTCCCAAGGGTCTGGGTCTTTCCCACCACCGCCTTTGGCATCATCCCAGCTTCTGAACCAAACTGATTTTTTTGAAGGGTTCATTCTTCAGACTTACTATACTCAGAGCAGATCGAGGGCTGTCTATATTCCCCATACTGGGGATGGATTGTGGCCTCCAAACGACCCATTTGTAACAAAGGAAGTGACTTGTGACTTTGAAGCAGGCATGCTCCTGGCCTTGTGCTGGAATATGCAGCTGCTTGACTTCTGGGTGCCGTTAGACACACAGCCTCACTGGGGAGTGGAGAATTGTGTTTCTCTTCAAAAGAACGTAGTTCTTTCCTCACCATAAAAATTTTGGTTTCCCTGGCACATTTTTTTCTCAAGCTATTACTTAAGAGAGAGCAGTAGGAATATGAATAATGCAAAACTTGAGCACAAAACTTGTAATGGCAAGAGTCTGAGCTTCTGAGGTTCATTCAGTCTGGGGATTTGACAATATTGCTAAAGAACACAGGAGTCCTGCCCATGATTTCATTTAAGGAAATAGTTGAGTGAGAAGAGAGTCCAAAGCTGTAATATCCTTTCTTTCTCTTTTTGACCATTTTACAATGTTGAGAGAATGAGAGGAGAATTGAGTGTTTATAGTTCCTTTTCTCAGCCAGCCAAATACAAGTCCGTGTATTGAGTCCAAGGAGAACTGGGACTTCGAGGAGAGTGCCAATGCTTTGAAAAGCAAAATACAGACGGACAATTTTTTATCTTAAATTAGCACCCTGACGCATGAGGAGAATTCTGATACTCCCCATGCTGGTGTGCACTGCTTTATTTTGGGAACTCTGAAGTCCTTTCATGGATCTGCCATTTTGTGTGTGTGTGTGTGTGGGGGGGGGGTTAAATTAAATTTGTAGGAAACTAGTACTTCTAAACCCAAAATATTCAGACCAAAAAACATCATCACTATCATTTGATTAGTTTACTAGTTCTTGAGGCAAATGGAGACTGATTGACTGATTGCCAATCAGCTGGTACTGATTCATGATCTTGAACCATGAGGCAAGAGTTAGATGACTTTAGAGAGAAAGCTGGTGTTGGAGGAAGGAGAGCAAGAGAACTTTACTATTTATTGAACATACCTGGTGCTATGTCCTACAACAGGTCCTTGATGTGAAGTACTTTCTGTAATCCTCCTGACAGCCTTGAGGTGTATTATTATCCTATTTGACAGATGGCCAGATAAGTTGAGTAAGTTGCTTATGGTCTCAAAGACAGCATGTGGTAGAAGGAGGGGACAGACCAGCATCACTCTGAAACTAGCCTCTTTCCACTACACTAAGGCGGAAATGGGAGTATCACTCCCAATATCACTCACCCATGTGCCACCATGGGTGGGCCTTGTCTCACTAGTAAAACCCTGTGAAACTACATTCAGGGTAAAGGGAAAGCCCACCTCAAGGCCTCCAGTGTTTTCTTCAGGTGCTCCCTTTGAACCTTGCTGTTCATACATCCTTTCTCATGTCTAGAAAAGTGGCAGCTGCTAAAGTATATTGCTTGGATCCCCACTGCAACTCAACTCTAGAGAGGGCTTTGTAAAGACAAGAATTAGGCTCAACAGTGTGAATGTGGAAAGGTGGATGAGTTGGGGGAGCCCTGCTGAGTGGATTCACTTTGAGGGTCTATAGTATGCCTTGCTCACTATTACCCTCTGACCCTTTACTGTAGCTATACTGTAGAGTGGCAGCTGTTATTCTAAAGTGGAAAGTCTGATGAATGTTAGATTTTGCAGCACTTACATTTTGAACCTGTTTTGTACTACCTCAGGTATTCAGGTTATTGGAATTTAAAATCAGTACAAAGTATTCCTTCATTAAATAAACAGTTATCGTGCATCTTTTGTATTATCAGTTTCCCTTGTTGGACCTTGGTATTAAATGTTTCTTAAGATGTAGTCCCTGCTCTAGAGTACCATCTAGTGGGGTTCTGGAGTAGTACAGAGGAGAAAGCAGTTCCCTTCTGTGGGTGGAAGAGAAGGTTCCAGATGAAAGAGCATTTGAGATGAGCCTTGAAGGATGAGTAGGAGTTTTCCAGGAAGAGAAGGGAGGAATAAGCACTGGAGATAAATTACCATCACACAAGCACATAGAATAAGTACTACATAAGTGCAAATAGCACCGTACAAACTTTGCAGTCACTACATGTATTTTATTGCGGAGAGATCCTAACATATTTAACTCTGCAACAGTACATTATCATTGGTTTTTTGATGCTATCAATTCCAGTTACCACAATCACTACCTAAAATTGTTATTTGGCATGCCCACATTAGGTTCAAGTAAGTAGAGTTCATTCGATGGTGATACGCATTGTGACAATTTTGGTCACCTTAGGAAGGTGTACAATTTAAGCAACTTAATATTTATTGAGTACCTACTTTGTGCCAGCCTCTATGGAATTGGTTACATATATAATCTCATTTAGGTTTTACAACAATCCTATGAGCTGAGTGTTTTTGCCTATATTTTACAGTTGAGGTAAGTGGGACTCAGGTCAAGGAATATAGCTGGACTGTTTAGATAGGACCTCCGTACTAGCTATTTGTTTGACCTTGTGCAAGTTCCTTAACTCCACCCCCCCCCCAATATCAGTTTCTTCATCAGAGAATTGGAAATAATAATTGTATATTTATCAAAGGGTTATAGAGGGATTAATTGGCCTTGGCCCAGTGCTCAATGAAGTATGGCTATTTTTACTTATTATTACAGAGGGTAAGAAACTTGCCCAGAACTGATCATGGTTCTGTCTGATTCCACAGCATGCACTTGCATGTTTTCAAATTAGAGTTCCAATAAGGAAGATTTGCAAAATAAAGTTGTTGAAAGAACATGTATCATAAATAAGTAAATGAAGGTCAGCATTATACACAATCAAAAGAATCCCTGTGATAATGAGGTGGGGAGGAAGCAGATGTGAACACAAGAGAAACAACTTAAGGGTTTCAAAACCCATGCATGGGACCAATTCCAAAACCTTCCCTTCTTGGATTCTTTTTTTTTTTTTCTAGTCTGTCTATTTGGTTTAAAAAAATTTTTCAGTCCTTTCATCTTTACCACGGATATTAGGAATATGTAGGGCAAAGCAATACTATAAATCAGTAATTAGGTATATTATGTAATTTCTTTTATATCTAGCCTTATTTCCTTTCAACAATCAACTTTTTGGCTATTACTAATTTGTGCTCTGCTGCTTTAACAGTTGCAAAATTTGGCAGAAGTCATCTTGATTGGAAGCCATTAGAATTCTGAAATCTTTTGAAGTTAAATTCAGCCCTTACTAGGAATCCAAATCTGAGGTTGGGAGATTCATCTGAGAGTGATTGTTGGAGAAGCTTGTGAATGAACGTTTCGCGGTACTGCTCTTTGTTGAGGCTACTGTGTGATAATCCCTTCAAATTTGTGGGTTTGAGTTTAAGCTCACAACTGAAATTCACAAGAGATGATGACATCTTTTAAAAACACAGCGGTAAGTGTCGAGTGGCAATGATATTTGGATGTTAGCTTCCACATTGTCTTCTGGAGACATGTACTTTGATGTTAGGCCAAACCCCAAGAAACCACTTTTTCTGGTTGTGGTTAAGACAGACAGTGTCTCCAGCTCAACAACCTAAGGAAGGGAAGGGAAGGGAAGGAGAGGACGACCCGCTGGTCTGTGAAATAAGGTCTGTCTGAGAGCAGTAGATGGAAGGGTGGAAGTCCTGAATATAAATTTTTGCTTGGAGGACCCTGATTTCAAATTCTTAGCAACACTGAATGATTGATCAAATGGTGATCAAACTCGTACATATCCCTTTTCAGATGTGTTCTCATCAAAAGTATGTTTTCTCATTTATAAGGTTCATATGTGACCTCTAGTCTGAACTCTGTCGTTTCTCTCTTTCTCTGTGTAGTTCATTTCTGCCCTTTGTCCTGGAAACTTCTCATACTTTCTTGGATTGTGGTTACTTCAATTTAACTCTATCTAATGCTGCAAGGAACCAAAGAGGACCTTTCTGGAAGCCTGTGACAGGGCTGTATTAGAATGTATTTACTTCCCTGTCTCCTCTACCTTTATCTAATGTGTGAATTGTTGCTGTTTTCTCGTGGTTAAAGCAAAGACAATTACTCATTTTATTAGAGTACTTGCCTGCAGACTACTGAGCCTTCTGGAAGGATAGATGAATCACAATTGCTAGTTTATCTTGTCTGTAAGCAGGAGAGTTGACTAAGCAGGCCATGAGCTTCTTGGGATCAGGGTCTGGATCAAGCCCCAATACCTTTAAAAAGGACACTTGCCAGTGCCTAATAAATATCCTCACACATATTTCCTTTAATTTATTGACTAACCTGTTCTTACATTTCCCTGTGCAAGTTTACCATTCTGCATGGGAATCGAGTATGAAGAGGGTGTGCTGGCTTAGACTGTCTCATCACATATAGTTAAGAGTAGATTAGAAAAGGGAGTTAGTGTTTCATAGGAACAGTATTTCAAATGGGGAAGAGGAAAAATTTCTGGAGATTGGTGATGGTGATGCTTGTACAACAATGTGAATGTACTTAATGCCACTGAACTGAACACTTAAAAATGACTAAAACGGACAATTTTATGTTGTGTGTATTTTACCACAGTTGTATTTGTGCTGTCATAATAAGGTGCCAAGGACTGAGTGGCACTTAAACAACAGAAATTCATTTTCTTACCATTCTGGAGGCTGGAGATCCAAAACCAAAGTGTTGGCAGGGTTCATTCTTCTCAGGATTCTTTCCTTGGCATGCAGATGACTGTCTTCCCCTTGTTTCTTCTCAGGGGCTTCCCTCTGTGTTAATCTCTTCTTCATAAAAGGACACTAGTCCTACTAAAATAGGGCCTACCTTAATGATGATGTCATTGAGACTCAACCACCTCCTTAAAGACCTAATCTTCAAATATAGTCACGTTCTGAGGGCAACAGGGAAGGGGGCTAGGACTTCAACCTATGAATTTGAAGGGACACAATTCATCCCAAAAGAAAAATAAAAATTTAAAAAATAGATTGGATTGGTTATCAGAAAGTCTACAACTTTTAATTTTTAACTCAATGCTTCTCAAATGAGATTGCCTGTAAACTTTTTTCCAAAATTCACATACCTGGGGACTTTCGGAATCTTAACACATAGTCTAAGATATTTTAAAATACCTCTCTGGGAGCAAAGTCTGGGACGACAGAAAGGAAGAATGGATCTAATCAGTTACTTTTATAACTCAAACTAAAACTATTTGTCAATGGAGTCTGTTTAGGAATGATTATTGTATTTAATATTAAAAAAATGATTTATGTAAATTTAGATTATGTTTTTTATGCATGGAAATCACTTATGTAGTGGATTTGACTTTGGTGGAAGGAATTTCATGTGTATGACTAAGGTCAGGGAGGAGTTTCATGTGTATGACTAAGGTCAACCCAGCAGGAAGTGGTCTCCATGATCTTTTCCACCACGCTAAGGTTCTAGGGAAGGTGGACAGCTCCCTCCTTACCCTTGTCTGCTTTGCTCCACCAACCCATTGCACTCTCAACCCCTGGTAGTATTGTTCTTTTTTTTAAGATTTTATTTATTTATTCCTGAGAGACAGATAGAGAGAGAGAGAAGCAGAGACACAGGCAGAAGGAGATGCAGGCTCCATGCAGGGAGCCCGATATGGGACCTGATCCCGGGTCTCCAGGATCAGGCCCTGGGCTGAAGGCGGCACTAAACCGCTGAGCCACCCAGGGATTCCCAGTATTGTTATTAAAAAGTAAATGACCGGGGCAGCCCTGGTGGCTCAGTGGTTTAGTGCCGCCTTCAGCCCGGGGCCTGATCCTGGAGACCCAAGATCAAGTCCCACGTCAGGCTCCCTGCATGGAGCCTGCTTCTCCCTCTGCCTGTGTCTCCGCCTCTCTCTCTCTCTCTGTCTCAAATAAATAAAATCATTAAAAAAAATAATAATAATAAAAAAAAAGTAAATGACCAATTATGTCCTGAGTGGGCCATATTCAGCTCAAGGTAGGCAGAGTTATCAGGAACCCTGGGATGATGTACTCACTCTACCACTAATTAACATGGTGATTTTAAAAAACACCCCCCCCAAAAAAAATAAAAAATAAAAAACAGCCCCTCTTTCGGTCTCAGTTTCTTCATTTGTGAAGTGAGGAACATGTACTAGTTGGCAACAGTATACAGTGGTTATGAGTGCAGGCTTGAGTTAGAGCTGGATTAGAAGATTATGTCAGCTTGGAAAAGTCACTTTGTTTTCTACCCTGAGCTTCTTCAAAATGGAGAAAATAACAGACTCTCTGGAGTGACATTGTTGTGAGGATGAAATGAGATAATGCATGTAAACTCTAGCAAAGGGTAGGCACCTATTATTATCATCCAAATCACCATCTGAGCTCCCACTCCAAGTTTGGAACTTCCTGATCCTGTGATTCTAAATCCCAATGGAAAGAATTCTGATTAGGTGAGTCACTGTCTCTCTTGAAAGAAGTATGAAGAAATAATATTATAGGTAGTAAATTCAGATCCTTTGCCTAAGTCTTATAAAAGTTGAACAATCCTACTTCCTCAGGGAAATAGTTCACTTTGATGAACTATTTCATCAAAGAGATGAAATCTTTCTCCCACTTTCTACATACCCACAGAGCAATGCCAGCAGGTATACTGCAGTGGAGCCCAGACCAGGTGGTCAGCGCACTCTGAAATGGCTCTGAGCCTGCCATGATGAACCAAGGACACTGAAGACTAAAGGAAAAAGCAAGAGTTATATAGTAGCACAGCTGTGATTAGCTGAGGAAAAGAAATCCATACATTTCATCCCAAGAACACAAAATCAAATGCAAAAGCAGAAAATAAAGATTGTCCTCCCATTCTTCTAGCTGCCAGTCTCCCATAACATTTGTCAGACAGGATGGAATTTATGGCATTATTTGGCCAGCCACGAAACTCCCGCAGCTGTAACCACTGCTCAGCCTCTTTTGCATCGTCTGCTGGGAAACACTCCAGGCCAGGGTGGCAGGATTCTTTTCCCATCTTATCCAAAGAACCTCGTGATGTGTGCCATTTCATTGGGCCTTCATTTTTATTTCTAAGCAAATGGAGTCTGGCTTTACTTATTTATTTCAACAAAAGGTTCTATGAATAAATATTTAGAGGAGTGCTAAAATATAGAATTCTGTGAATGTGGGGAGATTGTTGAATTTTCATGTTGAGTTATGGTGACCTTCAATAAGTGTTTTCAAAATACTGGGGGTAAGAGTATTAGTTGCTTGAAGCCATATTCAGAGCTGAGCCTCACCTACCCACTGGGGAATGTGGAGGTCTACTTGGATGTGGCAGGGCAGGGGGTAGTAGTGTGGTGGGGAAATTAAATCTTGATGTGGGAAGTTATTTGTAAGTTAGAGGAACAGCCTAAAGTGGAAAAGGAAATCTATAAATAAGTTAGTTTGGCTTTCATTGGTTAAGTCCCTACAAAGACAGCTTTTAATCTCCATCCCTTAAACTCAGTTACTAAGTGACCTGAGAATGGGAACCCAAGAAGGTAGACCTCTGCTTAGCAGATCCCAAAGTTCAAACTCTTAGAGTCTCATAACTCATTTGAAATGTAGGGCCCCAGCATGTCAAAGAGGTCCCTGTACAGAGAATATCACAAAAAGCAATTGACATTATGGCAGAGGGCCCCATTGGTGGAGGCTGAATGGTCAGATGGTCAGGTGTTTGCTGAGGAACATGTACTGGGGTAACTGGGTGCCCTTCCAGAACTGGCAAGACAGGATATGCTCCGTTGGTGTTGACTTTAAACTGCCAAGTATACAACCAAATGGCAGTGTTCACGGTGCTGAGATCAGGCCACTGTAAGTAAATGACCTTGAGAAGTCAGAGAAAGCCTGAGCTTTCTTATCCGTGGGCCCTGCTGGGTTGGAGCTCCCTTCCCTGGCAGACAAAGAACTTAAGATTCAACCCAGAGTGTCCTCAGTAGGAAGTTCAGCATTTGGGGAGGAGAGCCTAGAAAGGGGACCAGATGGAGAATATGGTGACAGCATGTGGGTAGGGCCTGCTTCCTCATTTACCTCATTTATTTCTTCTTCCCCAGCACTCAGATTCAGATTCTAACCTTCCTTCCTGATGACTGCCAAGCCTCCGGAGAATCTCAACTGGTCTTGATAGGCAGCATATGGTGCTGTAGCACAAGTGAGGGAACTATAACAGGACAAATGGAGGGGACAGACACACTGCTGACCATGTCAGAAGGAAGGTCAAGGCTTAAAACCATAGAGAAGCAAACAAACAGAAAAAAAATAAAACGCTGTCTTGCTCCAGCAATGTGCAATTCTTGCCTCTTTCCCCTGCCTATGGGGGCCCATGACACAGGGCAGCTTTCCTCACACAATTTTATACAACTTCAGACTTTCCTGGTCAGGAATGGGAACCAGAGGCAGAGGGCCAAAGTGGCAAGCCAGACTTTGAAAATGGGGACACGGAGTTCCTGAGCTGAAAGGACCAGATGGCTGGGGCCTTCTCATTAAGAGATTCTGAAGGACTCTCTCTCCTTGAATGGGCTTCTCACGGGGTAGGGAGGAAGGCAAAAGAGGAAGGCAAGGTTTGTGCCAAGTGACTCTTTGGGGGGTCTTGGGAAGGCTCTACAGAGGAAGTGTCCAAGTTGAGTCAAACTGGGCCAGATTGTGAAGGTGGCCACATTTAACTTCTGTTCCACTGTTTCCCAGATCTCAGGGCACATAGCATCCTCAGATGGCCACTGGTTCAGGCAGTGTTTGATACTTGTGACACTGAGGCATGAAGACTAGAGCTCAAAGGGTCCTTACAGGTTAACTAAGATAAAATACTGTTTTCTGGTAGGGAAAAATATCCCTTAGAGGTTGTATGACTTGGCCAGTGCCAGACATCATCAGGACCAAGGCCAGAGCTAAAGTCTCTTGATGTAGTCTGCCATTTTGTATTTTTGAAGACTGAGGATGGACTCTTGATGGGAAGACAATTTATTTAAATAACAAGATATTTGCATTTAACCAACTTTATCAGCTAATGGCAGTCTGGTTGTCTATAAGAAATGTAAAAACTTCAGAACACACTAAAACAACTTTAAAAATATCACCTGAAAGTACAAATTGGCTTGATTCTTGCCTCTTGGGTCTTTCTTTCTTTCTTCTTTCTTTCTTTCTTTCTTTCTTTCTTTCTTTCTTTCTTTCTTTCTTTCTTTCTTTCTTTCTTTCTTTCTTTCTTTCTTTCTTTCTTTCTTTCTTTCTTTCTTTCTTTCTTTCTTTCGTCCTTTCTATATTCTCCATCTTTGTATTGTTTGACATCTTTGCATAGGCTCAACATATTCAGGTAGCCGATAACCATTTGGCTGCTTATGAAAATACAAGTTGTGTTTGAATATTTTGCCTAAAAAGAAAGGCAGTATTGCTGTACACACTTCCAACACTTCCAATGTACTTTATCCATTGATGCCATATTACATTGTGCATTTTGTTACTCTCCTTTATAAAATTTAAGTGGATTTTATTATCTTTAGTCCTATTGGGAGAGACTGAGGCTTTGGCAATCACTATTAACTATATGTCATTTAATCTAGTTGCTACGACCTGATTATAAATCTCGGAGGTCAGTGATCCACAAGAGGTTTCCTTGATAGTCTCCATGTGCCTGGGATGACGCAGAGAGCCAGGCACCCAGGAAGTCAGACCCACCCTTCTGAGAGATAGGGTAGAACTACTTGGCACCATTCCCTTATCTGTAAAATGAATTCACCCATGTAAAGTGTTTAGAGCTGAGGTCTGAATGTCAAGAAATGATGGTGATCATAATCTGGCAGGAGATGGGGCAGAAAGGTGGTCCTCAAGTTCTTTTGTCCCCTCTAGTAGTAAACTGCTCACACGTGTGGCTGCTCTGGTCTATGCTGATGGGCCAGCTGACTGTACCCTGGCTTTGTGTCTAGAGCAGGACACCAGCCCTCTGTCCCTACCACTCTTCAGGGGGTACTCTCCATTTATGCACAGGACTTCCCTCTGGTATTTTCTGCAAAACAATACCGTTTGTTTTCCCTATGGCAATCAGCATTATTCATAGTTATTTTACTGGAGTTTGTTTCTTCCTTTCTCCATCTCCCTCAGCATCTTTCTCACTGGACTCTAATGTTGAAAGGTCAGGATGATGTCTTACTTGTCCATTGTTGTAGGATAGATTTCAGCACAATGTAAGGGCACTACTAAGGGATCTACAGTATTTATTGAATAACTGAATAAATCTCAACTTTTCTATGAGACAGTCTGAACCTTGAATCCAGAGATATTGTCAAAGGACCCAGAGTCCCCATTCCCATTTATCCAGAAGACATAGAACCCTTTCTGGAATTGACTCTGACCACCCAGAGCTCTGGGTCAAAGGTGTGTGGAGATGAGGTTGCAACCTAACTCTTGCCACATCTGTGTTTAGTGTTTGGATTTGGAAGGGACAGTGAAAAGATAGGCATTCACTTTTACCTTTAATCTAGACTCTCTTTTAACTTAAAAATGTGAGCAGGGAAGGGACACCTGAGTGACTCAGTCAGTTAAATACCCGACTCTTGGTTTTGGCTCAGGTCATGATTTCAGGGTCGTGGGATGGAGCACCGTGTCAAGCTCTGTACTCAGGGTGGAATCTGCTTGAGATTCTCTCTCTGTGCCCCTTCCCTTGTTTGAGCACACACACATTCTCTCACTGTTTCTTTCTCTAAAAAAATGGATAAATAACTCTTTAAAAAATGTAAGCATGAAAGACTACTAAATTAATTCACTCAAAGTCAGATTATGTGAGCTGATAAATTTTATATCACCTATTTTTTCATTTGCAAAAATGATTCCATAGGAAACAAGTGTTATAACTAAGAGACAAAGGTTGAAAGTTTGTACATAGATCAATAGGATAATGGGGAGTCTTTAACCTAGAGAACTGGAATTTCTGCATCTGGCTGCATAACTCCAAATCATAGTTCTCTAAAATGAATTAGAGAATTGGTTACTTCAGAACCAAGAACCAGAATTGGTTATTTCACTGCCGCCAGGAGAGGTATGTTTTATAAAAGCAACTAGAAGGTGTTTCAGAGCCTGAGATGTCTATTTGAGTAAAATATTTGCAAGTTAAATTGATTAAAATATTAACTTCAAACACCTGGGAAAGTAGCATTCAGGCCCCTTTGTGGTATAAGCTTTGAGTGAGTCAACATTATTGACCATCATAAAAGTAAATCATTCAGAGAAAGACAAATGAAGTGGCTTTAAACTGTCAGTCATGGAAATTGCCATGGCTTAATGGAAATTAGTCCTATTAGATAACCTTGAGAGACTCTGTCTTAGATGCAGAAAACGATCCTACCTTTAGAAAATTCTAGAGCTGCAAAATGGTAGAATACTAATGGCGGTGTTAGGGTTGTGGCTTGGTTGTTTAGCTACAGATCACTTTTACTACTACTTCCATTTGTTCACGTTTCATAATAAGACAAAAGAAGTCTGTGAAAGGATGAAGGTGATAGAGTGGCAAAGACAATTAGCTCTGATCAGATAACCCAAGCACTCCCTCTGTTTCCAGCATCCTCTGAGAGCCAGTCAGAGTCATATGACTATTTCTGGCCAATGGCTTGTGAGAAGAAGGACACATGTTACTTTGTAGCCGGGGGAATTAAAAGCAGGTATGGTTTCTCCATCTCTTTCTTCCTGCCTATAACAACCTCGGCAACCCTACTTTCCTTATGGCATAGTTACCTACGTGATGGGATAAAGTTCCTGAACCGTACTGGGCTCTGCATGAGAAAAAAATAAATGTTTATTTAATTAGAGTTTTTTGAGATGTCAAGGTTTTGTTTGTTTGTTTGTTTGTTTTTAAAGATTTTATTTATTTATTCATGAGAGACACACAGAGAGAGGCAGAAACACAAGCAGAGGGAGAAGCAGGCTCCATGCAGGGAGCCTAACATGGGACTGGATCCCAGGTCTCCAGGACTTGATCCTTGTTCTCCAGGATCACACTTGGGCTGAAGGCAGCGGTGCTAAACCACTGAGCCACCTGGGCTGCCGGAAATGTCAAGTTTTATTGGTTGCCATGGCATAGCTTATTCTTTAAAAAAAAAAAAAAAAGTGGGGGAGGGGCAGAGGAAGAGGGAGAAAAATAATCTTAAGCAGGCTCCATGCCCAGCGTGGAGCCTCATTTGGGGCTGGATCCCACAACCCCAAGATCATACCTGAGCCTAAATCAAGAGTCAGATGCTTAACTGACTGAGCTACCCAGGCTCCCCTAGCATAGCTTATTCTAACCTGATCAATTTAATAGGTCTCTTTATGACTTTTCTTCCAAGCCTTTTGGGTAAAATAACAAATAAGATTTTAATTATTAAATACATTTAATTATTATTAAAATTAATTATAACTGTGCTAATTAAGCTAGCTACTAAAGAACAGTCTTAAGAATTCCACTGGTTATCTTAATGCCATGATGTTGGCCACTTTGCAGTTTACAGAGCAGAACAGGTTAATTTTACCTCAGTTAATCACTTTTAAAGAACATTTTCAAAAATGCAGATCATGTAAGACAAAAATCAGGAAAATGCCTCACTGCCCTCTCAACTTAAATTTTTTACACGTGCTGATCATTAAATAAAAATAATAATGTAATGCAAAAATATCCCCAAACCAATATTGTAAGATGTTACTTTTAAGAAGAAAGTTGTAATAAAGCATAGCTATATTCTAATAGTTGTCAGGAGAACCCTTTGAGAATTTTCTATATAAATGATTAATAATAATAATAATAATAATTCTCAGGGTTAATATGCAGCAAGCAAAATTGCTCACTGTACTGGGTGGGAGGGATTTCTCATTAAAGGGGTTGGGTGAGTAAAGGGTTTGGGAATCTTTAGATAATGGACCATTTTACTGGGCAGGTTAATAGGCCCCCAAAGATATCCTTGTCCTAATCCCCAGTATCTATTAATATGTTCCCTTCCATCTGCAAATATGATTAAGGTTAAGGACCTTGAGATAGGGAGAGTATCCTATATTATCCACATGGATCCAATCTAATTGCAGTAATCCTTAGAAATGGAAAACTTTTCCCATGTCTGAGAAGATGTGACAACAGAAGTGGGTCAGGAAGATGCTTCTTTCTGCGAGGATGAAGGAAAGGGGTCATGAGCCAAGAAACTGGAAGTCTCTAGAAACTGGGAAAGGCAAGGAAACAGATTCTCACCTAGAGCCTCCACCAAGGAACACAGCCCTGCCAACACCTTGACTTTAGCCTGGTGACACCCATGACAGACTTTTGACCAACAGAACTGTAAGATAATAAATTTGGGTTTTGGAAGCCACTGGATTTGTGGTAATTTGTTACAGCAGCGGTAGGAAACCAATACAACTGTGGAAGATATTAAATCTGCTCATAAAGCAGCCAGTCTCTACTCCAGCTAAACTATGATGTGGTTGCTATTTCAAACAGATTCTTTATTGAGATGGCAATTAATGTGGCATTAGTGGCACTGCTCACCTGCCCTTCTCTCCTTTAGGAAGAACCACCACCCATCCATGGCCTTGCTCAACCAGTAGCAGCCGTGGAGCTATTGTGGTATGACTTCAGGGCTCAGTATGCAACCATCTAAACACAAAGAGAACAGAAGTTTATCTGAGGTTTCTCATGTTCCCTAATTCCCTTAATCAAACCTTAGTTTTGTTACTGCCTGTCCTGTTATCCCAAGGGATATGCTTAGTGGACAACTGTTAAACGTTTGCTTTAAATATGAGGCTATTTTTAAATGCAATCGCTGTTTGATTTAGAGCATTTATAAACTGAAGATGAGCACAAAGTGTATAGAATCTGAAACATTAGCCTTGACTCCCTGGATGGTTTGACATTGCAGGAAATGCTGACAGGCTTCTATTGGCTGTTGGCTTAGCTTGGACAGAACATTTCCTCCGTCTTGTGTATGCACGTGAATTGCAAATAAAGAGCCACCAAGCTTTGCATTTCCATCAGGATAGCATGTAGATTTCATAATGCATCAAATATTTCAGACTTTAAGTGATTTTATCCAAATATTAGTTAATCTTCACTAGTTTGTTGGAGCCCTTGGCAGGTAGGTAGCACATGAAGAACTATAGCAATTTCGTTGCTGTATACTTTTTTATGAAGATGAATGAAAAACTAAATGCATTGAGGGATCCTTACAATATATTACATTTGCAATGTTTAGGCCCATTTGTATAAAATAAATAGATCCAGGGCTGAAGCATTATGGATGAAGAGAGTCCGAGGTGTTCATTGATTAGATGAAGACATCCACAAAAAGAATTCATGTTCTGTGATCTGTTGTGCATATCGTGGGCAGTACGAGTAGCCTGTAACATTGGGAGAAACTGCTCTTTGCTGCTTGCCATTTTGATTGACAAGTGTCATTTTTTTCTTAATTTAAAGCTATGCCATGAATTTAAAGTTGTATGTTAAAGCCCTAAACCAAACAAACCAAAACATACATGTAGCACCGTAATTATTTTTTCTGCTTTTAGCTGGAAACAGACATGCACATTTAAGTAACAGTATTAATAGTGTTGGTATCCTTCTGATCATTTTCCAAAGCACTTTGACATATGTTATCTCATTTGATATTCCTATCAGAATTGTGACAACATAGGTGGAGTATTATTTTATAAATTATGAAGCCCACACATATTATCCCACTGAGTCAGACCCTTAAAATACAAGGATCCTCTATTTAATGTTAGATTGTATTCTAACATTAGTAAATCAGTTATTTAGATTGCATTATTATTAAACCAATAATCCAGAATGCATCATTTTGTATAAAATGATCCCACATGGTGATTAGATGTCTAGGTTAGGTCACAAATGACTATTAAGTCATCAAGCATTTGACTCTCCATAAGATACATAGTTAATAAATTTAAGAGCCTAGTTTAAGTCTAAATTCTAAAAATGTGTTAATCTGTTCCTATTTATTTATACTGACATATACATGATTTATAGACATTTTACCTACAGGGCACTTGAGCGGCTCAGTGGTTGAGCATCTGCCTTTGGCTCAGGTCCTGATCCCAGGGTTCTGGGATCGAGTTCCGCATCAGGCTCCCTGGAGGGAGCCTGCTTCTCCCTCTGCCTGTGCCTCTGCCTCTCTCTATGTCTCTCATGAATAAATAAATAAAATCTTCAAAACAAAACAAAATTTAACCTAGATTATTTGGAGCTTTAGAAGAGGTTATTTGTTAACTTAAATGAATTCCTCATTGGCTGATTGCAGACACTGAAAGAAAATGAGAACGGTAGACCATTCTCATAATGAAAAGAGATATTTGGCTAGAGAGGTTACTCTAAGTGGCTTATGAGTAAGAAGGGGACCTTGAAACTTGATAGAGCTGAACTTGAGCTGTGGCATCTTTGTTTTATCATTTGACATTGGACAAGTTACTGGGCCTCCAGTTTCCTCATTTAAAATGGGTCAGTAACATACTTCCCAGGCATATTACAAGGATTAAATGAGACAATCTATAAAGACCCTTGAGTTTTCCCTTCTTCTCTTCCTTCTTTTAAACCTTCAGACATGTGTTCACAAGAACCACAAAGCACACAGAGCTGCATTTGTCTGAAAGAGACATGTAATACATAAAATAATAATTTTAAAAATCCTAAGGTCTTAACCTCTTACCTTTTTCAACCTTTCTTTCTCTCTTTAGTCATAGACTTGCTTTGTAGAATTCTAGTCAATTATGTCTACTCTGTGTGCCTTTGATCCGACTCTGTTAACTACATCTATCTGCCTGCCCCAGGCATCGAGTCTCTCAAATAAAACATGTTTTGTCAATGCACAGCACTAGCAGCACTAAAACTTAAATGCTTCTTAGGAATTCCAAAGAAGAAATAGTTGCGTTCTTGATTACTTTCATGACACAGTGTGGGAATTCATTATATTTAATACTAGCTCGATGATATAAATTGTATATTGACTACAACATGAACATTTATATATATCTATTCACCCTAAAATTCTTAGTGTTCCCCAGAGAGTAGTAAAAGGATATAATTTATAATCATGTAATTAACTTTTGACAGTATTTGCAATTACATTTCTTGGAGTCTCTTCATAATAAGAAAGAAAATAAAGGCAGTTCAACTAATGGGTACCTTCAAGTATGAAAATGATTTTTTTCTTCCTCATTTTTTTCTTATATGAATGTATTCTATTTATGTCATTAATCTTTTGGGGAACATTTTTCAAACAGCTTTTTCTGCTTTGATTTTCTGCATATTTGTGTAAAACAGCCCTGCATATCCTTAAATACACATGCACGTGTGCGCACACACACACACACACACACACACACACACGGAGTTCTAAGCATCAAATGAAGCAGAAATGGGATAATTTAATTCAATAGCCCAATGGCACTGTACCAGAAAATATTATTAATAGTCTTAAGGCCCCTCCCCAATCTTTATCTGATTTTGAGAGATGATAAGCAGTGGTTTTCAATTGGGGGCTATTTTGTCCAAACCACCACCCACCCACCCCACCCCCAGCAGACTTTTGGCAATGTCTGGAGAGATTTTTGCTTGTCACAGCCCTGGGGAAGGTGTTATTGACATTTACTCAGTAGAGACAGGGGTGCTGCTAAACATGCTACAATGCACAGGACTGCCCCTTTAGCACAAAGAATTAACCCCAAATGTCAGTCAGTAGTGTCAGGAAACCAGCTCAAAGCCTGCAGCTGATTCAACCCCCTGGTTCCAGTGACCCAGCAGTATTTATATTGGCTATCTGAAGCCTATCTTCTTTGCTTGCAAGTTTTAAGACTTCAGCTGCAGTAGAGGTTGGGGGCGAGACGTCAAGATATGCTGCATACTTCTGTATTTTCGGAGTATATCATAACCTCCTCTCCACATCCCCCTCACACCAACTGCTTCTGTCCTCCCCATTGACATCTTGATCATTTATTCAGTTATTATATGTTAAAAGGTCTTTATTCATCATAAATAACTTCTGTTGAAATAATGAGAGATAGACATAGCACAACTCAACAAACTGTTGTTATAGTGGCTTTTGGGCAGGTAGAGGTGAAGTCTTCACCTCAACATGAGTAGAGACTGCTGGGGCAGCGCCATGCAGGACTTACAATGAATGATTCTCTTTCTTCTTGGCTGCTCTGGCAACCAACACCACACACAGGTGAAGTCACATTTCCAATCTATTGATTGGATTGATTTGGGATTTTGATATGCAGATATGAAATACCTGTACTTCCTAGAATTCCATAGCTACATCCTATCCCTTACCACCAGCACTATATCTTTGTCGCATTGCTAATGGGTCACTCAGTCTTAATGCCAGTGAGATTATCAGAAATTACTATAGGGATAATCGGTTTTGCTCTTCTCCCCAAGATAGGGCTGAATCTTTAAAATATACTTGTATTATTTCTGGCTTCTGCTATTTCATGTATTTGGGTCCTTGTTCCAAAGTTTGTTTTTAAATTTTTCACTCTACGGATGCCTGGGTGGCTCAGCGGTTGAGCATCTACCTTTGGCTCAGGGTGTGATCCTGGGGTCCTGGGATCGAGTCCCACATCAGGTTTCCTGCATGGAGCCTGCTTCTCTCTCTGCCTGTGTCTCTGCCTCTGTATCTCTGTGTCTCTCATGAATAAATAAATAAAATCTTAAAAATAAATAAATAAATAAATAAAATTTTCACTCTAGTAAGTAATAGGTTTTTCTGAATATAGTATAAATCCAAATCCCATGGAATCTAGGGGAAGGAAGGGAAATAATAATATAAGATGAAATCATAGAGAGACAAACCATAAGTGATTCTTAGTTATAGGAAACAAACTGAGGGTTGCTGGAGGGAAGTTCAGTGTGGGGGTGGGGTAACTGAGTGAGGGGCATTAAGGAAGGCATGTGATGGGATGAACACTGGGTCTTATATGCAACTGATGAACTAAACTCTATGCCTGAAACTAATAGTACACTATATTTTAATTGAATTTAAATTTAAAAAAGGAAATTACCGTGGTCCTACACACATAAGGATAAAATATCTGTTCATTCTTAATCAGGCATAACCTTAAACTAAGAGCACTGAATAAGAAATTTTTTTAAAGGAAAGTAATAATGAAAATTAATATAATTTGTTATAATTGTTTAGCACTTTATAATTTAGAAATCGTAACTGTTTATGACTATTTTAGGAATATTATGTATCTGGCACACAGAGCATTTTGTGTGGATTCTTTTCTTTTCTTTTCTTTTTTTTTTTAAGATTCTACTTATTCATTCATGAGAGACACACACACAGAGGCAGAGACACAGGCAGAGGGAGAAGCAGGCTCCATGCTGGGATCCTCGGTCTCCAGGATTAGGCCCTGGGCTGAAGGTGGAGCCACCCGAGCTGCCCTGTGTGGATTATTTCGTTTAATCCTTGCCATCTCATGAAACATGACTGCTCAGTCTGTTTTAGAGATAAAGAAATTGAGGGTCTACAGATGTTAAGGGTCTCATCCAAGTAATAGGTGATGGTACCAGGACTGGAACCAGACCCATTTGATCAGATTCTGGATTCTTAGCCACATGCTTTCACAAGCATCATCACACTGGTTTAGGAAAGGCCTGGTATCAGGAGCAGCCACTCCAGCTCCCACAAGATATACCTAGATGGCCTTCCTGTAATGTACTTGTCTGTTTTCTTCCTGACATATATCCATCTGATCTCTGCTCCCCAGAAGCTTGACACCCATGGTTGATGCCACAGGCAATTATAGCTACATTAATCAGCACCTTTGATCAATGGACCTCTAAATCTGACCCTGAGCCTTAACAAGATTCCCTTTAGTGCTGACTCAGATCACCCCAAAATTGGACATAGACATGACGTGGTAGTATAGACCCACAGCACCCCTCCAACTGTATCACATCAAGGCACTGAGCACATCAAGGCACTGAGCCAGCTGAAGGCGGGCCATGAGCTTGATACTTGTTTAAGATCTTGTGCTTGAGTTTACTCCATAATATGACCTTGCTTGTTTTATTAGGAAATCAATATTTTAAATTACTTACCAGGTAATTTACTTAGCGTCTACCTACTGAATCTTTGATCAGAACGGACATCCTGGAAAGTTGCACAGTGGTTCACTGGAGGTTTCCTACCCTCTAAGGGGTGCTTGCTATAGTCTGGCAACCAAGGGGAGGGACACCTACTTCCTCCAAAGGCAGAATTGGCTACAGAGTAAGTTGAGAGCCATTAATGGGCAAAAGACTCCTTTCTTTTCCAACGCTTGGGATAATGTTGTTAGATTACAATATCAAGTGGTTAGTTCCTTGTGTCGACAAAATTAAGAGAACACAAAAGTTGAGGATGGGAAATATGAAACAGGTATTCTAATTCAATAGGAATCCCCTGAATTTGGTTAAGTAATATTACAGTAAAATTGAAGGGACATCCACATTATTTTTAAAACTAAGCATTGAGTGCAGTGTGTGGTGTCATGTTTGAAATATAGAAGGTATTCAGTAAATATCTGTTGATTTGATTAATAAGACATTGTTTTAAATATGAATTGGGAGGCACCTGGGTAGCTCAGTGGTTTAGTGTCTGTCTTCAGCTCAGATGTGATCCTGGGATCGAGTAGCTCATTGGGCACCCCACGGGGAGCCTGCTTCTCCCTCTGCCTGTCTCTGCCTCTCTCTGTGTGTCTCTTGTGAATAAATAAATAAAAAATATGAATTGGCCATTTGCAAGAGTCTAGCAATATCTCCACTCTAAGAGAGTAACTTCTTTTGGGTAAGGACTATTTTATAGGGGAATTGATCAATAATTACATGACCTGAAGATCCAGCCCATGTATTATCTACCCTGTTCAGGGATACTCCCATCAATGGGAGGCTGAGCCAAGGGGAAAGACAGGGATACTGTAGCTCAAAACACTGTGCTCCACTGTGCAGAACAGGAATGGCTGCAGTGCGCCTAGAGGCTCCAGGCAGTAGCTTAGTCTCTGCTCAGTCACCCCATCTCTGAACTGGGCATAATAATAATCACCAGCTTCACAGGAGGGCAATGCAGATTAATGAGCTAATCTTGTAAAGTGCTTGGCAGGTGAAAAGTTCTTGAGAGGTGCAGTGATTGTGCTCATTAGTTTTTGTAGGTATTCCAGGAGTGAATCTTTAGCAAGGAGACATGTAATTAATGCAGCAGCTCTTTGTGGTTAGCGTGATGCTCGCTCGGAGAGAAGTGCCTGGTGCTGATGTGACCAGTTTCTTCCTTTTGATGTCTACTGACGGCTTTTTCCCCCAGCTCTAGTCTATCCCCACGTACCTTCTCTGGGTTGTCTTCCCTGACAACTGACCTTGCTGCTGGAGTATCTTAATTAGTTTTGAGATTTGCTTATTGTCTTAGTCTGTTCAGGCTGCTGAATAGCAAAGTACCATAGTTTGGGTGGCTTATAGACAAGAGACATTTATTTCTCATAGTTCTGGAGCCTGGAAAGTCCAACATCAAGATGCTAGCAGATTTGTCTGGCGAGGGCCTGCTTCCAGATGCATAGATGGATGCTTTTGGCTCAGGTCGTGATCCTGGGGTCCTGGTATTGAGTCCCACATCGGGCTCCTTGTGGGGAGCCTGCTTCTCCCTCTGCCCATGTCTCTGCCTCTCTCTCTCTCTCTCACACACACACACACTGTGTCCTTACATGGCAAAAGTGCTGAGGGGGTTCCCTGGGGTCTCTTTTATGAATAGGGCACTAGTTCATATTAGTGAATGAATAATAGGAGTAGTGCCTTATTCATGAAGGCTCCACCTTCATTATTTAAGCAGCTCCCAAAGGCTGAACCTCCTAATACCATCACTTTGGGGGTTAGATCTCAACATATGAATCTGTGGGGGCACAAATATGCAGGCTCTAGCACTTTTCAAGGGTAGCCATGAGTCACAATGGAAATTAAGTGTCATATTAGCTCTTTTGATAACTCTAAGGGCTTCCTTGCACTTATCCCCATTCTGCCCACATAGAACTCAGGAATGTAGCCGGCTCTGGCATCCAAAGATCCTACCATTGACAGTGGCACTTCCAGGTCAGTCCCAGCAGCATCCTTCTGGGCAGTGAGCACATGGCATGTGGTATAAGAACAGGTTGAGGAAACTCAGAGACCACTGGAAGCAGGGATGACATTCTGGTGAAGGGTAAAGGGGATTTGCTGTGAACAACCTAGATATTTTGAGGTTCCAAAGCAAATGGAATGGATCCACTTGTTTAAAATTTTTTTTAAGTTTGTGAAACATGGAATGCCTGGGTGGCTCAGCAGTTGAGCATCTGCTTTTGGCTCAGGTCGTGATCCTGGGGTCCTGGTATTGAGTCCCGCATCAGGCTCCTTGTGGGGAGCCTGCTTCTCCCTCTGCCCATGTCTCTGCCTCTCTCTCTCTCTCTCTCTCATAATAAATAAATAAATAAAATCTTTAAAAAAAAGTTTGTGAAACAAAGGAAGAAGGTGGAAATGTTAGGTGATTATTAGCAAGCCTGTCCTTTGGCTTCATGAGTGATTTATGTGGCCTGCCTTCGCCTCCTCCTGAACTGGCTGATGTCAAGGCCATGTGCTTTGTTTCTGTGCAGGGGCCTTGCCTCTGCCAAGGAGCAGCTTTGCTCTGATGGGGCTGGAGGGGAGGGAACCAAGCTGGGCCATTGAGCTGCCATGCCAGCTCGTAAGAGTGGACATCAGTGTCCTGCTTTCTCAAATCAAATTGATCCAAACTTTATGGCTCTATCTTCTTTAACGCTGCCATTAGGAAAGAGCACACAGTCTCCTCTAGGCCATTTATCCTGCAAGGAAATTTCTGAGCAAGGATGGGACAGGGATCCAGGCCAGAGGAATACTATGCTGGTTTATTTACCCCTCTTGCTTGCCCTGACTGACAGAATGGGAACAGCTCACACTGGATTTGTGGTTTACTTCTTTTATGGCTTGCCCTCCAGTTTTCCTGATGAATTAGAAAGCTTATTCAGTATGCTGACTTGTTTAATTAACTTGTAGAAGAGAATGTTCTTTAGGATAGGGCACTCTTCACCACAATGCTTAGCACACCTGAGTTCCTTATTAAATACCACAGTGGTCTGAGGCCCAAGACGACCACTATTGGGTTTGTGATGTGCTGAATGTTTTCCCCATCATTGGAACATGATCATTTGTCTCTGAACCCCTCAGAGAAAGAGAAGAAGCTCATTCCAAATTCCTTTGGCTGCTCACCACCCAGGAGCCTTTTGTGTATTTGTAAATCATGAGCTCTGGCAAGGGTCTGAGGAGATTGAGATGAGGGCAGTTTAGCTCTCTGAGGAAAAGCACTCCACTCCTGCTACTTTATGCCTGTCTGACCATGCCGACAGCCCTATACATACTGCCATTCCAGAGCCTTCTGGATAAGCTCATTATACAAAATATCATTACAAATATTTACACATAATAGGGGCGCCTGGGTGGCTCAGGGGTTGAGCATCTGCCTTTGGCTCAGGTCATGTTCCTGGGGTCCTGGGATCGAGTCCCACTTCAGGCTCCCTGTGGGACATGTTTCTTCCTCTGCCTCTGTCTCTGCCTGTCTCTGAGTCTCTCATTAATAGATAAATAAAATCTTTTAAAAAAATATGTATATATATATTTACACATAATAAGGACCAACAATTTACACTGTACCAAGCACTGAAATTTTAACACAACTTGATAACTGTAGGTATTTCAACCCCATTTTACAGAACCAGAATTCAGTATCTGTCCAGGGTTACTTAGTGGTGGGGGCCAGGAAAAGAGATAACCGGCATAGGTTAAGTAGTGGAAAGCAATTTCATAACCCAGTTTTCATGGAGAAATTCAGTGAAAGCCATGGACACATCTGTCTGTGTTTTGTGGCCCTGCCACATGAAGATAGATTTTCCCTGAAAGTCTTTCCACTTATGAATCAAAGACTACTCTTGAAGTTTTGAAATTGTGTAGAGGTAAAGGAGGTATGTTGAAGAATGATAAAAAGAGGGGGTTGAGAGAGAGAGAGAGAGAGAGAGAGAGAGAGCAGAGAATGGGATGGGGGGGGGGGCGAAGATGAAGGTGTCAGGGGAAAGAGTATGAATGACTACCTCTCACCAGCTGGATTGGTGAACAAACAAATGGGCACAAAAGAACCTAGTAAACTAGGTAGTAAAAGATCTTTACTGTCTACAAATGTTGGAAAAAAAGATCCTTCTTTGGGGCGCCTGGGTGCTCAGTTGGTTAAATATTTGCCTTCGGTTCAGATCATAATCCCAGGGCCCTGGGATCAAGTCTTACGTGGGGCTCCCTGCTCAATGGGGAGCCTGCTTCTCCCTCTTCCCTCTGTGTTCTCTCTCACAGTACTCTCTGACTCTCTCTCTCTCTCAAATAAATAAATAGAATCTTAAAAAAAAAAAGTCCTTCCTAGTTCTTTACCTCAGGTTTTAGATGGACAACTAAAGGTGCAGAGATATTAAATGATTTACCCAAGGCCACACAACTAACTGTTGAAGTGCTGGGGCAGAGCTCAGGGCTTCTCTTGTTGCCTAGTACTTGCCACCTCCCCCCTGTGGGGCTGAAGTGCACTGGGTTGAAATGGGACAGGGTGGGATTGCGATGGCATGCTCCCTGGAAGGGAAAAGATCTAGAAAAGCCAGCTGTTGGGAAGCTGCTTCTCTGACAGCTGTTTCAGTTATGGAAGTGATAACTTTGATTTGAATCCTCGAAAGGGACATGAGGGCCTTGGCCAGGAGGTCAGTTTTCTGTTTGGAACCACCTGGATAGGGAGATAAGAGGGACACAGTGTGATAGTCAGTTTTCCAGCAAAATCCACTCTGGGTACATGCCAGTGTCTCAGATGCAGTGTCTCATCACTTTCTAGGCCAGTGATCAGGGAAGAGTAATCACTGGAAAAGGATGTGCTCTAAAGTGACTGAATGTCAGTCAGGTACTTAATGGTGCCGTGGGGTTGTCTCTTCCCTCTGAGCTTCCAGACCATTTTGTTTCTTTTTGTTTTCCCTTCCTTCTAAAAGTGAAACTACTAGATAGAGAATAATATTTTAAAAGAAGCATCTCCTCCCCACCCCCTGAGATGTGGGAGGCCACAGTGGCAGAGTTAAGGATATGTACTTGGAAATGAGAGTATCTGGGCTTGAATCCATACCCTTGTCTCTGATCCTACATGCAGGCTCTAGTTTTTTCTACTTGACTTCTTTACCTCACTTTTCCAGTCTGTAAAATGGGCATTGGAATAGTACCTACCCCATAGGATTGTCTGTAAAGATTAACTAGATTAGCAGTTATAAAACATTTCAAACTACATGATACACAGTCAGCATAGATCAGCACATGTATTTGTTAAATATACAAAAATAATTAAGAACCTACATGCCAAACAGAAATGCAGAGGTAGTGTTTAGAGTCAGATGTGGGTGAAGACTTCATGTGGTTATGACATGGTCTCAGGTTCCCTTAGAGAAATTGAATGTGGCCCATGTGTTGGCAAATGCTAGAGCCATGGAGATAAATCCACTCTTTTTGACAATTTGGGTGAATGCTCCAATTAACATGGCATGTACTAGCCTCAGATTAGTAAGTACTTCTTTTTGATACTTACAGCATGAAGGCCTGAGCCTTCACCAGCTTGAATTAGCTCACATAGCTGGAATTAGCTCCCCTTGATTGTGCCTCCCAAATGTCACAGGAGTTTCCTCAGAGAAGTGCCTCCCCTGGTCTTGCAAACCTATCAATCCCTCCCTGCTCCCACACGCCTATGGCTGCTGACTTCAGAGCTGCTGGGAGCTTCATCCTGCTCTTGCTCTTCATGGGAAGGTGAATCTCCATGCGTAAGTCCGTCAGTCCATATAACTAAAATCAGGCCTGACAGGCAACAAGTGCTCAACAAATGTACACTATTATTAATACTAAGACCATTATTCCTGGGTATCTCTCAGGCTTCCACTTTTCGGTCTATAGCATGGTTAGTTTCTCTGTAGACCTGGAGAGAATGGATGCTTCCTACACAGAAACCATTTATCTTCTGGTGTGCTATGCCTCGCATTTTATAAAGCTTTTCTTGAATACTTGGGCCCATTCCTGGCTCAGTCTCTCACCCAGACTCCATTAAGTCTCTCCCGAAAACTTACTCTAGCTCTCCTTTTCCTGACCATGCACACTCAGACTCAATCCAAGAGACTGGCCATGGTAACAACCACCATTTACTGACCTCTTAGTTTATACCAGATAGTCTTGTAAGTGCCAGGCAGTGGTGATATTTAATCTTCACAGTGACCCTGTCAGGTTAAATTGTTAGTACCCATTCTACATATGATGGAGCTAAAGCTGAGAGCATCATTTTCCAATGGTTACCCAGCTAAGAGATGATGCAGGGAGAGCTCAGACTAGTAGTCTGCTTTTGGATCCCAGTTCCTAACCAGTACACACACTGATGGGGAACAGATGTCATGCTACTGTCATCAAATTCTGGCCCTTCTTTGCTTCGTACCTTGTCCAATGGTACCACATTTTCTTCTTCACTTTTTAGTTCCAATGTGAATCTTTCCTTGTATCTCATTTTGCATTTTATTTGTTCATTCATTAATTCACCAAGTGTGTTTTTAGCCCATCATGTGTAAGGAATCCATAAACAAGCTTATAAGCAATTATAATTGGGATAGTATTTCTAAATGTTTAACCAGTGTGTTTGGATTCCCCCTTAAATCATGATTCCTCTACTTCCAAGGCTGGTTATAAGGCATATTGCCCCAAGGAAGGAAAGATTGGATGCTAAGTAGAACAAAAAGATCATGGACCACTTTTATGGCTCAAGACCAGGCTGTAGCCTTTCAATACCACATGTCTGTTGACCAGATGCCGTCTTGTATTAGAATTCTAACCTAGTGTTTAGGAATAATGCTTTTAGAGATTATCCACCTCACGCTTATTTACCAGTGAGAAATGAAGCATAAAGAACTGAATGAGATACCCCAAAAAGTTAATGGCAGAGCCAGACTTGACTCCAGAGCTCCACTTGGAATCCACCATTCTGAATGACTTTCTTTCTTACTTGGGGAAATGTCTAAATTGTCACCCATATTTGCTTAAAAAATTTGTAATACATTTTTTTATGGTCAAGAAAAGAGTTTGCTTTGACAAAAATCCATGTTTTGTTATTTATTGCTGGGTGTTTTTCTCAAGAACAAAGGTGAAAATTGTGAGCATGGCTGTGAATGTTTTTCGTCTGTTCTACCAGTGGATTGGAGGTAGCCAGGGGTGGCCAATTTGAAGTAGCCAAGACCAGCCTGTGCCTTGAATGGTAATCATTCTGGCTTCAGTTCTAATCTTAAAAAATGATTCAACACAGTCATTGAGATGTCAGGCTTTGAAAGAAAACACTCTTTACTTGTGATTTAATGAGTATTTAGGACAACTGATAATCCTTGGATTGGATCAGTGTGTGAACTCTGAGCCCAAGAGGACATTTCATACCTTGTCTGTGTTGTTGCAGCTGTTCCGCAGCTTGACCCATTGACATAGTCACTGTTTGGTGTCAATATTTGCAGACTGGACGGTCTCCTTCTGCTAGGTCTGGTTTGTAGGGATTTAAACTCCTTTATTAGTTCACTCAAAGATAAATAGATCTCCATTCAAAATTTGGAAAAAAAAATTTGGATTACTCTGACAGCAAATAGGAGTCCACACAGTACAGGAAGGAGAGAGACCAATAGTTGGAAGTTGGATTATGGCAGACCGGTCTGGGACTTTCCATGATCTGCTGCGGTCTACTATGTCTTACCTCCCCTTCACTCATTCCACTGTGTTCTTTCTGTATGAGGTTAGTGATAACCTGTCCTTTAAATCTAGGTTAGCTGCCAAGAGAACAAAACATGGATTATTTTTTTCCCCACATACATGGACATAAAGATCCTTAGAGATTACTTTTTTCTTCAGAAGCTATTATTAATGTCCTCGGGGACTTGAGACTCCTGACAAGAATCTGAGTGGTTTTAGATATGCATATATGGTGGAATGCATATATGCATATGTGATGGAATAGGCTAGAATCCTGTGGCTTGGAGATGCTAGTGGGGCACTGTTGTTGTCATCATGGTTCCATTTTATGAGCCATGTGTAAGAGACATCCCATGGTGACAGTGACTCCATGGTGACAATGACCATGGGAAATGAGCAGTCAATAGGCAGCGAGACCTGGAAGGTACAATCTACTCTTTGTGCATGTATGTTTTCAAAATGAAACTAATTCAAATATTTTCCACTTTACAAATAAATATTTTCTCTGATTAAAAAATTTGTGCTTGCTATTAAAAATGTACACAGGAAATTATAAAGGGAAAAATTAAAATGACGCAGGTTGCAATACCTAGAAATATGAAGACTTTAATGATATTCAAAAATGGCTTTTTTGAAAAATTTTCCCAATTACATTTTGATTGCTGGAATATGTATGCTCACCCCAGTGCATCAATATCAGCATTAATCATTAAGCCTAAAAAAATGCCATTTTTATAAATGAGAATTGGCAGGTAAATAATTGTTTTAAAAATTATTTGCTATTGGGCAGCCCGGGTGGCTCAGTGGTTTGGCGCCTGCCTTCAGCCCAGGGCATGATCCTGGAGACCCAGGATCGAGTCCCACGTCAGGCTCCCTGTGTGGAGCCTGCTTCTCCCTCTGCCTGTGTCTGTGCCTCTCTCTCTCTCTCTGTGTCTCTCTCATGAATAAATAAAGAAAATCTTTTTTAAAAATAAGCAATAAACAATAAAAATTATTTGCTATTAATATAATTATTGAAAATTTGCATATTTTTCAGTTGTGAGTGGTTTGTTTACACTCTTGGCTTTTTTTTTTTTTTTTTTTCACTCTTGGCTTTTTAATTCATTTATCGATTTTTTTTAGAGATTTATTTATTTATTTATGAGAGACACACAGAGAGAGAGAGAGAGGTAGAGACACAGGCAGAGGGAGAAGCAGGCTCCACGCAGGGAGCCTGATGTGGGACTCGATCCTGGGTCTCCAGGATCACGCCCTGGGCCGAAGGCAGGCGCCAAACCACTGAGCCACCTGGGCTGCCCTCATTTATCTATTCTTATTGATTTATATGCTTTATGTGCTTGGTACATTCACAATTATATGTCATTGTTCTTGAAAATATTTCTCCTTATTCTTTGCCTTTTACTTTTTTTTATAGTTCCATTCTTTTTCAAAGGGTTTCTAAAGTATAATGAATGTATAATAAACTGTATGGTAAAGTATACCATCACCATGGTCAAGATAACGGACATATCCATCATTACTAGGAATTTCCTTGTGCCCTTGCAATTCTTCTCTCAATTCCTTCTTCCTGTCCCCAGTAACCTCTGATCTGCTATCACTATATCTTAGTTTGAACTATCTAGAATTTGGTAAAAATGAAGTCATATAACTTTTCCCCCTAGCCTCTTGGACTCAGGATAATTATTTGATCTATGCTGTTGCAAGTATCAATTTTTCATTTCTTATTATTGTTTAGTAGTATTTAATTATATGATTGGTTATACCACAATTTGTTTTTTTCAACCATTGATAGACATGTGGATTTTTTCCTGTTTATAGATGTTACATATAAAGCTAATGAACATTTATAATGTTCATTATAATGTACAAATAATGAACATTTCTGTTCAGGTCTTCACATATATTTTTCATTTCTCTTAAGTAAATACCTTGGTACAGAATGACTGAGTTACATGGTGGGTGTAGGTATAACTTTTTAAGAAACTGCCAGATGTTTTCCAAAGTGATTGTAATACTTTATTTACATTCCTACCAGCAATGTAGGAGAGTTCCAGTTGCTCACTGTCACTACTACCCCTTGGTATGGACAGCCTTTTAAATTTAGCAATTCTAGTGACAATGTGGTGATACCTCATTGTAATTTTAATTTACTTTTTCCTAATAACTAATGATGTGCAACATTTTTTCATGTGTTTGTTGGCATTCTTATATCTTCCTTGGTGAAATTTCTGTTAAGATTATTTGTGTATTTTTTGTCTATTATTGAATTTTGAGAGTCCTTATATATTTCAGATAAAATCCCTTTGTCATATATGTTTCTCAAATATTTTCTCCCCAGTGTGTAGCTGCCTATTATTTTGTAACACGTTTTTTGAAGAGTGTAAGTTTTAAGTTTTGATGAAATCAAATTGATTTCTTTTTTAACAACCTGTGCTTTTTGTGTCCTATTTTAGAAATTTTTTACAAACCCAAGGTGATTACAATTTTCATCTATGTTCTATTATAAATGTATCACAGAACATGATCCATTTGAGTTAATTTTTGTATATAGTATGAAGTAAGCATCAGGTTTTATTTATTTTTCCACTGAGATATCTAGTATTTTTAGTACCATCTGTTGAAAAGGTTTCCTTTTATCCACTGAAGATTTCCTTTTCCCCATTGTATAAGGATACCTTATTGGAGTTAGGAGCTATTCTATTCCATATGAACTCAACATAACTGCATTTTCAAAGGCCCTATTTCCAAACAAAGTTACATTCTGAGGTTCTGGGTAGACTTGACTTTAACTCCGTACCAAATTACTTGGGTACTTTTGCTGAAGATCATTTGACCATATATATGACTTAGACTCTGTAATTTGTCTCATTGCATTACACTTCAAAACTCCTTGCTTATCTTGATATTGGTTGAAATATTAACCTCTGTTTTATTCTAGTTTGTTAAACAACTTAACCTTAAAATCTAGAGTAAAGTTTGGAATATGGTATATGGTTGCACCATATTGGTGCAAGGTTTTTCCCCCTAATAACCAATTTTCTTCCTTCCCTTCTTAGTATTTATGTTTTAAATTCTAAAGATACTTAGAAAATTTCATGTAAATGTGTATATGTGATCACATATACTTAAAAAATAGCCACTTTCTACTTGTGGAAAAATTAATCTCATACCCTCTCTGTTGCTTCCTTTAAGGTTTTATAAGCATATATATGGGACGACTTTGTTCTATTATTTTTTTTTGAGATTTGTACTAGTGCTAAGCATAATGTTATAATTGGCTTTAATAATTATTAGGGAAGATCTCCTATCATTTTGATTTTTCCTGCTTATTCTTCATGATAAACTTCAAAATTACTTGTTCAAAATTTTTAAAGTCCATTGCAGTTTCTACTGGACTGGTATTATACCAAAGCATAATTTTTGGAGAACTCTCACTTTTTCAATTTTAGCCATGCCATGGAGAAGTATGCTTTATTATATGTAGATCCTTTCCATTTTTCATTAAAGCTTCATTGTGTGGGTTTCTAGTACACATTTCTTATTAGCATCATTCCTGGGTATTTTTTACTTACTGCCTTCTACTATGTATGAGGTCTTTATTTTCCCTATTATATTTTCCTAATCAGTTTCTACTGATATATGGGCACATAAATTCTTTTGGTTGGTTTATATTCAATCTGGTTGCTTACTAAAACTACTTGTATTAATTCTGTAATTTAAAAAATTACTTTTATCCCCTTTTGGCCTCCAAAATTTAAATTCTATTTTTTTTCTTTTGGCCCCTTTGATGATTATTTTCTGATGGCTGGATTAATCTCCTTTTCAGATCTGCAATTTGAAGGCAGAGGAGAACATTCTCCCAGTGTTTGGAGAGTGTTATTCTGCTGGTCTGATTGCCTCTTGCCTTTGCTGCTTTCTTCCCTGAGTTTCTCAACATCCTGGTTCATTAAAATGTACAATTTCCAGTAAGCAGTACTCCAAGGGCTCTTGTGTCCTGGCCTGCATCTCCTTTTGGACATTATACTTCGATACAATATCCCAATACCAGTTTCTAAGCCTGATCCATTTTCCTGAGAATTGCTCTATCCAGTTACATGGAGGAGAGCTGGTAAGGGCAGAATTATGGCTACCTTAGAAAGTAGCAATTAGACAGTAGAGGAGACTGTTCAGCTTTCAGCTTATTTCAGCTTTATTAACAGAAGAGACAATGAGAGAAGCAGAAATGGTTTTCCCCCCAATTTTGGGAGGATGGCTTAGTTCATTTGCTAACACTACCATATGCTTTGCAGATAATAAAAATCTTTCCTAGATTTTAGCAACAAATTGATAGCCACTTCTAATTCTGAAATGGTTGTAAGTTCTTAAGTTCTTCTCCTACACATAGGTATTTCAGGGGGAAGCTGGTGGATCTTGCTTCTTGGGCTACAAGCCAGATGCTGTTCTTAATAGGAAATTAAGAAGTTTGGAGGCAAATGTAGTAAGACTTTGAAAACTAGAATGCTAGCCTTCATAGAAAAAGGAGAGTTTTCTGAAACATTTGTACAAGCCCTTCCTCACCCCCCTGCCCTTCCTTTTGAAACTTAGGCGCTATCATCCTTATAAAATTTATTCAACATTGTGGAAGAATACAAATCACAAAGCATTTATTTCATAGCAAGTGTCAGACAAAGAAGTTGACAAGAACCCTCATATCCTAAAAGCACTCGACATGTCTACAGGAGAACAAGGGACTGAAACTGGTGCTTCTATCCTAGCCTGATCCCACTTCAAGCCTATGTATACAAGAAGGCAGAATTGAGATGGTGAAGGAGTCAGGATTTCTTTTTTTATATATAAATTTATTTTTTATTGGTGTTCAATTTGCCAACATATAGAATAACACCCAGTGCTCATCCCATCAAGTGCCCCCCTCAGTGCCCATCACCCAGTCACCCCCACCCCCGCCCACCTCCCCTTGCACCACCCCTAGTTCGTTTCCCAAAGTTAGGAGTCTCCCATGTGCTGTGACCCTCACTGATATTTCCCACTCATTTTCTCTCCTTTCCCGTTTATTCCCTTTCACTATTTTTTATATTCCCCAAATGAATGAGACCATATAATGTTTGTCCTCCGATGGACTTCTTTCACTCAGCATAATACCCTCCAGTTCCATCCGCGTCGAAGAAATGGTGGGTATTTGTCGTTTCTAATGGCTGAGTAATATTCCATTATATACATAAACCACATCTTTATCCATTCGTCTTTCGATGGACACCAAGGCTCCTTACACAGTTTGGCTATTGTGGACATTGCTGCTAGAAACATTGGGGTGCAGGTGTCCCGGCGTTTCATTGCAGAGATACATCTTTGGGGTAAATCCCCAGCAGTGTAATTGCTGGGTAGTAGGGCAGATCTTTGAGGAACCTCCACACAGTTTTCCAGAGTGGCTGCACCAGTTCACATTCCCACCAACAGTGCAAGAGGGTTCCCTTTTCTCCACATCCTCTCCAGCATTTGTGGTTTCCGGAGTCAGGATTTCTTTGGAGAGAGTTGTCAGGGTGTCCATTGTTTTCCCTCCTGAGAAGGATGTCCTTCTCCAGATCAAATGAAGGGTATTTCCAGAGAAGCACTTATAAAGAGTGGGATTATCTTCCAGGAGAAGAAGCTGACACCTCATTATCCTTAAATGCATTGTGGACTGGGGAGACCCACAGGTGCACCCCAGGGTGTATATGATGAGTTTCTGGAAGAAATTGACTTTGGTTCCCCAGAGTAAAGATAGGAGGAAAGTATCATATTGTTGCATGGATTTTCCTGGAACAAATTCGAATGGTGAAACTCCAATTGGAGGTCAATGAAAGGCTGACCAGTGGAAAATTGTTTCTCTAGCAGTTAGGGGCAAAGACACTCAGTCTTTTCTTGAGTCAGGTGTTACAGAAGCCAACCGAGGAGCCTCGTCATTAGAGGTTAAGGAGAAAGTGCATCGCTTTAGGAGAGAAGTGTCTGAAATGGGCTGTCTCACACAGACCCAGAAAAGCACCGGTGAGAGAAAGAGAGAGTTGGCTTTTGGCAGCTCCCCTACAGAGGACACGTAGCTAAATTACATTACTAGTCGAGTAAGATTTTGCTCACTCACCCAGCTTCGCATCCTTCCATCCTACAGGGAACAGCCAAAACAATGAGCAGAGTGATAAGGAAAAGACCAGATGAAGAAAGAGTGAAACAGGTTAAGTTCCCTTTCCTCTTTTGCAGGTCAAGGATGTTCATGTGTTTATTCTGAGCTAGGAAAAGAAAGAAGCTTTAAATTGAACGAGAGATTGAAGTGCTTATTCCTATTGGAACTTGACTTTGGGAGCCTTAGTGAGGTTCTTCTGACACCAGAAAGGATGGGCAAAGCTGCAGATCTGTTCAGGGCTGGGAAGGAGAAAATAGAATTTGCTTGAAGGAAGTGGTTTTCAAAAAAAAATTGTTTTCCCATTTTGGACCATATGAATTCAGTCCATTTTCTATGTTCATTATACTTGTACAAAAATCTGTGTGAAAAGGTATAGCCATGTTGGAATTCTTTGCTAAATTGCTGATAAGATATTGGGGTAGAACCAGGTTTCTTGAAGTCTTAGAAAAGATGCCCACTATTTATCTTGAATGCTTCTTGCTGTCATGTTTTGCAGGAATGATTAATAATAATGCCAACCCAGTTTCTCAGTCTTCAGGGGTACTAACCTTGACCAGAACATAGACAAAGACAATGAAAAATTCTTCACATGAGCAAAATCTCTGCTCTAATAAAAGAAAATATACCTGTGTGTTTTAGAAATGAATATATCTTTTCTGGGTCCATAAATGCTGTCAAAAGTATCCATATGACTTACAGTTTATAAATTTAGATTTATATTTGGTTTTAATAAAAATTATAGATAGTAAAAGATTACCAAGGTAAGAATTCATGAGTCAACACTGATATAAATGAATGAATAAATAAATAAATGAGGAAGGAGGGAAAGTGTTTTCCTTCTAGTATAATGTCAACTAATAAATGTAAAATAAGATATGGAATTAGAAAAACACCATTCGCTGACCAGGATAGTGGTAATTGGTTTTAGCATTGTGGATGGAAGTTCGAGGAATGCAGGATGTTTACATAGTCTCAAATTTTATCCTCCACAAGCTACTTTTTATTACAAAGAGTAAAATAGTAACATTAGAGTTACATGGCAGACATGTAATCAATGATCAAAGCTAACATTACCAGAAATGGCAGTGATCAACAGCCTGTGCCACCTGATATCATGCACTGACAACTCAGCATCACTTACAGAGTATTCCTACCAGAAGGTGCAACTTGAATCTCATTACGAGGAAATATTAGACAAACTCAAACCGAGGAATATTCTCTGATATAACTGGCCTGTATTCCTCAAAAATATAAGTATCTATAAAATACACAAAAAAGAGAAACTATTATAGATTATAGAGACTAAAGAAGCGTGACAACTGAATACAGCATATGATCTTGGATCTTTTGCTGTAGAGGGCATTATTGGGACAGTAGACAAAAAAACAATCTGAAGATCTGTAGAATAGATGATAATGTTGCTTCAATGTTCATTTCTCATTTTGATGATTCCCTATGGTTATGTAATAAAATTTCTTGTTTTTTGAAAAGACACAAAATCAGTCTGAAAAAATATAAGAGAAAGAGAAGGATAAAACAAATAGAACAAAATGCTAACGTCAGAGGAATCTAGAAGAGCATAGGATTATTATTTTTTCTATTTTTGAAATTTTAACCTAAATCTGAATTTTGTAAAAATAAATTATGAACAATAAAAAATTTAAAAATACAGGGTATATATACTCATGTCTCATTTTTAAATTATCATATGCTAATAGTCATAATAACAAGCATGTATATGCACTTACTCATTTTTAGGCACCGTTGCAAGACACACACATACACACACACACTCATTTGATATTTTAACATATGAGCCAGGTGATCTTATAATTCCCATTTCATACCAGGAAACTAGGAACAGTGAAGTTAAATAATTTGACTGTAGTTATATGCTAGTAAATGGTAGAGTTGGGTATGAACTCCCAGGAATATGAATCCAGAGTCCATGTAAGGACTAAGTGAATCAGGTCTCATTAATACCACCTGGAACCTCTTTTTGAAAGTTTCTTTTTTTTTTTTTAATTTTATTTATGATAGTCACAGAGAGAGAGAGAGAGAGGCAGAGACACAGGCGGAGGGAGAAGCAGGCTCCATGCACCGGGAGCCCGACGTGGGATTCGATCCCGGGTCTCCAGGATCGCGCCCTGGGCCAAAGGCAGGCGCCAAACCGCTGCGCCACCCAGGGATCCCTTTTTGAAAGTTTCTATTTGGGGATCCCTGGGTGGCGCAGCGGTTTGGCGCCTGCCTTTGGCCCAGGGCGCGATCCTGGAGACCCGGGATCGAATCCCACGTCGGGCTCCCGGTGCATGGAGCCTGCTTCTCCCTCCGCCTGTGTCTCTGCCTCTCTCTCTCTCTCTCTCACTGTGTGCCTATCATAAAAAAAATATATATATATAAAAAGAAAGTTTCTATTTGGAATCTGTATTAGTTATGTAGATAGCTAATCCTTATAACACATTGCCTCCACATTTAGTGACTTAAAGCAATAGACATGTAATATCTCACAATTTCTGTTGGTTAGGAGTCTAGGTGAATCTGATCTGGGTACCTCTAGTTCAGGATCTCTCAAGAGGCTGCAGCTGTTGCCTGGAGCTGTGCTCTCATCTGAAGGCTCAATTGGGAGATATTTGCTTTCAAGCTCACTCGCTTGGTTGTTGGCAGGCCTGGGTCCCTTACCACGTGGACCTTAATAAAACTTCTTGTGACATGACAGTTGGATTCCCCCAGAATAAGGAGAGAGAGAACATGAGAGAGAGAGAGAGAGAGAAAGAGAGGATACTCAAGATAGAAGCTACAAATTTCTTATAATTGGGTCTCAGAACTGGTATGCCATCACTTCCTCTGTATTCTGTTCATTAAAAAACAAATCAATAAGCCCACCCTACTCCTAAAGAGAGGGGATTATAATAGGGAGTAAATACCAAAAAATGAGTATCACTCATGGCCATCTTTGATGCTGCCTACCAGAGTTTACATATTAGTTGTGTACATTTTTTTGTTGTTGTTCTCATTGGGCATTATGATCTCTTGAAAAAGGCCAGTTTATTTTAACACACCAGGGGTATGGAATGGTAATTTTCTAAGAGACAGCCTTGCTTCTACCTGGCAATGAATAAAAACTGGACTCCTATTACCTTTTTCAATCCAGTACCATTAGCTCTCCAGGTACTGGACATTACTCCCAGAAAGCAGCAAGTGACCGGCTGTGACTGTTGGGCCTCCCCCAGAGAGTGCCCATTTCTGTTTGGCTCACTGTGTCCATGTCTTCATCAGCATGTCTTTGCTAGATTAGTGGACTCTCCAAAGGTAGGGAATGTGCCATTTTTGCTAAATCTGTTACTTCCCACCTAGTACAACCCTGAGCCAGGGACTGGGTTAAAAGAACACTAGCTAATTCTCTAGGAGAGCTCGCTTGATTTTTGGCCATAGCAGAGGGTCTGACATATGGCCAAGTGGTTTGTACACTTAGTTGACTCTGTAAGACAGGCTATTATACCTGTGCAGTTGTAATAGAGAGACCAAGCAGATTTTGGACTGGATAACTTCTCAGGATTACAACCTTAATCTTTTTCCCTTAATTGGAAAATCCTTTTGCAGGGCAATACCTTTGTGAAAGTAGTATAGGCCACAGTTTATGAAATAAGACACCATTTTCACTCAGGTATTTCTCCTGTCATTCCAGGAGGCACATTGCAGCCTGTTAGACTTCTCCTTTTGGAAGAGGCATAATTTTTTGGAAGAGGGAAAACAGAAAAGTACAAATAAAATAACCATCTCCTTTAATTCCATCTCTCAGGGATTAACTAAGTTAACATGTTGTTCTTCCTTCCAGTCTTCTTTGATGTAAATATACTGTTAAAAAATGAAACTACAATCCTATTATATAACTTCTCATTTTTCCCACTTAATATTTCATGAAGGTTAAACATGGCTGCTTAGCATTCCACTGTGAGCATATAGTTTGACACATCCTTCATTGTGGATGTTTAGTGTGTTTTCAAATGTTTTCCCTTAAAAATAATGCTATCATGAATATCCTGAGGCTAAATCATTGTGTACCTGAGTATTTCCTTCAGTTAAACTCCTGTAAGTGAAGTGATGGGGTCAGAGGCAGGAGTGAGGATTGGTACAGGTTCTGAGAGCAGCAGGGAACTTTGGGGAAGGAAATTGGTTGTAAAAAGTGGACATGAGTTCAGGGGCCACACTGGGAGACTATGGACAGTGCCGTTGACACATGGCCTCCTGGCCTGCAGTCCTAGCCACCTGTTATTTAAGCACTAGATCTTTGATCTTAGCAAAGTTACTTCAACTTCTGAACCTCAATTTCATGGTCTGTAAAATGGGGTTAATGATGTCGTATAAATTGGAGCATAGGTACAAGGGCTTTTACCAAAATCACCCCTGAGAAAAGAAGACATATCCAAATATTGGAATCCTTACAAAGAGTCTTAAATTTGGGGATGCTGTCTTGTTTACTTAAACTGGAAAAAAAAACCATGGTGTTGTTTACAGAAAATACATTGGTCTGAAATGAGTTCAATCAGTGTTGGTTTGGGATGCTTGCAGAGGCTTCCAGACAGAATCAGTAAACAGAAAGGAGGCAAGTGATTTGAGCACAGATTTAGCAATTGTTTCTGGGAATGTGACCCCCAGAATGCAAATACTGGATCCATTATAAACAGACCTTCTGAGGATTCCTTTAAAAGGCATTGTGGTAAATTGTTACATTGCGCAGCTCATCAATATACACCTGTAGTTTGAATAAACGGAACAACTGTCCCAGTGTTATATCAGTGGGTATTTGTGGCTTGGGATAAAATTTCCAGTGACAGTGTGCTGCATCTCAAACAACCAAGATGGAAATGAAGATGATGTGTCCTGGAAAAGATGAATTGAGTGACTCCAAATTTGGCTCTAGAGAAAAAGAACACATTGGTGAATAAAATTGTATAATGATCTGTAAGCCCGGAAAAAAAGCAGTATTTCTACATTAATGTATAATTTAAATAGTGTATGGTGTTAAATATGTATGTGCAACTGAATAATAAATAAATAGAATTTTATAAGTCTTATTTACTTTAGCTCCATCTAAGAGTTTATATAGTTAATTGGATAAAAAGTGGTATTCAGAGAGTCTTTTCATTGGGTAAGATGGGTCTTCCTATACCTGGGCAGTTATATTGGTTATCTAACTCGTAATGTTGTGTGAGAATATAAATATGATCTTCATGAGGTGCTTGACCCTCTGCCTGGCACGTAGCACATGCTCAGTTAATGCTAGCTCATGTTATGTGGGGGGTCAGACAGCAGACATGAACTCTGGGTGAGCACCCATTAGGGTGGGAGTGGAAGGAGCAGGAGACAAATTTTACTTACTTTATCATTTGGTTTAGGATAGGGTTTTACCATGTACCCTGTACAGTTGCCTGTTTGCAAAAATAATTTTTAATTTTAATTTTTAAAAGATTTTATTTATTCATTCATGAGAGACACACAGAGAGACAGAGACATAGGCAGAGGGAGAACCAGGCTCCATGCAGGAAGCCTGATGTGGAACTCGATCCTGGGACTCCAGGATCACAGCCTGAGCCAAAAGCAGATGCTTAACCACTGAACCACCCAAGCATTCCACAAAAATTATTTTTAATTCATGAAAATGATATTACGTGTGAGAACCCAAGAGAGCTTTCTGACTCTCGCACGATGCTTGGAAGCCTTTTAAAAATTACAACCAAGCTATTCTGTTCCCTCACAACAAATAAAAGTGTGGAGTGGAGGTTAGGCTTCAGTGCAAGGGTGAGACTCTATCATTCTGGTGCTCCATGAGGCCTTCTACTCCGTGTCCTTGCCTTTATTTGAATCTCTTTAAATGGGACTGATTTCACAAGGTGCTCTGAAAGGAGGAGAATAAATGTGTCATTGATACCAGTGAGACAGAGAGAGGAGAGAGAGAGTAAAAGGGAGGGAGAGAGGAAGGGTAGGAGAAGGCTATCTGCATATTAAGCAGCTAGTTTGACAGAAAAAGGAAATGGCAAGAATTTTAATGTGATCTTATTTCTTTTGACAGGCACTATGAGCTGAGTTTTCAATTTGCTATTGTTTTGGGCACTGTGTAAATATCTGTATTCCAGGCACCTGAGGCTTGATTCCAGTTCTTCAGGAGCAAGTGCTTAGCAGTGGGGACCTTTGGGGAGATAACTGAGTGTTGTTTGGAGCTCTGTCTAGCTGTGTAGGTAGCAAACTGGCTTCCACCAGAGAATGGTCATCCAGTCTCTGTCTGGTCTCCTCGGGTCACTAGAACCTTCATGTAGCTGGCAGTTTCTGTTTGTGGATGCCAGAGGCCATTGGCTGCTTATATCACACCCCAGCTCACATTGGTGCACACATTGATGGAGCTACAGGCAAATCGAAGTGGAGAAGTGCCATCACCGTCAGACCATGTGGAAAACCTTCCATTGAAGTTTCTAGGGCTGCACATCCTTCTAAAGGCTACCCAGTTCCTCCAGTTGTGCTTACGTGCCTGTGACTGCAGCTGTCTCCCTTCCACAGCTGATGCCCTCCTCCTTTCCTGCTACTTTTCCTATAGTCCTTTGCTGTCTCCACATTGTCTCTCTGCTCTATTGCCCTAAAAAAGGCCCTTACCTCCCTTTCTTGATGTTTGATACCACATTGTCCTTTGGGAATGGTGCTAAACATTTTTGTCTAGTGGACTTGGTGTTTTGTCAAAGTAACTTAATTACTCAGGGCTCAGTGGGATAAAGTGTGTGTGTGTGTGTGTGTCTGAACCAGCACTTCTTAGGCCCAGGTGTGTGCTTGAAAAGCATTTTCCTAATAGTACTAACATTAGGTTTGTGTTAGGCTGTGATAAAAGTTTCTTCTTGATAAATTGACTTTGCCTCCATTTTTCTGTAACACCCCTAAATTAAAGACCTACATCTCTTATTAGACCTGAGAAAACTTTGGCGACTTAACAGAAAACCAAGCACTGGTCAACAGTTTCTCCAGGAGGTACTCCTGGACCTTGGAGATTGGGGAGCTGATCTGCAGAAGCTCCTGGGAGAGTCTTGAAGCCCCCTCTTTGGCTCAGCTCACAGGATGAGCACAGCAAAAGCAGATGAGGGTTTCTCTGAGGCTGTGTCCTCTTTAAGCTTCAGGGTAAAGCCAGCTTTGGCTGTCCAGAATCAGTATGTAAAGAGAGTTTCAGAGTTGCTCTGACCATGGCAACCAGCAGGGCCTGTTTGGTTTGCAAGGATTGCCAAAACAAAGAACCACAACGTGAGGATGGGGGTGGGTTAAAGGATAGAAATTTATTTTTTCACAGTTTCAGTAGCCAGAAGTCTGAGCAAGGTGTTGGCAGGGTTGATTTCTTCTAAGTTGTCTCTCCTTGGCTTATAGACAACCATCTTCTCCCTGTGTCTCCGTATGGTCTTCCGTCTGTGTCTGTCCTAGTCTTTTCTTTTGTTTTCCTGTCCCAGTTGTATTGGATTGCAGCCTACCCTAATGACCTCATTTAACTTAATTACTCAGAAAAGACCCCGTTTCCAAATAGAGTCACATTCTGAGGTACTGGGGTTTAGAACTATGATATTTATGGTATATGAACTTAGTGGGGGGAGATAATTCAGCCCTTAGCAGAGTTCAAACAGCTTCTGGAAAGCACTTACCTCTCTTCTAATGCCAAAAGTACTGACTCAGGTGTTCTTCTCTACCTTTCTCCCTGGCTGTTTTATATGTAGGAACTAATTTTCTCCATACAGCAGTCCCTTGGGGTAGGTATTACTTTTGTCCCCATTTCACACGTGAGAAAACCAGAGAAGAAAGACACCCTGCCCATGCTCAGAGGTGGTACTTGGTTCATGAACCAGAGGCCTGACTCTAGTGCTCAAGCTCTTGTCCCTCGGCTGATTTGCCTCCATGCCCCCGCCTCCCACCCTCCTCCAGCACCACCACTCCTGACTCTAGGAGCCTAAGAAAGTCTCATGACTTAACTTCCTCCTCAGGACCCAAGCTAAACTCTTGTTGTGCATCGTCTGTGACAAACTTGTCATGAGACTGAGCACAGAGGTTATTATTGTCCTCATCTTACACATGGGTTACTAGGATGTTGAGCCTTTTGTGCAAGATTCTATAGGTAAGGGACATAAGAGCTCAGAAGGTCTCTGCCTACCAAAGATTGTTCTTTTGGCAAAGTGGTACTTATTTAGATGTTAATAAGTTGAAGCGGAGAAATCATCTTTTTTATCTTGAGGAAAAAGAACATGGTAGTCATTTAGAGGTGACAGAAAATGACTCAATGGTCAAATGAGGCATGAATGTTGAAGGAACATTGGGTTATAGTGAAGGAAAGCAAGTTTAGGAGTTTTAATCATAAGTCTGCCTTTCTGAGTGTGATATTTTAGCCTCAGTTGCTTCACCTGAAAAAATGGGTATACATTATCTCCTTGCAAGGTTATTGTAGGATTTTATCTTTATTTATTCATTTTTAAAGATTGATTTCTTTATTTATTCATGAGAGACACAGAGAGAGGCAGAGACATAGGCAGAAGGAGAAACAGGCTCCCTGCAGGAGCCTGATGTGGGACTTGATCCCAGAATTCTGGGATCATGCCCTGAGCCAAAGGCAGACACTCAACCACTGAGCCACCCAGGCATCCCTCACTGTAGGATTTTAGATTATATAATGTAAGGTGCTGAGTTCAGTGTCAGGTTGTCTGTTTTGTTTTGCAGCAAAAATAGGCGAGACTAAATAAACTGCAGTAGCAAATTACTCCCCCTTTTAATGGTTTATAACTGCAGATATTTCATCTCTGATAGTGTGTTTACCCATGACCTCTCACTCTGACAGGAGAGCGACCATCACAAGCTCTGTTGGTCACCAGAGATCTCTGGAGAATCTTGCACTAGCAATTAAACGCTTTGTTTTGGAAGTGACACTTGTAACTTCTCCTTACAGCTCATTAACTGGACCTACGACATAACTCTACCTAATCTGCCAAGATGTGCAGACCTTCCAATGCCTGCGTGGTGGAAGCCAAGCATAGCTGGTGGAAGCAGTAATGACATTTCATTAGAGTAGGTGCTTAGTAAATGATACCAACATTCTTATGACCCGTCCTGCCTTTTCTGAAAGTGATTGTATTTTGTTTCATTTGCTCTCTTTCAAGCAAGACTTAATTAATCCTAATTAAGTGTACTAATTGATTTAGTCCAATGTCCTCTTGCCCCCTCACACTTGGGGAAAATTATCTATGAATATCCCGAAGTCAATTATTATTCTCTGAGCTGTCATGATGGAGCTATGTAGATTCATTTATAAAAAGAAGGCATTTTGACCTTGTGTAGAAAACAAGACTTTATGCACATGTGGAATTTTGTCTGTGTTTGTGTGTCTCAGGCAGGGGATAAAGTTCAGAGACAGTCATTTTTATTTGAAATGTACAGCTGAGGGCCACACTACTTTTTGTCATTGACCTGATTAGACTTAGACTGCAGTCTCAGTAGTGATTTCCTTTCCCCCATTTAAAAAAAATTGTAGTAAAATGCTCATAACATGCAATTTACCATTTTAACCGTTTTTAGGTAATTAGTTTAGTGGCATTAAATTACATTCACACTTTCACACTGTTGTGTAATCATCACCACCATCCATCTTGTAGGGAAGGAAATTTTTTTTCCTTTTTCAATTTTAGGTTCTTCGGCTGGTCTAATAACCAAATTGACGTAAGACAGAGTAACAGCAAAAAGCTTTGTACATATGGGAACCCAATAAAAATATGAGACCCAAAGGGCAGCTTGGTGAGGCTTGTATAATAACAGTCTGAGCCAGGAAAACAGGTAGGGACCTGGGGACTCAAAGGGGAGGGAGGCCTTTCCCAGGAAGGCAGAGAAGATGTTTGACAGTCCAAGGATGCCCTTGTTGTGCAGATGAGGTTCTTAGGTAACCCTGGTAAAAAATTCTCTTCCTGGTACAGGCCACCTTTGTAATGTAAATGTAGGCATGAGGGGAAGGAAAAGAGCTTTTCTTGAATCTACTGGGGTTTAATTGCCTTTAGCTCCAATAGTCTTCATGCTAAAGTGGCACGTTTTGGGGTGACAAACTTCTCCCCTTCAGTCCCATCTTTGAAGTTTCAAATAAGAAATTTCACAGTCCAGAATTTAAAGTTGATCTATTGCTCCATATCTTATTAAACCAGTCTCAGTCTTGAGAAGTGTTCATTCAGGCCAGTTAAACAGTTGTGTCTCTTATTTCAGGAAACAGTGATGCAGCTGGGCTCTCAAAGTTAGGCCTGTATTGTGCAAGCAATCAGGTACTTAATAAGAGACATTTTTATAGAAACAAAAGAAAAACAAAGTCTTGAGTCCCAAGAGCTGCCAGTTGAGATTTTTGGGTGTCAGGCTTGAAGCATTTTGAGATGGCGTGAGGGCAGGCAAATCTGACAGATTTTCCTGGTTTGCAGTTTGAGCATCTTTCGTGATGTCACTGGGGACACCAGTGAGGTTTCTGAGTGGCCCATACAGGAGCAGGCCTGCAGAAGATTGGCTGAAAAGAGTAATGGTGGCTTCAGATTTCTCTGAAATTTGTTATCTAGTCATCAAGCTTCAGTTTGCAAGGGCTGAGGCAAAAAAAGTAGTTTTAGCTGTCAGGGATTCTAGTAATGAGAGAAAATTGGAAATGTTAGTTTGGAGATGTGTAGCCAGATGAGGAAACTAGAAAAATTTAGGATCAAGTCCACTTTACAGGTAAATGGCAAAACCTCAAAGACAATTAACAGACCTTGAATCTACTATCCTCAAGTACTTATTATAGTTGCTGTTGAAACGTAGTTTTTTCTCTCTCCACAATCACACCCTCTTTCCTGATGTAGTTTTGGAATATAGGTAAGGTTTGGTGAGTGTCTGACGAATGTCACACATATCTCACCTGCGGGGGCAGGGTGGGTTTCATTTGTGGGGTGTTAGCTTGTGCTTTGTCCTTAGCTAACTTACTGTTTCCTCATCAATTCCTACCAGAGGTAGCAGAATTAAAACTAATTTGTTTACAAAGTAAGCCTCATTTCAGTAAATTTGGCCTGATTATTTATGTCAGTGCAGCAAGAATAGTGATTGATCATATAGGCTCTTGTTTAAAAGAATCTATTTATTTATTTATTTATTTATTTATTTATTTATTTATTAGCAAACGAGTGAGCTTAAACTTGGGGAGAAGCACAGGGAAAGGGACAAGCAGACTCTATGTTAAGTGTGGAGCCCAACTCAGGGCTCAATCTCAGGACCTTGAGATTGTTACATGAGTTGAAACCAAGAGTTGGACACTTAACTGACTGAACCACCCAGGGACCCCGAGCATATAGGCTCCTTTAAATGTGCTTTGCTGGAGCTTTTCATAAGGAATCACAAATTGAACTTTTAAAAGCCTCTTGAGGCTAGGAAGTCAAGCCAAGGATTTGCCATCAAACTTTCTCCGTAGTGCCTATAGATTTTGGTGAATTCTTTTTTTCTTCAGGTCCCTACTCACTAATTAGGCTGATAGGAATCCTATGAGGAAGGTACTAGGCTTTTTTCTAAGAGACTTCATTGGCTCTAAAAGTCAATCTTAGTTCCTTAAAGCTGTCCGGCATATCTGATTTTATGCACATCATTATCAAATATGACATTCCAGTCATATTACAACAATGGCATTTTAACTGGTATTTCCAGTTGTGTCCTATTACCAGAAGAACAAATTTTTACTGAACTTATGCAAATAAATGTATTAAAATAAGAATACACACTCACTAAGAGTTTCCAAATTCTGGAGGGATCCAGTAGGGAGAAAAACTGTTTCATCTTTGTTCACATAAGTACACTTTACCAAATTGTAAGTCATAATTAGCTTTAGAAAAAAGAGAAGAGGGATCCCTGGGTGGCGCAGCGGTTTGGCGCCTGCCTTTGGCCCAGGGCGCGATCCTGGAGACCCGGGATCGAATCCCACATCGGGCTCCCGGTGCATGGAGCCTGCTTCTCCCTCCGCCTGTGTCTCTGCCTCTCTCTCTCTCTGTGACTATCATAAATAAATAAAAAATTAAAAAAAAAAAAAATTTAAAAAAAAAAAAAATGAAATCTTTAAAAAAAAAAAAAAAAAGAAGAAAAAAGAGAAGAAATTTCCCTTAAATCTGGAAAAGCAAAACATTTGAGAACCAACAACGTTTTGAAGAAAAAGTCATAAAAATAACAGTCATCATAGTTCATTTGGTACCATTTAATTAATTCTTGTTGATCTTGATCTTTTGTTAACAGCTTTATGAACCCAGTTTTTTTTTTTATAGGAGCTTCATAAATTTTTACCTAGTTCAATGAGATGATCTTAAAGTGACCAGAAACCAATACTCAGAGTTCTTTCCTGAGATTTACTGAAAAGGGAGTGCTTTTGCAGAAGCGTCAGAGTAAAGCAATAACTAAGTACCAAAAGACTTAAAAATGGCTGTGGTTAAAGATCTGATGAGAATCCATTATAAAATGGTTGACAAGGAATTCTATGATGTGCACAACATTTCAAGATAATTACTGGAATTACAGGTGATAATACTATACCAGGACATACCAGATTTCTAGAACCTTTCTACAATTTTTTTTTTTTCTTTCTACAATTTTTTAATATGATCTTACTAATAACACCCATACAATATAACTTAAGGCTTATCATCACTTATTTGACAACGCTTGCTATGTGATTTAACTTACCAAATAAGTCTAATTATTGTAACATTTTATTGTTATAAGGAGAAAGAACAAATCTTTTGAGATGTTCTAGGGAACCACTTAGGTTAGTTTTTATATTTCTGTGAATTTTAGAACACCCAATTCTTACATAAGTACTTGTTTGTGTTTAATCCAGTTAGAGTTCTTTTACAAATTATTTTTGGCAGTCTTGGCTGGAGGTAGAAAAATATCACATATCTACAACATACATATATAGACACACGTAAACATAGAGACTGAGGCAAACAGAGACTCCTGTAGCCGCTGTCTTAAAATTTTAACCAGAGTCAGACACAACAGTTTAAAATTCACCAGTTTACAAAAGAACAGTTAGATCCAAATTTTGTCTTGGCAGTTGGAATAAGTTCACCTATTCAGATGGTCAAAGCCCAGTTTCCAAATACTATCCCTTCTTTTCCTCCTGATGGAAATCATTTCTCCAAAGTTTGTATTTCAAAGAATGGCTCGAGGAGGAGAGTTTGAAAATCTGCATTAAAAGTATCAACTTTTCTTGATTGAGAAAGTATCAAGTTTTCTCCAAGATAAAGTTTTTGGGGGAATATTTGCCTATTATTGGAGCTATAATTTAGAATTTTCCTCTTTCTTAAGTTCAGGACAATTCTAAGTATCCTGATATTGATAAGCATTTTCAGATGAATAGGTGAGATTAGGGGATTGGTGAAGAGAGATGGGATTTGAATTGCTTCTAGAGTCAATTTCTGGTTTTGTAGAAATTGGTCGTTTCTATTTCCCCCTACAATTGAGCTGTAGACTGAATGATATCAAAAGGTTGCCCATCAAACTACATTTTCTTTAATTTGTTTCTTTATCTTGGGAAGATTTCCAACAATGATGGAAATCAAAAGATTTTTTTTATGTTCTAGAACCTTAAGATTTAATACATTATGTCTTTAAAGTATGTATGAAATGTTTAACAAAAGTCTTCTTTCTGAGTGTACATTCCAACCTTGGACCAATTCACTTTAGGGAGGAATCCTCTTGCCATTGCTTCTGTTGGCCCCTGAACATCAACCTCTGCTGAGCTATTTCCTAGTCATTTGTATGAGGGCCTGGGAGAAATTATGGCCATTTGTTTTCTCTGTAAGGTGTTTTCTGGGGGGGTGGGGGATGGTGAGCATCTGGCTTACCTGATAACTACTGTATTTGCATAGGTGGGAAGAACACCCCTTAACAGCCAGTCTAGGTCCCTCTGAGTGGGGTTGCAAATGGCCACTAATCTTTTTTAACTCTTCTCTAAATTTGGTAGGATATTCTGAAAGTGGAAGTAAAAGGACCCTATAATTTACAATATCTGCTGCTATCTGGGAGACATGCATTCCTTGCAGTGGGGATCTAAGTTACATCTGCAAAAGACATCGTATCAGAAGGCCTGAGGCTGGCAGAGCCTGATTACAGAGCCCTGGGAAGTTGGAAGAGTTATAAAGAATAGTAAAAAGAGCCCTACCACCTGTCTTGGGTAGTTCTGCTAAATTCACTTCCTAACTTTGAACACATGAGTTAACTGTATACTTTGAGCCTAGAGATTAGCCTGGAGTGTTCTGTATAAATCTCATAGGGCATGGGAAATTAAAATAGGCAGATGGGTTCAGATTTTGAGAAGAGCAGTTTATGTTGGATGTGGATTTTAGCTTTTTGTTCTAAGTCTAATTTCTGTCCTTTCATCTTGTTAACTGAGTCCCTAAAGCTAGCCATTATATTCCTTTGTGTCTACTTTTTAACTCGATGTTTCCATAAGTACCAATAGGACAATTGTTTAGCATGAGAGCTCTCTAATTTTTTTTCTTTTAAATATCGCCAATTCAAAGGATCCATCATCTGGCCATTGATGAGTAATATAATCTCAATAATGACTCAATCCAATAAGCCTTTTATAGTTTAACCACAGATATGAGTGTCGCAAAAGAAGGTGCAAAAGATGCAGCCCTTATAAAGGCCAAAAAGTTCACTCCCAAAGATAGTCTAAGAAAATAAAGCCTTACTTTGTGGGGTTGTTTTTTTTTTTGGTTGTTTTGTTGTTGTTGTTTTTGTTGTTTGTTGTTGTTTGTTTTTGTTTTTGTTTTTTTTTTACAGGCAGTAAGAATGCTTTAGTGAGAGCAGTGTCTTTGGTTTCCCACAAGAACGCGAGAGGCCTCCAGTCACAGACTCACTAGTCTGTGACACTAGGAAGGCATTATTGGGATAGGACTTTTCCAGTACTAACAAAATAATAAAAATTGAGATGACAATAGCTCCTTATGGACCAGGACCCCTTATGACAAGGTCCCCTGAGAGCTGGCATGGTCAGAAGGAATGATGCTTGTAATTTCATGTTGTATCTGCTTGGGTCCTTGCTTTCAATTCTTTTGGGTGTATATCCAAGAGTGGAATTGCTGGAGCTTATGGTAATTCTGTTTTTAATTTTTAAAGTAGCTGCAATATTCTTTGCCACAGCACCTGTGCCACTTTATCTCCCGACCAACAATGTCCCTTTACTCTCTGCTCCCTGGCTGGCCTTCCCATGAAGAGCTTGGGAACATTAGTTGCTTGTTTCACATTATTGTACAGAGGACAGGGTCCCCTCTTGCATCCCATCTATCATGACTTAATTTGGCATTTATTGCCTCCTTATCCTTGTTTTACTTTGTAATTTTGTTCAGAGGTCATGGGCTGGAGGCTGAGGTTATACTTTAAATCTTTACAAAGAACATGTGAAATGAAAGTTATCCTTTGTATGTCTTTATTGGACTTTTGTCATTTTTTATTACTATTAATATACTACCTATACCTATGGGCTATCTATCACTGAATTTCTCCAACATCCTTAGCAATGACATGTAAGAAATATTTGCAGAAGCTAATATAGAAACATAGCCCCTTAGAGATTTGTGGGAGTAAAATTAATTTTAGGAATGTACTTGATGTTTGGTTAGTGTCTGACTTTTTCAGGTTTGCTAGATATGTCTGATTACATGCTATTAAATTGGAATAAAAACACTTCGGCACTATAGTGAAATCTACAATCCCTAATCCACTCTCCTTGACTTCAAATGATAATAAATACTCATCAGGGGAGTTCCTCCCCATTTTCTCAGTATTATCTATCCCTTTCACTTTTGAAATGGTGTATTTTTCCCACATCTCTTAGTTCCCAAACCTGAGGGAGTTTTACTTTCCTAAGATTCTGCCTTTAGCCTGTGAGGAGAAGTACAATGACTTTAGAAGTACAATGACAAGAGAACAGATAAAACAAGTTCTCCAGGGTTCTCTCAGATACTTCTACAAGTCAGTCTCTCCTTTAGCATTGTCTTGGGTACCCAGTAATCCCCTCCTACCTGTGTGCTTATTAGCACTCCAAGAAAAGCAGCTGGGTGATGATGCAAGCTTAGGAAAACAAAAGACTTTCTAACTATGGTCTTGCTTCCTAAATCACCCAGAAAGCCCTACGTGAGTGGTCTCAGAGTCCTCAGGAACCGATCTTCCCATTCTAACAGGCAGAGAGGCACATATATGCAAGTGACAGTTGTGTTCTTTCAGTTTTGCAATTTCTCTTCCTCATACCACCTCTATTTTAATTCTTTGTTGGCTTTTTTTAGAATGAGAAAACAAATCCCCTCCACTACTCTGTAGGAGGGGATTACAATCACTACTGGCTAATAAGGTAATTTGAATGTAAATTATATAAACTCTGAACATGAGTGTCTGAACTCATAGTGTCCTTCAAACCATTGCAATTTTTGTATTTCTGCTCTTAGGAATGGAAGACTTTAAAAAAACACCAAGAATTAAAGATAAATTCATAATTGAAATCTCTTTTATGTTAAATAGGAATCTTAATTATTGTTGAATAATCAGCCTTGCCTAAATACAAGGTTATGCAAAAAATGCTGGTAGTAGCAAAAAGGTTCTAGTAGCTATTTCAAATAATAGGTTCAGATTGTTCCAACTGAGTCTCTATTGAGTTGCTTAATATAAAGAACTCGGGTCACAGTAGAATTTGTTTGATATACATTCTTGTTTTCTCTGAATGGGGTCTGGCTATTTTATAAATATGGTGACATAAAATTAAATTTTGTATTATCTGCCTGTTGTATTATAGGCTACTTTTAATATAGGCAATTTTTTAGGGTTCTTTTATCATATACTTTTAAAGTATGGATTTTGGTGGAAGATATTCTATGCTCATTAGACCAGCAGACATCTATGTAGACGGAATTAACAGCCAATGGAACTGAAGTAACTGCTTCTTCATTTGCAAAATGCTGAGCCATTAGGAGGATCAATCAGTAGGGGGTGGTGTAATCCACAAACACAGACGTGCATCTGAATGCAAAATTGTTCCTTTTTTTTCTTTTTGAAATGCATTAAAGAGAAAAGCATCCCAGCAGGGGCTTAATAAAGGACTTTCTTCTTCTTTTTTTTACTTTTTATTTTTATGCCAGGCTTCACAGTTTGGAAACCATTTTGAAGTCAGCATTGTGAATATTAAGCAGGGAAGGGAATGAAGCCAAGCTGTTACCTGGTTGTAAAAATCAGATACTAACCCTCTTCCACTGCCTATGTGGAAGGTGTGATATGCTCAGAATGACCGTTTTGATCTTGTTAAATTGGCAAATTTACTAATAATGGTTAAACCTTATGCAAGCACAAGGGGAGTTATAACTGGTATGGATTTATGACGGGGCCCTAATCTCCAAGGCATAAACTTGAACCTCCCTCAGGAGACCAAAGCTGTCCTGTTGCACTGCCTTAAACTAAACATGCTGGTGTTGCCCCTAACAACAGTTGCTAGGCGACCTTTGCCAGCATGTGGAGGGGTGGGAATCACTGCTGATCATGGCACTATTTATCATCATACACCAGCAGTCTTGTTTAGGGAAAGGCCTGACACAGATATTGAGTGTACCACATGATAGAAATGTCATACACACACACGGGAAGGAAAGCATTTGGAAATGGTCTAGGAAATCATACATAGCTGTCATGCAGCTGGTGTCTCATCCCTGCCTGTGTGTTTTTTGACTGTAACTTCCAACCCAGTGTTTCACTTACATGACAGTATTAGATTTACCGTGTGACCATCCTGCCTCTGTGCGGGGAGGCTTGGAAGGGATGGGGAGGGACAGCGGGCAAGAAATAATGAAGATGTCATTGCTCTATCAGTATTGGGATTATAATTCTGGTAACAATCAACATCCTACCATACATTATCGATGTACAGCCCAAGTGAGGATATATTTGGAACATTCTCCAAATCAGTACATGATTTGATTTATAGATCATCAAATATTTCATGATGTAATTAACTTTCTGAGGTGCAAAGGGCCCCTACTGCCAGATTAGTTACTCTTTTGAAGATGTTACATCTATTGTAGCACAAAATGTCACTACTGTTCATTGAACAGATTAGCTCAATGCAGTCAGAGCCCAAGTGGGTGTTTCCAAAAATCACACCACTCTTTGAGTTGAGCAAATGCTTGGAGCAGCATCTTTTCTCCTCCTGTTCTCTGTGTGGCCTTTCTGTGCAATCTCAGCAGCTGGGCTGGGATTCAAGTGGTTTGAGTAGTTAGATTGTAGATGGATAGAAATCTGCCTGATTCCACCCTACTTTATCAGTTTTAAAGGAGCAATTCTCAACAAGACTTTTTTTTTAAAACCAATTAAAAAGCCATTTTAATTAGAGCAAATTAAGGTGGTTCATAAATTTATTAATGCTATGGTGTTACATGATCAAATAGTATCTCTGCTTTGGGGGCTTCAACTCTTAAGTGATCCAGCTATGTTACCACAAACAAAAAGAAAAGGAAGCATCTCCAGGACACTTTTCCATGAATGTGCCAGATAATTAAAATGACAGTAGCTTCAGGGTGAAATGTTGTACCTGCCTTCCTGTGTTCTCAGTACTAGAATCGCATTTTAGAAGACATTTTTATAGGTCACCACGAGAGAAGAGCAGAAATAGATCAACGAAAAAAAAAGTACATTTTGCCCAAAAAAGAAAGTGGGAAAAAGAAAGAGGTATTTGAAAGGTCCTTTGGAGAAGTGATGGGTGAGAGTATGTTATTATTTCCCCAAGGAAGAAACAAAGTGGGTGATGATCTGACTTTTGGATGGCCTATCACATGGTGTCTGGCTCTGAGATCCAGCCTGGATTCATTTACTGTTTCCACTTCTTACTGCTAAACCATTTTGGACAAGTTTTTAAATCTAGATGAGCTCCTGTTTCTCCCATAAATTTAGGATAATAATTATATATAACATGCATATGATATATAAACAAGGTTAGAGGACACATAGTATTATAAGGCATTCAGTATAATGCCTGAGCCCTGGTAAGCTTGCAGTAGATTAAAGGGTAGTTCATGCCTTATTTTTGCTGTAAATTGGTAGGAAAGAAGATCTTAAGGCAGAAGTCTAGAAGGGAGTGGTGAGTGTTATTTGCATGTGGGGAGTGGTGCTTGCTGCTTGCCTATCCCATTAGAGACACTCAGCTGAAAGGCTGGTGAAGGGTCTTGTCACTGGCACAGACCTACTGCAGAATCCTGGAATGGCAGGACTGGAGAAGGGAGTGAATCCTCCTAGAGCAGATGAAACCAAGGCCACATCTGCCCCACTGGTAGGAGAAGCTGTCAGGGGGAACCTTCATTTTTTCAAGATTTTATTTTACTTATTCATGAGAGACACAGAGAGAGAGAGAGAGGCAGAGACACAGGCAGAGGGAGAAGCAGGCTCCATGCAGGGACCCCGATGCAGGACTCGATCCCGGGACTCCAGGATCACATCCTGGGCCAAAGGCAGGCGCCAAACCGCTGAGCCATCCAGGGATCCCCAAGGGGGACCTTCAAGCAATAACCTTAGCAGCCTCATGGTGTTCAATGCTCACAGACCCAGAGTTAATAATGGATTCCCAGAAGGAACCATAAGTGGTCAACAAAATGAATAGCATTTGCCCAACACTTCGTAGCTCCTCACATTATCCCATTTGATCCTAGCAACAGCTCAATGACACAAAGAAGGCCGGGACTCTTCCCTTCCTCTCTCTCTTTAGAGAGAAATTGATCCTCAGAATCTGTGACTTGTCCCTGATTTAACAAGTCAACGTAGGAACTCTAAGGTCTAGTGCATGTCTTCTGCCCCCAAATCTCACATTCTAAGAGTCTTGACTTACTGTGGGAATGCTTGTTTTGCCCATGTCATATCCCTGTGTCCCATTTGGCTTCAATGCAGCCATGGGGACAGTGCCTGCATGTGCCCATAAATGCCCTGTAAGCACAGAACCTTGGTTTCTCTCTGTTTCATCCTCTAGGATTTCTCCTGAAGCCTCCTGACCTTGAAGTAGGAAAGTTAACTCCCTTGGAGGCAACCCTCACCCAATAGTAGTGGGAGTCAGTGGACAGATGCCCCAGCTTCTTCTGGTCCCTAAGAGGACGGTTTTGGGAGACATTCTACAAGACTCCTTTCATCACAGCACAGTTGTGATTTTGGAGAACCCATAGAGCTGGTCTGAATCACCTTAACCTTGTTAGTAATTAAATACTACTGTTACCAAATTACCGGAAAGCAAAAACCATTGGGTGGAATATTTTTCTAATAGAGGAATATGTCATTTATTTCTGCTTGGGCATTAGAGTTCCTTTATTCAAGTTCAAAATAGGGAGCTTCAGCCTTTCCTGAAGGCTAGAGAAGCCCTAAATTGTGCTCCTCCTGAAGGGTTTGATCTGTGGTGTAAACACTACCTATTGAAAATTTGTCAATATATGAAACAAACACCATCAACAACCTATCAATGTGCTATGTAGTAAACTTTAAAAAGTAAGTTCCCGCTCCATCTGATTTCACTTAGTGGAAGGGATAGTTTTCTTTATTTAGTGTGAAAGGCTCAATTAGCATTATGAAAATGAGAGAATCTTGGGGAATGTTGGTGGATATGTCATACCCATCTTCTAAAAATATCTGAAGATTTAAATTTGGAAATATCGTGACTCTGTACTTAGCGTCTAAATCTTTTTTACAGATTTCCTTTAGGGTAAATCATACTCAGTGCAATTACAGTGTAGCAGCCAATCTCTGCAGTGATGTAACACACACGGATGCTTTCTCGTTACTTTCCCATTTGTAGCTCATCTAAATGTTGTACATGTGATGAGTACTACTAATGACAGAACGATGCCTGTTGATCTTTCCTGCCCTATTAGATACCAAGGAACAAGAAAGATGAGAGGGGGTCATGGATGCACTTGATATCAAATCAGGATCGGTGTGTATCACAAAAGCCCGTAAAGGCTCCAAGTTTTGAATGGCTTATAGCTCAATTCCTATATTCATTGCAGCACTATTCACAATAGCCAAGATGTAGAAACAATCTAAATGTCCGTTGACAGAGGAATGGATAGAGAAAATACAGTATATACGTACAATGGAATATTATTCAGCCTTAAAAAGGAAGGTCATTTTGCCATGTGCAGCAACATGGATGAACTTTGAGGATATTAATGCTAAGTGAAATAAGCCAATCACAGAAAAATAAATGCTGCATAATTCCACTTAAATAAGGTATTTAAAATAGTCAAAATCATTACACCACAGATCAGTGGTAGAATGGTGGTTGTCAGTTGCTGGGGAAATGGGAGAAATGAGGAGTTACTAACAACCAGCATAGTTTCAGTCAATTAGGATAAAAAAGTTCTAGAGATCTGTACAACGTTGTACCTGTAGTCAACAACTATGTACAATACATTTAAAAATACGATTAGTAGGTAAATCACATATCGAGTGCTCTTACCATAATAAAATAAAATTTAAAACAAACAACCCTACCTCATGATGGGCTTCAGATATGAATGTTTTGGTAATACTTGGGACTTTTAATTCCCTGTGGTCATTCTTTATTTTCCTTACCAAGACAGAGAAGCAGGTTTAGAAGAATGAGGAGGGTATCCAGTAAAGAGCTCTGTATTGGTATAAGATGCCTGTTAGATGGCAGTTGTTCACACAACTGGATGGATGAGTCCAGCTTAGGAGAGAGATCTGGGATAGATTAAAAAAAAATTGTGAGGGGTGTGCCTCAGTGGCTCAGTAGGTTAAGCATCTGCCTGTGGCTAAGTCATGATCTCAGGGTCATGGGATCGAGCCCCACATCAGGTTCCCTGCTCCATGGGGAACCTGCTTTTTCCTCTACCTCTGCCACTTTCCCTGCTTGTTCTCTCTCTCCCTCTCTCAAATAAATAAAATCTTTTTTAAGAAATTGAGTAACATCAGCATGCTCATGCTGTTCAGAGCACAGGCTGGGTGTGGTAATCTAGAGAGTGTAGCTGGTGCAGGAAGGTGGCTCAGCCAGGCCCTCCAGCATTCAGCAATAGGCTGCTACTGCTGCTGCATTCTGCCTACTGTGACAACTCTGCTTAGCAGGGGAGCCCCCCTCACAACTCAGGGCTCCTCGCCAGTGTGGAAGGAGGCCAAGGTGTTCCCTGGGACAGTAACCTCAGTTCCTGGGGGTTAGTTGCCAACCACAAGCCAGACATAGTAGCTCTGCTACTGTGGGAGATGGTGCTATGAAAATGGCTCCCAGGACCAGCATGCATGGTGTTTTCTCAGCCTCCCCTGCATTTGCTCCTGAATAGAGGTCTCTGAAGCATTCCACATCTACATTGGTTCTATCTCATCACAATACCCTGGCCACTGCCAGAGGTGGGGCGATGGCTGTCCTCTGCCTCTCTCCTTCTCCCTTCCACTGCTTAGTGGCTTTGTTTCCACTTGGAATTTCCATCATAGATCCAGCTTAGCAATGACAGCAGTGTGACCACCTTATCCCAGTTTGCCTGGAGAGTCCCACCTTCTAGGGTATCCCTTCATCCAGAACAAATTGGGACTGTCAGACACCTAAACTGGAAGGAAACCCAGAAAGTAATTACCCTCCTGTAAGCAGTTCTTAGGTAGGTACATCCCTGGCTAGGACCTAAGCCATGGACTCCAGTGTTCCTCCGTGGTCTCCAGCCACTCCTTGTAGAAGGTCTCTGCCCTCTGCCCATCTGGCTGTGGTTGTGGCCCTCTACTTCACCCCTCTCCCTCTCCTACTCCCTACGGCTCTGGACTCTTACCTTGCCCATCTCTTCGACAGCAGGCTGGCCCAGGGGTGGGCAGTTGGATGAAGAAGTCTGCCCCAGACTCCACTAGTTCCTACTCCTTTATTCTTTTGTCTCCAAATCTCCTATGTTTTCAGCTCTCTGCTCAGCCATATCTCCCTGCTACATACTGACAATAAAATCTTCTTGGGAGACCTCCCATACATGTCCTTGCCCTCTCTTGCCAACTCCTCCCTTTTATAGCATGTGCCACATTTTGCTCCCTTGGATGACAACCAGGATCTCTCATCTATGCTGCTGAGAAGTTGAGTTCACTTCTACTGATAGATGTTCTGCCCAGGAAAAATGTTCCCCTAAAGATCTATAGGCAGGAGTGAGGCTGCAGAATGGAATGGGACTGAAGGATTCTCCTTTGCCCTTCTTCACCATCAGATTGAAGGCAAGAAGAGCATTCCTGCTAGAAAACCTGAAGAATATGAAAGAAAGACTCAGCAGGACTCCATGGAAGATGGTCACACATAAGACTAGATGGCATTCCTTCTGTTTCACCTTCTATCTGGCTCTATTGAGTTCTCGGTGAGACTTAGATACTCTCCTTTTTGTCATGAGCTGTTGTATCTTTAATGTGAAAGGTTAGCTTTGTGGCCTGATTCTTAGAAGAAGAGTGAATATAGTTTGGAACAAGGGCTACAGTCCTTGCTTAGTCTGTGCTTATTATAGTCACCCGAATTATTGCCTTTATCTACCAGATGGCAAACGTAGCACAGAACAGAAGATATCGTTCACAGAAACGTTCCCCAGGACAGAAAATATCCCCCTGTACTCCAGGATTCTCCATTCATTTCTGTGATCTCTGGAATTACACAGCAGTCTCAGGCTGATTAGAGAGTGGTTGGTAGGGCTGACCTATGGCACACTTGGCAGTGGCTGATCCTGTAATACATGTGTTTACAGGCATAACCAACATTCAATAACAAAACCCCACTGAAGCAATAAATGTGCAGGTGTTGACAATGGTCTGGAAGGTGTACGATAGTGTGGTAAAGGAAGTAACTGTCAAGTAAAGCACTTCTAACAATGTAGAGTTGGGCGTGTATGGGAAGATGGGGTTCCTGCCAAAGACTGCTTATGTTGCCCAGAAATCCCTCCCACCAAAGCGGAAGCCACAGAGACCCAGAAAATGTTATTGTAGTGAGCACTACCACGGGTGGATGACTGCTAAGGGGAAGGGAGTTATACCTTCCATTCCTGCATGTGTTTCTATAATAGCAAATAAAATAAATAACCAGAGCTTCACAAGGAAGTTGATAAAAGTAAATAAAATGCTTCATAGCCTGAGCTTGGAGCTGGTTGGGCAAGATGCTGAAAATTCCCTGTAACCCATGGGTTCTGCCTGAGACACAGAAATGATATCTAACAGAGTGATGAGGGATGTTAGCAGGTGTGGGATAATGAAGGCTGCAGAATTTGATCATAAAAGAAAATGTGAATGCCCAGCACAGAGACATTTCCCCAGCTTCTCTGGGCTGAAAGTTCGGGCCATCTTAAGAAAGAAAGTGGTCTTTAACATCAGGATTCAGTTATTGAGTTCTGTTTCTAGAACAAGATGAGGGCACTTTTGACTATGGTGCACAGCCCACGTTCACAGGCCATAGCCACACTAGATCTGCTTTTGGCATGGGATGTGCCTCCAGAATGCCCGAGCCCAGTCCCCTGTGGCTCTTTCTAGGCAGTAAGTCTGAACAGCCTTGTGTGAGATGGGCTCATTGCTGCCTGTGAGGAATCCCCTCGTGCCTAATTCACGTTAACCCTGAGATTGCTCTGAGGGCTCCAGAGGACCAGGAGATGGGAGGAAATTGCTGATAAGAATTTTATGTGAACACAGAGGTAAAATACAACCAGTCTCTGATGTTTTGATCGGGGGGATAAGCTGCCTCAAAACTTACAGGCTTTTCACCAGGGTCAAATACAAACCCACCCAGAAACATAGGGTTGCAGTAGTTTGATTCAACCACTGCTGAATTTTTTCCCTTTCTCTGAAGTCCTAGCAAATAGGCAATCAATATACTAGATGCTTATCTTCAGAGATGCTCTATCACAGGTTCCTACAAGAAAGATGCATTTCATTTATCTGCTTGTCTGCTCCTGAGCATGGTGAGAGCACGTAGTGCTCTGTGCTCAGTCTCAGAAGGGAATACAGTAGCTTTCTATGCCATCAGCTTGGGATTTCTTTCTCTGCTCTGCATCTTGGCGTAACAGCAAAGAGGAGATGTTTGAATTCTCAGCAATGGCAAACCATTGCCTATTTAGAATCTTTTCCATGTGTCATGTTGATTTATTATTTCAGACTTACTTAGAAAAACATCTTTCCAGCCTTTAAATGTTGAATTAAAACCTGAAATGGATTCTGATTCTGACTCTAGCTCTCCAACTTGCAAAAACCAATCAACTGCATGACTGTGAGGCCTATTATGCAGCCACCTCTGCCTCTCCCTGTGCTGAGCGCAATCTTTCCTAAGGAAGCAAAGTCAGTGGGTCTCCTGCTGTTTTTATTCTTTTCTAGTCCGTTCTTACTCTTGTGAATTTGCAAAGCTCTTACATACTATCCTGAACTGACTGGGGTGACAAAAATGCCCGTGATAATTGTGTTGTATATGAGGACAATGCCATGAAATCAGATGGTTTTGAGGACATACATTTTTATGCCTTTTTGGAAGTAGAAGTAATAACATCAATAGCAAACATTTAATGAGTGTTTACTCTCATTGGCCCAATTGCTTTTCTATACATTACCTTTAATTCACAACTATTGGTATTATACCCGTTTTACGGATAAGGAAACCAAGTCTCAGAAAGGTTAAGAAAGTGGCAGAGGGTTGCATAACTATTATGTGTCAGAACTAGTTTAGAATATAGATGTGGCTTATCATAAAATCTGTGTTGTTTTTTTCACTACTCTACTGGTCTATCTATACAACTCAAAATTATTATATAGGATTAGGAGTGCCAGTGACAACTCTTATAAGCAGCAATAATAGTAGCCACAAGAAAACAATAATAATAATAATTAATATTTATTGAGCCCCTACCAGATGCCAGGATCTTTGTGATTTTTTTTTTTTCGGGGGTGAGGAGAGTTTATTGTAAACTGTTCTAATTAAAGTGATATTTTACAAGTACTTAAGACAGAGGGTAGACAGGCTCTGAGCCAGGCCTCAGCTTCAGAGACCCACTCCTGAAGGGGAAGTGGCGCTTACAGGGAACACAGACTTAATCACCGCTGCTCATTAAGCACCGAGTTGTGGCAGCGTCCTCCTAGGGAACCCAAGAGCCATGAAGCAGCTGCTTGAAATTCCAAATCTTGCCCCAAATCACCTGCCTGGAGCAGGCCTCAGAGCCATCCTGGGGACCGACATGGATCCTTTCTCTGGCCCAGGCTGCCCGGGTCTTCCTCATGACTGTTCATCACGGGCTTCCTTCCGCTTTTCAGAGGTCTTCCCACCTTGTGGCTTAAAAACACCAGCAGGAGGAAAAGCAAATAATGTTCTTAATGTAAATCCACAGCAAAAATGACTCAAGAACTGTTTCCCAGTGTTGGCAGGTATGGTTCCCTGCATTCTTCATCCACAGGGTAACTTGAATGCATGGTGCTGATGAACCTGCCAGAAGCCTGAACTTTTAGGACTTGTTCAAGTTTTTGAGAACCTAAGGGGATAATCAATGGGCAGAAAGAGAGCTGAGCAGAAACACTTTGCCAGGGGAAGGGTGGAGAGGGGAAACTGGTTGAATCCTGAGATCATTCCCAAGAGGAAGGGAGTGCTACTTCCACAAGCAGCAGCCGGAAAGTTGTGCCAAGGCTCTGCTCAAGGGGTCAGGGTGCTCTGGGTGGAGGCGGTGGTCCCTCTCGCAGTTCTGGGTTACTGTTTAGGCAAAGCGAAGTCCCAGGCAGTTTTCTGTGCACATTTCCACATGGCCTGCATGAGGCGGGTGAAGCCCATGACTCTGGGCTTCTCTAGGCCTCTCATCAGCCGCTGCTTCATGATGGAAACAAATTCCTTATTGCTCAGCTCCCCATTGCCATCGCAGTCAAAGAGTGCAAACACCACATCACACACATGGTTGGAGAGTTCCACTTTAGCTGTTGTCCTGGCCACCTGCTGCATGGTCACTTTATCAAGAGATGGCCCCGCCATATGCTAAAAGCTTAATGCAGTGTCCACATCATTAATATTCTTTAGGAAAGTAAAGAAGTCATCCACTTCCTGAAATGTCAGACCCTTTCCCTCTTTGAGGTGCTTCTTGAGCTGCTTCTGCATGGCAGTTAACTTCTTAGACTGCAGTCCACTGTAGGCCAGCAGCATGCCACCGAACTGCCTCTCAGTAATTTTCCTATCCACAGGGTCATGGTGTTTGAACTCTAATTTCAGAACATCATGCTGAAGTTTACCCTGAAATTCAAGGAAGTTTTTGATTGTCAGCTACCCCTTAAGATCAGCTCCAAAGGAGTAGGTTGTGAGGGCTGAACACAAGCCAGACTTTAGAGTGTTACCTGTAGTAGGACGATCTCTGTGACGCATACCCGTACTGGTTTGGGAGCGAATGATGCTCTGAACCTACTCAAACTCCTCCATGTCTACTTCTCCATATCCATTCAAGTCAAACATCTTGAAGGCAACTTCAAAATTTTTCTGAGGAGTAGAAAGAACAGTTGTAAGGAAAATGTAGTCCAAAAAGGATATGAGTCCACATTCTCCAAGGGTATAGAATATACTACCTTCATCAGCAAATTTTTCTCGTTCCTGGGCAGTTTTCTTTCCATCAAAGCATTTTATTGTATATTGATCTAGACCCAAGTTTTCTGGTTGTTTTTCATTGCGTGTTATGGATCACACAAAATCTTATGGAGTCATAAACACTTCAGATTCACCAGGTTCATTGATTACTTTCAAGGTGGCAAAATATTGGATGATTTTGTCTGGTGTGGAATACACTCGAATCCTATTCTCATATTCCATCACTTTTCTGTCTCTGAATCCAAAATGTTTCTTCTTTTTCTCTTCCTGATGAGGCTCAAGACAAACACCTGCAGCCCCTTTTTCATGGTTACAAACCTCCCCTTCATCTTTATTCTTCCTTTTATCACCAAGTTCATTCTTTAGGTTGTTTACAGATGGTGGAGATTCTGCAAGGGCCCTCTTCCACAGGAGACCAGTACTTGCAGTTACTGCAGATGCTCCTAGGAAAGCCACCATCATTAGTTGTCACCTGATCTGGGTGGGCTATGATCCTCATGGTAACATCGAGAGCCCACAGCCAGTTCTGCCAATGCAGAAAGGGAGTTAAGAGGAAATATTCTGTACACACTGGAGCTGCCAACGCTCTTGGGTCAAAGCCGCCCACCTCTAACAACCCGACCTTTTTGATTTATATCCAATTTTTATTCCTGTTTCATTAGGAACTCAGAGAGACTGAGTCATAGAGCCGCTAAGGAAATTTGCTCAGGGACAGCTTTAGTTGATGAGCTTTATACCCCAGTCTGTAATATCCAGTACTTAACCATTTCTCAGTGAACAAACAGGCGGAAGAATCCCTACATTAGGTGTTTTTGTCCATGATTCCTAGAAGAAGAGGGTCCCACATTTCTAATTTATCAACTGAGCGACTGTAATGAGCCTTCTGTAGATTGTAAAGGAGAGCTCTGTACGTTTGCTTGTGGTTTATTCAGGGATGGGTATACAATGCTGGCATTGGAAAGTCAGGCAGTGACTGTATTTACAAGAAACTCTCTGAGCACTTGAGATCTGAAACCTATCTGACAATTATTAGATCAGCCTGTCTCTGTAGACAGGGGTGGAATGAAGCAAATTGGATTTTCCACCAATTCTCAAAGGGCATGAACTCAACTTTTGTGGTTCATAGGACAATTCAAGTTTTGATTTGGGGCAGAATGACCCCATGTAGAGAGGACAGTCTAGCTAGATTGTAAGAGCATTCAGTTCTGTTTCAATGTGGGAGCTCCAGGGAGTCAGAATCTTAGTTTTATGTTTTATATAGAACCCATTGATATTAAATCACTTGGGGTTTTTTTTTTTTGAAATAAAAATGTGTGTATTTATGTATGTGTGTATTAAGATTTACTATGACAACCTTGTGTAGTTGGCCTTAAGAAAAACACAGGATATTTGAGTGCATTTTACAAGAGTATATACGTTTCTCTGGTTGCTATATTTCCATACCTGATTTTATTTTATTTTATTTAAGATTTATTTATTTATTCATGAGAGACACACAGAGAGAGAGGCAGAGACACAGGCGGAGGGAGAAGCAGGCTCCATGCAGGGAGCCCAACGTAGAACTCGATCCCAGGTCTCCAGGATCATGCCCTGGGCTGAAGGCAGCGCTAAACCACTGAGCCACCTGGGCTGCCCCACACCTGATTTTAGTTTTAAAAAATGGCACCACTTAAAGAAGTGCAGGAGTTTGAAAAGCACAAGTTTAAATGGTGACATAGACACGTTCATTCCACACCCCCACCCACATTCACTGATGTCACTAACTTGGCCTTAAGTTAACATATTTAAACCTCTTGTTAGTTAATGCTTATTCAGTGGGTCTTTGCCTTATATTACCTCTATTAGATTTACTTTTCTGAATATGCTTTTAAAATTTGAACTATGAAAAAAAAATTAAAAAAATAAAATAAAATTTGAACTATGGGGCAGCCTGGGTGGTTCAGTGGTTTAGTGCTGCCTTCGGCCCAGGGCGTGATCTTGGAGACCCAGGATCGAGTCCCATGTTGGGCTCCCTGCGTGGAGCCTGCTTCGCCTTCTGCCTGTGTCTCTGCCTCTCTCTCTCTCTCTCTCTCTCTTGAATAAATAAATAAATAAAATCTTTTAAAACAAATTTCTGAACGATGTTAGTCAAAAGATGACAAGGTAATCTTATCCTGGAAGTGAATCTGGTCTACCTTCTTCTCCTTAAAAAAAAGGTTCATTTTTATCATTAAACCATTCTCCCAATATTGGTAATATGAAGGAGGATAAAGACAAGGAAAATCCACATGAACAGATAATCCTAGCAGTGCCTGTATTAGGCTAGGGGGGATACTTTCATGCTCATGCTACACGGTGGCTAAACTGATGCTCTGGCATAGTCAGCACTTGAAACTGAATCACAAACCAGTCTCAAGCAATGTGATGAGGGAGTTCTAGAAAATAGACCTACATCCGTGTCCAGATTTCTGCTTTTGATCTGTGAGGCTTTGGTCATAATTTATTTAAATGTACGATATAAATTGGATGTATTTCTCAATGACTAAAAACAAAAACAAAACAAGCACCCCCCCCCCAAAATTAAAAACCCTCAGAATTAGTGGTTCATATGAATCTGAGACCTAGTCTGCTTTAACTGCATTACTCCTGACACGTGAATTCCCTGTTGGCTTGATCACAGGTTCACTCAGACTTGTTCCATTGTTTGCTTTACGGCAGAAGTCTGCATCTTACAAACCTCAGCTACTATCATCCTTTTGTTCTTAAACCCCATTTTCTCAAACAAATCTCATTCTGTATTTTGGATCATAGCTATTTACTTTCCCTTTAGAAAGCAGAGTTAGGAACACACTATTTTCATCTATAAAATGAAACATTTGTAAACTGGCTTAGGAGTAGGTGACCACATAATTAATCACCCAAAACAGTGTATTTATGAGAGTGAACAGGAATGTTACTAATAATTACACTGGAACAATAGGCTTACACCGGGTGGTTCCAGTCAAATGGAGACATGTGGTCATTGCACTCGTGTGAACATATTGTCATGTGTACTGTCTGTCAGTATATAAATGGATTTGAATTCCTAGCCCTGGAGGTTTGCAACTGAAAACACAGTTGAAATCTTCCAACATTATTATCTACTTTGAATCTAAATTGATTCAATTAAAATTTGATTTGATTAAAATTTCTAGTCAGAAAGCCTTGTTAGCAAAAAACCAGAAAGTTATTATTTTCGACAAATATCTAGCAATGCTCTTTACTACCTGCTACGAGCCAGAAACCTGTGCTAGGCACTCCAGGGATGCAACTGTGTGCCAAATAGACAGAATCCCTCATCATGAGGCTCACAGTCTGTGCAGAATGTAGATGAATTCGTGGACTGTTTCAGTGTTTTATGATGAGTGAAGAAAGGATGTCAAGAGAATACACAAGGATGACACTTCACACAGCCTTAGTGTAATATCCAAGCAGAGAGTTCAAGGATGTGCAGAAGTTAAAATGGTGAATGGAGAAGCGAAGTGTTCTAGGCTGAGGGGAGAGTATGTTCAGAAACCAGGAGAGTAAAGTAGAAGGGAAGGTGGATCAGTCTTGCTGGGTGTGTAGCCCTGTGTGGGATGTAGTCTGGCAATGAAGCTGGATAAGTGGTCCCAGACCTTAAGAGCCCTTAAAAACTCTGATAGGGAATTTTAATGAGTGTAAGGGAGATGCCAGTGAAGGCTTCAAAGGCAGTAATAGCAAGTGCTTTAGAGAAAGACCTCTCAGTCTAGGTGTGCAGAGCGGATTAGAGTTCTGGGTGCGAGGAGCAGGAGGGCAGTAAAACAAACCAGGAGACCTAGAAGAGAGCCCTGACAGTGATGGGCAAATGCTTAGAGTCAGCAGGACTTGGTAAGAGCTTTAATGTGCGGGGAGAGAGTTAGGATTTTCTTCCCCAAAAATTCATAGGTTGAAATCCTGAGCCACGGTGTCCAGATACACGGGGAAAATTTAGACACAGACTTAGAAGAAAGACCATGTGAAGATACAGGGAACAGACAGATAATTCCCTCAGAATCCTCAGCAGGAACCAGCTCTGCCAAAACCTTGGTCTTGGACTCAGAGCCTCCAGAGCTTTGACCCAATACTTTTCTGTTGTTGAAGCCACCTGGTATGTACTACGTGTTGAAGCAGCCCTAGGCAACTAATTCAGATGGCTACTCAGGTTTGAAGCTTGAATATGTGGGTACTTTTCAGGAAATGGTTTTAAACAAAAGCAAAGGAGCAGAAAAACCCATTGTGGGGAATAGTGTGACTCAGTTTTGACATGTTGACTTTGGGGTACTTGTCAGATCTCCACGTCAGGAGGTCCACCTGGCTGTTGAACAGTCAAGGGTCAGGAGAGACAGCAGAGCTGGAGTTCCAGATTCAAGAGTCATTGTATGTAGGGAGGAACTGGTGCCAGGGGGGTGGACATCAGGGGGAACACGAGAGGTGAGGTGAAGTGAAAGTAAGCGCTACTATGACCTTCATACTGGACACTTGCCTCACACACCAAGTAGGTGAAAAAGGCTGTTATATGTTGTTTTAAAATATTTGCTTGTAGGAATTAGCATGAAAGGAGTTCGCAGCCAGGTCGGGATTATCAAATAGAATGGCAGCCACCCAGAGGGCCAGTCTTGGCTACCCCTTGGGTCAAGGAGTTTCCCCTTTGAGGTAGTCCCAGAACAGACTCAGAAATTCTGACTCAAGCTCACAAAGCTTAGAGAGACACTATGTAGCACCCAGATACCAAATTATTAATTTATAATAAATAGAACTGGCAGGTGGAACAGATACGCTGTCTGCCTAACCAACCTCTTCTATCATTTACAAAATTGCTACAGAGGGAAACAAATTATCAGAAGGTTGTTTGGTACGCATGGAATCAGAACAAGAGGGTTAGTTTAATGATTTGAATTAGTAATGAGATCAGGCTCCAATCACTGATGTAGTGGCTCCCATGAGCAAGAAGGGATTGCCAATCTGACTGTGGACTGTAGCCCATCCATCCCCATCAGCCATCATCTGGCTGCCCCCCACCCTGAACAGTACTTGAGAGGCGCTGCCAATTTTCCACTCTGCAACTTTCCTTGCTTCCATAGATGATCCACTCCATTTTAAGGAAAACAGTTTGTCTTTGGAATATGAATATCTTCAATCAGATTAAAGGCTGATCCTGCTGCCGTAGGACCCATTCACTTTCTTTGAAATGACTCCGCGTCTCTTTGCTTTCACCCGTCATGTGTTGATTTTAAAGTTTCTCCTCAATTCTACATTCTTAGCTGTGGGGGTGGGGATGGGTGTTGGAGAAGAGATTTTGCCATGGCTCTCATTTAAAATTTTTAAGTAAAAAAATAAAATAAAATAAAATAAAATTTTTAAGTAAGAAAAAAATAAAAAATAAAAATAAAATAAAAATTTTAAGTAGGGATGGATATAATGTTTTCAAAACAGTGATTTTGGAAATGATTATTTCAGGAGAAATGTCTTTCGGCAAATTTTCTGTAGATGTCAATTTGTAAAATATTATTAATTCAGCTGTTTTATATATAACGTTTCCGTTTTCCTACTCATTCTAACGAGAATGCCAAGCTTCTCTGGAGTCAGGTGGCTCTCTTACTATGGGGGCACTTCTGCTACTAAGACTTTTTATAATTCAGATGACACAGTATCACAATGCGGAGAAGGCAGTGCACATTTATTTGAGGGTTGTCATTTCTTTGAGACCTTTTGAATATTTTCCTTTTACTTTAAATAGGTAAATAATGTTTCCTTCTGGGGCTGTTTTTCATCAAATGCAAGTTGGACTTGCAAGTAAAGTTGACAAAACTTTGAGCTTCTCTCTCCCCATAGCTCCAGGTCAGTGAAATTAAATTAATAGGGCTTCTCCTTTTAACATAATCTGTTATCAAAAGTCATATGTTCTATGGAGATAAACATGAGTCTCTTTTATACTTATTCTCTTTCATCTTTTGCTGTTTCTGTTGGTGTTCTGGGTGGGGCCCTAGACGGGCAAACCTGACAGTTGGGATTTTTATCCATATAGGCTTGCTTGCAAGATGAAGCTCTTCACAGGAAAAAGATTTCAAAATTTAGTCAAGGTGCCATTTTCATAGTCAAAAATGTTTCCTCCTAAATATATTCTCTGGTCTTTAAATTGGCCAGACCCCCCAAATCCTCCTTCTTGATCTGAGCAAGGATAGAGGTGAGGAAAGACAAATCAATAGAAATAAAACACAGTTTGGCTCCCAAAGGGCCCCTGATGTACTAGGGGTGGGGACAGACACATATATGCAAGTAGCAGCCATACAGTGGCAGGTGTTCTCAGAGCCACAGATGTTGCAGAAGAAAAGGATGTGTAGAGAAGCCCATTGGAGGGTGGGGCAGGTCTGTAAGTGTGTGCCACACATTTAGAAACAAGGACCTTGGTTCATGAGACACTGCTATTTCTGTGGAGTTGGCTTTCTGCACACTTTTAGGGAGGCTTGGATTTGAACGAGAGGGGCTAATTCTATCAGAGGGAGCAGAGCTGGAATGTGCTGGATAGGAATCCCTCCTTGAACGGAACAATGGATAGTGAATGTCACCTGAGTGCAACACCAGCTTTTCAAAGGGAGCAATTTGATGGGATGCAGGGCCACGGCCCTGCTGTAAATAATCAGTTTTAGAGAGGGGTCCCCTAAAATCTTCTCAGCTAGCCCCTTAGCAGGAATGAGTTAATGGTGGGGAGGGAGTCTGTGCCACAGATGCCTGTGGGGTTTAAGAGGAGGGTTCAACAACAGGGAGATGGAGAGTTGCCAGGGTATCCCTTCCTGGCCAAAACTGCCTCTGACGATATCTCACATTGGGTTCTTTTCAAGATCCCCAAAGAAAATGCACTGGAGCCGATGGCAGTGAAATCTGCTGCCTCCAAGGGAACAGCTCTTCCCAGAGTTAAGCATGGATTTGGTCTCCAGCCTAGGTTTAGAGAAAAGACGGAGGAAGGTTCTCCTAGCTCCCCACACCGGCGACCCAGGTATCCCTCGTACCCACGGAGAAAAGGTGGTACTCAGGAGCGGACCTGATGCTGACCATTCTGAGCAGTTGTGCTTGCTCCCCTGGGAAATGTGGGCCACAAGGTCTTCATCTCAGAGGAAGTAAAAATCACCAGACCAGTGGCTCCCACCAGTTTATTAATTTTGAAGCCCTATTGCAATCACCAGGAGCCAGAAGTGCCACCTAAAAGCAATAAGAAAATAATAAATAATGTTTGTCTGCTCAAGATGCTTTCACTCCAGTGACTTACACCTTTCATTCCTGGCTTATCTATTTCAACGTCGTAATCTAATTCTATAATGGTTGAGGGAGTGGGGAGGAGTGCAAGTGGAATAGGAAGGGGTCACACGTGATAAGAATCACATTTTGAATGTCATTATAAGAAGTAGCTTCTAATTTTTAAGTATCTGTTCCTACTCTTGATTTAGAATATCTGCTCTTACAGATGACTTAGTTTGCCCCTCTCCCTCGAATCAAATCAGATCTCCTATCTTCTGCTCTCCAAAGATGCTCCTGATTATCTGGGAACTGGATAGCCATCACATACCTTTTTAGGTGTGCTTCGTGGTGGGCACAAGCTGAGCTAGGTATTTTGTGTGCCAGGGAGCGCTCAGCAAAGCTGTGCTCGCACTGAATAATGAGACCTTTTGCTAAGTGCAGCGTACCGAGCTTTGTTGATAATTATTCTGCACTGCTAGTAAAGAACCCAAACACACAGGAGTTTCGAATGATTTCACAGCTGATTTATATGCACAAAGAATAATTAGCATCATGTAATTTTCCTTGCCAGATTGATTCTCATTTGAATATCGAAAGATACGTCATTTAAAAATAATTTCATACCTCACTGATGAACTAAAATTGAGACATTGGGCACATATGGTTTGTATATGCTAGTGGGCAAGTGAACAATCATCCTCTCTCTTAGGAAGTAGGGACAGCAAAACCCACAAAAAGTTAATTACCGACCTTGGAGAGAAGCAACCGTCATTTCTAAGCCTGTTATCTTGGAAAGGGAACCTGGGCCTCACAACTTGATGGCCAACTGCGCCACCTGCAATATTACAGAGGGGCTTGGAAATAACACCATTGACATCAAAACTCCACAAATTTTTTTTTTTAATTAACTTTTATTGGTGTTTAATTTACCAACATACAGAAAAACACCCAGTGCTCATCCCGTCAAGTGTCCACCTCAGTGCCCGTCACCCATTCCCCTCCAACACCCGCCCTCCTCCCCTTCCACCACCCCTAGTTCGTTTCCCCGAGTTAGGAGTCTTTATGTTCTATCTCCCTTCCTGATATTTCCCAACATTTCTTTTCCCTTCCTTTATATTCCCTTTCACTATTATTCATATTCCCCAAATGAATGAGAACATACACTGTTTGTCCTTCTCCGATTGACAAAACTCCACAAATTAAGAAAGACAGATACAGTATTTCCACTCACCTTCTTAAGGATGAATGACTTTAGAGCTACAGCAGACTGACTTGGTTTTAAAGAAAGGAGGGTGTTGAGAGACATCTCCCCGATGATGATGCCATCCAGGGCCTGCCCTGGCACACTTGCATCAGAGGGCTGTGCCCACCCCACACAGCACTTTCTCTGTGTCATTCTGGCCAACTTCCCAGCCTTCCTCCTCTGCAGTTCTCCAGACTTCGAAATTAGGCCTCCATCACCACCAAAACTCCCTGCTTGGCTCCGCTCTGGGAAACCCCCCAAGCCCATGCATGGAAGCAGTTAGCCCTGACTGTGCAGGGCAGGCCCTGAGTTGCACTCCCACAGCCATGTTCAGCTAGTCAAGAGGATATAAGGCCCCATAGGTCAGTAGGGCAGCACCGCTGCATGGGACCAGCCTCACCTTTGCTTGTCCCATCCAGGAACCTGGGTCAGCACCTTGCTTCCCCCATGCCTGAGCCTTGCCACCATTAGCCACATGATCTCTTATTTTATAGGATGTGTTTCTGCAGCTGTCCTGCTCCTCACTCCAGTCCATGTGCTGGGGTTCTTGCTCCCTGCCACCACCAGGTGTGTCTGTCTGCCTCAGAGCTCCAGAAACCCCGTGCAAGTAAGCCCACCCCAATGCTTGCTTCCTGTGTGCCAGGGCTGCCAAACCACTCACTCAGGACCCCCCATCTGACTGGTCTTGTGTGGAAAGCCCTCGGGTTCTGACATTCCCACTTCCTCATTGATTTCAGTGAGTTTAAATGTCACTTACTATAGAACCAGAATGCTTTTAAGCTAAATAAATTTTCTCTAATTGGTGAGATTTCAGGGTGCAGCAATGAGAAGACTTTCAGGCCATATATATACCCTACACAATTAAAAAACAATCAGGTATTGGCAAAAAGTTGGACGTAGACCCATCTTTGGAGAATGAGGGTGCATAACTCATTGTGAATGTCACTTCACTGAAAGTCACACTCACATTGTCCTCCCCACAGTGAAGTTATAAGAGTTCATGTTAGCGACTGATTTTATTTTTGAATAGCATGGCTACTAATATTTGTAATATTGTCAACAGTATAAGTCAAAATTATTTTCTAGAATTTGACTTCATAAGCAGAGCCTTTTGAGGCTTGACTTGATGGAGTTAATTTGTATCAACCTGGACCTGGTGTTGGGGGCTTCTGTGGATGAGGATGGTAAGTGGTAGTTGGCTGATGGTAGAGAGTTTGGGCACTTAGGAGAACAAGAGCAAACTGATGTGAATCACTACCATAGACGTTCTGGAATAACAGCAAAGGAGAACCAAGATCCAGTATTTTCAGGGCCAGGTGATCATCAAAGACTGTAGCTAGCCTGGCTTAAAAACCAGACTCTTGCTTCACAGATGGTGTCTGTGATGAGGTTCTTAGCCAGTCATATAAAAACTTATTCTAGGAATCCCTATATTTCATCTCTTGTCTAGAAATGAGGGGGATTTGACAATACTTTTATCTCTCTCAACTGCAGTCACTTGCATTTTAGGAAGGACCGATGTGATTAATCTTAAAAATTCAGGCCCTGACACAAGCTGGATTTCCTCCTCTCACAGTCAGGTGTCATCCCTGAAATGAGTCTGGCCTGGGGGGAGCCACAGCAACACCTGCCCGCTTCCTTCAGCACTTCTGAAGTCCCCAGAGCTCCTGTCTGATTATCCCATTTGGCTTAGCAGTTTGCTCCTTGGGTCTTGAAAAACAAAATGAAACAAAACAAACCAGTTATTGGAGGCAGTTGGGATTCCATGGGTGGTGCAACTCAGTAAGAAGAGCAAAGTTTGTAGCCTGAGACTTAATGGTATCCCAGGACGGCCACTACCTAGTACTGTGATCTCAGACATCTTACCATCTCTGGGCCACAGTTTTCTCCATGAATAGGAATAGTAATGTCCAAATACAAATAGGAAGAATAATACTTACTTTGCAAATTTATGGAAAGATTAGAATGTACCGGTGTGTAGTATGTGCTCAGTAAAAATTTGTGGAATGTGATGGAATAGCTAATTTCATGCATATCTTTTGGGGTTATATATGTTCCAGGACATTTAAGTCCTCATCAAAACCATCAGGCGGAGAGGGCAGAGGGGTGTCCTTGAACAGTGAAGACTAGCTGACCCTGACAAAGGGCATCCAGAGACTCAGGGTACCCATGGTTACAAAAAAGAACTCACCTTAGTGCTCAGACAATGCAAAGTAAAGCAGAAACACTGCCTTTGAGATGCCTTTATTACTGTGTTTCTAGATCTTTCTTTTTTTAAGTAATTCTATGCCCAACGTGGGGCTTGAACTCACAACCCCAAGACTAAGAGTTACATGCTCTACGGATGAGCCAGCTTGGCACCGCTGTTTCTAGTTATCTTCGTCGCAAAGTCTGAATCCTGTATGTCTGGCTTTCTCTTGCTTTTTTTTTTTTTTAAGATTTTATTTATTTATTCATGAGAGACACAGAGCACAGAGAGAGGCAGAGACACAGGCAGAGGGAGAAGCAGGCTCCATGCAGGGAGCCCGAAGTGGGACTTGATCCTGCCCTGAGCCAAAGGTAGATGGTTAACCACTGAGCCACTCAGGTGTCTCTCTTGCTTTCTTTTTGGCTCCTTCTCACCTCTTATTTTCCTGGCCCCGTTTCTTATCCTCATTTCCATAATGAGTAACTCCATGTCTAAGATCCATCTTAATCCAGCTATATGACCTACCACAATTTGGGTGAATTGCATGAGATTGCATGAGATTCCATATACAGAAGAACTTCGTAAAGTGTAAAATCTTATACAAATGTAAAGAATTGTGACATTTGGTGAGGATGATGCTTATAATGATGACCAAAATCCAGTGGGTTAACCCTAAAGATGTCTCTGCAGCTTTGAGTTCTAATCTAGAGCAGTTAATGAACATTTAAGCAACTGTGCTTACTGGTGAAAAATAATTAGTTTGATAATCAATTAAATTCTCTGCTGATGTGAATGAGCATGTGAATAAAAAAGAAATCAGTGTATATAATCTTTAGGAAAATCTCCAACTGTGTTTCACACCAGTCTCAACAAACTGAATCATCATGGAATTGGGAAATGATTGGATGTAGATTGCAAAAGTGGAGACAGTAGAGATAAATGATGACTATTTTGGAGGAAAATGTGCATGTCTATAAAGCACTTTTTGAGAATTTTTGAAAGGTGGCCCTTCCTGCAGGTGGAAGGAGCCCTGTCCCAGGAGAGAGGGCCAGGACCACAGAAGGCCAGCTGGAGTTCAGCCCCAGTGCTGCTGGGACCAGGCACCCTCAGGCAGGCCACCACCTTTCAGTCCTGCTGGGGAGTCCTGAGTGAGAGCCACCTAGTCCTCTACAGATTGGTTTTTGGGACTATTGCATTTGACAGTAATGTTTCAAGCACATTGCAGACACTTAGGAAATTTATGTGAAAGAACTAAAGGGAAGATGGGAAATTGGGAAAGGGGGAAAAATAAAGAAGAAGATTCTGGATGCCAAGTGTTTAAGGATCTTGTCCCTGTCTCTGGGATCTCATGATCTCACCATGGAGTAGGGCTTGTTGGTGAGTAGATGGTTGATGCAAGATTGACAATTTGCATCCTCTTTTAAAAACTTGAAGCATCCTCTTCTCATAACCAAAGATATTTAAAAGAAAAAAAACAAGTCCATTTTACTTTTGAGCAAATGCAGGTAGTATCCCTACTTGGAATTGGGAGTGAAATATATCTTGAGAAGACTGAAGAAACCAGAAAGAAACCCTAAAATGTTGGGGTGTTTAGGAAGAGAGGAGAGAAAATCAAACTGAGTTTAATTACATTAGAAGTTGATTCCAGGGGCACCTGAGTGGCTCAGTGATTGAGCGTCTGCTTTTGGCTCAGGTCATGATCCCGGGGTCCTGGATCAAGTCCTGCATCCGGCTCCCCACAGGGGAGGAGCCTCCTTCTCCTCTGCCTATGTCTCTGCCTCTCTTACTGTGTCTCTCATGAATAAATAAATAAACCTTTTAAAAAAAAAAAAAGAAGTTGATCCCATCATGAATGGTAAGGATTGGTGAATACTTCCTCAGCAAATCTCAGGATCCTGGAGGGAATTTTGAATCACCATGGTGTATGCAAAGCGAGTGGGGTTTCCTAAACCTAAACGTTCATGTCCAAAAGCAGCAAACACAGCCTTACGTGTCACTGTCAAAAAGCATGGTTGAACTTCTTTTCCCAATGTGTATTGCAATGTTAGCAAAACAGGATTTTACTTTTTAAAGATTTTATTTATTTATTTGACAGAGAGAGTGCACAAGCAGGGGGAGTGGCAGACAGAGGGAGAGGGAGAAGCAGGCTCCCCACTGAGCAGGGAGCCCAATGCAAAGCTGGGCATTAGATCCCAGGACTCTGGGATTGTGATCTGAGCTGAAGGCAGATGCTTAACCGAGGGAGCCACCCAGGCACCCCAAATCAAGATTTAAAAAGGAAAACAAAGCAAAGCGTTTTTTTCTTCTAAGAAGAAAATGGAATGATCTTCTCAGGATAGTAAGGCTTTCTAGCTGAGGCTGCAAAGCAGCCAGGAGGCATGAAAAGTAGCAACAGGGACTCCCATGACTAAACCCTTAAAAAGTGTGAAATAGTTAATTTCACAGGAGGCTTTCCTTGTTCTTTGGTAAAGCTTGGTGAATTTACCCACTGATTCGTTAATATAGACTTTCGCTCACATGTTTGTACTATTCTTTCAAGCTTTCCACCCAAGCTCTTCAAATAGAATCTCTAAGAAAAGCTTTCAATGTGAGTGGGAGAAACAGCTGAACACCTTGCTGGAGTATTCTGTGGGGAATTGTATTATTATAATTTGTATTATTATACTCAGTTTTATTAAATTTCCTTTTCCTTCTACCTAATGTTCTTTTTCTGTAAGAGGGAAAGCCAAAAGAGAAAAAAAAAAAGGTCTAAAATCACTTTTATGACTTTTAGCTTATAAAGTTAAAAAATTACCATAAAAAAAGAAAATCATTCTTTAATGCAGTGGCTAAAATTAGGCATTCTATAGTCTTAATAATTATATTCTGGTGTTAAATTAACTTTTGAACAATACTCTGCAATTCAAGTAGCAGACGGCAAAGAAACCAAATTGCATGTTATTTCATTTTTTATGAGTAAGAAATATTGGTCCCTTTCAAACCTGAGTAGTTCATATTGATGGCTTTAATTATTTTAGGGCCTGGCTTGTTTTTCACTTAAATGTACACATGGAGTTTAAAATAACTTTTGAGCCCCCACAATGTATTTATTTTCCCTGGATTTTCTATTAACATCAAGACAATGGCTTCTAGAGTTGATGACATCTACCTTTTTCCTACTTAACTGGCTGTTCTCATGCCATGTCAATAGTCCAGCTGTGGGCATAACTTCACATTATTCTATCATTAATCTAATTAAATGGCCCATATTCTCATGCTTGCTCTAATTCAGCCACAATAATAAACTGCAAATATTGGGATGTTGCATTTTTCATTACACGCCTGTTAGCTTTATTGGTGTGATTTGATCTTACAAATTATGATATTAAAGTGTAAACGAACAAGGGGCTATTACTTAGATAATTCTTTGTTTTACACTTAGGCATAGTACAGAGAAGATTTTAAAAATCATGGTTGGCTTCCTTCCTTTGATTTTCCCCAGAATGCTATAACTTTGGTTCTGTCCATATGGTGCAGTGATGGTAGACTTGTAAGCATATGGGAAATATGTCAAATATAAGGTTATCGGTGGACAATGGAACTCTGAACATCAAAACTCAATGAAATATTGACTGAGAATCTAGATATATCCTGCCTCCAAAAACATGCTTTTTAGAGAAATATGATAGAAAGAGATATGTAGAAATAATAATGCTGTACAAAATAATGTATATTAAGCACTAAGTTATAAATATTTTGAGTTCAAAAGTGACAGGTTATAAAGTTTTAGAGCTAGTCGGAAATTTAGACTCACCTAGTCCCACTCCCTTATTTTGCAGGGAAAAAGAAAAATGAAGGTCCAGAAAGGTTAAATGACTTGTCTAGGGTGACTCAGCATGTACGTTATTATGCAGGATGGAAGGTAGGGTCCCCTAACTCCCAGCCCAGGCCTCTAAAGACCATGACTGCCTGCCATCATCTCCAAAGGGCGATCAGGGAGTGCTTCATAGCAGACGTGGGATTTGAATTAGGTTTTGAAAACCCAAATTCAGGGCCTCTTAGGTAGAACTCTGCAGGTTGGACATTGTACCTCTCTAGCAGGTGCCATTCCCATAGGTTCTGATGACCACATCCCAGAGGGAAAGACATAAGGCAGGATTGATACAGGCAGAGAACACGAAATGGTGTTGTGTTGGGGCGCTTTGACTGCCTCTGGATCACTTTCCCTGGGTATGTTTCTGTTTGAGTAACAGACCACCTGAGCCCAGAACAACCCTCAGGGAAAATCAGGTCAAATCAATAGGACTTCATTTCAAGGATGGGCACGTCAGGAATCCTTGGCATTACTAAAACCTTGACTAGGGCTTGAGTCCTGGCTCTACTGCTTACAGTCTATATGACCTTAGATAAGTTACTTAACCTCTCTGAGCTCAAAGATAATGGTGGCACCTACCTCACAGGGTTGCTGTGAACATTAAATGAGGTCGTATTTATAAAGCAATTATCAGAGCACCTGGTCTATAGTAAGTATGCTATAGTATAGTATAGGGTCTTAGTCCGTTCCAGATGCTGTAACAGAAATACCACGACTCCAGGGCAGCTTACACAGCATTTATTTGTCACAGTTCTTAAGGCTGGCAAGACCAAGATCAAGGCACAGTTCTTAAGGCTGGCAAGACCAAGATCAAGATGCCTGGGTGGCTCAGTGGTTGAGCATCTGCCTTTGGCCCAGGGCATGATCATGCAGTCCTGGGATCGAGTTCCACATCCAGCTTCTTGCATGGAGTCTGCTTCTCTCTCTGCCTATGTCTCTGCCTCTATATATATCTCTCTCATAAATAACGTCTTTAAAAAAAAAATCAAGGCACCAGTAGATTCAGTGGCTGGTCCATAGACAGCTGTCTTCTTGGGTCCTGTCACAGCTAAAGGGAAGAGGGAGCTCTGTGGGGTCTCTTTTATAAGGGCACTGATCCCATCATCAGGGCTCCATCCTCATGATGTCATCACCGTCCCCAAAAGTTCCACCTCCTAATACCATCACCTTGGGGATTACTATGTTTCAATATGAATTTGGGGTTGAGGGTCGGGATAAGCAAACACTGAGTCTGTAGCAGTAAGTATGAAATAATGGGTCACCGTTTTAACCATTAGGGTCCTAATCCATCGTGGAAGTCTGCAGCTAGCCCTCAGTTGGCCCTGAGCAATCCCTCTGAGGACTCCGAGGCCTTGGGAGAAATCAATTCCACTTTCTTCCTTGAGGCAACAAAGTCAAAGGCATGTATCTGGGACATTGTGAAAAATGCATTCATGAGCAAAGCCCTTCTGGCATCTCTCCCTCGGCGACCATAAAGCACTGTGCCATTTATTCAAAGAGCATTAAGACTGTTACCGTTTTCAGATTTTGAAATACCTTCTCTAAAAAACAGCTCCCCATGATGCCCATGCTAGGTATCTATCACAAAATCACCAGCAGTCATTGGCCTCTCCTACTCTGGCTTCAGAGCATCTAACGTCTTCATGTGCTTTAAGGACACATATATTTGGAATTTCTTTTCCTGATGTCCAGTGTCCAGAGTAGAAGATCTGGCTGAGCTTGCAGCTGGCATCACAGAGACTAAGTGATTTTCAGTATCAGGAGTGCAGATCTGTCCTTCCATTAAGGGAGAAATAAGATCACTGGATGCTAGGATGTCAGAGCAGACATCTGATACATTCCCCTTCTTTTCTGATAAGGTGGCAGTGTGGGCACAGGGGGCATTTAGGTGAAGCTACAAGGACAGCTGGAGCTGGTCCATCTTTCACTAGAAGCAGGAGGTCTAGAAAGGCAAAAGGGTAATGACATGCTGCCTCTTATAATTAATATTCTCCCAAAGGCTTTCCTTCCTGTGCTGTTAGTTCAAAGACCTCAGTGCCTCTGAATTTCCGTGTGGATGCTGCTGAGCAGCCCTTGTGGGTGGGGATCTCCTAGGAAAGGGGAGATGAGGTGATGAGGTGGGGAGAAGGGCCCACCCCCTTTCTCCATCTGCAGGAGGAGGGCCAATTTGGAGCTATCCTGGGGCACTTGTTCAACCCAAACAAAGACTTCCTGTCTGGAAGCATCGAAGGGGATGTCTGTTTATACTCCAGGTGTCATTTTGGAGTTTGATTCTGCTTCATTACACCACATGGGTTTCCACTAGAGAGAGATGAGGAAAATCCAGCAGCCTGTTTCCCCATGCTGAGGCATCATTGAGATATAAAAGTCGGGGCTTTTAGGTGCTCCATATTTAAATCCCTCTCATGGCAGCCTGTCTACAACTTCCATTAGGAAATTGGATTATAATATGTTGTAATGTCTGACAGTTTTTCATTCATTTAATTTGACTCATTCTTGTGGTTCATGCTTCAATGTTAAATCCCAGCTTTAAACACTTTGTGGTTTGGGGAACATGGAAATTCATTATGATCCAGTTTGGCCCAGAGCAGATACTCAGTTGTCATTTGCTCTCTCGGGGAGAGTTGGTGAAGCTTCAGGGGGTCCCAGGATAAGAAAAATACAATCTTTGCCTCTGCAGAACTTACCATGGCAAGGGACAGAAGGAGGATATAAGAGTAATAGTAAGTGGCCCTTTACAAGCAATATGCACAATTTAGTCTGATTATTACTGCAGCTCTGTAGAAATATCCGTGAACCTTGGCTTCCTTGCCTGAGAAATGGAGATTGATCCCCTAAAGAGCTATCATAACGCAGCAACTAAGAACATAGTCATTAATAGCAGAGGCTCCCATTCTGACTGTTTGAGTCCAAATCTCAATTCTACCACTCAGATCTAACTGCTCTGAGTACTTGCTCTGGAACTCCGAGTTATATTACTTCTCCACACTTCAGTGTTCTCACCTGACCAGTGAGCTTTATGACAGGACCTGCAGCAGGGTTGCTAGAAGGATTAAATGTCCAAAGTACTCAGAATTGATTAGGCACAATGTAAGCTCTTGATGAAAATTAGCTATTGATATTATTCATGTTCTCACATATTACACATTAATTTATTTCACTGATGAACCAGAGAAATGTGACTGGAATAGGCATCCAGTGCTTCTAAGCTAATAGTCCCGTTATCTTTCCCCTGTATAATAAAACTTCCCTTAAAATATAAATAATAATGGTGCAAGACCCAACATAAGTGCTGTCTGTGCAGTTAGAGATGTACAGACCTGCTGAGGAGCTGGGACCCTGACTTCACCGTCTGCATTTTTCTAGACCTACCACAGAACAGAGGTTGGCGCATAGTAGATGCTCAGTAAATAGTATTAAGGACAATACTGTTGAATATGAGCAAATAATGAGGAGGTGGGACATCCCATGGCATGTTCAGGGATCTAAGCTTAGGATGTCTCGAATTTCATCCAAGACGTGTTGTATTAGTTTGCTAGGGCAAGAACAGATTTTCATGAGCTTGGTGTCTTAAAATAACAGAAATTTATTCTGTCACAGTTCAGGAGGCCAGAGTATGAAATGTTAGGGGAGGAAAAACTTTGTCTTCTACCCCCTTAGATTTAGACCTGGAGCCCCACAAGTTATAATAGTTACTATAACAAAAGGCAGATTAACAGGAGAAGAGGGGTAATACTTTTATTTGATGTTAATATTTAATTTTTATATGAACACAAGGGTCTCACAGAAAAGGAGATGAAAACCCATAAAGTGGTTAGGCCTGAAAGCTTATATACTGTTTTAACACAGAATGATGAATTTTTGGAGAAAAGACAGGACAAAGTGTTTAGGATTTTCAGGGGGAGTAAACTCTGAGAAAGTAAATATATGGAAGGAAACTAATGGAAGATAAGGATTATTTATTTATAGGGCCTATGTGCAGATTTACGTCAGTGCCATCTTCAGTGATAAGAGTTGTCTCCTATTCCTGGTACAAGAGATAGGAAGGGAGGACACCTCCACAAAGGGAAGTTTATACCCTCCTTTTCTGTAGAAAGTGGGGGAGAGTACCGAGCTTTTTCTCCATCTGGGATTTCTCAGTTACCTCCAGCTGAAAATGGTTTGTATCCTAAAGTGGTATATTTTGGAGCAGCATAGTTTGATCCCATTCAGAACCAAGATATGTGCAAGCTGGTTCCTCTTGGATGTTCAAGGGGTGAATCCTTTCTTGCCTCTTCCCGGCTTCTGTGGTTCCATGTTCTCCTTGGCTTGGGACCTCATCACCCCAATCTCTGACTGCCTTCACATGGCTTCCTCCTCTGTGTGTCAGTCACCTCCTTACTCTTCTCTTAAGAGGACATTTGTCATGGGATTCAGGGTCTACCCTAACCCAGGATGATCTTCTTTCAAAATGTTGAACTAAATTACATCTGCAGACTCTTTTTCCAAATAATGTACCCTTAGTTTCAGGTGTTCAACGTAGTGATCAACAATTCTATACATTATACTATACTCACCATGATAAGGGTAGTTACCATCTGTCACTATACAATATTATTACAATATTATTGACTATATTATCTATGCTATACTTTTCATCCTGTGACTTATTTTATAACTGGAAATTTGTGCCTCTTAATCCCCTTCACCTATGTCACTCATCTCCCTGACCCAGTGCTCTGGGAACTACTAGTTTTTTTTCTGTATTTATTATTCTGTTTCAGTTGTTTGTTTGTTTTGTTTTTTAGATTCCACATATATGTGAAATCATAAAATATTTGTCTTTTTCTGTCTGATTTATTTCACTTAGTATAATACCCTCTAGGTCCATCCATATTGTTGCAAATGGCAAGATATCATTCTTTTTTTATGGCTAGGTAATATTCCATTGTGTGTGTGGAATATAGTAGTATATCGTGAAATATGGGAATGTAAAACTTCCAGCTTTGTTCTTTTCTCTCAAGATTACTTTGGTTATTCAGGGTTTTTTGTGATTCTTTGCAAATTTTTGCATTATTCATTCCAGTTCTGTAAAAAACAGTACCAGTATTTTAATAGAGATTGTTTTACAGTAGATTGCTTTGGATGGTATGGACATTTTAACAATATTCATTCTCCCAGTCCATGATCATGTTATATTTTTCCATTTGTTTGTATCATCTTCAGTTTCTTTCCTCAATATTTTATAGTTTTCAGAGTACAGGTCTTTCAGAGTACAGGTCTTTCTCCTTGGTTAAATATATTCATTCCTAGGTGGTTTATTCTTTTTGATGCAATTGTAAATGAGATTGTTTTCTTAATTTCTCCTTCTGTTATTTTGTTCTTGTATATAGAAATGCAACAGATTTCTGTGCATTACTTTTGCATCCTGCAACTTTACTGAATTCTTTATTAGTTCTAATAGTTTTTGGTGGAGACTTTAGAGTTTTCTATATATGGTAACATGTCATCTGCAAGCAGTGTTACTTTTACTTTTTCTTACCAATTTGCATGCCTTTTCTTCCTCCCTTCCTTCCTTCCTTCCTTCCTTCCTTCCTTCCTTCCTTCCCCCTCTCCATTCCCTTCCCTTCCCTTCCACTCTTCTGTTTCTTCCTTTCCCTCCCTCCCTCCTTCCCTCCCTCTCTCTCTCTCTCTCCCTCCCTCCTTTCCTTCCTTCCTTGTCTGATACTTCTGGCTAGGACTTCTAGTACCACACTGAATACAAGTGGTAAGAGTGGACATCCTTGTCTTATTCCTGGTCAAGGATGATGTTAGCTGTGGGTTTATCATATATGGCCTATATTATGTTGAGCTGTGTTCCCTCTAAACTCAATTTGTTCAGATTTTTTTTTATCACAAATGGATGTTGAATCTTGTCAAATGCTTTTTCTGCATCTATTGAGATGATCACATGGTTTTTAGCCTTCATTTTGTTAATGTGGTGGATCACTGATTGATTTGCAGATATTGAACCATCATTCTATCTCTGGAATAAATCCCACTTGGACATGGTAAATGATCCCTTTATTGTTTTTTGAATTTTGTTTACTAATATGTTGTTGAGGTTTCTTGTAGTGTCTTTGTCTGGTTTTGGTATCAGGGTAAACCTGACCTTGTAGAATGACTTTAAAAGCTTTCCATCCTCTTCTATTTCGGGGGATAATTTGAGGTGAATAGGTATTAACTCTTCTTTAAATATTTGGCAGAATTCACCTATGAATTCATCTAGCCCTAGACTTTTGTTCATTAGGAGTTTTTTGATTAGGAGTTCAATTTTGTTACCAGTAATTGATCTGTTCAGATTTTCTACTTCTTCCTAATTCAGTTTTGGAAGATTTTATGTTTCTAGAAATTTGCCCAATTCTTCTAGTTGTCTAATTTGTATATAGCTTTTATAGTATTCTCTTATAATCTTTTATATTTCTGTGGTGTCAGTTGGCACTTCTTTCCTTTCATTTCTGATTTTGTTTATTTGAGTCCTCTTTCTTTTTTTCTTTGATGAATCTGGCTAAAGGCTTATCAATTTTGGTTACCTTTTCAAAGAACTAGCTATTGGTTTCATCGATCTTTCCTATTGCCTTTTTAACTATATCTTACTTATTTCTACTCTAATCTTTATTATTTCCTTTCTTCTACTGACTCTAGGCTTTGTTTCTTCTTTTCTTAGTACTTTAGGTAGAAGATGAGATTGTTTATTTGAGACTTTTCTTGTTTCTTGAAGTAGGTCTATATCACTATAACTTCCCCTCTTAGAACTGCTTTTCTCACATCCCAGAGATTTTGGACCATTATGTTTTCATTTTCGTTTGTCTGCATGTATTTTTTTATTTCTTCTTTGATTTCTTTATTGGCTCATTGATTGTTTAGTAGCATGCTATTTAGCATCCATATCTTTATGATCTTCTATTTTTTCTTGTATTTCTATATTCTGTCAATATATAATAATAATTACTAATATACTATTAGTATAACATGTATTATATAATATTTATATATATAATCCAACTCTTACTGATATCTTTATGATTACATAATGTCATTTGTCTCATGTTACATTCCTTATGGTTTTTTTTTTTTTTTTTAAGATTTTACTTATTTATTCATGAGAGAAACAGAGAGAGAGGCAGAGATATCAGGAGGGAGAAGCAGGCTCCATGCAGGGAGCCTGATGTGGGACTCCATCCCAGGACCCTGGGATCATGACCAGAGCCAAAGGCAGACAATCACTGAGCCACCCAGGTGCCTCACATGCTTTGTTTTAAAGTCTGTTTTGTCTGATACAACAAGAATTGCTGCTTCCGCTTTTTTTTTTTTTTTGCTTCCTTTTGCATGGAATATCTTTTACATCCCTTCGCTTTCAGTCTGTGTGTGTCATTAGGTCTCCTGTAAGCAGCATATAAATGGGTCTTGTTCTTTTAATCCATTCAATCACTCTGTGTCTTTTGATTGGTGTATGTAGACCATTTACATTTAAAGTAATTATCCATAGGTATGTACTTATTGCTCTTCTGTTAACTGTTTTCTGGTTGTTTGTGTAGTTCTCTGATCCCTTTTTCTTCTCCTGCTCTCTTTCTTTGTGATTGATGACTCTTTACTGTTATGCTTGGATCAAATAATTTGCCTTTAATGTAATTACCTGTGAGGTTGGAAACTGAGCACTTTGTGCTTATACAAGAAGTGCCTCCTTCCTCACTTCTTCTCCTATTACCACCCATTCACTGAACTTCCATGAAAGAATCACCCCCTCCAGAGTATCAAGAGATTCCTGTTAAATATTGAAGACTTCAGGACAGGGAAGGTGGGGGAAGTGCAACTTGTTGGTACCTATTACTTCTCACTGTCTCACCGACATGGATCTTCCAAGGATCTGGGAAAAGAGGACAGGACAGAAGAATATGGATAAAAAGAGGCCAGAGTCCCAACCTATGCCTTTTCTGAGTAGGACATGCTACCACATCAGAGACAAGTATTGTTATAGGAAAACATAAACTAATAATATTAAACATAAAAAATTTATTAGGTCCTTACTATGCCCTGGGATTTTTTTTCTTTTCTTTTCTTTTCTTTTTTTTTTTTTAAGATTTTATTTATTCATGAGAGACAGATAGAGGCAGAGACATAGGCAGAGGGAGAAGCAGGCTCCATGCAGGGACCCCAATGTGGGACTCCATCCTGGGACCCCAGGATCATGCCCTGAGCCGAAGGCAGGTGCTAAACTGCTGAACCACCCAAGGATCCCAAGCTCTGGGATATCTTATAAGCACTTAATCCTTATCACAATCCTTTAATGTAGGTGGTATTATTATCCCCATTTAATACATAAAGAAACAGGCACAGAGAGATTAAGTAACTTGCACAAGGTCACACAGTCCCAACTAGTAAAAGCAGAATCAAAGTCCAGGAGGTCTGAGTTTAGAGCCCCTGCTCTTACTCAGACTAACGAGTAGTAACTTTAGTAAAAATTACACAGCTCAGCCAGAAGAGCCCCTCCTCTACTACTATCCCTGTATACAACCTATAAGCCTGGGATCTGAACATTTAGTCCATTTGCCACTATGTTCATCCAAGCTGTTCTTCATCTTGCATTCAGTAAAGTCCTACTATGGAAGTATGGACACAAAAGATACAAGTAATTTATAATGATCTCCCATATATGGAGGGATGTCCACATGGAAATAAATAACTTTGCTTTCTGCAGCCTTACTGAGCAGTGGAGAGGAGGATGTCCCAGTGCATCTCCTCCCTGAATGGGAAGAAGTAGAACCCATAGACTGACATTCCACATGGTTTTTCAGCTAAAGAATTGTTCATGTGGCCTCATATATTAAGTCATTTGTTTTTGCATCATTTTTGTTTCCTTTAAGAAGATCTTAAATTTTTACCATTGAGGGCTGGTAGGTTATATGGTGGCATCCCTACTTCTAAAGTGAGAGCCTGAGGCCACGGGTGGTGATTGACTATAGTCACAGGGCCATTCCCTGCAGATGGCCCAGAATCACCTGCCCCATGATGAGGGAGGGAGAGTGGGGTTCAGCCTCCAGTGTAGGCATTGGCTATGGGAGCAGACGCCCATGTTCCTGGTCATGTCACAGGGTCCTAAGGTCCTCTGCTAGGCTTCCTAGTTCCTTGATATGGGGGGGAGGGGAGGGTCTGGGGCTCCTGGAGAAGGTGCTGCAGCAGAGGGTGGGACAGTCAAGCCAGTGGCTCTTTTCCATCTACCCTGGGAGGACTTAGTGTTTTAACATCAAGTTGGCAGTTTCCCTGTGTTCTGAGCCTTGGTTTCCTACGTGTAAAAGGAATATTCTGGATTCAGGAATGATTAAGGGTTGTTCTGGCCTCCACATTCCCAGACTGTAGGCCCGGTGGTCCCACTGGGAAGACAGAGACCAGGGTGGGAGAAGTGGGAGAGACAACTGAGGGGGTCACAGAGACACCTTCTTTGTCCCCCAGACAGGATGTATCAGAACGAGCTGTAGGCTATGAGGCCGTTGGGATTAACTAGCACCCTCATAGTAGATAGAATGAGAATGAATGAGTGTGAACATGAAAGGGTATGTGGGAGGGTCTGTGAGCATGTTAATGCAATTCCCTATTATGGAGGTGACATTCTTCATCAGAGACCCAGGGTAGCCAAGAGCCATGGGTGGCCCAATCACATTTTATTCCTTCAGTAGCTATGACCAGAACCCTTATCTGTGACCTCTCCAATACAGCAAGTTGTGTTTAAACAAGCATTTCATTTTATTACAGCGAGGTTCAGACTATCTTCTTCAGATTACAAAAGTAATATGTGCTCATTTTGTAACACTGAAATGCAAACAGTGTAAATAAAAAAGGAAGCAAATAAAACCCACTAGTAGTCTCATTGTCTACTGATACTTTGTGTATTACTAACTTGTCTCTCTCTCTCTCTCTCTCCCTCTCTCTCCCATGTGTGTAAATGTGAATGTGTGTGTATGTGCGTTTTGTCACATATGAGGACAATAGCTAACACACACGGCTCTCCTGCCAGTGTTAAACACTGTGCTAGAATTTATAGGACTGGTTCATTGAAACCTTACAGAAAAACCTAAAGTGGGGGGAGGGGTATCATAATTAACAGAATTTATGGGTAAGGAGCCTGGGATTCAGTCTCTACTGAGTTCAAATCTCATATACAGGTTTAGGTTTATATTATGCTTTTGACACTTAACATAATAACATGAACAGCTTTCATGATATTAAGTATTTATTGAAAGCATGATCTTTGGGGCATCTGGGTGGCTCAGTTGGTTAAGCGTCTGCCTTCTGCTCAGGTCATGATCTCAGGGTCTTGGGATTGAGCCCCACATTAGGCTCCCTGCTCAGCGAGGAGCCTGCTTCTCCCTCTGCCTCTCCCTCCTTCCCCTCCTCATGTTCTCTCTCTCTCAAATAAATAAATAATTAATTAATCTTAAAAATAAAAAAAGAGAGCATGGTCTTTAATGGTTGCATAACATTCCTAAGTGTAAATATATTGTTCATAAAGCCATGTCTCTCTTGGATATTTCTGGTCCCTTCTCCAGCTTTCAGCATTTATAAATAACACTGTGATGAACATCCCTGTACATAAATCTTCCTGGGATGTATGATTGGTTCTTTAGTTCCCCAAAAATAGACGTATCAGGTCAAAGGTCATGAGTGATTTTAATTTTTTTTTTTTTATTTATGTATGATAGTCACAGAGAGAGAGAGAGAGGCAGAGACACAGGCAGAGGGAGAAGCAGGCTCCATGCACCAGGAGCCCAATGTGGGATTCGATCCCGGGTCTCCAGGATCGCGCCCTGGGCCAAAGGCAGGCACCAAACCGCTGCGCCACCCAGGGATCCCCATGAGTGATTTTAAAGCCATTGATTGCTCTGGATGAAGTTGCTTCCTAGAAATATTGGACCATTTTGGATTCCTATCAGTGCAGCATGAGTCTGTTGATTGTAACCTCCACTGTTTTTTTTTTTGTTTTTTTTTTTTTTTTTTTTTTTTTTTTTTTTTTTTTTTTTTTTTTAATTAACTTTTATTGGTGTTCAATTTACCAACATACAGAAAAACACCCAGTGCTCATCCCGTCAAGTGTCCACCTCAGTGCCCGTCACCCATTCCCCTCCAACACCCGCCCTCCTCCCCTTCCACCACCCCTAGTTCGTTTCCCCGAGTTAGGAGTCTTTATGTTCTGTCTCCCTTCCTGATATTTCCCAACATTTCTTTTCCCTTCCTTTATATTTCCTTTCACTATTATTCATATTCCCCAAATGAATGAGAACATACACTGTTTGTCCTTCTCCGATTGACTTATTTCACTCAGCATAATACCCTCCAGTTCCATCCACGTTGAAGCAAATGGTGGGTATTTGTCGTTTCTAATTGCTGAGTAATATTCCATTGTATACATAAACCACATCTTCTTTATCCATTCATCTTTCGATGGACACCGAGGCTCCTTCCACAGTTTGGCTATTGTGGCCATTGCTGATAGAAACATCGGGGTGCAGGTGTCCCGACGTTTTATTGCATCTGAATCTTTGGGGTAAATCCCCAACAGTGCAATTGCTGGGTCGTAGGGCAGGTCTATTTTTAACTCTTTGAGGAACCTCCACACAGTTTTCCAGAGTGGCTGCACCAGTTCACATTCCCACCAACAGTGTAAGAGGGTTCCCTTTTCTCCGCATCCTCTCCAACATTTGTTGTTTCCTGCCTTGTTAATTTTCCCCATTCTCACTGGTGTGAGGTGGTATCTCATTGTGGTTTTGATTTGTATTTCCCTGATGGCAAGTGAGGCAGAGCATTTTCTCATGTGCATGTTGGCCATGTCCATGTCTTCCTCTGTGAGATTTCTCTTCATGTCTTTTGCCCATTTCATGATTGGATTGTTTGTTTCTTTGGTGTTGAGTTTAATAAGTTCTTTATAGATTTTGGAAACTAGCCCTTTATCTGATATGTCATTTGCAAATATCTTCTCCCATTCTGTAGGTTGTCTTTTAGTTTTGTTGACTGTATCCTTTGCTGTGCAAAAGCTTCTTATCTTGATGAAGTCCCAATAGTTCATTTTTGCTTTTGTTTCTTTTGCCTTCGTGGATGTATCTTGCAAGAAGTTACTGTGGCCAAGTTCAAAAAGGGTGTTGCCTGTGTTCTCCTCTAGGATTTTGATGGAATCTTGTCTCACATTTAGATCTCTGATCCATTTTGAGTTTATCTTTGTGTATGGTGAAAGAGAGTGGTCCAGTTTCATTCTTCTGCATGTGGATGTCCAATTTTCCCAGCACCATTTATTGAAGAGACTGTCTTTCTTCCAATGGATAGTCTTTCCTCCTTTATCGAATATTAGATGGCCGTACATTTCAGGGTCCACTTCTGGGTTCTCTATTCTGTTCCATTGATCTATGTGTCTGTTTTTGTGCCAGTACCACACTGTCTTGATGACCACAGCTTTGTAATACAACCTGAAATCTGGCATTGTGATGCCCCCAGCTAAGGTTTTCTTTTTTAAAATTCCCCTGGCTATTCGGGGTCTTTTCTGATTCCACACAAATCTTAAAATAATTTGTTCTAACTCTCTGAAGAAAGTCCATGGTATTTTGATAGGGATTGCATTAAACATATAAATTGCCCTGGGTAACATTGACATTTTTACAATATTAATTCTGCCAATCCATGAGCATGGAATATTTTTCCATCTCTTTGTGTCTTCCTCAATTTCTTTCAGAAGTGTTCTATAGTTTTTAGGGTATAGATCTTTTACCTCTTTGGTTAGGTTTATTCCTAGGTATCTTATGCTTTTGGGTGCAATTGTAAATGGGATTGACTCCTTAATTTCTCTTTCTTCAGTCTCATTGTTAGTGTATAGAAATGCCATTGATTTCTGGGCATTGATTTTGTATCCTGCCACGCTACCAAATTGCTGTATGAGTTCTAGCAATCTTGGGGTGGAGGCTTTTGGGTTTTCTATGTAGAGTATCATGTCATCGGCGAAGAGGGAGAGTTTGACTTCTTCTTTGCCAATTTGAATGCCTTTAATGTCTTTTTGTTGTCTGATTGCTGAGGCGAGGACTTCCAGAACTATGTTGAACAGCAGTGGTGAGAGTGGACATCCCTGTCTTGTTCCTGATCTTAGGGGAAAGGCTCCCAGTGCTTCCCCATTGAGAATGATATTTGCTGTGGGCTTTTCGTAGATGGCTTTTAAGATGTCGAGGAAAGTTCCCTCTATCCCAACACTCTGAAGGGTTTTGATCAGGAATGGATGCTGTATTTTGTCAAATGCTTTCTCTGCATCTAATGAGAGGATCATATGGTTCTTGGTTTTTCTCTTGCTGATATGATGAATCACATTGATGGTTTTACGAGTGTTGAACCAGCCTTGTGTCCCAGGGATAAATCCTACTTGGTCATGGTGAATAATTTTCTTAATGTGTTGTTGGATCCTATTGGCTAGTATCTTGTTGAGAATTTTTGCATCCATGTTCATCAGGGATATTGGTCTGTAATTCTCCTTTTTGGTGGGGTCTTTGTCTGGTTTCGGAATTAAGGTGATGCTGGCCTCATAGAACGAATTTGGAAGTACTCCATCTCTTTCTATCTTTCCAAACAGCTTTAGTAGAATAGGTATGATTTCTTCTTTAAACGTTTGATAGAATTCCCCTGGGAAGCCATCTGGCCCTGGACTCTTGTGTCTTGGGAGGTTTTTGATGACTGCTTCAATTTCCTCCCTGGTTATTGGCCTGTTCAGGTTTTCTATTTCTTCCTGCTCCAGTTTTGGTAGTTTGTGGCTTTCCAGGAATGCGTCCATTTCTTCTAGATTTCCTAATTTATTGGCGTACAGCTGTTCATAATATGTTTTTAAAATCGTTTGTATTTCCTTGGTGTTGGTAGTGATGTCCCCTTTCTCATTCATGATTTTATTAATTTGAGTCTTCTCTCTCTTCTTTTTAATAAGGTTGGCTAATGGTTTATCTATCTTATTAATTCTTTCAAAGAACCAACTCCTGGTTCTGTTGATCTGTTCCACAGTTCTTTTGGTCTCGATATCATTGAGTTCTGCTCGAATTTTAATTAACTCTCTTCTTCTGCTGGGGGTGGGGTCTATTTGTTGCTTTTTCTCTAGTTCCTTTATGTGTAAGGTGAGCTTTTGAATTTGAGATCTTTCCAGTTTTTGAATGTATGCTTGTATTGCGATGTATTTCCCCCTCAGGACTGCTTTTGCTGCATCCCAAAGATTTTGAACGGTTGTATCTTCATTTTCATTAGTTTCCATGAATCTTTTTAATTCTTCCTTAATTTCCTGGTTGACCTTTTCATCTTTTAGCAGGATGGTCCTTAACCTCCACGTGTTTGTGGTCCTTCCATATTTCTTGTTGTGATTAAGTTCTAATTTCAAGGCATTATGGTCTGAGAATATACAGGGGACTATCCCGATCTTTTGGTATCGGTTCAGACCCGATTTGTGACCCAGTATATGGTCTATTCTGGAGAAAGTTCCATGTGCACTTGAGAAGAATGTGTATTCAGTTGAGTTTGGATGTAAAGTTCTGTAGATATCTGTGAAATCCATCTGGTCCAGTGTATCATTTAAAGCTCTCGTTTCTTTGGAGATGTTGTGCTTAGAAGACCTATCCAGGGTAGAAAGAGCTAGATTGAAGTCACCAAGTATAAGTGTATTATTATCAAGGTATTTCTTGAGTTTGGTTATTAATTGGTTTAAATATTTGGCAGCTCCCACATTCGGGGCATATATATTGAGTAGTGTTAAGTCCTCTTGTTGGATAGATCCTTTGAGTATGAGATAGTGTCCCTCTTCATCTCTCACTATAGTCTTCGGGGTAAATTTTAATTTATCTGATATAAGGATGGCAACCCCTGCTTTCTTTTGAGGACCATTTGAATGGTAAATGGTTCTCCAACCTTTTATTTTCAGGTTGTAGGTGTCCTTCTGTCTAAAATGAGTCTCTTGTAGACAGCAAATAGATGGGTCCTGCTTTTTTATCCAGTCTGAAACCCTGCGCCTTTTGATGGGGTCATTAAGCCCGTTCACATTCAGAGTTACTATTGATAGATATGAGTTTAGTGTCATCATATCTATTCAGTCCTTGTTTTTGTGGATTGTTCCACTGAACTTCTTCTTAAAGGGGAATTTTAAGAGTCCCCCTTAAAATTTCTTGCAGAGCTGGTTTGGAGGTTACATATTCTTTCAGTTCCTGCCTGTCTTGGAAGCTCTTTATCTCTCCTTCCATTTTGAATGAAAGCCTTGCTGGGTAAAGTATTCTTGGTTGCATGTCCTTTTCATTTAGGACCCTGAATATATCCTGCCAGCCCTTTCTGGCCTGCCAGGTCTCTGTGGAGAGGTCTGCTGTTACCCTAATATTCCTCCCCATAAAAGTCAGGGACTTTTTTTCTCTTGCTGCTTTAAGGATCTTCTCCTTATCTTTGGAATTTGCAAGCTTCACTATTAAATGTCGAGGTGTTGAACGGTTTTTGTTGATTTTAGGGGGGGATCTCTCTATTTCCTGGATCTGAATGCCTGTTTCCCTTCCCAGATTCGGAAAGTTTTCAGCTAGGATTTGTTCAAATACATATTCTGGCCCTCTGTCCCTTTCCGCGCCCTCGGGAACCCCAATTAAACGTAGGTTTTTCTTCCTCAGGCTATCATTTATTTCCCTTAATCTATCCTCATGGTCTTTTAATTGCCTGTCTCTTTTTTCCTCAGTTTCCCTCTTTGCCATCAACTTGTCTTCTATGTCACTCACTCGTTCTTCCACCTCGTCAAGCCTCGTCGTTAGGACTTCTAGCTTGGATTGCATCTCATTTAATTGATTTTTAATTTCTGCCTGATTGGATCTAAATTCTGCAGTCATGAAGTCTCTTGAGTCCTTTATGGTTTTTTCTAGAGCCACCAGTAGCTGTAAAATAGTGCTTCTGAATTGGCTTTCTGACATTGAATTGTAATCCATATTTTGTAACTCTGTGGGAGAGTGGGCTGTTTCTGATTCTTTTTTTTGAGGGGTTTTCCTTCTAGTCATTTTGCTCAGTGCAGAGTGGCCAAAAACAAGTTGTATTGGGAAAAGGAGAAAAAGAGAGAGAAGGAAAGAAAAGAGAAAAAGAAAAAAGAGAAAGAAGAAAAAAATAGGGGAAAAAGAGAAGAAAAAGAAAGAAAAAGAAAGAAAGGAGAAAAAAGAAAAAAGGGGGGGTGGGGGAAGCAATCAGAAATCAAGAAGAAAGAGAGAAAAAAAAAAGCACAAAACAAAACAAAACAAAACAAAAACAAAAACAAAAACAAAAAAACAAAAAACAAAAAAAACCACGGGGGAGTATCTTCCGATTCTGTGTAGTTTAAGTCCCTTGATTTCCCTTGGAACTGGTCCGTCTCGCTGGTCTTCTGGGGGAGGGGCCTGCTGTGCTGATTCTCAGGTGTTAGCACTTGGGGGAGCTGCTCTGCCCCTGCCTGGTGCAGGGCTCGGTGGGGGTTGTTCACCCCGTGAGGCCCCGGGAGGAAGCCACAGTGGCGGGGGCAGCTCTGGGACCCTGGATCCAGCCCCTGCAGTAGCTCCGGGGCTCTCCTTCTGCAGGGCCTGGGGGCTCCGGGGCGGGGCCGCTGATCTGCTCAGTTCCAGGCAGGAGCGTCCTTGCTGTCCTGGGCCCTCCCGGCCTCTGCCTGTCCCGGGGGAGGCCGGATCCTGGGCTGTGTCCCGGCGCCCTGTGCTCCGGGGCCTGCGCTGTTGGATTTGCGCTCCCGGCGGTGCAGCCCCCTCCGCGGAGCCGCCGCCCGAGCCTCTCCGAGCTGTTCCCGGAGCCGCGCAGCCCCCTCCGCGCGGAGCTTCTTCCTCTGCGCGAGCCGCCGCCGCTGAGCTGTTCCCGGAGCCGCGCAGCCCCCTCCGCGGAGCCGCCGCCCGAGCCCCTCCGAGCTGTTCCCGGAGCCGCGCAGCCCCCTCCGCGCGGAGCTTCTTCCTCCGCCCGAGCCGCCGCCGCTGAGCTGTTCCCGGAGCCGCGCAGCCCCCTCCGCGGAGCCGCCGCCCGAGCCCCTCCGAGCTGCTCCGGGTCCCGCCGAGCGCTGCAGCCCTTAGGGAGCTCGGCGCACTCTCCGGGGCGCAGTTCCTCTGTTACTGTCCCAGGGAGCCCGAGGGCATCCCCGCCTTTCTGGGGATCCTGCTCCAATTCCCGGGGAGCCCCTTTCCGCGGGGAAGGTCGGTGCAGCTCCTGCTCCTCCGGGACGGGGCTCTCCTGTCCTGGGGACACTCGCCCCGGCCTCAGCCCGGCTCCTCGCGGGGCCCCTCCCCCTCGGAGGCCTTTTGTGTCTTTATTTCTTTTTCCCCGTCTTCCTACCTTGATAGAAGCGCGAACTCTTCTCACTGTAGCGTTCCAGCTGGTCTCTCTTTAAATCTCAGGCCGAATTCGTAGGTTTTCAGGATGATTGGATGGTTTTCTAGGTAATTTGCTGAGGACAGGTGACCTGGAGACCCTACTCCTCCGCCATCTTGCCCCTCCCCCAACCTCCACTGTTTTATGCAATTAAAAAAAAGTTTTATTTCCTCTTTTAAAGATTGGGTTTAAAATAGCTTTTTAATATGAAACATTTGAGCTTACAAATAAGAGAGAGCAAAGAGAAATAGGGGTTACAGGGGGCAACCAAGCATACAGTTGTTGAATATATATTAAAATACAAAACACAGGCCTCTGGTATTGAGGAGACAGCTGTAATCTTTCTTTTTTTTTTAAACATAAGTGACAGATTCTTCTTTTAATTTTTTCCCCTAATTTAAGTGCTGGCCGGTTGTCAGTTTGTTGCTGGGATGGGAAGAAAAAATGTGAACTTTCATGTTGAGAAGGTTATGAGAACTCGTGTGTTTATGTATGGGTCTGTTAGGTCATTCTGAATATTTAGCCTTGAGAATAATCAAACAACCAGCCAATTTCTGGGCTTCTGTTAGCAGTAGCTGGACATGCCGTACATCAAATGGAGAAGCAGAGTGATCACTGACACAAGAGCTGGCCTTTGGGAAAACCATCCAAGAGCCAGCTTTTATCTGTCTGAAGCCACTCCCTCCTGATTATACTGAAAGACATGGCAAGAAATAAGAGTTTCAAGAAATGACAAGTTCTGGGGTTAGTCATGTGCATTGTTAATAATCGCACAGTGGATCCAAGCAATCCAGACTAGACCAGAAGTGACACCGTGCTGTTCCCCAGGGAACTGCCCTGGAGGGTGGTGGCCCCCCAAACTCACTCTTTACGCTTACTCTATTTATCCTTGGCATTGCCTTTGTTGCATTTCAAAGACTGGAAGTGTGAACCCTCCAACCACTAAGCATTAGCTGGTGCTTATTTTTTTTAAATAATAAATTTATTTTTTATTGGTGTTCAATTTGCCAACATACAGAATAACACCCAGTGCTCATCTCGTCAAGTGCCCCCCTCAGTGCCCATCACCCATTCACCCCCACCCCCCGCCCTCCTCCCCTTCCACCACCCCTAGTTCGTTTCCCATAGTTAGGAGTCTTCATGTTCTGTCTCCCTTTCTGATATTTCCTACCCATTTCTTCTCCCTTCCCTTCTATTCCCTTTCACTATTATTTATATTCCCCCAAATGAATGAGAACATATAATGTTTGTCCTTCTCCAATTGACTTACTTCACTCAGCATAATACCCTCCAGTTCCATCCATGTTGAAGCAAATGGTGAGTATTTGTCGTTTCTAATGGCTGAGGAATATTCCATTGTATACATAGACCACATCTTCTTTATCTATTCATCTTTCGATGGACACCGAGGCTCCTTCCACAGTTTGGCTATTGTGGCCATTGCTGCTATAAACATCGGGGTGCAGGTGTCCCAGCGTTTCATTGCATCTGTATCTTTGGGGTAAATCCCCAACAGTGCAATTGCTGGGTCGTAGGGCAGGTCTAGCTGGTGCTTATGCCAGGGATGTAGGCTCTTTCCAGTTGAGACACTTGGCTATGTTACATGTCTGGGGTTGGAATTGGCTCATGTGATTATCTCAGGATCTGCAGCTGCAAGCTGGAGACCCGAAAAGCCAGTGGGATAATTCAGTCCGAGTGCAAAGGCCTGAAACCAGAGAAGCTAATGGTATAACTCCCTGTTCAAGGGAGGAGAGAGTGAGAGAAGATGTCCCAGCTCATTCAGGAGGCAGGGTGAATTCTTTCCTCCACCTTTTGTTCTCTTCCGGCCCTCGATGGATTGGATGAAGCCCACTGACTTTGGGTAGGGTCACCTGCTTTACTGGCTTCACCAATTCGAATGCCAATCTCATTTGGAAACACCCTCGCAGACACACCCAGAAATAATGTTTAGTCAGGGCGCCCCATGGTCTAGCCAGGGATGACACAATTAGCCATCACAAGGATTGTGGGAAGCTGCTTTAAAGATTAGGAAGAGAAATTTCTTTTTGCATCCCACATGAAGCAGAGGCCTCATAGCCTGCAAGACTGAACACAGTTTCTGAATAACCTGAGTCACCCAAGCCCTGAGGAATTCCTGGCGTCTGATCCCGCCATCCATAGGAATATCAGCAGCCCTGGGTAGAGCAAATGCTCAGAGTGTCAGAGAGCTCATAGGATCATAGGAATATAAATAATTGCATTCTGGAAAAGGAGCCCTATCATCCTTTCATTTCCTAAAGAACTTTCTTCAGTGATGGAAATGTTGTCTGGACGCTGGCCAGTCCAGTAGCCACGAGTCACACGTGGCTGTCAAGTACTTGAAATGGGCTGGTGCATCTGAGCAATTGGATCTTTACATTTATTTTATCCTGATTAATATATGTTTGTTTGTTTTTAGAGAGAGCATGAGCGAGGGGTGAGGAGAAGCAGAGGGAGAGAGAGAATCCCAGGCAGGCTTGACACTAGGTGTGGAGCCCAACACAGGGCTGGATATCACGACCATGAGATAATGACCTGAGCCAAAATTAAGAGTTGATCACTTAACCAACAGAGCCCCCACCGGCCCCTATCCTAATTAATGTAAATGGTCACCTATGGCTGTTGGCTGCCGCATTGGGTAGCAGGGAGGTTACAGATGATAAAAAGCTTTTTAGTTTTATGGCTAACAATGTTGAAAGCCCAAATCCTGGTTTAGAAGGTTTGCAATTTATACAGCCTCACAGAAGTAAGGTGTTACTGTTTATTCAAAAAAAGAAGGAGTGAGCAGAACTTTAGTAGAAGGACAGAGGCAGAGGCGCCTCAGGGGTGAAGAGAGAGTCATGAATTTGTTTGAAATGCGGCCGAGTCTGCGTCACTGTCTGTGCTTTGCTGGGGCATTTATTCCCTTCCTTCCTGGTTAAAGCAGTTATTTTGGTGGTTCAGTGCTTTCGTGTTCAATAGACTTGATTTTTCACACAGCTGGGTTATCTCGGGCATGAAAGCTCTCTGCTTAATCTTCTCGATTTCTCCCTGCTCATCCCAGCTCCACAGATGTGAGCGTGACGTTTTCATCTTTCTCTCCAGGCGCTGATCAAGTATGACAGCTTCTATGATGTGCCCACATAGAAAGATAAAAAATGAAACCTTATGAAGAAAAAAAGAAGGCGCTGCAAAAGGAACCCAAGGGCCCCAAATGGGTTTTCTCTTTTTCCTGGGTGAAATGGGGCCTCATTCACTCATTTTACAGGTGGGGAGAAAGGGTGAACCCTGACTCTGGCAGCTCACCTTGACAGAAGATTGTTTAGCCTGCATAGTTTCCACTCTTCCAAAGAGCCTCATTCTCCTAATTAATCATTATTTCTGGATGGACTTAGTGACATTTTTAAAGGAGCCTCCCTTTCTTCTTTCCAGTAATTTCTCAAAGTGAAGGCACCTGGTTGAATGAGAAAGTTGGCTATCCAAAGTATAACACTAATTTCCCATTGCCTAGAAAGACCTCTTCCATCCACTACTGCTCCCTGTAAATGCATAAACGGAAGAAAGGGGAAAATGGCAAAGATTTCTAATAATGGTGGAACAGAGCCAAATGGCAAGATGACACACAAGGCATGTGACGTCTGTGGGAAGCACTTAACTGATTCAAAACCCAAACAGGACTGTAAGGAAATGGAAGTAAATTAGCAGAGTTAATATCTGTTCTGTGTGTGATCAGTGGCAGAAGCCATTTGGCAGTGTTATTGTTGATTAATAACATCACTGCCTACTTTCTAGGATCTAGATGCTTTCCAGAATCTACTATTATTTTGAGTCAGATGTTCATGGGATGCCCCCTGCCATGTGTGTGATAGCACAAGTTAGAAACACCCAGTCATGAGCCACATGGTGACTATTCAGTCAGAACCAGGTGCTTGGGGTGAGGACAGCCATCATTGTGTAGACACCTCAGAGCAACTTTCCTGTCTTCAGTATCCCCAGGGCATCACCACTTTCTGCTTCTTGGCCAAAGTCAGTCCTGGCACAGACAGGACGCTGCTGCACATTGGTTGCACACTCCCGTCCACCACTGCACACTGGTTGCACCACTCCATCCACCACCACAACCATTGACTTGGTTTCCAAAATCCAATGGCTCTCTGTGGATTTCTTTCTTTCTTTCTTTCTTTCTTTCTTTCTTTCTTTCTTTCTTTCTTTCTTTCTTTCTTTCTTCTTTCTTTCTTTCTTTCTTTCTTTCTTTCTTCTTTCTTTTCTTTCTTTCTTTCTTTCTTTCTCTTTCTTTCTTCTTTCTTTCTTTCTTTCTTCTTTCTTTCTTTCTTCTTTCTTTTTCCCCAAAGATTTTATTTATTTATTTATTCATGAGAGACACAGAGTGGCAGAGACATGGGCAGAAGAAGAAGCAGGCTCCCTGTGGGGACTTGGTCCCAGGACCCTTGGGATCACACCCTGAGCTGAAGACAGATGCTCAACCACTGAGCCATCCATGTGTCCCATCTGTGGATTTCAAAAACATGGAGGTCCTCCTACATGGAGTGGTTAGTGTGAGGTGTCGGGGAGCAAGCCTACTGTAATAATGCCACATGGCACCTGTATGGAGAGACTCACAGCTGCAGGGAGGTCTTGACCAGGAGCACCCTCATTTCTCAGGGTGGCTCCAGTATCATCTGCAGAGCAGAGCAGCAGTTTCCTCGGTTTGGTCAGGAGCTTTTTTCTCTCAGACCACGCTTTTTGTTGGACATAATGAAAAGTAGATTCTAAGATCATGGAAACAAAAGGTAATTGAAGGGGCAGGCAACACGAGGATAACTCAAACATGGCTGTCACTTTCTGAGATGAGATGATTTCATCCCCCCAGCCAACACCAAAGCCATACTCAGAATTGTTTGCCATCCTCTGAAGAAGAAAATGCACTTTTTATACATCAGAAGGTGTATCAGTCCAGGTCCAGTTAGGGGATAGAACCCATGTCAGTTATTTGAACAGTGAGAACTTGACATAAAGAGTCATTAACTGGGTGACTTGGAGGGCAAAGAGGGGGAAACAAAGAGATCAAAGAGGTGGCCGTTGCAGGACACAGTTACCATTCCTGGGATAGGGGAGCCAAGGGACGAGCTGGGACCATTAGTCTGAGAAGCCTGGAGGCATGGAGCTGAAACTCAGACCTCTGAAGAGGGGGCCCTGGGTGCTAGCAGGAAGGAGGGAGTCTGTGGGCTTGGACCTCCATCTCTAAGGAGGGGACATTGGTGTCTTTGAGCTCATCATCATGAGGCTCATTCTGTTGGTGCTGGAAAATCTGCAAAGTGGATTCAGCTGCTGCTGTTGCTGGACCCTAATGCTCTGGCAGGTGGAGGCAGCTGGACTGCAGGGATGTAGACAGAACAAGAGGCAGACAGGAAGAAAGGAGCCCCGCTACCTCTCCAGCTTTGCAGGTTTTCTCTGATTTCCCAGGTGCGCAGAGCCTCAGAGAGAAGTGGAGGGTCTTGCTGACCTGGATAGCTGCCCAGGCAGCAGGAGGAAGTATCTGGAAGAGTGGATTTGAAACTGAGAAATGAGAGATTAATTACTGGCATGATGAACCATACAGATCATATTGAAAGTTCTGTGGAGGTGTCTGAGAGGTGATTACTTTGCAGACTGGGCAGCACTGTGCGATTTCCTTCCACTTAGAATGCCTGCGAAATCTCTTCCCCTCCACCAGTCTCTTCTCCCTGGAACCCTTCTAGAGCTGCCTCCTCCTTTTTAAAATGAACAACACTGTTACCTGCTCTAATCTTGCACCCCTTCACCATTGCCCTGCCAATAAAAATGATCATTCTCTCCTCTACAAGGTGGGAAGAGTTTACACAATATAGGGGTTTTTTTGTTTGTTTTTTTGTCAAAAATACCTTTTGGGGCACCTGGGTGGCTCAGTCAGTTAAGCATCCAACTCTTAATTTTGGATCAGGTCATGATCTCAGGGTTGTGAGATGGAGCCCTGCATCGGGCTTTTTGCTCAGTGTAGAGTCTACTTGGGATTCTTTCTCCCTTTCCTTCTACCACTCTGACCTCCACGGCCCCACTCACTCTCTAACTAACTAAATAAAATCTTTAAATAAAATATTTTTAAAAGGAATATTTTTTCTTCACATCAGGAAAAAATTAAAAAATGAAAGGTGAAGATTGAAATTAAAATGGCAATAAGAGTAAATTAAAACAAATGAAAAAAAATGAAAATACAAGAATAGAGAAATGTGTAACTAATAAGCAAATTAGTGAAATAAGCCAGACAAAGACAAATACTACATGATGTCATTTATATGTGGAACCAAAAAAGAAAAACACATATGAGTCAAACCCATAGAAACAGGGTAGAGGGATCCCTGGGTGGCGCAGCGGTTTGGCGCCTGCCTTTGGCCCAGGGCACGATCCTGGAGACCCGGGATCGAATCCCACGTGGGGCTCCCGGTGCATGGAGCCTGCTTCTCCCTCTGCCTGTGTCTCTGCCTCTCTCTCTCTCTCTCTCTCTCTCTCTCTGACTATCATAAAAAAAAAAAAAAGAAAGAAACAGGGTAGAAAAGTGGTGTCAGGGGGTGGCGGGAATAGTGGTAAAAGGGGACAGAGTCTCAGTTTTAAGATGAATAAGGTCTGGGGGTACCTGGGTGGCTCAGTCACTTAAGCTTCCGACTCTTGATTTTAGCTCAAGTCTTGATCTCAGGGTTGTGAGATGGAGTCCCACATCTGGCTCCACACTTAGTGGAGCCTGCTTCTCTCCCTCTCACTCCGCCCCTCCCCATGCACTGACTCTCTCTCTCTCTTTCTATCTCTCTCTCTGTCTCTCTCAAATCAATCAATAAACCTTTTTTAAAAATGATGAATAAGGTCTGAAGAGCCCATGTAAGCAGGATGACTGTTGTTGATAAGACTCGGTTATATCGTTGAGATTTGCTAAGAGAGTAAAACTTAAATGTTTCTCACCAAAAATAAGTTAGATGATTAAAAACCTAATACATATTAGCGTTCACATAAAACAACAGGGATAATGAAAGAATACTAACTACCACTTATTTGGCATTTAAAGAACGAATGACGGGCCCTGTACTAAGTGCTTCCAGGGCAGGGTTTCATTTACACTTCCCGCAGGCGCATAAGGCAGACACTCTTAGACCTCAGATTTCATGAGGTTAGAAACTGAACATCCTCACCACTCATTAAATCATGGAGCTGGAATTTAAGTTCAGTTAGATCTGTCTAGATGCAGAGCCCACGTTTTGTAGGAAACTCCAGGAGAGCGTACAGCAGAAAGAGGGAAGAAACATATTAATCAGTGCCTGTAATGTCAGTGAGATCCCAAAGTAATGATGAGTTACTGACTTGTCCAACAAAATGTACTTGTGCTAAGATAAAATGATGGCAAAATCAGAGAAGAAGCGTATGGGGGAAATAGGAGGAAACAAAATCACAAAAATCAAGGATGTGGGGAATTTACAAAGTCCCCTGTGAAACTGGCTTGCTCCCCAGAAGCCTCACTGTCCTTGTCATTGAGTCCCCTGATCACTAAGAGCCTTGAGCATCTCCTCTCCCCTTTGGCTGGATCTTAATGAACCTGTGTGGGCCCCTCCGTCAGGCCTTGCTCTCATCTGGTCTGACAAAGAGAACTTTCCAAGCAGCCATGGCGCATCAGAGGTCCGGGCGGCCTGGTTTGACTTTCGCCTGTCCCACTGCCTCGTAGTGATGGCATGGCAGTGCCTCAGCATCCCAGACCTCATCAGCTTTCAGCTCCCAGCGAGGCCACCTGACATTAATGCCCACATCTCCCTCACCCCAAGACTCTCCATGCTCATCTGGTCCCGGCAGAGATCCGCTCTTGGAGGAATCCCAAGGAAAAGGATCTTCCACATGTCCAGGTAGCCACTCTCCACTGGTACCTGCTGCTTCCTCTCACACTCTGAGGAGTACTTGGAAGGTCTGGTGACCCCAGGAAGCTCTGCAGGCACATTTCCTACAAGGATGTATTTTGCTGGACTGAGAGTGAGTATCAGGAAGCAACCGCGATGGCATATTGTGTCTTACAGACTCCAGATTCACCAAGGAGCCAGAGTAGAAATATCAGGAAACAAGTTTGAGCTGGCACAGCATGTGCTGGGTAGTGAAAAAGGCCTTTTCTCTTTGAGATGGTTTGGGGCTCCTTGTTTCCCAAGGCTCACATACATGATCCGCTCATTTTCCAGGGTTAGTAAGCTGTAGACACTCAGGCATTAGCAGGAAGTTGGCATTTGAGGCAGCAAAGTTCACATGTATTACAAATAACTTCAGTGCAGTATCATGGTCCTAGACAGGTATGGGCCCTGGGGGGTACCACTAACTTTGTCTGTCGTACTCAACATCACTTGCTCCTTCTCTCACTGCAAAAAAAAAATAAATAAATAAAATAAAATATAAAAATAAAGCAATATAATGGCATAAAGATAATAGTAGTCATAATAAAAAAAATAATAGTGTAAACCTTGCCATAACTAGGGTGACTATGTATCCTACTTGCCCTGAATGATTTCGGTTTATTTTTTGCTCCATTATTATAGTGTCTTCTTTCACCCTTAAAAGTCATCATAACACAACAGCCATAACACAATAACTCCCAGTTTGTCGATTGTGTAAAATATGAAGTTCCTTATTTGTGAGGATAATGAATTCAACATGTGAGCAACCAGACAGCAGGGAGTTTCTTAGCTGGACTTCCTGTCCCAGTCTTGATATGGCACCACCTGGTGGCAGCTTTCTGAGCTGACTTAAATATCCATAGGGACTATTCTGGGTGTTGTGATGGGCTGAGACATTAATGACACTAGTAACAATGCTAGGATCTCCCAACTGGTTGGTTTCCGATTCATGGAGACTGGGCTGGCAAACTCCTGGGGTTGCATCACCCCACCCTAGGCAGAGTTGTCTGCCTTTGCTGCCTGGCCTTGGTGCCCGTTCTACATCATCCCTCCCCTGGACAAGAAAGTCCACCCCATTTAGGGAACTAAGGCTGGACACAGAGGATGGAAGGGAATTGCCTACCACTTTATCTGAATTCAAGTTATCATTGTTAGCACCAGTAAGCACAGTAATAGCTAACATTTATTGAGAAATTTCTTTGGGTCAGCAACTTACATTAAGAAAGGCATGTCTAATTAAACATCAAATAAAGATAAATAGAAGTACACTATAGACTCTGCTGTGATGCATACTTTCCAACCCCCCTGAGGTCGACGTCTCTCCATATCTATGATGTACTTACAAGATATTATTTTGTTTTGTGCTTGATTTTTTTTTGTCCTTTTATAAAAATAGAGCCTTCAGATTTTGATTTAAATTGAATTTTAGGCTTTGATTTGAAACTCTCATGGTTGTCATACGCCCCAAAGTTATTTGATAATGGGCACATTTTAATGTTTTACAACCTATCTGGAACTAGTGAAGCTTGAGCTGTTGGGTTCATGGCTGAAGGGCAGACTCTGGGATCAGTCCTTGGAAGGGAAGTCATAGTTTGAATAGATCAAGTTTGAGTTGATGTGAATTCCTGGTTTCAGTTGACACCAGTATCCCAAGTGTCTACTGATGAGATTGTCATATTTCCCTTAGGCATGTGCATGTGCCTCTATGTGTGTGTGCGTGCACAGTTGTTGACATGCTGGCAGGCTTTTTTTTTATTCTAGAGAGAGAGTGTGTGTGTGCACATGTGGTGAGGGGAGGGTGGAGGGAGAGGGAGATAGAGAATTCTAAGCAAGCCCCACACCTAGCACAGAGCCCTACACAGGACTTAAGACCCTGAGATCATGACCTGAGCCTAAATCAAGAGGCTGACGCTCAACCGACTGAGCCACCCAGTCACCCCTTTGCTGGAAGTCTTTTCACATTAGAATCAGAATATGTTTCTGCAGTTCCTGGCCTTTTTGATTTCCTTGGGAAAGTCTTCATTGAATCTCTGCCTTCACTGACCTCTCACACAAAGCTAATAGACAAAAAACTGCTCTCTGAATATGCGGAATGAAAAATTTCAATGTTGCAAAGTGGCAAAGAATGACTTGGTTCAGCTTCTTAGTTTGTTTTGTACAGTGTAGGCACAAGAAACCAGGACAGAGCAGACAATCTCCACCTTCCTCTGTGTAGCTTCTTCTGGGCTGTACACATGGTGGAGGATGCACCTCATTCAAGGAGTTGCTACTTTTATGTTTAAAATTGGATACACCCTCAGAAAAGGAGCCAGTTTCACTCTGGTCTTTTCAGTCGCGAATATTACCACCTCTGTCGCTGGCATTTGTGCAATGGATTGGACCCAGCTTGATTCTGCCTATAAGAGGGGACACCTGGAGTTCTCGCAGCAAGATGAGTCAGACTTGATGTGCAAAACTGAGCAAGTTTATTTATTATCTGAGGAGAGAACAGAATAAATGGAGAACCTTGGGGAAATAATTTTTACAGGTAGGTTCCAATCTATAACTGCAGCTCTGAGTCCCTCTGCTATTTCCTGATGGTAACTGATTTTTCATGCAAGGAATCACAGGGGAGGCATTTTGCTTTTGTGAGAAAGATTTACTATCTGATGCAGATAGGCTTCTCTCCTAGGTATGTTTTTCTTTTTAAATTTCACTGAAATGCTGGGCCAGATTTTAGAGATTTGGTCTCCTGTTCTTGCTCCATTTCTAATTTACTAGATTATAATAGGCAATATCCTTAACCCCTCTGGGCTCTTCAGCCCAAGCAAAAATAAAAATTAGGACATCTAGCCTACATAAAAAGGAATGTCAAGGGAGTCTGTTAGATTATTTTCGATATAAAGAAGTAAATAACAGATACTACTAATAATAATTCTCATTGTTCTTTTTAAACCTGTCCTGAGAATAAGAATCATTATCTCACTTTTAAGGAAAGAAGGAAAAATGTAAGTGATCAGAGAGATGATTGTGTCATGATATGACCAATCTAAAGTGGAGTGGGGGCTTTCCTCTGCAAAACCAGATGTGGTTCATCATTTTCATGGAACAGTATCTGCAAGATCAGATGAGGCATTTTGCAAAGGACATTTAAAATATAAATAGAACAATGTTTGCTGAGAATAAAAAGAAGCTTTTAAATTTTAAGGAGAGGAGAGGGGGATCATGAAATACAGGGTTTCGGAAATGTCATCCTCTTGACATGTCAGAAATTAAAAGTTCCTAAAAATAAGATCGCTTGTTTTTGTTTTTGTTTTTTTACCATCCCTCCCACATTGCCCAGTCCAGCTATGTTAGAAGAGAAAGAGCTCAGTATGTGCTTGATGAAGAATGAAGGAGGGTATAGACCGATAGATTACTGAAGAAGCAATGAATATTATGGCATCATCTCTGTGCTTTATTGTTTGTTTGTTTTTGTCCTAGAATTTCGTGGCAGGGAATCTGGAAAATGGAGATAAATATAAAAATGAAGAAAAACAATCACAGAGGATCCCATTGTAAATATTTTGGCATACTTCCTTCTGTTTTTCAGACACATATGGATGCAGACACATCCACTCACACACAGACACACACATGTGTTTGTGTATAAGTCTATAACATCATCTTTATAACTTGACATCATAATATGTAGTTGTGATTAACTGTCGCTGCAATTAATATTCTATCATGAGTACTTTCTCAGATAAAATAGTGTTTATAAGTTGGTTGGGGGGAGCCCGGGTGGCTCAACGGTTTAGTGCCGCCTTCAGTACAGGGTGTGATCCTGGAGACCCGGGATCGAGTCCCATGTTGGGCTCCCTGCATGGAGGCTGCTTCTTCCTCGGCCTGTGTTTCTGCTTCTCTCTCTGTGACTCTCATGAACAAATAAATAAAATATTTAAAAGTAAATAAATAGGCAGCCCTGGTGGCGCAGTGGTTTGGCACCACTGCAGCCTGGGGTGTGATCCTGGAGACCCGGGATCAGTCCCACATCGGGCTCCCTGCATGGGGCCTGCTTCTCCCTCTGCCTGTGTCTCTGCCTCTCTCTCTCTGTCTATGAATAAATAAATAAAATCTTTTTAAAATATAAAATAAAATAAAAATAAATAAATAAAATAAAAGTTGGTTGGATGTACCTTGACATAATTGAATATTCTCACAGGTTGGACATTTAAAGTTTCACTATGAAAATAATTCCATAATACTTTCCCTGTATGTCAGTATTTATACCATCTTAGATAACTTCCTCAGGATAATTTCTGTACATCAAAGGGAAGGCCATTCTTCCCTTGTGTGGCTTTGATCGACTTTGCCACACATTCACTGACCTCTTGTGTTTCTCCTCTTACCTACTCATGGCGGCTGCCTATGGGTGCTTGTTTTACTAGGGAAGATGAAACTTGTCTTTCCTCTCAGGAAGCACACACAGCTGGTTCTGTCCCCCTGGCACATGCTGGGGGGACAGAATGGGTCAGAGAGTAGCTTTAGAAATCTACCTAAGATTTCCTAGGGCTCTCATTATTTTCCAGCTAACATGTGGCTATTGGTGCGATTGTCATGGGAAGTAATTGGGTGGTTCCTCAAAAAGTTAAACATGTAATTACCCTGTGACCCTGCAATTCCACTCCTATATATGCCCCAAAACTTCAAACAGATATTCAAACAAATACATGTACATGTGTGTTTATAGCAACACTATTGATAGTAGCTAAAAGGCAGAAAACAGCCCACATGTCAACTGCAGATTGGATAAACAGATTATGGTACATACATATAATGGAAATAATTAATAAAAAAGGAATAAAGCACTGATGATGCTATAACATGGATGCGTTTCAAAAACTTTATGCTAAGCAAAAGAAGCTAGATGAAAAGCGGTCACATGTTATATGGTCCCATTCATATGAAATGCCACGATTAGTGAATCTTTAGAGACAGACACTGAACTAGAGAACAGCAGTGGTTCCCCAACATTATGAATGTACTAAATACCACTGAGTTGTTCACATTAAAATGGTTTATTTTATATTATGTGAATTTCACTTCAATAAAAAGAAGAAAATCCAAATGCTAAGGTACAGCATTCTGCACATACCTAAGTGATCATGGATCAGTCTAACAGCAAACGGTGAGGTTGGGGCACTTGGCAGGGATGGAGGTGATGCACAGCGGGTTGAGCAGGAGGATGGGTGAGTGTGAAATGGGAGTAAATGTTCCTTTTTGAATAATGAGAGAGGATGTTTGTGAAGGTCCATCCCCCCCCCAACACATACACACATGCTCACATGCACACACGCACATACACACACCAATCTTTGCATGACAATAGAGGTCAGGAATCATCCCTGGGCATCAGCAGCCAGCAGCACATCATTTTACAAAGTGCATGATGAAAGGCTTGAACCTACCTGGGGTCTTTATTTATATTTTTGTATCTTCACCAACATATATAGCTAGTCATAAAATCTGACTCATAAAAATTCCTTTATTAAAAAGGAATTAGAGAAAGAATGGTAATTTCCATGGTATGTGTATATCCATTTTTACACAGGGTAACTTTCAGATAAGTAAGGGACATAGGAAGGAGCGGATATCCATGTGTTCAGTGGTCACAACAGAAACTGTCTGGGAAGAAGAACAAAGAGGTCTTGGAAAGGGGCAATACACATCCCTCAGTCTCACCAAACTGAGAAGTGTGGCTTGGTAAGAGGTAAAGCTTGGTAAGAGGTAAACTAGTGGCTTGGTAAGAGGAGGCTGGAGTTGACTGTAGAACTTCATAGCAATATTTCTAAGCAGACATGTTTGTTCAAAAAACTCTAAGTAGGGATCCCTGGGTGGCTCAGCAGTTTAGCGCCTGCCTTCGGCCTAGGGCATGATCCTGGAGTCCCGGGATCAGGCTTCTGCATGGAGTCTGCTTCTCCCTCTGCCTGTGTCTCTGCCTCTCTTTTTCTCTCTGTCTCTATCTGTCTCTCATGAAAAAATAAATAAAATCTTTAAAAAACACACACATACATAAGGTTATCAGAAAGACAAAAAATTATTAAAAAAAAAAGAATTCTAAGTAGCAATCTAACTGACTACACCGATGTATCATTTCCTATGTGTATATATGCAGATGTATATGTACATGTATGTGTAATTTTTAGTTTATTGCTGATGTGCTGTTTACGATAATTGATTAAAAAGGCTTCTGTTGCTCATTCCATGGTATTCAGTTTTTTTCTATGAATCTTCTTGCCTTTATAGAACCTCAGGTTTAAAGAAGCACTTGAATTATTATGGAAGTGGCAACCTAAACGCATAGAGATCGAAGTGACAATTTCTGACAAACAGTCCCCACATGCAGTGGTATCTAAGCAAGAACCTTCTGTCACTCTTGCCCTGCCTAGATTGCCCTTTGAGGTCATCCACTCTGTCTTTCACTGTTTGGTCTCTGCCCCTGCATCTCTGATTCTGCCTATTTGGAAAATCCACACCACATCTCCTAGGAGCCATAAAGTAAGCATTCTTTCACCAAGCATTCTTCTCTTTAACTTGCCCTCTACATTCTCTGCATTCTTATAGAACTTCTGGTGTCTGTTACAGCATCTTGTCTCCAGTGTCATAGACCATCTTTTATTAATTATAGCTTCTAGTTTCTTTCCTACCCAACAGATTTGTGAGCTTTCTGAAGACTCACCTGGCTCTGGTTCTGCATGCATTCCTATAGTTCTCCATTCACTCCCTAAGTTGTTACTGCACAGTTGGTATATGATAAGACACTGTCCAGGTTAAAGCGCAAGGTAGGGTGCCAGTTTTGTTTCTTGGGAGTTTAGTGTCTGATTGATAATACAGGGTCGGCAGACCCTAAACATTTAAGCAACAGTATCAGCAAAGACTCTCTCATTGCCTCCATAGCATAGTTATTAATGCAAGACACATCCCTGCATGCATTACTCTTAATTGACTGATTGACTGATTGATTCCTTGTATCAGGATAAACCAAGATAGAGTATGGTTCATTGGTTTATACACGCTAGAAATGTGTTTAAAAATCATCTGAAGCAAGAGCATGTTCTTCACCAGGTCATGATTGCTAGAAATCTTATTCAGACACCAAACACGATTGGCCATGGTTGGCCCAGAGTGGAATTTCTGAACATAGTATTTAACTTGACCTAGATATTGACGAGGACAACAGTGCGGTCCTTGATGTTGGAATCAGCAAATCAGGTTGTTGTTATTTATCTCTTTTTGTGGCATTGCTCTGTGTGCAAATATGTTTAGTTCACATTGCTCTGTACACAATCCTGACAACTGCAGCTTATTGGAGGGGGTGATTATACTAGTAGATAAATAAATCATGCTCTGGAAGATTCTTGTGACCCCTGGAAGAAAGAGTTGACTCAAAAAATGCTTAAACACTCTTTCTAGGAATTATGCTTTTAAATTCAGTGATGCAGTGGCAGAGATGTCAGTTCCTGGAAATTCACTGATGAAAGTCACACCTTGGTAATGCCATGCTTACCAGTGTGCAGGAACTTATTGTTTAATGCTGTGGAGAGATCGAGAAGGCACTTCTTTGGAGAGGTTTAAAGAGGAGAAGAAAATAAATAACCTTAAGAGATCCTGAAACTCTTGTAAGGAAAGGGGTTCAAAGGAGAATGCTCTTACATAGACCAAAAGCTTTGAAGAGGCTGGTGCCGGATGAACAAAAAGGATGTGAAGGACACTTACCACACAACAGTGTGCTACCTTAACAGCTTTCCTTGAGCAGAATTTGTATTTTCTGCCTCTATATTCACAATTCCTCCTTTTCTTTCTTCTAAGCTAACTAGGTTATAAGAGTTGTTATCTCTAACAGCCGATCAATCTCTTTTAACATCTTTCAAACAAGATAAACAACATATTTGTGAGCATGTGTGTGCGTGTAGACACTTTACACCCAAAATGTGGAGTATACAGAGTTAAACAAAATCCTGTCAGCAGTTCTCCCAGGGGAAAGTGGAAATGACATACCTATTATTCCAGATCCAGAAAAAGATTTTATACAAGGCCTGGAAAAGTCAGTAAATGGGGATCACCTTGAATGATAAGGGAATGGTGACTTGAGAGATAAAGAATCACCAGGGGAGCAGCTATGCACCTTTGGCTGGGGCTCAGAACTGTTCATTATTAGCAGCTAAGGCTTAAAATGTGATCAGTTAAAACCAGTGGGGATTAAGACCTGGATGATGTGTCGACTGGGAATATGAAACATACAACTAGGGAGAGAGAGTCTGGGGGAAGCAGAGATAGACAGCCAGTGAGAAAATAATTTTAATTATAGAATAAAGAGAAAATAAGAGGCACGAATTAAGCAACATCTAGGAAATAAGTATATAAAGAGCTGCAATCACTTGTAAGAAGACAGTACACTTACCAGAAGAAGAAGAAAAAAAAATCCAGCCAGTTGAACTGAAAAATCCCATCTAAATATGAAAGCAGAGAATGTATTCTGAAGCTGGAAATACTCATCAGTGTGTTAAATGTCACACATTCTAAAAATATGAGATAGATTTCAACAGCCCTATAGTTAAAGACTGATGATTGGAATTTTGCTTTTATGATGCCATAGCAATTCAGATGGTTCTGAGGTTTCCATAGCAACAGCCTGATGCTACTTTTTGTTCTGTGTAGTCACATGATGCCTGATGCACTGCTGCATAGGAAGCATAGAGAAGCAGTTGGTTGTATTTCCTAATGAGTGACATAGAGACCAGGGGCCTCCACGAAGGACTTCTATTCCTGTTGGTCCTCAGCCTTATAAACAAGAGCCAGCTTATAATAATCTTTTTTCTCCAAGTTGACACTTCTGCTGGGGGTCAACTTTGCCTTGATGAGCCGCTGCTCTATGTCAACAGTATTATTGTTCCACGAATTGCATATCCATCTGGATAAAATTCCCTTAAGCGGATGACCCCTTCTACTTGTGCCACCCAATTGTCTTAGAAGTTGCCACCAATATATGATTGGTGGTCATTAGCCATGAACAGTGCACCATTTTCAGCCTATGACGAGCAGCAGACTAGCCTGTGAGAGCCAGAGCATACTATTGTGTCATGAAAGATTAGGCGAGTCACTCTAATGACTTGTACCTCGTTTTTACCATCTATTAAAAGGGAGTAATGACCAGAGTGATGACCCTTTTCTTACTCAAAGGGTAATATCTATAAAACATTTAGACAAGTTTTGTCAAAAATGTTTGGAAGCTGTTGTACATATCCAGAGAATCCCAGCTGTCCTAGGTTTATGTATGAGAAGTATCAAGGGGTACTTGGCTTAACTTAGACTCAAGGAGAGCACCATGAAGCTTGCAAGCACAAGTAAGACAGAAATCTCTCCTGAGCTCTCATTAAATTGGTAGGCGTTTTCTTACTGAGGCAGACTTAGGTTCCCAATGCTTTCACCATCATACTCATTAATGAGCATCAGGTTGAGTTAAGAGCCACCTAAACTAACCTTGACATTAGCTGTTTTTCAGTGGGAGTCAGAAGTTTATGGGTTCTAGTCCCAAATGATGACAGTAACATTTGTTATCCTGGCTGAATCAATTCACTCTTTTATATTATTTTTTCTTTATATGAGAGGATGTTTATTAAAGAGCAAAAAAATGGAAACTTGTATAAGAAGGTAGTCAATAAATAGTTGTTCACCTTCCTCTTCTTATCCCTTTCTTCATCTGAAATTCTTCCATTTCTGGAATTTTGCTGTGTGGGAGTTAAAAGGTAACCCAGTGATGTAAGATGTAAGCATGTTTGGAGCTAAGGACCACATTCTGGCGATGCTACAGTATCATCATCAGGTATTAAGCTCTTACTGTCTACAGGACACTGTACATAGTGACAGAAATGCAGAAATGCATAGTGACAGCCTGTCTTGAGGGTTACAATAGAGTTGAAGGTTACAAGATAACACCAAAGGTAACCTAAACTAGATACCCAATAGACATTACAGAGAAGAAGTGGGCGGGGTTGCTGAGGAGAAGCTTCCTGCAGGGAGAGGAGTGGATGTGGATTTTGAAGGGGGCACTTAATTTTTATGAAGTAATAGGATGCCTGGGTGGCTCAGTGGTTGGGTGTCTCCCTTTGGCCCAGGGCATGATCCTGGAGACCCAAGATCGAGTCCCAAATCGGGCTCCCTGGAGAGAGCCTGCTCCTCTCTCTGCTTGTGTCTCTGCCTCTCTATATATCTCTCTGATGAACAAATAAATAGAAAAAATATTTATGAAGTACTTATGATATTATGGGCAGTGGGCCCTTTGCTTGATCTTATTGAGTAAGGGGGAGATTCTTGATAAGGGAGTAAAAGTGAGAAGGTGGGAATGGTGGCCTCCAAGTGGGAATGATCAAATGAGTTTGGCAGGAGGAGAGGTAAATAGGAGAAAGGATGTCAGATGATTCTGAAAGCCAAATTAAGGAGTTTGGACTTTACTTTTGTATACTAGGGGGCTATTGTACATTTCTTAGTAGAGAATGCTGTGTGCCCAATTGTACAATTTAAGAAAGAAACACTGGTGAAAGCAACCAAAAGACCACTGACAGTCCAGGCCTTAGGTTGTGGGACCTTGGCACAGAAGGGGAGGCAGAAGGCAAGAAAGTGGATAAAGCTGGCCAGAAGAATTGTTACTGTTGATGACAGCATTTGTAAAGTCTGGAGAGGGAGCTCATTTGGGAGAAAGAAGGTGTAAGTTGAGTTTGAGATGTATAAAATTGGAAGGGACTACAAACATGTGGGGGTATCCTAGAAAGTATTAGACACAAGAAATCACATTATGGGAAACACACCTCACCTTCCTCATGGGCAACTGGGGAGCCCATAGCCGTACAGCGCATGTAGAGAGATTGGCCACCATGGAAACTACCTTCTGCCTCCTTACAGGGTCAGAATCACACCTGGCTTTCATTTTCTGGCCAGTGCCCTAGGGGAGCGTGAGTCATATGTTTTACTTAGTTCCATCTTTCTTTGTTTTATCTTACTTTTTCTCTAGCAAACTATGGACTCAAATAAAAGCCAAATTGTCTATTGCTAAAACCCAAATATGTCATTCAGCAAGTGTTCCTTGACTATTTCCCAGGGCCGGGCCCAAGTCCTATCCATCACTTCTGCCCACTACGCCTGGCTGGCCTTTTCCCTACGTGCACCGACTATGAGAGGAGGGATGGTTGGATACAGGTCAAAGCAATGTCCATGGAGAGTTTCTAAATCATTGCATCAACATTTATAAGCTCAGCTAAAAAAAAAATGCCTTTATGTACAAAAGACATATAATAGTATATTGGTGAAAAAGAACATTGGATTCTTTCGGAGGACTTGTGTAATCTTAGGAGATTCACTGACCTCCCTGGGACTCAATTTACTTATCTGGAAAATAGACTTGATATAGACTTCCACTCTAACATCCTATGCTTTTATAGCATGGAGTTAAGCTTATAATGCCTTTGAGAGGTAGCATATTATATTTATAGAATATAAGCTGTTTCTTTATTGTAAATTATTCTTTGAGAGCAAAACTTATATCCAGGGCCACCTCGACCAGTTGAAAGGCCACCGCCCCATTTCTGAATCCTCTGGCCCCAAATCCTATACTCAACTCAACAGTTGCAGCCTCAGAGGCTGAGTAACCCTCTCCTCTCGTAGGAGACGATGAAGATAATTAAGAAGGAAGAAGATGTGCAGTCTATTCCTGTGGGTCACACGGGGGTGACACTGAATAAAAGAGCAGCAGGGTTTTCAGACCATCGTGTTTCCTTTACCTGATCACGTGGGTCCCAGCCCACACCCCTACATAGCCTATCACTCCAGTGACCGTGATTCTGTGTGGCCAGTACTCTGGGTCCACTCCTGTCATCACCAGTGACCCAGGTAACTCCACTCTGGCTTTACTTTCACCTGCTGCTGCTTTGTAGCCATTGCTAAGGCTCTCTGTGCCTCAGTGCTGTTACCAGTCTGACTCACCCTGTGGCAGAACCTGGCCACTACTGCTTCTGCTGAGTCTAGCTCAGCTCAGCCCACGCCTTCCAAGACTAGTCTGGATGACACTTCCCTGTTGTTTTGACTAGTACCACCCTTCTCTACCGTTGCCACCATCATCTCCCTCTAGAACTGCTGTAGATGCCGCTCCCCTATGCCTTGCTGTAATGTGACCACCAGAGATACTCCACATGGCTGCTAACTCCTGCTGCTGCCACTCGTATTCAGGTCCGATTCGGGTTCCTACCCTGCCACCCTGGCCACCCTGTCATCTCTCTGGCAAGAGCATTACGAATATGTGCTTGCACAGCAATGCCATGGCTACTACCATCAGCCTCACCTATAATGCTAACTGCTATCCTCAGTTTCTTACCCATGGGTGATATTCCTTCTCCCTACATTGAGCCTTTTTTTTTTTTTCTTGCCACAATAAGCCTATGAGGTTTTAGTGATCTAGTTCTGCTTTGGTGGACTTATCCTAAGTCCTCAAGAGGATTGGGAAGACTGCACATGGTGGCAGGACTTGCCAGGAATTTGGAATCTGCCTCTGTTGCAATATTCTGATCTTCAGTACCTCTCCTTTCACTTAGGGTGGTACCTCTTTCCCCAAGAACACCCTACAGATGTTGTTAAGTCACAAATATCTCTCATGCGGATGTCTAGGACTAAATGAGAAGAATCCATCTCTAAAACTCTTTGAGCGTCTCCCAGGAAGCAAGGGCCTCACATAAATGACATCTTCTAGGCTTCTTAAAGCAGACATGCAGATTAGACCACACAGTGGCTCTGGGTTACACCATAACATACACATACTAGGAAAAGGTGGATGGAATGTTCTTTCTGAGCTATATGCCTAGGAAAACCCTGTCCAGACACAGACTCTGGCAAAGGAAGGTCAGTGTGCGATGGCCCCAGGTTAGTTTAACATAGAAAAAGTAAGTGAAATTCAGGTCCAGCGACCCAGATTCAAAGCATTCCTTTCTCCTGGGCATTGTTTTCTTTCATTCCAAGCTCTCTGGTTATGTAACTATCTAAACATATTCAGACATGAAAGGGAGACACCCAACACTACTTTAGTGGTCATGTTTGTTTATGCTCTATTGTGCCCACAGAGTTGCATCCTGGCCATCCGTGCATGAGGCTACAGCTAGGAAATCCAGCATTTCCTTTCAAAAAAAAAAAAAGAAATGTGGCTCTGTTCCCCAAACTTCTCTCCTTTCAAGTCTGACACATAGCCTGTGTGCCACATATCTGAGCTTCTTTGGAAAGAAGCTTCAGGAGATGTTTATTTCATTGAGAGGTAAAAAAGAAGTTGTGTCTTGCTGAGTCTGGGCATGTGCTTCTGTGAATATTTAGAGTGCCCCTTGGGAGATGGGCGCGGTGCCTTGCACAGAGAACTCCAATCTTTGTCAAGCAAATAAATTCACTTAAATTGGAAAGAAAATACCGTTTTTTGCAGGAAGGTTTTGGAACATTTGAGATTTTCCCATTTTACATTTAATAGACTAGAGAGTTGGCCATGAGAAGTAGGAAGACTATCAAGATCATTCAGTAAGCTAGATAGAGAAAATGAGTTCAGATAGAAGAGTTTTGATGATCTGGTCCATTTCCTTTCCCCTGACTATGGCTGGGTGATCATTCATGACCATGCTCAGAAACCATAGCAAAGTTTTCAAGTAAAATCTTTTTTTCTGCAGCTGTGTTCCATACCTCATCATTTCTCTTGGTTCCTGTGTGATTAATTGCCATTACGTTTACGTCAATACTGTTCACATTCAACATTTGGTTTCTTAGGTTCAGGCAGAGTTCTGAATCAGAAAAATCGTGTTTTGTTAGAATTGAGGCAGCAATATTCCTCATGTCTGATTGATCCAAATGCCAATGACTTTGTGACCTAAGGCACTGGTGGCTCTTTGTCCATTTGTGAAAAAACACAGTTTCATTTCTAAAGCACATACTTAGATATCAAGGATAAGATATAGTTTGCAAAACAGTGTGTTGCTAGGTTTTTGGATAAAAGAGGCCCATCAATATCTATCAATAACTTCATGATTTTGACACAGTAAGAAATTGAGTCAAGCAATTTTTTTCCTTTGTGCCTCAGGTCAGAACTAGCCAATGAAATTTTAGATGCAGGATTGATTTGAAAAACTCCCAGAGCTATGAAAATAATGCACATTGAGGCACGTTTGTTGTTTGAAAGGTCACATTCCCAACATAATTCCACTATTAAGTAATCCCCCTACTGTTAATTAAAGAGACAAGCAAGTACTGCTCAGGTATGCACACTCCAACTTGTATTATTAAATAACCTAAAAGAATGAGAATTCAAAATAGAAAAGAATTTCCTGCAGAAGTTTAATAAATTAATATGCAACTTTTCATAAGAACACTGACAGTATAAAGTGAACTATACCTATTATTTGTGCATGGTGTGTAGACTTTTTCAAATAAGGAAAGGTGTAAATTAAGTTTTAAATTAAGAAAAATCGCATCTGAGGTCACATAACCTGGAGATCATTCTCAGCACTCTGCCTGCCTCAGTGTTCTTACCTCTGTCTTCAAACCTCATGTTACTTTCTGCCTCTAGATTGCCTTTACCTGTGTTTCTCTCTGCCTGAAATCCACTCTTCAGTCCCACATTTCTCCATGCCCATCCTAACATCTTAACTGCCCTAAACCCCAACATAGTGACTTCCTCCCTCAAGAAAGTTTTAATCCACAATGCCAAGTGAATAAGTACTTCCTTTCACCTTTGGTTCCACTTTAGTCATCCAACTCTGTGTTAGTTCTCTCTCCCCAAATTGTTTAGGGGATTTTCATCTCCAGTCCTTGGAATTCTCTAAGAGCCACAGCCTGCTTTCATTACCTTGGTAACCTCAAAGCAGAGCCTCTGCCTGGGCCTGACATACAGTAGGTTCTTTCTATAGGTTGAATGTCTATGTCCCCCGAAAATTTGTATTTTGAAACCTGATCCTCTGTGTGATGGTATTAAGAGATGGGCCTTTGAGAGGTGTTTAGGTCATAAGGAGCCCACATGATGGGATTAGTGTCCTTAAAAAAGAGGCCCCAAAAAGCTCCCTTACCCCTTCCACCCCGTAAGAACACAGGGAGAAGGGAGCTGTCTATGGACCTGAAAGTAAATCTTCACCAGACACTGAATCTCTTGGCACCTTGATCTTGGGCTTTCAAGCCTTCAAAACTATGAGAAATAAGTATCTGTTGTTTATAAGCCACCCAGTGTATGGTATTTCTGTTATAGCAGCCTGAATGGACTGAGACATTTCTTAACACATATATGTGGCTTCTAAGAACCCCACAGCATCCTGGTGCCAAACTGAGATGAGCTCACTGGTTAATGATGTGCTTTGGGGATGTAAGATTCAGGGGGTGGGGGGGTGGAAGGGTCTCTTTCACCACCACCACCCCCCACCACCCCACCCCCACATCCCCAACCCCCCCGCCCCTCCTCCCGCCAGATGGCAGGAGGGGCCCATTAGAGAGAAAAGTTCTTGATCTGTTTGCACAGCTTGAGAGTTCCAAGAAGTCTCAGAAGCAGAAATACTTGGACTCCTGTCTCTGTTGATCACTGTCATTTTTGTCTCATCCAAGTGCAGGTTTTGATAACCAATTGCAGGCCAGCTTTTGAAAGTGACTTGTCTGAAGTGTGACCTTCCTGAACATTTTAAGGGAGATATTAAAAAATATTTCCCCTTCATAATACCCTTCAGCACCTTACTGCCTTATTTGGAGCTTTGAAGTAAGTACCATAACAGAAACAGGACGCCTTAAAATTGCTAACTGAATGCCCTCTTTGAGGGGAGGTGGGTGGAGAGGATTAGAGGAGCATCCAAGTGCTTCCTGCTCTATGGGGATTGGAAGGAAGGAAAGTGCCAGCAGCTTCCTCAGCACTTCCACCTGGATGCTCCTCTCAGCTTTTTCCTTATCTCTGCTCCCAGAGGTCTTCTAAGCAAACATTTGTGTAATGATCTGAGGCCAGGGCAGCTGTTGGTTGCTTCCCTCTTAACAAAAGCACTTAAACCAAAATCCTTAAAGAAAAGAAAGAAATGTAAATATCTCTTTTCAAACACTTCTCAAAGTAATGTCACTCTGTTCTTTATACTTTTTCATAAAACACAGGGGTAGGTAGAGACCCATTTCCAGCTCAAGCGTGCACAATGATACAAAAAAGCAGTTTTATTCTTCCCACTGTATGGTTCTTTTTCAGAAAGGCAGGAGCTGCTGAAGGAAGTCTCCTAGGGCTAGAATCCAATTAACTGCTGTACTGATTGCTGATAACTTTAGGCAATCACTGTTCTTTAGAAATTGGGACAGAGAATCTTCTGAAAGATCATAAAGACAAGATGACTGATCAACCAAGACACAGAACCTAACACTGCTCTTTCCCCTACTCTTCCACAATTTTCAAATGAAAATAAGGGAGGAAGAAACAGGGAATAATATGCTGTAGGTCTTACATTTGGTGTTTCATAACATGAAAGTGCTAGTCTGTGTGTCTAGAAGTTCAGATTCTGATCCAGAGCTCTGGAAAATACTTGAATAATCATGAAGTATTTCCATCACTCTACATGACTTGTTCTCAGAGCTGTAGAAAACTAGGAAAAACTTGACATCTTTGAAGTTCTAAATCCTGCACGTAGAGTTTTGGTTTCCGTGTAATCCTACTGTTTAGGATTAGTTACTGTATACAGTAGCTGCATAATAAACATAGTGCCTGGTACCATGCCGTGGTAGACCTTGGGTGTTTACAAGTTTGCAGAGTTTCACTGATGTATATTGGGCTCAGCTGATGTTGACAGAGCTTGCTCAGAAGTCTGTAGGTTGGATCTTCTCTCATCTTCCTCCTGGGATCAGCAGACTAGCTGGGCTTTGTCCTACTGGGGACATTTTTAACCTTCTGCTGGTACCATATTTGTTAACATCCATTTCATCAGCCAAGAGAAGTCACATAGCCATACCCAGCAAAAGTGAGAGAGTGTGACCAAGTCTGAGTAGCAAATGGCTTGGATAACAGCATGGGTAAAAAACTGAGACTAATCTACCACAACACTTAATTCTCTCAATCTCAGATTTCCCAGCCTTTAAATGGTAATAATAATAATAATAATAATAATAATAATAATAATATATCTTTGAGGGACACCTGGGTGGCTCAGTCGGTTAAGTGTCTGACTCTTGATTTTGGCTCAGGTCATGATCTCGGGGTCATGGGGTCGAGCCTTGCATTGGGTTCTGTGCTGGGGCATGGATCCTACTTGAGGTTCTCTCTCTCTCCCTCTCTTTCTGCCCTTCTCCACTAAAACAATAATATACCTTTGAAAATGAAATGAGATGGCACTTTGAAGTACTTAGCTCAAGGCTGGAACAAAGTTAGGTGTTCAGTAAATGTTACTTTCTTCCTATTCACCTCCCTACCCTCACAAAATGGAAATTAATACCTGCTACACCTAACAGGATTGTTATGAGGTTTTAAAAAGATAACACATATGAGAGCCCTTTGAAAGAATATCAGTGACTATGTAATTTGTTTTGTAATAATTTATAGAATGCTTATCAATACACAGATACAAAAAATTCAAGCATTGGGAAATTGGATCACAATTTTGATTGAATGCTTTAGTTTAGCACATAGTAAGTGAAAATGTTCTCTGTGATATGTTTTGATAGTTACATTATAAAGGAAAACAAATATGTATGGCCTAGGATGAGGGACAAAGGCAGGGGAGATGGAGGAGAGGTGGAGATTTATTGCCTTAGATAAGTAACTCCCTTAGTGTTGCCCAAGATACCTGGAATCAAACCAGGAATAAGGTGTTTTCTGTCCTTTATCACCCCAAAACCTAAGTCTTAATGAGGATGTTTCCCAATAGGAAATAAAGAGTGATGAGTCACAGAGGAAAAGACCTAAGTGGTTGTCGGGTCACAATCCTTTTACCTTAATGAATCGAAAACCGTTTATGAAGCAAGGCAACCCAATCCTCAGATAATGAACCTTAATTGTGCAACTGGCTGTGGTCCCCAGAGACTACATGGGGCCTAAAGAAATTAACCTTGAGGATGATGAGATGTGAGGAAGAAAGGGTCAGTGTTTCCAGGCAAGAGAGATGGGAAATCTGAGCCTCTGACCATGCCCTATCTAATGGCCTTTATGACAATTCCAAATGCTCCTGGTCTAGAGAGATTTATTATGAAGTTCATCCATTCATTCTTCTTCTTCTTTTTTTTTTTAACATCAAAATGGGGAAAAAGAATGGCTCAAAGGACAAGGGGATTTGCTAAGAGAGGTTGCTTGGTAAAGGGCCATTCCCTCTGTAGGCCAGAAGCCCCCACCACACAGTGGAAATTTGCTGAGTTGGATTGCAGCTAAGACTCCCTTCCCCCGTGGTGCAAACTTAATTGATATTTCACCAGTTTCTATATATTTGATATTCATTGACTTTTTCTTCCAAGGCTGAGTTAATCCCAGATTGTAAATTCTGCCCTTTGTGAGGCTGAAGGGACTCTCTTGAAACATGAAGTTGCAAGCAGAGAGCACCCCAATATAAAGAAATTCGGTATGTAGAAATGTGAATGAGTGTTCCCAGTTCTGAAAATTTTGGCAACATAGATCATTCTCAACAGTGTTAGAATGCCTAATGATCTGATAATTATTGTTCACTGACATAACACATCTGTTGAGTAGGTTAGAGTATTTCCTAAGCCCACCCACCACTACCACCTCCCCTCCTGCCCTCTTCCATCACTAAATAAATCTAACTACTTTAGCTGTAAAAGATGGAATGATCAGTAGTTAAAGGACCTGGAAATGATAATAATAACTGGCACGTTCCCATTTTATAAATAACTGTTTAAATAACACAAGACTTATGTTTGATAAGTGTCTTACATAGATAAGAGATAGATGGTCAATGCACATGGGTGAATGAGGTACCATAAGTGAACGAGGTACCAAATGTTAACATAATGGTCTAAAATAATACTTTCAAATGCTTTGTTTGAAGTCCCTGACTAATAAAGATCAGGTCATTAAATATGCATTTAACTCTTTATATGTTGGTGGAAGAGGTGAGAAGAAAAGGGTGTTCTCACTAGTAGTGGCCACACTGAGCTAAATGAAGGTCCATTGTGTGCAAATTAGCCAAATCTTCTGCAAAATAGCAATAAGGATGGTATCTCCCTCATAGGAGGGACCTAATCCCTGAAAATCTCCTAGTGCATGCCTCGTACAAGGTAAGTGTTTAACAACTGTTGTCAAAAAAAAACAACAACAACAACTGTTGTCATCTTCATCTTTATCATCACTATCAGCATAATTTCAAGATCCTAATATGGTTCTGGGTCCTGTTGATTCCCAGGGGTTTGGTTTAGTCAGAGGTCTCACAGACCACTATAAAAACATGGTGAAAACATGACTCTGGGGGCTAAGTAGACTGGAATTGAAACAACCAGAAAAGTTACACTTTCCTTATGTGGTATGAAGATATAGGATATTCAAAATTCTTTGCTAAAGGCTCTTCCTCTAGCTCAGGAAGGCGGTTCTAGTTCTAGGAACTATGTTTGGAATTCATCAGAAACCAAATGGTCTTAAACCTGTCTAATTTTTTTTTTTAACCGACACCATCCCACTCTGTTATACCACTATAACTAAAATTCAGGGTCAGAGTGACAAGAGGCAGGGGGTCGTCTGTTGTGCCAAAGACAAAAAAAGAGCAAGGAGAAAACTCTAGAGGAGTGATCCTGATTGGTAATTTTGGTGAGAATGTCTCTGGGATTAGGAAGGGACAAAGACTAGAACAGAATGGCCCAGGGAAGAGTTGCCAAAAGTAAAAAGCAAATAACAGCTATACCTTGCTCAAATCAGGAATAGTCCAACAAGATGAAAGCTGAACATGGCACTTGGGATGAGTGATGTCTCCACAGTTGCCAGGGTAGCAAGCCTGTCTAAATGTCCAGGGCTAGTAAGTGGGGCAGAAGAGGATTGATACCTTGAAAACACAAGATGATTTCCTTCCCTACCCCCAAAATAAATATCCTTTGAAAGGATAGAGGGAGGGCTGAGCAAGAGAAGAGAAAGTAAAATTAAAGACGGAGGTCAAGAAATGGGATTCTCGTGAATAAATTAGTTTTTAATCACCTCAGAGAAAGTTAATAATGGATACTCACTTAGGGGAAGGGTCAAAAGAGAGCAAAGCTATATATAGTAGAAGGGAAATCTCTTGGTAGGGTTTACAGCCCTGTAGAGAAACACAATAACAAGGGTAGAGGTTGAAATAAAAAATGAGATGACAGATGGAAGAGCTTGATGAATTGGTTAAATTCTGTAGCAGGTCTAAGGGCATGGGAACAAAGGCTTTCTCTATTCTCCACTGTGTCACCTGAAACTGAAATGTCCTGGCACACTTAGGAGGTGCATCATATCTATTTAGTGAATGACTGGATAAAGAAAAGAAACAATTGCGGGACCCCCAAACACTAGGACACTGAATAAGAAAATGTAATGGTTAAGCTGGTAATGAGGTCCAGAGGCCCCCCCAGAAATGGCAGAGACCTTTTACATAAGGGCAGAGTGTTGCACTCAATATGTCGGAGCCATTGAGAATTTGTCAGCGTGTTAAGAGTCTGGTCAAAGGAGGTAAGCAGCTGGTAAAGTGAGGATGAGATTGCAGACACGCACCTAAGGTATAGGAGAAAAAAGTTAAGAACCGAAAACTAGGAACTAGCCAAGGAGATGAATCAGGGTAATGTAGTTGGTGTAGAATCGGAAGTTCTTTAGAATGCAGTTGTATGAACTAGAGAAAGCTTGAGTTAACCAAGGGTTAAGAATTGGGCCATCCTGTGACATCATCTGGAGGACAGGTGTAGATTGCCCACCTTGAAGAGGTCTTGGGAGTCAGGAGTAAATGGAGCAGATAGAGAGGGACAAGTTCCATGCAAGGATCCGGGGACACAGGATGTCAGCCTTAAATATCGTTGATGAATTTGCAAATTGTGTGTGTGTCATGTATATAATGTAGAACACCTTTGTAATGGAATAGATGTTCTTAGCTATAGAACTCACCAGCTGAAGTAGGGATATTGAATTATTTCCACATAGAGAATTCCTCAAGCATAAGAAAGTTCCATAAAATCTTTTCTTTTGGAGTCCTTGGGTGGCGCAGCGGTTTAGCGCCTGCCTTTGGCCCAGGGCATGACCCTGGAGACCAGGGATCGAATCCCACGTCGCGCTCCTGGTGCATGGAGCCTGCTTCTCCTTCTGCCTATGTCTCTGCCTCTCTCTCTCTCTCTGTGTGTGACTATCATAAATAAATAAAACATTTTTAAAAAATCTTTTCTTTTCTTCTCAACTTCATAATGCCATATGACCCAAGTCATTGCAATATTTCCTTACTGTCTACTTTTTACAAGTGACCCGCAATGCTGAATGAAATAGTCAATCCTGGTTTATCTGGAGTCCTAGACAGAACACATGCTATTTTATGCTCAGCTGTTAGGAACTGAGCCTATAAATCAGTTTTGAAACTTTTCCTAAGAAAAGACTCTGCTTATGTACTTCTAAACATCTGGCCAGACAGAAATAAAATAAAATCCACTTCACTCTCCAGATGCTGTGTCAACAACTGGGCTAAACAAATGAGTATTTAGATATATCTAAGAGGTGAGATTTCTTTTTCAGTTTTCCCAACACAGACCAGAAAAACAGCTGAGTAATGGTGGCAACTGGAGCCACCGCTCTCGGGGTCCTGTGTCTTAACCGAGCAATGAATGGATCGCTCTAGCAGTGCCTTCAGCAGTCAGCTCCGGAGAGAGCAACTGCACAGCTGAACCCGGGGAGCCGGGGATGCCCCAGCACAGCTCAGCCCGCCTCTCCTCCTTTCCTGGGCGAGCCGCCCCTGTGGTTTGGTTCAGATCACTTTTCTTGGCTCAAATGCGGTACCTAAGACAGGGATCATTTGTCAAGTGAGCACGGTACACGGGGAGCTCTAGGCAGATGATGGAAAGAGAGGGAGGAAAAGGAGGGAGGAGAGAGCTCGGGAGAGAGAGAAGCGGGAGAGGGAAGAGGGCGAGGACGGGAGCGGGCTTCTCCAGGAACAGCGCTCTCCAGGCACTGGAGATTCAAGTTAGACCGGGGGACCGAGGCGGCGCCGCCCGGGCGCGGGCGCGGGCGCGGGGACACGCGGAGGCTCCCCGCGCGGCTCCCTTCCTGCGGGATGCTTAAGGAGAGCCCGCAGACGGGGTAACTCGGAGAGGAGGGGACCTGGCATGAGGATTCCACCAAAATGGAAGGGCTCCTGTCTCCGATGAGGACGAAGGTAAGGAGAGGGGACCTCGATTTCTTTTGATGCGCAGAGCCCGCAGCGGAGGTGCCCCAGCCTCTGTGAACGGGAGGCTCGCTGCGCTTTTGTCTTGTTGCAGAACTAAGGCTGGCGAAGGCAACTGGATCTAGCCTCAAAGGCGGCGCGAGCTGTGCGAGGGGAAAGCGGGGCGGGGTGCGGGGGAGAGAACCATCTGTCAGTGTGGACAATGGGAATCCTAGTAAATGAGTTCTCCTCTCGCTTGATTAGACAGCCATATTTTAGCAGGATTTCCAATCATTCTTCTTGGAGGCTGTTGCAACCCTTGGAGCTGTTCGTTGCAGGAAGTACCGATTTCTCTGGCTGCATCGCTGCTTAGCAGGAGGAGTAACGCGTTGAAAGCAGAGCATGCCCAGCTCCTGCTTGAAACATATCTATCCCTTTCCTCCTCCTCTTCTTCAGAGCGAGAGGGTCAGGGAATCCTCTGTGGAAAGTAGGTTAATGCATTCTGGAAACCAGGGTGTTCTCAGAGAGATCCCAGACCTGGAGAAAAGAGTCCAGAGCGCCAGACTCGCCTGACATCTTGAACTTGGTCCTGAAACATTTAGAGTCGCTCCCAGGGAACTGCTTACAGTCTCCTAGAGGCTCTGGGAACGAACTTGTTCTCCTTGGCTGGAGTTTGCTTTTTCACTTGAGAAAGGGATGACTTGGAGCTGGGGCTTTCCATTAAAAGCTCAGATGATGGGGAGTCTATTTGGTATTTGCTGCATGCACATATGACTCCAAAAGTTCTAAATAATACTAGAAATAGTACTTTCTTTATTTAGAAATTTCCAAAAAAAAAAAAATCAGGGGGGAATTGCCTCTGTAACTACACACATAGTTAAAGCCAATAGAGTAAGCCTTTGATTTACCTCATCTCTTTGATGCTCTATTCAGTGATTCCAACACAAACAGACTCTTTTGTCGAACATTTTTTTTCTTGCTAGTTAATGAGCATGACCACAATGTTTTAAGAGACTGTTGGAACTAGGGTCAAAGCATGAAAGCATCCTATCCTTTGGGAGAATTCCTGATCTCCCTGTCTTCTGATAGTCATTCACCGGAAGGATCGCCCCAAGAGATGTTTGTTACCAGAGGTTCTAATTCCAGCTCTTTGGCTGGCTGTCTGTCTGATCTCCTGCGAGATCCCCTCTATGACCTGTTTGGTCTCACAGAGTATGTAGCTGAAGTCGGGATGCTTGCAGGCAGCAATCTCAATCCAAGGGGCTGTGGAAACAGCAGTTACCAGTTCATCTATCTTATACCACTGCAAAGAAAATGGCAAATGGCACCTTTTATTAACAGGGTGGTGTATGAATGCCTTAGGGGATGGCATTGTAATCTGTTTATTTGGCTAGCTTTTGAAATTGCTGCCTCAGACACGCTATCCTGGTATCGTGCGCTCTTCGGGCTCCCATCGGATCAGTGGATCTGAGCTCATAACCTTACGAGTACAATTCTCATAGACTTGGAGGGGAGTTCCCTATGCAAATGGATCAGGACCCAGGCGCTGCATAAATCACATGGTGGGCCGATTAAAATGGCATGCTGTAGTAGGGGAGAAATAGATGTCAGGGGGTCAGACCGCTCATATATTATATTTATCATTTAATTCACAGCATGGCTTGTTCCTTAACCATCATACCATTTATTGAACATCAGACCTATGGGAGTTTGGGTTCCACCAAAGCTCAAACATAAAATCTCATAAGAAACAGACTCTCATTCAAACCCTTGAGGTTTTAGATTTCAGGGTAAATGTGTGTCAATGTGTGTTGAGTTGCTTCTGTGGATTCTTTAATCTCTTTATTGCTGTTGCTGGAAACTTATATTTCCATATTGAAGATTCAAATTACATTTAATTTGGCAACCTATAGTATAATCAAACTCAGGGAACAGGACCTGATTAAGAAATGAGATCCCATTGGTGAGTCTCAGCTTTATTACCTAAATTGCTGTGTCTGTGTTGAAATTACCCAGTGATTTTTAAAAATTTACCCGAAGACTTATATCAGTGACAATGTGTTGTCATTTTTAAACTTTATCCCACATTATGCCTCATTAAGCCTATTCTAGAATATTCTCCTTCTTTAGTAAGGATTCGGCTTGAAGTTTCCGATTTCATGGTCTCATGATGGGTTGGACAAAGAAAGCCTCCTAGAGCTAAATTTTGGTGTGTTATGGTTACTTAATAACTTACTGACAGTTTAAAGCAAGTGTTGAGGTAAATTGGACATCATGCAGTAATTTCATTATGCCATGTAATAGACTTAACCAGTCTAAATCATGGGTGCTTAATGCATTTTTATCTGGGGATTTGCATAATTGGCACATAAATATGCATGAGATTAACTGGAAGTGGCAAAACAGGGTGGGCAAAATGTTCACGAGTGTGAAAATTAAGGCAGTTGCAAAGGGGGCACCTGAGCACACTCTGTCTCCTGGGTGGTGGCCACACTTGATGTACCTAGAGGCAGACAGGGCAGCAGCTGGCCTCCCCATGTCACAGGCAGTGTGTTGTCAGTGATACACGGGCTTAGCACAGCTCTTGGCTCTTGGCTGGATTCACTTGGGCACACTACTTATTCTTTCTTTTATATATAATGCAATCTAGAGAGTCTCTAGGCTGATGGATATACTTCTGACTGGCCTCCTGGCAGGCCAAGACACAGGCCTCAGGATTCTAACCATAACAAATGATGTTTGCAGAGGCAGGGGGAAAGAAAAAGGAAAAAAGAGAGATGCTGATTGAGTCGTTTCTCCTGTGAGGGCAAAGGAAAGAATTTTATAATTAATCATCTTTATGTACTTTTAAAAATGTGTCCTTTTCTGATTCAATTTTTAATCCACCAACCTTTAATTCTCTTTAATCCTCTGTGCATTGCCTCTAGTGAACGAGGCTGGCAAGAACCCGCCCCCCCCCCCCTCATTTTCAGCTTCTAGTGATTCCTGCTTGCCAATGCCTGCCACAGAATTTGCAGTGAGCACCTGGCTAAGGCCACGTGCAATCAAGACAAGTCTGTACTCTGTATGGAGTGTGTTCTGGATCCACCCCAGCAGCATCAGAAGAGAATGAAAAAGGAAGGGGGAGAAAAAAGAGAAGAGAATAGGAAAGGAGACAGGAGAAGGAGGGAGGGGAGTCGGGGCAGGGAGGGGAAGCTGGCTTGGTTAGTCGTCCATCTTTTTCTCTTTTGGTTTTATTTGGATATAATTGACATTAGGCACTGTATAAGGCCAAAATATACAAAGCCACATAAGTTTATTTAACATCCACCTCTTCTTACAGTTACAAAAAAAAGTCTCTTTCCTTGTGATGATCAGAACTTTTAGGATTTACTCTCTTAGCAACTTTCGAATATACCATATGGCTGTGTTAGCTATACTCGCCATGCTGTACCTTCCATCCGCAGGACTTAACTGAATTTATAACTGGAAGTTTGTACCTTTTGACCACCTTCCTCCTATTCCCTCACCCCCATCCTTGCCTCTGGCAACCATAAATCTGATCTCTTTTATTATATTTGGTTTTCTTGTCTGGTTTTCATTTGTTAGATTCCACATCTAAGTGAGATCATGCAGCATTTGTCTTTCTCTGTCTGACTTCTTCCACTTAGCATAATGCCCTTAAGGTCCATCCATGTTGTTGCAAATGCTAGAGTCTTCTTTTTTATAGCTGAATAATATTCTGTTGTATATAAACACAATTTCTTTATCTATTCACCTGTCAATGGACACTTGGGTTGCTTCCATGTCTTAGCTATTGTAAGTAATGCTGCAGTGAATATGGGGGCTCAGATATCTTTGTTAGTGATTTCATTTCCTTCAGATAAGTGCCCAAAAGTGGAATTCCTGGGCTTTTGAGAATTCTATTTTTAATTTTTTGAGGAGCTAGAGATTCATCTTTATATCAGGGTTACACATGTTTGTTTGTTTATTTATTAAATGCTTGCACGGTAAATGGCGAGTGGACCTAAATTAACCTCTCTAAAAAGACTGGAGTATTGAGTTTTCCAAAATCTAACTTGACAATTCAGTAACTATTTTGTGTGCTAGGTAAGCTTTTTTAGTTAGGATAGTGTGATACTATTGTCTTTAATTTCTGTTCTCCATTTACAATTAGCTAACTCCCCAGAGAAGATGCTTATTATCTGTCTGAACCTCCCTTATGCGGCCACAAAGCTGTCATGACTTTCTTTATTGCACTTCAATTACTTTCTCAAAGGAATGACTTCAGATTTGTGGCATAAAGTTGTTTTCTAAAGGCAGTCTTCTGAAAGGATCATCCATTTATGAAAGGGACATTTACAGGGAACTGAAGGCTGAGAGAAGAATGAGCATTTGAAATGAACATCAGAATTGTGTCCTGTGAGTTCAGCTCTTGTGTTTCCATGGTAAGTGCCACACGTGGCTTGAGTTAGTTCAAGAATTATCCTCCTTCACCACACTGCAATTTTGGGAGCACATTAGATACAGTTATAAGGCGCAAAAAATCTAAAATTACAGACAATGTAGATAAGCAAAAGAAAGAATCGAAAGAGTACAGTCAAAGGTTCTCTGGCTCCTTAGGCCAATTATCATAGAGTACATGAAACCCTTACAGTCATTAGAATTATGCTAAATCTGCTTGAAACTTGGCCAGGACTCCATGGAGAGTAGTGCCTGAAATGATCCATTGTGTTCCACCTACTTGATACGTGGATTCTGATAAAACACTGGAGTCTCCCTTTTAAGGAGCTTTGTGAACTAGGAATCATTAGGGACTAAAGAATGGTAAGCCTGAGCAGGGAAGGCTAAGAAGGGCTTGACAATTACTTTCAAACACATTAAATATACACAAGATTATTCACCAGCTAATGACAGGCTATCCTTTATCTTAATGAAGGCTTAAATAAGAGGAGACCTGTAGGAGCTGAAGCATGACAGGTTTAGATTGAATTCATCACACTGTTTCTTGACATCAAAATGTTTTCCTGAGAAAGGTTGATATGGTTTCTAATCTGGAGGCCTCTGAGACAGGTAGGGATGATCCACCTTGTGAAACCAGGAGCCTTTAAGACATTCCATGTTTTTATGATGCCATGATTTTTACCATAAAGCCAATAAAACCAGAAATAGGTTTGTTTATGAGGCATGCATCACATTCCTTTACAAAGAGCTACTGTAATGCATTTATTGAACCACTGAACTCAGTTGTGTGCAAACAGGAAACAACTTTATTCATTTTCAGACAACCCCTTTCAAGGCAGATGTGAACTGTGCAGAGGAAGGGAAGGAGCACAAAACAATGTATTGGGTTAATGTGGAAAGGAGATGTGCAAGGCACCACAGCTTATCCTAACAGACTGCCTGGGCTCAAAAATTTAGCTCTGCCGCTTCCTGGGGTGTTGCTCTCCAGAATCTCAGTTTTGTCATATGTAAATGCATACAATAATAGGACCTATAGGGTGGCTCAGTCAGTTAAGGATCTGTCTCTCGATTTCGACTCAGGTCATGGTCTCAGGGTTGTGGGTTTGGGCCTCTGTGCTCAGCAGAGAGTCTGCTGGAGATTCTCTCCCTCTGCCCCTCCCTCCACTTGCTCTCTCTCTTACTCTCTCTCAATGAGAATTCTTTCTAAAGTAAATAAATAAATCTTAAAAAAAAAATAGGACCTATATCCAAGGTTGCTATAAGAAGTAAATATGTTAATGCCTACAAGGTCTTGGCACATCATAACAAATGTTAGCTCTTACTAGTGTGAATGTATGAGCAAATATATAAATGGATATATGTAGAAATACAAGTTTCATAACAAATGTTTGGAATGAGTTGACATTGTCATGAGTACAAGTAGGGAAAGCAGGCAATCTATTTTCAAGATGATGCGGTTAGCTGAGATGCAGAAAGAGTTCCTCCCCCTGCAAGATCCCTGTGAAGTGGGGTCCTCATGTGGCAAGGTACAACTCAGAGAGCTCAGAATAAAAAAGATGTCTCTGTAGCACGAATCAGCTCTCATTATAATAAAGGCTTTCATGACAAGTAATTATGGTAGGTAGGTTGTTTAGAAGGAAGGACTGTAGACTCAGCATAAGCTAAATGGTTCCTCTCTAGGACCTCAAGAAAATCACTTTCCTCCATTGGTCCTTGGTTTTATCATCTCTTAACTGACATCTTAGTAAAACAACAATCTCTTTTGTGCTTGGATCTTGTAAAGTTGAGCACTTATCATCTCATGCGATCTTCACTACCGTAGTTTCAGTCTACCAGGGCAACGAGGACTGGGGACAGGCAGCAACACAGGGAGGTCCCTTCTGGGCCTCCCCAGATGGAATAGTTCTTCTGTTTCCCATAAATTGAGGCCCTTGAAGACTAGGTCTGGGCAAATTCAGGGCACAAGGTTTGCTCCACGCCCCAGAAGGAAGATAAAAGAGCCAGGAACAGACCACAAGTGGCAGCTTGGTAACTGTTGGCCTTTCAAAGCCATGGTTGGTTTAAAGCCCTTTCTGTCATGTGCCAACATAAATCCTGTTGGCCCAAAAGATTTTATGAAGTCACTATGGGAGCCGTCTGGATGCCCTGTGGAATGAGAAGGTACATGGGCCACTAGCTTTAGCAGCTGGGCCCTGGATGGCTAGTCCCAGGGGCTAGGAGGCCAAGCTGCATTGGCAGGGGGGAGATATCCAGTTGGTAAAAAGAAGGCAGATGAGAGTCCCTAAGCCACTGACCTCATGCTGTATAATTAAACTGGAATAGGAATGTGGTGGGTAAAGCCTAATGTAACTGAGGGAGGTGAGGGGGTGACGTGAGGATTTCGGAGGATTTCTGATGTATAAAACATTGGAGAGGTGATTCATTTGTGTAATTCTGTCCATGTTCTGGTCAGATCTGTTTGCTACATCCCAAGCAGGGGAGGAAGAGAACTCTGAGCAGCAAAGCTATTGGGGAAAAAAAAAAGTCGTCCAGCCTTTCTTCTGTGTCATTTACTTATTCATCCAGTGAGGATTTATTAAGTGCTCATATCGAGTGTCAGGCAATAAACATTTCCTTCTGTCAACGTTGTACAAACAAAAGAAGGAGTGTTGAAGGGTCCACAAACAAGACAAAGCAACCCAATCGCTTTCCCTTGAAAACAAGTCAGAGTGCACCCTCTAGGAGCAGGAGAAAATGATTTTTCCAAAGGCCACATTCCTTTTCACTAAATGTGATGCTTTTAATACAAGAAGATGATAGCAATTGGGTAAATTAACTTTGCATTGATATTCAAAGGGAATTACGTTAATGGTAATAACCGAGTGTCTTCAAAGGAATAAAAGTGCCTGAAGGAGGAACCTATTTAGTCTTGGAAGGTTTCCTTTATTTTACACAAAGACCATGAACCTGGACATATTTCCTAAATGAGGAAACCTAAATGTAGTCATTTCTCCCAAGATTTCAAAGTAAAACACTCTATTTAACACCAGGGAAACCAGTTTAGAAAACAGTATAGGAAACTATGAAATTATACAAAGACCAAAGTCCTCACTTCAACAATTAGCTTTGAGAACTAGAATCACCTCAAGCACGTACCTGTGCTTTCTACTATTTCTACTTTCTACTATTATTTAGTCTCTGTACAGATTCTTGGTGGAAGATGAATATTTAGGGTACCTGCATGCACACATGCTCACATGGTTGTGTGTGTATCTGTGTGTGTGTGTGTTTGTGTGTGTGTGTGTGTGTGTGTGTGTGTGGCTGTCATTCACTTGCAAAACTGATGCTTCTGAGGTTGATTCCAATGCCACCGTATGTGATAGGGACAGAGCAGGATTTAGGTATTACCTTACAAGCTATGAAGGTGGAGTAAATCATGGGGACCTCTGGAGATGGGCATGTCTGTCCTGGGTAGATCGAAAAGATATTAACATTTACTCAAAGTTGCTTTGTTTTCAATTTGGGGATAAATAAGACAAGGAAGCATAGTATGTTCCTGAGCATATGCGTAGTATATGCTGAGGAATGAAGGATATTTAAACTTTCTAACTCAAGGTTGGCCAATAGAAATATAATTCAAACCACAATGGAGCCACATGTAAAATTTTCTGGTAGCCACGTTAAAAAATTAAAAGACACAGGTATAAGTAATTTTAATAATGTATTTTATGTAGCCATATATGTCCATCATGATCATCTCCTCATGTAATCGATATAAAAATTATGAATGAGATATTTTTACGTTCTCTTTGTTTCATACTGTCTTCAAAGTCCAGTGTGCATTTTGTGCTTATAGTACATCTCAGTCCGAACTGGCTACATTTCAAGTGCTTAGTAGACAACACGGTTAGTTGGCTACTGTGTCAGACAGGCCAGCTCTACCTGATTTATTGGTACAAGCAAAGAACCCATAAAGCTGGGATTCGTCTAATACTGGTAAGTTGCAATTGCTCTCCTAATAGCCTCTTTTGACCATGTAGTCTCCCCTCCCAGTGCTTTTCTGTCGTCGGGATTTTGGCACAGCTTGGGACCTCTGGTAGGAGCATATTTGGTCGGATGAATGCCCAGAGAGCTTTGACCTCTGTAGTGAGAGCTGATGATCACACACAAAGAATGAATTAGCTCAGTGTTCCCATTGTGCAGGAGGGACGTAGGGTCAGGTCAGAGGGCACGTGTGGACACAGGGGACACAGAAGGTCCAAGCAGTTCACTTGATTGTTTTCCACACTTTCTTCCCAGTCAATTTAACACTGATCTTGAATTTCTGTCTCCTTCTCTTCCATTCCACGTATTGTTTCAGATCTTTCTCTATTTTTTAATTGCATTCCAGTGGGGTTTTTTTTAAGCTCATTGCTGCAGATACCAAGGCACTCCGTGTGAAGGTATGCTCAGCTGAGGGAGCATCTCCCTCCACGCTCCCCAGATAACTGAGTCCAAGTTCTTGCCTTGCTGACTGGTGTTATGTGAGGCCTCCAGAAAATCTGCCCCTGGGCTATACCACTCTCAGGTTTCATGGATACACACCTAAGTCGTTGTGTTACTTTCGTTGTTGTTGTTTTCATCCCCTCCTGGATATATCCCAGAGACATGTTTGACCCCTTGTTATGCCCCCTGAAGCCGCTACTCTCTGTGTGTGTCCCTTATCTCACTGAGTGACAGATCTCTCTATCCAGGCCCATCCAGAATTTGCACCACTCTCCTCTTCCCTTACTTTTCATATCTCATCATTTTCCATGTCCACTCTATCTTGTGTGTCTTCCTTCCTCTTCATCCACAGGGTCACAGTGCTGGTGTAAGTGGCTATCTTCTGACTGGATCCTTAGGCTCCTAGCTGGGCTTCTGGTCCATTTAATCTAATCATGTAAGTTTTCTTTCCAAATTTTCCTCTAGCTGCTCCCATTGCCTATGGAAAAAAAATTCTGCCCTCAGTGTGGCACTCAGGTCCTTTGTGAATAGTCCCTGCCTACTGATTCAGTCTCTGCTGCTACCACCGCCTTCTGGAATGTTATGCTCTAATATTACTGATGCTTCACTAAATACCCATGGCTTGCCAGGCCTCCGTGCCTTTGACATGCTGAGTCTCATGCCTAGATTCCACTCTTGTTCACCTGGAAATTCCATAGTCCCAGAGTTGACTCAAATGTCACTTCTTCCATAAATCCTTCCTTGATTTGAGGGGCAGGCTATGTCTCTTTTTCTCATGTCTCCACTGCCATGTCCATTACCTCTTGTACACGCATCACACCTGCTACACAGGTCATTCACACAGTGTTCAACAGATGGCTTTTGAAAAGACAAAACCATCATCTAAGGATTAAGCCCTATGGCTTGTCTCAAATAGATGAGAAGTTTGGCTAAAAGCAGAGTTAGCTCATTCCTGCTAACTCTGTTATCTGCTTCATGTTCTGTATGTGCCATACCATAGAAAGTAAATATTCACCTATAGATGTGTAAATGCTGATTGCATAGGACCAGGTGGCCTTCATCTCAGGCAGAGTGGCAGGGCTCTCCTGTAGCAGGAGCTATGTGGACACTGGTGTTGACTGGGCTCCAGAATGAAGGGGATGACAATGTCATCTGCTGAGTTCCAGCCACTATAATTGGCACGTGAGTTAGGTGTTTTCATCCCCATTTTATTTTACTTATTTTTATTTTTTATATATTTAAAAAAATTATTTGAGAGTGAGAATGAGAGAGAGAGATCACAAGCAGAGAAGTAGGGCAGAGGGAGAAGCAGACTCCCCACTGAGCAGGGAGTCTAATGTCAGGCTCAATCCCAGGACCTTGAGATCATGACCTGAGCCAAAGGCAGATGTTTGACTAACTGAGCCACCCAGGCTCCCTTCTTCCCCATTTTAGAGCTGAGAAAACTGAGGCTCAATATAGGTAGCTTTTCCAAGAAAGTTCCACAGCCATTAAAGGTATAGAGCCGGGATCTGAACTCTTGTTTGGCCACAAATCCCACATTTACTCCTTTCACTAATCCAAATGCCTCCCCAATCCATCTTGTGGTTTTTGGTATTCTGATATGATATACAGGTGATAAAGTTCATCAGGAAGAAGAATGAAGGATGAGCCAGATGGCAGTAGGTTTTAGGTTCTCTTTGGATGCAGAGATAAGCAAGGAGCCGTGGAGAAGACTCAAAGACTCTATGCAAGATCCATGTCCCATAGTGCTGGAACAATTGCTGTAAGCCCCCTTATGAGATTAGTCTGAAGTATGGCACCTTTTTTAAGAACCATAGGGGAGTGTTTTTCAACTTGGTTTTAGATTCTATTTAGACCTTTGCTATAACTTTCAGACCTTGAACACCAAGGCTCCCAAAGGTAGCAAGTTCTATCAGTGAAAATATATGTGTTCCTTTGCTCTTGGGAGCTTTTTCTCTATCAAACAAATGAACCACCATGAACAATAAAACCACCTACTTTAACATGGGCACATTTCCTTTAAGAAAAACACTTATCCAGATTGCTGTAGAGTTTCTTTTACCTTACGGACTAATGTTTTCATGTAGGGAGTCTTGATAGAATCACAAGAGGGTAAATAAGCCTTTTGATGGAGAAACCCAATGAGCTCATCAGGCAAGGCTTGTGCTCAGGTTTACAAGCTCTGTTCCAGGCATGTCTAGGAGTCTATGGAAGCTTCAAAGATTTCCATTAAGGTATTTTCCAAGCAGAGTTGCATTTTATGGAAGATGACTGATTTGTAAAAATGTTTTATCATGACTTATTTCAGGTACACAGAAACACACACAGAGTACAGACCTATATATGTATCACTCAGCTTAAGAAATGAAACTGCTGATGGAGTTGAAGCCCCTGTGTACCTCCCTCAATCATCTCCTTCACTCCCCTCCCAGAAGTAGTATCTATCCTGAATTTGGCATTTATCATCTCATGCTGTTATTTATATTTTTATTACAGTAATTTGGTGCCTAAATGTATGCACTCTAAGTGTATGGATGTTCTGCAACTTGTTCTTTTCACTCAACAGTTTGTAGCGGGGCAGGTCACCAGCATGTATGTGCATAGTTGTAGTTCATTTTTCCCTCCTGAAGGAATTGCTCGGGCACCACAGTGCATTAATATACCATCAGTCATATATCTGTCCTCTTGTGGGTAAACATCTCTCTCTCTCTCTCTTTTCAATCATTACAAACAACATTGCCATGTCCATTCTGATACATGTCTCCTCTTATACACATTTCCCAAGTGTCTGCACATGGGAGAGGAATTGCTGGACTGTGAGATATGAGCATCCTAACATTGACCAAATTGCTCTCCAAGGACAATGACTATTAAAACATGTTTTATTTCCCTATGCTGCACCTCTGTCTCCACTGCGTTCTGTGGTATGTGTATCTGCGCACAATTAAGGATGCCAGAAAATAGGCAATGTAAGTGTTCCTGTCTATGTACAGAACATTTGTTATACTTGCTGTATCGCATCCTGAGAATGAAAGTAAGAGAGAATTTGATTACTTTGCTCCAAAACATCTATTCACTATCACTTCACTCAAAGATGTACTTTCAGTATCATTCCAATATCGCAACTCCTTCCCCAATGCTCATTGCATTATCTATATGGCTTTGATGTATGTCATTAATTAATGTATTAATTAATTAATTAATATATGGCATCAGGGTGCCTGGGCGGCTCAGTCAGCTAAGCGTCTGCCTTCAGTTCAGGTCATGATCGCAGGGTCCTGGGATGGAGCCCCATGTCATTGGGCTCCCTACTCACAGGGGAGTCTGTTTCTCCCTCTCCCTCTGCTGCTTCTACTGCTTGTGCACTCTGATCTTTCTCTCTGTCAAATAAATCAACAAACTCTTTTTAAAAATTTAATAGATGGCATCCATCAATATGGCCTGATCAGGGATCACTTGATTTTATTTTCCTTATGCAAATTTGGTAAAACTATAAGGAAACCTGTTAGACTGTTGGTAAAACCAAGCCCACATCCTTTAAGGTTGCCAAGGGAAGGAGAATCTCTATGTGGAAAGGGATAGGAGCTAATCCTTTGAGCTTCCCTTCCCTTTCCTTGAGGTCCATCTTCCCTGTGGATTGTTCATTATTATAGCTACCACTACTACGCTGGCCTTAGGGGAAATGTTCCTATTTCCTAGAAATATTCCTGTTTCTCAGGGGGCCTCTATAAGGAGTTTAATTTTGTGTTTTAACACAATAATCTTCAAGACACAAGGAGCAGGAGAGGAGTATGCACTATCTGATGACCACCTCATGGCTGAGCACTGGCCCATGATTGCATTGTGCCCCATACTTCTTTCAGGCTAATGAAGAAAGAGCAAAGATTTACTTAGTAATAAAATGATGTGGTTCTATCAAATGTAGGCCAAGGGCATCACCTTGTATTATTAAATGTTGTGCAGAGGTTTGAGCATCAAGAAAATGGTAGGAGAATTGACTCCTTATCCAGTACATGGTAATATAGGCATACCACACTCTAAGGAACCTTCTGTATGGGAGTTAGAAACATATTCAAGGGATGCCTGGGTGGCTCAGTGGTTGAGTGTCTGCCCTCAGCCAGGGTGTGATCCCAGGGTCCAGGGATTGAGTCCCACATCGGGCTCCCTGCAGGGAGCATGCTTCTCCCTCTGCCTGTGTCTCTGCCTCTCTCTGTGTGTCTCTCATGAGTGAATAAATAAAATCTTAAAAAAAAGAAACATATTCAAGTAATTAGTTTCAGTTAAAATATACACACATACCATCATAATCATCATCGTCAGGTTAAATCAGTTGTGTTCATCTGGATTTTATTGATTTCTATATTTAATTTACAAATTTGATTTTATAGTTATGTAACAGTTTAAGCATAAATATTCTTCTGGCTTTACACATTTAAGTAACTAAAGTTACAATGGAAATCAGTTCAGCCAGCACTAGAAGCCTGGGAGTAGGTTGTGCTTAAAAGGGGTGCACACATTTCTGAAGTGAAATCAAACCTCTCAGTATAGCTGAGATCCAGCTGGAACATTCCCATATGACTTTCTAAAGTCTTAGTGATATCAGAGGGAAGCAGATGATTTGCAATGGTAATCTCTATCAGGAGGGGTGATTTCTCCATCTCTAGCTTCTGGTCCTCCTGCATCTACTGTTTGCCCCTTTCTTTGCAAAGGCCTTCCTTAATTATACCCTGCAGTTCCTACAGAGCTGATAAAAGCTCTCAAAATTCACATCCTAGAACTTGAAGTCCAGAGAGAACATGCCTGTCCGGCCTGTATGGGGTCATTTCCTGCTTCCGTCAGGCTCCAATCAAGAATCTCAAACATAGATTGTTTCAGACAGAAATTGGTTACCCAGGTGCTGGGAGAACTAAGAAGCCCAGCATGGGATGGTAAAATGCCATCCGGAACCCACCACCTGCTAGAAGGCCATTGGGACACAGGAGGGGCGGTTACCAGAAAATACCAACCTGAGCCATCTGTCAGGTGTTAGCAACACAGTAGGCGCTTCTTGGTAAGGGCCAAGCTCATGCAGGAAGAGATAGCCCAAAGGGGATGCAGCACTACAGGAAGTAAGGAAAAAGGTGTCTTCCCTCAGCCTTCCTTCATCACTTCCCATTGAGCAAGCCAGTAGCCAACAAGCCTGGGAATGTACCTTCCCTTTGACATAGAGCCCGGGGAAGGGGAGAAAAATAAGAACATGAAGGCATGCCTCCCAAGTTCTGTTTTCTTGTCTGATGACCCTCCACTCCTTTCAGATCACTGACTGGGAATGACCTTTATGAATGATTACCTTCTACACACTGGCATTGGCTCACCCTATGCAAGGAAAGGCAAACAGGATTCCTATTTTATATCAGTTCTGATTGATTGGTTGCTATGGCTGTCTGGAGCCTCATGTAGAAGTTCCTGTGACTCTATCTGAGTGTGTATAGGTAATTTTAATTTTATTGGAGATATCTATATCCTTATATGCACACACATACATATATATTTAATGTAATATTTTTATATTTTTATTTATTTAATTTACAATGAAAAGTATGATGGCTTGATTAATAATGTCTGTCATGAGTGCAGAAGGTGAGTAGCCGCACTCATATGTGGTATATACCATCCCTATTTTCTGGCTTCATCACAGAAGTCTTTCAGGAGACATACAAAAGTTAGTATCTATGTAGCACATATGAATCTTAGTCTATATACAAACACATGTATATAAGAATGTCTATTTCTCTATTTTCTTAAATGGAATTAATTTGAATCCAAGTCTTTATCTGTCTGGATGGGCGGGGATTTTAATATTGTTGCTTTTATATGGTGCATGGAAAATGGGTAAAGACCTCTCCATTCCTGTCCATCATGACACCACTGATGGCTCACTGTCAAGCCTGCATGGAGGAAGTCAAGTAGCACTCTGCTTTCCCTCCTGTGTGGGGCCCAGAACTCTGCCACAGCCTGGGCCCTTAGGGCCCAAGGTCCAGCATTTTCAGGAGCCCCTGGCTAACATTTTTCCCTTAGATAGTGTCTCCTTCCTGGGGCTCTGTCAGAGAGTAAGGTAAAGATATCTGCTGCTCATAGAACATGAAACAACCTCACCTATCTCCATCCCAGACTTCGAGAGTTCATCTTCTCTTCATTCTTAACTGCAGGTACTTAACAAAAGGGATCCAGAAGGAGGGCATTTGTCCTCAGGTGTCCCCTTGGTTGGGTGCCACCAAGATGTGAGCCAGATACTATATTTAGACTTCCCTAATGCAAGTACATGAATACATCTTGGTTTAGCTACATAATTATTTATTTTCTGACAAATTCTAGTGTATTGAGAGACAGCATAAATGCATTGCATAGCCTTCCCTTCACACTACTCAAAGTCCCACTCCATCTCATCTTCCCCTGGGAATCCTGGCAACATCTATTCGATGAGCTTGGTTTTAGGAAACTAGAGCTGGGGTCGAAAGTGTCCTGTGAGCAACTTCTGCCTTTGGTCTGGGTTGGAAACTCTCCTTAAGTAAGGGGCACAGGGCCTGCCACTTTTCTAAAGCAAAATAGAAAAATATGGGAGAAGAATTTAATTAAACACCTCCAAAAATTAACCCACAGCATTTCTAAGAAATCCACCCTGGGGGTGGAAGGCTGTGCTCACTGCAGAATGTTCTGTTCCTTCAATCAGATATTCATTCTGCAGTGGGCACAAGGGGTATACCAGCAAATAAACTACCAGAGCTACCTCATGGAGCTTAGGACTGGGAAGTCAAGGCATTGCAGTCACCTCTATCTTAGCCTCTGAGCAGGATGTAAAATCCCTGCACAGGACTGGGAAGTCAAGGCATTGCAGTCACCTCTATCTTAGCCTCTGAGCAGGATGTAAAATCCCTGCACATATGACAAATCCAATACTTAGGATATTGGGTATGACTCTAAATTGAGATTTGTCTAGAAAATCCCATAGTCTACAATTACATTTTTTTTCCATGAATGAGTATGAAATCGGTAATTTGTAGAGTAATTTTAAAAGTGCTGATGTATTTTCACCTTGTTTCATGCGCTAAAGCTTATTGGGAAAGAAGGTGGGGAGGAAAATGGAGATATGTAGTTTGGAGTCCTGGCTGTGAGCGTGTCTCCTAGGAAACCACCTGTGATGGAGTGGCATAGATTCTCTGAATCGTGAGAGGGGAAGTGAGAAGTATGTTGGTGACTATGCATGGGGAAAGGAAAAAATAAATCATTGGCTGAGCTCCCCCCGAGTCTTTAATTAATAAGGAAAATACTATATTCTTAGTGAAATCTTTTGGAGCTGTTGATGAGGTCAAAGCAGGAGTAGGTGAAAGAAATAAAAACAGGTGCATTGGCTGGACAGGAATAGAATCTTGCCCCATTGACATGCAAAAAATTAAGCAATGTACAAATGAAGTAATAACATCATGTCTACTTCAGCTGTGCAGTGCAAATGAAAACACCAATCTAATTATGCTCTGACAATGAAGCTGAAACTACTTTACTCTCTATCATCAAATCATGGGCATTGGTTTTTTACCAGTTGAGGCCATGTATTAAACGTGTTAAAAGTCTGTGCTGCTACATGTACTTCTTTTTATTGTCAACACTATGCACCTAGGACCTAAATGAAAGAGAGCTGGGTAGATTAGGATGTTACTTGGGGACCGGAAGCATATAAGTTAACCATCTGTGCATGCCTCCTTCTTCCACTCTTCCTGAGGGTAGAAACTGGAGCTCACTCCATATTTAAGGTAAAGGAGGGAATATTTAAGAGACATTGAGATCAAACCCACTAGATATCTTTATACCTCTAATATAATTAATATTGAAATACTAAGCATCTTATGGGAGGCATCTAGTTGCCTGCTGAACATTGTACTCATTTTTCAGTTGAAATTCTTCTATGACGTGAGTTTTCTGTGAAATCAATGGTCTGAGAAAGAGCACATTTTAGCTATAAACAAGTACAGCTTAGTAAGTTTAAAGGACTTGTCTTTTAACTTGCTCATAATGTTTATTGGTTCCTAGAATCATCCTTATCAATATTTTGTCATTTCTGTGCTTCGGTGTCTGAATTAGGTTTATTTTCAGTGATGTATATGTGATCCCATATTATAGCTCATTTGTAATTACAAGTGTGTATTTGCATATGGCTATGTATGCGAGAAGTAAAATCTTAGTGTAAACCTCTAATAATGTAAAAAACACATTAACACTGAAAGATCTTGACCCAGTTCTTAAAGTTAAACATTTCCTGGATCTGTAAGTCCTTACAGAAACCGGGAAGAAAAAGGTTATTTTCATTATTTCTTTAAAAAAAAGTTTCCTCTTGATTTTTAATCTCTTTGAGATCGTCTTTGTTCATTCACTGTTTGCAAAGGAGAGCTCCTGGTTGAGGCTATGGTCCACTCATGACCATGAGCTTTGGTCAACTGTGTTGAAAGATGGTAATTTCTATAAAACAATTGTGACAGGGCAGCCCCGGTGGCGCAGCGGTTTGGTGCCGCCTGCAGCCTGGGGTGTGATCCTGGAGACCCGGGATCAAGTCCCACATTGGGCTTCCTGCATGGAGCCTGCTTCTCCCTCTCCCTGTGTCTCTGCCTCTCTCTGTGTGTGTCTATGAATAAATAAATAAATAAATCTTTAAAAAAATCATGACATGTAAACTTCCTAGAGCTCATCAGTCTGGAACTGAAGAGGGGTAGTTAAAATATTTTATTTCCTTTCAACATCTGACTACATCTTGTAGACGCCAGAATGATAAACAGGGCATGTGCACTCATCAAATGCAGGGTGTATCTGAGTTTCTCCAACACCTTCTCTGTAACATTGTACTAATAGCATAATACACATTTATATAGGATGTACCTCTTAGGGAATGATAACAGCCAATATTATTGAGAGCATACACTGTCCCAGGCAGGGTTCTGAGAACTTAAATACTTTGAGGAAGGAATTATTTAGACCATCCACTCCTTAACAGACAAAAAAACCAAGACACAGAAACACTAAGTAATAGTCCTAAGATTCTATAGTAAGTGGAGGAGCCAGAATGTGAACTCAGATAATGTAAGTGAAGAGCCCACAGTCTTAACAATGCTCTAATGGCATTTCAGGTCTGGAGTTGGGCTTTGGCATCAACATCTACAGCCAAATGATTCACCTTAGGAACATAATGAAGGCCCCCTAGGGTTGGCTCTAGACCATCTCACCTCTTACCTGCACTGTAGACTTTCACCTACTTTGGCTCATAAGTTATTCTTCAGCCATGGATTTGCATGAGAAAAGATAAATCTATATCTTTTCCAAAAGATACTAAGTCCTAGGCCTCCTAAATCTGCAAAATCCAGACCATCTTTCAGTGAACTGGCCTGTCTGGCACTTTCTTTTATTTATCATTTATACCTGAAAGAAGTTGAAGCAGCTTACAATAACAATGTGTATATGTGCTTATGAAATGAAAATGGAAATTGTAAACCTGAAAAGGAATTCAAGTAAATACATGATTGTATTTACCGTGATTCAGCATTACCATTATTACCCTGTCATTTGCCCCAGCTGATCACAGAACTGCAACATTTGTTTTTACCTCATCAATCAACTTATTTTTACTAGGAACCTACCATGTGCCCAGCTAGTGCTAGGTGCTCCAGGAAAGATGTGTAAGACGTAGCTAGATGCTGACATTAGCATCACGGAAAGTCTGGCATGTGAGCCAGTAGCTAGGAACTAGATCCCATCTAACGTAGTGTCTTATTGTGTCATAAATGGTATTAGTAAGGATTCTGAGAGGTTAAGAACCAGTCAATGTGGGCTAGCTATTCCCTAGATCTTCAGGATTCTCATAAGTATCAGTGACCCCATCATATATTGATAATAGCCATGATAGAAGTCAACAGCTATACCACATAGAGCGTTGATCCCATGCTAGATGTGGTTTTGCTATGTGTTGCATTGTATTGTGTAGCATTGAACTACATTGTATCGTGATGTTACTGGACTCACAGATCTTAGGGAAAAATGTGCCTCCCAACTACCTTTCACACTTAGTAGGCATTTTTTCCTCCTATATCATTGCTATCATGTAATTGCCTAGCTGCCAAGGTCAACATAGTGGAGGGATGGTAAAAAAGACAAGAACTAATAGTGATGGAGGAATTTCTGGGAGCCATCCTTTAAATTCTCATTATCAACTCAATCCTTACAGTAGCTCTCAGACAGGTCCTGCTACTTGCCATATTCCTGAGAAGGGGACACAAAGATGTTAAGTGATTTGCTGGAGGTCATGCCCACAGATAACAAAACTCTTAACCACCAAGCCATTTGAGACGATTATCTTGTTTCTAGATTATATTCTTAGGAAAATGTTCTAAGATTCCTCTGAAATCTGCCTCACGTGCCCATAATCCACTCATCCTATTTTATTAGGTCAGTACAGAATAAGCCCATTCTTCTTCCAAAATGAAAATGCTGCTAATCCTGCATCAGACACTTTACATCTTTGCCTGGGAAGGAAGGAAGGTGAACACAATCCCCAATGTTTTGGATTAGTTTTCTGTTTCTTAGGCAGTACAGTGAGAGACCTAGAGCCTGTCTCTGGGCTCAGGCAACATAAGTTCAAGTCCTAGGTCTACCAACCATCAGCTTTGTGAGCCTGGATATGTTACTTAACCAATCTGTGCCTCATTTTCCACACATAGTGATAGTAAATACAAATCCTGCAGATACAGTTACTAAACTAGTAAACTACTAAACTAGTAATTGTATCTGCAGAATATCCTTGTCCTAATGTGTTAATCATTTGTCTATGTAAAAGAGGGTCCAGTACAGGGCAGTGGATGTCATTAGTGCTGGGACCCTCCTGCTGAACCTGAGGGACGGCCCCTCAGAGCGGTACTTAGAACCAGTCATAGGGTTCAAGACAGAATCCCTCAGTGACCTATGCATAGAACCCATTTTTCTAAATTCATGAGCAGTAGTTAATTGTATACGTTATCTTGATCTGAAGAAGAGAGTGATGACTTGGATCTGGGGGAGGTTAATTAAGTGACTCTTCCAAAGCAACTCAGTAAATCAGCAGTAGAATTAGGATTAGGATTCTACTTTCCTGTGGCTTTCTTGCCTACTGAGCAGTTCTGCTCTGTGGTTGTCAACCTCTTTGCCTATGTGCTCTTTATAGTTCTTCCAGTTGTCCTTATGCACACATATTTGCTGTCTTTCTGTTTCAGTGTAAACTTCTATCTGTTCTTGGTAACAGTGCTCTCCAAGTCACCCTGGAAATGAACCTTGCAGTGACCTTGGGTTCCTTTCCCTTCTCTGCCACCAAAATCTAACCAACCACCAGCAGTTTCTCCAGGCCTCAGTAAAATGAACAACACTGGATGGTTTCAAAGGAACCTTTAGTTCCAAAAGTTTGTCTTGCCAAAGAAAACTAGAGCTGGACAGTAGTTAAAGCAGTAATACACATTTTTATCAGGACCTAAGGCAATAGGGGAAAAGAGAGGTAGGGCTTCCTTCTGAACACCATGTGGGCAAGTGGAAAATGATAGCCAAAGAGCAGGGTGAGGGTCAGTGAGTGGGAAATTACTAAGAGGAGGCACAGGCGTAGGGGGCCAGGGTCATCAGACATCACCTGGGGGTGGAGATGGATGAGGAATTTGATCAGATTTGAAGGATAGGGATTCTGTGTAAACTGGCTTGACCAGATTCATGCCACAACTGGGAGTTGCAGGCCCATTGAGGACATGAGGATGGACCCTATATGTGGAAGCCTAGAGGAGCCTTGACTACACTGTAGTCAAGCAGAGCATCTGTGTTGGTTTCCGTATCTATTCCGTCTAATTCCAGCCATGCCCACCCCTTGGACTCCATCTCCTTTGCCATTTCACCAACCCATTCCTCATTCTGCACCACCTAGCCCTGGGGCCAAACAGAACAGGAAAGTCTAGGTTTTTTTCTTTCTGAAGCTACAACCTGTTCCACTTATGGCTTGGTCACCTTTCCCCCTCTTTCAGGCTCATAGATGGCCCTTCTACCATTGGAACAAATTCCCCCATGGCACCGCAGCACAATAGGACCCTTTGAGTGACACAAATTGCACTGAGACAATACCAAACATACGATAATGCTGCTGCCGGCAGATAGAAAGATACTGTTTCTTCAGACACATTTATTGCCAGTGAGGTGGTTTAAAGCAGAAACTCATCAGGGTTTCCGTGCTTTTCAATTTGAGAAATGTAAATTGTGTATGATGCAAAGATAATTATCATACTATTTAAAAGATACACCTGAACACAATAAATTAAAAAGAAAAGACAGGAACAAGAGAAATAAGAAAATTCTCTGAGTTATTAGACACCTGTTTTCCTTCCCCCCTCCTCACCTTCCTGCCTCAGAGCCAGTTCCCAGGGGAGTCCCTAACTCTTTTCTCCAAAAGAAGGCAGCTGATTGTGCTAAACCTCCTAGGAGCAGTGCTGATTTGCATTTTCACACAACCTCAAGTCAAATGAAAGAACTTCCAAGGAGGAAGTTTTGAAAATCAGCTAACAAGTGAGGAGGACTTCAGGAGGGTGTGACTTTGAGTCCTCCCCAAGGGCATGTTGGGGTCTCCTCTTCCACTCACTTATGTTCCCCCACATTTTAGCCTCTTTTCAGTTTGGGCATTTTATTCCAGTTCTTTTAAACGCTCATTCTTTGTCCTCCCTTACTGAAAAAGACATATATTCATTCTATCTTTGGGCACCATTTTTATTACACCAACAACATCATCTTGGCAGTTAGATATGGCAGGAAGATTCAAACTCAGATATCTATAATACTTGGGTCTTTATTCTATCCATTGAAATACTCTCCGGCTTTATGGACTTCTGACTGTTCTCAGTTTCCCTCATCTGTAAAGGTGGCTGTTGGATTATATTATCTCCCAAGGTCTCTTGGCAGGTTTGGAAAGACCTTGATGCTAGTAATAATTCAAAGACTGGTTTGGGGGAGCTTATTATCCAAACTCTTCAAATCCATGTCCTAGAGCCAGATTTCCAGTTAAGGATGCATTTCTTAGTGTTTCTGCTTCTTTCAGTTCTCTTAGGGCACATGATGGGTTTTTGACAGTATTTGTACTCTGCGAAGCAGTCACCATGAGATTACAGCTTCCGAAGGGTCAGCATTTACTAGGTCACATTTTCTGCTTAAATTGCTTGACAGTTTCCTTTAATAGCAGAAAGTACACTTTACTTAGGAAGCCTGTGCTCAACAATTTAGAAAATGTCACCAGAACATGTATATAAATGATACACACATCTTGAATAACCATTATTGCATGACAGAGATGATGCCTCCTCAAGGGGCAAAAGATGAGGAAGCTGGAACTTTCCGACAAAAAAAATCTTTTCTTTTAGTGGCACCCTGTGAAGAAATACTTTTTTAATTTCTTGTACTGTCTTCACATGTAATAGAGCTTTTATCACATATTAACGATAGTAAAAGCAGTCACTCCAGCTCTGCTTTTTGCATGGACCTTCCTTCATGACAATATAGCCTATTACCGAAAATATGCATTGTGATGTTCCCTTGTGATGTTTCAAGAGAAGTGAGATTTTTTTCAGTCAACCAATCTTTATTCAACTCGGTCACTGTACCAGGCATCAGAGAATCCAGAGACACAAGAAGCTGATAATAATGTGGGTCACACACATGGACCAGACTCGAAACCAGAAAGACCACACAGTGAAAATCACTGGAGACGAGAAAGTAGAAGCAACAAAACGCGATGTGGACGTGTAGAGAAAGGAAGGAATTGACTTTGCCTGTGGTGGGGAGGACAACAAGGGAGGTTTCCTAAGAAAGGCAAGCTCTGAAGTATTCCTTAAAGGAGAAAGGGGATTTCACTAGGTAGATGGGATGAAGATAGAGGTGTGGAGGAAGGGGTAATGAGCAAAAGGAACAGCTCATGTGTTAGGGTTCTCCAGGGAAACAGAATCAATAGGGTGTGTGTGTGTGTGTGTACTCCACATATACATCTATACATTTATGCACATATATACATATCATGCCTAAGTGTATATAATAAATATATATATATATGTAAATATATACAGAGAGAGATTTATTATAAGGAATTGGCTCATTTGGAGGCTGACAAGTCCCAAGATCTTCAGGGTGAGTCAGCAAGCTGGAGATGTGGGAAAGCCAATGGTTTGGTTCCAGCCCAAGTCTCAGTGCCTGAGAACCAGGAGAAGCAGTGCTATAAGTTCTAGTCCAGAGGCTGGTGGCAGGCTTGAGATCTGGGAATAGTCAGTGCTTCAGTTGTAGTCCAAAGGCAGGGGAAAACCTGATGTCCCAACCTAAAGGATGTCAACCAGGAAGAAATCCTTCAGGCTCCAGGGACGGTCAGCACTTTGTTCTATTCAGGCCCTTGGATGAGGCCTATCCACATTAGAAAGTGCTGAGTGAAAGAAGTCAATCAGAGAAGGACAAACATTATATGATCTCATTCATTTGGGGAATATAAAAAATAGTGAAAGGGAATAAAGGAGAAAGGAGAAAAAATGAGTGGGAAATATCAGAAAGGGAGACAGAACATGAGAGACTCCTAACTGGGAAACGAACTAGGGGTGGTGGAAGGGGAGGTGGGCGGGAGGTGGGGGTGACTGGGTGATGGACACTGAGGGGGGCACCTGATGGGATGAGCACTGGGTGTTATTCTATATGTTGGCAAATTGAACACCAATAAAAAATAAATTTATTTAAAAAAAGAAAGAAAGAGGAATCTGCCCTACTCTGTCTACCAATTTTAATGTTAATTATCTAAAAACACTCTCAGAGACACAAATAATGTTTGACCAAATATCTGGGCACCCCATGGATCAGTCAAGTTGACACATAAAATTTACCATCACAGACTGGGCAAAGGCAGAGCGGTGAGTAAATGTTTGGGTGATGAATGCCCTGAGGGAGAACACTGGGTGATGGTTAATTTTATGGGAAGAAATGGGAGATAAGACTGAATAGGTAGTACAGGGTCCTACAGTGAAGGGGCTCGGGTGCCCTGCTCTCTGGTCCTCTTTTTCTTACTTATAAAATGGTGATAAATGATAAAAATGCTTGCCTCACAGCTGGTGTGATATTTCAGTGCAGTCCCTCAAGTGGTTCATGCAACACTTGGCACTTACTGAGTGCTCACTAAATATCTGCACTTTCACTTTCACTTATGTCTTCTGAAGGATACTGTTCAAGGCTCCTTCTCTACTCATTCCTGGTAGAGGAATATGTCAGATCATCACTGCTTCTTAAGCTCAGAAAACATGTCCATATTCCATCTCTTTGAAATTTTCTCTCTCCATAGAATGTGTCTTCTTGTCAGTGCCTATACTCTGCAGTCAAGCCCCTTGGGACAGATGCTTCTTTGGGACAGTCTGCCAGAGCCTCTCCCCTTGCCCATTGTGACTGAGGCCCTGCTGTCCTGGGGCAAGTGCAGGCCAGTGCCTGTCATTTGCCTGATCCAGTCCCCAGTGACACCACACCCCAAGCTAGACCTCAGCAGCGCTGGGCCTCTGCTCTGAGAGGATAGTGACAAACTACCTACTGCCCTGAGGAGCTCAGGCCTTATACTATGGAAAATGGAGGAATTAAAGGATGTTGAGCAGAACAATGACCTGATTATATATTTATATATAATGAGGGTGATGAAGTGATGGCCATTCCTTCTCATTCCCATAAATGTTCAAGGGAACATATATCAACACACAAGGGGATGATAAACCCACAGTGAGGTAAAGTCTAAGGAGAAAACTCTAGGACCACTAGCATTTCAGGAGAACACACATGAAAAGGAATTTGGGACACCTGCATGGCTCAGTCAGTTAAGGGTCTGCTTTTGGCTCAGGTCATGATCCCGGGGTCCTGGGATTGAACCCTGAGGTGGACTCCCTGCTCAGGAGAGAGTCTGCTTCTCCCTCTCCATCTGCTCCTTCCCCCCTTCTTGTGCTCTCTGTCTCTCTCTCCAATGAATAAATAAAATCTTAAAAAAAAAACCAAAGGAACTCAGGATGAATGCTTGGAGAGAAGAACCAGGGGTGGTGCCAAGGAAGAGAAGAAAAGAAATATTTTCAAGGAGAAGGAGTTGATGCCTGGCTTCAAAGGTCAAGTATAGAGGAAATATAAAATGTAATCTCTCAGATCTTCATAAATAATAATGGGCAGTTAATGCCCATCTCAACAGGTTATAGTGGGTATTAAGTAACATGTCCAAAGTGCTCAAAACATTCACTGACATATGGTAGATTCTGAAATCCTTGTCGAAAATTTCTTTATGCTAATTTGAAACTTTGGATTTAGGCATCCTTCAAAATATACAAGCATAAAGTTTATTAGTTTATAATAAGCATATAAACTAATAAGGAAAATAAGCAATATATTTGTTAAAACCTATCTTTCAGTCATAGGGGCTCTTTGATTTTTTAGCCATATGTGAACATATACGAGGAGTGAAGAAAGGGAATTAAAGCTTGTATAGGAGAGTCATAGAAATTAGTATTTGAAGAGTTTCCAGAAGGGCTGAACCAACTCTGATGGCCAAGAAGACAAGAATGACAATATGTCTTATAAGAAAAATGTTTTTGATAGAATTTATTAACTTTCTTGGTCACTAAAGATAAGGATATTGCTTAGTCCATGACTTCAGTGACTTTTAGTATGTGCCATTTAAGAAACAGAATGATAGTTGACTCAAACACATATACTATGAAACAAGTTATACTCTTAAGACGCTGCTTATTTCATGACCTTTGTGTTTCTGACTTCCTACTATTGTTACAGCTGTACTTCAGGTGCCAATTTCCAAACAGCCATTGGCTTTATTTGGCATATATATGTCTTTCTGTTTCTGCTCTTTGTGTATAATAATATATTAAATGATTATAAGAATGTCTGACAACCAATAAGACATAGATACTTGCCACTCAGAATGATTGGTGTTCATACTGTTGGAGCCAGATCCCAGGACCCTAGCCATCTATATTATAGGGAAGTTCAGACATCCTGGAGAAGGGGCAGAGTGGCTCGACATTCCAGGCTGTAAGGACACACAGACACTATGACAGTCTAGGCTAAGGAGCTCAAGGTCATGACTTGGGAAATGTGTCAGTATTTTAATGACCAAGATAGCCTTAGTGGTTGTACTAGCTGAATATCATGGACTTGTAGGTAGGTTGAAATTACTAGGCCTCCAATTTTCTACTGGTTCATTCTCTCAGCACCATTAGGAAGTTAGGAAAGCAAATTAACTTATTTATTTTGCTACTATTGTCATCAAACATTTACTGCATTACTAGAAATAGGTAATTATGTTAGAGAGCAAATGGGCCCCTTAAAAAGCTATAAAGATTCTTTTCCACTAGATACAGTTGTATTCAGCCACTCTGTCCTACCTACCGTATTGTAAAATCCTGGAGACCAAAGACAAATACATCTTGCTCACTTTGGTGTTTTCAACACCAAACACTGAGCTAGGCACGGAGAAAGTGATCAATAAAACTTTGCAAATGAATGAACAAGCTTGTTCTTGATTCCTTCAGAATGCAGAGCTAGTTGAAAACTTGGTGACTCACTTTCCATTCCCTTCAAACGAATGTTTGACACCTTTTAGTCTCTTGGCTTACCTGCTAGAATGCTGAGGTGGTCTTTGTACAGAACCATTTACTTCTTATTGTGAAGAGCTTGCCCATGCTTGCTTACGAGTGCAGAGTGCAGAGCAGCTCTCTTCAAAGTATTTTGGTGTGCCCAGCAGCAAAGTGCTTCCCAGAGACAAAGGACTTGGGGCTTAAATAATTCCATCTTATAAGAGAAGGAAAAGAGACAGGTATGAAAATGTGTTCAGACAGAATTAAAATTAAATTAGAGAATGGAGAGAGAGGCCAGTGGAACATCCCTGCATATTCAGAGGTAGAAAAAATACATAAGCAATTGGCAGCTAATGAGAAGAGAGATGATCAAGGCTAGGCTAGGAAGCTAGGGGCAAAGACGGGCAGGGAACAGGGAACCACATCTCAGAGGTGTTTATATTCAGTGAAAGCAGGTTTTCCTGGGCTCTGCAGTATGAATTTTTATCATGCCTCTCTATTCATCTCTACTCAACTTCAATCACTTCACTCATATTAGGCAAACAACTTCTTGATGTCAGAATCAGCATGTGCTTCTAGCTCTCCAGTCGCCAGGCAAAATTCAAAGGGTGGGAGTTTCACCGAGAGAGGAAGAAAGAGAGAAAGGCACCAAACCAACTCAAAGCTTCCGTTCAGTCAAATCCAACACCTTTTTGTCACTTTTCATCACTTCAAAACCCACATGTTTCCAGGCAGAATTAAAAGCCTAGCTCAAACAGCTCAGTGTTCCTGCATGTAGACTGCAAATCTTATTTCAGAGTCCGAACGCGTCCTTCCACTGGGGAGGGGGAGTTATTCCCACAGAGGAAGATGATTGATTTTTAATGACTTAAGGTCCAAATTATACTTGTTCCATTCCAGTGGAAGAGAAACAAAGCTGAAGTCGCGAGACCCTCCCTGCAGGAGCCACCTTATGAAAATTCGTCCGTGCATGCTGGCTTTGGGGAGATCAGAATAGCAAGACCCTCGGTGGCTTCACCTTATGACATGGCTCTTGTTGAGCTGCAATAATGGGCAAGTACAGATAGTTGAGGGGGAAGGGGAGTGACACTAATCATGACCTGTTACCTGGCAGGGAGGTGGACAAGACCTGTGCATCCCCAGGAATTTAGCTGAGATTCAGCATTGCTTCACTTGGCAGTGCCTGATTTTCTCCTGCTGTCACACTCCTGAAAAATGCATGGTGCTAATTATGAAGGCTAGAAACCCACCATTTCCTAGGGATTAATTAACAATGAGGTGATAGGAAAGCCTTGAGTAGCCTGGCTAGAAGGGGCAGTGAGAGGGTCAGGGCTGACCTTGATGACTAGGGAATCAGGGTTGAGGAGTGAGGGAGTAGGGTGGGGGGAGGACCCATGGTATATTCACAATGACTTGTGCATTTGGAATTCATCTCTTGACCCTATACCTCTGAGAATTTGAAAAGGTGGATCTGAAAGTCTAATTTTCACTTTAAAACTGCTGATATACAGAGTGCTTGTTTTCTTATTTTGTAAAAACAAATATGCATGGAAATAGAGTGGCAGGTTACCTGTGTAGCCTCTAGTCCTAAAAGAAAAATAGCTGCTCAAAATCTTTTTGATTTCCCTTTTATGTAATTGATGAGGGTATCATGTTCTAGGCACTGCCACCCTAGGGTTTGTGACCATGTGTCCCTCCCCTCAGTTGAGTCCTCAACCTCAGTTAACCTCCTAATTTTTCTATATCTCCCTTGCAACAGCCAGGCAGGGGTAGTATGTATTCTTCCCCTCACTGCCTAAGTCTCTAGCATGACCTCTACTTCATTCAGCCTCCTGTCCAGCCTTCTTGTCCATCCATCCATCTATTCATGCTTTCCAAGTCTCATCCCCAAAAGATTTCAAGATACCTTACAAAACACGTCTTACAACAGAAAAGGAACAAAGAAAGAAGGACAAAGGAAAAATGGTAAAAAGAAGCCCAAGATGAAGTGGCCTAGCCATGGCCGTGAGACTCTCCCTGTTTGGCCATGGCCCTCTTTCTTGTTGAGAGAGTCAAGCATCTAGAGACTGTGCTGCCGGGGTATGAGAGACCCACAAATGCTTTGAAAACATATGGCCAAGTGCCCACCTCATTTTTATATGCTCAAACATTGTTCTGTCACCTAAAATCAAACTGTTCTATTGTTTACTTAATTTTCATATGCTGGCTTTATACTTAAAGCCTATAGACTTTCAGAAACTGGTATTTGATTGACCCCAAATAGCAGTGTCCCAAGGACCCTTTAGGAAGACATCATCTTTTCCTGCTAATTCAACATCTGTTGACTCTACCATATGTTGAAATGAAATCACTTTTGTCAGCAGTGCTGCTTGCTCCTTCCACAGCCAAAATCTTGAACCAATCTTCTAAAGTTAGTTAAGAAAGAATTTACTCAAATTTCACTGATTTATCCCCCCCCCCCCACGTATTCTGATCTCACTGATCATGGACATGAGGATAAAATAGGATAAAATAGATAACAAGGGTGCCTGCCCTGTCTTTAGACCTCTACTGGTCCAAGGAAATACTTGTGCCATTGTTGAATCTACTAGCAACTTGATAAGAGCTCAACTCCTGTTCAGTAGGTGACAGCGAGGTCACACTGTGCCTGACACAGAATAGAACCAGTTTTCCTCCATCTATAGTGTGATTTGCAGAGAGCAGGACTGGGCTGGTGAGGCACCTTACCTGTGGCTTCCCAGACGTGGGCCCTCTCATGGTGGGGCCTATGACTGGGCCCCACAAAGGCCATGGTGTGTCCTGCTCCTCATGGTTCACCTGGCAGCCACTACCCGCTCACCTGCCATATGCAAGCAAAACTTCCATATCTAATGGAAGGCTTTAGAAGAGAGGAATGGAAGATGGTAAGAAAGACTCAAAAACCAGGCTGTCTTAGCTCAGGCTGGTACCAAAAAATTGACACAGACAAAATCATAGACAGAGAAGTTTAAACAATAACATTTACTTCTCACCATTCCTGAGGCTGGGGTCCGTGATCAAGGTGTGGGCAGAATGAGTGTCTGGTGAGGGTCCTCTTCATGGTTTGCGGAGAGCTGCCTTCTCATTCTGTCCTCACAGGGCCTTCCCTGCATGCAAAGAAGGAACTGCTGGGCAGGGAGGAAGATGAGGTGGAGTTTTGCGTCTCTTCCACTTTTTATAAGGACGTTAATCCCATCACAGGGGTCCTCCTCCCATGACCGCATCTTACCCTAACCAGCTCCCAAAGACCACATCTCCAATTATCACATTGGCAACTAGGGCTTCACCATATGAACTTGAGGGGGATGCAGACACTCAGCCGCGAGCACCAGCCTTTATCTTCCAGCTGTTTTTGTCTTCCCTCCTCTCCATGAGGAGAGCCTCACCAATTTCCCAAGTGCCCGTGGGGAGGCTCAGAGTAGACAGGGCCCAGTGCAGCTGACAACAGCCTGAGCACAGCCAGAGACGTGAAGACGTGAACGCTGCCTGCCGTCCGTTCGTGTGAGCCCTTGGCCGGCTCTGCTATCCACGGCCCACTGGCTCTGTTCTCCTTTTCCCTCAATATTTCTCGGTCTGTTTGGTCGATGACTTGAAATGCATGGCTCTCTGGGAACTCCCATGACTGTGTGTTTGAGTTTTATGCCCCATTGGTCAGGGATAAGAAATTGGAAATTGCCTGTGTGCCCGCAGACCAGAGGGTCACTGCCAGCGAGGCAGGGGTCTTCAGACGGGAGAACGGAGGAGACAGGGTTTTTTGACCAGGTGTGAAGAGGTCATTGCCATGGATAAAGGGACACAACAGAGGTCCATGGTTTCAATGGCCCTGCTCCCAGCCCTGGTATCATTTTGCAGACCTTGCAGAGGAGGAAGAGTGAGCCCTTGTGGGTCAATAATGTGTAGCAAAGGATCCCAGACATCTCGTGATGCACCATGTTGTTTGCTTCTATCTCCTGTGCCAAGATTTTGTAGTATATTTTCATCTATGCCAAATTTCTTGTAATGGACCAACAACGGATCAGAAACTTCAGATGAAAGCCTTAGACATTTGTTACAGGAGCCAGAACGGCCCCACAGCTGAGCCACAGACACTTAACTAAGTTACGCTGTCTGTTTTGTTTATGCTTTGGCTCTGTGTCCTCTTGAATAGTCACACTTAACTGAATTGCAAACCCAAGGCTGAGTATGGAGCCAGCATGACCCAGGAAAGACACCGTAGAGGAGGCAGCAGGGTGACTGGGGTGGGGGGTGGGACCGTGGGCCTTATAAACTGGCTTAGCAGCCAGAGGTCAGCTCTCCTTCCCCTCCTTCCAGCTTCTGCCCACTCTTCAGATCTGTCAGTGTGACCACAGACCCTGAGCCTCTCTTCTCTCTGGTGACTTTGCCAGCCCTGGGATTCTGGGTGTGGCATAATTAGAGGAGAAATTTGTGGACTCTTCAATTCATCGTTTCCTTTGTTCTAGCAAAAGTATAATTTGGGGTATTGCGTGGGTAACTTCCATATTACAGAGACTGCAGTTAGGTGCTTATGGTGTAACAGGGCCAATTATAGGAGGACATGGCACATGAGAATTTAACACTCTCTGGTGCAGCTGACCTTCCCTTAAAGATTGGCAGTCCTGCACTTTCGGGCCTACAGACCGAAGAGGCTAGATCCCACTTTGGTACATCACACTTGGACAAGAGCTCAAGCTCTGACCTGGCAATGAGTTGAATGCCCCATTGGAGAATTTAGAAATTGTGGGGGCTTGATCCCAAGCCAGAATAGACTCCAGAGCCTGCTGGGAGCCAGAAATTAGGAGTTTTAAGATAAATGTATAAAGCCTTATTTCGTATCTCAGATAAATACACACATACTTACAAATGTGTACCTGCAGATAGGTAGCAATGCCTCTGCCTAAGCCGTGCAGCTTATATACAATATTTAGACATGTGATCATCATACAGCTTTTCTAATGGGAATGAGAATCTATGGTACGAGTCATGTGTTAGACCACACCTGACAGTATCACCTGGAACTGCTCACAGGCCAAACATTGCAACAAGCCCAAAAGAGGAAAAATAAAACTGTGACTATGGCAAGTGTCACAGAGAGAGGGCTCTGGTTTAGTGGAGGCCAGAAGGTCTCTGAATATAGTAAAAACAAAAATGGGAGGCATCTGGGGGGCGGGACAGAAAGGCAAGTTTGTGACAGCAGAAGGACATGTGCCTCTGTGTGGTTGTCATTGTCACTGGGGCTCAGGGAAGAAGAAACCTTGAGCTGGAGAGCAAACAAGGTAGGCCCACGAGCACTGAACAGCCTGAGTGCAGTGGTTGGAGCACAGCCCAGGGAGGCTGGCAGTGAGGACAACCCTCACCCCACTTCCCCAGAGCCGTGAGAACCGAGATGGCGTGCTACAACATGGAAGGAGCCAGACAGAAAGTCTCCCCAAAGCTTCAGCCACAGAAAGCCCGCTACCAGGTGCCCGTAAGATGGGAGATTTGGCAGCATGTGGGCAAAGAGGTTTGCCAACTTCAAATATCAACCACTGACTTCCCGTTGTTTAATGTTAATTAAAGCTGTTAATATCACCCAAGGGTAAGACTTCCTGTCTTGTATTTCAGATATTTCCCAGGAGCACTGAAAGATGAGCTAACAGGGCTAACAGTTCAGCAGTAGTACACAGGACTGACTAGCTAGGGCAATCCGCACGTGGCTCCACCGACAGACGTGTTAGAAATCACCCTCCTTCCTAGGCTGGCAGTGTGCAGATGCCTCTGTTTCCAGGGACTGGTGTCCTGCCCGGCAGATGGGCCTGCTGGGGGCCTCCTTCCTAGCAGGGCACTATCTAAAGTCAGCCTTCTGTCCTGAGTGCTAATTCCAATCTGGCATTGACCCTCACTGTGCCCTCAAGCTAGTTTTTAAATTTCTGGGTCTAAATTGCATCTATAGTTCACATACATCCAAGAATAATAATGACATGTTGTAAACCAGTGGTGATTTTTAATTAGTAAGCAACCCTGCCGTTCTCAGAGGAACTGTTTTTATTTGGGGTTTTTTTCTGATTTAAATCAAATGATCAAAGAAAAAATGTCTCTATACTTTGGTTCTTTGAATTATTAACTAGATATACTATAATAAGATGCTTCACTACCATTAGCAGGAATGGAAAAAGAGAGAGAGGGATTGAAGGCTTGTGGGATGTGGCTGCTATCAGTAGAAAGTCCATCCCTATCAGGCAAGGCGCAGGTTTGCAGAGGACAGACAAGGGAAGGAGGAACCTGGGTATTTGGTGGGAACACCTACACTGTCACTATGCAGACTTGCCGTTAAAGCTTATTTTCTCAGCTAGAAAAGGAGCAGTGTAGCTTTCATTCACGCACCACTTTTTCACGTCTAATCTTAGCTGGTTCTCACAATCCAGTGATGAGGCATGTAGGGCAGGTGAGAAAGGCTAAAGAGGCACTACCAGGGGGTAGTGTCAGGCCTGAAGTGGTGACGGTGGCAGCCATAGAGGTAGTGTTGATGATGATGGTAGCAATTAATGTGCATGTAGTGCTTTCCCATCTGCAGAGCCACCACTGCATTTTCTCATCACAAAGTAGAGGACTCGTCTGTAGTAATGGTTGCAACAAGGAGTTGGGAGGCAAAAAACCATAGATCCTGAATTTGCTTGGCTACAATATGCAAAGCCATGTGCAAAGCAGCAAATTTATTTTATTTTCATGGGGAAAACATACCAACATTTGCATCAGATGTGAGTGCCTAGGATTTGAGGGGATACAATAATGGCACTTGCCCTCAACAACATCACATTTAAGTAGAGGGAAGACTCACACATGCCTATAACCACACAAGAAAGCGAGAGATGAGAAGCAACAGGAAAAATGGCCCTGTGTAGAAAAGTGAGCCTAGAGGAAGTAGAGATGGCTAGGGGTAATTGAGGAAGGCTTTTGGACGTGGAATTTGAATCCGTTTTTGGAGAATAGGTTGGATTTCAGTAGGAGGTGAAAACGTTATTCTGGGGAGAGAAAATGTCTTGAGCAAAGACAGGGAAGAGAAAAAAAAAAATTAGCAAGTTGAGGGCATCCTAAGTGATCCAACTGGAAGATCACAGGAAAGTGGGTTCTGAGTAAAGGCTGAAAAGGTAGGCAGTTGGTCCAACTGTGAAGGGTCTTGGAGACAGGCAAATATTATCATTGTCCCATTTTACAGACGAGAAACTAAGGCACAGAGATTATGCAGTCATAAAGTAAGGAAATGAATCTGGAAGGTCTGGCTGTGGAAGCCATCCTCAAACTCCCTTTCTAGGGCCTCTTATCTGGGTGCTTGAAAACCCTTCTGTGTCTTTAGCTTCCCCAAAGTGTGGTGAGGCCTCCTCTCTACCTTGCAGTGTCTCTTATTTTGCTTTTGGTTGCAATAGACCCCAACTCAAAATGAGCTTAAACAAAAAGCCTCACAAAATAAGGAGTCCAGAGGCTAGACAAGAGCCATCTTATATGACTATATGCAGCAGCTCAACAGTAATTTCAAGAACCTAAGGTTTCCCTTCTCTCCACTCATAGGCCACCCTCCTGGGTCAGTTTCCACCCCTTGCTTCTTTATCTTCCTGGTCTTAGCTCAAGTGCCACCTCTTCAGGGAAGCCTTTCTGACACTCTCCTGGCATCAGCTTGACTTCCAGAGGCTCCTATAGTACACGTGGGTCTCCTCCCTATAGCAGGGCTGCCCTTGCCCTTCTTATGGGATCCTGTCATCAGCAACCCTTGCTCCTGATCATGGCCCCGGGGTGGCAGGTTTACAGAGTTCATCCAGCAGGCTTCTTCAAGACGCAGTTGGACCTTTGCAAGCCTCAGGCTATTTGGCAGGGTAATGGCACCTTTGAATGTCCTACAAGGAGGGGGCTTGTTTCCCTTTTGTCTTTGAAAGGTAGAGGCCTATGCTGCGCCCCACCCCCCATCCTTGTTAGTAGGTTTCCAATTATTTGGGAAAATCTAAAATAGTATTTCAGAGGCAGTGAAGAAGCAGCTGGGGGACATTACTTGTAATTGCTTAATATTGTTATCACATTTGCTTACAAGAAAAGAGAGGCAACTGGCCATCAATCAAGGGAGGGACTATTCCTAGATGGTGATCATGGTGCATGCTTTGGAATGTCATGGCAACCGTCCCCCAGTCCTGGGCTTGATTACTTCTTGCTGCATTCCCCATCGTAGCTGTGTTGCTTCATTAACTTTACTTTCTTCAACCTCATTTGTAAAAGGAAAGCTGGAAACAGCCCTACATAGGGCTTCATGCTCCCCTGCACTGAAAAACTGATGTTACAGAACAAACAGCACTTCTTCCCTTTCTCTCTCTCCTTTTCCTCATAAGGCCTATAATTGTATTCAGGGGCTCATGGCTCCTGCTTTGACCACCAGGGAAGGACACACCCAAAGGGGGACAGAAAATTCACACCCTCTGCACACTTGCCTTTCTTTTTACAGGTGGGGAAAATGGAGCCAGGAAAAGAACGTGCCGGTATTGGATAGAGTCCTGTTGGGTTCAAATCCTGGCTTCGTTGCTTACTACCCATTAGCAGTTTCACTCCCTCTGACCCTCAGTCTTCTAGTCTGTGAAATGGAGATATTAATGCCTACCTTGCAGGGCTGTTGTGAGAACCACAGATCAAGCAACAACCATGGTATCTGGTACAGAGCAGGTGTTCAGCACTAGATATGTAATCATCGTCTTATCTAAGGTCACAAGAGGAATTTGCAGAGAAGTTGGAACTTAAATTTGTGTCTCTTGAGTTGGATCTGGCTAAACCATACCACTCTGCTTGAGTAAAGAGGCCCTAGAGTCTCTTGGGTGGGGAGATCTGTGGTATCTGCTTAGGAAACAGTTCCATTGATTCAAAGTCCAGACTAGTACTGTCCAGGTTGCAGGGGGATACTACTGTGGATTGGTGGTCTTCTGGTCAAATATCTGCCCTAAACCCCCCTCTCTGTGTAGCATTGTATAGAACCCTCCGTGTCCTCCTAAGGCACACTGGAAGAGTAAATGGATTGTATGGTGAGTTGCAAATAAAATGGCCAGTCTGAAAGGCAGAGGGGCAGCCTAACACAAGCAAACCTCAGTGAACACTGAGCACGAGGAAGAGAGGACACGGTACACAAGGTGTGGTAGCAACAATGGATATTTTAAACTTAAACTTCAGCTCCAAATAGCCCAGTGACCTCTCTCGTAGGCCAGGAGCCAAAGCACATCACTGTTCTTGAAGCTTTTGGAAGGTAAACGGGATTTCTAGCACACAGAAACCTTTTCCACTGAAGAAAGGCTGTACTGAGGAATGCTACTGAGAAAGCAGGCCCAGCCCAAGGTCCCTTCACAACCAGAAATAGAGATAGAGGAGTCACGGGGGAGAGCCCAGGAAGGTGGCCCTAGAGACTTGCAGAGGAGGCTGGCTTTTCCAGGGACGTCTCATTTCCGTATGTCAGGAGAGGACAGGAGCTCTCCAGTCCTGGGGGTTTGGGCTAAGTTTTCACAGAGTTATTCCTCTCAGCTGTTAGCAGAAATGGAATTGGACACAGCCGCTGAAAGATTCATGTGGAAAGCCAAAGATGCTGGCAGGAAGGAAAGCTGGAGCAGAGCGAGGGCATGGAGCAAGCCTGTGCTCACAGTGGTGCCCACCGACAGGCTGGTGCGAACCACGGTTGCTGGGCAGGTCAGAACCATGGCAGCAGAGGAGCCCCGGCCGACCACCCGCTCGGTGGGGCAGGGCCAGAGTGCACTTTAACCCGCCTCGGGTCGGGGGCCTTGTCACTCGTCGCAGGGGCAGCTACTGTGGACTCGTGTCATGCCTCCTGTGCATTTTTTCATTTAATGCCCCTGGTGTCGCTGTGAAGCAAGTGTGGTTATTCCCATTCAGGAAATGGAGATCATGAAGCTTAGAGACGTTATTGGGCCAGGGACAGAGCTGGTAGGTAGCTGTGTGAGGATTAGAACCCAAGTCTCTCCCTCTGAAGCCCGCACTTGCACACTCTAATCGTGTAACAGCAGCGGCTACCTCTGAGCCATTCTGTGCCTGGAGCACACTTGCCATGCATTAAGGTAGTGCTCAGGTTTGCACAGCAAATGAGTGGCAGAGCCAGGTTTCAAAGCCAGCAGGGATGGCTCCCAGGTGCATGCTTTTAGCCATGAAACTAGTGGCTCTCAGCACGTGGTCCCTGGAACTGCTGCATGAGCATCACCTTAGAACTTGTTGGAAATGCAGAGTCTCCTCTTCACCCCAGAATACCTGGAATGAAGGCCCCAAGAAGCTGGCCTTGCCCTGTCATACCTATGGGTGATATTCTCTTCAGGAACCACGTGATAGCAGCTGAACCCTGTTTCTTAAATTCTTGGTCCTCACAGTGTGGCCTGGGAACAGATGACATTGGCGCCACTTTGCGGGCTTATTAGAGCTGCAGAATCTCAGGCCCATCCTGATCTACTGAATCAGAACCTGTGTTTTGATTAGGGCCCCAGATGATTTACATGTGATTAAAAGTTGAGAAGCACTGACCTAGGCTTAGCAGAGTAAGATCACACCCGCGAAACTGCTCTCCAATCCCACTACTTCCAAGCCAGGGGAGAGAGGAAAGTGACTTCCCACAGGGTCACATGAAGGGACATCAGCCAGGAGACCTAGTCCTTGGGTAAGAGGCTGATGTGTGTTAAGGTGGCAATAGCCGCTGTGATAAATAAATTCCGTCTCCATGACCTAATGTCACAGCTCTTCTCAGTCATGCAAAATCAGACCAGTGGGGAGGGTCTGATTTTGCTCCCCCAACAAACTTGAAGTGATGTCCCTCACCCCCTACCCCTTCCTTCCTTGCAGTCATTCCCACCTGCAAGGGAAGCTGGAAAATGTGGCCGAGCTGTGCACTCAGGAAAACATTTAGTGAACAGCCAGCAGTCTCCGAAAACTTTTAGCGCTCAACCATTCATTTATTCATTCTGGATAATACTGAATAATGAATTAAGTTCTTGTATTCGCCCATTCATTCTTTTCTCCATTCAACGAACATTTGTTCATGCCTGATGATGTGTGGGGGGACTTGGGGTAACAAGGTGAGTAAAAGTGTTCCTCTTCACAAAGAGCCCAACATCCAGAAGGGAAGGTGAGCAGCCCAGTGACTGGAAACTATGGGTATGACTAAGCAGGAGAGCTCTGGGAACACAGGACAGGGTACGGGCGCCAGGCAGGGACGTCAGGGAAGGCTTCCTAGAGGAAATAACAGTGACCTGCCGTTAGACATAGGGGATGAATAAACAAGGCAGAGCGTAAAGTCTGAGGACTCAAGACTGCAGAACAGACAGCATGTGGGAAGTGGCAGGGGGACTTGTTTGGGGAGTCAGAGATGTCGCTCAGCTGATCAGTAGTATCAGGGAATGATGGGGGATGGGAAGGAATATGATGCACATTGGCCTCGTAGTCTGTCTCCTGGGAGATGGGGGGGGGGGAGTGGGTGGACCCATGGTCTGGCCCATACTAGATAGTTTTGCCTGCACACCTGCATGGCACCCTCAGGCCACGGTCTCCCAGAAGACGACAGGCGCCCTACAATGAGCCTCCTCACTACGATGCCCTTTATAACTCTGCAAGAACGGAGGTGCAGGCTGCCTTAAATTACCCCACATTTTGTATTCCTGGAACAGCTGTCACCTGCCTTGCCCTGGGGAACTCATTACTTAAAGAGGGATATGCAGATTTCACGCCTCCTCCCAGCCTTGAGTGATGCTGGGTTTTCTGAAAAGCCAGAAACCATATCTCCACCAAACCATCAGCCCAAAATAGGTCTCTAGAAGGTCTGTGGGACAGGAGACAAAACTCTGTCCTTCATAATTAAGGAGTGATTAATAATTTAATCAGGACAGAGAGCAGCCCACACGATGTCACCTCCTCTCATTTGTTGGGCTGCAGCCCCCCATTAATCACAAGACATTCCAAATGTAAAAGAGACAGGTTGATTTGAAGCTTAGCGTTGGGGTAGCCTCACCACTGCTCCTGGATCTGCTTCAAAAACGCTGCCAATATATCACAGCACACATCACTGTCACCGGCCCAGCGTCTATCCCTGATGAACATCTTGGGCAAGGGACTGTAAAAGCTGCATGTCAGGGAAGTGGGCTCCATCCCACCTCCTCTCCGCTGTGGGCCCTGAAAATTGCCCCACAGCGCATGCACCAGTCAGGGAGTTCCCTGGGGTTGTAATCCCACCCAGGGGACGCAAAGCTCTACCCTTGCTGACACCGGGTACTTGTACCGCAGGACCAAGTCTTGTTTGAAAGGATCATTGTTTCTCTTCTGACCTTTCCTTCCTGTCTGGAAGATGGTCCCACAGAAGCCTGTAGCCCTGGTGTCAGCAGGAGTGAGAATGAGTCATCCTCTGCCACGTCGTCCCTCACAGCACTCACCTGGCTTGCCTGGCTGCTGGCAGGCCACTCCTGCATCCCTTGGCACTCTCATGGCCACCTCCCTGAGCTGCAGGCTCAGCTGGAAACCAAGGCATCTTGCAACAAAAGGCTACTTCAGTCGGCTGGGGTTCCTAGTTCCTTACTTGCAGAAGCACATTTGGCTGATTATGCAAGAAGGAAATCAGTCAAAAATGAGGTCACTCAGGAGGTTACAGAATTTCCAGAGTACCCAGACAGACAACTGCTGGTTTTTAAGAGTTATGTGGCCAGGGAAGAAGCCCCAAATCCCAGCACCAAATGGGTCCCCTGAGGATCCCACTGTCTCCACACCAAGCCGAAATGCTGCAGCTCACACTCCAGAGATGCTGACCCCAGATACCAGATATCCTCGCCAGGGTGACTGCCCCAGGGCCATATACTCTCCCACTGCTGCTGCCACTGGGTTGCCTCTTGGTGCCCAGGACTCCTTGACAGCAGCTCCTAATTCCTGGTCTAAGGTCAATGTGTGTGCCCAGGCCCCCTGCCCACACCCTACAATGAGGAGATTGGGAAGTCCAGTGAGCGCCATATGTTTTGAGCCTTTATGGTGGGAAGTTACCTCCTGCCCACCAAGACTCATCTGGTAGGCATGCCCCAAATGGAAAGGAGGTTAGTTGTTGGGCTATTTCTCTTTCATGCCTCTGTGGAATGAAATGAGGCTTAAATATATCAACACTGGGGCGGTCTATACCATGATTCATAACAGGCAGTTAACACTGTCAGACTCTGACAATGAATCCATTGTCCAACCCTCTTGCCACTTCCCCTAAGTCTTTGCTTGTAAACATCTGCTGTCCTCCTTCCTACCTCCCTGCTAACAGGGGCTGATGGCCTCTGACACTCTGGGCATTCAGAGGAAGAAGGGCCCAGGGGTTTTGATTCTATTTGACTCACAATGGAAGTTCTTTCAGTTAAATTTCTGCCTCTAATCCCTCCTCCTTTATGGTTTGCCGCCCAAAACTGGCCTTATCTCTCACTACAGTTGGTGATCACCAACTGTGGTGTCTTTAACAGTGGTCACGTAGACTACATTTAGGGCCAGTAAGTTCTTGGATGCATATTCAAATTCAGAAGGGCCCTAGATCCAGAGATGATGGTGTAGTAGGTGTTCGCATTGAAGTGCTGAGGCAATTTCACCATCCCTCCTTGTGGCCTCATCTCTCAGGCTCTGCCCTCACCATTAATTACTTGAATTAAATTTAGGGCATTTGTGCCTCACCCCAGGTGCTAGGCAGGTCTCACATCCACAACCAAGGAAACATACTGTGGCTGCCCTAGACTTTCTGGTTATCCTACTGTGCCCCTGTGCGTCACAAGGATACTTTACAAGGGTGAGTCAAGGCCTCTACTGCTTCAGTAGATGCTCACATGATTCATGTTGAGATGTTTAGGAGCCACCTCCTCAAACTCTCCTTCTAGTCTCTCCTTCTATCCTCCCTTCCCCAGGGTAACCAGCCTATCTAACTTGGAGTTATCTTCAGCCTTTACCTGGCAATGTTGGCCTCTTGCTGAGGCCTCCTTTTTCTGGTCCCACTGGTTACAAAGGAAGTGCTCATTGCCTGATGCTTAACAACATGCAGCTCAACAGAGTGGGATGTTAAAATTCTAAATTAGAGTCTGAGAGACCCAGAATCACTGTAGCCCCCATGGCTTTTGAGGAAGTCCCCCATCACCTTCAGAAAATGGGACCTCTGCCTCTTTAGGTGTGGAGGCTGTGGCCCTAATGATAGGGAAGTCAGCAGACTATAACTTGCACAATGTCATAAAAAGATTCATCTTCAGAGCTAGGGTTACTTGAGTGTAAGAGTGTAAGAGTCTCTCATTCACTCATTCTTTAGCCAGTGTGACTTGAGTGCCTTCTGTGTGCAAGGTCCTATTCAGGCCCTGCCTTATTATGGACTCATGAATTTTCTTAGGTCACTGGAAAGGAGCCTGTGTGAGTCTTAGGTCTTGCAAGAAGCAGGCACCAGGACCAGGTTACACAGCAAGGATTTTATTAGGGGAATTGCCCACATTAAAGGAGATTGGAAAAAAACTGGGAGAGGCTGGGAGAGCCCTTCTTCAAAGACAGTGTAAGCTTGACCTTGAGAGAAGGAAAGGGCACTCTAGGGTCTGAATGTTTGTGTCCTGACCCACCTCCAGAATTCATATGCTAACATTCTAACCCCTAAGGTGAAGACAGTAGGAGGTGGATCCTTTGGGAGGTAATTGAGTTGTGAGGGTGGAGCCTCAATATATAGGATTAGTGCCTTATAAATGAGGCTCCAGAGTGACCTCCTAACCCCTTCCACCATGTAGGACTATAAGAAGTCTGCGAACCAGAGGAGACTCCTCACCCAGCCTTGCTAGCACCCTGATCTCAGACTTTCAGCCCCCAAAACTGGGAGACATAAATTGCCATTGTCAATCTGTTATAGCAGCCCAGACAGACAGGTTTGGGTGGAAGCATCCCTAAGCTGCGTGGAGACATGCCAAGTGCTTAAGCCATCGGGAGTACTGGAGCCTCAACTGACAATGAGAGAGTCTGGCATCAAGCAGCCAGGGGTCTATGTTAGTACCTGTGCTGTACTCAGCCACTGGTGGGGAGTAATCTGTGTACTGTGAGGCCTCAGGGCAAGCACAACAATGAATTTCAACACACAGCAGACAGCCCTCCATCACTGTGCTCTTGGCTGTAGGGGATCTACCAGGTGCGTTCTCCTGGTGGCCACAGAGCCGTGCTCTTAACCAAAACCGGAATGAGAAAGGGAGCCCAAGTAAACCTTGGCATGAAGTCAGATCTAATGTAAGAGCAAGTTAGTTACATCCATCTTCCTGAGATGCCTTAGGTCTGCCTGGCCAAGAGCCATTACCTATCTGCTAAAGACCAGGAGTAATTGATGGCGGGTGGCTATAAATTGTGCCAGGTGCTGGTCTGAGTTTACTCTAATGTTTATGGAGGGAGGGTGAGCTGGGCAAATGTTTTTATGAAATGGCCTTTGTTTATTGCTTGTTTACAAAGCTGCAGTAAATGGGGCCTTGGCACGGTGAGGAAACTGAGTTCAGGGACCCCAAGGCTTCTTTCTGCCTTACAGTCCTGCCATCTAAGGTTCTCTTTCTGCCACCAGGGCTTCTTTGCTTGCAACATCAGAGCTTGGTAGATCCCATTGTTGGGGTAATTCTCAACATCCACTTTCAGCTGAGATAGCAAACAGAAAAGGTCTAACACTTGATTAAGTCTGTTCAGCCCATCAGTTCCAGTGGATCCAATTTGATCTTAAGAGGAATGAACATGCAAAAACCACCCACAGTATGCATTCTTCCCTTGAATCTGAGGTGAAAAACAAGCTGTCGTGGAAGTGTTCAGGTCTTCCTAACAGATGCTGCACACATTTCCGGGGTGAAACATGTCCCTGCTTTCCTATGTCAGCTCTGGTTCCTAATAGGACAGAGCAATGAGGCAGGGCATGAAATTTTCATAAACAACCCCTCCCCTTCCATGCACAAAAGCGGTGCTAGTCTGGGGAGAAAAACAACTAATGCTCTGAGATCTAAAGTCTTTCTGAATATTGGTGCTGTTTTCATGATGCTTTGAAATTGATAAGTGGATAACATTCACAAAGTATTTTTTCAGTCTTTCACTCAAAGATATTTATTGAGTTTCTATCATGGGCAAGGTATTTCCTTTTTTTTTTTTTTTTTTTTTAAGAGAATACGGTACAGCCAGAGATGCTGATAGACAATGGAATGGAGTTAAGGGGAGCTAAATGGATTTTATAGTGATTTCTGTGAATGAGGTAGAGAAGAGAACAGTCATATAAGCAATACTTTATGGTAGAAAACCAGAAGACTTGTCATAGTATATCTAATTAGGTAATTTTTAATGATTTTTTCCTATGTAGTTTGTGATTTTATGAGGGCTGCAAAATAAACTACAAAAAGCCCAACCAAAGACAGATTGAGACCTTTGCATATGCAGTGATGGACAAGTAGCCAACTATGCCTGGACCTGTGTGCATGGTGCAGTGCAGTAGCCACTTGCACATGTGGCTGCTGTACACTTCAAAGTGCTTCATCTGATATAAGGTGCTTTAAGTATGAACTACGCCCTGGATTACCAGATGAAGCCACTCTAGACTATAAGCTCCCAGGAGACAGGCTCTCACACTGTGTCCCTAGAATACTATACAATTCCTGGAATGTACAAGGTGGTCTAAGATGTTTGCTGGGTGGGTGAGTGTATTAGTTAAGTACATGTCAAGGCTGTCCCAGATAGGTAGGTGATTATTTATTATGTGACTCTGCACCTATTCATTCTTCTTCCATAGTTTTTTCATACTTTCTGACACGTCCACTCAGAGCTTGTCCTAAAGCATCCAGTGTGCAGATGACCATCACAGATCCTGTGCTAGCCTTGGCAGCTTAAAGGGGGCATTGGTGAGCCAGGATACCTCCAAGTGGATCTGTGGGATTCAGAAACTCTCTGAAGGAGGTTTAACTCTGTATATTCAGATTTCCCTCCCTGCTCTCTTACCTCTTATATTTCTCAAAAATTCTAGTTGACCCACAGATGTCTGTGGTCATCCTTTCTTTTATCTGATAGTTATATGACTATTGTTCCTGCTTGGAAACATTCTTCTGGCTGTTCCCACATTATCAGCGGTCATTCTTTCCACTCTTTGTGGGTCTGTTTCTCCTAAATAACAGGTTATAAATGGATAAGAACTAAGGAAACAAAATGAGTTTTTTAGAATTGTGTTTAAAAATAAGACTAAATTGATTCCGAGTGAGGACTTGAAGAGCCACCCTTTAGATATAGGCTTTGGAGCACAGACTTAAGCTTCTTCTGTTGGGTCTTTCTAGGGCTCCTTAACACTAGTCCCTGCAAGTGTGTGACCAGGGAAGTGACCTCTGAAAAGTAAGGTTTAGGTGTATCTAGGATAATGTAGTATTTGGAAAAGTTAGAAGCAACTGGGTTAAGGTCAAGATAGTATTTGGCCAGGGCACTCAGATCTACCCAACCACATCTCCAAACAAGTGTCTCTGGGAAAACATAAGCACAAAGAATCAAGGTTCAAAGAGGAAATATCTCACTACCACTTGGGTGGTTTCACTGCAGAGCTCCAATAAGCCGAGTTAAATGTCTCAGAGAACTCTCATACTCAAGGCAGGCTGCTGTGAGTGGTGTCAGACCGAAGCCGGCCTAGATAATGCTCTCAAAGCCTGACCTCCATCTCAGAGAGTAGGACCTGGCTTATAGCAGACCAGAGCTCACCTACTGAAAGAAGAGCTGAAGAAAAGAATGAAGGGGGGACAGGGAACAAATCTTCCCAAGGCTGAGGAGAGCTTGCCCAAGCCATCCTCCCCGAATCTTTGTTGGGGCACACAGTAGGCAATGGGCAGTGGTTAATTTTCAGAGAAGCCATGGGAACCAGATGGCATTTCCCAAGGAAGCCATACCCAAGCATGCCATCCCTTTGAAAGTACCATCCCCTGAGACTATTGCCCAATCCATGCTCTGGAGTCTGACCAACCTACAATAGCCATCAGTGTCCTTGGAGATAGGATGAATTGGGGGTGGTATATGGTACAGAAAAACAGATCTTCTTCACCCCAGAAGTCAATGTGATTTGATTTCCAGACTATTCCAGTAAGAAAGAAGGGTGATCCCTTCAATAGAAACCTGCTGAAAAAGAAGAAAAACTAGTATATATATACATATATACAAATATGTGTGCATTTCTAATTAGGGCCTTACTAATTAGTCTTTGATTTGGATAATTTGAATAAACAGGCAACACATGATTCTGAAAATGAGTTTATTATATGTAGTTGTATTTTTTTAAAGGAACATATTTTTATTTTTATTTTTATTTTTTTAGGAACATATTTTTAAAGGATTATTTTATTCAATAACAATAATGACCAATGAAATGAAAATCAATGCACCTTACAGCAGTCTTTGAGCTAGTTTTCTCTGAAAGTATGCAGAACGTAAGTGTCATTAAAAGGGATTTTAAGCACAAACCTGTATGGCTGCACAAGCTTCTCTCCCCCACCGCTTCCACTCCCCATGGCCCTCTGCCTCCTTCACAGCTGCCCTTTTGGTGTGTATTCCATAATTAGCACACACTCAACAACCCCTTTGTATGTCCCCTCAATTATAATAATTACACCCATTGAGTGAAGGTGGAGATGGAAGCATAAAATAGGGTGTCCTTTTGGTTTCTTTTTATTTATTTTTTTTAATTTTTATTTATTTATGATAGTCACAGAGAGAGAGAGAGAGAGGCAGAGACACAGGCAGAGGGAGAAGAAGGCTCCATGCACCGGGAGCCCGACGTGGGATTCGATCCCGGGTCTCCAGGATCGCACCCTGGGCCAAAGGCAGGCACCAAACTGCTGCACCACCCAGGGATCCCTTGGTTTCTTTTTAAAGATTTGTTTTATTTATTCATGAGAGACACACAGAGAGAGGCAGAGATACCCAGGCAGAGGGGGAGAAGCAGCCTCCCTATGGGGAGCCCGATGCGGGATTTGATCCTGGGACTGCCCTGAGCCGAAGGCAGATGCTCAACTGCTGAGCCACCCGGGCGCCCCTGGGGTGTCCTTTTGAATTGAAAGGAAATAAAGTTTAGTCATTCCCTACTGTAAGTCTAACCAAGTAAAGATGGTGAGGTCCCAGGAGAGCCAGTGTTATCTCTTCAAGACCATCTCATTCTTTTGAAATGGACTGAGAGGAAACAGACATGACTACATCTTGACCACAGCAAAGAGTTCTTAACTGCTCTGTCTTCCACTGTCTTCTCTGCACTAATTCATCACACCCACCTGCCAGATTAATTCTGCTAAAATGCCACATTAATCATGTTATTCCTGTTCACCCATCTTCATAGCTCCTAATTACTTAGATAATTAAATTCAAAAACAGATTCGGCTGCTCCAAGCCCTCCCCCATAGCCCCACATTCTCATATCTGACCTTCATCTTTAGGCACCTCCCTGGCTGTCCCCTTCCTTTCAGAAAAACCAGTCTGTTTATAGTGTTTCTCAAATCTTTCATGAACTTTCCCACACTAACCATTTGCTTATACCATTCCTTAGGCCACAAATCTCTTACATCATTCTCTTTGCCTTTTCAAATCCTAACCTTCCTTCTTGCCTTCAGTAATCATTGAACACCAATAGTGCATTAGGGGCTGTGTGTGAGCCCTGCTTTCAACTCTACCTGCCTTCAGGATGTCCTCCTTCCCTAAAGGACATTGTACTTCATTTTTAGTTATCAGTTTGTAAGTTAGCCAAGATTCCTGTGACAATCTCTTATGCTATTACTATAAACTTTGTCGATTCAGGCTCCTATAAAATAATACAATCAACTAGGTGGCTTATAAAGAACAGAAAGTTATTCCTCACAATTCTAGAGGCTGAAAGTCCAAGATCATGGAGCCAGCAGATTTGGTGTCTGGTGATGAGCTGCTTCCTGGTTCATACACATCCATTTTTTTGCTGTGTCTCCGAATAGCTGAAGGGGCAGGGTATCTCTCTGGGCTCTCTAACAAGGTCACAATTCCCATTCATGAGAGTTCCACTTTCATGACAAATACCTCCAGAGGCCCACCTCCAAATACCATTACCATAAAGTTAGGATTTAGTGTATGAATTTTGGGCAGCAGCGAACATTCAGTCTATAGCATATACTTTATTTTTTAAATTGTGTTTACTTAAATTTCAGTAAGATTTCCAATTTCTCAGTGCAAGGATCATGCCTTATTCTTTTGGGTTCCAGACATAATGCTTCGCCTGTGGTAGGTATGCTCAGTAAACATTTCTTCTGCAGATGATCTAATTAATTAATGGATTGATTTTATTAAAATTCAGGCTTAATGATTTTTGTACTCTGATATTTCCCATTGTAAGTTTAACCATAGCATTTCAAGCTTAGGAATCCATCCAGGGAAGATGCAGCAGTGCTTTAAAAGTAACTCTTGTCTTGGAGGAAAGCCTATGTAAGGCACAGGTAATCCTGAGATGGACATGTGTGCATTTAATAACTACCCTATGGCAACAACAAAATCATGAGGCAGATCACAGCTTGGTATATTCTCTCATTATTCTCAATGGACTCATGCCTCAAGGAAACTCGTGGGATAGAGGCCTGTGATTTTTATAAAGCAGAAATAAATAAGAGTTAAAATATTGCCTCTGTACCTGGAGGACATTATGCTAAGTGAAATAAGGCAGTCACAAAAAGACAAATACTGTATGATTCCATTTATGTGAAGTTCCTAGAGTAGTCAGACTCAGAGACAGAAAATGGAATGGTGGCTGCCAGGGAGGTTGCAAGAGGGAAAAATGGGGAGTTGGTGTTGAATGTGTACAGTTTCAGTTTTTCAAGATAAAAATAGTTCCAGAGATTGGTTGCACAACAATGTGAATGAACTTAACACTACTGAACTGTATCTTTAAAAATAGTTAAAATAACAAATTTATGTTATGTGTATTTTACCATAGTTTTCAGAAAATTTAACCATTGAAAAGAAAAAATGAACTTCTCATGAGAATTCTAAGACGTGTGTCTGGAAGATTAAAATCATTTCAGCAATGGCCAAAAAAATTACTATGTATTGATTTTCAGCATAACAAAGAGATTCACAGGTATTTTTCAAAACAAATGATAAATCTTGAATATGGTCCAGGTAACTGATGAGCCCCTCCTTGGAAAGTCCTCCAGTCTTGCCTTTTAAAAAATAGATGCACATTTCAGTTGTCCAGAATTTGTGTGTATTTCTGTTCTCTCTTCTTGGGTATTAAAAAAGAGGAAAACCTTACAGACCACTTTACAGTTTATAAAATCTCTCAAATTTGCTGTTTTCAAAGACAAGAATGTCACTGACACCTTCAGCACCTTGCTTCCAAATTTGATCATGGGCAAGAGACATATTTTCTTTCTTTCAAGTGAATTCTTTCTATTCTTTTTAGAAACCAATTTCTCCTTACTTTAGTTAATCTAGTTCTTCTAACTAGACTGAAAGATCTTAGCAGCCTTCTCATAAAATCCTTATGCTTAAACATTTGAAAGCAGTGTTTGTGTGTGCATAGTTGTTTTTGTTTTTATCTTTTTTTTTTACTACATCTACTTTTTTTTAATAGTGAAAAAAATTATATTTAGGTTTAGCGAGTTTGACTCAGTTTAGATGGTCCCCAGTTTTGTTGGCAACATCCAAAGCATTGTGGTCAGGAGCCAGTAGAACATATGCCTTCTTCTCTCCATCATGCCTGAACGGGGTGTTGACCTTGGCCACATCAATGTCATAGAGTTTCTTTGCAGCCTGTTTGATCTGGTGCTTGCGGGCCTTGACATCCACAATGAACACAAGGGTGTTGTTGTCTTCTATTTTCTTCATGGTTGACTTGGCAGCCGGGGGGAGCTTGATAATGGCATAATGATCAGCTTGTTTCTCCTGGGGGCACTCTTTCCAGGGTATTTGGGCTACCTTAGGAGATGTAGTGTCTTAGGTCATCAGAATTTTGGTGACGTGGGTATTTTGTGTGTGTGCGACTGTGGACACCTTTTAGCACCACTTTCTTTGGCCTTCAAAGCCTTTGCTTTGGTTTTGGCTTTGGGAGGTGTAGGGGTATACTTCTTTGCCTCGGTTCCATCCTTTTTTTTTTTTTTTAAACCATCCAAACAACTACAAACCTCAGTGCCATCTTTGTGAAAGGCTTACCACATCTACTTTTGATGAGATTTTCAGTGGCTCATAGGTTAAACATTTAGGAATAGAGAAGAGACCATTTGTAAAAATTAAAAATGGTGAAGACTTTATGCATCTATCTTGAGCAGCTTATGCCAAGTGTCAAAGAATTTTGCTACAAGTTTTCCTGGCAGCTTAGACACAAAGGGAAACAGATCTGATTGTGTGTTTTGTTTTTCAGCAATAGAATATCTTCAAATTTAAGTGAACTTGAAAACACTAATGGGATACCTCCTACTTTTTTTAGAAGAGACAAGTATAATTCTGTTTGCCTTTCTTCATAATACTAATTTTCCATCCTTTTGTTAAGTTCTCCTCCTCCTTTACAGGTCTTTCACTTTCTTTGTAACTTCAGTAATACAGTGAACCCAACTGGACATTATGCTCTGCTAGAGAATTGACCATATGAGAGAACCAATGAAAGAGTCCTTTTCAGACTGTGTAGGGTATAATATCTCACCCATGGCGATGGCCTCCAAGGCTTTTTATCAGATGCTTTTACTTAACCAGCATTTTCTTATCCCATGTTTGCTATTCAATTCAAAAAGTACATGAATGCCTACTATTCTGGAAGCTGTGGAGCTTGAAGTTATCTTACACTTGGTGGGAATGTAAATTAGTGCCACCACTACAGAAAATAGTATGGAATTTCTTCAAAAAATTAAAAATAGAACTACGTATCATTTGACCCAGCAATTCCACTTCTTGGTACATCTCTGAAGAAGGTGACATCACTATCTCAAAGAGTTATTTGCACCCCCATGTTCCCTGTAGCTTTTTTTTTTTAAGATTTTATTTATTCATGAAAGAGTGAGAGAGAGATTGAGAGGCAGAGACACAGGCAGAGGGAGAAGCAGACTCCATGCAGGGAGCCCGATGTGGGACTTGATCCCAGCTCTCCAGATCACACCCTAGGCTGAAGGTGGCACTAAACCACTGAGCCACCCAGGCTGCCCTCACTGCAGCTTTAATCACAATAGCCAAGACATGGAAACAACCTAAGTGGCCACTGATAGATGAATGGATAAAGAAGTTGTGGATATATATATATATATATATATATATATATATATATATATATAAAACGGAATATTATTCAGCAGTGAGAAAAAGGAGATTTTTGCCATTTGTGATGATATGAACCAAAGTTCAGGGAATTATGTAAGTGAAATAAGTCAGAGAAAGACAAATACTCTATGACTTCCCTTATATAGAGAGTCTAAATACATCATAGAAACAGAGTAGAAAGTGGTTCCCAGAGTCTTGGGGTGGGGTAGGGAGATATTGTAGGGCACAAAATTTCAGTTATAAGATGAATGAGTTCCGGTGATCTCATGTACAGCATGGTGACTATAGTGAACAGTGTATAACATACACTTGACAGTTGCAATCAGAGTAGAGCTTCTATGTTCTCACTATAACTACAAAACAGGAAATATATGATGTAAATGATATATTAATTAGCCTTATTGGGATAAACATTTTGCAATACATACGTGTATCAAATCATCCCACTGTATATCTTAAATTTACACAATGTTATATATCAATAGTATCTCAGTAAAGCTGGAAAAAGTTGTTTTAAAAGAAGGCCCAAAGAAAAGAAGTAACTGTAAAAACTCTCTTAAGAACAGTCTTAGATCTTAATATAACCCATTTCTTATGGGTCAGGTTTAGTTGAGGTAAACAGGACATTCAAGCTGAGACTGTAAGAAGGAAAGGAGTTCAGCTGTGTGAATATCTGGAGCAAGAGGAGGACGCCCCATAGAGAGGGCAGCCCATGCCCAGATGTTACGCAGAAGGGCTTGGTATCTCTGAGATCAGGTCCACTGAACCCTGAGAGCCCTTCATTGTCCCCTCCCAAGATGCCATCTGAGGACAATGTTCTCAGCCCGGCTCCTGCAGCATGTGCAACTCAGAGTCTTTTAAAGATCACTCTTCTGATAGTATTGTGTGAGATGATTTTGTTTGTAACCCCTTACAGGAGAGAAGCAGACAGTACAGAGTTCAGAATACTGAGCTACATGGAATTGCCAGCTTCATAGGTCAACAGTGGCTGGCTTCTGGCAGTTTCACACACTCCAGCCTCATCATTCTGAGTATTGGGACTGGCCTGTAGGCACAGGACTCTTGGCTTGACGTCTCCCCTCACTTTTCTGTACAGGCCAGCTGGGGTTACTGAACAGACTTGGGGCCGGGGCAGAGACAGGGAGGAAAGGAGGAAGGAAGAAAGGAAAGATGGGAGGGAGAGAGAGAGAAGAGGGAAGATAGGAAGAAAAGGAGGGAGGGAGGGAAGAAGAGGAAGGAAGGAAAGAAGGAAAGGAAGGAAGGGAGGGAGGGAAGTAGGAAGGAAGGAAGGGAGAGGGACTCAGGAGGGAGGAAAATAAACACCTGGTTGTCTTCTGCCAATAAAAATTCTGGCCCATAGAATGGGCAGACATGGTAAGGCAACCCGCACCCCCACCAGACGTGCTGCCCTAATTTAGCTATTGCATACTAATTGGAACCTGATATCTGAAAGACATGAATTATATCAATTAGGTTGACATTCAGCTGCATATAATAGAAAAACTAAAGCTTACCAGGATTACTAGTAGTGGCCCAAACAGGATGGATCTTTATTTTCTCTCTTGTAAAAAGTCCATCTGCGTGTTGGTGATCCAGGACTGGCATGGAGGCTCCATGGTCATCAGGGACCTGGCCTCTTGTATTTTAGGGTTCTATCATCCTTACCATACATATCACCTCATGGTCCCAGATGGCTCTGGGAGATTGGAGCATCACCTCTGTATTCCAAACTGCAGTAAGTGTGAAGAGGGAGAAACTTATCTAAGAAGACTTTCATTAGCATCCCACTAGGCAAAGCATAGCCACAGAACGTACCTGCGTGAAGGTGCATTTATATACCCATTTAATTGGGTTCATTGCCAATCTGATTAAAGTGCACATTTGTTACATGGGAAAGAGGACAAAGTGTGTTGGGGGGGACAGTGCTTTTTCCATCACTTTTGCCGTGGAACCTGCTGTTGTCCAAGTCATCTGTGTAAGGGAGAAGTGAGTGTTATGAAAGCAGATATAAAAGACACCCAAATAGAACAAAAAGCAAATCATTATCATGCCCCCCACCCCAACTTTTAAAAAATGCTCTTGATTTTCTATGGGCTGGGTTTAGAATTATAGAAAATAAAGCTTCAGGAAGTAGCTGTGACAAGTTGCCCTGCGTGAAACCTCCCATGCACATAATCACTGTACCGGATATAATTGGGAGCTAATTTCATATTTCCTGCATATCATATTGGAAAATTGAGCTGTCAGATCTATTTAAGGGCTACATGCCAAATGGGAACACCCAAGCCCTGCTCTCTTCAAGAATACATTTCTGCAAGACTTTTTTCTTTTCTCTTTTTAAGGCTCAACAATAATATTGTACTAGAAGCCAAATCCAGTGGAATAAGCCTTTGAACTTTAGGTGTTTGCTATTATACATGAAATTTAGAAAACTTAGAAAAGTCAAAGTAGCTGAGAGAAATCTCCTCTGAGGTATTCTGTTCTGTATAAAGTCTCTTAATTTCCAAGGCTTTAAAAACTGTGGATCATAATATGGGAGGCCAATGTCTTAAGCATTATGTGAGGTTCAACTGGGTCTTGATAATCCCTGGTCAGGGTGCCCCAACATACCTATGTAATCAAAAGCTTGGTTAATACGAAATGAGCAGGGCATGATTCAGTCTTTCTCTTGAGAGAGATTAAGCTACATGCTGTGAATGTTTATTACTGAAGCCTTATTGCTAGTGCTGGACCTTTAGTCTGTCACTCATCAAAGAATCTTCCACTCAGTGGGCTGCCCCACTTGTGTTCTTTTCCTATCACTTTTTCTGAGCTCTTTTGCATCTTGCATTTTTTTTCCAAATATGCCTAATTGGGAGGAAAGCTACATCTTCTATTTTCTAAAAGCATGGCAGTACGTGGACAGGACTCAAACCCAGTAAAAGCAGCTTGATTTTCTCCTTCAGGTTCTAGAAATAGTTGAGAGATGATGGTCATTAAATATCTGGTGGGAAATAGATACACTTTAACTTAGACGAGATGGGGCGCATTCAGGGTGGTATAGCCGTAGACAACACTTTAACTTAGATAACTTTGGTGAAGAAGAGAAGAGGAAGAGAATATATTTCTGTGCTTTTCTCTGTCAGTAGTTTGTGAGCACCGTTCCCCGGAGACAGTGTGTTGTCTTATACAAACCCTAGAGGTCAGGCTTAAGTCTTACAGACAGAAGTTCTCAAGCCAAAGGGAAGGAGGCCATACCGACCAGGCCAGATATGAATAGGATGCAAAGTAGATAAAATTCATCGCTGGTGTCCCCTCATCCCCTTTCTTCACCACTTTGCCCTTTACCTCATGTGCTCTCCCCTCAATTCTGTCAATTTTTCTTCCCTTCCCCCATCTCAAAAAGATCTGTTAAAACCAATTCACACCTAAGTTGTAATAAGGTGTAAATGGGTTTCATTGGAATATCAGCCAATGGTATCTGAGGATCTTCTGAGTAGCAGATTGCATAGGCCCTCTTTTACCTTCTCACAAGACTAACTGTATAGGAAGTAACTTTTAAGAAAAAACTTAGGGTGTGTTTTAGCAAAATTAATGATAGCAGGTCAGTTCCACTGGTTTTGTTGCCTCCCAAGAAGGATAAAGGAAATTCTGGGCAATCCTGTAGCCTGCATGAGATATCTAGAATGGACAAAAGGATTATAAAATCACAAGTGAGAAGCTATCTAACTTCCCTGAGCTCACCTAGAAGTTTTCAGATGTTTTTGTTATAAGTGGAATATTTTTTAACAGTAATGGGAAGTATGGGCATTCTTACCATGTAACACATAGAGCAGATGTAGCTGCGCAGTTTTGGTAGAAACCTCACTGGATATCAGGGGGTTGGGGGAGGGAGAAGGAAAGCCAGAGGCTCTTGTAGGAACCTCTGGGATTTGGGGTCAAGAGTCTAAACTCCACCGCACCATTCAGCCCACACACCAGGAAGATCCAAAAGGCTCTGAGATGCTTGAAGACTTGCCCAAAGTTACATGGCCCCAAGGGGCAGAGTCACGACTATATCCAACACACCACACTTCTGGTTCAGAGTTCAATAAACAAATGACTGATTTCCCCTTACACATTTATCTTTTTTCTGATTATTAGAAAACCTGGAAAGTGTAGGAAATGTGGGGGGAGGGGGAATTAAATCCACTTAAAATCCTATCAACCCCCAAAATATTATATGCCACATTTCCAGCAGAAAAGAATCTTCAAAAATTTTAGCTTCAGGGTCCTTTTTTTTATTTTTATTTATTTATGATAGTCACACAGAGAGAGAGAGAGAGAGGCAGAGACATAGGCAGAGGGAGAAGCAGGCTCCATGCACCGGGAGCCCGACGGAGCCCGACGTGGGATTCAATCCGGGGTCTCCAAGATCCCGCCCTGGGCCAAAGGCAGGCGCTAAACCGCTGCACCACCCAGGGATCCCTAGCTTCAGGGTCTTAAAGAGATTTAGATTTTCTCATGTTGATTTAAGTTTGTGGATGATCCTGAGATCCACTAAGTATATAAAACCAAATGTCCCAGATCTTAGATGGTAACTACATATAGAAAGGTTGAGTTATTTAATTTATTCTGATTTTTAAGGAGTAAAAATACATGGTAGGACAGTCTTCTTAAAATGCCTCATCCCCCCACCCCACCCCCCAAAAAAAAGTCTCATCCCAAAACCTCCCTAACTGGGTTTCCCAGAACCCAGGCCCAGGCTGTCCTTGCAGATAATGACAGAACAATGGGAAAATGTGTGCAACAGAGAATTGTCCTCAGTATTTCTACCAAGTGTCCTGGTATAGAAGCTCTGGCTACCCCTGAATGTTTCTAATGAATTCTTTGAAGCCTCAGTATGGCTGCTACTTCAAATAAAGAAGTGATAGAAAATGAAATGCTTCCCTTACCACATGCATTCAGTGGTTTTAAATTCATGAGTTCAGGTGAATCTAGATGACAGTGGGAATGAGGGTGACAATAAGTGATAGGACAGCCCAAGCAACTGACTTTGTTGAGCTGACTGTAAAGCAAGGACTGGATGAGCCACTGAGGGCTGACATTTGGAATGAGAACCAGAGGTCTGTGCTCTATCCAAGAGTAGAATACCCTGCATGAATGACAAGGACAGGGAATTGAAGGGAGAGCCAGAGAGTGGATGGAGGGAGACTGTGCTTGCCCTAAAACCAGGCTGCCATGGTTCAAATCAGGCTGTCACCTAAAAGTTACCTAATTTCTCTGACCTTTAACATCTGCTATCTACAAAAGAGGAATCATAAATATTACACTCATTTTTTGAAGATTTGTTAGGTGTATACACCTATATCACCTAAAGGGCCTGGCACATACTGTTGAATAAATATTAGCCAGTTTGATCACGATTATTATGCAGCTTTCTGATTTTTACCCTCTTTTACCTCTCATCTCTCTCTCTTGATTCTGCCCTGTGAATTCAGACTATAAAGACTATTTTACTGGGTGCATTTGGAAGACCAAGGGAAAGCTGAACTATAGATGTGGGTTTGGGCCTTAAGCCAAAAGTCGGGCCTGAATCTGACATGAATGGAGTATGAAGCTCAGATGAGACAGAGCAACCCCTGTATGTCTAGGTATCCCCTGACACACAAGTCTAAGAAAGGCCAGGGAACTTCCCAAGGAAAATAAAAATATCTTCCATTTACTGAATACTGTGTGCAAGACACTGTGCAAAAGACAACATATCTGCTATTCTATTTGATGCTCTCAACAAGGCATGTTTTCAGATAAAGGAAATAAGGTTTAGAGAAGTTATGTAACTAGTCCAAGATCACACAGCTGGTAGGGGCAGACTTGGGGTCCTAACCCAAGTCAATCAACTCAGAGCTCATATTCATGCCCACTATGCCACACTGCCCAGCGGAAGGCAAGCCAGACTAAGGCCAGAGTGTGAACAAAAGTCCTGGTCTTCCTGAACTTTGAACAAAGGTGTTCAAATTGATAGGAGAGATAAATAGGACCTGAGGCTGGATCATGGGATCCTTGAGCATCATATTCAGAAGTATTCACTTTATCAGTCAAGTGAAGGTAGCCATGGAGAACTTTTGAATATTGGGGAGAATGACATGACTCTAATGGCAGCTTATGGGGGATAGATTTACTGGAGCAGAGACAGGAGTCAGGAGTCAAAGGTGACCAGTTTAAAAACTATCACAATAGTCCACTGAGGGTTTCTGGGCTAGGAATATGGGAATAGAAAAGAAATGTTATACATGGAACTAAATATTAAATATCTAAGGTTTAACATATCCGTAACTATAACAGTTGGGGGAACTGACTTTGGGAGCAGATACTTCAAAGTTTGAATCTCAGTTCTATCATATATGAATTGCTCGACCTCAGACATTAAATTTCTTCCTTTGTAAAACAGAGATAATGCTTGTTTTAGATAGTTTGAGCTGCTGTAAGAAAATACCTTAGACTGGATGGCATATAAACAACAGACACTTCTCATAGTCCTGGGGGCTGGAGGTCTAAGATCAGGGTATTAGCATGGTTGGGTTCTGGTGAGAGCCCTCATCCACGTTACAGGATGCCAACTTCTCGTTGTATCTTTTCATGGCAGAAAGAGAGCATGAGCACTCTTTGGGATCCCTTGTATAAGGTCACTAATCACATTCATAAGGATTCCATCCCCATGACCTGATTACTTCCCAAAGGTCTCACCTCCTAATACCATCACACTGAGGGGTTAGGATTTCAAATCTATGAATTTGGGGGGTACACAAACGTTCAATCCATTGTAATGATATTATCTTTATTTTGTAATGATATTATCTTAAAGGGTATTATGAAAATGAGGATTAAAAAGATGAATAGTAAGAGGAATTATAATCTAGTTACCTAGCACATAGTTAGTGCTTAATACATAGGAGCTACTTCACTGTTATTATAGTAAATTATTAATATTCCTTACTGCCTTAGTCCTCCCTGTCAACCAGAGAACAAAAGTCTGCAGAGTATCAGAATAGAGTATTTGAAATTTCATTATGACCTCATTTAAAAAATTAAAAATTTTCAAAAATCTCAATAGCCAGGTCATCAAGGACCTGTCCTTTTCAAAATCTTGGTCTGGGGAGGTGAACCACCTCATGGGGTCCCAGCCTGTCAAGAAATGGACCCTCCCTTTGTGCTAACCATCTGCCCTAGCTGCCTCTTCAGACCCCTGTGTTCTTGTCCCCTTCCCTCCACACCTTCAGGGATGTTGTGAGTCAGGGAATCCAAGGAAGAACCCCAGGTGTCAGGACCCTATCTAGATAATATTTTTAGATTCCTCCCGAATGGCCTGCTTTGGGGCCAAAAAAAAAATTGCAAAGACTTTTTTAAAGGGTCAGAGTTTTAAAAAAGCATCTTCCCTAGAAGCTTTTTGAATTGTTTGCACTTGTGCCTGTTTTAAATTAAACTGAGTGTCAAAAAAAAAAACAACCTAAAATTTCTAACATTTCTTATGGATCAATAGTGTAAAGAATCTGTGGAGGGTACCATGGTGTCTTCCACAAATAGACACATTTTTGTCCTTTAGTGAAAAAATAAAATCTGGGATGCCTGGGTGACTCAGTCGGTAAAGCATCTGCCTTAGGCTCAGGTTATGATCCCAGGGTCCTGGGATAGAGCCCCACGTCAGGCTCCCTGCTGTGGGGAGCCTGCACGCACGTGTGTGTGTGTGTGTGTGTGTGTGTGTGTGTGTGTGTGTGTGTGTGTGTGTGTATGTCTCCCCTGCCGCTCCCCCTGCTTGTGCTCTCTTGCTCTTTTTCTCTCAAATAAATAAATAAAATCTTTCAAAAAATAAAAAAATAAGATGCAACACAGCTAAACAACCTGTGTTGCTAATGACCCCCACTGGATGAGTGGTAAATCATGTGTTGCTATTATGTTTCTGTTTCATTTCCTATTTGGCTCAGACCTGTGTGTCCCTCCTGGGTCCCCAACTCCTAGATAGCAAAGTCCAGATCTGCCTCTCCTCGTGGTCAGAGTGAGTCCCACACAAAATTAGTTGCTTAAAACTTACTGTCTTTAAGTGAATTATCTTTTGTGACTTTGGAGGGAAATATCTAATATTTAAGCATTTATTTATTTGCAAAGTTTGGTTAAAAAGTAATTTTTCCCAGAGTTGCCCAGATTTCTGTTAAGTCAACTCCCTTCATCTAGTGGGATTTGGAGATCACAGAATCCCTCTACGTAATTGCTGCTAGGGAAAGAGCTAATTAAAGCTTGGCACTATTTTTCCCCAAGAACAGGCTGGTGAGGGTTATTTTTACAGCCTCTCTCAATTGGGCACAGATGATCCAAATTCACAGCAGTGCTATAGTGTTCTATAGGAGTTAACTTTTACTCCCCAAATCTTTGTTCTCGGGGTTTTTTGATCTGCAGGGAGCTAGTGCTCTGGCCATTTCCTATCCCATTTCACATCAGTGCACTTTGAGCTTGCTCTATGGTCAGACCACCAGCCTCTGAAAGAGGCCCAGGATCATTAGGCTCTGGAAAAGTTGGTTATTGTTTGGAAAGCACGTTAGCTAGGCTTAATCATATGCCATACCATATATGGGCTACCACCTACACATGTGGTCTTTGTTTCATTACTTCACAATGAGTAAGGATTTGAGCCACCATGTGGGATAGGAACAAGGATTTGGAGAAATGGATCCAGTGAACAACATGGGCCCATAGACTGCAAAGTGCTAATGTTGAAATTATGTTTAGAAGTGCGTATGTAAAAGAATTCAACCTGAGTGATCTCCCACGATATGCTTAGGCTCTTTAGACATTGTTTTATTAATAGCTTATGTCCCCATGGATAGTGCAAGCATTCCAGTTCAATTGACAACTGTAAATTACAATACAAATAGCTTCAAATCAGTGAATGGCCCCGCGCCAAATGATATCACCAGTTTTTCAGTGGGACAAATCTCTTCTGAGTGTGAAAGTTAGGGCTCCCAGCAATCACTTGGTTATAGGCAAAATCTCTAAAATGTGAACTAGTTCCTAGGAAGAAAAAAATCTTCTCTGGAGGATGCCTGGGAAATAAACCTCGTGAGGTGAATGGTCAGTGATCTGAGTGAGCGAAGAAATCTTGGAGTTTCATTTTGGTATCATTTGATTCTTACAATCACTGGGGTCTTTTTCCTAGTTTCTGAGCCAAACAGCCTTACCATCTTCTCAACTATCACAGGCATTAGAACTCACCCTTCAGAGACAGTGTGCAGTAAGACAGTAAAGGACTAATGCCATCAGCCCCTTACTGTCCACAAACATGCATGCACACACATACACAAGCACGCACATGCACACACACAGACACACACACACACGCTCCAATGGCAGTAGCCACTGCACATCTTCAGTGTTTCTTTCCAGGGCCCAGCACAGGTATCACTCCCTGGGCCTGAGCAAACCACTTCTACAGCTTGTGCAGAGACACTGGGAAGGGCTGACAGCTATCAAATAGAGAACAAGGTAGATTCATAATCAGACAATATATTTCCAGGATGGCCAGACAGGGCCATGCGGCACTAATTCAGCACCCCTGCCCCCTCTCTCATGCGGTTTTGTGTGTGGAGCGATGGAGGAAGTGTCGAGTGGCCCTGGGTATGAGGATTAGAAGGTTACCCTAGCCTGGTCTCGATTTACGAGATTCCAGCCTTTGTGTTCACAGTGAGGGAAGCCTGGCCAAAGACAGAGTTGAGGATGTAGGAAAGCTGCACATTATTACATTTCCATTCTAATTACATTTCCTTCACTTCTGTGATCGTCCCCCCAGGGGGCCTCGTTAACGTAGTTTTAATGCCTCACATGCACACTGGAGCTTCTGCACAGACAGCCAAACACCCTTTCTCTATACCAAGCACCTAGCATCTGCACGGGGTGGGACGTGTCGCCCTGCATTTGCGTTCAACCAAGGGGCAGTCAAAGGAACAGACTGATCCTATCGAGCCACAATGTCGTGATCAGAAGCCCTGTGTTGTCACGGCTTGCTAGCTTCAATCTGCGCTTCTCAGAAGCCTCCACTGGACAGTTCGTTTATGTGTTCTGCTCCAGCAGGTTGACTTCATCATCTCAGCCACGGCCCTTTGGCAAGAGCCTCCACCTCCCTACTCCCAGACACATTCAAATCTGCAATCAAAGTCACCCCCATAAAGCCGTTGCCTTGTAAAAAACATTTCCTTTGCAGCGATAGTTTCTTTCCCAAGTAAGTTCACTAGGTGGCAGTGAACAGGAGGGAAAGAGGGCTGCTCTTGAAAGGCTTTCAGAGGTAAGTGCAGTTGAATGTTCCAGGATATCAAATGGCGAATTTAAAAAAATCCTTCCTCGAACTGTGGCCTCTGATACATATTCCTAATAGAAGACCGACTGCGGCCTAAGGGGAACACCTCATTTTCACTAAATGATGAAATGCAGGATATATTGTCAAACCTCTTCTGAGTGCTCTGCTGATCATTTCTATCCTGGTGGTATTCATAATATTGTCGAAACCAGAGACATTTTATTATTGCCCTTAAGCATATTTCCTTTGCAGAAAATAGTGGTTACAACCAGGCCCTACTCATTCAGACACAGCTTTGCGTGTGTGTGCGCAAGTGGGTGCATATGTGAATGTGTGTCCCTCGTGATGACTTCAAGGATTTAAGAGTCACTGTTCTTGGATTAATTTCTCCATAGAACGGTCATCTCCCTTCTCAGTCAAGAAGGACAGTCCTTCCACCCTGTTAAACTCAGGGTCAGTTTTCTAAGTAGGTGAAGCCTGGAATCTACACTGCCTCGGCTTTGGGAAGACTCTAAAACTTCAAATTTATGAAAGGACACTAAAATCTGAGTACATACACTGTCAATTAGTTTATTTATATGCTGCCTGGTTTTTAACCTAAATGCACTTTGTTCAGAGGGGAAGAAAACAGTCATAAATCAACCAAAACGACTGTTTTCTGTAAACTGCTGAGTCTTGTGTAGCTGAGAATTGACCTCACAGGGATCAGGAGTGCAGGCGCTGTCACATCATCAGGTTGGCCCCCTACCCCACTGGCTCCCCATCCACAGCGTTATTCCAGCCCTGGCCCCAGGACCTTAACGGAAGTGGTGACGGGAGCTCTATTTCCAGTGCACATCCTTGGACACAGCAGCATTGCTGCATCAGTCATGTTGCTGTTCTAACCCTGATCTCGAACTCCGGCTCTCATGGCTGGGCTTCTCCAACACTCCAGGTCTCTGCCATTCTCTAGACCTAATCCCCTGTCCTGGTAATCCTGGTAACCAGTTAACCCCCTCTAGTCCTCCCTTGCTCTTGCCAGATACCCTTCAAGATGAAGTGCTACCTTTCTAGCCCAGCCTGGTCCCAGGACCCCACTGTCTGATGACAGACTCTCTCCCCCATGCCAACTGCATGCCTCTGATCGATGAATATTGTTAGCTTCCCCAAGAATATCCTCCACTGAGCTGTCTGGGAGCCACACAATTCCACACTGAGCCCCTTGAATGAGGATCATCATGAAAAACTCTAGCTTTGCTATGTTTGCACTCATATTGTGAGTGAGGCTCCAAGCTGGGGACAAGAGATGCAGTGGACATAAGGCATGGTCCCTGCCACCAGAGAGCCACCACCTGCCTGCAGATTTGTGTTCTGCTTCAGAACCTTCTCCCAAGGCGGCAGCAGAGCCTGTTCCTACCCTGCCCTCCTTTGTAGGAAGATGCTCTCCAGGGCCATACACTACCCCCGCCGCCAAGTCCTGTCACAGTAACCTAGGCAGTGGCTGGCTGCACCCGAGGTCCTCAAAGTGTCCTGTCTTGGTCTCAGGTAAAATTCTTTCCATAGTGTCCATGGACAGGAGCCACCTTTATTGAACATGAGAAAAAAAAAATCACAGTGCCAAATATTCAGCTAGTCCCTGTCTTCTTGGGTCTGTACAGTCCACTGCCCCAACAGCACGTACAACACCGAGCAGACATGAGGGAACTGGCTGGCTTGGGGTGTGAAACCCAGGACCACTCAGGTGCTGCCTGATTGACTTGCTGTAAGAGAGATGAATGTGTCAGGACTGTAAAATCACCCTGCTTTAATCGTGTAGGTGATCAAGAGATCTCCAGGTGGTGGCGAGCAGAAGACAAGCTGTCCCTTGCCTGAAATGAAGTGATCTGAGGCTAAGTTTCCGTGTGTAGTGGACAGTTGTCCCTTCTAGAAAAGCTGTGCTCCCCATCTTGTGTTAATTATCTTGTAAATGAGTAGTGTGTGGGGTGTTAATAACAGTGGCAATTCCAGAAGGGGACTTAAAGATACACATTTTAAGTCTTAGTGAGATAGCAGCTGGAAAGCAAATAAGTAAATGCCAAGCCTCTCTTTGTTTCTCCCACTGGAACGAGGTAGATCTAGGGAAAGTAAGATTGGAAAAATTAGTTCAGGAAAATATGCTTTTTAGAAAAAAATTTTTTCCCTGCACATGCAATATTTTCATGCAGCTGTTTTCTCTAAAATTGCATTGCAGCACTATTTTTTTTAAAACTGTATGCGAGATACCTTTTCTCCTGTATACACACATGCACACACACACATGCACACACACACACACACACACACACTCACTGATGATTGCTTGTAATGCAATTTTAAAAGAAAATTACTTAAGAAATTAGGCATACGGGATCCCCGGATGGCTCAGCGGTTTAGCGCCTGCATTCAGCCCAGGGCGTGATCCTGGAGACCCGGGATCAAGTCCCACATCAGGCTCCCTGCATGGGGCCTGCTTCTCCCTCTGCCTGTACCTCTGCCTCTCTCTCTCTCTCTCTCTCTGTGTTTGTCATGAATAAATAAATAAAATCTTTAAAAAACAATAAAAATAACAGCCTCTTTAAAAAAAAGAAATTAGGCATACAAGGGAATCCTTTTAAGAAGAATTTTAGGAGCCTAAACTTCTTTCCTCATTTTTGAAACTCTTGTGCATGCCTCAAAGTTCTGATACGTTTGGTGTCATTTCATGTTTTGCTAGTCTGTGATTTCTGGGCTGGCGACTTCCTTGCTGATTGGTACTTAATTTGGGCACTTCTCTTTAGAAACACCTGAAGCACAAGAATTTAAAACAATGACAAAAAGATTTATTACAAAGGTACTGAACCATGCTGTAAAGAGCACTTGATGCAGGTCATAAAGTTAGAAATGCAGAAGAAAACCCCACTGCAACAAATAGTACCAAGGCCTAATCAGAGTATGATTCCACCATTAACTAATCACCTACTTCCTGGGCAGTTGGTGAAGACCTTCGCATAGGTGTATCCTGATTCAGACCCTGACACCCCCCTCCTTGACCCAATTTTACCTTTCCTGCCCACTTCTTGCTCAGGTCCCTGCAAAGTAGCCCCTTCCTGATGCCCCCTTTTAAAAAAAAAGATTTTATTTATTTATTCATGGGAGACACAGAAAGAGAGAGAGGCAGAGAGAGACACAGGCAGAGGGAGAAGCAGGCTCCATGCAGGGAGCCTGATGTGGGACTCGATCCCGGGTCTCCAGGATCACGCCCTGGGCTGAAGGCAGGCGCTAACCTCCTGAGCCACCCCGGCTGCCCCTGATGCCCTTTATCATGCTGACCATGGTGTCCTCAGGCTCTCTTTCTGCAAGTCTGCAGTGTGCAGCACAACATTCCCTAGTTATGCTCCTGATAATCTTACCACTTCCTTCCTGTTTCCAATTCCTGGCACATCTGTGTAGCACAAAGCACCTGAGATATGAATTTTGTGCACTCTGTGAACATAGCAGATACTCTCTCCCAGGTGGTGGTGGACCTAGAGCCCTCCAGGGCTTCAGACAGGAGCAAGAATGTCTTCTAGGTGGAGTGCTACCTGGAAGAGCTTATTACTCAGGAGACTTTTCCTTTACAGTGGTTTCTAGAACCTACTATAAATACCCTCCGAGCAGCCGTCTGTGCCTATGGCTGAGTTTTACTACTCATGCTTGCTGTTTGGGGTTATAGACCACAATTCCACCATCCATTCTAGAGCCATTTCAACTGCTCCTCCCACTCCTAGAGAATGTCAGCCCCACTCTGTCAGGATAGAGCAAGATTTATTTCAGTTTCATGAAAAATCTGTGCAATTTATACTACAGTCAGGAGCTTGTTGGCTCGTGAGGTTTAATCCAGGACTCCTCTGAAGAGAATGGATGAAAGAAAACAAGGTCTGGAAATTACCTAGACATCTGTACCACCTGTGAGCTCCTGGTCCGTGGAGCTGGGCCAGTCCCTTCCCATAAATCCAAACTGTTGGTGATGGTATCTCTCAAGAGGCCAAGTAGATATTTTCCCACAAGTGAAAAATTTCCAGTAAAAGTATAGCCTGTTTTTTTTTTCTTTGTAAAGCATGAGAGGGTAAATTTTTTTCGATCCACCATAAATAAGGTGTTTTGAGGCCAGGACCCTAACGAGATAATCACCGCAAAAGCTGCCACCAAAATGAGCATGTTTGGAAACTTCTTAAAAACATGAAACGGGGCTGGCCCTGTTCCCAGCATCCTGGGTGGAAGGTTGGGGGAGAGGATCTTTGTTTTCCCCGTAAGAGGTGACAGTTCAGAGTGGGAGCGCCCATGCTCTCTGGGAACTGGGCTGATAGGTGCATGCGTGGGGCTTGTGGGCTGGCCCAACCCAGGGGAAGAATGAATAACGAGTGGGATGTCCGCCAGAGGCCATCACACTGCTCACTGTTCTCTCCCCGTAGACACAGAACCTCCAGAGAGCCACTGCAGGGGCCTGTGGGAAAAGAGGTAGAGTTGGGAACCTTTGTGACAGTAAAACCAGCTGGGGGAGTAAATGGACTTCAAGTGCTGGGGTTTTTCCAAGAAAGAGGCTTTGAAGTGGTGGTGACCAGAGTTGCTGGAAGAGCCCCACTGGCTCCCTCATAAATGAGACTCATCCTACAGGCCGTTCCCAACATCTCCCGGCCCACCGCTGCCTGCGTCTTGCCCTTTCCAGACAAGTTAACAGTGGAGGCTCCTCATCAGACCACCACTGCCGGCTCACTTCTGGGCCCAGTTCCCCTGCTTTCCCCGCGTCCCAGCTGTGTGAGTTGCACCTTGCCTCAGCCTTCACGTACCTCCATTTCCTCGTGTGCAAAACCGAGTGTCTCTGTTGGTCCTCCTAGAAGCCGACCCTGAACCAAGGATCCCAGTGAAAGTGATTAACTCAGGAAGTGCTCCCCAGAAAACCAGGAAAGGAGGAGGGTAAGCAGGATAGGTGGGTGAAGAAGCTGATGACGGGTTGGACTTCAGATGAAGTCCCAGCTTCAGCCTAATCCTCCCGGGGAGCTCTGAAGTATAAATTGCATCTCTGAGTTCACCCCCACTTGAGGAAAGGGATCCAGGCTCTGAACCCTCTCAGCTGTTAGGTCATTGCAAGGGTGGTGGAACAGACTTGAATTTTCATGCACCTCTGGCTCCCTCTCTTTGGCAGAACAGTTCCAGCAGTCTGAGGCAGGCAGCAGGTGGCAGCTATTAGCAGCAAAGCCCACAGAGGCTGGGCGTGGGCACCAGCAGAGGTTTCTGCCACAGAGGGGATAATAGTGCCTATTTCACAGGGTTGACGTGAGGATGGAGTGCCCACCTGGAACTATCCACACAGCAAATTCTCTGTGAGTCTCTTTTTTGCCCAGTGAGCATCATGCTTCTTATGCCCCAGCTACTACTGGGCATGCTGGAAACGGCGCCGCTCCACTCTATGCTTTTACATGAGCTGGTTTCAGCAGCAGCTTTCATGGTGATTAGCTCACTCATAGGACCACTCCTCAGTCAGGTGGACATCTACCATTGGGTGGATGACTCAGAGCTGGTAGGATGGGGAATCTGTGGATGGCAGATGAGCATCCAAAGGCATCACAGTAGCTAGAGTAGTGGTTAAGCACGAGAGAGAGAAAAGCTAACCATCCCGAGTGTGCAGGAAGCTGGGGAAAAGGCACAGGGGACTCAGCCAACAATACTCTCCCCTTGAGTCAATGCACAGTTGAAACTACCGAAGACATAATATAGACTTTAGCTCTCTCCACAACTATAACTGTAAGTTTTTAAAACTCTACAAGTAGCAGTGTTATCCAAGTCCAAGCTCACTCAGCCATCTCTGGAGTCATGAGTGGCTCCTGGTGCTGCCCTCCGGGAGAAGCACAGGCAATCAGGAACATGTACTTAGGTCAGAGGGCAATGAAAGCACCAGGGGTGGCCAACCAGATAATAAAAGTCTAGGCAGGTAAATATCTTCAAATATTCAAAGAACTGTCATATGAAAGAAGACGTGAAGATGTGAAGCTAAGAAGGGAAGGCCTGTTGAGAGGAAATTGTGTGGAAGTTCTTTGTGAACTTCCCTTCCAACAAAATTTTTCAAAGACTACCTCAACTCCTGGAGGCTTGTCAGGACAGACCTGCCCCCATTACACAGGACACTTGTGCATGTGCTGAAAATCAGTGGAGGGGACTCCAACGTGTAAGGGTGACCCTTTCCTTCCCCCAACATCCAAGAGCCATCATGTTTATCAAGGGTCAATGAGGAGTAGATATATAGATGATAGGTAGTCAAGATTGATAGGTAGGTGGATCAATAAACATGTAGAGAGGCAGATAGACAGATGGATGATGGTGATTATTATTGTGATAGATACATAAAGAGATGAGTAGATGGAGAGATAAACAGGAAGATAGATAGTTGGGTGGATGTAGGACATGGGGTCCAACAGAAATACATACAAAAAGGTCTGTGGTAATTAGCCTTGCTTTGGGGAGACAAGTGAGTGGGGACTTAGCCATAGCTTGCATAAGGTTTAGGGCTAATCATGGCAAAATAGATGGATTTGAGCTCTGGGTTTAGAGAGATGTGTGAGTAGGTGGGAGGTAATGTCCTGAACGTCCAGGCTGTGTTTAGTTTAAACGTGTTTGTTTTGGGTTCTACTTTACAATTATCCTTCCAGATACCAAGGCAACTTTATGAAAGCAAAAGAATCCAATTCTCCCTCATGTGAATGATAGACAATCCCCAGCTAGCCATTTATTCACTATCCAGCAGAAACCCCTGCAGGAATTTGCTTAGACTCCTTTCTGTTTCCTCTTCTGTTTAACAATGTGGCACACACAGCGCTGTTGTTTAGATTAATTATTGATTGTAAATTACTTTGGAATCTATGCTGCAGATAGGCTGTTTAAATTACAGCCGTCTTCTAAGCTAGGACTAGGGCACCCATCTGAAATAGCCTTTAATTCCTTTTTCCCAAAGAGGTAAAAGGAGACAGACAGGTGGACCAGTGTTGGTGCTTGATCCAACCCTTCAACTCAGAAGGTTTGCTTTTCTCCATGGATTTCACCAAGACCCACAGCACTGATGAAGTCATTATGCCTTCTCAAGACAGAGCTTCTGCCTCACACGCAGAATTTCTGTGAATATGAGAAACAAATTGTGGAAACACTTGAGAAAGACAATAATAGTAACAGTATTGCCAGGTCATATGCTAGTACTTCACTGATATAATCTCTTTTCTTCCTCGCCTCAGCCCCCCAAGTCAAAGGCCATTAGTAACACACACTCTCAGATGGCACAAGGACGTCCCCAGTGGTCCCACTAAAAGTTCTAAGTCCTGGGAATGCTTCTCAGTTCTGGGCTAATCAGAATGGTTGACCATCTCACACACACACACACACACACACACACACACACACACACACACCGCTAGTATAATGTAGCATGTACTTCCAGCATTCTGGCGTGGGAAGACCTCAAGACACACCCAAGAAATCAGGAAGCTGAGGTAGAGGGCAGTGAAATCACTTATCCAGTTCCTGCTGGGTAGTGGTAGACACAGAGCTAGGAATCTTCTGGAGTCAGACAGAAGACCAAGAGTCAGTCAACTCAAGGATGTTTTTATGACCACTCATAATTCCAAGAAAATACACATATAAATAAACTCATAGGGGATTTACATATAAAAGATTGTCAAGCTAGGCTTTGTCTGGAGTCAAGGAGGGCCGCAAACCTTGTCCAAAATAGGACCCTGAAGGAATGGTAAGTCCGTTAATGTTGGAAATAGCCATTTCCCCTTCAACTGAAAGGGGGCAATTTATGATAAAATACCTTTTAAAAGAAACGGATTATCCCTAATTTTATTAGTGGGAAATAGCCCTGTTTTCCACTTCTAGAAGGGATGCTATAAATCATTTAGAAGTAAACTATGAAGAATTTTTTAAATAAGTTTTTCTAACCTTTATTTAGAATATATAAAAATTTATTCCAATTTTTGGGTTAGCAGACTTGATGTTCATATTATGTGAATCTGGAGCACCATCACAGGCTGAATTATCAAAGATTAATCAAATGTTCAGTCCACTAAGGCAGAAAAGCAGCCTCGTACATTTGAAAGATTTTTTGTTGTTGTTGTTAAAGTGATAGAAACCAAAATGAGCTTTCTGTCTAGCCTTTAGTTAAACAGATAATTAAATTAATCAGTATACCCCAATCTGCAAGCTACCTAATTACTTTTACATCTAAGGAGTTAAATAGAAAAGTATATCACTTCCGTTTATTTTGCACTTACACAAAGTGTATGTATTTTACTAGAGAAATGTATATCTAGAATGGAAATACCTGCCTTTAAATATGATGGAGGACTCTTGAAAGACTGAGATATAAAAGGATTACTGCCAATCACGTTCGAGTTGAAAGCAGAGGATTTTGCAAAAGAGACAAAAATTGGTTTCAATGCTAATCAAAATGCCAGAGTCCATGCATGCCTGCCACAGTCTGAAAAAGGTGCAGATTCTCAAAGCTGTGGATTGAATTGATAATTCCTCTTGCTGAAATGAACAGTTAATGCAAATCCATCCAAGTTCCCAAATCACATTTGGGACCAGGCAGTGATCCATCCCCAAAATCATGACTGCACCAATTTCTCAGAGAGGAGGTTTTCACAGGACAATGAGTGCAAATGAATAGACGGGAAGATAGCCACCCACAAGTTCCCACCCCGTTCTGCAGGCTGAGCGCTCACCGGTGTGTTGCGGTGCCCCGTGAGACAGTCTTTTTTCCCCAGCATACCCAAGGGCACTGGGTTGAAAGGCAAGCTCTCTAAATAGGAGCTTCTGAGACTTGTGCAATCTCTCTGCTGCAGAAAGAATTTATGATAAGAGAGCGTACTCCCTGCAAAGCATCAGAGCCTCGCCCAGAGGTGGTCAAGAAATTGTACCAGGAGTGTTGATTAGAGAAAATAAGATCTGCTAAAAACTTCCCTTCATTTAGTACTAACTGGAATCCACATAGCTTCCTGGGTTCCCCGTGTACCCCATCCCAGGTAACCCCCACACCCTAGGAGGTGATGTTCACATTAGCATTTACCGTTGAGAGAACAGAAAGATAGTAACATGCCCCAAGTCACACAGCCAGTAAATAGGAGTTTAAATCCAACCACTTTTCTGTCTCCAGCATCCACACACTTAACCACGGGCCTATCATGGCATGAGGTCACCTGCCTCATGAGAAGGTTTTCAGAGCATGTGGCTAACACTTCTTGCACAAGCAGATGGGAGAGTGATTCCCTTAGTAAACATGATGACAATTTAGTCTTGCTTTTAATAAGATGTCTCGAAATGTACTTGGCATTTTGTTTTCATTCAGCTTCAGTAAGGCCAACATCAGGAGATATCTGTGTCATTGCAAAGAGAGTTTGTGACTCACAGTTCCCAAGAGGAGGGAGAATTGCACTCCATGCAGGGCCACCCAGGGAAGCACCAAGGTGGGCCAGGAGGCAGAAGAGGCCAGGAGAAAGCATGGGCCAAAGCCCTTATCATGGTTTTTCACAGAAAAGAACAGACAAGTCAGGGTAAACAGCCAAGCAGGTTTAGGATTGGACACTTGGAGTATTTGGATGGGCTCTGGGCTATAGAGGTGGTCCCCAGTTGTCCTTTACCTAGCCCTAGCCCTGGGCCAATTTAGGGTAGGAGGATAGTGTCCTGGCCTGCAGGAGCCTGAAAAAAGGAAGTGGGTCCAGTATGGACTCAGAATCCGTCGGTTGGAGTACCAAGGTGTGCCTGCAGGCAAATCGTTTGCTATCTCTAGGAATTAGCTCACCCTGGGGGAAACAATCCATCCTCGTGTCCTCAGGGCACCAAGATGTCAAAACATCATAAAATATAGAAAATAAAAAATATGATTAATGCAATGGAACACCTAAAAAACTTTCTGCGCCTTTGCCTTTTTTACTTTCCCCCATGACAACATAAGCAGCAGTCAGGGCTCCAGATATTTTATGGAACAATTTTGATGTTGTTGGAGCACACTGTGTATGCACTGTCTGCAAGTCCATGAGGTCTTACATGTCCCCCTGTACTAACTGCTCATAAATGAGTCTTTATTAACTCTAGTGCTTGAATCATGGAATATTTCTTTAGAAATGTGATCATCTGCTTCTTTAACAGCCAAAGTTTTCAGCTGGGTTTCAGCTGGGCAAAGGTGCATAGGAGGTACTTAACAAAGTTATTGATGTGATAGTATGAGCTCATCCTAGGTTTTTGGTGGGTTTTTTTTTTTTTCAATTATCTGGCTGCTTTTCTACCATAAACAAATTGTGGCTAAGAAAAGAATCTACTTGAAATGTCTCCTCATCCATTGGTAGGCATGAAATGGTAGCAGCAATGTGGGTAATTAAAGACACTGTCCCACTCTTCTGTCACTTAACCATCTTACCTCTGCCCTCTGGTATGTTCTTAGACTGAAGTCACCTCTGGGCTTCCTTTGACAAAGGGGCTGCCTTTGTCAGCCTTTCCCCCATGGAGAGGCAACTGGGAACCCAGTTCCTTTTAGACTAAGACAGAATTGAATTGAGACCGTCACAGCCCATCACACTCCACTATCCCTCCTTACCCACACCTTTGCAGAGCCTGATGGCTGAAAACAAGCGCTCTCAAGGTGCTTGGGTGGCTCAGGTAATGATCCCAGAGTCCTGGGATGGAGCCCCGCATCAGGCTCCCTTCTCAGCGGGAAGTCTTCTTCTCTCTCTGCCCCTCCACCTGCTCATGCTCACTCTCTCTCGCTCTCGCTCTCTTTCTCTCAAATAAATAAATAAAAATATTTTTTTAAAAAGTAAACAAATGCTCTGCAGCATGACGGTTGGTTCCATGCCTTACTTACTCAGTGAGCAGTACTAGTCACCTAATCTTTCTGGACTTCAGGGTTCTTTTTTCCTAATCTCTAAAATGCAGTGATAAAATAGAGCCTATTTCATATAGTTGCTAAAAAGAAAGAGTTAAATAACTTTTCCAGGGACAGAGTAAGGGTCCAAGAATACCAGCCTCTATTAACAATCTTTCAAACAGTATTGTTTGTACGGCCCAGGGTCTATCTGCCGCAAAATTACCTACGATGCTATGACAAGAGTCCTATGGAATCAGAGTTCCTAGGGAAGGTTCCAGGATTCTGCACACCAGCTGGTTCTTACATATACTCAGTCCACGAATATGTGAAAGCCACCTTAGAGCTTTGGGTTGCACAGCGGGTGGGATGGATACTTTGCAGGCAAACACAGCTAACTCTGAATTTTTCCCTTACCTCTTAGATAGACCTGTGTGTTGCAGAACAACTTACAGGATTTAGGTTCTGAGAACCACCATTTCAATAAATTGAGATATTAAAATCTATCTTGTTCAACAAGTGTTTATCAGTAATACTATGTATAAGGTACCCCGCTAGGTGCTGGGGATAAAATAGTGAACATTCTTGAAAAATCCGTTTTAATCTTTGTCAGATCTCTGCAGGTCACTTAATAAATTTACAATCAAACCTACCCAAATTAGGGACTACCTGTCATGATCAGTACTAGGTCTGAAAATGCCCTGGGAGAGATGACTTGAAGAGTTAGCTTATGGGCTACATAGCTACTGTTTCCATTTTAACAGTGCTCGTAATGACCAGTTACTAAATCAAATACACTTGAGTTTCAGATGTATCCTCCTCACCTGGCTTCAGCCCACCTCTCTGCAGCTTGGGCCACAGTGAAATGCCAGAGCAGTGGGCCACTGGGTGTACCATTCAGCCCAAGAGATAGCATAGCATGGAGGAAGGAGCACCCAGGGTAATGTAACTAACCTAGTTCTGTTGCCACCTAGCTGGCAACAGTGGACACAGTACCATAAACTCCTTGAGCTACAAACTTGTTCTGTAAAATAAGGATGTTGGATTCTGAAGACTCTCTATAATCTCTTTCAATTTAATAGCTCATGGGAAATCCATTCCAAATGCCATTATGAATTCTAGGCCCTCCTTGAATAGGCTGTTACCAGAATCCCCACCATCTACTCATCATCTCCTACCCTCCAAGTCTGTAAAGCTTCTAGTCACTCTTGGGAAAGAAAGGTTGACTTCCATTGGAAGCCTCTTACCTTGACTCTCAGCAGAGATTGTACATCTTTTGCAGAATCCATGCCTGGAATATGAATAAAACTGTGATAAGTTGTATCTGTGTTTTTAACAGTTAGTAGAAAATCTTTAAAATGTATGGTTTGGGGGATCCCTGGGTGGCACAGCAGTTTAGTGCCTGCCTTTGGCCCAGGCCGCGATCCTGGAGACCTGGGATCGAGTCCCACGTCGGGCTCCCGGTGCATGGATCCTGCTTCTCCCTCTGCCTGTGTCTCTGCCTCTCTCTCTCTCTCTCTGTGTGTGTGTGACTATCATAAATAAATAAAAATTTTAAAAAATGTATGGTTTGAAGTAAAACAGATATACATTAATAAAAATTACATGTTTAGTAGTCCAGAGCTTGGCAATACCATGAGTGGAGCCAGATGACCAGCATTGGAAGTCTGAATCTGCCCCGCTAAGCTAGCTGTGTCTCCTCAAATAGGTTGCCCATCTGCTCTAAGCCCAAGGAGAATGATGTAGCCTCCTGAGAGCACTGTCGGGATCAAAAACAATAATGAATGTCTAGAAGACACTCAGTATATAATAGTTATTTACTATTATTATCATCATATTATTACACTTTTACATTCTCCATGACCTAGAGCTTGCTGCTGAACTTTTGCTTTTTTTGTCCCCAGTCACCCCTTCGAGGATCTGCAGAGCTGGTATTATTTTTAGATAAGAAATCACTCTCTGGTGAGCAGTGGTTCCCACCCAGTTCTGCTTCAGAGGATCTCAAACGGAGGGGGCTTTCCTGTCTACTCTTTCACCTGAGGTAACCAGCTAGGCAAGTGCCCAGGCCCCAGGAGGGAGGTACAGCAACCTGATTCCAGTCGCCTGATGCAGTAAGCTGATGACTGTCTCGTGGCCTCATTTCACTTTTGTTACTGGACCTTCAGATTTCAGCACACAAACACGTGCAGAAAAAAGTCAATATCAGAAATGTCACTTCAGCACAGACCAAACATTGACTACAGTGGTTTTATAAGTCATGGAGAGTTTATTAAAAATTAAATTGACAGATAAAAAGAACTCTGACTAGGAGAAGCCCATAAACTTAATGGCATTTATTAATTTATGGGCCATTATTGTAAAACGAGTAATCATTCTATAAAAGCGGCAGAGAGCTGTGATTTCGTTACGATGACGCTTGCTATCTCCCCAGGCAGAGATAAGACCGTCCTGGGTCCCCACCTGCATCTGAGCCGGCTTAGGCGCCCAGCAGCGCTCTCCCCACTTCAAATGAAGTGCCTCTTTCTCCTTGAGGTCAGTCCCTAATTCTGATGACTAAGCCTGACAAATGGTCAGGAAGACAGCAGAAGAGGCATAAAGACAGCATAAAGAGGCATCCCTCCTGGCCCCTGACCACCCCAGGTCCTTTCCCAGATCAACCTCCTGCTAGCTGGACCTACCCACCCTTCCTCCACTGCTCAGGCTTCAGTCTCTTTCCCTTGCAAAATGAGGGCTTGTGTAACTGGCTTCCAGTGCCCCTTAATAACTGCAAGCCAGAACCTGGAAGGTCATCTGATCCAGCAGTGTTGGCCAACAACTGCCAGCCCAGGAGGGACCCTTCATCTCGGCCCTGGCACCAATATGGCACAAGGGAAGAGCAAGGCACCAAGGAAGGACACACCCTGCCAGTCAAATCGCCGTTCCCCACAAGTCCAGTTGGATGAAAGAGGGTGTGAGGAGCTGGGGGCTTAGGACATTACAGGTGTGTATGTGTAGGGGGGTGCCCTTCTTAGACTAATCCATGCATAGTAGCCAGTTCCAGTGTCCAGAGGCTGCAAAAATACAGAGGAAAAGAGAAGGGGATGTAGGACGTCATAAAAGCCTTCAACTGGTACACAAGGAACAAATTGAAAAGCATGAAAGTAGCAGAGAAAGCAGATTGTTTGAACACTGCAGGTGCAGAGGAAGGAGGAGGGAGTACTCCAGTTACCCAACACTGAGACCACACAGTCTTGCTGAGTGTCAGAGGTGTTTGAGGCATTGAAGGATGCCCAGAATCAAGTCAACACAGCTCGTTTACCCTCTGGCCAGTAAATTTGTTGTCTAAAAGCACTATGTATTTCACCCATTTCATTAAATACCATTACTGTCCAGGCTTGATTAGCTGAAAATTAGTGCTGGATGTTTAAAAAAGAAAAAAAAAAGGCATCAAGAACCATGATTTTCATTCATGGTAATATTAGAAAACACTTTCATTTGTATCTCATTTACTTTCCTAACGTTTATTGAATGCTTATCTGCTATGGGCCCCTATCATAAGTGCTTTCTGTAGCATTGTGTGCTTGACCTTCGTGTTGACCTTACAAGGTGTTTGCTGTGATTATCACCAATGTGTAGACAGGGCAAGTGAAGCACAGAAAGTGGACATGCAAAGGTAGCTAGTGGCAGAGGTGGGATTTGAACCACCCATGAGGATCTATGCTTAACTGCTCTGCCACATTAGGTGCTAGACCTCGGGAGTCCATGAGAAGAAAGGTGAGGCATCTTGGGGCCCTGCCTTAGTGCTCCAAGATGACCAAACCCTGAACTGTTTCTGTCTCTAAGGAAAATTCTTCAAGACCGAGAAGTAGTCTTATTTCCTTGTTCCTGTGAAGAATTCTTAGGAATCATCCAGAACGTGGAACCTGAATACAAGCAGCCAGCTGGGAGTGCCTGACACAGATGTGCCCGTCTCCACAGAGAGGGATGACAGCCTAGGGTAGCACGAGGTTGGTGTTGTAGAATAGGAAACGTGGGCTTGGAGCCAGAAGACTTGAGTTTGGCTTTTACTGTCTTTGGACTTTGGGTAGCTCACATCACTTCTTCGAGCATCATTTTCTTCATCCATGAGATAGGAGTCACAGCCACCACCACATGAGAAAACACTATAGATGTCAAACACTATAAAATGTGGCGTGTCTCAAAGAGCCCTTTGCATATAATAAGTGCTCAATAAACATTGAGTCAGTCTCCACTCTGGTCTTTGGTCACCCAAGGCACAGCCTGTATATCCTCTGGGGAGGAAGGAAAGGCAGCTTTCTATCTTGTGCCACTCAGAATGAGTCCCATCGCCTCTGGCCCTGTCTAAATGTATATACCTATAAGATTTGACACATAGTAAGGAGACTTCCTCAGAGCCAGGTATTAAAGCCTTGAAGGTTGTTCCCACCCCATTTGGTTTGGCTTGAGGGCAGTCTTGCATGGAGATGAGAAAAAGCAGTTATCCTCAGGATCCTTTCTACCCTTTGGGATTCAAAAAAACAACCTAAGAATGCTATAGGCAGGGCTGTTGTCCCCTTACGGTCCAGCAAAGCAGACAGAAGATGAACCTCTGGCTGCTACTTGTTAATATTATCCATTCAAGGAAATGGTCCCCTGCAATGAGATGCTGTCTGCCTCTGAAATCTAATGACAAGGGTCATTAATCCTTGAAGCCAGAGTGATCATCAAGTGGATTGGGGCTGTCACCATCGTGTTATATTTTGCACAACTAGGTTCATTTTATATGACCTCTTCCCCTCCATCTTTTCCCTTCCCTCCCCTATGCCCTGGTCATATGTGGGTGAGTGCGCAGATGCAGGCACACACGCCACATGATACTTGTATCACCTAGCAACAAACAGGAATATGCAAGATATTGAGGCTCTATGAGAGTGGGACTATTTCTGAGTATTTTAGAAGATGAAACCTATTATTTAAAGATTTTATTTATTTGTTTATTTATTTGAGAGAGTGAGCAAGAGAGTGAGAGTGAGCACAAGTAAAGAAGGAGCAGAGGGAGAGGGAGAAGCAGACTCACCACTGAGCGGGGAGCCCCAGGCAAGGCTGGTCCCAGGACTCCAGGATCATGACCAGAGCCAAAGGCAGACATTTAACCAACTGAGCCACCCAGGCACCCCTTGAAAACTATTATTTTATTTTATTTTATTTTTTTAAGTCAGGGATTTTTTTTTAATTCATGACAAACATGGAGAGAGAGGCAGAGACACAGGCAAAGGGAGAAGCAGGCTCCCTTTGGGGAGCTGGAACCCAGGACCCAGGATCACTCCCAGAGACAAAGGCAAACACTCAACCTCTCAGCCACCTGGGCATCCCTTATTTAATTTTAAAATCCTCTAAACATTAGACATAAAACCTTAGTGCAAACAGGTCAGTTTTGCCTTGTGTTTGCTTCTAAAAATTAATGCATTCATCAAATCTTAAGAGGAGGTTGCTCTAAATGGATCACTCCCCACAAGGTGCAACATCAAACTCCATGTTGCAAAAGGCCTCTGTGCATTGACATGCATGACCTCCTAATAGCAGGGTGAGGAAAAGGCTTTCCATTCAGATAGAAGGGGATGCAGAAATGGACATTTTGCCAATACAAATCATCATCACTGCAAATTCTTAGGGTACACTTTACGAAACACCTTGACGTGCATTCTCCCCTCTGAGCCTCATAATAATCAGAGAGTTTGCTGGACTAGACATCATTTTTTTACTATTATTATTACTATTATTACTGTTCTTAGCCTTGTGTGATGAATGAAAACGTCACAGGTCAGAGGTGGCGCAGTCATGCCACCACAGAGGAAAGGCTTGCCTTCCAGCTTGCCATGTCCAAATCTTACATCCCAGTAAGCGAGAGGAGTTTGAAGAGGAACAACTGTTTGGGGACCAGAGGACAACTCTTCCAGCCTCTATTTCTTGTCTCATGGATCTCCCTAGTCCCAGGAGCATTTTCAGTCCATTACAGTACCTACCTAGGTACCGTGCATGGCGGAAGCTGGGGTCCCTGGCATCTCCTGGCTTCCTCGAGTGTTTGAGTGACACTGAGCTGGCCTTCATGGAAACTGCGAGATGCCCCTAGACCCAGGCTCTGTGTAAGTGGCTCCATGCAGGGAACTCCCCCACAAGCCCTGGACACTCCCTTCCTCTCTGCACTGGCTGTGTGGTGCACATCTCCTCGCCCAGCCCCTGGGTCTCCCCTCAGCTCCCTTCCTTGAGTGCTCAGGGAGGGGACAAGCCCCACACCTCATTCAGCTTTGCGTTCCAGGGCAAGCTCTCACGTTCAGGGAGTGTGTGTGGAATGGACACATGAAGAAAGTAACTAAATCATTAATTATGAGAGGGAATATACAGACAAGTGAAGGAAAAGGCAAGCTAGTGGATTTTACCCATGTTGATACTTTGTCCCCACAAAACAGTGATGTGTTTTATTTTTATTTTTATTTTTAATATAGTCTTTATTTTTTTGTATATTTTTTTTACTGGAGTTCGATTTGCCAGCATAACACCCAGTGATCATCCCATCAAGTGCCCCCCTCAGTGCCTGTCACCCAGTCACCCCAACCCCCTGCCCATCTCCCCTTCCACTACCCCTTGTTCGTTTCCCAGATTAGGAGTCTCCCATGTGCTGTCACCCTCACTGATATTTTCACTAACTTTCTCTCCTTTCCCTTTATTCCCTTTCACTATATTTTATATTCCCCGAATGAATGAAACCATATAATGTTTATCCATCTCTGATTGACTTACTTCACTCAGCATAATCCCCTCCAGTTCCATCCACGTTGAAGCAAATGGTGGGTATTCATCGTTCCTAATGGCTGAGGAATATTCCATTGTATACATAGACCACATCTTCTTTATCCATTTCATCTTTCAATGGACACCGAGGCTCCTTCCACAGTTTGGCTATTCAGTGATGTGTTTTAACAACCATCTACCTTTTAGCTTCTTAAAATGCTTTACCTCAGCCCTGCAAAAACCAAAGCAGACCTAAGGACGTTTCATTCCCTGGCCATGCTCAAAAAGTTCCGGGTCCTTAGTAAGCATGCAGGGAACCTGGTAAAGACTGGTAGGGATTCATATACAGGTCTTCATGACACAGCTGCTGGACCTGACCCATGCTGGGTGGGCTGGCCTCATGGTCATGGGGCCCAAGAGTGGCAGATGCACTCAAGACCAGGTAGCCATCCAGCTAAGGTCAGATTCTTCTAAGTGTGAGTACCTTCTTGTGGTTAAAGATGGGTGGTGTATGACAAGGAAAACAAGTCTTAGGCCAAAGTCTGCCCAAAATACATTTATCAACAAACAGACACAGACACACACAGCCTTTTCCTATAACTTGGAGAAGTCCCACTCTCTGTCTTTGTAACAATATGAAAGCATCGTTAATGCAGGCTTATTATTTAATGGAACATATATTTAATGAAACATAGTATATATATAATTTATTTAATAGAATATATATCATATAGAATATACATAGATGTTATACATCCCATTAAACAGTGTGTATAAATACACATACTACTAATACACACATACACATGCACAAGTATATATACCCAATATTTAGGAATTTTGCATCATACATACCAGGTGAAACTTCATTCATTCATTCATAGATAAAATATTTCAGCCCATGTTGGGCTAAAATATACTTTTCCACTATTGGTTAAGAGAAGCAACACGGTATACTAGGAGAAGGAATGGCATTGGAAGCAGATAGACACGGGTTCCAGTACTATCTCTGTTCTTAGCAGCTGGGAAAATAAACTCTTTAGGCCTTGGTTTCTTGATTTGGAAAATAGAATTAATAATAAGTAAGGCGGGATCCCTGGGTGGCGCAGCGGTTTGGCGCCTGCCTTTGGCCCAGGGCGCGATCCTGGAGACCCGGGATCGAACCCCACGTCAGGCTCCCGGTGCATGGAGCCTGCTTCTCCCTCTGCCTGTATCTCTGCCTCTCTCTCTCTCTCTGTGTGACTATCATAAATAAATAAAAATTAAAAAAAAAAAATTAAAAAAAAATTAAAAAAAAAAATAAGTAAGGCATAGTGTTGTTCAACCTGATAATGGAAATAATGCATTTAATATGTTCCTGGACTGATTAGGTACAAAGGAAATAATGTTTCCTCCCCTTCTTGCCTCTCCTTTCCCCCAGTATAGTAAAATAACCATATGATCAAGATTTTGTGAGGCTATAAAGTACTTACTGGAGAGGAGAAACCATGAGAGATGTAGACCATTTATTGTTTGCATGCAAATGTGAGTGTCATTTTAAATAAGCCATATCTAGTCAGTGCTGATGACCTTGCAGAACCTTTTCCTGGCAATGAAATAGTAGCTAGAAGTTGGCCCCAGTTACCAATTATTAAGGGCATCTTTCTCTGACTATATTCTATGGAATATGTAGACTATCACCTAATTCTGGGTAATCTCCTCTACCAAATCTGTGTGCAGATCAATCCAACACACTGCTTGATGAACACTTCCTCTTCTATGTGTTCATGGGGCATGGACTCTGAAAGCATTACTTTGCAGGGGCACAGAAATGCTGTTATTCTGCATAATACTCTATAGCTTTCACAATGGCTGTGATGTCTTCTCAACTATTGGTTTTGGTTGCTGTTTTTTTTTTTTTCCTCATCTGTGTATATCTAACATTTCAGCCATGAGACAGCTAATAATCCATTTTGTTGAAGATCAGGTCTTAAACACTTGTAGTGCCTGAATCTGATCCTCAGTTACTGGATGAAAGGAAGATTGGAGCACAGAACCTAGATCTAGGAGCAGTAGGTATACCCTTAAGGCATTTGCCTACCCCACCTCCTTTCACTGTTCCTTGTTTTGCTCTACCCACTGAGACCCTATTCTATAATCTGCACCCTCACAACTCACCTTGACTATATTCTGTTAACCATCTAAGTACTTGGTTGTTGCCATGGTACTAACTACACAAAATGTAAAAGGAACTTCCGATGACCCAACTGGTACATGGCAACTTTTAGTCTGCCAACACCTGAGTTTTCAGGGACTTCAATTTGACCATTTGGGTGATCCTCACAGCATCATGAAAAACCCATGAAGATAGCTTACTCTTCCCCAAACTGCCCCTCACTCCACTCCCTCCCCCTACAACAGCCCTTGGCCAAGCCAACGCATTGCCACATTAGCTTTCATGCAAGATCTTTCCCATCATGCATACCAGCCATGTAATATCTGACCTCAGGTCCCAGTTACATATTTGTTTTGGAGGGTATATTCAAATATTCAAACTTTGAATATACCCAACCACAAAACCAACCATGCAAAAATGATGGGCAAGTCAAGTAAATCACCTGGGAACCTGAAGAATGTTAAATTTCTTGCAGAGAACCCAATGGATCTAGTTTTCCACACTTAGAACATCTCCTTTTGTACCAAGATACTTTCAAACTTTATCTCCTCAATTTCCTTGCAGCCAGCATTCATGTCATTCCCTTCCCAGACTACTAAAGGAATTATAAGAAGTATACCGATCATCAAGATCCCCAGGAAAGGCATTTGACTAGAAGATAATGCCTAGCACCAACATCTGAGCTAAGAGTTGGGGGCACCATGAGTTTCAGTCTGGGAAGCTGGTATGGGTGCAGGTAATAGAGTATCCTCATACAGCAAGCCTTGTTTTTGTTTCTTTTATCTTTTTCTAATACTATGCTATTTTTCTTTAATCGTTTTTCCTTAGGTCTTTTTCTCTTTCCCTTCATAGAAATTATAAACATATGTATATATTTTCCTAGTAATCAGTATCCCTAGTTATACTTTACCAAGACTGCATTGAAGAAACAAGTCTCATGACTGGGAGGTGTAGGGTTAGGGAAGGGTAGAAAAGCTATTTTCCAGAAGCATGTTTTATTACTTATATGACTCAAATATCTCCATCTCACCTCATTTTCCTTTAAGGGTAAATATGTAGCAAACTGGGACACACTGATATGGGATCTCAGTGAGGAATGAGTGCAGACAAAAGGCTTACTAGCATAGTTTCCTCTCTTCTAAAAAAAAATAAAATAAAATCCTCCCCTTTCCCAAAATAACTGATAAATGATCCTTTGTGGTGATTGTTGTGGTGCTGCTTCTATTGCTATCAAATGCCTACTTCACATCTTGCTAAAAATTAGAGCTTCACAGATTTGGACAGCAAATGCGGATGACTGCAGGATGGGGTAATGCCACTAAAGCACAGAATTCACTAGATTTTAGAAGACCAGTTGACTTCAACTCACAGAATTTAAATCCTAAAAACATGTTAGGGTTTTTCTTTTCCAAAGAATGCTTACAACTTGGAAGAGTTAGGGTTATGTGAATCCTATATTATGCCAAAAATTGCATAGCCACAGTTATTATATTTGGCTCATTCTTCCTGGTATCTCTCTCACTGGACATTATCCTGGAGAAATAAAAACTTCTGACTTCCCAAGACCCCACTTGTGTCCACTCAGCCCAGTGTCTCCTTGACCCCTAATTGCATTGCCTCTTCTTATCTACTTGGCCCATCTAACTCTCATTGCTCAGCTGATCTCCACTAGATATCCTGAAGAAAGCAGCCTTATTAAACATTCATTGCAGAGAATGAATAGTCAGTTGACTCAGACCTTCTGAAAAGAATTTTTATTTTATGGGGAAAGTTGTTAGTGTCCGATAGGTGGAATTTCAGGTGTAAACATCCACATATGGCATGGAGAGCAAGTGTTTTAGGGAGCACTGAGTCAGCCATGGATTTATATTTGCTCTTGACTGGTTTCTGAGAATCTGAGGCCTAAGTGTTGTCGCAGGTGGGTGGCCACATGGAACAGCAGAAAGGCAAATCAAGAAAATGAGAAGACACAAGTATTCAGGGATCTGGGTTCTTTTCTTAGAAAGGAATATATGCTCTGGTATATCAGTGACCTCAGTTTATGCCTTTTTGTAGAGAATAATTACAAAAGACTCACTGGTATGGATCTTGTCTTGCAACCCTTCAATTCCCTTTGATTAGATACATCAATCTTGATCTGAAATCCTTGTATTTCCTTTTAAGAAGCTAAAGAAACTTCCTTGGGCAATGCATCTGTCAACTCATTGATCTTGAAACATACCCTTCTCCCTAATCCTGCTGATTCAGTGTCAGTCTGAGCTGCCCATGTTTGCAGAAGCCATGTCTGCATTTGTTCATTGTGGCATGCCAAATGCCTAGCATACTGTCTAGTGCATAGCATCCATCCAATAGACATTTGTTGAATAAGTGAATGAACCCAGATATAGCACTACAACATGGATAACAGTCTCAAAGCTCTTCAAAGACCTGGAGTAGATGAATTGTCCAGGGCTTCTGAAGCCCCGAACAGACAGCGCTCTGTTATCAGGTCCATTCTTACTCGGACTGAAGACCAGCTCTTCACTTCTCTGCCTCTCTTCAAGGCTTACCCTCCTTGACCAGATGTTTTACTTTCATCCAGTTCTTCTCCAGTGAGCTGTCCTTCTATACAGCTAAGAAAATATGGTAGAAAAAAGAGACTGGGGGGGGGGGACAAATAAAATGAAGGATTAAGGACAAAGAATGTAGTTTATAGTTGTCATTTTCAAGCCTCAGTTCTTTGAACTATAACTTCTATTACAAGATGGAGGACTTTATCTTCCAAAATTCAAGGAAGACTGCATGGGGAAGAAGGCGGTGAAAAGGAGGTAGAGTAGCTGCTGGATCATACCCTATGGGGATCTGGCCAAGTTGGAGGGTCCCCAGGGAGGAGCAAGGCATGGGACATGGCACCATGCTCAGAAGGCGGTAGAGAAGGCAGGGGGAAGCTGGCAGTGCAAGGGCTCAGGGAAAGAAGCTGAGCAGTTCTGCTCAACATGACATCTGAGGGAAGAAAAGTCTAAATGTACTGCAATGTGTATGTGAGCCATCCCTTCAATAACACCTAAGGTGAAGATCTGTTTGTTCTTCAAAGCTGACAACTATTGATTGGTATTGAATAGGCTGGCTGTAGAGATAAACCAGTAACACTTGATTAATATTATTCTCAAATAGCCAAAGATAGACAACCAAAGTTAGAAGGGAAATAAAGGTTCAGGAGAATCCTCTATAAAAGCTGTAATTCCCAAATACTCAGTTTCACGGGCCATGAACATATTAAAAAGTTTTTTGAAGCTAACTTAAATTTTGCCAAGGGAAGCCACTGGGCAGGAGGATGGGGGTCTACCCTACATTAACACTATCATAACAGTAAGTTAAACACCAAAAAAATTGGAAAATATATACTTTAAAAATGAAATGTAGTTTTTAAAGTTGAATACATTTAGCTATGTGGAAACCCCTTTACTGTGAAACAAACAAAACAAAAAAAATTTTTTTTTCACATTTCATCATGGACCAATGAAAATTCTTCATGAGTCCCAGTCAATTCATCATGAGACCAGTGTTTATAAGCAGCTGCCCTAGAGGCTCCAGGGCATACAGGCTTCTCTGAATCCTGAAGGAACTCAAGAACCCTCTCCCAAGAAAACACGGATACGCACACAAACTTTTGCAGAGAACTTCAGGGAGTCATCTCTAAACTAAGTACTTGTGTCCCAGAGAACCCATTGCACTAATAGAGATCAGTCATTTGAATTAAACATACCATGCCGTAGTTTTTACAATCTTATCTTAATTTTATAGCTGTGCATACTAAGGCATAGCAGTTCAATAACTTACAGTCTATTACCATATGAATTAGTGGCAGACCAAGGAATAAAATTCATATGACCTAAGTTCAATATTGATTTGGCCAAGCTAGCTAACCCTGAGAATATAACATAATGAGCAAATGACATTTCCCCAAAGATGCAGAAAAGGAAATCAGCAAATCTACTCCTTTATTACCCTGGAGGCAGGAGTAGGGATTGGGAGTGAGGGATGAGGGGACGGAAGAGGGTAACTGGAAACAGTGACCGTAGACAGAGAATAAAAGCCTACTACTTTGACATGAGAGGATAATATACTCACAAATCATTCAGGATATTTTTTAAGAGAGAGAATTGAGTAAATAAGATAGCTTCCTTCAATTCGCTTTGCCCTGGGGGGAGGATATAGGGAGGGGAGGAAGGGTAAAACAGGGGCTCAGGAAACAATTCCATTTAATCCTAACAAAATTAACATCCTAATATGTGAAAATCTTGAGTTTAGTTGCTACCCAGCAGTCTCTGATAATGCATGTGTGAGAATGCATATCACACATATGGAAGTGATATCAAATGTAAGGTATTATTGTTTTGTATGTAATCATTTTCAATAGTAAAGAAAAGACAACTCCCCTCCCACCACCCTCCATAAACTTTTTTAGATCCCAAGGTTTTTTTTTAGATCCCAAGATTAATAAGTCCAAGTATAGCTATTTAGCACAGCCCAAAGTCAGATTTAAGTATAATAAACAAGGTATAGTAAATATACTAGCGTATATATAAATGTATATAATTATAAATGTATTAGAATCAAAGCTTTATTGGACTAGATTTCTCTGTACCACATTTGAATGATAAAATCACAGAAAACAAATAAATATTGGAGATATGTTATATATTATTTGTTTTTTATCATAGCCGATTCACTCTCCCAAACATTCCCCTCAGATATTTAGTATAATCACAATCTAGAGGAACCATCAGTGAAATGACACGCTGTTCCTTCCATTGACACCAGCAGAATCTTCATTCCTCCCCGGGGCCTGAGTCTGGAAAAGGTGCACTTTATAATACCTGGAATTCCTGCTGATGTGATCATGACTTCATTCAGTACTCCTCTCAGGCATCTTTAGTCTCCAAAAGATGATTCTAGAAAGTACATTGCTTAATGTATTAAAAAACTTCTTTTTTAAAAAGATTTTATTTATTTATTCATGAGAGACACAGAGAGAGAGAGAGAGGCAGAGACACAGGCAGAGGGAGAAGCAGGCTCCATGCAGGGAGCCTGACGTGGGACTCGATCCCGGGACTCCAGGATCATGGTCTGGGCTGAAAGCAGGCGCTAAACCACTGAGCCACCCAGGGATCCCCTAAAGTGACCTTCTAATGGTAGAATTTCAGATTAAATAACACCTGGTTGGAGAACATACTTGTAGTGGAAGGACACTTACCCAGCACAAGTTAAATCTTGCTATATTAGTTTTTATTTTTGATATGTAGAATTGGCCTTGGCCCTGCTACTACTATTACTAGTAATGAGATGACTCTGTTTATGTATATTTGTATGGGTGTATGTTCATGCTGGTGTTAGTAATAAGGCAGCAAGCCAGGGAATTGATACATTTTTATTATTTCCTATTTCTGCTATCATAAATAAGGCTGATTTTCCCAAATTTAACTTTTTTCTTTCAGATTTGTTTTATAGAGTTTTAGTTTTTTCTTTTTATACCCTATACTGGTTTTATTTAAAAATGTATTAACTTCAATGAGAGATTTACTGAGATTTTCTATGTGACTTACTATATCACAGGTTTTTGTATGGGCTCCTGAGAAGGAGGTTTATTCTTTGGAGGACAGAGAGTTAGATATACATCTATTGGTACAGCTCTATGATCATTGACATTCTTCCATAGTATTATTTTATTTTGTCTATTTGGTCAGTCATAGGCTGAAAGATGTGCTTTAAGTCTCTCGTGCCAATAACAGTCCTGTTTCTCCCTATTTCTCTTTGTATTTTTTGCCTTATGTATTTTTATGTTAGGGGGTTTACTACATAAAGTTTCATAACTTTTGTTGTCATTGTGGATTCTGTGTCCTTCACCAATATACTTTGACTTTCTTAGTTTTCTGTGAGCCTTTTTGCCCATGAATTCAGTGTATATAGCACACAAGATATAGTGTCTGCCTCCGAATCCCTCAAATGGTGGTTGCTCCCTGTTGTACTTCTGTGTGCTTTTTGTATAGTTCTCTCTCTGCTTCCAACACACATATATGTAATTTTTATCCTCCTTACTCCTCTCTATCCAGACTCAGCATTGTCTGGTTTCTTTAACAAATATCAAGTGCCTGCCTGGGCTACAATCAGCCAGGTTCCTGATCTTAAGGCACTGAGAAAATAGACATGCACCTACCATACCTTGAGCACACAGGTGGACTCCCCAGTCACTTTCATCAGAAGACACTTTGGCTCAACCATCCTTGTGGGGAGGCCAGTCCCCCATTCAGATCTTCAATAAGAGAAGTAGTTTGAAGTGCAAGACATCCCATTGAATTCCTAGTGTGGCTCTCCTGTACCAAGGTGTGTCTCTTCCTCAGCTGGTCAGGTTTCTGCAACTCTGAATCAGTGCAGTATTTCATAACATTCTCTCCCTGTCATGTATCTCTATCAGCCTCCACATGTTATACTTCACATCCAAAGGCTGTACCTCCCAGAAGACACAGAACTACCACCAGTCTCTATCCCCATCACAACTTCCCCCGACACATATGTCCTGCCTTCCTCCCACTTCATATTTCCTCCTTTGTTGTTTCCCAGAAGCTACAGAAGGCTTATGCCAGTATAATTATGTTAGGGTCAATTAGGGGCTAGAGCTCTGGTCACCTCTAAATTATTCCATGTAGCAAAGACTACTGTAGAGGTGACTGGGTAGCTCAGTTGATTAAGCAGCTGACTCTTGCTTTTGGCTCAGGTCAAGATCTTGGGGTCATGAGATCGAGGCCTGTGTCGAGTTCCATGTTTAGTGGAGTCTGCTTGAGATTCTCTCTGTCCCTCTCCCTCTGCTCCTCCCTCCACTTGGGTGCACACGTGCTTGAAAGGGAGAAAGAAAGAAGAAAGAAAGAAAGAAAGAAAGAAAGAAAGAAAGAAAGAAAGAAAGAAAGAAAGAGAGAGAGAAAGAAAGAAAGAGAAAAAGAAAGAAAGAGAAAAAGAAAGAAGGAAAGAAAGAAAGAAAGAAAGAAAGAAAGAAAGAAAGAAAGAAAGAAAGAAAGAAAGAAAGAAAGGGGGAGGGAGGACAGAAGGAAGAAAAGAAAAAGAAAATGAAAAAGAAAAAGAAAGGAAAGGAAAGATCTTTAAAAAGAGAGAGAGAGGGATCCCTGGGTGGCGCAGCGGTTTAGCGTCTGCCTTTGGCCCAGGGCGCGATCCTGGAGACCCGGGATCGAATCCCACATCGGCCTCCCAGTGCATGGAGCCTGCTTCTCCCTCTGCCTGTGTCTCTGCCTCTCTCTCTCTCTCTCTCTCTCTCTCTGTGTGTGTGTGCCTAATAAATAAATAAAAAATTAAAAACAAATAAAAAAAATAAAAAGAGAGAGAGAGAGAGGGCGGCCCGGGTGGCTCAATGATTTAGTGCCACTTTTGGCCCAGGGCATGATCATGGAGACCCAGGATCGAATCCCACATCCGGCTCCCTGCATGGAGCCTGCTTCTCCCTCTGCCTGTGTCTCTGCCTCTTTCTCTCTGCGTCTTTCATGAATAAATAAATAAAATCTTAAAAGAGAGAGAGAGAGAGAGAGAGAGAGAGAACTATAACTCTTTACATGCTTTATTCAAGCCCTGAGTCTGAGCCAGGGAGACATACAAAGAAGGAGGAATGGCATGTCCCTATCTTTATTCATGGGGGTAGGCTTTCTTCATTTCATAAAATTAAACATGGCTAGATTACGGTTTATTTTATTTTAATTCCAACAACCTTTCTAATAGTGGTAATTTCTCCTAGATTCTGTTTCTTGATGTTTCAGTTTCTAGAGTACTTCAGTGAGTTCTTATTTTCTGTGACTTAGGTATTCCAGTCGGAAATTAGAGAGGCTGCAGCAGAGGCCTCTACTCCGATGCCACTTCAAATGTGAACTAGAAAAACAAAATTCAGCTGAAGGAGACAAGGCTACTATTCTCCATCTGCTTCCCTCTGTTACTGGTAGAATAAAACATCAATGATGAGTGTGAACAAAGATCCTATGAGCCAACAACTTGGGTTTACAACATGGGCAGGCATACTCTACCACTCAAATTAGGTAGTGCTATGAAAATGCTTGAAACCAGTATGGCATCCAGTAAATATATGGTGCCTTTATTATAATATGTTATTATCACTGCAGTCTTGCATTCTAAAATTTCCTCTGCTGCTATGTCAATGAGTGACCCATTTCCTAATGTTAAAAATAAGCATAATATTCTGATTCCTGAAGCCTATCAGAGCACAACAGTAATAGGTACCAGCAAAATGCCTTCAAAAGTTCAGGCAGAAGAAATTATAATTTCCTGAGAATAAGCATTTATTGTTTTCCCGAAGGCCAAAAGAAAGCCTTCCCTTCTGGTGGCCATAGCAATGTTGGATGCAGGAATTAGATACTTAGACAGCAGCCTTCACAGGGCACTGTTTTACAATAAGAAGCATTTCTGAGACGACTCGAAGTGGCCATAAAGGCATGTAATTTAAAAGCACTATGAAAGGGAAAGTGGAACTGTGACCACATGCATTCTTTCAGTAAAGCGTAGTTAGGGAAAACACCAAATTAAAAAAAAAAAAAAAAGCTATTTTTGGACTTCAATATCTCAGCTCTGTGAATGCTTCTGAGTCATATTTTATGAGGACGACACACTTGGTACTGTTGGGCCACAGCTCCCATCCAGCTGGGGGGATTAAGTGGCTTTCCATTGTTGAGCACTTCCCAGCAAAATTGCTAGTGAGCTTCTGATTGCGAAATCTTTACCCTTGGTATTGACTTAAGTATCAGAAAGAACATGACTTGATTTTTCAAATCCCTGGTTGATATGCTGCTATTCTTAAGTTCTTTAACCATTCGTGTCCCCCAAGACTTTGGGAAGTCTTGGGGAAGCTTTAAAATTTCTATTTCTGATTCTTAATTTTTTAGTGAGCTAAAAACCTGTGGGGCACTTTTTCAATCACACATATATAGCAAGTAGACTTAATTCTCATGTTTTGACTACAGTGTCTTTTATACTGAGACAGCTAGGAAATTCTAAGTAGTTTAGAATGCACCAACAGGAGAATGCATACCAGCTGGAAGTCAGCTAGATTCACACACAAGAGTGTGTGCTTTAAAGCAGTGATCCCCATTCTATCCTAATTTGACTGTATAATGGCCAGATAGTTATTAAGATATAAATACATGCCCAACATTTGGTTGAAACCTGGCGAGTTTCAAAAGAACAATGAGGAGTGGTTCACTAAATTAAGGATATGAATTAAAACATATAATGTAAGTTTTTTTTGTTTTTTTTGTTTTGTTTTTTTTTTTAAGAGAAAAGGGAGTATGATGGAAAGGACTTTGGCTTTTATCTTTCATTTCGGAAATGTTATTTGAACTTTCTGAACCTGTTTCCATATCTGTAAAATCTCCCAAGTAATAAAATAAACTTAATGGTGTTGTTGAGAGAATGATAACTTAATAAGTATAAATAGCTTAGCGAAGTCTGGCTCATTTTGATAAGGCAAATGAGGACTAAAGCTAGAAGAAGCATCTGGATCTTGCCTCTGCTTTGAAGAGTCAAGGACTGACTCTTGTCAATTTCCAGAGTAATTCAGACTGGAGATATGGACACACAGTAATCATAGCACCCAGGAGACTGAGGTGGGCCCCAAGGTGCTATTAATTTCAATGCATCTTTATAATTTTAGATTGATTTCTTGGAATGGGAAAATAAGTTCAAAAATAAGTACATCTGCAAAATAAGTACATTCTCTCCTTCCTGTGTGTGGGACTCTTAAAATACTGTCTGGCATGTGGTTAGTACTTCATTAAATAATAACTAAGATGTAAGTTTTATAATGAAAGATATCATGAGAAGCGCTTTCAAACAAACAGGAAACATGCAGTGTCTGAATGAGGAGCACATTATATCCCTGTAGACAAAACCACTGGAGATTAAAATAAGGAAGTTGGAGGGGCACCTGGGTGGCTCAGTGGTGGAATGTCTGCTTTTAGCTGAGGTCGTGATCCCAGGGTCCTGGGATGGAGTCCTGCACCAGGCTCTCCTCATGGAGCCTGCTTCTCCCTCTGCCTGTGTCTCTGCCTCTCTCTCTCTCTCTGTGTGTGTCTCTCATGAATAAATAAATAAAATCTTAAAAAAAAAAACTAAGGAAGTTGGAGTGATAAAATAAGGACCAGTGTGGTGAGTTAGTGGACACAGTACAGCTCCCACCCACAACCCACATACCTATCCTTTTTTCTTAACATTTTGTTCAGCTACCCACCACTCAGGGAGACTTCAGTTCTGTTGGAAAACCTAGTTGGGCTAGGGCAATGCTATCCTTATCCTAAGCAGTTAGTTCAAGTGCAGCAGTAGGAATTCATGATATTCAATGAGTCAATCATACCACAAATCCACTCCAACTCAGGACGTGAGTTAGGCGAGATAATCATTTCCAGCTGGTTGAAGTTGAGGATTCTATGATTTGCTGCTGAAGACATCCAAACAGAAACAGAGGACACCAGCTCAGATGGATACACCATCTCACAAGAGGAAATATTGCCAGTGAGACCAGAAATTTGAAGTTCCTGGCTACAATGCCTTGTTCTTTCTTATCCTCATCTTAGAGACAACCCTTGCCATTAGTTTAAAAAAGACTTTAAATCCACTCACTTTACCAGGAGCATTGCCTATCAGACACTCCCTATGTTTGTTTCTGGAAGAGTCCTTCTCTGTGCATCTGTGGCTTAACAACTACCTTTACCATCACTTTGGTGGATAACCTTCTACACATCTCTTTAATTAGATAAACATAATCTTGCACAAATGACATCTTACTAATGTATGTTCTTTTGTAAGCTGATTTCCCCTCTGAACAATATGTCTCAAATAATATTTTTTGTCTGTCAATATAGATCTGCATCATCAATTTTTTTGCTGCATAAAAGTGATTTAATTGTGTATTTAACCAATTTCTCTTTGAAGGCATTTAAATTGCTTCTGAGTTCTTCATTGCTTATACTATGTCATATACACATCCTTTTATACTTGTCTAGTTATCTCCTTGAGATGAAGCTCTAGAAATTTCCTTTGGATTCGAAGCATATACACGTTTGACTCATTTTGTCAGGATTTCTTCAGTTACAAATAGGAGTTCTGATTAATGAAATAAAAATGTAAGGAATTGGGCAGCCGTGGTGGCTCAGTGGGGTTTAGCACCACCTTCAGTCCAGGGTGTGATCCTGGAGACCCGGGATCGAGTCCCACATTGGGCTCCCTGCATGGAGCCTGCTTCTCCCTCTGCCTGTGTCTCTACATCTCTCTCTCTCTGTGTCTCTATGAATAAATAAATAGAATGTTTTAAAAAAATTTTTAAAAAAACGTAAGGAATTGAGTATGTTACATAACAAGAAGTTTAGAAGTTGGGACATTCTAGAGTTTAGTTAGCAACTCAGTAATGTCACCAAATACTAGATTTTTTCCATCCTATTCATCTGGTATCTTCGATGTATTGCCCAGTCCTCAAACCTATCCCTCATGGGTACAAAATGGTGTCAGAATTCCGGACATCACATGGCAATACCTGTATGAAGAAAAGGGGCATTTCCTCCTATTCTCTTTTTATCACAAGGACAGTGTTTCTCAGAATCTCCTAGCAAATTCCCTTTTGTATCCCTTAGCCAGAATTGGCTGGACACGTAATGTGTTAGCTAAGAAAAGTCTAGGGATGAGGAGATCTCCAGAACAATTGTATCCACTATATTTTTACTATCAGTGCCTATTTTTCCACCTTTTGTCAATCTGATAATACATAAAAAGATACCTTGTTTTTATATTAATTTATCTACTTACTGAATATCTTTTCAAATACATATTGGCTGTTTTGGCTCTTTAATAAAACTGCCTGATTGTATCCTTTGTTCAAAATTTTTTCTTATTGGTTTGTAAGTGCTTTGGGTACATTAGGAAAAGTAAGTCTTGTATATTAGGACCCTAGATGCTGCTGATTTTTCCACTAATTGGCTATCTGCCTATTAACATTATTTACACTGAATTTTGCCATACAGAATTTTTAATTTTTAGGTAGTCAAATTTATTACATTTCCCTTCATGGTTTCTAGCTTCATTAGTAAGTTTAAAAGTCCATGCCAACTCAAAGATCAAAACACATTCACCTGTGTGTTTTTTAAAAAAAATATTTCTTCTTTTAAGTGGCTAGCCATCTGTCCCAGCAAACATTAATTAAATAATTCATCTTCTCCCCACTAATTGGAGAATGCCATCTTTATAAGATACTAATTCCCATATATGTAAATTATTTGTGTACACCAGTTTTTAAAATGAGGCATTCAACAAATATTTACTGGTTTTTTTTTCAATGTCGAAAGCACCTTGCTTATGGATGAAAGTAGAAACAGAGATGAATTAGACATAACATTTGTCTCTAATCACACACATGCCTGTTAGTAAAAAGCACAGGTACTGGACCAAGAACGATTGGTTTGATTCCCAAGTTGTCCTCTTAGAAAAAGCTGCAACCTCATATGACCTCGAGTGCAATACTTAGCCCCACTCTGCTTCAGTTCTCTCTTGTGCAAAATAGGGTACTAATAATTGTACCTATTTCATAGAATTGATATAATTATTAAATGAGTGAATTCATGTAAAATACTCAGAGTCTTGCACAGAAGAAGAGCATAATAAATGCCAGCTATTTCTTAAACCTGGAGGTAGGGCATCATAGCGTTAAGGGTACACACTCTGAAAACACAGCACATGGGGTTAGAATCCTTCTCCCAACACTTACCAGGTGGGTTAATTACTTGCCATACCTCAGTTTTTTCATCTGTGAGATAGGGATAGTAATGATAACACTTCCTTCATGGGGTTACTGTAATTATTAAATAAATTGATATGTGTAAAGTGCTTAGAGTAACATCTGACACACAGTAAGCACAAAATACATAAAAGCTATTTTTATTACCCAGGGAATATCTTCACTTGATTCCAGACAATTTCATATTCTGACAGTAGGACTAAATGAGGATGGAAAATGATTCTGGGGTGCTTAGGTTGACCTTCCATTATTGAACCACCTAACTGAATAAGCAGAGCAGTAGTTTCCAAGAAATTTCACCTCTCGCATCTACATTTTTCTTTGTTTTGGAGGAACAGCACTGGAACTCTAGAAGAAACAATAGCTAATGCTAGCTATAATAGTTTCATCTATGTACAAACATTAGACTCCATAATGACTTTCATAAAACATAATTAGATTTAAACCAGATTTGGAGCACCTGGGTGGCTCAGTCAGTTAAGCATCTGCCTTTGGCTCAGGTCATGATCCTGGAGTCCTTGTATTGAGCCCTTTGTCAAGCTCTCTGCTCAGCAAGGAGTCTGCTTCTCCCTCTCTGTCTGCCTTTGTACTTTCTCCCTCTCAAATGAATAAATAAAATCTTTTGGGGGAAAAAAAAGATTTAGACCAGGTTTGCTCTCTCTTTCAATCCTGTTATGATTTGAAATGAGCTCTTTGCTTTTCCATTGTTTTTTAACCAAAATTATCAGAAAGAACACATGCATTGAATTTTGGTTTTTGCTTTCTCCTCAATTATATCCAGATCCATTATTACTGCCTTGACTACAAGAAACATTTTTAGTTTGACCGGGGCATTTTTTCCCTGCTCCCACCCACCTTCTAAACCAAGGGTAGGCATTATACATGATTATGGCTGTCTAAAACTCCACATGTGGCCTCTGAGTGCTGTGCATTGCATTTGGATCTGTGGTGTAGCTGGTGGGTGTGTGTAAACATGCACAGCCAGTCCACTCTCTGGAGACTGCAAATTCAGGGAGCTCTGTGACATGTTGCTTCACCAAAGGGCTACATGCTGTCCTTGAAGACTGCTATGCTGGGAGGCCCGTGTCATTTTAACCAGGCCATCTCCTTCTGGGATCACAATAGGTTCTTGGTCAACAATAAATGTCTGTATTTATCCTTTTTGTGAAATGTAATCAATTTTTTTTTCTCCAGCTTCAATTATACTATAGAAAATGGGAAGTCCTGGATATGAAGAGTAACCTAGATGTTAAAAAAAGATACTCTTTGCATTTTTTCTCTATCAGACTCTCCTATTTTCTGCCAGTATTTTATTGATCCAGATTAGACAATGTACCTAAAAGAGAAGTAGGGAAAAGATTCTTAAGACGAGAAATGAAGATTTCTAAAGTGTGTATTTCAAACTGCATTTACGCAGCTACAACTTGTCCTTTAAAAAAAAGCAAAAAGTAGGTAAATTGAAACTTCAGATTGAGCCTAAGCTGATGAATTCTATGAATTCAGTATGAAAATAGCCAAATCCTTTCTCTTTCTCATCCCTGAGGATTGAGAAAAGGAGAAGAAGCTAGCATTTGGGGATGGAGTATATTTGGAAAGAGGAGCCTACACTACCCCCACCACCTCCCTCAACCAAGCCTGTTTGTCTTTACTATCACCCATCAGTGGAACCGAAAATACCATTTATGCTGAGCTTAACTTAAGACCTAGGTGAAGGTGAACAGATTATTTTATCTGTAACTAGATATTATTTCTGTGATCAAAATTACTCTCTTATTTCTGGGTGAGTTTATTTTTTTAATAACATCCACTGACACAGTCAAGCAAACTGAGTTTGATTCTAAGAGACTCTGATACATCAAATGAGAGCAAAAGTATAAATAAACACAGTGGATGGGAAAGGGGTCCTTTGGTTTCAAACTTGGCTGTAACATGCATTGTTATTTGTCTTCTTTGACTCATGTCTCCCTTTCCTTGAAATGTCTCAAATTAAAGCCATAATACGAAACAGCCACAGAGCCTGGCATTTATTATTTTCTTGTATTTGTCAACATGACATATTTTCATAAATCCCACTGAAAAGTGAAGATGATGTGTGAAGAAGATACTATATTCAGATGGTGCCAAGGAGGGGGGGGGAAACCCTCTCTTTTATTGCTTTCATTTAATTAAGAACTTCACTGTACTTATTGGAATTTGAAAAGTAAAGCACCAATGTGTTCTCTGCTTGCATTGCCTTATTTGAGAAAAAAAAATAACTTAAGAGCCTAGGGTTTGGGGGCACCCAGGTGACTCAGTTGGTTAAGTCTTGGTTAAGCATCCAACTCTTGATTTTGGCTCAGGTCATGGTGTCTCCAGGTAGGGAGTTTGAGCCCTGCATCTGGCTCTGTGCTGTGCAGAGAGTCTGCTTGGGACTCTCTCTCTCTTTCTCCCTCTGCCTTCTCTGAGTGTGTGTGTACTCTCTCTTTCTCTCTCTCTATCAAATAAATCTTTTAAAATAAGAATCCAGGGTCTGTATTAACAATATTATATTGCATAACTTCCACTCACCTAAATGCCTTAATTACAAAGCTCTTTGAAGCCTCTTCCCCTAAAGCTGACTGAAGAAGATTCTTACATTTTTATTGTCTCCTGTTTCCTAAATATGACAAGCCCAAAGAGGTAGAGATGTATCAGTCCACTTAAGGCTTCAAGGTTTTGTGACAAAACATCATCTGCTAGACCTAGCAGGGATGAATATAACCATAAAAACCTCACTTGCTACCTGAGGAAATGTTGGGAACAGTTGACTGTTTTTCAAAATATTCCATAAGCGATATCTTTTCTTTCTCTTTTGATTGTATGAAGGGCAGAAAGCAAGAAATCAAGAATACAAGCTCTTTTCTCTCACTAGAAGAGACAAAGAAGCAGCAAAGAGCTTAGCTTGCATTTGAAATGCCTAAGTATTTGTGCATGAATGAACGGGAGCAGATGGTAGGGAGGTCTCCCAGGGAATGTGGGTTTGGATAGGGTGGAAGATGTGTGAATAGCAGCTTAGAAAGCCAATAGTGAATTAGTGACACCATGCACACAGCAGGGATCCAGAGAAATGGTAATTGGGACAGAGACTGGTACTATAGAAATACTGAGAAAAAATACTTTTAATTTTTTTTCCATTCAAAATGGCTAATGAATTTAGCATGTAAAAACTGAAAAGGGTAAATATCTTCAGAATGAAAGCAGGCATTATTTATAGTCTTTTTAATTCTTCAGTTGCTGTTTCAGAAGCTTTGTGACAAAGCAAACAATCTGGTGATCATTGAGGGCCTGCTGTATATACATGATCCATGATTTTAGGTCTTGAGTGTGTGTGTGTGTGTGTGTGTGTGTGGCTAGAACAGCATAGGGATGGAGAGTATAGGAAAGTCAAAAGAAAGATAATACAACCCTTACTCTCTATTACTGAGAATCTTATTGTCTAGATGGGAACACAGATCTCATACAGACATGAACATTAACATTGCATCTGGAAAGAACAGATCCCTTAATGCATATTCATAATGCAACTTGATAACATAAGCTTCTTGCATCTTCCTTGGAAGAAAATGAAGCATTGACGTATTAATTTATTAACAAAGTGAGTATGGTTGAGTTGCTAGGGACAAAAGACCAGATGATACTATGTGGCTGGGGGTGAGTTTTTCCCTGGAGTAAATCGGTGCCCTCACTACCTATCTTCCTGGGAAGAGGCAGAAAGTGAAGACCCAGCCAAGTGGACTTGAGATGGTGATAGAGGGAATTACTCACTCTCATGGGATCCAAGAAGGCAGTTTTCCCTGAAAATGAAGCCTGGAGAGACCTAGACAGCCTCCCTCATCCATGGAAGACTCTCCAGGCACTGTCTGTGTAGCAAACCCTAGGATGGGTCTACTCTTACACAGAGCATTTTTCATTTTTCTTTGAGTTATTGCTGAATCTTCAATAAGACCTTATAAAAGTTTCAGCTTTGTCTCAGTGTGGTTTGGGAAATTAGAGCAAGGCTAGTGTCCATTCTTAGGACAGAGTTATACAGGAAAGAAAGAACAGTGTCCCCTGTCTCAAAATTGAAATTGGGGTAGCAGTGTCCACATAAGGAAAGACAATATCTCCAGGGCTGCCAGGAACAGAGGCGATGGCAGGAGCATTGCAGTTAATGGAAGGGCCAAAGCCAAGGAATCAGAGCTATTTGCCCAGTACAAACTGAAGACAAGGCTTCAGGAAGTGCTCAGAAACAGCAGGGGTCTTTTTGATGGAGGCAGACTGATACCATAATAATCTGGGTATAAAAAGCAAGTAACCTTGTTTAGAATTCAAAGGCGGGTGAGTCCTAGGCTGTGGGAGTCAAATATCAACAACTAAAAGTACTCAGTGTCATAGACTGAAAACTATGCCCCCCAAACTCATATGCTGAAACTCTACGCTGGAATGTGATGATATTAGGAGGTAGGGACTTTGGGAGAGAATTGAGATTAAATGAGGTCATGAGGGTGTGGCCCTTATGAATAAGATTGGTGCCCTCAAGAGTCATAAGGGCACTGGCCTCTCTGCTCTCTGTCATGTGAGGGAATAAGGAGAAGTCTATGCCTGTACTCTGGAAGAGATCTCAGTCATCCTGGCACCCTCATCTTGGACTTTGCCATCTCCAGAACTGTAAGAAATAATTTCCTGTTGTTTTAAGCCACCTGGTCTATGGTATTTTTGTTACAGCAACGACAAGAAACTAAGGCACTCAGGCAACACAGAAGAAAGAAGTTGCCTCCCCTGGATGAGGATAGTAAGCTAAGGATCATGGGAGAGGTACATTTGAAGTAGAATTCTAAGGACAAAAGGGAGGTGGAAAAGAAGAGCATTCCAATTTCCAGCCTGGGTAGATGTGCAGGGCTAGGCTCTGCTGATAACAAAGCTATATGATTTACATGATTTTCAGGCTGTGCAGGATGTTTCCTGCATACTCTGACCCCAAGACCTTCACATTTTACAAGGCCTTACTTAGCAGGTCCAGAATGACTCACCAGTGATCTGGTTCTCCTTCATTGCAGCTAATCAGCCATACTCTACCATCATGGATCAGTGGTCAGGAGTCTCCATTAACACGTCACCGTGGAGAGAGACACAGTTCCATGACCTCGTTTCCCTCATAGCTGTTACTAGCTTGTGAGAGAAAACAGAAATCAGAGAATCAAAAAACAGTGTTTATGAGGTTCTGGCTCCACCATCTCTGCAGGAATCCTTCAAAACATTTCCCCATGCACTCTGGGAGTGCTCAGGAAGAGGTCTAAGCTCTGTGCATTAGTTTCCAAACGCTGTCATGACAAATCACCGTGGACTTGGTGACTTGAAGCAACACACCTGTTTCTGTCACAGTTCTGGGGCCTTTGGAAGTTCAAATCCAAGCTGTCAGCAGGGTTGTTTTCTTCTAGAGGCTCATAGGGAAAGTCTGTGCCATGCCTCCTTCTGAGCCCCTCGTGGTTGCCAGCAATCCTTGGTTTTCCTTGGCTTATAGATGCATCTCTCCAGTCTCAACCACCATCATCACATGGGCTGTTCCTCTCCGTGTGTCTGTCTCTGAGCCTCTTTTTCTCTCTTTACAAGGGTACCAGCCATGTTGAGTTATGGCTTCAACTTAGCATGACCTCATCTTACAACTATAACAATCATATTTCCAAAAAAGCTCTTGTTCTGAGGCCCTGAAGACATGAAATTGGTAGAGGGATACTAGTCAACCAGCACAGTATGCAAGTGAAATGTTTCTCTCAGTAACTTTCAGGCATTGATTTTCTTCCAACCCTGCTCTGGGCCCTCTCCCTGGAGAGATTTTATTGCCAATGCCACTGAGGCTCCATTAAGCTGTCATTGCGCTGTGCAAACCCACACCATCCATGCATCCACTGAGAGCTGAGATGCCACTCCCCTCCCACAGTGTCAACCCTCCCCCTCACCAATGACAAAGCCTGTTGGACTGTTCCCCAGGCTGGTGTCAACCAGAGAAGTTTGAGGGAAACTGCCCTTTAAGTTCTGACTCTTTGATTTCCAGCCTCCCTCTCGAGGTCCCAAGCAAGAGTCCTCGGGATGGAGGCACTAGAGCACACTGAGTAGCAGACTTGCTATTCTCACATTCAGCCCATCCTCCCAACACAGGACACAGTGTCTTCTCTTGCAGGACATGGTGCTCTCCTCTAGAGTCATTTGCAGGAGGCTACATGTACCTCCTCAGGGACCCCTGGTGTGGCTATGCCATGGAAACTCCCAAATGTGCTCAGATGAGTCTAATCCCCACACGAACATGGAAGACAGTTGAAATAATGTGGCCATTGAGCAGGACCACATGACCTGGTCATGGAAATGCAGAGATAAGGATGGGTGTGAAATGTTCAGCAAGGAGAATCCTTCCAAAGTGAAAGAGATGAAGATTTAGTTCAAAAAGAGAAAAAGAGAAGACATTTAGAGGCAAGAGATTTGGGTCAGACCAATACTTGTCAATTCTCAATTCTAAAACATCAGCTATGTGTCCAACAATTCAATTCTACCACTAACTATCTGGACTTAATGTCAGATCCCACAAGTCCCACAGATGGCCCTCACTTCAGATGCCAATCACAGGTCTCAGGCTTCCCATACTTTGTCCAACTGGCTGTAAATAAACAGGTCATATGATGCCCTCCTTGAGTTCAGTAATTTGCTGGAATAACTCACAGAAGTCAGAAAATACTTTGCTATACTTACTGGTCTATTATAAAGGCTATAACTCAAGAACAGTCAGATGCAAGAAATGCATAGGGTGAGGTTTGGGGAGGGGAGAGTGCAGAGCTTCTACTTCCTCTCTTGGGTGTGCCATCCCTCCCCCAGCACCTTGATCTGTTCACCAATCCAGAAGCTCACTGAACCCTGTTGTTTAGTGGTTTAGCAAGGTTTCATTATGTAGGCATGGTTGATTAAGTCATTGGCCTTCGTCATTGTACTCAATCTCCAGCCCTTCTGACATCTCCAAAGGTCAGGGGGTGGGGCTTAAAGTTCCAGCTCTTTAATAGTGGCTTGATCTTTCTAGGGACCAGCCCCACCCTTTAGCTATGTAACCCTGCCTCCCCAGTGGATCATCTCATTAGTGTATGAAAGAGTAAATTCTAAAGGTTTTAGAAGCTCTGTGCCAGGAAGAAAGGACTAAAACCAAATATTCATTTTTTAATTATACAACAATGCTAATTTATATTTTCTTGCATTTCTGATTCCTCTTTAATTATTTCCCTTTTTTTAAAGATTTTATTTATTTATTCATGAGAGACACAGAGAGAGAGGCAGAGACACAGGCAGAGGGAGAGGCAGGCTCTCTGCAGGGAGCCCCTTGCAGGACTCCATCCTGGACCTCGGAATCATGCCCTGAGCCAAAGACAGATGCTCAACCGCTGAGCCACCCAGGCATCCCTCTTTGATGATTTCTTAACAGAAGTAGTCTTTCTAATAACCCAAGCATCACTTAACTTCTGTAAGCCTTCATCATCCACAAAAGAGGATAATAATGGAACCTACCCCATAGGCCTTCATGAGAATTAAATAAGTTAATTCATGCAAAACTCTCAGGACAGCAGTGCTGGGCACCAGGGAACAGTTCAGTACCTAAGAGCAGTTTCTGCCAAATGTGCCTTTGATACAGGTTCCGAGTGCTTTACCTTATTAACTCATCCAATCTTCACAACCCTTTGGGATGAATACCTTGAGTCCCATTCTACAGATGAAAAAACTGAGAAAAGTTAAGGAAGTGCCTGACCCAAGGCAGTTTGTAGGCTATGAAGACAAAGCCTATGCTCAAACCATGACTTTTTGCTTCCACATAGTAGGTGCTCAGTAAATTATTGGCATGAGAATCTGGGCTACATGGAGGTATGCCAAGCATGTGGAAAGACAACTGTGCAAACAGAGCCAACACACAAAAGCAAAGTACTTCCTCATATTTAACAAAACCATCACACAACGAGTCTCAACTTAAAAAAAAAAAAAAATCCAACAGCCCCTGAGGAAATTTGAGAGGAAAAAAGATTGAGACCATTGTGAATTATGAGGAGTAGAAGGACAAGATTTTGGCTGACCTCTTTCTTAATGTACCAACAGCCACACTGGGAGATCCTAGTTTTAAAAGGCCAGAGTGCACCTTTGGTTCTGAAAGTTCTAGAATGCTTGCCAGCACATTTATCCAACTTCCTGTCCCCAACTTATTTTGAAGACTCTATCATGTATGAAACTCTACACTTCTCCATAAATTGCTTATTTATACGGACAAGTACCTCCTCACCCCAAACTTCCCTACTGTACATTTGGAATTCTGATGAGCTTAATTGCTCTGTTTACTAGCTTTAAACTTCTTTACTTGAAGAAAGTATAAGAAAGGTCTCAGATACAAATCAAACCAGTCCATCAGTGAACCAGGAATGCAGCACTGGACAAAACCAACATTTCTTTCCCAGAGAGACTGCTTCTCACCTTTTCAGGTGATCCTGTGAGCTCCAGGTTGTTTCTTAATGAAAACTCTGGTAGTCATGACCACCCAGCTTTTTGAAGAAGGCAGTTCTCTCCAACATTCCACCAGGAAAAGATTTTGTTGTTCAGGTCAGCTCCTATCACATTTCTGAACAAACTGTAGGAACTGGAGTATAGTCAGTGAATGGAAATCTCTGAAATAACCAAGTAACGTGAGTAACCAAAATAACATAAGTTCACTCCTTAGTGAGTTAAAGATAGAAACTATAGCAGGTGAGTTGTCACAAAAGAAACTTGATTTGTAGCAAATAAGGAGATCGTGGGGATTGACTTTCAAAGCCATGATTCCTTCTATTTAGGATAAGGATGAATATTTAGATAGGGAAGACTTGCATCATATATAGGGACAGGCCTAAAGTCACTAGCATGCCTTAAGGAAACATACCTATACATATGTTGTATGTGATGTAAATGAGGCTTGTGCTCCTCCTTGGGCAGAAATTTTAGTGTTTTAATGAGGTAAAGGTAACTTGTCACTCCATGGCCCAACTCTGCAGGCGCGAGTTGTGAGTTGAGCTCAAGCTGGTCTGGGTTGTCTGGGCCACCAGAGTCCGGCAGTCATTATTGCTTGAGGAGTAGTTTCAATTCCCATCATGGGATATTATGCCCATACTGTCCATTGTCTGAGTTAAGAGAGAAGCTGGGAAGAAGCTAAGGAAAAATGTGGGACAAAAGTCAGTAGGTCCAAGCAGGTTGGCAGTCAAGGTCAGGTGTTGGGGTCCAGCTAGTAACCCAGGCCCAGCAGGAAAGAAATATTTCTGTTTTAGTAACAATGGGAGAGACTCCCATTCTGTTAAGAAAAATTACTACTGTTTTTATTACTATAAGACTCTGCCATAATGTAATAAGTGGGTAGTTTACAAAAAAAAAAATATCAGTCACACAAAATTGAGGGGCTGTGCTATTAAGGAGCAAATGCAATGAATAAGGCAGTCTCACAGCTCACTGGCCACACTTTCCTAAATTGGTGCTTCACCATCCAAATCCATTCCAGTTCCAGCAGTTTGGATGGGCCTTGAATATTCACAGGGACCCTCCTGAGTCCGAAGCTGGCTTTGAGGACAGTGGCAGCCATCCTCTTAATATCATGGTAGGCTGGTTCATTCTTCAGCCTAATCCAAGGCCACTGGCTACAGCCTTGTGTCCACCCCACCCCCACCCCCTTCCTGGATTTCCCCTAACTTCCTCTTCTTCCATGAGATCTCTACTTCCCTCCCGCATTATCTCGGGATCCCACTGAGGAAGAACACAGAAATGATGTCGGTCGTTTACAGAGGGACAATGTGGTAAGCTGTGTGCTAAATGCCTTTTATATTTTTCATTAAGTGGTCAGAACAGTTCTATGAGGTGGGTACTATTGTCCCCACTGGAGAAGAAAGCTGAGGGTTGACTTCAATGGTCTACCACAGGCTCCACAGTGGGGAAACAGCAATGCCATGATTCTAACTCTGCTCTGCATAACTCCAAAGCCTCCATTCCATGCTGCTACCTTGCCACTCACTGGTATTAACCCCAGAGTCAGGGCACCTGGGTGGCTAAGTCGGTTAGGCATCTACCTTCCCCTCAGGTCCTGATCCCAGGGTTCTGGGACTGAGTCCTGCATTGGGCTCCCTCCCTGCTCAGCAGGGGAACCTGCTTCTTCCTCTGCTGCTCCCCCTGCTTGTGTGCACTCTCTCTCTCTCTCTCTCTCTCTCCCTCATACAAATAAATAAAATCCTTAAAAAAAATAAATAAACCCCCAGAGTCATGTTCTCCCATACTTTTTAGATGCGGAAATTCCTCAAAGGGGAAATTTCTAAGATGGAAAGTACTTTTCATTCCTAACATTTCATGTTTCATGTTATAGTCAGTTTTGCTTTCTGTGTTATTCAGCACTAGTACAATGGGGTTCTTCTTTAGGTTTCCAGAGCACAGCCAGGAGAGGAGTAGACAGGAATGTTGAAGTTAGCTTCCCCATTCACTGATAATCAGCTGATTAAAGACTGCGTAGGTTAAAGATGGTACAGAGCTCACATCAACCCCTTTGACTGGTCTCTAAAATAACCAAAGTTTTGGTTTCAAACTGTGCTCCAGTTTGAAAAACTGAAATGAACACAGTGGCTTCTTTTTCCTTCCTGCACATGTATTTACATACATTTTATTTACAGTCTTTGAAGCAAGGCGTTCTCAAGGTAAAAATCCCAGTAAAGATGATCAATCTTGAATTGGAAGTTTTTATTTTTTTTTATTTTATTTTTTTTTGAATTGGAAGTTTTTAAAAGGAGATTCTCCAAAACCATCTAGCAGTCAATCTTAGACACAGGCCATGGTTATGGTGCAACTCCAGCTATAAGATGCTCTTTCCCTCCCAACCGTTTGCAAAGCCAATACCAGATTAGTCACCTCAGTCTGGGGCTTCAGAAGACATTCTGCTGCTTTGTCTTAGATGAATGAGATGGATGGGGTTTAACTCTGGGCCCCCTTCCAGTGTGGTCTGCAGTGCTCCAGGCCTGGACCTTTTGCCTCCTATAGACCCACTTAGCTGCCACTCCAGAAATCTCCACAAAGGCCAATTCTTACAGAGCTCCTTGAGGGTAAACATTCTCATTCCATTCCCATCAGGGGACAAGAAGAGAACAGAAAATCCCTATAGACTACATGCTGGTAGGTGGGCACATGAAGAACTTTTCACCTGGACCTTCAAGACAGTGGTATTGTTTGGGGGCTTCGCTGTAAGCTACTGGTCTGGTACCACCAAAGCACATCAGAATCTATGCGCAACCTTCACTCCTAGGAACCAGGAAGCCGTTCTTCACATCGATTCTCCCAGGCAAAGACAACAACAAGAACAAAATTAAATTGCAAAGATAAAGAAGTTGAAACAAAGCAATTTGCAATGACATATTTCCACCATGAAGAATCTATTCCTTACACGTTGGGTCTATTTAGTGGAATTAAAATTTTGACACAAGTCATCAAAATTCTGTTTAGATGAAGACATCACTATGTTTCACAGAGGATTGTTCCACAATAGTCTGAGAGTGATGTTGGAAATGGAAGCCCAAATCAGAAGGAATATTGATAGCATGGTCCCAGGATGCAGCTCCATAGTTTATAAAGACCTTGCTCTTTTCCTTCTCTGGATAATCCCTGGCAACCAGCCCTGGTGAACATGCTGCACAATAGTGGCAGTTACCACTCAGTGGGATTTGATATCTCCACATGTGGATCAGTTTGGATTTCCCTTATTAGAGCAGCCACAAAATCATTCCTTTCCCCAGTGTTTGGACTGCTTCAGACCAAAGCCACGCAGGATACTGAAACCTTGCTCATCAAAGCATTCTAGCTGACGGCACCAAGGCCAGGGCCTTGATCATTGCCCTGAGCAAGCAGAAATGATTTCCTCTCTTGAGTCAGGAATCAGAAAGCCTGGAGCCAGGGATAAAATCACCGGAGACACCAGTAAAGCTGAAAATGACCTCTACCTTGGCATTAACAAGTATTAGAAAAATTCTGCCTTTCGTTTTCTTAAAATATGGTAATATTAAGCCCTTTGGGCTCAGTTGATCTGGGAAAAAGAATTTTTCAAAAAAAAGTTACAGAACAGCTTTGCATGTTGCCCTGTGTCTTTTTAATAATATGTTGAAGGGGTGCCTGGCTGTCTCAGTCAGTTGAGCATCTAACTCTTGACCTTGGCTCAGGTCATGATCTTGGGGTCTAGAGATTGAGCCCCATGTTGAGGTCTGTGCTCAGGAGGGAGTCTGCCTGAAATTCTCTTTTTCCCTCTGCCCCTCTCCCTGCTCAAGTGCAATAAATTAATTAATTAATTAAATATATGCTGTAAACACTGCTTTAGCAGAACAGAAAAAGTGGCTCCTATTATTCCATTAAGTTTTCACCCCAGCGTTTTATACAGAAGAAAGTGTCACAGTTCCCAACCACTGCAGTCATTATACAGCAGTAGAGATTGTAAAAGTCAATCGTGTCTTAAGCAAATATTTCAGTTATTTCAACACGTGTTGACAAAAGTGAATCATAATTTGTGTGTATGCCAGGACACATCAAAGCTGGTGACCCAAAAGGTCTAGAGACCTACAGGATTTGGTTAGTAAACTTGAAAGTATGTTTCAGTGATCCAAACTTAGTAAAATAGCACTTATTTATATTTATGCCAAACACATATCCTAGTAAATTTGTTTCAAATATAGAAATCACCATAAGACAGGCCAAAAAACAGCAATCAGTGGACAATAGTGGTGCTGACTGTGGGTGTTAAAAAGAAGGAATACACACACCCCGTTGAACTGAGGAATGCTCCATGAAGACACTGGCCTTTGAGCACCTTGAGAAAGTGGCACAATTTCAGCAGGAATACATCAAGGGGAGAAGCCCTGTCAGGCGTGTAACATGGAGTGGAAAGGCAGGTGAATGCTGGGAAGAGATGAAGCATAGGGATGTGTTAGGCTGTAGCAGAACTCACATGAAGTCATAGGAGCAGAGACCAGAGCATACTGCCTAGCTGGTAAAGGCATCACTGAAATTAATCTAGTAGGCAAGAGGGGGACATTGAAAGTCCTGGAACAGAGAAGGATTGCGGATAAAAGCAGTGTTTCGTGAAGACTTTGGCTTTATTTCTTTGCCAATACGGCCATGACAAAGTGTGTAACTGGGTGGCTTAAAACAACACAGATTTATTCTGTCACAGTTGTGGAAGCTGGAGATGTGAAATCAAGGCATCAGCAGGGCCACACTCCCTCTGAAGGCTCTCAGGGAAAACCCGCTGTGTGGCTTTCTTGTAGCTTCTGCTGGTTGCTGACAGTGTTTGGCATTCCTTGGCTTGGAGACACTCTACTCTGATCTCTGTGTGTGTCTTCACATGGTATTCTCTCTGTGTGTGACAATGTCTCCCTGTCAAATTTGCCTCTTCTGATAAGGACACCAATGGTATTGGATTGAGGGTTCACCCTAAGACGGGATGATCTCATCTTAACTTGACTAATGTCTGCAATGACTCTTTCCAAATGAGTTCATGTGCATGGGTTCCTGGTGGATGTGAATTTGAGGGGGGACACTATTCAACTCAGTCAAGTAGTCAAAAGTAAGAATTAGCATGAGGAGAACCTTGCAACAGAGAGATCAGTTGCAGAGCCCAAAGCAGCCGATAAAATGATGGAGGTCCAAGATGATAACAACCCTGGGGACAGAGAGGAGAGGGAATGTCAAAGGCAGAGTCAGTTTACAAGTTTACATGGGTGACCAGTTGGAAATGGGGAGGAAGGGAGTTAAAGGTGACCCGAGATGGGGAGACTAGCCACGTGGGTGAGTGGTGGTGCCACCAACCCAGACCACCAAGTAGAAAGCCTTAACTAGTATAGTGAGAAATTATTTTTATTTTGTGTTTTATTGAGTAATTTTGACAAAAGATGTAGCTGTGTGTGGCTGTCCAGGCAACTGGGCCACAGAGGCCAGAGTGCTGGACAGGAGTCAAAGCAGGGAGTGCACATTTAGAAATGAGGTAGCCCAAGGAGCCAGAGGAATTATCAAGGGAGTGGATAAAATCCCAGACTGCTGTGAGAGGATGCAGGGGGAAGGCAGAAGCTAGAACTGGGGAGAACAGCTCAGTCACATGTCAGAGAGCAAGAGGGGGATGGGAAAGGCGGGGAGAGAATTCAGGAGGCCAGTGGGCAAGAACTGAGGTGGAAAGGGGAAGGAAAACATGGTCTTGTGGGTAAAGCTTGTGATTTGGCCCTCCGATAAATGTAAACATACATTCTAGGACAATTCCTTGGGGTATTACTTTTGTACCCACACAGGACAACAAATTTGAGAATTTCTTCAAAATAACATAGAATATATGGTGGAAATGACCCATAAAGAGAAAAATCCCTCAGAAATAGATTTGTATTCAGTCCTCAGTAACTTCAGTATTATACTTTCAAGATTTTTGATTAAGAAAACATTCTTTTCAACATGTAGACAGATAACATCACAACATGTTGCAAGTAAAAGTATCCTTTTTAAAAATGTTGTCTAAGTCATGTCCTATCTCTACACTTAAGATTTTCAGTGTTTTTTTTTTTTAAGGATTTTATTTATTCATGAAAGACACAGAAAGAGGGAGGCAGAGACATAGGCAGGAGAGAAACGGGGACCCCGATTCAGGACTCTATCCCAGAACCCCGGGACCGCGACCTGAGCCAAAGGCAGATGCTCAACCACTGAGCCACCCAGGTGCCCCAAGATTTTCTGTGTTTTTGAGCTTTATGTAAATATAACCACACTATACATACCCTTTGTATCTAGCTTCTATCACTCAAAAATATATTCCTAAGATTAAAGCCATATTCATCAACGCAACTGAGGTTCATTCATTTTTATTGATGTATTTTATTCCATTACACAATCATTTAATATGAATATACTATGTATTTTTCTCTTCTACTTATGATGGGCATTTGAATTGTTTTCATTTTGGAACAATTATGAATAATGCTACTATGAAAATCCCTGGGCATATCTTTTAGTGCTCATATGGACACATTTCTTTTGGGAGTCTGCCTAGATATGGAACTTACTTGCAAATGTTTCTAATTTTAAGTCTTGTATAACAAAATAGCTCGGGTATGAAGCTTATGGTGTGTTTCCCTTTGGGTGCAGAAAACTAATCGATAAACAGAAGAACTTTCAATTAGTCTGGATTTTAAGGATGGAAAGTTAATATGTAAATAAAATGTTGAAATTTTGGAAATGCTGCAGCAGAGCAAGGCTTTTTGAAGATCGTCGTAAGAAAGGCTTTTATAAAAACTTCTTAAGGAAGCTATTAGGCTTCCTTAAGGAGCAGCTCTGAAAAATCTGAAGGACAGAAAGAGCTCTGTTCCATTTGGAGAAAGAAGAAGTGTTCTAATTGCCCAATTTCAGCATGAAAACAAAACAAAACAAAACAAAAAAAAGGAATCGAGTGTAACTCCATATACTCCATGACTTTTTCAAAGTACTGCAAGTTGCTGTTTTAAAAGCTTAATTATGATAAAATAAGTCATTTTGCTTTCTCGCAAGGGAGTCATATAATTCCTTTAATTAAGAGGAAGCAAAAACAGCTATTCCACTCTGAAGGCCTGGCACATGCTTCTCCGAAGCCCAGAGAAGTGTATTTATATAGGCGTGTTGGTAAGATATCTTGCCATTCCCTTTTCTCACACTCCACGCATTTCTGTCTCAACCACTTTCCCATCAACACCTCGTTAAAGCCAACACCTGCATGAGGAGTGTGGAACCACTGTACCCACCACAGGGCTGAACGCCATCTCCTGCAGACCTCCGTGCCTGTGAAGAACGCACTGGCAGAGAGCAAAGCAGAGATGCTTGAATTAATCTGTGGCGTCTGAGGAGTCCACAGTCCTCTTAACCAGGGGTGGAAGCAAGAGCACAGGAGATGGATAATAGAATGTCTGGACCTGAGCCACTTGATCCGGATCCACAATGGTCTTAGGCAGACAGGGCAACTGAGGCCAAGGCCCCAGGGGCCTGTTCCCTCATCTCCAGTCCCAGACGAACATTATACTCCTCCCCCAACTTCAAGAATTACATCACTCTATGTTCTTTGCTCCAACATTCACTTCAACTGAATTCCTTTGGTACCATTATTGAATCTCTCCATGACACAATGGAGATGCTATAAAGAGTATCTTGTAAATGGATACCAGATATTTTCCAGTAAACCCCCCACCACCACTATCACACACACTCTTTAACCAGCTCTGCTTCCTCACGAGAGCTCTCTCTGTTTCGTCCAACAGAAGAAGGATTTTCCCTCAGTGACAGGGGACAAGTGATTGCTTGCAAAACTAGAATGTCCTACACACACAGACCCCATGTATGGTTGAATCACAGATTCTGGAGCCCGGAGACTTGAGCTCGTGGTCAGACCACACCATTGAACTGGCTGTGTGACTGTGACCGAGCAACTTAACCCTTCTGTTCCTGAGTTTCTCCATCCGTGAAATGGGGTGGAATGGGATAACCACTTAATTGGGCTTCTGTGAGAATTAAATAAGTTCATTTTATAAGGCATTTAAGATAGAGCCTGGTGCAGAATGAAGATTAGATGGGTGGTAGGTAGGTAGATAGATAGGTAATAGAAGATAGATGAGCAAGAAAGCAATGACATCTTACTTAGAAATTAGGAATGAAGTTTTTTTAGATGTGAAGGACCTGCTTCACCAGCAGGATATACAACATCTATGCCATTGTGAGCAAAAAGGGTATTACCAAACAATAGTAGAAGTAAATGGTCTAAGTACAGGTCATGTCCTATAAAATGACCTAACAATTCATGAATCTAAGCATTTCCAGCCACAGGATTAATAGCTTAGGGCTGGTAGCATATGGCAAAATCACTACAGCCTCAATGCAAATTTGATAGAAAACAAGCTCAGAAAAAAAAAAAAAAAACAAGCTCAGTAAATATTTAATATGTTTAAATTAAGTTAAATGAATGAAATCAATTATTTAGTTTGTTGGCTGCTGTTCTGTAATGATTTATTACATGTCCAAGATATTCACAGTGTCTACCCTGTCCCTTTCAAAAATGCCCAAGAAATAGTATCCTGAAGGTCAATATTTACTATCATTTTTCCAAACACAGCTGTGACCTTGAGAATAAGTGGAAACCTAAGCAGAGATTAGCAGCAGAATAAAGTAGAGGCCCATCATAAATGTCGTGAGGCAGTAAGATCAGCCTTGCTGATAAAAGTCATGGGTAACAGGTCTGCTTAGCACAGTCACAGGGAACCTGTAACCATACTTAGAAGTGTTGATGCTCATATATCTTGGCACACAATGGAAATGCTGAGGACCTTTATTGCCCACACTGCTGATCCTCCGTGAGATTAGCTTCTGAGTCTGGTAGATTCAAAATTGAGTAGCTGACAAGTGTTATCAATTTCATACAGTCCACATTTGATCACGTGTCATGGTCCAAAGTCTGTCAAGATTCAACCTTTTCATTGCTTTGATATCTCTTCTCAAGGCCGAAGGGAAATTTTACAAAGTGGAGTATTTGGATGAATTACCCTTTGTTCTTGCTTAGTGTGGTTTTAATTTTCATTCATCGTAACAGGTGTGTTTTGTGCTATGTAATACAGAGATGCATAAGGGAACCATTAATAAAGATTCTCTTAAATTGCCTTTAAATGTGGACATCAGTGGGTAGATGGGTCTAACATCTTGTTGCTAATCATTAGTATATGCCCATTATTGGAATGTTTATGAGACACAGCTGGACCCATTTAGATCAGTGTAGCCTTTAAAAGGGAATTAGTGGGACGCCTGGGTGGCTCAGGGGTTGGGCAGCTGCCTTCCGCCCAGGGCATGTCCTGGAGTCTCAGGATCGAGTCTCACATCAGGCTCCTGCAGGGGGCCTGCTTCTCCCTCTGCCTGTGTCTCTCATGAACAAATAAATAAAATATTAAAAATATATATATTTTTTTTAAAAAAGGGAATTAGTATTAGGGAATTTTTGTGAACAATATTTCACTTATTAAAGGAGATTTTATTTATTTTTTATTTATTTTTTTTAATAAATTAATTTTTATTGGTGTTCAATTTACCAACATACAGAAAAACACCCAGTGCTCATCCCGTCAAGTGTCCGCCTCAGTGCCCGTCACCCATTCCCCCCCACCCCCCGCCCTCCTCCCCTTCCACCACCCCTAGTTTGTTTCCCAGAGTTAGGAGTTAAAGGAGATTTTAATTTGAAGTAAAATATGATGCCATTTTCATATCACATCGCCCAACATTCAAAAGCTTGCTATCACACACTATGGCTGAGGGTATTGGGAATTGGGCACTCTGTTTTGTGGGAGTATAAATTGGTACAAACTCTATAGAGAACAAAATTCACAATATCAATATTTTTAAAATGTACAGCATTTTTTTTTTGAGCCAGCAATTCTGCTTCTAGAAGCCTACTTTAAAAATATTTTGGCACCTGGGCAAAATCCATTTTCGTGTTGCCTTAGCAACCATGCAACTACCCATCAATAGGGAATAGGTTAAATGAAATCTTCCAGACAATGAAGTACTATTTACAGTTGTAAACAATTGTAATATATATTATACGTACATATCACATCCAGAAATGGTAATATTTTATGCCTGAATCTGATTAGAACATCTCCAGAAGTAGTAAAGGAGGTTGTCCCTACTAGGAACTGGGTGGCTTTAAGTTAGAGGAATAAAAGAGACTTTTTATCTGTACTCTCCTATTAATTTTTAATTTTATATAATCTGCATATACTACCTATTCAAAACCAGTAACAAAACAAGTTTCAAGGGAGAAGGCTTTGGTCTTGTGGACAAAAATCAGGTTGCTCCCTCTCAGGCACTTGCTTAGAGAAGAATCTTCATCACGGTGAGGCCTGTAACTCCCATTCCAGAACTTCACCTCTCAGGCTGAAGGCAGAGTGTTTATTTAGGCTTTCCTCTAGGGCTGCTGATGTTCTCAGTGCTAAAAGAGCTGGCGAGGGGTAAACACGGGTCTGTCTCCAGTGATTCGCCCATCAGTTCATTCCTGCGTCTTTAGTCTGTTGTAGTAGCAATGAGGATGTACTGAAAATTAGAGATGAAACCACAAAGTGACAGAGCTGAATTATGGCTGAGGACACTCTCATCATCTGGTTCCAGACCCCACTCCCTCATCCACAGAGGCCTGAAATAAAGTCCTTGTAACATGGCAAAAAATATATACAGACAACAGAGGGACTTGACCGTCCAGCTGACTTCCTTCCACCTTAAAATTTGAGATATCTCTTCCATTTTTGCTGTGTGTTGAGATGTCTTTTCTTGAATAAAATCATGGTGATGTCAGGTGATAATTGGGTCATTTTTGTTACTGGTTTATATATTTTTTTAATTTTTATTTATTTATGATAGTCACAGAGAGATAGAGAGAGGCAGAGACACAGGCAGAGGGAGAAGCAGGCTCCATGCACCGGGAGCCCGACGTGGGATTCGATCCCGGGTCTCCAGGATCGCGCCCTGGGCCAAAGGCAGGCGCCAAACCGCTGCGCTACCCGGGGATCCCGGTTTATATTTTTTTAATGCCCCAACTTAGCATATTGGCAATCCTAGTGTGGTCCCCCCAATATTGAACTTGATATGCAAATTGTAATGTGCCGTAATGCCCAACATCTAGAAACCTTTGTCTAATCTCTGCCTGGAATTAGACCCATAAGGAAACTGAATTGAGAAGTTCCAATTCAGGAAACTGAATCTCAGAGGCTGAGATCCTAAAGTCACAGACTGGGGACCCCAGCATCACTGCTGCCTCTGCTGCCCTGGGACAGCCTCCCTGTGTGGAGAGAAGTGCACACTGCTCTGTCCTCAAAGTGCCTGTGACTTCCAGGCCCAACCAGCCAGCCCAGCAGTAGCCACATGCAGACCAAGTTATAGCAAATCCTAGCTGTTTGTAAAGTAATCCCATGGAATAAGCTTTTGGGTCATTTGCTTTCTATCTTAAGCCAAACGTAAGCAACCATCTTCTAGCATGACCTCACATGGCAGAAGGAAGGGGTGAGGGAGCTCCCTGGGACCTTTTGTATAAGGCACTAACTACATTCATGAGGGCTCCCGCTTTCATGACCTCATCACCTCCCAGAGGTTCCACCTAGAAATACCATCACATTGGGGATTAGGTTTCCTACCTGTGAGTTTTGGGGGGTGCATAAACATTCAGTCCCCAGCCACTAGTTACCACCACGTAGTTCCTGTGTGCATAGCTTCTTATTTTGGACTAGCTCCAAGCACTTTACCTTTATCACGTTTGCTCACCAAGCAACCCTGGAAGGCACAGAAATCTTTAAATCCCGTGCAACTTTTACAGATGAGAAAGAGTCATCAAAAACACCCGTAAAATATTTGGGAGACTGTGGTAAGGATCTGTGTTTCCAAACCCTGCATTTGAACTCTGGAAAGTGGTGTGGCTTAGAAAACACAGGTGGTGGAGCTGAGGTGCTTGCTCTTGGCCTATCCCCAGCGTGCCCCACTGGTGCTGGCTTCAGAACCCCCACAAGCCTCTTTCACTCCAAGTAGAAGAGCACGTGGCAGGTGGCAAGATTGAGAGATCAGGCAAGTTATTATGTGTTTCTCTCCATCATGAGCCCAGGGCACTACTGCGTGTGCCTGACACGAATTTCACTGCCTGTTAGTTTTGAAAGTCTTGAAATTCATCCTTGTGACTGGGCAGGGGCTGCGGGTGGGAGAGACAGGCAGAGTGGGGCGGGGGACAGCTAGAGAGGAATAGAGCCTTTGTACTTGTCAGAGAGGCAAAATTGAAAAGGCACTGTGAGCAGGGAAGACAAGGTTGGTTGTGTTACAGGAAGGATGAGCAGACACGGAGAGCATGGCTGTTGATACCATGGCCCTGATCCACTGCTGTGCCAGCCTGCCAGGGGCCCTATAGACACAAACCTTTAAATTACCGTGACTGTCATCTGAGAGACGGCTAGGGCAGACAGACGAGCCCTTATGATTAGACCCAGACAGGCAGCTGTCTGTAGGGCCATCAGAAGAGCCTGGTTTGCTTAAACAAGCAGGATTCCTTTAATAAAAATCCTCCCTTTCTGGTTTTAAGGTGAGGCAGAAGCTTGACAGACAAGTTCATCGATAGGACGCTAATATTAGTTGCTTTCACAACATATTATTAGGGGATTTTTTTGTACTATAAACTGGGTCTGTGGGACATAATTGAGTGATCAAAATAAAAGTCAGTGATTTCGCTTTTTTAAAAATCTCAGTAATTATTTCACCATTGGATCAAATTTCTGCTTAGATTCACCAGTCAAGACACTAAAATGGTTGCTAGGTTATCTCAATGACCTATTCTGATTGACCCGATGGTGGTCTGATCCACCGCTTTGTACCTGACCTTTAAATAAATGGTTTTACTGAATAGAAAGCCACTGCTCTAGGGTAGAGAGAGAGACCTTTCCAGGAAAACACTTTTGCCTATTCAATTGCCTACTGCCTTGGGCTTGCTCATCATCCTACTTAATAGAAATTGTTTGCTATGAACTGGATTGTGATCTAGTTGAACCACAGACCTTACCTCCATAAAGACTCATGCTTTTGAAGCAGCCAAATCATTTTCAGGGCTGCAGAAAACATGGCACTTTCTAGAAGGTTGGTTTGCCCACAGCTCCCCTGGGGAGACTGAGGGAGACTGTCTGGATGGCTATAAAGGGAATCCAGCCAAATCTCCACTTTCCAAAGATTTTCCTTTTATTGAGTTCTATCACCAAAATGTTGAGTCTGCTGGGGGGATTTTTCATAGACAAGGAAGAAAAAGATGGTCATCCAAGATTTAAACAGGAAGAAACCCAAAATTTAAAACCGTACACACCAGTGTTACAATTCAAGTTGCAGAACAAATTCTAGCATTTACCTCCTGTATCAGGTGTATTGCTGACTCATGGTTCTCACTGGGGAGCCCCAGCATGGTGAGGCATGTCAGATCCTTCTCAGGGGGCCCAGAAGCTTCGATTAAATGCCTGATACTACTGAAGCGGCAGTTTCCCTGCCTTAAGACTGGTGTGGTCTTGCTGCCTCCAGGGTACCCACTTACTCCACATGGCTCAATCATCCACTAACATCGAACTCATAGTAAATGTCTCTTATGGGTGACATGCACAACCCACTACCAATTTCCTTCTCTTCTTGCTAACTCCCTTCTGGTCAATTTCTCCCCTTTAGAAACTGTTAAAGTCGTTTTGTTTCTAAAAGTAGGATATTCTTTACACATCCTCCTCAGAGCCCCAGTTCAAGAAGACTAACCACTCACATGGCTCAAATTATGCACAATTTCTTGTGCCTAAAGTTTGCTGTTTGTATTCTGCAGAAGCCACTGCCGGCTCCTTAGGGCCATGTAAACTCACTGTTGGGGCTGGGAGACTGCCTGCCTTAAATGAAAGATATTAACTGTTCTCCATTGGTCAATTCTTTGTCCATCCCAGGAAGAAACTTAGTGAAAGAAAAAAAGTACACTTTTTGCAAAATTCCAGACATTTGAAATACTTGGTCCAAATTTAGTTCCTAAAGAGCGGGGGTTTCAAAACCTGCTTTTGAAAACTCCCCTGAGATTGCTGGGAGCTGAGAACAGAGCTGCATCTATGTACACACCCCTCGACCCCATTAATCTGATCATACGGCCAGTTTTTGTTCACCCAACGCTCTCTTCTTACCTAGTGAGAGAAGGCTTTTTGAGTATCTTCTGGACAGCCATAGTTTCAACAAAACATGGCAACTGCAAGGCAAGAAATTGGCTTAATGCTGAGTCTCTATTGCTGGCATAGTTTGCTCTAGCCATTGCACCAGTTGCCGACATGGCAAACGCATTCGCTGATAGGAAGTGCTGTGAATATGAGTTCACCCAGCCAGAAAATATATTTTCTGTACATTCTTGGGTATTGGAGCCATTCATCACAGCATCACCACCCCTCCTTGGTGCCTTTGCCTAAACAGAGATGCTTGTCATGAAACCATTCTAATTCCCCTACCAGAGGCCCCAAAACAGAACCGAAACCATAACTCAAAGAACATTTCTGTACAATTTATGACCAACTGTCAAGCTAAACTACTCTGACAGACTCCAAATCCGCTTTAGGAATAATATGATGCTTTTTATCAATTTTTTTTCTTTGTCCTTTACTTTATGGTTGCTTTGTTTAAATGTTAAATGCTGAATTAAGTGGGTCTGTATCTCCTTTGGGAAAATGAAAATTCATGGAAAGATACTAAATTGGAGAGTTTCAGCTGTTTCCACTTTAGAGAGCTCTGATGGGAAGGGGAGAAGTTTTATCACAGAACAGAGACTTTTTAGATTTCCTCAACTTCACGTGGGGCACCAATATTCGGCATCAATATTGACTGTGAAGTGGTCACACCCTATTTGGAGTCAGAGACTAGACTTTTCATGGATCATTCAGCTTGGAAATTGTTTAGGGAACAGGACAGAACTCGCTTGTAGACCAAGGCTGTTTTAGTTAGGACCATCACAGCAAGAATGGCCACTAAAGACTTGACAGCCAAGTGTTCCTGAGAGATTTTCTCAGGCCTGAAAAATTGTCCAAAGCAGGGGTCTTTCTTAGGACATAAAATTTCAGCCTTATAAGGGAAGGAAATTCTGACATATGTTGTAACATAGATGAATCTTGAAGACAAGCTAAGTGAAATAAGCCAGACACAAAAGAACTTGGTAAAAAAAAAAAATACTGTATAATTTCACTTACACGAGGTGCGAGAGTAGTCAAATCCATAGAGATGTAAAGTGGAATGATGTGTTCCAGGGGCTGGGAAGAGCGGCGGGGGGTTGGGGAGTGGTGGCGATTTGTTAATGGGCACAGAGTTTCAGTTTTGCAAGATAAGACTGGAGATTGGTCCTACAACAATGTGAATGTACTTAACACTACTGAACTTGACACTTAAAATGCAATGAAGATGGTAGATTTTATGTTATGGGTATTTTACTGCAATTTTACATTTTTTTTAGGCAAGAAAAAAATGTCAAATTTTGAAGACCAAAAAGGAAAAATGACATTTGCGCAAGAGAGTGGATATTCTTTACTGGCAGAAGCTTGAGGAGTTGACACACGAGATTAAATTTTTTCCTTGATGTTTATCTACTCTTGCAGAGGAGGGGGTGGGGAGGACAGAGGATGGGGGTGAGTGTAAGGATCTAATAATATTCCGAGGAAAAATTTAGTACCCCCACAACTTTCGTTTCCTTGTTTTTCACAAGACTATGTGCTTTTCTGTCATCGTGTACAGAACAAGGTCTGATGGGCTTTTTACAAAGAACTATTGATGGCGTGTCTGTGTGAATTGCCCTAGCATTGGTCACAGCCAACTTCTGTGGGACCCACTGCCCCCGCTCTACAATACACTCCAGTGTGCTTGGCCATTATGAAAGGTCAGAAATGAACTGAGAAATGGGCTAGAGTCAAAAACATGTGGCCCTATAAATATCAGAGTCAGACGGCTTCTTCCATTCTCTCCCTGCTGCCTCTCCCCATCTCTCTGGGGCTTTTTCTTTCGCCCACTGTTGGGGTTTCCTGCATTTTGCAGAGCACCTCAGACCAGAGAGCTGTAAAGAGCAGGCAGGGGCTGGATGCTTCACCTGGTGACATCACTTTGCCTCCAGTCTCGTCCCCTAGTGCCATCAATCTAGCTCTTTCCTTTAACACTTTAAGATTTCTGGCTACCGAGCTCCCATCAGGTCAGTCTGCGATGTTCTATTCTGCTTCTCGCTGTGCCAGTCCCACCTGTGACTAAATCTGACACCAGCCGTGTTCTCTGAGCAGAGGAGCTTGCAGGTTTGGGCTGTCAGCGGGGCCTCATCACAAATCGGGGCGTTCATTATGACTTTAGCTGCCAAACTGGAAGACTTTGAAGTGACACTGGAACACCTGCTCATGGACGTGTTTGTAAGTAAAGGCTTTCACTTATTCTGCATAATAGAGCCTCCTCTGCCACCCCCCCAAGTCTTTACGACTCTGCCCCCATTACTGAATAGGATTCTATTCCACAACTGTCCAGTTCTCACACGCTGTCTTTATTTATGCTTATGTGCCTTGGTGGGGAGGGTGGGGTAGAAAACCATAAAGTTGCCAAGTGCCTGAGTGGTGCGGATTGGTCTGTACAGATGACATAACAGAGAAATGGCTTCAAAGAACAAGTAGTATCCAGGACCCTGAATGAATGAGATGAAGAACTAGAAAACATTTGCCCAAAGAGACAAAAGCAGCTTCAGCAGGTATTCCCTGGAAGACTCAGATCTGTTTGTGAGGTGAAGTGAGCATTCCAGAAGACAAAGGGGAGGGTGGGTCAACATACTGTATTTTTCCTATGGAAAATGCTGAGGGTGGGGTAGAAAGAGAATATCACTCTGCACACAGCACCAGCCCCTGGATCCTGGCCACTTTCCTAGGGATTGGGTCACCAGTGCTTTCTCAGGAATTTTATGGGATGAGGCTGTTTGAGTGACTGGTTTTTAAAGAAGCAGCAGCTGATAAGGATACTTCTGTTCCTGCAACAATTTTAGAAACACAATCTTTGAAAACCCCTGGCATCCATAGCATCCTAAGCATCGTTTCTGCCCCAGGCCAACCACAGTCATTCTTACTCTCTTCTCGGGGTTTTCTGTTGGTGACTGGTCTGTCTGTGTTGTATTATTGATGGGGGCTTAGGGAACTACAGACTATGTGAAGCATGCAGGGGGTAATACAGCTGAAAGAAAGGTGTTCTCCTTCCAAGAACAACAACTGGCGCCCCCCTGGGAAAGGCGGCGGTGGTACATTTGGAGGACTAGCCAGTCTGCGTCTCGAATCTGGAAAAGGCTGTAGGGGGTTGGCTCTTTGACTATACATCACTAAGTCCCTTTCAGGAACCTTACGGGGAATCGTGTGTTTTGGCAGACGTTAGAGTCTGGGGCTTTTTTTTTCTTTATTAATTTATAATCTGTCATCTAATTGAGGCAACATTACACTGGCAGGATTCCCAGAGGGAATCGCCCTTTCCAGGCTGTTTGCAGGATCCCAGTACCTCACATTCATTCTGACCGGAGGGTCAAGAAGTTTTGCCTTCAGGAGGAATGTGTTAAGAAGGGAGAGTGATGTTTCCAGTGGTGGAAGGTTCATGGCCCGCATCACTATAGCCTTAAGCATAGAGATTGAGCAGCAGGACAGGAAGTTTCTTTGAAAGCTGATACCCTCTGGCCAACCACCATGGTCTGCCTTGGTGGTGGCTGGTGGTAGGTGGCTTAGGGTCTTGTGTAGGGGCAGTCTGTGGCATACCAAAGGGTTGGTGTGTGCTTGGTCACCTCAGGGAAAAATTAATTAGGAAGTTGTTTTATTTAAATACTACAAAGTTGGGCAGCCCGGGGGGCTCAGCGGTTTAGCGCCGCCTTCAGCCCACGGCCTGATCCTGGAGACCTGGGATCGAGTCCCACGTCGGGCTCCCTACATGGAGCCTGCTTCTCCCTCTGCCTGTCTCTCTCTCTCTCTCTCTCTCTCTCTCTCTCTCTCTCTCTTTCTCATGAATAAATAAATAAGATCTTCAAAAAAATAGAAAAACAGAAATACTACAAAGTCATTAATGTAGTCCTCTTCTCTCCTTATTTGCCCTCCTCCGCCTCCCCCCCGCCCCCCAACTATTTTCCCAATACTTTTACCATTATCATCTTGTTTGGGAACTTCCAGATACACTGTCCCCTGGAGGAGAGTGCAGTCTCGTACTTCCCTCCTTTTCTGTAAATACAACCTGTAATTTCATCGCCCCAGTTTAGGACCTTGTTACCCCTCTACTTGGACCAACTATCTCATTATTCTCCTGGATCCACAATTTCTCCTCTAGTTCATCCTAGTTTATCATCTCTAGATCAACCTCTTTACACTCTATTTTATTAATTACTAAAAAAAAATAATATTTTTAGGCTAGTTAGAAGTTCACAGCAAAATTGAGCAAAGTACAGAGATTTCCTATATACTTCTATTCCCACACACTCACAGCCTCTCTCACTAAGGACATCCCACACTAGAATGATATATTTACTGTAATCAGTGAGCCTATATCGACACATCATTATCACTCAAAGTCAGTAGTTTACATTAGGGTTCACTATTTGTGTTATAGAATCACGTAAGATGGTCTCACTGCCCTAAAAATCCACTGTGCTCTACCTCTTCATCCTTCCCCCTCTCTAATGTCTAGCGACCACTGATCTTTTTACTGTCTCCTTTATTATTTTGCCTTTGCCAGAACACCATGTAATTAGACTTATACAGTATGTAGCCCTTTCAGATTGGTTTCTTTCATTTAATGATAAGTAAGTTTCCTCCATGTCTTTTCATAGCTTCATAGCTCATATTTCTTTTTAGTGCTTGATAATAGGCCGTTGTTCAGATGTGCCAAAGTTTATTTATTCATTACCTACTGAAAACATCTTGGTTGCTTCCATGCTTTAGCAATTATGAGTAAAAGATTATAAACATCTATGTGCAGGTTTTTGTGTGGACATATATTTCAATTTTTTTAAGTAAATACCAAGGAGCTCAATTGCTGGATTGTATGGTAAATGTTTAGTTTTGCAAGATACCACCAAACTATTTTCCAAATTGGTCATTGCCATTTTGCATTCCCACCACTGCTCCTGCTGCTCCACATCCTTGCCATCATTTGGTGTTTTCAGTGTTTTGGATTTGGGCTATTCTAACAAGTGTGTAGTGATACCATATTATTGTCTTAAATTGTAATTCCTTAACGATTTATGATGTTCAACAACTCTAGATGTTTACTTTCCATCTATATATGTTTTTTAAAAGATTTTATTTATTTACTCATGAGAGACACAGAGAGACAGAGAGAAGCAGAGACACAGGCAGAAGGAGAAGCAGGCTCCATGCAAGGAGCCTGACGTGGGACTCGATCCCAGGACTCCAGGATCACACCCTGGGCTGAAGGCAGCAGTGCTAAACTGCTGAGCCACCCAGGCTGCTCTCCATCTATATATCTTCTTTGGTGAGGTGTCTGTTAAGGTCATTTGTTCACTTCTTCATCTGGTTGTTTATTTACTTCTTGTTGGGTTTTGAGTTCTTTGTATATCTGGGATATCAGCCATTTGTCAGGTATATCTTTTACAAATATTTTCTCCCAGTCTATGGCTCTTCTCATTCGCTTGCCAGTTTTTTCCAAAGCAGTTTTTCATTTCAGTGAAGCCCACCTTATCAATCATTTCTTTCATGGATCTTGCCTTGGCGTTATATCTTAAAAGATATCACCATATCCAAGCTATCCAAGATAGCTATACTATCTTCTAGGAGTTTTATAGTTTTGTAGTTTACACTTAAGTCTGCAACCCATTTTGTGTTAATATTTGTAAAGGGTATAAAGTCCGTGTCTAGATTCTTTTTTTTTTTGCATGTGAATGTTCAGTTGTTCCAGCACCATTTGTTGAAAAGATTGTCTTTGCTCCATTGTACTACCTTTGATCCTTTGCCAAAGATCAGATGACTATATTTATGTAGGTCTATTTCTGGGCTCTCTATTCTGTTTCAGTGATCTATTTGTCTACTCTCACACCAATACCATACTCTCTTACTTAAAGTAGCTTTAGTAAGTCTTGAAGTTGGATGGTGTCAGCTCTCCGACTTTTTTCCCATCAATATTGAATCAATTAATCTGGATCTTTTGCCTCTCCATATAAATTTCAGAATCAGTTTGTTGATATCTGCAAAATAACTTGCTGGGATTTTGACTGAGATTGTGTTAATCTATAGATGAATTTGGGGAAACCTGTCATTTAGACAATATCAAGTCTTCCTATCCGTGGACGTGGAATATTTGTCTGATTATTTAGTTCTTCTTTGGTATCCTTCATCAAAGTTTTCTCATTTTCCTCATATAAATTTTGTACATATTTTATTAGAACTATACCTAAATGTTACTCTTTGGAGAGTGCTAATGTAAATGGGAACGTATTTTTAATTTCAAGTTCCACTTGCTCATTGCTGGTATATAAGAAAGCAATTAACTTTTGTATATTAACCTTGTGTTCTGTAACCTTGCTATAATCACTTATTAGTTCCAGAAATATTTTTTCTTTCAGCTTTTCTTCATGAATAATCATATCATCCATATGATATGTATGACAGTTTTGTATGTTTTATGTTCTTTCCCAGTCTGCAATTTTATTTCTTTTTCTTGTCTTATTGCACTAGGTAGGACTTATGATATTGAAAAGCAGTGATGAGAAAGGCATTGCCTTGTTCCTGATCTTAGTGGGAAAATTTCAAGTTTCCCACCATGAAGTACAGTGTTAGCTGAAGGCTTTTTGAGGGCATTGTTTCTCAAGTTGGGAAAGCTCCCCCTCTATTCCTAGTTCATTGAGAGATTTTGTCCTGAACAGAAGTTGGATTTTGTCAAATGTTTTCTCTGCATCTATTGATATGATTATGTAATTTTTCTTCTTTAGCATTTTATACATTGCATTTTTGTTACATTAGTTAATTTTTAATGTTGAAGCACCCTTGTATACCTGGGATAAATTCCAGTTGATCATGGTGTATATAATACTTTTTATACATTGTTGCACTCAATTTGCTAATATTTTGTTGAGAATTCTTGAATCTGTGTTCATGACATATGTCAATCTGTAGTTTTCTAGTAAGGTGTTTGTCTGGTTTTGATACTAGAGTAATGCTGGCCTCATAAAACTAATTAAGAAGTATTTGCTTCTATCTTCTGGAAAATATTGTAGAAGATTTATATAATTTCTTCCATAAATTTTTTAAACTTTATTTATTTATTGATGAGAGACACAGAGAGAGAAGCAGAGACATAGGCAGAGGGAGGAGCAGGCCCCCTGCAGGGAGCCCAATGTGGGACTCCATCCCAGGACCCCAGGATCATGCCCTGAGCCACAGGCAGATGGTCAACCACTGAGCCACCCAGGATCCCCTTCCATAAATGTTTGATAGAATTTATTAGTGTACCTATCTGGGCTTAGTGCTTTCTGTTTTGCAAGGTTATCAGTTATTGATTCTGTTTCTTCTTGTGTGAGTTTTGGAAGATTTTCAAAGAATGGATCCATTTCATCTAGGTTATCATATCTGTGGGCACAGAGTTGTCCATAGTGTTCCTTTATTATCCTTTTAATGTTCAATGGATGTCTCCTCTTTCACTTCTGATGTTAGTAATTTGTGTCTTCTCTTTTTTAATTTATCTTGGCTAAATGCTTATTGCTTTTATTGATCTTTTCAAAGAACCAGCTTTTGGTTTGATTGATTTTCTCTATTGATTTCCTGTTTGTAATTTTATTGATTTTTGCTCTAATTTTTATCTTTTTTTTCTATTTCCTTTAGATTTAATTTGCTCTTCTCTTTTCTACTTTCCTTAATGGGAAGCTATTATATTACTGATTTTTAGATCTTTCTTGCTTTCTTTTCTAATTTATGCATTCAATGCTATAAATTTCCCACAAAGCACTTTTTTCACTGTGCTCCATAAATCTTGATAAGTTGTATTTTCAGTTTCATTTAGTTCAAAAATTTTTAATTTCTCTTTAGATTTTTTCTTTTTTTTTTAAGTTTTTTTTTTTTAAGATTTTATTTATTTACCCATGAGAGATACAGAGAGAGAGAGAGAGAGAGAGAGAGAGAGGCAGAGATACAGGCAGAGGGAGAAGCAGGCTCCATGCAGGGAGCCCGACATGGGACTCAATCCTCGGTCTTCAGGATCAGGCCTTGGGCCGAAGGCAGGCACTAAACCGCTGAGCCACCCAGGGATCCCCTCTCTTTAGATTTTTTTTTCTTTGATCTGTGTGTTATATAGAACTATAATGTTTAATATCCAAATATTATGTATCTTTTTTGTTTTTTTAAGACTTTATTTATTTATTTATTTATTTATTTATTTATTCATGAGACACACACACACACACAGAGAGAGAGAGAGAGAGAGAGAGAGGGGCAGAGACACAGGCAGAGGGAGAAGCAAGCTCCATGCAGGGAGCCCGACATGGGACTCAATCCTCCGTCTTCAAGATCAGGCCCTGGGCTGAAGGCGGCGCTAAACCTAAGCCACCCGGGCTGCCCTCTTTTTTGTTATTGATTTCTAGTTTAATTCCATTGTGGTCTGAGAGAAGACATTGTATGATTTTTTAATCTTTTACATTTGTTAAAGTGTGTTTTATGTCCAAGAAAATGGCTTATCTTGGTGAATGGTCCATATGAACTTCAGAGGAATGTGTATTCTGCTGTTGTTGGGAGAAATAGTCTATAGACATATATCTTATCCAGTTGATTGATGGTGTTTTGGAGTTCAACTATATCCTTACTGAATTTATACATGCTAGATCTATCCATTTCTGATAATGGGGTATTGACATGTCCACCTATAATAGTGGATTTATCTTTTTCTTCTTGCAGTTCAATCAGTTTTTGCTTCACAAATTTTGACACTCTGTTATTAGGGGCATATATGTTAAGAATTGTTATGTCTTCTTGGAGAATTGACCCATTTATCATTATTTAATACCTGTTTTATTCCTGGTACTTTTACTTGAAGTCTTCTGAGTCTGAAATTAATATAGCTACTCCCACTTTCTTTTGACTAGTGTTGTTACCACGGTATATCTTTCTCCATCTCTTTGCTTTCTATCTATATGTGTCTGTGGATTTCTTATAGAAAACCTATAGTTGGGTCCTGTGTTTTCATCCACTCTGACAATCTCTGTCTTTTAATAGTTTATTTAGATCATTGACATTTAAAGTGACCGTTGATATTGTTACATTAACATTTACTATAGTTGTTACTATGTCCTATTTGCTATCTTTGTTCTCTGTTCTTATTTTGTCTTTTACACTTTTCTGTCTTTTGTGATTTTCATTGAGTACTTTTATATAATTCCATTATCTCTCCTTTCTTAGTATATTAATTATACATTTTTTTTACTTATTTAGTGGTTTCCCTAGAGTTTGTAATATACATTCACAACTAATCCAAGTCCACTTTCAAATAACACTATACCACCTCATATAGGAAGTGCAAGTACCTTATCTCACAAAATATTCCTAATTCTTCCTCCCCTCTGTTCCCTGTATCATTGTTGTCATTTTTTACACTTATACTTAATATATACATACATATACATGTATGTATATGTATATGTACATGAACATACATAATCAAATACATTGTTACTATTACTAATTTGAACAAACTATTAACTGTTACATCACTTAAGAATGAGTAAAATTGGGTGGCCCGGTGGCTTAGCAGTTTAGTGCTGCCTTCAGCCTAGAGCGTGACCCTAGAGACCCAGGATCGAGTCCCACATCGGGCTCCCTTTGAGGAGCCTGCTTCTCCCTCTGCCCATGTCTCTGTCTCTCTTTCTCTCTGTGTCTCATGAATAAATAAATAAAATCTTAAAAAAAAAAAGGAATGAGTAAAATTTTATTTTATTATCATTTATTCATTCTCTGATGTTCTTCCTTTCTTTACATAGATCCAAATTTCCAGTCTATATAATTTTCCTTTTCTCTGAAGAACTTGTTTTAACATTTCTCACATGGCAGGTCTCCTGGCAACAAATTTCCTTAATTTTCTTTTGTCTGATAAAATCTTTATTTTTCCTTCAACTTTGAAGGATAATTTCCCAGCATACAGAATCCCAGGTTGGTGTACTTTTAAAAAAATATTTCACTGTACCTTCTACTTGCTTCTGAGGGAAAACTGAATATAATTCTTACCTTTGCTTTATAATAGGTAAGGTGTTTTTTTTTCCCCCCTGGTTTCTTTCAAAACTTTTTCTTTATTTTCCATCTTTTGAAGTTTGGCCATGATATGCCTAGAAGCATCATGGAGGGTTTTTATGTTTTGGATTTTTGTGGATTGTTTTTGTTTTTGTTTTGGGAGGGGCATTTATCTGGTTTGGTGTTCTTTGAGCTTTCTGGATCTGTGGTTTTGTGCTTGACAGTAAACTTGGGGAAATTTTCAGTCACTTTTTCTTCAAATATTGCTCCTGTTCCTTTCTTCTCCTTCTACTCCCATTATGCATATTTATACATTTTATAGTTGTCTTGCAGTACTTGGGTATTCTATTTTGTTTTTTTCAGTCTTTTTGCCTTTTCCTTTTCAATTTTAGGAGTTTCTATTGGCATGTCATCAAGCTCAGAAATTCTTTCTTCATCTGTGTCCAGTCTACTAATAAACATGTCAAGGCACTCTTCTTTTACAATTCTTGATCTCTAGAGTTTCTTTTTGATCCTTAGAATTTCCATCTCTCTGTTTACCTTATTCATCTATCTGTTCTTCCATATTGCCAACGTTTTCCATTAAATCTCTTAGGATATAACTCTTAGTTAAGTTTTTAGTTCCTGGTCTAATAATTCCAACAATCCTGCCATGTCTTACTCATTCTGATGCTTGTTCAGTTTCTTCAAACTGTGTTTTTTGCCTCTTATTATGCCTTGTAATTTCAAAGTGGACATGATGTACTGTATGAAAGGAACTATGGGAAATAGGCCTTTAGGAATGTGGTAGTAAGGTATGGGAGGAGGAAAGGCATTGTATAGTCCTATGCTAGTTCTTGAGCTTTTGGTGAATCTGTGCCCTTAGGATATGAACTACACCAGAGTTTCTTAGGGTGCTTTTCTCCCTTAGGTGAGACAGGATAGGTGGAGGGGATGGAATTGGCATTTCCCTTCCCCCACAAGGAAAGGTAGAGCCAGCTGAGGTTGAGTGTTTCCCTCCCCCAGGGACACTCCCCGGAAAGGCTTCCCTTCCCCATTGTTTAGGCTTTCATAAAATAGTTTCTTCTGAGGGCAGGCTTTGTTGAGGACAGAATGCTCTGATGTGTTTCCATGTGCACATCCCTAAAGAATATTGAAAATGGGCTTTAAAGTCACATGGGCTTGGTTCTCCATCCCAGTTCAGCACAACGTCCTACTCGCATGACTGTCAGCAAGCATTTAATCTCTCTGAGCTTTGATTTCCTTATCAATAAAGTGTAGCTAATGCTACCCAGCTTACAGGATCATAGTGAAGATCTAAAAGAGGTAATTTAGAGCAACTGCCCAGGGCCATGTCTGTTGCAAAGGAGGTAGTCATGAGTTAGTCCTCGTTTTCCCTTTGCCTTCCCCTAGAAAAGGCATCTGTTTCAACCCCTGAACTGCAATAAGTCACTTTCTGTTTCTCTACCCCTAAGCATTCTCTCTCTACTCCTACTCAACCTTCTCCTTGGAATTAGCAGAGGTTTTGGTTCTGCCAAAACACAGCATTCACTTCATCAATCTGGGGCCATTCTTCCTGCCTGCTCCCAAAATGTAGGAGCTACCTGGTCCTGAGCTCTGCAGCCTACACAGGCATGGAGCCCTGGGGACACACTTGTACTTGGTTTCTTCTGCTCTCTAGCTGGGTTTCCCTGGCGGGGCTTCTGAGCAAAGTGACTTTGGACTCCCTTGCCAGAGCCACCTCCCAGGAGAGAGCCAAGGAAAATGTCCAACATCCCACAGGGCTAGGGGACTTGACATCTATAGGTCAATGACTCCTCTCAGCCTTGCTAGAGAATATAGGCTTTCTTGTATAAGTCTAATTGTCTAGAAAAAATATTTGCATCACAGTCCCATTAGCCTTAGGTTTCCTCTGTTGCTCATAGCATGCTCATTAGGATGTCAACCCACTATCTCAAGAACAGCTGTTTCCAGATTGACACTTCCTTTCCAGGATTACCAAGGGCCACTGGGGGATTTTGCGGGAATGCAAGGCTTCTGCAAGATGCGATAAAAGGAACATATCAGACCTGGTGTTTCATAATTAGTTGTCACCACTCTGGGGCTGCTGTAGCCACTGCAATGCCACTGGGTTCATGAGAGCAAATAACACACATATGTGTGTACATGAGTGTATTCATGCAAGCACACACACTATATCACACCAAAGTGAAGAGCACAGAAGATCCAGCCGAAAGTACATGAATGGCTCTTCAGAACTATCCAGAATTGTCGGCAATGTCCTTGCTGATGTATTTGTCCTGCTTCCTTTTGTCCTCCTCTTGTTTCATAGGATTTAAAGTTCTTCCTTTCCAGGTATAGCTTAGAGGCTTCTCAATAGCAGATCCATAGACTAAGAGCCCTGAAACATACACTGAAGGAAAGGAAAACGGAGAAAATCAAGCAGGGCTCCTGAAACATTACCTGTCAGATTGAATGACCCCATATCTAGACTCAAATCTGCCCATTCAGAATGAGGCCCAGCGGCTCCAGCTCTCCCTCCTGCGGTCTGGCTTCTGTTGTCAGCCCGCTGTGCACCTTTCTCAAGGCCACCAGTGACCTTTGAACGCCACACACTGCTCCCAGCCCTCATCTGCTGGCTCTGTTTCTCCTCTGTTTACAGTTCTCATTTTTAGCAAAATAGTACATGTCCAAGGCAATGTTCATAACACTGGAAAGCTGAAGAGTGCTACAAGGCTTCTAAAGAAAAATGCCAGGCTTCCAACCCTTTCTCCTGAGCTGCGTCCTCTCCCCAGGGACCTCCCTTAAAAGCTGAGGCTCTGACTTACTTAAAGCCTTACTCCACATCGCTATAAGGGCTCACTTATCTCTCTCCCTCTATCTTTACCAGTATATCTATATCACAGTTTAAATCAAAATTCAGTTTTATTATGACTAGCAATATACTGTTTATAGTGAAGAAATGGTGTATATTATGATTGCATATCCTGGATTTTACAACCTTATGTTTTTCCAGGTGGTAGTAATTGCCTGGTTTCATTGTGGGCTTGATATTCTGTGTACCTATCAATCATTTTTTTCTAAGAACTTTAGTAGAGCTTTGTATCTCCTCTCAATTTGGCACACTCATTAGATACTCAATCCATGCATTTTTTCCCCCCAGTTATTGAGACTCCCTCCTTCCTGGCTCCCTCCCGGCTCCTACATCCCCTGGGCCAGCTCCTCTCCAAGTCCCTTGCATGACTGTGTCCTTGGGGCTCCTCTCTTCTTAATTCTGAGAACTCTCTTTTCAGCTCTCTTAGGATTCATTCTCTTTTTCTTAGAATTCAAATCCCCCAGCCCCCCCCCCCCCTTTGTAGGTTTAACTTTCTTTTACTGGAGACTCTTCCAGTAAACTCCAGAGAAGAATTGCATGAGAAATAAATTTTTGCTTTCTTGAATGTCTGCCTTCACACTTAACTAGTAACTTGACTAGTGGTTACTTGTCTGTGGTTGAAATCCAAAGCTGCATTTCCAGACTTGACTCCCCTCTTAAGTTCCGGGTCAAAATGTTTGGGCCCTGGTAGCTCTGTATGTCCAGAGGCACTCATTATCCTCTCCCCGAACCTGCCCTTCCTCCTGGGTACTTGGCTAATAGGACCATCCTTCTCTACTCATGATAGAGGATCACTGTACACCTCCCTCTACCATTTACTGTTCCCCAACATCTTATATCCAGCCTTTCACCACTGCCCCAGCTCTGGGCATAATCACCTCTCATTTGGACAATTGCAGTAACCTTGCAGCTGCTCTTCTGGCTTCTGATACACCTGGGTTCTCCATTCTAACACTCAGCCTTTATTACTCAAGCTCAAAAAATTCAGGTTAGATGCTATCACTTCCTTGCAAAAAGTGACTTGTAATGATTCCCTGTTGCTCACAGGATAAGGCCTAAAATATATTTTTCTGTAGTATACATGTCAGAATCTGGCTCTAATGGCATTTCTTACTGCCTTTATTCCTACACATGTGATTCCACTGTCTCACTTAATTTTCTCAACAAGTCTATTATCTGCATTCATACTTAAAGTTTACAATTCAAACGGAGTGGCGATGCCTGGGTGGCTCAGTAGTTGATTCAGCTCAAGACGTGGTCTGGGAGTCCCAGGATGGAGTTCCACATTGGACTCCCCTCAAAGAGCCTGCTTCTCCCACTGCCTATCTCTCTGCCTCTCTCTCTCTCATGAATAAATAAATAAAATCTTAAAAAAAAAATTCAAATGGAGTGGAGTACCCCATGCAGACAGTAACAGTCCCCTAAGCATCCTCATTTACATCTCAGTATGTGTCCATTGTACATATTTTGCCCATTCTGGCTTGATCTTCTACTAGATGATCCTTTCTCTCTCTCTCTCTCTCTCTCTCTCTCTCTCTCTCTCATATATATATATATATATATATATATATATATTTGTTGAAGTTCAATTTGCCAACGTATAGTATAACACCCAGTGCTCATCCTGTCATGTGCCCCCTCAATGCCTGTCACCCAATCACCCCATCCTTCCGCCCCCCCCCCCTTCCACTACCCCTTGTTTGTTTCCCAAAATTAGGAGTCTCTCATGTTTTGTCACCCTCTCTAATTTTTCCCACTCATTTTCTCTCCTTTCCCCTTTAATCTCTTTCACTATTTCTTATATTCCCCATATGAGTGAAACAATATAATGATTGTCCTTCTCTGATTGACTTACTTCACTTAGCATAATACCCTCCAGTTCCATCCATGTAGAAGTAAATGTTGGGTGTTCGTCATTTCTAATGGCTGAGTAATATTCCATTGTATACATAGACCACATCTTCTTTATCCATTTGTCTTTCAATGGACATCGAAGCTCCTTCCATAGTTTAGCTATTGTGGACATTGCTGCTATAAACATTGAGGTGCAGGTGTCCAGGCTTTTCACTGCATCTGTGTCTTTGGGGTAAATCTCCAGCAGTGCAATTGCTGGGTCATAGAGTAGCTCTATTTTTAACTCTTTGAGGAACCTCCACACAGTTTTCCAGAGTGGCTGCACCAGTTCATTTTCTCACCAACAGTGCAAGAGGGTTCCCTTTTCTCCACATCCTCTCCAACATTTGTTATTTCCTGTCTTGTTAATTTTCACCATTCTCACTGGTGGGAGGTGGTGTCTCATTGGGTCACCCATGGATTACAATTTGATGGGTGACCCTTTCTCATTTTGACTTATGGGATGTTGGGAGTCCTCTAAGGCACACTCAAGATAAACCGTATTCCCATGATGTGAGATTTTTCAGTACTTATCTTTTTAACAGATCAAGTGCTTTCCTTCCTCACCTCGGGAAAATACAGGCCACATGACTTATCCCAGAGACCCCTGGGCTAATGGGCACTTACCCCTGGGAGTGACATGATCCTGGGCACAGGACAAAAAGCAATCTGATGGCCCCAAAGAAAGCCACCCTCCTTTGCAGCACCGGAGGGATTACTTAAACCAAGACAATCATTCTCCTATTGAAGGAAATTACATTAAACCTCTCCCCCTGGAAAAAGGAAGCATGGAAATTAGAAGCAGATTTAAAAGTTGATCATTTGCCACCCAAAGCTTATCTAAGACACCTGAAATTTGAGAGCTGAGCCTAGTAAAAATCAAAAGTCAACATCCATTGACTCTGTTTGGAGGTGTACTATATATATATATTCAGCTAATCCTAGGTCGTCAATACCATAGATAAGAACCTTATTTATTTTGCCATTCTGGGTGCAATTACACAGTTTACCCTGTGCAAACTGCACTTCATAAAGATGGCAAATCAATGCTAGTTATCAAAATCCATCCACATGGATGGATAGCCCATGAAAGAGAGCTTTGCAAAATGGTCTCGAAAGCCAATCTACACAGCTGGCCCCACACAGGTCAGCTTATTACCTGATTAATCACACAGGCATCCTGGCAATCTTATCGATTCCTCAAGACCTGGAATGACATCACTTCTAATAGCACGTGCAATAAGCCATTACCACCATGCAGAATAGCCATTATCCTACGCTGCAGCCATTGATTGGCTGACTTAGCCTGACGCTGGGCAGGGCAAGTGGAGCTCTGATGGGGGCAAATAACATCCAGGGCAGATGTGAAGGACCCTCATATGGAGGAATAAAATCTGTCTCCTGCTTGCAAGCAGGATCTCTACCCATTCCCTCCTTCTCTGGGTAAAGAGTTGAATAATCCTGCCAGCATGCTGATGAGCTGGATTTTGATGTCCGTGAAGTAAGGAATCCTAAGACAATATAGACCAATCCTCCACACGGGCCATTAATATTTTATACCTGACATTCTCTACAGCTTGATCACTGCCATAAAGATTGAATGAGGTTCTGGGGTGCCCGATTAACACATGAGGTTTCCGTGCCCCAAATGTTGTATTTTTTTCCTTACCCTGGAAGAATGTAAGGTCTGGTTTCCTTGGTAGTGGGATGTGTATTGTTGAGTTGATGGGGATGGGGGTCTTATTCTGGGCTAATTCTCTACTCCTGGTTACTCCAATGACACTACTGAACAGAGTGATTTCAAAGGTCCAAGAAGAAGCCTCTTTACCACCCGGTGGGTATGGCTAAGTTGGATGACCTTTAAGGAATGCAGATGGATGTTATGGGAGAATATGTATGAAGAGGCAGAGAGATGGTGAAATCCAGGAAGGCTCTTGTGCTGAGGCAACAATAGGAAAAGAGTGTGCAGAAATGAGTGTGTGTGTATGTGTGTGTGTACCATTTACAAAGAACTTTGACAAATTTCATTTCATCCTGTTGGGTAGTTGTTCAGGAACCTTCCAGGTATAAATCAGGTATAAGGTTCTCGTGCTTTACTACAGATACCTTATCCCACGATGAAATAAGTTGGAGGAACAAAAACAAACCCTCCCAAAAAACAGAAATTCCCTTATATCCTCAATTCGTGGCCCAACACCAGATAGATAGTAGCCATCTAGCAGAGTCCAGCAGTTAATGGACACCAAAGTCTCTCACAGTGTGACCCTGGGCAGATTACATCATTTCTCCATGCCTCAGTGTCTCCATCTTCCTCGAGGGAAAAGGGATATGCCTATTTGATAAGGTGTTATGAGAATTAAAGAACTAATATATTAAAAAGCCTTTTTAGAATAGTGTCTGCCACACACTGCACCATGTCAGGGGGTTACCATTATTCTATTAGACACTGAATTAAGTAACTATTGAATGGATTGTGCAGTGTAATAAAAGGATTTTTTTAAAAGGATATTTTAAAAATCAGTTTAGACAAAGGCAAGGCCCATAGAATAGAGCTTGGTATGGCATACAAGTAGAGCACAGACAATGTAATATCCGGGAGTAGTAGACTCATCTCAGTCCACCAGACCTCTACCAGCAACAATAATTAGGAGTCAAGTTGAAGAATTCAGTTCCAACATCTTTTATTTTCTTTGCCTGGCTTGTCATGGAGGAGATCTATTAAATAAAGCCCAGAATGTCGCCCAAGTAGACAAGAGAAGCTTGAGAGAGGAAGGAAGAAAAGAAGGGAGAAAGGAAGGAAAGAAGGACTGAAGGAAGGAAAGGAGGAAAGAAGGGGGGAGGGAAGGAGGGAAAGGAAGGAAAATTTTATCTGCCTATGCATCCTAGCTACAGTCATACCTACAGTTTCTTCCAAATGCCATAAAAGGAGGGAAAGCCCATCCAAAGATGGACAATGCCAACAACGCACTCAGTTAGTGCAAACTTCTGTGAAAACCAAGAGAACCCTCAACTATCCTGCCTGGGGGAAATGCAAATAATCTTGCAGACCTTGGGCACGTGAGGTCTGATGATAACTGTGTTGCTTGGTATCTTGCTCCTGCCCTTGGGGGTATTGGGTTTCATGTTCGGCCTAAGTTTCAGCTACTTTTCAAATATAAAATTATGGATGCAGGCAGCATTTCTGTTTGCATAACCTCAGTCAGAGCTTACTTAGATAAAACAGGACAGGAATGACCCAGGTTAGCTGAGTTAGGAGCTAATGGGAACGGTGATGGGGCCTTTAAAGAAATCCAGGGCTTCTCTTCCCAACTTCCCTCACCCCTACTCCAGGAATGTTCCAGATTGCTGAGGAGTTCTTCGTGTGTGTCTCTGGTTCAATCTCATCCCATTTATCTTCCCATCTGCCATTTACAGGACAACAGTTAAACACCACAAACTTCATTCAAAGCCTGTCTTCCATCCCTCAGCTCAGGGGTACGTGGGGAAGGCAGGCGTGCGTCAGGGGTTCCTTCTCCAACGTCCTTCTTCGCGGGCCCTGCTCACCAGGCTGCCTGCAGCACATCTGGTTTCTCCATGGGACTGATGGCATCTAAACCCAGCTCTGGTTCAAGTGGAGCTGAGTGCCTCATGGGTTCTTTGAAGACCCTGCTCCCTTCCCACTGCAGTCCCCTGGCACAAGCGAGGTCTTTCTTCCACTCAGTCATTTAAGAACCCCTGTTGCTCTGGGCCCCATAGCCTGGGCCCCTTTCTCCTTGGGTTCCCTAGCCCTTTGTACAACACCCTGAGCACCTAAGACAGGCCAAGACCACCTCTCTAAGGCACCCACATCTGACCCAAGATGATGGGATTGAAGTTACTTCCCATACACCACTCTTCCCTTCCCTTGGCTGCCATCCACACTTCCACCAGCCCATTTCCCCTAAAAAGCTCACTGAACGCCTCCCAACAGGCTCCTCAGAGCTCCTCACTGGGCCTGAGGTGTCGAGGGGGCTTGGAGGAGCAGCAGGCTCCCACCGTCCTTGTTCTTCTGACTCCTTTGCTGATGGTCTGCAAGGCCAGGTCATCACGGGGCCTCAAATCTGGTCTCAGACTTTCCTTTGCACACTTCATGCAGATGTGGAAAAAGAGGGAATGATTGGTGCCTGTGGTCTTCAGACCTCCAATGAAACCAAGAGTCCTCTTTTAACATGATGCTAAATTTTCAACAAATAATGGCTTGAGATGGATGTTAGAAGAGGCATTTATACTGTCAGCTTTGTGTCTGTGTCCTTAACATAAGCCATATTTCACCTTTTACCAAAGAAAGAACAAGAAAAGACAAGGGTAACATCTCTCAAAATGATTCTGTCCTTATTTTCCAGAAGGGTGCTTCAACTCACCCACCCAACACTGCTTGGCTCCCTGCCCTTTGCCCTTGATCCCTGGCTCACAGTGGTCCCAGGCCGCCCTTTGGCCAGGAGCTTCATTATGGCACCCCTCTATATGTGTGACCTGTTACCCCCAAAACCTGGCCCACACCTCTCTGTCCTTTTGTCCCTTCTCTCTGGCAAATGAACAAAATAAAGCCATCCAGATCAGTTTACCTAATACCAGTGATTACAGGTCTGAGGTGAGATAGGCATACACGAGCAACTTCGGGGGGCTGAAGGGATGAGCCTCACCAGTGGTCATTTCGAGCACTGGGCTGCAGTTGGGGCAAACACTTGAGGCTGGTAGGCCAGGCACAGTGTGGACAAGAGGTTGCAGTGACCAGTCCCCGTTTCTGTGTCAGTTCTCAGGATCCTATCAGGAATGCCCACCCCACACTCTCCCCCTGGCTTCTGAGCATGCGTCAGCATGGTCCCTGGCCTCATCCACAGCCGCAGCCCCCTTGCACACACACTTAGCGGGCAGCCTCTCCCCTGTCCTGCGGCTGCCTCCCACTAGCTCTGCTGTTGTCAAATGCTTTCTCTCTGCCGGGTCCTTACCCCTGCCACCCCCTCTTCCACCTCCTGCTATTCGTGACCACGAACACCCATTTGATTTGATACATCTGGTGTATCAAGACCATTGATTTTCCTGAAATATGGTTCAATAGATGCCTATGCATGTTCACTCCGGAGTTTGAATGTACATGTTCACTGAGATGGGAAGGAGGTGTTCAAAATCAACAAACCAAAAGGCTCCACCAGCCTTGAATGCTCTGCTTTAAGCGCCATCAAAAGCAGCCACTTCCAAGGCTGGAGAGCAGAGGTGGGTCTTCTGCACCCCATCTCCCGGGGGCTCGCTCACACTGCATCCCCGCAGCAAGCACCCATCTGTTCCATGGGCCACTACACTGTGCCCTGGGTGCCTGGGGAACCTCAGTGCCCACCATCCTGGCAAAAACGAGCTTGCTCTAAGTATTACTCTGTTCCGAGGGTTTTCCCCTTAGGCTTTTCTGTTTTCTTTTAGCTACTCCTTATTCACCATCTCCCTGTCCTTTCTTCCCACGTCTCTGGTCACAGTGCTGATCCTGGGCATTTACCCTCAGCATCCTTCCTTCTCTCTCGCTCCCCCACCCCTACGGCTGTTTGCAGGGCTCCATGTCAGCTGGCTGGCATCAGTGCACAGAGGATGCCGAGACTGGAGGAGAGTTGCAAGGGGGGAGTGAGGCCCTCCCCACCACCCTGCACTCGGCCTTGGCCCGTGGCTCTGGCTGTGATGGGGTCTCACCCAGTGGGTCCACAGGGTTCCAGCCTCTCCAAGGTGACCCTGGCCCTAGTCACTTAGTAATCTGGCTCCTCCCTTTACCCCTCAGGCCAGGGATTGTGCTGCCTGCCCAGCTCCTGTGGGCTTCTTTCTCTTCTGTCACTCATGCTTCTTAGCAGGGGACATTAGAGCAGCAGTTCAGAGACTCTAGAACTGCTCCTTCCGATGCCATTTCCTGTACTTAAATTCTCTCTCTTGCAAAGACAGGGACTTTTTCCCTTTCTCTGTTAGGTCTCATGGATAGATGTCCTTTCTGGATTTCTAACCTGCTGTAATCTGATATAGTCCTCTGTATCATGTGAGAGTATAATGGACCAGGTCAGGCCCTGAAATCAAACACCTTGACCTGGGTTTCATCTTAGATCTGACATGTCTAGCTGTGTTACCTTGGCCAAATTATTAAACCTTTCTGAGCCACCTGTAAAATATGGACCATGAAGCTCATTTCTGCCATTGAGATAGCTTTGGGTCACCTTCTAGCCCGCTGCCTGGCAACTGCTAGGTTCTCAGTGAACGTTAGTTTCTCTCACCTCTCCTAACCTGGTCACATCTGCAAAGGTATGAGTGCATATCCCTTCCTGGGAAACACATTTGTATTATACAATGGCCTTCTGAAATTAAATGCTTTAGTCTCAATAACTAATTTTAAATGTGTAAATCTTAAACACCCACAGCAAAACAATCAAAACGACAGTTTTGGACAAGCTGACCTTTGAGAAAGCCTTCAGATCTGTCTGAGGAGGCCGCCAGCTACTCTGTGGGGGCTGGGGAAGGCTCCAGAGCCAACCTCCTCCTCCCCATTAGCTGGGAGAAGGCACTGGTGCTGATATGAGAAATGATCCCACTCCTCACCCTCCCGGGGGGTTGAGTATATGGGGCTTAAATGTGTGCGAGTCTGACTCAGGGTTATTTTTGTTTCCATTAACATTCTCTTCTATATGTATTTTAACCTTAATCAAATGCATATGTTTTTGTTTTATTTGCACTTAGTTCATCAAAGTGTCCTTTATGATCTGAACTATGCCATGAGGCCTTAAGCTCTTCAGTGAAACACTCTTTAATACCCCTGGGAAACAGGAAGTTGCATTTAGTCTAATATAAATAAATTCAGTTCCCAGGGGCTTTGCCCTGGCCCAGGTCAGGAGAGAGACAGTGACTTCTCAGCTGATCTGGTCCAGCGCCCCCTCTCAAACTGCTCTGGAAGGAAGAAGCCCCAGGACTCTCGACAGATCAGTATTTTGAAAATGTGCCTGTCCTTTGTTCAAAACTGCTACGTGGTCAAGTGGGATTTTATCAAGGAAGTTCGACGCATTTGGCCAAATAGTTGGGGACCATTCCAGATTTGTTTCTACCCCAAAATAGCTTGAAACCAGGCAGTGCAGAAAGGAAGCAAGAAAGAGGGAAAAAAGGTATATAAACCTCAGCCACCTAGCCAGAGACGCTCCGCAAGTCAGGCTGAGCAACTTCCCGTCTCTCCTTGTTGCTGGCCTTCTCTCTCACCCTCTCACTGGCTCCCCCGATGCACATATGGAACCAATTACGAACAAAGCCCGATTGTTGTATATTTGGAATTTCCCACATCAACTTGATGCTTTCTTTAACTGCCTCTTAATGTGTGTCTGCACTGAGTGACCAGGCCCACGTTTCCATCCTTCCCACCCCGCCCCCACCAGCACCCCACTTCCGAGAGGCTTTCCTGGTTCATTTTCCAGCAGAGCAAACCTCCACTTCTTCCCCTCGCACCCCATCCCACTTCCTATTGGAGTCTTTGAATAAACAGAACTTTCTTTTCCACGGTTTGCAATAAACTGGTCTGCAGAGAGTAAATAAAAGCCGGATCCCAAAGCATAAAAGTGATATCAGGCTAACACCAAAGCACGATTACTACAAAGGAAATGGCATCCCCTTCCTAAAACCCAGAGCAGTGGATGTAGAAGTACATTACAAACATGAAAAAGAAGAAAACTCCGATTCTAGAAGCCCCTTGTTTTTCCTTTATATAATTTTCTCTGCTATAGAAATAAACAGATTAGAGGGGGAGGGGACATAGGGGAGGAATATATATCAATTACAAGATATTATAGAAAAGTTAAAAAAAAAAAAAAGAAAAGAAAAGTTAACATTTTAGACCACGTGTACCATCCCTCAGAAGATTGTCTGATGTGGAATCACATACTATTTATTAGAAAAGAATAGGCAAACGTGATGGATGCATCTGAACTTAGTCCTCATCAGAGCCTTGCAAAATCAAGCAAAACTTCTTCATGTTTACCGGCACACGTAAAAATAAGTGTTCTGTAACACAAACATTGAAATGAAGAGATGCCAAATGCGAGTCTGTCCGGTATATTCGGTGCATCTGAACCATGTGACACCAACATTTTCTTCCCCTTCTCTCACGCTCTATCTTTGTGGACTACATTCACATATATAATTAGTTGCACTCCTACATTTATTTGCTATGCATTGGAAAGAGGGAGAGAAAAACCAGATATGTGCATCCGATGCTCAGGGTCACCCGTGTAATTTACGACCGTGAGCAGCGGTCCCTCCCAGTCCCCAGTGCGTGATGTCACTGGTCTGCAAATATTTTCCCGTGTTCGGAAGAGGGAGAAATCAGAATGCAGGGTTTCACATTAATCTCCGCACCAGATGGTGATATTCCAAATAGTCTTTTTTAAAAGGTGAGCATGTGACCTACTGTACGGCCCAGGGGCTCGGGAGTCATGTGATGTGATGAATAATAGGACTGGTAGAGCTCTGAGTAGACAACTGACCTGGTTACTGTCTGTAGCCACGAGAAGCAAAGTTGACATTTCTGGATCACTCTCCCCAGAGGCGTCGCTTGCCAACTTCTGGGACATGCCGTCTCAGCCGAGGGACTGACAGGCAGGGACAGACCAGGGGCGGCTGAAGCCATCCCCCTGCCCCCGCCTCCCCCTACCCCCCAGGAACCACATCTTGACTCATATGGTCCAAAGAAAAAACTCGTTCAGTTATTTGATATTTGGGAAACCTCCAGGAGACCATAACTTAGTTTTGAGGAAGCCTTGTCTTGCACTTTGCTGGGAACACACGCACACGCACACATACACACACACACACACACACACACACACACAGAGGAACGCACACACGCGGCTCTACACCATGGTGGTTCAGGCTGCAGTGGCTCCGAATAGATCTCAAAGACTTTTACTGAAAATTCCGTATGGATCTCTGAGAAGACGCAGCGTGGAGAGGGTAAGCGACGTGGCGGGCTGCTTGTTTGGCATGGAGCGATTGCTCCACAGGAAAGGAGATGTTTGTTTGCATTGTACGTAGCATCTCTTCGGGGAGCCCTGTTTTCCTGAAAAATGCGAATTCCTGGGACAGTAGAGTACTATGTCATGTGTATATTTTTTTCTTCTTAATGGGTAATGATGAGATGTTTGAAACAAATTTTTGCCAGCTGCGCATGTGGGGGTGCTGTGAGAGATGAGCTAGGAGGGGAGAGGTTGGGGTAGGGACTGCGCTTGGGAATCGGGATGGAAGATGTGAGTGCCTGGAGAGAAAAGCAGGGGCTGCAAACAGATGCATTCGCGCAGCACAGCTGCAAATTTCCTCTGTGGGGTGACTGTGTCTTCAAAGAAGGCGCTGACGATGTTAAGGAGCTTTGATGCCTGGTGGGTTTAAATGATGCCCCCAAGATCCCCCTGTTGTGTTGTTGCTGTTTCACATACCTTGTGGTCATTTTGGATTTTTTTTTTTACTACTACAGATTTTGGTTCAAAATTACTCTGTTAATTTTTGAAACATGCTTACTTTGCGGTAACCTTAGGCAGAGATGATCCTGTAAAATAACAAGGGTTTGTCTTTCCGTGGAGTGACTAACGCACTTTTGGGGATGCAGAGCTAGCTGCCTCCCTGGGATGTTGGGCTCATTCATGTAGGGACAAAATGCCTACACCCCCACTGGGGTGGAAGGCTTTGCAGGTCTCAGAAACCCAGAAGCCCCTGTTTGAATCATGACAGTCCCCTCTGTGAGCTGCGGAATCTACTTAGACATCGTAGTTGAAGGTGTGCTCCAATAGCCATAAAGGCAAATAGCTTCACCAAAAGCTGTCTTGACAGATAAGCAACCTGCTGCATCTTCTTAAGGGGAATGGGGTTGAATTTGAATAACTTTTTCTGGTTGGTAAACTGACTACTCGGTGATTTTTAAATTTAAGGAAAGCACAGTTGAAGGTTTAAAACATGAGGGTCTGTCTAGAATCCAGGTGGGCATGATTTCCTGACTGGTGATGAGTGACATTCTTTCTGCCATCTGAGTACTGATGGGAAAAAAAAAAAAAGCTCCACTTCCTATGTAGGTCTTTGAGACATATCTCTTGTGCTCAATATCAGAGCCATCAACTAATCTGCAGTAAGTGCCCATCGCATGCTCCCTCCTATCCAATAGCTTTAGAGCATGGGACTGACAGTTACGGCAAATGTTAAAAGGCTTATGTTGAATATGATTTTAGGTTTTGTTGAAAATATTTTGACCTTTATGGGAACTAAGTTTATAGAATGTGTTCTGTTCACAACTAGTCATTTAGAAACATGAATTATATGCATTGGGGTTGTGGAACCTGGCAATACTAAGGGGAGAGTTATCTGGGCATAGGCACAAAAAAAATCCATAGTAACCTTTATTTAACCATTAGAATCTCCAGATGGATGTTTGATAGATTGTGGGCTTTTAATAAATCCAGATGTATGCAGTTACCATTTCTTTTATTCATTGCTTACCAATTTAAGAAAGACTGACAGTCTACAGCATCATACATAAAACATTGTCGCATGTGCTGGCATATACTTACATTCAAAACACACAGACTTATTTTCTGCTCGTGGGCACACACACCAGTGTTGCACGGGTCTTAGATCTGCAAGCTGCTGGCCTCTTAGGAGAAGCACCAGACATCCCATTCATCTCGGTTTTTCGAGGTGAAGCGATATGGCCGGGACACCATGGCTCACAGGAAGAGCACCCCTGCATTCCTTATGAGCCGCCCCTCTCACCCTCCACAGTAAGGGAGGATGACACTAATTGGAACCTATGATGAAAGTGTCAATTCCAACTGGGCATTTTATACTGTTGCCGACTTGATGACAATTTTCAGAATCAGAGTCAAACATTTGTGTAAAATGGAGGACACAAAAAGGTGAGATGTGGCAACTGCTTTAAGGGCAGGAACTGAGAACCAGCACTCTTTTCTTGGAACTCCCTGAATTAAAAGCAACAGCACCTTTTCCAGTGACATCAGCAGCCATTCAGGGTGATTTCCATTGTCTCACAATATATAATGATCTTCAGGTCTCATGTCCATACTGTCTTTACTCCAATGAATTTTTTTATTCGTTAATTCATATTATGATCCTGAGTTGCTGGTGAGACCTAGAAAATGGGGGTTATCACCCTTGTCCTGTAGGAAGAGAGAAGCCAAGGCAAGGGAGGTAGTGTTCATCTTTAATCTTCTGTTCAGGGACATATAGTCAACCACAGAGCAGGACCCATGTCCAAGGACCCAGTATCTTCTGTCCTGCTTCATCACCTTTGGTCCCTGGGGGAGCTTCCACACGGCAGCCTGTCCCTGAGCAAAGGGCTGTAACCAGCTTGTCACCAGGACTTCTCATGAAAGGGTATATAGAAGACTCTTGACCAAGAGGAATAGCTAATGGTTTCTAGGGCTGGTTGTGTGCCCTCAGGCATCCAGGAGTGCATGTGGCTCTTGTTTTCTAACTGCCAGTTGAGTTGAAAGAAAAGAAATGCACTTTTTTTTTTTGGACGCCTGGGTTGTTCATCAGTTGAGTGTCTGCCTTCGGTTCAGGTAGTGATCCTGGGGTCCAGGGATCAAGTCCCACACGGGGCTCCCGGTGGGGAGTCTGCTTCTCCTTCTGCCTGTGTCTTTGCCTCTCTCATGAATAAATAAATAGAATCTTAAAAAAAAAGAAAAAGAAAAAGAAAAGATACAGACCTTTTTAACTATGCTATCTAGACCTTTATCAAATCCTGATTTCAGAAACACTCAGGCTGTGAGACCAGGCTCAGTTCTTGTTCATATTTTCACAGACTGCCACGAGCCCATCAAGGAGTTAGGCAAGGTAAAGAAAACAACAAAATATAAAATACTTTGCTTGGTAAGACAGGAGAAGTTAGGGATACGGGTTTACATAAACAAAACAGTAATGACGTAACAGGGCACTCATTTAGCTACAAAACAAGAAATGAAGACAATTTAGGTGCTACCTAAAGCAGCAAAGTGGGGTGGAAAGGGTAGGGTTTGCAGTCACAGGGTTCCCAAAACTGAGAGCCTCGCCCTTTACTAATTGTGTGATCTTGGCAGAGTGGCCAGACTTTCTCAGAGTTCTTTTTTTTTTTTTTTAAGATTTTATTTCATTTATTCATGAGAGACACACACAGAGAGAGAGGCAGAGACACAGGCAGAGGGAAAAGGAGGCTCCAAGCTGGGAGCCTGACATGGGACTCCATCCCGGGTCTCCAGGATCACACCTCAGGATGAAGGTGGCGCTAAACCATTGAGCCACTGGGGCTGCCCTCAGAGTTCTTAGGTTATACATCTGTACTATCCACTATTGAGGGTGGTTTTTAAGATTAGAGGTCACTTATATAAGGATTTTTAACACAACACCTCACATATAGAAAGCAATCATCAATTATGGGGTATTTTTAAAGTTTGTATCTTTGAATGGAGGAGCACTTGGCTTGTATGTTTGATAATTGATAGTCTTTACAAACATACACACACTCTTGATCATACCTTACTCATTTGGAAAGGTCCTTTAGGGATCTTTACCCAGTAAAGCCAAGACAGACAGCATTTCCTGGTGATAATTTGCCTTGGACTTCCAATTTTATGTAAGACACATAGAAAACAAAATGTTTCAAATTTATTGCATACAAATGCCAAGTAACTACACTTACTCAAGCCCCTATGCTTCTATTGGATCTCTTCCTCCCAAAGCCAGGTGTTGTTACTTCAGAGGTAAAAATGAACTTCATGAAAAACTCTAATGACTGTAAGAGCACAACATATAAATGAGTTAAGGAAAGAGTAAACGTGGACCTTTTTCCTGGGGGGTTGCCTTGGAGCAAGGGTAATGTTTTTATTAAACTACTGTAACCCTGCATTATGAGGAAATGGTGTCATGTTGGAGATTACCTTTCTTTATAGATCCAAAACCCAAGAATAAGGATCTTTCTGTGGCCCAGCCTGAGCTGTTTCAGACATGCATTTATTAAGAATGTATCTTCTCTGGCATCCAGACCCACATACCCCAGGAAGGGCTGGACATCTTTGTTCTCCTGAATGATACAATGCCTTAAATTCAACATGTCCAAACTGGAATTGATCACCTCACTGATAGTCCTGCTCCTCCTTCAGTCCACTAGCTACCTGAACACCCAGAGCAGAACCCAGGCGACCTCCCTGCCTCCTTCCTTCCCTTGGCTCAGGCCACCATCACCTTTCACTTTCAAACAGTTGCCATTCTTGTTCCCCCAAGTCCATGCTCTGTGTTGCAGCAATGTGATCGTTCTAAAACATAGGCATGGTCATGTCCACTTGTCTACTTAAAACCTTAAGTGGTCCCCTGCTTCAAGATAAGTACTTAGATAAATGCCTAAATGTAAATAGAGGCCTTCATGATTAGGACTCTCCTACCCTCTCCAGCCTCAGCTCTCCCCCTACTTTACCTTGAGAATGCTAGACTCCAACCACACTGAACAGGTCTATGATTCCTTCAAACTGCCATGTTCTCCCTTGCCTCAGGGCCTTTGCACATGCTTTTGTCTGCCTGAACACACAATGCCTCCTCCCTCTACCTCTTTAACTTCCTAGTCACATCCTTTCAGCCTAAAAGTAACACCCTTGGGAAGGCTTTTCAGAAACCCTACCTGCTCTTCAAGTCTGAATGAGTGCTTTTCCTTTGGGTTCCCTTAGCCCTCTGCATTTTCCTTACAGCAGCACAGATCACACTTCATTGAATCCCCCTATTTCCATCCTGTTTCTGTCAAGTCAAATCTCCACATGATGACAAGCTCCTTGAGGACAGGGAACATATCTTGGTCTCTGGTTAAGAGTGTGATAAATATTCCCTAGATGAGAAAATAAATGAAATCTGAAAGTTCTTATAAACTTCCCTCAGTGAGAAGAAGAGCAGAATTAAGACATAAATAGAAACAACTTCTTTTTTTTTTTAACATTAAATTACTCCATGCCCAATTATCACTGATGGGAAATGTGTTCACTTTTATATGTTAATACAAACTGTGGATACAAATGCTCTAAACTCTAAGACCAAGCCATGTGTCGTAAAGCAGAATGAAGCATGTGTGCGAACAACTGACCAGACTCAGCTTATATATCTCTTCACAGAGTAATGTAAATTTGACATTTTTATTGGGGAGGAAAAAAAGAAACAAGAAAGCATTCTCTTTTACCACAATTATTTGAATATTTAAGTGAAAGGATTTTTTTTTTTTTTTTTTTTTTTTGTCTTGGAAAGACTGAAATGGTGTGATATTTCTGGAGCAGTATTTTTAACACAGTATAAATTAAACCTTTTTGCACCCACATTATTCATTATTTGATGTGTTATTTCAGGTTGACGTATTGCCAGTCTATTATTTTGCAAACCATTACATTATCACAGCTGCTAAGCTGCATAACTTAAGAATTCAGAATACAACAGAGTCTCTATAGTCGAGTGTGTGGTGCTTACATTCTGAATGTATTCATGCAGGGAAGTGTGAGACTTTACCAGAAACACATACAGCAGACAGCTTTTAGTGGATATTTATTACCATTGAAAGCAGACAGCCAAGAAACTGTTCAGACAGATCAGTGTATTCACACATATTATTATCCAACGCCCTCATCCTGCATAGGGTTTTGTTCCTGCTATAAATATACCCCTCTCTGGAGAACATGGACCATCAGGGACCCCAGATCTCTGGTTCACAGGCCTCATTGAAAGCCCTCCCCCCGCCGCCCCCATATTGGTAGCCCTGTACGATTTTAAGTGACCCAAACTTGATGAACTGACATTGACTTTATTTCTTACAGTAGCTTCTGTCAAGTTTTAAACCAGTGACTTCCCATCTTGGCTGGAATGAGATTGCACAGTGGAAAGGCTGTCCCTATTGTTACCCCTCTCTAGAGTTTTCATTCCTTGGGCTAGGGTGGAAAGCAGGGCAGGAAACCTCTTATTCAAATGGTAAGGACCATTGGTAAATGGTAAGCCCCGCCCCCCCCCCCCCAGCTTCCCCATCTGGCACCCAATGGCATTTATCCAGCTAAGCATGGAACCAAGCGATGGTTTCTCTCTCTAGACTCCTTGGCCCCAAGTCCTGACTGCTTCTTAGGACTCTCACTGATGTCGTGGGCCCAGTGCCATGACTCATCCTAAAGCAGGACTTCTCAACCTTAGTTTCACATGGGAAGCCCCTGAGGAGCTTTTAAAAAATCCCAATGTCCAGGCTGTCTCCCTGACCAGTGTGTATCAGAATCTCTGGAGAAGGGACCCAGGCATTGCTATTTAAGTCCCAGGAAATTCTAGTGTGAGCTGCACACTGAGGTAAGATTACAGCCAACATGGACCATCTGGGCAAGGTGGAGCTTTAGGAAATTATTTAAATTATCTACTGTGCTTTCTGGTGTCTTCACATGAAAAGGAAATAATTGAGTTGATTATGTTGGATTTTTAGTCAAAAGTGTCATTCTCAATAGGAAAAAAAAAAATCATTTAAACTCCCTGAGCATTGTTCATATTTCTAGGACATCTTATGTAGTGTTCAGCACTCGGAGGCCACTTTCTGGGTAATTAAACAGAAGATTCTGAAGTCACAGCAACTAGTTTTATGCAGGACTTCCAGACAGTTTGAGATCAGAAACACCCAATCCAGCTAGCCCTGCAGAGTTTTTCTCCACTGGAGCAGGAACAAAGCCCCATTCCGAGCTTTCAGCCTGCCATATCGCAGCTATGTCCACAAAATCAATCATGTAATCTCTGAACACTTTCTATGGGTATTTTGAAAACAGATCTCTTATAAATTGCTCTCACAGAGTGAATACTATCCACCTGTGTAACATAAGAGTTTCTTTGAACACACAGTTAAAAACAGTCCGCTTTTGTTTGTATTGATTCATCAATGCACCTCTGAGAACAATATTATCTTAGGTGTATAAAACAATATGGAAGAAACTATGGTCACGGATCTTTGTTTTCTAAGCTGGGAGTGGATAAACCACATCTGTGGATTTTTTGTCCCTTTTCTTTTCCTTTCTGGTCACTCAGTAACTAACTGCTTCAAAGGACTTGACCAGTTTTTCTGGAAACTAGAACAGTGCCTGGCATGTATATTGGGCGAAAAAATATTTATTGAATGAATGTGAACAGAGGAGCAAAAAGAATGTCTTCATGGTCATAAACTCAGACCTTTAATCAAATAGAATTGTCACCCAAAAGGTAGGGTTGCAAAGAGCCTGCCTTTCTTATGCAGATGAATACTTGTATCATTGTTAGTCCCAGCAGGTGACTTATTTTAGGATGCTAGCTCTTCTTGGTAGAGAATTTGCTCGTGAAAAACTCACTGAAATTCCACTACACAACACTTTTGAGTGTGTGGGCAGCCCTCCTCCTTCCCAGTCAGAATCTGTGTATGAGTATTTTGAAATAGTCAATAAATATGCCTCTGATCATTTTCCTCTATTGCTTACTGACTTTTCTCAAAAATGCCAAGGTCACATTTCCACATGGATAATGCTTTCAAATGGTCCTCTAATACCTCTGTTGGAACATTAATCAGGAAAACCAATAAGGCTTAGAAGTATATTGATCATTTCTGGAAAATGTGGTCTGAGTTCAATCAAATCAGTCTCAAAATACAAATACCCCAGGGAATGTAATACCTAGGACCCAATACACTATTTATTAATTACACAGATTTTTATTTAATAACTACTACATGCCAAGCACGCATTCTAGACCCAGGGATGTAGCAAAGTCTTTTAAGTGATGTTAAGGCCTCTAAGGAAAAATAGAGCAGCATAAAAAGTGAGGAGAGATGGGAGGTGCTACATTTTTATATGATGTGACTCTTGGTAAAGATATTTGAGAAGAGAGTAAGTGCAGGAGTAAGGGGATGAGCTGTAGAGCCTTCTGGGGAAGGAATGTGCCCTGCAGAAGAAACCACCAGTACACAGGGAATACAATGCCAGAGCATCCTTGATGGGCTTGAAACTAGTTGGTGTGTGTGTGTGTGGTGGGGGCTGAGGGGGCGGTGGACAGGTAGCAGGAGCTGGAGCAGAGTGAGGGGATGGGGTACATGGAATGGAAGAGCAGTCAGGAAAGTGCTAGGAGGCCAGGTGACAGAGAGCTGTGGGGGCCATGATAAGGACTTGGGCATTTTACTCTGAATGAGACAGAAGACCAGTGGTTTGGTGACAGAAGGATGGCATCTGCTGACATATTTGTTTGTTTGTTTGTTTGTTTGTTTTAATATTTTGTTTATTCATTAGAGAGAGAGAAAGAGAGAGGCGGAGACACAGGCAGAGGGAGAAGCAGGCTCCATGCCGAAGCCCGATGTGGGACTTGATCCTGGGACTCCAGGATCTCACCCTGGGCCAAAGGCAGGCACTAAACCGCTGAGCCACCCAGAAATTCCAGCTGACATGTTTTGAAGGAATCATTGTGGCTACAAGGCTGATAGAAAAATGTATGGAAGTAAGGTGACTCATTACACTATGATGAGAGATGATGATGGTTTAGGCCAGAGGATACTCTGGAGATGCTGAGAAGTGAGAAAAGAATGGGTTCTGGATTTATCTAGAGGGTAGAGTTGACAGGATTAGTGCATGGGTCAGGCGATGAGTGAGAGAGGAAGGGTCGAGACTGACCCCTAGGCAGCTGTAGCCTGAGGTTGAGCCTAAGATTGGAGACACTGCCAAGAGGCTGGTAGGAGTGACAGCAGAGGCAGAGGAGGCTGAGAGCCCTATTTGGATGGGATGACCTTGAGATGATTAAAATTCAAATGGAGGACATTAAGAATGTAAGTTTCCTGTGCAGGTGAGAGTTCTGGGCTTCTTGGTAAACATGGACATTGTTGAAGGTGCTCTGAAGCTGGCTTGTCCAGGTTCTCAAAAGCTGAGTGTGCGGATGTCTTCCCAACTCCCCACTCAGTGGTGACACACGGATGGCTTCAGATGGGTCATGGTGGGAGAAATGCACCATACCAATTACCAAACATTACAAATCATGGCTTTTTTTTTTTTTCTTCTAGAAAGTTGATAGTTAAAGTAGGGCACCACGACCAGATGGTGTTTAAGGCCACAGGACCAGGAGATACCACCTGGGGAATGTTTTGTGAATGGGGACAAGGAAATGTCTGAGGACTAGACCCAAGGCCACTCTAAAGTTTAGAGGTCAGTTCCATGAGGAGGAACCAGCAAAGAAGACTAGTAAGGAGCAACCAGTGAGGTAGAAAGAGAATTGAGGAGAAATTTGCAGAAGGGAATGTTGAGTTGTCCAGTGCTGCTGATAGCCATGGAAGATAGGGGCTAGAAAATCATCTTACTGCACTGTTATCAAAAAACTTGTGTGCAAACTGCACGCATCAAAATTTCTGGGTGTTCTCTAAATCACAGATGCATAGTCTCCACCCCAGACATACTGAATCTGAACCTCTGGGGCACAGAACATGAACTAAAGTTTGAAAAACAGTACCTGCAGTATAGTTTTCCAGAAGCATCAGCACCGAGGAAGTAGAGAAGAGAGCACAGCATAGGAAGGGGGAAATAGAGGAATCTCTGGGTGGCTCGTCGGTTTAGCTCCTGCCTTTGGCCCAGGGCATGATCCTGGAGACCCAGGATCGAGTCCCACGTCGGGCTCCCTGCATGGAGGCTGCTTCTCCCTCTGCCTGTGTCTCTACCTCTCTCTCTTTCTGTGTCTCTCATGGATAAATAAATAAAATCTTAAAAAAAAAAAAAAAAAAAAAAAAGGAAGACAGGAAAGCTGCAGACAGGAAAGCTGAGACTCCTGATAGTCTCAGGACAATTTTTACTCAACCAGAGTCAATCCCAGACACAGCAAGTAGAGGCTGTGATGGAGAATGAGGTGAAGCTTATGGCAACAAAGGCCAGTAGTGAATCTTCCTCCTGATGGCACCCTAGAAATATGGTGTTCCCTTTCTGTTTGTTTGTTTGTTTTTAATTCATGAGAGACACACAGAGATAGGTAGAGACATAGGCAGAGGGAGAAGCAGGCTCCCTACAGGGAGCCCGATATGGGACTTGATCCCAGATCCCAGGACCCTGGGATCATGACCTGAGCCAAAGGCAGATGCTCAACCACTGAGCTATCCAGGTGTCCCTACAGTATTCCTACTTGACATTGCCCTCCCCTCACCCCACCCACTTAAACCACTGTATCAGAAAAGTAGAACTGCAGTTGTCCCTTACAGCTTGTCCAGCCAAAAACAAAACAAAACAAAACACCACAGTGCAAGAAAGAAGATGAAAAATTTCAATATCTTTTGTTGGTCACCTATGTCAAAAGCTAGCAATCCACCTCAAAGTCTTAGCTTTCCTAAGATCTATCTGAAGAAAACCTCTTTTCTTTTGTTTTACTTTGCCTCTGAAAATTTTTTTTAAAAACTGATTGATGTGTAATCATGTGTCAGGGCTTCGTAAACCCAGCCAAGTCCCAGAATATATTTAGAAAGTTTAGTTGAGGGTTGAGCCAGCCACTGAAGGACCCAAATGAGCAAGTCCTAACTTGAACTCTGAATTTAGGGCCTCAGAACTGGTCTGTAAAAGCAAATGGATTTGAATTGCAATGGAAGAAATTATGTCTTTGACATCAGGTACTGTTTTACTGGGTCTTCGTGGCACTCTTGTAGAAGAAAATCATGCTCTTCTCTGCCAGTCGGGTCAAAGGAAAGTAACAGCTATCAACGATTTGAACGCAGTCCTTGAGGTAGATCCCATCAGAATGTTCACCCAGTTACAACCTCTAGATTTCCCTTCCCCCCACCATCTTCCTCTTCTAGATAAGCAGGTGCCTCTGGCACATCAAATTGAACTAGTGAGAGAACAGTTTCAACAGCAGACATGTTGTGGGTCCCTCCCACGATTCTGGGCTGATGACGGTGAATAAGCCTATTTTGTTTCTGGAGTGGAAGTGATGGGCCTGAATGTGGGTAAGTTCAGTTGCCAGTGCTTGGAGCACACTCCTGCATACGTGTAACACCCTCACTTTTGCAGGGCTGTGTTGCATGGCCAAGTCCAGTCCATCCATATAGGCAACAATGCAGCTGCCAGTCCTAGGTCCTCTATTGTTAAATGTCAACCCACTACATAAGGAGAGGGAAAGGAGATGGCACCCCTCATCCTTCTGGGCAACAGCTCTGGTTTTTCAAATAGCTGAGCTTTTAGGGAGAAGAACTACAAAAGAAAAAAAAATCCTCCAGAAACACTTACTGATTTGAACTGAGCAGCACAGAGCAACATACTCACACGATTGCCTCCAATGGCAGCTCTGCAGTCTCTCCCAGGGACCAAGGCCCAAAGAGTAAGAGCCAGGCTCCCCAGGCCATGTGCCATCCCATTCAATGTCACCCCTTGGGGATAATACTAATATCCTGTGGCTTTAGGTTCAGTCATGGAGTCCGTTCTCAGAGCATCTGAATTGTCCTCTATTTCTAGCTGTATGTTCTGTGATTCCCCTCTGGACAGTACTGAACCGACGTGCCCAACAGCAAATTAAAGTATCTTTGAGACTTGGTGACTTCCTTTTCCCTTCAGTCAAATGGCCTTAAGGTGGCATGAGAGAAACATGTATAATGTGCAGGCCAAGACTTTCTGGTCCCTTCTGAGACTCACCAATCAGAAAGTGGTTCTTTTCAAGAGCTTTTATCTATTTCCTACGGTACCTTTGGGACTTAATCCTTCATGTTAGTCTTGGAACGCCTCTATTCACATTCGGTGTCCTGTAAAATAAGGTGCCATCCAGGCCTTATAACTCAAACCCTATATGAGCCAGGCAGTCAAATAAATGTAGCACAACAAGGAAAGGCACCCTTGCCCCCAGTACTGGGGCCAGGACGGCTCAGCTCTGCCATGGGGAGACAGGGCTGCTGGTCTTGCCCTTTGACTTTTCCAAAAAAACTCTTTGTACAGTTTCTTCTAAGTAAGGGAAAATGTGTGTGTGTATGAGAGAGAGACAGAGACAGAGACAGAGACAGAGAATATCTCAACTTTTTATATGCTGGCAACTGATCCAAGCTCAAAAACAAAACAAAACAAAACAAAACATTGCATGCCAACAAAGGCACATTTGTGGGCTACATTTGGTCCATAAGATGCCAGTTTTCAACTTCTACAATAAAATGAGTACCACCTCAACCTAAATAGCTATGTATTCTCTCTCCCCAGTCTTGAATTTCATAAAAAGAAGACATCTCCATACAAAAAATACTAATCCTGGAATAGATCCTCAGGCCTTCCAGCTGGCATCGTAATCCCACTGCTAAATCAGAATTTATTTTTTATAAAAAGGAAAAAAAAAACTCCTTTGACAGGTTAAATGCAAATTTTAAAATACATTTAAATAAACTGAATGCATGTCCTATAGCTACAGGAAATTGGAAGACAGCATCCTCTTGGCTTAGAGCATAGTTTTATCACCTAGCAAAGAGAACAGAACTTGGGAGGAACGGAACCTACAGTCTAATTACTTTGCCTGATAGGCCAGCTTAGCATCAGCCACATTCTTCTGCTTTCAGCAGATGTTCCCCAGTGTTAAAGAAAACCATACCTAACAATTTCATCCAATGAAGCAATTGTTCCACCACCCAGGGGCATATAGTTTGCTGCTAACTCATATTTACAGACCAGCGGTGTGTGGTCCTACTCAAAACCAGAGGCCACATGAGAACCAAAATGAGGTTCTTTTATGATCAAGGTGGTTGACTAGTAACAGCTGAACTAAAACCTTTTAGTTCTAAATCATTTCTTTCATGCTAGATGGAAGGGAATTCTGGGGTCTTGGCCAAGTCCCTAAGCAAGAACTTGAACGGATCCACAGCTCCCTTTCTAATGAAAGCATTGGCTCTTCCCATCTAGTCTCCTGATCCTACCAGGTGGAAGGATGATCTGGCTGGATGACAATGCAAGTCACACTTCCTAACTGTCCCTTCTGAATAGCAGCCCTCACTTATCATTTTCGCAGCAGAGATGTGTCTCTTTCATTTTCATCTCAGAATAGCTTTATTTCTGCCTCTTCCCAGTACGGTCACTGTAAACTGATCGCCTCCTAGCACTTAGCCCGAGGCTTCCTAGGGACATCCAATCCCAGGAGAAGCAGATCGATGTACACCTTAGGTATTCATTTGTTAGCTGTTCATTACTTTAATTCCATTATGCTATATCTTTACAAAATTAAATAATCATATATCAATATACTCCCTGCAGATAATATTTTAAGATTTTATTCATATATATTGAGGCTTGATGTTTAGGATCCTTTTTTTAGACAAGCAGCAGCCCAGCCCATTCTGGACGTGAATCTGGCTGGCTGACCTGGGTCTTGGACAGGACGTGGAGTGGAGTGGAGTAGGCAGGAGTTACAGAATATAAAACCAAGGCCAGATAAAAGAGTTTGCTAGTGGCCGTGATCTCTGAAACAAGCCCCATAGACAAGTTAATGGGGCATGAGTCTGAAAGTGTTAGAGCTGGAAACATTTGGAATGAAACAGAGACCAGAGAAATGAGAGAGGTAGAGTCAAAGCAGAAGGTAAGAGGAAGAGTCTGGGGGAACCACCTGAAGCACTTACACAGCTGCAGCGTGTCTGAGCACAGGGAGAGGGTGAGTAAGGGACACCTTGATCAGAAAGCCAACAAAAGAAACATGTACAAAAATGCTTCCAAGGCTTTTTCAAAATGACAGTGAAAGATATTGTTCCTTGGGGCGCCTGGATGGTGCAGTCAGGTAAGCGTCTGATTCATGGTTTCAGATCCGGTCACAACCTTGGGTCCTGAGATCGAGCCCCACATCGGGCTTTGCACTGAGCGCCGAGTCTTCTTAGAACTTCCTCTCTCTCTCTGTGCCCCTACCCCTGCTTGCACTGTTTTTCTCCTTCTCTCCCTATCAAATAAATAAATCTTTTTTTTTTTTTTAAAGATATTGTTCCTTAGTTTTTCAGTGTCCTTTATATAAATTCTACCTTATTAATTCCTTTTAGGATATGATAAGTAGTACATGTATGATTCGACTTGCTTACCTTTTTTTTTTTTTTTAACCTTTGCTGCCAGCTAAGGAATAGGCCTTTTCACATTGATCCCACCCTTCTGAGTAGCTCTTTTTTTCTATTTCTATTATCCTTCATTTCCTGGTTTGCTCTCATTTTCTGTGTATTTATTTATACGCCTATATTTTTCACCCCTGCCAAGCAGCATGGAATCCTGTAAGTTTCCCTCCTGTTTGTGTTCCTTTCTGAAAGGGAAACCAACACAATGGAAACACAGTCCATTGAGAGTAAAAAATAGAACAAAGTATGCTACTTCCCTTCTCTTGGCAGAACTAATGATCCCAACAGGTGTATCAGAAATGCTTATAGGTAAGCTGAGACATGGGAACACTGTGCTCTGAACAAGGCAGTTCTTTTTCCCAGATGGGAATGGATTCATTCGGAATGCTCAGCCCTGACAAAACAGAGCTACTCCATTTCACCCTATTGTGTGTTGCATGTACGTAGTGACTTTGCGCAGCTTCAACTTTGGTGGCTGTTGAAGGGGTGTTCCTGGGGAGAACAGAGACTACGCTATAGACAGGTACCCCAGTGGAGGGTCAGAAGGTGCCTGCTCCCATTTGGAATCCCTGTGTCTGATGCCCACCTCCCCAACAAGCTGCAGGTACCCCTGACAATGACTTTTCTGTAGCGTCCTAACTCGCCGTGCAGTGGGCCAAAAAAGAGGCAGTTTCTGGCTTACAGTTCCCACCAGGATGCTGGAAGCCTCCGTTTTGTCCTTTTCACCCTCCCCTGCTTTTTTCTTTTTCTCTCTAAATGTTGCTGTCAGTGTGCTCGGCTGTAAACTATCAGATACACAAATAACAATAGGTTCCTGGGAAAGATTTGCTGCTGCAGGCGATGGGTCAGTGCCAAGAGGAATAGGAAAGCCAAGAACGCTGTTTTAGGGAAACCACAGCATTCAGATAGCAGTTTCGGGATAATTGTTCAATTCCACTAGGGATTCCGAGTCAGAATCTACCTCAGAACCTGGCCCCAGGATCTCCTCCGGGGGGACTTTGAGCCCCACCTGCTTCCAGATACCTTGGCCCTCTTGTTTTGTTTAATGTTTAATAACAGTCCATTCCTGGAATTTAGTCTCAGATCTTGCAGTTCATGGGAAGAAAGATAATAATAAAAGCTTCGAGACAATGAGATTTCCCTGGTGGGTCAGGTTTACTCCGAGAGGAAGAAATAACATTCCCAAGTGCTGGCTCTGGGATCTAGAAGCTTTCTGAGAATTATTAACCTTGAGGTAGAAGATGTCACTCGGCTAGGGCCTGTCCACTTTGCCAGGCTATGGGTTCTCCCATTGCTCAGCTAAATGTCAAGAAAGCAAGATCTGGCTTGCTGATCGCTGAGATGGAAGGCCAAGAAGCTCTGGCAAAGGAAGTCCTCCCGAGTGTGCTTCCTTCCATCCTGTAGTGAATTAGCTGGGTCAGCCCGGGTCAAGGAGCAAATATCAAGTGACACATTTTCCTCCCTCCTTCCCCAACACATCCCCAGACACAGCCCTCTGGGAACAGGAGGAAGGAAATGCACTGACCGGATAGACACGCCAGCCAGGCCCCTGGGGAAGGAGGGGAGAGCACGTCCTCCTATGGCTTTTCAGGCACTGTGTCTTCCTCTCCCTCCCCAACCTCTCCACATTGATCTCAGGTCTCCAAGAAAATGACCATGGGCAATGCTGGACAGAAAGTTGCTGAGACTCAGAAGACTTGGACCTGATAGGCACCTGTGTAAAGTTCAGTTATGCCATGAGCCAGTGGTGATGTGCATCCCTGTTTTATAAAAGAGGAAGAAAGATTGGGGAGAGATGAAATCATGGCCTAGGGTCAGGGAGGCAGCAGGGGCAGCTCTGGGATTTGAACCCAGGCGGTTTGACTCCAGGGATCTCTGTGGAGGGAATCTGCCTGGGATCTAAATTACAGTGAGACTCCTGGGGGCCCAGGGTGCTGAGAAGTGTCCTTGAGGGAGGAACCAGGACAATCAGGTTCTGCAAATGAAAATACAGGACGCTCTGCTGAGTTTGAATTGCAACAAATAATTGTTTAGTGTAAGTATGCCTTGTGCAGTTTACCCAAAATTCAAATTTAACTGGGTGTCCTATATTTTATCTGGCAACTCTAACTGTATGAATCCCTTCCATTTCTCTATCTTTCTGATGTTCCTCTCATATTAACTATGCTCTCCCCCTGCCTTCCGTGATTTCTCCTCCTAGGTCCTCCTATGGAATTTTCTGAGCTCGGCTTCTGTACGTACTCTTGCTTTAAAAATCAGTTGTTTGGGCAGCCCGGGTGGCTCAGCCATTTAGCGCCGCCTTCAGCCCAGGGCCTGATCCTGGAAACCCGGGGATCGAGTCCCACGTCGGGCTCCCTGCATGGAGCCTGCTTCTCCCTCTGCCTGTGTCTCTGTGTCTCTCATGAATAAATAAATAAAATCTTTAAAAAATAATAAAAATAAATAAAAGTCAGTTGATGATCATCTGATATTGCTCGAGCACTCATAATATACCAGGGCTTAGAACGTTGTTCGGAAGACCCTGAGGGATGGCCTGTGTTCTGTAAGCCAGTAGGTGTCCGGGGATGCTCACTGGGAACCCTTGCTGCCCCAAAGAAGTGGGGCCAGACGTGTGGGGGTTGGAGATGCCACCAAGGTGCTGGGGAGACTTAGATCCCTAGCTCAGCCCTGCTGCCCCAGAACAGTTCCAACATATTTCTTATGTTTCTACCTGAGATTTCATGCGGGCTGAGGTTTCCCTGACTTGAAAGTCACTAAAGACAACTGTTTTCAGTTCTAACTTGTTATGTTCTAAAGCAGGGCTCCTCAAATGTCAGGGTACAAGGGATCACCCGGGAATCTTGTCAAAAGCAGGTGCTGATTCTTTAGGTCTGGGGCATGGGACAGGGCCTGAGAATCTGCATTCCTAACCAGCTCCCAGGTGATGCTGAAACCAGTGTCCATGCAGAACACTTAGTGGAGCAAGATTCTAAAGTATCTTAACTGATAGATATCACCCATCTCTCTGACTACCCCTCTACCCGTTATCTTTGCCTTGACCATTTTATACAAACACATAGGCAAGAACAGGGTGAGTGTCCAGTGTGTACGACAAGAAATGAGGTCCTTCCTGGTGCAGGAGGTTGTAAGAGAGAAAGGAAGGAACATGACACAGTGAGATATCCCTTTCTGAAAAGCATTCCTTCCTTGCATGTTGTGGACACTTAAAATATAATCCCCTGTGAACAGGCTCTCCCTCCTTGACATCCTACCAAGGCCAAAGAGGCCAGTTAGGAGACTTTTACATTTGCCAAATTTGGAATTCCTACAGACCTGAAGCAGTCTCCGGTCTTTAAAAAAAAAAAACAAAAAACCAAAAAACAAAAAAAAAAACCTGTAACCCTTGAATGACCAAAAGGGAACGTTTATGGGTTGTGGATCATCCTTAAAAAAGTCCTGTGCACAGATGGAAGGCAGATCATGGCCTTCAGGCCAGAAAGAGATTATTTCACCCCCCTCTCTGTTTTGTATGAGTAGGAAATAAAATAAGTAGGCCTGAGCCACCAGCCTTTGTGTATTGTCTGAATAGATATTTTTTTCATTTTCTATATATCTCAAATGTTTTGTTTCTGTGAAACTTAAAACTTGTTCCTTAAGGAAAAAAAAAGTATTCATTTTTCAGCCACAGATGATATCAACTGCTCCTGCCTTGGAGTGATTTAATTTTTTTCCCTCTTCCTTTACAGCTGTACCCTCGTTAATTGTAGGTGGGAAGCAAACTCTGAAATCATTTGACTTTCTGCTTTGCTTAGAAATCTTGCTCCATTAAATTGTAGGATATCCTCCTTCACAGGAAGTCGGGTTCTGCGAGCAGCAACATTTGTATTCTTTGTGTATGGAGATAAAGAGGAGCAAGTGTGTCGCCTGCATTTTCCTCACGGTTAGGGGAGAGTGGAGAGAGAGAGAGGGCAGATAGACAAGAAAATGACCCGAAGATGAGTCACTCATTTCTAAAACAAGAGTCTAAATGCTCTTTGTTGACGCCGGATTGTAACCTCTGAACGTTCTGGCCTCCCAGACACAAGGACAAAGGAGTAAGTGATTCAGGGTCTCCATGTGGCTGCTTCATTCCTGCCTTTGGGGAACCCAAGGACTGAAATATCGCATCATGGAGAAACCATTTTAATTTAGAAATAAACACGTGTGACTAATACTTAGGCTTTTCAAGTCAGTATGCAGTCTTCGTGATGGGAGGAGAAATTCTATTCCTTTTACCAAAACATTTCTTTCAACTATGTAATTATTCTTTCAGGGAAGGGGGTGAGGAAACATTGGGTGGAGGGTCCTTAAGTGTTGATTTGCCATCTTGTGTATGCGGGAAAGGTCTTTTAGGAGCTGCTACCACAGACCAGCTACTCCGCTAGAATGTTCCTTCCCGTGATACTCGGAGGTGAATGCAAGGCTGAGTCTCAAGGTGAAGAGGCTGTTGAAAAAGACAACCCATAAACAGTAAACACATGACTTGCACAGCCCCCTTCCGTTTCTCTCAATCACCCTAACTGTAAGAATTAAGGGCCATGGCGGGCCTAGATCAGTGGCTCTCAAAGTGTGGTCTCAGGGCCAGAGACTCAGCCTTACCAGGGACTGTGTTGGAAATGCAGATGCCCAGGCCCTACACCCAACCTGCTGAGTCAAAAACTCTGGGGTGAGGCCCAGAGATCTGTGGGTTTGTTTTTTTTTTAAGATTTATTTATTTATTTGAGAGACAGAACAAGTACACAAGTGAGTGGTGGGGAGGAACAAGGGAAAGATTCTGCGAGCAGACTCCCCACTGAGCCCATCTCAGGGCTCAGTCTCATGACCCATAAGATCATGACTTGAGCAGAAACCTAGAGTCGGTTGCACAACTGACGGAGCCACCCAGGCACCCACCCCCACCCAGAGATCTGTTTTTAAGAAGCCCTCCAGGTGATTCTAATACAGGCTACAATGTGAGAACTGGTCATCACAAGACTCAGAGGAACTTGTCTGCGGGACAGAGACCTCGGTGCTGGTTCTTTTCGTTGGCTGCACGTTAGAACCCCTGGCATGCATTTTAAAAATAGCACTGCCAAGTCCCTCCCCCAGATGGATAAAATTGGAATCCCTCAAGGGTGGAGCCCAAGTAAAAACATTTTGTAAAAGCTTCCCTGATGACTCTAACGAGCAGCCAAGGTGGACAACCGTTAGCCTGTGGCAAAGGAGATTCTAAGGTAGGAGAGGGTGCTGAGGCAGCTGAAATGCCAATGCCCAGGAAAGGGAGCCTGCAGTCTGTGGTTCAAGGGTCTGGGCAAGCCCTGCAAACTTGCCCTGCCAGGCAACAGAGATGTCCAAAGCCACAAAGCCACAGGTGGTTTCACTGTCATCAGTGGGCACCATGGGGGGTGGGGAGAGCCCATCAGCAGCACCTGTCAGAGCCACCTCACTAGCCCTTCCTGGCTGCAGGTGTGAAAACTGTCAGCACTCTGCTCCTCAGATGGCACTGAGCAAGACTGGCAGAGTTCCAGAAGTTGACCTGCATTAGCAGGCAGGGCTGGTTGGCCCTGAAGCCTGGCACACAATGGCTTAGGGTGTGCCAGGGACCTATAGGTACCCATGTTGTAGATGTTTCTTCCTAATCCCAGGACAAACCGATGGCTTCATGTCCTTCCCTGACTTGTGTCTGCTTTCTTCTCACAGAGGCTAGAACTGGCTAGGCTATAGTTCTTTGTGTGTATGTGTGTGTGTGTGTGTGTGTGTGTTTTGTTTTGTTTTGTTTTGGTCTTCCTTAAAGATTTTATCTATCCATCTAGGAAAAACATGAAGACTTAGGCAGAAGGAGAAGCAGGCTCTCTGCGGGGAGCCCAATGTGGGAATTGTAATCCCAGGACCCCAGGATCACAACCTGAGCTGAAGGCAGATGTTCAACCACTGAGCCAACCATGCGCCCCTAGGGTTATAGTTCCTTATTATTATTATTATTCATGATAGACACAGGGAGGGAGAGAGAGAGGGGCAGAGACACATGCAGAGGGAGGAGCAGGCTCCATGCAGGGAGTCCAACATGGGACTCCATCCTGGGACTCCAGGATCATGCCCTGGACGGAAGGCAGGTGCTTAAACCACTGAGCCATCCAGGCTGCCCTAGGGCTGTAGTTCTAAGGCTCTGCTTTGCTCTTCCTAATCCTGCTCCCAGTTGGGGGCCCTTCTTCAAATCAGAAGGGGTACTCATCTTTGGTAGCTTCCCATGTCCTGATGCCTGACCCTAACTCACACACGCTAGCCTGTGTGCAGGGTAGTTTATATGGGCCCACAGCCTCAAGCAGCCTCTGGCCCCTCACCCCCAAATGCCCTGGACCAGTGTGATTTGCTCAATGGGCACCAGCCATTCCCAATGTCCTTCCCTCTTCCCTGCCCCTCAGCTGAGGAACCTGCCTGTCTTGCCGCTAAGGCCCCACGGAGCATGACAAGGAGAGTGACCAGCACTGTGTGTCCAGGAGGAGAGAATGACAAGGGCCCTGCAGGATGCCTCAACACCAAATACCTGAGCTAGACTTCAGAGCTGGAGCCCAGGTCCAGCCTGGGAATGAGGATGCAAATCCAGCAGACACAGCAAAGGTTAGGGCTAGCTGAGGCTCCTGAGTGCAAAGAAGCATAGGTTTACCCTAGGGCCACTCATGAACAGGATTCACTGGGACAAACAACTAGATGTTGGCAGTTGTATGTCCCTCTGTGGGCAAAGTCCTGGCCTGCCTCCAGAAAGGCCTAGGAACTGGACAGGGCAGAAGCAGTAGAAAAGATTAGTATGGAGTAGAATTGCAGTCCCCCAAAGATTAAATAGAATCATCATATGATCCAGCAATGCCACTTCTGGGTAGATACCCAAGAGACATAAAAGCAGAGGCTCAGTCAGGTCATTTGTTCGCCCGTGTCCATAGCAGCACTATGCGCAAAAGCCACAAGGTAGAAACAACCTTAATATCCAATGACAGATGAATGGATAAAATGTGGTCCTTCCATACAGAGGAGTATTATTCAGCCTTAAAAAGGATGCAAACTCTGACACTTGCTACAACATGGATGAACCTCGAACACTATGTTAAGTGAAATAAGTCCAACACAAAAGGACAGATACTGCACGCTTCCACTCATACGAGGTACCTAGTGCAGCCAAATTCATGAGGACAGGAAGTAGAATGGTGGGTGCCAGGGGCTGGGGGTGGGAGGAATGGGGGGTTAGTGTTTAATGATTACCAGGGTTTCATTTTGCAAGATGAAAAAGACTTGGGATGCCTGGGTGGCTCAGTGGTTGAGCGTCTGCCTTCGGCTCAGGGCATGATCCTGGAGTCGCGGGATCAAGTCCCACACCAGGCTCCTTGCATGGAGCCTGCTTCTCCTACTGACTGTGTCTCTACCTCTCTTTCTCTCTGTCATGAATAAATAAATAAATCTTAAAAAAAAGAAAAAGATGAAAAAGACTTGTGGAGATGGACAGTGATGATGTTTGCAAACACTGTGATGTACTTAACGCCACTGAACTGTACACTTAAAAATAGTCAAAATGGTAAATTTTATGCTACATATATTTTACCATGATAAAAAAAAAACAGTAAATGTTGGGAAGCTGGAGGGTTGCGGGGTGTGCAATGGGACACGGGAATGCTGCCATTCAACCCACTGGAAGGGAGGGAGGGGTTCTTAACCTGGGTCTGGGCTCTGAACACGTGTTCAGCTTCGCAAAACCTCCACCACGTGGGCTGCTCTGGTTTTCACATTTTGAAATCTGTCCTGAATTTTGGTGGAGGAGATGGAGGGCTCACTAGAGAGAGTGCCCCAGGCCACCTAATTGTGGTCAAACTCACCAAGGGGAGCTCAGACCTGCCTATTACCAGTGCTTAATTAATGAGAAGCCTGGTCCCTCTGCGGTACCGGGAGGCTGTTGTCCTGGGTTTATTAAGTGACACTAGCAGAAGGCGCTTAGCTCCTTCGCATCCCCTCCCCGCTGAACCTTAAATCATCACCTTTGTTTCTGCATGAAGGGGGAAATAACCAATACCCCGATCCAATTTCCTTCTTTTCTCCTGGAGATTTACCTCAAATTATATGACACAGAGATTTTTTTTTCTTTTTGAAAAAAAGGAGAAAAATTCATTATATTCTATTTTTCATGACAAACCCAACCGTAAAGTCTAAGGTAGTTTTCCTTATAGATTTTCAGATGCTTTCATGGCCTGCACGGGCGTAATTACATTTCTTCTCTTGAGTCGTTAAAAGGCATTCTCTTTCTTTTCATCTGTTGTCTCCGTGGTTCACCGATTGCAGGGCTGCGAAAGGAGGAAGAAGGCCTCCCGCAAATTCAGGGACATGCTGAGCCTTGGGATCAGTCAATATTTCACTTAGATGGTCAGAGACGGCAGGACATAAGAAGAGATCCAGAGGGAATTTTAAGCGGTTGATACAAGTACCTGGCAGGGCTTCACCTGCATACCTGTGCTTTGGGTTCAACCTGCTAGGCTCTCCTTCAGGCTTCCATCCAGCCATGGCCACCCCTGGCTTGCCATGTATCTTTTGGTCTGTTTGCTCTTACCCATCTAGTTACTGGCCTTCCGGCCGACCCAAACTCCGGATTCTCTATTGACAGACATTCTGATTGCCTGTTTTAAATTCATTGATTCAGGGATGCCTGGGTGGTTCAGCGGTTGGGCACCTGCCTTTGGCTTGGGTCATGATCCTGGCATCTGGGATGGAGTTCCACGTCGGGCTCCCTGCGAGAAGCCTCCTTCTCCCTCTGCCTACGTCTCTGCCTCTCTCTCTTGGTCTGTGTCTCTCATGAATAAATAAATAAATCTTTAAAAATAAATTCATTCATTCATTCATTCATTCACTCACCTTGACCTTTAAACCTGGATAACTCTGGATGTCTGTGACCACTGTCCTGATTTCCTAACCAGAATGTGCCCGGACCTCTACCCAACACCAATAGAGTTCTTGGTTTTCCAAACTCTGTGGCTAAATCCTAACCCACCCCTGCTATCCTCGTCAGCCATGGTTGCGGAGAGATCTTGCTATCTATGGTCAGGTTAGCTTAAATGGTCCCAAAAAGCACCAGTCCAAATAAACACCTTTATCTAGGGATCCCTGGGTGGTGCAGCGGTTTGGCGCCTGCCTTTGGCCCAGGGCGCGATCCTGGAGACCCGGGATCAAATCCCACATCGGGCTCCTGGTGCATGGAGCCTGCTTCTCCCTCTGCCTGTGTCTCTGCGCCTCTCTCTCTCTCTCTCTCTCTCTCTCTATGTGACTATTATAAATAAATAAAAATTAAAAAAAAAAGTCTGTAGATTTAAAAAAAAAACACCTTTATCTATAAAAGATCTTAATGAGAAAGGGGCACCTGGGTGACTTGTTGTTTACATGTCCCACTCTGGATTTCAGCTCAGGTCATGATCTCAGTGTCGTGAGATGGAACCCCGTATGGGGCCCCGTGCTCAGCGGGAGCCTGCTGGAGCTTCTCTCTTTCCTTCTGTCTCTCCCCCGCTGTCATGTGTGTACTCTTTCCCTCTCACTCTCAATCTCTCTCAAATAAATAAATAAATCTTTTTTTAAAAAGAGATCTTAATGAAAAAATACAGTATTAAGTTCTTCCATGGTAGTCTAGGCAACTCACCACATCAATAAACTTATCCTAAAACAGGCCTAATTTGTATATATATCAAAGGATTTGCTTTTTGGCTCACGTGGAGTTTGTAATACCAAAGTCCAGCTGACGGACTAATCCAATCCCCATTGACCAACTCGAGTAAAGAACTCATGGTTGCTTTTTGTTTTGTTTTGTGCATTTTGGAGATTTATTGTCATTTGTTAGGTGCTTTTCCATCAGAGAACTTTTGTAAACTTTAGAAAATGGGATGGACTAGAACAGAATAGATTTTCTGCCACAGTTATGCTGGAATATGGTCTCTAGACTCAGGCATAACTCTGGGCTATTTGACGTCCTGACCTCTGGACTCAGTGACACTAATGATACAGAGCCCTGGGGTCAGACAAAGTGGTAGTCAGCAGATAGTCCCCCAGCTGGGTTCATGGGATGGCCAGACATCTTTTACATCTCTGCTTTCCTTTTCTCCCTTGAGAAAAGCATTCTAAGGAAGCAAGAGAAAAATGTGGCCTTGAAAATGGCTTCCCAAAGTCATTAGCTCACCAAAATTGCCTCTGACCCACAGAGCTGCATTGACCCTACCTACATTAGGAGGGCCATTCCATTCCCATTCATCAAGCCTCCTGCATTGTCTTTGTCATCATGTGTCATGTCTTCATTCCTGAATAAGAAAGGGGATGGAGAGCTAACCCTAATGTGCCTGCTCTTTGAGAAGCCAAAACAAGAACAACAGAACTTCCCATTAGGGAACTGAAGTTACCCTGGGGTAGATTTTATGAAGGCATAGCACCCAGGAGCAACATGAAAAGCCCCAAGCCTATGGTTTTATATAAAATACACATTTTTAAAAAGATATTATTTATTCATTCATGAGAGACACACAGAGAGAGGCAGAGACATAGGCAGAGAGAGAAGGAGGCTCCCCGCTGGGAGCCCAATGCGGGACTGATCCCAGGACCCCAGGATCACTCCCTGAGCCAAAGGCAGACACTCAACCACTGAACCACCCAGGGGCCCCTAAAATACACATTTTTATTCATTCCATAGCCATTACATTTCTATTAAGTTCAAACACTAAGGATTTTTTTTTTAAGTAAGATTGCTAAATTGGAAGGAGTTTTAGAGAAGAAATAGACTTTAGTGGAAACGAGTAACAGATTTTCTTAAAAACTTCCTAATATATTATAATAACACAATATTATAAACAGTGTAATACCCACAGTTGAGTAAAGAGCTAAAAGGAATTTAAGCTCTAGGTAAAAACTGAGTGTCCTTATTCCAGTTTATGTCTTACTCAGGTCTACTTGTCTTCCTTCACATCTGGAGGAGAAACCTTAAGTTCCTCCTCACTGAGTTATCCTCAAACCTTTTCCCATGATCTAGACACAAGTTTTCTAATATCTTCTTAGCTCCCATGTGGAGGGCCAGTGTTGATGATCTGTCAACAACTTTCCTAGAAGCATTAACACATCTTCCTCTGTGAGAGGAGGTGGAAGTGGCTCTCAAGCAGCCAGACCTCCTTTTTCTATGAATAGGACCCCCAGTCTTAGAACTTCACTCCCAACAGGCCCCAAACCATGGTTCTTCCGAGTGTTCATGACTCCTAAACTAAACAGAACGTATTTTTTTTTTCACAGAAGGCCCTGATCTCATAAACACACGCTTGCAGAATATATGCTCAAAAATCATCACTGGCCACTAAGTTCCATGGAAACCAAATAAGAGATGGAGAAAAGAGGAGCCGAGAGCATTTAATTTCTCATTCAGGGCCCCGACTGATTGAATTCAGACGGCCCTGATTGTATTTCTGTTGGGGCCTGGCATATGTATGAGAACTTACTTTCATAACCACGGTAATTGATAGGATGACATCACTTTTAAGGCCCTAGGACCACTTGTATAATGGTTTGTGGAGCATGGGGGAAATATTTCTAAACATAGCTCTTGGCATGCTGCTCTGGAAGCGCTTAAGCCAGAGGGCAGCTTCTGCCTCTCTTCTACTTTCCCAGGGATCCAAAATATTTTTATATACACAGCCAAGCGTTTTTTAAAAATTATTCTCCCAAATGAACAGAGTGAGCTCCCTAGCTTTTATATAAACGGGCCCCTGGGGTTCTCAGGTTGAGGAATGATGATGCAGTGATGACTCTTTGTCAGAGCTGGGACCTCTTCCAGACCCAAATATGGGATTAAATATGTTAGCGAGCGGCCCTGCAACGCCTCTGGATTTCAAAAGATTGTTTGGGTTTGGGTTTTGCGCCTCGCCCACTCACTTAACCATACCAGTGCTATTTCTAAATATCCTCTTCCCAAAGAGCTGGTGCTAGGACGATAAAGGGACAAATGAGAACATCCAAAAATGTTTGAACTTTTTGCCCTCCTGATGGTGGGCGTGAGAGGGTCAGGATGGGAAGGAAGACATGGCAGAGGGAGCAGTCAAGGACAGAGGAGGAAATGCTGGACTTTCCAGCACCCTCCATCCCGTCTTCCCGGAATCCATGTGCAGCAGCAAGGACAGGGCTCAGCCAGGGGAAACAGCAGGTAGCCCCTGAGAGTCACCCTTCCCATGTGCTACCACACCCCCTCTACTCAAAGGCATGTCCTAGAATTTGATTAGGAAAGCAAGAACACTACCACCTCACACCCACCAGGATGGCTCTAATCAAAAAGACAGGCGCTAAGATGGTTGGTGAGGATGTGGGGAGAGGAGAGCCCTCACACCCCACTGGTGGGAATGTAGGATGGTGTGGCTGCTGTTGGAAACACTGTGCAAGTTCCTCAAAAGCTTAAGCATAGAGTTACCGCATGATCTCACAGTTCCATTCCCAGGCATCTACCCAAGAGAACTGAAAAATGTACATCTACACAAAAACTTGTACATTAATATCCATAGCAGCATCACTGCTGAGAGCACAAGAGTGGGAATGATGGAAATGCTCACCAGTGGGTGAACGGATAAATAAAATGTGATCCATCCGTACGATGGGATTGTTTTCACCAAGAGAAAGAAATGAAGTATGGTACCTGCTACAACATGAATGAACCTTGAAAACATTATGCTTGAGCGAGTGAAGCCGATGGCAAAGATCACATTTATATAACATTTGCAGAAGAGGCACATGGGTGGAGGTAGACAGTAGATGTGTGGTTGCTGGGGGCAGGGGAGGGGTGAGAAAATGTGGAGTGGTGGTGCCAGCTCATAAGTATAGGCTCTCTTTTTGGGGGTAATGAATATGTTCTAAATTTAGATTGTGGTGATGGTTGTAGAGCCCATCAATATACTAAAAAACCATTGAGTTGTACAGTTGAAACGGCTGGAGTGCATGGTCCATAAATTATACCTCAATAAAGTGTTGGGTTTTGTTTTGTTTTGTTTTTAAGAATTACTAACAAAGAAGTATGGGCCTCCTTCACTTAAAGAATAAAGCTTCCAGCTCCACCCCAGACCAGCATTTTGGTTACACATAGAGTTTTAATCGTAAGAGCATTCAATGCAAGGAAAGAACAAAATGTGCAATAAATTTAAGCCTAAGTTTGAGTCCTCTGTTGGAAGTCAGGAGGCGAATGTAGAATTAAAATGTGAGTTAGTAGCTGAGAACTGAAAAGGTCCACATGTGGCACAGAAATGTTTGCTGCACAGAAAAACCGAAAGGAATCTGCTTTCTATGAAACCCGGAAATAGGGTTGATGGGTATTTCTGAACACAGCCCCTGCCTTCCCCTCTCTGTTGTTGATTCATTTATTTTCCAGCACCTTCTCAGGTTCACTTTGGAGTGAGTTACCCATTGATGCCTGTCCTTCTTTTTTTTTTTTTTTTTAAAGATTTATCTATTTATGATAGACACAGATAGAGAGAGAGAGGCAGAGACACAGGTAGAGGGAGAAGCAGGCTCCATGCCAGGAGCCCGATGCGGGACTCAATCTCGGGACCCCAGGATCGCGCCCTGAGCCAAAGGCAGGCGCCGAACTGCTGAGCCACCCAGGGATCCCCCGATGCCTGTCCTTCTAAGAGAACAGATCTGGTTGGAGTAAGCCTTCATTCTGGTTTAAATATCTGGACTGGGCTTTTTCTTTTTCTTTTCTTTTTTTATTTTATTTTATTTTATTTTAAGATTTTATTTATTTGGGGGAAGGGGAGAGTTTAGAGGGAGAGGGAGAGGCAGGCTCCCTGATGAGTAGGGAGCCCAAAGCTGGGCTCGATCCCAGGACCCTGAGATCATGACCTGAGCCGAAGACAGATGTTTAACCAGCTGAGCCACCCAGGCGTGGTCCCTGGACTGAGCTTTGATATAGGAGCAACTGCCCTTTATCTTCAGATTCTGTCAAAGATAACAAAATGCATCCAAGAGAATTTTTTTTTAAATGGTATTTGTGCCTCTCAGCAGCTGACTTTCACCTGACAGAGACCATAACAGTTCTCCATCAGTCTTAGGGCTGACATTTTCTAAAATAGGTGGGTAACTAATCACTAAATAATTAAAATGGATTACATTAGAATGCATTTCTGCATATATTTCTTGGGCTACTATAAATATACTTCTCCGTGTGCACGCAATTTCCTGTATCTTTATGTGTTTGCAAATTTCGTTCCTAATTGCGCTGCATATTACTTTCAACTTAGAGCTTTTCCAAGTCCTTCTCGAGGCGGTAATTATGTCTGAAAACATCCCTAGAGTCGGGCAAAGGCATTTATTGCTTTGAGAAGAATTCCTCTGTCTTTACAAATACAGTGAACGAGAGTCTGGAAGCAGGGACAGAAAACCCAGAGGCGGAGGTAGACACAGGGAAGATGAACAGCTGTGCAAGGCGGGGAGCAGCTGGCAGGGTAGGGGTGGCTCCGTGTGCCGTGCAAACCCCACCTGCCTCTCCTGCCATCACCCTGGGCGGGAGCTCCTGGCTTGGCCACACCTGCCATCTCCCCAGGTCAGCACCTGACTTAGAGTTTCCAGCCCCGGTCCCTTCCCAAATATGGAACCACAGGACCAAGACTTCGGTTCCCACTTGTGATGTTCCCCAGGGGGTACGATGGGCCAACACTCAGCAACAAGGCCAATCCTGCCAACTGACTCAATCCTCAGACTCTTTTCACCCCAAATGTTAGCAAGAAGAAGTCTCCTGAAAGGAGAGGTGACTCTGTAATCGCTCTTACCGGCGCCTTCCTGGTATCTCAAATGCTGTTCGTCACCCCTTAGTCACCCACAGGGCCACTGATTCATCACTCTTTAAAGTCTAGTGAGCGACTGTGTAAGTGGTAAGCTGCCCAGAAAAACCCTGATTTTCTATTACTTTCAAAGAAAGAATAAAGAACGTGGTTAGAGAGGGAGGAGTCACCAAGGCAAGTGCAGATCCTTCTTTTGCCTGCTGAGCCCTGAGATCATGTCCCTGTTCCATTACAATGTGCATGTGGTCTGAGCAGGTCACTGCCACCCTCTGCACTGTGATCCCCCAGATGCACACGCAGGCATGCATACTCAGACCCGCAGACAGACATACGTGCACAGACACGCATGTATGGACACACATACACACACACATCCATGTCTCGTTGCTTTGCGCACTCTAAACCCCTTTCAAAGCACGGGCTTCCTGGTCGATGGCAGTGGTGCTGTTTGCATGCACAACATCCCATATGCCGTCGAGGAAGCTGCCCCATCAAAGTATGAGTTACGGACCTCAAATCTCGGGCAGAATCAGATACGCTGAAGACACTGGGCAGTGTCCTCCCCCAGCACATCTGCTGAAGCTACCAAGCTCCACAAAGGACGTCTCTGTCCCCATGAGTGATAAAGATTTCAGGTCAGTTGGAGTAAGTCTTGCTGTTCTCAGGAACTAGTAGGTTTATATTCGGGAATGTTGTTAAAAGCTTATTATGGCACCTTTATACTTAAAAGATTCCCAGACCATAAGCTAAATATACATTTAACTTTAAAAATTGTTTTAAAGTCACATTGTTGAATCATAGAGTAAAACGGTGCCTTTAAAACTGCCCCTATCTATTCCATAATTACACGCTTTGGATAAGAGCTTGGTTCACAGCCAAAATCCCCAGAGGATGGAGAACATGAGCTCAGGGACACAGGCAAAAGCTGACTATGATGTAGCTTGCATTTGTTTTTTCTTGAGAATTCCAAGGTGGTTAACTAATGTTAATGGAGCAATCATTTTCCACATACTATTAGTTTTAAATTTTTCTTTTGTTTTCTTTTCATTCTTCCTTCCTTCCTTTCTTCCCTTCTTCCTTCCTTCTGTCTTAATGAAACAACCTCTGGTGGTGGAGTGTTTGTAGGAAAGCAAGATTCTTTAGTATCCCCTCGCCTTGTATGACAGAGTGTGTGGAAATAAAGGAATAACATGTAGGAATGAAATCATGTATAATGTTTTACCCTAGAGCTCTTACTCATGGTGATAAGATTCATCAAAGAGGAGTTTAAATGAAAATTATCCTCACATATTAATTAATTAATGTCTTTACCCATAGCAAAAAGGGAAAGGAATTAAGAGAAGATGGTTTAGAGAAACACAACATTGGAAACCATCACTAGAGTTTTGTATTATCAGGGGTAGGCATGTCCTTGACTTGCCTGATCATGGTAAGTGCACACACACAAAAAAAATAAAAATCAGCTACGGCCACACCCTGTGTTATCTACTTTAAGTATAGCACCTCATTATTTCCTCTTTGGCATATAACCACCTATTGAATTCAGATGCAGATGCCCTTCTGAAACAAGGTTAAAAATGATCAAAACCTGGGGCACCTGGGTGGCTGGCTCAATTGGTTGAGCATCCAACTCCTGGTTTCAGCTCAGATCATGATCTCAGGGTCAAGAGATCAAGCCCTGCAGTGGGCTCTGTGCTCAGCACAGAGTCTGATTGAGATTCTCTTTCTCCTTTGCCCTCTGCCCCTCCCCCCATGCTTGTAGTGCTCATTCTCTCTCTCTCTCTCTCAAATAAATAAATAAATCTTTAAAAATGATCAAAACTCAAAAAACATAATAGACATGGAAAATAGTTATACCCCATTTAACCGGATATCTTTCCTTGGGTTGAGGTCTTCATAGGGCTTATCTAACACATGATAGAGCCACAAGAGCTTTTGCAGAAAATGCCCCATCGTGGGGAGAAATGAGATATGTTGCCTTTACCTCTTTTATCTGCTTTCCCCCAAAATCACAGATGTTGATATTAAATCTGATAGATAAGTTTTCTTACAGCCCTTTTAATCCTAATGTAAACTTGGGAAATTTCCAAAGAAAATGCCTGTGCTTTTGTAAAGCACCCCCAGAAATAGCAACCCCTCCAGTGTTGGTATAAAGTTAGATTTTTGCTTCACCACACAGAAACTCTTTGCTTCTCTAAGTCTTAAAGAGTTAAGAGGATAGATGGAATGCCTTGGGAATGTTGGCAGGGGAAGCCAGAGCTCCTTCCCCTTTGCTTCTCACCCTGGATGGAATCTTGAAACCACGAGAACCCAGTGATAACCTCCGGGCTTATGCTCTTCCCTAAATTTTGGGTTGACCTGCCCCAAAAGTCAGTTCTGTGTCCAAAGCGGTTCCCCGACAGGGAGGGCTGTGCAGAGTGGGATCTGCAGAGTGAGAGACTTGTTTTTACCTTGCCCCTGGTTAGTTCCCAGAGACAGAGAGAAAGCATTTTGATTTAGGAGCTATTTGCTAATCCTTGAGGGAAAACAGTCCCTGCAGATTAGTGAGGGTAGAGGGAAGGTAGGAGAGGAGAGTGGGACAGAGGAAACAGAGTTATTTTGACTGCATTTTTCCCTTGCCTGATTAAATCTTGGTGACATTTGAACTTTGAGTTACTAAAAGAACACAGCCCTGTATGTGGGGCCTGGGACCAGAGGGGTAAAGGCGGGGCCTGGAGCTGGCATGGCTGCAGGGCTGCTTGGCTCGGAAGACCTGCTATGTAGCTGGGACCGTCTGCTGTGGGGCCTGACTTCCCGGGTCCTGAGGACGTGCCGAGGGGGACACCTTCGGGTCCTGCAGCTGATGCTGAAACCATGGTGCATCTCCAGGGCTGTCTACCAGGTGGGACTGAAGCTCTTCTTATGTTTCTTTGTAGCATCAGAAACCAGTGCGGGATGATGGGGGAGCAGTGTACGCTGTTGTCACATGTTTAGTATTTTGATGAGTGTTGTAATAATGGGGGAGCGGCTAATGGTGATCAAACATCATCTTCTAGGTACCAGGCACCGCGATAGGTGCTTCGTACACAGGACGCAATTCAGTCTTTGAGCAACCAGATAAAGTAGGTGCTTTTGTCACTATTTTGAGATGAGGTTATTGGAACTCAGAGAAGTTTATCATTCGTTCAAAGTCACGCTGCTGGTGAAGGACAGAGCCCTGTGATTTAAAGCAAAGGTTTCTGGCTATAAAGACAAGGATGCCTTTTCCGTGAGCTCATGTTCCTCTCACATGAGAGATGCTGTTTTCTCAAAAGATGTGCATGTGTGTGTCCGTGTGTCGGTGGGGGGTGGGGGGGGGCGGTGGCCTGCTAGTTAGGAGCCGTGGCCATGCACAGGAGGCAAGGAGGGAAGAATGCTGAGAAACAGCACTGAGTCTCTGTCCTCACCTCGCTGCCCTTTGCTGGCTTCCCCGGCAGCCTCTGAAGCCAGACATCCACACACGGCCTCTTCTTCTCAAGAGAGAACATTGCCTGCAGGAGGGTGGCCCTTCTTTTGAGTCCACTGGCTGGGGGTGCAAGGCACTTCGCAGGGGAAAATGAGAGGGTCTGCTGTCCCCAGCCATCCGTCCAGACTGGTGGCATTCCCCCAGGTTCCACTTGCCACAGGGACTGCCCCAGCTCAGACTGAGAGAAAGGACCAGACCTGACCAGGGGTGTGAAGGCAGAGCATTAAACGGGGGGCTCTTCCCCGGACTGCTCTCAAAGGGGCTGTCACTAGCTCTTCCTCCGTTGATGGTTTCCCTCATTAAGTCAACTTGAGTGGTTTTGCTGTCTTGGTTAGCTGGCTCACCACACTGCTTGGAACCAAGGACGTACAGCTGGCCTTTGTGTTTTTAGGCATAATTTGGCATCATATAATCCCTTACTGAACTGTCATGGCTAAACAGTGCGGGGCCATGTGGCCTCCCCTCCCCTGACCTCTCCTCATGGAATGTCTGGACTCACTGAAGGGACGTCTCCTTGGAAGACGTGCCCAAGAGCCCTGCGTTGATTTCACAGAGGGACACAGCCCTCCAGGGCTCCCACTCCTGCTTCTTCATCACCTCATCAGCAGACGGGGTGCACACGGTTCAGGTGGTTTCTGGGAAAGAGCTCTTTTTCCAGAACTCTTGTGTTTGAAGGGCACATACCTTGAGTGTTACTACAAACAGCAAATCTGTCTGTAATAGATCAGAAAAGAAACTTGAAAGCAGTCTTCCCAGATTTGACAGTGGGCTGAAAAATGCATACGGTATTTCCAAACCATGAGTTGTGAATCTGAAAGAATCCTGGACAAAATCTCCCAGGTGGGAGAGTCAAGTAGTCAGGTGGTTGGTCTGCCCATCTGCAGCTTTTCCTGTACTTCTGGTTGGCATTTGGTATAATTCCATAATCAGGATCATTCTAATGATCTAATTCTTCTTAGCTGTTGCTGTGATCGCACATGAGCCTGGGGGTCTCGGGTCCCTACCTGGATCTCCCACTTTATCTCTTGTTTGTCTTCTCTTGTGTCTCATCAAGTTATATAAAAACCAAGACTCTACATCAAGTAAGCAGGGTGGGCTAGCCCCCACTCAGGGGGCTTTTTCCAGGACTTCCCTTAACTTTGTGAGTGTCCTGAAGAGAACACTGAATTATTGGCCTCCAGGCCTGGAAAAAAAAAAAATGCTGCTGCTCAGCCTTACCTCAATTCACCAGCCCTGTGAGAAGCTAATTGCACATTGGGCTCATTCACCGCCTGCCTGTGGCTGAGCCAGGCTGGTCAGCCCGGGGCCAATGCCTTTGACCTGCACAGCCTTGTCCACAGCCAGCAGGTAATGCCCACACGTGCCAGGGGAAAGCAGTCACTGAGCAGGGAGCCAGGATGGCAAGTCTAATCACTGACCCAGGGGTCCAAGTTGGCAGCTTTACCTGTTCCCAGCCCCCACTCACGCTGGCAAGCAGAGTTGATTTGAAGGGACATTTAGAATAAAATACTGGCTCATCCTCAAAAGCTCACAGCCTCCTGGGGAAGAATCGAGAAACCAAATAATTGCATTTTGACTAATAACATCCTCAAGGTAAGAGCAGAGAGAAACTAATGTTGCTAGGGGAAGACTTTACCAGAAAATCTTGTATTCTCTCACAGCCTTTGCTTCCTCCCTTGTAGAGTAGGGGTGATAGTTCAAAGTGGTGCACGGATTGAGTAAGAAGGACACGTTTGTGAGTGTGCTACGCATACCAAAGAATGTAGAAATGGGACGTGCTGGGTTTTTTTAAATATATACTATACTCTTAACTTTTTTTTATCTTGGGAAGAATTCATCGAGAGTGTCCTTATGAGGTAACTAATGGCCATTCCTATATATTTTGTTAAGTCTAGGTGCTCTCCTTTATTCACACCCTGCTTCCACACTCATGACACTTCTGGCACCAGGTGTGGGGTGTTTCCACACCAAGCAATTAGGGCACAGACTCTCAAGAGCACAGACTCCCCAGGTTAGGAGCTGCACCCCCACGTGAGATGCCAGTAACAAGTAGTAAGTCCCAGATTACACCTGACTTCTGTCTGACTTGGCTACAAATCAGATGGTCCCCGGACCCCCTTCTTGGGTTCCATCATTGCTAGGACAGCTCACAGAACTCAGGGACATGCTTCTTATGTTTACCAGTGTATTATGTGATGAAGGCTATGACAGAGGATTGGGATGAACAGCTCAATGAAGAGATACACAGGGGTGACTGGGAGGATTCTGGGCTCCTGTTCCCCTTGGAGTTTGGCTTGTGCCACCTTCCTGGCCAGTAGCTTTGTTCACCAGACTGGAAGCTCTCTGAACCCAGTACTTTTGGGATGATTCTTCATGAAGACATGATCAATCATTAACTCTATTAACAGTCCCTCTCCCCTTCCTGGAGGTTGGAGGGGTAGGGCTGAAAGTTCCAAGCTTCTAATTATAGCTTTCTGGTGCCCAGCCCCCATCCAGGAGCCCTGCCAGAGTCGCCTCATTAGAACAAAAAACACAGCTACCACCCAGGAAATTCCAAGGGATTTAGGAGTTCTGTTCCAGGAACCAGGGTCAAACACCAAATAGTAGAACAGAAGATGTTCCCCGTGCTTTTATCACTTAGGAAAATTAAAAGGGTTTTAGGAGCTCTGCGCCAGGAAGGAGGTGCAGGGACCAATATATATTTTTCCTATTATTTCATAGCAGTGGTTTCATGGTTTACAGTCTCTCTGTTGGCTAAAGTGGTGGCTGTCAATCCTGGCTGAACTTCAGATTCAACTAGGAAGGTTTAAAAACTCCCCATACCCAGGCCCAACTCTCAGAGATTCTGATATAATTGATATCAGAAGTGGAGTCTGGGTATTGGTCTGTTTTTAAAGCTTTCCAGGTGATTCTAATGTGCCAGCGGGTCCCTGAGCAGGAGGCCCAGTCTACTGTCAGACACTAAGCAGATGTTGGCAGAACCACAAGGGGCCACCTTAAAATACACTCATCCATATATTAATTTCATGAGCCCCACCTTATACCTAATGATTCAGAATATCTAAGTATCGGGCCTGGCAATCTGTATATGATCCACAATATCAGAAAGAACCACTAACGGAAGACAAAAAAAAAAAAAAAAGCATTATATGTCCCCTAAAAAGTGAGGGTTATAACTAAGGATGAGATAATCATGAGAAAGAATTCAGTTCATTTTCGGCCCATTGCTCGGCACGCACATAGCGCTCCATAAATGTTAGCAGCTTTCCGTGTCACAAGAACGAACATGATCACACAAGCTCCCACAGAGGTATGGTGGTCAGTGAGCACAGCGCGACCCCTCTAAAAACAGGACGGCAGCCCCCCGGGGCAACCTGCCTCGTTCCCAGATCCCCATCACTCTCCAGGCAGGTGGGAGGCAGCGCTGCCCAGAGCGCCAGCTCTTCCCCACAGGGACATCTGCCTTTCTGCAGTGGCTGGCGCTCAGCACTTCTTTCTCACATCGCTCTCTCGGACCAGGCCTCACTGTGGAGCCTACAATGGATACAGAATCTATAATTCGATAATCCAGGGTAGGGACATTTTGAAAGAAAAATAACTAAAAATTACTTAAAAGAAAAATAACTTAAAATTAGGCAAACTTAGGTGTGAAGGGAAAATCACAGCCCATTCCGATGTAAGAAAGCAAACACCATAAGCATCATGAAATCCAGAGAAATGACGTGTCCGTTAATTAACTGCCTGACGCATCGCTGTTACCCTTCTTTGTCCTGTATCTTTTGACTGCCTTACTCCGTGATCTCTTCTTCCCTAGGCAATCACTCTCTTCTGCTAGCACGGCTGATCAAAAAGTGTCCCTTCATTACTGTTAAGCTAGAAAGCTTTCTTTCAGAGGCCCAACACGTTGTTGGAAATAGTGTGCAAATTTTTTAGAATTGCTGTCAAATTTGGAAAGCCTTCTGCCAGGCTTCATTTCCATATGATCCGTTACCGAACATACTTGTTTACAGTAAAAGCACAGGTACGTGCCCTCTAAACACAGGAATTCTGGAGAAATTCAATTACATTCTATTCCCTTTAATAAGAAAAAAGAAAATTATAGGGTGCTTTTGTGATTGTGTATGTTGTATATTATATATACTACTGACAGAGGGAAAACCTTCCACTCCTTGACAAACTCCTTACTTATAATTTTACCTGTCTGATAGTTGGAAGGTTTCTCCACAGACTAGATTCTGGCTCTTAGCATTTCATTTTATTAATTTTTTAAAAGATTTAATTTATTTACTTGACAGAGAGAGAGAGAGAACACAAGTGGGGGAGTGGGAGAGGGAGAAGCCGGCTCCCCGCTGACCAGGGAGTCTGATGAGGGGCTCCATCCCAGGCCCCTGGGATTGTAACCTGAGCTGAAGGCAGATGCTTAACCCACTGAGCCACCCAGGAGCCTTTGGCTCTTCGCATTTTAAACTTTATTTCTCCTGTGTGAATGGAGGTCACATACCTCCACAGCCAAGTGCTATAACATGTAGTAATATCTGCATAAAATCTCTCTCTGGTCTGTTGTGGATGACACAGGTGTCGGTAGCACCTAGGGGTGAGGAAGCTGGCTAGAACCCATTTCCACACTGGTACAGCTCACCTCCACTTTTTCATAGCTGGAAATGACTGTGAGCCTCATACATACATATATCCCACTAGACTCAAACTACATGTACCTCAACTCAACTTTACCCTTAGCTGAATTCCAAAACTGCCCCCAGCTACCTCATCAAGAGGGAAAGTTTAATAGAGGGGAGGGCAGTGCAGAAAGAGCCATGAGTCATAACTGATGACAATTAAAATAGCTCACTTCTACAAATATGAGTATTTGCACATATTGCCAGGAATTGTCCTGGAGACTTGGGAGAGACCCCAAGAAGTAAGGAGCCCTGAAGTTTAAGCTTCATGATAAATGCACCCCTGTACCCTTCCAGCCACCCCCCCAACCCGCCTTGGTTGTGCAGTATGAATTATAGGAAAAATAAAATAAATAAGACCAATAACCTGAATTATTGCCATGCCATAAATTGCTTCTGGCCCCAAAGATGGGGATCACATATGTTTGGCATATGTGAGCCTGTTTTAGATTGTGATAGTTTTTTTAAGTTGGATGTCATCAGTTTTTTTAAAAATTTATCTTTTTTATTTTTGGTCTATTTGTAGAAACTGCACTCTTCATGAGAGTTGTCAACTTTGTTTCTGCTTTTTATTTTCTAATGCCTGCTGAACAGAGCACAAAAGGGGCGACACACCTGGTCCTCCTGACTTCAGGATGGAAGCTGTATCAGAGAAAGTAGGGCTGCAAAAATGTCCCAGGGCACATTCCCATCTTCCTCCAGGAAGTGTGGTCTGTTCCATGGTCTTCAAATTATCTGTGTTCACCCATCACTGCTGCTTCTGGGAGGAAACAGGGCCCCATGGCCCTCGTGACCACCCGAGTATCAGGAATCAGGGAAGAGTCCTTTTTAAATCATATGTACCAGTTCCGTCGCAGTGCTCTGCCCCTAGCTCTTCATGCCACAAGAGCCAGACCTGCAATGATCTAGCCACACTGGGGCAAGTGAGCTGATCCATGAGCTTGGCCCTACCCTCCTGGGATGGGGTGAATTGTCCAAGAGAAAGGTGTGTGTGTTTTCTTCCTAGTAGAAAACCTGTTTCTGAAACTGAGAGGTTCTAGAGATGGAACTATTCTGAAAGTGCAACTCTGTCAGCTGTCTGCATGATGAGTTATAGTGATGTCAGGGCTGCATTGCCCTAACAATGAGCAAGTCCTCCAAAATGAGATTGGGTTTTTCACCGATCCATCCGTATCTTCTGAAACAACTAATACAACCAATCTGGGACCGGTGGATTTTGCCATAATTCCAGCAAACGTTTCCACATGTGGAAAGTTAGGCTTTGATTCTCAATTTGCTATTTTGGCTGTTCCCCTTTCATCATTGCGTTATGGCAATGTATGTTTTCAAAGGGCTGTGCCCTTTGTATTATTTAATGCCTACAGATGGCGTGGGGCTTAGCGTTTTCTCCAGTGATCTATAACATGTGTTCCGGGTAAAGGGGGGGGGGGGAGGAGGTTTGCACCCAGAAGAACAATTAGCTAGTATCATATGTCTTTCTAAGTTTTGTCAAGTCTGTGCATTTGTGTGTTTTACCCTTTTCTGCCACTCACTGGTTGGTGCCTGTCAGTAAAGGATGATGTGTTTGCGTTTCCCCGAGCGCTTGAACGTCACACACCCTACCTTTTGCAGCAGTCTGTTCCCACATTGACACGGAAGCACGTCTCTGCAATCAGACCGGGAGCAAAACTCCCATTCTTGGATTTTCTCATTCTTCTTTGATGTGGACAGAGTTTGCAACCCATGTAAGAACTCGATTTTTACTTTGTTCGTCAAATATTTTTTGAGTCTCACATGTGGTATGTTTTCATCCTCCAGGAAGGCATTTTCCTCAGTTCCAGTAAGAAAGTAGTACTTTGGAGGTTTAAAAAGCCGCCCTCCAGTCAGTTACTACCTCAGCCATCTCTCACTTTGGGTGGGTCCCTCCCAACACATGCTAATCTTCCAAAGCACTGTGAGAATCAACTCAGAATTTTAGCTTCGGACCAATATCAGACTCCCTTTGGACAGTAGGGGCTTCTCAATTCTCCAGAGGTAGGGTTTGTGGATAGTAATCCCATTGGAAAGGGAGTAACCAGTGTTTCACTTAAATTGTACATTTGGGTGTCTCTGGGTTGGAGCTGATGGAGTCCACGGGGGCCCTAATTTCTCTGCCATCACGTGAAAAAATGATAACTAAATCAAGAGTTTTTACCTGACATCCTCAAAATGTCCCATTCTTCACAAACTGGTGTCTTTTCAAAATCCCATCATAGGAGAGATAATTTTTCACACTTCTTAACTTCAAGAGAACTACACAGGCCTATCTTTTTTTTTTTTTTTTTAAGATTTGATTTATTTGTTGATGAAAGACAGAGAGAGAGGCAGAGACAGAGACGTAGACATAGATTCGATCCCAGGACCCCGGGATCATGACCCAAGCCAAAGGCAGATGCTCAACCACCGAGCCACCCAGGCGCCCCAGGCCTATCTTTGTTATAGTTTACCTGTACTTTCCTTTCTTTCTGATTCTCCACACCACTGGGAGGTGTTATAAGTAAAGGGGACCACATCCAGGCTCCGGGAAGCTTGTAGTTGGCCTTCTGTGGACAAAGATTTCAGGAGCGATGCTAGACATTTGCTCTGGGGGCAATGCTCAGCTATGCAAATTTGAGTGGATTCTGAGTAGTCTCTTCAACAGAGTCATTTGGAAAACGAGCTGCTGCAGCCAAGTATTCTAAGTTACACTTCTAGCTTTTACAGTAAATCTGGGTATGGCCTATGTCTGCCTCAGCTAGTCCACTAATTAAAAGTGCAGATTCACTCATTCATTCATGTGTTTGCCCATCTATCCAACAAATAATGAGCAGACACCTACTATGAGCTATGTTCTGGAGATGGGATGGTGGACAAAACCAGACATGATTCCATATACTAATAGAGGTTAGATGCCACTGGTGGAGAGCTGACATTCATTCATGCATTGGCACTGATATAATAATTATACAAACTCACATGATATTACATTCATGAGTCAATGTTTGAGGACAAGGTACCTGGTCGTGTAAGAGGATCCAATACTTGCCTGTTCCTAGATGTTCAGGGAAGTGTTCCTGAGGAGGCAACCCATGAACAGAGATCTTAAAGACAAGTGGGAGTTAACAAGGCTAAGAGGTAGGAGGGAGACGGGCAGGAATAACATGATTCAGAGTTGCTGCGGTACACAGAACAAGAAAACGGAATGTGTCAAGCCTTCTATCACCTGTCCTGACTTAATAGGTGTAATGTGTTTCCTATCATTTACGATAATGATACTGCTTGACCAGTGTGGTCACTGGGTGCTCTTGACTTAGCAGCATCCTAAGCCACCGCTGGACCTTCTGAAAACCAGCTGGACTATTTTGGGAAGGCCCCACCAACCAGCCTCAGCTGTAAATTTTCTTTTTTCTCAAGGGGATGAGGTCATCCACACACCAGATGGGTTCCCAATAAATGATGATTGTGCAATCTGATTATTTTCATGTCATGCTGACTCCCTTTGGAAGATGGAAACAGGGTACGTGGTCCATATCATCTTTCTAAGTGAGGAGAATTTCCTCAATAGGGTGGCACACCCTGTAGATTGAGAGAAAATATGTGCGTTAGAACTATCTGCCCATTCTGCTATAAGGGCCCACTAAGAATCAATTCATTTTTATCATAGGGCACATCAGTTAAAGTAACTTGGGCTTCTGCAGCAGGTACTTTGGAAATCTAAGTGACTTGACATGACAGAAATTTATTTCTCACTCATAGTAAGTCCAACAGTGTTCTTGGTAGACAGCCTTCCATGGGATCACTCAGAGTAATTTTATGACTTTGCCTTCTAATAGGCACCAAGTGACCTATTCATTTACCAAAAGAAGACAGAGAAGGGAAGCACCCATCAGACTTTTTTAGGTGTCAGACCAAGCAATGGCAGTCTTCCCTTCTATTCATATCCCATTGGCCCGAACAGTCACATGACTACCCCCAACAGGGACACTGAGAAGAGCAGGTGCATGGACAGCTGGCCCACCCATCACAGAGGATCAGGGCATGTCCCCTGGGGTTAGTGAATTAGGTGTAATTTTCAGACCAAATCTCCTCTGTAAAATGGAAATAAAAACTCTGGAATGAGATGTTATATATAAAATACTTAGACCATGCCTGATAAATAGTAAGGGCTAGATAAATATCAAGCCATTATTATCAGTGTATTCATTTGTTTAAAAATAAAAGCAAATTTGCAGATATCCAGTCATTTTTGTATTATCTCATCTGAGAAATGAGTGGAGATACAAAACAGTATTTCTTGATTTCTCCAAGAAAGAGAAGAAAAAAAAACCCTTGATTTCCAAGATGTGTGTAGGACTGTTATTTGTGAGCTTCCTTTTAAGTTTCTTGGGGAAATTTAAGGAAATCTCTTGACAGACAATTCTGTTGGAAAATAAACAAGCTGCGACCCACGCTTAGAAGCAGGCAATTTGGCATTTTAGGTAGCAGATGCCACAGGGGACTCAGAGCTGAATGAAAGTCACAGGGTAGTGGTTCCTAGGAATCTGAAGGGCCCTCTGTTCTCTCCTCCCTGAGGAGCCTGGATCCAGGCTGGGGGGCTGCGTCTCGCACACCATGCAGCTTTGTTTGTGTTTCCCTAAGGGAGCATTCTGTCTGTGATTTCCCTGTTCTGGGGAGGCCTCTGTGGCTTTTCCACAGCGCCTTCTGGTCTGGGCCAAATAACCTGCCGTTTGTTTTCTCTCTTGGCCAAGAGCTCAGGGCACCCCCAAGCATTTTCTGAGCAAGAGGAAGTGCTTGTTGATATTCTGCCCTGGGGGGCAAATTGCAGCTGACACCTCTTTGGAGGGCTCAGATCCAGGCAAGGCAGCAGACAGGGCGTGAAACGCCAGCTCTCACTGTGTGCTGGGGTCGGAATCGGGGACACGGATGAGGTTGGTTGGCCTCCTTTTAGCAACTGATGCTATATTTAGTTTACCTCCCACACCCATGAAGCCTTAGGTAAACCCTTGGAAAAAATTGGCTCAGCCGTTGCCACACAACTTGGCCTTCCTCTGAAAGCTCTCTGCAGGATATTCAGAGCAGATCACCTGATGATATCAAATCTTAAAAGAAAAAAAATAATTCACAGCTTCTGAATCTTGATAGACATTATCAGATAACCATTGCAGGGAGGGAGTTGCTGAGAGGGGATTCTGAGAGTTCCAGCCACGCTGTCTAATAAAATTCCCATATTTAATCCACTTTGTAGAATAAAATACTTGGAGTGCTGGGGAATCTTGTTAAGGTAGCATAAGCCCTTCTGTTCTGTCAAGGCTACATCTCAACCACTCAAGGGAACCACTTGTCTAGACTGGTTCTAACTATAAAAAGTAAAATAAATTACAAGTGTTTCTCTGCATATACAAATCTTCTGCATATACATTAACTCTCCCAAGGATCCCCTGAGGTAGCTACTATGATTACTGTATTTTACAGATAAGAAGTGGAGGGTGGGTCACTCAGCCCAAGGTCACCTAGCTCCTATGAGACAATCTCAGGCCTGATTTGCACTGGCTCTTCATCACTGTGTTTAGTGTTTGTAGAAAACACCAATTCACATACTACAGTGTCGAGTGTGTAGCAGCAGGGGGTCCCTTCCTGGTGCCCACCCCTGTCCCTCACCTCCATCACTAGTTTCCCGTCAGCACCGCAGCAGCCTGTCTGGAAATCCTCAAGACACAGTCTTTGGGTTGCCTTTCTCCCTCTTCTGAAACTACTTGTCTGCAGTTTCTTTGTTGTGTTAGGAATTGAAGGATAAAAAAGGAGCTCTTCCCCCCCCCCCCAAAAAAAAATCCCTGTGAGATACCCACCTTCTGCCTGTAACCCTAGATTCTATTGCTTTGGTCTAAGTTAGAGATTCTTGATGGTAATAGCTGACATTACTTTGTATGTGCACTTCTCGTGTGTATATTGAACTCTCAAGGCAACCAAATGAGGGAGGTACCATATTGTCCAATTATATGCACAGGGAAAGTTTAAGTCACTCACTCAAGATCAGACAGCTAGTGAGTTGTAGGGCCAAGATTCAAGCCCAGTCAGTATTTAAGTTCAAAATTCAGGATTTGAAGCAGTCAGCAGTGTGGCCTACATGGGGATCCCACTTGAGAATCTGCTGTCTGCCAAGCTCTTTGCATGGAATCCCCACATTATCTCCTTCCTCTTTCTGTTTTAGTTGCCTACTTACTATTCCTACCGCCAGCCCAGCCGCAGGAATCATGAATGTAAATGTCCCTGCCTTGTACCATTGTTGTTGTAATCAATCCAGTATTTCTTGACCAAGGCAAGGGGACATGGTAGTGGAAGCATAATGGAACCTACAGCTCTAGGGCTAAATCTCAGTCTTTGCACCTGCTAGTTGTGGGATCACTACTTTGTTAATGAGCTTCAGTTCCCTCCACTGTAAAATGAGCATTAACGAGACCCCAAAACATTGTTGTAAGATATTGCATTGCAAAGCTCTTAGCATTGTTCAGTAGACAATAACCATTCAATATAAAAAGGTAGCCACTGTGTTAACAATGTTTTACATTTCAATCAACCAACATTTATTGAGTTCCATGCCAGTCTATGTGCTGATAGATATTGAGGGAGAAACATAAAAGAAGAGGACAAGATATTTACTGCAACTTTTAAGGCAACGGGGTAAATTAGGCAAGTGGGGAAAAAGTAACTGGCTATGCCTGGCAGGAGCCAAAAGAGACCATGAGAAGGTCAGACAACAAATGCTGCTGTATTTCAGAGGTGCTCAGAGCAGGGTTCAAGGCCCAAGATGAAGAGTAGACAGGATTTATCCAAGCTGTAGTTTGGGACACGGTTTCCAAATAGGAGAACAGTGCAAGCAAAGGGGAAGAAACATAGTGTATCCACGGTTACCATATATGATCAACCTTCTAAGTGGCTTAAGGTAGGGGTGGGAGTGAGAAGAAGGGGCAAAGAGATACAAGGACACAAATAGGAAGGAATAGAATGAGGAACCAAAGGCAGAAAAAAAGCTCATGATTTGTGATTTGCTCAACTCTGTGAATTAATGTTGCAGCCAGAAATAACATCAAGGATTCCCGATTCCCAGCCGGGTTCTCCATATGAGATACTTCATTCCCGGCGAAGGAGGATTTACACTACCTCCTTTTTCCTTGGACTCTGCCTGAGATAAAATACAGACCAAAAAGAAGTGGTAAGATCCATAAACATCAGCAGTCAGGCAGTATATAGCCTGTTGGAGGTACCCACCTATTTGTTTAATCTTTCAGCTTCAAGACAGACTTGCCTTTGCACACAGACATCTGGGCAGAGTCAGAGCCATCCGCCAGAGAGGGCTGGTCTTGTCATTTATAAACTGTTTGGGTTACCCTCTGGTTCAGGGTCTGCTGACTCTTTTCACAACTTTCCAAGCCAGTGATTTAACAAGAATGTTCTGGACAAGCAGACACTCAGTTCTGAGGCCTGGAGGAAGTATCCAGTGTGGAGGCAGGAGGGAGGATCAGAACTGAATGTGGAACTCATGGTGAACCTCAGTTTTCAAAAATGCTCAAAATCTCTTGCTTTCTGCCCCTCCCAGGCATTTGCTGAAGGCCAAGACTTGGGAGTAGTTCATTTGCTTTGTTTTCTCATCCAACTTTGTGCTGTTCCCCAATTGCTCATACTGGTCAGAAATTCATGTCAATTCATCTGCATCTTAAAACTCACTGCCAAATCAATTCACAATTTTCTATGCCAGTGGGAAAAATACAAAGCCATGCACTCACAATTATTTTCTTTTTCCTAGCTAGTAATTAATTTTTTTCCAGTTGCATTGAGGTATAATTGACATAAGCACTATATAAGTCTAAGGTATATAGCATCATGATTTGACTTACATATATTATGAGATGATTCCTACAATAAGTTTGGTTAACATCTATCTCATATAGAAAGAAAGAAAGACAGAAGGAAGGAGGGAAGGAAGGCAGGAAATGTTTTTGCCTTTGGTGAGAACTCTTGGGATTTTTTTTCTCATAACGACTTTTCTATGTACCATAGAGTAATGTCAGCTGCAGTCATCAGGTTGTACACTAAATCCCCAGGACTTAATTTATTTTATAACTGGAAGTGTGTACCTTTTGACCACCTTCCTCCAATTCCCCCACCCCCTACCCTCTGCCTCTGATAACCACAAGTCTGATAGCTTTTGCTATGAGTTTGCTTTTTGTTTTGTTTTTAGATTTTGCATATAAGTGAGATAGTACAGTATTTGTCTTTCTGTGTCTGACATGTTACTCAGCGTGATGCTCTCAGCATCCATCCATGTTGTCAAAAAAGGCAAGATGTCCTTCTTTTTTATGGCTGAATAATATTCCATTGTGTATATATACTACAACCTCTTTATTCATCTATCCACTGATGGACAGTCATGTAATTTCCATGCCTTGGCTATTGTAAATAATGCTGCAAGAAGGGGCGCCTGCGTGGCTCAGTTGGTTGAGCATCCGACTCTTGATTTCCACTTAGGTCATGATCTTGGGGTCATGAGATGGAGCCCTGCGTTGGGCTCCTCACACAGCAGGGAGACTGCTTCTCTCTTTCCTCCTCGCTTTCTGCCCCTCCCCCCACCCATGCTCATTCTCTCTCTCTAAAATAAATAAATAAATATTTTAAAAATAATGCTGCAAGGAACATGGGGTGCAGCTAATAATTTTAGGTTGGCATCATGCTGTGCCTAAGACGAGGAGAGATTTGGAGATCGAACTGATACAGATTCACATTACCTGTCTCCACCAAATACAGGTCCATTGTGTACCCATGGCATGAATCTGCCAAGCTATCTAGTTGTTCTGAGCCTCAGTTTCCTTTTCTACTAAATGGGGGATGAAAACCAATTTCTTATGTGATTGTTTTAGGAAAAAGATATCCTACCTAAAGCCCTCAGCACATTATGTAGCACATATAAGGTGTTCAGTAAGTGGTAGTAGTTTCATTATCAATTCTTCATTCACCATTTAAGCACTCCTGGAAATCTATCCTCACTTGGAAGACCCTTTGCAGCAGCTTTAGGGGAGGAATTTGAAAAGGCTTAAAACAAAAAACACCCCAATATTTTTTACATGCATTACCAATTTCAAACCAAGAGTGGGAGAGCCTGGAAAATATAGAAATGTTCTTCATATATACCACTTTATGTGTTAGAACAATGCCCTCCCCCTCCCAGCACTGACTACTAACCAAACCTCCTCCTTTCCTTCGCCTCTGCTTTTCTGGATGGCTGGGTATCCCCACATATGGAGCACAGTTTCTCCGTAGGGTCTTAATACACTAGAAATTCCAAAACAAAGTAGACCCCGGCAGGGCACTGTCTTCACGTTGGCAAATCAGCCTGCCATCAGATCAAGCACCATCTCTGATATTACCATGTGTTTTGAATTAAGGAAAAGGCTGCAACTGCAGACTACAAAGGTAGCTCCTAGCCCTGTGCAAAAGCCCACGGGCAAGTAATACCACATATCAGCAGAACGGAGAGACCTTGAGCCAGTGAGAACTTTCTCCACCCCTGCTGACTCTTTGGCCTCACCGGCCTCCAGATCCTTCTTTGTGCATTTACAATTTAGTACCTTGGGTTAGGAGGACGATGGATCGATGACCCATTAAATGGCATTTAAGAGCAGAATTATTAAAACCAGGTTGGAGGACTACCTCACCCAATTGAATATGATGTATGCTTTGTTAAGGTCCTGTGGCATTTGATAAATGGGGCCCATCCACTAAAGAAAATTGTGTCTGTGGCTCAAAGAATTAAAATCCATGTCCTTTATTAGAAGAAAATTCAAATTGCTTTTAAAGACAATTGCTGATTGCTTCTAGCCTACCAATGATCTAAAGTATCACCAATTAAAAGGGTAATGATAGAGCCAGGGTTGTGTGCAGACCCTGCATTTCACTCGGACTCTCTGGGGAGGGCTTAGCCAAGGGGTTGGACCTAGGTCTGCAGGTCTGTAATATCCTCCAGGTCCTGCCTTGGAGGAGCATTGCCCATGACCCCGACAACCACATCGGCTGCCAGCAGGTGGGGATGGGGAAATGCTGCCCTGAGCCTGTGAGGCCAGTGTCTGGAAGGGCTGCAGTAGTGCTGGGGATGAGTTGCTCATGCTGGGTCTGTCTCCTGCTCCTTGAACCGTCAATGCCACTGAGCACCGTAGGGAGACTCTGATTAGAAAAGGGACCCTCCTCTTACTTTATTTTCTGTGCAAACACAGCCTGACCAAAAGAGGAGCAGCAAAAACCAGGTGGAGAACTGAAAACGGGGCACATTTCAGTCTGTTTCTTCCCTGACATCCTGACACAGTGCCAGATCCTTCATTTTTGCTTCTCTTTTGTTTCTGTAAAGAAGAATAAGGACTGGCTGCTGCCCTGTGATGATTCTCTATAAAGCGAACTCCTTGTGTGCTTATGGTAGGCAGAGTTCTTCAGCTTTCCAGAGGGTGAAAACAGGTCATGCCAGGTCATGACGACAAGCAGTTCTTTCGATCTGCGGGATTCCTGCCCTCACTGACCTTAGGATAACAGGAAATGTTGTAGATGTTACAGGAGGGTCTTCCCAAGTTACCGGTATGTGGGAACAAAAACAGGATACATAATATTCAGACAAAGCAATCCCCATTTTACAAGGGGCAGAACATCTATATGTTCAAAGACTTGCGTTGGAAGATGCCCCATTATCATAAAAGTGGACACTTTTGAGGTATATGTTCTGGAGACATTACCCAATCTAATCCTCGCCACAGCCCCGCTGGGCATTGACTGCTACCACCATTTCTATCTCATGTGAAAAGACACTGAAACTTTAGAGTTGATGTCACTTGCAACTATCCCTCTGGAGGAAACAATGGAGGCAGTTTTGAACCATGGCAGGTGCTTCTAGAATTCATGCTTTTTGTCACCATGCTGTATTGGAGCAGTTATTTCTGGGTAGTAGAAATAGAGATACATTTTAACCTCCTTTCACTTTTCTGTGTTTTCCAATTTTGCTTCTGACAATGAGCATATATTACCTGAAATTTTTTTTTTTAAATTGAGGGCATAAAGAAGGCGTGAAATACTATATATGTTGGGGGGGGGGGGGAGTCACGTTTCCTTCATCTCAGAGATGTTTGTAAAACCAGATTTAATTGGCTCTAAAACAAGGCACTTCTAATTTAAGATGAAAAATCTGAAGGAACGTCTTAAGAAAAGAACTCCAAAAATTGGAAACGCAGAGGGAACAGATAGTCTCACCTACCACTTCTCTGCAAAATTTTAGCTCATAATTCGTGGCCATCCTCAGCATTCTGTCTGTAGGTTAGGATGACACCCTGGCCCCCATGCCTGGCCCTAGCCTTCCTCCATGGCCTCTGCCTCTCCTTCTCTCGCATCTCCCTGCAGTCTTCCCTGCAAAAACTCCCCCTGCTTCTTTCACCGTGGTTCCCGTCTGTGGTTTCCTCTTGGTCTGCACTCAAACTCACACCTTCCCATCTATTCCCAAAGCAGGTTCTCTCAAGCTGCAGTCCCAAGATGGCACACTAACTCTCCTTCTTGCCTACCAACAAGCAGGTGGAGGGTGCTGTTCTTGGAGACCCACATCCTCACCACCCTCTCCATAAGCCCTCATCATCTTGGCCTCTGCCCCTACTGCCCCTGCTTCCCTCAGAAGCCACCGGTGACCATTCACTTGTCACATCCAATGCCAGTTTCCCACCCTCTTCAATGTCTCTGTAGCTTGGAACAGCTTCTCGCTTGAAGGCACCCAGTACCCTTGGCTTCTCTCTTTCTATGCTCCCCTCCTCCTCATCCTTCTCAGTTCCTACTGCTGGTGTCTTTTGCTCCTCATTCCACCTGAATTGGATAAAGCCAAAGATCAATTCCCAGGCTTGTTCTCTTCTCTCTGGATACAGTTAACCCTTGAATAACACAAGTTTAAACTGTACAAGTCCACTTACATGTGGATTTTTTTCAGTAAATATGGTACAGTATTTTAAATGTATTTTCTCTTTCTTATGATTTTCTTTTAAGATTTTATTTATTTATTAATAAGAGACGCACAGAGAAAGGCAGAGACATAGGCAGAGGGAGAAGCAGGCTCCCTATGTGGAGTCTGATGAGGGACTCGGTCCCAGGACCCTGGGATCATGACCTGAGCCAAAAGTAGATGCTAAACCACTGAGCCACCCAGGTGCCCATCTTATGATTTCTTAACATTTCCTTTTTTCTAGCTTACTTCATTATAAGAATACAGCATATAATACATACAACACACAAAATCTATGTGTTTTTTTTAATATTTACTTATTTATTCATGAGAGACACAGAGAGGCAGAGACACAGGCAGAAGGAGAAGCAGGCTTCCTGTAGGATGCCTGATGTAGGACTCGATCCCGGGACCCTGGAGTCACACCCTGAGCTGAAGGCAAATGCTCAACCGCTGAGCCACCCAGGCATCCCAAAATCTGTGTTAATCGACTGCTTATGTTATCAGTAAGACTTCCAGTCAACAGTGGGCTGTTAGTAGTTACGTTTTGGGGGAATGAAAAGTTATACAGGGGTTTTTGACTCTGGAAGAATGGCACCCTTAACCTCTGTGCTGCTCAAGGGCTAACTTTACTCCCTTTGAATCTCAGTATGTTTTGAGACTGTTCACCAGCATAGTTTATTCATGACTCCCAAATAGATATGGGTAGCTTACATTCTGTTGGACAAGAGGGACAATAACTAAACAAATAAGCAGGATAAGGTCATCAGGAGGGGCTTCCTGACATAATGACATCTGAGCCAAGACCTAAATTTTGAAAAAGAATGAGGCAAGCAAAGTTGTAGAGGAAGAACAGAGGGCAGAGGAAAAAGCAGGTGCAAAGGTCCTGAGGCAGAAGCAAATATGGCATGCTCTAGGAAGAGAAAGAAAACAGCATGGCTAGATAGTGTGATGAGCAGCGGGGAGAGTGGAAGAAAGAATGTTGGGAAAGTAAAAAAAAAAAAAAAAAAGGAATGTTGGGAAAGGTCGATTCTTCCAAGAAATGTTAACTTCCTACCTCATTTGGCAATCCTATCAGTGTTATCATCCTGCATTGTAATGGCATCATTTACATAATGCCTTACATCTCCTACTGTAGGCCTCTCGAGTGGAAGGACCAGATCTTACTTGTTTCTCTATCCCCTCCAGCACTGGGTAAACACAGTCTCAAAATTAGCTGAATTTTAGCGAAGGAGAGAAAACAGAAATGAAATCTGTTACGAGGCATGACTCTCCCCAAGTTAAAACCAGTCTTTGAATCACTAATCAAAATGATGCCAGAAATAACATCACCCTGAACCATCAGTACAATGCAGCCAGAACATCTATGGCAAGGGTCTCTTCCTCTTTTGTCTCCGCCTGCCTGGGAATTCGGCATCCCCCAGAGCCACTCATCTGGGACAAGATTTCAGGGCGTGTGCATGTTTTTCATCTCCGCCGGACCAGCCGTGGGTGGAGGAGAATTCTTATCCCAACACAGGATAAGGTCACACTGAATTAACCCAGAAGATTTTCCTGGGGAAACGGTCTGCACGTTGGAAAACCAGCACCACCGCTCGTTAAACGTTGTCTGAGAGACTGTGATCTGTCACGAGAAGGGCTGACTCTCGATGATGGCGAGGATGACCAGCATCTTATTTCATGCATTCCACAGAGACAGACACACAGATGTGGATGTCTGCTCTCCGTAACCATCGCTTCTGAAACAGAACACTGAGAAATCTCGGTGGTTGAGGGTATAACCTGGAGTCAGAAAATCTAGTATGAACAGAAAGTGCTTGGGGTCCCTCCCCACCCCCTGGCCACCCCAAACCCTCAGAAGTCACCACCACACTGCTGACTTCTGACAGCAGATGTGTGACACGCCAAGCAGTTCTGCACCACCAGCTGAGCTACAGTTGAACTCATTTCTCAATTGTCTACCCGGAGATAGTAGCAGACCCCACAGGTTAAAGACCCAGTCCTACAAGACCTCCACCCCGCACTGTAGATGCCAGCTACATGTCCAGCTTGTCCTCTTGCTTCTGACCAACCAGCTGTAGCTCGAAAGATCCCACGACCTCCTCTTCAGGTTCAATGAATTTTCTAGAGCAGCTCACAGAACTCAGGGAAACATTTTACTTACTAGATCACTGGCCTATTATAAGAGGAGATAATTCAGGGAACAGCCAGATGGAAGAGATGCGTAGGGCGAGGTATGTGGGGAAGGGCATGGGTTTCCATGCTCTCTGAGTGTCATCCTCCCCATATCTCCACATGTTCACCAACCTGAAGCTCTCAAAATGTCACTTTTTTTTTTTAATGGAGATTTCATTGCACAGGCATGATTGATGAAATCATTGGCCATTGGAGACTGATTCAACCTCCAGCCTCTCCTCCATCCTTGGAGGGAAGGGGGTGCGTGTGGGAAGTTCCTACCCTTATCATTTCACGATTGGCTCTCTTGGCAGGTGCCTTCAACCTCTGGGGCTTTCCAAAAGTCACTCCATTAACATAAACTCAAATATGATTGAAAGGGTTTTTTTTTTATGAATAACAAAACACCTTTACCACTCTTTCCACTTAGGAAATACTTAGAGTTTTAGGAGCTCTGTGCCAGGAACAGGGGTGAAAGCCAAATATACATTTCATTTTTTTTAGATTTATTTATTTATTTATTCATGAGAGACAGAGAGAGAGAGAGAGGCAGAGACACAGCAGAAGGAGAAGCAGGCTCCATGCAGGGAGCCCGATGTGGACTCAATCCCTGGATTCCAGGATCACGCCCTGAGCCAAAGGCAGATGCTCAACCACTGAGCCAACCAGGCGCCCCCAAATATACATTTCTTATTATAAATCACAATATCACTCCTAGGCTTAGTTATCAGCTTGGCAGCACTTATTTACTGTCACCCACCCTGGGCCTCAGTGTCCTTATCTACAAAATACGATTCATACAATCTGTCTAATCTGGTTGGTGTGAAGATCACAAGTTTGTGAAATTGCTTTGTAAGTCCTAAAAGGTCTTTAGAAAATTTTAAGTATGTTTGAAGCTTTTGCAAAGTCTTGGCAATATCTATTCTGGTTTTCATTATGTGGAGCCGCAAAAACGAGATATTCCCAGAGTTCCTTTTGATCCTAGGACCCATGCTGTAGTTTCCAAATCAGGCAGATGAGCTCACAAAGAAAAAACTTGAAGTCGTACGTTGATGCCCATGATAGTGAAATTGCTGTGGAAGTAAGCAAAGCTGTATTTAAAAAATTAAAATTTAGAAAATACAAGCAGAAAGCCTCTTATTGAGAACATACAGTAGCTCCTCTCATCAACTGCCCCATACCAGGCCCAACAGCTTTTACCCTGGGCTCCATGGCAGACTTGCTCTTGCTAGGTTAACTGATCTGGAAAGTGTGACGTGTTTAACAGTGGCTACATAGTGATGGAAGATCATTCGATTCCAGGCTTGGGATGGTATTTAATTCAGCGAAAGAGCAAATGAGTCCTAAAAATGAGCAAATTCCCATTCCTAAGTCCCAGCAAATAGCCAGACTTTAGGGGCTGCATCTATTGCGAATGTCATAAGGTGTTTGAACAATCAAATAAATTATTTGTGTCTTAACTTTTAAGAGTCCTCTCTTTCTATAGGCTTATCAATTCTGCTGGTCCCGTCTCCCCGTCTCTACCACCTGCCGTCTTGTCCAGACCTTTTCACCCTGGCTTCTACCTCTGAGCTGCCCACTCACTGCCCTGAACTCCTTCTTCAACCCTTATCCTACTGTCCTCGCCTGTGTTTGTTTCACCCATCACAAGATACGTCCCCCATCTGCTAACGTATCAATACCTTTAGTGGTTCCCGTTTGCTTCTCTCAGGGCCAAGCATTTCGGCAGCAGAACACTTTTTTATGTGGAATCATAGGCTAACCTCCCAATGTACAGAACGGGTTTGAAGAATGACGCTTTAACAGCATAACCGTACAGCATTTGTCTATGACGAGGCCATTCTTTGGGAAGGATATTCGGTCACACAAACACAAATAAAGAGAGAGCTCTGGAACACTTTGATAAGTACTTTGTATATCAGTGCACATGCACAGGCTTATTTGAAAAGGCCAGTACAGAGTTAGTCTTGTTGACTCTTCATGGCGTGAAGGATAAACTAGCCAGTGAGGCATTTATGAAAATTCTAAACAGACCCCAAGTGTCAAGAAAGACACATTGACTAAACACACCAGTCATTTGGCAAGTAGTCTACTTGGCTAGTTCTCTTATTTGCAATTTTTGAAAGGTTTTGTTTTTTTCATTTTTTTAAGAGCACTTTTAGGTTTACCACAAAATTGAGAGGAAGGTACAGAGATACCCCATATACCTCCACCCCCTACATATATAGCATTTCCCAGCAGCATCCCCACCAGATGGTTCATTTGTTACCAAAGATCAAGCCACATGACACATCACAATCACCCAAAGCCCACAGTTTACCTTAGGGTTCATTCACTCTTGGCATTGTACATTCCGTTTATTATCTCCATAGTTTTGCTTACGTATCTCTTTATGTATGATCACCACAGGCTGTCTGTGCTGATTTTTAACCAATTGAGTACTTTTACTGTTGGACCAGGAGAATGGTGTCATAGAAAAGTTGTGGAAGTTGGAGGGTATAAAAGAAACAACGAGGGGTGCCTGGGTGGCTCCGTCAGTTATGTGTTTGACTCTTGATTTTGGTTCAGGTCATGATCTCGGGGTCCTGGGATGCAGTCCCGTGTCAGGCTCCACGCTCAGCAGAGAGTCTGCTGAAGACTCTCTCTCCCTCTCCCTCTTCCTCTCCTCTCACTCACACACACTCTCTCTCTCTCTCAAATAAATAAATAAATCTTTAAAAAAAAAAAAAGAAAAGAAAAGACTAGAAAAAAAAGTCTGGATTCTATTCCCACAGTAGAGCATCACTCAAAAGTGAGTCAGCGGCCACAAGGGTTTACAGAGTGACCCAACAGAAATGAAAATGTACTCAGTGAGTCAAAAAGACACATCTGAGTGATTAGGAAAATTATAGGAGGAACCTAAACAAGTGACTGTTACACAGAAGCACCTGGAGTCTTTGCTGGGAGAAGAAAAATGTTTTCCTCTCCTGAGAAACCCCCTGCCTCTTGGCATGATAGAGCAGGGGGTTCTGGGTAACTGGCACATCTCTGCTCCTCAGTCCCAGGCTTAGGTCCTCCAGCCATCAGATATGGTTCTTTGTGTTGAGGGAAGGGCCCCCTTGGAAAGTTTGTTCTTGTAGCCCTGAAGTTCAGGAAGGATTCCTGGCCCCTGGCGTCCCAGGCCATCCCTCCTGCATTCTCCCCGCTGTGGCCAGGCGTGCTGGCTTCAGCAGGGACAGAGTTAGGGGAGTCCACAGCATCCTTTCCCTTGCACTGTTCCATCCTAACTCATAGTTGTGGGATGCAAAGTTTTTCTTCACCAAGATCCTGGGTTTTGTTTGTTTTGTTTTGTTTTGTTTTACCTCCCTAAACCTTGGCATGTTGCTCTAGGAGAGGGGAAGGCAAATCCTAGAGGATATGTGATTTATGGCTTTGGTTTCAGCCAGATAAAAGGGAAACTGGAATATCTGCCCCTGGCCTGGTCTGGTTTCTTTCTCGAAATCTGGAGTAATGAGCAAGGAAATGAAAGATCTAGTTGCTAGTGATAACTGGATAAGGAGGAGAAACAACAGTCAAATGTTCGGTTCTCCTCCCTCTTTAAATGGAAGAGGGGCCGGGGGGTGGCGGCAAGATTTCCAGGGCTGAACCTGGGTGTAGAATCGAGAAAGCCTTATGGAATGACTTGTCATATGCAGCATGGAAAGTCTCCCCTCAGTTTATATAACGCTCTGTTTGAGAGGCGGAAACCAGTTCAAATTTGAACCTTTGCAGAGCCCTGCCTGGCAGATTTGCAGACAGCGGTGCCCGTGAGACATCTCAAACTTTACGACTACATATTTAAGCATTTATGAGACTTGAACTGTGTTCCATTAAAATGAAAGGGGAGCGGGGGGGGGGGGGCGGCAAAGAAAAAAAAATCCGGAGACTTCCAGCAAGGGTAATTAGCCCCAAATGTTTCATAAAGGATTTGATAGCATTCTGGTTTTAAGTTCCTTTCCCAGGTCTCCTGTAGGAGGGAAAGAGAAGAAAGGAAAGTATTAAAATTCACCATTGCCTTAAAAACAAAACAAAACAAAAATCTTAGGGCCAACCCAAGCAGCTGGACCTGTCATATTTAGAAGGGGACTAACCACACAGATCTCATCCTCCCAAGGTAACATAAAAATTGTACGGAAGAGAAAGTATTTAAGACCTGGACTTGGCAATTTTCACCAGACTCACCTGGGAAATGCCTTTCTTTTGCCCCCTCATCTACTTCACTCTGTGTCTTGTGTGTTGGTTCTAGGTCTGGGGTTAGAGCACCGTGGTGCCTTCCCAGCCTCCCTCCAGCTCAGGTGTATTTATTTCTCCATCACTCCCATTGCCCCATGTCGGGTGGAGAGGCATGGGAGGGGGACCCAGGGTAAGACCAGCCCTGAGCCCCACTCACATGACATCACATAATTGTGGCTCCACCTGATAATGGTGACCTCCCCACCATGAGATCCACACCCCAGGGCTGTCCTCATCAGACTGGGTCTTGCAAAGACTCAGATGGTCAATGTTGTTCATTGGAAGGATAGTGTTGCTGCATGCCCGGGCAGAGAAGGCACGGCGCCCACATGCATTTATTAACCCTCACCGTCTTACAAAGAAGCCATTAGTCAGTACTGAGGCAGCTCCGGTCTCCAAAAACAGCTACCAACATACCAACAGGGATTTTCTGTCTACCACGGGGGAACACACCTTTAAACCTGAACCAGACCAAACAGTGTCATGCATGCTCTGTCGGGCCCTAACGGGTGTGTGGTCCCCATTGCATAAAAGATCCTCAAGAATAAACAGGCCACCGTCATGGCTTCAGTGTTCACCTGCCTGAAGGGAGGTCCTGGACAGATGGCCCCTTCTGGGTTTTCCGGCTCTTTAATTCTGTTGTCTCGGGGTGGAAGAAACATTTGAGTGTTCTCACGTATGGCCCGAGTTATTTATGACCAGATCCTCTCGCTGCCATATGGAGTGTGCTTTTCTTCCCACCATAGCGGGACCCCCTGCTCCAGCCTCTTCTGAATCAGACTTTCAACAGCAATTTAACCCATAAATGCCAACCTACTTCCACGTCAGGCATTTTTATTATCTGAAAAGAATGAAAATTGTTGGCTTCACAGCTGTATATAAAACATTACTCTTGCTTTAGGTCTCTTTTCACCAAATTAACTGTTTCGGTCAAAAGTTAGGGTTGGCTTTGGGGCGCCTGGGTGGCTCAAGTCAGTTGAGTGTCTGACTCTTGGTTTCGGCTCAGGTGGTGATCTCAGAGTCGTGAGATTGAGTCCCACCTCTTGTGCTCTGTGCTCAGCGTGAGTCTACTCCAGATACTGTGTCTGGAGTAGACTCTGTCCCTGTCCTCACTTGCTCGTTCTTTCAATCTCTCTCTCACAAATAAAAAAATAAATCTTTAAAAATATAACATAAAAAAAAATAAAAAAAATAAAAATATAACATATATTTTTAAGATATATCTTTTAAAATTTTTTAAAGTTAAGGTTGGCTTTTGTGTCCTCCTGGATGTTTCGCCATGTGAAAAAAAGCAGTTATTTGCAAATGGCATAGAAATTTTCCATATGAAACATATAACCCATAGTTTTAGAGTGACTTAACGGCATTTTATAATTCATGAAATCCACCCCCCCATATGATCAGACATTTTATGACATAAACCGCAACACATCTTGTTTCTCTCAAAGAAGATAAAAGCAGAAGACACGGTTTTCTTAACCATTGCTTTACCATCTGGGAAGAAGACTTTCTGTTTTTGCACAAAATTCAGACATCTTTGTAAAACTGCTGTGAAACAATTCACTCACATCTTTTCTAGGCGTCTTGATCAGAAAATGTCAAGTCATATGTGTTGGTCCATTCAGGCTGCTATAACAAAATACCACGGCCTCAGTAGCTCACTAACAATAGAAATTTACTTCTCATAATTCTGGAAGCTAGGAAGTCCCAGATCAAGGTGTCTGCAGATTTGGTGTCTGATGAAAGCCCCCTTCCTGGCTCATAGAACACTTCTTTCTGCATCCTCACAAGGGTGGAAGTCTCATGGGGGCTCCCTGGAGTCTCTTTCATAAGAGCACTAATCCCATTCTGGAGGTCTCCAGCCTCATGACCTAATTACCCCCAAATACCATCACCTTGGGAATTAGGTATTAACATATGAAGTGGGTCCATAGCACTCTATGTCCCGAGTACTGTTCTAATAACAGAAATCCAGGCTAGCCCTTGGCCATCCTTGTGGAGCGTTGGTAGCCATAGCTCCATGACTTCTTCAGATGCTTTCAGGATGGCCTTGCCTTTCAGACTAGAATGCTACCTTTGTTCACAGATTTCTACCTCCGTGAGTGTGCCCTCCCATGAAGAGCACAGGGCCCAGCATTGCAGCAACAGTATTGGAGAAGTCAAGATAGCTCCGGGAATGAAAGGGACAACTCATTAGTGCCTTAATGAGCCTTCCCCACTTTCATTTGCAGCTGAATCAGAAACTTTCTGAATCATTTACCCTGTCACAGAACTATTTTCAGAGAGGGTCACCCACATCAGAAAGGACAGGTTTCCTCTATCACAGAGATACTGTGATGAAAGTTTAAGACGAGCCAGAAGGGAGGTCACACTGCTGACCTGGAGATCCCAGGCCCTGCCTTTGGCTCTGCAGGCTCCATTGGCAGCTCACCTGAACAAGGAGCTAAGGATGCATGCTGGGCATGCTGGGCCCTTCTCGGCCCCTTCCTGTGTCCTCTCTGGTCTCCATCTTGAGTGCAAGGGTTCTCATGGGCCTGGAATAAGTTCTAGCGTCTCCAGGGAAGCCCCATCGAGCAGCGAGCTAGAGTCATGGCTCTGAAACACTTCAGAACTTTTCTGGCATCATCCATTGCGGGCCACTTTGTTCTCATGTGGGAACCTCTGGGAAACAGAGAGGCTCCAGGCCAGGGAAACACTGATTCTATCAGTATAGCAGGAGAAGGCTCATTCTGTTCCAGGGCCAGTTATGAGCTTGTGGTGACCTTCCCCAAAGGACAAGCACACACCCTTGCTATAATTCCACCAGCCTGAGCTTCTAGGTAGCAGGAAATCTCCCCTAGGTAACCTGTCAGGAGTCTACCACCTGAAATTCTCACTTCATCCTTTAGTTGAATTTTGTTTTGCTTAAGGAGCCTTCATATTATTTAGTGTGCCATTGTTTTGAGAAAGCAAAGCTCTATGTTTTCTTTTCCATCCTCACTTTTGTGTTCAACAAAATTGGGCTTTTTCACATCCCATGGTTTTTAGACACTGGAATTTCAGGTCTTTGGTCTCTTTTTCCATCCCCACTGTGGGTCCATCCTGCTTCCTCACTTTGTATTCAGTGACATTGTAGAGTAGAAGACCAACTGGCCACTGACTGGCTGTGTCATCATTGACACACTTACCTGTTCTGGCCCAGTTTTCCTGAGCTGTAACCTTCCACAAGTCTATGGATAAGGTAACAGGGTCAGGCTCTTGGAGAGACAAAATGGATAGGCCCCATCAGGATGCTGTTTTCCCAGAACAGCAATCAGACCCTTATCCTGCCAGTGTTCTCTGCCCATCATTGCTCCCGTCACCTCCCATCTGTCAATCCCTCCAAATCCACTAGATAAAAGAGTTAATGCAAAAAAAAAAAAAAAAAAGAGTTAATGCAGTGCAAAGAAGCAGAGATGGAGCCATTCCTCCTCCAGACTCAAAGCACCCAGACTGAGAAAGAGAAATGTTCCCAGGGCAATAAATGGACATTTCACAGAAATCTAATTTTAACAAAAGTACATAATTTTTTTTAATGGAACAAGAAATGATGACATATATGGCACCATATTAAATTTAAAGAATCCTATCTTTTGACTATGAAATCAATGTCACACTGTACGATGGCCTTTCTTGGAAGTGGCCCAGTAGGAATGATCCCATGTTCTAGTGCCTTCCAACTACGGCAGTTTGTCTATTCTTAAGTGGACATCTAGGGAAGGCTAGGAAGGCGGGCTTTGGTCATAAGACTAGAAGAAGCTGGCCGCCCATGGGAGGAGTCAACCCATGACCTTGGCCTCGGTTGACACTGCTCTGAGTGAAACAGTGTCAGACTCTCCAGGGAAGGAAGGCTAGTGTACAAACTCCTTCAGTTTCACCAACCAAACCAGGGTGGTAGTAACATTTCTCTCTTTCTAACTCATTTGGCCAAATGGCTTGTGGTGGACAGGATTTGAGCAAGTATCAAGTTGTTTTCCCATATTTATTTCAATCAAGGAGCTGCATTGTTTGCTTTTTGCACATTGGAGATTAACACGCTGATGAGTCTTACAAGTGTTTCCCTGTACGGTTTACAAAGTACTTCAGCTCACTGTCAGGATATTGGGCCTTGGTTTCCAACAAAGGTGATGAGATGGGAAAGCCTTTTAGCTGCCAGGATGGGAAATCTGATTTTACATAGGCTCTAGATTGACTTCCCTTGTGGCCGTCCTGTTGAAAAGACATGTGGCACGTTTGGAAGTTGTCAGGCAAGACAGTCACTTTGCAGCCCTGTAGGTTATGCTTGTTGTTTTTGGCTCCACGAAGTCAAACGGAGTTCGTTCCATTCTATATTTAGTCATGCCTGCTATGAAATTAGGAATACTTTTATATTGTTGACATTTGACACATAGGCATTTTTTTCTGGAGGGGGAGAAAAAAACATTCAAGTTCTCACATTAATGTTGGGAAAGTACAGCTCCTCCAGAATGTGGCAGTTTCTAAAGTCGGGGCCAGGGACTAACCAGCCAGAAGTTTATATTACAAATAAATCACACTCATTATGCCGAGGAAGCATATCGAGAGCCTGACGGTTAAGCTGGCCAAGCCAAAATGTTTCCTGAAAAATTAGAATTCCCAAATAATGAATTACAGCTTTCACCTGATGAAAAATAAAGGCAAATTGGGTTGGTAATCTCATGATAAAATGTGAAATTAATCCAAAATATAACTAAAATCATGTGGTTAATAATTTTCAAAACCTCAAATGATCTCCAGGGTGGCATTTCTCCCTAATCTCAGTCCACGTTGATTAATCCCATGAGTCTCTGAACAATTGAAACCACACAGTCGATACTGGGGTCGAATTCCCCACAGCTGTTTCAGGGGGCTTGCTTTCTCACGTGGCCACCGCTTCCTCCTAACCCGGGCTTTCTCAACCGTGGTGACAGTGGCATTTCGGTCTGGATCATTCTTTGTTGCAGGGGCTGTCCCGAGCCCTGTAGGATGTCTAGCAGCACCTCGGGCCCCTACCTGCCAGATGCCAGTAGCCCTTCTCAAATTGTAGAGATTAAAACGTCTCCAGATGTTGCCAAATGGCCCCAGGGGTTGGGGGTGGTGGCAAAGACTGTCCCCCACCCCATACACCCCTTGCTGAGAATCACTGTTAACTCCTCTGTGGCTGGTACAAAGTTTGGTCAAGACAACCTGAATTTGTGCTATCCAAATATGTTATCATGGTTTATTGAGACCTTCCAAGAACAGAGCAAAAAGCAGCTCATTAAAACCTCAATAGGAGTGATTTCTGAACACAAGAACCTTTTGAATATTGAGGGTAGTTATTAATGACATATATTCAGGGCCACTCTGAAAATCTTTAAAAATTAAATTAGAAGGCTGTCTGTAGTGGGTGGTTTAGGTAGCAGTGGGTAAATAGAATGAAATTTCCTTAAAGTCTGTTTTCAGACTTTTTGTTTGGTTTCTTTCCCATTTCACACAAAGCATAAATAGAAAAGCATGTGAGTACACAAGACTACGAAGGAAGAGTTAATTATTTCACGAGAGGCTTTTATCCTTCTTTAACTGACAAACTAGGCATACAAGGGAAGAAAGAATATGTTTAAATGAGAAACAGTGGAGAATGAAATTGAGAGATTAGTGGATCATTCATAACATAATATAATGGTTACAATTAAGAGATTTGCCTACTGATAAATGTTTCAGACCACGAGTGATACTAACCGTTCTTCCATCCCTTTCACTGGAAATGGATTTACAGATTGAAGAGCTTTTTAAATTTTAATTTTAAGTCCCTTTTTTTATTTCAGTTTTATTAATCTTCATCATAAATATTAATTTATGAGCAGCGATGCCCAAAGGGCCTTGGAGTATGGCTCCAGAAGATAATGAACATCACTACCACAGTTAACCAAAAAAGCAGTGTGAGTGTAAAAGAACCTGACAATTTGCTGTTCAATTCCAAGCAGATCTAAACCTAAAAGACGGGATCCCTGGGTGGCGCAGCAGTTTGGCACCTGCCTTTGGCCCAGGGCGGGATCCTGGAGACCCGGGATGGAATCCCACGTCGGGCTCCCGGTGCATGGAGCCTGCTTCTCCCTCTGCCTGTGTCTCTGCCTCTCTCTCTCTCTCTCTGTGTGACTATCGTAGATTAAAAAATAATAATAAATGAATAAATGAATAAATAAATAAATAAATAAATAAATAAATAAATAAATAAACCTAAAAGACACCCCTCCTTGTCCATGACCACAAGTAAAGGAACAATACTCTACATATAAGTAGGACCTTGGAAGGCTTGCCACTGGGTGCTGGGGAGGGGTTGTAGTTTTGGCTTTCATCGTTCAGAGTGAACCTGAAGTCGTTTCTCAGTGTATCTACTAACTATTATTTAAACTCTACCCTTTCTGCTTCCCTTTCTGCATTCTCCACGGGGTCAATGATTTCAGATCTTGCTGGAATCGCCTCTGTAACCACAGGAGGAGCTCCTTTACAACCCACCTGAGATTTGCTATTATCAAAATGGGTGTTATTCTTTCCTCTCTCTGAAGACACGTCGCTTCTGGGGATGGCAAGCATTTGATGCTTTCCAGAGAGCAAAGAGTGTTACTCACCAAAAGGTTTGCAAAAATGTCACCCCCGGAGGACTTTTTCAACCTCCCTTTTTGTTGTCAGGAGTCTTCCCATCTGGCTGAGAACCAAAGGCTCCTTCAGCTAGCCCTTCCAAAAATGCTGTCGGTGCCTGTCTAGTCATTGGTGACAGAGACCTCCCCAGTGTTTATTAAATGGATCAGATGCAGCACAAAGAAATGTCAAACAATTCATTTAAGGGGAAAAGCTTAGTTAACACATGAGTGTGCTGTGTAAGTGATGAAAGCATAACCAAATGAGAAAGATTTTTCTTAATCAAAGTAGGACATAGACTCTTAGATCTTTAAGACTCAAAGCACCCCACACATCCCTGGCTCATCTCTGCATTTACAATGAAGAGCCATTTTCAGTCCACTAAGTGAGGAAGAGCCTGGCCCAAGGAGCCCCATTGGGTCCTCAGACTCTAGCTCTGGGCCATTTTTGCCATTCTACCACCCTTTAGTGATTTCAATGACTACTGTCCTCCCAGAAATAAGGAGTCCAGAAGCTCTGGGTTTTCCACTAAGTTCATACGCTGATCCCTCTGTGACACTTTCCTGGATGCGCACACCTGCATATGGTTATTCATGTACTAGCGCCTTCCAGATAGGAATGATGTCCATTTCTGTATATTTTGTTTACAGTATCTGACATAGCAGCTTGAACAAAGGAGAATGAGGAACTACTTCTTGGGAGAACACATTTCCCCTAACTTACACAAATCTTCCACGGTGGCAGAGAAAAGGGAAACATCTTTGTGGGGACAGCCAGCTACAATGAGAAGCACATGGATGCCAGGGGCAGACAGGCTTGGGTCCGAGTCATGTTTTTTCCACCACAAAGATGCGTATCTGTAGGGACTTGGTAGACCATCCTGAGTCTCGGTTTCTGGTCTATAAGGAGTGTAAGAGCAGCTAAGTGGCTCTGGTTGGTGTGAGAATCAACAACAAGGTCGGTGGAAAGATCCATCTGGGCACAGCTCCTGGCAGTAGGGGGCGCTCGCCAGAGAACTCCTAGGAGCTCCTGTACTAACTGGGCTTTGCTCGGCTTCACCCTTGAGAAATAAATATCAAAGATGATAAGCTTGCTCTTACCCAGTCTCTACAAAATATGACACATTTTATATAAAACTATTCTACCTAAAGCACCGCATTTGGATCATCCTCGGATTTTCTTGAATATCATCAATTATTTGGTATCACTTCTGGAATGAGGGGTGCTGTTCTAGTCTTGAATTTACACATTCCTCCTCATTGCCTGGTAACAAATTTTTTACAAGGTCATTGGCTGGTGGTCCATTTCTAGTTTGTCTGGAAGAAAACACAACTACCATTTAACATCCTAAGCTAATGCAACCTAAAAAATGTTCTGCAAGTCACTGACAACAAAGCGACTGACCATTTTATGTCAGCAAGTATATAGTGAAAGAGCACATACTCTGAGGAAGCTGTATTTACCAACACAGATCAAGTGGGATTGCCCGCAAAATTGGTTTTCCTCTGCCCTTTGATCAATGAACATTAAAGAACTTCTCCAATTAAAAAAAAAAAAAGACTTTTTTTTTTTTAAGTGGGATGGCAAGGACTCTTTTAGAAACTTGCTTTTCCAGTTATAAAATCGAGCCTGTTTATCCTGCAATTAAATGAATAAAGGTACATCTCTGGATCTTTGTTGAGGGAAAGAATTCAGACTTTTCTCCAAATTCTGATGTCCCGATTTTGAAATGAACGGTTCTCTCTGCTCTGCTGTCTCACGATTAGAAACTAGATTGCTACACCTTACTAGAATCTGCTCCTTGTTCTAGCAGTCATTTGATTTAGAAATAATAAAATAAATGCATCCCTTCCAGCCCTCCTCAGGCCCCCTTCCACATTTCTCACCATCCTCAATGCTGTCATCGTCAATAGTTTTAGGCATAGAACTCATACATTTTTTTCCAAAGTGTGAAAATTTAATTAACCTCGCATACAGGTGCTTGCCAAATCCTGAAGTGATTTTTTTTGATCACGTCTTTTTAGATCTTCATTCATAGCAGTTTTAATGTTTCTTTACAACCTTGGATGATTCTGGCTGTTGCTATTTCCTGCATAATAGTTATCGAGCTGTCAAGGATGCTGCATTCCCCCACACAGTTACACTGGTGGTGTTTCTATATTTTACTCAGTTACTCCCAGGGTTGGGCTTGCCTCATGGTCCACAGAAATGAGCTTTTCCTCTCCGTCTGTTTCACCACCTGCCTCCCCCTCCCTGGCCACCTCATCTGTTGCCCAGGTCTTCGGGGATGCCTGGTCCTCTCTATCCGTGCCCCAAATGCCACCAGGAAAAAGGATACAGGAGACAGATAGCATACATTGGCCATGATTGATGAAAACATCAGAGAACAACCAAACTTCTCACATTGAAAAACTGGGAGGGAAAAATTTAAATGTGGACAAATCTGACTTTAAAAAAATAGGGGAACATCTGGTCCCTGTGCTCTGCATTAGTGCCTCCCAGTTATGTTTCGAATATGACTTCTAGTATGTGTATAATTTAGAAGCCCTTCACTCTTCGAAATGTAGTCAAAAACTGTTTTTTAATTACAGTGAATAAAATCAATTACCTTTTCAGCATTCACACATGTGTCTATTGCAACGTATATTCCAGTCACTTTATGTGTTGCTGAGCTTGACGTCTTCAGATAGAGTGTAAGTTCTTCAGGACATTTTTTTTCTAAGAATACATGGTGGGCTTAGATGAGTATATGTTAAAGATGAGCCAAAAATGGTGCCCAGTGGTTACAGGAGCCAACACAATCTTAAGTCTTGTTCATAGAAACACAGGGACCAGCTCATGGGAGAAAAGAATCCGACTGGCCGGCTGCTCTGTCTGGAGCACAGTGTAGCCTCACTGAGCCTCCAGCTCAGCAGAGCTTGAAGAACCCTTAGTTTGCCCAGAAGAGGCTTTCAGATGATGAAGATTCTGGAAACCTTGAGAAGCAGGAAAAAAATGGAGATGATTAGCTTGAAGAAGGGAGATCTAGGGAAGATGAGATTGATTTTTAGGAGTTACAATGAATATTATAATGAATATTATAATGAATCTTCATTCACCTTTCATTTAACAAACCTTTGTTGAACACCTTCCTTGTGCCCAGGAAGAGTACCAAGGGCAACAGGAGAGGGTGGTTGCTGCTTTTACAGATCTTAGAGTCTGTGAGGGGAAACCCGACAAAAGCATTTCCCAAATGGGTAATACAGTTTGAGGTAGGAACCACTTCTTTACAATTCTATGGGGGAAAGAGGCCATTTGCCTCCTCTTTTTAAATTGAGATGTAATTTTTTAAAATATCTTTTCACAAGCAGCTATAATCCACATATAACAATGTTAGGTTCAGGTGTACGATGTAATGACTCTAATCTGCATGTATTGAAAAATAATCACCACAACAAATCTAGTTAACATCCTCTCCACATGTAATTACAATTTTTTTTTTGTTGGGATGAGAACTTGTAAGATTTGCACTTGCAGCAACTTTCAAATATACAGTACAGTATTATTGATTGTGGTCACCATGCTGCACATTCTACCCCCAGGACTTAGTTATAACTGGAAGTGTGGACACTTGCCCACCTCTACTCATTTCACCACCACCACCTGTCTGTTCTCTGACAACCACCAGTCTGTTCTCTGGATCTGGGAGTCGGGTATTTTATTTATTTATTTTTCTTTAGATGCCATATACCAGGGAAGTCATGCAGCATTTGTCTTTCTCCGTCTGACTTATTTCACTTAGCATCATGCCCTCCAAGTCGATCTGCGTTGTCACAAATGATTTCCTTCTTTTTATGGCTGAATAATAGTCCATCGTATGTATATACACACCACCTTTTCTTTATCCATTCATGCTTCGATGCACACTTAGGTCATGTCCCCATCTTGGCTATTGTAAATGTGCAGTACAGGTATCTCTCTCCCAGATAGTGTTTTCCTTTTCTTTGAATAAATACCTAGAAGTGGAATTGCTGGATCATAGGGTAATTCTATTTTTAATTTTTTGAAGCATCTCTGTACCGTTTTCCACAGTGGCTGTGCCAAGTTATATCCACACCAACAGCACACAAGAGTTTGTCTTACTATTTCTTAATTCCAGATCTTTATGTTTCTGTGTAACTGCTTTTATTGTTTTCTGCCTCAAGCATGGGCAGTTATATCAAGTGCGAGATATGTGGAGGGATGATGGGGGTTTTAGAAGCTCAGGGAGGGGAGCGTCCCACCAACACTCCCAGGGAACCATGTGGTGATGTCTAAGCTCTGAAATGTGAGGAACACAGGGGAATTCATCAGTAACTAAGGCCATCATAAAGGATCCTGAGGGTGTAATGAGGCACAAAGGCGGGGAGGAAGAAGGGATTTGGTCAGTCCTGGGATGAGGCTCGCATTTGGCTGGAGCTATTCAGTCCCAAAGGGTCACGTGGAGACAAGGGGTTGTATGAAAGGCCCAGAATGAGAGGCCAAGTGCTCTGGATTCTAGTCCTGCCTTAGCTGTGATTTAGCTCTGCAGCCTGAGCGACTCGCCGGCCTCTCCAGAGTTAGCCCCTTTCCTGCCAACTAATCAACGAACTGAATTATCTCTATCCCCTTCTCTCCACTGACCTCTACTAGGTTCCATCACACCTGTGGTCTAAGGTGAAAATTTGAGGTTTCCTCAGGAGTGTATTATCTGGGCAAAGAACTGCTGCTCTGGGATTCTGCAGCAATTAAAGGGCCCATTTACCTTATTATTAACTCTGCACTGTTATGTTTCTATTTAAGTGTTCTTTCGCTCAGACGGCATTATTCCCTAAAGCTGAAATCCCCTTATCTGTCTCTTCCCCCCTAGCCCTTCTGGAAACGTCTGGTAGTGATTCCCTCTGCTCGTGACTGGATTTTATAGTAGATTAGAGAGAATCGTCTTGTGCACAGTAGGAACAAACCTGTCCCTTGTTGAAAATCAATCCATAGGCCATTTTGCCAGCCTCCACAGGCACCACCTGGCTTCCTTTCTCATTCCTTGGAAGGCTCACAGAGGACAGGAAACCCCTATGGCTTATCTAGCACAGACCAGCATTATCAGACACTTAACTGAGCAGTCAGATAGTGGCAGGAACTTACCCTCTTGTCCACTCATCACCTCTTTATTACAGCTCTTAGCCAGAGCTGCACAAGCCACCAAATCCAGCGAACTGTCTTTGATTGAAGCAAGCTGTAATAAGTAACGGAGGTAGCCCCTGGAACACCTGACTTAGCCTCCTGGAATTTTAGCTGCAAGCACTCCACAAACACATAGCTCTGTGCACTAGTGAAGTCTTCTCTGTCTACTTACGAAGTTTGAGATGCTGTATTAGCCTATGAAACTCTTCTTTCTGGATAGTCAAAGTATTTTTTCTTGAGAAATGAAGGATGAATTCTCACTATATGTCCTGTCATGGAATAGTAATAATTACAGTCATGACAGCCAATGTGTATTGCAAGCTTATTAAGTACCAGGCTCTCTGGTCTGTGTGGTTCTCATGGAATAACTCATTTAATCCTCATGACAACCTTACAAGGTAGACACAGTCCCCATTTAATAGATGAGCGGACTGAGGCACAGGACATTTAACTTAATTTGCCCCATCCTGGAGCCAGTAAGCAGCATGGGGCCAAGACACACCCACAGAGGCTCACCCCAGACCTTGCCTCTTTCCTATACCTTCCCACCATTTTTACCTACAGAGAATTTAACTATGGAAGTTCATAAAAAGTTTGCATAAGCCCTCACTTGGGAATGAATGCCTTGGCACCCATGTCCCCCAGCTTTGGGGAGCTCTCTTCCTCTCCCCTCTCTTTGTTCAGGACCAGTTACATCACTTGATTTGGGCTCCCCCCTCCAAAGACTGCAGCTCTCATGTTCACAAACTGTCTTTACTCTGGAAGTGGCAAAACTTCTCCGTGACAGACTTGGCCATTGAAAACCTTGACGGGGCATCACTCCTGTGAACAGGTGACCATAGACACAGGCGGGCTTGATGCCAGGGTGCCTGCAGGCCCAGCCCCGGCATCCCCCGAGGGCCTCCAGGAGCTGAGGAGGGTCTTCGGCAGGAGCCTGTCCTGGAGAATGCATGCAGAAGTCTGAGAGACCATCTGCCTGCTGGTCATCCATCTGGAAGAGAATGGACCAGACAAATTGTGAAGCATGGGCTGCCACTATTGCTGTATGATTACGGAATATTGACATTTTGTACGTCAAGTGGTAACCTAATTTAAAAATAAAAAATTGCTGCAGGCTGCCATCCCACAAATAATTTGGAGCTTGCTGTGCAGCCAAACACGTCTACGAATAATAAGGAAATAAAACGTGAGAACAGCTAGATGGCTTGGCACAAGAAGAAAAGGATCCCGAGCATGTCCAGTTACTTTCGGACCAATTTCCAACATGCCACCAAATGCTCAATCATGTTTGGAACAAACTGGAGGCTAAATTAAAAATTCCATGTACCATGATTCCAAGTAGGCCTCCTGCCTCTCATTATTCTGTTGCATGTCTCTGAAAAGGTGAAAGGAAGAGGAAAAGGGAAAGGGAAAGGGGAGACCTCCAGGACTGGGGTCCCCTGGGGGCTGGCTGAGTGTTCAGCTGGTCCTGTAGCCCTGGGTGGACTGAACAGGGGTCGAGCATCATCCCCATGGGACCCCACCTGTGCAATGACACTTCTACACGTCTTCAGAGCAGGCTATTCAGGAGAATGTATAATCCCTGTTTACCACTGAATGTAAAAAGAAATGAATTAGAGCCACTAAAATAAAATAGAAAACAAAACAAAAACACTGCTCATCTTCTAGAAAGAGTGTTTATTTTTTTAATTCCACAAGTTAAAAAAAAAATGGGCATTTAGATCATTTGCCTCAGCTCAAGGTATAAATGCCAATTCAAACAGTTGTGCAAATAGTTTGATTTTCATTGATTAGAATTCACAGTTCAGGAATTTTAAGTACAAGAGAAAAACTCAGTTGTGAAAGCAGCTCAAGATAGATTAAGTATAACCATCCTTTTTCTTCCAGCTGAACTTCTACTTTTTAAAATAGATCATTGAGCTATAATTTTAAATCCTGAATATAAATTCAGTCGAATTCTTAAAATGAACTCTAAAAATGAGACTAGGGGAAAAAAATGAATTTCATTTCTTAGGATCTCCAGCTTAATTTACATGTTTCCAAAGAACTTAAGTTTCTGGAATTTCAAGCACTGCCAACTATTTTAAAATTTAAAGATCAAATTGTGTTCACTTTCCATATGTTGTTATGAGATTACAGGCTTCTTTTTTGTACTGACAGTCTGTCCACATGTATAGAATTTATAGTCTCTGCGTCATGATCGTGTTAGCTTCACTTGTAAAAGAAGACAGCCGAATGGAAATAACTTTTCCTGATCCTTTCCTGCTGTGGAGGATATCTCTTGGCTGTCTTTATTTTGCTGTTCCTTGTAATACTTGTGTCCAGGTAGAAAGAAGAAACCAACAGAACCCCACTGACATCCAAAATTTTTACTTTTTGAGTGGTGCGGGAAAAATCAGATACCAATATACAATGCTATAAAAATTCAAGCAGAAATTCATGGGCTGACATGAGTTTAGGGTAAGGCTAGGGTTAACCGTCTGGATGTTTGCACCCCCCACCTCCAGCCCCCACCCAAATTCACATGTTAAAAGCTAGTCCCCAAAGCAATGGTATTAAGAGGCTGGGCCTTTGGGAGGAGATGTTAGGTCATGAAGGCGAGAGCCCTTGTGAATTAGTGTCCCCATAAAAGGAACTCCAGAAAGTTCCCTCGCCCCTTATGCTGTGCAAGGACACAGCATGAAGTTGGCTGTCTGCAGCCGGGAAGAGGGGTCTCGCCAGAATTCAACCATCCTGGCACCCTGATCCTGGACTTCCAGCCCCAGAACTATGAAGAATAAATTTCTATTGTTCAGAGCCACCAAGTCTGGAATTCTGTTTAGCAACCCGAATGCACTGAGATCTCCAGCTTCTAGAAGACAATTCCATTCTCATAGAATCGGTTTTTCCAAGTGGATGATTTTCTATGTTGGGGGGAGAACAGTGTCAATGGGCTTACATCTAGATAGAAATCTTAGAGATTAATGTGGAACTCTGCACTTGGGATCATTTGACCATGCATGCTACTACCTTCTTTGGAAAGGTGGGAGATCCAATAAGCAAGAAAAAAAAGAGCGAGATCCCCAGAGTTAGCCTATGGCAGCTATTTATTTCTCTCTTCTAAAAGCATCAGGCGCTCGGTGGTGCCTCTGGGTATCTTTATTCTCTTCATTCTGTGTCCTTGTGCGTTCGGACACCGTGTTCTGCTGGTTTGTCCATGTGAGGAAATGGCTTACATAGAAGAGGACACATGAAGACAGGCATGCTCAGTGGGCCCTGAGTGATAGACCTCCTCTCCTACTGCTGCAGTCAGAACTCTGTCAACAGCAGTTGGTGGACCACAAAGGAAATATTGTGATTTACAATAATGTTGGGAAAAGACGACCTCAACAAGCCTACAAATAAGGGCCCCTGGGTGGCTCAGTCAGTTGAGCATCTGCCTCTGCTCAGATCATGATCTCGGGGTCCTGGGATCGAGCCCCACATCAGGCTCCCTGCTCTGTGGGGATCCTGCTTCTCCCTCTCTCAAATAAATGAATAAAAATGTAAAAAAAAAAAAAAGAAGAAGAAGAAGACTACAAATATTCAGGCTTTTCCTATCTTTACCTTTGGCTACTAAATTGCCGGCTGCTTATTGGCACTGCTGCTGTGTCACCTTTTTCCCCCCATGGACTGGACTTGCTTGGGTATTGTCTTGGCATTCATCGATACCCTGTATGGAAGGGAACAGCCTGTTAGCTCATACTCACTCCTCCATCTCCCTGTGTCTTAAGGGGTCCAGACAGCATTATTCCCTCCAGTAAAATCTCAAGTATCTAGAGCAGTCTGGCTGCGCTTGACCTCAAGAAGGAGGTTTTCACTGGCTCTCTGGGGATCTGTGCTCATGATCCGCCCGGGCAGGTTGAGAAATCTTTCCCGACATACAGCCTCCCTTTCTCCTCTGTTCTTTTTTTTTTTTTTCCTCCTCTGTTCTATGTCTTTTTTTTTTTTTGTATTTATTTATGATAGTCACACAGAGAGAGAGAGAGGCAGAGACACAGGCAGAGGGAGAAGCAGGCTCCATGCACCGGGAGCCCGACGTGGGATTCGATCCCGGGTCTCCAGGATCGCGCCCTGGGCCAAAGGCAGGCGCCAAACCGCTGCGCCACCCAGGGATCCCTGTTCTATGTCTTCATACCATTGCCAGTTAATGCCCAAGACACAAAAGCAGAAACCAGTCAAAATTGAATGTATTCCTTCCACTATGGTTTTCTAATCTTTGTAGCGTGAGGTAGAGGGAAACTTTATATAAATAATAAATAAATAAATAAATAAATAATAACATTTCACAACAATTCATTGTGTTATACTGAAAGTGTGTTTTCACAAAGAGAGAGAAACTAAAAACTGAAAAGCACTGATATGTTTCCTCTGGTTCAAATGAACTTTCTCAGGAAAATGGACTGAATAAATAGGAGTGGGTAGTGATCAGATCAGTGAGATTGAATTTTTGTACAAAAATAGACATGCAAGTGCTTCTGAATGTAAAAATTGCCATTAGAAGAAATTCTTCGTGGGATGTCTGTACTTCTCTCTCTCTCTCCCAGCCCAGTGGTCAAATCCATTGGTGCAGTAACTGACTCTAAATCCCAACTGGTGATGAGGTCAGATGCTGCCACCCCAGCCCTCTCTCCGAGTGGCTGCAGAGCTCTACCAGTTACATCACCAGGCAGCCTATGTTCAGTGAAGAAATGCTCCAGCTGCATTCTCTATGAGGTCACTCTTTCAACAAATGGCTATTGACAACCTGCTATGTTCCAGATGTCCCTCAAACACGGGGGATAAAGCGAAGAGCAGAGCATGCCCTTGCCACTCTCATGAAGTTCCATTTTGTGCAGGCCTAGAGGAGACAGCAAATGAATCAGTACTATGTCAGAAGATGGGTCCTGTCATGAAGGAAAAGAAAGTAGTGTAGGGAGAGAGTGAAGGCTGGGGCAAGGGTGTTCATTAAACCTAGTCATCAAGAATCTCCTCTTGGAGAGAAGTCCTTATATTCACTAAGAGACTATAGGGGCACCTGGGTGGCTCAGTGGTTGAGTGTCTGCCTTTGGCTCAGGTCGTGATCCAGGGGTCCTAGGATCAACTCCCGCATCAGGCTCCCCAGAGGGAGCCTGCTTCTTCTGCCTGTGCCTCTGCCTCTCTTTCTCTGTGTGTGTCTCTCATGAATAAATAAATAAAATCTTAAAAAAAAAAAAAAACCAAGAGACTTTATTTGGGGAAGAGAGGCAGAGAGAATGGAGGGTGATGGCCTGGAGGCAGGGCCATGGCCAGTCCAGTGACTGGGATGAAGGGAAAAGGAGGAGATGCATCGGAGTAGGGAGAAAGTATTCCAAATCCTGTTTATCGCATTTAGGCTGCCATATGCACTTTGGTTCTTACTCCTCAGGAGCTGGGAAATCTTGGAGGGATTTGAACTGTGGAATGATGTGACTTGGCTCATATGATTTTAGAGTTGCTCTGATGGCTGCCTGGAGGAGATGCTAGCAGAGGCCAGGCCCTACAGCTCAAGTGCTTTCCAGTCATTTCCTGACTGGCCAAAACAGAAAGCAAGCTCATGAGACTTGCAAATTTAATACAAAACAGAGAAAATAACAGAATCAAGATCTAAAAACATTTCTTCTGAACTCTTATCACCCAACTGACTAGCATCATCTGCCATGAAGCCTTTCCTGCTCAGCCCCAGACTTACCCCGCCCCATGGTGATGCTCCATAAACGTGGGGGTGCGCTTCCACTGTGGCCCCTGTGACTTGTGAGGTTCGTTTTCTCGCTCTCTTCTCTTCAACACTGAGCATTGCAAACAGGACAGTGCTCATTCACCTCCCTGTTCCACAGGGCTGGCACATGGCAGCGATTCAATAAAATGCCTTTGAAATCAGTGCATCTTTTAATAATCGTTCAAGACTAATTAGCACAATAATATGAAATATATTCAAAACCAGCTGCTTATATCTAAGATAGATAAGGTCTACCTTTACTACAGTTCAGGAAAAAGTCTGACTTTTAGCAGACCTTGATCTCAGTGTGAGGCATACACGTGATCTAGCTGCTTTCCAAAAAAGGATGTTCCTGGGGCGACTGGATGGCTCCATTGGTGAAGCATTTGATTCTTGGTCTCAGCTCAGGTGATGATCTCAGGGTCATGAGATTGAGTCCCACATCAGGCTCTGCCCTCAGCATGGAGTCTGCTTTTCCCTTTCCCTCTGTTCCTCCCACCTTTCCCCCCACCAAACCCACTGTTACTCTCTTTCTCTCTCTCTCTCTCTCTCAAATAAATAATTTCTCTCTTTAAAAAAGTACATTTTTATGATCTAAGCAGGTTGGCACATTTGCTGATCAGATCCAAAGCATAATATGGGGTACATGATGTGGTATTAACACACCTGGTTTGGATTTGCATCTGTGTGTATGTGTCTGTATTTGTGTGTGTGCACGAACGTGCATGTGCAAGCAGGAGAATACTCTTTCATCAGCGTAAGGGCCTGGCCAGCCTGCAGAACCTAAATCTGAAGCTGTGATACCAGTGGTTTGGAAGCAGAAAGGTCCACACCTGTCTGGTGTTCTGTGTTCCTTCAGATTTTAGCTTGGCCTTGGGCTTGGCTGATACCTGAAGAAGGAAGCCATGCATTTACGTGTACGCTGTATTTATGCCCATGTACATGTGTTTACATGTGTTTACATGTACATCTCATCTCCCCTGAGGTGAAAGGGAAGGCCTGATTCAGATAAATATCACCTTCAAGGAAACAGGTGTGGATGCTTCCAAATTTCAAAAAGTGGACAGTTTTTATAAACCTGCCCCTGGAAATCTTCACTCACGTGACCTCCGGCTCTAGCCTTACACCATGCTACTTACTTTGTGTCTAAGGTGTTTATTCTCTGTTATTTCTCTTGAGAAAATATGTCATTACCATAGGTTATCATTATAGATGGAGTGCATTTTTTCCTTCTATTTTCTCACTTTCTACGAGCATAATTTAACCAGAGAATGAGCTACTCGCAGTTGGTTATAATACTGAATAACAAATTAGTCCTGCTCTTTGAATACAGTCTATTTATTGCTGACAATTACTGTAGTTTGAAGAAGTCATAAATAGACAGACATGACAGAAATAGTCAACATTTCTGTCACAGGTCTCATTGTAATGAATCATTTCTACCAACTATGTCCTAGAGAGAGGGAAAAAAATTTAAAAACACTAAACTTGTTGGTTTCTAAATAATGTTTAACTGGCATCATATGATTTTAATTGCATCTCATATTTTGGCTCTTTCTCATCAGAAGTGGTGTGATCTCGTCATTAGAATAACAAAACAGGAATCCTACTTCCTTTTTTTTCCCCTAAGATTTTATTTATTCATTCATGAGAGACACAGAGAAAGAGAGAGGCAGAGACACAGGCAGAGGGAGAAGCAGGCTTCATGCAGGGAGCCTGATGTGGGACTCGATCCCAGGTCTCCAGGATCACTCCCTGGGCCGAAGGCAGACAACCACTGGGCCACCCAGGCGTCCCAGAATCGTACTTCCTATCTCAAGTGTAAGTAGGAAGAGAATGAGAGCTTTTTATTTTCAAAGCAGAATCCACTTACCTTATAGATAGAAAATGATCTTCTCTAACCCCACAAAATAGACAACTGTCTATCTATTCCTTGTACTAACGTCTATGTGACATGGAGCAAGTCACTTAAGCTCTCTGGGATTTACTTTCTTTTATTAAGTAAAAGGGTTGGACCACATAATCTCAAACAAATTTTCTGGCTCTGTAAAAATGCTCTGTTATAATGCATGGATTGATGTTGATCTTAAAGACCATTGCCCACCTGCTTATTTTCATGGTACCTTAATTATTTGTTCTCTACATATCACCAACATCAGAGGTAGACAGATGGATTGTCACAGTCTTAGGCGGCTGTTGGGGCGGGGGATTAAACAACAGACATTTATTCTCACAGTTCTGGAGGCCAGATAGTCCGAGATCAAGGAGATTTTGTTAGTACGAACTCTCTTCCTAGCTTACAGATGGTTGCCTTCCTACTATGTCCTCATATGGTAGAGAGAGCTCTGGTCGCAGGCATCTCTTCTTATAGGGACACGAATCCCATCATGGGAGTCCTACCTTCATGACCTCATCTAAACCTAATCTCCTCCCAAAGACCCCACCTCCTAATACCACCCCCTGAGGGTTAGAGCATCAATGTATGAATGAGGCGGCTGCGGGGACATAATTCAGTCCATAGCAGTCACCATATAAAATTCCTAAATTCTTAACAGATAAGAAAGCAGAGGTTGCCATGAGAAACAATATGGAATAGAGCCACACTGTCTGAGTTTGAATTTCACTTCTGGCTTTCACTAGCTCTTTGACTTCATTCCTCATCTGTAAAATGGAGATGTTCCAAAGATTCAGTGAACTGAGGTAGATAAAGTGCTTGGCCCAGTGTCCAACACACAGAAAGAATTTATCAAATGTTCTTTCTGACTCTGCTACTGGAGCACCTGTACATACCTGGTCCCATTCTAAAAGCCCCAGAGGGATTAAAAAGGCGAAAAGAAAGCTATGCATTGAATATAAAAGTTGACTCCCAGGCCCAGACAGACAATGTGTGTAAAAAAAAAACACCCTTTGGAATAATAATAAAGAGCACTTGCCTACAACAGAATGCTCCCACAGGAGAACCCAGGGTTGAATTTCTGACTTCCTACTAATGTCAAGGAAATACTTAGATATGGTGCTTTTTCAATACACATCTACAATATTAAAATTCATGTTCTGAGAATGGGCTCAAATTGGGATGCAACCAAAGGACATATTGTATTGTAGGTTCTTACGTCCTGTAAAGAAATCCTATAATCACCTTGAAAGTCTACATCCTGGATGAAAGAATTTAATGTTGTCTAAATAATCGGGCAGGAATAGGTGAGGACAGGCAGGATGTGAGGGAGGAATTGCAGGTGTTTGGTAAAAAAAAAGAACCTTGCTGTAGCCTTGAGGACCGCATTGCAGTATTGTCATAAGAAAGCCTAAACATTTGGACAGAAAGGATATCACTCAATCAATAGCTACATAGCTTTGCTTCCACCACAAAAATGCCTGAGTGTTCAAGAAATGCTAACAGGCCTGATTTTCTTTTTCTTCACCGAACAAGTTTCGTAAAGATTTTTGTGCGATTCTATAATTGCTTTACTCTTAAAGGCTTTTCTCAGCTGACATGAACTTTCCTGCTTTCCAGATCCTGCTCCTCTTCTGAGAGATAGGACAGATGTGGGACTATGAGGGAAAATTTTCTAGTTTTCATTGGCTTCCTTTACGGTCTCCATTGCATTTCATATGTCAGGTTAGATGTTCCCATAGAAGCATCATTTGAATCCAAAGTTTTAAAAAATTACTTGGGTTCCAAAGTAGGTATTCTTACATTGACTTGTGACTTTTTAAATTTACCAGTGCTTTTTTTTTCTTTTTGTATATATATGTCACAGTGAAGCATTTCCTATACCCTCAATCCAGTGATAATGTGTTATTCTTTAAAATAGGTGTACCACAAATATATTTCTAAACATTCTGAGCTGTTTCTAAGTTTTCTTTCCCTATTGGGCCCTTCTTTTCAAACCGTTCTTTCTGTCACTGCCCAGAAATAAAGTGGGGCTCATAATTGGAAAATATGGGCGTCTGGTTACTTATTAACTCATTAGTACAATGATGAATGAACAGCTTCCCGAGTAAAACGATACCCAACTGCAGAATAAACCAAGTCACAGACAACTGGCTCATTTAAAAGTCATCACATGAGAACAGGGATTTGCTTTTTAACCTTTTCTGCTGAGGGACTTTTTTGCACATCAACTACATTCACTAGGGCTATAAACTCACAAGCTCCCAGTGATTGCAACTATTTTAGAAGTGAGTGTGGAAGAGACCAGAGGATATAGTATCTTCCCCTCAGCATCCAAGCAGATGTCACTCTGCGAATTAAAACAATCCTCTTAAATCTAGAAAGTGCCACTAAAAGCAAAAGTGTCTGTAAATGGGCTTTGAAGACATCAAATAGAATGATTGGGAACTAGAGGGACATATTGTCGTTTCAATATGTATTTGAAATCACTTTTTTACAAAGCCCATTTTGCTTTATTTTATAATATTCTCGATTATGACCCACACTCAGCATGGTTCCTCCATTGCCTACCCCAGAGCTTTGCACACAGTAGATGCTTAAAAAAAAAAAAAGTATGCAAGGCAGGGCAGCCCGGGTGGCTCAGCAGTTTAGCGCCTGTCTTTGGCCCAGGGCGTGATCCTGGAGACCCACATATTGGGCTCCCTCCATGGAGCCTGCTTCTCCCTCTGCCTGTGTCTCTGCCTCTCTCTCTCATGAATAAATAAATAAAATCTTTTTAAAATAATGTATGAAAAAATGAATAAAACACTACTGACTAAATCCTTCTTCCAAAGCTCAAGTTCCTGAAACTATGATTTTTATGACAGTTTATTCAAGCTGCCAGAGCCAGGGGCTAGCATGGGGGTTATTTAGGCTAGAAATATCGCTTGACCTTCATTCATTCAACAAAAATGTACTGAGCCTAGTATGTAGCAGGCACTGTTCCAGGCTCTGGGACACAATAGAGAACAGAACAGATGAAAACCATGTCACCTAATATGGGGAAACAGATAATGGGCAAATACAGAAAACATAGATCATGTTAGGAAGTGATAAGCACAAAGGAGAAAAACCAGTGATTGGGAAGAGAGCCTGTAGTGGGCAATTTCATATAAGAGATCTCTTTTTTGGGGGGGCAGCCCGGGTGGTTCAGCAGTTTAGCGTCACCTCCAGCCCAGGGCCTGATCCTGGAGACCTGGGATTGAGTCCCACGTCAGGCTTCCTACACGGAGCCTGCTTCTCCCTCTGCCTGTGTCTCTGCCTCTCTCTCTCTCTGTCTCTCATGAATAAATAAGTAAATAAAATCTTTTTTAAAAAAAGAGAGAGAGATGTCCTTTTTAAGAGCTTATCAATTGAATCCCCCATCCCCACCCGAGGAAGTCTGTTGACTAAAGTAATAGTAACCATTTTTTGCATTGCTGTAGAGTTCACTATGAACTCCCACAGGTGGACCTCACTTGATCCTCTTTGCAGCCCTGTGAGGTCTCCAGAGTCCCCATTTTATTGATGCTAAAACTGAAGGATTATGCAACTTAGCCATCTGCCCAAGGAGTGGCGCTGTCTGGCACTGGCCATGAAGTCCTGTCCCCACTGCCCGGTGATGTGGAGAGAGTGTCTACCTGCATTACTCCTGCCAGTGGGGGAATGGGGAAACTTGCCATGGTGCCTTGTGTTTTGCTCAGAGTTGCTGTTTCATGGAGTTTGACATTTATGGTTTTTGGGTTTGGTGTCTGTTTGTTTTCTCCCTAGGGGGAATGGAAGTGCAGTGTGTGTTTATTATTAAATGAAATCTGTAAAGACTATTGCTATACAAGAGAAAAGAAGTGGGTAAAACTGAGGGATCTCCCAACAATCTGTGCATAACCCCGCTCCACCACCCCATACTTATTCATCTGGAATGAGGCATTAGCCAGGAGCCGCTGTCCCTGCCACAATTGGTGCTACATAAATGTTTGTCTTCTGGGCCATCACCTGACTTGTTTGTCATCAAACTAAAGCCAGTTCCTGGTGATGAGAGTCTGTGTCAGGAAGTACGAGTCATCCCTGCTACCCTGAAAACTCTTTTAGTTTCATTCATAAATTAAGTTTTGAGAGCCAAAACTTCAGTAAACCCACAGAGACCCATTTTTTTTTCCTACTTAGAATTATCCAAGTATAAAACCTCAAAGCAAATCTGTCAAGTGGAAAGCTTTCATGTTAAATGTGTTCAGCCACTGTTTATGCAAAAAGTCATAAGATCATGGCCTGGTTTTGTTTTGTTTTTTTGAAAATGAGTGGAATATTTTTCTTCATTCCCCTAAAAATAAGCAAATGGACAAAAAAGAAATAATCACCAAATAGTTGCTGAAAATCTGGTATAGTTTTATAACGGTGCTAAATCAAAACTAGAGAAAAATGTGGATCTGGGAAGCAGATTGAGGCTCAGATTCTAGTTCTGACCTTGTGGAGGAAGTGAGCAAGTTACATAGCCTCCGAGCTTCACACTCCTCTTCTATAAAAAGGGCATAACACCTGCTCTGAAATGTCATTATTGGGAGCAAACGAGCTATCAACCGTTCTGTGTCTGGCACGTAGTAGATGATCAATAAATGACACTACTGTGGGGCTGGTGAGTGCCCTCTGCACACCCGCTGCCCCTTCCCTCCGGGGCATAAAGACCTTGACTTGGGCAGTGATGCACAAGAACCAGAGGTGGGTAGGCAAGGGCTGGACCCCAGGAGCAGAAGTAGAGCTGAAGGAGCACGAAGGCAGCCTCGGGAAGTGAGTACGGCCCCGGGAGCGGAGGCAGCAGTCTACAGGGGTGAGCAAGCATATGGGAGTAGGCGATTCAGATGGCAGAGCTGGGACGGGCCTCCCGAAATAGCCCACGGGAGCAGGAGGACGGGATACAACTTCCCAAGGACTCCAGGGCTCACGGATGGATGGGTCAAGCCGGGCCAGGCAGCCAGAGAGGGTGCCAGCACGCTTCTATTTTGGAGACATTTGCATTTCTAATTCACCTGCAGCCAGCACCATTCCAGATAACGTTTACTTCTTCAAGCCCATGCCTCGGTGGTGCTTGAATTTGGACAAAGCTGTGTTTGTTCTCCGAGTACAAATCGCCAGGGCTGGGAACCCCCAGTGCCTCAGCCAAGCAGCCAGCTGGAGCTCTCGCTTGGTGGGGTTTGCTCCCAGACTTGGAGAGCCAGAGGGACGTCAGGCATCCAACAACTCCCCTCCAGGGGCAGGGGTTCCAGACACTCATGTTCACAGGTGGTGCCCACCCTCTGCAGGGACACTCCCTGTGGCAGGACACCTGCCCGCCACCTCACAAGGAAGCCTTCCCCTGGATGAGCAGCTCCAAGTTCTCCCAAGGGTCACTGTAAAGCCTGCCCCCTCCCCACGTAGTGGTCCTGGTTTCAGGCACCAGCACTCAAGGCTCCTGACCCCCCTGAGGACAGCTCTCCAGGGAGCTGCCTCCCACCTCCCTTCCACTGGAGCTATTCCTTCCTCATCTCCTCAACCAGTAAAGTTGGCCTTGAGGGCTTCCCATCCTAATTGTTCATCCTAATTGTTGACATTGTTAAATTTGCAAGCATTCTTCTTAAAACGTAGCCCGTGAAACTGAACACAGCACTTCAGTTATGTTCTGAATACACTGGTCCTGTGAACACCCTTGTCAAGAACACTGATTTATTTTGTGTACTAATACTGCCCTAGCGTTTGGGTCCACCACATGACACTTGAGGCTTCCATTGAGTTTGTTATCAAAATTCAGCTGCATGTGCATAGAGACAGAGAATTTGGGGAGATTTATTGTGTTCACTCACTATATCTTCAGTATTAAAAATAGTATCTGACTTGTAGGATCTCAATCAATGCCTGTTAGATGAATAAATGGGGATTGTGTACTTGAGAAGATTGTCTCCAGACTTTTTGTTTAGGATAATAGAATCCTTCAGTGCCAATGGCAGAGAAGACCAAAGATGTGTACCAGAGCCTGGGTACAGAGGCCCTAATGAAAGCTGGACACTAGTAATTCATATGCCTTTTGATTCACCCATGAAATTGTGCAAGTCAGTGATATTTAGAATATTCATAGAATAATCCAACCATTACCATCGTCCACTTTAGAACATCTTTGTCATTCCCACAAAGAAACCGTGTACCCGTTAACTATCACCCTGCCCTGCAATCATCCCATCCCCTTAACCCTAGGCAACCAGTAATTTATTTTCTTTATAGGTAGGTTTGTCTATTTTGAACTTTTCATATAAATGGAATCATACAATGTCTTCTGTTGTTACCAATTTCTTTCATTTAGCATTATGTGTTCAAGATTCATCCATGTTGTATCATGCATGTATCAGTCCTTAATTCCATTTTTTGCTCTTTTGTCTTCCCTTTAATTTTTTTATTGAAGTATTATTAACATACAATGTTGTATCAGTTTCTTTTTTTTATATCAGTTTCAATGTATGACATATTGATTCGACAGTTCTATATAGGACTCAGTGCTCACCATGACAAGTGTAGTCACCATCTGTCACCATACAATGTTATTACAATATTATTGATTCTATGCCCTATGCTGTACTTTTCATCCCCATGACTTAGTTATTCTATAACTGAAAGTTTGTGCTCCTTAATCTCTTTACCTATTTCGCCCATCCCCCCACACCCACCTGCCCTCTGACAACCACCAGTTTGTATTTAAGAGTCTGCTCAGCTTTTGTGTGTATATATGTTTGTTTATTTGTTCACTTGTTTTTTTTAGATCCCATATATGAGTGGAATCACGGTGTTCATCTTTCTCTGTCTGACTTATTTCATTTAGCATAATACCCTCTAGGTCCATCCATGTTGTTCAAATGCCAAGATCTCATTCCTTTTTTATGCATGAGTAATATTCCATTGTATACACACCACATCCTCTTTATCCATTCATCTATGGATGGACACTTTGGTTTCTTCCATAGCTTGGCTATTGTAAATAATGCTGCAATAAACACAGAGGCATATATCTTTTTGAATTAGTATTTTCATTTTCTTTGGGTAAATACTCAGTAATGGAATTACTGGATAGTATTGTGTTTTTGTTTTTAGGTTTTTGAGGAATCTGTTTTCCATAATGGCTGCACCAATTTACAACCGTGGATAAGGGTTCCTCACCAACACTTGTTGTTTCTTGTCTTTTTGATAGTAGCCATTCTGGCGGGTGTGAGGTGATATCTCATTGTGGTTTTGATTTCCATTTCCCTGATAATTTAGTGATGTTGGGCATTATTTCCTATGCCTGCTGGCCATCTGTATGTCCTCTTTGAAAAAAAAAATTGTGTTCAGATCTTCTGCCCATCTTACAGTCAGATTGTTTGTTTTTGTGATGTTGAGTTGTATAACTTCTTAATGTATTTTGGATGTTAACCCCTCATCAGATAGATCATTTGAAAATATCTTCTCCCATTCAGTAGGCTGCCTTTTTGTTTTGTTGCTAGCTTTCCCTCATTGTGCAAGAACTTTATTTTGGTGTAGTCCCAGTGGTTTATTTTTGCTTTTGTTTCCCTTGTCTGAGGACCACATCTGTAAATGTGTTGCTAAGGCTGATGTCCAAGAGATGATTGTTTGTGTTTTCTTTTAGGAGTTTTATGGTCTCAGGTCTCACATTAGGAATTTAATCCACTTTGAGTTATTTTGTGTATGGCATAAAAAGGTGATCCAGTTTCATTCCTTTGCATGTAGCTGTCCAGTCCTTAATTCCTTTGGCTGACTGACTAATATTCCAGTGTACAGATAGACCACACTTTGTTCACCCATTTATCAGATGAGGGACACTTAGGTTGTTTCCATTTTAGCCTATTGTGACTAACATTGCTATGAACATTCATGTACAAGTTTTTGTGTGATGTATGTTTTCATTTCTCTTGGATGTACACCTAGGAGTGGGTCATATGGTCACTCTATATTTAACATTTTGAGGATACGTCAGACTGTTTTCTGCAGCAGCTGCACTATTTTACATTCCCACCAGCAGTGCATAAGGGTTCCAATTTCTCCCTGTTCTCAACAACACTGGTGGAAGGAGGCTTCTTTTTAGCCTCATCGCTTATCTTACATTTGTTTAAAATTTTGCATTCTTTTCCATGATAGAAAGGGTTCGTTTCCAGAATTTAAATTACTTATCATCAGGAAAAATAAAGGAAAACCAAAAATGGGAAGTATTTCAATTGTGCCTCTTCATGTGGGAAAGCTGAGCCGCGTTAAAGGAAGAGCAAGGAAAACTAAAGCTGTCAGTTTCATGTCCAGAGAGTGTCCCTTCTCTGCTTTGGTGCCTTAGCATTTTGAGGATCTGGACGCCCATACATATGTGAGTAGAAAGAGCAACATTTCTCACCCTGCTTTACATGCTATGGACGTATAATCCCTGAGGATTCCCTGGGATGCTACCAAAACATGGAGCATTTTGAGGCTTCTGCATATGGAGATGTCAAAAAATGCATCTTTTTGCACATGGAGAGCTGAGAGTGTCTCTGGTCCAGTAATCAGTCTCTTAAATTCCTGACTCTCTCAGGCTTTCGGTGAAGATGACTGAGTGTATTCTTTCTTTTACCCTCATCATAATGTTTTCATAGCATCAAGCTCTTAGTGTTACAAAGAGCTTATTGCTCCCCATCAACTCTTTGCATTCATTTGTAGAACTTCCTTTTTATAGAAGTGGCCTTACCATTCGCAGGAAAAAACATCCACAGCTTTGCTTAGTACTGATTATAGGCCAAGATTTCCTACTTTTTAGCTGAAAAGTAATAATAGTAAGGTGGTTTTCCTTCAAATTTTGTATAATGGCCTTTTCAGTGTCCTTGCAATGGGTTGGTGCAATTTTCGTTTGTTTTCTTCCATGAGAGAAATCCTGCCATGGCTCAGGATTGTTTTCACATCCATAATAACGAAGTCATCTTTTATTTAGTTTTTTTTAAAGATTTTATTTATTTATTCATGATAGTCACACACAGAGAGAGAGAGAGAGGCAGAGACACAGGCAGAGGGAGAAGCAGGCTCCATGCACCGGGAGCCCGACGTGGGATTCGATCCCGGGTCTCCAGAATCGCGCCCGGGGCCAAAGGCAGGCGCCAAACCGCAGCGCCACCCAGGGATCCCCGAAGTCATCTTTTAAATAAGCACCTAAAGACATATGACACCTTTCAGATTAATGATTACTGTTAAATTATGAATTCACAAGCTGCAGTTCACTAGTGGATATTTTATATTTTCACTCAGGTTTTAACTATTGCTATAAAATTAAAATTATTGTATTTTCAAAGAGAAAGGGAGAGAGAAAAAAAGCAAGCAAATATGGGGAAATGGAGACTTTTATACATGGCTGATGGAAATGAAAATTAGTTCAATCACTTTGAAGAGCAAATTGGCAATACTTGGTGAAGAAACACACCCTGCAAAAAGCAATTCCATTTCTGAGTGTTTATCCCAGAGAAATCCTCAGACACATGCTAAGGTGGCATCTATGATCTTTGCATGTTTTTTTTCATTTATTCATTCATCCAGCAAGTATTTATTGGGCATACACTGTTTCCCACGTACATATTACAGATATAGCAGAGGACAGAGCAAACAGAAATTCTACCTTCAGGGAGCTTACATTCCAGAGGAGGATGACATAAAATGAACAAACTAAGTAAGGAAAATATATGGCAGGTAAATTGGTCATAAATGTTACAGAGAAAAATAAAGAGACTAAGAAGTATTGGGAGGGGATTAAAAACTTTAGTAGGATAGACAAGGAGAGCCTCATTGATAACATGACAATCAGGGCTGCTGGATCTAGCAAAGAGAAATATAAGACACCATCTTAAACTTGAATTTCAGATAATCAGTGAGTTTTATTTAAGAATAAGTTTGCCAAAAAAAAAAAGAATAAGTTTGCCCCGGCGCACCTGAGTGGTGCAGTCAGATAAGCATCCGACTGTTGATTAGGTCCTGAGATCAAGCCCCACACTGGGCTCCGCGCTGGGTGTGGAACCTGCTTAAGATTCTGTCTCTGACTCTCGCTGCCTGTTCTCCCTCTCAAAAAACAAAAACAAACCAACAAAAATGAATAAGCAAGCCCCATACAATATTTGGGGCTACACACATAGTTTTGTGTGTTGACCTGAAATTCAAATTTAACTGGACATGCTGTATTTTATCTGGCAATCCTAGTGATAGCTGAGTTACACCCTGCAGGAATGAAGAAGCAAATCAAGTGAACATCATAAGAATGCTGTCGAATGAGTGAGTAACTGGGAGGCAAAGACTTCAGGCAGAGGAAACAGTAGGAGCAAAGGTTCTGGCCAACTGTAATAGTGAAAACTTAGAAATACCTTGCTCCTTGGTAAGAGAAAAAATTTGTGCACTATTTGTACAGTGGAGTCAAATGGATGGACTAAATTTAAATGTGTCAATATTGATAAATCTCAAAAACATGTTGAATGAAAAATAGTGAAAAGATAAATCTATTTGGTTGCATCTCTGTAAGGTTTAAAAACACACAAAACAGCAAATTGTAGTCATTGTTCATGACTACAATTCATGTGAATCAAAGGACAAAGCAATCATGAGAATGCTATACAGCAACTTTAGGAGAGCCTTCACCTCTGGGGAGTGAAAGAGAAAAATTTAGAGGTGAGAGGTATGGTTCTCTCTCTCTGTCTCTCTCCTCCTCTCTCACAGTAAGATAGTCAATCTACATATGGAAAAATGTGTATAGATCTTGAGGGCTTTATGTTGAGTGAGATAAGCCAGACAGAGAAAGACAGATACTGTAAGATGTCTCTTATATGTGGGATCCAAAGAAGACAAACTCATAAAAGCCAGAGTAGATAGATCGGTGGTTACCAGAGTCCGACAGGTGAGAGAATGGGAGAAATGTAGTTTAAAGGCACAAACTTGCAACTAGTAAGTAACTGAGTTCTGGAGATCTCATGCACAGCACAGTGATTACAGTCCACAATATTGTATAATAAACTTTGAAGTTGCAAAGAAACTGGACCTTAATTCTTTTCACCACAGAAAAGAAATAACAATTATGTGACATGATAGAGGTTTTAGAGTGGCAAACTGCAAAGTGTAAATGTATCAAACCAGTCCATGGTACACCACAAACCTACATAATGTTCTACATCGATTATATCTCAATTAAAAAAAAAAGAGAGAGAGGCAGTACAAAGCCAATAAGGCCAAATGCTCCATCTTCATGGTAGTTATTTACTACTCTATGTTCTGCACTTTTCTGAATGCTTATGTGTTTTATTTAAAATACTTTTTGAGGAAGGACAGCAAAATTTAAAGAAAAAGAATTTTAGGTAACTTTGTAATATGAGGAACTCAGTACAGTAGGAAGTAACTGGTGAGTGTGTAAATATTTGATCTAGCAACAATCCTCTGCAGATATGGGTCCGTAGGTGGCAAATATTGGTGTGCAGTGCTCGTGACCTAGTGGGAGAAGCTGTCTGTTCTAATCCTGGATGTCCCGCAAATTCACGGGGAGCCCTGAGGCTGGTGAGGAACTCCTCAGCACCTGTTTCCTTATCCATCCAGCAGAGGTGCTAACAGAAGCCTGTAGCCCTCAGCGCGTGACTGTGAATAATGAGCAGGACCACAGCTGGGCAGGCACTGTAAGGATCCCAGGATGGAGCAGTCAGAGCATTTTGTTTTGTCTAATCTGGAACCCCCGTTGGATTTCCCACTGAACCGGAGATCGAACAGATATGAAAATCAGGCTCATTTCCTACTTCCCTCTCCAGAGGGAAATTGAATTTAGACTCCTAAGAGATGGAACATGATCTTGGAGGCTCTGCGTCACTAACTTGCTGAGTGACCCAGGGTGACCAGGGTCTGCATGGTCAGAAGGAAATGGAAGTTCACACGTGGGTGTGGGTATGCTGTATCACACATCTGCAGATGAGATGGAGCCACCCTTTAGAGACAAGTGCTGAGACCGATGGTCTTTCCTAGGGGCATCCATTTAAAGCACACGGTATACCCTCAACAGGTGAATGAAGTGGTGGGCTCCATAAATGGACTTAAATCCATTGAGTTACACCCTAAAGTTAATCAACAGATGAGCAGAGTGAACATTCTCTACGAGGAGAGGGCATGCGGTATACTCAGAGGAAAGGAAGGGAATCCAGGACACAGTTATTTAGGGCAAGGATATTTCCTATGATTTATTTACAGGGCTTAGCTCACCTGGGATCTCATTAACGCTCCCAACACTTAGGTATAGGGCTTCAACCAAGAATCAACATCTAATATACCAAGCAAAGGGGCATTATGCAGACACAAAAGCTGCCAGATTTCATGGTCTTAGATGACGCAGATAATGCAAGTAAGAATATTAATAGCATATGTTTTATTAAACACACGCTCCGTGCCCAAAGCTCCACATACATAATGCAGTACAATCCTCAGAGCAAACCTACGGAGTGGGAGCCTGAGAGAAGTTTAGAACTCGTTCGCCTAAGGCGACACAACTAGTAAGTTGTTGACTTGTGGTTGAAAACTAGGCAGTCCAGTGCCGTAGTCTGCACTCCAAACCACAAGAATGGTTGATTCTAGGCATCTTTGGGCAAGAAAGTGGATCCTAACCCTTGTTCCAGCCTTCTAGGTAGACAGATAAGGAATGCCCTGCCCCAAGATTCAGTGGACCTGTTCAAAGCCCTGGGCTAACCATAAGGATCATGGTAAAAATAGAATCCTTACATAACTGTTGTAATAGTATATACCCAGAATTATGTCAGATTAGCAAACTGGGGGTGCCTGGGTGGCTCAGTTGATTAAGCATCTGCCTTCAGCTCAGGTCATGGTCTCAGGGTCCTGGGATCAAGTCCCACATCAGGCTCCCTGCTCAGTGGGGAGCCTGCTTCTCTTTCTCCGTCTATGTACACACTCTGTCTCAAATAAATAAATAAATCTTAAAAAAAAAAAAAAAAGATTAGCAAACTGGAAGCCAGCAGTGACCAAGTTATGCCCATCATTGGATGGAGACTACCTCCATGGGTCTGCAGAGCTCTGCTTGGGTGGTAATGATTTTAAAGGGCAGGGTCAGTGTCATGGCAGTGATCAGCAAAACTGTCACATAGCTGAATATTCTCTTTGGTGCTTCCTGTTTCCTTTTCCTTCCTCCAGCTCCCCCTCCACCCACCCACTCCACCAGAAACCAGTTCCAAGACGCTTCTTCCTAGGAGTCCTTCACTGACCGATTTCTGCTTTGGCTCCAAATTAAGCCTCAGTGGACAGAACACACTGGAGGCTTTGGAGACAGACACCCATTGAAATGTGCCCCTTTCTGGGTGTGGACTTTTGGCAAGTTACTCAATGTTTCTGAGCCTCAATTTCTGGTTCTACACAATGGGAATTAATAATACCCACTCTGTAGTGTTGCCTCGAGGATTGTAGAGGATGCACATGGTGTGCCCAGCACCACTCAGTAAATATGAGCAATGAGGACAGTGATGATGATGAGTAGCTAGTCCCATTTTAGCTGTTAACTGTTAGCAAGGGAATTTCTTTGTAAGGGACACAGGGGGCCATTCTCTGAAGATTCTAAAGATGCTCTCTTCTCCCTCTACCGCATGGCCCCTCTTCTAACAGAACTCTAGACCAAAACTGGCCTCGGGCGTCCTGGCCTCTACTTAGGATCAGCTGTTCAGACCATACTGTTTATTTGCTCGTTTTGGATTTTTTCTTAAAGGTTTTATTTATTTATTCCTGAGAGACACACAGAGAGAGGCAGAGAAGCAGACTCCCTGCAGGGAGCCTGACGTGGGACTCGATCCCAGGACTCTGGGATCACGACCTGAACCAAAGGCAGATACTCAACCATCTAGCCACCCAGATGCCCCTGTTTTGGATTTTTGAGGCACTAAAAGTAGAATAGGAGAAAAGACCCAGGGAGATCTTCTCAAGAACACACCCAAGAAGGTGAAAGAATATAAACAAAGGGAGTTCTTTAGGCTTCTGCAAGCCAATGCCAGAACAATTTAGTCACTAGGTCGACATGAAAAGGAGAGATGGAAGGACAACCATGTTAAGATAGAAATTATCCCCGCTGGATTACTTACGTATTTTGATTAGGTCTCCACAAACACAGGAATCTTTAGAACATATTGCAGGCATTCCAAAAAAGCTGGGCTTTGATGTTGGCGTGTTAGCATCATGAGCGGCCCGAGCCCATTTACGAGAGACAGAGCCTACTTACAGTTTCAGATTGGCCATAATTTAGGCCGCCTTTATTAAGACAATTATATGGAATTGCTTATAAACACTGGTCAAATGCTGTTCTTAACCATCACAGGGTCTTCTCCTGTTTTTTTTTTTTTATTAGCAAGATGGATTTAATTATAAAAATCTATTGAGTAATTATCACAACGCTCGGCCAAAAGAAAGTGATAAAGCAAAATTAAATACACCATGTACAGATTAATACATTTTGAGGACTTGGGATGCAATGCAGTTCTTAAACAAAGCATTGCCATGATTTCTACCTGTGAGGAATTGCCAGTGGAGTGACGAATACAGGCATATGTGGAAATGCATATGATAAAGTGCTACACTCTACAGATACACATGGGCTCTCTGGGAGCGCTGGGGGGGTGCCTCCGGAGTGCTTCCCGGAAAGTGTGAAGAGCAAGGGGGGGTAGGTGAAGGGAGAAGAGGGAGGCCTCCTGAGCAGAAGTGCAGTGTGAGCAAGACAGGGGACCTGCATGTGCTTCTCGCCTGCTGGGAGGTGGCAAGCAGGGAAGCGGCTGCACAGGCAGGAGAGAGTGGTAAGCAAAAGGAAGATAGGGATGTGCCCTCCCATGTCCCAGCCCCAGCCGGTGCCTATTGATGAATATATACTAAGGCAGGCGCTTTACCCCTGGTGTTTTACCCCTGGTGCAAGAGCAGATGTTTTCAGAATGCAGCAACATGTTCCTATTTCATTTTTGATAGGGAGGTGACCAGATAGGAAGGGTGTCCATTGGAATTACATTCTTTTATTTTTAAAGATTTTATTTACTTATTGGAGAGAGTGCATGCGCATGTGCACACATGCGAGTACCTGAGTGAGGGGAGGGACAGAGGGAGAGGGAGAAGCAGACCCCCGCTGAGCAGGGAGCTGGATGCGAGACTTGATCCAAGGACCACGGGATATGACCTGAGCTGAAGGCGGATGCTTAACCAATTGAGCCATCAAGGTGCCCCTGGCAGAAATAGACTCTTTAAACCCTAATTCTTGGGCAGCCCGGGTGGCTTAGCGGTTTAGCACCACCTTGGGCCCAGGGCCTAATCCTGGAGACCCAGGATCCAGTCCCATGTCGGGCTCCCTGCGTGGAGCCTGCTTCTCCCTCTGCCTGTGTCTCTGCCTCTCTCTGTGTCTCTCATGAATAAATAAATAAATAAAATCTTTAAAAATAAATAAATAAATAATAAACCACAATTCTACATCTGACAATGTTCATTCATTCATCGAGTCATCCCTTCAACGAATATTTATTGAACGTTTAATATGTGCTAGGGACTGCTTTAGCTGAGTAGAGTCAGTAATAAACAAAACAGACATAAATTCTTGCTCTCCTGGGAGGGACAGGTAATAGAGCACATAAGTGAATAAGTTGTATACAGACGTTAGAAGGTGATTAGGACAATCGAGAATAAAACAGGGAAGACATTAGGGTGAAGGGTAGTAGCAGGAGGGCAAGTGGGACGAATTGCCATTTTTAAGGAAGATGGTCATAGATCACTGGGATTTGGAGCATTTAAAGAATTGAGCAATACAGTTATGAAAGGAAAACCTCCCCCCATTCCTCTGTATTAAAAAGGAAAAAAAAAAAGATGGTCAGAAAAGATCTCATTAAGAAAAGATCTCACTGGGACGCCTGGGTGGCTCAGCAGTTGAGCATCTGCCTTTGGATCAGGGCATGGTCCTGGGATGCCAGGATTGAGTCCCATATCAGGCTCCCTGCATGGAGCCTGCTTCTCCCTCTGCCTGTGTCCCTGCCTGTCTCTCATGAATACATAAATAAAATCTTAAAAAAAAAAAAAAAGATCTCACTAATAAGGTAACATTTGAGCAGAGATCTGAAAAAAAAAAAAAATGCTGCCTTGCTTCTCCTGATATCTGGGGAAGTGCATTCCAGGCAGAAGGAAGTGCAAAGGCCCTGGGGCTAGAAAGCCTGAAGAGTAGGGACTATAGCAGGGATGCCAGGGTGCCTGGAGCAAAGTCAAGGTCAAAGTGGAAGAGTAGTATCCACTCAGCTGACCAGCAGAATCAACAACACAGGAACTTGTTAGAAATGTAAATTATTATACCTCCCAACCTCCTACTCAGACTATGAATCAGAAATCAGGTGTGTGTGTGGGGGGGGGGGTGAGACCCAGCATCGTTTTGATAGCCTTCCAGTTGCTCCTGATGCTGGCTTAAGTCTGAGAACCACCGTCTTAGAACTGGGTCCAGAGACCCCCCTCTTTCCCTACCTTTTTTATTTTCCAGCCAGATACCTCTTTTTGAGTTTTTTTTTAAATATTTTATTTGTTTATTTGAGAAAGAGAGAGAGAGAGAAAGAGAGAGAGAGAGAGAGAATGAGCAGTGGGGAGGGACAGAGGAAGAAGGAGAAGCAGATTCTCTGCTGAGCAGGGAGCCCAACATGGGACTCAATCCTAGGACCTTCGGACCATGACCTGAGCCAAAGGCAGACCTCCAACTGACTGAGCCACCCAGGTGCCCCTGAGGGTTTTTTTTGTTTTTTGTTTTTAAGATTTATTTATTTATTTAAGAGAGAAAGAGAGCATGAGCAGGAGGGGTAGAGGGAGAGGAGAAGAGAATCTCCAGCAGACTCTGGTTGAGCTCTGAGTCTGACACAGGGCTCCATATCAAAACCTTGAGATCATTACCTGAGCCAAAAGCAAGAGTCAGACGCCTGACTGTGCCACCCAGGTGCCCCTCTATTGGAGTTCTGATTGTATGTATCCAATCTCCATCTCAACAGGTAGCTGAACCAGCTTCCTATTTGGTGTATGAGAACTCTAGAAATTTGCTACACTGAACTTACCAAATTCATAATGTGAACTATGACAATTCTTTGCCATAATAATTGGGGGTAGGTCAGATTCGGTTTTGGTAGCTGAATAAATTGTCATATCACAAACATGACAGCTTCCAACCCCATGTCAACTCCAAGAAACTGATACGCCTTTTTCTCCCTGGGGCACAGGTGTCCATGTTCTCATGAATCCTGGGGCTCTTCCTCCCACACAGATTCATCATTTCAATATCTTCTTATTGCTTGCCTACAAGATTGATTGATTGATTGATGCCACCGGCACATAAAGCCGCCACACTATGAGAAGTTACAACTAGAAACAGAATACTTGCTGAATTTTTTTTTCCATTCAATCTCACAAATATTTCTGTCTTAACTTCCTTTATAATGAGGCAATGGGCCAACAAATAAATAATAGGTATCGAGTTCCAGCTGATAGACATTGTGCTAGGCACTATAAGGAATGCAAAGCCATCACATGCTTGAAATTGGCAGGTAAGATGAGTGTTAATAAGACCACCTCTGAAGTTAGGTGGCCAGGGTTTGCTAAATGGCTGTTGTGTACTTACCAGGGATAGGACCTGAGGTGAGTTGTAAAACCTCCCTGTGCCAGGGTGCCTGGGTGGCTCAGTCTGTTAAGTGTCTGACTTTGGCTTAGGTCATGAATCAGGGTCCTGGGATCAAATCCCGCATGGGACTCTGTGCTCAATGGGGAATCTGTTGGAGATTCTCTCCTGCCTCTCCCCTTGCTCATTCCTTCTCTCCCTCCCTCCCAAATTAGTAAAATCTTAAATAAATAAAACCTCTCTGTGCCTTAATTTCCTTCATCCTAAATGGTGTTAATAATAGTACCAACCTCATAGGGCTGGTGAGATTAAATGAGGTTATATGTAAAGCACATAATCAGTTCTGGTGCTTGGTAAGTGCCGAGTGTTGACTATGGTTATTAATACCTATTTCTGAGTAAACAGAAAGGGTTGGGTGAGAGAGCTAATAATCTATGCATTTGAGCATGTTTCTAATGTACACCAGTTTCATGCGGTGGTACTCACTGTAATACAGCTGCTCCCGGGGGCTCCAAATTACATTAATTAGCCTGTGATGTTTTGATTGATTCTTGTCTGTGTTTCAGAAAGACTTGCCCTGGGTTTTTGTTGCCCTGAGTTGAGGCGGTCAAAACCATGAATCCCAACCAGGAAAAAATAATAAGCAATAATCTAATGTAACGAGAACATAACAAGATTATAAAACATAGCTATTAAAAAAACGATATTGCTATTTGAAAAAAATAACAAAACACAGCTATTAAATGATCTTCGTGTACCCCAGGGAACAGGGTTTTAAGTACTTGCTGTCAAGCCATGAAAGGAGATAGAATTCTTTCTTTTTGATCGAAGTGGTTCAGGTTCAGAATTGGCCTTGAATTAGGCAGAGTGAGGAGAAAAAAGGATTGGGTATAAAAATATAACAGGGTTCACTTAAGATCTCAAGCACTTCAACCTGCCCTAGAGGGGTCTTGCCGTATCCTTAAAATCTGGTTGGAGTATGGAAGGGAAGAGGCAAAATGGAATGTAACTGTGTGTCCCCGTAGTTAGGAACTAATGTTTCAGTTCAAGTTTCGGTCACATCCATGTACCATCCAAGGCCAACCATGATTCAGTCCATTATTAAGACCATGTATAAAGTAAATTTGCAGCCTTGCTCACCATGATTGTTAATATATAGATGTGGGAGTCAAGCATGAAAGATGAGGGCTTGGAGTCATAAAAGGATGACTTTGGGTTCAAATCCAATTAATAGAATCACCTTAGCGAGTTACTTGACCTTTTCAAGGCCCCAAGTGCCTCATCTGTAGAAAGGGAACAAAAATAGTTTCCATCCCATAGGAATCTTGGGATGATGAAAATAATCAATGTTTGGAAAGTTCAGAGCACTGTGCCTGGTACAGAGGACGTATTCATAATAATGTCAGATATCATCATCAGTTGTATGGTTGTGAAAATCTTTGGTATGTGTTGAACCCATAGTCTTCGTATGGCTGGAGATAGATAGTATCATCAGGCTCATTGTTTAAAAGGTGAAGAAATGGGCACCAAAAAGTTAAGAGACTCATTGAAGGTGACACTGGACCTTCTGGGTGGGAGTCCAGGGCTATTCCATGTTACTGGAACAGATTATGTGGCCCAGACCCAGACCTATGCCCACACTGGCATCTGTCCTCAGCGAGGCAGTGACACAAAGGCAGAAGTATGGGCCATTTTCTTCACCACTAGTGGTGGTCTGGCCAAGACCTGAACTGAGGAACCTTCTGCCAATAGCCCATTTACTGCCCAGAATTTATTTTGGAAAGCTGTGACTTCAGATCCCAGAGTTAAGAACCGGATACTTTTTTCACTAGTGTAGCAGGTATAATTTTTGCTCTGCGACTCTGGGTGTATAAAATGTCACACTAACTACTTCTCTAAACCCAGGGAAATCTGACTACATCTTCCTTCCCCATCCCCCAGCTCCCATTGTACCTTAAAAAAAAGGGGTCTCTTGTTTATCAATCCAGCATAGTTGCCACTAGATGCTCAGGGCCCAAGAACTCAAGGAGCATTTTAAAGTCAAAGACTCCATCCCTGGGGGGGCCAAACCCCAAGATCCTTTGCTGTGCCAAGAGACACCTCTTAGAACTTAGTACCCCTGTACACCCAGTGTCTGCATGCTGTCGGATGTCTGGCGCCCTCTTGGGGCACTACACAGAGTAAGGGCCTCTCCAATCACAGATGTTACTCCTTTCCTTCTGGCGGTGCTGCTGCCTCTCTCCATCCCCTATTTCCAAGCCTCAGAACACCTCTCCACTCTTTAAGAGTTCAGCCCTTTTCAAAATAAAATTCCCCAAACTCTATGCAAGAGGCAAGGGGAACCCCAGACATTCAAGTCTCAAAATCCTGCTCACCCTGTGGAAGGGCAAAGGAAAAGTAGTTCTCCTTCTCCTTTCTGAACCTTCTCAGGCAGGGAAAGGAAACACAGAGGCAAATGTCCAGAAATCAGCCTGCCACGTTTCTTTTCCTTTTTTTCGGAATTAGGCTCTTCAAAAAGTATTAAACTCAGGCTGAAAATGGAAACACTATATTCTTTCATCAAGACTGCATGTTAGGGCTGGCCGATGGACGGACACTTTGCAAAGATCCTTTGATTCTCTATGCCTTTGCAAGTAACTGCCTGAATTCTTGGTGGTGGAATCAGCTGCTCTTCGGAAAACAAACCATTACAGAATTCCGACTGGCAAGGCTTGCCATCCATCAACTCCAAGGATCACCACTGGTGAGACAGAGGATAAATTTCCTTCATATGTCCATTAACTTCCAGATAATTTAAGTTTGAATTTTATCTCATTCATCAAGTTTTACCATGGCCTATTTCTCTAGGCACTTAAATTCTTCAAATACAATTTTCTTCCCTAAATTTTTAGCCTTTCTTCTTCTTCTTCTTCTTTTTTTTTTTTTTAGCCTTTCTTAGACTGTGCCCCAAACACATAGGGCATAGGGGGGGTAAAGAGATCTTGTGCCAGGACTAGCCCAGGCCACAAGGACAGAGTGAGAATAAAACACATAAAGGCCCTCCCAGGGCTTATGCTTATACAGTTAGGCCCTCTCCTAAGTGTTTTATGTACAGTGATTCATTTCATCCTCATAAAAACCTTACTATCCTCATTTCAAAGATGAGAAAACTGAGGCCCAGAGAGGTTAAGAAACTTGCCTAAGGCTACACAGCTAGCAACTGGCCAAGTCAAGATTCAAGGCCAGGCAGTCTGAGCACTTAACACAGGGCTATGAACACAGATTGTGGTTAAGTGTTAAAAGGAAATATACAGGATGATGACACAAAGACTATCTGGTGGGGAGGGGGTGGGGGGATTTTCCATGTGTTGATCAGGAAAGGTTATCTAGGAGGCAGCAGTGTTTGAGCTAAAATCTGAAGGAAGACAAGAATCCAGCTATACAAAGAGTGGGGCTGGGATGGCAGATGAGTATTCCAGGCAGAAGGAACAAGAGATGCAAAAAAGCCAGGAGGAGAAAGAGTCTCTTAAAGGCAGAAATGTGGCCCATGCAACAAAGCAGAATAACATGGGATGGGTATGGAGGAGATGCTTTCAGGAGCAAGGAGAAGCCATGCTTAGTCACAGGGATTATGACATGATCAGAGTTGTTTCTGAAGTCACCTGCTGCTAGGTGACAAGGGGATGAGAATATAAGGGACTTAGAAGAGGGTTTTGTAGCTGAGGGTACAGGGTGACATGGACCCTGGTGGTATCAGGTGGCAAGAGATAAGGCTGGATGGATCAGGAGGGCCTGGTGCTCAGGACATTCTGGCCATCTAAGGAAGTGTGGGCTTTATTCTGAAGAACCAGAGAAGCCCTGAACAGGTTGAAGCAAAGAAGTCCCATGCTCAGATCTGAGTTCTAGGAGAATGAGCAGAGCTGGTGTGACAAGGCGTTGGAGGGACGAGTCCACAGTCCAGTTAGGAGGCTGCTGGGGACCTCATAGTGAAAGGTAAGGGGGACTCATTGAGGCTGAGGCTGGGGCTATTCATTCAGCAAAGACTAACGTCACCAGGCATGGTTGGATCAAGTCAGGCAAGGGGCTGCTCTCGACGAATTTTCCAGAGCCATCTATGAGGACAGGCTTGGTGATAGTGTGAGTATAAGGAATGAGAGAAAGGAAAAAGATGAAAGACCCCTGTAGCCCTGTTCTTGGCATTTGGGGTGGGGGGGGGGAGGGAAGCCTGCTCAGAAAGATGGGGAACCCGGAAAGAGGATTTGCCAATGGGATAAGTTCAGGTCAGGACAAATAAACAGTTCCATTGGCCAAGGCGGAAAAGCAGCAGGTAGATGGAGAAGCAACCTAATGACTCCTTGAAGGATGGGAACTAAGTACCCCAAGAGAAAGGTCTGAGCGCTATCACCCCTTCACTAGCTGATGCAGTCAAAACAGATCCGCGCTGGAAATGCTCTTCCAAAGAAATAGCCTTCCCTCTGAGGGACTCAACTATATAGCACTTGAGAATCGGGCTTTGCATTAGAGTGACCTTCAGGGACTCCCAAAGTACAGGAACATCCCGTTTAATCACAGCTTTCTGTGACTCAGGTTCAGATAACCAAGTGTCCCCAGTCACGAGTCTGTGATGACAACAGGTTGAAATAAAATAGATAACCCTTATTACAGGTGTCTGTTCCCCCTTCCCCAATGCTAACCGTATACAGATTCCCTTCTGTTGGCTCGGAGACCTCCGGAACTGCCAGAAATTTCCACCAGAGATCTTTAGAGAAAAAATACCCAAACTGTGCCTAGAAAGAGTTAATTTTGGGTCAGAGGGCGAGAGAGACTGCAGTGTTTCTTTTTATTACAAATTTCTGAGACTTTGCTCCTGCCAGTGTCAGGGAAATAACGGTGCTAGATCTAACAGATCCTTCAACTGTGGTGAAAGGGGAAGTCATCTGTCCCTCAAAGGATGGATGGTTGGATGGATGGATGGATGGATGGATGGATGGATGGATGGGGAGATGTTGGGATTTCAAGCGATGATTTCAAACTCTAGGGAAAGATTTTACCCCTGAGACAAGCCGGCTTTCCCACCCAGAATAAGCGGGTGCTCCTGTCTGCCTCTCCCTTTATTTTATCAAACCATGTTTTGACAATTCGTGAAAAAAAAAAAAAGAAAAGAAAAGAACGTGTCTAGGGCAAACTGAGCTGCCGAAGCAATAAACATTTAGACACATAATGCGAATTGAGTTATTGTTCTTGGTGGGGGTACTCTGAGTTTGTTTCTCCTTTTTGGAAAGAGAACGTGTCAGCCAGTCCCCCCCCCCCCCCCCAGGCCTCCTGAAACGCGAGTCTCCTCCTCCCCGTCACCGCCGCGAATCCTTGACAATAGCCCCAAGACTAGGTCTAAGACCCAAGACCAGGTCACCTCGCAGGAACTCCCATTTCCAGAGTTGAGGGCGATAAAGCCCCCGACGACTGGACGGCCCCGGGGGGCGGGGGCTGCGTCTGCGTCTGCGGCCGCGGGGTGGGGGCCCCCGGAGGGTCCGGCGGGCGGGGCGGGGCGGGGGCGGGGGCGCGGGGGCTGCCCGGCTCCAGGACCCCGCTGCTGCTCCTCCTCCTCCTCCCCCCCCCCCCCCTCCGCTCGCCCCGCGGCCCCTCGGGCTCGGGCTGCTCGCGGGACCTAACTTGGCCCCGACTGCGTGCGCGGCGGCGAGGAGCCCGAGGCTGAGCTCCCGCAGCCCCCGCTGTCCGCCTGCAGCGCGCGGGGGGCGGGGCGGGGGCGGGGCGGCGGGAGGGCGGCGGGAGGGCGCCCGCAGCACGCGGCGGGCCGGGAGGGGCGGGGCGGGGCGGGGCGGCGGGAGGGCGGCGGGAGGGCGCCCGCAGCACGCGGCGGGCCGGGAGGGCCGGGAGGGGCGGGGCGGGCGGCGGGCGCCCTGGCGCGGGGCCAGGCTCGGCGTGAGCGGCGCGAGCGGGCGATGGGCTGACGGCGGACCGGCGGGGCGGGGCGGGGCGGGGCGGGGCGGGGGCCGGGCGGCGGCGGCGGCGGCGGCGGCGGCGGCGGGGCGGGGGCGCGCGGGGACCCGGCGGGGCGGCTGCGGGCGCCGCGGCGGGGGCGGGGCGGGGGCGGGGGCGGAGGCGCCGGGCGCGGATGCCGCCTGCTAGGCCGCGGGCCTGCGCGCCCCGGGGCGAATGGGACGCCGGTTTCGGGGGATCCGCCGCTGCAAACCCGAAGTTCCTCGGCTCCTAGCGAAGCGCAACAAATAAAGGTAATGTGTCTTTGTTCCCGGCCGCGGCGGCCGGCAGGCGGCTGGCCATGCAGCACTTCTGTGCCCGCTTTTACGTGCTGGGCCGGTGGAAGGGACGTGACACTTCTTCACTGGAAGCGTAGAGTGTTTTAATGTCGCGGATGTGACATTTTTCTTTCTTTCTTTTTTTTTTTTCAATGCACACCCACGTGCGGCACCTACTACACTCCCTTCTGCTGCCCGCCCCCTCCCCCATACACTTTCTCTGGCATCTCAGCCTCACGCTGTCTTGAATTTTCCCAGGGAGAAAGGAGAGGACATCGCTGAAAGCAGACCCGGGTGGGATTTTATTCCATTTTATTTTGTAAGAAAAACCGTTTTTATGGAAGTGACAGGGGAGTCCTGTCCTGTGGGTGCCCGAGGGGCAGGAGGCAGGCAGAGGATCCTGCTAGAACAGATTGCTCTTTTACATTCCAAATGGCTGCAGCAAGTTTGATGCATGGAGAAAGGGGGAGGAGGACGGCAGGAGACCTTCTGAGGGACGCGGTCATTTAAAAATGACCAAACGCGATGCTTCTGCGTTGCAGACACAAGCCCAGACGTTCGTGCCTATTGCATCTCGGAAAGATCAACCGGTCCTGCAGTTTGAAAGCTGCGTGGGCCGCCCCTGGGTAATCGGGAACCCGGTGCCTTTCTCCAATACCTTGCGAGCAGAGTAACTGCTCAGTAGATTCAAGCAAATTCTGCAAAATTTCCGAGGGATGGCCCTTCTAATAATAGCCCTGGCGGTGGTTTCCTAATAGACATACTCATTCTGAATGATGCAGCCATGCCAGCCTGCCGGAAGCTCAGCTTGCTGAGCGAGCGATCCAATGCCGGTAAAGGACTCCCTGACCCCACCATGAATGGATGAGGCTTTCTCCCCTATGAATGGAACATCCCAGTAGAGGCTGCTAGCGCTAGTCTGGCGTCTTTCAGTTTGAATCCGCACAGCTTCTCCTGAGAGGGATTCACAGAACACCTAAGGCAGGCACGTTTCTAAATCTGAGCTGCTCAGTGGTGACAGCCTAGGCAGTATTGGAGTAGCTACTGGCCTATCCTTACACACCTGGTCTGCCTGACTTGGTCTGCATTTACCCGATTGGTCTAAGTCAGGGTTTAGAGCAGCTGCTTAGACACCTCTTCTGGCTCAGCATCCCCTAAGTCTCATTCTTTTCCAACAGAGTGATTGCCAGGTGTGGGAAAGCACCAGCCAGAGAGCCAGGAGCAAACTTCTGACTTCATCCAGGGAAGCCCCTGCCAACCCTGGGGAAGTACTTCAGGCATTGGATGCAAAAATCGATACCTTGTATTTACTGGAACTTAGCTGTGTGTGCCATCTTGAAAATGTGCGACAAAGTGTGGACATTACAGCGGACAAGGGAGGACGCATTTCACTGTTTTGTTTCTGGTGTCTACATCGCTTCGTGTTCATTCATAGCGTTTGACCCCATTTCTTTGGAGTCTGACTTGGATAAGGCCAGAAGGCCAGACTGTCAGATCAGCAGAAATCTAATTTTGATTCTCAAAGTGTCACTTATCTCCTGCAACCCAGAGTATCAGGGGCTGAGCCACTTCTTTTGGCCAAGGGAACCATTCTGCTGCAAATGAAATCTGTATTTATTTAAGGCACAACGGGAATGATGGTCATGCAGCAAATAGATTGGAATCCATTTGGTCCTGAGAGGTTAAATAGCCACAGTTAATGTAATTGGAAACAATATTTGGACTTGCTCTGAAATCAATACTATATTGTCTTGCCGATGAATAGAATGTTGCCTCCTGATAACTTGGAATGAAGTTTTGCCTGATGTACAAAGTTGTGTGGGTAGGAGTAACCTTATAGGAAAAAAAAAAAAAAGATTAAAGTCTTCTTGTATTAAAGGGAAGCACTGTTCTTAGAAATGAGGATCAGAAAATCCCTCCACCCTCTTTTGTTCTGACCAAGTGTGATCTGCCGCTGCCATTGCTGTATTCTCTTTGGCACTTGTCTTGAACTAATTTTATTAATAAGACTTGTTATTTATGGCATAGGGCCTCTTGGTGATTTGCAGATGCTGTTGCCAAGTCCCCTGATAGCCTGGCAGGTGGCTAGTGCCATTAGCATTATCTTGTCGTTGGGGAAACTGAGGCCCCTTGAGGTTCTGTGAGTCGCTGATTTCATAATCCATGAGAAGTGCACCCCAGATGTGTACAGTGCTTAGTTGTTGTTTTTTTTTTAAGATTTTATCCATTCATTCATGAGAGACACACACAGAGAGAGAGAGAGGCAGAGACACAGGCAGAGGGAGAAGCAGGCTCCATGCAGGGAGCCCGATGTGGGACTTGATCCCGAGACTCCAGGATCACACCCTGGGCTGGAGGCGGCACTAAACCACTGGGCCACCCAGGGATCCCCAATAGTGCTCAGTTTTATTATAACAGCAAAGTTACAGGCTGAGGTCAGAGAACAAGCCAAAAAGAGTGAGTCCTTGCTTGAGTTCTGGAACTGGGGGAAGGCTCTGTAGACTACTGGGTTTGCCAGCGTTTGTCAGGATGGGGCCCTGGAATCAACCTTGATGAGTTGAGGGGAAAAAATGTGATGGGTTTGCAGTGGGAAAGGCAGTGAGAGATGAAGGTCCAGGAAGTCTTGTATGAGGGGACCTGCCAGTACCAGTGTGCTTCAGTCAGTGTGGGATGGAGTAAGACCCCTTCTGCAGGAGATCACTCCTGACTTTACTGCCTATGTGTACCGCTTGTGTTCACGTTATTGGGTGTGTGTGTGTGTGTGTGTGTGTGTGTGTAAGACACAGTTCTACTCACATGCCATATACTATCTGTAAGGGTTGCGATTAGCCTAACACTGAATGAACAAGTGATTTCAAATATGAAGTTTTGATCTTAGACAATTTTGAATACATAAATACTTCTTTTTTTAAGAAAAAAGAAGGAATAGTACAGCCTCTGGAGAATTTCTAGTTTAATAGGTCAAAATGAGAAGTAGGCAGGATCACGGTTAAAGAACTCTTGAGGCCATTTTAATCCACTCTCTACACAGTATCAGAATGGAGAAGTCTGGATTCAGTGATGACTTCAGTTCACATCTTCTGTTTTCTAGATTCCACCTGCTGGGTCAATAAAATTTTGGCAGAAATTGATTTAGGCTTAGTCATAGTGAAAATCTCAGCATCTCAGTTAGAGATGGTTTCTGAGACCTCACAGGAACATAAGCCTTGGGATAAAGATCTTCCAATGTTTTTTCAAACTTAAGTCCCCAAAAACCCTCATCCCTTGAGCAAAGGCACCTCAGGCTCATATTTCCTGAGGACCTCCCCACGACACTGGTTGTTTATCGCACCTTCCTGCTTCTGATTCTTTGCTGTCCATTTCTTTCTGAAATGTAATGAGAGTAACGAAAGACGTTACAGGAGTTGAAGTGAGAAACGGAGTAACGGGGTCATTCCCTCAGTTGCATAGGATACACAGATACTTGAACTTAACGCAGTAAGCAAGAGTGGAGACAGTAAAGACAGTAAAGAATCCAGGGGAGGAGGCCACTGTTAGGGAGTGGATTTGCATATTTTACCTTGTTTTCATTGAAGCCCTTTTCGGACTGTGGTACCTTGGTCTTTTTATTTTTCTCCCAAGACATCTAATCTGAAAAAGCTGGTACAGTAGTAGCTCTTGGAGCTCTGAGCTTCAGGGTCACCAATGCACACACAGGCCTGCTGGTTTCACTGCTTTGCCCTGCAAGAAGTTTTCTGAATCAGCATAAAACTGGCTTATCAGAAAGTCTCTCCACAGCAATTTCCTCTCCTTCCCTAAATCCATCAGCTCCCACCCTTTCCTGTGTCCCAGGCGATCAGCATGTCTTTCTCGTATAAGGAATAATTCGGACACACTCTTACACTTATGGCAGTCAGTTCCACCACTAGAAGCATCGCCCTAAGAATACTGATCACTACGCCTCTCTTCCTCTCAGAGAAGATGATCAGAGCTTTTGCTCCTAGTTAGTGAATTGCATTAATGCTTACTTGGGTGCTTGTGTGTGTGTGTGTGTGTGTGTGTGTGTGTGTGTGTATGTATGTGTATATGTGTTCAGCTCACAATTGTATCGGTGGAAATTAGGGATTTATTTCCCCCCAAAAAGAAGTACTTTTCTCTTTGAAGATGGAAATTACTGCCAAGAATCAAGACCATGGTTATTGGAAGGAATGTGCAAAATAGAAGGGATCTGGTTTAGGTCAGTGGCCTTATTATTACCAAAGAAGAATCAAGAAAAATAGCCAAATAAAAATCAAGGCTGGTAGCTACAGTGGGAACTGAGTGAGTAGGTACAGGCCTGGTTAACTGATTCAGACATGCAGCATCTAGGCTCTAGCTTGTGAGGCTAGATCTCCATCATCTGTGGTGGTTTCTGGTTTTTGTTTTAAAGTTGGAGCCCGGGATCCCTGGGTGGCGCAGCGGTTTGGCGCCTGCCTTTGGCCCAGGGCGCGATCCTGGAGACCCGGGATCGAATCCCACATCAGGCTCCCGGTGCATGGAGCCTGCTTCTCCCTCTGCCTATGTCTCTGCCTCTCTCTCTCTTTCTCTCTCTGTGACTATCATAAATAAAAAAAATAAATAAATAAAAAAATAAAGTTGGAGCCCTGGCCATTCCAGGATGCAGTATAAGAAGAAACTAGTTGTCTAAGGTCAAGAATATCTGTACCTGCACACCCTCCCCCCAAACTCTGATTCCGATCCCATGGGTCTTCTAGTAAGAGCAACTATTTGCCAGTCCATGGTTCACTGAATGCTCACTGCTTTGGACTCCCTGATCATGATGGGCACTCAGTGGATCCTGCTGGAATAAGTAAATCCCGGAGTGACTTTATTATGCCATGCTCCCACGTGGATATAGTTAGGCATCTTCAGGACACCCTGTGGCCTAAAGTAAAATGGATCCTGTTGGGTCATCCTGTGTCTACCTTGTCCTAGTCTGTCCTGTGGCGCGGCCCCTCTTTCAGAGTTGGTCAGGCCTTGCCAGGCATAGGGCCAGAAGTCTTGGTATGGATGCAGAACACGAAACCTTTTAACAATAATTTTCACTTCAAATTAACCAAAAGCTGTCCCCCCAAACTTAAACCTACAGCTCCACAGTTTCCATCAAGATGAGCCTGTTCTTCTCATGATTCAGTCTTCTTTGCAGGGCTTTTGCCTTCTTTGTCCTTGCTGTATGAAGAATGCATGAAAAAAAAGGCGTGTAATGGGGAATTAGATTGATAATGCATGACAGCGAATGGAAATGATGATCGGAGAGTTGCCAGGCTGTGCCATTCATAACCATAAAATGCACAATTATGCTCTCACCACATGCCTGCGAACAAGTGTATAGAAGTGACAAACCCAAACTAGGAAACCAAATAGTGTGGAGCCATCTGGAGCTGGGCAGTTATACCTACAGCCTGAGCTGAGGAATGCCGGGCTGGCTTCCCCGTTCCTCTGCTCTTGCTGGCTACCCCCAATACGCATCAGCTACTCATTTCTCTGTGGCTCGGGGTGTGGGGGGGGACAAGAACCAGATTGGAGCTGAACACAATGGAGAGCTGTGTCCTGCCTTCTGAATCCTCTTTTATTGGGAGGGTTGAGTGTTTTGTAACAGAGTAACTACAGAGTGACCAGTAACACAGATGTAGCCTGCAGGTCTTGGCTGGAGGCAGAGGCCTTGAACCCAGCAGAGGAGCAGGGGTCGATATCACACTGAATTTTCAGTGCGGACTGTGAACCACATGCAAACCTGATTTGGGGATTATCAGCCAGGTCAAAGATTTCAGAAAGAGTTCTAGGAATGGGAAGGGGGTATATAGATCCTTTTAACAGCTGAGGAGAGCCTTACAGATGTTCAGGGACCTTGCCAGGGCCTCAGTTACAGCACCAAGACTAAAGTCCCCAGCATCTGACAAGGATTTAGATGGGGCATGGAAGTATGGTGGGCAAAGAGTGGAACCTGAGCCATATCTGGTGTGGGTTTGATTACCGGTTCCGCCTCTTGCTAGCTATGGGGTCTTGGGTGAGTTATTGAATCACTGAATCTCTCCAGACTTCATTTTTTTTTTTTTAATTGGCAAGAGAAGTTACATTCAAAGGAACCAGTGAGACACACTCTGTGAAACACCTAGGACACAAATATGAGAGACTTTAAAATATATATATTTTATTTATTTATTCATGAGAGACACAGAGAGAAGAGAGAGGCAGAGACACAGGCAGAGGGAGAAGCAGGCTCCATGCAGGGAGCCCAGTGCGGGACTCGATCCCGGGACTCCAGGCTCATGCCCTGAGCCAATGGCAGGCGCTAAACCGCTGAGCCACCCAGGGATCCCCGAGAGACTTTTTTAGAATAAGTGATGTTGTCTTCATATCCTTGCCCCTCAGCCCCCACCCCCAGCATGACTTGCTTATATCACTGGAGGGTTCAGCACTGCTAACTGCAGGGGCTTTAGAACACACAGTGGGGTGTGAGAAGGCCACTGGCCCTGGAAGTGGAGGTATGACTCGAGTAGGTGGTACCTCCTCACCTACGATCCTGAGACACATTTTGTAAAGAGAAAGTAGCAGAAGGGGAACAGCCATTGGCTCTGATGCTACATAAGTGTCACCTGACCTTCCAGAAAGACTTCTGCAGGTAAAGGCATCACCCCAGCAATCCTCACCTCTTAGGATGGAAAAGGCTTACTAAGAGTGGTCGGCATCCCTCCACATCTGTGAGACCCTGTTGAGTCTGGGAGGTTGATAGGGTTTGAGTGTGGGTTGGAGGTGGGGAAGGAAGAGAAGAGAGGTGATTCTGCTTTGGCACTGAAAATCAGAGGTTTTGGATTCTTCACTTTTCAAAAATGATTAGAAAGGGCTTTTATCTTGCAAAAGAATACTTATCTTGCAAAAAGATGGTAATGCCACCTTTTTCTTCACAACAAAGACAAAAAATCCAATCACTGTGTCACATTCTTTGGTTACTTCCTATTCGTTACCATTATTAGGAAGAATTTCACCTTCTATTTACCTTCTTTATGTTTCACTCAAGTAATTAATGCAGAGACTGAATGGCAGAGACAAGCCTAGAATCTGAGTGTAGTCGATGCTTGTGGGGGCATTTTCTCATTGTACCTCCCACCTGAAAATAACTGGGAGTTTCTCTGTAGCATGAGAAACCAACATACCAATTTGCATAATATTCATCAGAAATTATTTAAGCTCTTAATAACCTTCTGGGTGTTAAATAAATCAGAATGAGAGATGGCCCATCATCTGGAGGCAGATTCAGAAGGCACACAGGCTGCAGCATAAGAACATTTAAAAAATATAAAAACAAGGGACGTATTTATAGAATGTCATAGCCTTATCCAGGACAAGGATATATTTTAGGTGCAGCCTCAGGGACACGCGCATGGAAATAGTTTGCCTGGACAGTTTTATACTCTTGCCTTTGGTTTTCCGTTGGAAATGGGTGGAAAAGGCAGTGTGTGAGCACGCGTGCTTGTCTGACAGGCGGGAGCTATAGGAAGCCCACGTCCCTGCCACAGCCCTGCAGGTTCCCCAGCGGCCTGGGGGTGACCAGGGGGACAGCACGCAGCATTGGCTCCTGCGCTTCTCCCCAGGCCCTCCCGAGGGGGGCCGCCTGTCACACTCGCTTTGGAGTGGCCAGTTCTCCATGTGGCTCTTTATCCATATTCTCCCAGTTTGGCTCACCCTCCGACAGAATTCCGGGGTGAGCCAAGGTGCTGCCCAGCCTCCCTTCCTACCACCACGTGTACCCGTGTGGTCGTTTGGCTGCTGCAAGGCGCCTGCAGGTTCCGTGGCGGGTGAGGGCCGGCTCCCTGGTTCACAGATGGCTCGCTCCACGCCACGTCCTCACGAGGCGGAAGGCACGAGTGAGCTCCCTGGGCGCTGATCTCTCCACCGAGGGCTGCACTCCCTGACCTAATCCCCTCCCAGAGGCCTCGCTTCAAGAAACCGTCACCTGCAGGTTAGGACCCACACCTGACTTTCTTAGGTGTGGGTGGGGAGGGGCAGGGGTGGCCGTCTTGGGCCCACCCACACAGCCACACACCCCCTCGCCTTTCCCCAAGCACGTTTGGCCCTTTCTGGATGTCAGCCTCCTGCTAATGCTCGTTCTTGGGCTTGAGCGGCCCCTGCCATCCCTCCTAGGCCTGGGACACCCCTTCCGGCGGCTGAATTCCAAGCTGCTACCTCCTGCTGTTCCCCCAGACAGAGCGCCTCTCCCTCCTTTATTCTCCCAAAGCATCCTGATGGCTCGCTCCGCTTTGATCTCCTGAATGGGGATGGCCTGTTCATGTGTGTCGCGCACCTTTCTAAGGAAGGACCGTGTCGTATTTATCTTTGGTTCTGCAGCACCCAATATTATGTCTGACATTTGGTGGGTGCTCAGAAATATAAATGAGTAATTATTTGTTACGTCACGCCGTGTCCCGTTTCGTTGCTTGTGTGCAAATGGCTAGAATGAGTTTTTCCCTGCGTAAGCCTGGGGTTTTACCCCTCTGCTAGCTCTTCTCTCTCTGCTTTTCAGCCGGGATATCTCTCTCTGGATGTGCCTGTGTCAGAGGGCCAGGGAGTAAGGATGGTACAGCACAACTGCCATCCTTTATACGAGGGCTGCTCTTGCAAAGCCCAGCTGGCAGGATGGCAGAAAGTACCTGAGCATCCCAGTCCTATCATCTAGTCGTTCAGTCGGTCATTCAACACACACCTAATGTTGTGCCGCATACGTCCCAGGAATGTATCTTTGAGCAAAACTGATCAAGATTCTTGTCCCCAGGGAGCTTGAAGTCCAAGAGGAAGAGGTGGACAGCAAATGTAGTGAAGTATAGGGTACACCAGAAGGCGGCCAATGCTATAGGGAAAAGAAAGCAGAGGCCAGAAAGTCTGGCAAGGTTACCATCTTAAATACAGGATCAGAAGAGATTCTATGGAAAGGTGATATGTTTTTAAATTTTATTTATTTATTCATGAGAGAGAGAAAGAGACAGGCAGAGGCAGAGAAGCAGGCTCCATGCAGGGAGCCCAGTGCGGGACTCAATCCTGGGACTCCAGGATCACACTCTGGGCCAAAGGGAGGCACCAAACTGCTGAGCCACCCAGGGATCCCATGGAAAGGTGATATTTTGAGCAGAGCTTTGAAGGATGTGAAGAGGTGAGCCACATGAATGCCTAGGGAGACATTCCAGGCAGATGAAGGAGCTCATCAAAGGCTCTGGGAGGGAAGAATGTCCCAGAGGGAATAGTAAGGAAATGAGTGTGGAAGGGCAGACTGAGTAGGGGGAGCATAGAGGTGGGTCTGTGTGGGGCCTTGAAGGTGTCCAGCTGAGGGGTACGGGTTTGGGGAGCACCGTGGCCCCACTTGGGCTGCACAGGGATGGTTTGGGTACTGTGTAGGGCTAGATTGTGAGGCCAGGAGGTGCCAGATGGGTGGCTGTTGTAAGAATCAGGCAAGTGATAAAGTATTGATGAAGTGTTCTGGGTCTGGGTAATTTAGAGAGAACCAAGATTTTCTAGTATGCTGGGTGTGCAATGTGAGATGAAGAAGGAAATCCCCAACTGGGTCCTAAAGAACAGAATGTGGTGATGGAGTGGCTGTTATGAGCAGGGAAAGCTGTGGGTGGAGGTGGCTGAGGAAGAAGGTAGGTCAGCAGTTCTGTTTGGCACATGCTGAGTCTCAGATCTTAACAGATAGCTAAATGCAGATGTTGAGCGGGCGGGTTTGTACAGAATCACAGACAGGCCTGGGAAAGGTAGGCAGTCCAGGTGAAGATGCAAAGTAGGGCTCAGCCACCTAGAGATGATATGTAACGATTCCAGGCCTCAATCCTGAATATGACATCTGGGGAAAAAACTGTAAGCACCAAACTTCAAATAAAAAGAATATAAGATACAAAGAAATGAACTGGGGCACCTGGGTGGCTCAGTCGGTTAAGCATCTGCCTTCAGCTCAGTCAGGATCCTGGAGTCCTGGGATCGAGCCCTGGTTCATGCTCCCTGCTCAGTGGGAGCCTGCTTCTCCCTCTGCCTCTCCCCTGCATGCACTCTCTCTCTCTCAAATAAATAAGTAAAATCAGAAAAAAAGAAAGAAGGAGGGAGGGAGGGAGGGAGGGAAAGAAAGAGAAAGAAAGAAGAAAAAGAAAGAAAGGTGGAAGGAAGGAAGGAAGGAAGGAAGGAAGGAAGGAAGGAAGGAAGGGAAAAGGAAAGGAAGGAAAGGAAGAAAGAAAGAGAGGAAAGAAAGAAAGAAAATGAAGCAATTCCTGGAACATGAAGAGCTCTCTGTACTCCTGAGGTAGAGCTCTTTGTATCCTCCTGAGGGTCTTTTCTCTTTCTGATATATGATATATCTCTCACCCTTATGCTTTAATCAGATTTGTTGATAGGCCATTGACATGCATACAAGGAAACTGCATGTGTCCACAGCCATGAAGCCATCACCACCATCAAGAACTTGGAACTCCAAAATTTCAATCCGTGATCTTTCCTGAGACTCTTGTGTGTCTAAAGCTCTGTGGCAGGTGCAGGAAAGATCTAAACTGTAGCCACTACCCCTGCCTCCTGTAATTTGTTCTGATGCAACATCCTGGCGTCCCCTACACAGTCCCCTCTTCTAAGGCCTGTGCTCTTCTAAAGGACGCTCAAGTTTGGTGACCACAGGGTTTGGAATGACCATTTGAGGGCAGTGCTACTGGTTAAATCAGGAAAGAGGAGAGATCAAGAACCCTGCTATCCTTTTGTCCGTTCTGATGCAGGCAAAAACACACACCCCGGGATCCTTTAGCGCCTGCCTTTGGCCCAGGGCGCGATCCTGGAGACCCGGGATCGAGTCCCACGTCGGGCTCCCGGTGCATGGAGCTGCTTCTCCCTCTGCCTATGTCTCTGCCCCTCTCTCTCTCTCTCTCTGTGACTATCATAAATAAATAAAAATTTTTAAAAAAACACACACCCCATTCCTCCTTCTGTGGAGACAGCCCAGACAGCAGGCTCAGCTCCATCCTTATTTTTTATGTGTCCGCAACACAATAATTACCTCTCATCGAAAGCTTTGAGAAGTTGTTCTGTGTCTAATCAGAATTTTTTTTTAAGATTTTATTTATTTATTCATGATAGACACACAGAGAGAAACAGAGACACAGACAGAGGGAGAAGCAGGCTCCATGGAAGGAGCCCAGTGTGGGACTCAATCCCGACCCTAGGTCACACCCTGAGCCAAAGGCAGATGCTCAACCACTGAGCCACCAGACGTCCCATCCAATCAGAACTTTTTATTTGACTAGCAGATACAACATAACATCTTTACTTCTGAACCGCTCACTGGTGATATGTACCCCGGATATTTTTAGATCTACCATTTGCCAAACGGCCAGTGCATTTCAAGACACTGTTATTTCCTGTGACAGCTCTTCTAGGGGGTGGCTTGTGGACCGTGGGTTGAAAGGAGGGGTGAGGGACCCTCTTTGGTTTTGGAATCCTCTCCCTTCCTCCTCTGCACCCCCTCCATTTCCCTTCCTTTCCCAGCTTCTTGCCCCCTACCGCCACCCCTCCTTTTTAAGTGGTATTAAGGAAGAAATGGAACAGTTCTAGAAACTCGTCGTGTGCCGGGTGCTATGGCAGCAGAATGAGCCCCATGAGCAGGTCTCCAGGAGGGTCTGGGGTGGCTCATGGGGCAGCCAGCCAGTGCTGAAACCTCCAACAAGATGAACAGAGGAAGGGAGCTGCCAGCGCAGCTCCAGCTCGCAGCTCCAGCTCGTGCAAGTGTGGAGAGTCCCTGCCAGGCCTCTCCAGCAGAATCCTTTCCAGAGAGCTCTGTTATGTAAATATCCAGGCAGCAGCCTGGATTGACTGCCCCATACAGATGTCAAAGATAGCTGCAAAAACTTCCCTTAATGCAAGCACTTCAGGTTCCTAAGCTCTCCAGACACCTCTTTTATTGGGGCATTTGGCCAGGGAGGGTGAGAGCTTGCTGCTATCTCTAGAAGCTGGACGGTGGCTTTCTGGATGGAGTCATCTTGGTCTCCAGATGCACTTTGCTGGGATACCACTGGAAGTTTGGTCTGATTTAAGCATGCATCGCAAAAGGATCAGCTGTTGGGCTGGAATGCTTCCTTCCGAACCAGAGGACTTGGCATCTGAGCCCTAGGCCCCTGGATTCAGATGTCACAGGCACAAGTGGCTGCTCTGTATCCCATGCAGGTTCTGTGAAAGCAGGTGGGCCATGCCGAAGAGGTGGCTTTCTCCCACTGTGTTTCAAGAGTCACCTAAGAAGGGAATTCCAAAGACCCAAGAATAGATTTGCAGTAGCTTGCAGATGGTCTTGAATACTCTTTTCTGCCTCCTACATCCCCAGGGATAATGGCGAGTTTTCTGTAGTTATACACAAAGGAGCTTGTTTATGTGAAGGAAAACCCATTCCCAAACTATGTGGCAAGAGGCCCCAGCTACCAGTGATGGCAGGTTGACAGCAGGGCTACTCATTTGACATGTGGTCCTGTATTTATGAAGAATGCAGGTGTTCTGTCTGGGTTTTGGGGTATGTTCCTCCAGAACAGGCAAATGAAAACATATCTCACTGAATGCAAAATTAAGTTGTATAGTACCTATATTTTGGAGTTGTCCTTGAAATGGCATATAAGGATATACGTTATTTGAATATATATTTGTTAATTCATATAAAATTATGTATTGAGTGCCTGTTATGATAGTCATGTGATTCTGTTTCAATCATAGATATATAATATCATTTTAACATCAACCAAATGCTTTCAGTAAAAATGTGATAACCCATTGCTTCATAAGACCCATGGTTGTAGTAGTGTGATCTCATCCCACTAATCACAATATAAGCAAAAATTGAAAACAAAATTTAATTTAAAATGACAGATTGAATTAGACATTGGAGCAAAATAGGCAAATTCATGTTACCAAGGAAATGTCATTGAGGTCCTTGGTTATTAAATACATGAATATCAATCCAGTGACAGATGCTTGTAACCAACCACTCTACGGCATGTATTTTGAATAGAGGACGTCTGCTTGCATATCTATACAAAGAAAATGGGTAGGGAAAAAAGGTAGAATAATGTGTTCATGCCTAGCACTCTGCAGTGTGATTTTTAAAAAAAACTCTTTTGAAGCAGGAAATGGATGTTGCCAACATTTGGTTCATCAAATGTAATATTGTAACAGGAGCATTGTAAATAAATACATGGGGGCGCCTAGGTGGCTCAGTGATTGAGGGTCTGCCTTTGGCTCAGGTCCTGATCCCTGGGTCATGGGATCGAGTCCTGCATCTGGCTCCCCTGCAGGGAGCCAGCTTCTCCCTCTCCCTATGTCTCTGCCTCTCTCTGTGTGTCTCTAATGAATAAATAAAAATCTTAAAAAAAATGTTTTTTAAATCTTTAAAAAATAAGTAAAGACATGGGCTATTAGAATGAACTTTTTTTTTTTTTTTTGAATTCTTGTCTGTATTTGTGCACATATATCCGTAACGTACCTTAGGGTGTGACTGTCCCGCCTTCCTCTGGAGTTCAGTAATCCTTTCTTACAGTGTCCCTGGCTAAAGGCCTTCTGGCCCCTTTCTGATCGCATATAGTGATGATGGGGCAGCCCTTTCCATTTTGAACAATAATGCTTGTTTAAACGTTCTCCCTTCTGTTGAATTCACATGTGTCTTCTAGAACGTGTCTCATTGATTCCATTTCTGCCCGCCAAAGCACAGTTCTTCTCTCTCTTCATTAAAGTATTAAATTTAATCATCAGATTTTAAAATTATTAAATTAGCCAGTCCCCACTTCCAGGCATGTCCAGTTGAATTTATATGTTATCTCTGTGGAATCCACCATTGTCTCCCTTTTCTCTCATTGATGTGTCTTGGCAGGGACAATAGCTTGTGCAGGGTTACCCTAACACTGCAGCCTTTGCTGGTTAGGCTGGTACGCGGTTTTCCTGTCAGCCCTGAGAAGACACAGTTTCCAGATCTTTACCCAATCTGATTATTCTTGTTTGCCATACTCCACTTTCTTCCATTTCCTGTGTCAAATATGGTGCCCAGAATGAACACAGATGTCCAGAAATGGTTTAACCATGGTGGAGTGTGGGAGGCTTCTTAATTCCATTATTCAGGAAGTTATGCTTCCAGCCTGTGAACTAAGAATAGGATCCCAAACTATAAATAATATGATCCCAGCTGTTAAATTTTGAAGCTACCATCTAAACCTCCCCATCAACTGTACATTTGGTCAGCACACTTTCTTTGTTTGGTTATAAGTCATTGAGGGTAATACAGATATGGAGAAAGACAGCTTATATTTAGTATTTCCTTACAGTTTTCTTTAGACATTGAACCTCAACACTTGCACTTAGTACCCTCTTTCCAGACTCCCGTTTCCACATCAATTAGGATTGAAATTGACTTGAAAACGATGTTCAGGGGCGCCTGGGTGGCTCAGTCAGTTAAACATCTAATTCTGGCTCAGGTCATGATCCTAGAGTCCTGGGATCAAGCCCCACATTGGGCTCCCTGCTCTGCGGGGAGTCTGCTTCCGTTTCTGCCTCTGCTCCTCCCCCTACTCCTCCTCTATGTCTCTCTCTCAAACAAATAAATAAAATCTGGGATGCCTGGGTGGCTCAGCAGTTGAGTGTCTGCCTTTGGCCCAGGGTGTGATCCTGGAGTCCCAGGCTCGAGTCCCACATTGGGCTCCCTACATGGAGCATGCCTCTCCTTCTGCCTATGTCTCTGCCTCTCTGTGTCTCTCATGAATAAATGAATAAAATCTTTTAAAAAATAAATAAATAAAATCTTTTTTTTAATATTTTTTTAAAGTTTTTTTTATTTATTTATGATAGTCACAGAGAGAGAGAGAGGCAGAGTCACAGGCAGAGGGAGAAGCAGGCTCCATGCACCAGGAGCCCGACGTGGGATTCGATCCCCGGTCTCCAGGATTGCGCCCTGGGCCAAAGGCAGGCTCCAAACCGCTGCACCACCCAGGGATCCCCCAAATAAATAAAATCTTAAAAAGAAAAAAAAAAAAGAAAATGATGTTCTTTGGCTCCTTACTATTTCACCTTATACCACCCTCAGGCCATTGAATATATGGATATCTCTTGTCATCTTTTTTTTTTTTTTTAATTTATTCATGAGAGAGACACAGAAAGAGAGAGAGAGAGAGAGAGAGAGGGAGAAGCAGGCTCCATGCAGGGACCCCAATGTGAGACTCGATCCTAGGACTCCAGGATCATGCCCTGGGCCGAAGGCAGGCACTAAACCGCTGAGCCACCCAGGGATCCCCTTCTTGTCTTCTTAAATAGGGTTCTCTACCTGGTTTTCTCACTGCTCCTAGTCTACCCACCACTCTCTGTTCTCACCTCTTCTGCATAGTCTATGTTTCCAGAACATGCCTTTTCTCTCCCATCCCAGATCTTCTTTCGTCAGGCTGCTTCTGCCAGGTGTCCTGTTGTTCACGTACTACTTCCTCACCTGAGTGTTGACCAGTCCTCCAGGTGTGAGTTACGGTCCTTCCCACCCTCTGCCCAGAACATCCTATGCCCTCCCCGTCATCACACCGTTTACACTGTAATGGCCTATTAACTTTGGTATTTCCTCTGTGGGATATAGAAGCTGATTAAATATAGGAACAAAATCATGTTCATCATTATATATCTAATAAGATGCCCTGCACATAATACTGTACCATAAACACTTGCTGAATGAACATACACGGTGGTGGACATTGTCATATATCACCCTTTAACCTGCCTTCTCTGTATTTCATTAGGGTGGGTCGGTCACTCGATTACTTTCTAGATGCCTGGAGACAGAGATACATCTCTTCTCCAGAGGAGAAATGACCCCACCAAAGGATAGGAACTTTTCTAGCCATTTGCAGTATAATTTTATTTCCTGTAGGGTATTAGTAACTTTCGAATTAATTTGTAATTATCTACTAATTAAATAGTTTTATTTTTAACACATTAACCCTTTGTTGTGGTTGCTAATCACCCTTCCCCCCAAAATTTGCAGTTGCTTTTTCTTTTTGCTTAGGGTGTTTGTGAAGTAAAATTGCTTTTTTTAATTGAAGTGTTTTTAAGGTAGTCCACTGTATACATTTTCCCCTTTGGGCCCAGCCCCTTTTGTGCTTAGAATGCCCTACTAAGTAATTACCTATTTTTAATACTAACTTTATAAACCCTATGAGGAATTTGTCTGGAGGAAGGAGGTGCAGTTAGTTTCTATCATACTAGCTAGCCCCACTGTATTGCTTCTTGCTCAAGAAGATTGAAACCAACCCAGAACTGAGTAGTTCAGGGGTTCATCTTTTAACCAAGATGGATTGGCTCCAGACAACAAAAACATTCCTCCTCTCACTTGTCTTGCTTTGAATCTATCTTTAAAGGTTCTTTGATTGTTCTTAAACTTGGGTTATTTCAGATGTCACCTTTGGTTTTCCAGCCCAGTCCTGTCAGCCTGTGACCCTCTAAAAGTATTCGTCGTATTTGTACAGAATATAACTCACTGTGCACCCTTGACATGTTGCATATGTTACGCCAAAAATCTCATCTCCTTTGGGAGTTCTCTGTGCAAATACTCCATGTTCTTTGGATACCTCACTCCTCATTCTCTCGTTCAGTTTTATTTTTGTTGTTATGAAATTTTTACTTGTAAAGTCTCTCTCATAAAAACAATATTGTTTTGGGTCCATTGAGGCAGCCTTTTTTTTTTTTTCCCTTCTGGACTTTTAAAAACTTTCCCTTGTGTCTGGGGTCCTTGTCTGACCACTCCATCCTCTTTTCCTACTATAAAAATTCCAAGTACAATCCCCAAAGCCAAAGAAAGAGTAGATATCTGCCTTTTCCTTTGGAAAAAGCATCCTCATTCTACTCCAGGACTCTGCCACTAAGATACTAGAGCCAGAACTCCACACGACCGAGAACGTGTGTCATTTTCTCGCATCTGTCGTCAAGGGGCACAGTGGGACATTAGCTAGATATGTAGGTTCTTGCTGCATCTTTGATGTTTTGTTTCATCCGGGTTTATACCTCACTCAGCTGCCTTTAAGGAATGTCTGCATGGACACCTCTGCTGTGAACGGCGTGTGAGTAGGAATAATACCCCGAACCTGCCCAAAGAGACAGGTGCAAGAGCTTTCATCTCTTGCACTAACATAGCAGACTGTGGCCTGGCAGTGCTTGCCATCCAGCCAGCATTGACCCAAGAGTCATGCACTGACTTTCCCAAACCCCCTTTCTTAGGCTTATTCCATGTTCCTTATGTCAGCTCTCTGTTGGTGATTGCCAGCTAGCACAGGATGACTCTGGGAGGTGCTATTGCTGGGGAGAAGGACTGGCTGTCCAGACACCCTGTCTGGATGAAGTGCCCCCTCTATGTGTGCCCAGGGCCCTACAGAGCCCTGCTCTGTGAAGGCCTGGCACTTGCTCAGTGCAGGGGACAGCCGCCCGAGTGAAGCCTGTCCACACCCGCCTCCTACCCACCCTGCCACAGAGCAAAATATCTTGTGTGAGCGGATGGAAAACCATCCTGGGTTGGGGGTGGGAGGGAGGTATGCTGTCTGCTATGTTTCTGACACTCCTGCTCAGATGAGCCTCGAAACCCCTGACTGGAAACTTCTAAAGGTAATATTAATTGAGAGCCTTCTTCGCACCAAGCAGAGTTCCACACTCTTTACCTACAGTACCTCCCAGCAGCCCCTCGGGGGTGGCACTGTGATGGCCTCAGTTATCTAGTCTAGGGAAGTGTGACCCAAGCTGGTGAGGTGATGTGCACAGGTTCACCCCCAACTCGCTCATGGTGAAGCCAGCATAAAACACAAAGCCACACAGTCAGGCTCTGAGCCAGGCTCCCATCCTCTGTGCATCCCGGGGGGTCGGGCAGGGCAGGGCAGCAGGGAGCACACGGTACCTGGCCTCAGGCCTGCGTTGGTGGCCAGAGAGAGGGGGTGGGCGGGGGGAAAGTGTGAGCATCAGCAGAGCTGGGTGTGGAAGAACGAACAAAGGTAAATGCTCATCTCTCCCTCAAGACAGCCTCTGAGGAGGGGGACCGTGGTTCTTTGGGTCACCACTGTGTCCCTGGCACCTGGCTCAGTGCATGGCCAAGAGCAGACAGGCAGGGAGGGTCCTTGGAGTACGTGAGTGAAGAGAGTGTTTCCAGGCAGAGGCACAGCTCAGCCAAGCCCAGAGGCAAGGCAGAGGGTGGCCCTCACAGGAACAGGATTTAGAAGTCCGGATGGCCAAGGGGACAGGAAAGGAGAGCATTTGAAAAACTTGCTCTGGCAAGGCAAGCCTGATCTCAGAGGGCTTGTTATCATCAAACATTCCAATGTCCCCCTTTCACAGCTGGTAGCAGCAATGCACAGTGAAGGAGAGAGAACCACCCTGTCAGGCATCACCTGCTCGGGCCCTTACGCCCTGAGGCCTGCTCTCCAGACCTGCACAGGAGTCCACTCTATTCAGTCCCCGCTTCTGTTTCCTGTGGGTTTCTTTCTTTTTTTTTTTTTTTTTTTTTTAAGATTTTTAAAATGTATTTATTCATGAGAGACAGAGACAGAGAGAGAGAGGCAGAGACACAGGCAGAGGGAGAAGCAGGCTCCATGCAGGGAGCCTGACGTGGGACTTGATCCCGGGACTCCAGGACCACACCCTGGGCTGAAGGCGACGCTAAACTGCTAAGCTACTCGGGCTGCCCTCCTGTGGGTTTCTATTTGGATGGCATCAGACCCCCAGCTCCCTTTCCTCTGTAAGGAGTAGGCTATAGTCCCTTCCCAGCCCTTCTCCAAATAATAAGAGGAATGGCAGTAATAATAGCCAGGTGTGGAGAGGATTCAGCCTCTCTGTGTCTTCAGAGGCTCGGGTGCAGAACCAGCGTGTGGGCTGCAGAAGGCTGCAGGTGCGTGGTGAGCGGGGTGAGGAAGTGTTCACACGTGGAGACGAACGAAAGCCCGTCTGCAGAAGGTGCTCTAGCAGAGCCCGAGTGCCACAATCCAGTTACCGCTCTCTAGGCGTCCAGCTAGTTGGAGGGAAATGCGGAAAGCCCTGTGCCGTCCAGAGCCTTGGATATGTCACCACACATAAGCTCATCGAAGTGAGCTTCCTGCTCTGCTCACCAGGTCGGTGTCCGTGGTATAGAGCCAGCCTGCAGAGCCCGGGCATTCGGATCTCCTGGTGTCCGTGTGCTCCTGACCGGTGACTCCTGGTGTCCGTGTGCTCCTGACCGGTGACCGTTGGCCTCAGAGGAGACTGTTGGCCTGTCCCACTGTGGCCCTGGGTTGCATTGACTAGACCTTTTCCATATCTGCAACGGACCTGTCTGACCTCTGCATCAAGAGCTTGTCCTCAAATTTCAATGTCTTGTTGGAAGATGGGAAGAGTACCCTTCCTTCCTCCCTCCTCCACAGTCCGCAACTTGGCACTGAGTCAGAGTTCCTGTGCACTGGAGCTTCCCGGCTGTCCTCACTGCCTATGATGAATGTCTGGGCCCATTCCTCATCTTCTAAGCTTTAGGCCCAGAGATTGTTAGTATTCCCTGACCTCTGCCCTGCAGTTCCATCTGGAGGGATTGAGATGGACTGTGCTACAGGACTTGTGGCTCCATCACACACAGCAGTGGTCTTCTGGGTGGCAGGGTCCAGGCTAGAAAGTTGCATGCCAGAGCAGCGGCCCTGCACTGCCCCCAAGCCCTGAGTGTGCCCATGACATCCCAACTTCTCTTCCTACATGATGGGAGAAAGCCCCAGGTCCTTTTACTGAAGGTAGAAGCAGCATCCGAGCATTCGCAGCCCCAAAACCTGCTTTCCAAAGATCCTCTGGTAAAGCACAGGCCCTGCTTATGACCTTCCCAGATGCAATTGTGGAAGGTTGAGCTTTGAAGAATGCAGGGCTATTTCAACTTTTATAATCCATCGAGTTGCCATGTGAATTTGTTTCTAGCAGAGCCACTCACTTAATCACTTTCGTCTGGGTTTGATAAGTTACAACTGTATTCAGCAGCCAGGAGCCTCGAGGACATGCCTCTGTGTTTCCTTCTTTTAAATCCAGGAGACTCATGGTCAAGACAGAGGTGAAACAATTCGCCAGAGGACATAGGGCAAAATAGGGACAAGGTCATTCTCTAAATCAGACTTCTGACGTCTAGCACCGTGGGTCTCCATCCCGTCGGGGTAAGTTGTACTAAAAGTGGGCAAAACACCTAAAGATTATGGGCAGAGACTCCCCATGCCTGTTACGAAATTATAAAATTACATTATGATAATTTAATTTGTTCTATCTGGCATTTCCATGGTACAGGCTAAGTGTGAGTAGCAGCAAATGGATGCATATTTTCAGTAAATTTTAATTTGCCCGAAGGCCTTTCTGTGTATTCACGGTGAGTTGAATTTCTGGAGGCCGCTGTGAATGTATCTCATTCAAATATCTCCTGGATGTGATAGCTTTATGATTCTTGAGACTTTGTGAGCCTGTGGCTTTCTGGTACCTTCACTGGGTCGTTGGGCCTTCGTTAGCCTGAGAGGAAACTGAAGTGGAGAGAGGAATGTAACATGCTGAGGTGACCCCAAGAGAGCAGAAGCTCCAACAGTGAGTCGCACTGGGAAGTTGTAGTCATGTTTCTGGAATTTCCTTGTGAGCCACAGAACGGCCCAGGTCAAAGGGCGGATTGTGAGGTGCTGCCGTAGCACATCCGCCCGTCTGGCTGCCTTGGGATGCTCTGTGGTTTAACGGACCAGGCTAGGAGGGGAGGTTTGTCTCTGTGTTTGGGCTGTGGCTGGGATGCTTTGGAAATCTGAAATTTCTATTTGATGGTAGAATTTTAAAGGATAGGATTCCAGGTTTGGGGTGGGGTGGGGAGTAGTGATAACTTTCCTAAACACAGCACATTCTGGAAGTTTCAATAGTTCCCTTTATACAGTCCTAGTGAGGCTTTGATATTTCTTCTTTTATTGTCTCAGGAAGTTACCATCTCTAAGATGAATATGAGTCACAGCACAGTGACTTACTGTATGGAGATGAACCACGAGGACATGTGGAAAGTAGGTTCAAAGCCGTATTCGCAGGCCGTGTACCTTGCCTCCTGGCCCCGTGCTCACCCGGCCCTTACCCCACTCCCCGGTGCCTCGGGGATAACCGGCTCCGTATAAAGGAAATGTAATGGTAACATGTGCTGATAAGATGTCTTTTAGTCTTTCTTTTTTGAAAGCCTTGTGCGTTTGTGAGCTCAGAATCAGTGACCCCGTATAGTCGTTTGTCCCACTGCGTTAGAGTCCAGTGAAAATGTTATCAGCCGTGGAACGAGGTGTGTGTACCCTGGTGTGTGACTTAATTGGCAAAGGACAAGAAGCAAGAGAGGGGCGACATCCAGGCAGTGGCTCAGAGAGCAGGAGGGAGCGAGAGGGAGAGGTGGTTATGTCGAGAACCGAATGGTAATGCAAAGCATATGAAGATGGGCGTTTACTTAGTTTTGAATGTGAAGACAAAAGGTTCCTAATAAAACGTGTTCGCACGTGCTGAACTTGGTAGCCTGCCCTTCTCCACAGAAGGCATCTGAAAACTACCGTTTGGGGGACTTTGTCATTGCTAGTTAATTACTGTTTCTGTTTTACTAATGCCCTGGAGGCCGCATCTGGACAGTGGTCCCTTGCACCAGCAGGAATATACCAGGATGTTGTAGAAGGAAAGATGCCCTCAGACAGAGATATTTATACATCTCCCCTCTTTTCAGGGTCTGTGCTCCCTGAGCAACTTCTTTTTTTTTTTTTTTTTTTTAAGATTTTATTTCTTTATTCATGAGAGAGGCAGAGACATAGGCAGAGGGAGAAGCAGGCTCCCCTGGGGGAACCTGATATGGGACTTGATCCCAAGATCCCTGGATCACACCCTGAGCCAAAGGCAGACACTCAACCACTGAACCACCCTGGCATCCCCGTGAGCAACTTCTGATCGCAGTTGGCTTCCCATTCATTCCACCTGCAGGGGGAGAATATGTCAGACCTTCCACCTCCAGTATTCTGACCTGTGTGACAATTGTAATTCTCATTCGTAAACTAATTGATTTGATTTGATACGTTAAAACCATAGGCAATCTAAAACGAATTCATTGGGAACAAAGCTTCTCAAGATCCTTTTCCTATGGCTGACCTCAAATACTGTCGTTCATTTTTCGAGATAAAGTTTCTTTTTTCTAAATTTTTTAACTGAAAAAAAAAAAAAAAGTGTTTGGATGGGATGGGAGGGAACTACCCATTAGCCTACTCCCCTAGCACATCAGCTATTTATTTTATTTTTGTCTCCCAATTCCTGTCCAAATGCATGGTAATTTTATTGGCCGCCTTTATAGTACAGTCCACATAGCATTTCATATTCTGCTATGCTCACTTAAGCTAGTATCGTATATGCATTTCTCTGTTTATGAATAACCTTCCTGATTCCGTGTGTGTCTTAACAGCAAAGTTGGATCAATGGAGTGGACACCTCACTTCCAAAATAACACTTTTCTGTGTATCCTTTGGAATCACAGTGCATTTGGCAGGCCCGTGCTTGGTGTAGAATTGTATTGTAGCAAGACGATTTCTGTTGGAGTGGTAGCCAGCTGACATCTACAAGAAGCCTTGTTCTCCAAAAGGATTTCCTCTGAGGGGGATGCCAATGCTGCAATTGTGCATGAGCAGCTGAAAATGAAAACAAGCAAAGCAGTATTATTTTACAATTGTTAGTATTCAAAAGAAAATTTCAGTATGCGTGGAAAGCCAGACAAAGCTACAGATGTCCACTCTGTCCCCGTACACACCCAGAATGGTAAACCTTTTCTCAACTGATGAGAACAGGATACTCCAGTCTTCCTTCAATATGAAACAACAAACCATCCCCCCCTTTGAGAAAAAAAAAAAAAAACAAAACCAGCAGCACCGTCAAAAGACAGGCGTACTTTCAAAAACATGATGATTCAAAGTTGAGTTTCCGTTTGGACGCACTTCTCTGGACTGCCTTTTTTTCAGGGACGTTTTGCCTTCCAAAAGAGAGGCAGCTTATAAATTCTCCTGTTTAAAATAGGGAGCATGCTTATTTAAAAAATTCCCCAGAACTGAAAATTGAGGCTTTTTTTTTTTTTTTAAGAGAAGAATGAGCTTGGAAAACTCTGAGTAGATCTTAACATCTTGGTGTATAGTTTATTCCTTCAACTGCTGAGCAGATAAGGTGAGATTATTTAACGGAATGAGAATTTTCTTTTTCAGATGAAAATGAGAGCCTCACAGTAAACTTCTAGGTATGGCTATGCACTCGGTGTCATGTCATGCTTTGTGTGCTTTGAAATATTTTGAGAAAATGATATGCTACCTCTTTATGATTGCAGTTAAAACTTCATTTGATACAGTAATGCCTTGGCGATACCAACTTCCCTTTGTTTTTATCAGATTTATTTGAATGTGGTTAAGGAAGTCAAGAACGTGTTACGTGTTTATATCCTTAGCTTTTTAGGATTAAATGAAGCTTAAAACTGTGGGTTCTAAAGATGCTAAGGGCCAGCAGCATTTTTTAAAAAAAATTCTCTTCCGTCCCCGCCCTTCAGAGAATTTTCTGAAACCTGTAATAAATGTCTGTAAAGGAATTTCATAATAGTATGCTGGATGGTTGTAGCACTTTTCTTCCTTGAACTTCCACTGTCTTAACTTTCGGTTCTTACAATTAAGAGCTGAACTGCTGGAAATCTGTACCTTTTACACTTTGGACTCGTTTCACCAATTTCCCTCACTCCTCTCACACCCCAGCTCTGGCAACTACCAGTCTGTTCTCTGTATCCACGAATTTGGTGTTTTGTTTATTTAGATTCCACATGAGATCATTTGTCTTCCTCTGACTTAATTTCACTTAGCATCATGCCCTCAGGACACTATCCATGGTGTCACCAATGGCAAGATTTTCTTCTTTCTTTAGCTGAATAATATTCCACTGTGTACCTACACCACCTATTCTTTATCCGTTTATCCACCAATGGACACTTTGGTTTCTGTGTCTTACCAATCATACAGAATGCTGCAGTGAAAATGGGGCAACATTTATCTTTTTGAATTAGTGTTCTCCTCTTCTTCAGGTAAATACCCAGAATTGAAATTCCTGGATCATATGGTGGCTTCATTTTTAATTTTTTGAGGACCCTCCGTACTGGTTTCCACAGCGGCTACAGTAATGGGACATTCCCACCAGCAGTGCATGAGGGTTCCCTTTACTCCACATCCTCATCAATGCTTGTTATTGCTTGACTTTTTCATAATAGCCATTCTAACACATGCGAGGTTGATAACTCATTGTAGTTTTAATTTGTATTTGCCTGATGATGAGTGATGTCGAGCATCTTTTCATATGTCTGTTGGCCGTCTGTATGTCTTCTTTGGGGAAGTGTCTATTCAGATCCTTTGCCCATTTTGTTTAATAGGATCGTTTGGGGCTTTGCTATTGAGTCATCTGCATTTGTTATATATTTATTAATAATTATGGGATGCCTGAGTGGCTCAGCGGTTGACTGTCTGCCTTTGGCCCAGGGTGTGATCCTGGAGTCCTGGGATCGAGTCCCATGTCAGGCTCCCTGAATGGAGCCTGCTTCTCCCTTTGCCTGTGTCTCTGCCTCTCTCTCTGGCTCTCATGAATAAATAAAATCTAAAAAGAAAAAAAAATTAGTTATTAACCCTTTTTCAGATATATGATTGGAAAGTATTTTCTTCCATTTAGTAGGTTGTCTTTTCATTTTGTTGATGGTTTCCTTTGCCGTGCAGGAGCTCTTTTTTTTTTTTTTAACATTTGTTTTTATTTAAGTTTGATTTGCCAGCATACAGCAGGAACTTTTTATTATAATGTCTGCCCACTTATTTATTTTTTGAAGCTGATGGATTTTTAAAAATTAAGTCTATCAGCTAGGATGCCTCCTATGTGCAAAGTTGGTGGATTCTAATGGGATTGGAGCCCATTCTCCTTTTAAGGCAGTGAACAGAGTTAAGAGTTCAAAGAATGAATTGGAGTTTTCATAGACCCATCTCTTGTCCATGGCCACCAGCTTCAGCATATATGTGCAAAATGGCAGACCCTTGGAGTGAAGGTTTCCTTGGTTTTTACTCTATTTTAACCTCTGTTGAAGTGCCAGTGAGTAGGTGAAACTTCTCTTGGTGCATTTTCCAGAGCTGAGGACTGCTAGGTCATCCTTATAACTCAGATTCAAGAGACTTTATTTTGGCTCCATCCAAGCACGTGTGCTATTTTGGTTAAGATCCCAGAACTAGGGAAATCTGACTCGTTGGTAGTTGGAAGGGTTGGCTCCTTCTGAGGAAGGAATAAGAATTTTCCCACAGGAGTCCCTGCCAGCTTTGGACATGCTGACAGCGGGCAATCCCTGTTAAACAGGAAGAGAAGATGCTACCTATTGTGTCATTCCTGGAGAAAGTGCTCGTGAGAAGGGACTGCGGTGGCTGTAATGAGATGAGGCCAGGATCTGCTCATGTGCTTCCCTCCCCTTGAGCTGCGTGCAGTGGGCAAAAAAGGTGGTTTCATTGGGGGCTCTGGAGTCATAGAAAAATACACAGACCAGAAGGAAGCTTCTGGGTCTTCTGGTCTAGACGGTGAGGTTAGAGCCAGCTCTTCCCTGTTGTGAGAGCCAGTTGGTACATCTTGGGGAATTCTGCGTGCCGGTGGTAAAACATCATCATTATTAAAATCAAATTCTATGAATTTAGAGTACATTAAAAACAAAGGTAATAAGTACTCCAAACCCATCACTAACGGATAGAAAATTCCCTAATTATTTGACTATACTATCATCCACGCCCCTGGGCTTATTTAAGTCTACAGTATGTGTAGAAGATATGTTTGTCAGGACGGTAGCTTAAAATCAGACCCAGTGAAAGTATCTGGAGTGTGGCGGGACAAGTTTTGGTTAAAGTGGTGGCCAGCTGACATCAATGAGAAGCCTCATTCTTTAAAGGATTTCCTTTGAGAGCATTGCCAGGGCACTAGCAAATGCTACGAATTAAGGCTTTTTCCTCCCAGAAAGCCAATGATTCAACATTTCAGCAGCACTTCCCTGGGCTCAGCCCACTCCCTTTTGTATATGAGACGGGGCTGCAGAGATGAAGGGACACTTGTCCAAAGCCTTGCAGCCAAGATCTGACCTGGGTCTCCCCAGGCCTTTCGGGGTGCTCTTTCTCTTATGTCGCCAGCAGTGTGAGTAGGGAAAGGAGCAAGGGTTAGGGGTCAGGTATAGCCGTGACTGGCTCCTGGGTTCCTCTATCACAGGTGAAAACACTGGAGGGACTAGGTAATAAACGATTAACACAGAAATTCTGAGGAAAAGGAGTTCCCAGAAATCAGATGCAGTTCCCAGAGGGGTGCTCATCTGCTCCAGGGTGCTCAGTAAAGGGGACAAGGTGGCAGAGCCCAGATACTGAAATCTGTCCCTAATGTGTGGGGATAAAATTATTGAATGGAAGAATGATTAAAGCATGAAACACTTATCACCAGCTGGTGTTAGGTTAGGAATGTGTTTGCTAATTTATTTTAGATCTCCCCCTTAAGAATGTAAGCTCCCTGCGGACAGGAACCTTGTCTCATGTGCCGCTGTGCACCCAGCTCCCAGAATAGTGCCTGGCACGTAGGAAGTGCTCCATAAGTATTTTTGAAGGAAGGAAGGAATGAACCAGTCCTGCCACTCCTTGGCATTGTCTGGCTCCATCTCCCAGGGCAAGTTTTGCCTGGTGGAGTCCAGCACAGGGGCCCTGCTCACCCTTTGTCAGGCTGCCAGACCCTCAGTGACCATCATTTGTCTTTCTTTGTAGATGACGGAGGGCCGTCGATGTCAAGTACATCTTCTCGATGACCGGAAGCTGGAACTCCTAGTACAGGTAAATGACTTTTGGCCAACGTTTTAAGTTTCTTCTGAGGCTGGTGCGGTTTAGACTCCCAATTCAGCCGATGGGTGGGGAAGAATAAAATGTTTTTTAAATTGGTATCTGGTAGAGATAGAGAAGGGCGGCGCACCATGGCATTTCTGTGTGTGAGTGCTATTTTTGATCATTCTGTTTCTTGTACACCACGCCTAAGGCATTCAAGGCCAGATGTATATCTAACCTATTGTTGCACATCTCGAGAAAAGGAAATTCCTGGACTGCCATTAGCGATTTCTACTTGCAGGAGTTCACTATAATATAACGTAAATCCGTCTTGCTGCAACTGGAGCTGATTTGGTCATCTTTGCTACTTGGAGAGGGGTGGAAAACCATTTGCTGTTTTCAGGGTCATCTTTCATGGGTGTGGGGAAAGAGAGGCAGTCTCTTGGCTCTGTCTCCCCTCCGAGGGCTGAGTAACCCTCATCCCGTGTGTCCACATTGTGTCACCCTTGAACATCTATGTGTCCATGGACAGCAGGAAATCATTCAGTCCATCTCCAAACTGCACACCCATCAGAGTCAGAGAAGTCTGATTCTGACTGAAATCAGAGATCCTGGTCTCGTTCAGCTGACTCTTGAAAGAAATCATTTTACTTAGAGCCCTAAAGAATCACGAAGCTGCCCATCGTGATTTAAAGAACCTTAATTCCAAATCTGTTGTTGAACTCCAACTTTTATATCTGTATTTGCTTGAAATGCTCAAATGTCTACCACAGTCTTAGGGCAGTGCTCCTCATTATCCAGAACACTTTGCCAAAGAAGTTGTAGTTCATCAGTAGGTTGAAATGACACCTGCATCCTCATTCCCTGGGGAGGGATGATATTGCTGCAATGGGAAGATTTTCACAGAGAACTACTCTTATCTCATGTTCCCTTGGATTTGAAAATGTTCAAATTGCTAACTTAAAGAAGTTAATACTTTAAATTAGATTTAAATTATAAAGGCAACGTAGGGAACAGAGAAAGTAGGGAAAAGCTCATAATCACAGCACTCACTCACCTGCTAGCTTCATTTCAGCAAATTTCTTTCCAGCGTTTTTCATACTTCTGTTTCTTACATGGTTGTATTGTAATGTGTAATTGTATTTTATTTTTCCTAACATTGCGTTTTATTGGCATTTTCCAAGTTATTTAAGTTCATCTTTGTTAATATCAGCATAAATTCCAGAAATGGATATACCATTATTGTCTAATCGTTCACCCATTTGGGTACATTTAAGGCTTTTGTTTGTTTTACCGTTTCTGCTATTACCAGTAAATGTCATTAATTTATCCCTGTATATAGAGTTCTCCCGTGTTTTGGATTATGACCTTATTAGGCTAGGTTCCAAGACCTGTGGTCTTATTAAGAGTCAAACTTGTGGTTTGGATTTAGGGGGGGAGGTGAGGCAGTAGATAGTAGCTGTGAAGTGAGCAAGATTTCTCCTGTTAGCGAAATCACAAAGTGGAGCTTTCAGTTGTTAAGAATCAGCATGAAGAATTTATAGGTGAGTGCCCCAGTGTTTTTTCGATACTTATTTTTTTTTAAATCAACTCTTAGAGGCTTAGAAAGCAGCCAGTCTCTGAAACAGGAAACGAGACTTCCAAGTGGCTGTGAAGTATGGTGTGTCAGGGGAAGATGTGAGTCAGGGCATTGGAAGGTGGACTTGAATCACAGAAAAGATACTTAGTTGCTTCTGTTCATAGCTTTGGAAGGGTCATCCTCAGCCCTTCACAATCCAGAAGATGTCGAATTAAGCCAAGCAAGAGAAGTCATACTCTTCCCACCCTCTTTGGAATACATGTCACATGTTACTCCCTCTTTCTAGAACTCTGCTTCCCGTGCTTGCACCTCTATGCCTGGCTGGTTTCTGCCAAGCCTCCAGTTCACAGCCTAGAAGATGCTTTTTCCCCCAAGCTCTTGGCTCTACCTGCTGTTCCTCCCAAGTCTGGTTCTTAGCTGAGTCCCCCCACCCCCAAACATCCCTTTCACAGCACTGTCACAACTCAATGTCACAGCTCACTGTCCTTGCCTGTTTACCTTGTTGCCCAGAGCCACCAGTGGTTGGAGGGCTGGGTCTACGCTGTGGTCACTGTGTATACCCAGCACCCAGCCCCATGCCTGGCACAAATGTCACTAAACAAATCCTTGTGGAATGAAAGAACAGGCTAATCCCAAAATGCCTTGGTATTATTTCCCCTAAGGACTTTTTGTCATAGAACCAATTGCTTGGCAGGGGATTTCGTTTAGCACAAAAAACCATAGATAGAAAAAGGAACACTTCTGAACTCCTTTCGGCATTATTACAAAGCAGACTTCAGCAAAATACAGAGGAGCAAGGTTAAAACTATTGGCCGGACACCAAGTTAAATATGACTTTTCTTTCTCCTCTACAAAGTTCCCTTGTCCAGGATTATGTTCTTTTGACAATCCTTTCTTAAAGGGAATCCCTCTTGAGTTCATTTGGACCAGTGCTAGTTTTTCATAGAACATTTGGGTCCCATACTTGTCTTTTTGATACTGTATGTCCAGAGAGTGACAACCTTGCAGGTTCATTTATACTTTAGTCATCAAAGTACATTAACTGCAGAAGGTTTTGCTGTTGTCGCTGTGAAGTATTTCAGCCTATTTGTAATGAGCTTTAGATGAAGAAGCGCCCTTCTCTGTCTTCTTCTTTTTTTTTTTTAAAGATCTTAATTATTTATTCATGAGAGACACACAGAGAGGGAGGCAGAGACACAGGCAGAGGAAAGAAGTAGGCTCCACGAAGGGAGCCCGACGTGGGACTTGATCCCAGGTTTCCAGGATCACGCCCTGGGCTGAAGACAGCGCTAAACTGCTAAGCCACCTGGGCTGCCCCCCTTCTCTGTCTTCTGATCTGGGTTTACGGAGATGGGGTGGGTGGGTGTTTACCTGACCAGGTTTGTAAGATGGAGAGGCAGGATTGGAGGAGGTGTTTTCTCTCCCACAGAGAAGCAAGTGAGTTTACACAAGAGTGGTTGACATTAGAAATAGCAGCAGGAGTGGGAGGTCTAGTTTTTCAGCCACTAGGTAAGAGATGCATCGAAGGCAACATCTCATAAAACTCCAGCAGCATAAAAGAAAAGTGAGATGTCTTGGAATTAGCAACTAATAAGGATTCTTCCCCCCTCCCTCCCACCAGATGGATTCTGGTAACCAGACACCCAAACAGATCATTTCCTATGGTGGCAGAGACCTGGCCCCTGTGACTAGCATTTCCCTTCTTCGAGTTATGGAGCAAAATGGCCATAATCTCAACAGTTAATGCTTCTTACAAAGCCCTTTGAGATTACTGAGAGGAATCTGTGCTTCCAAATCCCTGATTGCCCTGAGTAAATCCCACATTACCCTTACAGGGGTAAGGGCAAAGGTCAAGAGTACACATACTAGGATTTAATATTTGGAAGGTTCTCCTTAAATCCTTAAATTCCACTTAAGGACAGCAGGGGAATGATGATGTGAACTTTCAGTAACAAAACCAAGCCTCCAACCTTGGTCATCTCTATGTGGCAGGTGTCCAGCTAGATCCCTCCCATCCAACCTAGAAACAGGAGACAGTGTTATTTGCCCTGTTGCCCAAAACTGTTTCAACCAATTAGAAATGTACTCAAAAAAAGCCAGCATCAGAATGAGAGAGGGGGCACCCGGGTGGCTCAGTGGTTGAGTGTCTGCCTTTGGCTCAGGTCATGATCCCAGGGCCCTGGGATCGAGTCCCACTTTGTGTTCCCCACAGGGAGCCTGCTTCTCCCTCTGCCTATGTCTCTGCCTCTCACTGTCTCTCATGAATAAATAAATAAAATCTTAAAAAAAAAAAAAAAGAATGAGAGAGGCTGCCATTATGTATGCCTGTCAGCCTCCTCCTGATGCTTATGTAGCCAGCTAAGAGAGTGTTGTGAATGTTTTGTATTAAAGTAAAATTCTCAAGTCTTATCTTCATATGGTTATTCCTTTAAAATTAGTTTCTCCATTTTTCTCCTGCATATTTTGAAAGCCAAGAAAGGGAAATGTCCTTTTTAGCCTTAGTGAGAATCATTTAAATAAGACGAAGAATAATTTCCTGACAGTGAAGGTCAATAGATGGAGTCCTAGAAGCAGTATAAGGAAGATCCTGGACTCTTTCTCTTGAATTTCTTAAAAATAGAATAGATTTTTCACTAGATTGGAATGGCTGAGGTGTGGCCCTTCCTTATTAGGAATCACACCTGGTTCTCCTGAGGCTTATGACATTATGTGGCATCCTTTCATACAGGAAGACAGGCCAGCACAGGAAAAACAGACATGTGCCTTCAACACTTTTCAGGGTTTTACCCCAGCACTGGAGATGAGTAGATGTTGTGCTCTGCTGGCAGGAACTCTTCCCTCAGATGATAGAGCTTTACAAGTCAGAATCCCCTCCACCCCACAACTGCCACAAGGAACCCCACTTTTTGTTTTGTCCAGGAAGCTGTCCCGTGATGTCACCAGTATTCTTGGACTGTTGTGCCTCTCCCTCTGACCCAGTCTCACAGTGGCCGTTGGCAGCACTTTTATAACCATCCACTTCTGTTAAAATAGAGGAACAGTGTCCTGTGATTCTGAGAAGTGGAGCAAACTTCAGCATTTTTTCCCAGAGAATGAGAGATAGTAGCTGGGTTATTGTTGTACATTACACAGTGTCCCTAATTCTGAGAAAGCCGGGCGACAGAAACATCGGGAAAGATCTGAAGCGGCAGTGGCAGCATTTGAAACATTGGCAATCCAAACCGACACGTGGTGTCAGTGTAAAATATATACCAGATTCTGAAGGTTTTCGTATGAAAACAAAAACACCTTGTTAATTCTTTTATATTGCTGATTCCATGTTGAAGATGAACTATTTGGGGTATATTAATTAGGTGAAATAAAGTATGTGATTAATTGAAATTAATCACACCTGGTTTAATTGGACTACTAAAAAATTTTTATTTCATATTGGATTCACATTTGTGGTTGACATTGTATTTCTGTTGGACAGTTATCTCTAAAGGATAGAGAGAAGATAATTTAAACAAGAGAAAAGATTGTGGACACAGTCAAATTACCCAGATTTAATACTGGATGTCCTCCACAAGATTGACCACATTTTATAGTTCCTCATAGCGGTCGCTGGGGCATGTCTTATTTAATTTTTATGTTGACTATATAAAGCCGGCACTAATTCAGATAAGGAAACAGAAACTCAGGAAGGTCAGATAACTTGCTGGAGGTCACATAGTAGTAGTAGTGTATACAGCTTGAACATGGGTTATTTCCTGACCTCCTTTCATTGCACCATATATATATAATATATATATATATATATATATATATATATATATATATAATAAAGACGCAGGACATGGATCCTATGCTGGTCCCTATGCTGGTCCCCAGCAACAGCAGCAGAAACAACTGGAATTAAAGCCTTCGACCCCCCCCGCCCCAATCTCAGGTCTTGACCAAAGATGGACTTACCCAGGTCATTTCATTTCTCTAAGTTCCTAATCTGTCTGGTGAGGATCTGAACACGTGACACACGTGGTGAAGGATTTCCACATCAGGTGTCAACTTCAGGGTATAAGATGTGGAAGAAACAAGCCACAGCAGATTAAACCTTCTGATCATTTTTCTTTGAGAACCGTGCTGCTGGTGATACTCCTGCTTAGAGGTTCAGGAAGTTGCTATGGGCCCCCAGTCAGGCAGCATGGAGGGCAAAGTAAATATTCTGGCCTATTATGGGCTTAAAAAAAAAAACTATAAAAAGTCTGACACTCTAATAGTGCTACCTAGAATAAATGAACAGACTTGGGATCTCTCCATGTGCACACCCCACATACACACTCACCCTCACCCTCTATCCTCAGCTGTGTCTGTGGTTAAGGATGTTCTGTTAAAAAAAAAAAAATTACAAGGGATTATTTTCTACCAAATAAACCAGGAATTCCCCCAAAGCACATGTTGCCAAGAAAAAAGAAAAAACCAGAGTTGGTTCCCTATCTACCCAACTGAGAAGGATGGTCTGCTTTGCTTTGCCGGCCTGTCCACTGAAGTGTAAACCAGGTCTGCCATCTGCTCCTGTCTGGTCTGAATTCACCAGGAGGTACAGTGTCAGCCAGGAGTGAGGAGTCATGTGCAGGAGCTGGAAGCAGACTAAGGGACTCGGGTTAGGAACCTTCTGTCCGGGACCTCCCAGGCCACCAGGCCACCTCATAAAACCAGAGCCAGAAGGGTGTCAGGCAGCACTGCTTTGGGCTGACCTCAAACTTCACCATGATTGCCATCATCATTTCTTAGGCTCCTCTTTGCAAAGTCGGGTCCTCCACTCATGAGCCAGACAGATGTCTTTCCAGCCCCTGGGGGTGGATGATAATATTTAAAATTTTGAAGGCTCATGAAGCAAATCAATGTTCAGGTGTAGATTAGAGGCAGATAACACAAGGCTAGCACTACATGTCATCGAGCGTTCATTTAGTGGCCTGGAGGAATGAGAAATAGTCCACAGAGCATACCCTGGGGTGACACAAGCAGCTAACGAGGCTCCCCCTTGGCAAGGAGGGAGGGACCTGTACATCGCCCTTCGCCAGCGAGGGCTGTGACGGAGCAGTTGGTGAGCTGTGCTCTGGTTGAGAACAAAAGAGAATCTCGGTCTCCCTATGGGGCAGTGATGGAGGGAGGAGCTTCAGGATCCAGCAGATTGATGCAATCATCCAGGGGCCCCCGCCCCCAACACACAAGCGCACACAGCTCCTGGACCAGACAGCTCATCCGGCACAGGGTGAGGAGAGGAGGCCGGCTGCGGCTAGAGGGGGGTCCAGGCTCTGGTTCTGAGCAAAACCCCTTCCTTCCTTCCTCCCCTCTCCCACCTGACCCTCCCTGTGAACTCCCTTCACCCCACCCCCCCATTCTCCCTTGACTCTCATTTTAACCAGTTTTAAGATGTATTAGCTGGAACCATTTGAAGTGGCTGCTCTGGGGCCAACTTTGTCCTACGGAAGGGACAGTTTCATATGGTTCACACATAATGGGACAGAGAAGGAGTAAAGGGAGAGGGAGACAGGGCAGCTCCTGGCCTTCCCAGGAATGACCGTCCAGAGAGTTGATTTCATGCTTTTGCTTTGGGGTCACTGCTGAGTTGCTTTTTTTTCTTTGATCCCTTTACAAAATCATTTCCACATATTCTCCAAAGTAGCCAGTAGGAGTGTTGGCAGATAAGGAGCCTCGGGAGATGGCTGTAAACCAGGGGCTTCTAGTTTTCATCTCTCTGCTCACGGAGGAGAAGAAAGGTGGAGCAGGGGTGGGGGGTGGGCCAGATAAAAACAAATTTAAGGGCAGCCTGGGTGGGTCAGCAGTTTAGCGCCCAGTGTGTGATCCTGGGGACCTGGGATCGAGTCCCACGTGGTGATCCCTGTATGGAGCCTGCTTCTCCCTCTGCCTGTGTCTCTGCCTCTGTGTGTGTGTGTGTGTGTGTGTGTGTGTGTGTGTGTGTCTCATGAATAAATAAATAAAATCTTTAAAAAAAAATTTAACACACAGTACAGTTCAGCAAAATGGGAGTAGTTGTGTTTGTAGGGGAAAGACACATAAAAACACGCATATGTGCACACACCCCTAAGAAGAGTATGGCACTGGAGAGAAGTGGCCATCTGGAAGGGATGGCGTCACAGGAATCTGGGAGTTAGCAAATCTGGGTGTTTTTTGTCTTTTATCCATAACTCACAGATTGGTTTTTGGCACATTGCTCAATTTAAATACTTGCTCATTTGGTAAATCTCTATTGTTCGTCTGCCAGTGTGCCCTGCCGATCTAGGTGCCTCCCTTTGGGGCAAGAGGTTATGTGTAGAGGTGAGACAGTTTTCAGGCCCTCAGACGATTTACACATCCAGGACTGGGGGTTCCTCTTCCTGAAATGGGCTGCATGTTCTCTTTCCCTACCTCCTGTGGTTGGGACAGCCCCCTCCTGGGTGCAGCTCTACCAACTGCACCCCATCCTCCCTTGTAAGGAGGGCAGATGTGTTCATTCTCACAGCTCTGCCGCTCCCGGTTCCACCCAGCCCGCAGATGGCAGGAGGGAGGAAGACACCTCTCCTGAGAAATTACAGAGTTGTTAGGTGTCCGGGAATTGAGAAGACTGAGGAAATCTCAGCTGCTGTATATTTTTCTCTGACTCTTGCACCCCTGTGAGCCTTCCCCATAGCCCTTCATTTTGTCTGCTCTCCTGTTCCTCGCTAGCCCAGCACAGAACTAACAATTTTGCTGTCAAAGCAACATGGAAGATTTCCAGATTCGCCACAGCCGAGGCACACACCTCAGCTGCCTGCTGGGTATGTGAAGTGGCCTCTCGGGTGGCAGCTCGTTCTCCACACAGCCACCTCACATCATGTTCTTCTTGCACCTTCTTTGAAGGTGAGTCCACCAGTCTCCAAGGCAACCAAGCTTAGGAACCCAGACTCCTGTGCTCACTTCCTCCTCCACTCCATCCCTATCCTTGAGGTGTGGCCAAGTCTTTCTTTCTCCAGTTGCCATTACCCTTAGGCCAGCATTCACCACCTGGCTTTGACACTACCAACACAGGTTGCTCATTGTCACTGCTTTTTGCTCGGGATCCTACAGCAGCCTCCTCGCTGACCCCCGTCACTCCACATTTTGGCCATTCCAGTTGGTCCTGCACGACACAACCAGATTATCCTCCCATAGAAGTACGGCTTTGTGACATGTCTCTGCACAGAAACCATCAGCTATTCATTCTGTTTGAATTCCACTGTTGGACTCTCATGTCCCTCCATCATTTGACTCATCCTTCTTACAAGAGCAGTATATTTAAGACGCGAAGAGTGTTGTGTTGCCCCTCAGTGCCCTGCTCTGGGTGTGCCCTCGGGGGTCATAGTGCCCAGCCTCAGCCCAGCAGAGCTGGCACCCGGCATTTTGTGACTGTGGGAAGTTATATTCATGGTCACGGATGGAAGTAACCACGTGACCCCCCCAGTAGTCCTTGAAACCAGTAGTTTTCAAACTTCTCTTCCTTGCAGAACCCTCTGTCTAGTACATGTTGGTGGAGGAGGTCTGAATCCCACCTGCTGTCCACCACCTCTTACAGCGATTCACCTGAGGGGTCTCTGTAGAGACGTCCCCTCAGGGCTTGGAACTCACTATTCTAGAGAGAAAGCAGATGACAGAAAACATAAGTATTCCTTGCTGTATGTAAATGAATGTTTTCCTGAACAGTTAAGTGTAAATCAAATTTTAATTACATAAACCATCTTTTGAATGTTATAACAAACTTTATAGCTTTGTGATTAATCATCACATTAGCTAATTGAGCACTTCTTTCTGTAGCAGACTGTGTTCTCAGTGCTTCAGATATGCTATACCATCAGCTGATGATCACTTCATAAGTCTGGAAGAGGTGGGTCACTGTCACTTCCCATTTTTCAGATGAAGACATTTCAGCACAGAGAAGTTAAGTAACTTTTTTGGAGTGGCACAACCAGTGAAGAGTAGTGAAGAGTAAAGACCTGATTCAAAGTCAGGCCATGTGACTCCAGAGTAAGAGCAGCTTCAGTGTCCTGAGAGCACAGGCTTTGGAGCCAGACGGCCTGGCCTCAAAACCTGACCAAAATTCAAAATTGGCCAAGGCCGGGGATTACTAACTCTAAATCTCAGTAGTTCTGTCCCCTTAGCCAATTACACCACCTGTTTGAACTTTGGTTTCTTTATCTCTGACCCGGGAAGAATAACTACCTCCAGTCTTCCTGCTGTAATTTTATCTGTAAACTGACACTACTGGTATCCTAGTGTTGTAGAAAGGATTCACAGATTAGAACATGTAAAGCGCTCAGCAGATGTGCTGGCACCTCATAGGCACTGTCTTGGCCAGGCATTGGGTGCCAGGCTAGACCACTTAGTAGCTGCAGTAATCTGGACAAACCGTGCGCCTTTGCTACCTCATCTGTAAAATGAGGATATATACTACATCAGCTTTGGGGGGAAATGCTTCAAATTTCCTGTGTTATTCTTAATAATTTTGTCTTTGTTAGGGCTCTGCAAGGCTTTATGGTATATTTGTGGATTTCGTATAAGTTCACACAACGGTGATGAAGCATATCTTCACTGCTTCACCTTCCAGGCTTCCCTACACATCAGCCCCTAATGTTTTCACAAACACTGGTTAGCAAGGCTAATCCTTCCAATGTCATACATAACTCATGACAAGATCACTTGAGTACAGGCATGCAGATAACCATCTAGATCAGTGAATTGGGTTTTGACCTCCAAGTGTGTCAAAGTATGCTAATCACTTACCATTCTTCAAGACAAAATAGAAAAAAAATGTTTCTGATGGTTGCAGCCTAGTACCTTCTGAGTGACCCCATCCTTACTGCTTCCTGTTCAAGTGATGCTGACCACAATTATATACAGATGGATCATATTGGCTGTGATGTATGGGAAGGTAGGACCAAAGGCAAATTCTTTCCCTTGTAGACAAGTTAGTGATTGGTTTCCCAGCCTGTTACTCATGAATTCAGCTGCTCTCAAGTTCACCTATTAACTCTTGTTTCCCATTAAGGGTTGTGTCCTTTATAGAGGCTGCGGCCTGCTAGCCAGATTGTGTAGTGCACAGCAGGGTGGACGGTTTGGGGCATTTAGGTGTGTTCAGTGCAGCTTTGCAAGGCACAGAACACGTGTCTCACCAAGCCTGCTGGATCCTAGCAGCCTTTGATGAAACCCGGGAGAACCTCATGGCTCCGGAAATGCCCTACTGCCAGTTCAAAACCCATCAAAATTTTATTCTTTAAGGGAAAACAATTTTAAAAGCCCAGCAGAGTCTTTTGAGGGTAGCGGTAGATCCGGACAATGATGCCAACATTTGACATTGTTGATAGAGCCTAGGACATGTTACAATATTAAAGTGGGCCATATGTTGGTATTATAAAACTCCTTTGTCAGCCTTCCTAACCTATAATAGGGTTCGTGATTTTATAAAATAACAAAAAGTATCATTGCATTCCTACAAAGGTCTGTGTGAACTTAACTGATTTCTGCAGATGACCTCAGTTCTCCATATCATTTTACCATGTATCCTCAAGAGCCAGGGGGGTACAGGGAAACCACTGCCTTCTCACCTGCATTTTGGAGATTAAATAAAATGATATTTATACCAGTGAACACTGTGATATCAGAATGCCTTCAGCATTCAGTTGGCTCTCTGAAACACACGTGCGCGTGTGCGCGTGCACACACACACTGCATAAATCTTAGGGTGTAGCTCTGTCACAGAACCCTAAGTTCAGCAGCAGTGTCCTCACCAAATTGTACTCATAAGCATGAAGAGAAATAATAATTTTCGTGTGCAGCTTCATTTTGAGCACAGTGAAATCAAATGAAGTCAGTTCAAGGGAAAATCCTTGACTTGTGTCCTTGCCAGCCGTAGCTAGACTGCTTATGGGCTGGCTGCCGTATCTCCATGCAACAGGTTGGAAAGCAGCAAAGAGAGTCGTTCCTCTCATTAACTCTTTTTCTTACAGGGGAAGAAAATCTCAGATTGCCTTCCCCATCTCTCACATCCCTGTTGCACTCCAGACCATAGTTGGTTCATATTGCCCTGTATGGACCAGTCACTGACAAGGGGAAGAGGAGGGGTAGGATTCGTGTGATTGGATTAACTCAGTGATTCTCACAGTGCAGTCCTGGATTGACAGCATTAGCATCAGTCAAGAACATGTTAGAAATGCAACTTCTCAGGCTCCATCCCAAACAGAGCCAGAATGTGATCCAGTAGACTCAGCCTCTGGAGCTTCTATGTTTTCCCAGCACATTCAGGCAGTCGTATTGAGGCTTACCGTTCTGGAGCTTCCCTCTGTGGCTCGGAGCTAGGGCCCCTGTGATGCAGTGGTTTCCAGACTTTGGCATTTAAGAGACCAGAAAATTTAAAGATAAAGGGAAAGTAGGGCTGGAAGATTTGCTTTTTGCCAAGTAAGGGGAATAAAAAATATTGCAGCCTGCTTTTATCTTCATTTGTGTAATAAAAGCAAAAACGTGAAAAAGAATAGGAAAGCAGAATAAAAATGTCTTTTAGATAAGATACATTTAAATTTATGAAAAATTTACATATACTGATCTTATTTTTTTTGTTGTACCACTGACCTGTGGACAGGTATACTGGGGCTTAGGAGCCACTGATGTGATAAAGCTCACACTTTGGCTAAAATCAGATCCAGGTTTGAATCCTGGCTCTTTTTAAAATACTTACCTTTATGAAGCTCAGCTTTCTCATTGCTGAAATGGGAATTATAGTAACTGTCTTGTAGGGCTGTGATGAGAAATCCAGATAATGGAGTCAAGTACTCGATTCAGTCGAGTACTGAATGATACCAGTGAATGTCACTGGTATCACCAAAACATTGACCATTGTTGGACAGATGAAGAAATGCATGAAATAGCTATCAAATTAAAACTTCTCCTTCCTTCAATCTCTGATCTCTATCCTCGTTTATTTGTGACCGAAGGAACAACCAAACTATTTTTCAGTGAGTCCAAGTGTATGCACTAAATGATACTCAATGAGAAAGGAACATAGGAATGGGGCACAGACTCAGCAGTGATTATTCTTGGGATAATCATTTGAATTCCTAAAATTCATCCAGCCTTGGGTTTGGCTGTCCCTTGGCCTCCCAACACCTCTGTCTTCACATGCTTAGCTGTTTAATAATAGCCAGTCTGTAATTGGCAGAGCCTCTGGCTGCAAAATCACAAGACGATACGGTGCCACGTGCCAAGGGAGTGGATGAGAGTGGATGGGTGCTACACTGCATTGCAGTTCTGGCAATAAGCACGGGGACTCAGTGCAGACTGCACACATTCCCAACGAGGTGACCCTCCCTCCAGAGGCCAGCTGCAAGTTCAAGGATCCCCATGTCTCCTGCACTTCTGACCAATAGGCTGAAACCTCGGGAGTTCTCGTGACCCCGGTTTGATAATTCACTAGAATGACTCACAAAATGCAAGAAAGCATGATAGTTATGGTTATACAGTTTCATTATAAAGAATACAAACCCAGGCCCACCAGTGAAGAGACACAAAGGGTGAGATCTGGAAGGGTCCTGAATGCAGAGCTTCCGTGCCCTCTCCCCAGAGATACATCACTCTCCTGGTGCATCAATGTGTTCACCAACCAGGAAGCTCCACCAAGCCTCAATGTACAAAGATTTTATTAGGGTTTCATTATATACATTTTTTTTTTACTGAAATATAATTGACTATAATGTGTAAGTCTAGGTTATACAAGATATTGATTTGATACACTTATATATTGTAATACAATTACCAGTGTAGTATTATCGAACACTTCTATCATGTCACATAATTACCATGTGTTTTTTTATTATATTTTTATTTATTTATTTTTTAAATATTTTTTTATTATTTTATTATAATTATATATTAGGTGCTCAGAACTTACTCATCTTATAGTGGCAAGTCAGTACCCTTTAACAACATCTCTTCAGTTCCCCCACCTTCCAGCTCCTATTAACCGCTATTCTACTCTCTATTTCTATGAATTTGGCTAGTGAATTTGACTCTATGAATTTTAGACTCTCTGTGAAAGTGAGAATTTACAAATTTGTCTTTCTCTGTCTGGCCCATTTCACTTAGCCTAATGCCCTCAAGATCCACCCACATTGTTGCAAATAGTAGGACTTCTTTCTTTTTCAAAACTGAATAATATTCCATTGTGTGTGTGTGTGTGTGTATATACCACATCTTCTTTACTCATTTTTCCATTGGCCAACACTTAAGTTGTTTCCATGTCTTAGCTGTTGTGAATATGCTGCCATAAACATGGCATATCTCTTTAATACCCTGTTTTCATTTCCCTTGGATATGTACTCAGGAATGGGATTGCTAGATCAGATGGTAGTTCAGTTTTTAATTTTTTGAGGCACCTCCATGCTGTTTTCTGTAGTGGCTTTACATTCCCTCCAACAGTTACATAAACATAGTTGACTGAATCATTGGCCGAGTGATTGGGAACAGTCTCCAGAGGTTGTGGGTTAGACTACTAGCATGCAGCTCAGAGCCCCAACCCTCTAATCAGATCCCCAGCCCTCTAATCACATGATTGGTCACTGTCATCTCATTAGCATGAAGTTAGGTGTGACCCAGGGGCTTGTGAATATCAAAGACACTCCCTTACTGGGGAAATTCTAAGGACACAGAGGCTACATTCCAGGAATCAGGATCAAAATGGGTTAAATCCTGTGTTATACAATAAGAGTTAATGAGGGAGGCATCTGAAGACTTGTTCTGAGATTGTTGAAACAAGGTATGGCATCTCTACTGCCTCCAAGCATGAACTTTGACATCAGACAACTTTTTTTTAACTGTATGACTCTTGGTTGCTGAGGCTGCCATAACAAAATACCCACAGGCTGGTGGTTGAAACAGAAAGTTCCTTCTTCCCAGCTCTGGAGGCAGGGTTGGTTTCCCCTGAGGGGTGTCTCCTTGGCTTGCAGATGACCATCCTGTGTCTCCTCATGTGGCTTTTTTCTGTGTGAGTGTATACTTGGAGTCCCTTCCTCTGCTTATAAGGACCCAAATTCTATTGCATTAAGGCCCAACCCTTATGACCACATTAAATCTTAATTACCTTTTAAAATACAGTCCCAGGAATCCCTGGGTGGCGCAGCGGTTTGGTGCCTGCCTTTGGCCCAGGGCGCGATCCTGGAGACCCAGGATCGAATCCCATGTCGGGCTCCCGGTGCATGGAGCCTGCTTCTCCCTCTGCCTGTGTCTCTGCCTCTCTCTCTCTCTCTCTCTCTCTCTCTCTCTCTGTGACTATCATAAATAAATAAAAAAATTAAAAGAAATAAAATAAAAAATAAAATACAGTCCCATTTAGGGTGAGGGCTTCAACATACGAATTTGGGAGACAATTCAGTTCATAACAGTGATTTTGACCTCTTTGAGCCTTGGAATCTAGATTTTTTTTTTTTTTTAAAGAAAGTAAAAGAAAAAGTAGATGATGATTCTTTCTTCAAAGGGCAGTTGTGAGGCATTAAAACAATAGAGTGTGTAAAGCTGCCCACCACAGCCATCCTGAGGGAATGCAGCAGGCCTCCTGCCATGATTTATAAAGGGATGCCCTGGTGTGCTGCCTGGGATGAGACCCTGGCTTCTCACCTGGGAAGCAAATGTTTCAGAGACTGATTCTCTCTTGCTGGCTCTGAAGGCCTCAGTTGCTCTCCAACTGGGTATTTCCCAGAGGGAATCAGAGCTGGCTCAGCACGTGCCATCTGGGACCTGAGCCATTGCTCTGGTGGTAATGTCTGCTACTTCCTGATCTCAATCAACATAAAACATGGGTGATTGCTTCTATGGCTCCCTGCCCCTCCTTCCCCTAGTGAGCCAGGAAACTGTGCGCTATAAGCTGTGATGGCTTGAGTTTGATGAGCATTGAGCCAGCTGTCTTTGACATAGCAATCTGGAAAAGCACAGGTATCTTAATATTAAACCCTTGTGTTCTATAAACATAAAGGAGAAAGAAAAGAGAAGAATGTTAATTATGCCCAAAGCTAAATTACCTTAGACCTCACTGAAAACCTTAGAACTTTACAACTGCATCTACAGATTCAGATTTATCTCAGTGGACATTTTAGGGCAAAAGCCTGTTGGCTGAGATTACCACCGAAAAGGATCATTTAAAAAGTATTTCCTCAGAAATATAAATCCCTTAGTCTTCTGTCCAGAAGGATAACGAAATAGTTGGTGACCTCCTCAAATTGTCTTGAGAAATGGTTCTTCCAGTTAGGAAGTTTTGTTAATCATTATGTTTATCTGTTTCATCATTATATGGCTTTATCCAGTGTCATGGTCACGGACTGTATTTTGGATGGTATAATAAGGAAATTAGGCACTGTCTCCATCTTCTGGGAGCTCACAATGTGAAGAATTTAATGCCAGTATAGTCAGATACATAGAAAACAATTCAGAGAAGAAATGACACAAGCAAGAAGCAAGTAGCAAGAGAAGAGTTTAGAAGTCAGACCACAATGGTACCTTGGAATTCAGAGATGTTTCCCATGAAGTTTTGAAGAGTGGGATGAGCAGAGAAGTAGTTATGCCCTGTCTTTCATGGAAAGGATGATTTCCAGTGGCATTAAGCTCACTTTCCTCTTCCATCCTCTTTAATGCTGCTCCCTGGGTGGGTAACTATGGAGGCCAGAGACAGATTCCCGACTGCTCTGGTGTGGTCAGAACTTGAAGCAGAATGGAGAGTGAGGAAGTGGACAGGAGATGGCTGGTGGTTCTGTGTGACCGGAGTCATGTTGATTGTCAGAACACCTAGTGGAAGAGGAGTGGGATGGGGATCGGAAAGGGGAAAAGCAGAAGGTCATGATTGTACCACACTCACACATTTCTTACTGGTGAATGTGGAGGTACACATTCAGAGGGGGAGCACCAGGTAAACATGTGTATTATGCCAACATAGGGTGAGATTAAGGAATAATATTACCCAAGAATATGAAAAAATCAGAAGTTGCTCGTTTTGACCAACTGTTGGAAAAAGCACAGTGGCTTTTTAAAACATGACCCTCTGATCCTTTGCAGTTTATTCATGTTCTCCCACTGCGGGCATTCTGATTTACGGAAATCTCTCAACAGTTTCATTAGACAAGGTCAAGAATCTTGGCTGGAATTCTTGGATTCTTGGTGTGTGATACAGGGAAGCAGTGATTCAGAGCCCAGTTGGGATTTCAGAATCCAAGTGTCAGGGCCTTTGATCCTTGCTGAGCCCAGTGTGCTCCAGGAGAAATTTCTTTCCAGCCAGTAACCATATTAAGGAAGAGAGAGAGGAGGCAGTTTGGTTGGTTTAAACTTGTATTTCTAATTTTGGTTGGTCCTGTCCAAAGCCTACCCTACCTCTTGAGGAAACCATTCCCTGAACTAGCATTCCAAAAGATGTGCTCTGTGGAATATAAGGCCCAGAAGGTTCTCCATGAGGAGAGGGTTCTGTGTCAAAGAAGTTTGAGAACCGCCTTACAGTGCATTCCCATCTGAGATATGGGCACATTTGCTTCTTAAAGTCATTGAGGAGGCCTCCTATGAAGGTACTTGGTTAGGCAGTCTTCCCAGGACTCTGTGTCTAACACTCTGGGAAATGCTCCATGCCTGCTCCATGCCAAGACACCTGTCCTCTCAGCACAACCAGGTGCTAATATGCTCTGAAAAAGCTGCTTAGCCTTTCTGGGCCTCACTTTCCTCCACAAAGAATGTTGATTTCTATACTTCCTTTTTATCCTTCCCCAGAAACTATCAAGATCAAGGAAATGACCAAAAAAAATGTTTTCAGCTTTTTAAGAAGATGGTGCCACTAAAATGTCGGATAAATGTCATAAAAAAAGGAACATTCCTTTAAAAAAAAAAAAAGATGTCCATTCCTTAAAGAAAAATTCTGTACTGAATTCTCTACTGAGCCATGTAGTGCCAGCTCATCATAGGCACACTCTAGATGTTCATTGAATCATTGAATTAAAATAATAACAATAGGGATGCCTTGGTGGCTTAGTCAGACATCTGCCTTCGGCTCATGTCATGATCCTCAGGGTCCTAAGATTGAGCCCACGTCAGGCTCTGTGCTCAGTGGGGTGTCTGCTTCTCCCTCTCCGTCTGCCCCTCCCCCCTGTTCATGGTCTTTCTCTCTCTCTCAAATAAATAAAATATTAAAAAAATAATAACAGTATATAAAGAGTATGAACTACATATAAAAGTATATAACAACATATTAAAATTGAGAGTATTTATATGCCAGATACCCTCCAAAATACAGTTGTGTGTTTTTACCAATATTTAATTTATTTATTCATGATAGACACAGAGAGAGAGGCAGAGACACAGGCAGAGGGAGAAGCAGGCTCCATGCAGGGAGCCCGACGGGGGACTCGATCCCCAGACCAAGGATCACACCCTGAGCCAAAGGCAGACGCTCAACCACTGAGCCACCCAGGCATCCCAGTTTTACTGATTCTTTGTGACAGCTCTGGGAACACCTGTTCTTATGTCCATTCCTGTGTTGAGAAAACTGAGTCACAAAGAGTTAAGTAAATTGCTGGAGGTCACACAGCTCCAGGAGTGAAGGAACAGGGCTCAAACCCAAGTTTGTCTGGTACCAGAGCCCTGCTCTCAGCCATTACATTTGCTGCTGTGCTGAATGAGTGCATTTTGACCAGAAAGAGACCATATGTTGCTTTCGAGTTTGTTCTGGTGACCTCCATCCCAGGCCCCCTCGGCAGCCCACCTCCCTGGTCCGAGAAGGTGGTGGCTGTCGGTGCTCTGCACACACGGCCATCACAGGGATGATGTGATTGTCTGCGAGTCCCTTTGGCAAAGTGGGAACAAGGGGAAAAAAAACGAGCAGAGAAGATTTTGAGAAGGTAAGCGTGAGGTCTGTGTAGTCAAGAAGAGAAATGTTAACCCTGTCTGCTTAAAAAGCCATTTGGCTATCCCTGGAGCTCATGTAAATCACCCCCTCTTAATAGCCTTCCTGGAAGTATGTCATCCGCTAGCTTGGGCCTGTCTCTGTTCCCTGTTCACCTCCTCTAGCCTCCCATTCCTTTCTCTACTGATGTTCTTTGTAACCCTGAAGACTATTCTCCAGACCAGAAATTTCAGGCACATCAATTTAGTCTTCTGTATGCCCTGGAGGTTAAAGTCAGTCTTTTCAAAAGTTTTCTTTTTAATGTCAACCTTTCAAATTCTGGTACCCTTTGACTATTCAAAAATTAATACTTGGAGGAGCTGAAAGGAGCCTCAGGGGTAAGAGGTTTGATAACTCTCCATTTTTCTTCCTGGAGAAGAGGACAGGGGATTGAGCTCACGTCTGCAGGCAGAGTTATATTTTAAGGAAGACTAAACGAATTTGTGTCCAGAGACTGGTTTCTTAAGAGAAGCAGCTCTGCTGCCTCAACAGTTGGTATTTTTCGAACCAGCGAGGAGGACTTCCTCCTGGTGTGTGTCCACTTTGGGTTTGACGTGTAAGCGCCCAGGGCCCACTTTTGTGTCTGAGCATGTGTCTGAAAAAAAATCCCTAGAATTGGGGGCTTGGAGGTTGGGGTGAGGGAGGGACTGACTTTTCGCTGTGCATACCTTTTACTGGGAATTTTTAAAGCAGCATTTTTAAGTATCTTGAACAGCTTAATTAAGGCATAATTGACATATATCAAAATGAGCATAAAGTGTGCAATCTGATTGTTTTGACGCGTGTATACACCCTTGGAAGCATCAAAAAACCCAGCTCATTCTGCAGCTACAGCCAACAAACACATCTCCCCTGCCTCCCCCTCTCCCCAGCTGCCCTGGGCACTCAGTAGCCCTTCTTGATGAGCCCAGACCCCACAGTGCAGTTCATGGATGGCTGGGGCAGCAGATTGTCACAGGGTGCTCATGGGCTCTCTGGAAACCACGTTAAAATTTTTTAGCAGCTCTGTGAAGGAAAGGCAGGCACATGTTTGTTTTTGTTTTTGTTTTTGTTTTTGTTTTTGTTTTTGTTTTACTTCACCACGCCTTTACCCACAGACTCAGTGCTGCAGTGTTCTGGATAGTGAATGCAACAGGGAGCATTGCCTTGGCCTGGAAAAGCTTACAGGGATTCTGAGTGTGAGGAGTGAACCATTGGCCACTTGTAACCTGGGTTCTAGGGTGTAGTCAGGATGGGGGGGAGGAGTGTTTCACTTCCTTATTGGCACCAAGTCAGGAAGATGGGCAGGAAGAGTCCTAGGATTGGGGCATTTCAACAGGAACCAAACCTAAAATAAATGCTGAAGGGAGGGCACAGATGGTGAGGGCGGGGGTGAGTGTTGGGGAGTGGACACCAGAGCACATGTCACAGCAAGAATTAGTCCTGCTGTATTTCCCAGGCCAGCCCATGGATTCCTCTACCTTTCTTCTCTCCTGTCATCCAGGTGTACAGACAAGAGAAAAAAAATAAGTAAAAATTACCCAAGGTTCTGTAACTAAAATATTGAGTTATGAAACTGTTCTTTCAAACATACCCACCTTTTTGTGCTTCTGACACATGAAGGCAGTTATTTGAAATCCAAGCATAAAAACGTTAAGCCCTTGTTGAAGAGCATGGATATCCTCCTTCATGGAGCGAGTGCAAACACACCAACAGTCCATAGAGCTCTGTTTGCATTCCGTAGTTTTGGTAACAAATTTCATCCACGTCACGTACCATAACCTGTTTTAATTAACCTCATGCAATGTACCCTTCCTGTTACATATCATGGCATCTCCTTCCATGAAGATTCTAAGTTTGGTCCTGTGACTTGCTGTTCAATTGTCAGGGTTGTGATTTATTTGGAAAGAAACAAGTAAAGGTAAACTGAGAGTCAGGCCTCTTGCCCAGTCCTGCATCAATTAAAATTGAAAGACAAAGAGAGTCTACATGCATGAAGCACGGGTGCTGCTTCGAGTGACACATCTATGACGCTTGGTCCCCAGTTCAGGCTAGGAGGAAATGTTGACTTGGTGTCTCAAGGCACTAAGAATTGCTTCTTAGGACTGATCCTGTAAAAAAAAGAAAAAAAAAAAAGAAATTTTAAAAAAATTCCATAGTTTTCAGATTCAGTTTTAACAACATAAAATAAGGGAATCCCTCATTGGGGCACCTGGGTGGCTCAGTTGGTTGGGTGTCTGCTTTCAGCTCAGCTCATGATCTCAGAGTCCTGGGATCAAGCCCCACATTGGCTCCCTGCTCAGCGGGGAATCTGCTTCTCCCTCTCTGTATTCCCACTCTCTTGCTCTCACCCCCTCTCAAATATATAAATTAAATTAAATCTTTCCAAAAAAGGTTGGGGGAAAATCCCTTGTTCCCAGAGTGTTGGTGGGCTACAAACAAAGGTCAGATTCTTGGGGGAACTGGTGTGTTTTCTGCACAACTGGACCATCACATTTATCGAGAATCTTTATTTCTTACATTTTTAATATGTTGCGTGTTTGAAACACCGAAGTGAAGGAGGAGGCAGTAGGAAAGGAATAAATGATAAAACTTGAAACTCATGGGATGGAAAAAGACATGCCTATTGCAGACCTTAGCCCTCAATTTTTAAAGCAGGGCTGATTTAATTTTCCTCCAGCTGTCATATGCTTGATACCTTGTTTAATGGGTACAGAGTTACAGTGTCACTGAATGGAAAGAGCGCTGGAGGTTGCTTGTACAACTTGTAGTGTGAATGCACTCAACACTCATGAGATAAACACTTAAAAATGGTTGAGATCGTAAATTTTGTGGTATGTTTTAGCACACACAGAAAAGTCACAGCCTTTTTAGAAAGCAATGGGGTAGTCAGAACCTTCTTAGGGAGGGAATTCTTAATGCCTGTGTTAATTCTCTTAGAACTTCACATCATCTCCTCCTTAGGGCAGAGAAAGAGGCGCTTAAATACCACCTGTAAAATGCTCTTTCATAAGCACTAATAGGCTTAAAGAGTAATAACCCTGCTTAACATTCTCTGACCACTTAATACTCAAAAGGAGAAGAGGAGGTGGTGGCTCCCCAAGGCTTTGGAGCCCCATGGTTGGAGTTCAGACTATCTTTCCTCCAGATCCTCCCCTGCAAGTGGCCAGGTGAACTCACTGCTTGGAGGGTGTTCCCTGGAGAACAGGGGGAAATCTGGAGGAAAACTCAGCCTCTCCTGTGGTTGAACCAACTCCCAGGAAAGGAGAGTGGCCTGGAGGAGCTTCCAGAATGGGGGACATCAGGGAAGACCACTGCCTCCTCTGCTTCCTCCATTCTCTGTCCCTCCAGAAAGCACAGAAGATTCCTGGTGGGTCCTGTTCCGGACAGTGCCCTCTGACTTTTTGGAATGTTCTGCTCCCTGCTGAAAGCTCAGACCTTGGTCATGGGATACCTACCATGCCACCTCCTGGTCTCCCAGATGGAATGCTAGGGTAGTTAGGGTACCTGACAGGGCATTAAATTACAGCCTCTCTTCGGAATGGGAGCAGAGGTGTCCTAAACCTTCCCCACTGACAGGAAGCAGTATCATGCCATGGGTGAGACGAGGTTCAGCAGTCTTTCAGCCCCAGTTTAAGCTCGGACCGTGCCCCTTGCTTGCTCTGTGATGGGGTGATCCGTGACAAGGGTGTCTCAGTCTCTGGGGCGATCCCATTTTTCTTCAGTTCCTCATAATTACAGTGGTCGCATCTGGTCATGTTATCCCCCCTAAACCTGTAGAATCAAAATCTAACCTGTGGCAGCGCTCAGAGGCCCATTCTCTTCCCTGATGGGCCCCTCCTGGTGGGGCCTCTCACCTCTTTCGTGTGTTGTCGTTCACCTGCCCAGGCTTTATTGAATCACGCCTGGCCTGCTTTTATGGCAGCCACATCCCTCTTGTCACATTTAGTGGGTAGGTTTTGGGGTTTTGCTTAATTGTGTTCCCCACAAGCAGCACCAGAAGCAGGGAGTTACAGACTCCCCAGTGGAGGAATAGGATATAGAGTCTGCGTGCCTAGGTTTGAAGCCCCGGGTACCCTGTGATAGTTGTGGGACCTTTGCTGTAGGAACAACAGTGACAAATAGTACTTGTCTCACGGCACAGGGTTGTTAGGATTAACTGCAGTGACATGTCTATCACTGAGCTCTTCTGATGACCTCATGAGATGCCAGACACTGTTCTAAGGTCTTACCTGTTATTAGGCTTTTAACCTTCACAACATGAGCATGAATAAGTGCTATTAATTACCGAGAGGTTTGTTGAACTTGCCAAGGCCATGTAGCCCTGGAATCAGGGCACTCAACCACAAGGCCCTGCACCCAGCACAGAGTGGGTGCTCCGTGAACACCACATTGCATGAGGGGAACATATATGTGAAGACAGTCCATATACTCTAAGAGGTCAGGATTCTGATACCACAGATAAATGTCCCCACAACTCATTGTTTCTTCCTTTAGAATCTCAATCCTGGCTGTACAGTAGAATCAGCCAGTGCCTGGGCCCCCCTAAGACCCATTCCATCAGACTCTCAGACTGGGGCTCAGGTGCCTCTGGCTTTTTAAACTTCCCAGGCAACTCCCATGTGCAGCCAAGGCTGGAAATCAGGAATTTTGGATAACATACCAGGTGACCTTTCTGCCGACACCTCCTGCTTCCCATTCTGGAACTTCTGGCTCTGAACAAAGCACCAGGTTCTGTTTGGGAAACAGATTTGGGGAGTGCATTGGATAGTCCCTGAGGGGATTTTGAACAAGATGTTTGAAAAGAGAGCCTGAGATGTTCCTCCAAAGAGATGCTGAAGGAGTAGTGAGAAGTGCACAGGGAGAGAATGCGGCATCCAGGCTCACCCTCTAGGGAGCAGAGTGAGAAAATCCGGTCTCCCTGTCTGTCTGCTTGTCATCTCACAGGCACTAGAATGTAAGTCAGGGCAGGATTTTGTTTTGGTCTTTGCTCTATTTTGTTCTTCCCTACACTCCCTGACTGAGGAAATGAAAATCTTAAAGGTTGTGCACCAAGAGGAGCTTTTTCTTGGGCTCCACTAAGAAGGTCTTGCAGTAGCAGGCCTCATGAATTCTGGGAGAGGTGTGCGTCTACCCGGACGCCAGGACCATCCAGTGCACCTCAGCCCCAGTGGATGCCAGCCTGTTCCCTGGTCATGACAACCTGGGGGAGGTCCTAGCCAAACAACAGTCTGAGAGGAGGGTGTCCACAGAATTTGGGGGTATGGCTGGGGAAGCGCAAAGAGAAAGTGTGAGGGGGAATTAATAGACATTCCATCATGATCATGTGTCAAGAACTGAATGACATTTTGCACATACTGTCTTATTTCATCTTCACAATATTTGTAAGGTCAGTGGTATTAAACCCATTTCACAGAAAAGAAGCTAAAGCTATGAGAAATTAAGCTACTTGGCCATGATCCCACAACAGTTCACAAGCCACAATTCCAATGCAGGTTTCTGACCCCTAGCCCCTCCTGTTTATTAACCTGGATGATCCTGGGTCCTTAAGGCTTGGATCAATGCCCAGGACTCCAGCTGGCAGCTCATGGGGTCGGTTTCATCCGGGGAAGTTCTACTAGGGGATCAGAGAAGGCATGTTTGGTCTAAAAACCTGGCAGACTGAAAGGGAGGGTCCCCCCTTTCTCATGCCTCTGTGTTCATCTGAGAAGTGTCATGTGGTGGAAGGACATAGGTCTGGAGTAATTTTTAAAAATCAGAAGTCATAAAAAATATAAATAAATAAATAAAAATCAGAAGTCATTGGGGTGCCTGGGTGGCTCAGTTGGTTGGGCATCCGGCTCTTGGTTTCAGGTCAAGTCATGATCTCAGAGGATCATGGGATTGAGCCCTGTGTGGGGCCCCACACTCAGCAGGGAATCTGCTTGAAGATCCTCTCCCTCTACCCCTCCCCTTCCCCGTGCATGCGTGTGCATATGCTCTCTAAATAAATCTTTTCAAAAATAAAAATAAAAGCCAGAAGTCATGATCCTGAGGCGCATGCATGTGTGTGCACATGCTCACACTCCGTATGACCCTGAACTTGAACCCGCAGGGTAGACTTTCCTTTTGGCATCTTATAAAGTGCTAGATGGTGGTGCTGGAGTTGTGTTCATTTGGAGCTTCACGCTGATTCTGCAGGGGGCAGGAATACGTGAAATCAAGCAGTGGGAAATTAATTGCATATCCCAACCCCTCTGCTTTTAGAACCAGAGAATCTATGTTTAGCAGAGTCGGGACAAATGCCTGGAACTCTGATCTGGGCCCGGGACCCATCGTACCACAGCATGACTTTAGAGAGAAGCTCTGGGAGGAAAATGTGTTATATTTGCATTGTTTTCTTTCACCTTCTCTTTCTAACGCTACTGCCAGGTCGAATCCTTGATTTCTTTGATGGAGTCTTTCAGAGAGGCTTTGAAAGGCTGCAGCATAGACAACAAAATCTCCTTTGTGCTGGGGCCCCGGGGCCATCGTCTGACCCTTCCCTCCTAGAAGTGAAGGAAAGAGGGTCCAGGAGTGACAGCTCCCTGCCCAAAGGACACCCTGCCTAGCAACCAGTGACACTCACTGCCACAGGGTCACAACCTGTGAGGATTTCTCTCTCTCCAGCCTGACACGCTATTATGAATGTAAAGTGTATTGACTATGCTCCGGAAAGGAGAATGCGAGGACAGGCTGGAGCAGTGCACAGGCAGTTCCCCAGATGAGCCATTGCTAGACGCAGACAGAAGGGGTCAGAGGGTCCCCCACACTGCACACGCATCATCCTGCTGAGAGTCTTCAAGTGAGATGTTGCAGGTGACCCTGCCAGGCCTCTGTTTTATCCTGATGAAATGATCTTGACATGAAGAGACAGGCAGGTGACAAAAGCAGCCTGGGATGAGCACTGTCATCCTGACTTCTCTTTATTCCCACTGCCAGACCTCCCTGAATTTGCTCAGCAACACTTAGTGAGGCTTGGGAGCTCATGGGCCCCTATGCCGAAACCTTCTCTGTAAGAGTCCCAATGAACTGGTGGAGATCCAGGCAGTTGGGGATGCCCTGACTTTGGGATGCACTTGAATTCAGTGGGTGTTAGAACCAGAAGAGGTAAGCTCACCCAGGGCCCATGTGAGGATTGAGGGGGCCATGACTTGGGAATGGAACCCAGGGAACACTGGGTGTGTATCCATGAAGGCTTCCTGTCTCCCTGCCTCACTGTTCATCCATTCATGGATTCTTCATCCATCCACGGAGCCCATTACCGCTGGCCATTTGGGCCAAGCATAACAGCAGCAAGCGTGTGACACTGTTCCTACTCCCAGAAGGTGGTCATTCTTGGGAAAACAAAAAACAAACAAAAAAAAACCAGATGTGAACAATGAGGAGTGTCGTGGGGCAAGCGTGTCAGCAGAGGCACCTGACACGCTACACCTCCCTAAGTAGAGCCAGCCATGGGGCCGCCGGAGTCGGGGGCGTGAGATGAAGACAGCTGTCTGCGTGGGGGTCACCACGCAGGGTCCCGAAGGAGAGGTGGTTCGGGCAGCAGACAAAGAGCAAGGGGCCTGGAGGGCACAGGAGCAGATGTGCAGAGCAGAGCTGGCGGCAAAGAGCAGAAGCAGGTGGGAGCTTAGAGACCTCCTCCCTCCCGCCCATGCACCCACCCTCCTGCTGTGTGGGCCTCCCCGGCCCCCTCTGAGGGCGGCGCGTGGAGAACTTCCCTGCCTCTGGAAGGGGAGACCCAGGCCTTTCCCTGCCTCCTGGCCCACCACCAGCGACCTCCATCCGTCCCGCTCAGATCCAAGAGCACTTGGCTCAGTTCTCCTGCTTTCACTTTTTTGAACGTGGTCCTTTGAAAATGATTCCTTCCTCTCGTCTTCTCCGTCTACAGGAGGCTGTTCGCGTTGCCTGAATTGGGACTGACTCCGCATTTCTTATGTGGTTTGGCTTTCGAATCAAGACAAAATGTCCATGCCAGACTGCTAATGTCTGACACGAGCATGTGTTTAAAACCTAATAAAATATCGCCTCCAAAATTTCTGGCCAAAGTCACTTATGACCATATCAAAGGCCTCTCCCAGAATATACCATCCAGTCTCGAGAAATTGCTTTAAAATCTGCTCAGGGGCAGCCCAGGTGGCGCAGCGGTTTAGCGCCGCCTTCAGTCCAGGGCCTGATCCTGGAGACCAGGGATCAAGTCCCAGGTCGAGCTCCCTGCATGGAGCCTGCTTCTCCCTCTGCCTGTGTCTCTGCCTCTCTCTCTGTGTGTGTCTCTCATGAATAAATAAAATCTTTAAAAAAAAATTTTAAAAAAATAAAAGCTGCTCCAGGCAGCAAAAATGGTGCACACTGCCTTGTCCTGGGCATCGTCAGGGGCTTAACTGGGAAACGTTTCACGTGAGTTGCGTCTCTTTGATTCCTGGAAACTAGGTGGAAGGCGTGCTGCGTGCTGGCCGGCCCTTCTGTACGGGACTGTACGACAAATTCTTCTCTGGTGTGCTTCCAGGGAAGTGTGTGTGAACTTCCCCTCAGCCTGCTCGGGAGCTTGCTGTGTAACCGAGTCCAGTGTGCTGGTGGCCAGAACCCTCTTCCATGGCCTCTGTCTTATATATGTCCTTAACCCCCCCCTTTCTTATGCCATTTAAAACGTCGTGAGCCTCCTCCAAACCTAGAAGTGGTGGTGGGGGTGGTGTGGGGGGTAAGTAATAAAATAATATTTTTGATCTGAGAACAAGGATATTACGAACGCACAATTTTTCTTTGGGCCCTGCGACATATCATCTGTTCTCATCCACTTAATTAGCATGAAGGGGGGTGCTGCGGTGCCTTTGGCATTGCTGCTTGTCTGACTTTAATGAAACTGCTCTTCAGGAATAAATATTTTTCAGCAAAGTTGATCTTGGCCTCCTGGGACACCCGTACCTGCACTTTTTCATCACTCCTACCCCAGGGGGAGTGCCTTCTTAATCATATTGAAAATGACATCAGCAGCAGAGCATGCAGAGCAAGGTGTATCCCTGCCAGCAGTTTGCAAGAGCAACTGGGTTGGGGGGAAGGTCCGCAGGGAGGAGACTTGGGAAATTTCCAAATTAAAATGCTGACCAACACTGGAAAGCCAGTGCCATGTGTCCGGGCATCTCACTGGAGCCGGGGAGAGGCTGCCTTTTCTTCTGACCGATAAATGTCATTTTAATGCAGGGACAGGTGGGAAGAGGTAAAGTACCACTGTGAATGGAGGCAGGTATTACGAGCGGACACTGGGAGCGGAGGTGTGCTACCTAGGGCAAACCTACCCAGATGAATTTAATTCCAAGGGAAGTCGTCTGCCTCCTGTTCTCCTTACTGCGTGGTGATGATTTATTCAGGGTTCCAGAGATAAAGGGTGTGGCAGTTCAATCAAGAGGACTGAGATTCTGATCAGAGTGGGTCCTTGGCAAAGTGATGAGAGGTTCGGGGTGTTTATGGGGATTCAGTTACTGATCAAAAAAGAAAAGGGGAACCTGCTTTTCTTGAGTGCCTTTCATGCACCAGGTACTTTATAAACCATCATGTGGATGCTCTCAGCTACTCTGAGGCAGAGGCTGTTGTCTCAGTGTTTCAAAGCAAAAGGCTGAGTAGCAATCACATAGACTAGAATTGTGTTTCCAAGCCCTGTGGTCTGACCACAAGTCCACTACCCCCGATTTCATGAAGGAATGTTAACATTTTCCCCCTTCACAAACTTCCCACTCCCACCACCATCATACAAGAGGGCAGGTCACACTGTTTGAACACCAGCCACACTCTGGGCTCCGGACAGCAGGTGCCACCCCTTCTCTACATTACATTGCAAAGGCAGCAGATCAACCAGCTATCCCTACAAATGGCTCCACCTTTACTATTCCTCTCTGCCCTCTGGCCATACAGTGTCTTTGCTAACCACACACCTAAGAGCTCCTAGCTATTTGCGATCATAAATTGGTGGTTGGAATGATTGAAGCTGGCCTAAGACTTCGTGGCCTCTGTGCCACACAGAGCCAATTTCACAGATCCAGTTTACTGGGCTCTTGAATATCACTCTTCTCCACTCTTCCCTGAGCAGCAAGCAAAGAGAGTAGGTCAGTGTGCAATGTCATGAAGACCTCAAGTTTGAATTGGGTCCTGGTACCATTTGGCCGACTGGAAAAGTTAATGCATCTGCCAGTTTGATCCTGGAAAACTCACTTCACCTCCCAGTGAATATATGGGCCGTTCACATCCAAAATCGTGATTTATTACTCACTGTAGGACAAGGCAGGGTCATAACGGAGTTGTGGAGTAGGCTTCTTTTTAAAGGGGGAAAAAAATACAAGTGGTAGACATGATACCTGTGGAAGATGAAGCTTGAATCCCAGCAACTTCAGCATCCCCACATTTGCTGGAAATATCTCAGAATTGGGACTGCAGACTTGACGGCCCTCTGCGGTAGAGCCAAGTTGACTACTGTTTGTCTCTTTTGTGTTTTCACCTCAGTGAAACAGTTATCATTTCATGAATGCAAAGAGGCTGCCGAGGAGAGCCACCCTGGAAGAACAGTCCTTGTGACATTGCCGTGAGCGGGCTGGAGTCTGGGGGTTACTATGTTAATCAGCAGGCACTCCCTAATGAACACCTGCCCGCCCGCCCCGAGTCCCAAGGGGGCAAGAGCCTGAATAAAGCAGGCTCCCCAGCCGGCTGGCAGAAGCACTTTGCATTTCTGGAGGAGCAATAATTATGTACGCCTGTCAAAGCCTTCCCATTGGGCATCATTCAAATGCATGGATGAGAAAGACTCAGCCTCCCAGACGGTATCAGCCTCAGCTTCTCTAAACCTGAGACCAGGCTGTCTCTCTCAGCGAAATGTGGAAATAAGAGGAAGAGAGCAAGGGGAGAAAATAGTATCGTAGAAAGAGTGGTATACGAGGAAGTGCATGGTGGTGGAGGGCCAACCGGGGAGCCAAGACGGCTATTCCCGGGAGTCTCCATCTCTAGGCAGATGACAGTCAGTTGGCAGGAGAGGGGATGGGGGGGGCAGGGGGAGAGGGAGGAGAGCCATTAAAGGAGCCAGTTGTGACCTAGTTGGCGTCAGGAAGAAATCAGGGTAGGAGGAAAAGCCGCACTGAGATAGGGGTTAGGAGTACGGACATGAAGCATCCCTCCTTGGGGTTACAGGTAGTGTTGCCAAAGTAGGTATCACGGCATCCTGTTGAAATGTGGCTCTGTCACATCTGAGCATGTGGCATCTGTTCCCATCTAGCTGGGTCTGCCTAGCGGGTCCCCCTGCTTGAGACCGAGTGTGGGGTCATCCCCTCCTGCGGTCTGCTTCCCTGCTAGGCTGCTTAACAGTCAGCTGCGCCCCCTTCAGCCCTTCAGCCTCTCAATCTTTTTTCTTTTTTTTTAAGATTTTATTTATCCATGAGAGACACACAGAGAGAGGCAGAGACACAGGCAGGGGGAGAAGTGGGCTTCATGCAGGGAGCCTGACGGTGGGACTCGATCCTGGGACTCCAGGATCACGCCCTGGGCTGAAGGCAGGCGCTTAAAACCGCTGAGCCACCCAGGCTGCCCATGGATGAGAAAGCTGTATTGGACACCTGCTATGGCCGGGTGCTGTGCCAGGGTGCAGGACTCCAGTATTTGGTAAAAACCTGATCCCTGCCCTTTAGGAACTTATTATCTGGCAAAATCCTGTTGCATTTGGAAAAAGCAGCTCAGTCCCCTCTGGACTGCACTGTTACTTGCTGGATCTGTACCCAGTCTTTAAAGCCAAAGCTTTGGAGTCTCTCACAGACTCAAGCTCTGCATATGCCCTGTGCCCTTGTGGGGCTGTGACCTTGGGCACACTAACACTTGTAAGCCCCTGTGTCCTCATCCAGAGACTACGGTTTTGAAGATTAAATTAGGCGAGGGCACCTGGATGGCTCAGTCAGTTAAGTGTCTGCCTTTGGCTCAGGTCGTGATTCTGGTGTCCTGGGATCGAGTCCTGCATCAGGCTCCCTGCTCCTCCCTCTGCCTCTGCCTCTCTCTGTCTTTCAGAATAAATAAATAAAATCTTAAAAAAATTAAGTTAGGCAATAAAAGTGAATCTTGCAGCCCAGAATCCGGGGCAGGGGTGGGGGGCGGTGTGCTGCAGAAAAAGACAGTCCTGGGGGAGGGGAAGGCAGTAACAGCAGGAGGGAAAGCCAAGGAGAGGCCAGGAAGCCTGAACCTTAATATAGTGTATGTTATGGTTCATAAGCAAATGACCACCTCTGCCTGCCAGGACACCTCCTGTCATTTTTGAGGTGCTTCCTGCTTCAGAACTTTGCACCCCTTTCTGAAACAACCCACACAGTCCCTACTGACATGGAATCATAGAAGGGCCCAAGGGCTGCAGTGGGTGCTTGGACCCCAGCCCTACCTGTGCCAGCAACTAAGATGACCTCCTTGGACAGGCATCTCCACCCCCTGAGCCTTCGTCTCCTCCCCTGTAAGTTAATGAGTTGGGTAAATATTCTCTCTGGCTCTATATGATCCAGCCTCCTGGGGTGACCTGCACTCACCAGCTGTAGGGTTAAGACCTGCTAGTTACTAGTGGTGCGTATCAGGCCAGTTACTGTTGTCTCTGCCTCAGCTTCCCCCTCCATCAAGTGGGAGTGATCCTGGCATCTCCCTCCCGAGCTTCTGGTGAGGACTGACCCCTCAGTTTGTGTAAAGCACCTCGAGCAGCTATGGCACAGAGGCCACAGCCGTAGACAGAAGCCTTTGGTCGTGGCCACGTCCCCTGCCAGCTTTACGGAGAGGATCTGCCTTTGGCTGCTCTTAAGCTGGAGGAGCAGCATTTGTCTCGTGTCCTCTGATTGTTTGGGGTTCAGGCTGGAGGGGGACCCCTGAATAGAGAGATGCTTCCCTGGCAGGACCAGCTTAACTTTAGGACCCCTGCTCCCTCTCCCGGGCAGGTATCCTGTTGCTCTTCCATCAGCCTGCATAACGAGGTGGCCCCCCTATGCCTCTGCTACAGAACCCAGGGCCATGCTCAGAGGGCAGGAAGGAAGTCAGCCGCCCCAGCTAATCAGCCAGAGCATCAAGAGGGTGACTGGGAAGGGGAGTGCCGCCAGACCCTTGTCCCTGTGCAGGATGACCTCATGCTTTCTCTCCATCACTGGTGCCCCCTCCCCAGGAATAATGGGCAGCCAACAAGCACTCGCCCTGCTTATTACAGAGCCCCCAGGGGCGGGGGGAGGGCAGGGCTCCCAGCTGCTCTGGAACACAATGACAGGCAGGGCTTCAGAGAGGCAGCGAGCTCAGGTGTCCTGTATTCTGCACCCCTCTCTCCCTCTAGGTTTCCAGAGGACTTGGACAGAAAGGGCAGGCTGACCACGTTTCTTTCCGCTCTTCGGCCATGGCCACCCCTGCAGGGCAGGGAATCACCATTTCCTGGGGCTGGCATTGCCATCGGGGTGCCCGGCCGGTGGGTGCGGAGCCAGCCTGGCAGCCCAGCGGTCCCTGTGTGCTGCATGAGAAGTGAATTATCCGAAAAGGCCTTAGGGAGGAGGGGAGGGAAAGGAGGGGAGCAGAGGGGAAGGGAGAGGTCAGTCCTCAGGCCCGGGGGGCCTCGGTTCCTCCCAAAGCACAGATGGGAGCCCTTTAATGTTTTAATTCTCTTTAATGCAATTAATTCAAGAGTGGCAATTCCCTTGATTTAGAATCTGTGAGATGCTCCAAGGGGACCACAGATGACAGGAAGGGGTGTGTGAGGGGAGAGTCCCCCCCAGTCAGGTCAGCTCTGAGACAGAGGCTTCCCCACCTGGACTTTCCTATATGGCTTCCTTGCCCAGAAAGTCCATGGTACTGGAAAGAGAGAACTTTGGTCCCAGTTTACTCCTGCCTCAACCAACCAGCCAGCCAGTGTGGAGTTTCCTGCTGTTAGGGACTCCATGTCAGGCACTCTGGAGGTGGTCCCAGATCTTGGGGGTTGCAGTCTGAGCATGTATATTTGTTTGCTGAGGCTGCTGTAACAAATCCCCACAAACTCAGTGGCTTAGAATTACAGAAACATATTCTCACACAGTTCTGGAAGGCAGAGCTGAAATAAAGCTGCTGGCAGGGCTCTGCTTCCTCCAGAAGCTTGAGGGGAAAATCCATTCCTTGCCTCTTCAACCAGCTGGCAGTCTCCAGCTTTCCTTGACATGTGGCTTCGTCACTTCAAGTTTGTCTTCGCGTGGCCTTTCGCCACAGAAATCCATCTGCCTCTGTCCTATAAGAATCCATGTGGTTCATTTATCCAGGGTCACCTGATAATCCAGGATAAACTCTTCCTTTCAAGAATTGTAATCACATATTCTGTAACATAGGGTAAGACTCACAGGTTCCAGGGGTTAGGATGTGGACGTAACTTTTGGGGGCCACCATTCAGCCCATTATAGGGTACAACAAATCATGTCATCAAAAATCCACTGTGACCCCCCCCCCAAAAAAAAATCCACTGTGTCTATACATTATTGACAATAGCCAAAACTTGGAGGCAACCAAAGTGTCCATCAACAGAGGAATAGATAAGCAAGATTGGTCTGTCCATACAATGGAGTATTATTCAGCCTTAAGAAGGAAGGATATTTTGACACCTGCTACAACTTGCTGAACCTTGAGGATATTATGCTAAGTGAACTAAGCCAGACACAAAAGGACAAATACTATGTAATTGCACATATATGAGGTACGTAGTCAAGTACATAAGGATAGAAGGCAGAATGGTGGTTGCCAGGGGCCAGAAGAGGGGGTATGGGGAGTTGTTTCATGGGTACAGTTTCTGTTTTGTAGGAGAAACGTTCTGGAGGTTGGTTGTACAACAATGTGAATATGCTTAACAATATTGAACTGTGTCATTAAAAGTTGTTAAGATGATAGATTCTGTGTTATGAGCATTTTGCCACAACTTAAATTTTTTTAAAGATTTATTTATTTGAGAGATAGAGAGACCATCTCCTTGGGGGTGCCAAAGGAGAGAATCTTCAGGCAGACTCCCTGCTGAGCACAGAGCCCAGTGTGGGGCTCCATCTCACCACCCAGGAGATCATGACCTGAGCTGAAACCAAGAGTCCGACACTTAACCAGCTGGGCCATCCAGGAGCCCCCCTGTTTAAATTTTTTTTAATTGGGACACCTGGCTGGCTCAGCAGTTGAGCATCTGCCTTCAGCTCAGGTCATGATCCCGGGGTCCTGGGATCGAGTCCCGCATCAGGCAGGGAGCCTGCTTCTCCCTCTCCCTATGTCTCTGCCTTTCTCTCTCTGTCTCTCATGAATAAATAAATAAAATCTTTAAAAAAATAAAAAATTTTAAATTACAATAAATTGGACAGCCCAGGTAGCTTAGCGGTTCAGTGCCGCCTTCAGTCCAGGGTGTGATCCTAGAGACCCGGGATCAAGTCCCACATCAGGCTCCCTGCATGCAGCCTGCTTCTCCCTCTGCCTGTGTGTGTCTCTGCCTCTCTCTGTGTGTGTCTCTCATGAATGGATAAAGTCTTTTTTAAAAAAATAAAATAAATAAATTACAATAAATTCACCACAATGCAAGAGCATGCATGCTAAGGGTGATTGAAGTACATGTGGCAAATGTTATAGAGATTCAAAGGAAAAAGAGACTATTTGTAGGTGGCATGGCCAGAGAGGGTTTCCTGGAAGAAGTGGGCTTTAAACAGGGCAGATTTAAATGAGAAGAGGGAAGAGAGGGGAGGCTGTGGGCAAAAGTTTAGAAGTAAACATGAAATTGATGTTTCCTTTATGCCCATGCAAAAAGATCAAACAGAAATGAGTATTTTCATAGGGAACTAGTCAGAGTGAGGTTGCATAGGTAAACTGGATTCAAAGATTGGCCTGCAATACCAGGCTGACTTTTAGAAGATGACACCATGTAGAAGGTTCTTATAATAATTCGTAGGTGAGGTGATGAGGGTCTGGAATCATAACACAGAAGATGGGGCAGGCACTATCTAAGCCCCTTGTGCAGATCAATATTAATTCATTTCATCTTCAAAACAGCCCTAGGACGTGGGTATAGTTATCGCCTCCATTTTGCAGCTGAGAAGACTGAGGCACAGAAAGGTTAGATATTTGCCCCAAATTATGTAAGAAACTGACTAGGTTTAAGAGATCAAGGGGTGTAGGGGTGGGGGAGTGTGGAATGGTTGTGAAGCTTTTGAGAATAGGTGGATAGACCTTGAGAAGGTTGGGAACTTTGGGGGGAGGAAGACATGTCATGTCATGATGACATATATGTGGATGTTTTAAGGCAGGAATCCAGTTCCTGAACCTAATTGGTGGTTTTAGGGATGAGGACTCTGAGGCCCAGAGTACCCTGTACCATTTGTCCAGGGACATTTGTCTGGGATGTAGCCATGTGAAGTTTAAAGTGGTTGTATGATACGCGAGGGATGATAAAATACCATGTGGGAGATGGGAAAGGGGCCCCTGGTCGTCTGATTTCTCTCCCTGGGCTCTGCTAGGACGCCTCCCAGGAATCACCTGGAGGATCATCACCTTGGATCCTGGAAGGATCATCACCTTGGGGACATGCCTAGAGCACTTCATCACCCTCCGTCCTTAAAAAGTGCTCTTTTGATCATGTCCCTCCTTGGAAGGCAGACCAGGCCTATTCTGGAAGCCTGTGTGTGCTGGGTATGAGCACATTTCCCACTGAAGTAGTCCAGAGCCCTGGGGACCTCAAATATGAGTGGTAGGGCCACGTTGCAGTGCCAAAGAGCCACTCTGCCCTTTCCCCTGAAGAATGTGACCAAAACCCGGGTTTCTAAGCTCTGTTAGCCTCACAAAGGCCATCCTGCTAGCATCTTGAGCAGCTCCCATCAGGCAGCACATTTCGAGAGGGGCATTTATTAAGAGATTTTATTTGTCAAATATAAGGAGAAATAAAACCTTAGGAGGACAAATGAAAAAAGAACCTGAGAAGAGAAGGGAACATGAAAAGGGAGAAGCTGTTGAGTGAGTATAGTTAATTATAGGCTGGGAGAAAGTCAGTCTTAAATGTAGTGACCTCACGCGGCCAGGACAGCGCCGGTGACCCAGAACAGGCAGCTTCTGACCTGAGACGCACGCAGCTTGTCCAGTGTGTCCTGTAGCCCTTGAGTGGGCCACCAGCTGCCTTTCTGGCCTGGCTCCCAGCCTGGCCCCTGCAAAGCCCCACAAATGTTTATAGCACCAGTAACCAGCAGACTGTAATCAGCAGGATTCTGTAAACATCCCTTCAAAGTACATAATGGCATAAAGCTTTCTGCCTACCCAGCAACTTTCTCTAAATGAGTTTAAGAAATGTTCGGAACAGTGTAGTTCATTAATCACTATCATGTCAAGGTGGGATATTGTCTCTGTTTGCAAGATCAGGAAATCACAGAGCCGATGCCGTAAGTAGTTTTTAAACCAACTATACAGAGAATTAAAGAGTAATTGATACGGTGCCTGAATCAATCAGGATAGGCGAGGTTGTGCTGTGATGACAAACAACCCCCCACGTCACGGTGGCTTCACCGCTCATGCTACACATCCATCAGGCCAGTGGGAGCAGAGCCCTCCCTCCCAGCGATTCGGCAGTGACCCGCTGGGCTGTTACCACTCACCGTGACAGCGGAAGAAAGAATGTGGCTTTTCCAGGGACATAAGATTCGGGAGCTGTGACCTCAGACTCTTCTGGGATCTGTTAGCTTCCCCTTCAGTGCCTTTGTTTCCCTCTTTGTAAATTGTGTGGAATATAGACTTTTCTTCATTGAGGGTGGTGCATGTGACCTATCCTAAGTGTCATGTGTCAAGTAACAGGCCTTTTTTTGTTTTTTTAACCAAGGGGACACGTTCAATTAGGTACAATCCTATAAAGGTTAGTTTGAGATCATACAGTTTATTCTGGTGGTGCTGCTGTTGCTCAGTTGCCTCCAGTTAATGAGTCACCTAGAACGTTCATTTTCTTACCGTAGACAGGGTTGTGGTTACGGCGCAATCATAGGGCCCTGTCACCACCGAGAAGCCAAAAGTCCGTCCCCACGAGGCTCCCAGAATGGGGTGCCCATCACTCCAGTGATTCCTTGAGCATGTCGAGTCAGTTCTTAAGCTCTGCAGACTCTGAAACATGATTTTTCATCTTTGCGGGGCGGGGGGGGGGGGGGAGGCTCAACGTTACTCAAGTTCAAAGTACCGCAGCGTCCTGGCGTCTGGTGAGCGACACAGCCCTCACCCAGATGGGACCCTCCGGCACGTGATCCTTGACCTCCCACCCGGAAAGGAAGGTCAGCAGGGGTGGGGGGCAGGGGAGTGATGTGCATGGGCCTTGAGTCCGGCCTGACTGTGTTTGGAATCCTGGCTTTGCTGTCAGACCGAGAACAGCCTGCCTGCCATCTCCAAGTCTCAAAATCTCTGTTGGCGAAGGAACAATAGAATCTTATTCTAGATCGTAAGGCAACCATCTAGGAGAGTGTGTAGCACCACATCTAGGACATAGCAGGACCTCAGTGGCTTCTTCAGAAGGCATGGCATTAGAAGGAGGGTTACACAGACGAGCATTTCCTATGGGCAGCTACAGTAGCCCCGTACCCTCATGTCTGCCATGTGTGAGGCCTTGCTGGTGGGCCCCCATATCCTAGGCTTCATGGCTAAGACCCCATTTGCCTCCCCTCCATTCCTCTCCCCCCACACACCTTCCACTCACCACCCCCCCTTCCATACTGTGATTACTGTACTTAATCACGTTACAGGAAAACTGTACCAGCCCTGAGAGTAATTCTTCCCCTTCCTTGGTAAGTTTATGGGTCTCTGATCAATCCCACTGAGACGTTGGCTTTAACATTTACTCTTAAGGGGAAGGAAATCTTATTTCTGTCACTCGAAGTTTGGGCCAGAAAGCTCACCATAAGCCCGAAGAACCCACAATAATTATGTAATAGTCACACCTTGTTTTATAAAACCAGCTTGACCACCTCCTCCTCCACCTCCATCCTGCTCACTACGCTTGACTTAAAGTGACTTTTTGCCACTTAGAAAAACAAGTAAAGGGGATCCCTGGGTGGCTCAGTGGTTTAGCGCCTGCTTTGGCCCAGGGCGTGATCCTGGAGACCCAGGATCGAGTCCCACGTCCGGCTCCCTGCATGGAGCCTGCTTCTCCCTCTGCCTGTGTCTCTGCCTCTCTCTCTCTCTCTTTCATGAATAAATAAATAAAATCTTTAAAAAAAAAAAAAAGAAAAACAATTAAATCCATTCTGAGGACAAAAAAATTTGTCACCATGGAAGATGTTCTTATAAGTGTGATGTGAGCTTCAAAGGCAACCCAATATCAAAAATGTGAGCAGGAGTCATAGGAATACTCTGACTACTTTGAAAGGAATGGCAATCATTTGGACAGATAAAGTATGGTGCATTGCAATTTAAAACCAGCCATACCATCCTTACATTCAGTCATGACCTCTGCATTAAATGCTCTGTATGTGGGCAGCCAGGGACCTCCGGGGGCTGGAGGGGGCGCTGAGCCTGTAGCAGCCTGTAGCAAACACAGCCTGAACCCCTTCCCTCTGATCTACTTTGTAATTTATCAGTGACATCCTCAGGTGCCACGGTGACCTCACCGCGTTGTTGTCTACCATTTACCAAGGAGGGTCTTCTATAAAATCCCCACTGCCCTATTGGTTACAGGGATTACTTATTCATGTTTCACATTTTAGCATGAGCAGAAGTATAGAATCTTAGATGATGTTAATTTATAAGATAGATTCTCCTGTTGATTCATAGCTTTCCGGGAGAGGAAACAGCCTGGGCTTCAAATCCAGTCCTGTCATTTCCAGTTGCTTTTATTGGTAAACCGATGGTCAGGGAAGCCCAGAGGCTGCCACCCTGTGAGCCCAGGAGCGAGATAGCAAAGGGAAACTCTCTGCTTTAGCTTCTTAAAATGAGTATTAGCTCATCCTCTGCACCCCTGATAAGCTCTCCTTATCAGCAGGTGCTACAGGACACCCCTTTCTCTGGGTCCTGCCGTAATGGCTAGTAACCTGCACATATTAGACAGTCAGTAAATATTTGTTGAATTAAAGGGAAGTGTACCTGAATTAGTTGGGGCTGCCACAACAAAATACCACAGACTGGGGGCTTGCACAACAGACAATTATTTTCTAACAGTCCTGGAGGCTGGAAGTTCACAACCAGGGTACCAGCCTGGTTTGGTTCTCAGGAGGGCCCTCTTCCCAGCTGGCAGATGGCCACCTTGGCCCTGTGTCCTTACATGGTGGAGAGGGAGAACATGGGCCATCTCTCTGTCTCTTCTCATAAAGTCACTGACCCATTCATGACAACCCCACTCTCATGACTTCATCTAACCCTAATTCCCCCTCCCGAAGGTCCCATCTCCAAATGCCACCTCATGGGGCTTAGGGCTTCAACATAAATTTGGAGGGACACAGCACAGCTCATAGCAATACTCAGAAAGTGAAATAAGAAATCAAACTTATTTCGCCAGAGTGCCTGGGTGGCTCAGTTGGTTAAGCGTCTGCCTTCAGCTCAGGTCATGATCCCAGGGTCCTGGGATCTAGCCCTACGTCAGGCTCGCTGCTCAGTGGGGCAACTACTTCTCCCTCTCCCTCTGTTCTTCCCCTGGCTTGTGCTCTCTCTCTTGCTCACTCTCTCTCAAATAAGTAATTTTTTGATAACTCTTTAAAAAGGGGAAATCAGGGACACTTAGGTGGCTCAATGGTTGAGCATCTGCCTTTGGCTCAGGGCGTGATCCCAGAGTCCCAGGATTGAGTCCTGCATCGGGTTCCCTGTGGGGAGCCTGCTTCTCCCTCTGCCTGTGTCTCTGCCTCTCTCTGTGTTTCTCATTAATAAATGAATAAAATCAAATTACCACGTATCACGTAACATGATTGAGATGTCTTGTCCCCTCCCCTATCAGAGTAGCCACTAGAATAGGAAACATACTCAGGAAGGTATATCGATGTGCATAAATGCACACACGTACACACACAGAAAATACACAACCTTTTCTCTTCTGGAATCTTTGTTTCTGCTCTGAGCTTGGAGACCCAGCGAGTACAGTTGGAGTACAGTAATTGTCATAGGGACAATGCATTTGCAGATACTTGACTTGGAAGCTGATTGAGAAATAACTACTCCCATTAGCCCCGAGTCTCCCTCAGATGGCCTTTCCTTCCACCCTCACCTCACAGGCTGGTGTTCTGTGGCCACCTTGCCTGTGCTTGGCTAAGGTGAACAATGTATTAACAATACAGACCTCCATGGAGATTTCATGCCTACACCTCTGGCACGCTCCTTTAGATTAAAAAGGAGTTTATGATAAAAAACACTCTTAACATAAAGACTGTTCTTCTCCTTTGGAAAGCCAACCAGAGGGTGAATTTGTAATTCATTCTTCAATTCTGTTCCCAAGCTGCTTTGGCCTTAATTTTAACATTCCTGGAAGGAGGTACTTTTATTGTTTGTATTCAAAATTATGGAGCGGATCAAGTGGTCAAGGGCAGTCTGAAGCCAGGATTCAAATCCCAGTCCCAACACTTGCTTGATCTCTGGTGTGTATTTCCTCCCCATACGACAGAGTTTTTTTTTTTATTTTTTATTTTTATATGACAGAGTTAATAACAGGAGCACCTCATGGAGCTGTAATGGGGGGCAGAAATGGTGATATTTGTAAAGTACTTAGAATAGGGCCTGACATGTAGCAAATACTATGTGAATGTATGTTACATGTATATACATAAAAATATATTTTAATAAGGCATCTTCCTGTTGATGCAACGTAAAATGTTCTCCTGTGTGGGGAAGAAGAGCCAGAGGGCCTGACAGTCCTGCCAAAGAACAGATACCATGTGTTTCAGAACAAACTACTAGGAAACCAAGGCAGAAGTTCTCTGCCTATTGATGGCCCTGTGCTTGGCTTTTTCGCTCGGCAGCATCCTCATTGTCTACTCCTTTGAGTTTTACAAAAATCATTTGCATTAATGTACTTGAGCTTTGAGATATCCCATTTAAAAAATTGTATCAACCTGCCATCACATGTCTTAGGACAAGTCCTCCCTACTCATTTGTCTCTTTTCCATCTTACTCTTCCTCCAGCCCAAGCTTTTGGCCAAGGAGCTGCTGGACCTCGTGGCATCTCACTTCAATCTGAAGGAAAAGGAATACTTTGGAATAGCCTTCACAGATGAAACGTAAGTGCTGCCACGGGCCCTCCCGCCCTGCAGGGAGAACCTGACATTGCACTGTCTGAGCTGTCAACAGTGAAATCCGCTGCAGGCCACTTGGGTCCTGTGGTACGGGGTCAGTCCAAGTTCATGATCCGAATTTCAAAGACCTTGTGATCATGCCTGGAACAGCCAAAGGATATAATTAGGATGATGTTAATATAAAATTATTAGGTTAACTAGTTCTTATAATCAAGCAGCTTCGCGTTCAGAACTAAAATGTTTATTTTTTTTAAAGTGGATTTTAAAGTGAGTTTATTTCCTATTAAAGTTAAATGAAAACTTCTGGAAATTAAATATTCCTCTCCAGTGTTAGGATAACAATAACAGGAAATGAATTTGATGATAAATTCAAAATGAAAAGTGTCTGTTCAGTTTCACTGTCTCGGCTGGCATAGAATATAAAAATCAAAAATTCATATCATTCAAGTGATGAAAAGTACGTTTGTTTTCAATGGTTTTCAATTTGGCTCTATAAAGTGGCATTTTGCGACACAGGTAAGGAATATCTTTACTAAAATTTCAATTTCCTTCTTAATACGCTGTTATCAAGAGTACATTGAATACCTGCACAGATTCCTAGATAAGATGCAAAAATGAAATGCTTCACAATTTTTTTTCCTTTGTGTTCTCTCTCTCACTTGCTCTCCAAATTTTTAGAATGACAGAGGTGATTTCCTAGGATATTAACAGAGAAGGGGGGTTATGTTAGTGGCTGGATAAGACAGTACAGGGGAGGCAATGCCCCATCAGTCAAGATGGTGCCATCGAGGCAGGACAAGCTCAGATGCAAGGACAGGAGGAACCCACATTGGGCAGTTGGAGGTATCTGCACATTGTCCCGTTAGCCTCAGGAGCTACAAGTGAGTAGGATGGCCATCTGATTTATTATTTGAATCAGGACAGTATGAGTAGTAAAATGGCATGGAAACAAGGACTGTCTTGGATGAACTGGAATGTTTGCCCTCTAAATTAGCAGTGTTTCAAGTGACAGTGCAATCAGGTTGCAGGCATGGGGAGCAGAGCTACATCGTCCTCAAGAAAGCCAGGAGGAGCCAGGTTGGCCTCTGGCCCTGGAACATGTAGAGAAGTGAGCAGGACGGAAAGCAGGAGTGTTGCCCAGGCCTAGAATGATCACTGTGCCTGCAGATAGGGCCGGTAAGCAGGGTCCAGGGAAAGTGTGGCCACCACTATCCCCTTCACCCCAATCTAGGGTGGAGGATCCATCCAGCAAGCATAGGAGCAACAGGCAGCTGGGAGGAGCTCAGTGGGTGAGGGCTGCAGCTGCCAGGTGGGCCTGACTCATGGGGAACCGGCTAGTGGGCAAGCTGGAGGACTCTGGGGGGAAGGAGCCAGAGTAGTAATAAAGCAAATGCTTTAAAACAAATACAGATCGAGAGCAACTACTTTCACAAGCACAGATACTTTCTTCCCCTTTGCCTGAGAATCACTGTTAAACCACCTAAATTGCTATTCGTATGTTCCACTAATTGGAAGGAAACCAGAAGTTTCAATTAATCATATCCCATTGTTCACATTGCCTGAGTATGTTTACTCTTGTAAAAGATCTGTGAACTCTCTGTTAGTCCCGGTTAGACTTTCCTTTTTAATACACAAGAATCAAGGAATGAGCATGTGGTCCCAGGCCAATGAGGAAGAAATAGGCCGGCTGAACGTTGCAAATCCCTGCTGGAGCAGCATAGGCCAGAAGGAATGGATTGTAAGGTAGAAAGTCACCCTCGTCCCGAGAGAGAGGACAGCACACAACCACACGGTACAGAAAGGAAAGTGGGAAAGCACAGGGCCACACACTTGTGCCATCAGATGGCCTGCAGCTGCGCCTGGGTGACTCAGTCAGTGAGGCATCCAACTCTTGATCCACCTCAGGTCTTGATCCCAAGATTGTTAGTTCAAGCCCCACATTGGGCTCCATGCTGGTGTGGAGCCTACTTAAAAACAACAAAACAAAACCCAGCCTATGGTTCTCTGGGCTGGCCAGGAAAGCATGAGTGCGCCCCTCCCTGAGTATGTGTGAGGCCAGGCTGCCAAAAAGCGTCTTACTACCTTGAGTGGTGGAATTGGAGGTGAGGCAGGCTCTGTGGGGAGGAGTCATGGGAGGGTGGGGAGGGGGTGAGCCATCCTCTAGCAGGGTCCAGGGAAAGTGTGGCCACCACCATCCCCTTCACCCCATTCTGGGTGGGAGGATTCATCCAGCAAGCGTAGGAGCAGCAGGCAGCTGGCAGGAGCTCAGTGGGTGAGGGCTGCAGCTGCCAGGTGGGCCTAACTCATGGGGAACTGGCTAGGGTCAGGGACCTGCGGAAATCAAGAACCAGGGTCCCTGAGGGACCAGGACAAGGGGGCAGAAACAAAGAGATGGCTATGACTCAGGGCGTAGTCAGTTGTGGCCTGACAACACCTGGGGCCAACAGATGTTGGCTGATGGCCTTGTTGGTAATCTGAACTTTCCTCCTTTTCCTGGTAGGAAAAGGGGGCAGGGCAGCTGCCATCATGAAGTAGCACCCGTGGCTGGGACCTGGCCTAGGTTGGTGGTCATATGTCAGTGAGCACTTAGCCTTGTTATATGTGCCTCCAGCCCTCATTCTGGGCACTGCTGGACTAACATAGAATTTTTTAATAACCGTGTGTCCAAATTGTGTGTATGTATTATGATGTAGTGTGTGTGTGTGTGAGAGAGAGAGAAAGAGAGATTTATGCAGGTGCTACACTGTGTCTCCTCTATTAAAATGAAATCAAAGTTCCATCTTATTACAGCCCAAGATATACCCTGTGGATTTGCCTATTTCCTAATGCAAATCAAACAAGACTAACATTTGGAAAGTGCTCATGAGCTGTAAAATATTGTACAAGATCCCATCACAGTACTATGATTCTGTGTAGTAGAATAGATGACTTTAAGGTCATAGATTGCCAGCAAGGCCTTTTATATTAATTGCTGTTGATGACATTTTGTAGGATCTGGACGGAGCTGGAGAAGAGCTATATAAAAGCAGAAGAAAGACAGGAAATTGGGAGTTTCTCAAGCTTCTCTCATGCCATAATGTTGTATTCTTTAATAAAGTGCCCAGATCCACAGGGCACAACTTTGTGCCCAAGGGTATTCAATATTGTTGGCTAATCCGCAGTTTTGCAGCATTAGTACTAGCTTTGCCTTTTCCTGTTTTAATTTAACTTTTTAACTTTTTATTTTGAAATAATTAAACTTATAAGAGTTGGCAAAAATAGCAAAGCTCCCATATACCCTCCACCCAGCTTCCTCAATTGTTAATCATTTACAGAGTGTGTTACATTTTTCAAAACTGAGAGATTAGCATTGGAACTGGTATGCTCTGATATTATTGGTACTGACCTACAGACTTTAAGTTTTACTAGTTTTTTCATGAATGCCTTTTTTTCTGTTCCAAGATCCAATTGCATTTAGCACCCTTTTATTTTTAATAACTAATACAAAGAGACATCAGTAGTCATCTGTAAATGGTCTGAATGCTGGTGATCCATGCAAACAGTGACATTTTGGCAGCCTTTTAAACATTCTGCAGCTAAGTAAGAGCACAGTATAAATTTGATCTTAAAATAATTAATGTTTTGCTAGAGTCATGGTTCTCAGTCTTGACCACATACTGGCGTCACTAAGACATTTTATAAAATACCAGTGCCTGGGACCTGCCCCCTAAATTCTGATTTAATTGATTTGGCTGTGGCCTGAACATCAAGATCTTTCAAAGCTTCCTGATGGATTGTAAATGTGTAGCCAAATTTCAAAAAGACCCTGTTCTAGAGAGAGAGGGGAAAGTTGGAATGAATTTCTTCTGCTTCCTCCCAAAGATCCAAGAAGAGAAGCTGAGTTCACCCAACTTTGAGTATTTGGAGCCAGGCATGACCAATTATGTCATGACACATGCCAGGGACCTGCACAGTTATGGACTCTCTCTATTCCCAGGAGAGTCAGGAAACCTAATGTGTTAGGTTCCCAGCTCAGAAGTGCAGATTTAGTGTTTCCATGAGCACATATGGGATAACTGAAATTTTCTCTTACCAATCATTTGCTCCCATCATTTAAAGAAAGTTATTTGTACATTTTATTTTCAAAATATATACATGGCTGTTTTAACACCCAAGTTTTGTTTTGGTTTTTTGTTTTCAGAGCCCGTGGCTCTGGTAGTGTAATTTAAATCAATTAAGTCCAGTTTGTAGTTACCCAATCTATTTTCCATCATCATTTTGTTTCCTCTGTTTGGGTTTCTTTTTAAAGGAAAATGCTTTTTTTGAGGTATAATTGCTATACAAAGAACTGTGCATATTTTATCTGTGCAGTTCTATATGTTTGTACATGATGCAAACACTCTTCACACCCAAGTGTTTTTAATTAAGTTTTAGGTTTTTATTTGTTGGCAGAGGATCCTATCATCAAAAGCTGTAATTTTTATCCTGGGGGCACCTGGCTGGCTCAGTAGATAGAGCCTGTGACTCTTGATCTCAGGTTCATGAATTCAAATCCTACAATGAGCATAGAGTCTACTTAAAAAATAATAATTGGGATACCTGGGTGGCACAGGTATCCAACTCTTGATTTCAGCTCAGGTTGTGACCTCAGGGTCCTGAGATCAAGCCCTGTGTCCTGATCTGTGCCCAGTGTGGGTTCTGCTTAAGACTCTCTCTCCCTCTCCTTCTGCCCTTCCTCCCTGCACACACACACACACACACTCTCTCTCTCAAATAAATAAATAAATAAATAAATAAATAAATAAATAAATTTTAAAAATAATAATAATAAATTGGGGTACCTGGGTGGCATAGTCCATTGAGCATCTGACTCTTGGTTTCAGCTCACGTTGTGATCTCACAGTCATAGGATCGAACTCCACATCTGGCTCTGCTCTCAGCGTGGAGTCTGCTTGATATTCTCTCTCTCACTCTCCCTCTCCCTCTGCCCCTTTCCCTTGCCCATCTCTCTAAAATAAATAATCTTTAATAATAATAACAATAAATTTAAAAAATAACTGTAGTCGATTTAACAGAAATAGTCAAACACATGCCAAGTTGAAGTAATGATTTTCATAGTGTATTTAAATTTTAATCTGAATCTTCTATTAAAATTGTTAAGAATTGTGTGTCAGAAGCTGTAAATGAGTATTCATGTAATGAAAACCTTTAAGAAGTATTTAGAAAACTGAGGGAGAAAGAAACTTGTTTAGCGATCATTGCATATTTTAAAAGCCAGGTACAGTTAGAATGTGTTTTCACATACCAATTAAGAAAATGACTAGTTCTTAACCTCTTATTTAATCACAGAACCCTTTGAAATTTGTTAACAAGTTACATTCCATTGCCTCCACCAAAATTTACGCACATAATAATTTATGCTCAAATTTTAGAGGATTCACAGACAGCATGAAGCCAGAATCCTAATGTAAGAACCAATTAAGGATTTTTTTTTTTTAACAACATGCTATGTTTCCATTGATCACATCATTGATTGGTACTGTTTGTAGAGTCTGGGTTATTCAAATAATTTCGGTCCCAAATGCCTTCTTGTACTGGAAATGCATCAGTTCAGTGCTGGGACGATGGGGAGAATCCTTTCTGCTATGCAGTGTCCTTGATCTCTGCTCCCCTCTAGCAGAAGCAGGACTACCATTGGTGGAGGCTTCTGAGAAGGATTTAGCTAGTGAACATTCACAGTCTCAAGCTTATCTACAACTAAAAAATAAAGTAGAAAAGCAATTTTTTCACTTGCAAAAGAAACAACAGAAAGATACAGCTGTGGGAAAGTAATTTTAGAAATAAGTTTGGGATTTCCATTCATTAAATGCTCTGTACCAGGAGACTGGGGAGAAAAATCAGTACCAAGGCCTCTGTGCCTGGGTTGTAACTGCTGCTCCTGGGAATGTAGTATTCAGTACTCAGTGCTACCTCGGAGACAGCTTGTGTAGACATCAGACATATAGCAAACCACAGTACCTTCTATTTACTGACCAGAGAAGGGCTCCAGAACTCTTTCTGTTTTCAGCTGAGACAAATGAAATAGAATGGTGCAATCTGAAGAGGCCTTAGGAATCCATGCTTTCTCCTGACTTTTTCATTCCCAGTGTGAATGGTACAGTGGAGCTCAGATTCTGGAGTCAGTGAGCAGTGAATTCCCCCTGAGTACAGAGACTGTTTAGGGCAGGAGCAGCGTCTATACAGCGTCTATACGGATAGCTGTCATCACACTGACAATATTGATCAATGGTGCATAAGTGAAGCTGATGTAGTCATTCACTTAGCCTCCACTGTTAAGCTCTGGAAATACAGAAATGACTAGCCTTGACCCCCTATAGGACTTGTATTTTGAGTTTATGAGGTAAATAATCAGATACAGTGTAGGAGGTGCTACAAAAGAAAATTCAGAACAGCCTTAAGAGAACATAGTAGAGCAAATTCCTCCATAAATAAAAAATTAAAGCCATAAAGTCAGTGGGGCTGAACAGCCATCTGCCTCAATACTCATCTTTGTCTGTCTCCCTCTCTGTCTCTGTCTCTTTCACACATGTACATACACACACACTCTCACTCACACACTTGAAAGCCACTATTTGAGAGTTTCTAGCACGAGCTGTCCCTGATGAGCCCACGTATTTCCAACTAAGGACATCAACTAGCTAAACATTCTTCCATTTGAAGAGCACTCTGCCCCCCACCCTACCCCATCCAGTGACACCTGTAAGAATTTCATGCTCTTGCTTGGCTTTCTTTGGAAACTCATTGCATAGGAAATAACCTGTCTACAATAAAAACCTCTAAAAGGCACAGCATATTGCTCCCCTTCAGGGGTCCAAGAGGCAGTGAGCTCAGATGGACTTAGCACATACCTCCACCCTCCGGTAGCTCTCTGTAAACAAAGCTCTCCTTAGGGCCATCTCTGTTGAAGGTGCCTGGGCTGGAACCAAAAATCTATTTGTGTTATATGTAGAAGCTAAAAGCAATCTGTTAAATAAATGCATCCAATTTCTGTTGCCTGGAAGCAATTGCATATTTTTTTACTGACCTAACAGTTTGACCTATTGCCACCATAAACCAAATGAGTGTTATCTTGCTCAGCTTTAAAGATAGTTATCAGTCAGACAGTAACACAAATAAACTCAGTGTCTGCTGGGGCATTGTTTTATTTTTTGCTTTGTTACTGGTAAACGCACCGAGGTGAATCCTCAAATGAAAAATCAATGAGAATAATGAAAACTGAGCTATCAGCCATCTCTTAGTTAAACTGAATAGAGAAAATGCTCCTTTGACCTATTTGTTGCCCATCCCACCCGAACTTAAAGGGAAAAAAAAGGTATTTGAGGGTAGGGACTTCGTGCAGAGACTGTGGGGTGTTATGTAGGCAAAGAAGCGTCCTGTGCTGTGAGGAATCCTTGATGCTGTTGGCTGCAGCAGACATGACTTTGAGCCACGTACAATGAGCAGACAATATTTTAATGAGCCAAAAGTGGTGGCCTCCAGGGTACTGGACTTTCCAGTTGACATGTCTGTCCATCTCTTAGCTTTTACCCAAATATCAGACAGTTATCATAAAAGACTTCAGATGAGTCACTTGTCCCTTTAGTCTTTGCCTTTGTGAGCAGCAACCTGCAGTGAAGACACTTTTGCAGGCATGCAAAATGGGGGGACCCCCTTCCTTCCACATGAGGGTCTCAGGATTCCGGGTATGGGAAGTCCACCTGTCCGTGGTTGGTAGAGCGTGTGCATCATGCCATCCTCCACCTCCCCCAGTTGAGGTGGTGAGGTGTTCAAGCAGAGGTTGTGGAGAGAGGAAATTCATTTCTCCTCAGAGGCCTAGCTATTCAATTTGGGGTGATTCTGGCCTCCTCCTCCTCGTTCTCTCTGCTTCCTGATCATTTTCTCATGGTCTGTTTCATTGTGTTGTAAATGCTAAACCAATATATGGCTGTGAACCAAGGAATTTCCAGTTAAAGTTTATTACTACACTGTCATTCTTTTTTTAAAATAAATTTTATTTTATTCATGAGAGACACAAAGAGAGAGAGAGAGGCAGAGACACAGGCAGAGGGAGAAACAAGCTCCATGCAGGTAGCCTGACGTGGGACTCGACCCCAGGTCTCCAAGATCATGCCCTAGGCTGAAGGCGGCGCTAAACCGCTGAGCCACTGGGGCTGCCCCACTGTCATTCTTTTAAAGATTTTTAAAAAAATTTTTTTAAAGATTAATTTATTTATTTGAGGCGACACAGGGCAGGGGTAGAAGGAGAGAGAAACTCAAGCAGACTCCATGCTGAGCACAGAGCCCAATGTGGGGCTCGATCTCACAACCCTGAGATCATGACCTGAGCTGAAATCAAGAGTTGGACGCTTAACTGACTGAGCCACCAGGGACCCACCTTTAAAAAAATTTCAATGTGGGAATGAAATTCTCTAGAGAGGGAATCTATTCCTCTAGTTGTCTTCTGTTAACATGGATGAAGAAGGGCAGTGAGCACCCCCAACAGAGTGGCATTCAGGTGACACCCATATCTGTGTCCCTTCGTGCACAGTGTCCCTACTGGGAGGTTCTTCACCAAGTGAATCATGCCCCCTGGGGGAGCCCAGGTCAAATCTCCAACAGTCTGTGTGGTCAGTAATGTTGGGCCATTGTACTGGGCTGTGGATTTGTCTTGTGATGATCATGAAAAGATTATTCCTGCCAGAGCCTTTATTTATCACAAATTATTGTCAGGCGAAAGATTAAAATTTCAATCTTCATTGTCATTGGATGGATTGCTGTTCGGAGAGTTCTCAGATTCTCTGTTTATTTGGCATCCATTAATTCCAAAGCCAGATTAAGAGCCAAAGCTGTTTGCCTCTCCCCTGTGACCCAGAGCCCTCCTCTGAGGCACCTTCTCTGTCGGGCTCTCACACACGGAGCCAGGGTGACCGCTGCCCTTAATCAGTTCACAGCCGGGTGCCAGACGGCTGGGGACAGCCCTTATGCCTCAGAACCCGCCAGAGTCATTAAAACTAGCCAACCCTGAGCTGTTTCCACTGTCCTGTCTTGCCTTTCCTGTGGAGACCCCAGCAGAGGCTCTGACCCTTGCCTTCCCCTTATTCCATGTCTGTCTCATAACCAACACTGGTGCTTCCCCCCATGGCCCCCCCTGGCTTGGTGTGCCTCTCACTGATGGGGGGACTCTGAATAACATTAAACTCTTCTTTCAATAGCATTAACCTCTGAGCTGTCACTTGGTCACTTTCGTAAAATGAGATGCAGGCGTAAATCTGTGGCTTTTGATGGCAGTCATCCCATCAGTGAGCATGCCCTTAGGAGCACCTAATACTTGTCAAGCACGGTGTGAGGTTCGGGGATGACATTTTTTTTTTAAATGTTGAAAACTTACAACTTAGTCGAGGAGACAGGTTGTATTCTTTATTTATTTGTTTATTTATTTTTTTGGTTGTATTCTTTAAATAACTAATTGTATGAGAATATGCCACACGTTCTGAGGATGACATAAAAAAAAGCCTGGAGAAGTTTCAAAGAAACCCAAAGCGAATCAATGAAGGAAGGCTTCCCTGAAAGACTGGAACTCAGCCTTGAACAAAGGCTAGAGCTCAGATAATGAGGATGGAGAGACCAATTCCAATTAGGGGAAACGGCATGATCAGAGTCCTAGCAGAGAGCACGCATGTGGCATGTTTGCAGGAGGCTGAGCCTAAAGAGAAGGCTCTAGGAGATTTTGGACATTTTCAGAGGCAGGAAGAGAGTGGCTGTAACTTATTTTCCAATAATTAAGCCTAATGTTTGTGTTAATACCTTCCGCTCGATCAGACACATACTCTGACCTTATGGAGCAGATCTCTGCTTTCAGATGTAAAAGGCCTATTGGGGAGATAGAACACATACGCAGGGGAGCTTCTATGGAGTGTGGGAGGTCCAGGAGCAGGTGTGCCAGGGGTGGGCGCCGTGAGGGGCCAGAGAGGAGCCCAGCCCAGGCTGGTGTGTGGTGTGGGAAGATGGGTCAAGGAACGCTTTCTGGAGGAGACATGGGAGAGCTCGGTCCTGAAGGATGAGTCAGACCTCACTCAGTGATGCAGGAGGGGAAGGGCATTCTAGGCAGAGAGGGCAGCTGAGCTAAGGCACAGAGATCTGAAACAATGTGACCCTGTGGGGCATTAGCAGCATTGCAGGTACGACTAGAGACCAAGTTGGCACCCAGGCTTGCTGTTCCCAGATCCCGTGTTCTAGTTGGATGGGAATTCATCCCACCATTTTGGAAGAAGTTGATCTGGTCGTCCTATTTAGAAAACTTTTTTTGTTGTTGTTATTTTTTTTATCCTTACTATATTTAGGGAAGAATAACCAAACATAACAGGCAAAGTTAATAGAAAAAAAAAAGATTTTCTAGATTGAGAGCCCCAGAAGGAGGAAGAAGAGCCAGAGTTCCTCAGGTGGATGCTCCTCAGAAGCAGATCCCCATGCCATCTTTAGAGCCACAGCTGTGGGCGTCATTGGACGAGGGTTTTGTGGGATGCCTGGGTGGCTCAGCAGTTGAGCATCTGCCTTCGACTCAGGGTGTGATCCCAGGATCCAGGATCGAGTCCTACATCAGGCTCCTTGCGGGAAGCCTGCTTCTCCCTCGGCCTGTTCTCTGCCCCTCTCTCTCTGTCTCTGTGTCTCTCATGAATAAATAAATAGAATCTTAAAAAAAAAAAAAAAGGAAAGAAAGAGGGTTTTGTGCAAAAGGTGCAGCTTGAATGAAGTCTTAAAGTGGAGCTAGAAGACTCTAGTGCATTCTCTGTCTTGCATTTGTTGGAGACAAGCATCTTTTCAGAGGAGCAAACATTTTAATACAATGGCCAGACAACTTTTGTCTCACATTATCCACAGAGCCAGTGCCAGCCTTTCCCACGAGTGGATATATTATGACCATGTTACACAGCATCAGGCACCTGAGGAGACTTTGTGTTACCAGTTGTGTCAGTTCAACATGAGCTTCCTGAGTAAAAGTGATTATGGGGCTTCGTTGTCCAGGCTGGTGGACTGTGACTGGGCCAGGAGAGGACAGGAAAAGGTAGACTCCTCTGCTCATACTTGTCCCAGGGCTCTGCCTCACTCTGCAAAGACTGCTGTCCTCAGCATAGCCTCCTAGGCCCTAACAGCTGGTCCCTGCCCTCTCCAGCCTCATCTCTTTTGACTCACGTGACACCAACATGCCAGATCTCTCCCTACCTCAGGGCCTTTGCACATGCTGGCTGCGCTGCTTGGAGTATGGTTCCCTTGCTCTTTTGCTGAGTTAATTCTTCTTCTTCAAATCTCAAACACCAGGCAGTACTTTTCAGGCCCCAAACTCAGTCAGGGCCTTACATATTCTCATTACTCATGGTCCTTGTACCTTAAGTGTTAAGTCCTAATACCAATCTGATTAGTAATTATGCAATTAATTGTGGGAATAGTGGTTGAGTGTCTGTCTCCCGGCAAGAATATAAGTCCAAGGGGAATAGGGATTGTGTCTATTTTGCTCACTGTTGCACCTCCTGATCCTTTTTCAGAGAAGGTTATTAATATTTACAAAAGGAAATAAGAGAGGGAGGGAGAGAGGGAAGGAGGAAATGCACAAGCCCCTCCATTTGTGTATCATCCAACGTCTCTGGGGTTTCACTGTTTAAAATAGCTTTGACGAGGTATAATTGACATATCGTAAACACACATGTTAAAGAGTACAGTTTGATAAGTTTTGACGTGTGTCTACACCCATGAAACCATCACTACCATTGAGATAATGAATATATCCATCACTACCAAAAGTTTCCTCTTGTCTCACTAAAAGCCCTTCCTCCCACCCTCTCCCCAGGCAACCACGGATTTGCCTCTGTCACTATAGATCACTTGGTACCTTCTGGAGTTTTATATAGATGGAATCCTACAGTCTGCACTCTTTTGTTTGGCTTCTTTGACTCAGCGTAATTACTCTGAGATTCATCCATGGTGGTATATGTATCAATAGCTCACTGTCTTTATTGGGGCCTAGGACTCTGTTCCAAAACTCTATCATGCTCATTCCTCTATTAATAAACATTTGGATTGTTCCAAGTTTTGAGCTATTTTAAGTAAAGTGTCTCTGCACATCTGTGTGTAAAAGTCCTGGCATGAATGTAGCTTTCATTTCTCTCAGGTAATACCTAGGAGTAGCACGGCTGGGTCATGTGGTGGGTGTGAGTTTAATTTTTTAAGAAACTTGTCTGTGATTCACTTTTCACCCTGTCTGCTTCCGGCAAGATGTTGTGAAGATTGCTAACATTTCGAAAGTGGGTTTGAGTGCTTCAGGAAAAAAAGGCAGTCAGGAGGGTGGTGGTAAGGGAATTCAGCACGAGGAGAGAGTAGGATTTCATTTTAATTTTTAAATTTTAGCACAGTCTAGGAAATGGATAGCAGGTTGCAAACCCCAGACCTTCTGATTGCCACTCCCCTCCTCTATGTCACACAGTATCTGCCATTGATTCGGTCTTCCTCCAGATAATTCCTTGAGGTTTCTTAAATTGAGAACTTCGTAGTGAGGTATAGGTCCACATTGGTCTGTGATCCAGCATGTTCTACTGTACACACGCCTTCATCACAGGACACTTCTCTAGTCCTAACCCGTTTGTCTCTCTTCTCCTCAGGGGACACTTAAACTGGCTTCAGCTAGATCGAAGAGTGTTGGAACATGACTTCCCCAAAAAGTCCGGACCGGTGGTTTTATACTTTTGTGTCAGGTATGTATAGCTGGTGTCCCTCCTTTTACTTCTTATATTTTTCTTTGCAAGAAAAGTCTGGGAGGACAGTGTAACAAAGGAAAGGGGAATCAAGTTTGTTGTGGTCCGTTGGCCAATGACAGAGGTCACAGTCGACTGTATGCATGCTGCATTCCCAGTAGATGTGGGCATAGGGTGTGAGTGTCCAAGGCCTGCCCTGTGTGCATGAATACACATGTTTTGCTCTTGCACTAGGATATTTGTGTGGAATGAAGATAAGAGCTCTTTTTTTTTTGCTTTTTTGGGGGGAAGGGCATATATCTCAAACTCAACTAAGTCTCTTACAGTAATACAAAACTCTTGGATTACTATTATTTTCTTGTGTGGCAGTCATTTAGAGCTATATCACAAATACCTGTGTCTTTCCTTTTTCTTAAGATTTTATTTATTTATTTGAGAGATCAAGCGAGCACACAAGTCAGGGGGGAGGGACAGAGGAAGAGGGAGAAGCAGACTCCCTGCTGAGCAAGGAGCTTGACTTGGGCTCTTACCCCGGACCCTGGGATCATGACTTGAGCTGAAGGCAGATGCTCAACCGACAGAGCCACCCAGGTGCCCCTGTGTCTTCTTTCCTTTTACCATAAGTGGCACTTGGCCTCTTGAAACTTGCCTATTTTAACTTATTCCAAATAGGAATAGCTGAAATGCAGCAGCAAACCATAGATCAATGCCTTCCCCACTAAGGGAGGATATGGCATAATAAAATACCAGAAACAAAGGGCATTTTCTGTTTACTAATCTATTATAAGAAGTTTTATTTTGTGACTGCAGAGAATATAATTTACTTCTCACGGTTAAGATTTGTAAATATCTCACAAAGTCAGCTGGCCTTACCACTTTAATTTGCAGAAGGTTTTGGCAAGTTAGAGGGGGTCGTGTTATAGGTTCAGGGACAATGCCAGGATCTGAGCATCCAGATCCAGCAGCTCCCAGAGCACTTGTCCTTGGAGCCACCAGGCAAGTTTCTGTGCAGAACATTCATTGCACACTATTGCAGGGACATTTAGGCTTGAAGGGCTCCATCTTCCATTGGACACCACCCGAGTGTGTATTCCTACCGAATACACACCTTGTTCTTTTAAAATATGTTAAAATTTTACAGTGTGGTGCCTGGGTGGCTCAGTGGTTGAGCTTCTGTTTTTGGCTCATACCATGATCCCGGGGTCCTGAGATTGAGCCCCAGGTCGGGCTCCCTGCTCAGGTGGCGAGTCTGCTTCTCCCTCTTCTTCTCCCTCTGCCCCTTCCCCAAACTCGTGTTTGTGCGTGCACACACTCACACACGCACATGTTCTCTGTCTCTCAAATAAATAAAATTTTTAAAAAGTATATATTAACAATTTCAAGAGCAGGACACAAACAATTCACAGGCCAGTTCTTCCTAAAGAGCATGGTCAGAAATGCAGTTTCAGACGTAGCCATCCTGATACCACGGAAGGCACCCGAGAGCCTAAACAAGAATTAAAGGGTCCATTTACCAGGCAGGAATGTGTATCGCCGCCTCCACCGGAGGAGCAAATTTAAACTTAGATTTAATGCCCTTTTGATTTGTTTAAGAGCTGCAAACCTTTCAGAGCTAATCTTAGCCATTTCCATTACTGATGGGTGTGATCTTGATGTCACAGTCTCTTTAATGGTGGCTCCATTTTCTCAGATAAATGGAAAAGTAACCACATAATGGAGAGTTAACAATACCACCGGGGTGGGGGTGGGGCGCAGCATCAAGCAAGACTCAGTTGAATTGAAGCGTTTCCTTAACCTGTAATCAAGGGTGGATTTGCCATGCGCTTGCTGTACATCAGGATCTCCCCTCCTTCCCGCTGCTTTTCACTGACGTTGTCAAAAAGAGAAAATACTGGGCTGGTGGTATATTAGCTGGTTTTTGCAAGGGTTGTGAGCTGAGTTACTGGTGGGTTTCAGAGTCTGAGCCTTGGCAGAAAGCTTGGGGCACCGTGAGATTGCCTGGTTGACACATTGGTCACAGGATACGGAGGCCATTCCAGGTCACTCCGGACTTCTGTCTGTGATGCCAGCTACTCAGAGAGCTACAGAGGTAGATCCCGTGCTCTCAGTACAGAGAACCAGGAATGAAGGCTTCTGCCAACCGGCCCCCATTTTCCTAGTTGGCCGCAGCAGGCACCTCGCAGGACACTCCCCCGGAAAAACTCTCCCAGGTCCACATTTAGGGACAGACTCCTAGCAGAATACGGCCACAACGCCAAGCTCCTTCTGTAAGCTCATCGTGAAAGCTGCTCTTTCTGCAGAGCCTCGGGTTTCTTTGTCCACTTACTTCTTGGCCACTTCTGAGTGCTTCTAACTCATCAGGTTCATAGCCAGACTCATCATCTTGACCCCCCACCCAGGCCTTCCGCGGTCCCTGGAATCTGTGATGTTGTTATCCATTCAGTCCTATAGACTTTAACCTTGAAGTCTTTCCTCTTCCCCAGATACTTAGATGCATTGATTGTCAGCTGCTGCTTCCACCTTCTGCCCTATCCTCCCGCCCCTCATCATCTGTCACTTGAACTATTGCAGCCGTGTCCCATGGGTGGGTGGGTGTCACCTGGCCACCAATCACAGAGGATCCTGGCTCCCAGACCTCACTCTCCTGAGTCCCCACTTCGCAACTAGCTGGGCAGTGCAGTTGCAAAACATCAAGAGTGCTTTCTCCAAGAGAGGAGGCAGATTCTCCCATGTAGGTGAATTGTGCTTTTTTTTTTTTTTACCTTGGTACCTGGGAAGAACTCCCAGCTTATAACTTGGTACTTTTCTAGGGGTGCCCAGAGGCTATTTCCTCCAAAGGAATGCTAGGATAAGTCATCTTCATAAAAGACTCCGATCATGGGCTATGCCAGAGTCCATTGAGGAGCCCCTGTCCAGCTGGGCAATGTCCCTGTGTGCACACCCTGTCCTTCCTCAACAAGGGAGCAGCCACCTGAGCAGCCCCAGCCCAGCCATCGGTACCCATGCTTGACTGCAAGTGGTCTGACTCTCCAGCCACTCGTTTAGCCTTTCTCCTTTTGTTTAAACACCTATAGATGACATCTCCATAGCACCTGCACCGTTAGCCTTCGTGGAAAAGGAGAATAAAAGCACCCAGTAAGAGACCGTGGAAAAGACTGGCTGCCTTAAGCCAAGATTTAGGAATTCATCCAGTGGAAATATTAACCCTGTATCACTGGGGATCTAAATTTGGGCTGCCACCCCAGCATGGCTTATTATTTTTCAATTATATAGTCTCTCGCTGTAATGCATGTTCAAAATGTCTGTGAAAATGAGGGCAAAATTCTTACCTCCATTCAACTGATTATGAAAAATAAGACCCAAATATATTAAATAACATGAATTTGAATTCAGAGAATTCTGCTTTAGCCTCCGAACACATCCTCGAAGGGGACACCTGAAGCTGGTATCGCACTGCTGGATATCCTCAGAATGGCAGGGGCAGAGGACTAAGTATCCATCTTCACTGACCCATGGTTTTTAGCCTAAAAAGGACTCCCCCCCCCCCCTCCTCAGATCACCAGGAGCGAGCACAGAGGCTTCAGAGTCTTAATAATCACCTAAAAAGAAGCAAGGTCCAAGGGAAAGATCTATCCATTTTTAAACACCTGTCCATTATTCAGGATGATTGTAAATCTTCACAGGCCTTAAATAAGGTATTGTTACTCCTGCTTAAGGAGAGGGAGATGGGGGACGCTTGGGTGGCTCACTGGTTGAGCATCTGCCTTCATTCAGCTCAGGTCATGATCCCTGGGATCCTGGGATCGAGTCCCACTTCGGGCTCCCAAAAGGGAGCCTGCTTGTGTCTCTGCCTCTCTCTCTGTGTCTCTCATGAATAAATAAATAAAAATTAAAAAAAAAAAAAAGATCTGGCTCCAGACCTCATGCCCTATCTCCATCCCCAACCACACTGCTTCTCTCTCCACAAGTGAAAAGCAACTCTGTGATTGCTTATCAGAGACTCTGGCAGGGCCACGAGCCACTGAGTCAGGATCAGTGACTTTGGTCCATCTCGTGGTCCACACTTGGCTGCGGCTGCAGAGTGAGGGTGTACCTATAGAGATGGCCTTGGGTACAGATGCACCCCCATCGGGTGAGAGGGCATGAGAGCAGCCCTCCCAGGGCTGATATTCCAGATCTAGCACTACTGAACCCCGAGTCGCCTCGGCGGAGAGCACCCTATTGGTGGAGGGACATCCCATAGTCGCAGAGCTTGGAGGCAGGTTGGAACCTCCCTATTGGCAGAGAAAGGGACATGGCTGATGGCAAAGCAGGAGTTTTCAGAAGCCGAGAGATGCATCGTTAGCCCCACTTGAGACACTCTCGCCGTTTCCTGACCAGGGTGAACACCGGTGGGAAGGCATCCTGCCCTGCGCTGTGCCCCCTCCTGTAAGGAAGACTCTGCAGTCCCATAGGCACCCTGAGCTTTATCTCTGCAGGGCCTGGAGCCAAAACGCACTCTCGTTCCAGCTGTGAGAGTGAGCTTCCCCCGTGGGACGCTGTGCTGCACACTCGCCGTTGGCAGCAGATTCAGTTACTGATGCACAAATACTCCACCGGCTCTCACCACACCATGGGCATTGTTTTAGGAGCTAAGGTAGAGCGGTGAGCGGAGCGGGCAAGATGTGCACCTGTGCATCTATTGCCCCAAATTCTGAGGCCCTCTCAGCCCGCCTGCCATCACCTCTGCAGGTTCAGCCCAAACCCCGTTACGCACGGTTGCAACCTCCACCCCTGACCCAGGACCGCCCCTCCCATTGCTGCTGGGCACATGCGGGCATGACGCGCTGGTGCATGTATGCACACACACACGCATGCTCACTTGCATGCATGCACACACGTAGGTTAGGATCCGTCCAGTCACATATTTCTTTTATTTCTACCCCTGAGCTGCTGAGAGCGGTCGGGGCCGGGGGAGGGGGATAACACAACTTCAGGCTGCTGCATGATTGCTTATGACCAATGTCACACACTCAGCGGGTGTCTAGCCAGTTCTGCTGGGTGTGTGGCTCAGGGTCAGCCGCACTGCCCACTGTGGCTCTTCCTCCTGCCGTAAACACCAAACCAGAAGCTTACGCCTTTGCTCCGAGGAGGTGACATTGCTCATGATTTTGCAGAGAAAAGGAAAGCTGGCCCAAGGGAGCTTCAGCTTCCTACTCCCTTCCTCAGTTGAACCCACCCATCTTTGTGGCCTCCTGAGCCCCCTCAGTGTGCCCGTGCACACACGCTCATGCACGCACATGTCCGAGGCCAGCAGGTCCACCTGTGCCCCAGTTCCAGCCCGTTCCAAGAGCTGCCTGCCTGCAGTCTGCCGTCTCTCTTTCTCCGTCTTACACTGCTGCTTCTCCACGGATGTCTCCCCTCCACGACCATGACTCTCCTACCCTGACTGAAGAAAATACCCTCTCTGACCCACATCCTCCTTTAGCCGCTGCCCCCAAGCTTCCACCCCTGCCCTCAGCAAAGGTCTGGAAGGATAAGTCTGTCCTTGTCTCCCTTCTCCACATCCCACCGGTTCCTCAGCTTGTGGCTGTCCCATCACCACCATGGTCACTGGTGGTCTCTGTAGGCCCCAGATTCCATGGGTGCTTCTCTGCCCTCCTCTACCTGAATCAATGGCTTCTTCATCTCACTGACCCCCAAACTTACCCCTCGTCCCATCGCATCTCCTTATCTCCATGATTGGCACCACCGCACACCCAGCCAGAAACTAGGGAGTCAACCTTGACTCTCTTGCTCTCTCCCCACTGCCTGTTTGCCCTCCTTCATTTGCTAATTCCTGTTCCTTTTGTGTCTTAAATCGGTCTTATATGCACCACTGACTCCCCACAAACACCCCCTTGGCTGTAATTAGGACCTTCCTAAACCTCTCCTGGTCATGCCTCCTTGCAGTCTCCTCTCAGTTACCACTGAGTATCTTTCCAGAAGTCTCATCTGATCCCCTACTCAGAATTTTCCTGGCTTCCTGTCATCCTGCTGTGGTTATCCTTAGCATGTCCTGTATGATCTGACTTCTGTGTACCTGCCAGCCTCACCTCCTGCTGCTCCATCACCCCTCACACCCCGACCTTACATGCAGCCCAGGCATCAGTGCAGGAGCAAGATCACATTCATTTGCAGATCGCTGTTTAGGACTATGAGGCCAGCGCCCCCAATAGAACAATGCCCCTCTGGTGGTAAGCTTAAGTAATACATCAAGAAAAATTATAAGAAAAATATCCCTGCACACGCAAGGACGTCTCTTTATTTCGGTAGGAGCATGTTTGTGCTCAGAATGGTTCCCTCCACTCCTGGGCTGTTCCTTCAGTTGTGCCTTCTTCAGCCACGTGTCCCTGCAACTCTGACCATCTACGCTGCTTGTAGGAGAAAAAATAGAGATTAGATTTGTCTCCTCAAATGGAGTTTCACCAACAATAAACTGAGGCGAGCACCAGGAAAATTAAAACAACAAAAGGAGAGGTGATCCCAGGAAGCTTTAATCTGGGAGAGGGGATTTTACAGCCAAGTTTATGGCCTGACAATGGTGTCTCTCCTGGTTGGCCGAAGACAAGCCGTTGCTCTATGTGGTCACCATAGTAACACTGAAGGCAGGGATCCAAAATGAGGTGCCTGCTAACCAGAACTTGCTAGATCTCAACTGGGTGCCCCAGTTAAGATTTTAGAGCTGCTGAAATTCTAAAGATCAGAGATATTTGGCCCCAGAAACTCACAGCGGTACCAGATAGCCTTTTCATTACCATCGCTTCTCTTTGCTACTAAAAGTCAGCATTCCAAATGCGACACTTGTGTTCATTATAGAATGAAATCAGTGGTCCATTTAATTAACACTTGCTGTAAATATTCGGTGATTCCCAAGTGCCAAGGGGTGGATGTGAGAGGAAAGACGAGGAGCGGGCGGTTGAGAGAAGGAAAGCTGACTGGTGTCCTGTGGCTGGACACTTCAAGCTGCTGCAGCCGGAGGTGTCCATGGGTTAAAGGGGGCGAGACTGCCTTCAGGCTTCAGAGCCTCTTGATTATCTTTGTGCTCACACATGTATTTATTCCTTCTTCAGACCGTCTGATAAAATACCTGAGGTCCACATCATCTGGGCCAGGTTGGGTGTGACATTGCTTATGGTATTCAAGAAACAGATTTAGACCTAGCCAGATTTGCCGTTGTCCTAGAACACAGGTTGGCCCTTTGATTCAAAAAAAAAAAAAAAAAAAAAAAAAAGCCATCAGATCCAGTCCTGCTAAGTCCTGCCGAAGAACCCGTTTTAAAGTTTAAGTTTTATTCTTACTCAGGTATGGGTACTCCCAACAAACATGAGGGGATGGTGGCCATTGAAAAGGCTAGTTTGCTATTTACAGTTCTCAAAAGGAGAAGAGAGGGCTCGCCACACCAGGCAAGGCCAGAAGGGACTCACCAGGGTTGGTCAGGAGGCAGAGGGAGGGGAGGGAATTGTGGGGAAGAGCCTTTGTTTTGTGGTTTCTACAGGAAGGAACGGGTGAGGCAGAGTAATCAGGTTTAGGATTGACTACTTTGAATAATTTCAGCAGGCTATGGGGCATAGAGGCTGTCCAGAGTTGTCTGGCCCTGGCTCTGGGGTGATTAGGGCAGGAGGGTAATGACCTGGAGTGTGAGAGCCCCACAAAGGAGCAGGAAGGGTGTGTGAGCTCTCTAGATCGGCCTGTCTGCACATGAAGGGCAAGCTCACACCTCTAAGGAACTGGTCAACCCTGGGAGGGGCCCGTCCCTCCAGAGCCACCAAGGCCCCAGATGTCAAAGCACCAGAAACCCCTGGTTAATCTGGAGCCACACTTGGAATTGTCTGTGCAGACCCTGTGAATCAACAAGAAAGCATTCAGTTCCTTAGGTTTACCCAGAGACCCGGAATTTCTTTGTGAACCAGGTCTTGGAGGAAGCACTGCTCCCCACCCCTCAATAACCCGTGCACTGGGAATTAAGGAAAAGCAACATCGCCACCTGCTGATTAAAACGAGGAGCTCTCATGAAAATCAAAAAGAACACAACTGGTTAAAAAAAAAAAAAATCCTGACTTTATACCCAAACCATCAATGTTTCCCACTTTCCCAGAAGTTTCTTCTCTCTGGGGCTCCCGCACTTTGCGCTCTTGGCCTCAGTGTGTGGATCGAGATGTCGAAGGTCTGTTTTCCTCCAGGCATTTTGACTCTCAAGTCTCCTGGTGCTGATGGAAAGTTCTGGATGAGTTAAATATCCAGGGTTACAGAATGATAACATGACCACCCTGGAGCTCACACAGATTTTTTGTTATTGTTGTTTTTTTAAGATTTTATTTATTTATGAGAGACACACAAAGAGGCAGAGACACAGGCAGAGGGAGAAGCAGGCTCCCTGCGAGAGCCTGATGTGGAACTTGATCCCAGGACCTGGGGATCATGACCTGAGCCAAAGGCAGACACTCAGCCACTGAGGCACCCGGGCATCTCTGCTCACACGGTTTTCCAGGCTGTTTCTCGGTGATAAAGGTTCACAGGAAGCTGCTTTCTAGTTTCTGTCAAGAGGAGGTGATTTATTTTCTTCTCTACCCTCCTGCCTCTGGTCCAGCTTGTAACTGGGGCGGGGGGTGGGGGGGTGGGCAGGGCACACGAATGCTCTCGCAGAGGACAGAACTTGCCCTGTCCTTTCCAGTTTCCGTTACTAGAGAGAAGGGGGAGTGCTGTTTCCTTTTTATACTATTGAGGAGAAATGCATGGCAGGGGTGGCAGGTGTCTTCACTCCTTCATTCTCAGGAATTGAAACAAATGCCATAAAGACAGACGGCATCGCTTTGAGAATGACGGGACAGCAGACCCAACAGATTTAGACTCTGAATGATTATTGCAGAACTAAGGTCACTCGCTTAGTCACACAGAAACCTCTGGTGTAGTTCTGGCTTTAAGATTCATGATGATTAAAAAAAAAAAAAGATTCGTGGTGATCAGCAGCTTGTTTGTGCAACCTGTCATGTTGACAGTGAGCAAGGGGCAGGGGGGCAGGGCACACACACACACACACACATACACACACACATACACTGGGCATTTCAGGGCATGGGGGACACAGTAGGGGTCACTTAGCTCCTCCCTCTCCTGCAGTGCCTTCCCTGCCCACCTCACTGGCCTATCCTGAGAGCTCCACTCAGCGGCAAGTGAGGACGAGTGAAGCTGAGAACCAGAGCCTTTTGCTCCCAGACCCTTAACTATGCCCACGTGTGTGCCAGGCGCTGTGTTAGTGCTGGAGAGACAGAAAAAATGAATAGGATTTGGCCTCACCCTCCAGGGGGCATTAATCACCTAGGAAGAAGATGCCCCAGGGAACAGAAAAGTACGGGACACAGAGGAAGAGCCTAGAGAGAGGAGCTCTTCCCTGGGCTGTCAGCAGAGATCAGGAAACATGGTGTTTCTGGGTGAGGGCAAGGGAGCAAGAGTGGTTTGAGGTGTGGAGGATGATGGTTTCTGGGACGAGGGCAAGAGCTTGAGCAAAGGTACGAAGCAAGACGACTCTATAATGGGGCCGCACCTGCAAGTTGGCCTCCCTCCCTCCTCGCTCGCTCACTCTCCCCCCCCTTCCTTTTTTTTTTTTTTAAGATTTTATTTATTTATTTATGAGAGACATAGAGAGAGAGAGAGGCAGAGACGCAGGCAGAGGGAAAAGCAGGCTCCAAGCCAGGAGCCCGACGTGTGACTCGATCCTGAGTCTCCAGGATCAGGCCCTGGGCTGAAGGCGGAGCTAAACCGCTGGGCCACCAGGGCTGCCCCCCCTTCCTTCCTCCCTCCCTTCCTTCCTTCTTCCTTCTGATTCTGCTATCCTGACTATCCCCGGTCAAAATTCCTTCACAACAAATGTGGATTTTTTTTTAAATTAAGTCACATGTAACTTATTTTGCTTTAAGACCTAGGCTTTGCAGGACACCTGGGTGACTCAGTGGTTGAGCATCTGCCTGTGGCTCAGGTTGTGATCCTGGGGTTCTGGGATCGAGTCCCACATCAGGCTCCCCGCAGGGTGTCTGCTTCTCCCTCTGCCTCTCTATGTCTCTCATGAATAAATAAGTAAAATATTAAAAAAAAAAAAGACCTAGAGTTTGCTACTGCATTTCAAGTCTCCACTAGTAGAGAAGTGGAAGTTGTGCCACTTTGCAGATCCTTCGGGAACTACTGCAGACTCTTTATGGAGGCCTCCATGACCTGAAATACCTACTCTGAAAGCAGGACGTAGGTGCTCTTTCTTTCTTTTTTTTTTTCCCTTGCTGGGAGAATGTGAGTGGCAGAGGTCCACCAAGGATCCTTACTCATCCGCAAGCTTTGCAAGAGTGAAGGACATACTGTAATTTCCAAACATTTTGTAGACTCTCATGTGGTGGTAATTGTATTAATATCTGTTGATTGAAAATATCTGCTAGTATCTTAAGTCACTCTGGATTCATTCACAAATTTAAATGAATCTCTATGATATTAATCACGGCAGCATCTGCACACACTGGAAAAATGACAAGATATTAATAGTCTGCAGACAGGAGGTTACAAACTGGTAGGCCGTGGGCTCATCCGTGCCTATGGGTATGTTTTGCCAGCCTGGTGCAATGTTGGCTTGTTGTTTTTGCTACTGTTATTGTTGTTCTTATCTGAATGAGTTTCCAGTGCTGGACAGCAGTAGACTTCTTAGGTGGAGAAACACTGACTGGGTCCCACAGTCTTTTGCAGTCTGGAAACCAGAAGCCCAGCGAGATGAAGCGATTTGCCCTAAATCATACAGAGCTGGGACCAGATCACTGGTCTATTGACTTCCTCCCCAGGATTCTTTCCATCATATTGTAATGCTGTTCTAGAAGAATACAGCACTTGTCTTCCCATTGTACCTGCTGCCGCCCCCTCAAGGTATCCCCAGTTTCCAGGAGGCAGGTATCCAGTGGCCCCACAGGAGGTACCACACCCTCTCGGGGCCTGTTTCCTGGCAAGGCTCTGCATTCCATCACCCTCTCCCTGAATGCAGCTGGTCCCTAGACAAGCACAAGTGCCTAATCTAATTACATAATTTAATAAACTCCAAAGTCGATGTGTAAAGGTGCATTAAATGTAAACGTAAATAATTTCAGCGTGTTTTATCATGAAAAAAATCTGTAAGCTCCATCTGGATAAAAATCCAATTCTCATTTGGCTTAATGTGCATTAATATCATAGCATTAAGAGCACTTGCCACAGCTCTCTGGATACACAGAAATCAAATCTCACCTCACCACCTTTGGGAAGATATGTCATAACCATTTCAAAGAGAATTAGGGCCCCCGTTCTTCAGTTGAGCAGAAGAAATTATCTTTAAGATATATAATCTTCAATTCAGGTCATGGGTACCTGGATTAAGTTGGTTAAGCGACCTGCCTTCGGCTCAGGTCCTGATCCTGGGATAGAGCCCAGCTTCAGGCTCCCTGCTCAGTGGGGAGACTGCTTCTCCCTCTCTGTCCTTCCCTCTGCTTATGCTCTTCTCTATCAAATAAATAAATAAAATCTTTTTAAAAATCCAGCTAATTCAACAATGATTAGTACCAAAATAAAGTAAGATATGAAAAACAAATAATATAAAAAATTGGAAAACAGGTCAGGAAAAAGAAAAGTAGATGGTCGAGTTTAACCCCCTCTTGGAAGCTGGTGGGAGTCCCAGCTCTTTGGCTCTGGTCAAGGTTGTCAGGCGTGGCAGTCCGAATGGCCTAGAAAAGGGCTTGAAAAACTGCTTTCTTTCAAAAAGGAACCATATAAAAAGCAGCTGATCACACCTTTTTCTTTTTCATTTAGGATGAGGAGTTCTGGTCCTTCTGTCAAATCCTGTAGCTCAGAAAACAGCTCATTTTTGGCAAGATCAGTTGCTGCTTTTGTGGCTCATTTGCAGTTTTTCTTTCAGGTTCTATATAGAAAGCATCTCATACCTAAAAGACAACGCTACCATCGAGCTCTTCTTTCTGAATGCTAAGTCCTGTATCTACAAGGTAAGAACTCTTTCTTCCCATTCAGTTTTCCACTGAGATCCGAAAGTATCATTTAAAGCCGAAAATCCCAAGTTGTTGCCCCAATGTGATTTTATTGATTAGTAGATGTAATTTATAAATGGATTGCTTTAAATAAATGAGAGCATCCTGAAAGTAGTACTATCCACTTAACAATGGGACCCCTCCTGATCCCATCACTGACTTTTGGCTCCTTGGAGGTGGGCATTTACCTGATTATAGGGGTCCCCTTCTCCTGGCAACTGAAACAAAAAAGAAACCTGGACCAGGAGGGCAGATGCACTGGTCCATGCAGATAGGTCTCCTAAGGATGAGTCGACTCTTTATTCATTTATTTATTTGTTTCTTTATTTATTTATAGAAGTCTGTTTGGTTTATTCCCAGGTAAATGTTAGAAATGCATTGTCAGATGTGGCAAAACAAAAACACATGCAAAAAAAAAAAAACCCACCTTAATTGGAATTGTATTGAATGATGGAGAGATGGTCTACATAGAAAGACCACATTTTGTAGATCCATTCATCTATCAATGAATACTTGGGTTTCTTATACCTTTTGGCTATTATGAATAATGCTCCTATGAACATGGGTCTGTAAATATCTCTTCAAGTCCATGCTTTCAGTTTTCCCAGGTGTATACCCAAAAGCACAATTGCTGGATCATATGGTAATTGTATGCTTAATTTTTAGAAGAGCTGCCATTCTGTTTTCCACAGTGACTACACCATATAATATGCCCACCAACAGTGCATAAAGGTTCCAATTTCTCAACATCTCTCCGACACTTGATATTTTGTAGGGTTTTCTTTTTATTACAGGTGTCCTACTGTTAGGCAGTGTCTCACTGTGATTTTGATTTGCATTTCCCTAATGATTAGTGATGCCAAGCATCTTTTCATACGCTTATTGGCCATTTGTACATCTTCTTTAGAGAAATGTCTGTTCAGGGACAATTCTTAATTGAGTGGGGCAGTCCCTTGTACTACTTCTCATTTCCCCATATTCTAGTAGTGTTTCCTTTCTTTGGCTAACCCAAAAATGCTCACACACATTTCCAGTACATACACACCCCTCTCCTGAGGAGAGCAGATGGCAAACATCACCAGGGCTGAGGTCATCTGCTGGGAAAATTTTTTTTTTCAAAAAATTTATTTATTTACTCATGAGAGACACATACACACAGAGGCAGAGACACAAGCAGAGGGAGAAGCAGGCTCCATGCAGGGAGCCCAACATGGGACTCAATCCCGGGACTCCAGGATCATGCCCTGAGCCAAAGGCAGGCACTAAACCACTGAGCCACCCAGGGATCCCCTGGGAAAATGTATTTGAAGTAGACATCCATGCTGCAGCCCCTTGTGTGCCATGAATGCAGCCTTCAGGGTACCACCTCAGGTTGGCTAACTGACTGCAGAAAAGGACAGCATATTCCCACTGTGGTGTGCTCGGTGCTGAGTGCTGGGTGCTGAGTGCTTTCTGTACGTTGTATGGCTCAGCCTTCCCAACACTTGAGGTGCATACTACTTTTTGTCCCTGGTTTCCCTGTGAAGGAAGATAAGGCACAGGGAAGTTAGATTCACCCAAGGTCACACATCTTCTGAATGGCAGCGCCTGTGGGAGCCAAAGGTGGCAACCTGACTCTAGGTCACGGAGCTCAACCACCAGGTGGCTCTGAGCCCCAGAGGGCAGGCGCTCCCTGGAGTGGAGAAGGCTCCCATAGCCACAGAGGACTTCAGAGCTGAGTGCCCCCATGGTAAAAGTGGTCAGAGGCCAAGGAAGAAGTCTGAGGAGGTCCCACTGCCTATATTTTCATGTTTAACTAAACCCTCTTCAGTGGGGGGCATTGCAAGAAGCCCACCAAACGTCAAACCACATGCAAGAGTTGGATTGGGACATCAGCCATCAGTTTTTCTTCTGGAAAAGAGGTACTTCAGCACATTCTGTGCACAGAATAGTCCCTCCACACGCAGATGTCCGCAGTGATGGAGGGCCTCATAGGGATCAAGTTCAATTCTGTGAGAGGACCTCACTTGGTGACAGTTGCTGAGCTAGGACTTAAACTGGGCTCAAACCCAGACCACTCAGACTGCGGTATTTTGGGTTTTTGCTGAATGGAAGAAAAAGACCCTAAAGGCAGTTCCAGGAACTTGCAAATTCCTTCCTGTCTATAAGCGTGTGTTCTCATTACAGCGTGGAAATAATACCAGCCTTACAGAGCTCGCAGATTGCAGGAGTCTCAGGGGTTTTAATGCGTGTGAAGGCACTTTGAGAAAGTTGAGAAATAAAACGGGAAGTTGTCCACCAGGTGGCACGCTGGGACAACAAATGTCTGGAAACTCCAGCCGCAGGACTGGGAATCAGCTCAATCCACAAGTGAAAAAGTGACCCCAAAACGTGCTTATACAGACACCTGGGTAAAAGGAGAGAAACAGTGTCTCACTCAGGGTTGTTCAGTCCAGTCCAGGCACAAGTGCTCAGCTGGTGCTTATGGCTGCAGTGCTTCTGAACACAGAAGAGTGTCAGAGTCACAGAAAATAAAAAAGAAGAAATCCCCAGAATCAAATATTATAGGTCCTCTGGGTGGAGGTGGAGATGCGTGCAGAGCCAGCCACGTTTAGGAGCAAGTCACCCACAGCATCAGCCTGCCTGCTGACCTGGCTGCCGTCCTTGATCCAGAACCATCTCTTCTCAGGATCCCTACTAGAGCTGGCTTCCCTGAAGTTTACACAGGATACCAACCAGGGTCACAAGACCACCTGTCTCCCTCCTAGCATCCAAAATAATATTTTCATCTGCCTAAATTGGCACCTCAAGCTTCTTTAAAAATTTCACATATATTATTTTATTTGAGCCTAATGAGGAGGTTGAGCCAGAATCATTAGTTCACCGAGAAAAACACTGATGTCAGAGAGGTTAAGTGACTTCCTCAAGGACTCAGGACTGAAAGTGGTTGAACAGACTATGCGGCCCAGTTTGCACAGTTGTAAATATGCAGACGCGGTGGGAGGCCCAGTAGCAGAGTTGATTGGGAGTTTCAGGTTGGAGCTCCTGTCCTAGCTCTGCTGTGTGATAAATGCAATGAATGTGGACACCTCCTGTGATGTCGCCAAGCTTCATTTTCCTCTTTGGTTAAACAAGGACATTAAAGGACCCAACCAGGGTGCCTGGGGATGCGCTGGGTTAAGCATCCAACTCTTGGTTTTGGCAGTCACCATCTCAGGTTCAGGGGATTGAGCCCTGAGTCCACTTGAGATTCTCTCCCAGCTCGCTGGTGCACGCTCTCTCTCTCTCTAAAATGTACAAATAAATCTTTAAAAGACCCAACCTGCAACCTTCTTGGGAAGATGAAGCATGAGTGTGGTTGGTTAGCACCTGTGCTGGACACTCTAGGAGCACCTATAGTGGAAGTACTGCTCACTGGGATCCAGACCCAAGTCGTTCATCTTGGCTGAGAGTTTCTGTGTGCTGCCCCTGCCAGCACTTCGGGGGCCTGGAGACCCCAGAGGCCCATGCCAGACACACCGCCTGGACCTGATGCTGATAGATGGGGACTTGGGTTTACCCATTGCAGGATTCATATCAGCTCCCTCCCTGTTTCCCTGGGAGCCATCCATGCGGTATACCAGAATCTGAATTGTTCAGATAAATGACCTGTTTGCTCGTGCTTCCTCCAGGCACTGTTCTATTTACTTTTTAAAGCACTAATACTTTTTTTTTTTTGAGAGAGAGAGAGAGAGAGAGAGTACAAAGGTGGGTGAGGGGAGGAGTTGGAGGGCAGAGAGAGGGAGAGAAAGAATCCGAAGCAGGCTCCACACTCAGCACAGAGCCCAACATGGGGCTTGATCTCACGACCCTGAGATCATCACCTGAGCTGAAATCAAGAGTTGGTCACTTAACCTACTGAGTGCAGGCACCCCTAAATTAATTAACACTTTTATCAAAGTAATACATGATGCAGTTTAAAGTCAGATGGTTCTAAGAGACTTCAGATGGTTCTAAGAGACTTATTACGAAAAACCCACCCCCAAGTCCCACCACCTTCAACAATTTTAGCAGGGTTTTTTTTCTGTTTTTTGCCTATTTCCAAATACGTTGGCACCAGGCGTTATTCCTTGATATATCCATTTTAGATTTATTGAATTTCAGCTGAGTTGGGCAGAGATTAAGGTCTCCACACTTTCCCATTTCCGGAAATGGTGGTAAGCCCAATTCTGGTTAAAAGCCACAGCCACCAGCATTGCATTATTATGATGAATCCAAGCAGCATCCTCTGGTTGTGCTTCCCTTTTTAGACAACCACTCGTTTTACCTAAAAGTAATGATCGCCTTGCTGTTACCTGTTTGTTTTCTATGTGCCCATCATTTTGTCCCCAAGAGCTTCTACACATTCCCAGATGCAAGCCCATATTCATTTCCATATGCATCGGGTAATTCACCCATTCCTCTCTTCAGCTTGGTCTTTGTGGTTTGTCCTGGGATCTCCCCATAGCCACCCTCCACCCTCTCACTCCAGCTTGGACCTGGCCTTATCCACAGTCCTCAGCACGGGACCCCTTTTCCCATCCTGGCCGTCCTTCCCCAGGCCTGGAGTGGGTCCTCTATTTCCTGGGTCCCAAGTCTTCCTGTGTTTTATTTTATGCCATTGTTTCACTGGAGAACATCCTCCAATAAATCCAGGGAAAGGGCATATGGGAAGGACAGTGTTTGGGTCCTTGCCTATCTGAAAAAGTCATCCTTCTACCTCTATATCTGATCAATAGTTTGAATGATATGGAAATACAGAATGAAGACATCTCTCAAAATATCCAAGGTGTTGCTTCACAGTTTGCTCTGGAGAAGTTTGCAGCACTGTGTATTATATGTGGACCCTCTTCCCCTCTCCCACCACCACCAGTGGGATCTTTTAGGATTTCCTCTTTATTCCTCTTCCTCTGAAATTTGGGGGAGGTATGCCTTGACAAGGGTCTCTGTAAATCCATAAGACTGTGCATCTGATAGGCACCTTCATTCTGGAGATTGGTATTCTAATTCTGGGAGATTTTTCTGTGTTATTTCTTAAGTGGTGTCTCCTCTGTTTTCTCTGCGCTCTCCTTGTGGAACTCCTGTTAATTAGATGCTGGGTACAGCCTCTGGCTTTGATACCTTGTATCCTGTTTTCCATCTCTGTCTTTTTATTCTATTTTCTGGAAGATTTCATCAATATTATGTTTAATCTCTATTGGCTTTTGAACTTTTGCTATCATGTTTTTAATTTCTGAGACGTCATATTATCTGATCATTCTTTCCATATATCCATTGTCTTGTCTATTATCCTGTTATTGCCTTTAAATTTAACATTCTCTTATCGTTTTCAATATCAGTTATGCATGTTCTGTGTCCTTTCTGTTTCTTTCCAGTTCTCCCCCCCACCCCCACCCCCGTGTATTTCCTATTTATTTTGGTTTTTGTCTTTCATAGAAGAGATTTCCCTCAATTGTCTGTTGATCTTGGTCTAACCACAAGTAAGAGTAAGGCACCCAAGTGAGGGTGGTCCCCTGAGGGTTGTCCCTGTGGAGCCATCCAATGGCAAGCTGGTTCTTTCAGTAGGAAGCTTGGATGGCAGTGTTTAGATGTCCTTCCTCGTGACTCCTCATTGTCTCCAGAGGAGAATCTTCCCACTTCCTGTCTCGGTGCTCATCTCTGCTTTCTGTCTGGTCTTCCTCTTCCTGTCTGGTCCTCCACTTCCCATCTGGGCCTGTCCACTTCCAGGGTTAGGGAGGGAACACCCCCCCCCAACACACTTGGGGTATAAACTCCCTTTCTAATCCTGGTGCTTTTGATGGGCCTCATTCCAGCTTCCTGTTCATCTCCAGAGAACAAACCTCTGATCTTTTCAACGGCAGAAAAGTGAGGAAAGATGTTTCATGTTGTTTTGGTCTGTTTGTCATCTTCCCCAGAAGCATCTTCCCCTAGGAGCACCACCTTCCTGCCCCCCCACTCTTTCTTCACAAGGAGGCAAAACCCATGATCCAATGGGTTTCTCTCTTATATCCCCTTGCTTTATACTTTTACCCTGTTTTGCACAAAAAGAACAGGAAAATACAGTCCAGGTTGCTGAGGATTAGAATACGGTTGTGAGAAAACAGGGTTCTGTCGTGAACTTTAAGTGAAACAGGAGGACGTACAGAATGGGGGGCCCTGACACCCCACATAGCCACATTCCTCAACAGTATTTCTGAGGTGTTTTGACTCACTGAGGTTATCAGTAAGTGAAGGAAAGAAAATATATGACCAGGGGATGGATATAACTCAGAAATGTGTGTCTTGTTCTGTATAAAGCTCTCATGGGAAGTCCACCCTTGATGTTGTGTGTTCCCTGGAAAATCACACAAGAAAGCAGAGCTCTCCTGCCAAGCCTTCTCTCTTTGGATGTGGCTTCCCATGCCAACTGAAGAAGCCCATATGGGGGCACCTGGGTGGCTCAGTGGTTGAACATGCCTTTGGCTCAGGTTATAATCCCAGGGTCCTGGGATCAAGTCCAGCATCAGGCTCCCTGGAAGGAGCCTGCTTCTCCCTCTGTCTATGTCTCTGCCTCTCTCTGTGTCTCTCATGAATAAAATCTAAAAAGAAGAAGAAGAAGAAGAAGAAGAAGAAGAAGAAGCAGAAGCCCATATGCCAGCCCTGCCAAAGGCAGTGGGCTTATCATACCCAATGGGAGCTGTTGGGTGGGTGTGGATTCTGGTCCCAGCTCTTGCCCTGACTTCAGGCTCTGGGACTGAATCCTATCTTCTCTACCCTGATAAAGGGAATTGCTGTAAAAAAAATTAGTGACTGCAGTGATTTTTGAGTCTTGCAAACCACAGGTGCTAGGTTATAAAATGTGAATGTCTTTTTAATTTTTTTTAAAGATTTTATTTATTTATTCATGAGAGACTCAGAGAGAGAGAGAGAGAGAGCGAGGCAGAGACACAGGCAGAGGGAGAAGCAGGATCCATGCAGGGAGCCCGACGTGGGACTCAATCCCGGATCTCCAGGATCACACCCGGGCTGCAGGTGGCGCTAAACTGCTAAGGCACCGGGGCTGCCCAGGAAATTGTTTTTAATTGCTTGCTTTCCAATCCCAGGGACCAAAGGTTTGCATATTTCCTATGAAATTACCAAGCCTGGCGCCTACATGTACCCAGTGAGAGCAGATCATGTTAGAAAAGAAAAGCTTAAAATTCCTGCTTTATGTGGGCTGGGGGGTCTTGCCCCACCTTCCTTTCTGAGATGTCCACATTGGTCTGGGAGCTTCAGATATTATTGAAATGTAAATAAGCATCCTCGGGCCACATTTGCTGTGTAGGGCTAAACACCATCAGTTCTTCCTGAAATTGAAGTCCATGGTCTTTGTCCAAGAGCTTCCAAGAGCTTTGTTAATGAGCAGATCATATCGTCTGTCTGAAGATGAGAGAAACAAAGCCTGCAACCAGGCCCCACAGGACAAAGGAACCAAAATAAATATTAATCTCAGACTTACAGAATCCTAGTCTTTATCTCTTAGTTTGATTATTACAGGGCTAGCATGTGTGCTCATATGACGGGGTGGAACAAAACACGGGCAGAGGGGGACTTTCGTTTTCAGTTCTAGAAAGAAATTCACTTGGGCTCATCATCTTAGTCGTGCCCCGGACCTCTAAAAGAAAGACTCCCCAGGGTCATGATACGGGCTGTAAACAAGAGGCAGCAGGAGGAATTGCTGTGCCACAGAGGGAGCATGATGGCCCAGCAGGAGTGGCACGTACCCCAGTGGATCATCAGCCAAATGTGAAGTAACTAGACTGATGAAAAACTGGCCAAGGCCGAAGGAAGACGGTTGTGCCAGACTATGTTGGTCCTGTCCCACCCCGTGGCCCCTGTTTGCCTCGGGGCCTCTTCATGTAGCCATTCGGAGTTGTGCAATGAGCCTGGGCTCCTACACAGGCAGAGTGAGGCCAGTTGTGGGCATCAGGACCACTGGGGTGATACAGACTTGTAGACACACACATGCACACAATGCTGCCCTCCTTTTTAAAAAAAATGTCTTACGATTCCTATAAATGCTCAACAGTGCTGAAGAACAGGCAACACAGATTATAAACACCCATGAGCCCAAATAAATGCTACAGACAGGACACTTGTAGTATGTCCTGGGGTTTCCAGATCACCCCTCTGTGTCCTCACCAATTGTAAAATAATTGGAAAAGAAATCATTATCCCCCTTCTCCTGATGAAGAAAATGAAACTTGAGGAGATCCAGGGATTTATTCAGTGCCCCAGAGCTGTTGGGGGATGGGAACGAGAACCTGGAACACTCCAGTGAGCGTAGAAATGATCTTAGGGAGGAGGGCAAGAAACCATGGTCTTTAGACATTTTGTGATAAGAAGAGAGGTGGTGGCGGTTGGCGAGGGCTGATTGAGGAAACCTTTAGGCCGGCCCTGCAGATTGTTCTGGACGGACTTGGTATATATAGATCATGCTCCCTGAAACCTTATCAACCTACCATGTGGTTGTTAATCACATTTTCTCTTATAATTATCTTATTAATCTTCCGTGGAAAGCTGGAATTTCTGTCATTCCCGACCTCGATGGAATGTTTTTCATTAAGATCCTGGGTAGTGGGGGATCCCTGGGTGGCTCAGTGGTTTAGCGCCTGCCTTTGGCCCAGGGTGTGATCCTGGAGTCCCAGGATCAAGTCCCACATCAGGCTGTCTGCATCGAGCCTGCTTCTCTCTCTGCCTGTGTCTCTGCCTCTCTCTTTCAGTGTCTCTCATGAATAAATAAATAAAATCTTTAAAAAAAAAAAAAAAAGATCCTGGGTTGTGTGAGGACCACCACCGAGTCCCTCGAGCGAGGGGATCCTGAAGAGGTCCTCCAGCTCTCGGTTCCTTTGGAGCATGTCCATGACACCTGCCGCCTCGGGTCCTCGTGGGGCCATTTGGAACTCTTGGAGACCCACAGACGGAAATCTTTCCAAGAACATTATTAACGGTTACACTGCTGATAAATGACCTCAGGCCTCTTCCTTCAGCTAGTTAATCACCTGGGATAAAACCGTGCTGAGGGGGAGGAAGTGGGGCCATCCTCCCCACCCCGGCTCTGAGCACCCGGCGCACACCTGCAGGCAGTCACGTTTTTGTCCTTCCCTGGCACTTTGCAAAAGATCAGAGAAAGCCGAACACACTATTCAGTAGTAAGTAAAACAGATGCCCCAGAGTACACACCAAATGGCCATAATAACTGTAAGGCCTCACATTCCCTTCTACCAGCACCTTCCTCGTACCAGGGCATCTGCATGCCCAGGAGACCGCCCTGGATTCCCAAGCAGGATTGATTGGAGCTCAGAAAACACCCCAAAGGCTCGACTCTCAAGTGGCTCTGAGAGCATCAGGGCCACCGAGGCATGTCATACCCCAGCCTCTGGGTCATGCCAGCTGGGCAGCTCCAACCGCTCTTCCCTGACAGGTCCTCTTCCGCTCCCCCGTCCCTTGTTGGTGTCAGCTAGGGAAAACCCAGGAAAGTGCTCGATCTTTGCATGCCCCCTTTGTGGTCTCACTCAGCTCATTTTCTCTGCTTGAGCAGAGACACGTGAATGATACCGCCTCTGGATTGCCGGAGCAGTCACATAAGGTTAAGGGAGAGTAGGCTTTTTTTTTTTAAAGGTTTTATTTTTTTTTTAAGATTTTATTTGTTTATTCATAAACACAGAGAGAGAGAGGCAGAGACACAGGCAGAGGGAGAAGCAGGCTCCATGCAGGGGTCCCGATGTGGGACTCGATCCCGGGTCTCCAGGATCACACCTCAGACTGCAGGCGGCGCCAAACCGCTGCACCACCAGGGCTGCCCCGAGAGTAGGCTTTTTGATGTTAGATGGTGGCATGTGTCTGACAGGAGGGTCCCTGGAAACATCTATCCCCCACCCTCCTAACTTGGGGAACTCAGCTTGTAGGTTCAGGGCACAAGAGGAAACGTGTGGTGTGGGCAGAAAGTCTCGACCGCTGTTCCCTCGGAGTGGATTTTCTTTTTAAATATTTTATTTATTTATTCATGAGAGACAGAGAGAGAGAGAGAGGCAGAGACACAGGCAGACGGAGAAGCAGGCTCCATGCAGGGAGCCCGACCTGGGACTCGATCCTGGGACTCTGGGATCATGCCCTGGGCTGAAGGCAGGTGCTAAACCGCTGAGCCACCCAGGGATCCCTCTTGCAGTGGATTTTAAAGATTAAATCCCCGGGAGGGCCAAGTGTGAAAGCGGGAGTGCATTAGGAACAGAAGACGTCGGGGAATGGGGCAGACACTGCAAAAGGTAGGAACACATCTTCTTCACAGTTAGGACTGTGTCTTCCCATGTTCGTGCACTGGTTCTTCCACACACCATTTATTGATTGATTGATTGATTGATTGATGATAGACATAGAGAGATAGAGAGGCAGAGACACAGGAGGAGGGAGAAGCAGGCTCCATGCCGGGAGCCCAATGTGGGACTCGATCACGGGACTCCAGGATCGCGCCCTGGGACAAAGGCAGGCGCCAAACCGCTGAGCCACCCAGGGATCCCTCCACACACCATTTAGATGTCTGTGCTGCGTCCTCTGTGGACGGACAACACGGTGATCCTTGAACTCAATCAGTACTGAGCAGAGGTGGTAAGGGGTGATAATGCAGCTGTCTTCCATCACATTGTGCAAGCACGTGCGCCGTCTCAGCCACTTCAGTCTTTAAGCCTTTTCCCTCTTTCCTGCCACGTTTTGACACCACCTTGTTTTTTAATATCTGGGAGACAGTTAAGGTCAGAGAAGGTGAAAACTCACCCCAGTTCAAGGGCAAGGGCGCCCAATCACTCCGAGGACGAGTGCCGTGAGGGAGAACTGGGGTAAATCAGGTCAGGCATTTAATTGTGCATTTTCAGTAGCTTTACTCTGAATAATGGCACATTGCAGTTAACATTCACCACCAGATTCATTTCTGACAGTCTCTCCTGGAACTTTATAAAGTAAAATGAAATTGTAAAAGACCTTCCTCTGCCTTTCCTACCCTGCTTCCCCCCAAGAGGTACATTTTCATTTAGCGGATGGGTCAAATAATGAACTAAAAGCTATGTTTGCGCTTGAAAGGGTTGTTCCCAATGGTTGGTTTTGAGTTGGTCGTGACATCAGCCTCTGCATGTACGTTAAAGATTAGCCCACCATCGACCATTAGCCTCAACACAGGCGTAAATGTTTGACAGGAGAACACACATCCCGGGACGGGGGCAGCGCTCGGGAAGGTGTTGGTGGGAATAGAAAGGAACCTCATGGTCCATTGTGGGAACCCTGGACAGTGTTTCTGTTAAATCATTTGTACACTGTTAAATGATTTACATTCTGATGGGATCTGGTAATCCCAAAAGGCCAATTCCACGCATTCCTCTATATCCCAACCCTGACAGTCTATATCAATTACAGCGGCCATAAAGCTCTCTCAACTGGTTACGCATAAAGAATTATTGTGCCCGATTCTTCCATATGCTCTCCCTGGTTCCCTTAGCCCACACTCCTGAGGTGGTTCAGTAGCAAATATTATTATCCACTTTTGAAATTACTGGGCCTGAAAGGGCCCAAATGATATCCCTCTTTCAAAAGATACAGGCTTGCTAGAGTGTGTTGTTTTGAATTCCAGGGTCCCGTTGAGGACCACAAAAAAAAAAAAAATTAATTAGAAAATCCGTGAATCAGAGTTTGGTTTATAATTCAAGTGAAAAGTAACTCTGGTTTTAGCTAACTTCAGTGATGGTTATGGCTCTGAGAACAGGTTGGCTGAAACCAAATCCTTATTTTTTTTAATCGAAAAATAATTGACATATAACATTATATCAGTTTCAGGTATATAACATAGTGACCCAATAGTTGTGTATCTTGTGAAATGATCCCCACCGTAGGTCTCATTAGTATCCATCACCCCACATATATACTTTTTGTCTTGGGATGAGAACTTCGGAGATCTAGCTCTCCTAGCAGCCTTCAGATAGACAGTATAGTAACAACTATAGTCACTGTGCTGTACATTACATCCTCAGGACTTGTTTTATAAACTGACGTTTTAACATTTGACCCCCTTCACCCATTTCCCCCACCCCCTACCTCTGGCAACCATCAGTCTGTTCTCTGTATCTATGTATTTGAATTTTCTTCCTTTCAGACTCCACGTGCAAGTGATATCATGTAATATTTTCTCTGTCTTGTTTCATTTAGCATGATGCCTTCCAGATCTATTCATGTTTTTCCAATGGCAAGATCTTGTTCTTTTTTATGACTGGATAATATTCCATTGTGTGGAATATTATATATATACATACGCAGACACCATGTTTTCCTTATCCATTCATCAATTGATGGACACTTAGGTTGTTCCCATGTTTACAAAAATTTGGCTATCATAAATACTGCTGCAGTGAACATGGGGGTAAAGATATCTTTTCAAGCTGGTACTTTCATTTCCTTTGGGCAAATATGCAGAAGTAGAATTGCTGGGTCATAGGCTAGTTCTATTTTTAATTTTTTGAGGAACCTCTGTTCTGTTTTCCATAGAGACTGCCCCAGTATACACCCCCCCCAACATGCACAAGGGTTCCCTTTTCTCCACATGCTCTCCAACACTTGCAATTTCTTGTCTTTTTGATAATAGCCATTCTAACAAGTGTCAAGCGATAGCCCCAAGTCCTTACTGACTTAGGGGAGTAGATGCACTCAGGGAGGTCACTTGCCGGACAAGAGGTGAGGCAATTGTTTCCAGCCTCCTCACTGCCACTAAGGCCTTGTGGTTTGGGGAGAGTCCCTTGACATTTTTGGATTTCTGATCTCAATAAAAGCAGAGGGCTGGGCTAGCCGGTGTTGAAGCCTGGCTTAGCTCTAATGTTCTGTGGTCCCATCACTCACTATAGCATCTAGTGATATAAAGGAGAGAGAAAGAAAGAATAAAACAGACATTTCTACTTAAGTTTCACAACACAAGTATAACATTAGTTAATTTGTTTATTATTTTTCTGGGCTGATGGACTCCAGAGTTCCCTCTGTTTTTAAGATCTGAACAATATATGACAATACAACGTCATGCACTTAAAATATGTGAAGAAGGTGGTTGTTGTGTTAAGTGTTTTGTACCGTATACCAAACATGCACACACACAAAGGGACACGAGGACATTCATGGGAAGCATTTTTTTTTTTTCATGGGAAGCATTTTTAAACTTAGGCTCTGTGGCAGTGCTAGTCTGTAGAATTTTCTGCAATGACAGAAGTGCCCTGTATTTGCTCTGACCCTATGGTAGCTAATAGCTACATCAAACTGTCAAGCGCTTGAAAGCCATAAGACCATTGCAGTGAGAAACTGTATTTTTGGGGTAGCCCCAGTGGCCCAGCGGTTTAGTGCTGCCTTCAGCCCAGGGCGTGATCCTGCAGACCCAGGATCAAGTCCCACATCAGGCTCTCTGACGTGGAGCCTACTTCCCCCTCTGCTTGTGTCTCTGCCTCTCTCTCTCTCTCTCTCTCTCATGAATAAATAAATAAAATCTTTTTTTAAAACTGTATTTTTTATTAAATTTAATATTAATTTAAAGGGTCACAATCCCATTATGACTTTTTTTTCCCAATAAAGCCTTACTCCTGGTTCTAAAGTAGTTTATGAAGAAAACACAATTGGTTATGACTCCATTGATGAATCAGATTAATAAATTTGTAAAAAGCCCAAGACTGGTCTGCCGCCTACTGTCACAAGATTTAAAGATGAGGCCTTTGAGATGAGGTGACTGAGAAAGCCCAGGACCGCTGGGGTCCCTTCTGGCTAAAAGCCGAGAACAGGATGTCAGGGAGCACTTGGGGCCGAGTAATCCAGACCACAGATATCCTGTGAGCATTTGAGATTCTGAGGGTCACCTCAGAAGAGGAAGACCTGGCCTTTATTTAGGAGTTGTCATAAAGAAGTCATTGTTAAGTACCAAACTTACCTTCCTTGTGGGTTTTTCCTTTCAGGAGCTGATTGATGTGGACAGCGAAGTGGTGTTTGAATTAGCCTCCTATATTTTACAGGTAGGTTGTTCTGCCCTCATCTGTGGATCCCAGAGCCAGACACAGAAGAGACAGCAGTAAGTTTTACCATGCACAGCCAGCTGCCCTATGCACTACCTATTGGTCATCTTATTTATAGAGCTAACAGGAAGGAGTACACCATGGCTGTAAATAGGAGCTTCTGATATTTCCAAATTATATGACAGTGTCTCTCTGCAAAGGAAAATTATGTATATATCGTTTGAGTTGGAAAACTAAGATAAAAAAAAAAAGAAAAAGAAAACTAAGATATTCAGTGGCCCTATTTCCTTCCATTTTGGTGCCCCCCTCACTCTGGAGAAAGCCAAGTCCATAGAAGAATTAATTGCAAGAGAATCATTTCACACCCCATGGAAAGATAATGAGAGACCTTTAGCTTATGTGTGAAAGACTTATTAATGAAAATTAGCAACAGTGACCATAATAGTAACACTGACAAGATGAACTGAAAGAAGGTCATTCATTTATTTCTTCAACAAAGATTTATTGAACAACTACTATATTCAAGGCATCGTGCTAGAGTCATTAAAGCTCTTCATGGTCCCTCTGTAGTATAACACGGTACAAGACAAAGCAAATAATGCAACACAGAGGCAGACCCACCTTTAGATTCAGAATCTTTAAACTAGAAAAAAGCAAACCTGGGTCTAGAGGGAGAAACTTGTGTTTTGTTATTATTGAATCACTTTTTTTGTATACGACTTTCCAAAGTTTAATTTAAAATTTAGTGTCTCATATTCAGGGGCAAATGCCTGGTCCTTTCCTCATTTCCTTCCTGTAGCAGGTAGGACGACAGTAGTAGTAAGCTGAGCTGACTCAGTAGAGGAGTTGTCGTGACCGTAGGTAGAATGTACTGGAAAGTCTGGCACACTGGACTGGAGCCTTTCACTGATGTTGACTTTTTTCTTCTACAGGAAGCAAAGGGAGATTTTTCTAGGTGAGTTTCCAAAAGTTTCCACAATTTTGGGGTCATTGTGGTTTTTCTGTTTTTGTTTTTTGTTATTTTTTGCTCAATGTGCTCTATCACATCTCTGTTAAAAGAAATTATTCTTCATATCCTTTATAGGAGGGCAGTGCTTTAATTATATTAATGATGAGATCCAGCTCTCAACTTGTCAATTGAAACAGATAACGTCAGGCAGAGGAAACCTAGTAATAGCAAGGAGGATATTGTGTACTAAATGGGAAGCCTACAGGTCGCTAAAAAGCTGAGAGTAGTACCCAGTGTCACACTTGGCAGCTGTATGGAAGTTTGTTAGATTGTCCAGGTGTGTCCATGGAGCCGGAACTCACCACTCTGGTGTGAATAGGGCTTCCGATAACCCTGGGGTGTGCATATCTTTTTCGTTGTCTCTGTTTCAGCCCCCTGCCCCTCCAGAGGACAAAATGCTATCCCATTTTAGCTTTCTTTCATCAAACTATTACAGTCCCCCACTTCTACGTTTCTTCCTTCTCTAGATACTACGTTGGATAGAATGTAAATGCTTAACCACTGGGGACACTGCGTGCTGCTTATTAAGCCTGTGGAACTGCCAGCTTCAATCTTGTCATTCATTTCCTGAGGCATCACCCACTAGCCAGCGTGGTTGGATTGCCTCTCATTTTCTCACGATCATTCCTCGAGCCCTTACCAAGTAGGGAGGTATAGCCATCCACCAACAGGACTGTCTGCTCAAAGACAGATATTACTCCTGGCATTCTGTTTTATTGCAAGAAACATGTGGGATAATCTGTGTTGTAGAATCAAGGTCTAAATGTACAAGAAAACAGTGTCAGGGCATCGCATTCCGGCTCCTCAATAGGGAATTGGCAAAATTGGTATTAAAAGGAAACACGGGGAAAAATAAATAAATAAATAAAAATAAAAGGAAACACGGGGACACCTGCATGGCTCAGTAGATTAAGCATTTGCTTTGGGCTCAGGTCATGATCTCAGTGATGAAGTTTTGGAATATTAGGTGAGATCCAGAGCCAAAAACCAGGATAGAATTCTTGAGACATCTTTGGTGCAAAATGGTGGTTTTATTAAAAAAACAGGGGGACATTACCTGTGGGCAGAAAAAGCTGCTGCCAGGAGGGGGCGGTTTGTGAGGAATGACTGATTATTTATACTTTCAAGTTGGGAGGGGTTTGGGGATTGTATACTCTCTAAGGAATTTTGGAAGCAAGGTTTCCAGGACCTTGAGGGCACTAGCTATTGTTGGGAAAAGGTCACTTATTACCATCTAATAAAACCTGCGTCAAGAGACCCTTCAGATGTGCATCAGTAGGCTATACACTAGGGGGATGATTGCCGACATGTATCTTGGGGGGTTTAGAGAGAAAGGAAATTTCTAAAGGAATTTTTATATGTTAAAGTAGACTTACAGGATCCTGGGTGTCGGCTAAGATCCCCTTTTGCCCTTAGCAAAGTGTTAACATCGAGGCAATTGAGTCCGTAGAGGAAGGTCGCTTTGCCTGTTTCAAGGACTTTGTCAACATACTGTTTTCCCTCTAACAAGGTATTAACATTAAGACAGTTGGGAACTTCCTGAGGAATGTCATACATATCCCTCCCTGGGGGGCAGGGGGTGTCCTTTGTGGGATATCAGCTTCTACTTTGTCCTTAGTTAACTCTCTGTTCCCCACCATCAGGGTCCTGGGGTAGAGCTCTATCCTCTGTTGTCCCCACGTCCTTGGGGCTTCCCACTCAGCAGGAAGTCTGCTTCTCCCTCTGACCCTCTTCCCCCTCATGCTCACTCCCTCTCTCTCCTGTTCTCTCTCTCTCTCAAATAAATCTCTAAAAAAGAAAGAAAGAAACACAAATCCTGCCTTTACTCTTTGAAGGAACTTGTGTGTTTTCTCTTGCTTTTGGTGGATTTGATCTGTAATGTAAATACCTTGGGTTTTGCAAGCCATACAGTCATTACTCAGCTCTCTCTTTGTAAATGCAAAAGCAGCCACAGTAGGTAAATAAATGAGGGCAGCAGTGTGCCAATAAAACTTTATTTATAGACTTAGAAATTTGAATTCTGTATACATTTTCCTGTATCACAAAATACTATTCTTTTGATTTTTTTTTTTCCCCTCCCGAACCATTTACAAATGTAAAAGGCATTCTCAGCTCACAGGCCATATAAAAACAAGTAGAGGGCTGGAGCTAGCTGGTGACTTGCAGCATGCTTTCCCCTGATGCTAAAATTAGTCCCTTCAGCTCCGTTTGAATATTTGCATAAGGAGACCTCCAGGCCCCTTTTATTTAGACTTCCCAAGTTCTTGCTATAAAACAGAGGTAGTCTTTTTTTTTTTTTTAAACTAAGGCTGTCTTACAGCCTTAGCTGGAGACCTCAAGCATTGTAGGTGGTCAATGACCATCCACTAAATTTCTCGAATGAAACATTTTCAGGATGTAGAAACCATGTTCATTTTGTTGGTTTTTTTGTAGTTGTTACTTTTTTCTGCCCTTCATTTGGTATTCGAATCTGGGGGTTATGATAAGCTCCGGTTCATATACTTACAAATGTTTCTGGTCTCATGAAAAATAGTTGAACAATCACTATTTTTCTCCGAAGGTACTCTTCCCTCCTTTTCTTTCACCAGCCCTGAACTCTGTTGTAAATTTTTTTTTTTTTTGAGAGCACCCTGACAGCATGGAATGTGAACTGGGACCAGCGTCGCCTGGCCCCACGGATTCTGGGAATGTATGGCCACAGGGATTGCCAAGGAGGAGGAAGTGCAGGCCTGGCCTCACTAATTCACAGCCCCCTCATGAGCTTGTGGAATGCCAGCTTGTGGGCTTCCAAGAAACAAAGGATCCTGGTTTAGCTTCATTTGTCAAAGTGCTGCCTCTTGGTTTGTTTGTCTCCAGCTGTCTGGGGAGAGAAATAGCTGTCAGGGGAGGGAGGGGTCAGGCACCTTATCCAGAAGGTCAGTGTATCTGCCAGCCTAGCACTCCCATCATGAAGTTGGTGGTGATCTATTAGTGCAGCGCCCTGAAAAACACCCATCTGAGGCCCACGTGTGCAGCAGCAGCCTGGAGTCTGGGAATCAGAGAAGAGGTTCCAAGTACCTTGTTTTTGCCTCTCCCCATCTATACCCAGGGAAATCCCCCAGAACGGTGAAACTGAGTATATTTGGTTTGGTGGCTGATCATTAGACCTGTTAGATGTCCCACTCTCATAATCTAGTATTTTAGGGTTATCTTTGCTCTATTAATAATTAATGCAGGACTGTGCAACCTGTGTTGTATTTCACTAGAAGGCCTAGGGCAGCCCGGGTGACTCAGCAGTTTAGCGCTGCCTTCAGCCCAGGGCGTGATCCTGGAGACCCCACATTGAGTCCCACGTCAGGTTCCTAGCATGGAGCCTGCTTCTTTCTTTGCCTCTCTCTCTCTCTCATAAATAAATAAATATTTTAAAAAATAATAATTAGAAGGCCTTGACTTGTATACATACCCTTTAAATATAATATGCTTTTCTGTACAGCATCAATAAAATGAGATGTCAGTGTAGAACACAGAAAACACTGCAGGAGACTTTTTTTTTTTTTTTTTTTTTTTTTTTTAGTTATTCATGAGAATACACAGAGAGGAAAGAGAAAGAGGCAGAGGCACAGGCACAGGCAGAGGGAGAAGCAGGCTTCATGTAGGGAGCCCGACGTGGGACTCGATCTGGGGTCTCCATGATCATGCCCTGGGCCAAAGGTAGAGGTAAACCACTGAGCCACCTGGGCTCCCTGCAGGAGACTTTTATATATTTTTTTAATATTTATTTATTTATTAGAAAGAGCATGAGCAAGGGGGTGGGGGGCAGAGGGAGAGAGAGAGCGATTCCCAAGCAGACTCCCCACTGAGCGTGGAGCCCCACACAAGGGCTCGATCCCAGAACCCTGAAATCCTGACCTGAGCCAAAATCAAGAGTTGAACGCCTAATCAAGAGTGGACTGAGCCACACAGGCACTCCTGCAGAAGCCTTTTAAATAAGGCATGGTCCAGGGCTTAAGTCTAGAATGTTCTAGAATCTAGAGGCTTAGAGAACCTTTTAACTAATTGTCACACACAAAAGACAAAGTAACATTTTCATAGCTGAAGGGTCCTAAATCTAACTCTCTAAAAGGCTATTTTGCCTGGAGGTACTATTATTCTGTATGTTTACATGTCAGTGAATATATATGAATTATTATTTAAGGGGAATGAGGATTTAAAAGTCTACAAATTATAGGAGCAGTTTCCTTGAACTACGAAAAGAAAAAGGTTATTTTTACAAAAGGGAGAAGTCAAAAGTGCTGATATACTTGAGTAGAAGGAGAACTGTATGCAGACAACCCGGAATCAAAGCTATTCTTTCTCAGGGTCCTCACAGGCTGTTCTGTTTCTTCTTTTGGACTCATTTTGCCCAGCAGACCCCTGAGGGCTTATTCTTACATAACTCCCTTTTCTTTCCAATGGATGGAAATGCTCACCTTCCTGTTTCCTTGGACTTGGCCATGAGATGTTGGGCTGAGTGTTGCTGAAAGAAAATGATCAGGGTCTAGATAGATACAAGGCATTGTCCATGGTAGGAAGAGACCATTGTCCATGGTCATAAATGTTCATATTCTAACATATTGTGGACAGATTTGTGAGGTATTGTTAAAGGTTTCGGAAGGGGGTGCCTGGGTGGCTCAGTCAGTTAAGCATCTACCTTTGGCTCAGGTCATTATCTCAGGGTCCCGGGATCAAGCCCTATGTCAGGCTCCTTGCTCAGTGGGAAACTTGTTTCTCCCTCTGCTGCTCCCCCTGCTTATGTGCACACACTCTTTCTCTTTCTGTCAAATAATTAAATAAAATCTTAAAAAAAAAATAAAGGTTTAGGAAGTAGTCTTATCTAAAAACAATATTTTCTCACTTGTATTATTTTCCTCAGCACAGCATGGTGATCGTATTTCGCTTCCTGGTGTCTTTGTGTGTACAAAAATGAGTGTCCATCCACAATCAGGAAATCTAGAGTTGGCATTTCTGTTTAAAAACAATTGAAAGCCTAAGAACTGCTAACCATGACAGCTATGTAGGCAAATATAAGGTTGAGAAGGATCAACATAGGTTTTTTTGTTTTGTTTTGTTTTGTTTTTTAAGATTTATTTATTCATGAGAAATACACAGAGAGAGGCAGAAACATAGGCAGAGGAAGAAGCAGGCTCCCTCTGGGGAACCTGATATGGGACTTGATCCCAGGATCCCGGGATCCCGACCTGAGCCAAAGGCAGACTCTGCTCAACCACTGAACCACCCAGGCGCCCCAGATCAACACAGTTTAAAAACAGAAAGTTCTTATTTGATAATTGCTCCTGATCATTCATCAGCTAACACACATTTTCCATAATGTATACATATTTTATGCATCACAAATGGTGTAGTGATTTGAGTGCTGAATACTGACATTTCCTATATAAAAAAATTAAAGAAAAAATCTTGGTTATGATAGGAAAATAATATTCTCTTTCTTAAAAAGGTCAGTGGAATCAGCTGAATAGGACATCCAGATTGCATAGTTACATTCTAATGTAATTTAACAGAAGACTTCTTGCTACATTGTATGCAAAAACTTGATTTTTTTTTTTTTTTTTTTGCTTTTCTTTTTTTTCTCTAGGGGGACTTTAGGGGGACTTCACTGAAAACGCTAGCAGCCGGTCTCTCTTTTTTAAAAAAAAAGAAAAATTTATTTATTTGAGAGAGAGAGTGAGAGCACAAGCAGGGAGGAGGGACAGAGGGCAGAGGAAGAAGCAGACTCCTCACTGAGCAGGGAGCCTGACATGGGGCTCGATCCCAGGACCCCAAGATCATGACGCTTAACCGACTGAGCCATCCAGGCACCCTGGCCTCTCTAGCTTGATTTGCAGAATCACCTTATATTTTACTTTCCACCAGCCCTTTGATACTTCCAGAAGGGTGCCATGAGACAAGAAAAGAAAAATCATTTTAAACATTTTGGCAAATCAGTGAATTAATTAAAAAATGGTTTATGCCATACAGCACAAATAAATGCACAGATCACCGCTACCTTTGATATAAAGAACCATCCAAACATTAGCAGGGATTGATTAGTAAAAAACATCTGTTATATACAATTTTTTGTTAACAAGATCTATTGGAACCAGATCAGTAAAGCTCTGTTACACTGGACGGTCTATTGGGACCTGGAAATACCTTTGTTATAGCGGACTAGAGATATACTGATGCTAATCATTAAAACAGGGTTCTACTAGCATAAGATTTATCAGAACCAGTAAGCAAACAGCACCTGGAAAAGACAGGTATTAAGAACATTTCAGGTAGAGGGCCGTGGGCCACATTTGGCTTACCTGTTCGGCAGAGCCCGTCGTGTGCATAAGAGGCCGTGGAAGGGGAACCTCCATCTGCAGGCTCTCTCTGTTCCAAAATAAACACAGCAGCCATAGGCAAAGAAGTGAAGCTGTAATTGAGTACTTAGGGGTCAGTTTATGTGACATCTGTGCAAAGTGAAATGCAGGTCCAGCAGAGTTCAGTGGTAGGTATGAAATTGTACCATGTTCCCATCATCAGCCTGCAGGTGTCTAATTCCACTTCTTAAAATAATAAGATACTAATAATAGAAATAATAATGTTTTCTGCAATGGAGCAGTGCATTACTCAGTGCATACTACTGAAGAGCAGTCCTTGGCCACAGAGGATATTGATCTTTCCCTCCCTTTCAGGAGAGGTCTTGGAGTATTTATTTGTGCTGGAAGATTCCCTTTAACTTTCACAGACTGCAGGTTCTTAGGGCTCTGGGGGAACAGTTAGAAGCAAAAAAAAAAAAAAAAGTTAACACTTTTTAATATTTTATCTTCCATAAACCATGGAATCCTGTGTTTACTAGTCTGGAATGACAAAATGCAATTTCTGGGACCAAAAAAAAAAAAATTACCCTCTTGAATTTTTTTTGGTTCTTTGTTTGAAAGCTTTTCTGCCTTTTCAAAGAGCATTTGTGAATTAATGGAAATGAAGCTCGGCTTTCTGGTGCCTGAAAATTCCAGGTTTGTGGGCCTTTTTTGTCAGTCTAGAGGAGGCCTTTTAGGCAGTACTAAGTTGAAGGCAGAATTTTAGAAGATCAACAGGAAAAGAAGACAAAGAGCTGGTTTTCTTCTGAAAGACTTTTTTAGTAACATAAACATTACTGTAGATTGCTATCTTTAAAAAGATGACAATGTTATTTTCTTGCCCAGTGTTGAAAGTTGATTAATCTCAGGCAGCAGTCTATAAATCACCATTCCGAGTCCACTGATATCATTACTTTGCATTTACATAAGTGGTTTTACTACTACAACTCAAAGCACGCTCGGCTTTAAATCATTATTGGAGCATTTGATCATTTGGCATATGTTTTCCTGCAATTTTTTAATTGGCCTCTTGAAAGAAAACAGCTGGCAGTAATCATATAGTAAGTGAAATAGATTTGCTGAGACCCTTAGATAATTAGTAAGAAATACTCAGACAGTGGTGTTTGGAACAGTCAACATTTGGAATATAACTGATAGAACCTCATAGTATCTTTAATACCCCCCAATTTGCAAATGTCCCTATTGGAAACTTACTAGAAAAGTCATCTGTTAAGTTTGAAACACATCTGTCAACCCAAAGATGAGTTTCTGTGGGAAGAATTTATAAACTTATATAATTCTCATATATTCACAAAAAGGGAGAGAGGGGAGGGGTATGATGTTTTCCCCGTGATTTAAGAAAGGACTTTTGAGTGAGAAGCAGCTGGAATCTTTCACACCAGCAGGACCTTTTGAAAGGAACAGAATCTGTGAAAATTTGAAACAAAATGTTCAAGTGGAAAAGTTATAAATTGTTACAGAAATCTTTGTTTTATGCACAAAAATCCATTTGACTGAGCTTTTCAAGTGTGTAATTCATTTTTCTGGGCATAGAAAAGTATTCAGATAGGGTATTTTGCAGGATGATAGTCTTCAAATCCTATGGGAATCATTTAGCTATAAAGTAAGGAGGAGATTTTGTATTATGACAGCTGTCTCTTTTATGCCGCCTTTATGTAATGTCAATATCGTATTTCTTGACCTTGTGAATAGCAGAACAGCTCACGGCTTTAACACTATGTCAGTCTTTCAAAATTAAGATTCTCACTGTAAAGGGTGTTGTAGCAAACTCATCAGTTGCTTCTTTGTGCTAGTTGAGTAAAATTACTATCTTCAATTGTAGACTTCTAAAAATTCCTCAAGACTGGTTTTGAATGTTATAAGTTTACAACTGTTAGAAACTCATAAAATGAAAAAAAAAAAAAAGAAAGAAAAGAAAAAGAAACTCACAAAAGGTTTTGCATTACCCTAGGAAACCAAACTCACTAATAAGGAAAAAAAAAATTTGCATTTAGGTAAATTGGTACTAAACATCAGAAATAAAGGCACATAATTCGTAAATGTAATTTTGCCCCTCTGTACAGTGTGACCTATTTCTCTGTGATCCATGCCCAGAATCTAGAATCTCATGCTGGAGAAGTCTCAGGGGGTCCCCCAGATGTTTCCCTTTGTCTGAAAATAGTCACACGATGCCAGGAGAAGCTTTACAGAGATCCTAGCTACCAGCTTTGCGAGCAAGCCCTCCCTACACACCTAAAAATCATAGGTGATCGGAGGAGATATGCCAGTGTATAGAAATACGCTCAAATAGTAACTTCTCTGTTAAACCTGAACTTGAATTTGGTTCACAAAGAGGAAGAAAGGAAAAGGAAAGGAAAATTGTTTCCTGCACAGTTTTTTTATTTTTATATTTTTAAGATTTGTTATTATTATTATTTTTTCATGAGAGACACAGAGAGAGAGAGAGGCAGAGACACAGGCAGGGGAGAAGCAGGCTCCATGCAGGGAGCCCGACGTGGGACTCGATCCCAGGACTCCAGGATCACGCCCTGGGCTGAAGGCAGGCACTAAAACTCTGAGCCACCCAGGGATCCCCAGTTTTTTTATTTTTAAATTTTATTTTTTACGTGAGAGAGAAAGAGCATGAGTGGCAATGGGGAGACAGGCATAGGGAGAGGGAGAAGCAGACTCCCCACTGAGCAGGGAGCCGGACATGGGGCTCAATCCCAGGACCCCAGGATCATGACCTGAGCTGAAGGCAGATGCTTAACCAACTGAGCCATCCAGGCACCCCCTCCTGCATGGTTTTTAATGATCACCAAAGGAGAAACAAATACACAGCTTCCCTTATTAATCTATCTCTGATTTTTCTAGATTCATTGTACCAAAATAAAGTCATACAGACCCACAGTGCATGTCTGAAACTTTAGTCCCAGTTCTTCCATATCCAGAAATTTGTAGGTTTTAGACGGATGACTCAGGGAATTCCTGAACACCGAGTCAGGGTCCGGGCAGCACCTGGAGTCCAGTCTCGTACTGTGCCTGCACCAGAACGTGGCTCCTGGCACCAAGTGGAGCAGAGGAAGGTCGAACATTGCCTCGTGTGACAAAGTCTAGGTTTGCCACCAAGAGGGTTAAGAAATGTCCATTTTTAGAGCTTTTCAGATTTGGGAATTGCCAATCATGAGGACCTGTAATACTCTCCCCGGAGAACTGGACCCTTGTGATGGGCTCACAAAACGTGGAGGCATTGGTGTGACGCTAGCATCATGGTGCCTTTTCTCGATGTCACAGGGCAGTGCTCTCTGTTACACTGGTTTGCCATTCCGGGTTTAGTGCCCCGTAGTGTTTTAGTGCTACGTGCATCAAAACCCCTGGTGCAGGAATAATTCTCCCACACTAAGCATGTTCTTTTTGCCCCAGATTTGTGCCACAAATTATGGACATCGCCTTTCACCCAAGGAGAATCTTTTGAAAATGAATGTCCTCATTTTTCCTTTTTTTTTTTTTAAGATTTTATTGATTTATTCATGAGAGACACACACACAGAGGCAGAGACACAGGCAGAGGGAGAAGCAGGCTCCCTGCAGGGAGCCTGATGTGGGACTCGATCCCAGGACCCCAGGATCACGCCCTGGGCTGAAGGCAGCGCCAAACCACTGAGCCACCCAGGCTGCCCTCCTCGTTTTTCCTAAAGGAAGACAAACCCATGTGGATTTTGCTAATCCTCCTATCAAATAGGATTTTTGCTTCCTTTGCCTCATGGTGTCTTGGTTAAATTTGCTGTTGCTGTTATTTGCGGCAAATTCCCTGTTTGATGTATTGCTAGAAATCTCAGAAAATTTTCTTAGTGGATCATTCAAAGTTCCTAGGTTTGATGAGTGGTATGGGCAGTAGATGAGAGACACATCATGGCAACAAACAAAAAACAAAACAAAAAACCCTAAATCAAAAGACCAGGGTAGCACTGGGAGTCTACGTTTTTGCTGGTAACGTTAATAACTACCTAAAAGATTCTATTTTTCATAGAATCTGGTTAATGTTAAAAATAAGAAAACTTCGGTTTTAGTCTCAGTTCAGCAAATGACTCTCCAAGAGACCGTTTTTCTTTTTCTAAAAATGAAACATGGACTGTTTTAGCGTGTCTTCTAAGTTGACCTTTATCAGGTGCACTGAACTCTGGGGGAGATGTCCGAGAAAGTGGAAGACCCCGGGAGAGGAAGCTGGGAACTTCCAGCATATTCATTAGGTTTTAGCTTCTCACACCTCCGGAGATGGAGTGACCAGGTCTCCCATCAGGGCAACTTTGTGATACGCAACCACGGCACGAGGCTGGATCATTCCACAGGGCTGACCACCTATAAGTTAGTGCAGATGTTTACAGACAGCAGAAAGGCAAATAGAACATTTCTACATAGTTGTCCTTTGGGAAGGATTAAGAGCCATGGATCCCTTCCAGAACGTAATGGATTTGGATGGGCTTCACGCCTTAGTGATTTCTTGTTATATTTGTCTATGTAACCCTGCCCTGGGGGGAGAGGGAGAGGAACCACTACAGGCTCTAGCAGGGAAGTCAAGCCTGGGATTGTCATCGGGGAATCTTGTTTGCCAACAAACTAGTGTTTCATGGGTAAGACAATCCCTTCCTCCTTTAGCTCCTTCCTTCCCCAAATATACTTTGAACATGATGAGTGTGGGTAAACCTAGACTCCAGCTTAATTGCCTCTCCCACAGCCTCAGCTAGTCAAAGCCCGTCCCTTAAGAGTGTCTTTCGATATTTACAGTGAATCAGATCCCTGTTCTCGGGGTGCTTGTAGTTAAAGGGAAGAGGCAAGACCCAGAAATCCATCACTGTGGGCTCTCCGGTGTTTGGTGAACTGAGTATTTGCTTAAACTATGTCTTAATGGCATGTGAGTAAAAACTTCAAACCCTACTTGGGAATTGAACTGTCCTGAACGCAAGTGGCTTACCTGTGTGAAGACCTCCAGTGGCTGACCACTGCCTCCTGGGAGAGTTTGAACTCTGTGAGCCTGCGGGTGAAGGTTCTCAACATTCTGTGCCTAATCTGCCTTTCATTTGGCCTTATTTCCTCTTACCTCCCCCGCCCCCCCTACTACTGAGCTCATACCGCATTGCTCTTTTGACGTCACTGCCCAGCATCCCAGTGACCAGTATCTGCCTTGTTCTGTGTGAGCAGCACAGAAGCTGCTCCCATAGCCTTGGTTAGAGCTGAGGACCAGGGGGGCCTGGAGGGCTCAGTGGTTGAGCATCTGCCTTTGGCTCAAGGCATGATCCCGGGGTCCTGGAATTGAGTCCCGCATTGGACTCCTTGTAGGGAGCCTGCTTTTCCCTCTGCCTGTGTCTCTGCCTCTCTCTCGGTGTGTCTCATGAATAGTAAATAAAATCTTTTTAAAAAGTAAAATAGGGATTCCTGGGTGGCTCAGCAGTTGGGTGCTTGCCTTTGGCTCAGGTCGTGATCCTGGGATCTGGGATCAAGCCCCACATCGGGTTCCCTGCATGGAGCCTGCTTATCCCTCTGCCTGTGTCTCTGTCTCTCTCTCTCAGTCATGTCTCTCATGAATAAATAAATAAATCCTTAAAAAAAAGGTAAAATAAAAAAAGAACCGAGGACCAAGGCAGGCTCCATGGGGTGAGCCTCTGCCAGCCCAATAGGAGCCATGAGACACTTGCTAGACCAGGAGAGGGAAATACCCTCTAAATAGCAAAACCTCCATCCCAAGGTGGAGGCCAGTAATTGCCTTTGAGGTAAAGAGTGGGTGCAAACACCAAATACATTGGCCCAGTGGGGATGCAGGTCTATTGAGTGTGCAGAGAGGAATCAAGCCTCTGAAAAACACTGGCTAAAACCAGGAAAGTATTTAAGTATCCTTCAAACCTGAGAACATGGGAGTCTGTGGAAAAAGGGATTTCTGGTGCCAGACCTCCTACTAGTACCAGATAATCCACTTCCCACTCTCAGAGTCATTTCCAGGCCTTGCCAAAAGCAAAGGTTATTTATTTGTCATATTTTAGACAACAGTTTCCAGCATGTGGTCAATCCAAGCGAAGAAAACCAGACTTGTGTGTCAGCAAGGGGAACAGCTCTCAAGGAGCAGCAGTCAGGCTCCCCATTCTTTTTTTTTTTTTTTTAAGATTTTATTTATTTATTCATGAGAGGCAGAGAGTGAGAGAGGCAGAGACACAGGCAGAGGGAGAAGCAGGCTCCAATACAGGGAGCCCAACGTGGGACTCAATCCCGGGACCCCAGGATCACGCCCTGGGCCGAAGGCAGATGCTCAACTGCTGAGCCACCCAGGCATCCCGTGGGCTGCCCCTTCTTGCAGGCCTTTGAGCCCATGACCAATCCCTGAGAGCTTCTCCCACGGGATACGGGTGACTCTTTTCCTCCCAGATTCATGCTGCTCAGGGACACTTGGTCTCTGGCTCTCTCTGCTTTCAGGCTATCTGTGAGCACTCTGCTCTGCCCTATTCTGTGCCCCTGGGGAGAGGGCCCCTGGGCTCTGCACCTTGAGTGTTCTCTTCCCTCTGTATTAAATACATAAATTTAAAGGGAGCACCCCTTCCTCCTCCCCCCACTTTTCATTAAAAGGGAACAGATGTGGGGTCTCAGCTGAGGCTGCTGGGTCGGGTTGGATCCTGTAGTGCAGGTGTCTAGGACAGAGGGTGAGCCATTCCTGGGCATTATCTCTGTCCCATTCCTCTCTTCCAGCAATGAGGTGGTGAGGAGTGACTTGAAGAAGCTGCCAGCACTTCCCACTCAAGCCCTGAAGGAACACCCTTCCCTGGCCTACTGGTAAGCTGCACCCCCTCTGCATACCCCTCAGGAGCGAGCCCTCCTGGGGTGCAGGGGGCTAGGGGCTGCCGAGGGGCAGGCTAGACCAACGTGTCGGAGTGGCTTGGGCCTGTGTCAGACCACTTCCCGCATGTATTTAGATGCCACGGTTTGCGTGAGACCTCCTTTTTCTATTTTCTTTCTTTAAAAAGAAAAAAGAAAACCTTCTAAAATTTCACTTTGGATGCTTTGCCTCCTTGGAGACCCTTTCATGTGCTGCTCAAGTTTCGTTCTGGAATCCTTGTCATTTGATGACAGGATGTGTGAGGTTTTGAGATGTGGGAGGACTACAGGGTTTTTTTTTTTCTTCTTCACTGAAGAGAGAGATTGATTCTTTGATTTTCCCACAATGTTTCATATCTCCTCATTTGGCTTCCATGTAACATTGTACCCTCGTTCATCTGTCAGGCCCTAAATTACTGATTCTGAATAGCACAGGCATATGAAAGGGTCCCAGAGTGTGGTTCTGGTCACAGTCGAGCACAGCCTGCATTCCTGGGTGGTGTGTGCAAACACTGTGCACACAGGCCCTGGCCACTGTCCCCTGACAAGCGACAGTGCCGCGTCCCTTCTGACTTCTTTATGGCAAGCATCGGCCGCTTTTATAATAAATCATCATCATCATAATAAAACAAAAATCGCAGGACAGGTCAATCTTGATAAATTGTAGCATGTGACTCTTCTAAGCACATCTTTGTTATGCTTTATGAAATGTATGGATGGCAAGCATTTCATCTCATCTGGACACGTCTGCAGTCAGCACGCTTGGGTCTCAGCCATTCAGGTGGCTCTGGGAGACCCCTTTGGCTGGGATAAGGCATGTTGTGATGCGGAAGGGCATGAGCCAGATTAAACTCTAGTCCAGAAGAAGTTTCTCCTCAAGAGACCACGGGATGGGGCAGCGGGAGCAGAAATGAGAAGCTGGACCCTGGGGCAGAGAGCTCCCTCCAGGGTGCTGACATGCTCTCCCCACCCAATCTCTTCTCAGTGAGCTTTTTCTTTTCCTTTCTTCTTTTTTTTTTCTTTCTTTCTTTTTTTCTTTCTTTCTTTCTTTCTTTTTTTTTTTTTTTTTTTTTTTTTTTTTTTGCCATTCATCCTTTGCTAACATAGATGGCGCTCCACAGTGGCTTTGTGTAATTATAATCTAGCCCCCAGGAACAGAATCTGTTTAGCCTGCAGGGACTAACTACCCTGTCTGCATGTGTGAACACCAACATGTGTTCTTGGGGTCCTGTTGGCCTCTCCCCAATCCCCTGTGCTCCCTGGGCCTCATCTTCTGTGTCCTCCTACCATCCCCCCAGCTGCTCATTCTTAGGAAACCAGTGGTGAAAGAGCTAGAGATACAAGAATATAACTCTGGAAGCCAGAGTTTCTACACAAAGTAGGTGTGTTTGCCAGGTAGGGGCTGTGATGTTGCTGGGTTGTCTGGGGTCAAAGTTGCTATTTTAGCCTAAACCATCCCTCCGTGATCTCCTCATTCAGTTGTTTCCAGACACTTCCTACACCTCGTGCTTACCAACTCCTCTGTAACTCTCCCTCTCTCCTTCCTTCTCTCTGTCTCTGTCTCTCTGTCTCGATTTCTCTTTCATTTTCTCCACAGTCTGCTCCATGCTCCCATGTTATTACTAATACAGAAATGCTGTATCTTCTCTTGTGTCAATATGAACATCTTCATCTTCATCTGCATCTATAATCTTGCCGGAGTGTCCCTCTGTGTCTGTGACCTGGCCAGCACTTTCCCTGGGCCTCCTTTAGACCCAGAGACACCCATGCCACTGTGTGCACTCACAGAGAGGATGCAGAACTGAGGGCTATTTCTGAAGTGGGTGCCTTCCAGCTCCACAGCCCAGACAAGCCAGCAGCATGGCCATCCTGTTGACTTATTGCTAAAAATCACCTTATTCCACTGTGCTTGGCTAGCTGTAGTTGACCCTCCTCTCCTAATCTACTTATTTGGTTTTCTTTAAAAAAAAAAAAAAAAAGCAAAGATTTCAGGAAGGGATAAATGCTGCTCATGCTTCAGAGCCTGGAGACAAAGCTGGCAGACCAAGCATGTTCATGGACTTCTGTTGGCCTTGGTATCATCACACATCTCTGTGATGGTAACATCACCCCTTGTTGATGGAAGAGATCTTCACGGGCCCTGACCTCACAATCTCTATTGAGCTGCCCGCAGCCCTGATTATCCCTGAATGGAGGACACATATTTGCAGTTCTTCGAGGCTCTCCTGCTCGCGCTGGCCTTCACAGAGGAGGCAGATGGCCTTCAGGCCAGAAAAGGCCGTAGGCAGCCCATCCACGCTAGTCAGGAAAGACATTACAGCCTAGAGAGCGAAGCAGTGGGTTTTAGAATCCCAGCCACGTTTCTGAACATGGGGTAATGACAGCCCAGGAAGCTTGACTTACTTGACTTACTTCTCTGCTGCCTCAATTTCCCATCTATAAAATGGAATTAACCATACCAACCGAATCCAGACTCTAATTAAGAGCGGAAGAAGTCACATAATGCAATTAGCAAGTAGTGAAAGGTGCATAGGAATGCTGAGTAATCATGCAGTAATCCTTTCTGCTGCTTTTCCCTCAGCGTGTAACAAGCTTGGACTTCTACTCCTCGGGGTTTCCCAATTGGCAGGCATCTGAGGCAGAGGTTAGAATTATGTGTTCAGGGCCACAGAACAGAGCCGTATGAGGGCCCTGACCTGGATTCTCCCGAGGGCCTAGCTTGCAAATGCTGGACACCCCCCACCCTCACAGCACCCACGCCAGCTATGCAGGGGCATCTACATTTACTCCAGAATCACTGCCCCCGGCTGGCGATGGCTCCTCTAAGACAGGAAACCATGTCACCATCCCCATGTTTCCTCTTGATCCCCCATGCATTTCCTGGGCCCCTGGCCTGCAGAGAGATGATCTCACTGAAAGACTAGCGAAGCCTAGGCAGCCTTAATCGCTGTCTTTTCCTTTCGTGTGACGCGGTGTCCTCCAGTTAGTGTTTTAGAGTTCTATTTGCTCTGGCTGGTGCATTTTTTATAGTTATTCCATTGAGTTCCTGCCACAGATCTGGGGTCACTGGGAAACTCTGCAAAGCTCAGTGCACTTGAGCCCATCTGTAAATTCCAGAGGAAGTGGGGGGAGAGATGGGGGCAGAATGGCTTCTCGGTGAGTATGGCAGGTGATCACAGGATGGGCCCACGGTGTTTCGATTGGGCCCAAAGATTTGGGAGAAGCTGAAGAAGGAGAGGGGATCCCTGGGTGGCTCAGCAGTTTAGCGCCTGCCTTTGGCCCAGGGTGCAATCCTGGAGTCCTGGGATCGAATCCCATGTCGGGCTCCCAGCATGGAGCCTGTTTCTCCCTCCTCCTGTGTCTCTGCCTCTCTCTCTCTCTCTCTCTCTCTCTCTCTCTATTTCTCTGTGTGTCTATCATAAATAAATAAATAAATAAATAATCTTTAAAAAAAAAAAAAAAAAGAAAGAAAAGCTGAAGAAGGAGAAGCTAGATACTGTGGCCTCACCGTTGGCCCTGGGCACCAGGAGATCCTGGGAGTTGTGGTGGTAGCAGAGCCCTGCAGCTGTTGGGCACTAAGAAACAGCTGCCTGCGGTGCTTCTGATTTACACGGGTGTTGGTCTGAGCCTCCAGTGTGTTCGCAGCTACGGCACAACATTGATTTTTATCTCCCCAGCCCAGCCCAGGGATCCTCCCTCCCATCAGCTCACATCCACACTGATCTGCTTGCCCCTGGATCCAAGAGTTGACCTCACAAAATGCTAGATCCTGTGGTAGGAAACATGCCAAAGCATGTGAGTGGGAGACGTGCGAGCTAGAAGAGGAACCCTGCAAATGTCCCAACAGATCTCCAAAGGTCTGGTGAGGTGGGGCCCTCCCCAGGCAGCCTGCTCCTGGAGAATGCTCTCGGGAGAGGGCTTTCTCACACTCTGTGCAGAGCGTCCCAGGTTGCCTGGGAGCCGAGGATAAATAGATCTGCATCTGCCCCTTTCTGAACACAAAGTGTTCAGATCCCCCCCAAATGACTTTCCAACCAGAGAAGGGCTCCTTGTGGCTAGCCAGTTTCCGTTCTGAGCGTAAAGATGCTCGCTTGGGAAGAGTCAGTTGATTGTACATACCCCAGATTTCAGAATACTAAAATGAAGAGGGAGCCATTCAATAGTAAGATAATAATTGGGAAAATCAATAAATTAGCCCCAAGTAGTAGTTAGTGAACATACAGGAGACATTACCTCTAGAAATAGCCTTTCTTTTTTTCCTTTATTTTTTTTTTTTAAGATTTTATTTATTTATTCATGAGAAACAGAGAGACAGAGACACAGGCAGGGGGAGAAGCAGGCTCCATGTAGGGAGCCCAACATGGGACTCCATCCTGGGTCTCCAGGATCACGTCCTGGGCCAAAGGTGGTGCTAGACCGCTGAGCTACCCAGGCTGCCCCCTTTTTTTCCTTTGAAAAAAAAAAGGCAAGAAAAGGCTTTAGATCACCTCAGATACCAAATAAATACATAATGACCAGGTCACAGAGTCCAAGTCTTTCAGACTTGACTTCTCAGCAGGTGGGATGTGCTTCCCCTCTGGCTCTCCTGGTTAGTTCTGTGCTTCCAAAGGTAGCAGCCATAGCTCCCTGGGCACCAGAGTCACTTCTCAGAGTCCCTTCATGCCCCCTGCTCTGTCAAAGCAGGGTCTGGCTGGCTGGCCAGTGCCCCCCAAGGCACGAGCTAGTCTCTTGTTTTCGGAGTAAGATTTCAAGACATCAAGGAGCTCTCATCTCACTTCTAGTAGCTGGCATGGTGTTTCCCAGTGCTTCTCTGGGCCTCTGATTATCTCGTGGTTTGGATTAGCCAGGCCCAAATTCCAGAACTTTCCCATCCTCACTGGAAGCCCTCAACCCTGACCACTAATTCATGCTAGGGAAGCCCTGGGCATTCTGTTGAGGTCAACGCCTGCCCTCCTGTGTGAGGTCCTGTGTGCACAGGGTTCAGGAGATGAGGAGGGGGAGGAAGACATGTGGGCGTTCCAGCCAAAGCATCACCCCGATGTTCAGCCAGTGGTTTTCCTCCCCCCTCATTCTGTGTCCCTCTCCAGTGAGACACATGCTCACTGCTGCTTCCTCCCCTCCCCTCATAGCATTTCCTGCAAGGAGCCTACCCCATGGAAATCTGTAGCCCGAGGCACATCACTTAGGCTGAGTTCAGAAGTGCCACTCAGGGCAAATCATTTCTACGAGAGCTATCAGCTCCTTGGAGCTTCTCTTAAGATTGCTCAGGCTCAGAGGAAGTATCTCCACTAGCAGGGTGCTGGCTGGTGACCCAGGGACTATATGTAACAGAATATTTGTCTTATAATTCTAGCGAGGATCGAGTAATTGAGCACTATAAGAAACTGAATGGCCAGACCAGAGGTCAAGCAATTGTAAAGTAAGTGGTCCCCTCCCAGCTCCCTTAGGCTGTGTGTGTGTGTGTGTGTGTGTGTGTGCATGTAGCATGTGTCAGGGCTGTTCAGTTCTGAACAGCTGGATGGACATATCTCCACGGGGGGATGGTTCCGTTTCATTTTCAAGTCAGTAATCCCCCCAAGAGCTTTGTCATGCACATGCACACACAAATATGTATATGATTCCAGTTCTGCCGAATAACCACCCTTGTGTGTGTGTGTGTGTCTGTGTGTGTGTACACCTGTGCTGTCTTCCCAGCTACATGAGCATTGTGGAGTCTCTTCCGACCTACGGAGTTCACTATTATGCGGTGAAGGTAAGTGCCAAGCCTGCCCTAAAAACAAAACCCAAAAAACCCACAAGCACCTCTCACTTTTTTCCTTTTCAGTCTTACTGAAGATCTGGTGGGCGGACTGGCAGTGGGCAGGGTGGAGGACTTGGTCAGGATGACTGTGTCCTAGGGGAAGTTGGGGTCCTGGAGCTTCCCTCTTGTGGGAGGACTTGATGCAGTTTCTCTTCAAAACTCACGTTCCCTCATGTAAAGTGGGTACAATAAATCACTACTTCCTTTTATACTCAGAAGAATCTTGGGAGGTCGGGACCGCAGATTCCATCTAAATGCAATGAATTGCAGAGAACAAAAACTTTAAGCAGAATCAGCAGTGTTTTTCTTGGTGGTCAGATGCCACATAGGCAGTTTTGGAGAAGGACTGGCATTAGCGGCTGACAGATTAAGTACATGGCTGTTTAAGGAGACAGATCTTGTCTTTCTAAATATTGTGATGTTCAGTCCAACGGAACACAGACTCTATTCCAAACTCTCTTTAATTTTATCCGTAATGCCCATGTCTGGGACCCCTTCCTTGAAATAATAGACAAGGATGTGCTGGTGTGCCCTTATCTGTGATGAGAAAGGATACTTTTCCTCCCTTAGTTTACCACAACATGCAGAGTTTAAGTCATTGCCTAAAGTCCAGCCAAAAAGTGCAGAAAACCCTCCTGAATGCAAGACGGTTCCACCAGCCAACCTGAGATTCTCTTGCTCTTTGGCCAGTTTCTTTCCACAAGGTTCCATGCAGCTGTATTTTTAAATCCTTTGGGCTAGAACATGCTCCATGTTTCATTTATCTTTGTGTCGCTCGTGGCAGCCTACACAACACTTTGCATGTCCTTGGTACATGTTCAGTTGCCTCTGTCTTCCACTAACCTGCAGCCTTCGGATGGCCAAGACTGTGTGTTGCATCCTGTTACTTATTCCTGGAACCCAGTGTGGCACCTGACACATTGGAGATGCTCAGTAGATATTTACTAAATAAATGTTACTGAGCATTGAACTGGGTCATTGAGGTATACTTCCATGATAGGAACAAATGTCAGAACTCTATTCATGGAGCCCAGATATGAGGCATATGCAGGGACACCAGTCCGACCCAGCAGCTCAGCTCAGGATCTCTCATAAAGCCTGAAACTGTTAAATCCTTCCTGATGTCCTACCAAAGCTCTTCCAACCGAGGGAGGCCATAATCCCTCTTCACCATCATTCATGAAACTCACAGAACTGTCACCACCATTCCTGCCCAGAAGTTCTCAGGCTTAAGCTGGAGGTCTTATCAGGAGTGTCACCTGGCCTTTTGAGTCACCTCCCATCCCCATGAGGGAGATGGATCCATGAAGGAGAACCCCAACCTGAGAGGCCACACGCTGTCATGTGCCCAGTGAATTCATTGGGCAGTCAACCCCCAAGAGGAAATCGGACAGTCTGTGACATGGGGTTGAACATCCACAGCACTGGCTGCCAAGGTTCCACACATAGCTGAGTCCATTTCCTAGAGTCCATTTCCACTTCACCGTCTTGTTACCATAAAGAAACGTAAGGATCTAACAGTAGTTCCTGACATTGTTACAAGAGGCATTTCATAGAAATCAGCCAGTGAGTCTGTCTCTCCGTTGTGGAAATATTCTGTGGGGCCATGTGGCAAAGGGGTCTGCATTCTAGAAAGTGAACAAGGACTTGCCTGGACTAGGTGCTTTCATTCACTGTTTGTTCATAATTTGATCTCACCTCCATTGCTCATACTTAAAATAGAGCTTACGAAATTTGCTACCCCCACAAAGTCTCCTAGGTGTTGGAAGACGATCAAGGTAGATATCAGACTATATAGACAAAGTGGAAATCTTTGAGCAGAGACTTCATCCAGCCTTTTACTTGTATAAACCTGTGTCATCCCATCTCTTTGTCAGCCCCAGAACTTGACAAAAGGGTGGCCTCTGATGAATATGCTTTCTGCCCTCCAGTGCAACTTAAGTAACATGCTTTTCTGCCATTTGTGAGAGCAGAAGCAGACCCTGTGATTTTCAGAGTGTCAGAAGTAAGTGCATGTTTGGCTCTTGGAATCTCCAGGCTTAAGTAGTTGCTCTCCTACTTATTTGGAGAAAGAGCACAGGAAGCCAAGCCAGCCCAAACCAACCAGATCCAGCCTCACCAGTCAGTGGCCTCGTGATTTCACAGATGCCATGTTCTGTGGGGTGGCGACCACCCTTACCTGGTCAACCCGAAGCTGTGGTGGTATTGAATCCCCTGTGCTGTTCTCTGAAACTGTTGCAGGACACACAGGTGCTTTCCAGAGACAGAGGATTTATACCTTTAAAAAAATGTGTAGGAAATCACATACCCTGAAACTTTTCTAAAAATTCAAAGTGTATTTTCTTGCCAGTCTTCTTTATCATTGTGTTTACATTGAAATAACTCATACGAGTATTTGAAAAGCATGAAGCCTGTTTTGAGTTGTTAAGAATCTACGATGGGTTATACTGGGTTATTCATAGGTGTGGCAACTAGGACAAATCTAGGGAATGGCTGCTTCATATGCCCACTTGGCTCCTAGCATCCAGGAGCTTTAATGAACAGCTCAGAGTCCTCCTACCTGAATGTCGGATCACAGTTTACAATCTGGTGGCAAGAGGTCTCTGTTGAAAGAAAGAGAGGGACTTGGTGTTTCTAATTCAGGTCTCAGAAGGTCTAGGCTTCAATTTTGCTACTTTTGTCTGACAGCGGGAGTCACACAGTCCAGCAGATCTCTTAAAATGAGCACCACATGGTGGCATCTGCCCATCCTGGACTGCCATTGGCCTGCTGGAGGGACGGGGTAGGCCCTAAGTATAACAGAACCAACCCTTTGCTTTGATTTCTTTGTCTTTGAAATCAGAGGAATCTTAAATGCATATTACTGAGTGAAATAAGCCAAGCTGAAAAGTCTACATACTATATGATTCCAACTATATGACATTCTGGCAGAGGTAAAACTATGGGCCAGAACTTAGGATGGGGAGAAGAAGAGGTAAATAGGTGGAACACAGGATTTTTAGGACAGTAAACTACTCTGATGTTATAATGGTGGATACACATCATTGTACATTTGTCCATTCTCATGGAGTATTCCACACCAAGAATGAACCCTAATGTAACGTCTGGACTGTGCGTGATCATAATGGATCAATGTAGGTTCATCAAGTTATAACAAATGTTCCCCTCTGGTGGGGATGTTGATAGTGGGGGAGACTGCAGGTATGGAGGCAAGAGTGTATGGGAAATCTCTGTACTTCCTTCTCCATTTTGTTGTGAACCTCAAACTTCTCTTTAAAAAACCACCAACTTAAAAAAAAGATTTTTAGAGGAGTCACCTTCTCCATGGTCCCTTCTAAGCTGTGATAGTCGATGATACCTTCTCTGCTTAGAAGGTCATTTCATTTGAATGCTCTCAGATTTTTCTGTTGTGGTGAAACCTGAAATCTTAGAAGGAGACAAAGAATTCTCTACTTACTCAAAGACGGGGAAGGACCACAGTGTGCTGCTGGTTGGGAGCAGAGCTGGGTCCCCATCCCAGGGCATGTTCCATGGCACCTGTTCACATAACTGAGCATCATCTGCTGATAGGGCACATGCATTAAGGTGGAAAGTAGAAAGGTGGACTCCATCCATTTCAAGGGATTTGCATTTTCCTCTGTCATCACGTGAGCCAGGAGGCCTTCCCTAGGTTCCTGTATGTGTTCTCTGGGTCTGTATTTACCCATACTCCTTTCCATGCCCTAGGACAAGCAGGGGATACCATGGTGGCTGGGACTAAGCTACAAAGGAATCTTCCAGTATGACTACCACGATAAAGTGAAGCCGAGGAAGGTAAGCAGGCTCTCCTTTGTGGGCGTCTGGCTGTCAGAGAGAAGTGAGTAGAAATGTTACATTGTGCAGCCTCGGGGCTCAGCCATCACCTGCTAATTTGAATGTATACAAATTACTCCACGGTAATCCAGTCTGAGTTCCCAGGTAAATATTTTTTCTCCTGGTCACTCGGGAGATCTGAGCTGTTATAATTATTTAAGATAAGGAGACTGGCCCAGCTCTCCCAAAGCAGATGGGCAAAAGGGCTTTGAGAGACTGTCCTGTTCCTCGATTTCCTGGCTGGGGAGGGTGGGGGCTCCATCCACTTGCAAAAGGGAGAGAATGTCTCTCTTCAGCCCTGAGGCCAGTCTGAGCTTTCCCAGAGCATTCTGGTGTGCTGCTTTAGTTTTTTTGGGGGTTTTGGTTTTGGTTTTGTTGGTGGGGAGCTAAAAGAAGAAATTGTAGGTCAAAACAGGGTGAAAAATAAAGAAGAATACAAGGCATTCCTGCAAATCAGGTAAATATTTTATGGCATATTAGAAGTGGTCAGAAATCTGGAAAAAATAAGGTCATTTGCCAAAAAGAAAGGGAAGCAGAGCAGGGTCTGCAGTGTCATCGCAAACACAAAACAGAATGTTTGAAGGGGAGCACAGTGCTCGAATTCTGTTTTCATTTACACACATTTTTCAGACCAGAACAAATTGAAAAATTATAATGGAAAAATATCTCTGGGCTAGAGCTGTCATTCAGATCCTCTGGCAGAGAATAATGGAGTTCGAGCCCTGAAATACATATTAAAAGTCTATCAAAACCACAGTTGCTTTAGGAGAGAGAAAGCAATATTGGTCCATTATGTCATTCTGGATGGCTTTCCAAGCTTCTCTGTCCACGAACAGGATGGAAATCCAGGCTACAGATCTGAGCTGATCTAAGGCTCTCCTTGGCTTCACATCAGCCCTAAAGCCAGCTTCTTTATTAAAATGATAAGGGGAGAAATGGACCTTTGCTGGGGAGGATTTGCACTCCCATTGATCAGTAAGTCAGTTCGGTTCTAAGAAAAGATCCTGAGCAAGTGAGGGGGGCATTCTTCCTTGGGAACAATTCAGCAGGGACCTGGCTGTCCAGGGGCACATTGTTCGGTGGCTATATCCTCTCCAGGTTCCACTTACACGCTGCAAGACCTTCATCAGACCCTGCATTGTCTCCTCTGTGTTTTTCTCAGTCCCAGGGTTTGTGCTTCTTCCACACTCTTTCTTCCAGTTTTCCCTCTGCCATGTGCCCACATGACCTTTGTTTCTGTGCTTTATTTTTTCTTGCATGATCCCTTCCCTCTCTCCTTCTTTTGACATCCAGTCTCCTATCTTTGCAACCTGCCTGGCCTTTTTTCCAGCTGACAAGACCCAAGAACCCTCTTAGATCCTCTCACAAAATCCTGGTTCTAATCCCTCCAGTGCCTGACTGCCCGCATTGGTGGAAGACCAAGGCAGACGTGCATAGTCGCCACTGGGCAGTTTGTTAAAATGCAGCAGAATTCTGCTCTCCCTCTGGATGTCCAAAAGACATACTAACAGTATTCATCAGCGTTCAGTTTCATTTATTAATAAGTTTAAGCTGGCTTCGCTTCTCTAATTGAGGTACTAAGGAAGATTGCAGAATGAATTAATGAGATAGCACCCCATAGGCAGAAAACTGCAGGGTGCGACCCATCGCAGAAGCTCTGTAAGCTGTCACTGTTCCTGCAGGACTCTGTGACAGGCGTCAGGATCCAGAACAGCACGAAGTCAAAGGTGTGGATAATTGGCCATTGACTGAGGGGATTTACTCTCATTTGTTGAGCTCATCCAGGTCAGCAAAAAAAAATGTTAAAAGGTCAGGATATTTATTCAGGGCATTGGCTGTACTCAGACCGTGTTGTTATGTAAAATAACTGATGTTTCTGTGGCCTCTAAGGAAGTAGTTACTGGGTTGGGGGGTGGGTGGCAGTGTGAGCAGAGGGAGAAGCAGACTCCCCGCTGAGGCTGGAGCCTGATGTAGGGCTGGATCCCAGGACCCTTGAGATCATGACCTGAGCTGAAGGCAGACACTTAACCAACTGTGCCACCCAGGCGCCCCAGTAGTTGAGATTCCTGAGCCTGTTACTAATCGAGGGGCAACCAAGCCACCAAAATGACTGTGCAGTCGCGCATTCAGGAAAATATTTATTGCATATTTGTTATGTGCCAAGCAGAGCGGAGGGTGAGAAAGTACATAAGCTACGTCATGTCCCCAAGACCCAGCCAGGCCCTCAAGGAGTGAAGTGTATGATAATTGCATCAGTGTCCCCAAGGGCTCTAAGAGAGGTCTGTGTGAGGGTCGGTGGAGAATTAAGGGAGAATCCACAACTAGGCCTGAGGAGGAATGAAATTTTGCAGGCAGCGAAGGGGGAGCCAGAGGAACAGGGTGGGCAGGCGTGTGGGCATGCGTGGAAACCCTGTGAAGGAGAGCAACATGCCGGGTGCAGAAGCACACAGCCCCCAGGTTGACACCCAGGGGCGGAGAGGCCTGTCAGAGAAGACTGATGAGGCTGGGGCCTCAAGGCTCTGTGTGTTTCATCTTCGAGGCAGCAAGAGCCACCATGAAGCAGACGAGGGGCTGCATCAGAGCCTCACTGTTCTGGAAGCATCTCTCTGGCAGCATGTGGAGGATGAGCTGGAGAAATAGAGGACAGAACTTGCATACCGGGACATAATTACAGTAGTGTCATAGGCCAGAACTGGCGGGGATGCAGGGTGTCAGTAGTAGGTGTGGAGAGGGGACACAGGAGTGTTTAGAAGGTAGGTGAGGTTTATCGGTTGTGTGGGGCGACAGGGTGGCAGTCAGAGCAGCAGGGGAATCTGGAATGGCTCCCAGCGTGGGACACAAGAGAAGGCAAAGCAGGGAAGTTTAGAACCAGCAGTTAGAGGAGTAATGGGACACTGGGGTAGCTGTGACAGGTAAGCAGCTGGGCATTCAGTTGGAGCTCCAGGGTGTGAAGAGTTTCCAAAGCATAACTGAACCAGAGCTGAACAGTGGGGAGGGAGAGACACTTGGCACACCAGAGGAATTTCCAGGAGCTGTGAGCAGACTTCAGCTGGGTTCCCCACCATGACATTGACTGTGGGACAGAGGGGGACCCAGTGGCACGGCCCTGACCCTGATGTAATTTGAGGAGCCCTCTTTAAGAAATTAATGTACAAAAAAAAAAAGAAAAGAAATTAATGTACATTCTGAAGGTAAAATAAGAACAGGCCTTTGCGGGATGCCTGGGTGGCTCAGCGGTTTAGCACCTGCCTTCAGCCCAGGGCGTGATCCTGGAGTCCCAGGATCGAGTCCCACGGCGGGCTCCCTGCATGGAGCCTGCTTCTCCCTCTGCCTGTGTCTCTGCCCCCTCCCCTCTCTCTCTGTCTCTCATGAATAAATAAATAAAATCTTAAAAACAAAAAAACAAAAACAGGCCTTTGCAAGGTCTGTGAGGGAGAGGTGCCTGAGTTTCATTAGCCTGAGGGGTGTCTGCGCCTGCAGAGACGTCATGGGGTGGGACCTTCAAGAAAACCAGACATGAACCCAAGCCAAGGTGCAGGCCCAGTGGTGGGAACACGGCAGGGAGCCTGTTCTTCCCTCCCACAAAATCAGGACCTTTGGGAAGGAGCCATCTGTTTTGTGAGTCGCTGGGAATGCAGGGTGCACTCCTGGCTCCCGAGCTGTGTGTGCAAGGAGGTGCACGCTAATGCCCTTACGCAGATCACTGTGCATTAAGTGCCCGAAGCCCCTTGCCCGTGCCCCGGGCCGCTGCTTCTTAGTCTGCGTTGAATATTGGAAACTCGCATGAAACTGTTGGAACGTGTAGGTGCCACAGCCACCAGGCTCCAGCTCACCCCCGTCTCGGGCCGGTCACTTCCCACCTGCAGCTGGAGTTAGGACGGGTGGGGCCATCTGTGCTCCCTTTCCAAACCCGGCAGGGCCAGCCAGGCTCCACAAGTGCATCTGCATCTGCGGATGGGGGAGTCGCAGTGCCCCGAGGCTGGGCCAGCTCATGGGGCACGGGGGTGGGGGGCTACTCTGCTGCTACTCTCTCGGGGCTCCACCCACGGGCCCCAACGGGGCTCGGGAACCGGGAGTGGTGCCCAGCTCTGCGCACCTGGATGCGCTTCTGCAGCAGCAGCTGTACCTCCGGCTCCAGCAGAGGCCCTGCCTGACACTCTGCCCCAGTTACAGCAGCCGTCCCTGGCGCACGATCCTGAGAGCCAGCGTCCAAGTAGAGGCAGTGACAGGGTGAGCCTGCTGCCTTTCCTTCCGGGGGCCTGCGGGCATCCTCTGCTATGCAGCAGCAAACCAACAGCACAGCCAGGGGAACTCAGAAGCCGCTCAAGTGTTTCCATATGAGCCCCCCAAAAGGGGAGATGGGGGTATGGATAGCTGATCGCTGTCCAGAAATGGGCAGAACCCCTAGCTCACGGTTGGGTGCACTTCGCCATTCTGGTCACAGAGTCTACCCTAAATTGCTTAATCGTCACTCTGAAGGCCTGGTGGCTTTGGAGACATGGAGTAAAACACAGAGGACGTGACAGGTGGAGTGGAGAGAGAACATTGACCTCCCCTCCTGCTCACACGCTCCTCCCTGCTGCCTGAACCTTCTAAACAAATGGGCTCCGGCTTACAGAAGCACAACCCCAAATACAAGCTGCCACTGTTTGCCAGAAGAAGAGCCGTGTCCAGGTCCTCAGGGCACACGTGTCAGGAGCAGCGAGACATGTGAGGACACCTGAGAACGGTGTTTTGGCTTTTGTGTATGCTCAGAAGCTCAAGGCCAACTTCAGAGGTGTTTTTAAAAATTGTTTTTAAGATGTTGTTTATTTTGAGAGTGCACACGTGAGCAGCGGGGAGGAGCAGAGGGGGGGAACCTACAGCAGACTCCCTGCTGAGCACGGACCCCCCCCCAACTCAGCTCGGGGCTTGATCCCAGGACCCCGAAATCACCGCCTGAGTCGAAGCCAAGGGTTAGAGGCTCAACCACCTGTGCCACCCAGGTGCCCCCAGAAGTATTTTAGAACTGCATATGCAGAAGAATAGCCCACCAAAAACTTAAAAATCCACACATCAAATTAAATCAAAATAGAAATCTACAGGGGCTCCCAGGTGTCCCAGTAGTTAAGCATCTGACTTCAGCTCAGATCATGGTCCCAGGGTCCTGGGATGAAGCCCCACATCGGGCTCCCTGCTCAGCAGGGAGTCTTCTCCCTTTCCTTCTGCTCCTCCCCTGACTTGTACTCTCTTGCGCTCACTCTTTCTCTCTCAAATAAATAAAATCTTTTTTTAAAAAATAGAAATCTACAATACATTCATGTATCCCAGAACATGGGCCCTTGCTTATATTTATGAGCGATTTTGAAAAAAATCAGGGAGTACCCCAAACAGTATCCAAGGCTAGGTATCCAAATTTGCTACAAGCTCTTAAATATCCCACCACTACCTCTCCACAGACCCTTCTGCTTCTCCCTTTTCCCCAGGGGTGTGTTCCCTCCCACCCTATGCCTACCTCCCCACTCCTGAACTCCAGGATGTCCAAACTAAATTACAGTGTGACCCTTGGAAATATCCCTCTGGCCATCTCAGCTCGCCTCTCTTCCCACATGTTGGTTTGACAGTTTGTGGGCACAGTTGAGAACCTGGCATGCACATACAGGAACAACAGGGTCCGTGCATCTGACTATGTAGCTTTGGGGCTGGTGAGAGGAGGGGAAGGAGGGTTACTGTGGTCAGAAAGTCTTGCAGCTGCAGAGATGATCTTACCCATCTTCTCCTCTCTGCCATGTCCATTTTAGCACATGTGCGTGTGCACACATAGCAAGGGGGCCTGCCTGAGTAAGAGGTTCTTGATTTCAGAAGTTACTGTCCTCTTGGCCTCAGGGAATAAGGAAACATGGTCAGATTGGCATTAGGCACTTGCACTCAATCTCAAGCTTCATCTTAGTTTGCATTTACAGCCAAGCAAATAGACCTAAGCCACCAAAAACAGGCTAGATGCCAGCCTGTAAACCCTGTGTAAAGGGGTTATTGGTAATGTGCCGCGGATCCACTGTCCGATGGGTGTCAGGCAGTTGTGCTGCTACGAGCAAGTGTTTTTCCTCTTTCCTCCTTGAGAACATCTGAATGAAAATTTTTTTTTAAATTTTTATTTATTTATGATAGTTACAGAGAGAGAGAGAGAGGCAGAGACATAGGCAGAGGGAGAAGCAGGCTCCATGCACCGGGAGCCCGACGTGGGATTCGATCCCGGGTCTCCAGGATCGTGCCCTGGGCCAAAGGCAGGCGCCAAACCGCTGCGCCACCCAGGGATCCCTCTGAATGAAAATTAAATGATAGATCTTGAGGAGGCATTGGTTATTACCTCTCTCAGAACTGGGGTCACACGGGGCAGAGATGAATAGGCCGGGTGAAATCCGTCACATAGGGAGGGTTCTCTATTTTTGAGGAGGACTTTGCATTCCTGAGAGCAAAGCTGAGAGAGTCTGAAAGCCACATGTGTGGGACAATCTGTCCCTTCCTAGAAGCATGAGGACCAGAGGTGATGGGACACCAGGCTGTCCCACACTCAGGACTCTGCTCCCCACCCTGCCCTGGTGCCATGCAGAGCTGCTTCTCTGCCATGCTGCTGTAGTTTGCGCTCTTCAGACCCACGGGCACCCCAGCCATGGAACCATCAGAGACCATCATAAATTACAAGAGAAAAGTCTTTCTGAATGGGGCGCCAGGAAGGTGTGAGTAATCCGTCCTGTGGGCTGTATCTGGGACTGTAAGCATTAGAGGACAAACAGCACGAGACACATGGCTCCAGAGCCCACCCCACAAGAGATGTTCAATATCTGCTCATCATCACTTATGGCTGCAGTCCACCGGCCAGCCCGCATCTGATGAAATCCACCCACTGGGGAGCAATGGCAATGGGCTCCCTGTTACGTATTCAGCAGACAGCATTTACTTATTTATTTGATATGCAATTAGGGGCACTTTTATGTACACTTAGATGCACAATTAGGAGCACTGTGGGGTCCCCTCTGAGACATTAGGAGAAAGAACCAGAGTAAATGGTCTGCCCCTGTCCCTGAGCAGCCAGTGTAGCTTCCTACAGTTCCTGAGAGTATTTCAGAAGCAGGGGCATTAGCTCAGGGAATTGATGCATTACTGTCACCTCCTCAGATTAGTAAAGATTTTTGATGATGAGACAGGAAGAGAAAATAATATTTACAGGAAATATTCCATTAACTGTGAACTGACTCCCAGGGGAGCTAGCCTGCTTCAATTATTCAGCATTAAGCATCCATTAAGTGCACTGCTGATCTTATGTTTCAACTTCTGTTTGGATGCACTTGACTCATTTTCGGGTTGCTGAGCCCTGTGCCTCAGCAGGCCCTGGGTGGGTGCCTCCCTCATTCCACTATGTCCCCTCTTGGACACCACACCCTACTTCATGCATTTAGCATTCTTAGCATTTTGCAGCCTTTGTACCTTCCCAGTGTTGGATCAGAGGACCTCCTCTGGTTGCCACCTGTTGGTTCACAGATCTCCCTCCGTGTGGAGCAGACCCAGAGGGGGCAGGGGACTGTAGGTGACAGACTCTGGCCACAGGTCACCGAGAGGGGCCTGCCGGAGGGGTAATGGGGGGGGGTGGGGGTGGGAGTGAGAGTCATAGAGAGTTACCAGAGTCTGCCATCTGAACTCCCCAAGAGAAAGGGGAGAAAAAGCAGTTGTCTTCTAAGGAAGTTGAGGCACCCTTCCCAAAACATCAATACGAGATGTCCTGTTCCCAGAGCACCAATGCTAGGTATAGCTGAACTCTCTCTGGAACATCAACAGAGGGTGTTGACTTTGAAATCCCTTCCAGTAAAACAGTCCCCACTTGAGAACTGCCCGTCGTGGGCCAGGCATTGCTCTGGGGAACAAGAGAGGACCCTGCTCTCACAGAGCATACAACCCGGTGGGGAAGACGGTCAGATGATAACATGAAGTCACCCTACAGCATACGGTGTCAAGAGTATGCAATTCTAGGAAGACAGCAAGTCGGTAAGGAAGAGTAAAGGAGAGGGTGGATGGTCAGGAGTGGTCTAAGGAGGTGACATTTAAGTGACTCTCCCTACAAGAAGTGGCACATCCCTGGGCTCCCTGGGAGGAGCGTCAGAACCGGATTGACAGGCAGAAAGTACCCTGGGATTAAGGCCAAAGGGGAAGGGGAAGGAAGCAGGAACATGCAGAGAGGGAGGCCGAGCTATGATGCAATCTTGGACCAAGCTCTATAGCTCACAAGGGGCCATCGGGAGCCATCACCATGAGACCAAGGGCTGAGCCTAATCCCCCGGGGCAACCCACCACTAATGCAGGTGACCCACAGGGTCATGACCTTGGGCAAGGTGGCTCCCTACCGTGGAGGACGATTCCCAAAGAGGGGATGAGTCCTCCAGTCCCGAAGGCAGAGGCATCAGTAGGGTCCTGTAGCTTTCACAGCCGTGGTTCTCAGAGTGTGGCCGTGGGCCTGCAGCATCCACCCAGGAACACGTGAGAAGTGCACACCCCACGTCCCCACCTGAGCCGTGCAGATTCAGATACTAAGAAGGTGGGCCTGGGCACTCTGTTTCCACAAGCCCTCAAGGGGATGCGGATACACCATACAGCGTGAGGACAACTGCTCCACAGACGGGTAATGTGGAACTTTGTGATGCTACTTTGTTATTGTGAAGATAGTCTAGTCTAAGTTAAAGTCAAACTTCCTCCTTGGGCAGTTATGCTTTAAAGAAAAAAAAAAAAAGAGTTTGTAAGCCAGCAGCCCAAAGTAAATCTCAGAATCTCAACCAACGAGGAATTTTGGTGCTGTTAACTCAATTTCCAACATATTCAGAAAAGTCACGATGACCTATTTACCCTGTGTGCCTCTCTTTTTATGTCTGTGAAATGGAGACTCTACACCACGAGACATAGTCTGATTTTCCCCATCTTGAATGTTTACATCTCCGAGTTTTATTTTCGCTCTCAAAATGATGTTGCCCTTGACATAGCAAATATTGTTAGTTTCTTTTACACTGAGCTTGAGAGAGAGAACTGCCACGAAGAGCAAACAATATCTCTTTGTTAAGAGGACTAATTTTTTTTTTTTTTTTGGTTATTGGATCTGGGAACCCATGGTCCCTCTGTTCCCACAAGTCCCTGTGAAGGCCATGTGGGAGCCTAGTCCTGACTTATCCAAAGCTTCAAGGACACCAGCTTGTCTCTTGTTGTGTTCTCATGGAAACTGTCCCACAACACTCATGCCGGTGTCAAAGATTGTCACTCTTGAAGAAGATGATGTCCATAAGCAGAAAATGAAAGCATCACCCCATTCAGGCGGATCGTCCTTTAAAAGAAGCTGTCACAGGACAGCAGTTTCTCTGCAGGGCTACAGAAGGAGGAGAATGTGATGATTCCTTTAGGAGAGGTAGATCCAAATCTCTCCTGGGGTGATCTGCTTGGAGGTACCCCTTGGACATGGGTGCACTCTGTCCTAAAGATCCCACCCAATGGTCCCAGGGGGACTGGTTTTGGGGGGTTAACCTCTAGGCCTGGCATAATCCTTTGGGTGTGCCACGTTTTTGCTCCCACCCCCTATCGTTATTTGTAGCAGGAAGATAGCTGGCCTGATGGTCAAGACATCTGAGTTCTAGCTCCAGTGCTGCAAGACGAGTCACTTCTCTGGGCCACTGATTCCTCATCGCCAAAGCAGCTAATATAGACAATCGGTACTCTTGAGGTGAAGAGAATCAAGAGACTAGAGACCGGTAAAGAGAATGAAACAAGGGGCAAGCTCATCATAAAACTAGAAAGGACCTGTCCCTTTTGGGAAGCATGAGGTCTCCCAGGGCTCAGCCACTTCCCACAGCAGTGCCTGGTCTCAGGCTTCTTGTCGTCCTGACGCAGACGGGCACATGTGACAGCACGAGGGAGGCCATATAAACACCCACATTGATGGTGTGGAGAGTAGGAGTCAAACACAACCCTGGCTATTTATAACACACAAATAAACACCCAGCCAGACAGGCCAGCAGCCCCCTGGAGACTGACCATCTTTAAATAAGTCACAGAAACAGATTCCCACTACTCGGGGAGCCCCACTGGCCTTGGATGCAGTTTGAAGAAGCAAGTCAAAACCAAACACTGTGGTTGGATCCCAGACCTCCACAGAGGAGTGTCCAGTAGCCCCAGCCACTTCAAAAGGAACCATGAGCCAATAGTGACTTACGAACAGACTTGGTTTCTCCAGCTTAAAACCCAAGTCTTCACTAGTCTAACAAGAACACTGATCACCTGGGACTCTCAAAAGGCGAATCTCTTTTATCTCACACTGTTTGTTAAAAATGTGCTCTTCCCTAGATAAAAACAGGGGCAGGCCTGGGACTTGTCTGATCACTTCCAAATAATAAATACAAAGTCTCATGGTCACTTTGAGTAGCAAAATTAACTTCATTAAGTAATTAGAGTGTCTAATCGTTTCTAACAACAACCAAAGCTCCAAGCCTGGCTTAAAGTGACATCTCCTCCCTTCTTCCCCTCACCTGGCCAATGTGCTTCTCATTGTTTTGATTTCTTGAGCAGGAAGGAGCCAGGCAGGAGGTTTTGGTTGCCCAAACTTCAGGAAGCACCCATCAAGCTCTCCTGCTGACCCTAGTGAGCTCTCTTTCAGTAGGTTTGCAGAAGGCACCCTCCACTTCCCTTCCCAGGTAGGGGAAGCTCACAGCATGTCTCTCTCCCCCTGACATCTCCCCCAGTTTCCACCTTTCTGTTTGGTGTTTTGGCTTTTTATTTTATTTTATTTTATTTATTTATTTGAGAGAGAGAGAGCACACATGCAAGTACAGCAGGGGCAGAGGGAGATGCAGACACCCCGCTGAGCAGGGAGCCCACTTGGGGTTTGATCCTAGGACTGTGGGATCCCAACCTGAGCCAAAGGCAGATGCTTAACCCACTGAGCCACCCAGGCGTCCCTAAATATTTTATGCCCCAATTGAAGGTGAGGAATACCAGAGTCATTTAAGCTGTAAGGCTTTAAATTTTTTTTTAATTTGTTAATTGTAATAAAAATACACATAGACTTTATCAATGGAACCTTTCTACTTGTCCAGTTCATTGTATTAAGTATATCCACATCATCAGCCAATCTCCAGAACTTCCATGCCGTGCAAGACTGAAAGTCTGTCCCCTTTGACAACAACCCACCCTCCAACACCTGGGACCCCCTCTTCTACTTTGCATTTCCATGAGTTTGACCACTCTGGGAACTTCATCTAAGTGGGATCACAGAGTATTTGTATTTTGGTGACCATAGGATTTTAATATCAAGACCAGGACACTTCAGATGATGAATGAGGGCACTGGTGAGCAATCGCACCATGACATCAGACCAACCAGGGTTATCACAGCAGACCGGGACTCGGGCTTGCCTATTGAGACTGCTCTTGACCCTTCTCTTAGCTTCCACCACATGGGCCTTCTCATGAGAAAGATCGTTTCAAAGCCTCAGCCAGTGCTTCTACTTCCATATCCTGAGCCATGGTTCTGCTGTGGTCTTGTCACCCCCAGAGAGCACAGCTCATCACAAACCTGTGTTGACCCAAAAAGTGGGGTGACTCCAGAGAGCCCCAGCCGGTGAAATCCTGGAGTATCTAGCATTGCCAGCAGGTGCTTTTCACAGCTTGTGTTGTTTGATGGCTCCATGGGGCTTTACAAGTCTCCTCAGCGGTCCCTATCATCATTCTAGAAAGTGTATGCTAACATCAGATGTGGCCCGTGGACTCCCCCTGACCAGAACAGATTCAGCCTCCTTGTGCCGAATGTTCTATTCCTGCCTTTTATCGGGAGGGCAAAGAGCCAGAGGGGCTCTGGATGCCCATCTCTCCAGGCCTCTTGTTACACTGGAAACCAAAACCGAGTCCTGGCTGCAGGAGGTGTTAGGAGCCCCATCTGAAGGAATTGCCCCTGCGTGCCTGCACACATGTGTATGTTTAAGTACATCATTGACTTTATGCTTGCAGCTGTGCGGCTTGGAAAACCATAAAATGCAGCTCACTGAGCAGATTTCTCACCAGCCAATCCGTGAAGGCTACAGGTCATGCAACAGGGGAAGAGAACACTGCTCCGTGATGCCTTCCCCCTGACAGCCCAGAGCTGCCAGGCAGGGGGAGGTCAGGTGTCATCCGCAGAGGCCACCAGCAGGTCCAAGAGGAAGGCCCTGGTCGGAGAACCCTCTGACAGGGCTTGGGGGTGCTTCTTATGGGGAGAGGGGATGCCTCCAGGGATCAGCGAGCCTTTATCTTAAACTGCTGGCTCCTTTTAGGTAGTTAACTTTAGGAAGTGTTAACCAAAGAGCATCTTGTGATTCGTGATTGACTCAATATAGGATTTCCCAGCCCAAAGTGTAGAAAAGCCACAGGGAGCTCTTGGTCACTCCCCTTTCATCCCTAAGCCCGAGGAACTCCGAACCTGCCTTCTGTCTGTGTGGATTCACCTCTCCTAGACATTTCATGTGAGTAGAACCCTAGAATCTGTGTCCTTTGAGTCCAGCTTCTTCCACTTAGAAGAGTGTTTTCAAGGGTCATCCATGTTTTAGCATGAATTAGGACTGCATTCCTCTTGATGGCTGAAGAATATTCCATTGTCTTCTAACGTTTCCTTCCCTGCCTTCTGCATTAATGTAGCAAACACACACACACGCACACGCACAAGTGGTGCCTTGGGCCTTTGCATTTGTCACACTTTCTCATAAGGTTTATCTCTGTCCTCCGTTTCCTTCTGAAAAGATTCCATTGTCGCTCCAGTGAGCATTCCCCAACCACCTTCTTAACAGTGGCAACCCCTGTCCTATTGCCTTTGTCCTTGGAACCTGTTTTTTTCTGACTTCCTTGCTGCATAGTTTTATTGATTTGTCCACCGCCCCCCTCAGAAAAATGTAGAGATCTTTCTTCTTTTTTTTCTTCCCAGTACCATATGTGTGCTGCCTAGCACCACGCCTGATATATGGTAGATGCCTCATAAATAGCTGCTCAATAAATAAAAGCAGAGCCAAGTATTAGCTTGTTGTGCCCACTGCCAGTTGTGGGGATGTCTTCATGTGCGTGTGTGCAATGGCCTCATCGACATCAGGATGTGTATGTAGTTCCTGTAAGGAAGGGTTTGAAGATTCCACACTGAGCCTGAGCCCTTTATAAGCAAGAGGAAGGGAGGAGGGGGAGGCACCAGAGCTTTTCACAGCTTGTGTTTGTTGATGGAAAGAAGAAAAGCATAAGAAATTCCTTCCATCTGGACCATCCCTTAATTTTATTTTTTTGTCTCTTGGACCAAAAGGACCCAAAAAGCTAACAGTAATTGGACATCAGGGGTGCATAGCAGGAATCCTGTGGGCCATGGAGCAGTGATGGCAAGTCTGGATGCCTTTTCTTTCATGGGCAGGAAGCATTATGCTGGGAAACCCTGCTTGTTGACTCCTGTAACCTTCTTTTCTTGGAGAGAACTTAACAGCTTGTTTTGCTGAGCCATGCGATACTTAAGGAGCTCTGTACGATTTGGGTTTTTTGTTTTTTTTTAATGAGCATGATTCTAAGGGAAACCTAGGCTAACCTCACCTTCCTGAAAGTGTGAGCCTGTTGAACACCAAATGCTGGCACAGCCAGAACAGTGTCATGAGGCCCTCAGGTTCCTTGGGGCTCCATGTGGGTGCCTGTGGGAGCGGGGCAACTGTCCCATGCTGAGCCTCACAGCGAGGCTCAAGCAGATTTTAGGCAGCTTGTGGGCAGAAAGAGTTGTGGGAATCACTCCAGTCTGGCAAATTCCAGCTTGGGCCTGTTGATTGTGGACTACAGTTTAGCTCAGACAGGGCTGCCAGAAGGGGAAGGGCTGCCATTCCTAGGTTGTGGCTCTCGGGGTGGCCCTCACTGCCACTTCCCTGTTGCCATATCCCTTACAGTTGAGAGATCTACTTGCAATCACATGTCTAGGTCCAAGCCCTGGGGTTCTTCACATTGTGAAGAACATTGTGTGGGCCTTGCCTGGATTTTGAGCAGACAGATAAGGATTCAGATCCCAGTTCCCATCATTTATCACCTGTGTGACTTTTAGAAAGTGACTTAGCCTCTCTGAGCTTCGGTTGCCATAATACTTACCTCATAAAGCTCTTCACTCTCTCAACAGACCATTGTTGAGTGCCTGACATGCCTTGGGCGTGGTGCTGGGTGCAAGGAAGTACCTTCAGGAGGCTTGTAGTCAGGTAGAGAAGACCTTCGGGGGCGGGGTGTGTGTGTGTGTGTGTGTGTGTGTGTGTGTGTGTGTGTGTGTAAAAGACCATTGTGATACAGGATGGTGACTGGGCAGAAGTACACACGTGAATATCTGGGAGAACTAGCCCGGCTGGGGGTGGGAAGAGTCCGGTAAGAAAGCTTGGATTAGAGCAGGCTGCTGAGGCCAAGTGTGATTTTCCTCCTTGGCTCCCCCTACCTCTTCTAAACTCACAGCTCCCCAAACTGATCTGCCCACTTCAGAATCTAAGGAAGAGAAGATTAAAAAAAAAAAAAGTTTTAAATAGGACCAGTCCTTTTGGAAGGACAGAAATCCTAGAGTTGAAGTCCTCACCTCTAGGAAACAACCGCTCCTCCCCCTTTCTGGGAAGGAACACTGGTGTAGCAACAAAACTGCTCCAGGAAGAGCCGGAGGGAGAACTCCCCAAAGTCCAGCAGGGCCCCAGCTGTGGGGATGGCCGCCCAGCCCCAGCCCCTCCAGCAGACAGTCTGGCTGAAGTGGGGCAGTCTCCGGCCTCCCCTGGCTGCGGTCCTGTCCGTAAGAGCACAAGTGTCCTCAGCTGCAGCCTGACTTAAAAAGCAGGCTGCCCACCCCTGGTCCAGTGCCCGCCTGGCCACACCACTCTGAGACCCTTCCAGCCAGGAAAGCCTGGAGCTCACACCTGAGGTCCCAGCGGCAGGCGGGTGGCCTCCCTCCTGGAACCTGCAAAAACCCTGGTCTGCAAGACCTTACCCTTCCCGGTGGGATCAGCCAACTCTTGAGGGACTAGGTGCTTTAAAATGCACACAAGGTGCTCTTAATTATTCCCAAAGAGCCTTTGCTGCCTTACTAAATTTTTTTAAGGTAGAGAACTGTCATTTCGGCTTTTTTTTTTTTTTAGCTTGCTTAAACGGGCTTAGTTATGGGAGTATACCTTTCTTTCCATGGAGAGCCACTTGCCAACCCATTCTTTTCCATCCTGTCCCCATCTTCCATGGACTCCGATGGCCTTCACCAGTGGAATCTGGGGTTACTGTGATGCCATACCTTGGGACAGAGCACCAGGCATAAGAGGACTGATGACTACCAGCCTCTCCCCCTCCAAAATAGAATACAGATTTTCCCCGAAGCAATCAAAACAAAAACCTTCACAGTAATCCAGAAAGAGGTCTTTGCCATTGCAGGTGAAAATGCTCCTCCTTTTCCCTCCAGATGTGCCAGATGTCTCATTAAATCCCTGTGTGAAAGCATCCCATTGACGTAAGTCAGGGCAGGTGTGATTAGCCTTGAAGGGCTTTTTTTTTTTTTTTTTTTTAAGTTTTATTTTCATTTTAGTTAACATAAAGTGTAATAGTAGTTTCAGGTGTACAGTACAGTGATTTAACACTTCCATACATCACTTGGTGCTCATTGTCCCAAGTGCACCCCTCAGTCTCCACCGCCTATTTAACCCAACCACCCTGCCAGGCTTTGAAGGTTTTCCAAAAGAAGCCTGGCACTCAAAGAGGTTGAGCTACACGAAACTGGGCCACAGAGCTCATTGCTTTAAAAACAAAAACAAAGCTAGGGCGACTGGGTGGCTGAGTCGGTTAAGCATCTGCCTTCAGCTCAGGTCATGATCGCAGGGCCCTGGGATGGAGCCCCACATCTGAGCTCCCTGCTCAGCGAGGAGTCTGCTTCTCCCTCTGCCTCTGCCTCTGCCTCCCCCAACTCATTTTCCAGCTCAGCCTCCTGTGCACTTGTTTTCTCTCTCTCCCTCTCTCTCAAAAATATGTTTTAAAAAGCTAGACCCAGTTATCACAAATCACTGGCCAGCTTCTCCATTCAACACTAACCCTGATGCATCCCCCAGGGGCACACTCTAAGGGGAAGAAATTGCAACAGGAGACCAAGGATAAGAAGGGAAAAACCCGTTCAGCTTCTCTTGAATGTTTTTCACATTTGCCAAAGCTTATGGTAAGATCTTTCTATACAGAAGACCAGAGTACGCACAAGAATGTAATAGAGCTCCCCCCACCCCACCCAAAGAGAAAAATAAAAGGCAGTATAGTCCGATGGGGAAAAATGAAGTGGCCTGTTTCTCTGGGCCTGTTAAGTACTTGTTGACCTTCTTTCTCTGCCCCAAGTAATGACTATTAAGCCAAAGGAAGCTAAGAGGTTCCTGATGGGTTAAAAAGAGGTCATCCATTAAAGGGTCAAGGCCTGGCGCTCTGGGCATCTGTCACTGAATTAACCAAATCAGTGTAGAGCTTGTGGAGTCTGACAGGAGTAGGCAGCCAGCCGGAGGGACATCTTGATTCCATTACGTCTGGCTGCTGAGAAAAATTAGCCATTGTTTTCCTTGCTGGGTATGTGGCCCTCTCAGAAGAAGATAGAGGTCAGGGAGCCCTCCTTCAGTGCCATCCTCCTGTTCGCTTCGGAAGCTCCTGGTCTGTGAACACGGCTTCCCTGTTTTGGGGGGCCTGACTTGCTCCCCAGTGTAGCCCATTCCATGTAATTTTTTTTAAAAGATTTTATTTATTCATGAATGACACAGAGAGAGAGAGAGAGAAAGAGGCAGAGACACAGACAGAGGGAGAAGTAGGTTCCATGCAGGGAGCACGATGTGGGACTCGATCCCAGGTCTCCAGGATCACGCTCTGGGCCGAAGGCAGCGCTAAACTGCTGAGCCACCCAGGCTGCCCTGTTCCATGTAATTTTGAGCTGGATTATGGCAGGGTGCTTTCTTCCCAGGGTGAATGTTTTGAGATAATAAGTTTAGTAGGTAAATGGTCAAAATGGGCTCTGGTCAAAACTGCAGTGGACCTGAATCGTCTGGAAAATAATTGGAACCAAGGAGCCCAAAGGGAATATAGCAAACACCAGCTGAAGGGCAGGGAACAAGAGCCCACTTAGGCTTATGCTTGAATTGTGAAAACTCCAAGGAACTCAAAACATGTTTTTAGAATACCCATGGCAGGGGCACCTGGGTGGCTCAGTGGGTTAAGCATCTGCCTTCAGCTCAGAACGTGATCCTGGGGTCATGGGATGGAGCCCCGTGTCCAGCTCCCTGCTCAGCGGGGAGTTTGCTTCTCCCTCTCCATCTGCCCCCTGCTCATGCTCTTTACTCTTTGTCTCTAATAAAATCCTTAAAAAAAAATGCCCATGCACCCATTTTCACCATCTCTTTAAAAAAAAAAAAATTACATAACCTGTACTTTAGGCTAATAGGTATCCAGAGCTTTATTTTGACATGAGAAATAATCCTGGTGTGTCCACGATGGAATGGAGAGAACGTGATGATCACTAATATTTTTTGAGTGCTGTGTCCTGGGCACTGTTTTAAGCATTTTATATCCAGTAATTGATACAACAGCTCTGTGAAAAGAAAAGAACTGGTTATTAGTCATAGAATTTCAAAGATGAGAAAAATAAGACCCAAAGAAATGACATTGCCAGAACACAGCCAGGAAGCGGTAGACAGTATGGTTGTGAAAACCATGCTTTTATTCAGTGCTATTCTGTACGGTCTCCCAGAACTAGGAGGTGGTGAAGACAAGCAACTTTATTTTTAAATTCCAAGGAGTAGCAGTATGACACCCTGGATTTACTGTACTGACCTTTACCCCATGCATAGCGTATGGGAATGCCCACACGCGTGCACACATGCACTCTTCCTTTTACGGTAAAGGCAGCTGAGCTGTAGAGGGACATAGAGTCAGGACTGTCACGAGGCCTCTTGACTTCCAAGCCAGAGTTCTTGCTCCTAAAAACGATACACTGAAACAGTAGAGAATAAGCGATGGTCATGAATATTGATGATCTGAGGCAGGAGCATGAGAGTACCTTAATAAGGTAACGTGGTGCCTCTGTAGAGTTTTAAGGGTCTAACATTCAAACTCCTGAGGATTTTTTTTTTTTTTTTAATTTTTTTATTTATTTATGATAGTCACACACAGAGAGAGAGAGAGAGAGAGAGAGGCAGAGACACAGGCAGAGGGAGAAGCAGGCTCCATGCACCGGGAGCCCAATGTGGGATTCGATCCCGGGTCTCCAGGATCGCGCCCTGGGCCAAACGCAAGCGCCAAACCGCTGCGCCACCCAGGGATCCCGGACTTTTTTTTTGTAAATTTATTTTTTATTGGTGTTCAATTTGCCAACATATAGAATAACACCCAGTGCTCATCCCGTCAAGTGCCCCCCTCAGTGCCGGTCACCCCGTCACCCCCACCCCCTGTCCACCTCCCCTTCCACCACCCCTAGTTCGTTTCCCCGAGTTAGGAGTCTTTCATGTTCTGCCTCCCTTACTGATATTTCCCACTTCTTTTTTCTCCTTTGCCCTTTATTTCCTCCTGAGGATTTTGAGCTCCATCACGAAGTTAGTTGCCATATCATTGCTGTACAGTCTATTTTTTGTCTGGCTTGTCTTTTTAGCTAGATTGTGAGCTGCTGACGAATATAAACATGCGTTAGGCATCCTGTCCTTCCCCTTTCCTATTAGCGTGGGTTGGCACAGAGTAGACACTCAGTTCTTGAAAGATTGGAAAGGGGGTAGGTATTCGACATGGCCTGAAATCCCAGAGCCTCAGCTTTCTTCTTTAGCATAGAGGAACTTCTATTGAATACTTATGCAACTGCTGTTGAAAAAAATAAAATAAAAAAGACAGGAGACCTGTCATATGTGTCAGCCCACCAAGTGTTGTGAGTGACAAGCCCTGCTTCTAGAAGGTGAACAGAGCAGAAATGAAACAAGGAAGCGAGTTTTGTAGTTTGTGTGTTTCGTTCTGAGCTGGGGGATTATTCCTGGCTGTGAGTCTGATTCCTTTTATAAGAGAACTCTTTGCTAATGTTTGGAAAGCATGCAGGATCTTGACACTGCCTTTGAAGAAGGGATCATTTCTGATCATGTCCTTACCCATCGGCTTGCGGCGACTTCGTTCTCGCTCATCATCAGGTCTCCTTGGTGTGTTAGGAAGAGCCCAGGACAACCCAGTCACAGGATGAGTCCTGACATCAGTTACTTATTCAACCTCTGCCAGCCCCCTAACCTCTCTCCACTGAGCTTGCTGTGTCTGCGGAAGGGGGATGCTGGAGCAGATGGCTGCTGGGATTCTGAATAGTGGCACCCCCCCCCCCCACTAGAAGCAGGAAGTTACTCAGAGGTCATTAAGAGGCTTGGTGACTCAGCCTCGGGGACAGGAGGAAGACCGGCTCCCTGAAGTCCTGGTCAAGAATCAGAGCCACGAAAGCAAGCTTCCTGTCAGGCCTTTATGTCCGCATCATTTTGAGAGCTTGCCCACTAGCCCGTGTGCTGTTCCAGCACTCTGTAAACACTTGGCCCCGCCATGCCTTCCCCCACTCAGAAAGAGCAGGGCTTGGGGGGTTGGAGGCGGTGACATTAGCTGTTTTCTGCCCTGACCCTCTGCAATACACAGGATGTGGGAATCCACCAGACTCGCTAATAGGATCCAGTAGCCAGGTCTGCTCATTGTTTATAGTGAACCCCATTGCACTGAGGGCTCAAAGGCAGTATTTATGAGCCACTCTTGTTGGCTCTCCATGGAGAAGCCTCTTCCATCTCCTGCTTTCTACATTGGAAAGTGGAGTAGAGAACCCATGATCTCTCGGGAATCCCACATCTTGGTCAAAACTGCAAATCTGAGTCAAGTACCAGGCGCGGTCCCCACAGTGGTGATTCTCTAACTATTTGTTTTTGGGGCAAGCCCAAACTATTAAGGCTGTCCTCACTCCTGGTTCTTGGTGGTTGTGAGTTCCTGACTGACAGCCACAACATGCAGAGACCTTGTTCTAGAGGAAGCCAGGGAAGCCCAGGTCTCTAAGAGGTGAAGGAGGTAGTAGTACAAGAATGAAAAGCCTCTGTGTGGGGCTAGAAAGACTTGATTCTTTGCTTCCTACTTACAGTCACGTTGTTGCTCATTTGTAAAAATCATTCCGCTCATAAAGTTAACCAGCCATTAGTGAGTGAGAGCTGTTCCCACTAATTGGTGGGCCCCGGTGGAAAGGAGCACAGAGTAATGGGCCAAGTGCCCTTGACTCCTGTTTCTGGTTCCTTCACCAACATGCTGTGTGGCCTGAGGCAGTTTCCCCTAATTTCTCTGGGCCTCATTTTCCCTAAGAAGATAATTTCCCACTCATTCTTCTTGGGAGATGGTAAGAGATCAAAGAAGAGATGTTTGCAGAGCTTTAAAGATGCCCAGGTGCATTAGAAAGGCCTTGATTTGCTAGGTATTAATTAATAAATCCTTTGATTATTGATAAACCGGTATGTTAGCTTTTAATTAGCTCCATGGGCCTCATTGGCCATAGAAGTCATGCAAAATCATAAGAGAACTAGCTGAACTATAATGATGGTCGTGTGTGTGTGTGTGTGTGTGTGTGAGTGTGTGAGTGATGTGTCTTTATGTGGATTCACAAAGCACATTGACAGATTTAGCTAGCTGGGAGCTGGGTTAAGACAGCTGGGTGAGCTGGGACCGCCTCCAAAACCAGCACATCAGAGCCCAGTGCACCCGGTTTACAAAGAGCATACAAGGTCGAGCATCATCCGTTTGGAAGATGTCAGCTTGTACTCTGCTTGTACTCTGTCAGCCTCAGAGTAGAGGGGTTGGCAGGATGGGCCTCTAAACTGTGGGGTACAGGGCCTGGGGGCAGAAATACCTAGCTCTCCATGAAGAGACAGTGCAGTTACCACAAGGGGTAAAGGTCCTCGTGGCCAACAGCTGCCTGGATGCACAGAGAGGTCAGGGGAGATGGAGCGATGTTTAACTGCCTTCGTACCCTGACCCCAGCCCTTCCCATTCCCCCCTATACGAGGTGAAAAAGACCAGGCTAGTGTTCCTGCATGAACACCACCTCTTGGGGTCCCAGGACCCTGCTAATGCCCAAATGCAATTCTGTCCTAAAAGCCCATCCGTTCATTGACCTCATTCCCACCCTCCCTTCCTAATGTTTGATTTGCAAACAAACTCCCTGCTTATACTAGATCCGAGGGAAAGCCCCTGCTCTGCCCCTTGTTGGAAAATGTCTACAAGCATGTAGCATGCTAGAGAGACACTAGGAACCCGCCACCAGGGTCAGTGCCAGGAGCGGGAGGACAAAGGGACCGCAGTGGAGCCGGGAGTGGGCAGAGGTGAGGCTCTCTGCAGCACCTTGAGGGAGTTGCCCTTGCCTTCTGCTTTCCAAGGAGTGGGAGGGAGGAGGTGGCCAGGGAACCAATCCTTCTAAGCATGGGCTCTGGGATTCTCCACCCAGTGGGAGGGGGCTTCAAACAAAAAGCCCGGGTGAGATGTTAGAAAGCTCAAGGAAATGCTGTCACTTGCCTAAGGTGAGAGGACTTGGATGTAGGGCACCCTGTACACCCACAGATGCAGTCAGGCTCCAGGGCAGCTGTGCCTGGGCACTGTGGCCTGTATACTACCTCCAGTTTAGGAGATCGGTGGTTAGTTGTGGCGCCTTTGTGTTTGTGGCTAAGTTCAGGTGGAATGTCTATAAATACCTAACAACGGGGGAGAAGAGTGGTCAGAGAGGAGCTGAAGGTGTTTCACTGAGGGATTCAGCTTAGCAGAGCATCCAATAGGAGCGTGAGACTCAGATCTGCGACTTGAGTGATGGGCTCTACTCCGGTGGCATTTCATCCGTGACCTCACACAAAGCTGTGGGAGCCAAGGGAGGGCTTCGGGTCACTCGCCTTCCTTGGAATGTCTCTCTACCCGCTTGGAACCGACGCGAAAGGCATAAAGAGAAGCACAGCTTCCCTTGGGCTTCAGACCGAAATGTTCTCTGACCAAAGAGTAGAAAGTAGTAAATGTCCTCCTCCCTATTAGGCAGACAAAATAATTTTAACATTCTGCAGAGCAGGTCATGAAAAGAAAAGAATGCAGCCATTCTGGAAACAGTTTTTCTTCTAGTCCAGTTTGACAAAGGGGTGGAGTCCTTTTGGCCAAGCCCTGACTAGCTGGCGTGTCTCGGTCTGGGAGGGCAGGGCTGATGGGGCACCGGGACTGTTGCTGTCACCTCTTTAAGGAGGAGAAAATGTGAGTAGGTCAGGGAGCGCCAGGAGCCCCAGCTGGGAGAACCCCAGGGGCCAGGATGAGACCCTACAAAGCACGTGAGCCGAAGAAGCACAGGATTCCTGTTTTACCCTACTTGGGTCAAAATCGACCCAGATTCTAGGTGGCTAGAAGGGGCTGCGCTCTGCATCAAATGTAAGCATAAATAATAGAAATACGAACATGTGTGCACGTAACTTTAACCTCTTTTGACATTTTCCAGAAGGTTAAGTAACTTTTTTTCCCCCTTCCGATGAAAGGAACCCCCTCCCAGAGAGCTGCTGCCCTAATCACTCCCAGACCTTGCAGTCAGCTTCTTCGGTAACCGGCTCCCTGGTGGGAGGAGCAGTGCCCACCAGGCCCGAGGGCACTCAAGGGGCAGTGGCAGGAACTCTCTCCCTCCCACTTTGCAAAGCGGCCTCATTTCTACTCCCCCCCACTCCCCACCCCCCATACCCCCCCACCAGGGCAGCAGGCCCCTGGCTGCAGCTCCCGCCTGCAGCCGGACTCCGGCTGGGCTTTGTGCTGCAGGAGGCAGGGGCTCGGCCGGCTGTTATCTGGAGTTGCCTACCCTGAAATAGGGTTCCAGCAGCCCCCGCCCTTCTCGGGGAAGCTTCCCGAGCCCAATCACCGGGGCGAGTCCCGAGCTCTTGCACATTAGTAGGCAGGAAGTGGAGTCCCGATGGGAGGCTGGGAATTTGACCGCCTTCCCATTTCAGCACTGGAGGGAGGAAGCTGAGCGCCGCTCGGCGCCCACGGCTCCCGCGCCCCTCCGGGAGCTGCCCTGCACCCCGCCCGCCCCGCGCCTCCGAGGGCAGCGGCCGGGAGCTGGGGAGCCTCGTGGGGCACGCAACAAAGGCAGAGCGGAGGGGACCGACTCCAGAAGAACTTGTTTTGTTCCCGTTAAGAAACCTGCAGGAAAATCCACACCCACGTTGCCGGCTTTGAATTGGAGAGCGGCGTGTGTGTGCGCGCGCGCGTGTGTGTGTGTGTGTGTGTGTGTGTGTGTGTGTGTGTCTCAAGCAAGAGGCGGAGGACTTGCAAACAACTGTGCGGTGTCTGTTTTGATAAGGAAGCTGCCAGCTAGAGAAGTTAAGCGGCAAAGAGAGGACTAGAGAGCCGTGAGCCAACCACTTTTGAACGTGAACCGCATTGTTTTCTGTCCAGATATTCCAATGGAGGCAGTTGGAAAACCTGTATTTCAGAGAGAAGAAGTTTTCCGTGGAAGTTCATGACCCCCGCAGGTAAGCTGGAAAAGTCCTCTTCTTCTCGGAGTGTCTGGCCCACCCGGCATATTATTTATATTACTATTTTCTGGCTGTCATTGTCCATTTTGGGGAGGGGGTGTGCAGGGAGAGGAGGGGTAGAGGCTGGTTGCCCTTGGAGAGTCTATTCAAATCTGATGGCAAAGCTTTGTTTTGTAACTAAGTATCTTGATAGATGTGGTGGGTTCAAGTGTGCTTTGCGGGTATATGTGCATGAGTGTGTGTGTGTGTGCACGCATGAGAGGGATTGGAAATTCCGTGATCATCTCATCTGGCTACACGTGTTCAGTGTCCATGTGTGGAGTTGTCTTTGTATGCCAGGGCATTTCTAGGGAAGATGGATGGCACTTGGTGACAAACACCAAATGAAACTGGGTGGTAGTCTGAATCCTTTTAGTGGAGCTTTTGCCAGTGAAGAGTCTGAAGGATGGCCTGTCAGAGCTTCTGAGAATATTTCGGGGAGGACAGTCAGCATCAAAAGGAATCTATACCTAAAGCAGTTGTGTTGAACTGTTTGATTCCATGATCTGTAATTTTAGGGTGTTAGTTAGTGTTGTGGGTGGATGTGAAAGAAATAGACTTCATTTTCTGCCCACATCACACTGTGTCCCAGGGAGCACCAGCGTGAAAACCAGTGTTCTCTAAGTCACATGCCAAACAATAGGGTCCCGGTTTGGAATGCAGTGAGCCCTGCGTGGAAGGTTCTCGGGCGGCACATACCGGCTGCTTTTCCTCTCTTTGTCTGCTAGCAGTCTTAGACTTAGAGGCAGCCCAGAAACAGGACCAAAACTCCCTGAAAACAGGCCTGACACCTAAGGATAAATTGCTTTCAAGAAGTCCAAAATGAATTTACAAGAAGGTGGCCCTAGGAAGACCATGAGAAGGTCAGACTCTGTAGAGAAGCAAACAGGATGTTTAGGCACCATTGAGACCCCAGCCTTGGCCTGCCAAAGAGGCATGGCCCCAGCTCCACTCACGCATGGCTTCCAAGCACCTGAAACAAACCTCTTTGCCTCCCAGAGAGCTCAGAGAGAACAAGACGCTGGCCCCCCAGTCAGAGGGTTGAGCTTGTGCAATGTCTCTGCTCCTGCCACCAGTGATAACCCAGCAGGGGTGACATGCCACTTTGCCCCACCATGTAATCTGTGTGAAACAGCCACTCCCGCGGAGGGGAAGAGTGCTCGGCCCACACTCCACAGTCACCGCACCACCAGCAGGTGGAGAACATTGTAGAGATCCAGTCTGCACAATCAGATGAAGGCGGTGACATTAGCAGAGTCAGGCTTGCCCAGCATTTCTTGGGGTCCTGCAAAGGCTCTCTTGGTCTAAAGACTCTGCCTCTGCAGAGCAGGGATCCATTTGTGCAGGCCAAGTTGGGGAGAGGCAGATGCTGAGAGTAATGCTCCGGCCAGGCTTTTCCAGGTGAATGGAATCAGACTTAGAAAATTGAGGGGAGGCAAAATCTATGTTTGAAAAGAGTGAAACGAATATTGCCACAGTGAGTCAGATGCAGAAAGGGGCTGCCTGACAATGTAAACGGGGAGTTGGATCATCTAAGGAGCTGTGCGTAAGGACCAGACAGACAATCCTCGGTTGGGAATTGTGCTAACTCCAAGAAACACCTTGGATACATCCTTGAATGGTGTGTGTGTGTGTGCGCACGTGCGTGTGTGTTCTTGGGTCTGTCACCATATCCATGATGTAATACTAACTTCCCTTCACTTTCCCAAGACCCAAGACAGAGGAAAGAGTCCAAACTCCACACATGACTATTACGTGGGTTTTTAGCTCATTTTAGGTGTTCTGGGTACAGAAAGAGGTCCTTTGTCCTGAGAAGACTGGGTTCTTTGGCCTTCTAGCACAGTTGAGGAGAAAGGCAGAAAAAACTTGCTATTTATTGAGCATTTGCTCTGGGCAGGCACTGTTGTAAACACTTGGGATACATTATTTCATAGGGTCCTCACTGGAACCCCAGGAAACAGGTGCTGCTAGGTTCCTGTCCTACAAGCAGGAAACTGAGGCATGAAAGAAACAAAGTCACCTGCTCTGGGTTTCAAAAAGCTGGCAAGCAGTACAAGCAGGATTTGAACCCAGGGAGTCTGGCTCCAGAGCTCAGAGGCATTACCCCAGGCTACACACAAAACACAGGGAACTGAGTGCCAGATGGCACAGTCCATAAATACCAAAGGTGCCAGAAGCCAGGCTGGTCAGGAGAAGTTTCTGGGAGGGAGGGATTCTGAACTGAATTTCAAAGCCTGACTAGGATCTAAAGCTGAAGGTAGGCCCTTGGGGGGATGAAGGCTTTGTCCGGGTATGTAAGAGAGAAGCAGGAAGGGAGGCGCCCGAGGCAGGCCAAGCGCAGAATGTGATCACACCTTCCCGAGGAAATCAGCCCTCTGCCAGCCTAGCGGCAGGTGGGCAGGGAGGTGAGAAGGGAGGCCCAGGAAGTGTCTGCCCTGATGTCAGAGGCAGAAACCCAAGTCAGCTGCAGCTTTAAAGACACCTTTTCCGAACGTGCACCCAGGCAAGCAGAGGGGATGGCTGCAGTTTAGCTACTTGGCCTGGTGCCTTTGCTCTGCCCCCAACCCTCCTACCCAGGTAAGTGCGCTCTCCCCAGGGTCGCAGGGCACTCCTTACACTAACCACCTCCCCAGGTTTATTTGGAGCAGGGAAGATGAGTCTGGTTGACTCCCCATTGGGGGGGGGGGGTCCCAGCAGGAAATGGAGTCAGAACCAAAGTGATGGGATGGCAAGTGAGGAAGAGGATCATGCCCTGAAGAGGCCATGGGTGGGACGCGGCACGGACAGAGAGGATGACATCGGGTCTGTGCTCCTCTACACACACTTCCAGCTCAATACCCACGTTGGTTCTGTGATTCTCTGGGCTTGGCAAATACTCTATTTCTAAGGTTTTGCAAAACAGAGAAGTTGGTGAGCTGGGAAGAGCCTAAAGGGAAAGATGCAGAGAAGAGAGAAATGAATAACGGCACAGGAGAAGACTCTCATGGGTGTCTGATGTGCTTCTCCTGCAGAACCTTCCAGACCTGGCTGGCATCCTGAACCCTTCCTCCCTTGCCTTCCCTGAAAAGCACGAGCATGTGGCCCCTACCACTCTCAGGCTTTACTCCAACACGCTTCCAGTGACTTTTCCTCTCTAATTCAGCTTTTCTGGGAGAAAGGATCACACTTATTCCCAGGAACAGCCATTGGTATCAAAGCCAATGTGGGCGTTCTGATCATTTTCTTTTCACTTCTACAGAGCTACAGGGGTGCTCTTCCTAACTCTTGTCGGCATCCTTCCCAATATTTTCAACTGTGCATTCTCCTGTCTCATGAGCTGGCATTTCCTCCCAACTTTTAACCCAAGTGAGGACTACCTTGCCTGGAATTAGTAGCATTAATGAACCACGAGATATGAATTTCTCCCTGAATGTGGGTCTGAAGAAACCGTCTGTTCAATCTTTAGCCCCCAAGTGAAATGATGGGAGCAGCTCTGGATTTTCTTCCAGGGAAAAATGCCATAAAAAAAGTTATTCAGGAGGCCTGCCTACCCCAGGTTTCTTCCAAATTAGGTATCTTAACCTGAGAGAACACTTTTTTCTCCTGATGTTCACATCAGATACCCCAGGCCCTACCCCAGCACCTTGCCCCGCACACATAGACATGCAGTGCAAACATGCATCCTCAGATTTCACTTGCAAAATTACCTGCCTATCCCATGGAATGCACATCACTGAAAGCATGATCATGTCACTTCCCCCCCCCCCCCCGACACCATGGATATGGCAAATTATGTTGGACCCACACTTTACAGTTTTCATTTTCACAGTCTGATTGCCTCTCTGCACCCCAGGCAGATCCACACCCTATCTACTCTGTAAACGTGTGTGTGGAGGTGGGGTTGGTGCAGAAGATTGGCTGGACTCCTTTCTGCCGCCTCTCTCTGGATTCTTTATACCCTACCTGCCCTTCAACCAAATTTGAAATTGATAACCAGCTCTTTCAAGGAACAGTGAGTTAGAGCAGTTTAAGAAGTCTGGGCTTCCTCGAGGTTTCCTGCAGGCTGCAGCCTGTGGTGGTGATTAGAACAGAATTTACTTATCCTTCACCATAGGCAGCATCGCCTGCTTAATAAAGGACTTTGTCAAAGGCTTTTCCTGTTTCTCAAGTTTGTTTTGGCACAACGCCAGGATCTGAAGCTCAGAAAGGACCGTCCAGTAACCTAGAATGACCCATCTTATCCCAGACGAGGCAGAGGCTTGGACCGATTCTGAACCCCAGGGAGACAGAAAATCCAAAGAATAGCATTATTCATGATAGCCAGGTTATGGGAATGATCTAAGTGTTCATTGAGTTATGAATAGATGAAGAAATTGTGGTGTGTATATATACAAGGGAATATTACTCGGCCGTAAGAAAGAAGGTGATCCTGCCACTTACAACAATGTGGATGAACATGGAGGACATTATGTTAAGAGAAATAAGCGGCGGGGGGGAGGGGGGGAAGCTACATAATCTCATGCATATTTGGAATCTAAAAAGTCAAATATATAGAAGCAGAGGGTAGAAAGGTGGTTATATGGGCCCGGGAAGAGAGGAAATGGGGCGGGGGGATGTTGGTCAGAAGTACAAAGTTCCAGTTATGTAGAATAAACCTACAGAGCTATGGGGACTGTAGTTAATGACCCTGTTCTGAATAATGGAAATGGGCTAAGAGAGTAAATCTCAGGTGCTCTCATGACACAGATATGTGAAGACATGACATACATTTATTAGCTTGACAGTAATAATCATTTCACTGGGTATATATCAACTCCTCTTGTACACCTTAAATATATATAACTTTTTAATTTAAATTCAAATTAGTTAATATTGAGTGCAGCATGGTTTCAGGAGCAGAATCCAGTGATTCATCACCCACATACAACCCAGTGCTCATCCCACCAAGTGCCCTCCTTAAGGCCCATCACCTATTTAGCTCCTCCCCCTCCTCTCCTCCAGCAACCCTCAGTTTGTTCTCTATTTTAAGAGTTTTGTATGCTTTGCTTTCCTCTCTGTTTTTATCTTCTTTTTCCTTCCCTCCCCCTCTGCTCCTGTTTTGTTTCTTAAATTCCACATATGAGTGAAATCATATATTTGTCTTTCTCTGACTTCACTTAGCATAATACACTCTGGTTCCATCCACGTTGTTGCAAATGGCAAGACTTCTTTTTGGTCACCAAGTAATATTCCATTGTACAAGGAGGCAGGGGAAACAAAAGTAAAAATGAACTGTTGGGACCTCTTCAAAATAAAAAGCTTCTGCCCAGTGAAGGAAGTAATCACCAAAAGTAAAAGGCAACTGAAGGAATGGGAGAAGATATTTGCAACTGACATGTCAGTTAAAGGGTTAGTATCCAAAATATATAAAGAAATATAAACAAATAATCCAGTTTAAAAATGGGCGGAAGACGTGAATAGGCACTTTTCCAAAGCAGACATCCAGATGGCCAACAGACACATGAAAAGAGGTTCAATATCACTCATCATCAGGAAAATGCAAATCAAAACCACAATGAGATACTACCTCACACCTGTCAGAATGGCTAAAATTAACAACTCAGGAAACAACAGGTGTTGGTGAGGATGTAGAGAAAGGGGAACCCTCATGGGCTGTTGGGGGAATGCAAACTGGTGCAGCCACTGTGGAAAGCAGTGTGGAGGTTCCTCAAAAAGTCAGAAATAGACCCAGCAATTGCACTACTAGGTATTTATCCAAAGGATACAAAAATGCTATTTGAAAGGGGCCCATGTACCCCAATGTTTATTGCCGCATTATCAACAATAGCTAAATTGTGGAAAGAGCCCAAATGTCCATTGACTGATGAATGGATAAAGAAAATATATACAATCTTTACTAAACAATTAAAAAGATGACTTATGCTGGCTAGTTTCCTTAAGAGTGTGTGTATGTGTATGTGTGTGTATGCATGCGTATGAGTGCATGCATGTTCATCTGTCCCCTTTATGCCAGGGCTTTTAGATCCCATGACGTTTTCAGCAAAAGCTGTCACCCAGTCACTGGAGTCCCGCATCATAAACCTGGTTGAACCTTGTGATTCTTGCTGTCCCAGGGCTTCAGTGACAAGGAGGACGTTTGGGCACAGTGGCATCGCAGTGCATACATGGTACGCATGTCCAGCTTTGATCAAGTCCATTTGGGCTATGGCCATTAGCCAACACCAATTCTACCTGGACAGAAAGCAGAGTAAGGTAAGTCCTTTTCTGGGGACTGGGAGGGACTGTGCAATGAGCAGACCTTTCACCAAGCCGCAGGCTTGCCCGAGGGCATGCCAGAGCCCATGTGTCCTAGCTGAGGGATTGGGGATTGAATTGGGGGGGAGGGGTGCTGCGGCCCTCGCCCTGGGATGTGCGCAGGTACAGACTGGCCTTTCAGAATGCTAGGAGGGAGGAAGGAGACAGGCCCTTCCAGAAGGCACGTTCCACGCAACTTGGTCAAAGGGCCCCAGCCCAACCAATGATGCAGCCTCGCAAACCACTTACCCTAGCCAGGTAGGGCCCTTTTGAGGAATTCGGAGCATGCTTCCAAACCTCAGGAACCTCTCCTGGGAACAGGCTGTCAAGCCCTTTACGGTTTAAACAGTGGCATATTGTTTTCTTTTTGAGGGGGAAAAAAAAAAAAGGAAAAAGCAACCGTTTGCAATTAATAGACACCATCTAACTGTTTAGGATAATTGCTGTGAAAGCGCTCCAGGCTTTTCCAACTGCCAGTTCCATTTTTTTTTAAAAAGTCAGAACTGGAAACATTAAAAAAAAAAAAAAACCCACACACACAGGCACCCAACCCTGTTTCCCTAAAGTAGACCTGGAGCCTCGGGCCTTAGTAAACAGTCATCCTCCAAGGGAGATTTGACCCAGCCCAAGTGCAGACACACAGGTGCATTTTCTGGCGGGTGGGAGAATGACGTCTCCTTGGTTCACACACGGCTTATGTCAACACTCAGCCCCCTCTTCCTGCAGCCGCTGCCTGCCTTCCCGCCACGAGCCTGTGTCATTCATTAGCTCTCTGGTGAGGAGCCCCATCAGGGTGGGTCCGGCACCTTCCCAAGGATCCTGCTGGCTCCGGGCAGGAGGGGATACAGAGCTGTGGAGGGAGACTGGCCGTGGCCCATAGGGACTTTTTGTCCCATCCTATGAGTTCTCGGGGGGCAAGGAGGTGGCCAGACCCCGGCTTTCCTGGGCCAAGATTCGTCAGATCGGTGCCCTCTTGGATCCTGGCCACTTCTTCTGCCTGGATGAGTCGCTCTCTCCCTGGCTTGGGAAGGGGAGTGGGAGGAAGGAGAGAGTAAGAAAACAGGAGAAGAGGAAACAATCTCTCAACTCATAACTCAGTTTCAAATCTGAGCCCCTGCCCGTGTAGCTGTCACTTTCTTCTTTGTAACACGTTTTTCTCCTCTGTTAAATCTTCTTCCTGACCCCCTTTTTTGGTCATTTTCTGGGGTGAGTGGGCACAGAGTGGAGGTTTTTGTGTTGTTGTTAGGCATAATGGGAGCATTCCACGGCTTTCCTCGTGATGATGGACATTGGCACAGGGATTTGAAGCCCGATTACATCAAAAGAAACAGGGCCAAAGCCTTTTGACTCATGCTTTAGATTGAGACTGTGGGTGGGTGTCAGCATTTTGCCCTCCGGTTGCAGGAGTTGGAAGCCCAAACCTTAAAACATCGATTCCATCCTCTGCATTGTTTGGGAAGGGACGGTAAGGGGTAGAGAGACCTTGGCAGCCCTCCTGAACCCCACTGCCAATTCCTCTTGTGGGCAGACCCCTCACACCCTGACAGCACAGTTTTGAAAGGAGAAAAAACAAAGTATCTTTCACCCTGAGATTAGTACATTAGCTGTTTGAGGTCTGGCAAACCCCCTCCCCCCCAGATCCCATGCTCATTCTTTGCATTGAGGGTCTCCTGGGTAACTCAAGAGGCCAGTTATCGGGACTCTTCTCCCCCATTCTTGAAAATGGTCTTACTGTGTAGCTGGAGAGGCCTTATTCTCCAGGCTTACAGATCAGCCCTCTGATGCAACAAGTAAACTTCAAAAACTAATGATCAAAGATCATTTATTAACAGGACATGTCATTTATTTATTTATTTATTTATTTATTTATTTATTTATTTATTAGGACATGTCTTTTAAAAGGCCAAACCAGGTAGGGAAGTTTCAGCTGTCCTTCTCAGTGAGCCCTGGGGGATGGGAGGAGATACACATCCACCCAGGAGTGGGAGAACCTTCCCCCAGTATACTTTGAATGCTCACAGAGGCTCAAGAGCCCTTCCATTTCTTGCACGAACCAATTCCTCATCCCCCAGAGGCAGGCGAGGAGCAAGTCTCCCACCTTGAAATCCAGGGACTCTCTTTCTAGTTCTGTGACCCTGGGCAAGTTTTCTGTTGCTCCTGGTTAAGTTTTCTGTTGCTCCTGGTTTGCTTCCCTGATTAGAGAACGAGGAAGGAAATTCAGAAAGTATTGATTGGCCCAGTGACACAATGTGTGTGAAATTGCTTCAGGAGATAATGTGCTATCTTTTATTATCATCATTAATCCAACCTACCGTTCGCTGGCCAACACTTGTGTAAAGGTTAAAATCTCTCAGAGTTTCCCAAATTAAATCAGAGATGATAAAATTCCCCTTAGGAATTATGTTACGACACCTTTCATTGCTGGAATGTCGTTCTTTGTACAAGGGTGAGGTGATCCGTCGCTGGTGGGCAGAATGACCTCTGGTGAGTGATGGCAGACAGGCCCGGGACGAGCTGCAAAATATTTCTGAGCAACCAGTGTTGGCTGGCATACCAGCTGTTGCTTCACATCCTACCGCGTTGGCCCATGCCAACCATTCCTTTCTCTGAAGTGCTTCGGCAAAGCCCAGGCCTCCCAAGTGATGCTTATCAGTCCCAGAGACAAGTGCAGTCTAGTGGTTTGAGTCAGCAGGGGTGGGTGGCCGAGAAGTCTCACGTTCTTCCTTGGCACTCAGGACCCTTCTGCAAATCACGTAAGAACATTCATCCTCTCTCTCTCTCTGTCTCTCTCATTCACACACACTCACACACACACACACACACACACACACACACACCTCTTCCATCACCAAAGACAGAACAGAAAGAGCCCATATTAGTTGGTTTCCTGTGACTCCTACAGAATGAGAGGCTGTTCAGGCACCAACTACAGCTGGTAGCTTATATCTGTTGACCCCAATGATCAGAAATGTCAGCTGGATTCCAGCAACCTCTGAAGCCCAGAGCCAAGACATGTCTTCTAGATTTGGGAGGAAAATACTTGAAAGCACCAAGTGATGAGAGTAAACATTAGACACTTGTCCTCTAAACTCAGAGTGGGGACTTCTGGAGTTGGCCTCCAGTCCAGATATCTTCCTTTTTCTTAGTCTTTTTTTTCCCCCCGATCCGTCTTCTGTTCTTCATTCCATCTAGATGAAAAGCGAAAGCATGGTAGGGAATGATGCAGCCTTGCCCATGAGATATAACAGTAATGAAACTTCATAGGGCAAGACCCTCAAAGCACAATGTTCAGAATGTTGGAACCATTTTGGGGTTGTTCCAAAGACTTGACTTTGTGAGAAAAGAATCCCCCCATCTGTACTCATTCTTCTTAGCACTGCACTCTCTGCTGGGTCTTTTTGATCATTGTCATATTTCCATTTGGAGAGAAGCTAGTAATTTCCTAAAGCTTCTAAGAATCTAGTGTCCCTCTCAGACGGATGTGTGGCAGGAATGAGGGTGGGGTGGGGACAGGTCTTCTGTGTGATTAATGAGATCCCCCAGATACCAAGTTGAGCCATCAATCTCACCTCATTGACTTCCAGGCCCTGATTTGAATCCTGTTCCTATTTTAATTCCAGTGGCCCTCACATATATTACCTAATTTATTCCAACCTCACCATGTGGTAGTTTTAAGAGCTCCATTTTGTAGACAGGGATCTGAGTATCCGACAGGTTGAAGATCATGGCCAAACAGTGGTGAATTGGCGAAAGCCAAAATTACAGTCCAGATCTTTCTGACTTCAAAGCCTGGGTACCTCCCCACCATTGCTGACTTGTTCTGTGTCCATGAGTCATTAGGTAGCTGCAAGCGACAGCTCCTTTTATTAAGACGTGGGCGTTGGTGAAGAGGAGTGCTGCAGAAAGTAATGAGTGTGCTCCCTCTGCTTGCTCAGAGGGTAAAGCTCAACCAGATGTGCCCCATGGATATGCGCTGTGGATGTGAAATGAAGGGCACTTCTTGCTTCTGCCCACCCCCCAATCCCCACCCTGAGCCTGATGTTGCTGAGAGGTTGGCCAGGGTTATGTCATGAGCAAAGAGGCCCTGACCCAACGAAGGTGACCTGGATCTCAGTGCAGAGACATTCAGGGTTGATGTCAGAACGGAGACATGGGTCAAGAAAGGACCAATGGGATGATGTTGGTACACGGAGAACAAAACAAGCAACAAGACTCTGCATTTCCTCAGTCCTCAGGCTCCCTTATAACTAGGGGAAAGTACTCATCTGTCGAAAGACATGGTCCTTCATCAGTGTAGGGGTCAGAAGAAGGGAGGCCATGGGGATTCAGAGAGACTTTGCTGGACAGCTCAGGGCACCCGGGCAGAGCATGTCAAATAAGGGGGGCGGGGGCAGCATCTAGCCACCCTGCGGTGGCCCCCTTATCTGCCTTCTGCCAGCTTCTCCTGTGTGGCAGACAGCCCTGGTCTCCTACAGAGGGCTGGGGGTGGGGGATGATTGATGAACACACTTTAAGTGCCTGAAAACCTCGGTTTGGGACATCACCCCGTTCCATTGGTGTACGGGCTATAGCCGATGGCCACAGAAAGAAACCTCAGCAAATGGATGGGTCCTACTAGCATTTATAGTTGTTTCATTAAGTTTGCCTGTTGCCTTGAGTACGATCACAAAAATGGATTTTCTGAAGGGGGCAAAAAAAAAAAAAAAGCAAACCTCAAACACATGTAGGAAATGCAAACCCATTTTCATTTACCAAGGGCAGTAACTAACAAAGGTTAGCCTTATGAAAAACAAACAATTTGGGGCACCTGGGTGGCTCCATTGGTTTAGCCTCTGCCTTCAGCTCAGGTCAGGATCCCAGGGTCCTGGATCAAGCCCTACATAGGGCTCTCTGCTCAGCAGGGAGTCTGCTTCTCCCCTCTGCCTGCTGTTCCCCCTGCTTATGCTCTCTAATAGATAAATAAAATCTTTTTTTTTTTTTGAAGAAACCACTTTTAGGAATATAACTGTGATAACTGAGTACTTTTCCAATTAATCTAGCCTGATGTTACTAGGAGCCAAGGCAGGCCAATTAATATGGAGAATAAACGGAGTGGAGCGTTAACTATATTCTGAAGACTTTGGAGTATATAGTTAGGTATCGAAATAGAAGCAGCAACACCGTGTTGGGCATTTGTTGGTGAGGCCCACGTGTCCAAATGAGCAGTTGTCTAGGGGTGTCTACACATGTAGACATGCTGCTTATATGTATACAGCACGGTCACTTGCCAGTCTTCTAAACATCCCATGGCCTAATGACCTAAGGGGTTTAAGTCACCTCAGAATCTATAGGAACCTCATAAATCTGTTTCATGTACCTCTTATGTCATTCACAGAGCTGAAAATTATTTTTTTCCCTCCTCCTTTCAACACAAAATATAATCACCACTATTTATTGGGAGCTGTGCAGCATAGGGGAGCCCTTCACCTTACTTCCTTCCACCCTCACAGACCCGTCAGTGGTAGGTAGTGTTTTTCCCATTTTGTAGTTGGGAATAATGAGTCTCAGTGAGATCAAGTGACTTTCCCCAAACCAGGACTCCAACCAGGTCTGTCTGACACCAGAACCGCTGCTCTAGGCACTAGATGGCTCAGCCTGTAGAGTCGCTTGAAAACGCATCACTGGTGTCAGCTCTAGAGCCATACCTCCTGCAGGGATTTTCAGTGATGAGGCACGAGGCCAAGGAACCACAAACCGAAAAGTGCTGCAAGCCAGAAATGAGTCCATTTGCTAAATTTCAGGACCATGAGTGCACAGGTGATGACCCTTCCCTCAGAGGTGGACGCCTCTTCATAACCTAGTCGTCTTTTCCACTCTAGTCTAAGATCCATGCTGCGCGAAGCCTGAGTGAGATCGCCATTGACCTAACCGAGACTGGCACGCTGAAGACCTCGAAGCTGGCCAACATGGGGAGCAAAGGGAAGATCATCAGTGGCAGCAGCGGGAGCCTCCTGTCATCAGGTGAGCAGGGCTTTTGTGGAGAAAGTGGGGGAGGCTGTCGCTGGAGCATGGCTTCCACCCCAGAGTGGCTCTGGGGAAGGTCACAGAGTGGCAGCTGCTGAGGAGGCAGCTTGGCAGGCTCGCCAGGAACTGGCTCCGCTTGTGAGACCCAGGTTTTGAGCCAAATAGGAATCTGAGAAAACTGCCAGAAGTGCCAAAGGGTGGGGGGCGGAGAAGCCACAGCAGAGCCGCTAGTGTGGGAAGGACTGTTGGCCGCATGCATCCCCTCAGGCACCCTCCAGAGCCTGCTGAGTGCCTATGGCGGATGGCCACTGTCTGGAATGTCAAGTCCAAGGACAAGGTGTGGTTGGTTCACTCGTGTGTCCTTAAAGGAAAATTCCACTAAGGAGGGGCTGAAGGCAGGTGCGTGGTGCAGAGCAGACCTGCATCCTATTCCCAGGGTATCTCCTCGGGACTTTAGAAGGTACAGACACTCTTGGCCTTTGGCAAGGAGAGTTGTGTCACGGAACGCGGTGTAGGAGTTGAGCCCTTTTACACCTGAGCGTCCAAGGGTCTGATTCCAAGTTTGTTTCTACGAGCCCTGGGCAAGTCATTTTGTCCCTGGTTGCAGGAGAGAGGCCCTGGCGGCTCCGATTGGGCTGACTGGTGTCCAAAGTAGGGATGCAGTGACAGGAAGAGGAGCGCAGGAAGAGGGAGGGAGAGGATCATTGTTTGGAAATGCTAGAAAGTATAACTGATGCAGATTACTCCTCCGGCCACACCTTCGAAGGCTGATTGTTCTTGGGCGCAGCGTACCTTTGCCTCTGAGCCCTGAAAGGGAAGCAAGAAGTCTTTATTTGCCCGACGTCATCTTCTCTTTCTTCTTCTTTTTTTTTTTAATTCTTTCCTGCTCTAGCATTCTGGAAGCTGTCTCTGAATATTAAATCCCTAGCATCATCTTTGTTCTGCACGGGTTGGAGCATCCCTCTATCTTTGGTGGCCCTGCCCCATGTGTTTGCTAAGGCTCCGCCCCATAGGGTTTCCTGAGGCCTCGCCCCCTGTGGCCTACCGAGGCCCGCCCCCTAAGGTTTATAAGGCCCCGCCCTCATATGCAGCCTTTCCTTCTGTGCTCCTCCTGCTTCCACCCCTGGTGACAGAGGATCTTGCCTCCTGCCTCCATCAGCTTTGTCTAGATTCCTCCACTCCTCACTGCACTTCCTCTTTGTTGCACCTTCCCTATGGTGTTTCTCTTCTAGCTTCTTGTTGTTTTTTTTTTTGTTTTGTTTTGTTTTTTTATTTTTTTTTTTAGCTTCTTGTTGTTTTTCTTTTCACCTGGTGCTTCCGGGGTTGTAAAAGAATGGAAGCGAAAACATTACCAAAGAGAAACAAATAAGCAAGAATTAGCAGTGAAGAGTGATGTCATAAGAACAAAATCCTGTTGCTTACTGGGGTCTTTTTTTTTTTTAAGATTATTTATTTATTTATTCATGAGAGACAGAGAGAGAGAGAGAGAGAGAGAGAAGCAGAGACACAGGCAGAGGGAGAAGCAGGCTCCATGCAGGGAGCCCGATGTGGGACTCGATCCCAGGTCTCCAGGATCGCACTCTGGGCGGAAGGCGGTGCTAAACTGCTGAGCCACCCAGGGATCCCGGGCATGGGGGTCTTTCTACAACCATCTAGTGACTGCACGTGTTCACATGCCATGTGTTTTTGTGGAAGTTCTACGTTTTGCGTTCTTTTTTTTTTTTTTTACCTGGAAATGCAGTTGACACACAGTGTTACATTAGTTTCAGGTGTACAGGGTAGTGATCCATCACCTCTGGTCTCCTGTGCTCACTGCAAATGTAGCTGCCATCTCTCCCTGTTAAAATATAAAATATAAAATACGTTTCATCCCTATGACTTACTCGTTGCATCTCTGGAAGACTGGACTTCCCACTCGCCTTTACCTGTTTTACTGGTCGCTCCATCCCTCTCCCTCTCTCAACTACCAGTTCTCTGTATTTATGGATCTGTTTCTGCTTTTTGCTTGTTTATTCGTTTCTTTTTTAGATTCCACATCTGAGTGAAATCATATGGTATTTGTTTCTCTGTCTGACTTATTTTACTTAGCGTAGTACCTGCTAAGTCCATGTTGTCATAAATAGTAAGATCTCATTCCTTTCTATGGCTGAGTAATACTCCATTGTGTATATATGCCACGTTAACTTTATCCATTCATCTGTCAGTGGACACTTAAATTGCTTCTGTGTCATGGCTATTGCAATAATTTCATTCTTTTCCTTAAATGAAGCCGCCAATATAAGCTTCATGCCCCACAAAACCTGGATCTGCCTCTCCTAGATCACCATAGCGTTTACCATAAACCCCTCGCCACCTCGATTCTCCAAATGTTTTTCATCAGCACAGAGAGCCACATGATCATCATTTCTGAGGCCCTGAGGTTTATGGTAAAAGCTGTAAAGAATGGGGCTGTTGTGTATTGAAGGGAATGTTATACAAAGCTCCAGACCCCTGCCTCAAATTAATAGCCACTCTCAATCCCCTGCTGAGTGGCAGAGGGCAGAGCCAGAACCAAACCCTGTGTTTATACTCTAGACACTTCCAACTCTTGTTAAAATCCATAGTCTCCTATTCAAGCTTGGATTTATCTGCTGACAGTCCTCCTCATCCAGCCACAAATGAGCCCGGCTCATCCTTCAGGCTCAGTGAGATGTGCATCTCTGCTATGGTTTCATATCCATTTGGAAGTCTGGGTACTTTCTGAGTATGGCCTGGTTATATCCAAAAGGACAGTGAATTCTTGTAACCTGAGGGTTCTTAAACTTACAGGTGCATCAGAGCCATTCAGAGGGCAGCTCAAAACACAGATAGTTGAACTCCAGCCCCAGGGGGTCTGACTGCAGGTTCTGGGGTGAGCCTGAGAATTGGCATATACAAGTCCCTGACAGATGCTGATGCAGCCAGTCTGGGGACAGCACCTTGAGCCACACTCTTCCTGCTAAGAAAGAGCTAGAAGCCTGAGGTGATGGTGTTGCTCAGGGACACAGAACACAGGTATCCCCAGTTCCAGACCTGTGTTTTGGGCCATCTCCTCTGGCCCCTCATATCTGTCAGCCTCTGGAGCACCATGCCAGTAACCTAACAGAGTCACAGACCAGATTGTGCACTGGATTGTGCACTCACACCTCCTGACCTTGAACGGGCACCACTCAGTCATCAGCAAATGAGATCCAGGCATCTTTAAGATTAGGAAACAGTTCGTCTGTGTGACTGCCACCAGCCTGGTAGACAGAGTAATATAATGTTATAATATCAAATGAAGCAGCTTTATACTGAGATATTAAAGTAATTTTCAAATGTGTGGTGACTTCATGTCAAGGGCCCCAGGCTAAGCTGCTTGGGAGTGGCTGGAGGCAGCTAAAGCCTTAGCTGTCCCTGCTTTTAGAGGGGCGACAGTGGTGGGCCCTGGCCCCCTGGGCTCTTTCCCTGCCTGCTGTCTGCTGTACCACTGTGCGAGAGGAGGAGCCTGGGAAGTAGGAGCCACACCCCATGACCAGACCCACCAGCATCTCAAACCCTGCCTAGCCCTGCAAGCTGGGGCCTGAAGCCATGCTGAGGCTGAGGTCATTGGGGAGGCCTCCGTCCCGTGACTTAGGAAGACCATGGAGGGAGAGATCCCCAAAAGGAAAGAATATAGGCCATCAGTTCACAAAGGGAATTTCTAGTGTCCATAGATGTGGACATCTAGCTGGCTTACATGTCTCCATAGCTGGCTGATATCCCACTGCGTTCTTTTTGTACCTTGGTGTCCTCTTGCCTAACCATTTCTTGAGAGTTCCTTAGTCATACACTCCCACAGATGTATTGCTTTTCCAGGAAAGCCCTGATTTTAAACACTTTTTTTTTTAGTACACTTGTCAGACTCCCATGTTCTACTTTTCATTTGAAAATATGATGCATCTGATTTAGTATCCTATTTGGTCAATTCGTTTCTCTCCTTCACCGACTGCCTCATGCTTAAAAAAAAAAAAAAAAAAGGAAAGGAAAAGGAAAAGAGAAAAAGGTGTCTAATATATATTCTTTAAAAACATTTTGAGAAATGAATCTTTATTTTAAAGTCCTTTTTTTCCATGGTCACCTGGGCGCCTCAGTCAGTTGAGCATCTGACTATTGGACTGAGCTCAGGTCCTGATCTCAGGGTCATGAGTTTGAGTCCTGCTTTGGGCATAGAGCCTACTTAAGAAAAAAGAAAATCCTTCTTTCTACTTCTAGGCCAGTGTCTGGCACCCAGTGGATACTCCAAACATGATTTTTAAAATGTTTAACATTACATTTGTATGACTTATTTTTAACTGGAAATAAGTACATTTTGAACCTCTTCATCAATTTCCCCCACCCCCATCTCTGGCAACCACCAGTCTCTTCTGTGCATCTATGAGCTTCAGTTTTGGGGTTTGTATTAAGTTCCACATATAAGTGAGATCATACATATGGTATTTGTTTCTCTTTATCTGACTTATTTCACTTAACATAATGCTGTCAGGTTCCATCTGTGTTTTCCCAAACAGCAAGATTTCATTCACTTTTATGGCTGAACAATATTCCATTTATGTATATGCCACATTTTCATTATCCATTCATTGGTGGGTGGTTTTCATACCTTGGCTGTTTTAAGTAATGCTGCAGTGAAAGGAGGGGCACGTGTGTCTTTGTGAATTAGCGTTTTCATTCTCTCCAGGGAAGTATCCAGAAGTAGAATTGCTAGATCATATGGTAGTTTTATTCTTAATTTTTTTGAGGACCCTCCTACTGTTTTCCAGAGTAGCTGCACCAGTTTGCATTCCCACCAACAGCTCACAAGGGTTCCTTTCTCTCTACATCCTCACCAATATTTGTTATTTCTTCTGTTTTTGATTCTAGCCATATTGACAGGTACTGTATCTCATTGTAGTTTTGATTGGCATTTCCCTGATGATAAGTGATGCTGAACACCTTTTCACATGTTTGTTGGCCATTTGAATGTCTTTGGGAAAATGTCTAATAAGGTCCTATGCCCAGTTTTTCATTGGATTGTTTGAGTTTTTTGCTATTGAGTTGTATGAGGTTTTTTTTGTTTGGTTTTTTGTTTTGTTTTTTTTCTTTCTTTTTTTTTTTTTTTGATATTAACTCCTTAATCAGATAGATGATTTGCAAGTATCTTCCCCCATTCAGTAGGTTGCCTTTTTTGCTTTGTTGATGGTTTCCTTAACTGTGCAGAAGCTTCTTAGTTTAATGTAGTTCCACTTGTTCATTTTTGCTTTGGGTGCTTTTGATTTTGGTGTCAAATCCAGAAAATCACTGCCAAAACCAAAGTCAGTGCCATAGGATTATTGAAATCAAAATTGGAAGATGAGTACTAAGAATCCTGCATACGCCACATCCTTCTTCTGTGTTCCTGAGGCATATGGTGTGTTGGGCCTTGCCCAACTCACACATACCCACCACCAATAGTCTCCCTTGGGTTGTACTGTGTCACTTTGTACGCTGGCGTCAGACCTCGAAAGGCTAATCTTGTCAAATCAGGCTCCTCTTGCAAAGAATGTGCACCCTTGCTGCCTTCCATCTACTTTTTCACCTTGGTGTATACCTAGATTTGGTGTAGCTGAACCATATGACAACGTAAGGTTATTGCTATGGTGTGAACACTTTTCCTAGTTCCCAAACCTTGCTTGGTGTAGTATACACAACATTTTAAAAAGTTAGAGTCTCTTTCTTCAAAGTGTTTCATACTGTTTATTGATGTCAACAGAGAAAATATTTCCAGGCTCTTAGTAACTCTGAAGGCAGTTTTCCTATTTAACTAAAGGCATGTAAATACCTTTAAAACTACTGACGCCCAGTACTTGGCATGTGAGGTATGAGTTGCTAGAGAAACAAAGCAGTGTCATTGCTATGTATGAAGGAAGTCGGAAGTCTATACTTACTAACGCCCTGTGCCAGGGGCTTGTGTTTCAAAAAGAAACAGTCCACATAGTTGAAACGATTTATTGAGACTTACAGCTAGGCTCCCTAAATTCTTCAGTGGTGATCCCGGGGACCCTCCTGTGTCAGACCTGTAGGCCCCTGTCCTAGTGGACTCCCTTAGAGCCGGTGAACTGTCTGAGCCCAAGATGTAAGGCCTGTGTTGGACTAAAAGGAATCCACCCCCTCCAGCACTGAATGTGATTCAGATTGCAGGAAATCTATCTGCATCCCAGATCTATTTGTGGAGGGGCCCTGGTGGCCAGACTTGAAAGGACATGAGAAACCTTGTCCCCAGAACACATCAGCGCAGAGATGGCACGGTTTTCCCAGAGTTCCCTGGGAGAAGGGACATCAAGGCAGCTCGGGTGCCAAGGCAGGCCGATGGAGCCACCTGCCCTGCCCTCCACAAGCCTGCTGCTGCCTCGGCCCCCTCAGAGCTTTGCATGGCCGGGTGCGCCCTCAACACTCTGATTGCCCACTGCAAGGGTGGGAAGCAGGGTCCTCTCTTCACTATGCCCTGGGAGAACCTGCACGTTTCCTCCCAATTTGTCTACACCTCTCTCCATTGCTCTTGCTGATCTGTGTTTCAGGTGACAAATTTGCAGGGGCCCACACAGAGTCAGAGAGGACAGCTCTGAATTTAAACCACTCAAGATGTCTTCAGAGTTCAAACAAACAGAAGCATCTGAAATCTTTTTCTGTAGGACTTCACAGGGTTGGTTCCTCCCTCCCCTTTCTCCATTTCTTGAAATCTAAAAAAAACTGGAGAGGAGAAAAAAAAATGCAGTAGCCAAACAAAACCCAAAACAACAAGTGCCCTTGTCCCGGTAGCTGAGCCCACAGGGCCTTTCCTTGGCTCCTCTGAAAGTGGGAGGGAGTTTAGGACTGTCTCGAACATTGTCTGGAGGCTTTGCCATCGTGTAACCATTCTTTTTTTTTTTTTTTAAAGATTTTATTTATTCATGAGAGACACAGAGCGAGAGAGAGGAGCAGAGACACAGGCAGAGGGAGAAGCAGGCTCTATGCAGGGAGCCCGATGCGAGACTCGTCCCAGGACCCCAGGATCACGCCCTGGGCCGAAGGCAGGCTCTAAACTGCTAAGCCACCCAGGGATCCCTCGTGTAACCATTCTGATGCCAGTGGGAGTGTAGGGCCCAAGGGAGACCTGCTTTTGCTCTCAGCCTATTTAAAGAAAACAGTGTAAACTTAGAAAACAACCTACTCTTCCGAAGCCCCTGTGGCTTGTCGCGTGAACCAACAAGACCAAAAAAAAAAAAAAAAAATGTAGTGTGTGTCCTCTCTTACGGAGACAAAACCAGGGGACTGAGGCTGGCTTCTTGACTGGGAGTGCAGGGGTGTGAGCCACCCATTGGCTACAAAACAAAGGGCCATGTTGTGCCTATAAATAGGAGTGAGGCTGGGTGATTAATGAGATAGCAATTGAGTCATCACTGTGATCAGCAGGATTGCGAAGAATGTGGCCAGGGATCTTTGGTTTAAAACACAAAAAACCCCCAAACCCTGCGGTCTGCAGTCGTGCCCCGGCTCTGACACTTTCCGTTGTGGGGGGAAACATGTGCTGAGCCTGGGCCCGCGCTCCGCCTGGATCTGTCCGCATCCATTACTCACCCTTTCACACATTCTCATTCTCTGAGCACTGGCACTTCCTTCCATTGTTCGGAAGTTTATTAATAACCAATATAACAATGAGGATGCCAGCTCTCTGACCTCTCTCCCCAAGGAGGGGTGATCTGATCGGCCGCAGCCAGCTGTATTATGGCCGTGGCTGTGTTTGGCTCAAAACACGCTGCCTCGCGCTGGGAGCGATTGCATTGTTTTGGGGGTTGTTTGGGCCTTAAAAATGTAAGCCCAGACTTCAATCTTTCTCCTTTCTTTCTTGCTCTCACTCCATCTCCTCCCTGGTGTGTCTCTCCCTAGCCTCTTAGAGATCCCTGTTACCAGCCCCCTGCCCCCTCTCCTTTTGGGTCTAGGGATGAGCAGGATTCCAGGGGCTTTAATCTTGGTCATAAGCTCAGTGCTTTGCAGGCGGGCACAGCCCTGCAGGCTCAACCAGGGGACAGGGCCTCCTCCAGGCAGTGTTCATACTGGACTGTGTAACCAGTGAGGGCTGAGAAATCTCCTTCTGTGGAATGGCTATTTCTGGGCTTGCTTGAGTGGGTTGTGCCGGAGTCAAAACTAAGAACAGGGGGAACAGTTGCCCCTCTCTGATCTCATAAGGGGGGGGTGGGGAGCCCAATTAAGTCATTTACAGTGATCTGTTTCTGCTAAAGGAATAGCTCTACCGGGACGCCTGCCTGGGTGGCTCAACGGTTGAGCATCTGCCTTTGGCTCAGGGCATGATCCTGGAGTCTTGGGATCAAGTCCCACATCAGGCTCCCTGCATGGAGCCTGCTTCTCCCTCTGCCTATGTCTCTGCCTCTCTCTAATGAATAAATAAATAAAATCTTAAAAAAAAAAAAAAGGAATAGCTCTACCTAGTAAAGAGAACCAGAACAGAGTAACCATGTACAACCTAAGTGACCTCCTCTCCAATGATGAAATTTTAAACATTGAAAAATAAATACCACTGTTGAATTCTTGTAGGCATTGCTCTCTTCCCATTTCGGCTAGCCCTCTTGTTTTTTGTTTCTTTTTTTAAGATTTATTTATTTATTCATGAGAGACACAGAGAGGCAGAGACACAGGCAGAGGGAGAAGCAGTCTCCTTGCAGGGAGCCTGATGTGGGACTCGATCCCGGATCCCAAGATCACGACCTGAGCGGAAGGCAGATGCTCAACTGCTGAGCCACCCAGGGATCCCATCAGCTAACCCTCTTTATTCACGAGAGACACAGAGAGGGAGGCAGAGACATAGGCAGAGAGAGAAGCCAGCTCCCTGAGGGAAGCCTAATACAGGACTCGATCCCAGGACCCTGAGATCATGACCTGAGCCAAAGGCAGACACTCAACCAGTGAGCCATCCAGACACCCCTTAGCTAACCCTCTTGATACTGCAATGGAATTAAGAGTCTGGGAGCTAGAAGGATAAAGCCTCCTCATTCCACAGTAAATGAAAGGCAATCCATATGAGTTGCTCAAAAATGGTAGATTCAACTAGAGATTGTACTTTGTATTTTTACTAGATGCTGCTGCTAATTTTTGTAACCTACTGTTCATCCTCTGCCCCCAGTGATATTTGTCCTCTTCATCCATTGGCAAAAGCGCCAACTGAGCAATGAAGCAGCCACACTGGAGAGCTCCTGCAGAGACCCCTCTTCACTCTCGGGGGCGCTGCTTTTCCACAGAGCCTCCACTTCACCACTCTTTGAAGTGAACCATCTAATTTTTATAATTTCTGAGCCTGATGAGAAGTCGTCCAGGCATGCATTTTTCATGTTAAGAATCGCATTTAATTCTCGGAGACGGTCTCCCAAGATCACACGTTTATCTCAAAATCTACAATGTGACATTATTTCGCAGGGTCTCTTAGGACATCTTTTATGTAAGGAACTTATAATTGAGGATTTGTAAGGGAAATAAATGTCTCTTCATCATAACAAAGAGTTCAAACTTTTCCCTCCTGTTTACTCCTGAGGCGTCTGCCAGAACTTTTCCTTACAGCTTTTGCAGATCTGCTGGGAATATGCTGCTGCTGGTGGGCTTTTTGGGGGGTTTTTTTGTTGTTGTTTTTCCCTGAAGGCTGAAACAGATTGTCATTTCCTTCCCTTACTTTTAGGACAACAGATTTCTTTCTTCTTTGGGGATACTGTTTGTTTCAAATTTCCCCTCTTTTCAAAGAGGAAAGCACCCCTTCTGTCTTCTGAGATCAGTGGGCTAGTCACCAGTGTTCCATCTGTGTAAAAACAGATGAGCCACAGTTCCTGACAACATTCTCTCATAGGATGCGTACTCATATCCGGTGCTGCCGAGGGTCTTTGGAAAAATTGGCACAAATTCTCCATCACAGCTGAATGAGGAGCTCTTCCCATGTGTTTGCCGGCTGGAGGGGCCCTGGTGTCCCCCCCCCCCACCTCGCCCACCCACATCCTGCCCCAGGCACCCGGCTGCCCACAGGGTGAAGTCTGGAGTTTCCCAGTCGGGAAATAAGAGGCTTTTTCCCCAGAGGCAGCCCAGCAGGTTTTCAGTACATCTCTGCCAGTAACACCTACAGCTCCGGTACCGTAGGATCCGTAGTTCTCTCAAAAGATGTCCAGATGCGAGCTGAAAGGGACTTTCTGACCTTGAGCACATTGGTCAGAAACTCTGACTTGTGGCCTGATGGATCAGGAAAGGTCTGCTCTGAGGTCAGGTTTTTTTTCTCCTCTTCCCCCACCTAAATTAATCGCAAAATTATCAGTGACCTATTTCTAGAAAACCCTTCGGATTCCAGATTGACACATAATAATAAAATCGCCCAAGACGAAAGATTTTATTTTCAAACCTGGCATCAGGCAAAACAGATAGTTCCTAAGCAAGCAGCAGGAGGGTTTCCTAGAGCGTGAATCTGACCACGCTCTGCTTCCTGGCAGTGAAACGCCCGGAGCACCTCCACTCATCAGAGAGGTGACCATCAAGGTGACCCTCAGGTGGGGGCTCCCTGTTGTATGCTGCTCCCTCTTTGTGCAGGTGACACTGCTCATCTCCTGCCTCTTCCTGGTAGGCAGCTTTGCGCCCACCCCACCCCACCTGGCTCACAGAGGCTCTGTTGGCTCATCTGAAGGACCCCTCGGCTCCTCCTCCTCCTTCCTTCCCCCTGCATCGTAATCCACGCAGGCCGTGGACAGAGAGTCGAGGCATAAAAGGCAGACACGATCGCACACCGCGTGGTTTTTCACTCTGGCAACCCACCGGCGACCCAGACAAGACAAAGTTCCTGCTCCCGTCGTGCCCTTTCCGTTCTGGGTGCGGGACAGACCACACAGAGCCGCCCCACTGGAATCCCAGCTCTGCCTCCCTGAGTCCCAGTGACCTCTTCTGTGAAAACAAGGGTAATGTTTTCGTGAAGACTACGTGAACTGGGACGTGGGCAGCTCCTATCAGGAGTCTAGGAAAACTCACTTCCCCTGTTTCCTCCCAAGCATCCTGAGGGCACAGGGCTGTGGCCGTGTGAGCCTTCCACCTGCTTCCATGCGTCTTGCCTGCCCACTCACTAGTCTTCCTCTTTTACTTCATGGGTTCCCTGGAATTGGGGTGCCAACCCCTCATAAAGGCCAGGCACACTGTTGAGTACAAAAAACTTCGGCTTCCCATGCAGCTAGCATTCACCAGGTTCTGACTCTCTTCGGGCATCTCTGAGGCGTGACGTCATGAGTTCCCCCAGCTTCTGAGGAAGTCCTGTTTTCATTCCTGTACTTGAGGGGAGGGATCAGAGGCCGAGAGAGGTGGTGTCCTGTTGCCAAATCCCTGTAGCTAGTGCGTCCCAGAGCCGGGACACAAGCCCAGACCTGCTGACTCTAAACCACTGGTTTGTAGACTTCTGCCTCAGGAGGCTGTGAGCCAGCATGTTTTCCCAAGAACATTCACCCCACTCCTCCTGTAAACGTGGTGCTGCCTAAAACTTCGAAAGACAACCGAGTATTAATGAATTACTTATATCTTTCCAAAATGCTCACATCAGCCCTGTTTTCCCTTTGGCTCCTGCTCGGATTCATCATGTGTAGACAGTCCTTTCCAAGCAGCACTTGGCTACTGTTTTGTCGAGTATAAATTTTGAAGTCTTGCTCCTCTGATCCAGCAGAGAGTTTCCATCCATTTTCCTGCTTCATTAATCCCAAAGACAGCCCAGATGAACCTCTTTTTAAAAAAATTTTTGAACCTCTTTTTTCTGGCATCCAAACTTACACACACGTGCTTTGGTCTGTTGATAAGGTGGAGAGGTTAAATCCTTTCAGCCCTGGTTGATAATTAGACATTCCCTTCCAGCTTGAGGCAAACTATCCCAGTAACTCGGGGTAGGACCAGAGTTGGTAGGGTGCTTGTCTTTTCTGGAAGTGGGGATGGTACAGAGGAGGGAAACTTACACTGTATGTGACACTTGTAACGTTAACAGCAAGGGTTGCCAGAGGCAAGAAGGAGCTACCTAAGTAAGCTGTTTATTAATACATCCTCCAGATTTGGGAGCATCTTGGAGGTTGGTTAATTGGTCTTTTTCCACATAGGGACATCATGGCTCCAAGAGTTGTGACCCAAGGTCTTATACTGATCAATAGCACATATATCACAGAACCTCAGGTCCCTTCCCTGTCCATCACTGTTCCTCTCAGAGGTAGCAGATTTACATCTTTTTCGATTTCCAAGAGACTAAACTTACAACTCCACAGTGGTCTTGCACGTGCCAAGGCATGCGTGTGTTCAAGTAACCAGAAACGGATAAACCAGAGCAACGGTGAACTTCTATACCTTTCACCAAGTCCAGGTGCTGATGTGAAATGATTTCTCCATCCTGAATCATTTCTTATTCACGGATCTTTAGTTTGTAAGACTCCTGTTAACTTGAGGCCCTTCCCTGATTGAGTTTCTTCCTGGAGTCATTCTTTGTCACTTCAGGGTAACTGTGAAACAGTGTCTCCTGATTCTAGGCCCTCTTGCTGGCCTCCGTTGCATGTATCTGCCACCTAAGCCAGGTGCATGTATACATGTATACATGCTCCTGATTCTAGGCCCTCTTGCTGGCCTCCCTTGCATGTATCTGCCACCTGAGCCAGGTGCATGTATACATGTATACATGCTGAGCCAGGTGGGGTGGGGTGGGTGCAAAGCTGCCTACCAGGAAGAGGCAGGAGATGAGCAGTGTCACCTGCACAAAGAGGGATGGTCCAGGGATCCCAAGCACACCTGCAGGGGCTGTAGGAAGCCACCTTGGCATTCTCATGATACCCCTGGGGCTCATTCTCCTGATGCCCCTGAGCTTCTCTCTGTGGAACTGGTAGCAGAGCACTGCTGCTGGGCACTCGGTCACCTCTTCTTGTGGCCACCATGTTTGCCTGGTTGCAAGTAATGGCCCCCCAGCCTCAGAACCCTTCCCCCAGTGCCCGGGATTTCCTTTCCAAAGGAAAGGAAATCAAAAGCACTGGGGAACCTCTTTTCAAATGCATAAACAGGTGAATGCAGAGCTGCCCTAAGCTTGAGGATGGGGGGGGGGGGGTGGGAGCCAGAACCCCTCAATCTCTGTGACCTTGATCCACCCCTCATGCACAGCAGCTCCAAAAGAATAATTGCAAATTCAGGCATTCAAGAAACAGTTTGAAAATACTGCCTTTGTACACTGAATTGCAGAGTGAGGTCTTTTCTTGAGCAGCAAGGAAGAGGTGGTATCAATGGTCTCTTTCTTTCCAATTCTGCTGTGTGTGTGTGTTTCACTCCTATTAAATCTACAGTGGATCTTGACCATTTACCTATTCCAGGCACAGTGATAAGTGTTGTATCTCATTTAGCCTTCACAGCATTTTAAGGAGGACAGATCATGTGCCCAAAGTCACACAACTAACTAGTGGGTGGTGTAGAGTTCATCAAAACCAGACTGTTTTGCCTCTACTCACCATCCAGTTACTGCTAAAAACAAAAACAAAACAAAAAATCTGCATGGCCAGGCCAACTCAGGTACTTTGTAAAAATTTAACTTGGTACCTGGCACTACATTCCTCATGAGGCAATTTCCAGAATAAAGGTATAAACTGGAGCCAGCCAGTATTCGTGGTTTCAGATGCAGAAAGGGCCTCTTGAGCCATCCCACTTGCTGTCTTAGGTGGGTTTGGTAGTTAGACTAATTATTATAAATAATAATAATTTAAGTAGCACTAATGAACCTTATAATTCAGCGCTAAAGCTTAGAGGCCAGATCATCTAAACCTTTGTGCCTTGCCTCCCAGACTTGAATGTTCTTGTGATATCTGCCATTCTGGAACATAGTGAATCCTTAGGCTCAATAAATCATCATTTTCTATTGAGAGGTTAGGCAGGGATGAAAGGGAGAGCAATAGATTTTTCACTTGAGCTACAAATCCTTTAATCTTCCTTCTCAGGTCCAGTTTTCTCCAGGCCTGTTTTTTAAATCTAAAGTCTGACTTCTTCCCCACATTATGTTACATCATTATTAATGCTTTAGATTAGGACAGAGAGAACCCCATTATGTGTTCCTGTGTCTTCCATTTTGATGGATCACTGTGGCTAAGAGAACCTGATGCAAAGTGATTGAGCTGTGGAACCTCAGATGGGTGTAAACTAGAGATAGTTGAGGGGTGATAGGCACAGGGTAACTGACCTACAGAAGTAGGAAATTTGAGCCACATGGGAAGGGGAGTCAGTGATGTGTTGCATTAGACTATAACACCATCCGGGCTTAACGTCTGACAACCATGAGGTCACGGGAGCCTTAGTAAGAGTCAAGCTTTTATTTGAGTTTGCTATTGAATTTGGAATCCTGCAACTGAGCTTGACAAAATCTGGGGAAGAGCTACAAAAATTATTAAAAGTTTGGAAGGCAGGTTTTATAACACATAAGTACTCATGGGTACTAAATTTCTTTACCAAGATGAGCTATGGCTTAATTGTAGCATCCAAGTGTATCAATGATGACATTTTATGTGTTTGTTTGTTCAAGGTAATATTTATTAGCTATTGCAGAGGCATGAAGATGGTATGTTCCTGCAGTGATACATACTCTCTATTTCAAGCTAAGATGGGCTGGGGGAGAAAAAGTAAAAAGCCCACGTTGAAGTCAAAATGTGCTTACCCGTTGAGACTTTATTGAGTATTAGGGTTCTAGAAGCCTAATTGCATGGCAAGAAACTGTTCAAAGACTGAAGGAGAAGAATAGTGTATTTAGGGGGATGGTTTGAGTATAACAGAGGTTTTTTGATGCAAAAGCACAGAAGACTTTCTAGCCTTAGGATTCTGGGATGGCTTCATTATCATCAGAAGAGACAAAATACTTGAGGCTGGCAGTTCTTTTTTTTTTTATTTTTTTAAGATTATTTATTCATGAAAGACACAGAGAGAGAGGCAGAGACCTAGGCAGAGGGAGAAGCAGGCTCCCTGAGGTAAGCCGGATGCAGGACTCCATCCCAGGACTCTGGAATCACAACCTAAGCTAAAGGCAGATGCTCAACCACTCACCCACCCTGGGTCTGGCAGTTCTGATTGCATTGTTCTCATCTGGCATGTGATCACTGAGTTGTCTCACAATGTTTCATACAGAAATGCAGTTCCCACTGGAATTTTTCCTGAGATTGCAACAATTCTCTTGTTTAATTCCTGGAGAATGGACATCTGTACAATGTCAGGCTTCCAATCCATGACCATGGTATACCTCTCTACTTTTTTTAGGGTTTTAATGTTTCTCAGTAGGATATTAGAGTTTTCACTAGAGATTTTACACATCTTTCACTAGAAAAATCCCTAGGTATTTGGTGGTGGTTGTTGCTGTTGTAAGTGGTATCATCATCTGAACCCCTTGAATGCACACCCGGTAATACCCATCCATGTCCGTGGGCATGAGAAGCAAAGTAATAATCAGCTTCTCCTTTCCTATGGCATCAGTGGCCTTGTCAGAACCTATCAAGATAAAAATGTGTAATAGCTTCACTGCTGGAAACCCACTTCAGGATCCAAACACTGCAGCCCGGAAAGTGTTCTTTTAGTCCAACCTAAATTCCTCCAGTTGGCATTCTAGCTTATTTTCCTTTTGTGTTTGGTTCACAGTTTGCCTTCCACCAAGATTTCATATCTAGCAGTCTGCTGCTTGAATCATCATGCAGATATTTCCACCCTGACTGGTAAAATATGTATAACTTTCATCAGGAGGATATTTGCTCATGATACAATATGAAGTTAAAAATATATATAATTAAAATCAAATTTTATTTTTAAAATATATGTGCTTAGATAAACAGGTCAAGAGAAAATACATAGCAGTGGTTATCTCTAGGGGACTTATGTGTGGACTATTTTTCTACACGTCTCCATTTTCAAAATTTTTATGACAAGTCTGCATCATCTTTGAAGTAAGCCAAAAATGAGCATTCTTAAGTGGAAAAAAGAAAGTTAAAGCTATGTATTTAAATGACTGACTTGAATTTAACTTTCCCCTTCATTGTGTAAAGCCTATTTCAATGCCCTAGTGAAATCAAAACAGGTATGCCACATAACTTAAGATAATCAAGAAAGAAAAACTTCTTTTTTGGGCATGTAAATTTTCCTGCCAGTCCTCCAAGTAGCTATAAATTCCACTAGGTGCCAAGAATTCGCTCCTTGCGCCTGGGCCCCTGCAGCACCTGCTTTGTGTCTCCCTTCCCGGATTCCTGGGTAGGTCCCACCTCCAAGTGTGGGCTCCAGTGAGGCTGTCAGAGGCCCAGATATATGTCCCCCATCTGTTTCTCCAGTAACCCCACTGTTTATTGACAGGTTCTCAGGAATCTGATAGCTCTCAATCGGCCAAGAAAGATATGCTGGCTGCCTTGAAATCCAGGCAGGAAGCTCTGGAGGAAACGCTCCGCCAGCGACTGGAAGAACTGAAGAAACTCTGTCTTCGAGAAGCTGTAAGCAGTTCACATTTCACTTACGTGCGCGCGCGCGCGCGCGTGTGTGTGTGTGTGTGTGTGTGTGTGTGTGTGTGTATGTGTGGTTCTCTGTCTCTCTCTTTTTTTAAGATTTTATTTATTTACTCATGAGAGACACAGAGAGAGAGGCAGACACCTAGGGAGAGGGAGAAGCAGACTCCCTGCTCGGAGCCTGATGCAGGACTCCATCCCAGGACCCTGGGTTCATGCCCTGAGCCAAAGGCAGATGCTCAATCACTGAGCCACCCAGGTGCCCTTTGCCCTCTGTCACCACTTATTTATGAAAAGCAAAGGTGGGCTCACACAGAGAGCATAAGCAAGAGACAGGACCTCTCCTGAAGCGCAGATGGGGGAGACTCCAACCCCTCTGGCGTGCCCTGTCATTAACAGCAGTGAACCATAATGAAACATAAGGCCAGCAGTTAGAGTGGCTCCACCCAAATCCTCAAAGGGACCCCACTGGAGACCAAATGACAAGTAATAATGGCAGTCCCTTCTGTGTGCATCATGCACCATAGGTGATAAAGGGTCTCTCCCTGTAGGATTACCTCCTTGGATATACTGGCTTGCCACCATCTTCCTAAAATCGGAGCCTGATTTTATTATCATGGTGGCTTTTGTTTCTCTTGAGGATATTTCCCGTTGGTCTTGGGGCATCCTATGGAGAAGCTTCAGTGGGGATCTTCAAGGAAACCAAGATTTCGCTTGATATTTAATCCCCTTCACAACTCATAATCTGGTGTGTCTTCCCCCTTTTTAGTTTTTACTTTTTTAAAGATTTTTATTTATTTATTCATGACAGACACAGAGAGAGAGAGAGAGAGGCAGAGACACAGGCAGAGGGAGAAGCAGGCTCCATGCAGGGAGCCCGATGTGGGACCCTATCCCGGGTTTCCAGGATCACACCCTGGGCTGAAGGGGGCACTAAACCACTGAGCCACCGGGACTGCCCACCCCCCCCCCTTTTTTTAATGAAGTCACAGCCTAGTGGTCTTTTAAATTTTGTGTAAAGCAAGTCTTCCTCAAGCCCCTGTATATGCTAGTCTCATGTTTCCTTGGGATTCAGATGCTGTGGCCTGTCACTGTCTGCAGTTGCTGGAATGTCACTTCTTACTTTCTCCTGTTCATCCAGTGACTGTTAGCATGTTCGAACAGTTGATTTTCTTAATGCAACACACATGACCTGCGTGGGGGGGTGTACGCACACGGATGCGGTGGGCTGGGAGCCCTCTGTGCCCTGCATAGCATTACAGAGAGCTCTGTTGGTAAACAGTTCAGAATGGGAAGCAAAAGAGGTTCTGGGGCGAAGTTGAGGAGTGGATTACCCCCACCCTTCCCTTCTCCGCCCCCCCATGCCCCCAGGGCTTTCCCCAGGAAGAATGAAACAAGGGGCTATAGAATGAGATCGCATTACATTTCAACTCTGGGTTGATTTAAACCGGAGCCTGCGCAAAGCAGACCCACATGGGCACAAATCCACTGCAAAGCTTGGGAAAGCAGCTGGCCTGGCCAGGGGATGTGCTCTGTGGTACTCCTACCATTAGCAGCCTTTTCGTGAAGAATATGCTGAAAGCATTGAAAAAATATGGGCTTGGGTGTCTGCATTTAATAATTTGTAAAGCCTGGTTTTGTTGTTCACAAAGGAAACATCCCTAAACCCAGCAGGGACTCAGCATCAGAAAATTGGAGAAACATGTCAGGGCAAGGTTAGCATGCATTATCAAGGTCTCCCCGTCTCTCTCAAAATAAAAGCAAAATAAGGAAAACAAAGCTCCCACTTCTTGGAGTGTCGGCACCAGAAAACGGAGCTTGAGTGGAAGAAGTAGCCTCTCTCAGGGAAGTGGGCCTGGGGGGCTGCGGATTGCTTCTGTGCTTGCTCGCCTGTAGTGAAGGAGCGAGAGAACTTTCTCGGTGACTGTTCTGCTCTTTCTCTGGGGCACCCACGCCGTGCACCCTCTGCTCAGTATCAAGAAGTGCTGTTTGTGGGCGGGAATGGGGGAGAATGGGGCGGAATGGGGCAGCCTGACTGCAGCAGAGGGAGCTGAGCCGCAGCAGGGTGTGAGCAAAGTGGGAGCAGAAGACAACAGGCACCTGAGAGCTCTGGTTACCTGTGAAATCAGATGAAATATGGGGAATCCAGGCTGGACTCAAATACCTTCAAGCCGGTGATGAAAAATCTGTAGGCTCATTTTTTTTAAACGTAGTTTGTTTCAAAACCACAGACACTTTAGAGTTACAAGTCAGTGGTCGTGTGGACGGACGTGCGGCGCCCTCCTGTAGGTTCGGAGCAGACAGGAGAGGCCTGACAATATAAAATCTTCAGTGTGCGGTGTTACTGATAGACCAGCTTTTAGGGGCGTGGATAAAAGTCTTACAGAATAAGCACGTAACTACTTTGGAGACATTTGAACCAGGTTTTATTAAAAACCGGGAAGAAAATTGCAGAGCGTTTCATCCTCCAGAGTTGGCCGTTAGGTTCTGAAATGTGTACACTAGGGAGGAAAACAAGCCCAAGAGTTCATTTCCTGGTGGCCTGAACACAGAAGGAAAGAGGCCCAGGAGAGTGAGGCGTGGGTGTGCTTGCGCGTGCCAGTTGCACTTGTGCACACGCGCTCTCTCTCACACACACACCACACATGTGCATATATCCATACCCAATGCGTGCATGCACACACACCAGTGCATACACGTTACATACTCAATGCATGCATTCATCTAAGTGCACACACACTCCAGTGTGCACACATAGCTTGGGGAAAGGCCAGATCCTTCCTCATTTTTTGTTGTTTTTTTTTTAAAGATTGTATTTATTTATTCATGAGAGACAGAGACAGAGAGAGAGACAGAGACAGGCAGAGGGAGAAGAAGGCTCCATGCAGGGGGCTCAATGTGGGACTCGATCCCCGGACTCCAGGATCACACCCTGGGCCAAAGGGAGGCACTCAACCCCTGAGCCACCCAGGCGTCCTCAGATCTTCCTCCTATTAGAAGGGGAGTGAACATTAGGAGTCTACGTCTGGGCTTTCTCACCCACTGGACACTCGTACTGGGCTGCGTTCTGACCAGACTTCAGTCAGGATCGGAGTCACTGCAGTGATACATCAATAAAATTCACTGTCATTATATTCACACAATTAGATTTCGGAGAGCTGAAAATACGCAATATCTTTTTTAATGGCCCTGTCAATAAAATGGATTATATTTTCAGTTTCTACTGAAACTGTGATTTGTATACATGTAATATTTTTTAAGCTCAGCCTGCCCCTAGTCTGAGCGGACGAATTATTTATATTCAGTTTCTAATTTATATAATTTGCACCTTTCTTGGCTTTGCTGTTTCGATACCATTCCTCCTAAGAACACTCACTTGAAGGGCATTTTAAACTGAGATATTTGCGAGGGACTATCTGATGCAGTGAAAAGAGCACAGAAACTGTGAAGACCAGAGATGTCATGTTGGCTCTGCCCCTTCCTGGCTGTGTGGCCCCACCTGGCACATAGCAGGCACAGGGGATCACTGGGGATGTTAACCAATGGGTGAGACTTGGGTTTTATGATGAAAGCCAATAATTTTATTCACCCAAAAGAAATTCACTTTGGGAGAAACTTCGAAGCATGTCTATTCCATAAAGAAAGGACTGCTCTCATACTGTTTTAGAGAAATGGGCACCTGGATGGCTCAGTCGGTTAAGTGTCTGCCTTTGGCTCAGGTTATGATTCCAGGGTCCTGGGAAATGTGCATTAGGCTCCTTGCTCTGCAGAGAGCCTGCTTCTCCCTCCGCCTCTGCCTCTCCCTCCATCATGAATAAATAAATAAAATCTTTAAAAAGAGAGAAGTGAAATTGCATTTCAGGAGCACTTAGGCGTGTTGCTAAAGGTGACGATTTCAAACCTGTGCATTGCATCTGTGCTTTGAAGCGCCTGCATGGGCACGCATGTGTCCCAGAAACCTGATCTCTGTCCTCATGCTGTTGCACACATGCAGGAGCTGACAGGCAAACTGCCCGTTGAATATCCCTTGGATCCAGGGGAGGAACCACCCATTGTTCGAAGAAGAATTGGGACAGCCTTCAAGCTGGATGAACAGAAAATCCTGCCCAAAGGAGAGGTGTGTCCTTCTGTGTGCTGTTGTTGGATTCTCTCGCATTAGCCATATTTCTCCCATATGTTGGGGCTTCCAGGGTTTTCTGTAACAGTTGTCTTCATTCTACTCGATGCCAAATACCATTTCCCTTTCCTCCCCAGGATCCTCCCTTCTACCTTTTAAGTTGGCTGGTCAGCCAGCATGGGGCTCCCCTTGGTAGGATTCATTAGCTCGAGTTCGTAAGCATCTGGATTTCCATGGAAGTTGCTTGTCTAACACGATTGGCCTGTCACAAGGGGCTGCGTTAAGCTTGAGAGAACATCCCAACAACATTCCTGTGTACCTATCTTTTTAATGGCTTCCCAGCTCTCTGTTACTTAGAGCCCAGCATGACGTGGAAGAAAACAGCCAAAGGAGAAAGAAAACTCAGGCCATGCCAGCAGGTGCAGGGATGCCACAGGCTGGGGGAAAGACAGCACAGCCTGCCCTCAGTGGCCTTCCCTTCACCTTGCTGCTAAAATTGCTGCCAGAGGAAAGCAAGCTGCTGGGCCTTCCTGAGGTCATCTGTCTGCATTTGGAGGAGCCCCTGAAGCCTTGCTCATTTATCCTCTTTGACACTATATGTTGGTGGGGGCTGGGGGTGGAGACAGGCTCCCCACCCCCAACCCCTTCACTGCCTCTGTTTCTCCTGGGAACGCACTTGGCTTCCCTGTCCACACAGCAGGCGGCCATCTGGACAGCCAGGCCCTCCGGCGGCCTGGTGCCTGTCTGGCTAGGGAGTGAGCCATGGTCCTGGGCTCCCACGCCAGGTCAGGTCACGGGCCAGGGCTCTCTAAGCGCTGGGAACAGCTGCTCATGGCAGTTAGGCCTCACAGACCAGCCTTTGTCCTTGGTGGCTTGTTTCCCAACCCCGGGCGGGAATCCATCTCGGTGTCCTTCTCCCTCTGGAGAACGAGTGCAGCCAGCGATCGAAAGACCTGGAAGGAGTTTATCATCTCCTAAGCAGTTCTGTGTAATCTCCACGCCGCCCCTCCTCCTGGGCCCCTGTTCCCCTCAGGCCTGAGATGCTCAAACAGAAATGAATCCGGCCAAGAGTACTGTGCTTGGTGGAGGCTCCCGACCTGGGACGTGCTGCCCCGAGGCAAGCCTTTTCTTCCAGCCTTGAGCTGGGAGGATCTGTCCCTTCCCACAGACGTGGTGATGGGCTCCCACGTGGTTAGGTCCATTCCTGTCAGGTTTTGCAGGACTCTGGGTCGCCTAGGATGAGGGTAGGTGTGGCCTCCCCTGCGGGCCTTGCTAGCCTCCGGGCTGGTGCTGGAAAGGAACCTCTGATGGAGCTGCAGAGTGTAAGGGGTGCACAGGTCCACAAAGGGGGGCTGAAGAACCTCTGCAGCCTGCGGCCCACCCCAGTTCCTCTGCCCATCCCGGCAGCCACAGCCTCATTTCTCCCGGGACCGAAACTGTGCGAGGGCATGTTACCCATCTGCTCCTTTGGGCCGAAGTAAGGGTCAGGGCTGCAGGGAGGTGCCGAGGGGAGGACAGAGATGCTGTAAAGCAGATCCAGGAATGGGGGCCAGGCTCCTCCAAACCCCACATCCATGCCTCGCAGACCAGTGCTGCTGCAAACGGCAGGCATGAGGATGGCGGGAGCTTGCAGAGAAGCTTCCAGAAGAGATCCTGGTGAGTGGGGTACGTCCCACCACAAAGGGCTCAAAATACAAGAGACCGAGGGCATGTGTGGGAGGGTGGGATGTCACGCACGTGTGAGCTGCCTGCTGCCAAACCCACAGAAGCCCACTCTAGAAGTGACGGTGCATCTTCTGCCCAAGATGGCAAGGAGACACCAACCAGAGGGGCTCTGATTTCCATGGGGGTTTGGTCTTCATGAACCTTGCTGTGGAGACCAAGGAGATGAAGCCAAGTGACCCTGCCTCCGGCCCGCAGCAGGGAGCTCTGTTTCTCTGCGATGCTGCTCATACAGTGACCAACACTCGTCTCCTGAACATAACGGGCCAAGGGCCTTGAAAGTGGGAGCACCCAGGGCCTGGCCGCCAGAGATTTGAGGGAAAGGGCCATTGCAGGGTCAGGCAGTGTCGGGGCTAGGTACTGGGAGTGCTGGGTTCCTAGTATGCGTGTCTCCCAAAGAGCAGGGTGTGCTCGCCTGGGGACAGGGACAGAGATGGGGAGGACGGTGCCTCCCTTAGCATCCCCCTAAATGTAAGTCCCATCTTCCCCTCCCACAGGAAGCCGAGTTGGAACGCCTGGAACGAGAGTTTGCCATTCAATCCCAGATTACAGAGGCTGCCCGCCGCCTGGCCAGTGACCCCAACGTCAGCAAAAAACTGAAGAAACAAAGGAAAACCTCTTATCTGAATGCACTGAAGAAGCTGCAGGAGATTGAAAATGCCATCAACGAGAACCGCATCAAGTCTGGGAAGAAACCCACGCAGAGGGCTTCCCTGATCATCGCTGGTCAGTGCTAAGCCGGCCCCCCCAGAGGGACAGCACCCCTCCACACACACACGAGGGGCCTTGGGGGTCAGCACCGGTCCCGGGAGCGAGTCCAAAGCTGGTGCCCTGCGGACCTGAGCAAGCTGCTTAGCCACCCTGGGCCTGCTTTTTATTTATTTTTCAGTCCGTAAAGTGAAGCTAATAAGGCCTGATACCAAATGAGAGCAGTAAGGGGTACACAGGTCCACAAAGGCGGGCTTTACAGGTTGAACTGTCCTGATCCCTACTTACTGCCCCCTGGGAGAGCTTGCAGCCCTGAGCTCTAGGCTGCTTCTCCACCCTCAGCAGCACTTGGGCTGAGCTAAGGTGCCAGCTCAGTCGAGCTGGAGTTGCCAGGCTCTGACCTCCCCTGGGGACCTGATCACCCAGCATCCGGATGGCTGGGGTCCACTGCAAGCCGGCACTCCCGCTGAGCCTCTGTCCTCAGACACACCAGTTCCCAGGGCGCCTGTCCCAAAGCTGAAGCCAGGGAGGACTGGGCTGCCCCACTCTGTCTAGACCCCTGAGCCAGGTCAGCAGGGGTTAGGAATTTGGGCGATTGTATTTGGTAAACACCTCTAAAAGGAAATAGCCCCGAATCCTCCAACAGCATCAAGTTCCCCAAACGGTTACAATCCTTTTTTCCTGTTTAGCAAACTCCTTAGAATGTATGTCAAGTATTCTTTCGTAGTTTATACGTTTAAAACGCTTTTGCTCTAAGAAGGTCAAAAGTGGAATAGAAATTACCAGGGGTTAGGAGAGGCGGAGTGGGAAGTTAGTATTTGAGGGGTACAGGTTCTGATTGGAAAAATGGAAAAGTTGCAGGGATCCCTGGGTGGCGCAGCGGTTTGGCGCCTGCCTTCGGCCCAGGGCGCGATCCTGGAGACCCGGGATCGAATCCCACGTTGGGCTCCCGGTGCATGGAGCCTGCTTCTCCCTCTGCCTGTGTCTCTGCCTCTCTCTCTCTCTGTGACTATCATAAATAAATAAAAATTAAAAAAAAAAATTAAAAAAAAAAAAAAAAGAAAAATGGAAAAGTTGCAGAGACAGATAGCGGTGATGGCTGCGCAACAATGCAAATAATCCTTAATGCCACTGAACGGCTGTCAGTACGCCCAGTACGGCTGACAGTGGCTAAAACGGTAAATTTATGTTGTGTATACATTACCATGATAATCTATATAATTATATAATACATAAATACATATACAAAAAATATACATATAATAAATACAAAATATACATATAATACATGAAATATAATTGTGCCACCTTAAAACGTGGGCATGCTATACTAGAAGCCACGCTGTACTGGAAACTCCAAGATGCCAAAGTTAAGGCTCTCCATCCCCTACGTGCTCACAGTCCACCAAACCAGAGAGACCATTAAAAAATCCTTTCCCTCTAGAAAATTTGGAATAACTGTCTTTCCCCATCCTGCCCTTTTGTCCTTGGCCAAGACTTTGTCACTCTGTCGCCCACTTCCTAACAGAACTGCAGCCAGCCAACTCCTATCTGCATGCTGCCCCTTTGGGACCTCCCTGTGGCCCCCTGAAGGCTGTTGGGGTGTCCTGGCTCTGCGGGAGCATTCCAGCAGGGTCACCAGAGCCAAGTTCGGGAGAGGCCCCTCAGGGCCACACCTGTCTCCGGTCCCTTGCCCCTGGTCAGCCACAGAAGAGCCCGCCTCCCCAGCCCGCCCAGTGAGAGCTGTCCTGTGTGCCCTGCCACCAGAGTCTGTGGTCCCATCCAGATTTGCAGCCTTTTTTTTTTTTTTAACTACTCAAGAATATACCTTTATTCTGCTCCCTCCTTGAAAGATTTTTTTATTTTTTATTATTTATTTTTTTTGAAAGATTTTTTTAAAAGATTTTATTAACTTATTCATGAGAGACACAGAGAGAGGCAGGCTACCTGCAGGGAGCCCAACATAGAACTCGATCCCAGGACCCCAGGATCACGACCTGAGCCAAAGGCAGATACTCAACCACTGAGCCACCCAGGCATCCCTAAAATGTCTCTGCCGCATTCGAATTAGAGGAATAACCCCAGTTCTTCTTAGTTCCTTAGTTCCTTGGCGTCTTATCTCTTGAGATAAAACTTGGAACTTCACACCTGGCACCTTTTGCTCATTTTACCGGGAGAGCAGAGCAACTGCAGACAAACCATGCCACCCTAGCTGGGCCTCAGTTTCCCCAGATGTTAAAGGGGAAGGATTATTTTACTGACTCCCTCTTGGGTGTGTCCCCATGGTTCACCAGTATCTATAAAAACCAGCTCTGCGGAGAGAGAGGCTGTACTTAGCAGGTTGTTTTTACTACTAATGACTGAAGAAGTTTATGGAGAGGACGTTTATTGCCGTAAGAGCAAAGCCAAGTTCCTCAACTAGTTTCGCATGTAGAGAAAGAGCAGTTCAGTTCCTTTGGTTCAGTGGGAACGTGCCCTGAGATTGGGCCAGGACGCTGATGGGCTGAACCGGGCCAGGCGGCCTTTATCCTGGCTTTCTAGCCCCTCAGCGCTGTGGGGCCCCGTGAGACAAGGGTGCCGACACAGAGGCCGGGCCACAGCACAGCATCAGGCCTCGGGGATGACCAGTGCCCCACCCCAGGGACCCCAGAGAAATGCCAAGTGTCTTGTTGACTGTATTTCATGCATTCTTTCCGCTCAGAAAGAGGAGGACGTGGGATGGTCCCAAACGCATGATCGTCACAGGCTGGACGGTGTCTGGGGGATGTGCTAATAAACTCATAGGCTTTTGCGTTTTGCCTCCTCAGATGGAAACATTGCCAGTGAAGACAGTTCCCTCTCAGATGCACTCGTGCTAGAGGATGGTAGGTTGTCCGTTTCCTGACTCAGAACTCGGGCCCAGGCCGAACAGGGATTAAGGTGTGTGCAGTCGGGCCCGGCCTGGTGGAAAGGCAAGAGCAGGCCGAGGTGGGGGCCGGGTGCCCCGCCAGCCCCTTGCCCCAGACGTCAGCTTCTGTCTGTCGGAACCTGAGTGTTTCCAGTGGCCCACGGGGAGGGGCTGAGGTGACCGTCCGTGAGCGCTGGTGTGTGGTGTGGTTGCCACAACCACGTCTGTGACTAAACACCATGCGCGGTTTCCTTTTGAGTCTCCGTCGTTTCTGGAGGAAAGTCGTGGACTCTGGTTGGATCACAAGTCAGAGATTGAAGCCTCCTAGGAAAGCCTGGGGGTGGCGGGAGGAACACCGGGCCTCCCCATCTTCCTGAGAAATAGCAAAGACCAAAGGGAAGGGTGTCCTTCTAGATTGCTGGTCAGGCCTTGAAATTGTCTATTTTCCATTGACCTCTGAAAACCCAGCAGTTATTGGGATATTTTCTTGGGAAATTCTGAGAAAAGCAGAACCGATCCCCCACACCTCTGCACCCTCCCCCAGGCCACCACCACCTCACACGGGGGTAGAAAGGATTCCAGGCACAGGACCATCTCTGAGAACATTCCTGTGGGTTTAAGCCAAAACTTGGGAGGCCAGGACATTAATCACATGGAAATATATTAAGTGGCAGTTAATTTTTTTGCCCTTTGGGGAACCCTCGTGTGGGCAGTGCTAAGTGGCTGTTCAGACAGAAAACATAAACCAGTCTACCCAACCCAGAGTCTGGATGATCGCGGCAAAGCTAATAATAGGGGCTATTGATGTGGGGAGAGGCTGGCAGGGTATTTACCCAGCGGCCTTGGCCTTGCTCTTAGCAATCAGGTTGTAACATTTCCATTGTCAGCTTGGTTACATGGGTGGGGAGGGGAGGGAGCATGGCTGCAGAAGAATAGGGAGAGGTGTTTTTTTTTTTTTTTTAAGATCTTATTTATTCATGAGAGACACAGAGAGAGGCAGAGACACAGGCAGAGGGAGAAGCAGGCTCCCCGCGGGGAGCCCGATGCGGGACTCGATTCCAGGACCCCAGGATCACGACCTGAGCTGAAAGCAGATGCTCAACCACTGAGCCACCCAGCCCAAAATTCCCAGGAATTTTGACTATGGGAGATCCAGCCCCAGTTTGGGGCTCTGGGGATGGCAGTTTCTCCAAAGGCAGGACCTAGAATGATTTAATGAGAAGAGAAGACCAAGAGGAGAGTTGGGGGAGGTGCATATTGTTGGCAGCTGAAAGGAGGCCTCCTTGGCCTTGAGTCCCCAGACCCCCAGGCCCCCTGCAGGCTTGCCCCTTGTTGGGGGGGGGCTCTTTCCTTCACTGATTACCGCGGAGGGAGAGGGGGGGTGGAATGGAGAATTAGGCGGTGAGAAGAATCCTGGTGGGAAATGGATTGGGGGCCAAGTGGAAGGTGGTTGGAGGTTTTGAGGTTTGCTTCTGTGAAGAATTTCCCTTCACGCTCCCCGTCCGCCTTCACAAGGAACCCTGAATTCTTCCTCCCTCCCTCCCCCTGCCCTCTCCTGCTCCTCACTCCCCGCCTGCCCCCACCACGGGGTTCTCCACACTGTGGACCTCCCCTAGCCCCTGCCAGGTGGCTGGCCCTCAGAAAGGATTTTCATCCTGACACGTCTGGGCTTCCGAAGTTGCAAAGTCTTCTTAGGCTCTTCAGTCCAAAGCCCCATTCCTCAGCATGAAGGCCCCCCATCAGCTGGGCTGCCCAGTTCATCTTGGGGGGCGCAGCAGCTCAGCCCCAGCAATCCGACTCTGTTCCTCCTCCTCCCCAGCCACTGCCCCAGCTGGCCTGGGCTCTCCCCTTCGTCCTCTCTGCGCCCCCCACCGCTGAACTCCCCTCGGCACCCGGGGGGCTGACTGTGGGTCCCGCAAGCCAGGGAATAAGCTCCTTTCACTCAGTATGTGTAGCCTGGCTCCTTCCTGCAGAACCTAGGGCTGGTCCAGGGGGAATCTCGGGAGCACGATCCAGTACAGGCAGGAGGAAAGAGAGGTCCATACCGGGGCCCCTACAGATACTTACGCTCAGCATGTCCACTTGGCTTCCCCTGTTCTAACGAGTGTTTGTTGAGCACCTGCTGGGGGCCTGCCGGCCTCCTAGGCGCCAGGGTTACGGAAATGAAGTTAACAGTTCTCTGGAGCTGCAGGTCCCCAGAGCACCTTAGGCGCTGGCTGTCTCCGGAGAGACACTGTGACAGTGTTACAGGGACCACGTTCTGCTGTTGGCTCCAGCTGTAGCTCCTCAGAAGGGAACCTTCTCTCCCTAGCGAGGGCCGCTTGAGGCGGGGGGTTTGGTTGGTTCTGGTTCCACCTGTCGTGGCAAGCGGGGAAGCCGTGGCTTGCTCTGCCCAGGCCGGGCGGGGGGGGGGGGGGCACCTGCCCGTACTGCAGGGGTGAGGGGTGGGGGGACGGGGCGGGGCTGTCTGCGTCGGTGGGGGGGACCCTTGCTCAGTTCGTCTCTCTCCATCTCTGTGCAGAAGACTCTCAGGTCACCAGCACACTGTCCCCCTTACAGTCTCCTCACAAGGGACTCCCTCCTCGGCCACCGTCACACAACAGGCCCCCCCCTCCGCAGTCCCTGGAGGGGCTCCGGCAGATGCACTATCCCCGCAACGACTATGACAAGTCCCCCATAAAGCCCAAAATGTGGAGCGAGTCCTCCTTGGATGAGCCTTACGAGAAGGTCAAGAAACGTTCCTCCCACGGCCATTCCAGGTGAGCCGGGTCGGCGAGGGCCCCCGAGGTCACAGGACAAGCAAGCAGGGGTGGCCCATGGGAGGGCACCCGCATCCCGCTCACAGCCATCCGGGCCCGGGAGCTGCTGTGCGCTGACACGAGAGTTAGGGAGGAAGCCTGGGCAGCGCCACCCCGAATGGCAAGGGACAGACCCCTCATAGGAGCCCCAGCGTGGCTCGGGACCCCGCACCCCCCCACCCGCCCCCCAGCAGGTTTGGGGCTGGCTGCTGCTGCCTGAGAGCGTGGCGGGTTTCCGGCCCATTTCTCTGTTTTTCTCCTTCCCTCTCGCTACGCCCTGTCAAGTGTAGCTGGCAGGGCACGTAAATATTTGTTGGCTGCAAAATGGAAACCAACCGTGGTCGAGGGCAGGGGCTTCACGGGACAGTCCCACTGCCTGCTGGGGACAGGCTGATGAGGCTGTGGTCTCCCACCACCCTGGGGCCGGGCATGCCCCCCCCCCCGCCCTGGCTCCAGGGGTGATGCTGAGTAGCCCCTTAGGAACCCGAGGGAGAGGCGGGCTGTCCCCTGGGAAGAGGGACGGTTTTGTCCGGCGGTGACCAGCCCGGCGTCCTCTGGTTTGCAGCAGCCACAAACGCTTTCCCAGCACGGGGAGCTGCGCCGAAGCCGGAGGGGGCAGCAGCTCCCTGCAGAACAGCCCCATCCGCAGCCTCCCGCACTGGAACTCCCAGTCCAGCATGCCGTCCACACCAGACCTGCGGGTCCGGAGTCCCCACTACGTTCATTCCACGAGGTGAGTCCTCCCACACCAGGCCGTTGGGCCACCTCCCTCCCTGGACCGGACGTCCAGGCCCCCGACTGGCCCAAAGGACTGGGGAGCTAGTGGGGTGGGTTCCCATTAAATCGAAGCAGGATGGAAACCCCAGCCAGCAGCGGAAGCCCACGTTAGGTGAGACCTGTTCTTAGCCTGGTTTCCGTGTCCGGTGAGCGCCAAGAAACGCCTGGAGAACCCCCAGGCTTCTGGAGGCAGCAGGCACGGAGTGAGCCCCCCTCTTTATTTTTTAAATTTTATTTATTTATTTATTTAATAATTTCTATATGTTTGTTTTTTAAGCTTTTATTTATTTATTCATGAGAGACACAGAGAGAAAGAGAGGCAGAGACACAGGCAGAGGGAGAAGCAGGCTCCCTGCAGGGAGCCCGATGTGGGACTCGATCCTGGGTCTCCAGGATCACTCAGGCTGCAGGCGGCACTAAGCCACTGTGCCACTGGGGCCACCCTTTTTTTTAAATTTTAAAGATTTGTTGGAAGTTTGTGTATTTAAGCAATCTCTACACCAAATGTGGGGCTTGAACTCACAACCCTGCGGGAAAGAGCCGTGCTGTGCTGACAGAGCCAGCCAGGCGCCCCCCACAGAGGGAGCTTTCCTAACCAAGGCGAAGGCAGGCGGGGCCAGCCAGGTATCGGGGAGGCCTCTGGAATCAGGAGATCTTCATTCTGTCGTCCTCATGTATCTTCCCACCGGTGCCTCAGTTTATCCTGGATTTTTTAATGCCTCAAGGTGTGAAACCATTGAAGGGCAAAAGGAAAAGGCAAAAGTGAGGCTGTGAATCACACCTTCATTTTCTGAAAAGAGGCCACACCAAAGCTGTCATTCTGTTTTATCAAAAACTGTGATTGCACAGGACCGGCTCAAAGCATGGATTTATATAGGATAAGATTTGGCTCTGCAGGCAAGGCTGTCCCCTTCACCTTTTCATGCGACACATACTTATCAAGTGCCTTGAGGTGCCAGGTACCACCGACCAGGCTAGAGCAGTGGACAAAGCCAACCACGCTCCAGCTGTCAGCGGAGTGTTTTGGTGGAGGGAGTCATGAGAAAGAACAATATGTGTCAAGTGGTAATAAGTATAGAGGAAAAAAACAAAACAAAACAAAAAACGAACAGGGCAGGGGCCACACTGTGGAAAGACAGACTCTGTTAGGTGGAAGCATCAGGGACATTTGAGCAGAGACCAGAATGGATGGGGTGGCAAGTTCGGAGGCTGTTATCAGGCAACAGCAGGATCAGAGAGCATCAGAGGCAGGCCTGCACTTGGCCTATTCCCAGGAGGCCAGGAGGAGGTAGGACCAGGGAGGAAACTGAGGCCCGAGTCCTGGAGTGCCCCTGTCTGTGGACTCTGTTCTACCATGAGTGACAGCAGAAACTCCCCTCCTCTGGTCCTTGGCCAGGGGGGCTGCCCTGACTTGCACGGGTGTCTAAGCACTGTCCCCCCAGCCATGACCTGGGTGGATGTTTGAAGTCTGGAGTTTGGGACTGGTGGGGGGGATTATAGACGAAGCAGGGGGCTGTTAAGTAGTTGCATCAGTCATTGTGAAGTATTTGAGTTTCAGCTGCCTTCCTTTTTAGAGTTTCAGGGGAATGGAAGTCTATTTTATGTGGGTTTCATAATAGTATTTGGTGAATGCTGTGAAGTGCCCTCTGCGGGACTGTTTTTTATGATAAAAAAAAAAAAAAAAAAAAAAGAGGTGGGGGGATTTCATCTGATTTGAGACAATACCAGAATAGGGATTGTCGTGGTTCTCCAGAATCCCTTTCCAGCATTAAAAAACAGGCCAGGCTACTGGTGTCTGTCTTTTTTTTTTTTTTTTTTATGATAGTCACACACAGAGAGAGAGAGAGAGAGGCAGAGACACAGGCAGAGGGAGAAGCAGGCTCCATGCACCGGGAGCCCGATGTGGGATTCGATCCTGGGTCTCCAGGATCGCGCCCTGGGCCAAAGGCAGCCGCCAAACCACTGGGCCACCCAGGGATCCCTTTTTTTTTTTTAATTTTTTTTTATTTACTTATGATAGTCACAGAGAGAGAGAGAGGCAGAGACACAGGCAGAGGGAGAAGCGGGCTCCCCGCGGGGATCACAGCCTGAGCCCAAGGCGGATGCGCCATCGCCGAGCCCCCGGGGCCCTACGGGCGCGCGTTTTCGGGGCCACCGTTCCGTGGGTGCGGTGTCCTGTCGCCCCGGTCGCGCCAGGCGGTCCCCCGCCCGTGTTGTGGTGGCGGCAGCAGGCCGCACGCGGGCTCCCGGGGCAGCGCTGCCCGTCCGGGTCCCCGGGTCCCCGGGTCTCCGGGTCCCGGGTCCCCCACCCACGCGCCGCGCCGCGCCGTCTCCCCGCAGGTCGGTGGACCTCAGCCCCACGCGGCTGCACAGCCTCGCCCTGCACTTTAGGCACCGGAGCTCCAGCTTGGAGTCCCAGGGCAAGCTCCTGGGCTCGGAGAACGACACGGGGAGCCCCGACTTCTACACCCCACGGACTCGCAGCAGCAACGGCTCGGACCCCATGGACGACTGCTCGTCCTGCACCAGCCACTCGAGCTCCGAGCACTACTACCCGGCGCAGATGAACGCCAACTACTCCACGCTGGCCGAGGACTCGCCGTCCAAGGCGCGCGCGCGGCAGCGGCAGCGGCAGCGCGCGGCGGGCGCGCTGGGGGCGGCGAACTCGGGCAGCATGCCCAACCTGGCGGCGCGCGCGGCGGGCGGCGGCGTGTACCTGCACAGCCAGAGCCAGCCCAGCTCGCAGTACCGCATCAAGGAGTACCCGCTGTACGTGGAGGGCGGCGCCACGCCCGTGGTGGTGCGCAGCCTGGAGAGCGACCAGGAGGGCCACTACAGCGTCAAGGCGCAGTTCAAGACGTCCAGCTCCTACACGGCGGGCGGCCTGTTCAGGGAGAGCTGGCGCGGCGGCGACGACGGCGACCCGGGCCGCCTGACGCCGTCGCGCTCGCAGATCCTGCGGACTCCGTCGCTGGGCCGCGAGGCGGCGCACGACAAGGGCCGCGCCGCCGTGTCAGACGAGCTGCGCCAGTGGTACCAGCGCTCGGCCGCGGCGCACCGCGAGCACAGCCGCCTGTCGCACACCAGCTCCACGTCGTCCGACAGCGGCTCCCAGTACAGCACCTCCTCCCAGAGCACCTTCGTGGCGCACAGCAGGGTCACGCGCATGCCCCAGATGTGCAAGGCCACGTCAGGTGAGCGCCAGGAGCCCCCCTCGGCCGGCGAGGTGGGGCGCCCGGCGGGGACCCGGGGGTGCGGGGTCCCAGCCGCCCCAAGGCCCCTCGCAGGGACGTCGGGAGGGGACGGGAGCAATCTGTGCAGGGTGCTGGGGGTGCCTTCAGGTGCCTGACACCGCCTCTTCACGCTTTGCTGGCCTCGTTGAGGGGGTCACCTTTTCGCCCCGTGTGCTAAGAGCGGTGAGCGGGCGCCGGGATGTAAGAGTGAAAATGCACAGCACGGCCCTTGCGCCGGAGCCAGGAGCCGCTTCCCCTTTCCAGTCCCTCTCTGGGAACAGCAGTGGTGACGGAGGGGACCCGCAGGGCTCTCAGCAGGCGCTCGGAGGGGGAACCAGCGGCCAGGAGCTCAGACATGACCGTAGGAAAGGAAGGGGAGGATGTGCACATGTAATAAAATTGTTTTTATTTTTTATTTTTTTACTTTTAAAGATTTTGTTTATGTGGGAGAAAGAGAGCATAAGTGGGAGGAGGGGCCCTAGGGAGAGGGAGAGGGAGAGGCAGGGAGCCGGATGCGGGGCTCCATCCCAGGACCCTGAGACCACGACCTGCACCAGAGGCAGATACTTAACTGACTGAGCCACTCAGGCACCCCAGTAAAATGATCTTTTTTTTTTTTTAAAGATTTTTTTTATTTTTTTACTCATGAGACACACACAGAGAGAGGCAGAGACCCAGGCAGAGGGAGAAGCAGGCTCCATGCAGGGAGCCTGACGTGGGACTCGATCCCAGGACTCCAGGTTCACACCCAGGGCCGAAGGCAGGCACTAAACCGCTGAGCCACCCAGGGATCCCCCAGTAAAATGCTTTTTAAGAATAGAAGAATAACATGAGTAGCAAACAGAAGGAACTCTGAGTCAGGGCCTTACCTGAGACGGGAGAAAGTTAGGTGAAGGTCAAGACTGGGGGGAGGGCAGAAAAGGGGGTTCACCAGGCGCTAAACCGCTGAGCCACCCAGGGATCCCCCAGTAAAATGCTTTTTAAGAATAGAAGAATAACATGAGTAGCAAACAGAAGGAACTCTGAGTCAGGGCCTTACCTGAGACGGGAGAAAGTTAGGTGAAGGTCAAGACTGGGGGGAGGGCAGAAAAGGGGGTTCACCTCTGAGGAACTGGAGGGACCTGAAATGAATGGGACGAAGAGGCAGGACCGGCTGGCTGCCTGTGCCCAGGTGCACCAGACCTCTGGGCCCCTGCCTTTCCTCCCCGTCGACTCCCTTACTGTGGCCCACTGGCCAAATGACAGGTTCCAGGGATGAGAATAAAAGTGATTTGGGCAACCACGAGACAACCATGGACTTGAGGTCCTAGAGCCTTCTCCGTGTCCCTCCTCGGTCTCATAAGCCCAGAGAATTGTGCCCTGGACTTCCCAGGGGGACCTTGAGAGGAACGGATGAACGCATCACCCGAACCAAAGAGCAGGAGCCTCCCTCACGGCGTCAGGAGCCGCAGCTGGCCGGCGGGCGCAGGGGTGCTTCTGTTCTGTCGCGGTTGCAGCCCTGCCTACAGATTGGCCTCACCGACAGACTCAGCAACTCTCTGGGAACACGTGAGAGGACAGATTTTAAGAAGCTGTTTCTCAGGTTTACTGATCCTTCCCGGGAAAGCAGAGGACGCATTCAAGCAGCTTTACTTGCTACTGAATTTTCCCAGCTAGAAAAATCCTACCCACATCGTTAAACCCCTAGTAGTCGGCTCTGGATGAGCTGTTCCATAAAAGCCCTGCACCTTTGGAAGTGTCCCCAGGTGGTCGATCATAAGCCTAAAATGACAAAGAGACCAAGTACTGAGCACCTTTCTGGAAGTTCTCTGTTCATAGCACGATTTTTGACACCAGGGCCACATCTGAAGATGCCTGGAGGCCTCTCTCCCTGGTGTCCAGAGAAAGGGGCTCTCTGGCTCAGCCCCGCCCAGGTCTCCCCCAGGGCTCGGGGGGCCTTCAGAGTCTCTGCCGCAGTGTCGGCTGTCGCCACCCCTCTGGCCACCTGCTAGTGCAAAGCAGGGACCGAGGATCCCCAGGTCAGCTTGACTCAGAGTGGAGCTGCATGCTTTGGGGAGAGAAAATGGAAATGGCCAAACGCGGTGGGGAGGGACGGGTATCTCCCCGCTGTGGCCCTGCTGCGGCGTCCTACCGGCATTTCTGGAAGGAAGCTCAGCTCCTTCACCCGCCCTGTGTCTGACCCCCTGTCTTTTCTGCGTCACCTCTCTGCAGCTGCCTTACCTCAAAGCCAGAGAAGCTCAACACCGTCAAGTGAAATTGGAGCGACGCCCCCGAGCAGTCCCCACCACATCCTAACCTGGCAGACTGGGTGAGTCCCCTTTTCAGGCCTTCCATCCTCCTCTTACCGGCTCTAGAATGATCCTTAGCATTACTTGTTAGGAAGGATGTAATAAGGATAAGATCCTAGTGACAGGAGGGTTTATCAGCAGAAGCATCATGAGTGTGTGTTCTCGGGAAGCTGCCTCCTTCCCGAAGAAGCTGTGTGCACACGGCTCCCACCCACGTGGTTGCTTTCCATCGCTGTCCCTTTAGACGGGCCGTTCTCTTGGCTCTCGCTCAGCGCTGGCGGCGGTCCCAGGAACGTAGGGGCAGGTGGGTGCCCGAAGTCAGACTGCACTTCCGTGGTCACAGTTCCAGGCAGCATTTGAGTGGATTCAGATTCCATCAGGCCGCCTCAAAGGGCCAGGCGAGAAGGGAGAGGGGAGAGAGGATCCGAGCATCAAGCGCCTCGGCGTGTCCCGTCCTGCAGTCAGGATGTTTCTGAGGGAAGAGGACAGGAGGCTCAGAGCCCCGTCTCTGTCCTGGCCACCTGCTTGTTCTCACCAAACAAAGGGGATTGGGTGCAGGTCCTCTGAGAACCATAGGAAGTGGTCCACAGCAGGAGGACGAAACCAAAATTCAGGTCCTTTTATAGCTTTCGCGGCAGGCCTAGAGCATTCTGATCTCGTGGACAGTTAGGATGTTCTGGCTCCCGGAGTCCAGCAGAGACAGCTGCTGTCCTCACGATCCCTGCCTCTGCTCCTCGGACGTCACCTCCAACTGGATGTTACGTTCTGTCAGTGGCCATTGGGTGAAGGAGCGAGGGGTCCCTTATTCCAGCTTTGCTCACTTCCCAGTTTGCTGGAGCACCAGTGGGGATGTCTGGGAAATGGGACAGCTCTGTGTGAGTGGGATCATCGCCAAACAACAGGACCCGGATTGGCTCCACTGACCACATTTCAGGCTCCCGTGCTTGACAGAGCTTTTGGTTTTTGTTCATTTGTGGTGATTTTAAGCCAGGCTTTAACGGGGCCTTAGGGTTTGACGGAAGTGAAGGGGTGCTAATGGTTATTGACTGCTTGCTGTGTACCCAGAGGCTGGGAGCTTTTTCTAACATGGATGAGTTCACGTACTCCTCACTGCAACCTCGCAGGGGCAATACACAGACCCTTTGGTTTTGTAGAGGAGGCTCAGAAAATCCAGCTGGAAGAAGCTGCATTCTCTGATCGTCCAGAGTCTTGTCTTTTTCCACCAGGCAGGTGATCCTTTGAGTGCTGTCCCCAGACCAGCAGCAGGAGCATCTGTGCCCTGCTCCCAGCAGGAGCATCTTGTTAGAAATGTAGTCTCTGGGGCTCAGCCATGACCTACTGCACGAGAAACGCGGGGGTGGGGCTGGGCAGGTGGGTTTGAACAAGGTCTCCGAGGATTCTGAAGCCTGCCCCAGTCTGATTGGCCGGAGCAATACCCCCAGCTGCCTCCTACTCCCTTTCAATCAGGAGAACCCACAGTTCCAAGTGCAGGGATCTCCTGTCCACTCCCACTCCTTGCTCTGCCTTTGGGCAGCAGCTACCCACCCCTGTCCTTATTCTAGACCATCCTAACCATTCCTTACGTAGCAGCCACACACCAGCTCCATATTGTGTGGTCCAGCAGCTACTTCAGGCCTTGGGCCCCAGAGTTTCACTGAGAAAAACTCAGAAAAGGCCTGGTCGGCTGTATAGATGACACCCCCCAGGGGACAAACCATCCACCCAAAGAAAGACCTTCAGGTGGCAGGCTGTCTGGATCGTCCACATTTTCTGGACCATGCCCGGTCTCCCCTGATCCGACCACCCGACAGCGGGCCTGAAACTGGTGAACACGCCTCAAACGCCCACACCCTTGAGCTGACCTCGAAGCCTGCATTTGACCCCAGAGCTAGTCAGGACTCAGGACAGATTGTGAACAAACTGGAGACAATTTTGGTCCTCGAAGCGAACCTTTATCAGGTGGAGGTGAATGATCATTAACAACCGGTAACTCTTCTCTGCGTTTAGGAAATGGGAAATGAGAAATGGGTAAAAAGTGCCAAAGCCTGCCTGCCTCACAGAACTGAGGAGGCCTTTTAGTCACTCGTGGGGGTGAAAGTTCTGCATGCTGATACGCTCTGTCACTAACACCTGGGTGTAGAGTCAGCTGATCTCTCCAGCATTATTAATAAGCTACTAATCATGTCTGTGTCAGTTCCTCTCTTTAACATGACCTCTCTTCTCTTCCTTCTTCTGCTTTCCTTTGTTCAGAGAAGCAACAGAAAACTCACCCATTATGGATGGGTCTGAGTCTCCAACTCACCAAAGCACTGATGAATAGAGGTACCGTAAGGGAATGTTTGGTTCTCCTAGCCCTCCCCCCTTCACTGCTCATGAGTTTGTGTGATCTCAGACGTGCTGCATGTGTGCCCCCTGCCCATTTCGTAATTTCCAGAAGGAAAATTCTGAATGGTGTGGGAGCTGTTACTTTTATGTCTTATTTCTAGACACGTGTGGAGCTCTGTTTATATGTATGTGTTTACATCAGATGGTAGATATTCCCAATGCTGCTCCCCAGAAAGGACCTCAGAGTATGTTTTAGCCTTTTCCAGATTCTGCGTACACACTGGCTTAGTGACCATGGTTTAGTCCATGGAAAGAAGAGCATCCTGCAGTTTACATTTCAAAGCACCTAAAGCACACCTAGTTGACCTAGTCCCCTGAAGATCACCCATGATTTTATCCAGCAGGGACAGACGTATACTCTGCCAAATGCCCTGCTTTTCAAAGTGTGGTCCATGCAGGAGCTTTGCAATCATCATCGCCTGGGAGCTGGTTGGAAGGCCAGACTCCTGGGCCTCCTGAATTTGAATCTGCATTTTAATGAGATCCCTGGGTGAATCAAATGCACCTTCAAATTTGCGAAGGACTGCTACAGTGGGCTTAACACCTGGTCTGGTTGTGGCTCCTGGGGACCAGGATCTAACTGGCAGGTGAAATTTAAATAGCATTTCAAGAGTCAGCTAAAAAGATAAGGACACCATTCAGAAGTGGAAACAAGTTGTAAGCTTACTCAGCCAAAAAATGGAACCCTGACTATGTTCCCCGAACCATGCTTGAGACCACAGTTCAAGTTCAAATCCGCAACTTGAAAAATTGAACAGGAGCCATACAAGGAGAGTAAAGAAGTGCAGGACTTCTGTATTAACTACTCTGAAACTTTACAGCATCCCAAGGGGAGTAGGAGGACTCTGGCTTCAGGGAGACACCTCTAGAACCTGGCTTCCACGGCCTGGCGTGGGGTTGAGGAGGCAGGTATGGGTGTGGAGAGGCCATTCCAGGGGCAAAAAGATGCAGCAACAGGCAGAGGTGTTCGGTAAACAGCAAAAAGCTTCATTTTGCTATAGAGAAAGAGCCAGATTTCTCCCTTAAAAAGTAGGGTATGCCAAGATCCAGAACAAATTAGGTGAGAGACCTGGAACAGTTTTTGTTGAAAGTCCCCCGAGTTGGCTGATGAAGGATTAGGAAAACAGGGGCTTAGCCTTCCAGAGGAAGATGGTGTTCAAAAAACAAAATTCAACTGAGGAAATAAATCTGAAAGACACTATTGGCTTTATTCACCAATTCATGAATTGGGCAGCATCTAATCCGGCAGGTCAAAGGGAGCTCAGAGGAGCTAATGAGACTTTTACAGGCAGAAGGGAGCAGGAACAAGGGACAAAGTCACTTTTCTTTAGGGCATGACAGGGGTCTATCAGGCCCATGACCTAACTCGGGCTGACCAGGTGACTGACGGGTTTGACTCCATTTCTGGAAGATCTGATACTCATTAAGTCAGATCTCAGTTTGGTGAAATGGGTTTTAGCATGAGTGACTCCATTTCAGGCCTATTTTCTGGTTTTTAACAGTTCCTATGGTTTTGTTTTTGTTTTTTTTGCTGAATCTCTGCCTGGTATTCACAGGATTCATTCTTCATGTTGGTCTTTCTCTTTGTTCCTTTTCTCAAATTCTGTTCTTAGAGAGAGAGATCTTTGCTGGGTGGTTTAAAGCTTTTGAAAGGAAAACGTGCATCACTGAGTCATTATTAGAGCAGAATAACACCCACTGTCTAGAGGGTACTTCAGAGCCATGGTCCCCAGGACCCAGACATATGTCCAAGACCCCACTGAAGGAGTCCCTTTCTTAGCCAGCTGGCTTGCATACCGATCGTGTGTAGGGGAGTCTTGGCTTCCCCAGAAGCATCTGTCCAAGAGCAGCAAGTGCTGTTGGCCGCGGCACAGCCTCTGCTCAAAGATAACCGAGGGCTCTCCGATCATCAGAACGACTTTGGCAGGGAGCCTAGGAACTTGTGAGGCGCAGCTCTTGCTCTAGCAGTCGATTCTGCACCAGCTGTGAGGGTAAAGGAGAGGTCCCCAAGTGCAACCTTGCTTGCACTTCTATCTGGGGGGCGCGTAGGATCTGGCAAGGGAAGTGAACTTTGAATTATGAATGCTTCCTTCTCATTCCCAGCTGAATGGGCTTAGGGCTCAGAGGAGGGCAGCCTTGGAGGCCAGTAAAACTCGGTCTGTAGATCCCACAGGAGGTTTTATATGGTTACCCTTGCCTTGAGTCCCTTTCTTTGGCCAGACCTTGGATGCAAAGTTGCCTGGGCCTGGGGTTGTTCACCAGGGACTGTGACCTGAGAGAGAGGGGCCGGGTTTGGCCCAGAGAAGCTGAAGCATTGGCAGTCAGGCAGAAGCCTGAGACAGGCAGAGCTACAGGAGCATTGTCTTCTCGGGCCAGGAAAGAGGTGGACAAAAGAATCAAAGACCTTCACGGAGTAAGACTTAGGGAAGGATGGTCAGAGAGGGAAGGAGGAATGGAAACCCCACACCTTGGGAAAAAGCTGTCAACCTGGATGTCCCCTGTGTCTCTTCCTAGGCAATCTGATTTTGAGGTCTCCTGCTTTTGCACTGAACCAGAAGTCAGATGGAGCTGTCCTCGGTCATAAAATGTACACCCAGGGCTCAACCCCTTATGATTTGGCAGTAGTGTCAGGGGTCGAGTGTTCTTGGTAGGGTTGTTTTCCATGAGTCTGTTTTGCAAAATCATCAGAGTAAAACAAACAAGTGGCTGTAAATGACTAAACACAAAAGTGTTCAGGTCTGAGTTCATTCATTATAATGGAATTGATAAGGAGATTTGGTTACTTCTATGATACGCAATATTTAAAGATAATAACTAGAATTAGGAATAACATTATACCAGGACATACCAGATTTCTAGAAACTTCATACAGTTTCAAGACCATTTATATTAATAACATCTATACAAATACTCTAAGAACGTTTTTATCACTTACTTGACAAAGCTTCCCATGTAATTTAACATAGCAAGTAAACCTAATTAGTGTAACATCTTTTATAAGGTGAAAGACAAATCCTTGGAGATTTTCCAGGGACAGTCTAGGGAAATCTCAAAGTTACTTTCAGGTCAGAAAGACACCATTGTTGGTTATGGGAAGTTGTCAAAACATCAACAGGTTTGAAGACAGGATCACGGATCCTTATGAAAGAATTATCTACCTAACCAGAGTGACAAAGGCGAATAGTAGTCGTGAACAAATAGTTGGGTCTATTAATATTGAGAAGACCAAGTTTTCTTGATAAAGACCACAGGAAGCATGGTAAATTATTTTGCTAAGACACAAAATCTTTGCTGTCCAGGCAGATGACTTAAAAGGTGGAGAATCCTTCATAATTGCTTATCAAAAGCAGACCAAAAGTCCAAGAAAACTTTGTTCTTTTAACAGAAAACCAAATTCTGTTTTTGCATCCGTGTACTTTTGATATTAAAACTCATTTAAAAACTTAAATAAGTCCATTCCCATCTTAGCCAGCCTGACCACACATCACATTCCCTTCCCAAGATCCCTTTCCCACAAACCACTTAAATTTTTTTAGATCCATTCAGATTTTGTTCCTTATTTATTTATTTTCCCTCATTCTGGAAGAACCAGTCATTTTATTTCCCTTGCCTACTCTTCATCCACAGTTGTTTCCTTTTATTATTTCTAATTTTAGTTACACATAGGGACGAGAATTCCTCATTCCTAGTAAAAACTAAAAAGCAACTGTGAACTTTTTACACCAACTTTCTGTGGACTGTCAAACTTATGTAGACACTTCATGATTTCTAGAAGTATATTCTTCCTCATGGCACAGAACTTATTTACTAAGAGACCCAAATATCTTTAGGCCCTCTGTAAAAGGAAGTGAGAAGTGGATGAATCTGTGTTCAGTAATTAAAAATTCATTATTTTATTTGGAAATTGTCTAGATACGATTGGAAAGTCCATCCTTTAACTGTATCTTTAAGGTTTCAACTTACCAAAAAGATTTTGGAAACTATTTTCTACGTAGACCTAACATAAGCATAACAATTATTGAAAAGTTCATTTATAAACCTTTATCACTTTTATCTATTTAATTATCTTGTTAACAATTTTTAGATTACTCAGTCTCGTGAGCATTAGCTATCAGATTATCTTGGTGGTGACAAATTCTGTAACAGAACATGAGCTTATATATGACTTTTAGTTAACCTAGGAAGGAAAGAAGTATTCTATATCATGCTGTTAACTCCAAAGACATGCCTATTTTATTTAAACTAACCAACTTAAACTAGCTTTTATTAAGAATACATTAGATCCCATGAACCTCAGAGAAATTTGGGTTTTTATTATTCTGAGAGTACACATAATTTGTATAGCCCTTGTTTGTCTTTAAGCCAATTAAATGGAGCTCTTGAAAAATTAATTTTGGTAATACCTCCAGAGGAGAGAAGCTCACACCTGTGTAACTTGCATGCACAGACGTACAAAATCATAGAAACAAAGATCTTACAGCTTTTGTTTTAAATTTTTTAGCTATGAGACCGGGAAATAATGCAAAACCCACCAGTTTAAAAAAGAACGGTTGGATCCAAATTGTACTTTTGGCAAAAGGTTAAGATGACAGGGTGACATGGCTTAAACTTTTCACATGTTTGTGAAGACAAGATTTTTCATTTGCTTAGTTTCAAAATAACCTTTCCAGCCCCACTCCCCGGGCTCCTTTTCCCTTTTGATAAGAATAACCTGGGTTCCTAGAGAAGACCATACAGAACACTTACATCGCGACAGCACAGAGGAAGCACAAGTTCCTCCAAGATGGAGTTTTATTGTCCTGAGGCCAGAATTTCACGGTAACTCTAAGCCTATTGAGATAGATGGGAGAGTTTGGGGCTTGGTAAAAATGCTAGGCCGGCTCTGAATTGCTTCCACTCGAATCGCTGCACTTCTGTTCTTATAAAAGACTCAATTCCTAAGAAATCAGGGAAGCCAACTCTCCTTTGCCAGCTTCTGCCACTTTTCCTGGGCCCTCTCCGGTAGGCTCCTAAGCAAGTGGGGCTTGAAGTAGAGCGTATAGCCCTGGTATCTTCCAGAATTGGACAAGGCTTTCCATGAATTTCAGTTATAGTTTTCTGTTGGCCGTTTCATGGAGTAACCGGTAGCAGGTGACCAGAAAACCCCTCAGAGTCCCGTCAACTATGAGTAGGGCTCCTGTGCAGGCCCACCTTTGGGGCCAGTAACAGGGCAGACTTTTGCTTACGACCATGTGGTCTCTCCAGAGGGAAAGGCACTTTAGAGGATTAGTTAGATCATGAGTACTCAGAAGTAAAAGAGGTTAAAGGGAAGTAGTAAGACCATGTCAGTCTTATCGTCTTTGGTTTTAGCTTCCTCTTCTTTCATTTTTCATTATCCTCTTGGAGTGACTCTTTTAATGAAGCTATTTTGGAATCATGAAGCCTTCTGGAGCCTTCCACATGCCAGTGAAAAAAAGTAATTCATCCAGTTTCATTTGGCAAACCTTGCTTTCAGGTTCACTTAAATGAATGAACTTGTCTAACTGGAATGTTCCCAATAATGTCTAACAACCTCAATAAGGAGGCCCACTGAGGCAAGCTCAAATTACCGGAAATTGAGTTTATTTGGGGATGGCGGAAAAATTCAGTTTGGGAAATGCAGGCTGTAGCAAGCTACAGGTGGGCGCTGAGGGCTTGGGGCCACCTGGATTTGCAAAGAGTGCAAAGAGGGAGAAGTCTAGCCAGAGTGTAAACACATTCATGGGCTGGAGGACAGGAGGAGATCCTAAGCATATGTTCGCTGGTTAGGCAGTAAGTCTCAGTCTTCTGTAAGTCGGGCATTTATGGAAAATCAGTCTCTGAGTTCTGAGGGCACATGCATGAGATTCTTTAATTTCCTATCCTCTGGTTTCATTTTAGATTGAAATCCTTTCACATTCCCCACTCTTGCTCAGGATCTTTTGCAGAAAGCATTGCTGATCAACCATGTTGTTTAGGCATTATTTTCCCCTTTTTTTTTCCCTTGAGTCCAAGTCCCTTGGAGCCGAGGAAGACCATCCTCGGGTGTCTTGTGCCCCAGAGGAGGGAACTGGAAAGTGGATTTCATTGGCCCCATTTGAACAAGCAGCAACGTCAAAAACCAGACTATGCGTATTGGCAGGGGTCAGGGAAGTTCAGAAGGGCGTGGAATTTTTGCCCATCATTTCCTTTGCTGATTTATGGGAAGAGCGTCATTTGTGTAAGGATAGCTTATGTTTCCTATAAGAACCTGCATTGATGGTCTCCGTTTTGTCCTTGACATAAGTGACATTATGTCCTTGACATAATTCCATCTTAGTTTGGTTCTACATTTCCCCTTTTTGATCCAGCAGTCACCCAGTACACATTGCCAAGTGTTTTTTGCATGGACTTCGCCTTTTGATGAAGGTTCTTCACGTTGTTTCTTTTTCTTCACCATGCCGTGAATGGACCCCTTTTTCAGGGTGAGAGCTGCTTCAGGAAGAGCAGCAAGCAAAAGGCCACACTTGAGCAACTTCTTACACTAGGTCAAAGCAGCAGGTCAAGGCAAGGAGACTTTGTCAAGGGTATACATGTAAGACATTTGCTTCCCCAAGGCTTTGAAATGCTCTCAAGTTTGTTATTTTTACAAAACCAGGATAACTTAGTAAGTTAAAAAAATCACAACACAAAATGACAGGATAGAAAGACCCAATTGTAGCATAGATTTAAGCCATAAGCCTAATCTTATTGGGAATCAGCTGAATGAATCAAAATGTCAAGATGAGTCAGATTGGACTTCCAGTGTCCAACTGTTGTAACCAATGGGAACCTCGACGTCCCCAGAAGTGTTAATCCAAGTCTGAGTGTTGATTGATTATGACGCATACATCCTGTTCAGCTAAGGCTGAAGAGCTGGCTGACGATCAAAGACAATTTTAGGTAGAGAATCTAGGGAGTTATGCTGGGCGGCTTTGGCCTGAGCATTAGAGTTGGCAGTGGCTCGATGGATTAAAGCGAAGTTTGGGGTCCTGTCCTCATTTGCACCCACTCCTAACCAGGGAAATAGGGATCGTGAATGTTCCCGGTTTCCTCTAACTTGACAGTGTAAATTCAGGAGAGTTGAGCAATGAGGTGGCTCAGTTTGGCTGTGGACAGTTAGGGGTACAGTGAGAGAACCGAAGAGATATTGCCTGCGTATATGCCAGTCTGGGCACTCGTAGGTCCAAGAGAATGATGACCACCCCGGACAAAGAGGAATCCTGTCGGGGCACAGACCACTCCTGCTAAAACAGCATTGTTTTGTTGGTTTTAAAGATTGTATTCATTTGAGAGAGAGAGAGTGCATGAGCAGGGAGGAGGGGCAGAGGGAGAAGGAGAAGTGGGCTCCCTGCTCAGCAGGGAGCAGGGAGGCTCATCCCTGCTCGTGGGGCTCATCCCAGGACCTGGACATCATGACCTGAGCCAAAGGACATGCTTAACTGATTTAGCCACCCAGGCATTCCTAACAGTCCCTTCAGCACTGTTAATACAGTGACTCGTTTGTATAGATTATCACATTTGCTTGTTCAAGCCCAGAGTCAGTTAGGTTTTAGGCACATTCAGGAAGCCAATCTCCTAACCTTGAAATAAAGAGTGGCTCTAAATTCCTTGCAAAAGCAGGTGCTGCTTCTGGTAAAAATTCTTTGTGATCAGGGGTAGATCTGATTTAGATAATCATAAGAACATGGTGGTGCCAATGTACTGTGGTGAGCAGAGGTATCTGTATCTAATGCCAGATACAGGTATCATCAGAGAAAGATAAAAAAACAAGGTGCTGGGAAGCTTGACTTTAAAGAAGTTTATATAAACTGTCGTGGGGCGGGGGATGGGGGGCCTCCATCATCATGGACAGATCAGTTTTCAAAGGCAAATCCAGCAGTCTGAGAGGTTATCTCCCTTGGCAATTGCCTGGGAGGTAAAGAGGAGGGTACAGGCTTTCCAAGTCAAGGAGCCTCAGGAAAGAGCAAACAAGAGGAAGAAAAACACAGAAGTGGAGGAGTCTGATGAATTTTTGCCCATCATTTCATGGTAAAGGAGAACCAGTGATACAGGCCTGGTCCGACATCTTGGGAGAGCAGGCTCGATCCAATGCATCGGCTGCTGGCACCAGAGATCTTAAGTTTGAGAGCACCAGTGATTTCGCAGCTCCCTTCAGGTCCCGTGAGTCTGTAATCGGGACAGATGAATCCAGGGGCAGATGCAGGAATTGGTAAGCAGCAAGCTCCTTTCAACCTAGGGGAGAGGGAGTCCTTTACCTGATATCTCCTGCAGTGTGAGTATTCTCCAGGACGTGGCTCATGAAGGGACTTCGGAGGTCAGGGTGTGTTGTTTTGTTACTTATTTATTTATTTATTCATGAGAGACAGAGCGGGAGTGAGAGAGAGGCAGAGGGAGAAGCAGGCTCCATGCAGGGAGCCAATGTGGGACTCGATCCTGGAACTCCAGGATCACACCCTGGGCTGAAGGCAGGCGCTAAACCGCTGAGCCACCCAAGGATCCCCCCAAGGTGTATTCTTGTTCAGCATAAGCTTCTTGAACTTGTGTCAGATGTTTCTGGCAACAGAGTAAGTGGCAATATTTTAATAGGTCTTATTGGACAATCGGAGAGTCAGAGTACAGGGAAGGAGGCAGATGCGTGGATCTGCCAGTTACCATTCTGTAGGGAGCAAACTTTTCAAAAGGATTAGGACGCTAGATGCAAAAGGACCAGTCATAGCATCTTGGTCCAGAGAAATTCCAGAAGTTTCCTAATGGAATTTTAATGACACCATTAGTCCTTTCTTCTCGTCCTGGGGAGTGAAGATGATAAGGCATATCGCCGCAGAGGAAAGACTGTACGTGCTCTGGGATTACTGGGCCAGGAAGGTGACCACACAAAACTGGGGGGGGGGGGGGTCACCCTGATGGTGTTCTCAAATAATTTTTTCACTACAAAACTGGCAGTGGTTTGTTGACAAGGAAAGCTGCTACCCAGTGAGAAACAGAGACCATGACCGATACGTATTTGTTCACTTAATTACGTTTACACTAATCATGAAACTTCTCAAGACATTAAAGTACCTTCCTTGCTAACAAGTTTGGTAACAGAGATAACATGAATTCAAATCACTAAAAGCTGTATCTCTATGTTACATTTAATGCTGATAACAAAGGCATTCCTACTTTAAACCTACAAACTTGAACTAGCTTTTACTTAGGATTATCCTAGATCATATGAATTTGACAAATATGTGGCTTCTGTATTTGTGACAGTTTAATAAGTCAACTTAATAAGCCAATTAATTAAAACTTTTACAAATTAACTTTGGCAGCACCATCCAGAGATAGAAAAATGTCACCATTTACAACATGCATGCCTAGACATAGAGATCTCACAGCTTTCATTTTAAGTTTTAGTCATGAGACCAGTATGAACGTGCAAAACTGACTAGTTTACAAAAGAACAGCTGGATCCAAGTTGCATTTCTGGAAACTGGAAAAAATTAAAGTTACCTGCTTAGGTGGCTAACACAGTTGTGGAGAAAGTCATGCACCTAAGTTCCAATAGCCTTCCCTCCATTTTTTTTTTTCCCCTTCTGGCAGAATTACCTCCCTGAAGATGACTTCTAAGGGAAATTCCTGCAAGTACAAATTTTCCATCATCCATCTCATAGAAGAGCTTTGTTTCTTAAATCCAGATCTTTGAAAATACCTGCAGGCCTTCTGAGATGGTTAGGGAAGGTTTGGGGTGTGGTAAGATTGACAGGTGGCTCTGACTTGGTACTAGAGCTACGTTTGTTCTGGTAGAGACTTTATTTGTTCTCAGACAGGGTCCCCCACTGTTAATTCTTCAGTTGGGTTCCAACCGGAGTGACCGCACCAGCTGACCCTGCAGCCCACTCCATTATCTTCAGTTTCTTTGTATCTGAGAGATCCTCAGCTAGGATGGAAATCAAGAATCCTATGTTCTAGATCTAGAGCTTAGTCTCTGGCTTATTCTGGTAAATCCTTCCACAAATGGCTTCAGAATGTTTTTCTTTCCCTCTGGGTCCACGGTTTCATTTCAGCTTGGGGGAGAGAGCCCCCCAAAGAGTTGCTGTCAGGCACTGAAGATGACTGTGTGTTTCCAGGGTGGCCAACTTCTGATCATAGAGCTACTTAATCCTTTCAGCTATCTTGTCAGGTTTGAGCTCCAATAGTAAATATTCCCGCTAGTGTTGAACATCGTCACAGACTCCAGAGGTGCCCTCAGAGGGGGTATAAGGAATGCCACTCTCCCAAGACCAGAGCCACTCCCAGGGAGGACCAACAGCAAAGGCTGAGGACTGGCGATAAGCCGTGGGAGCCCAGGCACACATGGAGTTCAAGCCACATTTCTACCTCGCCATACACCGGGGCCCCCAGCGTCACGGTCACCAGGCTCTCAGGACACAGTAGACGAGGCCAGAGGCGGTCCCCGGGAGAGAGAGGATCAAACCCGTGGATCTGGAGGTGGAAAGGAAGGGATGTGCGATGTTACCTTCCTCTCGGGTGGGCTGCAGAGATTCGGGAGAGGGACGCTGGTAAGGATCCTTGCCCTTTGCTGGCTTCTCCCGGTTTTTCCAGGATTGCCGCCCGTGGGCTCCGGAGCGGGTCGGGTTTAAAGTACATGGTATAACCCACGTGCTGCCGGAGTCCGACAGGTGCCCCTTTTTTCAGGAATAACTGGTAGCAGAAGAGACTCCCTCAGCATACTGTCGGCCTCGCGGGGGCCCCATGTGGGGACCCTCCTCTGATGGACACACTCTGTGTGGTTGTAGGGTCTCTTGCAAGCAGAAAGACCGCACAGATGGAGGATTAACGGCCGAGTAAAGGAGGTTAAAGGGGAGCAGCAGGTGGACGGTCTTCTGTTTTACGTACGGCTTCTTTCACTTTTCATTACCTTTTTTACGATGAGTCTTTACATGAAGGAGTTTCAGAATTTCGGAGGCTTCTAGAGGTTTCTGCATGCCGATTACAATGGGCATCCTATTCGTCTGGGAGCCCTTGCATCCACGTGCACTTGAATGAACTTGTCTAACTGGAACATTCCTCGTAATGACTGCTGGAATTCTAGGTTGTCTTCAGTAGCGCTGGTCCGTGTGCCTGAGAGACCAGAACTATTCAGCACAAAATGCCCACGGCCCCAGTGCCCGGCTTGAGGGGACCCTGGGCAGGTGTGTTCCTCTTCTGAGGCCGCGTGCGCGCCAGCCTCCACTTCGCATGCTCGGGTTTTGCTTCCCGGCGGCTGCTGTGATCCCAGCTTGGTTTACCGAGATCCTGCGGTCTTGGCAGGGACCTACCACTCCCGGGCCGCAGCTCCTACGGGGAAAGAAGCGGCTGTGCTAGGAAGGTGGCACACGCAGGTCCTTGGGGGCCGTGCCGCCGGGCAGGGGACCTTGGGGTGGTTCACGTGTGCACCTTGTGGCGTGGAAGTGTCCTTGAGGTTGACGGGTGACTTGCTGTCCGTCTGACCCATTCCGTCAGCCACCTGCCCCAGCTCGGGGGTCGGGTTAGGTGACCGGGGCTCTAGTGGCTTTTTTAAGTGCTTGACCTCTGTCCCCCAGTTGTGCAGCGTTGGCTCCAGAGATTCTAGTACCAACACATCTGTCACTCCCTCACCTCACCCACAGTGACCTGAGACACGATACTTGGACTGGCCCAGAGAAGGCCTGAAGTGTGCACCAGCCAGCACGCCCCAACGAATGGGTGCTGGGGTCCAGCCAAGGGCTGGGACTGGGGCTGCAGCTGGCCCTCCCAGCCCTGGCCCCAGACTGCAGACGAGCAAGGACTGAGGCCTTGTTAACACTGCACCAGGAAGCTTAACTCAGAAGGGGTGACCACGAGACGGCACGGGGTCCTCAGGCACCACTGCCTGTGTTCCTGAAGCTGTCTGAAGTCTCCTTGGGAGCCCCAAGGGTCCCCACCACTGCCACCAAACTGTTTAAAATTTACTCAGCTGAATTTTGTTTCTTAACGATCTTACTGGCTTTTACTCAATCCAGTTGCAATCCCAGTTCCTTGAGGAACTCAAAACAAGTGACCCGGTCTTGCAAACACCATCTTTACGGAACACTAACAGGGTTCCAATGCCCAAACCTCCCCTATTCACCTCAAAAGGCTTTGTATTTTTTAAAACTCTGGATTTAGGAAACCAAATCCTTCCTGGAGAAACTTGCCTTCTTTCCGTGTGTCTGAGACGGAAATGCTCCATGGGTCTCCTCCAGGAACTATCCTGTGGGCCATTTCTTTAAAGTGTGAATGTCAAGGAGGTCATACCTACCAGGAAGAAAAAAAGAGGGGGAAGGCTATTTGGAACTTGGGTGAATGACAATCTTAAATGTCCTCTCCACAGCTGCACTAGCCATCTGAGCAGGTAACCCTAATTTATTCCGACTTCCAGAAACACAGTTTGGATCCAGCTGTTCTTTTAGAAACGAATGAGTTTTGCTGCATGGAGCCTGTCTCGTGGTTGGGGCAGAAGCGCAGCTAGAGCTTGCTAGTTGTCTCTCGTCTGTCCCTGCTTCCTGCTCCTGCTAACTATAGTCTCGGGAAGTAACACATCCTCCTTGGGGGAAGGCTGCTTGGGCCTCTGCTGTTGGGTGAACCAGGGACTGTGACCTGAGGATTCTAAGTGGCCCCCTGGGTCACCTGTTCACCCGGAGGGGGGGGAGCAGAGGGCACCACCAGGACCGCGGGGAGTTAGGGCAGGACTGTCCCTCAAAATACAGCATATGTCCCCTGTGGGTCGGCATCTCTACCCTGAGGCGGCATCGGCTCTGGGGCATTGAAGACACACAGACCTGCCAACCCCGAGGCACAGGCCCTGTCATTCGGGGCGGTGTCACTTCAACCCCAGGAGGCTCAGGGCCCCCGGTTTCATCCCGGTAGGAATCAGGCCAGATCAGCGCGCAGAGGGTACGAGGAGTTACGCTAGGGACACAGGCGCTCCAGGCCGCACCTCTGCTGGGCCCAGAGAGCCCAGAGAGGAGCCAGCCAGTACCAGGGTGGCCACCAGGTGCGCGGGGGGGGGGGGGGGGGGGGGGGGGTCGCCTTCATCTCCTCAGCCCGCCTCCTGACACTGACACCTGCCGGGCGAACGCCACCCCCTTTCTGTGGCCGTGGGGGTGAAGTCTCACCTTCGCTTTTAGCCTGGAACTGCCAGGTGGGGCTCAGAAAGGGGCTGCTGTTCCTAGTAGTGCTTATTGGCTTCGGCACGTCTGTGTCCTCACCGCTTTGCCTCTCCCCAGCCTCCGTGGTGAGGTGTGCCTGAGGGATGTTCACAAGTCTCTTGTTTTCATTCTAGTTAAAAATGTAAAGATTTGGGGAGAGCCCCCAGAGAGCGCGCGCACAAGCGGCAGGCCGAGGAGAGGCAGGCTCCCCGCCGAGCAGGGAGCCTGATGTGGGGCTGACCCCAGGGCCCGGGATCCCGCCCTGGGCCGTAGGCGGACGCTCCACCGACTGAGCCACCGGGCTGGCACCCCGCTATACATTACATGTCTCTGTAAAGAGCAGCCGTGGAAGCTCCCGGGCCGCCGCCACCCTCCTCCCCCGGGGCCCAGGTTTCCCGGGCGCGGGCCGGCCTCCCCGTGGACAGGACAACCACCCGGCCCCGGGCCTGGGCAGCAAGGGCGCCCGTCCCGCCCTCGGCCGACGCCTGGCCTCCCCTCCACTAACCAGCTCCTCCCCTTGGTTCCCTGCAGGAGCTGCACTGACAGCTGTTTCCTGGATGCCTCCCTCTATCCAGAACTAGCCGACGTCCAGTGGTACGGGCAGGAGAAAGCCAAGCCCGGGACCCTCGTGTGAGCCAGCCGGCCTCGACCTGACCGCCTCAACGCCATTCAGAGATCACCTCACTGCCTCTCATTTGCCTTACCCAGACGCACTGTCACCCTGCACCAGCTTTGGCCCTCAGCACTTTCTTTCTCCCGTCTCCGCGTCCCCTTCACCCTCAAAAACCTGACTGAGGAGACATTCTGGAGGGTTCCGGTCCCACTGTGTGTCCCCTGGCGCTCCCGCCCACGGAGAGCCAGGCACCAATCCTCAACGGCACCTTGGTGGCCTCCCCCTGCCGTGACAGCCCCCAGGCCGGGAACCATCAGGGAAGGGAGCTGCCGTCCAATTCCCGCGGACAAGTGGCATGAGAACAGGAAAGGGGACTTCCGTACAGGGTGATCCAGAAGGATGACGAAGCGGTGGTCAGCCTGCCACCCGCAGGCCCACCAGGCACCTGGTGAAGAGGACGCCTCGCGCATGTGCCGCGCGAGGAACACGCAGTTGACACTTGAAATATTCCCTGAGGAGTGGCTGTCGGGGGAGGGGGAGAAGGAGAAAGGAAGCTTACCGTGTCAGAGATGCATCCGAGGATCACAATCAGTTCTATGCTGCCAAAGATTAAAAAAAAAAATTAAAAATAAACAAAAAAATACGAGGGGCCAAGAGGAAGACATTCGTTCTGCAATGAAATCTTTTAAAGTCTCAACCGCTACTACTCATCACAAGTGAAAGTCAACCATTTGTAAATTGTTTCCCCTCCTCCTCCCTCTCCCTTAACGGTCCACCTTCTCTCTCAGGCCAGAGCCTGGAAAACTAACCCAGTATGATGGTCCAGTCGAGGGAGTCCACGGGCGTGGCTGACGTGGGGCCCCAGGTGCAGACGTGGAGGACAGGCCTGCGGGAGGAGCCGGCCACCCGGTCCGCAGGGGCCGCGTCCATGCCCACCGCGCTCAGCTGCTCGCCCTGTGGGATCCGTAGGAAACGGAAGGTGGGGATTGCCAAAAGCGCTTCTCTCTCATTAAAACAAGCAGTAAAAGTGTGTCCTATTGTTTTGCACAAGGTGTTTGATTTTATTTTTTATGGGAAACCAAGGGAAAAAGCACATCGCGATCCATTCGAGTGTTTAACTGTCGTGGCTCATTTTCTATTCGTTAGCACTTGTGTGACAAAGAGCTCAGACCCGACTTCTCTCGGCACCCGGTTACCAATGTGTCACTTATTCCAAGAACCCAACTATGCCCTTAGGTAGAAAGAGTTTACTCATGTGTCTACTAGCAAGCAGGCGGAGCGGGGCTGAAGATCACGCCAGCTCCCAGAGGGCCCACCTGCCGCCCGCGTCGGCAGCCACCTGGACGTACCGCAGTCGTCCGCAGAACCCAGAGAGCAAGGAAGAGGTGTATGGGAGCTGCACGTTTACATGTGTTTTGAGCTATGCTTAGGACACAACTGGAAAGCCATCAATCTTCAAAGGCCTCAAAAATACTTTTATAATCGTAACAAGCGCACACTCTTAGTTGGGTTATTCAAAATGGCACAAACACGGTCTCCACGGAGGTGGTACGCTGTGCTTATTGGCGCAAGTGGGGGGGCGGGGGGAGGGATCTTTTTTCTCACTTGTAATGACTTCCTATTGGAAAGGCATTTGACAGCCAGGGACAGGAGCTGGGGTGGGTAGTTTTGTGGGAAAGCAGAACTGCAGTTAGCTTTAGCATAAAAAGAAAAATCCTTTTTTTTTGTTTGTTTGTTTTTTGTTTGTTTGTTTTTAATGTATGTGTAATCCAAGGACAATGAGACTTTACCAGACCAGGAGGTAAGATGGACACTAAAGTTTAACCATGCTCCTTCTCTTGCAGCTTGGAAAGCTCTGTGGGCTCATGCTGAGGGCTCACGGCACCCTGGGACCGCTCTGGACAATTCAGGGCCTGGTTCCCCCAGGCCTGTGTGCACTGCATTGGTGACACACCTTGAGGAAGGGATGGATATTCACAGAACACTTGGGTTAACCCTGTAGGATAAACACAACTGGTTCTAATGTTATTAACTGATTCTGGGGATGGAGGGGGTGGGTAGAGCTACAGCAACAGGTTTTTTCCCAACTTACCCATTCACAACATTATACTTCAGGCCAAGACACACGGGTCATCAGACTGAACTGTGTGCAATAGGAAAAGTCCAGAGAAACAGGAGGCGGCAAGGTCACGTGGGTGCAGGACCCAGCCCGCGCCTTAGTTCCCAATCTGGTCTGCAGTCCATCGGATCACGCTTTGGGCCCAGGCAGGTTACAGGGAATGGGAGAGGAGATCACTTCCTCAGCACTTGGGTTTTGGATTCAGGAGGCAGAAGGGAATGGAGTGGGAGAGGAATTAGAGTTCAGGCCAACACCACGATAGTCTGGTAGCAAAGACAGAAATGAAGTACAACAGGTTTTACTGTTGAGCTGTGTTCAGTCTCTACAGCACGTACAGATGTTAGTCCTTGGAGGCCATCGTGACTTCTGATCAGTGTGGTGGGGAACGGGGGCTACCGCAAACAAGCACTTGCGAGCTCTGCACAGATCCGTACTTCTTTAAAACAAAATGAGAGGGAATATGAAGCCCCTGGTCTGATAGAAAGCTCCACTGGATTCTTTGGATGCATGTAGGAAGTTGCCTGTGTAGTCTAAAGACTGGTGGGAACACCTACATCAGACCTTGTTGTGAGACAGGTGGATTTTTTATTTTATTATATGCAGGTGAGTGTTGAAACTGTTAAAATTCCAATTTGTTTTCATTCAGTGTTAGTTCTAAACATAGCAAACCCCCTCCAGGTGCTATCAGATGACCAGTTACTGCTTAGTTAACTAGGTGTAAAGTCTGACATATACATTAATGTCAATAGTTTATTACACGTTGTGTAAAATGGACTCTAGTTTAATAACGGGGAGAAAGGATTAGGTTGCTCCTGAAACTGACTGTAGAGCATGTACAATGATTTTACTGGATTCTGTTCAACTGTAATCAATGACAAGGATGTATGTTGTAGACAGAGTTGCAGAATTAAAAAGAAGTCTGCTTTTAATTTATTCTTTTTGTATTAAGAATTTGTATAGTACCTTTACATTTTGCAAAACAGTGTTGTCAACACTTATTAAAGCATTTTCAAAATGAAAAGATCTCAGCTGCCTCTTGGAGATTTTGTTTCTAAGTGATAATGCTCTGGGACTCTAATTCGGGTGCCTGTGGCCTTGTGGAACTCTTTTTTTTCCCCCCACTCAGTTGAAAGCTGGTGTCCCTATTGGCTTGTGAGATACAGACGAGCTCAGTCTGTGGTCGAGGCTACCTCTCCCTTACTCTGATGGCCTTGCTAATGATACAAGATAATACATCCTCAATCATGTATTCCTGCCACAAAAAGGGATCTGAGGTTAGAGGTCAGTCTCTGTCCATTCCCAGTAGTTCGCCGTATGTGGTTCATGCCAGGCATGGATCCTGTGCCCACGGAACAGGATGTGGTGGAAGAAACCCTGAGGGATCGTGGGCTTTGGAGATCCAGATCGTGGGCTCTGCACCCGGCAGGGACACGGCAGGAAGGGGATGCTCTTCACCAGCACCGCTCCTTGGCCTGCACTCGGACCCAGGCACCTACCATCTGCGTGGCATCACCAGCGCAACAGCCTGCGGGGCCCCGGGCACAGACAGCCCCACGCTCAACGACAAACCGGCCCCCGGCCTGCTCAACCTGCAGCCTGGCCCGACCCAACAGGCAACTCTTCACTACAGGACCCCGAGGTCTAGAGGCCGAGAGCACCCCCTGCACGGAGAGCCCGAGCCAAAGCACCGGCCGTGCTGAGCGAGCCTAACTGCTGCCAAGGATGAGACAGTCCAGAGAGCGCAGAGCAGGCCGGGAGCGAGCCCGTAGGACACTGCGCTTCCGAAGCCTTTTGGGAAAGCAAATTGCAGCTCGGTACCGCAAGGTAATCAGCGCTCACATCAGGCGGAGATCTTCCCTAAGCTTTTACGTCTAAACATGTCACAGCTCCGGAAATAAATCCTGCATCTCCTCCTGAAGCTCTGACTGTCCAGGGCTGGCACACGAAGACCTTTCTTTCCCTTGTCCCCACCTGGACGCCGCGCACCGCCCTTACCCAGGGCTGACAGAGCGGTTCCATGAAGCATTAAAAATAGCCCGGGCCTCCTGCCGCGTCCTCCCAGGATGCCAGAGCCCAGAGCTCGCACGCAAACCCCGCGGCGGGGACCACTGGCGGGGCTGAGGAGCGCCACCCACTGCGTCTGGGGAGGAGTCGGGGTCTTCGAGAGCTCACGCTCACACAGAGGAGACCCAGGCACACAACTACCACGCGAGGGGAAGCAAAGCTGCCAACGTTAAAGGCAAGGAGAAGATTCAGGTGCGTCCAAGGGGAAGAGACCACCGCGTGTCGATGGCGTGTCACTGCCACCCGCGTCCAGGAGCCGGCTGGTGGCAGACGTGGCCGTGAAGAGGGAAAGAACCTGCTACGCCCTCTTCCCCTTGCACAGTATCCCACCCCCGACCCCCATAGCCACCGTCCCTCCGAAGAGCAGGAGTCCACACAGTGCCAGGCCGACAGAGCCTGTGTGTTTACAGCTGCATCAAGATTTTTATCAGAAGCCCATTTCTGAGGACACCCGGGTGGCTCAGTGGTTGAGTGCCCTGGTTGTGATCCTGGGGTCCTGGGATCGAGTCCCTCATCCCTGCTCTGAGGGGAGCCTGCCTCTCCCTCTGCCTGTTTCTGATGAATAAAATATAAAAAAATTTTCTCTCCAGAAACTATCCTTACACACAAGTAGGTTCCTTTTGTTTTTCATTCAGTCATGCGTTTTCTAGCAAACTCCAGCCACCCTTTCGTTCCCACGCTTTTCAAAACCACTGCTGTCAAGGTCAAGGGGACACCCAGGTATGATGGTTAACTCTGTGCTCAGCTCGTGAGACTCAACAGCAACGCGACACAGCGGATCACCTCGCGGCCTTCACTGGAGCGCCTGCTCATGGCCGTCGGGCTCCTGTTTCCAGCCTCCCTGGCTGTTCTCACCCCCCTCGGTGTGTCCCAGCTCTGCCCTTGGGCTCCTCCCCTCCACCGTCCACCACACTCCGGTAGCCCGCCCCTGGCCTCATGGTGTGAAGGGTCATCTCGGGGCCCTGACGCCTGTCCTCAGCCTGCATCGCTGAACGGGTCCATCCACTGGAGGCCAACACGCTGACAGGCCAGAGCCCCCGTCTGACACTCCCTCCCTCCCTTCCGAATCTGCTCCCACCACCTTCCCTCAGCTCAGCTACAGGCGACTGCAATGGCCAGGCTCAGGCCAAAGATCCCCGATCATCCAGCCATCTTGCCAACACCACTGGACGATCACCCAGTCCTCCCCTCGCTCACCTCCTATCTGCAGCAAACTGAAGAGATGCGGTTCCCTGGTCCTGAAGAGACTTCTGTTCTATCGGGGGTACAGGGAGGGGACGCCAGTCACAGAGCACGTGACACGGTGCTAAGGAGCAGGGTCGGCCCAGGGGAGGCTGTGCTTTGCTCGCCTCCAGGGCAGCGGAGAGCTGATTGGCTGCGCAGACTGGCACCAGCCCACACGGACGGCTGCAGCCAGGTGAGGAGAGGCAGCAGGGCCGGGTCGAGAGGGTGTCCTGAGGGCAGCCGGGCGCTCGCTGCCATCAGGCCCCTCTGGCAGGCCTGGAGGACACTGACAGACGGCGCAGCTTGGTTTTGTAGCTCGGTGGAGCAGGAGAGGAGGGTGACGACCGCAGAAGGAGGTCTTGGGGAAGAGTGATGGCGATGTGACAATGGGATCTACGGGGAAAAGCAAAGCAGAGGAGGCAGTGATGTAGCAGCCACTGCAGGGACAGACGGGAGGTCCTCCAGAGATGGACAGAGCAGGCAGCGAGGAAGGAGCCAGCAGGGCCAGGCCCTGGGGACCAGGCAGCGGGTCAAAGGCAGGTTTCCCCAAGACCTGTCAGCCCCAGGGCGGGGGAACTCTGGTCATCAGGGAAAACATCTCCATGTCACGGGGATGCATGCAAGCCTGGGGGTGCAGGACGACCCGGGTCCCCCTCCCCTTCGTGTAGGCGCCACCCATCCGGCTGCCTTTAGGATCCAGAGTCCAAGGCCACATGCGTGATTTTACCAGAGACGGCTGTCCATGGAAGGGCCCGCCCGAGGCTCTAAGGTCAGAGGGGCCTGGCAGAGCTACCGCTACATCGAGCAAGCCTATCTAAAGTTTTTAGATTAAAATGTCATAAAGGACAAAAAGACACGGGGATCTTGTTGGCCCATGTGAGTGTAAGAGGAGTTACAGGCCCAGAAGGAATAGCAAGTCAGAGCCTACCTCCCCCAAAATGACAAAGTCACGATCGTCTCTCTTCTCAAGTACATCTCACATCCCTAACAGGTATTTAGGAGTTTTTCCTCCCAAAGTTGTTTCTTGTTCTAACGAAGATCAGGGGAAAACCCCAGGGAGGGCCCAGAGCTAGACGCTTCCGTCTAATAGACGGAAGATAGAATCTTCGCGGCTGGCCAGAGGCACTCCTCTGGGTCTCCAGTACCTGGCTGTCTTCGACAGCCTTGACCATCAGCCTGAGGGAGGGCTTTTCTGCAGCTGAAGTGACCTGCTGCCAGCATCTGCTGACCTCCCTCAGACGCAGTTACGTGCACTTACACCTCAGCAGGACGAGGCCAGGTCCCATCCTACCCAGGCTCAGGCAGCCGCACCCACAGAGCAGCATCCCACACCCGCCGCAAGTCTCAAGGACTTTGAAAGCCAAGAAATCAGAGTAACGAACATATTGCTTAGGGACTGAATCCAGCGGCATATATGGGAACACCTGGGAAATGACCCCATAGTACTCTCCTAAAACAGGAGGCCCTGAGGAAGGCAGCTGCGACAGTTAATTTTGTTGTGTCGACATGACTGGAACACAGGGTGCCAGATGTGCGTGCACATTCTCTCTCTCGCTCCCTCGCTCTCTGCCTGACTGCTGAACCAGGCTATTGATCTTCTTCTTCCCTTCAGAGTAGGATTTAGACCATTGGCTTTCCTGGGTCTCGAGCATTTGGGCTCCAACTGGAATTTCTACCATCAGTTCTCTGGGGTCTCTAGCTTAGAGACAGCAAGCATATCACGGGCCTTCTCAGCCTCTGTAATCACAGGACCCAATTCCTTAAAATACACATATATTCATGTAATCATATGTAATCGCTACATTTCAACATATATTGATATATTTGCATCATTCATATTATAGAGACACACGTACATACATACAGCTCCCATTGGTCTTTCTCCGGAGGACCCTACCAAAGCAGCTCGAGCTTTATACAGTGACTCCACGAGACCACCCAAGAACAGCCCTGCCACCTTTACCATGTGTGTCTCACCGTCAGGGCTGCAGGATGGCTGCAAAGCATCTGAAGTTCAGAATCACTTTCCAGAAAAGAACAAAGGGCAGAAGCCTTCCGTCAGCGAAGTCTATTTCTTGCTCTTAGAACAGCAGGAGCTTTCAGAAGTCCCACCCAACAGACTTCTCTCCACAGGTTATTGGCAGAACATGTCACATAACCAACCCTAACTTCAAAGCATCCTAGGAGAGCAGGGAGTTTTAACTGCACGCTGCAGCTCTGAACTATTAAGCTTCTGTGAGCAGAGGAAGAGAATGGAAACAGGGCGAGCCACTAGCAGTGTCTACACCACACATACACACGGCATACAGACTCACACACCAAAGAGAAAACTGCCAAGTCTTCGATACGAGAATAATCTATTAAAACTGAAGTGTAGTGAAAATGCAAAAACTCTCAGGACTTCCTCTCTTTCAGATCCTACGTCCTTGAGCCACACCAGCACGAGGAGTTACCTTAAGCCTGACGCATGATCTGATGTTTATGCGACCTGGCACAGGTAACAAGGATTATGTCAATATCTGAGCTAGTTAATAAGGTTCTCTCCCCTTTGCATAAAAAGTAACGTAGCACAGAGGTGAGCCACACAAGAACATCCAAACGGAGCAAGCATATGAAGGTGCTCACCTTTGTCAGCAGGGAAATGCAGATTAAAGCCACAGCATAATACCATTTACACCCACCACAAGGGCTAAAATGAAAATGACAGAGGGTATGTCCTGTGTGGCCAGGACGTGGAAATCTCGAATCCTGCCTGTAGGAGTGTCAACTATACGAGCCCTTTGGAAAGTTCCTGGACAGAATCGAATACAGCGGAGTCTGTGTATAGCCCAATGTCCCAGACATTTCGCCCCGTGGTGTGTGCCCTACGGAGATTCATATTCACCCAAGAACGTGTACACAACGTTCATACAATCACTGGAACCAACTCAGAGGTCTATCGATGGTGAAACATAAATCGTGGGATGTAATGATGAGAATGAGTGACCACAACTACACACACGTCATGAGGATCAGAAACCAGAAGAAACCAAACATAAAAGTCAGGCACATTATCAGAGTCCGCTTACAAGTGAGATTACAAACCAGCCAAAGCAAGCCTACTAGTGACTGCTAATGGGAACTGATTTCTTTTGGGGCTGAGGCAATGTTCTGAACTGAGATTGTGGTGATGGTGGCACAACTATGAACACCCTAACTCCACTACACAGTTTAAATGGATGAACTGTACATTTACTACATTTCATAGCAGTAGTTTTTTTGTTTTTTTTGTTCTTTAGTGCTATTAGACATTGGGACCCTGGTTGTGACCAGAAGGGGGTATGAGATTTCTGGGGTGTCAATAACACTATCTTTCCCGACTTGGGTGCTAGTTACTTTGAAAAACCTATATCTTCTGATTTGTCCATTTTGCTATTAACACTATTGCTTAAAGTTTTACATGAAGAGAACCATAATCCAAGCTCTCCCTGAGCCTTGGGAAGTAATCTCTAAAGGCCTGAGCAAACCCTGAATAGATATCTGACGCATGTTACTGGTCTCTACGTATCCCTCTCTGCCTCAACCCAACCTCTAACCTCATTTATTTTATGCAGCGTTTCATCTTGCTTTATACAAGGACAGCCGGCATAAGGCTATCCACACTGCCAACTACATGCTGCGGTTGTGGTTATTCTCCTCTTGGTGGACAGAAGAATTACTGCTTCGGAAGTATTTAGCATTTGAAAGGTTGTATCATCTGCTAAACTCCACACTAAACTTGAACACTCAAGTGTTCTCTCTGCACCTCTGTATCTAAAGAGCTTTTTAAAAGTAGAGTCCTTTTGGGCAGTCCGGGTGGCTGAGGGGTTTAGCGCCGCCTTCAGCCCAGGGCCTGACCCTGGATACCCAGGATCAATTCCCACATCAGGCTCCCTGCATGGAGCCTGCTTCTCCCTCTGCCACTCTCACTCTCTCTCATTAATAAATAAAATCTTTAAATAAAAAAATTAAAAAATAAAAGTAGAGTCCTTTTGCCCTGAAATCATCTTCCAGGCCATTTCCATCCTTACCTCTACTGATCATTGATAGTTTCAATCCATGGTTTTCAAACTACTGGTCACAGCCCACTGATGCATTGTACACCAGCCTGCAGTCACAGCCAGCATATGTTTTAAAGGGATACAAGAGAAGAGGTTGGGAATGCTTCTGCTGCAGTGGTTTATGGATGTATTACGTGTTTGTTACTGCTTACTTGGAGCTGTGGTCCCAATGTTTCAAAAGCAACAGCTCTAACACTCCTGCTTCACCAGAGGGCAGAACCTGTAGCCCAGGCTCAGATGGTGACACCGAGTCTGCAACTGCTCCTAAGCCTTAAAGAGCAGTCTGATGGGAAAGGCAGTTTGGCTTCGGCAAGCTGTCAAACCGGGAGTCCCAAGAGGCATGCGGAGCAGACTGCGCAAAGGACTCTTGCTCGTCGTGGGAGGAAGCTCAGTGAACATTTCCGAGGCCACCGCTAAACTCGACAAGCAGCTCGAAACTTCTTAGCTGCAATCCACGGTGAAAGCAGGTGTCCGGCCTGAATGCTGTGAGGCAAGGCCGAGGACGATTTTAGAGCTGGTGCTTCAAGGTGGGGAGGAGACTTGATGGGATGGAGCTGCCTGGTTCAACAGAGCAATGTCCACGGGCAACGCCAGGCCTAGTAGTTCCAGCAAGTCGCACCAAGGATCTCCGAATTTACAACGGGGGAAGAATAAGTAGGTAATCAGTGCTTTCAGAAGACACTGTTCTGGCAAGTATTTAAAAACAAAAAAAGCAACTCATTTTTTAAAATGATCATGGCTCCAAAATCTTGAATGGGGTCAGCTCACACCGCGGCCACTGCCGCCAGCCACACTGCTTCCCCCCTAGTTATTCCACACCACCAGAACATATTTTTAAATTTCAAAAGATTTTCAGAATATACTGTTAACCATTAAAGTACTAGCGTGTGGTCATAATTCAGCCAATGGAGCTACGGGGTCTGTGATGAAAACCAGTTGCCATAACAGTGTTCCCACAATGACCCCTCGGGGGACTGGCGCTGGCTCTTCACACTCCGGACAGCTGGAAACTCTTACACAACTAGGCCGTGAGAAAGTGCTTGCAGCTCCGGACTCCCAATATGATCCCATACCATACATTTCTACTGGATAAAGTTGGGCTGCGAGGGGCTCCACGGGAGTGCACTGGGGGAGGCCCATCTCCCAGACCCTCAGACAAAGGAAATCGCCATACTGCTACTTAATGCCCCCCTTTCACTGAAGCTGCCCCTCTAAGCTCTACCACCTTCTGTGTTAAAGCATTAAAAGGCGGAGATGGTGTGGCTGAAAAGGGGCTAGTGATAGGAATCCCCAAATTCAAACCTACCAAAGACTCTGAAACCCTGTACCGTGGTCTTTTCTAAACCGTTCACTTTCAGAATAAATTGCTTTCTTTCCAATAAAAAAAGACAGTTGTAGTTCTCGAGTATTTACTGAGGTCAAAACCCAGGGCAATCTGAAGTGTGAGGGCAGGTCAGGAAATCACCAGATGGAAGAACTTAACCCCCAAGAAGCCCTGGTGCTATCAATCCTATTTCCTATTCCTCCCAGTTCTCACTGAGCTCAGAGCAAATCCCGAGTTCTGTGACTCGGGACAGCTGCCTTCCCAGCTCGCATCTCTCCAGACCATCCCCACCCTCCTCAGGAGACCTAAACCATCCTCCTTCTCTCTCCCTCAATTATCTTTGGCCTCAACTTTATTTTCCTAATTTCCCCCAAAGATTGAAAGCACAGCCACGGCTTCCAGGTCGTTACAGACTCTGTGCTGTAATGCTAAAATATGCTGCTTGGTCTCTGCAGTTGGCAAGAGCACTCCCAGGAAATGCAGCATCACCTCTGAGAGAAAACCAGCACTGCATTATATTCGAATCCAGAAAGACAGAACTCCCTTGGACAGGAGTCTTGGCTGGCAGTAAAGCAGAAAGGGAAGAAGGTTTACTTTAGGGCTCGGAGTGATTTTTAAAGGATGCTTTTATTATTTTAAAAATAGCTAAAACCATTAATAGAACTAAAACTAAAAAACACAAGCATGCAGTATCTGCTGAACTAAAATTTTCATGATTGGAGAACACGAGAGGTCACTCTTCAATTTAGCCACATGCATATTCATAGTTACCAGAAGACCTTTAATTTCAGGGAAACGGAAAACTTTTCTAAGAACCTGCTCCCATTTACCCAAGCCCCAAATGGTTGACATTGACAGACTGTGGAATGTTACCATCCCACCCCACCCACCCCGCCAAACGTTCTATCCATACAGATCAATTCTGGAAGGCACAGGTGTCACATGATCGTTTCTTCTTTATGTGGAGCGTTATTTAACAGCAAATGGAAAATGACACGAAATCAATGGACTGCCATGCTGCGGTCTGAACAAAGCACTTGGGGGAGTATTCATTCAACACTATGTATCAACCAGTCCGACACAAGACTACATAACTCGAGTCTAGACTATCGTCCGGTCTTATGAAAGTCTATCTCTCATTTGCCCTGGAGTAAGCTCTCCTAAGCCCTAATTTAATCATAAAAAATGGTTTCCAGGGGCGCCTGGGTGGCTCAATGGTTGAGCGACTGCCTTCGGCCCAGGGCATGATCCCGGAGTCACAGGATCGCATCCCACATCGGGCTCCCTGCATGGAGCCTGCTTCTCACTCTGCCTGTGTCTCTGCCTCTCTCTGTGTCTCTTGTGAATAAATTAAAAAAGAAAAAGAAAAAAAGAAATGGTTTCCAAAGTGTGAAGGGGGGTAGGGAGTGAGCCTGATTCAGTTCAGGAGGGCGGGCTTCAGCCACCCTGTGCAAACACCCAGCAGAAATGATCCGATCGGCACAGCCATACACAAGTGACCAACTGCAAGAGGCTTTCAAGCCCTCCCCAAAGGGACCACAGTAGGGAATGGTGAATCTGTGTGAAGCTACCCCCACCTACGACCCAGCTGACTCTAGCTCCTACCACGTCCTCTCACCTTTTCAACTCTAAACTGGCTGCAAGTGGGCAGTCAGAGCACAAAACAGTCCCTGCTCAGTAACAGCTGTTGCTGCCAGCACCCTGTTGTTGGTGTTACCCTGACATGAACACACACTGCCCCTTAGCACAGGGTTCAGGAACACTACTGTGACAACACTCTAGCAACAAGGACACAAGGACCAATATTCATTGAGCTCTTAACTGCCAGGCGGTGTGGTAAGCATTTTATTTGACTTGACCACCACAACAGCACGCTGAGGTATACACTCCAATTCCTCAAGACCACTTGGAGATGGGGCAAATGAGGCGGAGATGGGGTAGGTGACACCCAGGGTCATGCACTCATGGGGGGAGAGTGGGAATCTCCAGCTCGGCAGTGCCGACTCAGGAGTCCCCCCTTACTGCTGTCCGACACCCGACTTCACCTGGGCAGGTCCACTCCATTCACCCACCTTCCTCTATTAACTGAGTCCTCTCAGCTTGCAGAGCGCAGCAATTCATCACCAGTATCTGGGTAGGACACTGTGTGCAATTCAGAAGTCCTTGTCTGTGCCAACTCAGACCCATGACCTACTGTCTTGGGCAGTGACCAGAGTCCTGGCACCTTGCTCCTCTGCCCAGCGGCGTCGAGTCTGGAGGAGCAGTCAGCACAGGCCAGGCAACGGGGAGACTTGCAGGCAGTCCTGGTCAGGGAAGAACCAGTGGCATCACAATGTCCCTGTCCTTGGCTAGCTTGACAATCCACTATCTCACCTTGAACCTCGATGCATTGGGGTTCCTTAACTTAAACTTCTATTGACATAACATACCATCTTTTTTGAACTTCAATTTCCTGTTAATTCTTTCTGTCCCGAGAGGTGACAGATACTAAAATTTACACTCCTTAGAAGGTAAAAGCAAGCCTTGAAATGCAAGAAAAACAACACTTGAGTTAACAGTAATAACATTTACATTCCAATTCTATTGCAAGATGGCAAAAGTTCAGCAACGTTTAAGGACTATAAAGTTTCATTAAATGGTTCCATATTTTTGTTGAAATATATAAAAATACTTTTTATAAATGCTACATAAAAGACAATGTGAAAATTATCATATTTTACAGAAAAAATTAAGTCCATCCTTAAATGTTCCTTTTTTTTTTTTTTTTTTAAATGTTCCTTTTTAATCATCTAACTGCCAATTCTCAGGTCTAGAAGGAAGAGGTCACGTTAGACCCCCTTCTGTGACAGTTGTCTACACATTTAAATTCGAGGAGAAGTCTTCAGAACTTAATTTCTTGCCTATTTATAGTAAATGACACAAAAATCAGTTTGCAGCCAGAGGTGACAGGAGAGCCAACACCATTTCTTATAACCGAGAGAGTAGCATGGGGAGAACGGAACCACAGGAGGCTGCACTGTTCTTCCCTTGCTCTTGCTGGTGATTCCTGAAGTCGGTACCACATCCACTGCAGTTTCTTGTTACTTAGACACCACATGCAGATATCACAGTGCATTGTACTCCACACATTTTGATGGATCTGTAGGAAAGTGCTTCTGGCAAATGGTCATTAACCTCTTCAATCCCTAAGAAAACAAGAAAAGCAAAGACTGGTTATGATATGGCTGCACTGTCCTGAAGTGCCCATCTCTATGCTGGTTTGCCCATGTCCCCCCTGAAATGCAGCAGCCCCAGTGACACCACTCAGATAGACACACATGGAGAGAAGGGTCTGTTCACGTGCACCCAGGATACACTGAACACAGAGCAAAACCGTCCCCAACAATAACAAAAGTTCTGGCAACAACCCAAATGTTCTGAGGGAATATATGAATAAGCTTTAGTATGCTCACAAATGGAAAGTTTTACAGCAGTAAAAATGAATTAACTAGAACTCCAGCAGGTTCCAGTAGAGAGTTGAGCCCAAACGGCCCAGCTAACACACCCATGCTAGGTACCCAGACAGCAGCTATGTATCTAGCAAGTGCTACGTATGTACCATCCTCTCAAGAATTAAGAACCACGCAAATCATCCACCCTGTTCTATGGGGGAATTCTGTTGATGAGGGATTCTGGATGAGAATAAATGACGTACATAAATCTCAGAAACAACGTTGAATGTAAAAAAATAAAGTGGCAAGGGCTACGTAAGTATGTCATTTTAATAAAACTGAAAAACAATTTAAAACAAAATATATGGCTTATAAATAACCTAGCATGGTAAAATTACTTTTGAAAAAAGCAAAGCAACAACAAATTCAGAATTTCTGGGGTAGAGGAGGAAAACTGTCAATGATCTTCAGCATGTCCTAGTTCTTAAGCTGGCCTTAAAGGCCTGGAGTAAGGCCTTTAGATAGACTTTTTTTTTGTATCTCATAACTTACATATTACATGTATTCTTTTGTATTACAAAATAATACATGATAAAAACATTCTAATATAATCATAAGGACATAATCCAGCATTGCAAACCTCACCCGGCTAATCCTTCAGAGCTCAGTGGACAGACTCCTGTGCTGTCTCTGTCTTGTACCTCTGGCATCCGTTACCACACTCTGGTTCTTTTCAGGCAACTACATCACACATGTATTCGGGTCTCACAAATATCAAGTGCTTTTTAATCTCTTCTGCAGTTTGGCCAGTTCTTGACCCATCTATAACTTTGTAGTCACTTTTTAAACTGCTGACAAGAACTGTCACTATTAGAATTCACTTGGTCTCTTTCAGCTCATCCTTCGGAGTCTGTGAGCTTCCAACATCCTTAGTTGGCATTTAGTTTTTAGTTATCTTTCTGCACTTTCTTATCCACCACTGAGCAAACATACCCCTAAGTCATTATCCAAATTCACCAACAGGAGAGGGACATGACTAGAAACCTGCAATACGTCACTACAGATCTCTCCAGAACAATTCCAGGAAGAGCTGTGCCTATTAACTCTTTTTTTTTCTACCAGTAAACAAAACAAGACGACGCTCTACCCAATGCTTTACTGCAATCTATATATAAATCACCATCACCAAGAATAGCGGCACTTAATTTTAATGACCCACAAGGCAGTATCTGGCACAAACTATTTTAAGGTTTCTCACCTTGGGTACAGAAAAACTGAAGTCACCCAGCTAATTATCACAGTAACAAGAAGAATGAAATCCTATCACAAGCCAAAGGCTGACTATGGTCAGAGCTGTATCGGATACTGAATATGAAAATGTATACAGCACACTGCCTGCTTAATTAAGATTCTCCCAGGATTCATTATCTTTCCTCAAAATGATACAATGAAATATCATCTGCTCTTAAAACAAGAACGACGACAACAAAAAGTCCCTGCAAAATCTCTTCGGTGCCACAGTAGTAACTAGACAACACAAATAGCAATCCCTTCAAATACATACTGAACTAGAATCTAACATATTCAACATCTTGAGAATCATGATTTTCAAACATTTTACTTCAAGTTTTTCAAAGATTCAAAGAGCATCCACATCATGCTACTTAAGAGCTAGGTATGTGGAGGAAGGTTACGTTTCAACTGACTTCCAAGATGATCTCTGCACACAGTGCCAAGGAAGATCATTTGCCTGCCTTGCTCTTCATTCATGCGGCGTCCCCTGTGCTGATCAGGTCCTTGGTTCAGAATGAAGACCCTTCCCTCTCACAGTCCAGCTTCTCCCGGTGTGAATTCTAATCATCTATACACAGGACTGTAATCTGTAGCCCTGGAAATATATGTGATAGGATGAGTCTGGCACCTTAAATTTTCCAAATCAACAGGTGAGAAGGGAGAGGGCTAAGAGCGAGCACCCCAAGGAAACGCAGGCAGCCTTAGCCACCGACACAGGGCAAGAATGATCCCGAGCGCATACAAGGCAAGCCAGTGTCCAGACTGCTGGACGTAGTTTTTCCTGTAAGAAATGGAATCCTGGCTATCGGCTCCTTATAGGAGATATCTGTGATGCTTACTTAACCTCACTAAGCAGATTCTAGGATTTAAAAATAAATACCAGTATCCTGTCTGAAATCTTAGCTGCCAAAAGGTTGTGAAATTCAAGTCTGAGTCATAAATAGTTACCATAAAACATTACGATACATTTTTGCAGAAAGGATTGATAGTACACAGCACCAATTTTTCAAGGGGTGAAATGTCAGGACAGCATATGGTTATTTTCCAAACGGATACCAATCTTTTCAATTAGATCCCTCAGGATTTCAGTTTTAAACTGCTTGAGGATGCTTAAACCAGTAAAACAATGAACTTGCTTAGCTTAGCTTATTGCAAATAGCTTCTTAAAAACTGGTGCTACCTTTCAACATAATTTTTATTTCCATGAAAGCAATACATTTATTTTAGAAGTCTTTATTCAGAGGCTAAAGTGTGCCAAGTACTGTTCTAGGCTGAAAATACAGGAAATACAAAGAAAAAATTCCCACACTCATTGAGATTATATTCTGAGGGAACACAGACAAGAAAAATGAGTATCTTTAACACCTAATGTTAGATGATAAATGATATGGAGAAAAATACAGCAGGGAAGGGGTGTGTGGATATGGGGAGTGGCCAGAAGGGCATTTTGGCTTTTACTCCAAGTAAACCAGGAAACCACTGCAGACCTCTAAGCAAGAGAGCATCATAATCTGATTCATATTTTAACTGCATTGCTCTGATTCATATTTTAACTGCATTACTCTGATACTGTGAAGATACTGAAGAGGGGCAAGGATATGGGGCACCTGGCTGGCCCAGTCAGAAGAGCATTCAACTCTTCATCCTGGGTTGTAAGTTCAAGCCCCATGTTGGGTGTAGAGATTTTTTTTTAAAGATTTTATTTTTATTACTTTTTAAAAGAATTTTATTTTATTTTATTTTTATTTTATTTTTTTATATATTATTTATTTTATTTATTTTATTTTATTTTACTTTACTATTTATTTTATTTTATTTATTTTATTTACTTTACTATTTTTTATTTTATTTTATTTATTTTATTTTATTTTAATATTTTATTTTATTTTATTATTTTATTTTATTTATGAGAGAGAGAGAGGCAGAGACACAGGCAGAGGGAGAAGCAGGCTCCATACAGGGAGCCCGATGTGGGACTCGATCCCGGGTCTCCAGGATCACGCTCTGGGCTGAAGGTGGAGCTAAACCACTGAGCCACCCGGGCTGCCCAAAATTTTATTTTTAAGTAAAGAGCAAGAATAAGAGCTCAGAGTCTAGGCAGGAGACCTGCAGTAATCCAGGTAAGAGAGGCTGGTGGCTGAGCTCACACGGCACCAGCAATAGTGGTGAGAAGGGACCAGATCACAGATTTACTTTGAATGTAGAACCATCAAAGATTGCCGACACACAGGTTATGGGCTGAGATAGAAAAATAATGCCATGTTTCGTGTATACATGTTTTTTAAAGTCACCTATTACTTAAATAATATTCTTCTGCCTCTCTTTCCAATCCCTAAATTCCACTACCCCCAGAGGCAACCACTTTAAATCTCCTGTTTCTTCTATTTACTGCCATCTTTCTAAATATTGACAGAGCTTGATTATTTTTGTCTCAAAATAGTCTGTACTGACTTCCTACTGTGAAAGCGGAGGCTTAATCCTCTTACACCACACCCGCTGGCCCCTCAAGGCGCGCACACACACCTAAAACACTTTTCTCTTCCTTATCCTCCCCAATCACAATTCCTAGTGAATGCAACACGCAGGATTTACTGCGTGTCTACACGCAGTTTTATACTGTCTACACAATTACTCGTAGCAGAGCCGCAGAGTATATTATGATATTTCCTTTCCTATTTTTCCCCATCTTTTTGCTTATGTAGATACTACCAATTTACTCTCCACCAGTAGACTCCTCTCAATATGACTGAACATAACAGGTCATAGATCTGTTCCATTTTTCTCCTGGAGCCCTCTACATGTTCTGACCTAGAACAAATGAATTCCAGGACAGATCTCTCTATACTGCTATCCTAGAGCCTCTACTATCCTAGAGCCTCCCTTCCCCTCCAATCTGGCACCTCCTTTTGATCCACTCCTGTGCTGGATCTTGTTTGCTGGACCTTTTTGGTTTCCCTCACTCACTGTGGCAGAGCACATCCTCAAGTACAGGCAATACAATATAGTGGAGTTAGGATTACTCGGGTTCAAATCCTAATTCCACCACTTCCTAGCGGTGTAACCTTGGGAACTAACTTCTCCATGGCTCAGTTTCTCCACTTATAAGACAAAGAAATTATACCATCAACCTCATATTGTTCCTCTAAAGTGCTAAAGGGAAGCACACAGAGAGCACAAAAGAAATGTTAGCTGTAATGATTCCAAAGAAGATGTGAGAGGTCACATTTTTAAGACATTTTGAGACTTGTCTGAAAATATCTTTAGCCTATATTCACACTTAACTGACAGTTCAGAGAAGAATGTAATTGAGTTGAAATTTTTTTTCCTTGCTATGACACAGGTACTGATCCACTGTCTCCCAGCTTCCAGAACTGTTAATGAGAAGTACGATGGCATCTGAATTCCGGAGTTTCTGTAAATGATCTGTTTTTTCTTTTCTCCAGAAGCATTTAAAGTCTTTTATCTTTGGCCTTCCAATATTTCATTATACTAGGTCTTGATGTGAGAGCTTTCCTGTTCATTTACTATATATTTACTGAGCTTTTTTCATTCTAGAACATTCCTATCCTTCAGCTCTGGGAAGTTTTTCTGTATTAATTCCTTATTTTCTACCCACCAATCACTCCATTCACTTTTTCAGAGTATCTGAATAGTACAGTCTTCTAGAATGATTCCCTCATTCTCTTATCCCTCTCTTTTAACTTTTATTTATTCATGAGACACAGAGAGAGAGATAGGCAGAGACAGGCCGAGGGAGAAGCAGGCTCCATGTAGGGAGTACGATGTCTCTTTTAACTTTTGGATTTCTGCTATAATATTTAATTTCTAAGAGCAAATTTTGACTTTTCTTTTTGGCATATTGTCCTTATTTCACGGTTGCAGCCTTACCTAAGGATATTAGTTAGTCCCTTAATTGAAGGGTTTTTAAAAAAAAATTTTTTTTCTGTTCCTTCTACTACAACTCTTTGTCTGAATTTCTTTTTCTCTATATGTTTATTTTGGTCTCTTTCACATTATAAATTTTCTGTAAAGGTCTGATGATACTGGGTGAAGGTTCATATTTACGAGCAAGGCACTGAAGGGCTGAGGGAAACTCCCTAAACGGGCAGGGCTTGTCAGTGGAAGTTCATCTGGAGACAATACGGCAGGCAAGCTAGTTTTTTCATTAGAGGAATTCTGAATGTTAGTAACTGTGGATCTTTTCTCTGGAGTCAGTTCAGAGAGAAGAATCCTGTTTTGTTTTGTTTTGTTTTTTAAAGATTTTATTTATTCATAAGAGAGAGAGAGAGAGAGAGAGGAGAGAGAAGCAGAGAGAGAAGCAGGCACCACGCAGACAGCCGGATGCGGAAATTGATCCTGGGCTGAAGGCAGGCACTCAACCACTGACCCAGGCGTCCCTGAATCATCTGAATTCTTGAGTGGAAAGGTAAAAGCCCAGCTTCCAACATCAGAGGAACCGGGGGAGAACAGGAACTACAGGTCTCATTTGTCAATACACAGACTCTCAATTAAATATCCTGTTTTACTAGGGCAGGTCACCCTTCCTGAACAGGACAAATCCCTTAGGAAGTCAGCTTTCTGCTAGAGTAGAAGGACAAGAGGGCCCACTTGGGAAAGGGAGAAGGAACTTCTGGCCTACTTATCCTAATTCTCAACCACTCCCTTGTTATCAGCCCCAGTCTGGCCCAGGAGCCCCACATCTAGATTCTTCCAAATTCTACACAGTTTATATTAATGGCTCCTTAATGACTCCTCCCCAAAGTTAACCAAACTGATTTTTTAAAAAAGATTTATTTATTTATTTATTCATGAGAGACACAAGAGAGAGAGGCAGAGACACAGGCAGAGGGAGAAGCAGGCTCCATGCAGGGAGCCCGATGTGGGACTCGGTCCTGGAACTCCAGGATCATGCCCTGAGCCAAGGCAGATGCTCAACCGTTGAGCCACCCAGGCGTCCCATAAACTGATTATTTTTAATGAGTATGTTTCAAGGAAAATATCTGCACTTAAATAAAAGGTCCACTGATGGAACGGTACACTTAAAAATGATGAACAAGGTAAATTTTATGTGTATTTCACCATAATTTTCCAAATATCTAATTGAAAGCATTACAGAATATGCTAGATAGAGTATCAAAATATCAAATACAGATAGTTTGGTATATTATAGCACGTGATACAGGATACAAATTCAGCATAATGAAAGTTGCTTATAGCCAGATAAATCAATGAACCACTACATCAACCTGCATCCACTAAAAAATTAGCATTTGTAGGACACCTGGGTGGCTCAGTGGTTGGGCAGCTGCCTTCAGCTCAGGTCTCAGATCCCAGGATCGAGTCCACATTGGGCTCCTGTGAGGAGCCTGCTTCTCCCTCTGCCTATGTCTCTGCCTCGCTCTCTGTCTCTCATGAATAAATACATTTTTTTTAAAAAGTAGTATTTATTTAAAAATTAGCATTTTATTTATTATTGCAGAAAACAGTAACTTTTTAAGACCAAACCAAACCAAACCACAATCACAATTCTTTAGCTAGACTTGCCTTTTCTTTTATAAACTCACATTAGTTACCAGGACTTGAGGATGATTTTGTTGTACGTAAGTAATCTCTGTACTGAGGTATAAAGACATTGCATCACATTAATTATTTCTGTACCTGTCACTAGTCTACACTGTAAGAACAAAGTCTTGAAAATGGAACAGATCCATCTAGTGACACAGTCCAAGAGTGTGAAGAGTAAGAGATTAGCTGAGTGCCATTTTCTACCTAGCCAGTTAAAATTCTGTCCATGAGCTGCCAGAAGGTAGAAAAGGAATGAATTAGCATGAGACACATAAGTTAAAATTTAACCCTGACTTCGGACTGAAGGAATACGCATTTGACCTGAAACAGAACATTCAAAAAACACACATTTAAGAGTGAAAAGTTAATTTCTACAATTTCAACTAACACACAGTTAGGCAGAAAAAGGCCAATGCTTCAAAAACTGTCTAAAGGAATTCTTTTCACACAAGATCATTAAAATTGCATTCATCTAAATAACTCATTCTACCTTTTAAATAACTCATCTGGATCTCACTACTTGGTATGATGAAAAGTCCCACTGCAAGTATCAAAAGTATAAAAATTCTCAGTATCTGCAAAACTTAATGGAAACTTAAAACTGATAACTTGGGACTAACTCAGTCTGCCTTTATGGTTTACAGCAAGAAGCAGAGCTGCACTTTTTCACTTGTCTGAATGCTTCTTTAAGAGAACATATTTCTAGCTCACAGGCTCATCGTTTCACAGCAAATAAAGTACAATCACAAGTGAGAATTCCACTTTGAAAACAGCACTTGCCTGCTTGCTAAGTTAGTAAAAATTTATATTAAATGACCAATTTGGGGGAAGAGTCCCTTTATTTGATTAGCAGGCTTTCCCAGTGTAGGGTGATCTGTTTTTTTCAAGCATATAGTTGAAAAACAGAAGACTGAGTACCCAAGTTAAATGTTATCAGTTACAATGCCAGCTGAGAAAGAAGCATGCACTGCTTACACCATCATGCCCCAAAATGTGTTTCCCCCGAACACTGGATTTCTAGGGTATTAAAAGGTGATGTATGCGATAGATAAATGCTAGCGGTATTTTTCTCTAAACATTTAATAGGGTAGAATGTATTAAATAGGCAAACAGTATGCTACCACGCAATAACCTGCCTTTAAGAACTGGTCGATCATAGCCAAGAATACCAGGAGGCAAGCATGAAGCCACATGACCCACATGTGTGACATAAAATTTGGTGCTTAGAGAATGTTTACCAGCTAACCATGATTGTATATTCAATGTATGGATCAAGTTGTGTGACCACTCAGTGCAGTGATTAAAGTGTCTGTTTTACCATCTGGGGCAATACATTGGTATATTATACATTTATAAATGTTCCATGAACAAATAAGTTTGGCAAATGCTAGTATATATGCCAAAACCTGAAATACGGATTGAAATAACTGACAGAAAATGCTGAGATGATGTCTTTACTAGGGAATTTACTAACTTATATTACTGAAAACATTTGCCTTTTAGAATGTTACAACTTTAAGAAAAATTATTACAAATGAGTATTACTCCTTAATCATCTAATCCCCAAAGAAACCTGTATTGTAACACAGAACACATATTAATTAATCTAGATGTATCAGGGATGTTATCAGCAGGAAACAAAAAACACACACAAACTTGATGGTAGCAATTCCAAGAACTTTACAAGGGCATGGGCAAGACTCGGGACCAACAAGAGATAGTACAGTACCCCAGGGCTTGCAATACTGGGAAGTGGTAACCAGCCTGCTCTGAAGCAGGCAAGGAAAGGGGAGTGGTTCCAGGTGCCCAGAAAAGGTAACTGTATGCAGACGGCCCCCTGAGAGAAGCTACAGGACTCAGGTAGAAGGTGCCCTAGGGACTCCATAGGGAGAAGGCCAGGGAAATAAACACCCCAAATCTGTTTTTCTCCCACCTACAAAACATCTTCCTGTCCTTCAAACTGCCTACTCCAATCCAAAGCCAAAAAGCAAGGAAGCCTGTCAAAGTTGTGCATAAAAGCCAAAGAACAAGGTGCAGAAGGAGACCTGCAGAGCAAACAGCCACTTGATGTCCATTTCAGCTTTTCTTCCTTCTTGTCTTTAAGGACAAGTAAAGAACGCCCAAGAGGTGAACCTTTTCAGTACATGTCTTTAAATGACTGAATTATAAAGTCTCTCAATAACCAAGAGCTTCCTATAATCTGTATAGAAGCAGCTTTACCCAAATCTGGGCCAAAGGTTACATCTGCATTTGGCAGAACAAAGTTCTTCAAGTTACTAATACCAATTTAAATCTGACCCCAGATTTGAGGCTAGCTAATAAACTATACAACTCTCCTTTGATCTGCATGGTACAAAAACTCTCCCTGCGGTGTGTTTAATTTTTGTGAGCAAGAGAACAGTTCAAACAACTTTCTCAGTTTAAATTCTACAGAGGTTTGCATAAAACCCCAAGATGAAATCATGGTACAAATAAAAAAAAAAGCCCCTTGAATTGTTTTTGACCATATTTCCTAACACAGATATTTCTCACTAGGTTTTTTTTAATTTTTAGATTTTTTTTTTTTTAAAAAGACTATGTGTTTATTCATGAGAGACAGAGAGAGAGGTAGAGGCAGAGAGAGAAGCAAGCTCCATGCAAGGAGCCCTATGTGGGACTGGATCTCAGGACTGCGGGATCACACCCTGAGCCAAAGGCAAATGCTCAACCTCTGAACCACCCAGGCATCCCCTCACCAGGATTTCTTTCTTTTTTTTTTTTTTTTTCAGGATTTCTAAATAAAGAATTATTCCATACTTCCAAGATTCCATTAAATGATGTCCAAAAATAGGCAAAATTAACCTATAGTTATACAAGTCAGAAGAGTGGTTACTTTTGATGGCAAGAGGACTTCGGCCAAGAAGAGGCATGAACAAACTTGTGAGGTGCCACCAGAAATGTTCTGTATCTAGATGTTTTCCATCTTGATAAATTCTGATGCATATGGAGAATCACTGAGTTGTACAATTAAGATTAGTACACCTTGCACACTGTTGAGGTTTATGGTATCTCCATTTAAAAAGAAATAGTTACCCTACTGAAGGACTTCCACAATTACCTATTCAGCAAGTATCTTGAGGTAGATGTGTGGGGTAGGTGGTTACCAGAGGTCAGCAAATGGGTCCATGGGCACTGGCCTCCTGCCTAAGTGGAGTTTGCCTGGATCGCAGCCACCAGCTGCTCCGACACTACAGCTGCAGGGCCTAGGACGTGCAACAGACACCGGGAAACGCAAAGCCTCAGTATTTTCTACGTGATCCTTTAAGACAAAGTTTGTCAACCCCTGACTCCAACTTCAAATAATATATTTAAAGTGTTTCTTTTTAATTAGTCCAGAGGCAGCCTGGGTGGCTCAGTAGGTCAATTGTCTGCCTTCGGCTCAGGTCACGATCCTGGGATGCTGGGACGAAGCCCCACATCAGGCTCCTTGCTCAGCAAGGAGTCTCCTCCCTTTCTCTCTGTCTACTGCTCTTGCCTACCTGTGTACGCGCACACTGTCACATAAATAAATCTTTTAAATAAATAAGTAAATAAAATAAAGATTAGTCCAAATCCACCTCACTTAAACACCGAAGTAACAGGAAGGAGACTCAAAAGACAAAACTGCTAAGGCAAATTACTCCATCTGCCGCCACCAAGAATTTCATAAAACTCTCACATGGAAGTGGCAGTGTTCTTTGGCCTTGAGCTGCTGAGAGCCATAGGTTTATTGTAAAACATAAAAAATCAGCATTTTATTTGTTCTTACACAATGCTAATTTAATTTGGTATCTCTTATTTTAAAAATAGAAGCATACAATTTTTTAGAAAAAATTAAAAATTTTTGGCATATTACAAAAGTGAAAATCGAGCAACACTGATAGATATTCCTCCAAGGGAACAACGAGCTGAAGTGACTCCGGCACCACTGAGGGTAAACATCAGCTGACATTTCACACTAGCCTGCACTGTCCCATTATGACGAGTTGAGACAAAATGAAACACTGCTTCAATTTGGCCAATATGAAAATCAGGAAAATAAAACACAGAGGGTCAGGTTTCCTTAACGCTCAGCTCACTCACTACTGATAGTCATGGGCATGTGAGTTTATAACCTTAAGTTTAATCAATGGCTGCAAGGGAAAACAGCAGAGCAGAATGAAAGCTATCCAAGGACCAAAAAGGGCAACAGTTAAGCTGATGCTTGCAAATATCAAGTGCTGGGGAGCTCCCTCTTATCTTCCCAGCGCCCCTACTCCAGTCTCAGGGCACTTCTGTTAAAAAGCTTCTTTGTCCTATTTTTGCAACCTCTCGTAAGTCTATCTGTATTCCAAAAATAAACATTTAATAAAAAGAAAACTATTGTTTCCTTGCGCTGATTAAAAATGTGTCTTCCTGGGCAGCACAGGTGGCTCAGTGGTTTAGTGCCGCCTCTGGCCCAAGGCCTGATCCTGGAAACCTGGAATCGAGTCCCACATCGGGCTCCCTGCATGGAGTCTGCTTCTCCCTCTGCCTGTATCTCTGCGTGCGTGTGTGTGTGTGTCTCTCTCATGAATGGATAAATAAAATCTTAAAAAAAAAAAAAAAGCGTCTGCCTTCCTATACCTTAGTTGGTTCTTAACTATAGGACAAGTTTACCCCCTTTTCTGCCAGAAAGTTCCACCCTTATCCACAGCTCTCTTGCTCAGATCCCCACCAAAAGTATCCTTTCTTTCAAGGATGACAGAAAGAATAAGATTTTCACATTTCTTGTCCTATACAATATTCAATCAGCAAATATTTATTGAGCACCCACCACTAACTAAGGTACTGTTCTAGATTCTGAGTATCTAACACTGAACTATGTTCTTATACCTTGTGGAACCTATACTAAATTTATGATGTCTAATAATGTAGCATAAGCTTTCATTAGACCCTGTAGCGGCCATATTATACTATTAATTTTATTGCACATATAGCCCACTCAATTCCCTAATCCTTCCTCATATATGCATTGCTCAGACTATATACTCAAGCAACAGGGCCACTGGATTCAATTTTTCCTTTCATCCTTGCTAAATATTTTTTTTAGAATCTTTTTTCTTTCAGCCAAGAACTTCTAGAATGCCAATGTCTTTTCTACCTTAACACACACCCTACCCTTGTTGTCTGTAAATATGATAAACCTCTCCATAAAGTCAACCAAATTAGTCATTAAAATGTTTAACAGGACAGCAATGAGGTGACTAAGAACCCCATGACATCTCACTAGCATCCACCCAGATAGACATGGACCCATTATTCAATACTCTGTGGCATCCCGCACTCAACCAGCTATGAATCCACCTGACTGTATTATCATATGAACATCTGTCCACAAGAAAATTATTGGGCTTAAGTCAAACATCCTTCTAAAGTACAGTATATTTACCAATTTTCCCTAATCATCTTAGGGAAAAAAGGAGGATTTACTTATTTTTTTTAATGGGAAGGTAACAGTTAAAAAGGAAGACCAATGTAAGAAGAGCAGGTCATTATATAGCTTCCAAAAGTAAACCAGAAACCTTTAAAAATGCTAGATATATTTTTGAGAAGAAAATAAGTTTGTGGGGAAATGGGAATCATGCCATTGTTGCAAAACAAAAAGCTGTCTTTAAAACAATTTATATATATATACAAAAACAACCAATTTATATAGCTAGATGAACTTTGACACTATGGCTTTGGCCATGGTACAGTTGAACACAATTAGCAAATTTAATCACCGGAAACCATTTTCTATTGTTAACACCAAACGACTTTCGACTTTCCCCTCCCCCCACCGAAATAAAAGCTTTTTGCCTCCAATACAGTCACTGGTGGTTATTAAAAAATGGAAAGGCCTTTGAATCTCAACAAGTATATTTGAACTCTGTAAGTTCTACAATTCATATTAGGGAGTCAAGTTGAACTCCTATTTGAAAATGTTAATATATATGAATAAGGCATAAAGCATGACACACAAGTTAATCTTCAGCACTTGGAATTGAAATCGCATAACAAGATAATTCATGAATATGGTAATAATTGTTCTCTGGCACAAAATCTGAAAGCATGTTACGCATTTTAAGCAAATTTTACATTTTAAGTAAACTTCCTGAGTATCATCTTCAAACTTTAGAATTAACATCCGGCACAAGTCATTATACAGACACAGTCTGGGATTTTTGACAATTTGGCAAGAGTGGGATAACAGTTGACTTTCTCCCCCTCACTAAGGAGAAAAGTTTTACCCAACAACAATGCAAATGAGTTTATGCGAGGCACAAAGGACAGTAAGAAAATAAACTATTAACCAAATCTTTGGACCTCTTATGTCGAGAAGGGTCATTAAATGTTGCTGAAAATCAATTAACAGTGTTTAATTAACAGTTGATTAAAGCCAGGTTATTATTATTCATACCTTCTTTTTAGCCCAGTAGATGTTAAATAAATCTTTCTGGAAAGTAACAAAATGAGACTTACTACTCAATGGTCTAAATTAGTCCTTCTTCACTAAACTCCCAAAGCCAACTGAAATAGTATTATTTCAATGCTAAAGTAATTAAAGCACAACACCTCACCCCGTCTGGTGACATGTATGAAACTACAAGGTTTCTATTTAATTCCGTGAAGTCATGTTTACAAAAAGTGGACTTGTGTCCTAGCATACTATATCCAATTTGCTCTAATTCTTCTGCTCTCAAAATTGACACTTTGGGATTTGTATAATGTTAACCTCCAGAGCAATTTCTTTCCCTCCCAGTTGCTTACCTGAATATATTTCCGCTGTGTTTCATCATTTAAAACATGTGCAACATGCTTAGAAAAAATCTTTTCTCTACCAGTTCTGGCATGGATACCAACCATGGTGACACCTATGGGCCAAGGGGCATTTCCAATGGCCATCTGAAGATAAGCATCATTAGCCTAAAAAAAGAAAGTTCAGGAGATCAGAAAAGCAAAAAATACTGGGTTGGTCCCAATTTGTAAAATATTTCACAGCCCTTTGTGACATAATTTTCATCCATCTCTTGAGCATGTTGAAAGTATTACCATTCCCATTATTCAAACAAAAGAAATTAAAATAACGAGGTGATAGACTGCCCTGCCCCAGACCACAAATGTCCGTGGAAAACCAGAAACCAAAGCTAATCCTGTGAGTAAAAAGACAAACATTCCTTTGCAGCCTTTGTGCGCTGGAAATTAATGCATTTCAGATCTGGAATTACCAGGTAGGTAATTTGATGCACTGACAAAAACTCTAGTTCAGTGTCCTTTAGACCCAGTCTTCTCCACAGGTGGTCACAAGTACAAGATGGAGGCCAACTGGTTTTTCACGATCCAACCTGCTAAACCCACTGCCGACTAAACCCACTGCCCGCACGGCAGTGCAGGCCTCTGAAAGCAGTGGGGGCTCTGTGAGCTGGGACTATCACACCGGGTCCACAGCAGATGTGTAAACAGAGATTAAATACTAACCCTCAAGTCGAATAGTTACAGGATGAGATCGGTTCACTTTGGCCCCTCCACCCCTCCCACCTGCCAAGAACCTTAAAATAAAAGCTGCAAAACGTAAAAAATAGAAACCAATCAAGACAAATGGCCCTCTTTCTAAACCAACCCTGGCTACCTATGAGGGGGAAAAAAGAATAAAAGAGAACTCAAGTAAATTCTGAAAGACCCCTAGAACTTTGGAGAGGCTCATACAGTCAAGTCTTGAGGAGATTTTAATTTCAAAAATCAAATTCCTATGTGATTGATATGTAGAGTTGATTTTAAAAATCAGGGGCTACAAATAGGTTACCTGGAAGATCATTTTCTACCCTGAAGACAAATTTGAATTTGCTCTCTTCAGTTTTATAAGGCTTAATTTTAAAAGAGCACATTACACACTTTTATCACAGATTCTGATTTGTGTCAATTTTAACACTGGATATTAACTGATAAAATTTCCAATATTTAGTTTCCCCAAACATCTTTTGAGAAAGCTATCCAAATAGGTTATTAAAGTCTCTTGGTTCTTCTGCAGTTTACACAAAATAAACTCACTTGCTTCTCAAATATGAAAATGCAAAGAGTAACAAAAGGGAAGGCATGCTGGCTAGTAGACAAGTGGCTTGATCTTTCTGCAGTGATGGTGACCATATCTACCTATTCCAAGGCAACTGCCTTTCCTAAGTTACCATGCAACTAATAGAAACTACCCAAGAATAAAATTTATGGGCGTAAAACAAAAACATTTGCTCTGACAAAGCTAACTAGACCTCAGAGGGAGTAAAATCACTACTTGAGCCTCATTAGCACAAGGCTCCTGTCAACCGGGAATGCCAGCTAACCCTCTAAGTACAGATACTCAAAGGAGCACAGGGATAAGCACTGGCACTCCTGCTTTTCTGGCAGAGCCCCATATACTGTTCTGGAAGGGTCAGTGGAACAGCTGCACTGCAGCTCCTTAGTCCTACACTCTTGAGAGCCACTACTACTAGAAGCTTCCCTCTTCAGAGTCTGCTTACGGGCCAGACGCACAGGCACATTTCCAAGCCCCACTACTGGTACAGCAGGCCATTCTCTTTACATTCCCCTGCACCAAACTGACAGCCTTCCACTCCCCTTTCTGAACTCCACCCCAGGAGTGCTGGGACACGGGAGCTCGTCCCACTGCTGCAACCTCCTAGAGCCCATTCAGGACTAAAGACACCAAAGGCAAAGGGAAAAGTCTTCCCTAACAAGGGGGTCTGCTGTTGTTGCTGTTCTGAAATAGGAGAGATAAATTCTGGCAACCTTACTTGGAACATTTTCTCATACAAGCATAAAGGGTGGTGAAATTCCATTGTATCGTTAGTACAATAGTTTAGCTATATTACGGATTAAGTAGGCTTTTATAACTGGCCTGGGAAACTAATCTACATAACATTGTTTCTATGGGAAAATTTGTTCCAAGCCATAATCTTGAACAATCTTTGAAATCCAATCTCATTCATGAAATGAACATTGCCAATATCCAGTTCATGCTCTGAAGATTTTTACACCTACCTTAAAAATGACTAAAAAAACCAATGTGGTCAGAAAAGTTTATTCTCAATGCCTTAATAATCAAGCTGTCAATGATTTAGAAAATAAAAGGTTTGAGGGTTTTTTTGTTTGTTTTTTTACTAATTCATTTCACATTTATTCTTAAAGCTCCTGTGTAAAATACTTCCACATCAAATGAACATATTATACCACAACCTAGATAAGCTCATAATCGTGATACTGATGGACAGCATGGTAATGTACCTTCACATATTCTCTCTGCAACATGAATTTAATAATATCTGTTATGGATTCTTTAATATCAGCAGGAAGATTCTGGAAAATAAAAAAAAGAATATTTTTGAAAGCTGTGTATGGTTACAGACTGCATTTATTCTAATTTTTTATACTCTGTTTTTTAAAAACTCAGTTAAATAAAAGCATTTTTCAAGGAAACTTACCCTTTTCCGTAGCTTTCTGAAAAGAGGTCTGAGATAGGATTCAGTCTGTTTTTGAGTAGCACTGTTCAGTTTGCCCTGTACACTGCGCTTCACATAATCTTCTCTGGCATTCAACTCTTTAGCCCAAACACCCAGGAGAAACTGTTGAAAGAATGGGTAAATTTAGACGACAGTGCCCCCCAGTGGTTCAAAAAGTTTAAAAGTTCTCTAACATACTGAACAATATATTATCATCTTCAGAATAAATTTTTTCTAATTAAAATATCAATATTTAATTAATGAACTATTTCTGCTTATTTTGTCATGTATGTTTTTTAGTGCCTTTGGCAAGTCACAAACTTCCCTATTCTACATAGATATGTAGAATATACACATATTCCTAGCTCAAAGATAATCAATTTCCCCCTAACAAAGACTATCAAATTCCAAAGGTAATTTTTCAACAGAAATAAACTTTTACTCGTATTTCTACTAAAATTCAACCCACCTAGATTTATTCACTGTAATACCATATGTGTTGTTATAATACATAGGGGGCATACCCCATAGATACCACAGGATTGGTTCTAGACCATTGTGTTAATGAAGTATCACAATAAAGTGAATCAAATGAATTTTCTAGTTTACTAGTGCATTTAAAGTTATGTTTATACTATAAACTATTAAGTATATGATAGCTTTATGTCTAAAACCAAAAAACAGCAACAAAAAAACAACAAAAAACCAATGTATGTACCTTAACTGAAAAATACTTTAATGTTGGAACACCTGCCCGGGTAGCTCAGTCAGTTAAGCATCTGACTCTGGATTTCAGCTGAGGTCACGACCTCAGGGTCAGAGGTCACGAGAGAAGGCCCCTGTGTCAAGCTCTACGCTGGGCATGGAACCCCTGCTTGAGATTCTCTCTCCTCCTCTCCCTCTTCCCCTTCCCTCCCCTTAAAAAAATACTTGATTGCTAAAACATGTTCATCATCATCTGAGTTTTCATGTCCTAATCACTGATCACAATTCACCATCACAAACACAGTAATAATGAAAAGGTTTGAAATACTGCAAGAATCACGAAAACTTAAAAGACAGACACAAAGTGAACAAATGCTATTGAAAAAAGTGCCGATACACCTGTTCAACAGATGATGGCCACAAACCATCAATTTGAAAAACAACAACAACAACAAAACAAAAAACCCAAAACAACAACAAAAAAAACACCAAAGAAAACTTCATTATTTGCAAAGCACAGTAAAACCAAGCACTATAAAATGGGGTATGCCTCTATTTGGACTTTCAATTTTTGTAGTAGAGATGATAATTCAATTAAATACTCCCATTAAAGCACCAGACTAAAGGAGAAAGAAGGAAAACAAAGAACAGAAATAAAGAAACTATAGGGATCCCTGGGTGGCGCAGCGTTTTGGTGCCTGCCTTTGGCCCAGGGTGCGATCCTGGAGACCTGGGATTGAGTCCCATGTCGGGCTCCCGGTGCATGGAGCCTGCTTCTCCCTCTGCCTGTGTCTCTGCCTCTCTCTCTCTCTCTCAATCATGAATAAATAAATAAAATCTTAAAAAAAAAAAAAAAAAAAGAAAAAGAAACTATAACCCCTCCACCCTGCCCTGGAAAACTACCCTGGTGCCCCTAGGGTTTAAAGGCATCAAGAGCACGGATTCTATCAGTAGGTAAACAGGGAAGTTGGCAGAGCATATACCCCCCTAGTGGCATTACCTACAAGTAGCCTCTGAGGATCCTGATGACTAATATGCTGTATTCAAACTGTTAATAAGTAGAAAGCACTTCTTACATTTAAATCTCTTGGCCTGAACACACATGGTTTGTGAGTAAATGCTAAAATGAATCTGGCATTTGCACACACTCTCCCTAACCAAGTAAAGCAAGAAATGCTGAGAAAGATGGACTGAGCTCACCAGAGCAGGAACCTGCAGCTATCTGTAGAACTGAAAATGAACAGTCTCTGAAAGGTTGCTGATGTGTTTGCATTTTGCCACTGCCAAGGTCTCCCTACCTCCTTCCTCTCCTTGCTGTCATCACCATTCATAAAAGCTTCTGGAACACTCTCCTCTCACTGCACTCCCTCCTGGAGGGTTTTTTAAAAAAATTTTTCAACTCCCCACACTCTTTGTTCATTCCACTGCTGTGATTCTTCTCTGTGTGTTTACATTAACAAGTCAGTTTTAAAGTGCTACAGTGAAGTAAATATATGTTTCCTTTGAGTAACCTCTATATACCAGTGCACAGCAATACCATGAACCATGTGTATGCACAAAGCATGCTTATTGAGGGATTCCCTGTCCTGTCCTTAATCCTTACATCATCCAAAAATTAAAGACCAGTTTTGAACCAACTCAAATGTCTTCCTCCTTTCCCACTCTGAGATCACATACCTTAAGGAACTTCGTAATGATGTCCATGTCTTTATGATCATCGCCTTTTCCTAAAGACTCACCCAATGCCTGCAGAAAAACAATGCTTCCATTCATTAGTAAAGAGCAACAGCTGAATAGATATTCTCAACACCATTCTGAACACGAATATTTATTACATATACTAGTTTCTGTTTTTAAAAAACCTGAAAGAATTTCCAAATAAGTTAAAAAAAATAAGAAAACACCAATTGGTCATTAAGATTTAGAGAAATTATCTTCTATGAATCAAAAGACAAAAAAAAGAGGCTTAGGGAACTAATGGATAGATTTATTTTCAAGAGAAAAAAACTGTCCTAGAATTAGGTCATGATGATGGGCATCAACCTGCAAATATACTAAAAACCAGTGAATTGTATATTTTAAATGGGTAAGTTGTCAAATAAGTGAGTATCTCAATAAGGCTATTTAAGAAAAACGAAAGCCCATGGGATGCCTGGGTGGCTCAGCAGTTGAGCATCTGCCTTCGACTCAGAGCATGATCCTGGGGTTACAGGATCGAGTCCCTTATCGGGCTCCTTGCATGGAGCCTGCTTCTCCTGTCTCTGACTCTCTCTGTATCTTTCATGAATAAGTAAATAAAATCCTTAAAAAAAAAAAAAAAAAAGGAAAAATAAAAGCCCCGAAGTGGTTGCTCACACTATTTTTGTCAAATTTAGGGTCCAGATATAGGTGCTGGTGGGGTGGGAGGAGGAGCACAATTAAAACAACTGTGATCTCATGGACAGTGCAGCCAGGAATGAAAAGAAACAGAAAAATAACAGTTTAGGTTTTCTTAAGAAGAAGAAGCTTTCAACTAAGCCATTAATTTGTGCTTGAGGTAGATATTTAGACAGTACAACACTGTTTTTTAATTATGATTACATGTATCACTCCATGTTCAACACACTGGCAAAAATGAGAAAGCAAGATACTGCCAACTGTTGGCAGTGATGTGGGAATAAAAGGCACACATGCACGGCTGACAGGGATGTAGACTGGTACAGCCAGTCTAGAGAGCAACATAAGAGTACTTGGACAAGTCACATACATATAAATCAGCCATCCGGCTTCTGAGTCCGCAGGGGTTACGTACAAGATTGTTCATAACGAAGTTGTGCGTGGCAATAAGGAGCTGGGAGCAGCCCAGCTCTCACTACAAGGGAATAGAGAGTAAAAGGCAGTGCATGCCACAAAGTATGAAATGCTACTATGTACCAGTTAAGACCGCAGGTTCAGATATACAAAAAGCATCAAGGATGAATCTTAGATACAGTGCCAAGCAGAAAAAAGAAACATAAAATTAAAAAAACAAAAGAAAGAAGAATTTCATAATATCATTTATGTCTATTAACAACACAAGCATACAAAACACTACTGGTTTTACAAGACCACCAACAAATAAAAGGACGCACAAACATACCAGAATAATTACTTTTGAGGGAAGGATAGAAGGTAGTATGAGTGAAGAATGAGGGAAAAGGGAGTGAATAAGTAAAAACATGAAATTAAAAAAAAGGCCTTGGTAATGCCCACAGATCACAGTAGTGTGCTCTAAACGGAACCATCTGGTGAACTCAAGCATCTGCCCCAGGGAATGAAAGATGTGATGGGGTAAGGAGATCAGGTGGGTATAGAGATTACCTCTAACTCTTCGATTGTGGTGTTTTCTTCATGAACTTTCAAATCATTCTGTGTGTCTTCCTCTCCGGGTTCCTGACCCCCCACAAGCTCATTGAGGTACTGCTGGTCAATCTTATCCAGAGCTGCTTTCAGATCATTCCTCAACCCCTGAGAAAGGAGAAAAAATACAACTACTATGAAATTTCACTGATGTTCCCCTTAAGATTTTTCACTACTAATAAGTACAATTCTTTTTTTTTTCTTCTATAAAGGAATTAAGTGCTTAGAAAAACTAGAGACTCCAGTAAGATTTCAATTTATTATGCAGCTATCATCACTGTCCAGTCAAAATTATAACGAATAGATTTAAAAGAATGTATACACAATAGCTACTCTGTTCAGAAAACCAAAGCATGTGTGTGATCCAAATGAGAATATTCCTAAATGCTGGAATTTTCTAATTCGGTCTAGTGCAAGTGACCAGGGATCCACCAGAGCCCTCAACTCATTTTCCCAGTTTACTTAAAATGTCTAACCTCACCACAACTACTCTGAATTTCTTTAACATTCAGCAAAGTCAATAGTAAGAAACTGGTGTCTCATCTACATCCTAGGCTTTCACTAGATTTCTAATAAACCAGCAAATTCCACTTTCTATTCAAATCCAGTTTCTGACCATTTGATAAAAAGAGAAGCAGCCTTAAAGCTGTACCCATACTTTACATCATGTACAAAACTATCTCAAAAAGGTTCAAAGATGTACATTTAAGAGCTAAAACAATAAAACCCTCAGAAGACTACACATGGGAAAAGCTTCATGATACTGGATCTGGCCATCATTTCTTGGACGCAACACCAAGGCACAGGCAAAAAAAAAAAAAAAAAAACCCCAAAACAAAACAAAAAATAGATAAGTTGGGGTTCGTCAAAATTAAGAACTTTTCTGCAAAGATACTACCCAAGAGTGAAAAGATAACCTGTGGAATGGGAAAAATACTTAAAAGTCACTAATATGATAACGACTGATATATAGAATATATAAAGAACTGTTATAACAACAAACTTCACTAAAAATGGGCAAAGGTCTTGAATAGAGGACCATGTGTAAAAGGCCAATAAGCAAATGAAAAGATGCTTAACATCACTAGTTATTAGGGAAATGCAAATCAAAACCACAATAAGGGGGCACCTGGGTGGCTCAGGTCATGATCCTGGGGTCCTGAGATTGGGCCCTGCATCACTGAGCTCTCTGTTCAGCAGGGGGTCTGCTTCTCCTCCCTCTGTCCCTCCCCCCTGCTCCTCCTTCTCCCTCTCAAATGAAGAAAATCTTAAAACACACACACACACACACACACACACACACACACACACAAGCATGCACGAAGAGACCACTTCCAACCCATCAAGGATGGCTACGATCAAAATAAGCAGTGCTAGCCAGGATATGGAGAAATGGACTCCTTCAGTGCTAGAAATACAAAATAGTGTAGTTGCTGTGAAAATGTATGGCAATCACCTCAAAAAGTTACATGTGCCCACATCAAGACACATTCTAATTAAAATATCAAAAGGTAAAGACAAGGAGAGAATATTAAAAGTAACAAAATAGAAGCCACTTGTGTACAACGGCACTCCCATAAGACTATCAGCAGATTTTTCAGCAGAAATCTTGCAGGATAAAAGAGGGTAGTGCATAGTATATTCAAAGTGCTGCAAGAAAAATCTTCCAGCCAAGAATACTCTACGTCACAAAGTCATCATTCAGAACTGGAGGAGAGATAAGAGTCTCAGACAAGCAAAACTAAGCGACTTCATCACCACTAAATCAGCCTTACAAAGAATGTTAATGGACCTTTTTTAAGCTGAAAAGGGTGCTAATTAGTAACAACATATGAAAGTATAAATCTCACTGGAATAGGTAAATATAAAGGTAGTAGATTGATCACTTAGAAAGACAAATGTAGTAAAAATAACTATGATTACAGTAATTAAAGGATGCATAAGAAAAATATGTAAAATGTGACATCAAAAACATAAGATGTGCAAAAGTAGTAAATATGTAGAGCTTAGAATGCATTCACACTTAAGTTTTAAAATAGTCTGTTCCAATTATAAAATAAGTCACAGGAAGTCACAGGGATACACAGCATGGTGACTACAGTTAATACTGTATGGCCTACTTAAAAGTTGCTAAGGATAGATCTTAAAGTAAGATCACAAGAAAAAAAATTGTAACCATGTAGAGTGACAGATATTAACTACACTTATTGTGGTAAGCATTTCACAATATACACAAATATCAAATCACTAACGCAGTGTGTCAATTACACCTCAATTTTTAAAAAATTTACAAATAAACTCTTTGTTATCTGGGACAAGCTTGAGCAAGATTAAAATGCAGCAGGTTGTAATAAATTAATAGCTAGAAAATTTTTCAAGGAATAAAACATGACTAGTAGAAACACTGAATCACATATTAACAGCTCACATTAGTATTTTATTACTATCTCTTGATAAAAAAAGGAACTATGATATAGAAAAGAAGTAAATGTTGATACAATGAAGCATTACAAAAAACACTAAGAATTTAAGTTATGGTTTTAAACAGGATTGAAAAAATTTTTAAAAATTGCTGTAAACATTACAATGGAAGAACATTTTTGAAATTCATTTATGCTTAAAAGAAAAAGTTAAACAGAGAATGACTATATGATCCACCAATTCTACATGTGGGTATACATCAAAGAAGTGAAAGCAGGGACTCCAACAAGTATTTATAAACCTGTGTTCAAAGCAGCATTATTCACAATAGCTGAAAGGCAGAAACAACTCAAATGTCCATCGAAGCTAAATAGATCAACAAAATGTGATCCATATATACAAGAGAGTATTTTTCAGCTTTAAAAAGGAAGGAAATTTTTAAAATAAATAAATAAAAAATAAAAAGGAGATTCTGACATACACTGTCACATTGATAAACCACTAAGGTACTATGCAGTTGGAAGGCCAGTCCAAGGGAGGCTTCAGTGGACCTTGGCCACAGTCCACATCTAACTGCAATCACATGCAAGACTCCAAGCAAAAAAACTTCCCAGTTTACCCCCAAACTACAGAACCGTAACAGATAATAAATTATCTTAAGTTACTAAGTTTCAGGGTGGTTTGTTACAAACTCTGAGGACCAAAAAATATTTTATAAATTGTGTGAAGCTGTTCAGTTTTGGGGTGGTTTGTTACATAGCCATAGATCACCACACCTGTCTCTCAGGCCTCTTACTAAGCCCACAGAAGATCTGAACACTACCATGGCTGACATTTACCCAACATATAAAATGACTTTCCTTTCAGGAGCCCATGGAATATTCACCAAGCCAGACCATCTGCTGAGCTATGTAAGACCAGATCAGAGTCCTAAAAAACTAGAACTCTTAAGCTTTTAGAGAAAATAAAGTATCTCTTCAAAACCTTAGGATAGGAAAATAATTCTTACAAAAAACACCAAAAGCAATAACCATAAAAAAGAAATGGACTTCATCAAAATTTAAAATGTCTGCCCAACCAGAAGACACCATGAAAAGAACAGGTAAGCCAAAGACTATCAGAAAATCGTCACAAACATATAGCCATATATCTGACAAAGGATTCAGAATATAGAAAGAACTCCTACAGTTCAAAAGTAAAAGGGCAAACAACCCAATTAAAACATGAACAAAAGATTTTAACACACACTGCCCAGAGAAATATATGGGCAATAAAGTCTATGAAAAGATGCTCATTACCTTTAGTGAACAGAGAGCTGTAAAGAGAACCACAATGAAATACTACTACACAGGGATCCCTGGGTGGCGCAGCGGTTTGGCCCCTGCCTTTGGCCCAGGGCACGATCCTGGAGACCCGGGATCGAATCCCACATCAGGCTCCCGGTGCATGGAGCCTGCTTCTCCCTCTGCCTATGTCTCTGCCTCTCTCTTTCTCTCTCTGTGACTATCATAAATAAATAAAAAATTAAAAAAAAAAAAAGAAAAGAAATACTACTACACATACAAAAGAATGGTTACAATTTAAAAGACTTAAAATAACAAATGCTGATAACATTTGGAAATATTCAGCATTTTTTAAAAACTAAAGCATACATTTACTCTTACTATTCAGCAATTCTATTTCTAGGTTTTTACCAAGAGATAGAACACATTTACAAATGTTCATAGCAGTGTTATTCATAACAGCCCAAAGTTGAAAACAAATGGTAGTATATTCAACTATCAGCAGCAGCAAAAAGGAACTACTGATTTCTGCAGAAACAATGCATTTTGAAAATAAGCTCAGCAGAAGAAGCCAGACAGACTCTCATGACTCCATCTATATGAAATGCAGAACAAGCAAAATTAATCTACAGTGATAAGAATTTTGAAATGTGTTTGCACAGGCATTCAAAAGGAAAAGGACTAGCTAAGAAGGGGCACTGGGCACCTTGTGTGATGAAAACATTCTTTATCTTCCCAAGGGTGGTGGTTACATACTCAGTGGATTTGTCAAAATGCGCTGAACTATATGTATACTTAACATAGGCGCTTTTTATTATTATTTTTTAAGACGTTATTTATTTATTTGAGAGGTAGGGAGAGAGAGGGGGTGGGGGAAGGGTGAAACAGAGAGCACAAGAGCAGGGGGAGGGAGAAGCAGATTCCCTGTGGAGCAGGGAGCCCATGCAGGGCTCAATCCCAGGATCATGACCTGAGCCAAAGGCAGACCCTTAACTGACTGAGCCACCCAAGTGCCCCAAAATAGGTGCCTTCTAAAAAAAATTAAAGAAAACTTACATTCAGCAGTGGTAATCTGGCAAACTTTATTCTTCCATCTTTGCCTATAATAATGCAATTACTCCAACTCCATACTCTTCTAGTTTATGGGTACAGTGGTACTTCTCAAGTTTTGTCCTGACTTCTTACCTTGTTAACTTCTGGTGTGAGGATCTCGATTTTTCTTAAACGTTGAAAAGCATCATAATCAGTTTCTCCAAATAGTCTGATGGGTTCTCCTCTTTCTCTCAATCTTCTGATAACCTGTAAGAAGAAATAACAGTAACTCCTGTTTTTAGTAATAGTAACTCCTCTTTTAGGTGACTAAATACTTATTTTGAAATGTAGATAGAAAAAGTCAGTTTTTTAATTTTCCAAAAATGGATATAGTGAGTTACTGTCACACCTTAAAAAACCCTAACATGTCCAGGTTCTTTGGCTGTTTCAGCAAAGGCTCCATCTGAATAACAGAATACCTAAGAGAAACATTAAGATGGAAGGGAGGGAAAACTTTTATATACAGAAGGAAAATAAAGTCTGGAGTCAGCTGATAACTCACTAACCATAGCCTAGAGTCAGCACTGCAATACTACATTAAAACCAAACATCCATCAGAAGAAAAGTGATCAGGACAGGGCACATGTCAGGCTTCTGAGGGGCTGATAATACCGTTTCTTGACTTGGGTATTGGTTATATGGGTGTTTTTAAATAATCATCCATTATATTGCACATGCATGTTTTGTACATTCTTCCTATACATGTATCCATTTCATAAAAAGAAAAAATTGTAACAGCAAAAAATCAAGTTGATTCAAAAAAATTTTTTGTAAGTACAAGAACTTTTTCTGGAAACATACACAGTAGCACAGAAACCACTGGTAGAACTCCTACTGAGTTACCCAAAGTATTCAAAAGCAACTTAAGAGGCCATCCAGTGCTAAGGCCCATCAATGTTGAAATGACCTCAAAACACCTCTACCAGGTGCCCAACTAACAAATGACAGGGACCACATCTCTTCATGCAACCCATCCCATTTTGGGGCAGATAGGTTTTACTTCTCAGAATAAACTAAAAACTCCGTCCCTCCAAATTCTACCAATTTATCTTCTACTTTATGAAACCTCAAGAATACGAAATTCTTGTTCAAGATTACAGCTATTGTCAATGGATTTTTTTTTTTTTAGGTCTAATATTCTTCAAGCTAGGTATTTCAGATTCCTTCCTCTAATTTTCACAGGATAGCACTTAAGAGTCCTCTGTCCTTTCCTCCCTTTCCTTTTGTTCAAAGTTCATTTTTGTTTTGTGACCCTCTGTATAGTTTGCATTCTCTACGTCACATGAGTATCTTTAAATTTTTGTTTTGGGGATCCCTGGGTGGCGCAGCGGTTTAGCGCCTGTCTTTGGCCCAGGGCGCAATCCTGGAGACCTGGGATTGAATCCCACATCGGGCTCCCGGTGCATGGAGCCTGCTTCTCCCTCTGCCTGTGTCTCTGCCTCTCTCTCTCTCTCTCTCTATCATAAATAAATAAAGTTAAAAAAAAATAATAAATAAAAAATAAATTTTTGTTTTGGCTTTTTAAGAAAAGTTACAGTTGATACTGACCAGAGTATAGACAAGCACTGTAGTACAAACTGGTACAATAGGTCTACAGAGCTCTGTGATGATATGTATCCCAAGCCACAGCAATGTACAGTCTTTAGTCACCAGACTCCAGAATCATGGTTCCCGCAACTTGTCCAAAAGGAACAATCATACATTAGTATGCACGCAATGACATCTGTATAAAGATGTTTATCTTACCTACGATTTATTTATATTAGGGAAATGCTGAAGCAATCAAAACGATCACTACTCTCTGGTTTTTAAAATAATGTTTTTAAAATATTACAGGAAATTACATAGCATAAAAATTATACAGATCTCTGTTTTGACCTAGAAAGAGATATTAAAAGTTACAAAATGTATATTTAAAATAATTTTGAAAAATAAGTATGATTTCTTCAAATATATATTTTAGAACAATGTGTTTACTTTTTAAAAGATTTTACTTATTCATGAGGGACAACACAGAGAGAGGCAGAGACCATAGGCCAAGGGAGAAGCAGGCTCCCTGTGGAGAGCCTAACGCAGGACTCATTCCCGGACGCGGGGATCACGGTGTAGGCCAAAGGCAGACACTCCATTGCTGAGCTACCCAGGCATCCCTAGAAAAATATATACATATATATATATATTTTTTTTTTTTTTTTGGAAAAATATATTCTTTTAAAAGTTTAAGGGTATCAAGAAAAGCAGAGATTAATTCAGAACCTCATGAACAAAACTGGCTAGCTGCTCAATATTTCAGTTCAACCAGACATATTATAGAGGCAATAATGACATAAAACTTATTGGAAAGAACTGGAGATAAATGCTCTTGAGATGGTTTTTTCATAAAATGCTCATAGACAAACTTACCTCTTGCCTGGAAAGAGTCATGGGTAACTTTTCCTCTGCCAGTTCAAGTTCTAGCACTGGATTCGAAGAAGTTAATGGTTTCTGGTCCTCTTCTTTTGGCTGTATCTGTATTAATAGCCAAAAGAAATCCTATTATTCAGCTTTTAAAACATAATAATACAGCTAATATTTATCATTCTGTGCATTAACTGGTCTTGGAAATTAAACATGTTTTAAATATTGAAGGTTTTCTAAATGTACCACCAAGGAAAAAGGTCCCAATAAATGTACATGCTTTTGAAAGCTCATCAAACTTCTCCATTTCAGAGACACAGGAGCAAACATGCACACAGGAGACTGCATTCTTGCTACTAAAAAATGACAGAAATATAATGGTTTACAAAATCAAAAACTTTTAAAAGGGCTGAAACTCAGACTCCTTTCTCCCTAGAGTATAAAGAATTTTATTTTCTTAAAAACAATCAACTTGCTTCTCTTTGAAAAAATCATCTTACGGGCTTCTCTGATCCTGTTTTAAATGATCCGATAAGCCATGGGTTATAAACGAAGACAAAAAAAAAACAAAAAAACAAAAAAACTGCTCTCCAAGAAACCTGTGAAGCCTCAGGCTCCTGCTTTATCCTGCCCTCCTTTTTGAAAGGCAGGATTCCAAGTGCACCAAAATCACTGCTGGACATGTAGAAACGCTCCAAAGGTATGGAGAATTTGCCCCCAGACTGAGCTATGGACCCCGGGGGGGGCGGGGGGGAATAACAGCACCACAACCTGACAATGGCAACCTTTCTACTCATGCGACACAGAGTACACATTTCTATACAAAAGGACCTGCAGGGCGAAAATTAAAATCTTTCCATGTGTTTTCTTGAGTCTGCTGCCCAGCTCACAGTTTAGGAAAATTAAGTTCAGCAACGTATAAGGTGTGCATGGTCTGGAAAAACATACTGAAACATGGTTTCCCATCTGATCATGAGACTAATCTAAAATGCCAAAAAAAAAAAGGTTAAAAACAAACAAACACAATGCAAACACGAAGGAAAAAACCTTCCATTAAGAAAGGCGACATGGTTGGGGCACCTCGGTGGCTCAGAGGTTGAGTGTCTGCCTTTGACTCAGGTCCTGATCCCGGGGTCCTGGGATCAAGTCCTTGCACTGCGTTCCCCGCAGGGAGCCTGCTTCTCCCTCTGCCTATGTCTTTGCCTCTCTTTCTGTGTCTCTCATGAATAAATACATAAGAAAGAAAAGAAAGAAAGAAAAGAAAGAAAAGAAAGAAAGAAAAAGAAAGAGAAAGAAGGAAAGGAAAGAAAGGAAAGAAAGGAAAGAAAGGAAAGAAAGAAAGAAAGAAAGAAAGAAAGAAAGAAAGAGAAAGAAAGAAAGAAAGAAAGAAAGAAAGAAAGAAAGAAAGAAAGAAAAAGAAAAGAGAAAAGAAAAGAAAAGAGAAGAAAAGAAAAGAAAAAGAAGGAAGGAAGGAAGGAAGGAAGGAAGGAAGGAAGGAAGGAAGGAAGGAAGAAAAAGAAAGGCTACATGGTTAAAATGCTATTATTTCTGATTCTGTAGTTAATGGCTAAAGGTTATGTTAACCAGTGTTACCAGTGCTGACAGAAAATTGAAGTAAAAAACTGGGGATTCCTGGGTGGCTCAGTGGTTTAGCACCTGCCTTTGGCCCAGGGCCTGATCCTGGAGTCCAGGGATCAAGTCCCACATCAGGCTCCCTTCAATGGGGCCTGCTTCTCCTTCTGCCTGTGTCTCTGCCTCTCTCTCTGTTGTCTCTCATGAATAATAAAATCTTAAAAACAAACAAAAAACAACTAAACTGTACAACCAAATCAGCATCAATCCACATAAATGGTAACTATATTTCATAAAGGAATAAAAGTAATACATGCTGTATTTTCATTATTACCAAGAAGGAAATATTAAACACATTTTAGAAAGAAAACCCTGAGCTTTCTTTTTAAGCATAAAAACGGGTATTTCCCCAAAAATCTCAGGATGAAAAGCATTTTTAATTATAGAATGCCAGTTAATCACTTTTAGGAAAAGATCTAAGACATTTTGTCAGCAGGACTCAACGTTACAAGCAGTATCTTTAACTGTATTCTGCTTCAGTGCTTCTATCTAAGCAAGAAAGTACTGACATATCACTGAAGCAATCTAAACAAAGCAAAGCTGCCCCTGTTTTAAGTTATTTTCCTACCTTACCATAAAGTTGAAAAGGTTCAAATTTAGGGATCTGGGAAAGCAACAAGTCAGCAGACTAAGCCCATAGTCAATGATTCTCATTCCAGATCAAGTGTAAGTTAGACAACGATGGGCAAGCAAAAGATGAAAATTCTTCTGAGTAGCTATTCGACGGCTATTTACATAAACTGTGTTTTAATTTCCTAAACTGGAAGCAAATGAAATCAATATATTTATGAAAAAATATCAAAATACAAATGCAAACTTTTGTATTTTAGAAATCAGAAACGTAAAACTCCATTTCCAATACTTGCCCTCTGCCAACACTACAAAACCAAACCAAATGCACATACATTCCTCATGCTTCTAGAAATGCTATGCCAGATAATTTCTAGAATTCTCCCATTACATGCACAAGATTATCATATTATACATGTTTCACAAGCAAAAAGTTGATGTCAAATTTACAATCTGGCAAAAAAGTATTCAACAGAACCTCTGAATTTTGTTTCAAAAATTATCAAACTAGATATAGTCTTCTTTTAAAATAATTTCAACTTCACCTCATAACATTTAATCCCTCCCAATAAAAACCCCATATATTGTTCAACTATGATAATAGTTGAGTAAGATGATAACAGGGTAACCTCAAGGATACTTTTAGTCATGGTTCTAAAATATACAGTCTTCCAGACAACTCATTTGTTTCTAACAAATATTTCTATACATTTTCTAACAGTAGACAAAGCAGCATCTGATATGTGGTACCTTATTACACAAAAGCATATAAATGCTGTATCACATTCTATCTCAGGCAGAGGTACTTGGGACCAAAAGGAATTTATTAGCAATGCCAAATAAAAATAATGGCTTAAAATATTCAAGTGGAAGAGGGGAAATACCACTAGTAATACCACTGTGGCTGAATGAATAAAATAATTGAAATCTCTTAAAACAGACTTTTATTGGGAGAGGTAGGGAGAGGAGTGGTGGTGGTGATGAAGATGAGGCAGTATCAGATCCAGGAATTAAAATTAAAAAAAAAAAAAAATCAAGCTTTAATCTCAAGCCACTTCATGCTGTCCACAAAAGCCAAACCATTCCAAGCCAAAAGTCATGCATGGATTTTCCTGAATTCAAGATTTAAAAAAAAGAAAAAAGAAAAAAAGCTCATACCTCTCCAGATGGCTTCTCATTTATAGGCTAATGTATAATATTGATAAATTGAACAGAGATCAATAATTTTGTCACTTTAACAACCGCAGTAAAAATGTAAACTCAGAAATGTACAATGAAACAGAAAAGCAAGCACTCATACCTTGTAGCCACATCTTTCAAAATAGGCTTCCTCTTCTTTTTTCGCAAGTTCACTACGCTTGAAATACTTTTTATTTTCCTATTGAAGAAAAAAGTACATGAGTAGGTCCCCAGGTAATATGTCATGTTCCGTAGTCCACCTAAAAACACTCCAGTTTTTCAAAATCATGATCAAGTTTGATTCTGTAGAGATCATACTGATTTCACAAACATGGCACCTGTCCTCTAGCCTGCTCTAAATATGAAGTATTGGGTGGCAGTAACTGGGTGATGGACATTACGGAGGGCACAAGACGTTATCAGCACTGGTTGTTATATGCAACGGATGAACTACTGAATTCTACATCGGGAACTAATGATAAACTATATGTTAACTAACTGAATTTAAATAAAATAAGTTAAATAAATATTAAGTATTTTTCTTACAGTATCATTTTAACAGGCATAACAAGAAGAAACCAACAATATTTTCCAAATGTTCACGTTGTTTTGATTTTATTTCCCAATGTTTGGGTTCAATGATAATTTCTACAAGTGGATTCATTATGAATCACATAAAATAGAACACTATTTTCTCCCAACAGAAACAACTAAACAAAAATTATGGTTAACTGTATCTGACATTTAACTTCCATTTATCCAGAGAGCTCCAAAGATGTATCCAAATTCTTTTTGTCATTTGGAATCTTTTTGTATCAATTTTATTTGTATTAATGAGGTCTCAAAATCACATTAATTCCTAATCTAGACACAAAATGGTTTGAGAATCTTTATTAAAAAATCGCTTAGGGATCCCTGGGTGGCGCAGCGGTTTGGCGCCTGCCTTTGGCCCGGGGCGCGATCCTGGAGACCCGGGATCGAATCCCACATCGGGCTCCCGGTGCATGGAGCCTGCTTCTCCCTCTGCCTGTGTCTCTGCCTCTCTCTCTCTCTCTGTATGACTATCATAAAAAAAAAAAAAAAAAAAAAAATCGCTTAAAGCTATTTGTTTTATAGGATTCAATGTTATGAGACAAGCTCTAAATCTGTAGGAGGAACAAATGTTTGTTCTTTCTGTACCGTATACATTATTCTCATTGTTAAATCTAGTCCCTAATTTGGACATCGTTACTGTCTACAGCTATGCCTCTTGGATATTATTCCACTAATGATTCAGCTCAAATAAAGCTCCTGCTCTCCTTCATTAGTAATTATAATTGTACCTCAAGATACCTCCATACATATTTAGCATTTCACAGTTCCCAAGCTCATTCACTCTGACAATAATCATGGATGCTAATAAGATCATGACAAGAACGGTTGATGATGAACAATGGACAACTCATGCTGCCACACTTGAAGGCAGCAGTCAAGTCTGGCATCAGGAAAACATTATGTGTCTCCTACATGATACACACAGGAAGTATACAGCGCATCTACGAAGTATTCTTGCCAAAGAGCTGCGAGGTCTCATTACGTTTTTTAAAATTTTTATTTAAATTCTATTTATTTAACATATAGCACATCACTAGTTTCAGGAGAATTTAGTGACTAGTGATTTGCATATATAACACCCAGTGATCATTACATGAAATGCCCTCCTTAATTCTCATCACTTGGTTACCCCATCTCCCCATTCACCTCCCCCTCCAGCAACCCTCAGTTTCTTCCCTATAGCCAAGTCTCTTATGGTTTGCCTCCGTTTTTATTTTTCCTTCACTTCCCCTATGTTCATGTTTTGTTTCTTAAATTCCACGAGGAAATTGTATGGTATTTGTCTTTCTCTGACGGACTTATTTTGCCGCTTAGCATAATGCCCTCTAGTTCCATCCACTTTATTGCAAATGGCAAGATTTCCTTATTTTTAATGGCTCAGTAATATTCCAGTGTGCATGTATGTGCCTGTATACACAACACATCTTCTTTATCCATTCATCTGTTGATAGTAGGTCTCATTTCTAGTTTATAAGAAATGTAAGGAATAGGGAAATAAGCTAAACACCATCACTGGGAAGCAATTAAACACTGGTACATTACCAACTAGCCAGTTTTTCCAAAAAGTTAATGGCATAAAAAAGGGGGGGAGGGGATGTTCTTGATTAAAAGAAACCAAGAGTCATAGTAAATAAATGCAATGAGTGGACTGTGTGGATTGGATTTGAACAAACCAATGTTTGTTTTTACAAAAACATGTATTATATATTTTAATTCAACTGAGGACACGAACATGAGAGGACTATTTAATGGTATTAGAGATAAATAATTTTGCTGGGTGTGATCACATCTGGTTTATAAAAGAACACATTCTTACTTTCTAGAGTTACAAGTGTTAAGACAGGAAGAGACGAGGGTTCATTATAGAATTCTCTTTTTGCATATGTTTAAAATTCTAATAAAGAGTTTTGTTTTAGTTCATTAATTCAATGAACATTTACTGACATTCTCACAACTTACTGAGCCTCACACACAACTAGAACTCTGGTCCTGAAATCCTTTAAACTGTCCAGTATTGCAAGCTACAGATCTTCATTCCCAAAATCCTATCCCAGCATCACCAATTGTTTCTTTTGACTACACAGCATGTAGCAGTCGTATTTCATATAAATAAGCTGACAAGCATACTGGTATTCTCTCAGAAAGAGCAGATATACATGAAGAAAGTAAAGGACTCTCCAGGCCAGAGTCTGTGCTGGCATCTTTTGTGTGTGTGTGTGTGTGCTGGCATCTTTTACTACCATGCCCCAATTCTATGGAATACACCTAAGAAAATCTTAGTCTACAACATGGCTTCTCAAAATGTGGTTCATGGACCTTTGGGGGTCCCTGAGACCTTTTCAGAGGCTCTACAGGGTCAGACATATTATAATAATAATACTAAGAGATCATGTGCTGGCTGCCCTTTTCACTGTGCTCACACTGGCACTGACAATACAAAAGCAATGGTGAGGAAAACCACTGGAACCTCAGCATAAGGAAAGGTAAGTATTTATTTAGGTCTCAGAGTTCATTGTATGCTTCATCTTTTAATATTTGGTATGATGAAATCAAACATATAAAATAAAACACAAAAACATATAAAGTAGTTCTGCTACATAATAAAGTAGGATAGTTGTCTCCTGTTTGGCAGACTTTTTCTCAAAACTGAACAAAGCAAGTCTGTCACTAAAAGGACAATGATAGGATTTGTTGCCAATGATAAAATTCCATCTTTCAAGTAAAAATGAGAATGGGGTAAACTTGCAGCCATCACTGTGAACTTGATGGCTTCCTAATACTTAAAAGCTTTTCTGATGAATCAGTGGTGATATTAAGGAATGTCACTTTTTTATATCATCTAATGCAACATAGCATGCAGAATATCTACATGACTCAACAAACTATGACAGTACAGAGTCACCAAGTTCCAAAATTATGCATAGGCAAAAGACTTATGAGCAGAATAAATCAGAATAATCTGGAGCATAATAGATAAATAGACTGTAACATACAAAAAGTTCAGTGATGGAGGGGGTGGGGAAGACGTGGCTGGCTCAGGTGATGAAGCATGGGACTTGATCAAGGGGTTTTAAGTTCAAGGCCCATACTGTGTGTAGAGATTACTTAAAAATAAAATCCTGAGGAAAAAGAAGTTCATTGATAACGGTAAGAATCCATATTCTCATCTTTAAGAAATTTACCATTTGTGTTTTGGTATAGTATCAATCAAAAAAGAATAGCCACAATGATCCAAAAAGGCTATTATTAAAATACTACCGTTTCCAACTACCTAGCTGTGTGAAGATGATGTTTCTTCATATACTTGAGCAAAAACAACATATTGCAACAGGCTGAAAGGAGAAACAGGAGAATCCAACTGTCTTCTGACATGCCAGGGATTAAAAAGAGATTTGCAAAAATGTAAAACGTCATTCTTCTTGCAATTTTCTTTTAGAAAATACAGTTTTCATTAGAACATCATTATGTTAGCACACATGGGTTTATTGTGGTATGAAACAGAAGTCAACATTTTTAAACTTCACAGTTTTAATTTTTAAATTCCTTATTATTTATTTTTTTGAGAGGAAGAACACACACATGTGTGAGGGGGGGCGGTTGGGGAGGGGGAGGGAGAGAAAGAATTTCAAGCAGGCTTCACATCCAAGTCATGATCTCATGACCTAAGCCAAAATCAAGAGTCACTTAACTAACTGTGAACCTTAATTGACCTGTGAGCCACCCAGGTGCCCCTAAATTTCCCACTTTTAATTTCTAACATAGAGTAATTATCAATAAACACATCATACAGAAACAAAAGCTCTCTGAAGCCATCAATTAAGTATGTAAAGGGGTTTCGAAATCAAGAAGTAAGAACCAAGGTCCTAGGAGAATCCCTTTGTTGGCTCTCCCCATGCCGGTACCCCATGCGCTGCATAATGTTGGGAAACCGCTTGGGCCTCAACATTGCCTACTGATCCTGGTGTATTTATCCACTCAATTTGCTCTCCTATTCTCTACAATGACCAGTACACAATCTCCACTCTCTTATCCCTTCATTTCCCCCCCCTCACTCCCAGCAACTGACTAAGCCACTCTGTTACAGAGAAAAGGGAAGCCACTGAATGCCAAGTCGTCCCAGCACCAGTCCTTCCCTGGCTCTGTACCAATCCTCTCTTCATTTCAGAATGGAAAAGGAAATCCTCATCCTGCCTAATGCCAATCTCTTCCAGCTGCACCCCAGATCTCAAGTCCCCTCCCCCAACCCTGCCTTCCTCAGGAACTTCTCCTCAATTATACATCTTCTCTCTTGCATGGGCACCTTCTCCCTCTCTAACAGCTCCTGGCCATCACCACTTAAGTAAGCTTAAGACTCTCCAACCTTAATTATTCTTCCCTCTGCACTAGGTACAGAGCTGAGTGCCATTTACACCAGAACGAAACTGTTTTGTCTCCATTTCCTCACTTCCAATTCTCTTTGCAGCCACTCAACAACTTGGCCTCCCTTATTATTCCTCTGAGGCTATCAACAATGTCTAAGGTGCAAATGTAGAGTCTTTCTGACAGACCTCAGGCAGTCTTTGGTTCCCAGGCTAACTCCCTCCTGCAATAGCTACACTCTTGGCTGTCAGGCAACTTTTCTTCTTTCTTCCTCACTTACTGGTTTGTTCAGATGTCCTATTTCTTGTATTTTTTAAGATCCTTTAATCATTTACTTCACTTCGATTTTTCAATTTACTAGAACAGAAGACATTATTCTCCCTAATGATTTTATTTTCCAGTATCTTCCATATTGGTAACTACAGTTCCTCCCTTTATTGTTTCAATTCAAAATTTTGTCCAGTTCTGTTTAAGTTCTTTAAAATTAAGCTGCTTTTATATTTTGATAAATTTAAAAAGGCAAGTGCAGAAGAGTGGATCTATATGCTACTATATGTATTTAAAAAAGAAAGAATATCCACCTACTTGCTTCTTTTCCACATCGATTTCACATAGATGTTAGCTGCTGTGGAGGTGAATCCAGAAGTCTGGAGACAAGTGTTAGAAGGAAACTTTATTGTATCCTCCTTCAGTAGATTTGGAATTTTGAATCATTTGAATTATTTAATTTTTTAAAGATTTATTTATTTGAGTGCACATGCACGGGCTCGGGCTCACGTACTAACAGGAGTGAGGGGCAGAGGGAGAGAGAGAACAGGAGACAGCTCACTAAGCAGGGAACCCAAAACAGGGCTGATCCCAGAACCCTAAGATCATGACCTGAGCCGAAGGCAGACACTTAACCAACTGAGCCACCCAGGTGCCCCTGAATGAATTATTAACAATGACATTTTCAAATTTGTTTTTCATTTTGGAATTATAATGAGAAATATTTTGCTTTGTACTACATGACCATTTATTTAATGACAATAAAGGATGCCTAAAACAAAAGGTTATCCACCATGTTTCACTCTTTATATACCTTCTATTTAGAAAAAAAGCAGTTTAAAAGAGCAAATAAAACTTCTCTAACTATAAAACATTATTTTATAAAGTACACTGAAAATACACTTTGAAATATAAAGTGCTGAGGACACATTTATGGTATAATTTTTTTTTAAAAGATTTTACTTATTTATTCATGAGAGAGAGAAAGAGAGAGAGAGGCGGAGACATAGGCAGAAGGAGAAGCAGGCTCCATACAAGAAGCCTGATGTGGGACTCGATCCTGCGACTCTGGATCCTGAGCTGAAGGCAGATGTTCAACCGCTGAGCCACTCAGGTGTCCCCATTTATTATATAATTAAAATTGTAGAATATTAAAACTTAAACGTCAGTGATACAGCAACCCCTTTATAGGTAATAACTCAGGTTAGATAACTTGTCCACATTTAAAGAGCTATCTAGGAATGCAGCCACAATTAGATTTTACAACTTGTTTATTTTACAAATTTCCTTTCTAACTATATTCAAAATTTTAAGTTTGTTGAATTAACTATGGAATACATAATAAAGACTGACATACACAAAAGTCTAAAAGTGGTTGGCATACATTTTAAGACAGCGTATGAACGAATGCTTTAAATCTCTTTGGATTCTCTCCTAAAGCACCTAACATTTTATTGGCCCTTTTACCCTGACAGATTTTAAAAACAACGTGCAAAGAGTATACATATAAGTGCTTCTTCTTTTTAAGACAGAACCTAATTCCTACATGCTGCTTCACAAATGTTATTCTTAGACTCTATCCAAATTATACTTTGTAGATTATCAAACAGATTCATAGGTCTAAAGTTCAGAAACCTATCTACCACGTCACCTAAAATGTCTGCCCACACTAATAAAGGAAAATCAAAATTTAAAACATTCAACCATGGGATCCCTGGGTGGCGCAGTGGTTTGGCGCCTGCCTTTGGCCCAGGACGCAATCCTGGAGACCCGGGATCGAATCCCACGTCGGGCTCCCGGTGCATGGAGCCTGCTTCTCCCTCTGCCTATGTCTCTGCCTCTCTCTCTCTCTCTGTGTGACTATCATAAATAAATTAAAAAAAAAAAAAACATTCAACCGTGACTATCAATATTTCACTAATTTACAATCAGCCTTCCTCAATCATGTTAAGGTTTTTAGTGTTTATATAAATTGGATACAAACATCATCAAGAGCTCTACAAAAACACGCTGGAAAGCCAACATACAGCCTGAATAAGCAATGCAAGACACTTTGAGGTGTCTGGGTGGATCAGTTGATTAAGCATCTAACTTGCGATTTCGGCTCAGGCCACGATCTCAGTGTCTTGTGATCAAGCCCCACTCGCTGAGTGTGGAGCCTGCTTAAGATTCTCTCTCTCTCCCCCTCCACCCCTTCCCTGATCACACACTCTGTCGAGCATGTCCTCTCTTTAAAAAACATAAAGAAATGATGCCTTAAATGACACGTTAGACCAGCTGGATGTAACAGATACATAAAGAACATTCCATCCAAAAGCAAAACAGACATTCTTCTCAAAGACACATGGAACATTCTCCAGGAGAGATCATGCATTAGGCCACAAAGCAAGTCTTAATAAATTTAAAAAGGATGCAATCACACCAATCATCTTTTCCAGTCATAATGAAGCCAGACAATTGCTTCTCAATTACAAGAAGCAAATTGGAAATTTCACAAATATGCGGAGATTAAACAACATGTTACTGAACCAGTGAGTCAGTGAAATCAAAGGAGAAAAAAATTACACTCAAACAAATGAAAACGGAAGTACAACTTACTAAAATTTATGGCATGTGGCAAAAGCAGTTCTACGGGGAAAGCTCATATCAATACATGCTTACCTCAGGAAACAAAAAAAAAAAAATCTCAAACCACCTAACTTTACACCACAAGGAACTAGGAAAAGAGCAAATGTATCCCAAAGTTTGTAGAGAGAAGGAATTAACAAATATTAGTGCAAAAATAAATGAAACTGATACTAAAAAGAGACCAAAGAAACTAAGAGTTGGTTTTTTTGAGAAGATAAATCAACAAACCTTCAGCTAGTTTTATCAAATAAAAGACAGTGCTGGAAAAAAATTATGAAAGATGCTACAACTGATACCACAGAAATACAAAAGATCCTAAGAAACTATTATGAACAATCATATGCCAACAAACCGGACAACCTAAAAGAAAAAGATAAATTTCTAGAAACTTGGAAACTTCTGAATCATCAAAAAATACAAAATCTGAATTGACTGATTACTAGTAAGGAGATTGAATCAGTAATCAGAGACCTCCCCCAAAAATCACAAGTCCAGGACCAGATGGATCCACCAGTTAATTCTACTAACCACTCAAAGAAGTGATACTAATCCTTCACAAAAGTTTCAAAAAAAAAAAAAAAAAAAAGAGAAAGGAACCCTTCAAACTCATCTTATTAGGCCAGCATTACCAAAATACCAAAACCACACAAGGATCCCACAAAGAAAGAAAAATTACTGGCCAATATTCCTGATAAATACAGATGCAAAAACCCTCAACAAAGTATTAACAAACCAAATTCAACAATATAGTAAGAGAACCATACACTGCGACCAAATGGAATTTATTCAGGGATGCAAAGATCATTCAACACCTGCAAATAAATGTGATACATACACCACATTAACAAAATGGAGAAAGAAAAAATATCTTATCTCAATAGATGCAGAAAAAGTATCTGACAAAATTCAACATCCATTTATGATAAAACCTCTCAAAAAAGTAGTAGAGAGGGACATACCAACATAAAAAAGGCCAAATATGAAAAGTCCACAGATAATATAAATGGTGAAAAGTTGAAAGCTATTCCTCTAAGATCAGGAATAAATCAAAGATATCAATTCTCACGACTTTTTTTTTTTTTAAGATTTTATTTATTTATTCATGAGACACACAGAGAGAGAGAGAGAGGCAGAGACACAGGCAGAGGGAGAAGCAGGCTCCATACAGAGAGCCTGATGTGGGACTTGATCCCGGGACTCCAGGATCACACCCTGGGCCACAGGCAGGCGCTAAACCGCTGAGCCACCCAGGGATTCCCCTCAATTCTCATGACTTTTATTCAACATAGTATTGGAAGTCCTAGCCACAGCAAATACACAAGAAAAATCCAAATTTATGAAAAGGCAAAACTGTCATTATTTGCAGAATTATATGTATATAGTCCTAAAGACTCTCATATAAAACTCTTAAGAGTAAATGAATTCAATAAAACCGCAGGATACAAAAATCAACATACACAATTTGTTTCTATGTACTAATAAAGTATCAGAAACAGAAATTAAGAAAATAATTCCATTTACAATTGCATAAAAATGAATAAAGTACTAAGAATAAATTTAACCAAGGAGGTAAAAGACCTATACCCTGAAAACTCTAAGACAGTGATGAAAGAAACTGAAGACACAAAGAAATGGAGGGACACCTGGGTGACTCAGTGGTTGAGCATCTGCCTTCAGCTCAGGGCATGATCCTGGAGACCAGGGATCGAGTCCCAAATCGGGCTCCCTGCATGGAGCCTGCTTCTCCCTTGCCTGCATCTCTGCCTCTTTCTCTGTGTCTCTCATGAATAAATAAAATCCATAAAAAAGAAAGAAAGAAAGAAAGAAAGAAAGAAAGAAAGAAAGAAAGAAAGAAAGAAAGAAAGAGAGAGAGAGAGAGAGAGAAAGAAAGAAAGAAAGAAAGAAAGAAAGAAAGAAAGAAAGAAAGAAAGAAACGTAAAGATATTCTGTGCTCATGGATTGGAAGATTTAGTACAGGCTTATGTTGTTTTATTCACAGAAATTACGATTTTTACAATATGAAGATCTGTGGCAACCCTCCTTGAGCAAGTCTGTTGGTGCCGTTTTTCCAACAGCATTTGTGTCTGTGCCCTACTTGGTGCCTGTGCCCTATTTTGTTAATTCTAGCAATTATTTCAAACTTTTTCACTTTTATTATTTTTGCTATGGTATCCGATCAGTGATTATAACTCACTAGAAGCATAGATGATGGTTAGCATATTTATTTTTTTTGGTTAGCATATTTTAGCAGTATTTCTAAATTAAGCTATGTTTTTACAGACAAAATGGTACTGCAAACTTAATAAACAGTATAGTGTAAACTTAACTTCGATATGCACTGGGAAACCAAAAAACTCATCTGATTCACTTTATTGCAGTGATCTGGAACCAAAACCACAGTATCTCCAAGGTATGCCTGTACTGTGCAAAGGTCCATACCACTCAAAGCAATCTATAAATTTAATCCAATCCCTATCAAAATTATACTAGTAGTTTTTACAAAAATAGAAAACAATCCAAAGTTTTATGTGGAACCACCAAAGATCCCAATAACAAAGTAATTTTGAAAGAGAAAAACAAAGCTGGAGGTATCACTCTCCCTCATCTCATACTATGATATAAAGCTATAGTAATCCAAGCAGTAAGGTAATGGCATAAAAACGGATGAATGCAACAGAATAGAGAGCCCAGAGGGGTGCCTAGGTGGCTCAGTGAGTTAAGTGTCCGACTCTTGATTTCAGCTCAGGTCATCATCTCTTGGTTGTGAGAGCAAGCCCTGCTTCAGACTCTGCACACAGCAGTGACTCTGCTTAAGTTTCTCTCCCTCTCCCCCCACTTGCTTGTTCTCTAAATAAATACATCTTTAAAAAAAAAAAAAAAGAATAGGGCATCCAGAAATAAACCCATGCACATATAATCCATTAATTTACAAAAAAGGAGTCAAGAATAGGCAAGGAAAAGGTAGTCTCTTAAAAAAATGGAGCTGGATTACCACAAGCAAAAGAACTATCCTACCATGTTAAGCCATACACAGAAATTAACTCAAAATTGATTAAAGATTTGAATATAAGACCTGAAACCATGAAATTCCTAGAAGACATAGGCAGTAAGCTCTTTGACATCTGTCTTGACAAGTTTTTTAATCTAACTCCAAAAGCAAAGGCAACAAAAGAAAAAATAAGTGAAACTACATCAACTAGGAAGTTTCTCCAAAGCAAACAAAATCATCAACAAAATGAAAAGGCAACCTACTGAATAAAAGATATTGTGAATTGCATATCTGATAAGGGGTAAGATCCAAAATATATAAAGAATTCCTACAACTCAATAGCATAAAAACAAATAATCCAATTTAAAAATAAGCAGAAGGTCTGAACGGATATTTTTCTGAAGATTACAGATAGCCAACAGACACATGAAAAAATGCTGATCAACATTACTAATCATTAGGGAAATGCAAACCATAACCAGGAGATATCATCTCACACCTGTCCGAATACTATTATCAAAAGACAACAAATAACAAGCACTGGCAAAGATGTGGAGAAAAGGGAACCCTTGTGCACTCTTGGTGGGAATGTAAACTGGTGCAGCCACCTTGGAAAATAATGCGGAGGTTCCTCAAAAACTTAACAGTATGTTTAGCAATTGCACTTCTGTATATTTATCTAAGGAAAATGAAAACACCAAAAAGACGTCTGCACCCTTGTGTTCATAGCAGCATTATTTTCAATAGCAAAGATATGGAAACAACTTGTCCATCGATGAATGAATAGATTAAAAGATCTCTCTCTCTCTCTCGATCTCTCTCTCACACACACAGACCACACACAGAAAACCAAGTATTATTCAGCCATAAAAAATGAAATCTTGCTATTTACAACAAACGGATGGACCTTGAGGGCATCACGCTAAGTAACTCAAATAACTCTAGAAAATGCAAATGAAAGCCAATAAGTGGTTGCCCATGGACAGAGTGGATGTGGGATGCAGGCAGCAGCAGGAAGGTGGGATTACAAAAGGGTAAAAGGCAACTTTGGGACGAGATGTTCATTCTCTTCATTGTGGTGAAAGTCGCACAGGTGTACATGTATGTCTAAATGCACCGACTGAACATTTTAAATGTGTAGTTTACTGTATGTCAATTATACCTCAATAAATTAGGCTGTTTAAAAATAAAATATCACAGCAAGAGAATAAAGAGGACAAAGGGGAAGAGGAGAACAAAAAAAGAAATAAGAAAAAACTAGCAGTAGGGGTGATAGGATTTACCTCCCCTGACCTTGAGACTCAACATAATGCTACAGAAATCAAAAGACAGTCCAGCAGTGGCATAAAGATCACTAAATAGCTTACAAGAATACGAGTGAGCACCCAGAATGGAACCATACACAATTATTTAATTTCTAAAGACACCAAAACAATCCAAAGGGAAAATTATTTTCAGTAAATGGTGCTGGAACAATTGGATATCCACATGGAATGCAATAAGTCACATCACTACCTCACATCATACCAAAATATGGATTCAAAATTGTTCAGAACTCTATTAAATAAAAACAAAGCTTTTAGGATATAAGAATACTTTATTTAGCCTCTTGAATTAACACCTAGGAACAGAGTGACTGGATTATATATAGGAGTATGTTTAACTTTTAAGAACTGCCAACCTTTTCTCAAGCTAGTTATACTCTCTTATATTCCCAGACAGGACACACAAAACAATAACCATAACAAACTGATAAGTTGGGCTTTATCAAAATTCAAAGATTTGCTCTTCAATAAACACTATTAAGAAAATGAACAGAGGGGAGCCTGGGTAGCTCAGTTGGTTAAGTGTCCGACTCTTGATTTCAGCTCAGGTCGTGAGCTGCAGCCCCGTGTCAGGTTCCCCACTTGGCACTCTCCCTCTGCTCCCTTAGCTCTTTCTTTCTCAAATAAACACATCTTAAAAAAAGAAAAGGAAAGGGAAAAGAGAAGAGAAAAAGAAAGAAAATAAGTAGAAGACCTATAGTCTGGGAGAAAATATTCACAAAACATATCTGACAAAGCCTAGCATCCATGTTATTATGAAAAATTCTTTCAACACAACAAGGAAAAAACCCCAACCCAATTAAAAAATAAGCAAGCAATTTTAATACTTTACAAAGGGGATACAAAAAAACCCAACAACAACAACAACAAAAAACCCCCAAAACCCAAGAGAGATACAAATGGTAAAACAAACAAACAAACCATGAAAAGCACTATCATCATTAGGCAGATGAGAATTAAAACCACAACGCGGGGGATCCCTGGGTGGCTCAGCGGTTTAGCACCTGCCTTCAGCCCAGGTTGTGATCCTGGAGTCCCAGGATCCAGTCCCATGTCGGGTTCCCTGCATGGAGACTGCTTCTTCCTCTGCCTGTGTCTCTGCCTCTCTCTCTCTCTCTCTCTCTCTCTTGCTCTCTCTCATAAATAATTAAATAAAACCTTTAAAAATAAATAAAACTACAACATGGTATCACTACACATCCTCCAAATGGCTGAAATTAAAAAGACTGACAACACAACTGCTCTCAGGAATGGAGGACATCTGAACGAACTCTGCTGCTGGAGGTGTAACAGGGTCCAAGCACTTTGGAGAAGCATCTGGTGGCTTTTTATAAAAGCATGTATGTACTCTATGACCTAGCAGTTCTACTCCCCAGCATTTCCCGAAGAGAAATGAAAACATGACACTTCTAGAGAAGTTCCTGGCAGCTCTGATCTTAAGAGTCAAATCCTGGGAAGAGCCATGGTGTCCAACCTCAAAAGAATGATTTCCCAAACTGGGTCTATTTATTTAATGGAATACTATGTGTGTGTGTGTGTGGGGGGGGGAGCAAGTGATACATGCAACATGAATACAACTCAAAACATTATGACTAAACAAAGTGGAACACAGCAGAGTGCCCAGTAGGACTCCACTTCTGTGAAGTTCTACAGCAGGCAAAACCAACCAGCAGTAGTGGCTTCTGGGGGTGGGAGGCAGAGGGAATGCCTGAGAAATGGAACGAGGGAACATTCTGTATTTTGATACAAATGGGCCTACACAGGTATATGTATTTGTCAAAATTCACTGATATGTGTATTTCTTACTATATAAATTTGTGCTTACACATAAAAAGAAGTATAAGCAAACCCTGAAGTGTGATTAATGATGCACAGCAAGTTGTTTAGGGGTAAAGTGTACCAATGTCTGCAACTTAACTTGAAATATATTAAGATTGTTAAATTGTTTTCATTACCCCATCTGCAGCCAAAAAGAAATTATCTGTTTGGTTCTGGAGGAGCTGCATCACCTTTGGTCATTTCCGGGGGGTGTCCCAGCTTTTTATTGTTTTTGGTTTTTTTTTTTTTTAAAGATTTTATTTATTCATCACACACACACACACACACACACACACACACACACACACACACAGAGGCAGAAGGAGAAGCAGGCTCCATGTAGGGAGCCCGATCCGGGACTCCAGGATCATGCCCTGGGCCAAAGGCAGACGCCAAACCGCTGAGCCATCCAGTGATCCCGCAGCTTTTTATTGTTAATCTGTGAGAGTTGAAATAATACTTACCTTGTGAGTGCCCCTTCACCAAACTGTAGAGAAGCTACTGAAACAGACTATCCCCAATCCTAAATAAGTTCTGACTGCTCAAACTACTCTGAAGTAGTTTCTGCATTGTTAGACAAAGTAATGAAAGGACAGATAGAAAAATCATGATAAAGCAAATAGCTAAATGTTAACACAGGTTTAACTGCAGAATCGACATGGTAGGCATGTGAGTTTCTAACTACAGTTTTTTTAGTTTTCTTCAGTTGAAAAATTTCCAAGTAAAACAAAGGACAAAAATTCTACTCTGCAGATATCAAAATACACTATCAACAGGAAAGCAAAGTCTCTACCACACTGTTTTTTGACTGCACTAAAGGAAAACTTTCAGAGGCTACCCACTGAACATGAAATACAGAAGCTCAGGAAAATTACAGACTATTACAAAGAAAAGGATGAGAGGGCAGCCCGGGTGGCTCAGCGGTTTAGCGCCTGCCTTCGGCCCAGAGCATGATCCTGGAGTCCCGGGATTGAGTCCCACATTGGGCTTCCTGGATGGAGCCTGCTTCTCCCTCTGCCTGTGTCTCTGCCTTTTTCTCTGTGTCTCTCCTGAATAAATAAAATAAAATAAAATAAAATAAAATAAAATAGATGAGAAAGAGTGAAGAAAGCCAAGTCCAAAGAACTGAAAAAATGAAAAAGGTTTAATAGAGCCAGAACAACTCTGGTGCTACAGTATAATGGGCACAGTTTTTCACCAGCACAGAAATTACTAACCCTTGACCTTTTCAAGTCCAAGATCCTTTTAGCAATATCATAAAAAGGAGGAGATTAGAGGGGCACATGTAGAAAGAAGACTCGTCAAGACTGTCAAATGCTGTTGAGGTCTGAAGGTCACTGATATCCCTCATTAGAATCAATTCAGTACAGTTGTAGGAGCAGGAACCTTTGTGCATCATGTTAAGGAGTGTGGAGGAATTAAGACTTATTTTAAGAATCCTGGTTATAAAAAACAAACAAACAAACAAACCTGGGGCACTTGGGTGGCTCAGTGGTTGATTGTCTGCTTTTGGCTCAGGTCGTGATCCTGGGTTCTGTGGGTTCCTGTGATCGAGTCCTACATCAGGCTCCCCAGAGGGAGCCTGCTTCTTCCTCTGCCTGTGTCTCTGCCTCTCTGTGGCTCTCATGAATAAATAAATAAAATCTTTTTAAAAAACCTTGTTAAAGACAGGAGACATCAGTATGTTCTAGGACTGAAGGGAAAAGCCAGAAAAGCCAGTAGACAGAAGGCACAGAAAGAGAGGAGATACGGGACATAAGGTTCCTGATGATCCTAAAAGAGATAAGCTGAGATCCAGTGAGCAAGTGGAAGGTTTGACCCAAGCTTAAATGCTACCTCATGTCCCATTTCAACAGGACAAAAGGTGAGGAATATCTTGCCTGTTGGCTTCTCTATTTTCTGTGAAACTGGATGCATAGTCCTTAAAGGATCAAGGATGACTTTTTTTTAACCCTCCGTTGCACAGTGTAGTGTGCATGGAAACATATAGAAAACATTCAGTAAATATTATTGGGGGAAAAAAACAAAAGGTAAAATTCTACACAAAGACCATACTCATGAGTACCACAGAAATGAAAACTGCTAATTGTGCTCCACTGTTTCTGAAGCACTGGGTTTTCCATATAATGACGCTCTGTGTTAGCTCATGATTCACCAACACCAGGACTCCAAAGCATTGTTATGAAGCAAGAGACTACACTTCCTTCTAAGTAGTTACACCAGGCAGATCATTTAGGACAGGTGAGAGGAGGCTATTTTAGGAGCTTCCCCAATTTAACAAGAAGGCACTCACAGTAAGTACTATTTCAACTCTCAGAAAAACAAAAAGCTGCAACCTCACTTGAAAGGACTAAGCTGAGGCAGCTCTTCTGAGGAACACTGTAGCACAGACAGGTGTTTTCCAACTACAGACAAGGTAATGAAAACAACACAGTGACCCCCAACCAGGATTTTTAAAAATCAAACAGAACGGATTAAAACATATGATAGAATCATATGTAGTTAAGCTAAGAACAGTTTCATGAAACTTTTTTCCATTATACCCATCAGAGCAAACTAAACATTTCTCATGGTGACTGGGGCGGTGAGAAATTTGAAAACCACCGATGGACACTAGGATGCAGAAAGATGAAGACTTTAAATCATCAGATTCTACATAAAATTATACAGTTACATTATCAAGAAATGAAATCTCGCCATTTGGGACGACATGGATGGTGCTAGAGTGCACCACACAAAGTGACATTAGGTCAGAGAAAGAGAGGGCAGCCGGGGGGGTGGGCGGTTTAGGGCCTGCCTTCGGCCCAGGGCAGGATCCTGGGGTCCCACGTCGGGCTCCCTGCATGGAGCCTGCTTCTCCCTCTGCCTGTATCTCTGCATGCGTGCGTGTGCGTGTGATAAATAAATAAAATCTTAAAAAAAAAAAAAAAAGTCAGAGAAAGAGATACCATATGATCTTTCTCTATGGAATCCAAAAAAGGCAAAACAAACAAAGCAGAAGCTAATAAATACAGAGACAGAGTGTTGGGGGAGCGAAACAGGTGAAGGAGGCTAAAAGGCACAAAGTTCCTGTTACAAGATCAAGTCCCGTGCATGGAAAAGCACAGCCTTGGGAACACAGGAACAGTTCAATACCTTTGTTGGCGACACATGTTAACCTACACGGTGGTCAGCATTCCCTGACGTCCGTAATCGTCGGATCCCTCCGCGACACCCCCGCAACTAACACAACCCTGAACGTCGGCTGAGCTTCCTAAGACAGACTTCCCAGCTTTGACTTCTACCGTGGCAAGTATCCGCAAACACACCGAGAAGAGCTCTCTGTGATCCCCAATAATCGGGACAAGTGTCCAGGGCTGCCGGGGCCAAGGCCTTGAGAACCGCTGGTCTAAGGGACTGTCACGCAACGCAGTCCTGAATATCCCAGTTTACGGAAGTTCCTGTGTCACGCAATTCTCCTCGTTCTCCTCTCACTCCGTGTTTGTCCGGAACGGTGCCGGCCGTCCCATCAGCGAAGGGGCGGGGGGCGGGGGGCGGGATGGGGCGGAGGGGGAGGGGGGCAAAGACGGCGACATAATAAGGGCTCAGGTTTCGAGAGCAGGACGCAGTCCCAGTTTTCACAGATATTTTTTTTTCCAGCCGGGCACAAGCCCTCAGTAAAACGACAGACGTGAGCCACCAGAACCGGGGCCCGTCCGCGGAATACGGACAGAGGGAGCGGGTGCAAGGGGCAGCTGGGGGGCGGGGGGGCATCTGCCAGAATCCCGGGGCTCGCTGCAGTCCCGCGCCTCCCTGAGACTCCCAAGGGAGGCGTCCAAGGCGGGTCCGGGGGCCGCTCCCACCAAGCCCCATCCCCGCGCGGAGCCCTTCACCCCCCTCCCCGCCCTTACACACACAGGTCGGCCCCCACGGCTTCACGACCCCCAAGGATCCTCACCACCAACAGGTTCCTGTCCTCCACCAGCTGCCGCTTCCGGAGGATCTCCGACTTCAGAACGTCCATGTCGCTGGCCCGGCTTACGCCCGAGCTTCGCCCTCGGGCCCCGGAGCCGCCGACCCACCCCCGCCAAGCTCGAACCCCCGGCGACGCCTGACGGAAGCCGCTTCCGGCGGAAGCCGACGTGAGCGAGAGGAGCGGAGGGAGCGCCCCGGGGCCCCTGCGGCTGGCGAAGCGGCTGTGGACGCGCGCCCCCTGGCGGCATCCTCCGGCAGCGCGCCTGCTTCACGCTGGCAGAGCTGCCCTGCACAGGAGGCTGGAACAGGAGCGCCTCTTGAAGCCCCTGCAGGTCGACGTGCTGTGTTTTTTCATGAGAAGTGATTACACCTGCTTGTACCTGCTAGTTCAGGAGCGGAAGCCTCCGCATAAGAACACTTCAATTATGCTAATTAGGGCCAGATCCTCTCTCATTAAACCGTTTCACATCAGAGTTCCCGAAGTTTACCTGCTTGCCAAAATGAGGTCACTAAAGTGGGAAAACCCTGAACGGTACTATTAGCTCCCAAGTACAGAACAAAGGGGCAGTGTTCACTGCCAGCCCGTTAAATTTCCTGTAAAGCTAAGCAACCACATCCACTTAATTCGTTTCAGAAGTAAATGTCTCTCTTCCTCAGTTCTAAACTGCTGCTAACAGGTCTTGGTGATAATTGAACACTTATCCCACACTAATTGAGATAATTTTTATGGTCATACGTTCAGCAATCAAGATTTCTAGTGACATGATTGGAGATGTAATCAAAAATTGTGTGTGTGTGTGTGTGTGTGTGTGTCTGTGTGTAAGTCCGGCACATGGAAAAAAATTAAATTGTGGAGAAAAATTAGATCTAAGATTTTAAGAAGACTCTGGGAACTGTTTACAAAGCATTTATCTTGGGTTCTATGCCATTGAAGCTGGTTTTGAAACCCCAGATAAGTCATAACTGAACTAATATTTGACATGTTAGTTTCCCCCCCCCCCCCATATTTCAAGGGAAGAAATATCATTTAGTTCAGTCGATTGATACTGGGTAAGATGATTTATCAAAATAAAAGATGGCAGAGAACTGTTTGATCAATTTACAAAGTTTTGTACACACCTGTGTGCTTGTGTGTTGGTTACATTTCATCTAAAAGATATCTGACTTTTACCAAAAATAAGTCAACATAGGAAGTTAACTCGCCCTCTAACCTAAAATGCTGTGCTAATTTTTAGGGCTTTTGAAAGCTTAAAATATTTTATGAAGAAAAGGTCCTTGAACTAATAATAAACATGGCAACACTCTTATATGGCTATCCGTCTCCTGAGTCACTTATTATTCACTAAGCAAATAATTAATTAGCATCTTCCTAGGTTTTTTTAAGATTTTTTTTTTTAAGATTTTATTTATTTATTCATGAGAGCCATAGAGAGAGAGGCAGAGACAGGCAGAGAGGGAAGCAGGTTCCATGCAGGGAGCCCAATGTGGGACTCGCTCCTGGGACTCCAGGATCACACGCTGGGCCGAACGCAGGTGCTCAACCGCTGAGCCACCCAAGAGTCCCAAGATTTAATTTATTTTAATTGAGAGAAAGAGAGCACAGACAGAGGGAAGGGAAGACTCCCCACTGAGCAGGAAGCCCAACATAGGGCTCGATCCCAGGACCCTGAGATCATGACCTGAGCCGAAGGTGGGCCCTTAACCCACTGAGCCACCAGGTGCCCCAGGATCTTCCTGTTTTAGAGATAAGAGATTATTACATACAAACCTCAATGAAGGACTGACAAGGGATGATGGAAGTTTACAGCAAAGAACAGCTGGCCAATAGGAGATTACAGTAAGTGTAAACCAGACAAAAAAACTAGCTACCTTAAACAGGCTCCTTTTAAATTTCAGATTCTCAGTGATTTTGATGTTTATGTAAACATGTGCTTTAAATCCTGATAAAGGCTTGAGATGGAACAGTGAGAGATGTGTACTTGAACAAGCAAACTGATGAGCAAGTTTTTCAATACAGAAGGGAAAAAAGACGAGGGGAGAACCAACTCATCCTAACTCTAAGAGACAATGTGTTCATTTTCCAAATATGTAACCTGGAGTGCCTGGATGGCTCAGTCATCTGAGCATCTTGCTCTTGATTTCAGCTCAGGTCATGATCTCAGAGCATGAGATCAAGCGCCACCATCCACCCCATCCCAGACTCAAAGGAGAGTGTTCTTCAGATTCTCTCTCTACTTCTCCCTCTACCCCTCCCCCGGCTCATGCATTCTAAATAAATAAATAAATAAATAAATAAATAAATAAATAAAGTGGTTTTTTTTAAATGCATGCCATTCCATCACAGTAGTTATTTAAAAAGTGAAATATTGTTACCGACCCAAATATCTTTTTTTTTTTTTTTTTATGATAGTCACAGAGAGAGAGAGAGAGAGAGGCAGAGACACAGGCAGAGGGAGAAGCAGGCTCCATGCACCGGGAGCCCGATGTGGGATTCGATCCCGGGTCTCCAGGATCGCGCCCTGGGCCAAAGGCAGGCGCCAAACCGCTGCGCCACCCAGGGATCCCCCGACCCAAATATCTTAAATAGGGGTATGGTTAAACAACTTATAGTTCATACATATGATAGAATAATCTGGAACATTAAAAACCATGTTTCAGAAAACATTCAATTATATGAGAATGCTCATGATATAGTGCTTAGTAAAAAAATCAAACTAATGAAACTAGAAATATAGCATTGGGGAGGCCGAGAAAAATCAAGGCCATTCCACCTCAAGTTTAGCATTAGCACAAGTACAGCCATCTTAGGCCCCTGTGAATAAGAGCTGAACTTCACAGGAAAAACTGCAGAATGTCCTCGGCAGGGAATCCCATATCAGAAAGACAACAGAGCCCACGCCCATGGTAGAAAGTCCCATATTAGAATCAGAACAGAGCTCAATGCTCTGAAAGCCCTATATCAGAGTATAAACAGAACTTGAGAAATTCCTCCACCCCTTCTGAAAATCCCCTAGACCAGCCTATAAAAAACCCAGCTGTAACCCACTTCGGGCTCCAAGTCCCTGCCCCGCTGTGTTGGGTATACTTGGACCCAAGCTCGAGCTTGCTAATAAACCTTCGTGCGCTTGCATCAGTGTAGGCTCCTTGGTGGTTTCTCGGATTCGCAATCTTGGGCACAACAGCATATGGTCTCTTTTTGGTTAGAAAAGCATATAAACTTAGAAAAAATGGAAGGAAACATATCAAAATATTGGCTTTTCAAGAGTAACTGCTGGCGATTCTTCTTTTCTTCTTCACACCATAACTTGATACAAATTCTATAATTTGGAGAAAATATCCAGAAAGCTGTCATTTTCTGTTTTAATTACTGCAATTCCTTATACATTTTCCCAGAGTAACTACTTTAGAAATTATGTATGATAACACTTAAATAATTACAATAAAAGAAAGCAAAGATTGGACATAAAATATTTGTGTAAATCTTCATGATTATTCATCCAACATTTAAGTATCTTCTGTGAGCTCTGTCCTACATTAGGTTCTGTGACCTAAACCAAATACAAAATGAAGTCCCTACTCTTGAGAATCAAGAAACAGATCCTGAAAAGTTAAATTATGTCGGATAAATATGATTTAATAGCATATATGGGGTTACAATAAAGTATTCACAGAAATAAAAGACCAGTCGTTTTCTAGAGAAGAAATAGTAAAAATCAATATAAGATTGATGAGATTATTGTTCGCCAGAGTAACTCATCCAAAGGGAGATTATTTGTCATTTCTGAAGACTGGAAGAAATACCTAATTTAATCAGGATGATCTGGGTTTGTTTTGTTGCTGTCCTAAAGAACAGAATGTAACTTTGTTTAAATTAGATAATCTAGTACAGTGGCCTCAATCTTCAGTTTGCCTCAGAATAACCTGGAAGACCTTTTGAAACCTGACTTCTGGCCTCCATCCCCAGAATATCTCAGTGAGGAGGCTTGGAATCATGCCAAATAATTTGCTTTTTGAACAAGACCCCAAGTGAAGCAGCTGCTTTTGATCCAAGGACCACACTTTGAGAACCACTGATCTAATACATTATTTTAAAATCTCTGTGGGAAGGAAACAGTGGATGAGTCAGAAACTTGGTCTGCATGGAGTCTTGATAAACAGGAATGGAGGAGGAAGCATGTGCCAGTGTCTGTAGTGCTGTTACAGACTCCTCTGAAGGTGCACTCCCACTCACAGAGATGCTTCCAGAAGTTTCCTAATGGATGGGAATAGGCTTCCTTTGGATCCAGCTACATTCACAAACCTGCAGGTACCTGACCCAATCTGGGCCAACCAGAGTCCATTCCTTAGAAAACTGGCATTGGAACTGGGTCAATCTTTCTAAGATGCAAGTAATATAAAATGTGAATTCAAGAGTGGTGGGTAGCCATTTTGGTGCCAAGCTGGAGCCAGACCAGTCTATACTGACCTGCAAGAGCAAACTGCTAAATCTTTTAAGAATTTTATGAGTCAGCTGTTAAGCATAGCCATTGTTAAAAATTAAATGTTTATTTACATAAGTACATTATAAATACAGGTAATAAATACACAGAACCTATTATGTATTACTAATTATATTACTATATTTTACTATAATTTATGCTCTTGGATTTAGTATCTTTGTGGTGGAAATTCCATATAACATGTGCTACTACATATTTTTCAATGACTCCACACTTAAAGATGTGATATTGGTACCTTAGATCAGCCACAGTGGGAATGTTCACACCACTGAAATTGGCAAATGCTACAAATCTGGACTTGATTTATTATCTTGTTGATTTTCTAAACTTTAAAGTGTTATGGAGACAATGTTAATAATACAAATCAGAGTTTCTCAACCTTGGACCAGATAATTTGTTTTAGGGAGAGGGATGTTTGGCATCTATTTACCTGTTAGATGCCAGTAACACCCTCCCCTTCTATAATTGTGACAACCAAAAATGTCTCTGGACATTGCCAAAGGTCCCCTGAGGAGCAAAATCTCTCTCCTATCAAAAACAACTGTTGCACAGTAAGTAAAGAAGAAAAAGACTTGAGGAGATATTCTTCCAGGATTTGAGAAACTATTATCTGATTGAATAAAGAAGTCATCTACATGGCAAACAAATTAAGTTCTAACATGCACCTTTGTTATTTCACTTTTGTCTTATTCATTAATTTAAGCAGAAATATCAACCAGCATTCATGTCAGAGCGGGGCTCATTCATCCTTTATAACTACAGGTTGGCTGAGGACATAAGAGTTCTGCAAAAATCAATTAAAGAATCCTGTGAGAATCAACTAGCTATATGGAATTACAATAAAAAGTATTGTATAGTCCATTATTACCTACAATTGTGTCCTCCATATCCTTTATATCAGTAAAAATTACATGAATATAGGTGCACACCTCTTTTCTGCCAGAGAGCCAATTTTACATATTCACCAGCACAGTATTGGTAATCATCCACTACCCATGCGGGCTTTGCTAAACTCTTCAGCAAAGAGAGTTGGAATATCAAGAAGGAAGAGTAAAGCAGATTTGCAAAAAAGAGTCAAAAATGATAGACAATGGAGAAAATTCCTGAGACCCTTTGGATTTTTAATTCTCTATTTGGATTCATCCTTGGAGTTCAACTTGCATCTCTATACCAAAAAACACTACTGAATCCTTAGACCATATTTCTACTCTTATCTTTTTTTTTTATTCTACTCTGATCTTAAGGTGCACTTTCTTCACTTCTAATGTTTCTAAGTTCAGGATGTATCTTACAACAAATGTGTTTGTAGTGAATGCTGTGGGGTTCTGCCCAGAACCTCTCTTTAGAGCCAAAAGACCCATCCCGCATCTTCTGGGAATAGGGGGTGCACAACCACATCCCTCACTAGGCAAAACCTCAGGCTGCAGGGACCTGCCTCAGCCACAGTTACAGGCCCTCTCAGAGGGTGTCCATAACCAATGATCAACTGATGTGGAGATACCGAGGCCCAGCTCATTGCTTCAACTTAGAGCATCTCAAAGGGTCATTCTCACCACAGAGCTCTCCATAGGGTCACAGGAGATCTCAGTTGCAACTCCCTCTGTCAAACTCTGCCTTCCTCATTCCCTCACAGATGCATCTCCAAAAGCAGTCTCTAGGAAACCATAAACATTTGCATGCAAAAAAAAGCAATGCATTGATCAGTAGACATAGGTAATCTGGTTCATTTGTTAGGGAACTATTAAATTGGCATTCTAGGTTTTGCATCAGTCCTTTCTTTGAATAGAGTTAGCCAGCTACTCCAGAGCCTGATCCAAATCTGGTAACAGGGCAGCCCCGGTGGCGCAGTGGTTTAGTGCCACCTGCAGCCTGGGGTGTGATCCTGGGGACCCGGGATCAAGTCCCACATTGGGCTTCCTGCGTGGAGTCTGCTTCTCCCTCTGCCTGTGTCTCTGCCTCTCTCTCTCTCTCTCTCTCTGGGCCTCTCATGAATAAATAAATGAAATCTTAAAAAAATAATAAAATAAATTATATAAAAAACAAAACAGGGATCCCTGGGTGGCGCAGCGGTTTGGCGCCTGCCTTTGGCCCAGGGCGCGATCCTGGAGACCCGGGATCGAATCCCACGTCGGGCTCCCGGTGCATGGAGCCTGCTTCTCCCTCTGCCTGTCTCTGCCTCTCTCTCTCTCTCTGTGTGACTATCATGAATAAATAAATAAAAATCTTTAAAAACAAAACAAAACAAAACAAATCTGGTAACACAAGCAAAATTGAATTTAAGGACACTAAAATTTGAGAAGGGCTTGCATCCTAGCGGATCTACAAATGTCAAGAGCCCTGTGATGACCAGGCAGAGAGATTGGCTAGCAATCCTCACTCTTTGTCTTGAACTTTTGCAGTGGTCAAACTAGAGGGAGGGACAGCCCACACACTCTATCAGTCCCTTTCCTTCTTCCTGGACAGTTCTTGCCTGCTGTCATCTCCCCTTGTATTCCCTTCATCCCAAAGCTTTTGTACTGTTTTATTAGTGTGTTGTGGGCACTGAATGAAATAAAGAGTGGGAGAAAAAAATCTAAGATTAGGAATAAGAAAGGAGAGATAACCTTGGGTACAAAAAGCATTAAAGGAAATGTGAAAGATACTACCTGCAACGCAATGGCAATAAATTAAAATTTAGATCCAAAAGATATGATTTCCTAACAAAAACTTATCAAAGTTTGTTCAACTAAAAGTTTAAAACTGAAATAAGCAATTACAGCAGAGAGAAAGAAAAGGTGATTAAAAAGCACCAGGTCCCAATATTTTGATAAGAACAGATAATTCAAACTTTCTGGCTCAGAGACCCTTTCCATTATTAAAAATTCTTAAAATTTTTCATAAAGGCTTTGTTTATATGGGTTAGAACTATCAATACTTACCATCCTAGAAGTTAAAACAGGAAAAAATGTCAAATTATTAATTCATTTTAAAATAACAATAAATTAGGGATCCCTGGGTGGCTCATCGGTTTAGTGCCTGCTTTCGGCCCAGGGAGTGATCCTGGAGTCCCAGGATGGAGTTCCACATCAGGCTCCCTGCATGGAGCCTGTTCTCCCTCTGCCTGTATCTGCCTCTCTCTCTCTCTCTCTCTGTCTCTCTCTGGCTCTCATGAATAAATAAATAAAATCTTTAAAAATATATTTAAAAATAACAATATATTGTATATCCATATAAATAATATATTTGGCAAAAAATATTTTCAAAGAAGTTAGGAAGAAGAGTGGCATTCTTTACATTATTGTAAACCTCTTTAATGTCAGGCCTAAGTAAAAAAAAGAAGAAAAGAAAAAAAATACAGATTCTCATATCTGCTTCTGCATTCAATCTGTTGTAATATGTTATTTTGTCTGAACTACATGAAGAAAGTCTAGCCTCATACAGATATGCAGTTAGAAAAGAGAAGAGAATATTTTTAAGTAGACTCTACACCCAACATGGAGCTTGAACTCACAACACCCCAGTTTAAGAGTTGCAGCCAGTCAGGCCTCCCGAGAAGAATATCTTTATCAGATAACTGTGGACATTCTTCTTTGATACTCTACCCAAACATGACAAGTGGTCGTTTCCTAAAAGCTGCAATCTGAAACCACCTTGATAAATTTTTAATTAATTAATTATTTTTTTAAAGATAGAGAATGAGAATGTGAGAGTGGGAGCACATTAGTGTGGGGCAGAGGCAGAGGCAGAGGGAAAGAGAGAATCTTAAGCAGGCTCCATACTCAGTGTGGAGCTGGACCTGGGGCTCAGTCTCATGACCCTGAGATCATGACCTGAGCTGAAATCAAGGGTCACACACTTAACTGACTGAGCCACCCAAGTGTCCAACATATTGATAAACTTTTCATACTCCATTACATTAAAATCCATTGGCCTATCTTGAACTTTGAATGGATCTTTTACTTGTGCATCATGTTGTAACATCATGCATTGATCATTTGGAAAATATTAGTTCACTGATCCATGTGAATCTTCCAAATGTTGACACACTTTATTACACAATATTTTAAAAATCACTTCCATTAGTATCACCCCCTGAATCTCATCAGAAAAGCCTTTTAATTATTGGGAAGCTATTAAGCTCATAGTGGCAAACACAATTTACTAATTGTAAAATGCTAATTGTCACTGAAAGCGCATATTTTATCACTAGCAACAAATATTGTCAGTTGTTTTCTCCAAGAGACAGGCTTATTTTGTTTATTTGCAAGAAAACATCTGCCAAATACCCAAATCTGAATAATCATATTTGTCCGCTGGTTATTATTTTAAATAAAAGTAGTGCCTCATGAAAAAAGAGCTAGTTCAGCTTCCAATTCAAACAATTACAATCACAGTGCTTTTCCTGAAGCCAACCATCATACTTCAGTACACAGCAGAAGTGCTTATGTGTACTTCCCATTTTATCACGCAGATTATTAAAAAGGTGTCTACTCGTGTCAAGATTTGGTAAAGTTAATTTTTACTTTTTTATTAAGAACATTTTTAAAATGAAACTGGCTTTTGTGTTTGTGACTGCAAGGGGGTGAAGAATATGACTCCTTGTGCAATTCAGTGACACTGCTTTGATTCCTGACAACACATCAGCAAACTTTCTATTGCTTTTGTACATTCAGCACAAATGTCAACTTTCAAAAGGTAATATATAAATTTCATGTTTCACTTGTAATTTTTATGGCACAGGGTTTTGTAATAGGAGGTAATTATCTGGAAGATCATATGGAAGCATACACTTCCAAAAATAGTCATGAAAATAGTGAAAAAATATAGAGGATTGTTGCTTTTGGCCTGAAGGTCTAACTGCCAAGAACTGCTGTCCCACCATAAACAACTAGAAAAACAGGCAAGATATATGAAACAACTATTTTTCAGACATTGGACAACATGCCACCCAGGGTTATGATTCCTAAGAGAAGGAAAACCAATGAGGTGAGTCCTAGCCCAGGATTACTCCCAGAGGCAGCTTCCAGGAGACAGCTTCAGTATAGAAAATCTAAACAGCACCCAATGTCTCATTGAGTTGAGAGAAAAGTGTTGGCAGATTGAGGAAGCTACATTTATAGGGGCAGGATACTAGAAAGAAAAAAGGTGTTCAGGGGAGAGCTCAAGAGACCTACAGAGGAGACCTTTCAAATCACTGGTCAAATCTTAATCTGCATATATTTGGATGAAATTCCCCAGACTGAGTAAAGAACCACCATAAGCAGTGGGATGTGCAAAGCCCAGAGCTCACACAGAGATGGGCATTTTCCCAACATAGGATGAACTCTTCAGAAAGGAATCACCCAAGGAGTGGGGCTACTGAAGACTGCTTTGATTCACCCTAACAAAGCAGAAAAGCAAGCCTCAAAAGGATCAAATGATTCCAACTAACTTAACTTCCTGTTGGATAAAAGGCCAATATTTTTTTGAAGGAATATAACAAGATCCAGCACCAAAAAACATAAGAATTCAGTGTCCTGAAATCCAAACAAAATTATCAGACATGCAGAAAATATAACCCATAACCAGGAGAAAAGTCAATCGATATAAATAAGCCTAGAAACGACAGAGATGAAATAGGAAAGCTTCTATACCAGCTATTATAAATATGCTCCAGTTACTCAGGAATGCAGAGGAAAACACAAATATAATGAAGAGAAAACGAGAAGAAAACAAGACCCAAATGAAACTTCTAGAGATGGGGCAGCCCCGGTGGCGCAGTGGTTTAGCGCCGCCTGCAGCCCAGGGCGTGATCCTGGCGACCTTGGATCCTTGGATCGAGTCCCACATCGGGCTCCCTGCATGGAGCCTGCTTCTGCCTCTGCCTGTATCTCTGCGCCTCTCTATCTCTCTGTCTCTATGAATAAATAAATAAAATCTTTTAAAAAAAAGAAACTTCTAGGGATCCCTGGGTGGCGCAGCGGTTTGGCGCCTGCCTTTGGCCCGGGGCGCGATCCTGGAGACCCGGGATCGAATCCCACGTCGGGCTCCCGGTGCATGGAGCCTGCTTCTCCCTCTGCCTATGTCTCTGCTTCTCTCTCTCTCACTGTGTGCCTATCATAAATAAATAAAATTTAAAAAAAAAGAAACTTCTAGAGATGGAAAAAAAAAGAAACTTCTAGAGATGAAAAACATAGTATTTGAAACGAAATGAAATAATAATAATATAGCATGAGTGACCAGTGAAACAATACCAAGCAGTCTAAGGTCCCTGTATTTGGAGCCCCAGGAAGTCAGAGGAAGGGTAGGAGAAAGATATTTCAAGAAACAATGGCCAAATTTTTTCCAAATTTGATTAAACTAGAAAACACACAGATCCAAAAAGCTTATGAACCCAGCAGAAAACTACACCAAAACACATCATAACCATATTTGTGAGTCCATAGTCAAAAGGACTAAGAATATCACGATGATAAAGGAATATGTTTAAAGCTGCCCCCCAAAAGTCATTATGTAAAGGGGAGCAAAGGAAGGAATGACTATAAAGTTCCTATTAGAAATGACACAAGCTAGAAGACATAGGACTGATATTTTTAATGTCACAGGAAAAAACTATCAATCTAGAATTCTACACTCAGCAAAAATATCTATTAAAAATGGAAATAAACTAAAGATTTTTTTTTCAGACAAAAAATGTTGAGAGAATTCATCAACAAGCCTGTGCTACAAGAAATGTAGTTCTTGGGGCACCTGGGTGGCACAGTCAGTTAGCTATCTGGCTCTTGGTTTCAGCTCAGGTCACAATCTCAGGGTCCTGAGATCAAGCCCTTCATGAGGTTCTGTGCTCAGTGCCAACTCTGTTTGCCCCTCTCTCTCCCCCTCTACTCCTCCCCTCTCTACAATAAATAAATAAATCTTTAAAAAAGAAGGAAATGTTGAAGTTTTTCATATGGAAGAAAAGTTATGCAAAAGGACTAAGAATAGTACAGAAATGCTACACATGTGGATAAAGTATAAAAGAATTTTCCTAATTGTTTAATCTCTTCCAAAGAAAGGTAACAAACTCTTTAAATCAATAATTCCATTAAATATAAATTGCCTAAACAGTATAATTGAAAAACAGAGATTATCAGGTGGACTTAAGGAAAAAAAAAACACAAATAATACCTAACAATATGATGCCCACAAGAATCCTAATTTAAATTAAAAAAAGCACAAATAAGTTAAAGGTAAAAGGATGGGAAAGAAGATATGCATGCCGCCATAAGTAAAAAGAAATTGAGAGTGGCTATATTAATATCAGACAAAGTAAACTTTAGAATAAGTAATATTATTAAGGAGAAAGAGGGGTATTAAGGTGTTGAGGTGTTGAAGTAACAAGAGGACATGCAATCCTAAATGTGTAGGTACTTAATAACATAGTATCAAAATACATGAAGAAAAAATTGTTAGAATTGAAAGGAGAAGTAAACAAGTCCACAATTAAAGGTAGAGATTTCGATACAGTACTATCGGTAATCGATAGAATAAGTGTACAGAAAACCAGTAAGAATACAGTAGTCTTGAACACCATCCATCTCACATGAGCTAATTACAATTTACAGAACATTCTACCCTGAATTTCAGAATGCATACATGCTCTTTTATTTTTTTAAATAAAAAATGAGTGAACTCTACACCCAACATGAGGCTTGAACTCATAACCCCAAGATCTAGAGTCACATGCTCTAGTGAAACAGCCAGGTGCCACTATACTCACGCTATTTTATTTTATTTTATTTTATTTTATTTTATTTTATTTATTTATTTTAAATATTTTATTTATCTATTCATAAGAGACACACAGAGAGAGAGGGAGAGAGAGAGAGAGAGAAAGAGGCAGAGACACAGGCAGAGGGAGAAGCAGGCTCCATGCAGGAAGCCTGATGCGGGACTCAATCCCAGCACCCCAGGATCACGCCCCCGGCCAAAGGCAGGTGCTAAACCACTGAGCCACCCAGGAATCCCCTACACATGCTCTTTTAAAGTTCATTGGAATATGCAGTAAGACAGACATATGTCCCATATTCTGGGACATTAAACAAGACTCAATAAATTTAAATTTTTAAAATTTAAAGTTATTAAAACCATACACAGTATGTTTTCTGATAACATACTAAATTAGTAATCCATAACAGAAAGATATCTAGAAAAATCCCCAAATCCTGCAAAATAAACACCCTTATAAATAACCCCTAGAATCAAAGAAGACATCACAAGGGAAATTAGAAAGTATTTTGAACTGAATGAAAATTAGAGCACAGGGTATCAAAATCTGTGGGATATTAACAGAAATCTGCAGGCCCTAATAGATTCACTGGAGAAGTTACCAAATATATAAAAGAGAATTAATACAAATTTTAGGCAGTTTCTTTCAGAGAATGGAAAAGCAGGGGATGCCTCTCAACTCATTTTGCAAGGCCAGCCTTCCCCTGATACCAAAACCAGACAAAGATAGTACAGAACAACAAACCCACATCTTTCAAAAACTTTAGACACAAAATTCCTTACCAAAACATTAGCAAGTTGAATCCAGCCATGTATGAAAAGAATTATATCCTTTAACGAAGTGCTAGGCAAGGGTGTGGTTCAACATCCAGAAACCAATGTCATCCACTGTATCAATAGGCTAAAGAAGAAAAAGCATGTGACTATATTAATTGACAAAGAAAAAAAGCATTTTACAAAATCCAACACCCACAGCAAAAGAAAGCAAACTTGGAAAAAGGGCATTTACAAAAACCCCACAGCTAATACCATATTAGATGGTGAAGGACTAAATTGTGTCACCGTTGGGTTGAGGTACAACCTGAATGTATGCCAACTGATAAATGGATAAATAAATTGTTGTACAATCCATCCAGAGGAGTTCTACCCTACAATAAAAGGGAATTAACAGCTAAGACAGGCAGCAACATGAAAAGGTTTCAAAACATGATGCTAAGGGAAATACCTCAGACATAAAATACCATGTATTGCATGATTCCATGCACATGAATTCTTTTTTTAATAATAAATTTATTTTTTATTGGTGTTCAATTTGCCAACATACAGAATAACACCCAGTGCTCATCCCGTCAAGTGCCCCCCTCAGTGCCCGTCACCCATTCACCCCCACCCCCCGCCCAATTCTTTTTTTTTTTTTAAGAGGCCCCACACCCAGCATGGACACCAATGTGGGGCTTGAACTCATGACCCTGAGATCAAGACCCAAGCTGAGATCAAGAGTCAGATGCTTAACCAACTGAGCCACCCAGGCGCCCTTCCACGCACATGAATCCTTAAAAAGTTAAAACTATAGTGATACAAAGCAATTAGTGATACCAGGAGCTGGGATTCGGGCTGGCAATTGAATATAAAGGGGCAGGAGGAACTTTTTTTGGGGGGATGGAAATATTACATATCATAAAGTAGTAAAAGAAACATTTCTAGAACCTCCCTAAACTCCCTATCATCTGATACATTCCACACTGTGACGGCATCCATTCCTTAGCATGCTCTATCATTCTCTTCTCCTGTATGAACCACCACACCCCAAAATATACACACTTCACCAGTTTTTTGAGAAGGCCTATTTGTGACAAAAGCTGCTACAGTTCACAGCACCCAAAAGGGAGGGATAAACATTGCAAGTTGACAGAAGCAGTGGTCATGAAAAAAGCTGGCTATGAACAGCCCGTAAGTGTTAGAAAAATCTATCAAAACACATTTATATGCCATATTTAATCAATTTTAAGATGCTTTTTTTTTTTTTAACACATTTTAACTTCTTGAAACAGGGATGCATCTTTCAATTGGTGACATCATGCCATTATAATTGAATGTGTTTATGGGGCGCCCGGGTGGCTTAGTCAGTTAAGTGTCTGACTCTTGATTTTGGCTTAGGTCATGATCTCAGTGTTGTGAGATCGAGCACTGCAACCGGCTCTGCCCTGGGTATGGAGCCTGCTTAAGATTCTCTCTCTCCCTCTGCCCCCCTCCCTAAAATAATAAAAATAAAAATAACAATTGGGTGTGTCTATTTTTCTTAGTAGTAAATTTTTCCTAATGGAGCACCTTAGAATTGATGACTTCGACAGAATCAATAAACTGCAGAACAGCCTGACAGAGGATGTACTGGTTTTTGCTGTGGCTGACAAGGGTAAGACATCAAAGATGAGAGATGATTCCAGAGTCCAGAGGACTGGATTCCATGCCCTGGGACAGAGACTCCACGTTATGTATAAAATTATCAGCCCTGTTGCCACCTATTCCTGTCCCCAGTTAAGGCTGAAGAGGTACCTTGGCAAGTGGTGCAGATAGACTTTGGAGCAGGAAGTCACTACTGAATGGCTAGAAGAGACAGTAGTAGGGAAAGGTGGTAATGAGCAGGTCCCATCTCCAGCAGGTGGCACCACAAAGAGAAAAGATAAATAGAGGCACTTGGGCCTAGCTTGCTCAAGGAAGAGTACAGTCGGTTGATTGCATTATGAAATTTGGTAACTAATGACCTTGCCACTATGCTACTAGTGGACTAGACAACAACAGCGCCTCCGTACTATAATTAATCTTTCTGGACTTCAGTTTCTTCATCTCTAAAATGAGGAATAATAATAATACCAACCTAAAAGAATTAGATGTTGATTAAAAAGAGATAACACTGGAGCATCTCGCTGGCTCAGTCAATGGAGTATGTGACTCTGGATCTTGGGGTTATGAGTTTGAGCCCCACACTGAGCATAGAGATAGAGATTATTTAAAATCTTTAAAAAAGGGAGAGATAATACATGTAAAGGGCTAAAAATACTGTCTGGCATATATAAGTATTCAATGATTTATGTATCATTATAGTCACTTCCATAAATATTTTAAAATTCATCCATTCATTTATTCAACCTTTTAACATTTACTTAGCAGTTATGATGCTAAAACCTGAATAGTTTATTGTAGTTTGTTACTGTTCTTTGTGTCTTTTTAATCTCCTTAGCAATGGCCAGTGGCAAATGCCAATTTCTCCTGATTTACTAATCCTTCTTAATATATTTTATTTCTGTTCCATCATCCTGCTACTTAGGCAACTGGTTAAACATACAGGGCCATAGTTTTTATTCTTTACATTAAAAATGATACTACCGACTCTTTGTAAAATATACCCTATCAACAAAGATTTAGAAAGATGACTAAGACTGAAGAAAGAAAAATAAAGAGTAGAGAGTGTCTTTGTCACATAAGGAGGTGTGACTGTAGGCCAGGCATTTGCAAAATAAAGATAATACTTAACTGGCAAAGATTTTGACAGAAACAAATGAGATGATAGATGTCAAAATGCATAAATTTATTATGATGGACTCTTAATCATAATAGATTTTTGTTACCAAAAATAACATGATATGCCAGAAACTAATGTTGTATGTCAATTATACCTCAATTTTTAAAAATTAAAAAATTATTTTCCTTTGACTGATTATAGTAATTAAATGTATTTACATAGTAACTTCCTACTGAAAAAATCCCCAAGTTTAATTCTCCAAACTCCTGAGAGAGCCAAGGGACAGAAATGAAATATTATCCTGAGTGTATGTAACATATTTTACTGTTCTGATGAAAAGAATTTTTTAAGACTTATTTATTTATTTTAGAGAGACAGAGAGAGAAAGTGCAGGAGTAAGCCCAAAGAGGGTCACAAAGGGGGAAGGAGAGTGACAAGCAGACTTGGTGCTGAGCAGAGCCCAAACCCTCTACTGGGCTTTCTCAATTTCATGATCCTGAGATCATGACCTGAGCTGAAATCAAGAGGCGGATGCTCAACTGACTGAGCCACCAAGGCAGCCCTGAAAAGAAATTATCCAAGATGTATTAATGGGCACTAGTGTTAAATCTAGACTCTATACCTCTTATTTCTCAACTTTGTGTTTCTCTCCTTGGATTTTAAGCCCCTTAGTCTTTCAAAAGAAAAAAATATATACACAAAGACCCAACACTTCTCATCCTGGCTGGCCTTTAGAATCATCTGGGAACTTTAGAAAAATACTAATGCCTAGCCCTAGACCTACATTCAGAATCTCTGAATGTGGACTCTGAATATTGGTCATTCAAAAAGTTTCCCAGGGGATCCTTATGTGCATCCATTGTCAAAAATCACTAGTGGAGAATTTAACATCAGCTATGCAATTTCAAAAGCATGCACGTACCCTTTTCAATGTCAGCTTTTCTCCTGAAATGGTTTTGTTGAGTATAGATTCCATACAAGGCACAGCACTGGGTGCTGACTACCATGCCATCCTTTTGTCTGTATGCCATTCCCCTTTATTTGTACTTTTCTGAGTGTGGTTCATAGTCTGCATTGTTGTATAGTTATTTTTGTACTTATTCAAGCTATCTTTTAGAATATCCGTCTCTTGGGGGCACCTGCCTGGTCAGTTGGAAGAGCATATGACTTTTGATCTCAGGGTTGTGAGTTTGAGCCCCACCTTGGGTGTACAGATTACTAAAAAATAAATAATTTTTAGAATATCCCTTTCTTGAGGACAAGAACCGTGACAGTGCCCTTTCATGGGAATTCTCTGGTTAATGTTTTAGTTGCCCACTCTTATCATCTCACCTTGGAACACCTTAGAACCTGTATTTCACCTTCCCAGTGCTCACTCCAACCACATATCTCCCCTTGATTATGCCCATTTTCTTTTCTTTTTTTTTTTTTTTTCCATTTTCTTTTCTTTTTTTTTTTTTTTTCCATTTTCTTTTCTTATGTTCACCTCTCACCTCCACATAATTTAATTTTGTTCTCAGAGAATTTCATTGACTATTTGTCTTCATTCTTTCAAATGTTTTATCTCCCAAATATTACCTAAATGACCTTACAGTTCTTCCTCTCCGGCCATGGCTCTTCCCTGGCTTCACTCTTTCCCACTTCCTACTATCTCTTTGCTCAATCCCTTCCCCCATCATGTAACCACTTTTCTTTCTAAATTCCCCATTGGAGGCATTAGCCCCATTCAAAGGTATCTGTTGCCAGGGGTATGGAGCTGGGGTGCTCAGGAGTGGCATGCTTTGGTCAGTTTTGATGAGGTGTTAATTAGAGCTAGACCTTAAAACAGGAAAAGGGTAGCAGTTGGTGGAGGGGGACCTGGTCATTCCACACCCAACAGGCAAGGACAAGACAGGGGACAGAGAATAGGGGCTGTTGTCAAAATGCTATGTGGAAGAGGTAAGTCAAAAAGAAGAGCCAGCAAGTTCATGGATCCAGCCAAGAGGAAACAGGTTAGAGAGAGAAACAGAGAAGAAACACAGGTAACAAAGTGCAGAGATCAGAGTCCATGAGCAAGACTGTTAGACGAATATTATTTACAGCTTCCTAATTGCACTCCACACCTCTTTCTGCTGTACCCTGTCAGTCTTGAAGTGTTCATACTTGAATGGTTTCTGACTCTGCTCTCTATAAACCTTTCCCCTGGGTGGTAGTAGACTGGAATTTTGTGGGGTAAAAGAGGTGAAAATTTCTCTAGAGCTATGTAGTCCTTATCGTAGATGGTAGACTGGTATGTTAGTTTCTCATATGTAGTTCTTATTAACAGGGTTAGGGTGAAAATATTTGCCATAAGGAGGTAATGACAGCTGTTATGAGGGCAAGGCTGAACCAGGCATACTTGTTGACTCAAAGAGGTAGAAGCAAAGGTAGTCCTGAGGGTAAATGAAAATCATTGTAAAGAGAAATACAAGTCCATGCTCAAAGGACAGCACCAAGCATGAGATCAGAGGGACAAGTATATGCCCATAAACAGGAGGTGAGGCAAGGGATCAAGAGCCAAGGGCATTAGAAATATCTTCCTGAAGCAGAGTGTAATCCTGAAATAAATATTTGGCATTCTAAACTGTGCACAATATATCAGAACAGAAATTCATTTACCTTGAGAATCAGACTCATGTGCTAGGGGTAGCTGACCAGTTTAAAGATACAAAGACAAGTTAATCTCTTCCAAGAGGTCCCTTCCATCAGACAGGATAGACCTGTAGCTTCCCATCTGGGTATTCTTGACAGAAATGGAGTTGCTCTCTGGGCTGTGTATGAGTACCCCTTGAGCATCCTTCAGTCTCGGTCCCTGTCATCAGGACAGAGTTAAAACTATTCTTGGAGGTTGTGGGTACATCAACCTCACCAATCACTTGTTTGAGGTCTCATATAAGATTGCTGGGGTGAGTCTTTGGGGTGTATAATAGAGAACAGGTGCTAAAATTTAAGGTAGAAACATACGAAGTGAGGAATTGAATATGGGAGGCAACCAGAGTTACGGACTTTGTCATTACAAAGAGGCCCAAATTCTCAGACAAGGACAGATGAAGAGAGTGGTAGAAGGATGGCCAGGACATCTCCCATCTGACTCATTTCCCTAACTATTTGGTACTTACTGACTCTGGCCTTGTATTATAACGTCTCCTGTGATGCTAGAGGGTGTCCTGTAGGTGTTTCTGAGTGGCCTGAGCTCTTACATTGATGTGACCAGGAGCTGGGCTCACAGAGGCTCAGGATAATAGCAGGAAGAGATGGTGGTAAAACAAGAAATACCACAAAAGGGCATTCAGGGGGGAGGAGTTAAAAGAGCTATTACATATAAATTCAGAGGTTATTTCTGGACTACTCACTTATCTGTTCATCTTTGCCACCATGAAGGTATACAAAGAGTGCCAACTTTCCAACATCCTCTGAAAATTACTGTCCTTAATAAATCCTGTAGCTGCATAAAAGTATCTGGACCCTAAATTCTGGCAGCTTCCAAATGTCCCAGGAGAGTCATTAATGTAGATGATATTTCAGAGCCCATTGAGTCAAATGACTTAAGGTCTTTGCAAACAGCTCTGCCCTGATCTCCTCTAACGGGCAAGTAGAGGTTATAGGGTCCACTGAGGGCCTAGGGCCCTTCTCCCTCAGCAGCAACTTGGTAAAGCTGAATGACAGCTCTATCAATAGTTCTTCCTTTGCCTTACTTCAACTACCCTCCAATCCCCAAAGGTAAGTAATATCATCCCCAGAGCAAACAAGACATGGGAGGATTATGTAACTTGCCCACAGTCATACAGCTATGAGCAAAAGTCCTAGAATATGAGCCCATATTTGTCTTAGTTCAAAGTCTATGATCTTACCAAATAAGTTAGCACTGCCTCAAAGTAGAGATGAGGAACAGTATTGGAGGACAAAAGAATCACAGCTGAACACCGTGTCTGTGAGACAATGGTTAGGGCTTATTGATTTCAACACTAATTCTCATCACAGCCAAAAGGGAACAGAAAGTGAGTATAAATTATGGCCACCTGGTTGTGCAGAAGAGCACCAGAGCCCAGCTATGCTAGAAATCAATATAAATCCAATGCAGAGATTTTCAGTAAGTAGGTCTTCCTTGGAGTGCCTGGAAAAAGATGTTTCTATTGTTGTTGCTTCTTTGTATTTTTCATCAATGGCCAAATCTGCTTTTGCTAATGAAATGATGACTTTCTCAAAATAGCTATATTTATACTCACTCAAAACTCATTCCAGGACATAGAAGACATGACAACACCAATAAATTTGTTAAAATGATCATTTAAATGAGAGAAAGAATTAGTCTCAATAGGAATCTGTATTATAGAATCTTTAAAACTAATATGATCATGTTATAGAAATTTGGAAAACAGAGAAAAAGCATACATAATTCCAGCTCTACCACCATCATTACCATTTCATAGAATTTATATACATATTTTATACGCATATTTACTGACTTTTTAATAATTATGTACATATTTTATACCCTTTAAAAATTTTAATTACAGTATAATTAACATACAGTGTTTTTTAGTTTCAGGTATACAATATAGTGATTCAACAATTCTGCACATTACTCAATGCTCATTAAGATAAGGGTATTCTTCAATCCCTTTCACCTATTTCCCTCATGCCCCCACCCACCTCCCCTCTGGTAACCATCAGTTTGTTCTACTACATTTAACAGTCTGTTTTTTGGTTTGTCTCTTTTGTTGGTTTGTTTCTTAAATTCCACACATGAGTGAAATTATATGGTATTTGTCTCTCGCTTATTTCACTTAGCATTATGCCCTCTAGATACATCCATGTTGCTGCAAATGGCAAGATCTCATTCTTTTTTAGAGCTGAGTAATATTCCATTGTGTATATACACCACATGTTCTTTATCTGTTCATCTATCAATGGACACTTGGGCTGCTTCTGCAATTTGGCTATTGTTAATAATGCTGCAATAAACACAGGGTACAAATATCTTTTCAAATTGGCGTTTTGATATTCTTTGAGTAAACTCCTAGTAGTGGAATTACTGGATCATATGGTAATTCTATTCTTAATTTTTTGAGGAACCTCCATACTGTTTCCCACAGCAGCTGCATCGGTGTGCATTTTGACTATCCTGCTTTTTTCCCCCTTAATATACATCATAGGCACTTTTCCATTTTGATTAATGGCCTTCTTAACAGTTTATTTAGTTGGCTATACAGCATTTCATGAAGTGGGCTACAACTAAAATTTACTTAAATCATTCCTATGCTGTTGGATATTTAGGTCATTGCAAGTTTTTGCTGTTATAAATTATTCTGCAGTGAACATCTTTATGCAAATGTATTTTACTGGCATAAAATGTTAAGATTTTCTTGTTATATTCACTATTACTCTAGGCTTGATCTTAAGCATCACATCTCCAAATAGGTTAACATGCTAGCCAGTCCCTTTCTTCCAATCTGCCCTGTATAACACTAAGAGATTGTTATCCTAAAATACCACTTTTATCATGTCATTTTCCTACTTAAGATATTCTTATTTGCCTGTATTATATGTGGTATGACTAGACTACTCTATTAGAACCCTTACAGACCAAAATGTGAAGCGTGTTGGGCCCCCAAAGGCTAACCAGCAGGAACCAGGAAATAAACTAGAGCCAGTGGAACTAGATTCACAATATACCAACCCAGGAATGAGAGTGGGTTCCTAAATGCATGTCAGTTCCACTAGAGCAAGAAAAACTTGGGTTCGGTTCAAGTTGGATCCACCCAAGAGGTCTTATCCATCAAAGACATGGCACTGATGGTCACTGAGGGGTGTTAACACACACAGTCAAGCGGAACCAAAAATTAAAGTTCAAGATAAATTTATCCAGGTTGAACGAGACTTACAGTAGGGTGAGCAGTGTCAGATACCCAGGGGCACAGGAGCCAACATAAACTAGATGGGATTAGAGCCCAGTCAAATTGGTCTTGGTTGGGATCCCGGGGTGGCGCAGAGGTTTGGTGCCTGCCTTTGGCCCAGGGCATGATCCTGGAGACCAGGGATCGAGTCCCACGTCGGGCTCCCGGCGCATGGAGCCTGCTTCTCCCTCTGCCTATGTCTCTGCCTCTCTCTCTCTCTCTCTCTCTCTCTGACTATCATAAAAAAATTTTTTTTTAATTGGTCTTGGTTTATGGCATGGTTCCAGAACTACCAGATTACTAGAGTGCAAATAAGGAACCAGGGGAGAAGCCCAGTTGTATAAACCAGGTCCACATAAGGGACAGCAGAGAAGTCTGCGCCTGTAAGCAGCAAGCAGTGCTCAATCCCACAACTGTATGATCATGATCTGAGCCAAAATCAAGAGTTAGACACTCCACTGAGCCACCCAGGTGCCCTGATGTTGCAGTCTTAATGCGAAGGCAGCTTGGAGGTAGGATTTCTTCCTCTTTGGGGAATCTCAGCCATTTTCTCTTAAGACTCTCATCTGATTGGACAAGGCCCACAACATTATAGAGGGTAACTGTTTTACTCAAAATTCTACTAATTTGAACACTAGTGTCATTGAACAAACAACCTCTACAATGGTGTTTGACCAAACAACTGGGTGCCATAGCCTGGCCAATATAAAATTAACCATGGCAGCCACTGATATGAGTCCACATCACTCAAATCCTGAGTATGGAAGAAAGAGAAAGATAACTGTATCTTTTCCCAATTATTCCAAGATTATGGGACCAAACACAAGGTTCTCATCCTTACATGTAAGTACTCATTTCTCATGGATCCTGAATACAACTCTTCTCCTGCTGAGTCAGGTCAGCTTTGCCTCTATCATTCACCAATAGATCATGGCCACTCCTGCTGCTGTGAATCCCAATTTCTCTGCTTACACAGACTTCTACTACCTTCAAGAACAAGTTCACAAAAATGCTTCTCTACCAAGATTTCTGTCATACGTGGGCTCAAACCTGAGGTGGCATTTCCCTTCTGACTAAATCCAAAATAAAAGATATAATGAGGCAGCAAAAAAATCCACAGAAGAATGAAACCTGGAGCTAGAATTTTTTCCTCTACAAATTAGCTAACCTGAAAGACTAGCTGTGCAAGGAAATACATTTGAGAGAGCCATTCTCTACCTATTCATGATGCTCAAGAACACCGCAGCATCTCTTCAAGGTCAAGAACACTTATTTACAGCTGAGTCCTGCTTCCTTTAAGTTTTTCAGTGTTGCATCATATATTTAGTTGACTACAACCAAATTAAGCACAGATAATAATATACAGTTGATTTTTATTGAGAGAAAATTTACATGCAGTTAAATGTTACAGATCTTAAGTGTGATTAAGTAAGTTTTGATTAACATATACACTTGTGTAAACATCACTTCCATCACTCCAACTCTCTCCTCATGCACGCCTTTTTAAATAGCCTATCTTCTCTTTATTTTTTTAAAACAATAGACTGGGGCACCAGGCTGGCTCAGTCCATAGAACACACAAGTCTTGATCGGGGTCGTGAATTCAAGCCTCATGTTGGCTGTAGTTTACTTAAAAAAATATGTGTGTATGTGATCCCTGGTTGGCTCAGCGGTTTAGCACCTGCCTTCAGCCCAGGGTGTGATCCTGGAATCCTGAGATTAAGTCCCGCATCGGGCTCCCTGCATGGAGCCTGCTTCTCCCTCTGCCTGTGTCTTTCCGTCTCTCTCTCTCTCTCTGTGTGTGTGTGTGTGTGTGTGTGTGTGTGTTTCATGAATAAATAAAATCTTAAAAAAATACATGTGTGTGTGTACAAAATAATAGGTTTTCTTTCTTTTTAGAGTAGTTTTAGATCTATAGAAAAATGAGCAGAAAGTACAGAGTTCCCAGATATCCCTCTACCCCATTTCCCCCATTATTAACATCTTGCATTAGTATAGTGCATTTGTCAGAACTGATGAGCCAATATTGATATGATTGTCTATAGTCAAATTTACAGTAGGGTTTACACTTTGTGTTGTACATTCTATGGGTTTTGACAAATGTATAATGACATGTATACACCATTACAGTATCATAGTTTCACTGTCCTAAGAATCCCTGTGCTCTACCTAAGTCATTCTTCCCTTCCACCTTCTGATCCCCAGAAACAACGGATGCTATTTTCTCCATAGTTTTGCCTTTCTAAGAACGTCACATAGTTAGAATCCTGCACTATGTGGTTTTTTTTCAGATTGGCTTCTTTCACTTTGCAATATACAGTTAAGTGTCCTTCATGTCTTTTCGTGGCTTCATAGCTCATTACTCTTTCATCATTGAATAACATTCCACTGTCTGGATGTACCACAGTCTATTTATCCATTCAATTACTGAAAGACATCCTGTTTGCTTCCAAGTTTTGGTAATTATGAATAAAGCTATTATAAACATTAGTGTGCAGATTTTCATGTGAATGTTAAATTTTCAGATCATTTGAGTAAATACCAAGGAACATGATTCCTGGACCATATGGTTAAGAGCATGTTTAGGTTTTATAAAAAATAAATAATAATAATAATAAACCAAACAAAAACAAAAAGCAAAAAAACTGCTAAATGGTCTTCCAAACTCACTGTATTATTTTGTATTCCCACCAACAATGAACAAGTTCCTATTGCCCCACATACTCAATAGCATTTGGTGTTATCAGTGTTTTGGACTTTGACCATTCCTACAGATGTTTAGCAATGTATAGTGAGTGGTATCTTCTTGTTGTCTTAGTTTTCCATTCCTTTTTGATATATAATGTTGAATACCTCTTTATATAATTATTTGTATATCTTCTTTGGTGATGTGCCTGTTCAGCTCTTTCGTCCATTAAAAAACATTGAGGGAATCCCTGGGTGGCTCAGCGGTTTAGCTCCTGCCTTTGGCCCAGGGTGTGATCCTGGAGTCCCTGGATCGAGTCCCACATCGGGCTCCCTGCATGGTGCCTGCTTCTCCCTCTGCCTGTGTCTCTGCCTCTCTCTCTCTTTCTCTGTCTCTCATGAATAAATAAAATCTTAAAAAAAAAAAACATTGAGTTGGGGACGCCTGGGTTGTTCAGTGGTTGAGAGTCCGCCTTCGGCTCAGGGCATGATCCTGGGGTCCTGGGATTGAGTCCTGCATTGGGCTCTCCCTGGGGAGCCTGCTTCTCCCTCTGCGTGTGTTTCTGCCTCTCTCTCTGTGTTGCTCATGAATAAATATTTTTTTAAAAATCGAGTTGCTTTCCCATTGAGTTTTAAGAGTTCTTTATATATTTGGATACCAGTCCTTCCTTTATCAGACATATATCTTCCAAAGATTTTCCTCTCAATTTTTGGTTTACTTCATTCTCTCAACAGTGTCCACTGCAGAGCAGAAGACATTTTAATTTTAATGAAGTCTAACTTCAGTTTTCTTTCACAGATCATGATTTTGGTGCTTTATATGAAAAGTCATCACCAAAACCAAAGTCAATTAGATTTTCTATTTTATCTTCTAGGAGTTCTGTATATTTAGGTTTACAATTCATTCTGAGTTACTTTTTTGTGGAAAGTGTATAGATTCATTTTTTGCATGTGGGTATCCAATTGTTCAAGTACCATTTAGTGAAAAGACTATTGTTTCTCTATTAAGTTGCCTTTTGCTCCTTTGTCTAAGATGACTTGACTACCTTTGTGTGGATCTATTTCTGGGCTCTCTATTCTTGGATTAAGATTGCATTAAATCTATAGATCAAGTTGGAAAGAACTGACATCTTGACATAATGAGTATTCCTACCCATATGCATAGACATCTCTCAATTAACTTGAATCTTTGATCTCTATTTCAATTTTGGTGCTAATGCATACGGTATTGTTTTTAATTTCAAATTCCACTTGATTGTTGCTGGTATACAAAAGACAATTGACTTTTATATATTAACCTTATATGCTACAAACTTGCTATAACCACTTACTTTCAGGTGTTTTCTTTTTTGTTGTTATTGATTCATTGGGATTTTCTACATAGACAGTCATGTCATCTGCGACAAAGACTGCATTATATCTTCTTTCTCAACCTGTTCATCTTTACCCCCTTTTCTTGTCTTATTCCATCATATATGACTTCAAGTATGATGTTGAATAGGAGTGGCAAGAGAGGGGACACCTGGGCGGCTCTGCAGTTTAGCACCTGCCTTTGGCTCAGGGCATGATCCCAGGGTCCCAGGATCAAGTCCCACATCGGGCTCCCTGTGGGAAGCCTGCTTCTTTCTCTGCCTGTGTCTCTGCCTCTCTCTCTCTCTCTCTCTGTGTCTCTCATGAGTAAATAAGACCTTAAAAAAAAAAAAAAGGAGGGGCAGCCCCAGGGGTGCAGCGGTTTAGCGCCACCTGCAGCCTAGGGAGGGATCCTGGAGACCTTGGATCAAGTCCCACGTCGGGCTCTCTTCATGGAGCCTGCTTCTCCCTCTGCCTGTGTGTCTGCCTCTCTCTCTCTCTCTCTGTGTGTCTCTATGAATAAATAAATAAATAAATAAATAAATAAATAAATAAATAATCTTAAAAAAAAAGGAGTGGCAAGAAAGTACATTCTTGTCATGTTCCTAATCAAGTGGGAAAGTACCTAGTTTCTCATCATGTTAAGTAGGGGTTTTTTTTTTTAAGATTTTTTTTTTTTTTATGGGAGAAAAGGAGAGAAAGCCAGCATGAGGGGCAGAGGGAGAGGGAGAAGCAGACTCCTCACTGAGCAGGGAGCCTGATGCAGGACTCGATTCCAGGACCCTGGGATAGTGACCTGAGCTGAAGGCAGACACTTAACCGACTGAGCTACTCAGGTGCCCGGCTAAATAGTTTTTTTTAGTATTCTTTATCAAGTTAAGGAAGTTTCCTTACATTCCTAGTTTTTGAGAGTTTTTACCTTGAATAAGTGTCAAGTTTTCTGCATCTATCAATATGCAGATGATTCTTCTTTAGCCTGTTGATGTGATGGATTACATTAATTGATTCCAAATGTTGAACTAGTCTTGTGTAACTGGAATAAATCCCACTTGGTTGTGGTGTATAATTTTTTTATGCATTGTTTGATTTGATTTGCTAATATTTTGTTGAGGAAGAATTGATTTTTGAGCAGTACTAAAACATATGTTATTTTATAATAATCCACATGTGTTTGTGCAGAAAAATTTTGTTTACATTCTTTGTATTGCAGAATGATTACTCCTGTTAATTGGGGCTATATATATTCAATAATATAAAGTAGTAGGATTGGGTTAAAAATGATATCTAGATATCTTTTGTATTTGTCCCCTTTCTGCATCTGTGGCATCTCTCTTCAATTGTGATACCCCCACCCCCACCCCTTCACTCTCTATTGCTCCAAATCACACTACCTTTTAGGAAAGCTCAGAAGGATTTCCAGTTTTTCATGGTAGATTAAGCTAAATATTAAATTAAAGAAGAACTTTCACCTGCTCACTCCTGAAACCAAACAAAAATGATAGTAAAGAATTTAAAAATGCAAAACCACAAAAAAGAAGGAAAAGGAAGGAAACAACAGTATTATCAATGAAATTTTGGAAAATGGAAAACAGATGGTGGAGTGGAAATTTTCTTAGCAAGACAGGAGAAAGCTAAAAAACAAAAAAACAAAACAAAACCAAAAAAACCCCACCGAACTTGTTGGCAATAGCATGCCAACAAGAAGCAATCCAATTCACCTAAAAGAACTCTGAGAAGGCCTGGACATTAGAAGCACCAAATAAGAGAATGTCGGTGTGAGAATTGGATTGAAATGTCTATAAAAAAAAAATCTCTCCCATACTCCATAAACTCCTTTACCAGCCCACAGAAAGAGTGAGAGGTTTACTACACTTTTTGGAGTTTAACCCTACACTCATTTCAGGGACATTTCTTCACTGCCTTCCTCTATAATGTTTAGTGTCCATGGCCAGAGTGTAGGGTTAAACTCAAATTTTTCCATGAAAAGTCTGCATAGTGAATGATATCATCCAAGGTCCCTTTCCCACTGTCATCTCCTAACCTTATGCCACCAATCACCACCCCTCACCTACCCCTATCCTCCTGGAGAAAATGTGCAGAGGCATTTGCATTTTATTGGAAAACCAATAAAACAACTATGTGTCTGCCAATTACCTTACAATGAAGCCCACAAGACAACAAGCCCTATTCATACACATTAAACTTCTAATTATTGTTTTTTTAATATCTTATTTCTATAGGTAAAAGGACAGCCCATGATCACTAAGCAATTGAGGAACACCTCTAATATTGCTCTTTTTCAAGAATGCTTTGAATATTTTAGATCCTTTGCAATACTACCTAAAAACAATTGGCTACTTAATTTCTACAAAAAGCCTGATGGGACTGAAATCAATATGGGGAGAAGTGACATACTGGCAATATTGGGTCTTCCAATTCATCACGGTATCTCTCTCCATTTCTTGAGACATTTTTTATTTTTTTCTCAAAGGTATTTTGTAGTTTCCAGGATAGGAGTCTTATGTATCTTTTGCTACATTCTTCCTAAATGTTGTAAATTCTCACATTACCGTAAATGGAATTTAAAATTTTCATTTCCAGGGTGCGTGGGTGGCTCAGTCAGTTAAGCGTCTGACTCTTGATTTCAACTCAGGTCATGATCTCAGGGTCATGGGATCAAGTCCTACATCAGCTCCTTGCTTAGCTTGGAATCTGTTTAAGATTCTCGCCCCTCCCCTACTGTTTGTGTGCGTACTGTCTCAAAAGAGATATTTTTTTTCATTTCCAACTCTTTGCTGCTAGTATATAAAATTAAAATTTTTGTATAGTAAATTTGTTTATTGCAACCTTGCTAAATTCTCATCTTTTTTTTTTTGTAGATGCCTTAGGATTGTCTGTCAACAATCTACAATTTAGATTGATACATTGCATAAACCACACTCCATCAAGATGTAGAACATCTAAAATATTCCTAGTGTCCCTTCCCAGTCAATTCCACCACCACTAGAAGCATTAACTGTTCTGTGTTTCTTCCATCATAAAGTAACTCTGCCTCCTCTAAAACTTCATATAAATGGAATCAAACAATATGTACTCTAGCTTTGTTCACTCAGCATAATATCTATGAAATTTACCCATACTCTTACATCTATAAATAGAACATCCTGATTACTGAATATTATATTGTATGATTGTATCAAAATTTTAAAATCCATTTTCCTACTGATGGGTATTTTGTTCCGGACCTTGGTTATTAGGAAAAGAGCTCCCACAAGTATTCCTGCCCAAGTATCTGTGTGGGCATACATTTTCATTGCTCTTGGGTAAATACCTAGGAGTGGGATTGCTGGCTCAAAGGAAGGGATAACTTTATAAGAAACTACCAAATCTATTCCAAAGTGATTTTGTAATTTTACATTACACCAGAAATTTACAAGAGTTCTGGTTGCTTTGAACCGTCAAGACTTCCATCATCTTTTTTAATTTAACCATTCTGACAGCATCTTGTGGGTTTTGTTCCTAAGTGGATATTCCTTTTTTTAAGATTTTTATTTATTTATTCATGAGAGAGAGACAGACAGACAGAGGCACAGGCACAGGCAGAGGCACAGGCAGAGGGAGGAGCAGGCTCCATGCAGGGAGCCTGACATGGGACTCGATCCCAGGATCCCAGGATCACGCCCTGCGCTGAAGGCAGGCGCTAAACAGCTGAGCCACTCAGGGATCCCCGTGGATATTCATTTTTGAAACAATCTCAAACTTCTAGAAAAGCTGCAGGTACAGTGGGATACTTTTCCTTCCAAACCATTTGAGAGAAATTGCTAATATCATGGCCCTTACTTTCAAATACTTGGGTGTATATTTCCTAAAGAAGGATATTCTCCTGCATAATCGCAACACCATCATCAAAGTGAGGAAATTAACATTAATACATTACTACTACTTAATTCTTCTACCCATTTAAGTTTCATCAATTGTTCCGTAACAATCTTAATAGCAAAGGGAGCCAGTCCAGGATAATATGCTGCATTTACTTGTCACGTTTCTTTTGTTTCCTTCTATCTAGAATAGTTCCTTGGTCTTTTCATGATTTTCATGACCCTGACAATTCTGAAGATTACAGAACAGTTATTTTGTATAATGTCCTTCAATTTGAGTTCGTCTGCTGTTTCCTCACGATTAGACTCAGCTTATGAATCTTCAACAGGCATTATCGTAGTTCTCATTGCGTACTAGGAGGTGGTTCTGATTTCAATTTGTCCCATTACTAGGGATGTTGCCTTGGCTCATTTGATTAAGATAGTGTCTGCCAAGCCTCTCCCACTATCAAGTTACTTTTTCCCTTTGTAATCAGTAAGTGCTTGATGAGGGGGTAATTTAAGACTATGTAGATATCTGTTCCTTCACCTAACTTTCAATTTATTCACATCTTTACTCAGAGCAAATGTGGATTCATGGATTTCTGTTTTATTCAACAGCTTACACTTTGTTACTATTATTTGTTTTGAAGTCATATCCTTCATATTTCACCAGTGGGAAGCCCAGTCAAGTTGGATTCTATGGATTTGGACAGATCCCCATCATTCCTCAGGGACTTCCTTACTTTTGGACACAAAATGTTCCAGGTTCATTTTTGTACATTTCCTCCGTCAGTCCTCAAATCAGTTGTTACTCAACAAAAAGCCTTGGTTCTTTTACACTGAGAAGTGTTCTCAGAAATCAAGATTGGGCCTCTACATATGCTCATAGTTGATGCTTTCAAAACTTGCCTGTGGTCACAGCTAGAAATGATATGGTTGTGTGTATCTATGGGTATCTATGCATATCCACATCCACATGCATATTCATGGACATAAACACAGGTATATATTTATATACCTACAATAATATATCCATATTTATGTACTTATATAAGTAAATTCCAATACCACTTGTTCATTCTAGTTTCTACATCTGTAATCCCCTTCTCTAACAATAAGAAACCTAGCTCCCATTATCATTAATATACATTAATAATACAGTCTATTTGTGTCTGCCCATTTCATTCTTTTTTCCTCTCTTCCTTTCTTCTTTTTGGGTTATTTAAATCCTTTTAGCATTCCATTTTGATTTCTCCATTGGCTTTTTAGCTGTATATCTTGCGTTATTTTTAGTAGTCACTCCAAGGATTTCAATATACATATTTAAATTACCACGATATTAGTTTATGTGCTGCCGAAGTGAGCACAAATGACCACAATCTACTTAAGAGTTTACTGTACTACTTCACATAAAAGCTAGCAAATTCTAATATCATAGTGTTATTTACCACTCTCCAAGTTGGGTGAGATTTTTGTCATATCTGTCATAACTACTTATAAACCCCACAATGCTATATTATAAGCTGCATCATGCAATCAAATGCTTTTTCAAGAAATTAAGAAAATATGTACATGGGGTGCCTTGCTGGCTCAGTTGGTGGAGCATGCAACTCTTGATCTCGGGTTATGAGTTCAAGTCCCACTTGGGGTATAGAGATCACTTAAAAAGAAAATCTTAAAAAAAAAAGAAAATGTGTATGTTTTCTCATGTGAACCCAAATATTTACCATTTCCTGTGTTCTTTATTCCTTCCACTGAATCCAAGTTATCACCTGGTGTCATTCCTCTTCCACTTGAAGAATTCCCTTTAGCATTTCTTATAGCACAACACACAAATTCTTAGCTTTTATCCATATGAAAACATCTTTATTTTTCTTCATTTTTGAAACATAATTTTGTAGCATATAGAATGCTGGGTTGACAGCTTTCATTATTTCAGTACTTAAAAATGTTATTCAATCGTCGTCATGGGTTGGGTTTCCTAGGAGGTAGACTCTGAGGTGGAATTTAGCCAGCAGAATGTTTACTAAGGAGTCTCCTTGGTATCAAAACCTGTGGAAAGGAGAAGGAAGCAAGAGTAGTCAGAAGGAAAAATTGAGCTGTGATGCATGTCCTACAGCAACCTCAGCCGATGCCCAGGGGAGATTTGGAGCAAGAATGGCCCTTTAGATTTGTCTTGCATTGGGCCAAGATGGTCAGGTCCTGCACCGATCAACCACTGGCTATAGGTATCCCACGAAGAGGCTTGACTTAAGTGAGTCAGTGCTCTACAGCTGAAACAATCCCCCTGAAAGGGGCTGAAAATGGAAGGTTGCTGGTAGCACTCCTCCTAACTGGGGGAATGGGTTTTTCCACTGATGTGATCTGGGTGTGTAGCACAGACTTCTGGTCTCCCCCATTTCTCATGAGAAGTCTGCCTTCTTTACATTACTATTTCTCTCTAAGTAACATACAGGCTTTATTTTCTCCCAGCTCCTTTATCTTTAGATTCCAACAGTCTGTCACATGCCTGGTGTGGTTTTCTTCGTATTTATTCTCCTTGTGCCTCACTGACCTTGGATCCGTTAGTGTTTTTATTAAATTGCTAAGTTTTCTGCCATTATTTCTACAAATATTTTTTCTTCCCTATTCTCTTGGCTCCTTCTAGTTTTCCAATCACATGTATTAAACTGCTTGTATTTCAGAAACTATAGCTCTCTGAAAAGTTATTTATATTTCTTCTATCTTTTTTCCCTTTTCCAAATTTGGACAATTTCCATTTATCTGCTTTCAAATTCATTGATTCTAGTGCAATCTCTAGTCTGCCATTAAGCATACCTAGTAAAATTTTCATTTTAGTTGCTATACTTTTCACCCAGAATTTTGAGTCTGCTATAGACTGAATGTTTGTGTCTCTCCCGCCACCATTCACATGCTAAAATCCTAACCCCAATGTAATGGTATTAGGAGGTGGAGCCTCTGAAGGTAATGAAGACTCCACTTCATGAATAGTATTAGTGCCCTTGTAAAAGAAGCCCCAGAGAGCTCCCTTATTCCTTCTGCCATGTAAGAACACAGTGAGAAGATAGCCATCTATGAACCATGAATGTCACCAGAGACCAAATCTGTTGGTGCCTTGATCTTGGGCTGCCCAGCTTCCAGAACTGTGAGAAATAAATGTTTGTTATTTAAGCCACTCAGGGTGTTTTTGTTAGAGCAGCCCAAACAGACTAAAACAGAATCTTTTCATTCTATTTGGATGCTATTTCTCCATCTGTTCATTCATTAAGACTATATTTTCCTATAATCCCTTGAGCATGTTTATAATAGCTGCTTTATTTATTTTTTTTAAAGATTTTAGAGGCAGAAAGAGAACAGGCTCCATGCAGGGATCCCAATGTGGGACTTGATCCTGGGACTCCAGGATCACACCCTGGGCCAAAGGCAGGTGCTCAATCACTGAGCTACCCAGGTGTCCCTATAATAGCTGCTTTAAAGTCTCTGTCTAATAAGTACCACCTAAGGGTTTGGTTTGGTTTTTCTCTCTTGCATATAGGTCATATTTTCCTGTTTTTTTTTTACACATTTGGTGTTTTCATTGTATACTAGACATTAGGAATTATACATTGTAAAAATTCTGTATTCTATTATATTGCTCAGAAGAGTGTGATTTTTGTTCTAGCAGGGAATTAAATTGGCCGGACTCAAACTCCTAAGTCTGTCTCCTCTGTTTTGGGTGATAGCTGAAATCTCCACTCAATTCCTTCAGTTTCTAGTGGACATTTTTTCTCTATACTCTCTGTGGTCTCTCCTACTGATGTACATTTGAGCAGCTGGACAAGAATTTGAGGACAGTTTATATGCAGATTTGTGGTTCACCACCTCTATGACCCCCTCCCGCCTAGGATGCCCCCTCTAGATCCTTCCAGGCCTAAATTCTATATTCTGACACCAGTGTTCAGCAAATGCTTCATTCTAAGACTCCTAAATGAATTGGTGAACAACTTTGAGCAAAAACTACAAACTCAAAAATCACATTGGTATAGTTACAATCTTTTAAAAAGTAGACTCCTCTCCAATATCTACCCTTTAGTCTCTGTCAAATGTCTTCAAATAGTTGGTTTTTAATATTCCCATCCAGACTATATCATTGTCATCTGTGGAAAGATTAGCTTGACTGAGCTATGCTACCATTACTTGAAGTCAAATTTCCCCATATTACTATTGTGCTCTATACCGGAATCCCACCTAAATCCTGATCTATGTCAGTGTTGTAATTCATTTCCTTTGCATCACTGCTATGTTTCGGAAAGGTCATAGATCAGTCTGGAAACCAGAAGCTACTCTTCGCAGTCTAGCTATAAAGGGTTTTAATATAGGGAATTGGTGGCTTATCCCCCCAAAAAAGCCTTAAGGGAGCAATGACTAGAGAAACCACCACTGACCTTCTCAACTTGAACCACTCAAGCAGGTGATTTTGAAAATTCACCTTGAAGTTTCTAAGAATATCACATCTGCTCACAATTCTGGATGCAACTGACTGGAGAATAATAATCTCTCCATCACTTTGGCTCAAGGATGCCTCTCATCAATACAGACTAGCCTGGGACCACACAACAAAGGGGAATCTGGAGAATGTAGCTCCCGGCTTCTCTTCAAAGCAAAGGAGACCTTAGAAGGGGGGGGGGGGGGTGGTGATGCCAAGTTGATGACAGATAATCCAAACAGGGCATATGTCCCAAATTAGCCAAAGGCACAGGAGGCAAAAGGAGGTACAGATCTTCTGGAAAAAAATTATTTGCTGATAAACTAGCAAAACAAAACAAAGATTCACAAGAAGAATGGCCTCTCTTCTTACAAGGGATTTTTTTCATGTGATTCTTAGAACAGAAACAGTGATCTCATGATCATGACAAGGTACCAGCTGAGATGGAAGCAAATATGGTGTCTGAAGCCTGTCTAGTCTGGACTTCCTATTGCTAGAGTAAGTGTCATTATTTAAAATATTTTCAATCGGCTTATTTTGTTACTTGCAGTAGATATGGCACCTTATTTAGATTATAGAGGTAAATCCCAGAACAAACCATTTGAAGTGGTGAAAGTAGTAGCCTTAAAAGAGTAAGACTGGGGGTAATGAGATGTGGTACAGTGTGCATTGGCTTTTATTCTATGTCTTGTGCTATTGTACATTGTAAAGAAGATATATGAAATACTTGGATAAAATGTGAGATCCTTTCCTAAACATAGCAATGATGCAAAGGAAACGAATTACAACACTGACATAGATCAGGATTTAGGTGGGATTCCGGTATGGAGCACAATAGTAATATGGGGAAATTTGACTTCAAGTAACCGTAGCATAGCTCTGTCAGGCTAATCTTTCCACAGATAACAATGATATAGTCTGAATGGGACTATTAAAAACCAACTATTTGAAGACATTTGACAGAGACTAAAGGGTCGATATTGGAGAGGAGTCTACTTTTAAAACTCTGATCTTAGCACCAAAGGAAACAGCAGCTAAACACAATTTTTGCCTGCTCTTACTTCAGGCAATCATCAGTTCTAGCTGCCTACTGAACAGCTTCCTGAGTGAACCCCATCCTCATCTCCCTCAATCTACTCTTTGTCACCAAAATTATCATTCCAAAGGGCAAATATGATCACATCCCTCTCCTCCTTAAAATTCCTAATTGGCTTCATATTGTCTCCATAGGATAAAATTCAAATTTCATAATATGGGATCCAAGACTCTTCATGATCTGTCTGGCCCCTAATACTTTCTCATGTGTATATATATATATACATTTTTTTAAAGATTTTATTTATTTATTTATTTATGATAGACACAGAGAGAGAGAGGCAGAGACACAGGCAGAGGAGAAGCAGGCTCCATGCAGGAGCCTGACGTGGGACTCGATCCCAGGTCTCCAGGATCAGGCCCTGGGCTGCAGGTGGCGCTAAACTGCTGCGCCACAGGGACTGCCCTCTCATGTATATATTATAGGTATTTTTAAAATCTTGCTTTTCTCCACACTCAGACGTCCATCCATTCTCTTGGGAATTTCGTTGGTTTGGAACATCTTTCTTAAATAATCCACTTTCAGCTACCTGTTCTGTGAAGATTTCTTACTCCTCCAGTTCTATAGTCTCTCCTTCCAGAAGAGTTCTTATCTTATAGATACCTATAGCCTCCATCAACATAAATCTTATTACAGCTCAAAAACTACTTACTAGAAAGTCTGAAATCCAGAAAATCTGTTAAAACTGAAATATTTTTTGTTAACTCATTTGGCGAATGAATTGAACTACTTATATTTAAAATCTCAGTTTATTCCACTTTGTATTAATATTTGTTAATTTTGCTGCAGAAATATTAATGGATTTCATTGCATAGTGAAGCCTCAGACCTCACTGGTAATGGTACATAACACACAGTATATGCACCGCTGGTATATGTACCATTCCCAAAATGGCTACTGCAGCATGTCTCATCCCACAAGTTCTAGAACTTCTATCACTTATTGCTTGACTTCCCCAGCTAGGTCATGAAAGGTGACATGGCTTCTGTCTCTTTTCCTTTCTCTCTTAAAATGCTTGCCTTTAGAACTCAGCCACCATGTTGTGAGGAAGCTCAGCTATATAGTAAGGCCACCTGTAGCTGTTCTACCCCACAACCCCAGCCAAGGTCTCAACTACCACCCACCAACAACCACCAACCAGCATCAACTACCAGACATGAGAATGAGTGATACCTTCAGATGATGCCTCTCCTGAGCACTCAAGTGCCCCCAGCTGTTTGGCTGAGTGGAGCAAAGACAAGCTGATGCCAAGCCTTGCCCCAAATGCAGATTCGTGAGAAAGACAAATGTTTTTGTTGTTTTAAGGCACAAAATTTTAGGTTATGTTCTGCAGCCAAAGTGATGGAATCTCATTCTATTAACTTTTAAAAATGTGAAATAGTCTTAATTTTAATACACATCAAAGGTTTCAGGTAAGATCTGCATACTAAAATTATGTTTGTGTATCTATTTTTCTATAGAATTAGAAGTTCTTTGAAGACAAGAACTAAGTTTCCTTTTTTTTTTTTTTTTTTAATCTTGGTATTCTCAGAGCTACTGTTTAAGATTGGGTAGGTCCTTGGGACGCCTGGGTGGCCCAGCAGTTGAACATCTGCCTTTGGCTCAGGGCATGGTCCTGGAGTCCTAGGATTGAGTCCCACATCGGGCTCCCTGCATGGAGGCTGCTTCTCCCTCTGCCTGTGTCTCTGCCTCTCTCTCTCTCTCTGTCTCTCATGAATGAATAAATAAAATCTTAGAAAAAAGATTGGGTAGGTCCTCAAGGCATGTCTATTGAATTCATGTTGAATGTATAGATGAGTGAATAAATGCAGGGTTCCAAACAAATGGTTCGTTTGAAATAGTTTTTCAGTAGCCTATATACTTTCATTCAATCCAATCCATTGCTCAAAAATAACTTAGAACACCTTATTTTTATAATTACTTTTACTTTATGAACTATATAAGACGTTTCATCAATTTTTGTGTTGTTTTTATCCAGAAGTGTCATCTTTTTTCTTAAGTTCTTTTTTTAAAGATTTATTTTAGGGCAGCCCTGGTGGCCCAGTGGTTTAGCACCGCCTTCAGCCCGGAGCATTATCCTGGAGACCCGGGATCGAGTCCCATGTCAGGCTCCCTGCATGGAGCCTGCTTCTCCCTCTTCCTGTGTCTCTGCCTCTCTCTCTCTCTCTCTCTCTCTCTCTCTCTCTGTGCCTCCCATGAATAAATAAAATAAAATCTTTAAAAAATAATAAAAAATAAAGATTTAGTTTATGGAGTGAGAGAGAGAGAGGGAACGTGCATGCACACAGAAGGGCCCAGGAAGAGAGGCAGAGGGAAAGAGAGAATCTCAAGCAGACTCCCCACTGAACAAGGAGCCCGACACAAGTCTTGATCCCACGACCTGAGATCATGACTTGAGCCAAAACCAAGAGTCAGATGCTTAACCCACTGAGTCACCCAGGCACCCCCAGAATTGTTATCTATTATGATCATGTACCTTACCCATCCAAGTGTGTTCCAAAGTATTCTTGGATATTTCCTTTTTTTTTTAATTTTTATTTATTTATGATAGTTACAGAGAGAGAGGCAGAGACACAGGCAGAGGGAGAAGCAGGCTCCATGCACTGGGAGCCCGAGGTGGGATTCGATCCCGGGTCTCCAGGGTCGCGCCCTGGGCCAAAGGCAGGCACCAAACCGCTGCGCCACCCAGGGATCCCTTCTTGAATATTTCCAAAAGTCAAATGCATCCTTAAGGATGAAGATTTTCCATTACTGAAGAGAATCAAAGTAATCTGACACAGATTCTGCAGGTTATGCAAAACAGGGAGAGCCCAATGTTTTTGAACAACGTAGTGTTCAAATACAATGCAATGTGTGGAAATGATGCATGGATGCAAAGATTGCAGCATCCATGCTGACAACTATGGAAGAAACTACTTTGGAGTTAAGTTCTACCTTGCATGACAAAAATATAAGTTTATTTTTCTCATGGTCATATGTGACACATATGTCACATATGTGCTTAAGCACATGAGGAAAGGGGATGAAGGTAGAGAGAAAATCCATAATGTCATAAAGACATGAATAGACAACATTGATCTATTTTTTAATGTTCCTATTGGGAATAAAGGTTTTAGCTCCTCCCAAGGAATGTTATAATGATGTAATAACAAGGTACTAGTTTTACAGTTCTGTTGCCCAACAACTATTTCCTCGGAATTTAATGGATCCTTATTGCCCTGCTTTTTCTTCCCTCTCCATGTCATGTAAATGACATAAACTGGGTTATATGTAGGTGTATTTCAGGCTAATTCACATTCAGAGGAAATCTCTGTGAAAGTAAGAGTCTTTAGATAAAAAGAATATTAACCACAGTTTCTCAAAAAATGCCAAGAGGGGAAGAGTCTTCCTACCCGTAGCACAACTTCCAATCATTTCTCCTCTCTGATGTTTCATGGAGCCCGGCAGGAATACTGCCTCCAGACCTTCTTCTTACCCTTCGTATTCCTCCAAAATCCCCCTTCCTCCCTCTGTCTCTCATGCCCACTTCCACACACATACCACCTTGCTCCTTTACTGCCTACCACTCTCATCTTCTCAATGTGTTCTTTCCTCATCGAGCTGTTCCCGAGATCAATCGAACTGGCCTTGGTTGTATTAATTCCCTTCCTCATGCATTAACCTGGTCCCCTGCAATCCTGGAACCAGGGACACAGTGCGATGAAAAGAAGTTCTCTTTTTCAAGGTGAGAAAGAGAGGCTGTGAATCCTGAAATATGATTTTTTTTTCCTTGTCATACCAACATCTTCTAAGTAGTATTCCATTTCACTAAACAGCAATAAAATGATGAGTAACCTTGACCAGATATACTGCCAGGACACTGTAAAGTACAACATGACCTGCCTATAGACTCTAAGATGAACAGTTCAAGGACCACATATTCACTGGTATATATTGCTGCAGGCCTGCTGGGGTCTGGACAAATTGATATTGATTTAAATGGATTCATAAACAGTGTCATGAGGAGTTACTTCATCCCTGGGGCTACCATATTCCTGAGGTCCCTCTCCTTTTACCTGACACCTCAGTACCACTTTTCTAAGGAGTTTAAAGCCCTGGAAATTGCCAAAGACCTGATAATGAAAGCCAAGTATCCACTCCTATGTCCCCATCCCCCCTTCCCTCTCTTTGGACTCTGAACCCCAGAAGTTCTGGGGATTGGAAGGTGTAGAAGCTGCAACGCAGAAATTCACATTTATGATAAGGCTGTGACATAAAATACAAGTATACTGAATTAAGTCTGAATTTCACATAGAGAACAAATAACTTCTTAGTAAGAGTATCTCCTAAATATTGCATGAGGTATACTTATACTTAAAAAAAAAAAAAAAGCATTCATTCTTCATGTGAATGAAGTTCAAATTTAACTAGATATTCCTATTAGAATTTTCCCCAGAAATCTGGTAACCCTAATTTAGGACAATCAGTGAGAATAACAACCGGGAATGAATGTTAGGCTTAAAAATGGGAATTCTTAGGTATGTACTGTCACTTGAGTTGCCCACTAAAAATGTACCCAAAACATCAGAAGAAAGAAAGAAAAAAAGAAAGAAAGAAAGAAAGAAAAAGAGAGAAAGAAGCAGTCTCTGAAAACAGCAGGATCAGACTGAGATAGTCTGTAGTAATAAGACGCTTAAGTAGCTGGAAATGTTTTATTGGTGTACTAGAGATAGAGACTAAGTCAGCTTGTCCTTAAAGCATATATGATGTGGTAGTCATGTGATAATTTACTTGTCAGCACAACCTGTCCAGATGAGCTCAAAGTCTCTTCTCAGTTTCTGGAAATGGAGATGGGAATTGCAAAGCAAACTGTTGGTAGGAACATATAAAAATCTGGAGGAAATCTGCATCGCCCAACAGAGAAGACAACTAGATCAAAGGCACTACAGTAAAATGTAACCATGCTGACCTAGAAAACTTTGGGTGTGAAGGGGACACGCTGGCCAAAGTGCTCAACAGCTCATGATGTTTTTGTCTTAAAAAAATGCTAATACAGTGAAGATTCTCAAACATAATCTAATCTGGTTTATTCTCACTTGCTTATCTCTGATCCTGCTCATCCTCATAAGAAAAGAAAAAGGAGGGGGCGCCTGGGTGGCTCAGTCAGTTAAGCATCTGCCTTCAGCTCAGGTCATGATTCCGGGGTCCTGGGATGGAGCCCCGTGTAGGGCTCCCTGCTTAGCGGGGAGTCTGCTTCTCCCACTTCCTCTGACTGCCGCTCCCCCTGCTTGTGTTCTCTCTCTCTCTGTTAAATAAATAAATAAAATCTTTAGGGAAAGAAAAAAGCAGTCTGAGCCTAATTCTTCAGAGATTGAAACTATTGCCTCGTAGCTTCACAGTAGTTAATCATTACTTTCAAAGCAAATACGGAATCTTATTTACATCTTATTTAAAACGTAATGATAAACTATTTCAATGAAATTAGCAAACATTACTAGAAATGTACATGTTTACATGGATTATTAATTACTAATAATCAATTTATGAAACCAGGAGATGTACTAGGTCACTTAAGTTTTATAGCAAACATCCAGTTTACTTGTTCTGCTTTGCTTTTTTAAAAACATTTCTCCCAAAAGAAATAGGTCTCCTTCAAGCATTCTTAAGCAAAAAGATTCAGTGTCCCAGGATGCTCTAGAGGCAATGAGAAGCCCCTGGTTGGCCCCGTCTTCGGAGTGGACTGGAGCTGTGCTGGTTCTGGGGGCTGAAGCGGCTGTGGGTGGGGGGCAGGGTGGTGGTGGTCGTGAGTGTAGAATGGCTTCCCAAGCCTGCAACTCCTCCCTGTGGCCTGGGCAACAGGGGACTTGCAGGGGCTGGGGGTCAATGAGGAGATCCAAACAGGAAAGCAGACCTTCCCTGAGAACGCAGCAGGAAAACAAGGAGAGGCGCTCAGGATATGAGTGAAAAAAGGATGACCATTAAGTGAAGGCATGGATGATAACAGGTAAGAGATGCCCTGCTCTGTCTCCTCTAATGAGGTCCAAAACTTACGCGATTTTGCTGAAATACAACTTAGGAGTTGTGATGGTTAACTTTATGTGTCAACCTGATGGGGACATGGGCGCTCAAATCCATTGTTATTTCTGCATGTGCCTTTGAAGGTGTTTCCAAATCAGGTTAGCAGTTGACTCGGAGGCCGGTAACATAGGTCGCCTTCCCCAAGGGGGTGGGCATTACCAAACTGTTGGCAGTCTGACAAAAACGAAAAGGCAGAGGAAAGAGGAATTCACTCCTTTTGCTTCCTCCCTGCCTGCTTGGGCTGGGACATCCATCCTCTCCTGCCCTTGGACTGACCATTACAGCGTCAGCTCCTCTGCTTCTCTGGCCTTCAGACTCAGACTGAACTACACCACTGCCTCCCAGATCTCCGCAGTCAGGTCCTGAGACTCTTTAGCCCCTGTAATCAAATAAGCCAATTCCTCAAAGGAATCTCTGTATCTGTACCTCTATCTATATCTTTATTTCCTACTTATTCTGTTTCTCTGGAGAACCCTGATTAATAGAAAAGTAAAAATGAGGCCATAAAACATCGTGGAGGGAAATAAACTTATACCCACCCAATCTAGCTACCTCTTCCTGCACATTCCCTCTCCCCAGACCCTACCTAATCACTCACCTACCCGAATTCCATTTCCCATTGTGCATTCAGTGTTTTAGAAGTGATAGCCTAGGGGAGCCAGGGTGACTCAGTCCATGCAGTGTCTGCCTTTGGCTCAGGTCACGATCCCAGGATCTTGGGATCCCACCCCATATCAGACTCCCTGCTCAGCGGGAAGCCTGCCTCTCCCTCTCTCTCTGCTCCTCTCTGCTACCCGTGCTGTCTCTGGCTATCTCTCTCTCTCTCTCAAATAAATAAATAAAATCTTTTTTAAAAAAGTGATGGCCCATGGAAAGACAGCAGCCCTTTCTCATTTTAGCAGCTTGCCAAACTGTACACTCACCGAAGGCAGGAGCAGTCTCCCAGACACTCTTATTTCCTACATGGCCCAAAACCTAGAAGCAAGTGCTTTGCACATAAGTAGGAGTTTCAAGGAATTGACAAATACAATCTCCAAACTGCTAACATCTAAAAACACTAACTAGTGTTATTAATCTCAAAAAAACAAAACAAAACCAGATCACAAAGAGAGCATCCTGCCTTTACGGTTCTCTCTAGGACGCCTTGAGAACGAGACTGAGCACAAGGTCAGGAGACTGGAGGGCAGACTGCAGTCTCCCGAGCTACAGGCTTGGCACCCTTTACCAGCACTAAGTTAGCCATAAGAAAATGAATGACAGTCCTGTCAGCATGCTATACACTTTGGGGAAAGGAACGGATGAAATCATATTGGCAGGATATGTCTCCTTTTTCCCTACAGTTGTTCATTTGATCTTTATCCCAAAGCTTCTTTGACATGATTAACCAAAGACTGGAAGCTGAAGATATGAGACACACAAAAGCCTATTAGATTATCTAGTCCATTTTTTAGGCCACATGTACAATTACGTGTTCCCTATAGAAATATTTTCTAGAACTTTGTCTGCCCCTTTCCCAGTAGACCTCTCTGAATGTTTTAAAGTCTTTTCTGGGGAGCGTGTTCCAGTTAGGCACATCGTAGACACCTGACAGTTTTTCTGAAGCTTCTATTTCAATTTGTCTTATTTAAATTTTGCCCCATTACTCCTACTTAGACCCTTTTCCTGTCACCATATTGTAGATAGTTTTCATATTCCTTTTTAGGCATAATTTAACCATGCTTCACACATTAACTTGAGTAGACAGTATATGGTATAAATTACACAAAACAGCGATGTGTGAAGACATTCTGTGGTGAATAAATTAAAGCATTAATTTCAGACATATCAAACTAACACTTTTTAAATTTGTGGTTCCTATAATTTTCAGACCTGTTTCTAAAGTCTCTGCAGTGGGGGAATTAAATGGAAGAGATTAGTCTAAAACTTCTACTTTCATTTCATAGGTTGGAGATCAGCCATTTCCATGAATATTTAAAAGAGAAAGAATCTTTTTTTTTTAAAGAATTTAACACAGAGGTCCTACTCGGATTTAAGGAGATGTTGCCATTCAGACATACAGGTGAAAAAGATTAGGCTTAGCAATTCACCAGACATCACCACCAACAATCTGGCAGCCAAGAGAGAATTAAGGGAGATTTTATTGCCCACAAAGTATATGTGAAATTTGGTACAATGAATCTGAATTGACTGAAGAAGCGCACATGTTTATAGTATGAAGAGAAGATTTAAAAAGAAAAAAAGAACCTAACTCATATTTAACCAAAATTCCTCTGTGCGAAAAGGAACACTTCCAGCACAGGCTCTCTGGGGATCCTGGGGTTTCTGGTTTCCACGACCGATGCAGCATTGCTGAGTGGACAGGGATCTAGCACCAAAACACATATGCTCACAATTCCTTTTAAGTAGTGAGTCTTGAGATGAATCAAGTTTATTACCCTTGTTCCCAGTTTCAATTTTCACCATAGTACGTACCACGTTTACGTTTTAATTTTGCTGATTGCCTGTCTCTTCCAGCCCTGACCTAGAATCTAAGCTCCATGAGGACAGAAATTTTGTGTTTTGTCTTGTTTACTTCTGTATGCCTGGTGCCTAGAACATGGCCTGACCCACAGCAGGCAGTCAAGTGTTGGTTAAAGGAAATCACTTATTTGGCACTGATTTCTCCATTTACAGAGACAGAAAAATAGCATGCATATGTCTTTGCTAAAAAGAACTAGATCCAAAAAGAAAAAAAATTGTTCTACTACAAGAAGAAGTTTTTTAAATTCTTGAAGGTAGGCTTCAAAATAGTATTATTCCTTACAGTATAAACTAGGAAGTATCTTAAATCTGACCATCTAATTAAAGGTGCTAAAGATGAGGCTCCCTGAGGGCAGAGGCAGTGTCGCATTTTTCTCTCCATATCAGTTCAGGACACAGACCTGGAATGAGGCATAAATGACACCCAGCTGGAATGGCTGACCTAGGCTGTGCTGGCCACTGCTCTAAACACTTATGCACATTAATTCATTGACTTTTTATAATCGTTCTACTTGGGGGCACGATTTTTTATCCCCAGCTTCCAGACGAAGAACATAAAGCCTCAGAGAATAAGTAACTGCCAGTTATCAATGTTTCGTTTCTCAGCTCCAAACTCACCCTCCTTTGCCTGGGTTTGTGAGCTGGGACTGGCCCAATATTATATCAACAGAGGACACCGTAGGGACACTGCAAGGCTGCAGCCCCAGGAAGACCCTCCCTTACAGGCCAGGCCCTAGACCTCGATGTTTGTTCTTCAGTGTGAGAAACCAGAAGGCAGCTTGGAGGAGTCCCAGCTCCACCTTGGCCACACTGTACTTCTGCAGCACAGCGCTGGCTCTACCTTCCTGAAAGTCTTTTCCCACCAGCAGGCTGCATGTTCTTGAGGTACCCACAGCTTCTATCAAGAAGACTGACTCCCCTTAATTCCTTTATTTATCCCGTCTGCTCAGCCAGGAGGTAGTGGTTGGCACCCACCTTTTACTCTGTAAGTAGGTAGCCTCCTTCTCCTAGTTAACAATTCTTTATAATTGTCCCTGGATATAGTATTGGAAGGGTACTCTATTATTTCAGACCCCAAACAGTCCAAGACTGTACCACTAGGAAGCAATCAAGCTGGGCTTCAAACCCAAAATGTCTGATACCAGAGGGACACTCCAAACCATGATGCTACACTGTCTCCAATGTTTGGGATAGAATCCAGGATAACTCCCCCAACAGCCTGGAACCTCTGAGGCTACAGAGATGAAAACTGCAATACGGGAGTGAAGTGCTGAATTGCATCTCCTCAAGTATGACATGGCTTAATACTATACAACACTAAATCTTAATATTTCAAATCCCTTTTATATGCAGAATTTCACCACCAAACAACCCTGTAGAGTTGATAAGGCATATGTTATTATTCCCATAGATAAACTTAGGCCCACAGATACTGAAATTTTACACAAAGAGTTAGACTCGAGTCTTCCAACTCCCAACCAAAATTTTATTTACAATATCACTAACTTGCCTTGAGATTTAGTAACTATGGAGTCAAGTGGACTGTGAGATTGTGAATAGCGGATCTCCAAAAGATCCATGTCCTAATCCTTGAAGCCTGAATATAACCCTTATAAAGGGAACTTCACATATGTGATTAAATTACAGGGAGAGAGGGAGTTATCCTGGATAATCAGGGTGACCCCTAAATGCCATCATAAGAGTCCTCAGAAGACAGAGGCAGAGAGAGACTTCACACACAGAGGAAAAGATGTGAAGACAGAGGCAAGGATGGGAATGTGTGGCTACAAGCCAAGGAATACAAGTAGCCTCCAGAAGCTGGAAGAGAAAAAGGTACAGAAAGAGAAAAGGAAGATTCTCCTCTAGAGCCTCTGTAGGGAACACAGCCCTGCTGACACCTTGACAACAGCCCAGCATACTAATTTCCAACTTCTGGCCTCCAGAACTGTGAGAGACAACATTTCTATTGAGTCGTCAAGTTTGTGGTAATGTCTTACAACAGCCTCAGTAAATTGATACACTGACAAATTCAAGTTTAAAAGAAAAGTTTATACACATAGAAAATAATTTCTTTTTTTTTTTAAACTTTTTATTTTATTTATTTATGATAGGCACACAGTGAGAGAGAGAGAGAGGCAGAGACACAGGCAGAGGGAGAAGCAAGCTCCATGCACCAGAAGCCCGACGTGGGACTCGATCCCGGGTCTCCAGGATCGCGCCCTGGGCCAAAGGCAGGCGCTAAACCACTGCACCACCCAGGGATCCCTAGAAAATAATTTCTAAGCATGACATAAGTAGTTCCATAAAATTAATTTCTTTCAAATGAAGGATGCTAGGCACTGGGGTAGCTCAGTCAGTTAAGCATCTAACTCTTGATTTTGGCTCAGGTCAGGATCTCAAAGGCGTGAGACCAGGCCCTGTAATGGACTTGTCCTGAGCATAGAGGCTGCTTGAGATTCTCTCTCTCTGTCCCTCCCTCACCGTGCATATATGTGCATGCTCACTCTCTCTAAAAAGAAGTAAATAAAATGAAGGATGTTAAGAACATTGAGAATGAAAACACAAGTTACAGAAAATAAAACCTTCTGAGACTGCTGGGTGGCTCAGCGATTGAGCATCTGCCTTTAGCTCAGGGCATGAGCCCACAGTCCTGGAATCGAGTCCCGCAAGGGGCTCCATGCAGGGAGCCTGCTTCTCCCTCTGCCTACGTCTCTGACTCTCTCTCTGTGTCTCTCGTGAATAAATAAAATCTTTTAAAAATAAATAAAGAAGAGTTAATATCTATTCTTTTCAAACTATTCCAAAAAAAAAAAAAAAGGAGGAGGAAGAAAGTCCAAATACATTCTACAAGGCCTGTATTACCCTGATACCAAAATCCAGACAAAGACATTACAAAAAAAGAAAAAGAAAAGAAAACTATAGAACAATAACCCTGATGAACATAGATGTGAAAATCCACAAAAAGTATTAGCAAGCCACATTCAACAGTACAATAAAAGGATTATTCACCATGTTTGAGTGGAATTTATCCTGGGGATGGTTCAATATCTGCAAGTCAATCAACGTGACATACCACATTAAGAAAATGAAGGATAAAAATCATATGATCATCATAATAGATGTGGAAAAAACATCTGACAAATTTCAACATCCATTTACGATAAAAACTCTCTAAAAGGTGGGTTTCAAGGGAACCTACCTCAACATAATTTTCCATATGTGGAAAATCCACAGCTAAAATCATATGCAACGTTAACAGCTGAAAGCTTTTCCTTTAAGATCAAGAACAAGACAAGAATGTCCATTCCCTTCACTTTTATTCAACATAGTCCTGGAGGTCCTAACCACAGCAATCAGACAGGAAAAAGAAATAAAAAGGCATCTGAATTGATAAGGAAGAAGTTAAATTGTCACTGTTTGCAGATGACATGATAATAGAAAACCCTGAGCAACCCACCAAAAAAACTATTAGAAATAGTACAGAACTTACATAATTCATTAAGAATTCTGTAAAGCGGGATCCCTGGGTGGCGCAGCGGTTTGGCGCCTGCCTTTGGCCCAGGGCGCGATCCTGGAGACCTGGGATCGAATCCCATGTCGGGCTCCCGGTGCATAGAGCCTGCTTCTCCCTCTGCCTGTGTCTCTGCCTCTCTCTCTATCTCTCTGTGACTATCATAAATAAATAAAAATTAAAAAAAAAATTAAAAAAAAAGAATTCTGTAAAGCTGCAGGATACAAAGCCAACATACAAAAATACGTTGTGTTTCTATGCACTAATAATACAGTAGCAGAAAGATAAATTAAGAAAATAATTCCAGGGGATCCCTGGGTGGCGCAGCGGTTTGGCGCCTGCCTTTGGCCCAGGGCGCGATCCTGGAGACCCGGGATCGAATCCCACATCGGGCTCCCGGTGCATGGAGCCTGCTTCTCCCTCTGCCTGTGTCTCTGCCTCTCTCTCTCTCTCTCTCTCTCTCTGTGACTATCATAAATAAAAAGAAAAAAAAAGAACTTAAAAAAAAAAAAGAAAGAAAATAATTCCATTTACAATTACATCAAAAGGAAAAAAAAAACCTAGGAATAAACTTAACCAAGGAGGGGGAAGACCTGTACTCTGAAAACTACAAAACACTGATGAAAGAAACTAAAGACAACACAAATAAATCCAAAGATATTCCATGCTCACGGATTGGAAGAATTAATATTGTTAAAAAGTCCATATTACCCAAAGCAATCTACAGATTCAGTGCAATCCCTATCAAAATACCAATAGCATTTTTCACAGATCTAGAACAGATAATACTAAAACTTGCAGAGAACCACAAAAGATTTCAAATAGCCTAAGCCAATTTTAAGAAGGGCAAAACTGGAAAGATTACAATCCCAGACTTAAAGTTCTACTACAAAGCTACAATAATAGGAAGAGTATGGTACTAGCCTAAAAATAGACACATAGATCAACAGAACAGATTAAAAAGCCCAAAAATAAATCCACCATTACATGGTCAATTAATCTATGACAAAGGAAGCAACAATATAGACTAAGTAAAAGACAGTTTCTTCAACAGATTGTGCTGGGAAAACTGGACGGCTACATACAAAAGAATGAAACTGGACCACTTCCACACACACACACACACACACACACACACACTAAACTACATGGATTAAAGATCTAAATGTGAGACCCGAGACCATAAACCTAGAAAAAAACATAAGCAGTAATCTTTCTGGCATTGGCTTAGCAACATTTTTCTAGATATATCTCCTCAGGCAAGGAAAACAAAAACAAAATTAAACTATTGGTACTATACCAAAATAAAAAGCTTTTGCACAGCAAAGGAAATCATCTACAAAGGGAAAAGGCAACCTACTGAACAGAAGAAAATATCTGCAAGTGATATATCCAGTAAGGGGTTAACACTCAGAATACATAAGGAATTTATAAAACTCAGCACCAAAAAAAAAAAATAATAATAATAACCCAATTTAAAAATGGGCAGAGGAACTTAACATTTTTGCAAAGAAGACATCCAGATGGCCAACAGACACATGAATAGATGTTCATCATCATTCATCATCAGGGAAATACGAATCGAAACCACAATGAGATATCCGCGCACTTGTCAGGAAGGCTGAAATAAAAAAACAGAGAAACAACAAGTGTTGGTGAGGATGTATAAAAAAGAACCCTTGTGAACTGTTGGTGTAAATGCAAATTAGCGTGGTATGGAAAACTGTACGGAGGTTGCTCAAAAAATTGAAAAGAGAATTACCATATGATTCAATAATTCCACTACCAAGTACTCATCCAAAGAAAATGAAAATTCTAATTTGAAAAGACACATGCACTCCAATGTTTATTGCCACATTACTTACAATAGCCAAGATATGGAAGCAACCCAAATGTCTATCCATAGATGAAACGATAAAGATGTTGTACAAATATACCGTGGAATATTACCCAGCTATAAAAAAGAGATACCTTGCCATGTACAACAGCATGCATGGATCTAGAGGATATAATGCTAAGTGAAATAAGTCGGTCAGATAAGTATTGCACAATTTCATTCATATGTGAACTTTAAAAAACCAAACAATCAGAAAAATAAAAGACAAACAAAAGAACAGACTCTTAAAAACAGAGAACAAACTGGTGGTTGCCAGAGGAGAGGTGAGGGTGGTGGAATGGGTGAAACAAATAAAAAGGATGAAGGGCACACTTATCTGGATGAGCACTGAGTAATATATAGAACTGTTAAATCATTATACCATATGCCTGAAACTAATGTCACAGTACACTAATATACTTCAATTAAGAAAAAGAAAATGTACAAGAATATCCATCATCAATAGAATGGATAAAAAACTGTGGAAAAGAGTGAACTGCCACTATACCCAACATGAATGAATCTCACGTATAGAACGCTGGCCAAAAGAAGTCTGACACAAAACAGCATACACTATGATTCCGTTCATATAAAGTTCCAGAGCAGGCACATATTGAGGTAAGGTCATAGAAGTTAGAACTGTGGTTTCCCTCGGGGGTTATCTGGGTGGAGGGACCACAGGGGAGCCTGCTGGCGGGCCAGAAATGTTCTATATCTTAATCTAGGGGGAAGGAGTATACATGGATGATACCTAAGTAAAAGAAATCGACTGCAAGTATATACCTAAGATTTATAGTCTTTATCATATATGTTGGATTGTTTTTTTTTCTTTAAAGATTTTATTTATTTAGTCACGATAGACATTGAGAGACAGAGAGGGAGAGACACAGGCAGAGGGAGAAGCGGGCTCCATGCCAGGACCCTGACGCGGGACTCAATCCCGGGACTCCAGGATGGCACCCTGGGCCAAAGGCAGGCGCCAAACCGCTGAGCCACCTAGGAATGCCCTATATATTGGATCTTAATAAAAAAGAACATTAAATATTTATTTTATTTTTTAAAGATTTTATTTATTAATTCATGAGAGACACAGACAGAGAGGCAGAGACATACCCAGAGGGAGAAGCAGGCTCCCTATAGGGAGCCAGAGGCGGGACTCCAACCCAGGACCCCAGGATCACGACCTGAGCCAAAGGCAGACGCTCAACCACTGAGCCACCCAGGTGCCCCTAAATATTTATTTCAGGGGATCCCTGGGTGGCTCAGCGGTTTCGTGCCTGCCTTTGGCCCAAGGCGTCATCCTGGAGTCCCAGGATCGAGTCCCGCGTCGGGCTCCCGGCATGGAGCCTGTTTCTCCCTCTGCCTGTGTCTCTGCCTCTCTCTCTCTCTCTCTCTATCATAAATAAATAAAAATAAATCATTAAATAAATAAATAAATAAATATTTATTTATTTTAAAGAAAGGACAGAAATGTAGCAAGGATAATGCATCACGTTTAAGATAGAAAAACAGTATACCATTCCCAAGTTCCACTAAAAAATAGTTTTAGGGTTTTCCTCATTTGCCAGATAGGAGTAATAGTATCTATCAACTTCATATAGCAATTAAGAGAATCAGATAATATATAAATATAAATATCTTTGTACTCTTATAAGAGAAGTCCTCTGTCGATAGAAGGTAATATTTGTAGAGCATTCCAAAGATATCATTTTCACTTAAGTAATCTCTTAGAAATACTTCTTCCGTTCTTTTAAAATACAGTAACTAAAACCCATAAAATAAACAAAGAGGAACTCTGAGTTAGGCCAGCAACAAATCGATAAATTGATAATTGGTCCTAAAGTAGAGCTGCCCATTCTTTCCATGACCCCTCTGATGGGCAATTGTCATTAAATCAAAACGTTGTTTCTCCTAATGTTAAATCTTCCTGAAAGATTCCAGAATCTGCCTAGAACAGGATACTCAATTCCAGAGACTCCCACCAAAGATTTATTAAATTTCAAGCCCAATAGTATATCCTGCTTACCTCCTTTTTTGAGTTATTAATAAAACAAACAAGATTGGGGATCCCTGGGTGGCTCAGCGGTTTGGCACCTGCCTGGAGCCTGCTTCTCCCTCTGCCTGTGTCGCTGCCTATCTCTCTCTCTCTCTCTCTCTCTCTCTCTGTCTCTCTCATGAGTAAATAAATAAAATATTAAAAACAAACAAACAAGATTGCAACCAGCTCTAACAACTCATATAACAACATGGTTCAAATCATACGGTTCCTCTAAATCAGACCTGTCCAATGTGGTAGCACAAGCCACATGTGGCTACTGAACACTTGAAATTTGGCTAATCTGAACTGATCTGCCCTCTAAGTGTAACACACACACAATTTTCAAAATTTCATACAAAAAAAAGAATGCAAAATATCTCAATATTTTATATTGATTACATGTCAAAATGAAAATATTTTTAATACACTGGGTTAAATAACTAAATATACCTAATATATACCTAAGGATGCCTAGATAAGGTATACTACCATGAATTTAATCTGTTTATTTTTAGGTTTTCTAAATGTGCTAATAGAAAACTAAATTTTGGGCAGCTGGATGGCTCAGCAGTTTAGCACTGCCTCCAGCCCAGGGCCTGATCCTGGAGTCCCGGGATTGAGTCCCACGTCAGGCTCCCTGCATGGAGCCTGCTTCTCCCCCTGCCTGTGTCTCTGCATCTCTCTCTCTCTCTCTCTCTGTTTCTCCCATGAATAAATAAAATCTTTAACTAACTAAATAAATAAATAAATTTTACATATGGCTTGCATTGTATTTCTACTAGACAGCAGGGATCTAAATAAAGATAGAACTTTTTATAATGCTATTCTTCTCAGACAGAGTTTTCAAAAGAGTTTTAAGAATTGGGCTGAAGACTGCTTAAATGTTTTCTGGCCAAATTACCTGTCTTTGTTAACAATTAAAATCTACATTGAATCTTTACAATCAACTGAGTTTTAGAGTGGTCATATGATGTTTGGCCCTCACGAAGTCACAGAATATTTAACTGGTTTTCCCTGAGCTTTAATAATATGTAAACCTGTAGTTCTAAAACTTTTCAGGGCTTTGTACTGTTGAGGCAGAGAAATGAACTTAATAGATCTCCAACATGACTTTCCAGGATGCCTCAACACAAAAGCTACATTCAATTAACCAAAAATGATACTGCTATGAATTGAATTGTTGTTCTCCCAAATTCATATGTTCAAGCCCTAGCCCCCAATATGATATGTGGAGGTGGGGGATTTGGGAGGTAATTAGGTTTAGATGAGGTCATGAGGATGGGGTGCTGATTGATGGGATTAGTGTCCTCATAAGAAGAAAAGATCAAAACTCTTTCTCTCCCTGATGTGAGGACACTGTGAGAAGGCAGCCATCTACAAGCCAGAAAGAGAACTGACCCTGCCAGACCTTCATCTGGGATTTGTTGAATTCACAACTGTGAGAAAATAAATTTTGATTATTTAAACCACCCAGTCTACTTTACTGTATTTAGTTACGGCAGCTCAAGTAACTAACACAGAGATCTACTGCTTAAAGCAATCTCTCTTTTATTAAACATGATAATCTTCACTTAAGGCTATTTATGAATAGGTACATTTTGTTATATAAAGACATGATGATAAAAATAAATAAATAAAGACATGATGATTTGCACAATGTGAAGAATTTAAAAATAATATTTGTTGACTTTCTCTATGTGTTAATAGGACAGGTCTGACCTACAGCTTCTGTAGACCAACTCACTCGGGGATCATCTTTGTCGAGCCAGAAAAAAAGGATCAAGGAAGATGAATATTATTTTAAAAACATTGTTACTTCAAAATATTTCATTCTTAATTATATAAAAAATATTTTCTTCAGCACATAGAATTCATATTTCTATCCTAACTGAAAATGCAAAGTTGTTCATCTCTCCCCTAGGGATTTGCCTATTGGTGTGGCACTTTCAATGATTTCACCATAGTTTAGGCATAATAAAATCTCATTTTATGCTCCAAGTCAGGAACGATCCTAAATGCTCCTCAACCAGTACAGTACACAACCCTGTGGCTTTTGGAACAACATTTAAATAGACATCCCAAAGAAGAAAGGGTCCCAGCCTAGGGAACGAAATAGTATGCTTGTTTCTTTAGAAACTTCAAAACATCATCAGATGTTTACTGCTTGGTTTTAAAGAAAGAAAGAGAAAGAGGGGCCAATAGAGTAGATTTAATAGTTGTAGTAACAGAAGATTCAATCCCTTTTTATCACTTTAATCTTTTTTTTTTTTTCGCCACCTTTTAGAGCTCCAAAGGGTCTAAGTTACTCCAAACAAAACAAAACAAAAAACAAAACAAAACCATACAAAATTTTGTTTGTCCTTCACATATTTTCTGGGAAAAGGACCCTGAGCTTTGAACATAATCTCCAAGGAGGCAATGACCAAAAAAAGTTAAGAATCTTTTGGTTAAGGATTTGCTTAAGTAAAGTGAATGGACATTTGCCCTTGCACCTGGCCAGGTAGGGCCAGCTTCCTCATTCGCTGCACACCACCTAAGACCTCAGTATGTCTGTATGTGTATATATATATATATACACCAGGCCCTGCTTCAGTGATTGGATTACCTGCTTGTTCCTAGCTTTTGTTTCCTGGGTGTGTGCACCCTAGCTGCTTCCAACTTCCCTCTTCCCCAGAGTTGTCCTGTTCTGTGTACCCCCCATTAGAGAGAGGGGCTGTCTCCTCCTCTGAGTGAGATCCGGGGTGAAATGCATCCCATTTATCAACATACCCCTCTCCCTTCTTCCTGGCTACTCTTCTGGGGCCAACCCGAGTTTGCCACGGTGTGGAATGGGTTGTCCCATCTCTTTCACTCTCTTTGTATTTAGGTCTAGGGACGGTGGGGTTCGGTGAGGTACTCTGAAACCTATCAGACTACAGCCCTGCGCTGCCATTCCCAGGCCGCGTGAAAATGCTCTTCCCTTCCCACCCTGAAGATGTTGTGAGTCGGGAATGGCGTGCTCCCAGCTCCCCAGAGCAGAATATCACATAAAAGTAATAAAAGCATTCTGTCGCTGTCAATTATTTTGGCTCTCGCACACCAGCGGCGGAGTCCCCCCCTTGCACCTGCCTGGGCCATTTCTTCCCCAAGAGTCGGCAGCAGAGCCACGGAGCACCCACTGACTGACGTCGCGTCCCTCAGTCCTTCCACCCTCTCCACGCCCCCCCGCCCCCCATTCCAAGTTGTCTCCGTGAAGAGAACTCCAGATCTTTCGACAACCCCTTTCGTATTGACTCGAAGCTCACTCTCCTCGCCAGTAAATTCTCCAATCTCTCCGCTTCCCGGCAGAGCGCGGAGAGGGGTAAGTTGTGTGCGTGTGTGTGCGTGGGTGCGTGTGTGTGTTCCCTAAAAACTTGCATAAAGCCCGCTGAGCGCGGCCCCTCCGGCATCCTGCGTCTCCAGGCAAGGAGTGGGCTGGCCGAGGGTCCCCCGACACCCGGCACGACGCCTCCCTAAGCCCGGCCCCGGGAGCGGCGGCGAGAGGCAGGCGAGCTCGGGGTCGGGAGCCCCCCCCCCCCCCCAGCAGCAGCAGCGGCGGCGGCGGAGGCGCCCGGGCCACCCCCACCGCCCGCGGCCCGGCCCGACCCCCGCAGTCCCCGCGGGGAGGCCGGCCCGGCCGAGGGCGCTGCGCCGCGGCCTCCGGCTCCTCCGCGGGGCGCCGCGCGGCCAGGCCGGTGGGTGGCGGCGGCCCGGGCCCCCGGGGATGGCGGCGGCCGCGCTCCGCCAGCAGGTGGCCCCGGGGTCCCGGCGGCGCCGCCTCCTCCCCGGCGCCCCTCCTCCCGCGGGGGCGGTCAGCGCCCCGACCCGGCTCGCACCCCGCCGCCGCCGCCGCCGCCGCCGCCGCCGCCCTCGGCCCGCCCGCCGCGTCCCCGGGGCCGCGCTCGCCGCCGCCGCCGCCGCCGCCGCCGCCGCCGCGTCCGGAGCAGCGCCCAGGCCGGCCCGCCCGCAGCACCCGGCCCGCCGCGCCGCGCCCTCCCCGCCCCCAACTCGCTCCCCCGCGGAAAGTTCGGCTCGGGCGGCGGCGGCCCGCGGACCCGGCATGCGAGGGGGCCGGGGGGCGTGCTGACGGGACCGGGCGGCGGCGCGGCGGGGGCAACTTCTGCCGCCGGCCCCGCGAGCCGCAGCCCCCGGGCGCGCTCGAGGTGGTTCTGCCCTCGCCCTCGCCTCCCCCTGCGGATCCAGGGCACGGACCTTGGTCCTGGCGCTCCCGCTGCCGGTGACAAGAGCCGCCGCCGCCTCAGCTGCCGCCGCCTCAGCCGCCGCCGCCGCCGCCGCCTCAGCCGCCTCACCGCCCCCCGGCCGCAGCCCCTGCCTCCCGCCTCCCGCCTCCCGCCTCCCGCCTCCCGCCAGCACCATGGAGTTCTCCGAGAGGAAGAGGAGCAGGAAATCGCAGAGCTTCAAACTGGTGAGCCGAGGTAAGCGGCGGGCCGCCGGGCCGGGCGGGGGGCGTGCGGGCGGCGCGCGGGGAGGACTCGGCGCCGCGTAAACACCCCCGCGGCCCGCGCCCCGCTCCCCGCGCCCCGCGGGGGGGCCGCGGTGTGGGGGTGACAGGGGCGCTTCCGGGACCCCCGGGTCCCCTCCCGCGGGGCGGCGCGGGGGGCGCACACGCCGCGCGGCGGGGAAAGTTGTGCATGGGGGTGGGGGGGAGGCAGGATGTTATTCAGCGTAAACAAGTCGGAGGGCACCTCAGGAAATTAGCGAACAATGACACTTGGGGAGCCGAGAGCCTTCTTTGGTATTCCACTCCCGCGGCCGGGGTGTGGGGGGTGTGGGGGGTGCGGGTGGGGGCGGGGTGGCGTGGGGGCGGGGGCGGGGGCGCGCGCTGCCTCTCTCCGGCAGGCGGTGCACACTCGGATCCCGACCTCGGGTTGGGGCTGGCCTCCCCCCGCCCTCCTCACACACACACACACACACACACACACACACACACCCCTCACGAAAACAGAAGCAAAAGCAAAAAAAAAAAAAAAAGGTGGTGGTTCTTTCAAGCACCAGAAAGCAGCTCATTAGGTGAAGGTGTACGAGCCCAGACGAGAGCGGTTGACCTCTGGCATCTTCGCTATAGATACGTTCCGGGGGTTGGGGGTGTGTGGGGGGATGTGGGAAGGTGTTTCGGAAGGGATCGCTTGTCGGTCACAAAAGTATCCCGATTTAAAAAAAAAAAAAAGATTCCAGCCGGTTCCTGACGATTTAACAGGTGTATGCCGCCCGCCGTCTTCGGGCTTGGGTCTCTCACAGGGAGGGCCGGGAAAGTTGAATCTCGCCCTGTCCTGTGTTCAGTTACTTGTCAGGTCTCTCCTGATTGGACTTTGTCAAAGACGATGAGAACTTGAGATAAGAGCAGACATTAAAATAGGGCTATTAAAATGGCTTTGTGTTACCTTAAATTACAGGCAGGTGACTTTCTCCCCCCCCCCCCCCCCCATCCTCATGTCACAAGTCCTGATACCGAGTTTTGGAACCTCCTTGTTTAAATATCTTCTTTGAATCAACTTGAGGTCAGAACCAAACCCCAGAATTTGTCCCCTTTCCCTCTGTGGTTCTATCTAGCACTGGCCTCAGAGTAGAGGGAGAGCAGGAACCTGGAGAAGCCCCGTGCAAGCTGATGAAAATTAGAGGGTGATTTCCAAGTAATAGGGCTTTTCAAGCTAAGCTGAGCTAACTGTGATGTAGATTCAGTAAAGTCTGCTCTCGGCTGGTCTGAAGGTGGTTGTATAGACATTTATCTCCAAGATCGGCTCAGATCTGTTTCCCCTGTTTTAGTTTGGATGCTGTTTAATGAAAGAGGCCTGAAATAGTTTTTACAAATTCAAAATATTTGGCTCTTCCTTCTGTGTGTGGATTGCTCAGTCATTTGTACTTTTAAAAATCTCTCCGTATGTGACTGGCCGGTGGGTCTATTGATTCATTCAGGAATGTAGGCTGCTTTCTTATTTATGACCTCTCAGACAACTTACTACTTTATCTGAAAAGTGAGAAGTTTTGTAGACCTTGACCTGTTAGGTCTCAAGCCACAAAAAGGGAAATAGCTGTTAAGAAGGAACCTCTATTTTCTTCCTAGATGATCCTACCTTTTAGAAATAGACCATTGGCAAGCCCAGTAGCCTCCGTAGAGAAGAAAAACGCTTGTAAAGTACTGCATTTTAAAGTTTGACTGACATAGCAAGTTTTTCATTTTCCTCTTTTTTTTTTTTTCTTTGAATTATGGGTCTGATTCTTCTCTCTGCTCTGCAGGTGCATTTTTAGCAAATAAACTATTGCATATTAAAGTGCAGTAGCTGAATGCAAAAAGACTGTGTGAATGACGAGAATCTTGCTTTCTTATCTAGACTATACTATATTTGAAATAACAAATCAGTAATTTTCATGTGTGCTTTCCTGTAAGCTACTTAAAGGCTGGAATTTTTCTGGGTAAACTGAGAAAACTGAGCATCAGGTTACCCGAAAGCATGCTATTGATAGACTGTACTCATGGAAGTGGGTTGTGGAGATAATTTTGGAATCGTCCCCTGGCCTATGATTGGGCAAGGTTTTTCTTTCCCTTATAAACATACTTGTCATTTGAAAGCAAAGAGGCCTAGTAATTGGCATCTCTGGGCCAAATTTACTGTGAAAACCATGTGATCAGCAAGGCTGTTTTCTAAAGTCAAAGTAATATTTCAAGTTTGTATTCTTCCTCAGAGTAAGCAAAGTTTTAGAGATTATTAGTGACTACAAATTCAGTGATTAACCGAGTTCTTGGAAATTTATAGTTTAAAGTATAGAGTATACATCTTATATGTAATGAGAGTCTAGTCTTGTTTTTTCATATCTTGCAGCTCATTAGAATTTTAATTTTTGGTTGTTTTCTCATCCCAGATTATCACCATGAGGTATATAAGATCTCAGAATTCAACAACGATGTTAATGGGGAGGCCAAAGAGACACAACCCATTTATTTAGGTAGGTTCCTATGTCAATTAATTTCTCAGCAAAACAGCGTGGCCGTTTGCAATTAGGGGGAAGGGAAAGAGGAAAAAAAAAAAAAAGATTGTGCCAGAACGGGAAATGTCTGCCATTGCTTAATGTATGACATTCTTTTCAAGACCTTTTATTTTACAGATTGCCAATATATCCCTTATTAACATTGCTAAAAGTTGTAATTTCAGACATAAATGTTTATTAGTGTCTACACACAGTGCTAATTATCACTCACTCCCAGAGCCAGATGCTGACTGTGCAGGTTTGTCGCTCTGTGCTCACCCCATTTACATTGCATATTCGCTGGCATGCTTCACTGGCAATAGTTTGTGTAATTGGGGTATTACATCTTTGACATCTGGATAACAGAAATTCAATTTCCAGGAAGCTGCTATTTGTTTGGTTTTGCTTCTGCCTTGGGTGGGATAGAGGATTAATATGCTGTCTTATTATAATGTCCCTTCACCTCTGTGGCCTGGTTGCTAATCCTGCCATGACAAAATTAAATTTAATCTACACTCGACTTGTGTGCACTTCACCCCGGTATTTTTGGTCAGAGAGATGAGCCATGCTTTGCTCTTGCCATCCTCCTTCCAAGCTCACCTCAGGGACGAGCTGACTAAAAGCAGTGTCTGTGAGACCATCCCACTTGGGTAGCTGCATGCTGAGTAAGTGAGTAGTCAGAAGCGTTTGCCACTCTTTCCAAGCACAGTTCTTGGTACAGATGCCAATCATGAAGGACCTTGCACGTGCACGTGCAGTGTGTTACTCCCAGACCATGAACCAAAAAGTAAACAAAAAGTAAACAATGTTTATAAGGGAAGTATAATTCCCTTATAAACAAGTATGTTTATAAGGGAAGTATAAGTAAAAAGTATCAATTTTGCCACCAAGAAGGAAGTACCCATAAAGCAGGAGAAGTAGGAGTAGAGAGTGAATGGTGGTGTGTGGCTTCAACCTTGCCCATCCTGACCGCCTCCACCACCCCCCGGGGTAGGAGGCTGAGCGCCAAGAAGGGAGCAGAAAGTGCGAGACCTTCGAGGCCAAGAGTGATAAAAAGCAAGGGCCAGATCTGCTGGCTCTCTGGGGAGAATCGAGGGCCGAAGGAAGTAAGATTGCTGCTCAGACTCAGTGTGCGTGTAGTACCGCAGCTCCAAACAACATGAAAGCCAGATAGCGAAGTAATCTGTCTCCGGGGTCTCTCTCCCTTTGGCTTTGAGGCAGAGAAAGGGTGGGTTGCAAAGGACTGAGAAATCAGATGGATACTTGATTGAGGTAAAATAGGAGGGAAGGATCAGCATTTCTTACATGAGCCACCAATGAAGGCACATAGATCTTTCCATCCAAGCGCAGACTGTCACCAGCGCTGGCGACTATGCCTCGCACCTGTTTATGGCTAAGAGAGCTAAACACCGAGAAGTTAATAGGCAAGTGAAATGCTACAACCCAGAAGGAAGATATTCTTGGATTGTACTCTCTTCAGTTCCTTAATCGCTTAGAATTCTGTATTTTCATTTCCCTGAACTTGATTGGTTGGAATTCTGTATCTAAGTCCCACTCAACTTAGTTACTGGAAATGAGGAATTTGCCTATTAGTAGAAAATTTACATTTATCATAAAAATGGAACATCGTGTCCTTGGTTGGGTTATTCCTCCACAAAGCGAGCTTCCCCGCACTCCCCCCGCCCCCCCTCCCCGCCCACCTCCAGCCAGTTCCCCTGTGTATTCGGAAAACAGTAAGGATGCTATACAGTGAGTAATTCTGGGTATGACAGGGGTGAGGGGTGGAGAACAGGAGGGTGTTATTGCTCACTAAATTCAGTAAAAGGCAAACTCTTGAAGGGGGCACACATTGCTCCTTTCATTTTCCCCAGCTCGAGTCCAGGAAGGTAAGAAAACATCACCAAAAGACCAGGTCAGAATAAGCTTTCCAAGTTACTAGACAAGAAGGCCTCAGACATCAAGAGACAAAAGATCAAACAGTGCAGACATGTGCCTGTCAATCTTGCTTATTCTGGGGACGGTGGGATGTGGTTCCCAAAGCACATTTTTATTTTATCTCCAGGTCAATTAAAAAAAAACAAAACTGGAGGAGCAAATGATCACACTAATATAATTTCTAAAGCAATGGGGAATAGTTACATGTGAAGTTAAGAATTTGGTTGTTGATGATGTTAAAAACAGGCATTTTTACTTTATACGTACTCTTCTCAAAACATAGATTTAAACCGTGGTTGTTTCATACATTGCTAGAATCTATCCATAATGGAACTTGCTAGGATGAAGAATTTTGTGAGGCTTATGACATCGAAGGGAGTTTCTTAGCAAAATGCGAGAAGAACTGTTTCAACTGTAATGTGGTCCTAAAACATGGATGTTGCATAGGATTTTCTGTGTTCAGACATATGTATTATCTTTAATGCTATCTCCACCTATAAGATTAAAGTTCATGTCTCCGGAAAAGTGAGTGAGTGCTCCGGGTTTTGGCAGAGTTCCCGCATGAAATCTATTTCTCTGGAATATTTTTAGGCTGTTGACTAATGTAGCACATCCAACATAGTAGGATAGCTCAATCGTGTGAATGGCTTGGCTGAGTGCTTTGGGAGTTACACATTTTTTAATGTGATAATAGGGCCAGAGGAGGTTACTTTGCCCTGTGGACATTGACATTGTCAGGATGGCTGTGGTGGGCTACAATAAAAATTTGAGCACTGTTTGGAAAAAAAACAGCAATTTGTTTTAATCAACGCAATTTTTTTTGGAAAATACTATGCACTCGGCACTTCTCTGGAATGAGAGTGGGGTTGGAGGTAACCAAAGAAATGGAAAGGACAGAGACCTTGTTCTCAATGATTAAATCTACTTGGGGACATAGGACAAGTTCAGAACACAGTTCTGAACAGCATTCAATAATCAGAACAGTTACGGTTGTTGGGCACTCACTGTGTGCACAGTGTTGACTTGAGGACCTCACATGAATCATCTCATTTGCTTCTCGTGGCAAATTTGTAAGTCATTATCATCCCCATTTTGTATGTGGGACTTAGATGTTTGGTAGCTGCCAGAGGCCTCTCAAGTAGCAAGTGCCATAACTGGGATCCCAGGGCACCTCCTCCTGTGCTGGAAACACCTTGCCGCACGCCTCTGTGTGAACGATAACTCATTGACAAATATGAACCATTAGGGCAATGAGCAAAAGCAGTGTTGGAAGGGAAGGCCGAATGCAGGGTCAAGTGGAGGGCTCTGGAAAGGCTAGACCTCGAGCTTGGGGAGGATTTGGATAGGCTGAGGGGAATTGGAGAAGATTCCAGGTGGGAAGGGGGCCATAAGCTACAGCAGAGACATAGTGTCATGAGAATCAGATGTTAAATGAGGGTCACCCGTGTAAGAAGTGCTTTCATGTCTGTCATCCTGTGGTTTTGGGGGTATTTGCATAAGGTCACTAGGGCAGATGTTCTTATTCCCATTACCTAGAGAATAGGACTGAGGCTCAGAGTAAAGCACTTTGCTCATAAATAGTGGAACCCTGAGTAAACCCACGGCTCCTGTCCAAGGACCTTTCCCAATCTACCACGTCAGGCCAGATAATTCAAGGACCACCAAGAGACCTTATCTGGTGGCAAGGCACTTTTGGAAAGTATTTTAGTGAGACGGTGAATCCATTACTTGTAGCAGTAACACAGGCATTTGATAAAATCTTTTTATAAGTTGGGTTTTTAGATTGTCAATATATAAATTTGAAACATGTCTTTTTCAGGTGTTCAGTCTCATTCATTTATTCATTCGATAAATATTTATTGAGCTCCAATTACATGCCAGGCCCTGGCCCTGTTCTAGTTCCTTCTGACGTGCTCAGTTCAGTTATACAGCTTTCAACAGGCAAAGCACAGGGTATAGTAACTATGCCAGTTGAGCAAGGTTGAGGTGTCTGAATCTCTAAATCTTTCTCAGTGGCTTTATTGATGCCAGCTGCCACCACCGTGGCCCCCAGAGTCTCCTCAAAGATGACACACTCCAGTAATCCCTACCCACTTTTCCAGGCTAGGGAGTTAGCCTCTCACGACAATGTAGGTCTCCCTCCTGGAGAAATGGGCAGGTGCATGTGTTAAATGGGGGTCCTCTTCCCCTGGAGTCAGGTGGCCTGGGTCCCACCTGGCTCCTGTTTCTTCCCAAGAGGGAGGGGGTGCCCTGATGTTCCACCTCACCTGTGGCTGAAGTTCCACGAGTGAGAAGCAACCTCAAATAAATTAAAGGTCCAAGCCGGTCCTCAGTGTTTCTTGAGCTTAGAAACATGGCCAGTAATGGTAGGTGTCATTTGGGGAGAGCTTGCTGCATGGCAGGCACTGTGCTAAGAACTTTGCACGTTACCCCAGGGCACCATGCAGCACACTCCACCTCTGCAAGGCTTTTAGGGTGCCCTCGTCGCCGTGTAAAAACTTCTGGTCTGCATGGTTTCTGAGGTTTCCTACAGCACTGAAAGTAGACCTGCTTGTCCTATAGGTCCACAAATGGCTTCAAAAAAAATTGCAAGCAAAGTCAAAGTTGAGAGAGCCTCCTGAGGCTGTTGAACGCTGATGGCTTCCTTGAACATAAGCGCATGTGTAAATTGCTTCTGTAACCGTAGATGCAGACTCAGACATCCTCAGATACCACACTCTGCCTAAAGTTTGGGAGCTGTTGGCAGTTAGACCTGTCGCATACTCACATACTCGGATTAATCATTTAGCTAATATCACAACTACACCGTGAGGCAGGGTGTTATATCTGTTATACAGACAGGAAGGAAGCTTAGCTCGGAGGTGAAAGTGATTTGCACAAGGTCACACGGTAATTAGTCGTTGAGCATGCTTTAAAATCAGGTCTTTTGATGTCCACTTGTGCACTCTTTCACCGTGTCAGGGCCGCCTGCTGTCCTGCCCCTGCCGGTCTGCCCACATGGGCTGAGTGGGCCATGTAACTCCGCATCCTCTCCCCGCAGAGCCAGAGCGGGGCTCCAGGTACGAGGGGGGCCTACTGGCGGTAGAAGGGAGGGGTGGGTGGCCAGAAGCTTTGGCTGGGCAGAGCCTAGGACCCACCTGGGAAGAAAGGAAGTAAAGTTGGTTGAACATCTGCTGTACGCTCGGCACTTCCTGTACTGGAGAAGTATTGTTATTTCCATTTTTAAATGAAAAACGTGGGTCTTTGGAAATGTCTGTTTGTCCAAGGTCAGAGAGCTTGCAGATGAGAGGTTGGCCGTGGACGTGGCTGCCACGTTGCTTCTGCTGTGCCTGCGGCCTCTGGGAAAGCCAGGCCCTCTCTCCTCCTCCCTTTGCTGTTCCTTGTCTGCTTCTAGCTCACCTTTATAGTCTTATCTCTCTCCTCTTCCTACTAAAAACATTTGCTTGTGTCAGCCTGGCCTCTTAGCATTCCTTTCTGGAGCACCTTTCCCTGCCTGTGTGTGTGTGTGTGTGTGTGTGTGTATGTGTGTGTGTGTGTATCTCGCCAGCCTGTACTCTCTAGGCACTGCCATGTCTCACCCCATTTCCAGACTCCTTCTATTACAATCCTGTCTCCTATTGGTTTCTAAAGCCCAACTCAAACATTACCGAGGCCTGGAGGCCTCCTCAGTTTGTATAGCACAGTAGAGAGAAGTCAAGTTTAAAGTCAGAAGACCTCGGTTTGAATCTTGGGTTAACAGTAAATAACACCTTGCACAAAATTCTTAAGGGATTTTCTCTCTCTCTCATAATATAATAGTGATGTTGGCCCTAATCTCTGCAGCAGGTTCCCCTACAACATAAAGGAAATCCTATATGACAAAACACTTTTTTAAAGTAAGAAATACCATATTTTTCTTATTATTATCCCCGTGTCCCTTCTTCTGAAATAGGATTTAAATGTTCTTCTGAACATTTTAGACTAAATAACAACATCACTCTTTTATGGCACTTACCATGCACTACCTAGTACCTGCTTATTTTGTGCATGGCTTATTGCACTCCAAGTTACCCTTGCAGGCACCCCCATAGCCCCCAAACCTGAACAATTACTGCACTGAATTGTGGTTGTTTATTTGCACCATCTCTCATATATATTGAGATCATATATATTGTTGTATATATACATCATATATAACATATAAATTGTTAAGATCACAGAGCGAGTGTGACCTGGATTCTTTTTCATATCCTTTGAAGCACCCAGCACAGTGTTTTATTCATAACAGGTACCCAGATGATAGGTACTCAAATATCTAAGTACGTGAATATGTTGGACACTATCATATAGACCTCTGAAGAGTTGCTGTATTTTTTTTTAAGATTTTTAAAAGATTTTATTTATTCGAGAGAAAGAGAGATAGCACAAGTGGGGGAGGAGTAGAAAGGGAGGGAGAAGCGGACATCCCACTGAGTGGGGAGCCCGACATGGGTCTCCATCCTAGGACCCCAGGATCATGACCTGAGCCAAAGGCAGACACTTAACCAAAGCCACCCAGGAGCCCCTGAAGAGTTGCTTTTAAAATATACCACTCTGTTGAGATTTTGGAGACATTTAGTGAGCCAAACTAAAATAAGCCACATTTAACTGGAAGAATCTGTTATATTAAACTAGCACAGAGGGGCAGCCGGTGGCGCAGCGGTTTGGTGCCGCCTGCAGCCTGGGGTGTGATCCTGAAAACCCGGGATCGAGTCCCACATTGGGCTCCCTGCATGGAGCCTGCTTCTCCCTCTGCCTGTGTCTCTGCCTCTCTCTCTGTGTCTATGAATAAATAAATGAAATCTTTAAAAATAATAAACTAGCAAAGAAATTTGGGATTTCTGATGTCAATTTGTGAGATACAACTTGAAATCTTTTTTTTTTTTTTGCCCTCAAATCTAGAGGAGACCAAAAAGGGGAGGACCTCACATTCGAAAGCCAGCGACATGTTGAAAACCCAAAACTGAAAAAATAGTCTTTGCTCCACTGGCTCTGTATTGTCCTATAACATAGGTACAGCCTGGTAGGGGTGCTTAAGAGAGGATTGACCTGTTTATCAACTGATCTTGGCATTGTCTAGTTCTCAGATTCCACATGAAGCAAGTTTTCATACCTAAATTTCAGGAAAATTGAAAGCCAGGCATTCAACAACAGGCCTTGGTGCATGTCACACTGCAAGGGAGTGCACATGCTGTGCCAGCTCACCGCAGCCCTCCTGTGTCCTGAGAAAAAGTTCCCTCTTTCTGTTTCTCATCCAGACTTGGTGTAGTTCAGGAACCGCCCTGGGAGTAAAATGTGCGTTGCGTTGTGATTGTTTGCTGTCCCTACCCTGATCATGACCAAATCATTTAAAAGGAAAAGAGAAAAAAACACACCTCCAAGAAGGACAGACTTTAAAGAGATGTATTAACAATTTAGCCTCTCTGGTTCCCATGGGAATATGGATTTTCACTTTGGGAAGAAAAAAATAACATGGCCATCTATAAGATAAAGATTTTGGAACAGTGTGTTTTGCATCTCCAAGTTAAAAATAGATCTAGGACATTTACAAAGCAACTCTGTTATTCTTATAAGTCACAGATAACTGGAGAAAACGTTACCTTACCTGGAATCACATGCACCCAAATGTGTGTGTGCGCAGTAGCAGGGGGTGGCCCACACAGCAAGGAGCAGATGCCCAAACCTGCAGGGGTTTATCCAGGGCTGCGCCACTTGGGCTGCTCCCTGCCTCGACTTTCAGGTTAGCATTGAGACTCCTAAGCCTGACCAATAAGACACTACATGAACTGCCACCTGTCTCATTGGAGCTTATTGCTGACACTGGCCGTCCACCTCCCAGGCGTCAGCCATACCAGAGGGCTTTCGTTCCTGCCAGAGGAATCCGTCCTCACCTTTGAGGCTAGGCACTTTCTCACCCTGGTGGCTGCACCAGCCACCTCTTCTGCTCAGAATTTCACACTTGGACCATCCTCGCTCTTCTTTCCTTGGCTCTCTTTTTTCCCTAGAGATGCCAAATTGATGTAACTTTCTCCAGGCAGTCTTCTCTGATTGCCCTCCCCTCTCCTTCCACAGTGGCATGGTGCTATCACAGCAAAGGTGTTGCCAATTTACTCTTTTTTTTTCTCTCTCTCTCTTCCCCACTGGAGTGTAAACTCCCTGAGGATCGTCTCTGCATCCCCATTGCCCAGCATGCAGGTCATGTAATAAGCATCAGTACAGGCTCAGAGAATCAGTGAGACATCCACTTTTAAATTCAAAATAAAGTGGGGGAATCAGCCACTTTGAAACATTATTAGTCAACTCTTACTTCTAAGTTCCACCCTAGCTTCAAGGGGTGAAAATTTACACTTCCTTCTTAGTAGCTAACTGGACGTCACGTACCAGGAGTAAAATTGGTCAACACTGACCCCAGAAGCTTTATTTTTCATCTCATGTTTCTTTTTTCTTTTTGATTAGGTTAATGGCAGTGCCCTCTCTTAGAGTTTAACCCGGAAGAGGATGCACTGCCATACCGGTGTGTGGGTACTGGCCCTGGCCCCCAGCACCCTGCCCATACACTGTGCTGTGCAGGGCCCTCAGGGTGCTGCAGTCCAGTGGGCCTGGCGTCTGCTCTGCTGGGCTCTACCTAGAGCAGCCTCTGCCACCTTGTCTATCTAAGCCTTCATTGCTCCAATCTCAGTTTGAAATCCTGCAGGGCAAGACTCTGTTGACTGTGTTCCTAGGACACAATACTTGACATAGAGTAGCTTCTCAATAACTATTTTTGAACAAATAAATGAGTACCATATTTAAAACATGTTAAAAATGCAATTTGCTGCCGTTCTCAGCTGATCTGAGTGGGTCAGTCTGTTGCTATGGAACGATTTTCTTGTGCAGGACTGTCCTGTGTGTTATAAGAGGACTGAATGCTGGCAGCATAAGTGTAGATAAACGTCAGGGGCACCCCCTTCCCCGAATCATTGTGATGATCAGAAATGTCCCCTACACATGTCAGCTGGCATGTGGTCCTCTGCAGGCCAAGGTTGTGCGGTCAGTTAGCTTTGAGCAGAGAAACACTATTGCATTGCTATAGACTACACACCCTTCCTTGCTGGCTGGCTCCCAGCTGCCCATGTAAAGGGGGCAGAAATGAGGGGCCGGGGTGGACCTACTCAGCCACATCACCGTACCCAGGGCGAGATCAAAGGGCACATTCCATTCATGGTCAGGTTACTGAGCCTCCTTTCTGTACAAAGGACAGCTTATTATATGCATATTCGATCATATATTTTAAAATCATTAAGAAGTTTAGACAGATTTCCTTTCAGTATTCCAGACAATCAGTATCTTTGCAAATAAGAATCCATAAAATTGTTTTCTTACTATTGCATTTTCCCCCAAACATGTACAAATATACTGTATCATTTGAATTGCAAGGGTTTTACAATGTTTTTTTACTTAGAAATCAAATTTTATATCTGAAAGGTTAATGGAGAAAACTAATTATGCTATCTGGTAACCAAATGTGTGATGAGACATTTGTCTCTATAATTAACAGCAAGGAACTTTTTATAGTTTCATAAAATCGAATGCTACATAGAGTATTCTGTGAGCCTTTGTTTGGATGAGGTGTCCAAAACAGAGATGTTTATGGATGATATAAAGTTGAACTGAAATGTAGTGCAGGTGTCTGTGCATCTCACAGGCATTTCTCATTGTAGAAATGGAAGCCAGAAGATTAATAACTTTACTTTGTCATGATAAAATAAGTAATGTGTTCTTGGAACAGTGGTACGGTACATAAGTTACTCAGTAATTCCAAGAATTTATTCTGTTCCAGGAATAATATCCTTAACAATTTATTTTTACAGAAAAAGTTGATGCAACATAATAGCCTTATGAAGTTGCTTGTGTGGCTAATGGAATTATATCTCAAATGTGACTTTACACCTCCGTATAAAATGTAAAGAACCCCACAAAAATGCAAGGTTAAGGTAACAAGCTAAAAGTGAAAAGTCAGGAGATGCAAAAGTTAAGGTTCTTTTGCTAACATTAACTCATGCTCATTGCACATATATAATTTTTTCAATTACTAGCAAGACTTTAATGGGCACCTTAATAAGCATTGTATGAAATACAGTTGAAAAGGAGCTGCTGCAGGAATGTTAGCCTGAGCTTTGTCCGTACGTTCGTTGTTCTGCTGTTTAGCTCTGCTCTGGAAGCCAGCACCAGCTGCCTTGAGCAACACACGCCATGTGCATCCCAGATCTGACTTGCCTTCCTCTGGTCCGCTTTGGTCATTCTGGGCAAGTAACTTCGTCTTACCCTTTGTCAAATGGGACAAATGAGTCGCTATTTATCACCTCTGATGAACTAGGAACACAATGAGGATGAAGTATGTTCTTTTGGAAAAGCTTTCATAAGAAAGCTTGATTGAATTAAATCGAAGCACCAAATGGCCTCTGCTTGCCAACCCTACGTACTCTGTGGAGATTAGAATCTCTTTTTTAGGACAGCACAGATGTTGGTTTATGTCTTGACTGGTCAGTAGCATTCTCTTTCTCAGCTTTACTCAACTGCGGCTTCTCAGCATACCTGACACTAGAATTCACTTATTCTTGTATTCATTTCGTAGGTATTTGTGGAGTAGCCACCAGTGCCAGGCTAAGAGATTTCAAAGTTCACTAGGTTGCAATAGGGAGATGAAGGATTCTTTGGGAGCGTAGAATGGGGGTGCCTCAGCAGGCCTGGGGGATTAGGGGATATGACCATTGAAGAGGTGACATTTCAGCTGAGACATGAAGGAGTAGTGGGGCTGTGTGAAGGCCAGGGAATGACAGCACTTCCTTCTAGCGAAGGCAGAGGGCCCTCCAGCTATCCAGGACGGCCACTAATTGAATTGGTATGTGATTGTTGTGAAGTGAGGCCTGAGCATGGTATTTTTAAAAAGTAGTCCAGGTGATCCTCAAGTGCAGCCAGACCTGAGAGCCACCAGTTTAGAATCTGGGGGCTGGGGGAAGGGGAGGGAACGTGGCAAGAGCTAAGATTGGAGAAATAGGCCAGGAAGGCCAGATACAGAGCCAGCTCCATCATGAGGTAGTTGGCATTCCACTGAGGTGTGTCATGTAATGAGGTTTGCATGTTTGGGAGATCACACTGGCTTCGGGGTAGAAGAGGGATTGGAGGGAGGGGCGCTACACTGGAGGCTTTGGCAATGGCCCTGTCAAGAGATAATGGGAACCTGGGGTGGAAAGAAATGGAAGGATTCAAAAGTAATTTGGAAGCTACAACAAGTAAGACTCTATGATTAATTGGCTGTAGGAGGGTGGGGCAAGAGAGAGGTCCCAGGTTTCTGGCTTGGATGGCTGGGTTGGTGCTATTTAGTAAAGCTCAGGAAGAGTCATCATTAAATACGGTTTTGGACATGGATTTAAGGTTGCTTTTGAAATATGCAAATGGGGCTGTCCAGTGAGCAGTTGGAATATGTGGGACTGGAGCCTGGAAGTGGGATCGGGGCAGGAGTCCTCATATACAGATGGTCCCTGGAGCCAGAGAGAGGATTGGTGGGGTCCAGAAAGTGTGTGGGGAGTGAGAAGGCTGCCCAGGCAGCATCCTGAAAAACTTCAACATTTAAGGTAATGCTTTTCACACCAGTTGTTATGACCTGTAAGTGGGTCATGAAATCAGCTTAGCAGATGGTCACCCACATGAGCTAACAACAATAACAGTACTAATAACAACAAAGATAGAGTAGAATAGAAAATGTCAGAGTGCATTGCAAGCAGGAAGGATAAACTCCGGAATCTTTTTTTAGTTACGAGCATTGTGTGTATGAGAGAGAGAAAGTGTGTGAAATCTTCATGAAAAATGTATTTCTTCCTGTGAAGTATGGTCTCAAAAGCTGGGAACCCACTGACCTAAGCTGTGATTGCCGTCCCCCTGGAGATATGTCATTAGTCTCACTCAGGGAAGATTACGGCTCTCCAGGTACTTTTGGACTCAGACAGCAGAATTCCCTGAAATCCTTGGAAGAAAAAGGTGCTGTGAATACGATCCATTTCTCATCATCAGTAGCACTATTTACCTTAAAGATGAAACTGTACAACACCACTTAGAATATTTTAAAATTTTAAATGGCTCAAGAAATGCAGTATAGCCACTTATAGCCACTGCTTAATCACATTCATACTTAACTGGTACATGATGTAGATGTGGAAATTAACAGCTCAGTTAGGGAGATTTGCACCTCTGTATTAGCATTCTTTTGGAAGTTTTCTGTACAGCATAGCAGAGGATCAGTATTTCAAATTATAACGAAAAAGGATTGTCTCTTTCCAGACAGTAAATTACGAACATTTTATCTCTTATTGAATGAAGGCAAGATTTTGGTTATGCTACTATAGGAAGATGGAAGCAGCTTTTAGTCTACAGTTTGTTATATTTAACCTATGTGTATTGCCAGCATTCGAAGACTTTTTCTATGTTTCACAGAATCATGAACATAAATAAATTCTTGTTGCACGTCTTCTAAGTGTTAATATTTGGCTTTTGTAGAACTAACAGGATTCATGTGAACCGTGCTGCCAATTTAAAAAGAAATATCTGAGCCTTATTACTCTTAAGTTAGAAACAGTACAACTAAGTTGGAATCCATAGATGGTTTGGTACAATGATTTGTTTCCACCATATATGTTAACATAACTGGGTGGTTAAGGTGCTAACTGGTTCAGACACCACCCAGTGTGTGTCTTGACTGCTTCCTGGATACCACATAGCTGGATTATTTTGTGAATGGCCTCCTTTCTGCCAGTCACCCAATTCCTTGAGCACCTCAGTAGAGTAGCTCATGGACCTTAGAGCCTGACCCACCTGGTTTAAATCTCCAATCTCAAAGTCTCTGTTATCTCCTGGGTAAAATGTATTCATGAACATTCTCTTAGCTTGTCATCAGGATTAAAAGTTGGCAGAGAGTTTGCTAGAGTGCCTGGTATAAATGGTGACTATAACACTTTCCCCCCTACATACTGCTAAATTACTTAAAAAAAAATGGGTTGGGGTGCCTGGCTAGCTCAGTTGGAGGAGCATGTGACTCTCAATCTCAGGGTCTTGAGTTGAAGCCCCACGCTAGGTGGGGCTAGGTAGAGATTGCTTACATACATACACACATGCACACACACACACACACACACACACACACACACTTAAGAAAAATTAAAAAGGAAAGTAATCTCAGGCCTTTACACCTAGAAATACAAGGTAGACCCCACCCCAGCACCCTCCTTCCTTGACTTGCTTTGCAGTGCTCTCCCCAGCTACCTGTTACTTGTTCCTGTCCAAGTTTATATTTCCTGGGTGATGTTATATGAAATGTTTTCATGTCCAAAGCTGCCACTCTACTCAGCATCAGGATACCACAGGGAGAAGATCATACATAACTCTTCTAGGTCATTTTTTTTTCCTTAGGAAAAAATAATACATATTCATTTCAAAACCATTTTTAAAGTTAAAAGTGATAAGGTGAAAAAAAATGTATAAAGTAAAAAGGAAAACATCTTGTCCCCGTCACACTCTCTAGTAACAACCACCATTAACCATAGAGTTGTTTTTGTGTGTGTTACTACGAAAGGAAAATGGGATCAGACTGTAAAATGTTTTCTAACTTTTTTGCTTAACCAAGTCTCTGTTGATTCCACAAGAATTGAGTAGCTAGTTTGAGGCAGGCAGTCGGCCCTGGTTATAAAGTAGTGAATGAGCGGGGCACCTGGATGGCTCAGTTGGTTGGACATCTGCCTTTGGCTCAGGTCATGATCCCAGGGTCCTGGGATCACGCCCTGCATCATTAGGCTCCCTGCTCAGCTCTTTTCTCCCTCTGCCTCTTCCCTCACCCTTGCTTGTGCCCTCTCAAATAAATAAATAAAATCTTTAATAATAAATAAATGAATAAAATAGCAAATGAAGTCACTGTGATGTCAACTGTCATGAGTTTACAATTTGTCTTGTGCATACCTCCAAATGACTATAAAAATACTATTTCATTCTTTACAGGTATATAAACATATACTGGTAATTTCATTACACCGACATGCCATGATTTACATTATCTAATGCTCCATTGATAAATGTTTGGATCGTTCCCAGTGTTTCACAGTACAATGATGCCATAGTGTGAATATCCTTGTATATGTGTTATGGGTACTTGTTGAGATGTTTCTATAGGATAAATTCCTGGAAGTGGAATTGCTGAATTTCCTTCCAGAAAGGTTCCCTCCCAACAGCATATGAGAGTGACTGTAGCCCTACACCCTCACTAAAAATGGGTTTCATGAGTCTACAATCTCTGTCAAATTAATAGAGTTTAACATTATTTTTCATTACATTAATGATTTTGAAGATTAAGGGATTTAAACTATTTCCCTTGTGAATTACTTGTTGTGCCTTTTACCCAGTTTTTTATCGTTCGTATTTATCTTCCTCATTGAAGACCTCTCCCTTGTATTTGGGATTTTAACTCTGGCTCAGTTATTCTTGAACATTGCTTTGAGTGGTGGCTTCTGACCTACTCACTTAATGATCGCTGTATTTACACATCCAAGGAGCATTCAGTTGGGAAGCCACGTTATATTTAGTATAAAATAAAACTTTGTTTTCTACTATAGAAGAACATTTGAGGTATAGATAAGCAGACCTACTCTTTGAACTGGTTGGGGAGTTCCAGCTGCTTTTTATCTTTTGCTGTCTCATGGAAAAAACTTTGTTGACTTCCGGTCATTCGCAGGATAAAGTAAAAGCACCAAGGTCCTTTTGTTCACTTTGCCCACTCAGTACCTCAACTCCAGCTAAGTTAGCTTATTCACCATTACCCATTTTGTTTTTCTCTGCGTTCAGTCTTTATTCAATACCGTTCCCTTCTTTCTCTTCCCAGAAGGGCCTGTGGAAATGCTAGCCATCTATGTTGACCAACTCACATCTCACCATCTTCATGACACTGGCCATAATCCTCCCAGTTTAAAATGATCTCTTCCTTATCAGTTCCTGAACACTTGTAATTTATGCCATGTCCAAAGCATTTATTATACAATATCTTGGTTTGTTTTGTCTGTTCGGTTGTGGACGCTAGAGATGTACTCCTAGAAAGTAGCTGGGGGCATTCAAAAGCCTAACTTAAAAAGCTAAGCTGTTTGCCTTCTGTAAGAGCTCAGCTCCTCCTCTCACTGGCCAGTCCAATTTAAACTGCAGACTTGTAACTGGCGCCCAGTGTTGTTCCACGAATTACAGGAATCTACACATCTCAATTGGTGGAGAGCAAAGTATAATATTGACATTTATTTTTTAAGGTAAAATATGAAGACATGAAAAAAAAATAGTTCCTTTTTCTCCTTGTAGGACTTTGCCCCCCAAACTTTTTAAAGATTTTATTTGAGAGCATGAGCGAGCATGAGCAAGGGGAGCAGCAGAGGGAAAGAGAGCAACAGATTCCCCTCTGAGCAGGGAGCCCAACATGGGGCTGGATCCAGGACCCTGAGCTCATGACCTGAGAAGGCAGACAGATGCTTAGCCACCCAGGCACCCTGACCCAAACTTCTTTTGGTGGTGTTTAGTCTTCTTTGTAGGTATTTTTTTGAGGGACACATTTGAGAAACAGCATGACAGTCCCATTTTTTATAGCTGTCCAGTTGGTTTTATTTTTTTTTTAAATAGTCAACATACAACATTACGGTAGTTTCAGGTGTACAGCATAGCAGACAGACAATTCTATACATTACACGATGCTCCCCATGGTAAGTGTAGTCTCCATACAACATTATTACAATATTATTGACTAGATTCCCTGGATTCCCTGTGTTATGCTTTTTACCCCCTTGGCTTATTTTACAACTGGACATTTGTCCTCTTAATCTCCTTTATTTTGCTCATCCTCCTACTTCTCTCCTCTCTGGCAACCACCAGCCTTCTTTGTTTAAGAGTGTGTTTCAGTTTTGTTTGTGCGTTTTGTTTTTTAGATTCCACATATAAGTGAAAGCCTATGGTATCCATCATTCTCCGTCTGATTTAGTTCATGTAACATGATGCTCTCTGGGTGCATCCATGTTGTTGCAAATGGCAAGATCTCTTCCTTTTTTACAGCTGAGTACTAATGGTGATGGCCCACTTTGAATCACTAGTCCTTGCTTCATTTCCTGATATGTCTTTGCTCTTTGGCCCTTGATAGCCATCTCAAGCTCTTTTTGCTCTGAAGACCTATTTTCCAGCTAGGATCCATGGCATTCTCTCCGGGTACCCATCCTGGCTTCACATGCTCAGCCTTAGATAAAAAAAGAGCTCCAGCCTCCCCGCTCTGGCTTCAGGTGGCTTATACTGGGCAAGCCTGCCATTCAGTAGAAGAGCATCATATTTTTAAAATTATACATTCACACATCTCCCCTGCTGGACTGCACTCTCCTGAATGGGAGCCACTAGAGCTTATATCTCTTTTCCTTTCCTTTTTTTTTTTTTTAGTCACACAGTATCTCATATTTAGTAGTAGTAGTACAATAAATATTTATTGAACGGATGAATGAACCTGATATTCACTAAGTAGATTTGAAAGGAATGTAGTTGCCCTTTCAATGAAAATGCCATGTATATCCTGAGCTGCTTAATTATTTTTCATCTATAACTTTCAGTATAACAGGATTCCTCACACATGTGCCAGCACACAAGCAGTTTAGATGCTCCTAATCATAGTATTCGATTCAACCAATTAAGTGATTCTGTAGATACTCTTTACCTCCTCCCATCTCAGTGGCATTTAGATGATGCTGTGTGGTGCCCTCAGAGTTTCTGAATGCACCCCAGGGACTGTTTCAGGAATGCAGGTTCTGGCATGCTGTCTCCAACAGGCTTTACTCTGCTTTATTTATTAGGGTTCCGCCTAAGGCTGCATTGAAGAAAAAGGGTCTGTTGGAAACCATGGCTCTCTAATGCTTTGCAGACCATTTTTGCAGAATGGTCTAGAATCCCAGTCTTGCATGTCTCTTGTAAATATGGTTCTCAGCCCTGAGGGTGGCTAGGTGGGACCTTTGTAGCATCTGCATGTCAGTATGGGCTTGGAATGAGGGTGTCAACATCAGGCCTTTCCCAGCACAGAGTCTGCTTCACATTCCTGTGCTCTGAGACCCATCCGTTGCAATGTGTTTGGAAGAAAGGTTGTAGCATTGGCATGAAGGACCCTGTCCTCTCTCCCTGTTCTCTTTCTCACTGCTGTCATTTGACTGACTGTGGGTCTTTTCTACAGCATGGCTCCATGCTGCTGCTTACTAGTATTTGAGGGGAGATAGTTGGACTGTTCAATATAAATCTGGGTCATCTTAGTATATTATACTGATGCACTCAATTGTTTTCTCATTTAACATGTTATTACCTAAAAAATGCAAAGGGTTTTAAAGCTTTCTCTTTCTTAAGTATATACAATGTTGGGCAACCACCACCACTATCCAGTTCCAGAACTTTTTCATCATGCCAAACAGAAAAGCATTCCCGTCCCTCCTTCTGCACATGTTCTCAGATGTGTCTCTGCTGTGTTGTTGGTGTTTATGAGTTGCAAGGGTCAGCTTTTGAAGACCAGATGTTGCCCAGTCTCCTGCCTGGAAGCTACAGTTCAGTCCATTTCTCCTTGGCTGATTAAGAATATCGTACCCGTAACAACCCACAGTATAGTTGAAGACAAGTCACTCAATAACCATTTCTTTCTCAGTGAAACACCCAACTCCTGTGGCCTGTCCTTGTCCCTTTAATCTATCCTGTTGACTTTTCATGACCTCCTATAGACCCTCAACAGCCTCTTTAAAAATGTACAAAACTGGACATGATAGTATAATGACAGCCCGTACTGAATATGGCAGAAGCGTCCCTTGGTCCTTTAATAAGATTGTCTGTCCTCCCATTGAGACATGCTGCCAAGTGTGGCAGTCCTGCAGTGGACTTGATGTCGGTGGCACGGGGAGCCAGGCGTTGGAAATGACTCATTTCTGACTGGGGTGACTGCTGCTCACCCCAGGGGTAGGGAGCCCAGGAGGAATGGGTGACCCACTTTCCCAGCTTGGAGACAGATGAGCTCATGGCGCTTTTCATACTGAAATGGGGGCTTTTGCCCTCTCTGCACTCTAGATTGATAGGAAGTCTGGCATCTCCGTACACAGTGCCCTCCATCGCCTGAACTGTTAGCGAACCCCAGGGGCTTACTTGGTCCAGAGGGCCAGCTACTATTGGTAGTGGTGGTAGCTACTCCTAACAGAAATGGCTCTGTAGTCAGCCTCATGTACCAGCCATGCACATGGCTACATTCCCAGTTGTCTGCTTATTATCTGAATTTTCTTTGTCAGAACTAGGCTCATTATAACCTCACTCCACAGCAACCTTTTTCTCCAAATTCCCTGACTGGTATTAGAAACCTTGGCATTATCTTTCACTGGTTCTCCTCCTTCACCACCCGCACCATCCCCATGTCCAGCCCATCACCAGGTCTGTTTGATGAAGCTTCTCAAGTGTCTCTCTCTAGCCACACCCCCCGCACCTCCCTCCTTCCAGTCCTGGCACAGACTGTCATGGCCCTTCGGCCAGCCTTCAGCAATGACACTGTAACTGGTTTTCTCTCCCCATGCCACATTCACCATAGTTTTGCCAAAATTATTTCTCTAAAGGATAGACCTTATTATTTACTATCTTTCTATTGAAAGAGATAATGAATCTAAAATTACCCAGAGTAATAACCCAGTATCTCCAGTGTAAAATTATTCTTCCTTCGCCTGGCATGTATAGCTCTTAATGGGATGACCTCGCTATATGTTTCAACTTCATCACCTGTCCTTCCCCTTAGAGAGCTTGAACTCCTGGCACACAGAACTGCTGTTCAGGAAGAAGGGGGAAGAGGGTAGAGCTCTGAGGCATCAACTCAGAGAACAGGGAGCTTTCTCCTGGGGCCAGAAGCATGGTGTCTTAGGGAGCCACCATCCCCAGCCCCAATTGGAGGTGATCAGCTTTTGTGCTGGGGCTTTAGGCAAAGCAGGATCATCAGGATAGGTCTGCAAATAGAGCAGTTTGCTCACTGAATTCCTGGAGCACACAGTTCATAGAGTTAGGGGTCAACAGGCCAGGAAGAATCAGGACCATTTTTCAGGACAACTAATCAATATAAAGTGATGTGGGTAAAAAATGTTGAGAGATTTGGAGAGGAGCTTTTTATTTGTACCAGATGATCTTTATATATCTGAGGCTCAGAAAGTGCTTGATAAATGTTTGTTGAACTATTTCTTTCTGCTACTTTTTCACTCCACTCTGTTAATGTATTGTTTGCTTACAACTTTATATTGCATTTAATTCTATTAGATTCATTCTGATTTTGATAAGCCATTTCTTTCATTCACTTAAGAAGGTTTTATGAAATACCTACCATATATCTACATTAGTACATTTGTAGGGCAAAGATATGATGACTGTTCTTCATGAATCTTCATAGTGAGACAGAGATAGACCTAAGATGTTTATGCACAATCTCTCCCTGTATGTTTGTACATTACCATATTTTTCTTTCATCATCCCAGACCATGTGTAGCATTTTCTTCTCTCCTAGCCAAGTTAAGAGAGATCAGTAAGATCACTTACTTCTGTGATGCAAGACTTTGTTTGTATTACTATGCATAATCATCATATGTATAATTATTATATATTTATGTGTATTGCTTATGTAAAGAAAAGTGATCTGATAGAGTCTGGAAATTTAGCCAAAGATATGGTTTAAATCGCAATTTTTTAGACCTTGTCCAAACCCTCAAGAGGATTTCCATTAAGGTTGTTTCACCTCTTAGTAAGATTTCTTTTTGTTTGTCTTTCCTAAAAAAGAGTCAGCCTCTTGGAGTCCAGTGTAAGTAAAGACATAGATAGTTTTGGAAAGAAATCAGGAACGTGCACACGTTTCCTTATAGAATCATACTTCTGGAGCTAGCCCATGGTCCCTGAGAGCTCCCTTCTGCTGGCATTAAACATGACGAAGACGTTGACTGATCCCAAGTGGGAAGACAAATAGAAGTCAACTAATACTTCCAATTTCAATCTCTTAACATACTTTTCACCATTTCTTTTTAAGTCAAAGAACTTGTGCCCCCTTAAAAAAAAAAAGAACAAAAAACAATGGGTTCTACTGTGTGGACAGAATAAGCCACTTTTTTTCTGAGAAAGATACCTGTGACTTTCAGAGGCATCAAGTACTCTGTTAACATCTTGTAACTATGAAAAAACCACATCCCTCTTCAGCTGCTCTGTGTGCCCTTGGTTCAGATCTTCATTTTATTCTTCGGGGAGCTGAAGTCTGGGAGAAGTAGGTTAGCACACTTGGGAAGGGAGTCCGCCACAGGCCTGTTGCTGGACCACACCAGCATCTGCTGGCCGGACCTTCACTGGCTCACCCTGCTTGCCTGGATTCAGCACCCAGTATGTCAGTTCACTCAGCTGCTTTTGTCCTCCTGGCTTTTGGTCTCCAGGTCTCGTTTCTGACCCTCTCCTCCATCTGCCCCCAACACACAAAGCCACATTTCCCCTCTCCCTGCTGAAGACCATCGTCACCTGCAGGTGTAGCAGAGCTCTGGGACCTCTTCCCTGGGTGGTATTTTCAGGGCCCCTCCCTGCTTCTTTGGCCAAAGGAAGGACAATTCAGTTGCCCCAAAACCATTTGCGGACCTGCATCTGCTGGTCCTCAGGGGACGCCCAGCCTGTCTCCTCTGAGCAGCTTTCTGAGATCAGCCCCTCCTCAGCCTTCCCCTTGACTTTCCTCTCACTGACTTCTGCAGCTTCTCTCTATCCTGTCCTTGGAAATCTCTCGCAGGCAGGTAGACGGTGCACTGTCTCCCGAGTGATGCCCGTCAGGGTGCCTTGGCACCTGGCATCCTCCTTTGCCGCCAGTACCTTCCTCCTCGGGCCCCAGCGGCTCCTGATCATGTCATTGATTGAGTTTTGTTTTGCCTTTGGAAGCAATGTCTGTCAGCGTTGTTGGGACAGCCCGGAACCAGAAGCCCCCTTATACTTTCCCCTCCTCCTGTGGACTCAGACCTGCAGCACAGACTTCTGGTCCTCCACGCAGACAGAGAAAGTACGGGGAATTCAAGTGGTACGATCTTTCTGGTAGTTCTCCGAACTAAGGAACAAAGGTCGTGCGTGACAAAGCAGACTTGCTTTTAGCAGAATCGAGGGATTTGCTTTCTTCCCCCCACCCCCCCCCCACCCTCGTAGACAGTACTGTATCACAGTGGAACCTCCAGAGCAGAGGAGGAACCTCGGAAAAGAGAGCATCCCTTCTGCTCGATGCATCAGGGTCCGCGTGGAGGAGCAAGCTGGCACTGGCTCGAGAGGCAGGCAGAAAGCGGCTGGGCTGGTGCGGCTCCTGCCAGGGCGCCGGGAGGGCGGGGAGTGGCGGCCACCAGCAGTGCCAGCGGTGCCAGCAGTGCCAGCCCAGACCAGTGTGCTTCAGCCCTGGATGTACTTCCCTGATCTAGAAAATGGACGATTAAAAACCCCACAGGAAAGCAGCTTCTTGCCCAGGCCATGCTATTCACTAGCCGGGGAAGTGTGTGTCTGGGTGCAGAAGCGAACTCAGCATCTGCCCGTAGCTTTCCTTCGGAATTCCTCCTGGAACTCTTCCAGACACACCCTGTTCCGGAGACATCCTGAGGAGGTCATAAATTTTGCTGGCTCTGCATTATTTAAATTGTGCTTAGTCATTCATTCGCAGAAAATCTGGAATATCACTTACTGTCTCTGTGCTGTCATTTTCACAAGTGTTTAGTACAAAACTAGTTCCATCACAAATGAAAATACATCTCCTCTCAAGCAGACACCAGCACACAACAATATTGTAAATTTGGAAATGTGTGTCATCTGTGTTCACCCATATTAGATATTAAAGGCAAAATTAATATGTTTTTACCTTTTTAAAAAATTGGAGATACTTATTTCAAAATAGTATATAAAAATTTCCTTATATACAATAATGTACCCATATATTAATTAGCTAAGTACCTAGTTTGGTAACACAAAATACCTAGATTCATTTTACACTTACCAATTCCATAGAGAAATTTAGCTTATACAATGCTAAGTGCATTAAAACATCATCATATTAAATGTGCTGTATTTATTTGCAGGAGCTTTTTTTTTTTCTGATACTTTCCATAGGCCTTTTCTTTTTTATCATTGTTTATATTTTAAGCATTTAATGGAGTGATTGGTTAGAGGAGGGGAAATATCCACCTCTCCCAATCTTTAGGAAGACACCAGCTTGATGTAGTGTAAAATTAAAGATATTAAAGATAGGATGTTGAAAATAGCTCCAAATAGCATCCTCTAATGTTATTATTTATGGAAAATATTTTATATCTATATAGTTTTAGAACTACCTTTAAGATATTTATTAAGTACCCCCAGTGCAGGTCCAGGGAAGTGTCATTGCAGGGACATCTCCCTCAGTGAGTTGAGGCCAGAGAAGGACAAAGCCCTCTCCTCCCTTGCCTTGGCTGTCTCTCTGCTCCTACACTGTCACTTCTGACACCCATGGCATCATACTGGGGTGCATCCCATGCTAATGGTGCTGCTGCTGTACCAACCGCCCATCCTCAGAAAGCTCTAGGTCCCAACTAATGCCACACATCCCCCTTGGTACTCACACCTACTGCCAGGTTGGTGAGCTGGCCAGCTGGCCTCCACGTCCATCCCAAGTGAATTTCCGCAGCAGATCCAAGCACAGGATTTAATGTAGTCCCATCCTGGGTCTTCTGTCTCAGCTCATTTTCTTACAATGCCCTGAGAAAATGCTTCCAAAGAGGGAATTTGAAGTGTGTTCCTGATGAAAGCCACTCAGGAAAGTTCATTTATCCTAAGAGAATGTAGCCAGAAAGAAAGTTAAAATGAGATGCACAAGGAAATGATTGGTTTCTTCAGACCATAGCCAGTTTTCTTCCTTTAATTTGTAAAGATTCCTTAACTTTCTGAAAGCTTGTATTCTGGACTCAGGGATCTTTTCCACACAAAGAAGGAGTGTGTTTTTTGGTGGCAGGTTATGTTTTGTTCTGCCCATGCACATCTCTTTGGCCCTGTTTCCATTAGGAGATGAAAGCATGGAAATTAAAAAACAAATCACAGGAATGAGAAGATTACTGAATGACAGCACTGGCAGGATCTACCAGCGTGTGGGCAAAGAGGGAGAAAAATTAAAAGAAGAACCCCAGGATTTGGATTCAGTCTGGCCCCCGCGTATGAACTCCTCTGCTGAGGCACCACAGAGCCTCCACCCATCTTCACGTGGTGCGTGGAATGAGTTACCACCGCCCAGTGGGCAGTTCTCAGGGCAGTATGGCACCCACTCTAGAACCTTCCAGAGTCAGCCCCACACTGCTGGCAGCTCCAACGGTACGTACGGTTATCAGACAAAATGCTCATAGGTGGGAGAGTGTCCGAATGTGTTGTATTTCTAAATGTCCAGCATGGTTTTTGAGTTCAATACATTAAACTCTCCCCTAGTCACATGCCTCGGCTGAGAAATGCAGAGTATTAAAAAAAAAAAAAAAACAGAATTGGGAAACAAAACTGAGGCTCTGTATTAGAAGTAATGATTTCTTAGTAGAGATTTTAACCCTTTAAAAAGTGAAAGCTATCATATGCCAACATACAGATATTTTTGTCACAAGAGACTGAACTTTAGGGCAGAAGGAATTCCCCTTTGTCACTGAAAGGAGCTTCTGGTTCTCTGTGTATCATCAATACATCCTCTTATTTTTTTGCTTTTCTTTGTTATCACACAAGTTGTGGTTAAAGGGAGGGACACACATCCCAGCATCCTGGTGACACCTTTGCTTTTACCCCACATTCCAGCAACTGCACCAGATGATCCTAGTTGTAGGACTTGCTTCATTAGAGCTGAAAATTGTTCCTTTAGAGTAAAATTTCCTTAATTTAAATTCCTAGTTGTTCAGAAAAAAAAATAAAAGATCAAATGGAAATTATTTTCTTCTAAGCTTAAGGTAAAAAATTGATAATTTTTTTTCTGGATGTGTTAACTTACCATCCAGTAACATTGGATGTTGCTCCATAAATTGTATATGGATGTGCAGATCTATATTTTTCAGGAAGAGGACAAGAGAAAGTAAGACTGCATTTTCGGTTTCCTTGAAAGTTAAGGATTTTCTTTTCCCATTCATTATTCCTTCAAGAAGGAGAGAACTGTTTAGATTTTTTTTTTAACACAATTTGCAGGAACCAATTCAGAGGCATGAAAAACCATCCTGAGATGCTGCTGATGCGACAGGAGGGACCCCAAGAGATGTACAGGAGTCTTCCATTTCTCTCAATATTGCATAAGCCAGGATCACATTCACGTGCTGGCACTCTTCCAGATTAGGGGGAGGTGGCTCTTTAAAGACTCCCCATAAAAATAAAAAAAGTTCTCCTTAACATTAGAAAATGATTTATAACAAGCTGAAAGGGTTGGTTTTGTCCTCTAAAAATGATAAAGACAGTACTTAGAATAGTAACTAGGAAAAAAAAAAAGAATAGTAACTAGGAATATTCTATATAGGCCCTCCTAATTCACCTGCCGTGGAAGAAATGGCAAGAGAAATAGGACACCCTTAGATGTGTATGAAGTTAGTTCACCCCACATCAAGAAGTTTTGGGCAAACAGCATTCTGTTTTCCAGTAACAACAAGGATGGTGGATTTACTTGGGAAAATGTTATTAATGTTAAAAGTTAGAAACATAAATTCCCCCATATTGGTTTGAAAACAGATTTTTGCACTTATTATTTGCATATTTTTGGTAGAAATTCATTATATCAGTTTGCTACAACTTTGAGTGTAGATAAATACACCACTCGAAGCATTCATGATTTTGCGTGGTGAATTTTTTTTTACAGTATCCACAAATAATGCATACTGTGAAATTAAAATTACATTTAATCTATAATAAAAGACAGAATTGGGCGAATGCCTTAGAACTTGCATTTCCCCTTGGATCTGTGAGAAATGCCAAGTGACAGCAGCGCAATCCAGTTCACAGTTGCCAGGCTGGACACAGATGCTGGAGGGAAGGCTGCAGAAAGAGCGATCTTCCAAATGTTCCACAGTATTCCAAGGACAAGGGGACAATCTGTGTTTACTTTAGTAGGATAGTTTTATTAAGGAAAAGATACTGAATTTAAACAGAGATAAAGAGATTAAAGTGAGGGAAAGGTAAACTGTGGGAATGGAAGAAAGCTGTATGAGGATCTCCTTTACAAAGTTGAAGAAAAGCCAGGGCACCAACACCAAGTGACAGGTTCGAGTATCTCCTCCCATATACGCCCTGCTCCCCCAGCTCTTCCCTGCCCCACAGACATACCGCCCCCAGAGAGTGATCTAAATGTTTTCATGTGTTGACACTTCTTAATTTGGAGAAACATGCCTAATACTAGAAAAAGTAATTTTTAATAGACACATTTGATTTTTTTAAAAGAGTTTATTTATTTATTCATGAGAGACACAAAGAGAGAGGCAGGGAGAGACAGAGGGAGAAGCAGCTCCCAAAGCTGGACTCGATCCCAGGCCCTGGGATCACGACCTGAGCCAAAGGCAGACACTCAACCACTGAACCACCCAGGCATCCAGATACATTTGATTTTCAACATGAAACTTTATAATGTGCAGCTACCAGGTTTTTCTATAAGGCTGTTCTCAGAGCTCGTGTTTTTGTGCAACATAGCACAAGTCTCTAGTGGATTTGTATGGCACCGTCATCTGAGATGCACTGGTGTGACACTGGGGAGGCCTGCTGTGGTGGCGCATGAGCTGCTGCGCACCGGGCTGTGCAGAAGCCTGGATGCTTAGCCCAAGTCAGCTCCTGACATTCAGGTGGTAACAGTTATTGGGCACCTTTTCCTTAGGCCCTGTTGCATAATAACTGCACATGTTTCAAAAGGCTGTCAAGAGGGTGGCCCGGGTGGCTCAGCAGTTTAGTGCCGCCTTCAGCCCAGGGCGAACCTGGAGGCCCGGGATCGAGTCCCACATCGGGCTCCCTGCATGGAGCCTGCTTCTCCCTCTGCCTGTGTCTCTGCCTCTCTCTCTTTCTGTGGGTGTCTCATTAATAAATAAAATCTAAAAAAAAAAGAAAAAGAAAAAGGCTGTCAAGATACCTTCCTTTTTTTTTTTTTTTTCTTTTTCCTCTTTGTAATTTTGTTGTTGACGTTTGGAGTGTGCCATTCTTTTCTTTGACGCTTAGGAGACCATCCCGCGGTGAATTCGTCAGTTGGATCAAACTGTTGTACTTGCAACTGCCAGTCAACGTTGCAGGCCATCCTCCAAGAACTCAGGACCATGCGGAAATTAATGCAAATTCAAGCAGGTACCGAGACCAGGTGGGGGGTGCAGTCCCCTGATTTCTAATGCCTATCCATCCCTGTCCATTCTGGGGTGCAGCGTGACAGTGGGGAAGCCATGAAGTGTCATAGAGGTGCCGGGAGGCCCTCTTGGGAACATGGACAGGCCTGGTGAAGACATTCAAGAGCATAGGTACATGAGGTGTTGCCTCTGAGGCCCTGCTTGGGGCTTGTCTCCCTCATATTCAGGATCTAGAAGCTTGAAGATGCCTCATGTCTTGTCCTCTTTAGTTGCACCACACCTCTTCCGTTCTTGCTCATGTCAGTCAAGTCGTGGGGTGGACAAGCAGTGAGTCTGCAGGTTGGGGTCAGAGTCCCTGTTCTCCTCATGAGGTTGTGTGACTTCTCTGCTCTCAGATGTCTCATCTGTAGCTGGAGCATTAATATCTAACTCACAGGCTGCTTTTCAAAATAGCAGAAGTTAGTAAGCATAAACGAACTTGTAAAGCATGAGGCAGGCAGAAACTACTTCATTAGTGTTGTTCTAAAGGCCAGGAGTGGTTCATAGACGTCTGGGTCACCACGATAATGACTGTGGTTCCTAATCTCCACCAGTGCAGGGGCAATGCAACTTTTTGGTACCAAGGTATAGAAAATAAGAAAGCATTTCATTAAAGCCTCCTCCGGTGAGAGAAGCCTCCTCCTGGAGTAAGAAACAGCCCGGTCATAGACGGTCAGCATCCCCACCCTTGCACTGTAGAGAGATTTGGGAAGGTCATCATTCAGAAATCGTACTTGGTGCCATTTAGTGAATTCTAGTAAAATTGTAATATTTAGTGATGTGGCTTGATATAAAAAGCTTACTACTAAGACACCCCGTCACCCAAGAGCACATGAAAGTGAGGTGAGCCAAAGAACCTCTGAAAAGCAACATCCAATTGTATGTGCTGAATTTGGTCTAAGCCCAAGGAAAGGATAAGCATTTTGGTCAGGCCAGTAAGCATTTAACTCATCTTGTTCTACAACAACAATCCATGTTCTTATTGACCTAGAAAAAGTTACTGTCTCTTAAATAAGGAGCAGAGAAAGAAAGGTTACTTCATGACTTACGGGTTCTTTTCTCAGAAGAAGAATTTGTTAGCACGTAAGAAAATATGCATATGAAATGGTAATGATTTATTTTTTTACTTAAGCTCCTTACTACCAAAATGGCAAACTACAAATTGCAACCATTTAAATCCTTGACTGAAGCCCTTTTGGAATCTATTAAGTAAATGCCACTTTGTCACCGTGTTTTCTTTTCTGAACCTTTTGCAGATTAGGGCAGTAAATGATTCCAGAGCTGGTAGGATAGCAGAAAGGATAAACTGAAGAAATTACTCTTCTTTAATTTCCTTAAACTTAAGAATCTGTATTGTGTGGGTAGATTTACTTAAGGCTTATTGTCTATAACACCTGTAGATTTAAATTATATTTAGAAAGTTTCGCCTCTACTTAGGGAGAAGACAAGGAATACAATGAAGCGATAAGATCTGGGTGCCAGAGACTATGGCTGTGTCTAGACTTGCAAACTCAGGAGAAAAACTGAAAGTGCCTATGTTCTTTAAACCAAATGCATTCTCCCTTTAATTTAGAATAGCAAGGCTTGGAGAGGCATGAGTCCTAGACCATTGATAATTGCTTTCCTTGTCCATTTGACTTTGGGCATGGAGACCTAGCCTTGGGTAAAAATCCAGAGAACAGAGGAAAGTTCTCCACTTGAGCTTGCACACTGGAATCACTTGAGCTTTAAAAAGAAAAAAAAAGTCTCAGTTCCCCGGACGCCACCCCTGCAAATTCCAATTCAGTTAGTCTGGGGTAAGGCTGAGGCATGGACTTTTTTTTTTTTTTTTTTTTTTTTTTTTTAAAGCTCCCGGGTGATTCTAACATGCAGCCAAGGTCAAGCACCAGTGAACTCAACTACTAACTACACAAGTGGTTAAAAACCTTTTCAGTGTTCCTATGCAGTACAAGTGGTTTGTTTCCTTTTTTATTTTTTTAAGCAATCTCTGCACCCAACATGGGTGCAATGCCAAGATCAAAAGTTGCATGCTCCTCCTCCAACATAGCCAGCCAGGCACCCCAAGTAGTTCGGTTTCTAATACTCACTTGTAAATTTCTCGCCAGTCTAAAGATGCAAATACCAAGCTCAAAGTATAAATACCCTTTATTTGCAAACTGATGGGAAATGATCCATATTTATGTGCATTTAAAGATCTTTAGTTTTCATTTGGCTTATTTCTGTAAAAAAGCAGGCATATCCCATGATCATTTTTAGTAAGCCATATTGCTAAATGAAGATTTAAATAATGATGCCGTGTTTTTCTATTACACTTTCCATCAGAATATTTCTAAATCGTTAACAAACATGACTTGCCAGAGTACATCTGTGAAAACTATACTTACCATCTTTGGCTTCGTTAAGTATATATATTTAATACTAGTACTTGGTGTTTGTTCAGTGCTTTTCATCTTTGGAATTCCACCTGTTTCTGGATTTTACTGGTCTTCCTGACTTGCGAAGAACTATATCATTCCTATTTTTCCACTACCTAAAAGCAAGGTATGGAGGGCAGCCTGGTCAGAACCCAGTAGTGTAGTTCTGTGGAGATGGTTGTGTGTGGATAACGTGGTTTGTAAGGAAGGAGGAACTGGCCCTGATAAAGGACTAGCCGGCTTTGCCTACATAACGTACGAGTCATGCCAGACTCATTCTTTAGTAAATGATCATCATTGCTCACTCTCAGTCAGTGTTAGTGCCTGTAGATTGCTAGCAGCTGATCAACTTACCCTCCAAGGATGATTAGAATATTCCTAAGTTTGGCTTACCAGAAAGCTTGGACATCTACACCTGAACTTAAATTCTGAGTTCCCATTTATATGAAAATGTCCTGCGACTTATAAAATCACACTCAGATGTTTTCCTACAGCTCAGAATGCCTTCCACAGAACCCAGCAGCAGCAGTGAGTGTAATTATTTAGCAGCATCGAGGACAGTGCTTTTCTGTGTGTAGACTTCTAAAGTGCTTCAAAGACGTCATTTGATGACCTGCAGGTCCCACAAGAGATTGACTCTGGTCTGCTTCTTTGACTGAACCGTGCTTCGGTCTCAGTTAGTAGAACATGTAGATAGACGGGCGATGGTTTCTCCTAAGTTAGACTCAGGTGCCTGTACCCTATTTTTGTTCACTCTTCACAGTTGGAACCCAAAACAGACAACAACCCCCGATTTCCCTTATATGCTCCCAGCGAACTGCTGTCTCACGCAAGAGAAATAAAAAGAAAAAAGTGCCCCCAAAGACCATTGAACCTCTAACTGTGAAGCAAAAGTCTGGCGCATTCGAAACTGAGAAGAAGACAGCAGGGGCCTCCGAGCAGCCTGGCCCCCCGACGGCCGAGCACCCCTCTTCTGGGGAGAGCCGTGTGCTGGGATTCGGCATCGTCCTAGAGTCGCCTGCCTCAGATGTAAGTCCATGTTCTCTGGCTGCTCACACTAAGGTGATGGAATCTTCAGGAATCTTATAGTATTAATACACATTCCCCTTAACTGGTTCTGCCCAAGAAAACTAGAGAAACTGCAAAAGACCCATGGGAAAGAGGAAAGGAAGACTATTAATAATTTCCTTACCTAGAATGTTCTCTTCCAAAAATCTTCAACCTCATTTATTTGAACGTGTTTCCATTCTTTATCCCTGCACGAAGAAGGGTGATGGAGTAAATAATCTGCTCACTAATTTCTTTAACAGTTTTAATTCTGAAGTGGCCGTTTTCAATTTCCTCAGCGTAGAGAGCTAAAAGAACATAATTAAATCCTTTGTAAATGGGCATAAATGAACAGAACCTTACAGATAAGGTCACACCTTTCTAGAAACACAAACTAATAATAAAAAAAGAGCAGTAGTGCTAATTCTATTTTATAGATGCAAGCCACACTGCTAATTAGGTTGCAGTGCATGCCATTTACTCTTTATAATGATAGGTTAATGCTCTGCAAAGGTTTTTCTATTTCAATATCATAGCTAGAAAGTTGTTGCAGTCCTGGATGTTGGATGACATCTAAGAGATCCATCCGACTTGTCATCTTATAGCTGTATGACCATAAACTGAAGTCCTTAAGAATGTGCTATTTTTGCAACTGCATAGTCTGTTTACAATATCTTTATCTAAGTACATTAATGTGAACCCCGTCTGGTTGGGAGAGTTCTTAAAATAAACAAGAGTGAGTGATCTATTATTATCAGTTTGCATAGGATGAGAATCCTGCTGAGAACACCCACGGGCCTATATGGGATTGGAGTTTGGCCCTACCTTTTAAACTTTAAATAAAAAATAATTGCTATTTAAAAAAAGATTGTCCCCTTTCAGATTGCAGAAAGGCAGCTTGCTAGCGTGTATCCACATTGGGTCTTTAATAAAGGGAGGTGACTTTTTTAGACTAGAAAGTCATTTGAACTTTTATCCAACCCTCAACATGAAAGGGTTTTATTGTTTTGGTTTTTTATCTTTGAACAAATGCTAAAATTAAGTAGTCCTTCTAGACTCAAAACTTAACTTTAAAAAAAATCATTATTGATGTAATGTTCTACCCCAGGCCAATCAGCTGATTTGATTATATCATATGCTTATTGGAGCTAAGGCCCTGGTTTCAAAACCCAAGTCAATCACCTATTTGGAAACAGAGGTGAATTATTCCACAACACAAAGTACATTCCATCTTAAGCAGTTTTCATTAACACTTTTATGTTTTTCTTGAATTTTCTAAGAGTTCATTTCTGATGGACATTAATATATGAGGAGCAGTCATTTCCTTGTGTAAATCATCTCCTAAATGGGTCACTCTAATGCTGATAACTGAACTTTCTCCTTTATTTTTAAGCTCCAAATATACTTCAGAGATAAATTGAGGAAGATCTGATAAAGGCCTTATGTACATTAATAATAGAATTTTTCTTATCTTTACCAATATCACCATTTAAATTTTGTTCATATGCCAAATAAAAATAAATTTCTTTTTATTCATGATTACTTTTGCTAACAAGAGCTGTTAAATTTAACACAGCACGTTCACAATTGTCCATGAAAACTCAGTTAGGTGCTGATTATCTTTAAGGAATAACATCCTTCTAAAAGCAGAAAGTATATGGAGATAATTATCTTTACATTATCCAGCTGATAGGCCGTTTGATTCATCTGTTCAACAGAAACTGTAACTGCACCTAGAGGTCTGTGCAATGAATCCCATTGTTAGATGAGGCAATTTTGTCCACAGATAGTGTTTGTTGGAAATAATGAGACCAGCTTTCAGGGTCCCTGGCAGGGCAGGGGTTGGGGTAAGAATGTGTGGATTGACTCCCTTACGTGATGGAACTATCAGTTCAAAGGCATCCAAATTTAGGTACTCTTCTATTCTTTATTATTTCTTAGCCATAGTCCTCTTAAAATTTGGTGGAAGTCCAGAGGAGAAAACAGAAAATATATAATAATCTTGTAGAAATTGTTCTCTAAAATGGATCTGAGAAAATGTAATATAATTGGATATATATAAATGGATGAGAATTCTGTGTTTGTGTATTTGAAGATGGGCCCTGGGAAGTACCCAGCATTGGGAGGATTAGGTCCAAAGTTGCAGGGTTGGGTAAGTGGTCCAGTGCTGCCTGAACAGCTATCTGGCTGGCACTGGTAGTGGATGATGATGTAAAGGTAGAATGGCCAAGTAGTAAGAGCCCTAATATGCCATGCTGATGCCCTTGACCATCATCTTGTGGGCACTAGGAAGCCATTGTAAATCTCAAATAGAGGAGTAATCATACCTATGTCTTAAAAGTGGAACTGCCTTATGGATAATGAAAGTTGGAGAGAAGAGAGTAGAGACAAAGAGACCAGGAAGAAGAACGTCACAGTCTACTTGAGCAGTGAGCCTGCAGAAGGAGAAAGGAGGCATTTAGGAAGTACCCACACAGAGGACTTGGTGGCTCAGTAGAAAGCAACCCCCACATTTCTCTCTTAGAAAACCAGGTTCGGTCCTCAGTACTGAGGTAGGGAACACAAGGGCAGAAGCAGGCCCTTAGGTCCAGATGGGAAGCACAAGTACATTTAGTATCGCAAAATGGTCCTTAGATGTTTAGAGGGGAGGAGAAAGAGCTAGAAGCAATGAGAAAAAGACATGTAAAACTATACTTTCATTGCTGTGGTAGGTGTAAAAATTCCCATTAACTTTTTCTAATTCACAGTGTATGAAGTCCTCTGTTTTGCACCATGACTTTTAATGTCACCCCAATACAGATAGGCCCCACGCAGGGCCTTTCAGGGAGACCCCTGTCATCTGAGTGATAATGGTTACCCCTACTCAGATGTGGAAAAACACCGTGATCTCCTCAAAACCACCTGCACTATCCCTCAGTGCTGTAAATGCTTAATGGTAGAGAATATGTGAGACTGTCCTCCTACAGTGCCTGGCACATAACAGGTACTCAATAAATGTGATTTAGTCTGCAAGTGACAAAATATACAAAATAAACATTTGAAACTTTAGGTCTAGGGCTCAGCTTTAATTAGAACCCTCTCTTCAGCTTAACTCCATTTCCTCATTCTCTCCTCGTTACCTGTCTCAATACTCCCACCAAACAGGCTCTGACATAATTTTTTTAAGATTTATTTATCAGAGAGTGTGTGCACACAGGTGCGTGCACACAGGTGCATGCACAAGACTGGGGGAGGGGCAGAGAGAGAGGGAGAAAGAATCTTGAGCAGACTCCCCACTGAGCAAGGAGCCTAACGTAGGGCTCGATCCCAGGACCCCGAGATCACGACCTGAGCCAAGACCAGGAGTTGGGTGCTCAACTGAGCCACCCAGGTGCTCCCAACATAATTCACTCTCATAGAATTTTCTATACTAGTCCATAATTTTTTAGAAGATTTCCCCTCCTTCCAGCAAGGAATGCCAGTTTCTCCCAGGGCAGGGGCAATAATTGTAGTATCTGTGTGCCACCCTGCACTAAAATAATTTTTCTCTTTCATCCCTACTCTTAGAGGTGTCATTCCTGTCCTCGTAGATGAGGACACTGTGGCATAAAGGGCTTAAGTATACAGCCAGGTCTGTAGTTGTCCTTACCCACTGAGTGCCACACTCGGGTGCCCCTTCTAGCTCTGTTCCTGAACACGACCCACACTCAGTAACCAGTCACAGGATGATCGATATGTGAGGAAAACTGAAAGGTTGGACTAAGGTAGTTTACTCCATTTACTTGGAAGTTTCTAAAAGAAAAGTGCATGGTAAAAGGCACAGACTCTGAAATCAGGCTGCCTGGGCAAGAAGCTCGGCCGGGTAACCCCTCACCTCAGTTTTCCCTCCTTAAATTGGGAACAGTAGTAATGCTGACCTCCTAGAACTGGCCTACTGGAAGAGTTAAATGAGGTAGTCTATGTGAAGCCCTTAGAGCAGTTCCTGGTACATTTTAAACACTCAATAAATGTTGGTTCTTTTTTAAACTTTAGCAGTCCTAGCTAAGTACCTTATAGGGACAAATATAAATGTTTATTAAATAACTGAAGTGTACATATGCATGAACAAATACACTTGAAGAAATAGTGTTTATAAAAAGAGAGTGGCCAGAAATGTTTCTACTTTGAGGCAGGACTATTTGACCCATTTTAAATTAGCACATTAAATACGATTCAAGCCTAATTTACACAGAAGCCAAAGCAAGAGCCCAAAACCCAAAACCAAATTTCAAATTTAAATACAGTATTTCCTTCTTTCTTTTACAACCCCATGCTCTGCCAGTACTCAGACAAGGCAGCCATGAATTTTTTGCAGTCACTGTTTTTCCCTACTTATTTGGATGTAGTAAGTTGTGTCTTCCAGGGTAGATATATGTGGCCCAAGCTTGTTTCATCACTGTTGCTTTTTGTTTGGCTTGTTTTTTGCCTTTGGTGAAACACTCAGATCAATTTTTAAAAATATATTTATGAGGGCCACCTGGGTGGCTCAGTCGGCTGAGTGTCCAACTCTGATCTCCGCTCAAGTCTTGCTTCTCAGGGTCATGAGTTTGGGCTCCATGCTGGACATGGAGCCTACTTTTAAAAATAAAACAAAATACATATATATATTTACATATGTATATATATATATACATACACGTATGTATATATAATTTTTAATAGTAGAAAACTTTTTTCTCTTTATTGGAATTATTGTGAACATTTTCCAGTAATCCTAGATTATATAGATTTAAAAGTTATCAGAAGATAAATCTATGGGGATCCCTGGGTGGCGCAGCGGTTTGGCGCCTGCCTTTGGCCCAGGGCGCGATCCTGGAGACCCGGGATCGAATTCCACGTCGGGCTCCCGGTGCATGGAGCCTGCTTCTCCCTCTGCCTGTGTCTCTGCCTCTCTCTCTCTCTCTCTCTCTCTCTCTCTCTGTGTGTGTGTGACTATCATAAATAAATAAAAATTAAAAAAGAAAAAGAAAAAAATAGACATTAAAAAAAAAAGAAGATAAATCTATGGCTACCCATCAACTGGTAATTCATTGGATTCTGGATAATTTCATTGATGTTTATACTAAGTCATTTTTCTAAAAAGTAATTTTTTTAAAAATTTTTTTAAAAAAGTAATTTAAAATATATTGCTGCTCTCAATAGAAGTAGCTTCCAAAATCAGAACCTGTTTCCTTAACACTTTCTTAACCCAATAAATACACAATCCACTGGGAACCAGTAAAGCACATCAGTCAAGCAAGCGACTGTTTATTCATTGACACACTGAACTTAAAGCAGATATGCTTGAGAGTGTAGATTTCAGAGCAGACTGCTTGGGTTCAAATCCTTGCTCTGTCACTAAGTAGCTGGATAATCTTAAACAAGTTACCTGACCTCTCCAAGCCTTAGTTTCTGCATCTGCAAACTGAGGATAATAAAATATTCCCTTGGCAGGGTGAGGATGAAGTTAGAAAATCTGCTTCATGTGTGTTAGCCTAGGGCCTAGAATATGGTCTATAGTGAATAACTCTTAATTACATCACCATTTTCCAGGGTGTACCTAAATGAATGAAATAGTCCTTAACCCGCAAGGAACAGAGGAGGAAAGCATGTAAGCAGTCGTAACAATATGATAGGACTTAAGCTCTAGTCCTGGTCATGACAGTCAGAAGAACGCAGAGGAGCCTGAAAGAACAGGATTTGCCCTTGGCCTGGAGGGTCAATGACAGGACCTCAGAGGAGCAGTTTCACTGGAGTTAGGGTTGGAAGAAGCTAGATGGCAGTGGCTAAAATCTTATGTCTTAAACACTTGGGCTCAAATGTCTTTAGCATCAATCAAGCCATAGTGCTTAGAGTCATTAATTTACCACTTGAGGAAGGAAAAAGCTAAAAACATCTCCAGAAAACTTTGGAGTGCCTCGTTATCCAAGTGCATGGAGAAAGTTCAAGGGGCCAAGTCGTATTGTATTTTCTAAAGTTAAATGCTTAGTTCTACCAATATTTTGCCAAATAAAAGATCCATATTGGCCCTTTAATAACTTCTTATCGTCTTTATCCAATTCAGCCTGAAATATGTGCTGGTATATAGACTGTGATAGAACTTTTGCCCGAGCATTTTTACTTACTACAGAGCATCCACCTTATAATGGACTCTTGATGTGATACCTCCAAGGTGGAGCCTCTGCCGCATCGACGCTGAAATTCTCTGTGCTCAGCTAGACCTGCTAAAGCAAGCCTGCCTTGCAGTTGTGGTGTATTCTCATGGGCACCCAGCTCACTGGCCGTGATTGTGGCATTGCATTTAGTAAATAGTAATAGTAGTTCCTGCTAAATCTACCTGGAGCAGACCTGAGTTATAGGAAATGATTTCAGTGTTTCCCAAACAAAAGCAGATCACATTTGTGAGCAAAATGAAGTGAATTCAGATCACATATGTGAGCCAAATAAAGTCAGTTATGAGGGGTTTTTTTAAATTTCTTTTCATAAAGCCCATTTACCTAGAAAAACCTCTAACATACTGCAAAATAAATACTAAATGAAAATAAAGGATCATCATATATGGAAGTATTAGGAGCGGAAAGACTAAATTCACAGTCTTTAAACAGTCTTATAAATTCCATTATATGAAAAAAAATTAAAAATAAATAAAATAAAATAAAATAAATTAAAATAAAATAAAATTTCTGTTATGTGTTTTCAGTCCCACATCAGGGAGTTTTAGGCCACAGAATCCTGCCTCTTCATCCATGGTTTTTTTTTTTTTTTTTTCGTTGAGCCAGTCTGAAACTTAACTAGCTAGCCACTGGAGTATACCAACTATTGTGTGTAATTTATTAATTTGTGATTGAAAATCTGAGGTTAATGTCCAATATGAATATTCATGCAATTCTTTTTACTCTTTTAACCAGTAACCACATTTAGCTATTTGCATGTTTTACTAATTTGGCATTGATTAACACCTTATGGAAAATAGCCTCTATCAGAATTGTTTCCTCTGTGTTTGATATGATCTCTTTAAAATTGCTTTACATATTTTACTTCATACAGGGGAATCAAATGATACGCTCACTCACAGGGACTGAAGGGGAAATCTTTTAATTTACCTGGTTAGAGGATTCCCCCACGCAAACTAGATCTTGACCTTAAGCAAAGGAAGGCCTCAGCTGAAGTGCAAAGAGAAGCAGGAGAGTTACTGCCGATAGGGCTGGGTCCGTAAACACTTTCAAGGGTCATTATGACTACACATGATTTTTGCCTCCAGAACTTCACTGGGTGTGAGACATGACACCCCTGGATAAGGAAAATTCAACATTTGATACACGCTGGTGCTGAGTAGCTGCAGTACCAAAAATGGGCAAGACAGGGGGATCCCTGGGTGGCTCAGCAGTTTAGCGCCTGCCTTTGGCCCAGGACGCGATCCTGGAGTCCCGGGATCGAGTCCCACGTCAGGCTCCCGGCATGGAGCCTGCTTCTCCCTCCTCCTGTGTCTCTGCCTCTGTCTCTCTCTTTCTGTGATAAATAAATAAATAAATCTTTAAAAAAAAAAAAAAGGGCAAGACATCATGAAAATCCAAATTTGTAAAGCTAATTCAGACTCTTAACTCTTAAGATGATGACTCTAAGTGTCGTAAATTCCGCCCCACATTTTGTGTCATCCTTTAAAGATTGTAACCCCTCAGTAAACAATAGAACCTGTCAGTATATTAGCGATCTGTCTTTGCTTAAATATGAGACAGTGATGCCGTCAAAGAAAGTCGTTTGTAAAATGATACTCATTTGAAATAGTGTTGTTTCTGTCATAGGTATCCTTAGTAAGCAGAGATCTCATTTAAACCAGCACCAGAAAAATAAAATAAAATAAACCAGCACCAGTAAACAGAAGGAAGAGATTCAATGGTACAATTGGAGTTTTAACCTATTTTTAAATATATGTGCTCACTACATAACAGTACACTGCAATTTTCTCTCTAAAATGGAGGATATCAGAAGGTTTCATAATAAAAATTTGAGATTAGTTTTCTTCATGTCTCAGAAAATAAAGCAACCCCATTTTTTTAAGGAATTGGTTTGTTGCTTTGGGGTCCCTTGTAGACTCAGCATTAGTGCCCCTTTACAAGAGCTAAGAAATCTGCCTAACAGGACCTCAAGATCAGGAAGGAAGCAAAGATGAATCACCCTTGCTCTCCTGGCTGCCGCTACTACCTCAAGTAATAAAACTGACTCCAGGCTCATAACTGGGTGAGTTCACATTCCTTTATCTGGTAAGAACACTTCAAAATAACAAGATCTGTCCATCAGCAGGTAGTGGACTGGGAAACACTGACAGCTTCTGCAGTAGGATAGTGTCTCAGAAATCAAGAGACCAGATGATCCCAGGGGGAGTCTCCTTGCTCCATGGAAAACTCCAGATATTTAGTTTCAGGAGTGGCAGCAAGCTCTAGAAGCAGCAACTGCCTCTGTGTCCTCAGCCCTGCCAGACAGCCCTCCTAAAATACTATCCTGCCCCTCCCTGGCCCCGCTCACCCCCTCACCCACCAGATGCTGCTCCGCGTCCGGCACATCTCATTTATCACTTTGTACTTTATGTAATATTTGTGTATGTATCTCATCTAGTGAGCCTGACTTGAAACTCCTTGCACGTGGAGTTACACACAAAATAAATATGTCTTGACCAAGTCAGGTTCTCCAAGCAGTCTGCTCCTTGAGTTAGCACAAGTGCTGCCCCAAAAAGTCTGGTACGCTGAACCATGGCCTGGCAGGCTTTCAAACACACTTCCTTCATATTGGGCTAAAAGGTCTCTAAATCAATATTATTTTTGAATGAATGAATTTTAAATGAATTCTTACATAGTGTTTTGTTTATTCTGACAAATATCTATTGGGCAATGATGGGGCATTTGGCACTCTGAATACAAAAGAGCGCATGTTCTCATGAGAAACACAAACTCCCAACCAAATAAATGCAGCATGGAAAGTGCTAGAAACACGGTTCATAGAAAAGACTGAGTATGTGAAGAAAGGGGTGGCTCATTTTTGCCTAGTACCTAGAGGAGGTCAAACCAGGGTCAAGCCCTATAGGGTAAGTCCAAAGGCAAGTTCTGGGAATCTCAGGTCAGGTGGCTGAGTCTTAAGCACCTGTTTGATGGTATCAGAATTCAACAGAGATCTATGAATGAGATCAGTTGGTGTCTTTCCCTCTTGACTCCTGAAAATTGAAGGGCTTCTGTATCATCTGAGCCTTTCATAGACCTACAAGCTGCTTCTGTAAATTAGGAATCCTTTTTTAATGGCTTTCAAATGACATAAGAACATGATGAATACTGGGTGCTACACTATGTGTTGGCAAATTGCATTTAAATAATAAATAGTGAAATAAAATAAAAATTAAAAATGGTATAGGAACACTAAGCTAAAATCTGGGATCAGTTCATTTAGAATAAGGTCTAAATGCAGCCATAGATAGGCACAGCAAAATTCTGGTTATGAATAAAACTTCATCTTAGATGATGTTGATAAAATTCACTCAGTCTAATATTTCCACATTAACTCATTCAGCAAACATGCACTGAGCACTCAGTGTGAGCCAGCTTCTGTTCCAGGAGTCAGGGATACAGCCCCCAGCTCCCAGCAATGCCCCTACACACTCTTTACCAGCACCAGGACCCAAAACTCAGCAACGAGTCTGACAGCACTGTTAGTGTAGTAATACTTGCCAAGTATCCAGGGACCAAAAGCTGAAAGGAAAAGTGAAGCAGAGACATGAGATGACTTTGTGGATAATCCAGTTGAGAATTGCCTTTGGGAAGGGCAGCTCCCAAACTGCCCACATCATCTGAATCATTTATGCCCTCTTTCCTCTGACCATAGTGTGCTAGGCATTTTGAGAAACACCAGGACAAACAAAAGTAGTAATTCCTCTTCTCCAGAAGAAAACCTAATCCCATATCCTCTTGTTTCTAATAGGGTTCTAAAAATCTAAAGTCATACCAGGTTTGCAAAGTGATAAGTATGATTATCTAAGAATAAGCTGTTATAATACATCTTACTTATGTGAGATTTTCTTCTTTTTTCCTTATGAAAGTTTACCAAAAAGAAAAAAAGTTTACCAATTGCATTTCTTCATTAAAGTTACTCTTTTAGGGGTACCTGGGTTGCTCAGTGGTTGAGCATCTGCCTATGTCTCAGGTTGTGATCCTGGGGTTCTGGGATTGAGTCCTGCATCAGGCTCCCTGTGGGGAGTCTGCTTCTCCCTCTGCCTATGTCCCTTACTCTCTCTGTATTCTCTGTGTCTCTCATGAATAAATAAAATCTTTTTTAAAAAGTAAATAAAAATTAAAAAAAAATAAAGTTACTCCTGCAGAGTTATCATGTTATAATTAACAGTAAATGACTTAGTAGTTTAGATTATGACTAACGAACTTTTAGCTACTCAAGAATTTATTGAATACTTACTATGTGCCAGGCCCAAAAGACACAAAGTCTGAGTTGTGGGTGTCAGAAAGGGCCACAATCTAATACATAATTACACAGTATAATAAATGCAGCCATATAAGGATGTCACATAAATACCAGTGACAGGGTGCGTGGCCACCTCCATGGGAAGGAAGGCGTTTGCAAAAGTTTTGAAAATCCAAGTATTCACTAGGTTGCCAGATGAAAAGACAAGCTGTAAGCATCCATGGAGTGCTGACAGAGTAATTATTACCATCTGAGTTTATATCCTACTACTAAGAGTCTGAGTTGAAAGACACCTAATAGGTCTTCTGTTCCAGCATCCTAGTCAGAAAATCCGTGACAGGGAAGCAGCGTGACTGGTATGTAGATTTTTCAGTGGTGGTCTGGGACATGGCTTCAGATTCTTCTTCCAAAAGTAGGGGTGAGAGGCAGAATGAAACTGCCAGGGGCACCTGCTCATCGTTGTTGTTTACTTTATGTATTTGTTTACATAAGTTTTCACTGGAGAAAAATATAGTCCCACCACTGAAAACCACTGGCAGAGTAAAAAGAGCATAGGCCTCTGGGTAGCCCCATATTTGCATGCTTAGGCAAATGAAATGAAATTATTTAATGTAGGAGAAAGTAAAGCGTAATGCACTGAGTATATTCAGATTATTTTTGTCATTTTGTTATGATCTCTTTGGACCTTAGTTCCTTCATTTAAAAAAATAAGGGTATTTCACCCAGAAATCTCTCAAGTCCCCTGTAGCTCTACAGTTATATGAGTTTGTGATGATCTGTCTTCTCTTGACTGTTTTTCTAAAGACAAGAATGTATTTTCAGGGTACTCTTCTCTGTTGCTTTCAAAGAGACTTAATGCTAGAATTAGAGCATCTTATTTTGTAAGTAACAACTAGTCACTGGTTTTATAAATTGCATATACTAGCACACAGAGCCAAAACCACATTGTTCATAGGATATAGACACTTCAGTAGCTAGTGATGGTTTTTTTGTTGTGCATATGCCCAAAGTCAAATGCTTCAAATGTTGCTTTTAATGAAATATTTATGTTCTTTTGGTAGCCAGAAGTGCAACTTGCTGAAGGCTTTGATGTGTTCATGCCTAAATCACAGCTGGACTCTATATTGTCAAACTACACTCGCTCAGGAAGCCTTCTGTTTAGAAAGCTGGTGTGTGCATTTTTTGATGACAAGACTTTGGCTAACTCCTTACCCAATGGGAAGAGGAAAAGAGGACTCAATGACAACCGGAAAGGACTAGACCAAAATATTGTGGGTGCAATAAAAGGTTGGTCTGCATCATTTCATTTTATGGGTTCTTTGTTGAGCTTTGCCTTCAGTTCATAAAGATACAGCTGAAACTGCAGTCAACTAACCAGAGGCTAATTTAATTTGCACCTGGCAGTTTACCCAACTGGTGTGGCTTTGGGGTATATGAGCTCTGCAACTCAGCACCCCAAATATCACTAGGATTTGGTATTTTAAGGTGATGTTGACTTGTTAAAATCATGATTTCAGAGCCAGTTTGTCTTGCTGCAGAACCAAAAAGTTTTTTCTTAATTGTCTCTTAAGATGAAAGTATCCTTCTCTCTTAGTAATTTCTAAGAACTTCATCAAAACAACTTTGACTTCAGTTTTTAGTTATAAATAAGAATAAAGCTAGGTTGCTTTTTGGAAAATAAAACAGTCCTCTCCAAAGTTCGGAAGCTGCTTTACCTAGGTCCTGGCTTCTAAAGACATTTTAATTGTCAGTGAGCCCACTGTGAAGCCAAGCCCTGCGCATGTCCACCTATTCCGGGCCTACTCTGCTCCCTCTGGTTTTGTGTATGGAGTCACGCCAGTCACCTGGAAAGAAAACCGTGAGTCTCTCCCACTTAGCACTGTGAACACATACCTGAGCTCCATTACAAAAGCCACACATGCATATATGAGTTCATTTATATCCAGTTCCACATCCTAGACCTATTTGTTAACTTTAAAATGTCCCTACATAGGACTCTGACAAATGTAATTTCGGGTAATAGAAGTACTTAAGTGTTATTTTCAAAAAGAACGTAAATGAATTCTCCAGTGTAAACACAACTACCATGAAAATGGAATTTGAGATCAGGCCTTAATTTACACTAAAATTGTTGATAAGAATGTTCTTCACTGCCTCGTTCCTGCCTGGCTGGGGTTGTGGCCTGGGACTAGACATGGAGAGCCTTCCCTCCCCACTCCTGCCCCCCATTAGCTTGCAAAATGCATAAATGAATTTAATAGTGCTTAAAGGATACTTGGAAAAACCCGCGATTAACTTTACAAAATAACGTGATTTTTAAATGACATTAGCAAGTACCAAACACCCTTTGTTCATGGCCAGAAGGATCTAAGCCTTCACTAACAGAAGATTTTTCATTCTCCAACAGAATTTTTTCACTTAAGGTGACAGTTGAGTTGTATTAAATAAGAAAAGCTGCAGAGATACTACAATCTGTGTCATTTCTGAAAAGAATGATTCAGCCTGAAGTGACAGTAAAAACAAGATTACTGAATTTGAAAAATAGTCAGTGATGTAAGTGAGACCAAGTGAAGTCAAGAAGGGTCCCATTGCAATTTGATGTAGCTGGAGCCTTCTAGAAACATGAAGGTCAAAGCTAATGATGCTTTTCATGCAGAGGCTCTTAGACACATTGAAATGTAGCCAGAAATTGTTTTCATTTCTTTTTTTTTTTTTTCAGGACAATGTATTAACAGTATGAAAGTATTTGGAAATCAGGGAACCGTAAATGACCATGTTCCATTTTAATGATAGGAGAGGAGTTACCCTAATAATAGATGATAATGAAATATATCATTACAAGTAGAGTGATAGGAGTTTATTCTTCCATTTTCAGTTGAGACTGGACATCCTACGATAGTTTGAAAAAGTATATTACACAGAGAATTAGAGAATATGCCTTTATTTTCTTCACAGCCCTACTCTTTAGCTAGAAATAAAAATGGTTAACGAGGCTTCCACTCCTAATGCACAATACAGATTATTCAAATCAAAGAACTTAAATTTCCATACACTTCCTTTATTATTGAATTATGTCTGGCATTGAAATTCTATTAAAACAACAAAACACTTTAAAACAGATAGAAACCCAACCATAAGCACCAACTTAAGTCAACAAATATCATATATTCACTTACTTCCTTGTAGTATTTACTCATAAATGTGTTTATACTTTGGTCTAGATTTTTTCCCCTAATTATAAAAATAGTATACACTTATAAAAAATCCAGACCGTAGGAATATATAGAAAGCTGAAAGGCCTCCATAATTCCTACAATATTTTCCCCCTAAAATCTTTATTCAGAGTATGACGATGATATCAGATTTATCATTCTTAGAAGGATATGCTGTTTGTAATGGTCAGCCAATATTTTTACCTGATTCATTCTGATAATTTCTCATAATCACCCCGAAGACAAGCTCTGTGTTAAATATTTTTTACTTCTTTTTGTGCTTCACTTTTTGTGCTTAAATATTTTTTACTTCTTTTTGTGCTTCACAGAGCTTTACATATAGTAGAGTTTCCATCAATACATGTTGGGTGAGTGAACAGATATGGGTTTTTCTTTTTTATCTTGACTTTGGCCTTTAGTAGTTGACAAGAACTAAATACCCACCCTTATATCTTCTCCCAACCAGTTTGAAATAATTGACATCAAAATGTTGTAAATATTTACCAGTTAATATCAATGAGAGGAAAAAAAAGAGAGGGGGGACCAAAATTCAGTATAAATTTGGTTACAACTCTCTCAATTTCCTAATACTTTTTTCCTTTACATATATAACCATACTTTCATTAACCCACGTATTATAATAGAAAGTGGTTCTTGAAAGTAGTTCGTAATTGAAGGTCTTATAATATAACTCTCCCCAGTTTTTCTTGCTATTTATTGGTAGAGATAGAAAGGGAAGTTTGCTTCCCTAACCCAAGTCTTTTGAATTGGAGTGATCTGGGAAAAAATAAAATGGTTTCTTTGTACATAATGGAGGCAGAGCTACTCATGTCACTATTGGTATCTGCCACATATTTTGACAAGATTTCACAAATCTTAAATACTGTCTTTCTTCTCTATCATTTAATGCATCAGTACCGTATTCATTTCAAAAGTTCTACAACCTAGGAATATACAAAGACTGGTCGATTTTATAAAACATTAGAACTAAAAATAACACTAAGGGCTGCGTTCTGTTTCTTTCTTTCTTTCTTTTTTTTTTTTTTTTTTGCATTCTGTTTCAAGTGAAGTGATTAGGTTGGGTAAAACAGCAGTGGCGGGAAAAGATGAACGAAAATCTAAAAAATGCTTATAAGTAAGAACAGAGGTGGGCTGAAGAGGAGTTTATTGGGGGATTATTAACAAGGTTCTTTGTAGTGATAATTAATATTCCCCATGACAGTATCTTGAAACTAAAACATAAGTCTCTTTGTAAAGATCACACTTTTCACATATTTTCTTCTGTTTTATGGTGGTTAACACTTAGTGGTAATTCATTAAAAATTCATTTATAAATAGGACAAAGTATTGATGATGAAAGGATCTTTAATTAGAAACAGTCACCTGAGCACTTTGAGTTTAATGCTGGAAAGAAGCAACTTATAATCTTATTAAGTAGAGCCTTAGATTCCAGTGCTGAGGATAGTTTAGTATCTTGGATTTAATTCAGAATTGATTTCATGGCCAGAACATAGAATGGAGGTCAGTACCCAGGTACACTCTCCTCGCTTCATGCTATACCTGCTGGAGACCAGCTAAATCTAGATATCATATGCCAGGAGACAGTACAGTTTGCCTTAGTGAGAGTTGTCTAAATATTGTTGTACTCCTCGGATATCCAGTGATGCTCTTCAGGAAATATAGTTGCTATAAAGCAATTTTTAGAACCTGGATTATGGCTTTAAATTCAGCTTCATGATGATTAGTTGAGAAAGTTTTATTACTATCAAACTGTACTAGATTCTCGAGTCTTCTTGCATTCAAAGGAAATTGCGTACACCTGTCAAATGAAAGACCAGTCAGCTGCTCTCAGTAGACTCTGTGCAACACACAAACACACACATAAACCCAAACTGTGACTCCCCTGGAGAGCAGTTCCCACCTGCAGGGGGTCACAGCCTCCCCATGAGGGAACACTCCTTGGTTGGTGGTCCTCCAGAAACTTAATATGCCTCTCACAAGACTAGAAAGCCCACCTATGGTCAGCATCACCATCTCAGAGGCTCTGCCAGCTGGCCACCAGAAACCTTGCATTTTATCCCGACAACTCTGGGGACTTGTAGGGTCTATACGAGTTCTTTCAGAATACCTTTATTTTGCATTTTTATTGCACATCAGACTATTTTTTATTTGATCTCACAGAGACATAAATTAATATGGTTGGGATGGGATATACCTCCAATTTAGTATTTATTTTTTGATGGCCACTTTTGTGGATCCTAAGAACTCTCTGTAAGATCAAGGACGGACCAGGAGCTTGGGTTTGAACACCCTCACAGAGTCGGTGATACCTTCATTTACAGGAGAAAAAACTGAAGCTCTGAGAAATTAAGTAACTTAAGGATAAATATGTAGTAGCTGGTAGAGCCAGGATTTGGTTCCAGGTCTGTATGGCTCCCAAGCCACTATCTAGCACAATTCTTTCCTTCTGAGAGGGATATCTGAAAGGAAAGAAGAGAGATATCCCAACCTTAAATTTCAGTCTTAAAATTTAGCATTTTTGGATTTTTTTTTATAAATTCCAGTAGGAAGGTGGCTATACAAATTACTTAAAACGACCAGTTGGTTACTGTGTATGCAAAGCATATTCAAAGAGAATTTCTGGATAAAAGGCAGCAGCTATACCTCAGTTTACTCAGCAGCTTCAAGGGCAGGTTTTCCCTTAAAGCTAGTGATAATTGGTCCCATCATGCTAGGGAGGAGAACTGAAGTGCCATCCCTTCCCTAAGGAAGAGAGACACTTCTGAGACTCTCCAGTACACAGAGCTTGGAAGTCACACTGCATGTAAGTAATTTTACGAAACTGTCTGTAAATTAAATTCTAGCTGAACTGTTTGGCAATTGAAACCAATTGATGAATGCTTTAATTCAAGAATCCTTTTGGAAGATGCATAATCATTTGTTAATTTTTCTGTTCATATTTTTACATAACAGATCAGCTTAAAACAGGATAAACTGCATAATATATAACAGCAAAATAATATGTAACAACTCTATAATTACTTCACATACATAGCTGTCTCTCGGCTCGGGAACTCTCATGTAGTTGTGCTGTTTGTATTTTCTCACTTTTTATGGAGGCCCAGTGACAGATAAATGAAACTGAAACTTGGCCAGTCTATGTGTAAAACCTGGTATGTTCAACCCTTTCCATAGTGAGTCCCATATTTCAGTTTCATGTCAGGATTACCTGGGATATTGGTTCAAAATTCAGATATCCGGGTCCCATCATTAGAAGCTGATTCAGTAGGCATAGGGTAGTCCCAGAAATCTGATTTTGGACCCTGACACAGGTGGTTTCACACCACCTTTGGAGAAACCATGCATGCCATCAAGCTCCTGCTGCTGATGGCTGATTCTAACATACAACAGCCCTCCTGTGAAACTCTCATTCCTCTGTTCCTTAAGAACAGCCCTTTCTCTGAAGGCTGCCCTACTTCTCTCCTGCAACAAATGAGAAGATAGCATGTGTCGAAGGCTCTCATCCTTTGCACCTCTTGAACTTAAAGTTACTTGTATCTGTTGTATTATGCAAGGTTCCTGGTTTTATACATGCCTGCCATGCCTCCCCAAGACCTCCCTGAAATAACTGCCTAGTTTACCAAGGTGGCAGAAAGAATCTTCCAGACCTCAGCACGACTCTCACATCTGGATCACTAAACAAATGCTGTAGAGTTTTCCATATGGCCTTCTCACTAAAGGCTTGAAGAAAGCATGGTCCCCATTCTTGGCAAGCTAGCAGCCAGTCTCCTCAATTGCAGGTTTGGAACACTTGTAGCCAACTTTGACACCAAAGATATGGTCCATGCTGCTTCTCCAGTACTGAAGAAATCATGAGAACCCCAAAACCTTCATACTACCATTGTTCTCACAAACACAGAAGTCATCAACAGGCATGACATTTCTGTGAATACCACCAATGTTAGTGCCCACCCACTGGGAGCCAGGAACCAGTGACTTACAGAGGAGGAAGGCATGGCCTCTGACCTTAAGGAACGTACAGTGCAGTGGAGCTTCAGACATGGAAACAATGAGCCATAGCACAGAACCATACTCCAGGACAGGACAAAACACATGTCAAAGCACCCACTTGTGAATAGAGGGAGAAAGCACAGAGGATGTACAGCCCTGACTCTGAACTAGACTTTGAAGAATGAGAAGTATATCAAAGAAAAATGGTGGAAAAGGTTAACCACAGGATAAGTTTAATGCAGCTTACATTAAACAAAACATTGGGTGGAAGCCTTTTGCCCCCAGAGCTGTTTTAAGTCTGCTCTAAGTTGATGGGCCTTGAGTCCTCACCAACCCATTTACCTTAAACTATATTTAAATTCCTGTGAATATAGATGCCAGGAAATATACCCCAGGGGTTTTTGGCCAGAGCCGTGCTGCTTGAATTTTCTTCCTGAGCCTCCAAAGGCTTCATCCCAGACCTGATGAATCAGAATTTGGGGTGTTTGGGCCACAGCAAGTCAGAAGCCTGTCCCTGCTTTGTCACTGGTCTTCCATAAGCTCAGAAAAGGAATCTCGCCTTCCTCCAAATTAAAGATCCATCTGCCTGCTACATAAGGAGCAAGTGGAAGTGTGGGGAGATTTGTTAAGAAGGTTGTGGCTTCTCGTGGCTCTTTAATTCAGCCTCTCACATAATGGGCAGGAGCCAGTTGTGGGCTAACTCTCGAGTTAACTCTAACTCCCAGTCACTGAATTCTTACAAAGCCTGCATTTTAACACCGCTTCTAGAGTTGAAAAAAACAGCCTCCTGTCAAAAGAGAGAAGTTTCTGTAGCACAAACAGGCCACTCCAGCATGACTGTGCATTGCACAATGTTACGGGCACCCTTCCCGTTGTTGATGTTGTCAGCTTGTATGTTTATTATGACAGTGTTCTGGCAGACGCAAGGAAAATGTCCTGAGGATGGGGTGCCTTCCTGGTTTGCACCATGGCACCATACAGGCCAGCCATGGCCCTGGAAATAGACAGTGGTGTCTTCTGCATGACCCATCGCCTTTCTTGTGTGGCTCCCCCAGTAATGTGGCTGATCCAAGGTGCTCACCAGCATCATAAGACAATAATGCCCCACCCCTGTTCTCTTTCCCATTGTAGGGGAGCAGAATTGTATAAGAAGTCAAAAGTTGGTCATATTACATTCCTTGTACCTTTTCTCCTGGGCCTATCGTGGGCACCAGTAATCTGACAAATGGTCTGATTCCGTTCCATCAACAGTTAACTATCGCATACAAGCTATGCCCCAAAAATCTGAGAGACTCAGGAATTGATGCTCGCTTGAATTTCTGCCCTAAAGGCGCGCGTGCAGATGATCATGGAATACTTCTCTTCCCTGTAGTACTATGGACTGATGGTAAGCCCACACAAAAAACTAAGAGTATATGTCAGCTTCCATTAAGGAAACCCCTTGAAAATCCATAGACCTTCATTTAAAATTGAACTGAAAGCGGTCGAATTTGGCTGCCTTTAAGACATCTTTGTCTAAAAGCAAGCATGCGTCTATCCTGTTAAAAGCACTCTTAGAAGAGAGGCTGCCTCTGGAAACTAGTCCTGTCTTCCCACGGGCTGCTCCCGATGCTGTCTCCTGTAATACTGACTGTTTCCGTGTTCTTCTTTCTCGCATCTGGCTCTTAGGTTTTGGTGCCTCTCCATGGTCAGCTCCTGGTGTTTCTCTGAACCTTCGCCTCCCCTCATCAACCATGTACCTTTGATCATAGAACAAATCCAGTGGTCGTTATTTTAAGCAGACCCCTCCCACACCTCTTCTTCATCACCACCCATACCATCAGCTTAGCCATGTGCAACTAAGTGGGGGCCAACTCTAATGAGAAATGTGCACAGAAGCCAGGAGCAAATGAGATCATTGACAGTGAGGGCTAAGATATGCAGAACATTCCAGCTTCATTGCAGGGCCTGGGGCCTGGCCTCTTTTGAAAGAGTCAAGTGTGTCCTTCTTATGCCCACAGTACACGCCCTGAATGGTGGCCTGGGGCTTCGGACATAACACCCCCTCACAACCACACTGTTGGTAGAGGCATCAACATTCTACTTCTTATGTTTGAAAGCTCAGAATTTTCATTAGCGCCTTTTTGCCTTTGCCCCTAATCCTGCCTGCTAACCCAGCCTTGTCAGTTCTTTGGTCCCTGCTCCCTCGTCACTGGTCTCTAGCTTCTGTGACAGCATCCTAATCCAGCTGGGCATCACTTTGTCCTTGCTGGTCTGGAAAATCTCTAAATATCCTCCCTCCCCTGCATTTCCCACTCGAGTTCCTGCTGTATTAGCATGTGGCCAGATAACACTTCCTTATAAAACTTCCTGACATTTCCCCTACCTAACCAGTCTCTGCCTGTTACATCAAGTCCAAACTCTGGCTCTTCCAGACTCTACCTTACTGGAATCTCTCTCCTTGCAACTACCTGTCCCAGTGTTCCTTCCAGGCGAACCAGCCCAGTGTGGACACTATTCCTCGGGCATCACATTCTCATTGTGGACTTTGAGTCACGCTATATCCCAGGGCTACAATGCTCTTCCCTCTCTCTCTAAACAAATCTAACCCTTCATGGCTGAGCCCATGTCTCATGGCCTCTACAAGGGGACTTTCCCCAGTGTCCCAGCCTACACGGATTTCTCCTTTCTCTGCATTCCTGTAGCACACATTACCTTTGTGTAGTTTGCCTTAACCCTTTGCTTTGCTACTCATGGTTTATGTGGAAGATGACAATATCAGTTATTTCCCAAACCATGACACTTAGTAGAGTGAAGATAGTGGTCTTAACCATTTCACTGGGAAAATAGGCACTTTGAACCATCCCGGATAAATCAGGGTGTGTGACCATCCTATTTACATTTGGACATCTTGTCTTCTCAGCAAGACCACAAGCCCCTGTGGGCCAGAGATCACATCCTAGATTTGCTTTGCCTGTTCCTCAGCATGTGACAAGGTGCCACTTACATAATCAATGATGAATAAATACAGGAAGGGAGGAAAGAAGGATGGAAGGAACAATGTGGTCAGTGTATCTTCACTGAAAAAGGTGGTTTCTTAAAAATGCAAACACAGCCCCACTACATTGGATGCACACAGGGCATGAATAACAGGATAACTACACAGCTTCCCTGTGACAACTCAGTGGAGGCAGAATGTAAGTCTGAAGATGAGAAGAAACAATGCCAACAAACAAATCAAGTGGTGCACAGCAATCGGGGCTGGTAGAAATCCTGTGAGTGAGAAGCATCAAGGTGATCCCGAATATCAAACCTGCCCTGTACGATGGAGGCCCTGAGAGCTCTGACTTCTGTTCAGTGTCACAGCAGTGTCCCCCGTATGCATCATGGAAGGAGTAGCATGTCGTGCTTTCATTCATACCAGAGAGTAATCATCTTTAAGATGTTAATAATGGTGCTGCAGGACTGTGATTTAAATAAACCCCATAATGCAAACCATAAGCAGGCTCAGTGTGCCAGTGTTCCAGTTTTTGCCATCTCAGGACTTCTGGATACCTCAGTTTGCTTATCCATCCTTGTATTCATCATGGGGCCTGGGATGGCAACATGGCACCTCGACAGTATCAAAGAGAACTTCTATATTGTCAGCCTCAAAATGTGAGCCTCCAAATTCTCCTAAAGCCGATCTCAATTAAAGGGGGGCTGTCACCATTAAAAAAGAACGGGAAACAAAAGCCTAACTCAGCCGAGGTATCGGCCTGTCCTGACACCCAGTGTCATCACCCTGATGTCACACCACCACACAGCACCCATAGGCCAGCAGTGGCAGGCATGGTGGCAAATGTACTGATCCTCATAGGTGAGGCTCTATTGCTACCACTGCCCTCCTAGCTCATCACTCTCATCCTAACTACCTTTGCCATCTCTGAGTATAGGTGGCTGTGAGGGACAGGACAGTACCCGAACTTCCAGAACATGCCCTAACTTACTCTGCTACCGTGGACAAAGCTTCCAGATTTACTGGCCAGGGCATGAACCCAGGACCTCATGGGAATGACTTCGAAAGTTCATATTGCACAAAACCCGGGCTTTAAAAAGGAGAGAAAAAATCAGTACTTTCTCATCATTTATATGCAGAGCAGACAAATCTAGAAGCGCCCCGTGCAGCAGAGCTTGAGTAGAGGGAGCGTTAGTGTGCGAGCGGTCTTTATGCCACTTGCCTGACTTCTTGAACTGATGATTCTCTCAGCTCTGCTCTAGAAGATAAGTGAGTTACACTATTTCCAAGATGCCTTCCAAGTAGAATTTCCATAAATCTGTGATTCTGAAACATTTTTCTTTGCCCAGAAAAGGGAGTAAATAGCAAAACACCATTACAGCAAAACTGGTTATTATCCAGACCTTAATATTTCACAGATATAATTTATTCCCTTGAAATATACCAAACATGTTAAACAAACATGTGTTGTAGCAGCGAGCCAAAGGAAAGTGTTAATCATATCTCCCACTAAGTTGTATCATAAATGAGCTCTGCTGAGGGCTCTCTTAAATCGAAGTAAATTTAAAATTAACTTTGCTTAATTTGAGAAACCACTAAAGGCACTTTCTTTTAGACAGAGATGCCATTGTGGCAAAAGCAAGACAAAGGATATTGTTCTTTTCTACCAGACTGCTCTGGCCTCAAATCTTTGAGAATTGCTGTGATTAAACAAGATTGCTAAGACCTCAAAGTCCCACCAGTTTGGGGATAGTGAAAGGAGCATTGTGGGTATAGACTTAACTTCTGCCTCTGCCACTAAGGTCTTGAAAGACGACCTTCTCTTGGGGGCGGGGAGGTGTTGGCTAATTTTTAGAAGAAGTCTCTCCCGGTTCAGAAATTCTATGGTTTGGTAACTTTAGTTCAGATTCTCAGAAGTAAACCTAGAGAATTAAAGAAATATGACTGAATCAATCTTACAGATACCAAGGGCCCCTTTCATTACAGCCACGAGCTGAAAGTTCCAGCCCTGATGGTCCTTATGGTCACCTTTCACCCTACTTGACCAGCGGGCCTGCTCCACAGTCTCCTGCATAGATAATCCAGGAGGATATTCTCATTTCATCAATGGATGCATTCTTGTTTGCTTTACTGTATTTTCTTAACTCATAACTTAAAGATTTCATTTTTAGGTGCATTAGTCCATGAACTTTGCTAAACCTTACAGTTAAATGATCTTCAGGGCTTAGTGTGACCTCAAGACCTGTAGCTCTTTACTGAAGAAATTCTCTAGTTCTTTCAGGTTAAGTCGCAGACCAGAGAAAAAAACATTTCTCGGGTTATTCTTTCATGAACTGCTGCCTGACATGTGCCAGCCACTGTGCACCAGGGAGCCGTGGCCCCTGCCCTTGTCAAGTGCCGAATCTCATCACTACATGTTGTTATTTTGAAAACCATTGGATGATGAACTCGGGGAGGTGGTGGGTGCCTTGCCTGAGACGGTCACATTTCAGCTGTGAGGTGTGGGGGGATGACACCTTCTCCCTGCTACTCCCAGCAGAGTACTGAGTCTTCACCCGCACCCCCCCCCCCCACCCCAGAGAGAGTGGGTGTAAGGAGAGGACTTGAGGTCTAGTCAGAAGTGATGTCATCCCAGCAACATCGTAGGAGAAACTCTGATTGATTCGTAGGCTGATGAGAGCATGGCATAGATTCGTTTTCTCCCCACCTTACCATGGAGGTTTAAAACAGGTGTTATATTGACTTCATGCCCATGGTCTTTTTTTTTTTTTTTTAAGAATCAGAATGTTCAGGGTGCCCTGGGGGGCTCAGTCGGTTAAGCACCTGCTCTTGATCTCAGCTCAGGTCATGATTTCAGCTCAGGTGGTGAGAATGAGCCCTGCATGGAGCTCTGTGCTGGGTATGGAGCCTGCCTAAGACTCTTCCTCTCCCTCTGCCCCTCCTCCTCCTTTAAAAAAAAAAAAAAAAAAAAGAATTGAAATGTCCTTCTCCCATCTCCTTTCTCTTTCTCCCGCTCACTCCAGAGTAACCTGAAGCTGATGTGACTCTTTCTCATGTTTTCCTACATTATTGCTTAAGCGTGTGTCCATAAATCACCTGTCCTACTGTCTTGTAAACTTATGAATCCACATACAGAGCCTCATCCTGTACTTCTGCAACTTTCCATCCGTTTTCCCCCCTAGATTTATCCATATTTTTACATTATAAATCCTGTTTATTTATTTTAACTGCTAACCACCATATGAATAAAGCAATTTTTCCACAGTCTGCTATTAAGGGACAGTTAGAGTGGTTCTTGTGCACGATTACTGGTGGCAACAGTCACCTTTGTGTTTCCTGGGGCTCATATATGAGTTTCTCCAGGGGACACACCACGGAACCGAGCCACAGGGTGTGAGCATCTTCAGCTTCATTAAGCCTTGCCGAATGGCTCTCTGATGTGACATATCACTTACATATCCACCAGCGGCGAATAAGAAATCCTATTTTTCCTCATTTTTGCCAACACATGGTTTTAACAGACTTTAATTTTTCTAGTCTGATTGGTCTCAAGTGACACCTCAGTGGTGGATTCCCTGATTGTTACAGTTGGCCATCGTTCCATATTGACAACTATTTGGTTCTTTTCCTCTGTGAATTTCTATCCTTTCTCTCTCTCCAGTAGGCCATTGTATTATTGTTGACTTAGACGAATTCTTTTGTCAGTTGCATGTGCTACAAATGTTTTCTCTTATTTTCTAGCCTGTGAAAACCTTGCATATGATCTCTTTTATCACACCAAAGTTTAGATTTAACAGCCAAACAGACTACTTTATGCTTTGTGGTTGGTTTTGAGGTTGACAGGGCAGGGGGGTTGCCCATTTCAAGAAATTCTCCCTACTATATTATATAATAGTATTCCTTTAAGATTTTAATTTTTTTTAATTTATGATAGTCACACACACACACACACACACACACACACACAGAGAGAGAGAGAGGGGCAGAGACATAGGCAGAGGGAGAAGCAGGCTCCATGCTCCAGGAGCCCGACATGGGATTCGATCCCAGGTCTCCAGGATCGCGCCCTGGGCCAAAGGCAGGCGCTAAACCGCTGCGCCACCCAGGGATGCCTCCTTTAAGATTTTATTTATTTATTTATTTTTTATTCTCTGTGAGAGACAGAGAGAGAGAGAGGCAGAGACATAGGCAGAGGGAGAAGCAGGCTCCCCAAGGGGAGCCTGATGTGGGACTTGATCCCAGGACTCTGGGATACAACCTGAGCCTAAGTAAGACACTCAACCACTGAGCCACCCAGGCACCCTTATATAACGGTATTCCTGATTTTTTCCCCAACAAAGATTTAAAGTTTTACCTTTTATATTCAGATCTTTCATCCACTTGGAATTTACTTTTGCCTAAAATGTGAGGGAAGAATTTAATTTGTTTTTCTCTCTGGGCAATCATTTTCGCACCATCCTTTTTTTTTCTTTTAAACATGAATCGTCATTCCCCTTTGGTCCTATACTGAGGTCACACTTTACCTGTTTACACTTAGTCTTTTGTCTGCCTCTGAGCCAGTGCTACAGTTTTTATCAAGTTGGCTTTGCCGGAGTTTTTAGTATCCTACGGCTTGTGCTCTCCTTCCCCCTCGCCCTCCCCCCCTCCAGACTTCCCTTCTGCTTTCATTGCTCTTCTTCCTCAGCTGTGACCTGTAGTAATTCTCAGTAAAGACTGAGGGTTTGTGGGGTGAGTTATTTCAGTCTCTGTTTTGATCATTTCTTTACTTCACCCTCACGATCCACTGGCATGGAGTCCAGTGGAGTACTTTGCTCTAGACTGGGGGATTGTGTTTGCAGAGCGATGTGAAAACCTCCCACTGGCTTTGCAGTTTGGTTGCTGTTGTGGGTTTGCCATCAGTCTGTTCTGTAGTTAATCTGTCTTTTCCGTCTGGCTGCTTTTAAGATCACTTTGCCTTTGGTATTCTCTGTTTCCTTTATTATAAGTCTAGGTACAGATTCTTATGAATTTGCTTGGTGAACTAATTTGTAATTGTAATCATAGGGTTTGGTGGTCATTTGTGTGTAACCGATGGTGGATTAAGAATCAGCCTTTACTTGGGGCCCCTGGCTGGGCATCTGACTCTTGATTTCAGCTCAGGTCTTGATCTCAGGGTCATGGGTTCAAGTTCTGTATTGGGCTCCACGCTAGGCATGGAGCTCACTTTAAAAAAAAAAAAAGGAAAAAAAAAAAAAAAAAAAAAAAAAAAAAAAGGGAGGAGGAGGAGGCAGCTTTACTCCAGTGTGTATAAAATGTTCTCAAGAAGGCTCTTTTGGTCTCAAAGCACGGTGTCCCTAACGCTCCCTTAGGAGGAAGCTGTTTTGTGGGGCTGCACAATAGATCTTGTGGGAACGGAGTCTGCAATTGGCCTGCCTTCCTCCCGAGACACTTGTCATACTCTCTGGCTCCCCTCTTCTCTCCACACATCGCCTTCATCTTCCTCACCAGCTGGCTTCCTCCACTTCATTTCTGCCCCATGCCCTCCACAATTCTGGTTTGCAAGGTGTATCAGGGCTACTCACACCCTGAGGTCTCAGTTTTACAGCTACTGCTCAAGCCCTCATTCTCTCATTGCTTGCTATTCTGAAAAGCTCATCCTTTTGTGCTATCTGGGGCTTGGCTTCCCTTGGGTCAAGTGGCCATCATCACTGCCGTGGCCAAGCTGACGGCACTTTGGCAGCAGGGGCTAAGGGGGCAGTGAGGGTCGATTTCCCAGAGGCATTCTTGTTGAGCCTGGCTAGGTGTGTTGAGCCCACACCATCCAACTGCCTTTGCTTCAACTCAAACCTTCGGTTTAGTTTTCACTCCAGCACCTTGGTTCCAAGAAGTGAGAGTACTGGGTTATGACATCAAAGGTTTCAGATACTAGAAAGATAATCCCTCCCACACACGTTAATTAATTGCATCGTGATTTATTGATCAGTCCCTTGTAGGTTTAGTTATTGTGAGCTGGTTTCTCAGGCATGAACCCCTGGGTGATCTGATAAAACCAGTTTTAAAGCTGCACAGCTGAGATACAATCCATAGAGCAGTAGCACCTGCCCCAAGATCTAGAGCACCAGAACACCCTGCAGCATCCACCAGCCCTTCTAGCTCTTTCCCTTTCTCTTCTGGTACCTTAATTTCCATATCTCTCGTGACCTTAAGAAACTATTGGAATGGGTATCAAGCCTACAATTTATGGATTTCAGTTGTCCCCATGAACTTGGGAAATGAAGTTTTATTATCCTCGAGAAAAATATATTCTTTACTAGAGCCATGTCAGATGTGGACCAGAGCCCTCAGTCTCAGAGTTGAAAATGCCTATCCACCCATCCTCCCCAACACCTAGTTTCCTTCACCCTCCCTTCCTGCAGGCCGACCATCCCCACATGATCTATAAGGGCAGGTGATCTCATACACCCAACTCATCTGACTCGTCCTTCCTCACGTCCCCCTGCCTGTGCTTCTCTTTTGTGTAGATGAAAGTAGTGTTCACAACATTCACAACATTAATTTAACTATCGATTCTCTTATATTTAGAATTCAATCATTATTCTTTTATAAAGTCTACGTGCTCATATATAACCTTAAATTAAAAATTATATAACTTATGTGGAAAATAATCCCTATTAGCCATGTGGTCTGGGCCTGGTTATTTAACCTGCCTGTCTTTTGATTTTGTCTATAATGCAGGATCCCGCACCATCAGGTTACAGCAACCATTAAATGAGATAGATACATATTTAGCACATGGGAAGTTCTACATAATAGTTTCTAAAAGAGTAAAGGGAGGAGGGAGCCAGGGGAGGATGCTGGTGGTCTTCTGGTTGCTCCCAGGAGTAGCCCACAGGGAAACTTCCCTCTACTCCCACTGCAGGCTTGGCCCCCCGGGGTTCCCTCTCCTTGGCACAGCCCCAACACCCCACCAACCTACTTACTGACCTACCCCAGAGAGAGCCCTTTTTCCCACCCGCATCCCTGGCCCCTCTCATGCTTTGGGAGAGGGGCCAGTCCCAGGAGGACCGACTGCAGTTCTGCTTGCTGTCCACCTTGATTTCTACGTGTCTGACCCTAACTTAAAACGGCACCACGAGATCAGAAGTGGGGCTCCACGAGATCAGAAGTGGAGCTCTCCGCTGGTCAGCCGTAGCCTTCTCTGCAGGTGCCATGGAAAAACCAAAGCTCTGCAGATCTCCCCCTGATTCTCAAAGTGTCTGTGCGATCCAGTGACTTCCTCTAACAATCCACCCCATATTTTGCCTTTCCCAGCATAGGAAGCCAGAAAAAAATCCAAATGAAGGGCCCTCTAGAAACCACTGTGTGAACAGATAGCCGTTTGGGGAGCACGGCCAGTCCCGGTGTTCTCAGCGTGTCACATTCAGACACACTATACGCCCCCTGCTCATTGATGATTAGATTAGATGCTGCGTTTCCCAGGGAAGGCTCTGCTCAGCCACCACCAGCTTATTCATTATTTATATACAATTAAAGGGCATGGTTCAAATGAACACAAGCATATGAGAAAAGTCATTATTCATGTACAGATCAAATTGAACATTTGTCATTTCCCTGGTGACTTAACATACTCTTTGTACCTTGGGACCTCAAATTATATTAAGCACAAGAGATGCCTTAACTCTTTTATATAGCTTAATTGTTGCCTTTAATCCGCTTGCTCAGATTATTTGGACTTGTTTAAAATTAGTCCTTGCTTCTCCTTAATATACGAAAATAGAAAAAAAGAGGGAAATTTCTTTTTAGTACCTATTGCTTTCAAAGGATGAATGCAAATTGTTCTATGATTCTTAATGACCGACCATTAACATAGTAGGAAACCCAGTGCATTAATGCAATGCCTCTTTTCACATCATTACTCCTAATGGAACTGTTACCAGGATAATAGCTTGACCTTTAGCTATAGATTCAGACAGCAAAATATATTCTGCTTACTCAATACCTCTATTCACATAGCATATTGAGCATTTTTGGATCAATACAATGACAATCTTTTGGCCTTGCTCTAAGGCCTCATCTGCGCGTGTCACAGAGAAGAGGATTTCCTCTTAAGTAGATAGATCCAAGTTAAAAGTCTCTTTTAAGTTAGAATGTAATCCATGAAATAGAACTTCAGTAATACACCCAGTGGAAATATTTGGTGGTACAGGTATTTTTCGAGAAGCCTAATGCTGTTCCTTCGAAGGTCTCAGACACAGACCCAGAAGACAGAGATTTCCCCGGCTTCTTCTTAATTGTAAACGGATAAATCGTAACTGAAAGGAGAAAATAACCAGAAACCATCACCTTTTTAGTGGGTGAGAAAATATTTAAGCCCAAGGTTAGATTAGAAGGATCTGCTTGGAAGTCCCTCACCGACTGGGAGAAGACATTCCAGAGCCTTCCCTCTAGCTCTCCTATACTTGGTCATTGACATGCTTGGTTGCCGGGAGTCCTTTTGATGTTGGCATAACCCACATCGACTTTGTAATTCAGAACCACTACTTTCTAGTGTGTGCTAATTTGGACACACGCATTTCACAATCTTAAGAGGGGTTGCTGTGGAAATTAATTATACAAATAATATTACAGGGAGGGAGATGTTTTCCTGGTAAGATGATACATTCCGTCATTTTTGTGGTACACATTTTCATATAAACTGCGCTAAATACAGTTATTTTCTTCTCTTCGTTAAAAATGGGTCTTTGAGAACCTTTTGGCAATTCTCTTAGGAAATGTTACTGTGGGCATTTGGATGTAATACAGACTTGTTTCTTTATATTCCATGAATTAAAACTTCCTAAATTCGTGAGCTATTATACCTACTGCCATTAGAAACAAACCCGTGTCTGTTAAATATTTTTGACTTCTTGTTCAGTACAGGGCACTGTGGTTGGTGCTTTGAGGAAGACAAGATAAATGAAGACCCTTGAGGTCTGTGATCTGACGTAGGAGACTCAAGAGCACACCTATGCCCAGGAATATCACTCTGTCTGCATCCCTTCCGCATAGAGACCACCTACTTGCCCAGCCCACAGGCCACATACTGGGCAGCCTGGTTGAGTTCTCCCCATTCCTTCCTTATGCTTCCTAGTCCTTGCCCTTCCTCTGCTCAGCTGGTGCTGGGGTGGACCCTTTCCATCAAGGCTCTTATCACAGCTACACGCCTTCCTCTCCCTCTGCTGGCCCCTTGAGTGACTTCACTGTCCTCACAAAAAATCCACCTGACCCCCTAGCCACATCGTGTCCAGACCTCATCCGCAGTGACCATGCCTTAGCATGCTCATATGGAACAGCTCCACCGCTGATGCTTTATACTCCAGGGTGATATTCCCAATTGCCCTTACTCTATGGCACCTCCTTGCCAACCCCACTGATACTCCATTCCCTGATCCCCATGGATTTTTTTTTTTTCAAGCACAGGAGCCTTTTGCTTTCCTTCCATATGTGGGTAGGGAGAAGGGGAGTGAAGAAAGCAGAGGTAATTAAGTCCAGCTGGCATCTGCAAGTGCTTTATGTCCCTGACCTTCTGCCAGAACCATCCAGCAGAATCCTAACCTGGACCAGGCCTACCATCCAGTGGTGCCACTCCCGGCTCAGAGCTGCAGGGTGCCGCAGGACTGTTGCCACCACAAGCATGTAGGCGTCTCTTCTGCTCAGCAGCCTCACATCAGACGTCTGCTGCTTTCCTATTCCTCTTCTTAGAAGCAATTCCAGATCTTTTCCATGTTCTCCATACCCCTGGCCACTGGGTCACCGAGGTCTTAGGGGCAATTGCTCCAACATAGACCCCTTCTAAACCCACCCTGTCTCCCATTCTGTCAGGGCTCAGAGGGAGAAGTCTTGCTCCTGTTCAAGGGCAGCCCCCATTTCCAGACCCCACCACCTCCCTTCCTCTGGTGAGGTTCCTGTAACTGTTTCCTTCCTTCTCCTGGATCCTGCCTGCCTCAGAATGCTGGCTGCTTCCCTCAGCCTGTAAACCATGCTCATGTCTCCCTAGCTTGCCATCTTACCCCTCTTTTCTTCCTTCCCCCACTGAAAGCGGTTTTTGGGGAATGTCCTCTGTGGCCGCCTCACCACTCCCTTGAGGACCTCCGGGTGACACTTTGCAAACCGTGTGCCTGACGCTCTCTTCTGCACGTAGTATTGTCCTTTCTCTTCATTAGTGCCACTCACTGGTCTTTACGAGACCACACTTCCCAGGTCTCCTGATTTCATCCATCCTGTGCCCCCCTTTCCTTTTGGCTGGGGCTCCCTCTGGCTCCATGCCTGGCCCAGTGCTCTGTTCATCCCATATGTTCTCCTTGCCCAACATTTTTTTCTTGCTGTTCTGACTACTACGTATAGGTATGCATCTCTCAGGCCCAGATCTTCTCCCTGGATCCCTTCCCTGAACTACAGGCTTCTGTGCCGAAATATTTGCCAGCGTCCCCAAGGGGTGCTTTTACAAACACCCCAGATCAGCATGTCCCCAACCAAACCCAGTACAGCCCACCTTTCCCCTCAAATGTTCCCTTTCTCCCATGTTTACCAGGTCATAGGATTCACCAAAAATGCCAGTTCTAGATACCGGTCTGGTGGTCTGGTCACCCCCACCCCCTTCACTCGCTCTTCCCTCAGAGGATCTCAGTGGCTTCCTCCAGGGACACCCCAGCTCCCACTCCCTTCACAACCAGCCTCCCCACTGCTGCTGGCCATCGCTTCCTGCACAACTGGATCCACTGCCTCTGTATGTGGCCTTCCTCCTCCTTTCAGATCATTTCCCTAGGATAAGTTTCGGGGAGTGAGAGGCTCAGGCCACAGGTATTAGGTTTTAAAAGCCTCTCATCATATTTTACCACCTTATTCCCCAAAAGTGTTTTGCCATTTATGCCAATGGTAGTGTTTGAATGTGCCAGGTCCCCACAAGCCTATCAATATTAAGGATTAGCTTTCTAACATTGTTTTTCTAATTTAGTAGCCAGAGTGTGTTTTGCAATTCTTTGGTTTATATATTAGCTGACCGTTTTTCCTACATACGCTTTGTCTATTTATCTATGGAGACTTTTGAAGTTTCACTTGTATTTGAACTTTCTTTTTTTTTTTTTTTTTTTTTGGTGGTAGTTATTGAACCATTTCAGTCATATTGAGCACAGCCAGCTTTTTTTATTCTGATGAGATGTTCCTTTTTCATTCAATAGAAATTTTACAGTTTTGTACGGCTGAATCTGTCAACATTTTCCCTTGTCATTTCTTTTTAACAGAAACCTTTAAAACATTAAAACTGCCAGTATTTTAAATACCAAGAAGGCAGTGTGAGGTGACCGCATGCTACGCCTTGTCCTTACGGAGAGCAGGTTGCACAGATGGGGTGTGAAAGTGCTCCAAAGTGAAGGGAAGCCCAAATGTCCGCAGCAGCGCGCGGATCGCTGTGTGGCTTTCAGAAGGCCACCGTCTTGTCTCCCTCTTGTCCTGCCGCAACACTCCCCACAGTTCGCTGGGTGCTCTCCTAGGTGCTAGCCCAGCACACCAGAGGCTGACAAAGTACAACCAGGACTTGCATTAAGATACAGCTGCATTATTATTTGAGTGCTGATTGAGTTAGTGGGAAACACCATGAGAATGCCATCCTTTTGTGTAATCTTGCATTACATTTTGTGTGATCTTGCCTGAGATCAGATTTAACAACAGTAACGATCCATTTGCTGAATTTTGTCATGGTGCCAGTGGTCCCATTGGTAACATATTCTCCTCTGCCCATATAAGACATGTATACATGCATGTAGAATAGAGTGGTTACATCAGAACTACTTATTTTGTATAGCCAGTTGCATTTTGAAGCACCATACACTGTATGTAAGCTGGGAGATTGGGTCCTGCCAATCTCCATCTTTACCCAAGGAATGTAGTATAGACACTGAAGACATTGAAGTTCCCACTGCGGAACTTAAGGCCTTTTAGAAATACACTTTTTTTTCTTCTTAAGATAGATTCCTATTTCAGATCTGCATGCTTTATTTGTTAAAGTTCTTAATAATATTTCACGTTCTCTTTCAGTCTTCACAGAAAAATACTGTACTGCTAACCATGTGGATAAACTTCCTGGCCCAAGAGACTGGGTACAGATTCTACAGGATCAGATCAAACTGGCCAGAAGAAGGTTAAAAAGAGGCTCAGGTATGAATAAGCTGCAGGAGAAAAATCACGAGAAGCCCTTTACTGAGTTCTTAGACGTCACAAAGTACAGTTCTCTGCTCTACGGCACTTCACTGTTTTGTCTTTTGAAGGAAAAGCTCTATAGAATGTGCGGCGGTTTTGCATTTTAAAGTCTTACTCAAGTGAGTTTTGAAACTTACCTGAAGATTAAGTAGTAAAAATTACATCAGGTCATTTATTCTTACTAGTACAAACAAAGAAGATTGCTAATCTCATTTGTGGCCTTGTGCATCTTACCTGCAAAGCTGGACCTTTCTTTTGTGATCTGCTTCTATTTGCTAATGGTTTTTGTGTGTTTGGATCAGCATGACTTTATAAAAAGTACCAGTGGCTTGAGGAAAAAAAGATAAATGATAATAATCCTCCCACCAGAAAAACTGCATAGAATAGACAAAGGGATTTGAAGTCACATAGATATTATTCAAATCTGGCTCTGGTGGTTCTGAGATGATGTTACCAAGGTAAGTGAATACCAGTTGAATTATGACTATTTAGATTTGGTCATTTGGGGTCTCAATGACAGTTGGTCTATTTACCAGTAAGGAATTCCTCTGAAGTCAGTTTTCTGTCATCATGTAAGAATAATCATCTCTAGGAGGCCACAAACCTCCAGACATTTTTTTAAGCAAACAATTCCAATCAAACTTCAGGATGCCTGGTCTGCCAAGAGCCTACGTGCTTCCATAGCTGCAGAGCGTAGGTTTCAGAGACGGGCTCCAGACGCTGACTTGACCGTGGCACAGCGGGCTGGTGTGGAGGCCTGGAGGACAGCAGCGCACACGCGGGAGCCTGGGTCTCTGACTCATCCCTTGTGTGAACTCAGTGTCCTGGGCACAGTGAGGAGCCTGAATCAGCTGGCGGACCCCCGCCCCCAGTGAGGAGAGCTCCCCGCACGGGCTGGGGAGTGCCTCCATGCCCGAGACCAGGGAGCAAGGGACCCAGTGCATCTCTGGTCCTCTGCTGTAAAGCAGCTGTCAGGACTCTAAAATATTTAGCGCTAGATGATTTTTTTTTTTTTAATTAAAATCTTCCCTTCCTCTTTTTCTTTTTTTTCCATTTGCTTCCTTTAATACTAATTGATACTCTTTATAAAGAGCAGTGGGCCACGGCTGTCTGGCCATCTGTCGTTGGTAGAAACGTATTGTTGCTTTGGGCAGTAAGTCATTGTGGAGCCCAGAAGGCCTGGCCTTCGGGTCTCTCCTCTGCTCTTCCCCAGCCCTGGCCCTTGGGCCAGTCAGTCCCCAGTGTCTGTGTCACAAAGCAGTCGGGAAGATAAAGCCTGCCTCCTGGTTGTGAGGTTCCAGACCTGTGTCATACGTAGGTATCTTCATAAATGAACCTGGCGTGCCTTGTGAAAACGTCTGTGCAGCCGAGGAAGCATAGCCTGTATCCTGGGTCAGGGCCCACACAGCCCACCGTGCCCCGTGGGCCCTCTGCTCCTGTTGCACAACTCTCACCCTCTTCGCCTGCGAAGGGTTTTCAGGCTTGGATAATAAATAGATCATTTGCTTGCCCGGCCCCCGGGTCTCTCCGATCTCTCTGCCTCCTTTCTCTCCATCTACCAATGACCGTGACTGCACGTGAACACAGTGGGGTGTGCTGGGAAGAAAGGTCCTCACCTTCCGGCTGCCATCTGCCGACTACAAATTCCTGGGACCTTGGGCTCTCCATTTATAGAGCAAGGCTAATACCTGCCTCGGGGCTGTTTTCAGAGTTAGAATCAGCCGGTGTCAGTATTGCCACTCACAGAGCCGACACGTCATGCCCTCCTTATCTTCCTTCTCTCTGCCAGCCCTGAACAAAGCACAGCTATTCCTCCATCCGTGCTGGTTCTTAAAACCACTGCTGGCTCTTTCTCCTGGACGGTGTTGGTCAGACTTCCTCCCAAAGGGGTTGCGTTGCCTTGGTCGGCTTCCCATCCTGTCCACTTCAGAACCCGTTGCCTTTTGCCCTGTGGCCCCACGCCAGGGCAGGAGCTCCTGCTGTATCCCCCGGATGATCAGATTCCTGTTGACGTTAACACTCTACTTGACCTGCTTGTGGATTTTGACTCCATGGGATCTCTTCCCTTGAGCTCTGGGGCTTCCCTGTCTGCTTGTCCTCCCAAGTCTCCCGCTGCCTCCGATCAAGTCCATGGCCTCTGCCTCCTGGGCCTGCCTCTGAAACCCAGTGGCTGGCTTTCCATTCTTGGTGCTGTTGTTATTCTCCAGCCTCACACAGGACCTGAACTGTCCGACCATCGATGGCCCATCCGTATGCAGCTCCAGATGTGGCCGTACCTGAGACCCTAGACTTCATTCTCTGAGAATTAGATCTGATCATGTCCCACTCCTGATGAGAGACTTCACCAGCTTCCTGTCTTCCCCAAATACCATCCCTTCAGCATGGACCCAGGGCCCTTGACAGATGGCCCATCCTAGTCACCTACTCCTACTCCAGTCTTAGACCTCATCAGACACCCTCCTGTCCTGAAATGTGCTGGGCTCTCACACACATGCTTTCCCTCTGCCTGGGAGGCGGCACCTCCTCTTGTCACAGATTTTTTTAATTTTTATTTATTTATGATAGAGAGAGAGAGAGAGGCAGAGACACAGGCAGAGGGAGAAGCAGGCTCTATAAACTGGGAGCCCGACGTGGGATTCAATCCTGGGTCTCCAGGATCGCGCCCTGGGCCAAAGGCAGGTGTTAAACCGCTGCGCCACCCAGGGATCCCTCGTCACAGACCTTAAAGGTTACTTCCTCCTGGAGCCTTCAGAGGTGGCCCTGGCCCTTTGGTCTTCTGCCCCCAGAATAATGGCACTCCTGTGTCTCCCCCACTGACCATGAGATCCTCAGGAGCAGAGTCTGCATCTGCAGCGTGTTTCGATCCCAAGTGTGTGGCGCATGGTGGACATGCGAGAATATTCATTGAGTGAGCCAGCAGATCAGTCAGTGGAAAGGAGACAATAACCCACAGTGAAGAGGTCTTACTGTTTAGCTGATCCTGGTCACGTGAGACCCCGGAGACTCTCCCACCAGTTCCTTACTTAGCATTCAAGTACTCATTCCATGACCCCTAGAACCCAGGGGGCAGCATCCCTGAGCTCTGTCCCTGGGAACAAGGGACTCTCATTTCCTTCTCGGCCCCCTACATCCTTAGTCCCCTCCGTTTCCCCTCGTCTCCCTTCCTCCCACATAGGCTGTGAGTCTGGAGTCCCAGTGGCCTCACCCTCTTCAGGTAGATTAACTGAGTAACACTGAGGAAGATTAACTCCTGGCTGGTGGGTGTCTCACCCCTCCTTAGGCTACAGGTCTCCTGCCTCAGCCTGACTGGCCTCACAAAGGCCGCCTTTCATTACCTCAGCCTCCTTAGACGTCAGGCTCCAGGAAAGAGCTGAGGAGGGAAAGTTTTTTTGTTTTGTTTTGTTTTTTTGGTTTTTTTTTACAATTGAATGACGGGTGTTATCAAAAGACAACTGCCCAATAGAGTCCACAGCAAATAACCCCTTACTGAGCACTGATGCCACGTGGGGCGCCGTGTCTCCTCAGTTTCATTTCCCAGAGCAGATTTCACTTATTAAAGCCTGAATGGTGTTTCTGTTAGTAAGTATTAGGTTGGTCCTGCCTTGGTGGTCTGACCTGTTTGGGTATGTCAGGACTCTATTTACCTATTGGGGAAATTGTTGAAGCCCCCCAAGATCAAAGACACTAAGTAGAATAGTCAGGCCTGAGAGAACTCTGACATCTGCCGCAGCGGGGACCTGACTTTAATGCTCCATAAGCCCAGAGGAGAACAAAAGGCCAGAGTACCCCAAGAACCGGCAACTTGGCTTCCCTTTGGTCCCAAGGATGCCCCCAGTTTCTAGGCCGGAGGTTGGTTAGCACTTCACTCCCTCTGCCTACAATCCACAGAAACTGCCTGCTTCCTGAGGGGCAGGGGCAGAAAGGGAAAATGTGGGAACTACTCCGAGCAACTTGGGAATTTGAGGGGCAAGAGCTGTATAAATCCAGAGTACCGACGCTACTTATCCAGGAGCTGCAGAGACAACTCAGTGGAAGGAAGACGACAGCTTCATGCTACAGAACATGCACCTCTGGCTTGAGGAGAATGATTACAAGTCCCAGGGGGACTTGAAAAGTTTAAGTTTGAAGAGAAACCCTTGAAGGTAGAAGACATGAAAAGTAGAGTATTGAGTATATATCGAGTGTGTTGTGGAAGGCTATTTTCAGAGACACAGAAACAGCCTTGCTGGTGTTAAAAGGAGAACCACAGGCCCAAAGTGGAGTCTCTCGTGCTCGGGCCACATCACCAAGCAGGCTCAGTACCTCACCTGATGGTACTTTCAGCCTCCCCCGGGAACGTAGCCTTAACTGATCAGTCAGCAGTTTTCTGGCCGGGACCCTCTCCATCTCCCAGAGCAAGAGGAGGCAATCCACCTAATAAGACCCTCTTGTCCCCAAGGGAAGGTGGCCTTTCCCACAATTATCCTTTTTCCTGTTTATGACTTCCCCGTCCTGTCTCTTAAAACCTTAACACTTTGCTGGAGCCCTTTGGAGCTCCCCTCTATTTGCTGGATGGGATGCTGCCTGGTTCCTGAATCACTTCAAAGCCAACTAGATCTTCGCATTTACTCAGTTGAATTGTGTTTCCAACACTGAAAGCGGGATGCATGACTAAAATAAGAAATTTGGTTTAAGTTGTATCTCTTCGTTGTAAGGTAGTGTGGAAACATCTTCAGCGTATTGTTTCCATACCATTCATTTTTTAACGAGGAAGATGGGAAATCCATTTGTAAGCTGGTTGGAAAAGTTGATCTTCATATAAATTTATGTTTGATAAATAAAAGATAAATTTTATTTTCTCATACCATATTTTTTATACATAAGCACACCTCTTTTTTTTTCCCTAGTGCCAGATGCTGAGACCAATTACTATGAGTTCTGGTCTCCAATCCCTTCCCTGCTTCCCCCCAAAGAATACACATGCACACAGTGGGGACTTCCCTCCACATTACTGGTTGGATTTCCCGCAGACTGGCCAGTGAACCCCTTCTTAACCGTCCCAGCGTTTGTGTTAGTAATTCATCTGACACACCTGGTTCACACCCACCTGCCCACTTCTGCAGTGTGGGATCCAAACTGTAGGCCACTCCCTTACCCTTCCCCTCCTGTGGGAGCCTCTCACGAGCTCAGGATGTTGGCTGCCCGGTTCCAGAGTCATCATCATATTTGATTTAGGGCGTTTTCACATCTAACCACTGGGCTTAGATGGTCCACCTAGATATTTGTGATTGGCGCCTTGGGCACTTCTCTGCCTTCCTGGCAGGTTCGTTCCTGCGTCTGACAGGGGGAAGATGGCTTGAGGACAAAACTAGCCCTGACCTGCAAACCAAACTAGACCAAAGGACAGCGCATCAGTGGTGACCTGCCAGAAAGGTTTTATCTTCCAGTTTTGTCAAATGCTTTTTTCGCTGCATTCTCCTTAAGCAGCACCAATGTGGGACCCTAGCAGATAGACACTAGAGCCACTTGCCTTTCCTTCCTGAGGCTGATAGGAGTTGAGTGGCCTGGGTCAATAACGTTGCTCCCACTCACGTTTTCTCATCTTGAGTATTCCCAGTCCAGACAATAATACAAACAGTGTCTTGTAGACATTCTACAACTTCAACCTTATTTATCATATTTGGTGCAATTCCTGGAATTAGTTACAGACCCCACTGCGCAAGCCAGTCAGCTCGCTGCTCACGGAAGCCCACCCTGCCTCTAGAAAAGAGAAGTTCCCCACACAGATCTGAAAGGTGGTTATGCGAATCCACATAGAAATTTATCTGGGGACTCTCGTCACATGTAATAATTTTCTCCTGTAACTGGAATGATTCCTTTGCTAGTGTGGATTTTTAATCATTTTCATTAGGCTATTTCCTCAGAGCTGAAACCACAGTTTTTTATTTGTGGGAGATCCAAGAGCAAAGCTGTCACTGCTATTAAATTTTTATTGGACTTGCTCAATCTTTTCTAAATTTCACAACTTGACTGTCACCTGAGGAGAAGGACTAGGAGCTCGTTGTTATAGACAGATGTTATAATTAAATTTAAGGAGCACAGCCGTGTTCTTCACCTGTGACACTTGCTCGGCTCCTGCAGCCAGCACACACGAATTTGCATGCAATAATTTGTATATTTTTCAGATGTGAACATTCTGTTTTTACTATAGCACAGGATTGTATAGGCCTGGTTTTTAAAAGTGAAAATGGCTAAATTAAAAAGGGAAGGGTTTTGTTATAACTAAAGAGAAAGTATATATGTAGGGAAAGTGACAAGTATACAATGAACTAGAAGATTTTAAAAATTAGCTCACAGTGATACCATGCGAAATACATCTGGACTATTCATAGCAAAGAGATTAAGAGCCCAGGTTTGCACCTGACTCACAGCCTTTACAGTGTCACTTACTAGCTGCATTCCCTTAATCTCTTTTTTTTTTAAGTTTTGTTATTATTATTATCTAGCAATCTCTACACCCAGCATGGGGCTCGAACCCACAACCCCAAGATCAAGAGCCATACACTCTTCCTGAGCCAGCCAGGCACCCCATATTCCCTCAGTCTCTTAACCTCTGTCTCGGTGGTTTCATCTGTTAAAATGAGCAGAATAATAGCCCTACCTTGTAGGGTTTTCTAAGAGTTAGATGATGTATGTATAGTGCTCAGTAAATGGTAAACAGTTAATAAATGGTGGTGGCTTTCATTGCTAATAATGTTGAAAAAATTTTTAAATTTTTTTAAAATCCTAGACAATGAAAGGACTACCACGTAGTTCATCTCCCTCCTCAAATTCGCTCAGACCATTTAGAAGAAAATAGTGTCTGCTCTCATAAAAATAACATTTGTTCATTAGTTGAAGATTTTTATTTATTTGAGAGAGAGCAAGCATGAGCTGGGAGGGAGGAGCAGAGAGTGAGAGAGAAGCAGACTCCCTGCTGGGCAGGGTGCCTGCTGCAGAACTTGATCCCAGGACCCTGAGGTCACGACCTGAGCAGAAGGCAGACACTTCACCAAATGAGCCACCCATGCGCCAACCCGCCCCCCATTATTTTCTAAGTATATAGAATAATTTTTAAAACCCAAAGAACAAGGACACCTGGGTGGCTCAGTGGTTGAGGGTCCACCTTTGGCCCAGGGCATGATCCTCGGGTCCTGGGATCCAGTCCTACATCAGGCTCCCTGCAGGGAGCCTGCTTCTCCCCTGCCTATGTGTCTGCTTCTCTCTGTGTGTCTCTCACGAATAAATAAAATCTTTAAAAAAAAAAAAAAAAACCCAAAGAACAAAAGTTTAAATGCCTATAAGCCTTTCATCCGGAGAGGAACACTTTGCATTTTAGTATGTCCTCTATTTTGTCAATAAGCCTATGTTAACATTTTTAATCTTATCATTTTTCCTATCGCTTGAATCAAATGTTTCATTATTAAATATTCACCTACATCATTTTAGAGAAGAGGAGCAGAAACTCTTCTCTGCCCCAAACTGGTCTTAACTACCATGTCTCCTCTCAGCGTTTTCCCTCTGGTAGATTCAGCAGGTCAGCAGACAATGGGTCTTTCACCAGCGCCAGTGTGTAGGGATCTGAGGACAAGGTGTTAGGGGATGAGCCAGAGTGAAAATCTTTGAATGTTTCTAGCCCTATCGGCCCCCGATTGTGTTGAAAGCCTCAGCAATAAACACAGGAGTGCAGCATTACTTTTGCTTCCCACCGGCTCAGCATTACAACGTGATGATGGCACGTGGCAGCCCCCGTGGGACCAGCCCCACGCACCCGGATGCAGGCAGCAGGAGGGTGGCTGGGAGAGGGAACTAGCCCCGGGGCCCAGGGAACAACGGGCGAAATTATCCAAGTGGCCGTGATGAAACGTGGTGACCTGTTCCCAGCATGCTGGGGAGAGTGGCAAGCCCATCAGTTATCGGGAGACATGCGAGCACTTTCTTTTTTTGTATTTAATGGAGGGTTTTCTGTGACTGAAGGACCTACCTTTGCAAAACCCTTAAGGAGATTAAAACATATCAGGCGTGAGCAAAGGTTTGCACTTTGAAACAGAGACGTGACGAATCTTTTGAAGATACACTTACTCCTTCTGATTTCCTTTATGACTGAATTGATGCCGATTTCAGACAGGCAGTTCTAGGATCTGAATTTCAGTCATCTCCAAAGAAAGGCCGGTTCTCGGGATTTCCTAAGCCTCCCCCACGGGGATGGTTCTGGGGATGACAAGGGAAAATTCTACCACAGGGATTCACTGACGTCCGTCCTTCGATGATCATATTCAAACAATACCCCCCAGATTCTGGGTGGATATTTAAGCCTATGCAAACAAGGGAAAATGAACTAAGATCATCAACGATTGATAGAATAAGGTTCATAAGAGACCTCCAAAAAACTTAATGCAGGAAAAAAGATTTTATATCATTATCTTAAAAAAATACTTTAACTAATGGTACTAAAATCTGTACCGTGAACCAACGAGGAAGAAAGTTGAAACTATTATGCATTACTGGAGTTTTTAAATTGCATTACTGTATTCAGGGAAATGAATGTGCTCCCTGAAACTAATGAGATTTGTGTTTTATGTTTGTAACCAGCAGAGGTAGCTGACGGTGATGAAAGACTGGACAGCATTTCTCTACCACCAACAGGTAAAACACATTTACCTTTTCATCACCCGCTGGAAAATACAGCGCATGAAAATATTTGCATTGAAAATGTTTGAAACATCAGAGACGCAGACGCTTGAGCAAATGGCTTCTGGCCCAGACCCTTGTAATCAGAGGTTCTCAGGGCCCTGTGTTCAGAGATATTTTTACATGGAGTATGAAAAGCTCCATTTTTCTCACATGGTCTCATATCCTCAAGAGCCTCAGAGCAGCAAGTCCTAAGAACTTAGTGTCACAACATCATGCTTCCCAAAACCCGTAGACCTTACAAGTACTTTAACATAAAATGATATTTCTTCCTAGAAAAAGGACCACCAAGTTTTTAATAAAATTGACATACATTCTGTCCTCATCCATCTCTCCCGAAAGGGTTTTGAGAGGCAGGAGGTCACTGCTCCTCCTTTAACAGGCACCCAGTGAAAACTGAGTGACAGAGTAAGCCTGTCCCTCTATCCTGGGTGCACATTCCCCGTCCTAGAAACAGATCAGCCGAGTAGAGCGTTTCACTGCAACATCTGCTGCAGTGCGAAGCCACAGACGCCATCCGACTTCGTAGTATTTGACTCTGACCTTGGCCTCCTGCCTCTGTCGTTTCCTACCCGAGAGCCCCAGGGACAGGGTCCGATCCCTGAGCCATGTGATGATCAGGACTCTTTAATGACCACCCTTAAAAGACTACCTGGAGACTTCTGTGCCCACAAACCTCAGACACCTCCCCCCCCCCCAAAAAAAAACCTCTAAGTGAAAAAAGCTCAACTCCAGATGTAGGGATTATAAGTTTTTCCATAAAATCTCGCAAATAGGGCAGCCTGGGTGGCTCAGCGGTTTGGCACCGCTTTCAGCCCAGGGCGTGATCCTGGAGTCCTGGGATCAAGTCCCATGTCGGGCTCCCTGCATGGAGCCTGCTTCTCCCTCTGCCTGTGTCTGTCTGTCTGTCTCTCTCTCTCTCATTTCTCATGAATAAATAAATAAAATCTTTAAAAAAACAAACAAACAAACAAACAAACCCTGGCAAATAGAAGAGGAGGAGCTAAAAAAAAAGAAAAGAAGAGGAGGAGCTGATCCTTGTAGGAGCTCCTCCAGGTCAGGTGTTCACTGGTAGTGCCTGTCCGGGGATGGCAAGGAAAGTAGAGTTTGCAGGTGTAGGATAGACGCAGGTCAGGACCGCAAGAAAGCTCACCCATGTAAGTGATGCACGGGCTTTCCCGGTCACCATGTAGCTAGGCAACAGATCGATGGTCAAATAAATGAACTGAGGCGCATAGCGCGAAAACAGCCCGCTTACATCAAGTTCTTCCCGCGTACAGCCATTATAGGAGAGGGAGTTCTCTGCTTGTTTGGCTATGTTTCCACATTTATGAATTAAGATAATTGAAATGCATGATCTCTACTGTTCCTTCCCATCTTGTCCTTGTCCATCATGACCACTCCTGTTAGCCTTGTTCTTATCACACCTGGCCCACTCCCAGTAGACGCATGAAATATTACTACCAGTAATGAAATGGCACATTTCAGGAGGCAGTTTGGAAGAATCCCAGCTGTTTGGTTGTGCCTTCCAGCTTTCCTCCCCGCCTATGCTGCCCTGGGGTCCATGAGCTGCCCCCTTCCTCACGGTCATCCACACACTTTGGGCTTCATAATTATTAGCAGTACTGCTATCCTTATTTGAAAACCATTCCCCTTGAAATGATACCTTTGCATTTTCCTGTCTGAAGATGGAGGCAGAGAGATGCTTCAGATGAGGGAGTTGAACACAGGCTGATAGAACCATCTCATGGAACTAAAGAATTTCAAGGAATCTGAGAAAAGAAGGAACGTTAGAGATCATCTAGTCCCTTCCCTTCTTTTTATCCAGTCCTTTTATTTTACAGGTAAAAAAGCCTGAGGCCCAGAAACACTAAATGACTTTCTCAAGGTCTCACAGCTGGTTGGTGGCCCGGCCAGAGCCCCGGCCTCTCGACTTCCAGCCTTTATACCGCATAGCTTTCTCACATCTAAGCCAAAGCGAGCTTTCCTCTGCATGTTTCTTAAAAGACCCTAAGAGTCGATGGATGTACTAATCCCTTTAGGATTCCATTCCACTGTGTGTCTTCACAATTAGAATGCCTGTCGTAAGTCTGCCTGAAGTCCTCTGCAGTTGAAACTCACTCATTGGGAGTCCTCTCTCAAACCTTGCCCAAGGCCGCAAGGTCCTGCCAGAGACAGTAGTGGTAGGCCACCCTGCAGGTGTCTTCACTAGACTACCCACACTCGATACAAATGACTAAAGAGCACGACAAATAATACTGTTGATCCTGTAGCAAAGGGGGAAAGAAGTTGGCAGATTGGTGCTTAAATTTCACAGTGTTGAAATGAGATTGTCTTGGTTAGACTAGCAAGTCTCAATCGCCTCTAAAGTAAAATCCGGGGTCGGGGCAGCATCTGTGAAGACAGCACTACACCAACCCTCCCTCCCCACGTGGGCCCCAGGACGTGCCCCAGAGGTGAAGTGTGCCTTTCCTGCACACCTCGCTTCACCCCTGCCTTTGAGACTCCCTCATCAGACCTTCCTTATCTCTTTTATCTCAGGAACCGTGTGGCTCCTTTTGAGAGATTGAGAAACACCTTTTATTACCGTTTGAAGGTCTTTATCCTTCTTCCAAATTCTGCTGTCCCGGGGAGGGGCAGGAAGAGGGTATAAATCCTTTAAGTGTGTCCATGAACCAGAATCAACCAAGTCAGGGTTACAGGCAGGCAGCCCAAGGATATGTTTCTCAGTCCACTACATGGAAGCAACCTTCTGCTTGTCTGGTTTTAACCACAACGTGTGCCGCTTTTATAGTGGAAGAACACATTTTCCTCATTTCTTTTCCCTCACCACCCTGTCAGTAAGCCGTAAGCATGCTGGAGCAGCTCCCAGGATTCAGCACTGTCAGGTTCTGTGAACAAACGCCCACCCTCGGGGAGCCCCGGTCCCGTGTGAGGCGGCTGCTGGTGCAGACAGCGCACTGTGATAACCCCGAGAAACCACCCAGGACTGGGGAACACTCTGTGCCGGGTAGGAAAAAAAAAAAAAAAGGACAGAGAAAGTAAAATCAAAACAGTGCTTTCTAAAATTTAGAAAGGAGGTAGCACAGAGCTCACCGGCGCCTAGCCATTTTTGTCATACATCAGCAATCTTTTACATACTTCTAAACAATTAACAAAAGTAAAGGAAGAAACTATAAATTAATGTTACCACTCAGAGACAACTATTACGGGGTATTCCCCCCCCCCCCAGATTTTTCTATTTATTTTATTTACTTATACAGTGAAGGTCAAATACATAATATTTTGTTTCCTAAGGGTTTTTTTTTCTTTTTTTGACCTAACCAGCATTTTCCACTTTCCACAAGTCTTCATACACATTATTTTAATAGCTGCATCATGTTCTCATTTACAGGTAAACCATATTTTATTTAGCCATATTCTATTCCTGGACAATATGTGGACCTAACTCCAATAGTAACACACAGTCATGGACTTTCCTGTCCAGTGGCCAAAATTGCTCACTCAGCACAACTAAAGCCTTGGCCGAAAAATTAGTGATTTAAATGCGAAACAGATACTTCATCAGTGAGGTTCTCCACCGTCCCAGAAAAGTGTGCAGTTCTCTTCTAGAGAAGTGGCCCCCCTTCATTGTCTTGTCTCTGTTGTAGGTAATATATTTGACACCAGGAGAGGAAACACGGAAGACACAGAGCCAGATTTCACTGCCTAGACTCCCCTTGTAGTGACATTGTTCATTAGCACATGTAACTCTGCCGTTTGAATTCCCTCAGAGATCCACGTAGCGTTTCAGGTTACTGCAAAGTGTGGGTGTTCTGTGAAGCTTTCCTGTCATATCTGAATAGTTTTCATAGACTTTGTCACATGTGATCATCAAGCTTCCAGTTTGGTATGAGGTCTTTAGAAATCGTTTTTAGAGTTGACTCATTCATTACCTTCTAAAAGTCCAGTGTATGACCATTGCGTTCATTGTTCATTAAAAAGCAGTTCTTTGTTTTTTTTTCTTCATAAGCTCAATGTGAACATTACAGAGATTAGAAGCATTTTTATTTTAATGTGCACTGCTTAGATGCTGTATAAAGGAGGATAGCTCTTTCCAGCGCTGAGGGAGCAGTTGGGAAGGCCAGCATTAATTAGGCCTTCAGCAGCTTAGAAGATGAAAAAGTTGTTGTGGGAGACAGGATAGCTCTGACTTATTAGACGAAATCATTTGTGACATCAGTTCCTCCAAAGATAGCCATTTGTAACTGAATAAGTGCGAAGGATCTACAAATTCTCGAATTCTTGAGAAAGAAAAACTTTTCACAAAGATTGTGTCAACCCAGTGACAAAATAACTAATTAAAAGGTGAGAAACTCAAAGTAACCGGTGACCCATATGATACCTAACAACTGTTTCCACAGATGGTTTTAAACTGTGGGGTCCAGGGTTTTGGCATGGTGTGGCAACCAGCCACAAACGTACTTAATATTATATACTTTATTTGGTTCCTAGTATACTCGCCCTCCACTTCCTATGAAACCAACATATGAAAATATGGGATTATACTAAAGAGATAGCTTGCCATGTGGGTATTGTTTTACAGAAATATTTACCTCCAGATTCCCTTCTCCAAAAAGATGGTGAACTTAAAAATACCATTTTACTTAGAAACATTGCACGTAGCCCTCATTCACTGTAGAAAGCAAATTACCATGAAATCTCGGGCACTTGACCCAAAGGCCAAAAACTGGCTGGAAAGAAATTGGGACCGTAGAAATGCCAAACCAGAGGGGGAAAATATTGTTGTGCTGACCATTACACACCCTTCCCTGGCACTTGCTTTAACTAAGTCATGGAGGATTAGAGCTCAAAGTTCTTGTAGAGGCACCCTGTCCAAGGTACCTGTGCCATCTCGCACTGAACGGCTCAGCCTGAGCTGGGAGGGGAGCTCCGGGGCAATCCTGTGTTCCACTGAAGACCAGCTCATCAACCGAAGACAGTAGATAGGCATCCCTGAAATGTGACAAAGCCGGTTCTAGGTGTGGCTTGTGGAATCAATCTAACTGCTAGACAGCTACATCTCATATCTGTGCATCTTTTATTTGTCTTATTTCTGAAGCTACAAGGAAGGTTCAGAGAAAGTGTTCCCATCACATCCTATAGTTACTAGCCTTTTACATTTTTAGGCCAGTTAGTGATCCCTTCCCTGAAACTGGTCCCATTGGTCATCATCCAGTGGCCTGATGAAGTCCTACAAACCAGGGCTTTTGTTGTTCTGCAACGTATGTTTTAAAATTTGTCTTCTGCCCCTCAGAAGGAAATATTTCTCAAGGGAAGGGAAAAGATTAATTAGTGACCTTTCAACTCTATTACAGTAAGATGGGTATGTTGCTACTAAAAGGTAGAAATATTTACCTTACAACTGCGGGATCTGTTAAATATGCGTCACGAACCTTCAAAAGCACTTCCTTCCAAGACTGGGTGACAGCTTGGATTTTTCAATACTTGAGGAAGGGTGGGGATTGCTCAACTCACGAGTACGTGCAATGCATCCACAAATTGGAAATACATATCAACTGCAACAGTGAAATCATATTTTGTACATTAAAATTGTATTTGTGTTTACTTACTGTGACTACTGTTCAGACTTTATTCAGAAATCCTTTTTATAGGCTTTCTTAGTAAAAAAAAAAAATATTCCATATCTATGGATGATGTCTCAATCTTCTGTATATATGTTTTATTAATATGTAAATATTTAGATTTTTTAAAATGACTATGTTCTTTAAAACAATTTCAACACAAGGCTAGTTGTGAAATGGTGTATAACATTGTGTTGTGCTATCAATTCCCAAGATGCTCTTTATGTCCGTTCCAGAAGAACACAATAAATTACTTTAATTGAACGTGCCTGTTCTGTGCCTGTGTGCCAGTCCTCCCATGTTTATGAAGAGGAGTCAGTGCTAATCATTAATTAAAAGGTATTTATTAATACTCGGGTGATCTTACACAGAAAGCCATATCTCCTTAGGAAGCTAATTTTTAAAAATAAACAAACTAGATTGCCACCCGAAAGAGCGTCTTCAAATACAGAAAGTCAGACTCTGCGTGGCAGTCAGACGAATGGCAGGAGCCGGTCCCACTGTAACACTTGAGCATTAAGTACTGATAGGCTTGAAGCCTAATTTTAAATGAATTAGGTAGCTTTATAATCTTCACTTAAAAGGTTAAGCCCTGCTTCTATGGAAACAACACATCAGAAGGACAAATCAATCTTCTTTAATGCAAAGTGGCTGGTAAGACATAATTGCTTTATTCTCCTCTCTGAACGTAAGAGGGCGCCACTCCTCACTGGGCCCCGCCCCCTCCCCGGCGCCCCCCCCAACCCCCCAGCCTGGAGTACCCCCAGGCCGGTCTGTCCATTCTCTCGTGGCCTCTTCGAGGTCTGATTGTGGGTCCTCGCTTCACAGGGCCCTGAGCTACTCTGCAGCTGCCAGCAGTGGTGGGCGTGGGGTGGTGGGTGGGGAGCAGCTGCCACAGAAGCCAGCAGCTGGATTGCTGGTGAGAAAGCACAGGGTGAGGTGCTTGCAAAAATAAGAACACCCAGCTGGAGCCCCGCGCGTACCCACACCTCCTGGAAGCCTGACACCAGCCTGCCCCAACTGCCACAATGCCCCTAGAGCTTCATGCAGCTCTTGGGCCATGGAACTATCTGGAAGGGGGCCCACATCATGTTATTTGGCCCAAGACCCTAGGATGCCCTCCCCCCTGCACATTTAAGTGTCACTGGCCTAAAGCAGGAAGTCCTGTTGAGAAGCTGTTGGAGGGGGGCACTTGGATGTCTCAGTGGTTGAGCATCTGCCTTCGTGATACCGGAGTCCTAGGATCAAGTCCCACATTGGGCTTCCTGCCTCTCTCTCTGCCTCTGTCTCTCTCTGTGTCTCTCGTGAATAAATAAAATTAAAAAAAAATAAAATTAAGCTGTTGGAGGGATGCCTGGGTGGCTCAGTGGTTGAGTGCCTGCATTAGGCTCAGGGTGTGGTCCTGGGGTCCTGGAATCGAGGCCCGTATCAGGCCCTCCACAGGGAGCCTGCTTCTCCCTATGCCTGTGTCTTTGCCTCTGTCCCTCCTGAATAAATAAATAAAATCTTTAAAAAAGAAAAAAAGCTGTTGGAATAGCGAGAGATACATCGAGCTGCCATGAGCACACAACCCCATGTGCTCAAGTATAAGAAAGAGAAGGAGCGGGACTCCGTGTCTCCCTAGCTGGGAGGAGAGGGAAGAGCAGCCCTAGAAAGGAGACGGGCTCTGGCGGGGGAACCTCCTTGCCATTTTGCTCCCTGGGGAGGAGCCATTGTGAGAAGAACGATGGACAGGTTCAGGTGCTGATGTTATTCCATTCATTCATCCATTCATTCAACACACGTGTGCTGAACACTTGGGCGTGCCCAGTGCTGCTCTAGCGGCCAGTAGAGCAGCGAGCCAAAGTCCCCGGGCGTGGCATGGGGCCCACCCAGCCCATCAGTCACAAAGTGTGAGGAAACACCAGCACGTAAGACACCGTGTGTTCCTGAGCTGGAGAAGAGGTGAGCTCTGCCCCAGACTGGAGGCGACCAAGTCCTGAAGCACCATTCATGCAGCACAATTCGAGCCTCCACGAAAACTCAGCAGAGAGCGAGCCCTCACCGGTGGCTCACAAGCAGCCACCAGTGCCCATCGGGTCAAGGGCTGAGTCCCTTCTTGTCACCCACCACCCTCTGACACTGTCTTGCCGAACGACGTGGTGGGTTTACTGTCTACTTTGCGCTGGCATCTAAGCCTCATGAGGTCAGGGACCTTCTCTGTAAGCCTTTAGGGTTCCAAGCCCTGGTGAAGACATTTTCAGAATATCCTCTCCCTGAGACAGAGTGGACAGTGACAGATGAGGGGTCGGTACCGCATTATCCTTCCTTCTGTCCCATAGTCTTAGATCATGTGCCCTTCCTTTTGTCCCTGCATGGACACTCTTCATCAACAAGGGAGAAATTGTGTCAGTAGATCCACACGAGACGTGCTGGGTGTGGCCCATGAGAATTTGGTAACTCAGATGATTCAGAGCAACACTTTGAATTTACACAAATCAACTCCATCTGTACTTTGTAACCTCAACAGTATGCAACTGATCATCCTCCTAAAATATATATATATATATGTATATGCATATATATAAAAGATATGTTTCATATACATATACAAATGTATATGTATCTCTATACAAATATATATGTGTTTTTTATTTCTGTTATCAGTGAAATTAAAAGAATATGAAGAAGCCATTTTGAAAAAAAGCCAAAGAACAGTCTGGAAATGAAGCCCAGGTGGGATAATCAGCAGGATGCTGTGCTTTACACATACAGATAGTCCAAAGAGACTTGATACTTAAGGGCCTTTTAATTGCGTGGGGTTGGGGTGGGGTTTTTTGTGTGTGTGTGTGTCATTTTTATCTGTTAATGCTGAGAAATTGAGGGACATTTTAAACCTAAAGTTATAAAACTAAGCTACTTTAGATAATTCCTTTAAAATACTTTCCAAAAATGAAAAAAAAAAAATACTTTCCAAAAATGAAGCTGATGTGAGCGTGTGAAATGGAGGAACTGGTCAGCAACTGGCTCTCTTGACTTCTAGTTGTTCATACTCTCCACCACGCTGCCATCACAGATTCAAAAAGTGGAGGGCCCTTGATGTGAATATGGAGTGAAAATCAATTTTACCAAAGGAAATTGAGCATCCTAAATTGGTTCAATGAAGTGGTAGGCCAATTGCATATTCTGGTAGAAAAACTACTTTCTGCTCGACTCTAGCAATGGGGAGAAAAAGAATACATTATAATAGATGGCACTTACTCTGTATATTACGGAATTAAGGATCCTCCAAAAGTGATGTATTTCTAACCACTGGAAATATGAAGCGACTCAGTTAACAGCCCCCGTGCTAACCCCATGCCCCCTTGTGTGTAACACCGCATGGTCAGGGGAAATAGTTCACAGTGTGAAGCAATGCCACCTCCTTCTGCTCCTCTTCCCGATTCTCCCTGTGACACAGACCTACAGCTGTGGGCAGCCTTGACTTCCAATGAAGACTTTGCTTCTCTGGTTTGTGCTACGCGCTGTTCAAGTACATCTGCCCTACTCACTCCATCATGTCGGGGCTCCTTGGGAGCAATAACCACAGCTCACCTTTCCCTTACTTAATGCTCATAGGACTGGCTCACCAGTCATGGTGGAGGGGGCGTATTTCAACATCGGGCTGACTTCTGGACACCGGCTCCTGCCCATATTAAGCAATAGGAGCCCAAATGCACCTTGATCGTGCCTAAACTGGCATTAGAACATATAACTTTAGAAGACTGAACAAACTCTCAACGACCAAGAAACGACTTCTGATTGGAAAGCACCCAGTGGCTTTGGAGGTGGGGAGGAGGAGGTGGTGTAAGTTGACAAAATTAGTCTGAATTCATTGGGCAGATTGAATGCAGGAGAAGAGCCAAGAAATGCTTTAGAAACTGTGAGTGAGACTTACTCTTCTCCCCTCATACCCTCATTTAAACATATTATAAAACTACAGAAATCGAAGCTGTGGTTTGGGTATAAGAATAGATCAATAAAATAGACTGAGAATTTAAGGAAAACCTTGTCTATATAGATATATAGCATGTGCTAAAGGTATTGCCATAACAAGAGACCTAAATATAAAGTGGTTCGAATGGATTTTTTTCCTTCTAACTCCTAATAGCCCGGATATGAATGGGTGGTCCATATAGTGTTGGTAGGTAGCTCTGTTCCATGAGGTCATCCAGAAACCCAGTCATAGCTTATTGTTCTGCGACCCCCAGGAGGATGTCCACATCCATGTGGCCAAAGCTGTCTCACAAGCCTAAGTCTACATTTGAGCCTCTGGGAAGGTAGGAAAAATTTAGTGGAGGGAACAATATCCTTATGAAAACATGATCTTGGGCAGCCTAGGTGGCTCAGCAGTTTAGTGCCACCTTTGGCCCAGGGCCTGATCCTGGAGTCCAGGGATCGAGTCCCACGTCAGGCTCCCTGCATGGAGCCTGCTTCTCCCTCTGCCTGTGTCTCTGCCTCTCTCTCTCTCTCTCTCTCTCTCTCTCTCTCTGTGTGTGTGTGTGTGTGTATTCTCATGAATAAATAAATAAAATCTTAAAAAAAAAATAAAACATGATCTTGGGGTTGCATGTATCATTTCTGCTACAGCAAAGGAGGGGCTGGGAAATAAATCTCCAGCTGCATGGCTATGTGCCTAGTTAAAATTTGTATTCTTTTACTACCAGGGGTGGGAGAATGGATACTGGGGACAACTTGTCAGTCCGGCAAGTGCCATTTTAATTGCCAGGAAAGGAAAAATGATTCGGGAAACAGCACTGAGGACAACTGGCTAGCCATTTGTAAGAACAAAATTCACTCAAAATGGATCACAGACCTAAATGTAAAAGTGTTAACTATAAAACTCGTAGAAGGAAACAGAGAGGTAGATCTTCACACTCTTGGGTCAGGCGATGGTTTCTTAGATAAGGACGCCAAAAGCACAAGTGACAGAAGAAAGAGATAAACGGGACATCCTAGAAATGAAACACTTTCGTGCTTCAAAGAAAGTCAAAAGACAACTCACAGAAGGGATGAACAGATTTGCAAAGCGTCTATCTGATAAAGAATTTGTATCTAGGCTATATAAAGAACTTTTACAACTCAAAAATAAAAAGATAACCCAATTTAAAAATGGGCAAGAGATTCCAACAGACTTTTTCTTCAAAGATATATAAATGGCCAATAAGCTGATAAGCATATGAAAAGATGCTCAACACCACAGTCATTAGGGAAATGCAAATCAAAACCACGAGATACCGCTTCACACCCACAAAGGCTGGAATCAAATGACAACAGAGTCGCGTAGGAATGTGGAGAAATTGGAACCTTACACGTTGCTGGTAGAAATGTAAAATGGTGCAGGCTCTTTGGAAAACAGATTGGCAGCTCCTGAACAAGTTAAACGTAGACTTACCATAAGACCTAACAGTTACACTCCTAGGAATAGACCCAAGAGAACCAAAAACGTGTACATGAAGACTTATCCATGAACATTCAGTACATAGTATGTGACTTTTATGGATGTGAATTCTATCTCAATTGAGAAGTCATGAAAACTACAAATAAAGTTAGACCCTACTACCTTACTCTATATGTGGTAGTTGATTCCAGGTATTTCAAGGATTTAAGCAAAACAAAAACACTAGGAAATTTTAAATTCATATTTACAGAAGCTTGAGGAAAGAATTTCCCAAACATGAAAAAATTATCACATAAAAATGAATTCATTAAAAAATTTTACATACTTTCAAAATTTTACAAAAAAAATTTAAGATTTTTTTTTTTAAGATTTTATTCATCCATTTGAGAGAGAAAGAAAAAGAGAGGGAGAGCACAAATACAGAGAGGGTCAGAGGAAAAGAGAAGCAAATTTCCCACTGAGCACGGAGCCAGAGGAGATCACTACCCTAGTGAACATCATGGGGGAACCCACTAAACCACCCAGGTGCCCCTTAAAGATTTTAAGTAATCTCTACACACAACATGGGGCTCAAACTTACAACCCCAAGATCAAGAGTCTCATGCCCCACTGACTGAGCCAGTCCGGCGGCCCAAAATTTTATGAAATTTAACAGCAAATGACGAAATGAGAATGTTTGCAGAATAAATGGTCTTTGAGAGTATACTTATTTAAAACAATAAAAAAAATTATTAGTATAAGCCCAATTCATAAATGAAATGGCCAATAAATACTAAAGTGCTAAACTCCAACCAAGAAATACAAATTAAAATAGTAGTATGAAATATCTCGGTTATTCCTTCAACTGGCAGAAATTGAAAAGTAACACTAGTGTTTCTTGCAATGAAAGGAACTTAGCACTGATAGGCATGTCAATTAGTACGGTGTTTCTGGGGGCGGTTAGGCAATGTAAATCAAATTTGCTTAAAACCTTTGACCCAGCAATTCTAAAAATTCAGGAATTTTTCTGAAAGCAGTAAAGATTTACCCAAAGATCAAGCCACAAAGTCACAGGGTGTTCATCACACATAGTTAAAATAATAAAACCAAGCAGCAAACAAAACAATGTACAATATCCAACACTTCAAATTCCAAAAGAAAAAAGAAAAAAAAATTCCAATACCTCCTTAAAATGGGACACTAGGCATCCATTTTTAGTGGCATACACAGAAATCCACAATCAATTAATTGAAAAGAAAAAGAAAAAAGAAAAAACAGGTCACAGAACAATAGGTACTGCAGGATTTATTTTTTTTATAATGCACAAAAATCATAGAAAATAGTCTCAGAAAACATACACCAAGCCGTTGATGACAGTTATCTCTGGACGGTGAGATTATAAGTACTTCAAAAGTTTCTTCCTGTTGTTTACCTAAATTAGTATTTCTGTAGAGGACATGCTGCTTTTGCAATGAGAAGGGCAATCAGGGCCGCCTGCTTCTCTCTCTGCCTGTGTCTCTCATAAATAAATAAATAAAATTTGTTTAAAAAAAAAAAGAAGGGCAATTAAAGATTTTTCTAGTAATGTAGAAAATTTCAGGATGCGTGAGTGGCTCAGTGGTTGAGCACCTGCCTTCAGCTGAGGGCATGATCCTGGTCCAGAGATCGAGTCCCGCATCAGGCTCCCTGCAAGGAGCCTGTTTCTCCCCTGTCCCTCTGTCTATCTCTCTGCCTCTCTTTGTGTGTCTATCATGAATGAATGAATGAATGAATGAATGAATGAATGAATGAATGAAAAAATAAAGTCTTAAAAAATAATAATAATAAAGAAAATTTAATGGTGTGGAGAAACATTCATGATATATTTACTGTTAGATAGTATGTTAGGCCTGATTGTACTTCTAATTTCCAAAACACATTTCTTTTCATAAAGTTAGAACTCATGGTACTTGTGACTACACGCACAAATTGCAGCATGTCCAAAAACATACCAACAGCCACCTACGGCTTTAAAAAGATAAAGATGATGTTTTACTGCCAACCTAGTGCATTTTGTAAAAGAGATAGGTCTAGGAAGAAAGGGCTCAGTGGTCTGCATATCTGTGACTATGTAACACCTGCCGCTTGGATACTGTTAGAAATACCTGAAAATATCAGTGTAACCTCTTGTAATACAGACTTCTGAAATGTCACATTTCAGTGACATTGAAATGTCACATTTCAGCTCCAGTGAAAACACCACCTTGCTACTCCAATAATACGTACATTGCACCTACTTACAAGACTCTGGAGGTTCATGCTTTACTTTGAAAGGGCAAAAAAAAAAAAAAAAAAAAAAAACCAAAAACGTTACGCAGCCTAACAGGAAGAGGATATCCTCTCCATAGCTTGAAGGGAAACTGGAGATGATGCTTTATAAAAAATGTATTAGCTGCAAGACAAGCAGCAGCCCATCTGAGGTAGACGTGCAGTTGACACATCGGTTCAAAAAATAATACCGTCCGTCAGGGCCTTTGGGATCTGCAGAGTGACTACCTCAGGAAAAGAAAACACGGACTGGGGTTGCTGCAGCAAACGAGGCCAAAAATCTAGACAATTCGGGCCGTAAGGGTCTGTTCGCTCACTGGCCTCTTACTCATCTGTGCGATGCTGCACACCTTCACTCGTCTGTGCAACGTTGCACACCTACAGATGTGTGGCTTGCGTGTAGTGCAAGTGCAGGAGATGGGACTGTGGTCCCCATTTAACGGGCGGGGAAAAATGAGGTACTCTGTCTCAGCTCCCAGGACCGAGAGGACTGGCCTAAGTCAAGATGTGAAACCAGGGGTGTGCCTCGACTCCCCACATTCTGGTGAGAGAAGAACTCCGGTGAGATGGGCTTGTAGGAGGTGCCTTCCCGGGCCCTGCACACCTCAGTTTGCAGGAGAGCACTGAGCCGGCCCAGAGCCCTCTTCACGAGGCCTCCTGTGAGCCAGGGGCTGCCCTCCACATCTTACCTGTCTTACCCATAGGAATGCAGTTTGTCTCCAGTGGGGGGTCTGGGGTCATGTCCCCAGTCGCATGCCCACAGCTGAGGAGGAGGAGTTGCAAAGAGCTGAAATCCCTTGTCGTCACACAGCTGGAACGTGATCAAGCAAGGATTCAGGCGCAGGCCTTCTCTGGAGGCCGGGCTTCTACCCCCTACGCTTTAGGATGCACCTCTGCGGCACCGTGTTGGAGATTGTTCTAGAGCAAACCTTAAGTGTTCTAACCAGAGGAGCACCTGGGGGGCTCAGCGGTTGAGCATCTGCCTTCAGCTCAGGGTGCCATCCCAGGGTCCCGGGATCGAGTTCCACATCGGGCTCCCCTTGAGGAGCCTGCTTCTCCCTCTGCCTGTGTCTCTGCCTCTCTCTGGGTCTCTCATGAATGAACAAAAATAAAATCTTTTTTTAATAAAATCTTTAAAAAAAAAATAAAGTGTTCTGCTTGAAGCATTTTTGTTTGAAATATCCCCCACATACTGCTAGAAACAGGCCGAGAAGTCACCAGTGTCACCTGGAACTTGGTGGAGCTGAAGAATCTCCCAGAGCTGACCCAGGAGCCTGGGGTGGGGCCCGGTGTGTTTTCACACCCTGTAGGTCCTCCTGACACACACTGAAGTTTGGGAGCCAGGGGCCCAGAACACTTGGGAGGTATAGCAGCCCCCCACCCCCCGGAGCCATGGAGGGGATCACCTGTAACTTGTGACCAGTAAGAACAAGGTGTGAATTCACTCCCTTAATGGAATAAAGCAGATTCAAAGCTTTCCCTGTGATAGCATCCCTGCCCTTTACATCCTGACTGGAGAGAAGTGGGTGGCATTACAGAAGCAACTGGAAATGCCATAATCTCCAGGGACCCCCACCCCATGGAGTCAGAGTGCTGTGGGGAGAAGTTGAAGCTCAGCCCCTCGCATTTGGGCTGCTGGCACTGAAAACCCCAGAGGGCAGGGAACAGAGCAGAGGCCAACACCAAACTTGTTGGGGCCAGGCGGGAAGGGAAACTCCTCAAGATGTCGGATACCCCAAATGGCTGAGGTTCCTGTCACCACCTCCACCTGGGACGCCAATGGACCAATGACCTGCTGACAGCTTGACGCAGACCCTTAGACCTCTCCTTTGGACTTACCCAACCGGACCCAATGCCCTTCAAACCCCAGAGGAGGAAGTCACCTTTGACTGACCGAATTGCAATCCTTCCTTTGCATATGAGCCAACCAATAGGAAACCGTTCTGCCTTACAACGTTATGTAAACCCCCTGTCACCTTGTCTTGGCGCGACTTCCCCGACTCACTCTTTCCCTCCGTGAGTCGTGGAACCTCGCCCGAGGGTGCCTGCAATAAAATCTGTTCTTGGACCCTCGCTTGCCTTGGCGGTCTCATTTCCATTTAGTTACCAAAAAACCTAACAAAACTCACCTCCATGGGCCTCCCTTCCCTCCCTGTGCTTGGTTCCCCCAAGCACTCTGCCTTCCAGAATGACCTGATGCCACCAGCATCATGGGCCAGGACGTCCGGCAGCACCAGCTTGAGAAGGTATCAAAACCACCAAGTCCCAAAAGACAGTAAGCAAACCAACAACTGTTGACTGTACATCTACTGTAGCTCCACCAGGAAAAGAGATGAAAAGAACCTATATGGGGGCGCCTGGGTGGCTCAGTTAATTAAGCATCTGCCTCCGGCTCAGGTCATGATCCCAGGGTTCTGCATCAGGCTCCCTGCTTTGCGGGGAGTCTGTTTCTCCCTCTGCCCATGCTTGTGTTTTCTCTCTCCAAAATAAATTAATAAAATCTTTTAAGAAATAATAAAAGTAAAAACTTATATACAGTCACTGCTTTCAAAGTGTCAGTGAGGAGACAAAATGTAAACCCACCCTGGTTATGGAGACAATACGAGCTCCCCACTGTAGAAACAGATTTCACAAGGCACCACGCAGTCTTTGGCCAAAAGGAGGTTCCAATCCACAAAATTAGGAATTCCAAGGGTAGGGATGCTGTTCGAAATCTTTGTGAAGGAAGAGGGGCCGAGCTGAGTCTCAGGGGGAAGAGAATGTGTGCAGGGCCAGAGGAGGGGTGGCACTCACGCCAGCCAAGGGGCCAGTACCAGAAGGCTCGGTGTGAAAAAAGGCAGCATTCGTGGAGCTCACAAATCTGTTTTGTGGGAGAACGCAAGTCTGGCAAACATTGGAAGTACATGTAGACACGTGGGGGAGGAAGCCTAGAGCCAAATGGTCAAAATCCTTGGAATCAACATTTATGGTATAGGCCCTGCTTTCCCAATGTGTGTGTTTCTCGCTGTAGAATTTTAATAGACCCAACGGGTTCTGGTGCCAATTCCAATGAGGTGCTTCAACAAGCAGTTCTCAGGACACCAGCTGCATATCCTACAATTCATCAGTCCTGACACCATCTATCCGGACGTAACGTCAGATTCCACAGAGCAAGAGCTCAGCCCTATGGACTGCTCCTTGCCCCTCCCCACTCACCCCCACTTCAGACGCCAGCCACAAACACAGGTCGTTCCTTCTCTGTCCTTCTGACGACCCGGCTATAAATCAGAGGGTCCCATGACTCCCTCCTCACATTCGATTAATTTGCTTGAGTGGCTCACAGAACTCAGAATCATTTTACTTACTAGATGACCGATCTATTATATAAAAGGATCCATCGCAGGAACGGCCAGGTGTGGGGAAAGCATGCAGAGCTTCCCTGAGATTTTCAACCTGAAAGTTCTCTGAATTATCTCCTTTTAGGTTTTCACGGAGGCTTCATTACACAGGTTTGACTGCTTAAATCACTGGCCACTGAACTCAATCACCAGCTCCTCTCCCTTCACCGAAAGTGGGGGTGGGGGAGGCACAGGACTGGTTCTCCTGCCAACCAGCCCTAACCTTAGGGTGAGGTTCACAAGTCACCTCCTTAACGTCACAAACAACACCTTCGCTGCTTTCTTCGTTTAAGAAATTCCAAGGGTTTGGGGAATTTTGCAACAGAAACAAAACCAAATAGGTATCTCTTATCATAAAGCACAGCATCGCCAGATCGAACGGTTTTGCAATTGCCTCGGCCTTACACATTTGCACAGTCTCACAGGAGGTATCTTACCTGCAGGACCTCTTGAATTCTGAATCTTTAAGAGAGAGTTGGAGGCAGCGTTTCCCAGACTTACTTCCATATGGAACCCCTTTTTGGGGACAAGTGCTCCACGTGAGTAACTCGGTTTGTAGATTCCTGGACATAGGCCTGTTCCTGCCGTGCTCTCCTTAGGAGCTTGTTTAAGAATACGGCCTCGGGGGCACCTGAGTGGCTCAGTCGGTAAAGAGGCCAACTCTTGGTTTCAGCTCAGGTCCTGATCTCAGGGTCCTGGGATTAAGCCCCGCATCAGGCTCTGCGCTCAGCACAGTCTGCTTAAGTTTCTCTCTCCCTCTGTCCCTCCCCACCTGCTGCTCATGCACACTCTCTCTCAAATAAATCTTAAAAAAAAAAGAATTGGTCTCAGATGCCACCTGTGGAGGCCCTCTGATGCAGAATCACCGCCCCAGGTGAGTCCAATGTACAATCAAGCTTGGGCAAGACCGGCTTCCATTGTTGCAGCTGAATAAGGTGCCAGTAGTGATGGAGGGAGAGAGGTGGGGGGAAGGTGAAGGGATAAAGAACAAAACCCCATGGCTTGGATACGGAGGTGCTGAGGGGGAGGGGTCACCAAGGCGAGGAGGGGGTGCTGATGGGTATGTGGGGACACTGAGGGGGCACGGAGGTACACAGGGTCAGGAACAGAACAGGGGTGGGAAGGAAACCCTCCCTTTATGGTCTGACCAACCTCACAGCCCTGCAGGGGCTCCTGGTGCAGGAGGCATCTTCCAAAATACCAGCCCCGTTGTCCTTATAATCCCACCGGGCAGGGGGTGAGATGATCTCTGGCTCTCTCTGGTTTCAGGCTAGGCAAAGTGGACAGGTGTTTGGGTGTTTTTCGTTGCCCTGTCCCATCCCATAACCAGCCCCTGTTTTCACTCTTGAGAAACACTAAGGGGCCTTGTCCGACCTCCCCTGAGGCAAAGGGGCAAAAATCTGCACCAGGCCGCAGCAGAGGCCTGGCCACGCTGGGATGCCCTGCGTCCTGCCCCCCTTCCCCATCTGGTTCACCACGTGTCCCTCCATCCCTGCATTCCTTATTCTGTCTAAATTAGCCAGGGCAGGTCTCCATAACTTCCGAGAACCCTGATTGGAATGAGAAAGGTTAAGTGTGGGCATGAACTCCACTCTCAAGCTTCAGCATTCAGCTCATCTTGCACCGTGCCAGACCGTGGCACTGAGAAGTATAATGAGTTTGATTTTTGTCCTACAATAATGTCAGTGATGAATACCCGAGTGGGAATTTCCAGTAGGCATTTGGAGATGCAGGACTGGTATAGGGGATAAAAAGTCAGGGTAGAAATATGGATTTAGGAATCCATTCTGTTGAAATCATAGGTGTTCATGAAATACCTTCTAACACAGGGCAAGCTGTGACAGCAAGCAGCAGATGACCCAAGGAGTGCAGCATAGTTTGAAAAGTCCTCCTGAAGAAGAGCTTTGGGAAGAGAAGAACACAGCAAGAAACGTGGAAAGGCCAGATATTCGGGGACATCCAGGGGTAGAAGTCACCGATATGCAGAGGCGATTTCCTAATATAGAACAGTAATATAAAAATAAAACTGTCGGCAGTACATGCTGTATGACCCCATTTTATTTTATTTTTTAAATATTTTTTAAGTATCTGCGGGAGTCTGAAGGATCTACATCAAAACGTTTGCAGTGATTATCTCTGGATGCCGCAATTTTTTTCTTACTTTGCACATCAAACATTCATCAATTTTTTTTCCCCAGAAATAATTCATAGACCCTAAAACTAACCATATCAAAGTGTACAGTTCAGTAGTTTTTAGTATATTCACAAAGTTGAACAACCGTCATCACTACCTAATTCCAGAAACCCTGCACCCGTTAGCGGTCATACCCATTACTGCTCCCTGACCCAACCTGGGCAACCACTGATTACTTTCTGGTCTCTCTGGATTTGCCCATTCTGGGTGTTTCACAGAAATGGAATCATCCACAGGGACTAGTCTTATCAAAGTGATCATTCCAGAATGCATGCAGAGGATGAGTTACTATGTTATACCCCAACACTAACAATATTATATTAAAATAATCAGAAGAGGGGCTCCTAGCAGGCTCAGTCATTAAGAGCATGCAATGTGGGCAGAGGGCTTCTCCCTCTGCCTCTGTCTCTCATGAGTAAGTATATAAAATTAAAAAAAAAAAAAAGAGTATGCAATGCTTCATCTTGGGGTTGTGCGTTCAAGCCCCACCCAGGGCATAGAGATTGCTTTAAAAATAAATGTCTTTTTTTTTTTTTAAGATTTTATTTATTTATTCACAAGAGACACACAGAAAGAGGCAGAGACACAGGCAGAGGGAGAAGCAGGCTCCATGCAGGGAGCCCAACGTGGGACTCGATCCCGGGTCTCCGGGATCACGCCCTGGGCCTAAGGCAGCGCTGAACCGCCGAGCCACCCGGGCTGCCCCCATAATTGTCTTTAAAAAGCAGAAGAGAAAATACAATTTGCAAGTGGTAAAAATAAACTTCTAAGTCAACATTTTTTTAAAAAAATGGAATCATACAAAGGGTGTCTTTTGTGACACCTGGCTTCCTTGACTTAGCACAATGTACTTACGGTTTATCCCCCTGTTGTAGCACGTTGCAGTGTAGCATTGCTCCTTTTTGCCAAATAATACCCCACCACATTTTCTTTATCCACTCATTAGCTGATAGATACCTGAGCTGTTTCCACCTTTTGGCTATTTGAATAATGCTGCAATGAACATTTGTAAACACTTTTTGCATAGACCCATATTGGCGATTCCCTTGGGTATATATACAGCCAGGAGTGCAGCTGCTGAGCCATTTAGCCACTCTGTGCTTAATGCAAAGAACCCCCAGTTTTCCAAAGGCTCTGACCATTTAACACCCCACCAGCAGCACGTGAGGGTTCTGGTGTCTCCTCGGGCTTGCTAACACTCGCTAACATCCCTTCTTAGAACTGACAGAGCACATGTGCGAGGGAGACCCGAGACCTACTTTCTTTTTGTTTTTCCCAACAAATTTAATCCTTTCTGTAATTTTTCTGCAGATGAAATATCAATAAGAAAAGATTCTCTATAATAATAATGATACAGGGGCTGGCATTTATTAGACTCCTAATCCTGGGAGGGCTCATGTAGAACCGCCTGCATGTATTATCCTTTTGAATATTTACAGAAAACCCTGAGTTTGGAACCTACTGGAGAGATGAAGAACGTGAGGCACAGAAGTGAAGTGGCTTGATGAACATTCTAACGCTGCCCCACAGCTGAAATTCTTAACCCTCCGCTGTGACATCTAAAACCCTGCCTCTCCCTTCAGGCTAGACACCTGAAGAACAGTTTCAATAAGCCACCTTGTGTCATCTACATATTTTTCCACTGGGGAAAAAAAAAAAAAAAGGAAAAAACCTCTCAAGATGATTTTTCACAAGTCAGTCAAGTACAATTCATCATACTCTGAATGCTAACAAATTCTAGGGCTACAAAACCTATGGCATATGTATAAATAATTTGACTCGGCGGCGTAAACATTAATTCAATGCTTTTTTAAAAAAATGAACAACCTTGTTTCCCTGAGTTGTTGTGATACGTCTTCTCTCCTTCTGGATTTTTTATTGGCTCATTGGTGCCAATAGGAACGGGTTCCAAAACTGATTAGCCTTGAGAAAGACTTTTGTAATCAAATAAATCCAAAGTAAGGCGTGCTTTCAATTTTGTTTAGAGGGCAGATTTTTTCCCCCCAGCTCTGCTTTGTTTCCCAGCGAAAGCTTGCTATCTTTGGGTTCTAAAACTCGTCTACTTCTGTGATTTCAGAGGACAGGAGAACGAATTCTGTTTGTAACTGGCCAATTTCAGCTCCTGAGAAAGACTGTGGAGGAAGTGGTATGTGAATAAGATCTGAATAAAGCATATTATTAGATCTCAAAGAGAATCAATAGAATCTAATGTAGTTTTCCTTGCATTGCATCAATAAAGCAACGTTGTTAGGAAGGCATTAGAGTCTTGTCTTCTCTTGTTGCTTTGAGAGCTTGTCTTTTTTTGTTGTGGTGGGTGATTTGCCCCTGGGTCGTCTGTCCCAAGGACCGCCTTGTTTGGTTTTGTGATGCATCATCCCTGCAACCATAACCGAAGCCTCGGAACACCTAGGGAGATAAGTAGATGTTATTTTTATTATCTGTACTTTATAAATAAATTTTATTTTTTTTTTAATTTTTATTTATTTATGATAGTCACACAGAGAGAGAGAGAGAGGCAGAGACACAGGCAGAGGGAGAAGCAGGCTCCATGCACCGGGAGCCCGATGTGGGATTCGATCCCGGGTCTCCAGGATCGCGCCCTGGGCCAAAGGCAGGCGCTAAACCGCTGCGCCACCCAGGGATCCCTATAAATAAATTTTAACCTGGAAAGATTACATGACCTAAGTCACACAGTCAGCGGCGTGGGACACAATCTGCTTACAATCATGCTGGACTGGGGGGGGGGATCGCAGGCTCACCCCTTATTTCACAGCCGGCGGGATTTATTTTCTCATGGCTCTGGTGGTTAGAAATCTGACATCAAGGTATGGGCAAGGGTTGGTTCCTGCTGATGCCATGAGGGGAGAGTCTGTGAGAAAATAAATTTCTGTTGTTTCGACCACCCCATCCTGCGGGGCTTGGTTAGAGCATCCTGAGCCAACTAATACCAGGGCTGTTGCTGCCACTTTACTATTGATGAATTAGAGACCCCTGGTCTCCTGACGGTCAGCCAGGAGTGGGCGGATCCACTCGGATCATGCCTGTGGGGTTTACTGTGCCAGAGCCCAGAAAGCACAGACATGCCCGCTGTTGGGTGCTTACAAGTCCCAGATTAGCTTAGACACCAGGGAGGGACTGTGTAAACCCACAGCTTCACTCTCCTTTTTGGTCAGCAATTTTTTAAAAAAGGGTTTTATTTGTTTATTCATGAGAGACACAGATTGAGAGGCAGAGACACAGGCAGAGGGAGAAGCAAGCTCCCTGTGGGGAGCCTGATGCAGGACTCAATCCCAGAACCCCAGGATCACTACCTAAGCCAAAGGCAGATGCTCAACCACTGATCCACCTGGGTGCCCAGCATTTTTTTTTTTTTAAGATTTTATTTTTAAGTAATCTCTACACCCAATTCAGAGTTCAAGTTCACAACCCCCAGATCAAGAGTCGCATGCTCCACCGACTGAACCAGCCAGGCACCCCTGGTCAGCAAATCTTAATGAAATATTTGAAATGTGGCCAACTTGTCGGAGGTTGAGTTGACATCCTACCTCTCTCTCCCCAGTTCTCTTGCCAGGAGAGTTGCCCCTGAGAAATCCTCACTCATGTTGGGATTTCCAGAGGTTTCGCCCACCCAAGCCACCTCTGTTCTGACATCCAGGGCTTTGGGGAAAGAGGATCCCCTCTGTTCTTGCAAAGCAGGCTGCTCTGTCCCCTGGGGAGGAGTCCTGCTTCTTCACTGGGACCCCAACTTGAGTCTTTGTCTCTGTCATTGGTACAGTCCCACTGATGTGGGGCTGACGGAGTGATTTCTGTGGGGCTCTAGGCAGCACCATTCACAGGGGGGCCTGCACAGGGGTTCCTGAGTGGCTTGGTGACTGCTCCACCAGGAGGTGGACACAGAGGTGACCGCTCCACCGGGAGGCGGACACAGATGTGACAGTGAGCCTTCGGTAGCATCCATACCAGTTTACCAGCAATGCTATGTCAGTGGAATCTCATAATAAAAAAAGATGTGAGCTTGTATTTCATGTCTTTTATTTTTTATTTTTTTTTAAGATTTTAAAATAAAGATTTTATTTATTCATTCATGAGAGACACGCACAGAGAGAGAGAGAGAGAGAGAGAGAGAGACAGGCAGAGGGAGAAGCAGGCTCCATGCAAGGAGCCCACTGTGGGACTCGATCCCGGGACTCCAGGATCACGCCCTGGGCCGAAGGCAGGTGCTAAACCACTGAGCCACCCAGGGATGCCCTTCATGTCTTTTTTATACAATAATTTCATCTTTCTCATCACACATCACACAGCTTTGCCATGGACCGTTTGAGTAGCTCAGCATGACCACCTGAGGAGACACAAAGATAATAATAGAGAAGCGCAGAGACTGGGCCTTAAAGCCCGAAGCCCCAACCTTCATCTTGATGGTACTTGGAGGCAGGGCCCCTGGGAGCAAATTAGCTTTGGATGAAGTCAGGAGGTCAGGGGTTCCCAAGATGGGATTCGTGTCCCTAAAAAAGGAAGAGACCAGAGCTCTTGGTCTTGCAGGAAGAAGGTGGCCTGCAAGCCGGGGAGACCCTCGCCAGGAACCTCATCAGCCAGCACTCTGATCCGCCTGACGCTTGCAGCCTCCAGAGCCTTGAGCAGCCAATGTCTGTTGTTGGACCCCCGTCTGCGGTGTCTGTTGTGATGGCCTGAACAGACAGAGACCAGGCTCCCCTCCTGACAGCCCAAGGAGCTGTGGCCCAGGCTGCCTCCTGCTGTCTGCTCTCCCTCCACTGGGGGCCTGTCTTCCCCCCAGGTCTTTATCAAAATTGGCCTGGGTTCCCATCCCCTGGCATGACAAAGCCAACCCCCTGGGACACAGACCTGCCTGTACTGTGTTAGAAGGCAGGTCCAGGGGGTGCCTGGGTGGCTCAGTCAATTAAGCACCTGCCTTCAGCTCAGGTCAGGATCCCAGGGTCCTGGAATCGAGCCCCACATTGGGCTTCCTCTCCCTCTGAGGCTCCCCCTGCTTGTGCTCTCTGCTCTTTCTCTCTCTGTCCAATAAATAAATAAAATCTTAAAAAAAAAAATGAAGGCAAATTCCAGGACACATCATACCCCAGTTCTTTCCTGTTGCCTGATGGGGTGGCCACGCCACACCCTCATGCCCCTTGTGTGTGGCCACCCCACAGGTTTCTCCCTCAAGAAGGAAGAGCTGGTGGTTCTCAGTCCCTTCCCTCCTGCAAAGCTGGTCTCACCTCGAGGCAAGGCTCACCTACTCCTTCCTTAGCAATTTAAAGCTTCCTTGGGCAGCCCAGGTGGCTCAGCGGTTTAGCACCACCTTCGGCCCAGGGCCTGATCCTGGAGACCCGGAATCGAGTCCCGAGTCGGGCTCCCTGCATGGAGCCTGCTTCTCCCTCTGTGTCTGTCTCTCTCTCTCTCTGTCATGAATAAATAAATAAAATCTTAAAAAAATAAAGCTTCCTTAAAACTCCATACAGCAAGAGTTTCCTCCTCTCTGATATGAATGGTAAATTCCATCTTTCTACGTTAATAAATTTATACCAAGAAAGATGCCATTTTTTAGATAATGCAATCAATCTGCACATGACTTACTTTTCTTGTTGTTTTGGAAAAAAGACCCAGATGCCTCAGTTGATGAACGGCCATCCCAAGCCTTCACAACAAGCCTAAGCCTGTAGCCTCAGTCATTCATTTCTCAATTATCTTGGGAGAAATAGGTCAGGGATGAAAGCAGGCCCAGGAGGCCGGGAGGTGTAGTAGAAGGACAACGGGAAATGGCCCTGCCCTGAACCCAAGTGACCTTGGGCATGAAGCCCCTTGCACCAGGCCCCCCACAGGGTTTGGGGTGCTGTGACCTCATACTTCTTTTTTTTTAGGATTTTATTTATTCATGAGAGACACAGAGAAAGAGGCAGAGACATACGCAGAGAGAGAAGCAGGCTCCACGCAGGGAGCCCGATGCAGGACTCGATCCCAGGACCCCAGGATCACAACCTGAGCCAAAGGCAGACGCTCAACCACTGAGCCCCCAGGCGCCCCTGACCCCTGACTTCTTGGTGCAGTTGCCATCCATGGGGCCCCTCCGTCCTTTAGAGAAGAACTGGGGGAGCCGCCCCGCGGCTTGGAGGGCGCCCTCCTCCACCGCGGGCCCTCTGCAGGCCGCCCGGTCACAGCAAAGAGCCAGGAGCTGCGCAGCAGCGGGCAACGGGGTGACAGGGTGAGCGGTGGCTTCGGCCTCCTGGAGTTTGCTAGACCTTGTCCGTGCAGCTACTCCCGGGCACCGAGCTGCGCTTGGCTTCTCTTTCCTGCCCACCAGCAGCCCTGCTCCTCCGTCAGCCCCCTTCCCTCCCACCCGGCCAGCCGCAGCCCGCAGCCCCTCCCGGCTCTCCTGTCCCCCCACCCCATCCCTGTGCCTGGCCTCGGACTTACACAGCAAGCACGTTCGTCCAGCACCCACAGCACTGTTGATTCATCGGCTTCTGAACAAAAATCAGCAGATCTGCGGAGCTCAATATAATTTTCCCCCACCTCCCGTATCTGCCCAGGGCCCTTGTCATCAGAAAAGTGACCCGCTAGTGCAAGCACGTGGTGCGCGTACCTCCCGTGAGCCTGGCAAGCCCTGCGAGGCCGATGGGAGTTTTTATCTTCATAAACAAGGGAAGTGGGGCGCCCGGGTGGCTCAGCGGTTGAGCATCTGCCTTCAGCTCAGGTTGTGATCCTGGAGTCCCGGGATCGAGTCCTGGATCGGGCTCCCTGCATGGAGCCTGCTTCTCCCTCTGCCTGTGTCTGCCTCTCTCTCTGTGTCTCTCATGAAGAAATAAATAAAATCTATAAACAAACAAACATGGGAAGTGAGGCACACTTAGATACCTGGAGCAAAGTGGAAACTTGGGGGCAGCTGGTCTTAAGAGACCCGGCCATGGGCCAACTCAGAGCCAGTGCAGAGCTGGAGAGAGGCAGAGGCGGGCTCAGCCCCGATCCTGCTCCTGCGTGGTGCTGCAGCCCCTCTCCCCCGCCAGGCACCCCGCTCTAGCCCCCGCCCTTCCCCCTCTGTGGCGAGGGCTCTAGGATGCCCTGGCACTTAGGGAAGTGGGGACCTGGAATGGGAGGAGGAAGGCAGCAGGCCCGGAGCCTCTGCGATGCCCAGTGGATGCGGAGGGGACAGACCATGAGAACCCGGGGTTCTGCCCGTGGGAAGTGTGTCGGGTGTTAGCCTGGATGGGGCCAGGTTGGCCCAGGGATTTGGGTCTGGATACTTGGGGTGAGGACAGTGACCGGTCAGTCTGCCCCAGATGCCAGCAGGGCCCAGGGAAGGATCACTGAGCCACCCTCAGCTAGCTGCTGCTTTTGCATTCGCTCCCTCGCTGCTATCTTGACATTGGCCCAGAGGACAACATCCAGGGCTTCTGGGGTCCCTTGCCTGCTTTTAGGATGCGGGGGAGCAAGGCATTCAGAAACCCGTGACCAGGCCTCTCTGTGCTCGGGGCTTTTAATCTCCTTAATTGAAATTGATTGGCCTCTTGGGAGGTAGCTCTGCATTGGCCCTGAGCTGCAGCATGTGATCAACTTTTGCTTCTTTCTTTTAAAGACCCATTGACACACCAGGGCATCTAATCTTATCCCTGAATCCCGGGCCCCTTTCCAGATGAGGAGCAAAACCAGAAACAAGCACTGACAAAAACAGCTCAGGAAATAAAAGCGCCTGATAAAAATAAGGGGAGAATATTCTTGTCCCATTGTGGCTTAGCATGATACAAAAGGCCAGTCAAAACCCCATTAACCAAGGAAAGATGTAATCACATGGGGAAGGAGCCATGGGGGAGGGGGGGCTTCTGAATCTCACAAGATAAACAGACTGGGCTACAGCGTATCTAAGAACCAGCTGCAAAATAGATAAAATGGGAAGAAAAGTGCAAACCCTTCTTAAGTTAAAAGAAAACCAAACATTGAGATAATTGAGCATTCAGATTTGCGTTCATCCAAAAGCACAACGGTCACCCCAAAGTGGCTGGAGCTGGTTGACAAACCGGTTTGGCAGGTCATATCTCTTGGCCAAGCCCTCTAATAGGGTCCCTTACTTACCAGACCGATCACATATCCTGGAAATATCCCTCTGGGGTCTCCTCTGTGCCTCCTGGGGGTCATTTCACCAACTGGACACTGGGCATCAAAGCAGATATGTTAGGGAGGCTTGGGCCACCTTGTGGCTGCCAAGCCCTGGGCTCTGTCCCTGCAGCAGTGGCATGGGGCAGTACCAGAGGGCAAGAAGTGCCTGGGAGGTGAGGAAGCACAGCAGTGATCAGTAATTATTACGAGTGATGAACTCATTCTAAGTACATCTTGCTGCCTGGCCATCTAAAGATCTAGTTGGGGGCGCCTGGGTGGCTCAGTTGGTTGAGTGTCAGACTCGTGGTTTGGGCTCAGGGTCCTGATCTCACAGGTCGAGAATCGAGCCCCACATTGGCTTCCGCACTCAGTGGGGAATGCTTGAGAGAATCTCTCCTTCTATTCTGTTGCCTGATGGGGTGGCCACGCCACACCCTCATGCCCCTTGTGTGTGGCCACCCCACAGGTTTCTCCCTCAAGAAGGAAGAGCTGGTGGTTCTCAGTCCCTTCCCTCCTGCAAAGCTGGTCTCACCTCGAGGCAAGGCTCACCTACTCCTTCCTTAGCAATTTAAAGCTTCCTTGGGCAGCCCAGGTGGCTCAGCGGTTTAGCACCACCTTCGGCCCAGGGCCTGATCCTGGAGACCCGGAATCGAGTCCCGAGTCGGGCTCCCTGCATGGAGCCTGCTTCTCCCTCTGTGTCTGTCTCTCTCTCTCTGTCATGAATAAATAAATAAAATCTTAAAAAAATAAAGCTTCCTTAAAACTCCATACAGCAAGAGTTTCCTCCTCTCTGATATGAATGGTAAATTCCATCTTTCTACGTTAATAAATTTATACCAAGAAAGATGCCATTTTTTAGATAATGCAATCAATCTGCACATGACTTACTTTTCTTGTTGTTTTGGAAAAAAGACCCAGATGCCTCAGTTGATGAACGGCCATCCCAAGCCTTCACAACAAGCCTAAGCCTGTAGCCTCAGTCATTCATTTCTCAATTATCTTGGGAGAAATAGGTCAGGGATGAAAGCAGGCCCAGGAGGCCGGGAGGTGTAGTAGAAGGACAACGGGAAATGGCCCTGCCCTGAACCCAAGTGACCTTGGGCATGAAGCCCCTTGCACCAGGCCCCCCACAGGGTTTGGGGTGCTGTGACCTCATACTTCTTTTTTTTTAGGATTTTATTTATTCATGAGAGACACAGAGAAAGAGGCAGAGACATACGCAGAGAGAGAAGCAGGCTCCACGCAGGGAGCCCGATGCAGGACTCGATCCCAGGACCCCAGGATCACAACCTGAGCCAAAGGCAGACGCTCAACCACTGAGCCCCCAGGCGCCCCTGACCCCTGACTTCTTGGTGCAGTTGCCATCCATGGGGCCCCTCCGTCCTTTAGAGAAGAACTGGGGGAGCCGCCCCGCGGCTTGGAGGGCGCCCTCTCCACCGCGGGCCCTCTGCAGGCCGCCCGGTCACAGCAAAGAGCCAGGAGCTGCGCAGCAGCGGGCAACGGGGTGACAGGGTGAGCGGTGGCTTCGGCCTCCTGGAGTTTGCTAGACCTTGTCCGTGCAGCTACTCCCGGGCACCGAGCTGCGCTTGGCTTCTCTTTCCTGCCCACCAGCAGCCCTGCTCCTCCGTCAGCCCCCTTCCCTCCCACCCGGCCAGCCGCAGCCCGCAGCCCCTCCCGGCTCTCCTGTCCCCCCACCCCATCCCTGTGCCTGGCCTCGGACTTACACAGCAAGCACGTTCGTCCAGCACCCACAGCACTGTTGATTCATCGGCTTCTGAACAAAAATCAGCAGATCTGCGGAGCTCAATATAATTTTCCCCCACCTCCCGTATCTGCCCAGGGCCCTTGTCATCAGAAAAGTGACCCGCTAGTGCAAGCACGTGGTGCGCGTACCTCCCGTGAGCCTGGCAAGCCCTGCGAGGCCGATGGGAGTTTTTATCTTCATAAACAAGGGAAGTGGGGCGCCCGGGTGGCTCAGCGGTTGAGCATCTGCCTTCAGCTCAGGTTGTGATCCTGGAGTCCCGGGATCGAGTCCTGGATCGGGCTCCCTGCATGGAGCCTGCTTCTCCCTCTGCCTGTGTCTGCCTCTCTCTCTGTGTCTCTCATGAAGAAATAAATAAAATCTATAAACAAACAAACATGGGAAGTGAGGCACACTTAGATACCTGGAGCAAAGTGGAAACTTGGGGGCAGCTGGTCTTAAGAGACCCGGCCATGGGCCAACTCAGAGCCAGTGCAGAGCTGGAGAGAGGCAGAGGCGGGCTCAGCCCCGATCCTGCTCCTGCGTGGTGCTGCAGCCCCTCTCCCCCGCCAGGCACCCCGCTCTAGCCCCCGCCCTTCCCCCTCTGTGGCGAGGGCTCTAGGATGCCCTGGCACTTAGGGAAGTGGGGACCTGGAATGGGAGGAGGAAGGCAGCAGGCCCGGAGCCTCTGCGATGCCCAGTGGATGCGGAGGGGACAGACCATGAGAACCCGGGGTTCTGCCCGTGGGAAGTGTGTCGGGTGTTAGCCTGGATGGGGCCAGGTTGGCCCAGGGATTTGGGTCTGGATACTTGGGGTGAGGACAGTGACCGGTCAGTCTGCCCCAGATGCCAGCAGGGCCCAGGGAAGGATCACTGAGCCACCCTCAGCTAGCTGCTGCTTTTGCATTCGCTCCCTCGCTGCTATCTTGACATTGGCCCAGAGGACAACATCCAGGGCTTCTGGGGTCCCTTGCCTGCTTTTAGGATGCGGGGGAGCAAGGCATTCAGAAACCCGTGACCAGGCCTCTCTGTGCTCGGGGCTTTTAATCTCCTTAATTGAAATTGATTGGCCTCTTGGGAGGTAGCTCTGCATTGGCCCTGAGCTGCAGCATGTGATCAACTTTTGCTTCTTTCTTTTAAAGACCCATTGACACACCAGGGCATCTAATCTTATCCCTGAATCCCGGGCCCCTTTCCAGATGAGGAGCAAAACCAGAAACAAGCACTGACAAAAACAGCTCAGGAAATAAAAGCGCCTGATAAAAATAAGGGGAGAATATTCTTGTCCCATTGTGGCTTAGCATGATACAAAAGGCCAGTCAAAACCCCATTAACCAAGGAAAGATGTAATCACATGGGGAAGGAGCCATGGGGGAGGGGGGGCTTCTGAATCTCACAAGATAAACAGACTGGGCTACAGCGTATCTAAGAACCAGCTGCAAAATAGATAAAATGGGAAGAAAAGTGCAAACCCTTCTTAAGTTAAAAGAAAACCAAACATTGAGATAATTGAGCATTCAGATTTGCGTTCATCCAAAAGCACAACGGTCACCCCAAAGTGGCTGGAGCTGGTTGACAAACCGGTTTGGCAGGTCATATCTCTTGGCCAAGCCCTCTAATAGGGTCCCTTACTTACCAGACCGATCACATATCCTGGAAATATCCCTCTGGGGTCTCCTCTGTGCCTCCTGGGGGTCATTTCACCAACTGGACACTGGGCATCAAAGCAGATATGTTAGGGAGGCTTGGGCCACCTTGTGGCTGCCAAGCCCTGGGCTCTGTCCCTGCAGCAGTGGCATGGGGCAGTACCAGAGGGCAAGAAGTGCCTGGGAGGTGAGGAAGCACAGCAGTGATCAGTAATTATTACGAGTGATGAACTCATTCTAAGTACATCTTGCTGCCTGGCCATCTAAAGATCTAGTTGGGGGCGCCTGGGTGGCTCAGTTGGTTGAGTGTCAGACTCGTGGTTTGGGCTCAGGTCCTGATCTCACAGGTCGTGGAATCGAGCCCCACATTGGCTTCCGCACTCAGTGGGGGAAGTGCTTGAAGAATCTCTCCTTCTATTTCTCCCCCTACTCACAAGCCTGCTCTCTCTCTCAAATAAATCTCTTTTTTTTTTTTAAGATTTTATTTATTTATTCAAGAGAGACACAGAGAGAGAGTCAGAAACACAGGCAGAGGGAGAAGCACGCTCCATCCAGGGAGCCCGATACGGAACTCGATCCCAGGACCCCAGGATCACGACCTGAGCCGAAGGCAGATGCTCAACCACTGAGCCACCCAGGCATCCCAAATAAATATATCTTTAAAAAATAATAATAAATAAAGATCAAGCTGAAGGGGATCAAGATATTCCATTCCAAGATATGCTACCTTGTTGTAAGGATTATTTTAAGCTGAAGGCATCTGAGAATCAACAAAATGCAGGAAGAGTTCTCTTCCCTCCTCTTTTCTGCCTAAAAGCAGAACATAAATTTCCCTTTGTGAAGGTGTCCCTGTCTCCCACACTAGAAAGAGAGGGACTCAAAAAAAATTTAAAGTTAAAATTTAAAAAAAAGGAAGAGAGGGACTCTTATCATGGAGATGAGTCTGCATTAATAGATTTTACTTAAAAAAAAAAAAAAAAAAAAAAAAAAACCTTCATTTTCCCATCCATATCTTCATCACCTCCTTAAAGCCCAAACCTCCTTTCCTTTGATAAAAATGACACAGAAGCCCCAAGGTCAAATCTAACCACCTCTTTTCAGTGAACTCCTGTGCAAGAAAGATATTAATAAAATCTGTATGCCTTTTCTCCTGTTTGTCTGTCTTTTTTTGTTGGTTAAATTTGCAGGCCCCCAGGCACTGAACCTAAGAGGACAGAAGAAAAGCTTTTCTTCCTTAATGATATCAAGACATCCAGATTTTAAAAAGCAGAGATCTAGCTTTTTTGCTGGAGAAGCTCCATTTTCAAATAAATTCAAGTCGAAAGTGGTCCTTGGTCTCCACTCTCCCTAGCAGCAGGAATGTGACATAAGGGTGAAGGAAAGAGTGAGCTCTATAAAAATAAAAGCTGTATCTGTCCCAGTCATCATGGAACTGGTATCCAATGGTGCCTAACACATGGCAAACACTCAACGCATCAATGGATGAATGGATATTGGATCAAATATCCAAAATAGGATTGGAGCAAATGCATAGTGTGAAGATAAAACCGAACTTTATCGAACACGGTCTCCCATAAAACAATACCAAGATAATCTGCTGATAAGGTGCTCTTGGCATTAAGAGAGGTCACTTCTTGGTGGGTTTTTTTTTTTTTAATTTTTGTTTATTTATGATAGTCACACAGAGAGCGAGAGAGAGGCAGAGACAGGCAGAGGGAGAAGCAGGCTCCATGCACTGGGAGCCCGACGTGGGATTCGATCCCGGGTCTCCAGGATCGCGCCCTGGGCCAAAGGCAGGCGCCAAACCGCTGTGCCACCCAGGGATCCCAAGATTTTATTTTTAAGTAATCTCTACACGCAAAGTAGGGCTCAAACTTACAACCCCAAGATCAAGAGCGGTACGCTCCATCGACTGAGCCAGGCAGGTGCCCTCTTGATGGCAGTTTTAACAGTGTCTCCAAGTGGGGCTGGTGAGGTCAGGATATTCATCATTTATGGTGAGTGTTTCAGTGTGGAGAGTGGGTTAGGATTGATGAAGTTTCATGATATAAAAGCTCAGGATTGTGGGCACAGCAAGGTGGGTTAATAGTCATTTACCGCTATTTTTTGAGGTGACGCATTTGTTTTTTTTAAAGATTTTATTTATTTATTCATTCATTCATTCATTCATTCATTCATTCATGAGAGACACACAGAGAGGCAGAGACATAGGCAGAGGGAGAAGCAGGTTCCCTGTTGGGAGCTTGAGGGACTCGATCCCAGGACCCCGGGATCACGACCTGAGTCAAAGGCAGATGCTCAACCACTGAGCCACCCAGGTGCCCCAAAGTGAGGCAGTTTTAAGTGGGCTTTGGTAAGTTCTGAAAACAATAGTTATTTGCAACTTTTATCTTCAGCAAGTGTTTCTGTCATAGGAAAATCGTATTGGTAAAGACAGTTAAATCATGTTTAGGGAGGACTGCTTGGTCGCAGCCACATTGCTGCAGATGTAAGTAAGCGAAGCGGGAGCTGGTGGCTTCAGTCCTCAAGCTAAAGACCTGACATGAACCATTCTCCTTCCAGAGTGTGACATAAACAGATAAGTAGACCATGTTTGTCCACAGGCTCTGGGATAGGCATGGTGGCTCATTTCTGGCTAGAGAGGGCTGGTAACATGCTGAGCCATCCAAAGGAGAGGTAATTTGGGTAATTCAATTTAGTAACCTCTGAAAATAGCCCTGAGATGGGGCGCCCGGGTGGCTCAGCAGTTTAGGGCCTGCCTTCAGCCCAGGTCGTGATCCTGGAGTCCCAGGATCAAGTCCTATGTTGGGCTCCCTGCGTGGAGCCTGCTTCTCCCTCTGCCTGTGTCTCTGCCTCTCTCTTTCTCTGGGTCTCTCATGAATAATAAAATAAAATAAATAAAAAATAAAATAAAATAAAATAAAATAAAATAAAATAAAATAAAATAAAATAAAATAAAATATAAAATAGCTGGGCAGCCAGGTGGCTCAGCAATTTAGCACCACCTTTGGCCCAGGGCATGATCCTGGAGACCCCAGATCGAGTCCCATGTCGGGCTCCCTGCATGGAGCCTGCTTCTTCCTCTGCCTGTGTCTCTCCTCTCTCTGTGTGTCTCTCATGAATGAATAAATAAAATATTAAAAATAAATAAATAAATAAAATGGCAAATTTTACTACTTAAGTGTGCATCATTAGATAAATGGATAAACAAGTAAGATGGATCTATCATATCTCGTGGACTATTACTCAGCCATGATAAAGAATGCAATCTTGCCATTTGTAACAGCATGGATGGAACTAGAGAGAATGATGCTAAGTGAAATAAGTCAGAGAAAGACAAGGACTATATGATTTCATTCATATATGGAATTTTAAAACCAGAATAAATGAGCAAAGAAAAAAGAGACAAACAAAATACGAGACCCTTAACTATAGAGAACAAATTGGAGTTGCCAGAGGAGAGGTGGAAGGGGACAATGGATGAAACAGATGATGGGCAGCCCGGGGGGCTCAGCGGTTTAGCGCCACCTTCGGCCCAGGGCGTGATCCTGGAGCCCGGGGATCGAGTCCCACATCCGGCTCCCTGCAGGGAGCCTACTTCTGCCTCTGCCTGTGTCTCTGCCTCTGTCTCTCATGAATAAATAAATAAAATCTTAAAAAGAAAAAAAAGAAACAGATGATGGGGATGAAGAAAGGCACTTGTGATGAGTAGCAGGTGATGTATGGAAGTGTTGAATCACTATATGGAATACCTGAACCTGACATAACACTGGATGTTAATTATACTGGATTTTTTTTTAAAGATTTTATTTATTTATTCATGATAGTCACACAGAGAGAGAGAGAGAGAGGCAGAGACAGGCAGAGGGAGAAGCAGGCTTCATGCACCGGGAGCCCGATGTGGGATTCGATCCCGGGTCTCCAGGATCGCGCCCCGGGCCAAAGGCAGGCGCCAAACCGCTGCGCCACCCAGGGATCCCTGGAATTTTTTTAAAATGTCAAATTTTATGATATGTTTTACTTTTAATTATGGTACAATACTATGTTATACATATTTGGCCACAATAGAAAAAAACTTTTTTTAAGATTAATTTTTTTTTTGAGAGAGACAGAGAGCATGATCAGGGGAAGGGACAGAGGAAGAAGGAGAAGCAGGCTCCCCGCTGAGCAGGGAGCCCAACGTCGGGCTCAATCCCAGGACCCTGAGATCATGACCTGAGCTGAAGGCAGACGCTTAACCAACTGAGCACCCCCTGTACCCCTAAAATAGAAAATTATTGGGGCATCTGGCTGGTTCAGTTGGAGGAAACTGTGACTCCTTATTTTGGGGTCATGAGTTTGAGCCTCACACTGGGGATGGAGATGAAAATAAAATCTTATAAAATATATATGTATATTAAATAAGAAAAATTAAGAATTTCAATACGGCAGCAACAGAGCATTAATCAAGGCAGGGCCCTTCTGTGTCTGGGGTTCTAGGTGAAGCCAGCCCTCCCTAAGAGTACAGAGCCCCTCAGATTTAGGTGGCATGTCACATCCTAGAGACTAAGGGTATTCCATCTGGGCCACTGCAGACCTGCTGATACTACCCAGCATCCAGAATACACTCCGTGCTCAACAAGGATGGCAAAAGTCAGGAGCCGTCACCTTCCCATTGCTGCCCCTGCTCCCCCTGACCTTCTAAAGATCAAGTCCAAGATCCAGTGTCAAAGCTCAGGAGATTTTGCGGCATCAGCCCTGGAGGTGACAGTGTCTCCGGGGTGTTTTCCTCCCCACCAGCTATGTTACGGTGGCCCCCTGCCATTGTTCACAGGGCAGACTTACGTGGCCAGGGGAGCAGAGGGAGCAGTGATCTACCTCGCGTCCCTGGCTAGGACGAGGCGAGCAGTCACCCACCACACTTCCTCGCCTGGCATTCGCTGAGCACACCGTCTCCCCTTTCTTCTGTTTCCCCCCTTGCTGCAAACTTGTCTCCCTTTCTTCTCCGGGCCCTCCGTCCCCTCCCTGGCATGCTTGGGTGGCTGCTAGGTGGGGCCTAGCTCAGTTCTCACGCAGGGCGTAGAGGGGACAGAGATGGGGCCGACGACCAGCCAAGGAGGATTGCTGGCCCTGTCGCCCAGTCCAATCAGAGTCCACAAACAGCATATGTTAGGGGCTGATGAGAGGTTGGGGGGTGAGAAAAAGGTGAGCCAGGCATGGCTCTGCCCCAAGAAACCTAATGAAAGACAGATGGCTCGCCACCTTTGCCACACATACCTTAGATTATAAGCCCTTGATCTGGGGTTTACTGGGCGGAAAGAATGCCCTTCTTTTGAGCCAAACCAAACACGATGAGCACCAACGAGGTGAGCCTTCAGAGCCCTGGAGCATCTCTTCTAACACCGGCTCCGTGGTGGCCTTAAGCTCCCCTGCCTCTGAGCGGCCACTCAACAGGAGGGTGAGGACTCTGCTCCCTGGCAGTGGACAGGTCTTAGACAAGACATTTCACATCAAGGTCACGAAGAGTTCTCTGGCTCCGACCCTGCCTACCACCATAGGGTGACCCAGCCGCCACAGGGCCTTTCGTCCTTTCTGGGACGTCCCATGGGTATCTGTGTCCCATGGGTATCTCTTACAGCCGGGCGGCACGCAGGACTTTCTCCAGCTCTGCTTCCCTGGGAGCAGAGGTGCCACCCCAGCCCCCGTTCAGGTGGCTACAGTCGAGCAGGGGCTGCCTGCCAATGCCCAGCACAGAGGTGCCACCACCTGCTTATACCCTCTCTCCCTCAGGGAAGGAGGGCCCTGAGGCATCAGCACCTCCTCCCTCCAATGTTGGGCTGCTGTGTGGGTGTCCGGGCACCCTAAATTCCTTGGGGATTGTCCAGGAGGATGACGTGTGGCCTTGCTGTGCTACCAACTGCCCTTTAGAGGTGCCTGGGGGGCTCAGGTGTGGAGCATCTGACTCAATCCTGGGTCTCCAGGATCAGGCCCTGGGCCAACACTTAACCGCTGAGCCACCCGGGATCCTTTGCATCCGACTCTTGATTCTGGTTCAGTCATGAACTCAGGGTCATGAGATGGGTCCCATCATGAGACTCTGCACTCTCTCTCTCTCTCTCTTTCTCTCTCTCTAAAAAGGAATAAAGAAAATCTTCAAAATACATACAGACATACCTACTGCCCTTCAGGGTTGGGGCTGGGACTAACTAGGATCTGCCCCACCAGCCCCGCAGGTAAACCCAGATGAGGCCTGAATCCTGGAGATTTAAAGTTTGGCTGGCAATTCTCGACCTACTAGAGGTGTAGGGCCCCAGGATGTCACAACAGGGAAAAAACCTATATGTTTTAAGTCCTTCTCCTCTTCCTCTGAGAAAATACCTAAGTTTTAGCATCAGAGGGATGAAGCTGGTTTGGGAGACTGGAGCATAAAACTACACCATGTTCCACTACCTTCACTGGGGATTTTAGAGTCAAACCTCTCTTCTCTCAACCATATTTTGCATAGAGGTGTGTGTGTATGTGTGTGTGTGTGTGTATATATATATATTTTTTTTTTTTTTTTTTTTAATAATCAAAAGACACTACCTTTGAAAAACATTCTGAAACAGCACCCCCATGGAGGTCCTTCATTGCCATACCATGCTTTCACTTTCTCACCCACCATCACAAGAGCCTTCCTTTCTTGTGCCCAAGATTGCAAATTCGAGAAACCACCAAGGAGCCAACACCAATGCAAGCACATGTGGGTTTATTTGCAAGCTCGAGCCTGGGTCCAAGTATACCAGACACAGCGGAGCAGGGACTTGGACCCCGAAGTGGGTTACAGCTGGGTTTTTTATAGGCTGGTCTAGGGGATTTTCAGAAGGGGTGGAGGAATTTCTCAAGTTCTGTTTACACTCTGATATGGGGCTTTCAAGGGCATTGAGCTCTGTTCTCATTCTAATATGGGACTTTCTACCACGGGGGTGGGCTCTGTTGTCTTTCTGACATGGGATTCCCTGCTGAGGACATTCTGCAGTTTTTTTTCCTAAGATTTTATTTATTAATTCACAATAGACAGAAAGAGAGAGAGAGGCAGAGACCCAGGCAGAGGGAAAAGCAGGCTCCATGCCTGAGCCTGACACGGGACTCGATCCCGGGACTTCAGGATCGCACCCTGGGCCAAAGGCAGGCACTAAACCGCTGAGCCACCCAGGGATCTCCACATTCTGCAGTTTTTCCTGTAAAGTTCAGCTCTTATTCACAGGGTCCTAAGATGACTGTACTTGTGCTAATGCTAAACTTTAGGTGGAATGGCCTTAATTTTTCTCGGCCCCCATACCTTTACAAAAATGTACCCTTTCTTTCTTTAAAGAAAAGATTTATTTATTCATGAGAGAGACACACACACACACAGAAAAGGAAAGAGGCAGAGACATAGGCAGGGGGGGAAAGCAGGCTCCCTGTGGGGAACCCAATGTGGGATTCGGTCCCAGGCCCCAGGATCATGCCCTGAGCTGAAGGCAGACACTCAAGGTGTCCCTCAAAAATGTACCCTTAATAAATAATAAGAGCTAGCATTTACTGAACATGTTCCATGTGCCAGGCATGCTCACACGCTCTCGTTTGATCCTCACAACAACCCTAATAGATAAGTATTATTATTATCCTCTCTACTTTACAAATGAGGCACATGTTCAGGGAAATTAAACAACTTCCCAAATATCACTTATTTCCCTATAAGCTGTCAGGGTCCCACAGCGCAGTTTTAATTCAGAAGAACCACTGGGCAGGCTTCAAACACAGTAATAATAAGAACCAATATCTAATAAGTACCTACTGCATGACAGATGCTTTAAGTCTCTTCTTTCATTTGACCACTTGGCGCAAGATGCCTTTATCCCCATTTTACAAATGAGGATCCTGAGGCTCAGAGACTGAGCAATATCCTGACCCTATGGGGGAGTCATTGACAATTTGGGCTCAGGAGTCCCATGGCCTGGGTTCAAATCTTAACTCCCCTAATGACGTGCTGTGTGACCTCAGGAAAGTTACTTAATCTCTTTAAACCCCCATTTCCCCATCTGTACAATAAAACAGTGATAGCACTTATCTCATAGGATTACTACAGGTCACCACATGTCAGTGCTTGAAACCGTCTACAACAAAGTCAAAGTCAGTAAAGGCAAGCTACAATTATTACTCCAAGGCCCAGGCTTGGAGTAATTTTTTTCCCCACAAGACTGCTCCGTCTCCCAATCTTCACTGAGAGGTAAGAATACATTACACATTAAAATAAACAAGTTTCTTTTACTGCAATGATGCAAAATGCTTAGGTAAAGGAAGAGAACAACGGTTCAAACTCATCTGTTTGACAGCTCTCCCTGAATATTCTCAGGGAAGTGAAGCCAATGAAATGAAGGCCCAGGAAAAACGAGGCTCATGGTGAGTACGATGTATATTTATACTTCTTTTTTTTCCATTTTCTATTCATTTTTTCCTTCCCTTCCTCATCAGGCTCTGAAAGGTAAATTCATCTTTTTTTTTTTAAAGATTTCATTGATTTAAAAAAAAAGATTTCATTGATTTAGAAAGGGCGTGCAAATGGGGGGAGGGGCAGAGGAGAGAGAATTTCAATCAGACTGTGCACTGAGTGCAAAGTCAATGCTGGGCTTGAACTCATGACCCCGGGATTGCCACCTGAGCCAAAATCAAGAGTCCAACGCTCAGCCAACTGAGCCACCCACATGCCCCAAATTCATCTTTTTGACCTTGGAAGGACAAATTTGCTCTAAAGACGCACACTCATGGTGGCTTCATAGGGAGAAGGGTCTTGAAGTCAAAGTCTGAAGATACTGGAGTGGATTTCTCGCCCAACTTCCTACTATGTGACCAGGCCTAAATTCGCTAATCCCTGAGCTCCAATTTTGTCATCTGTGAAACATCAAGAACACGAGGAGCAAATGAATGTGTGTTAAGATGTGAGATGCATTGCAGACTGTAGATCACAGCGCAAGGGGGAGGCCGCGTGCCTTTTGTCAGCTGGCAGGAACTCTTGGGTCTCGGCGCTCCCAGCCATCACGCTCAGGAGAGGTAATTGTAGGCTTCCAGAACATCCTCCCTAAGGAGCTGCCTAGAATGCGGCCCTCCTTGGGCGGGCTGGGGTTGTGGGGAGGTGTTGGGAGACTGCTTGCTCTAAGATGCTCCCTGCTGAACGAGCTTTTAGCAGCGGTGCCATGTAAAGGAGGGAACTAAATGTGGGATGGGAGAGGAAGAGGCTGGGGGGAGAACCCAACAGCCCACTGCACCAGGTGGAGGGGGGCGGATTCCAGGCCAAGCTGGGTACCACACCAAGTCTGAAACACACTTCTCAGGCTGGGGAACCTGACCCTACTTTAGGGAGACTGGAGAGCTCTTTGGGAGAGGATCAGTGGCTACATTCATTGCTTGATGCATAATCTCCCAACTTCGGTGAAGGGTGAAGGCCAAAGAAGGGACACACATTGCTCTCGAAATGCCCCCAATAAGCCTGCTCCAGAGTAATAAGCAGGGCTGAAGAGCAGAAAAACAGATCACTTAGCACTTCCCCATGGTCACCAGAGGCTCTGCCAACAGAGCCACCGCCAATGGCAGATCAGCTGGGATGTTTAGGGTCCCCCATAACAGCGCCCGTGCACGCGACAGTGGGCAGGTACAGAAGAGTGGGCCCCAGGGGCTGCTCTCTTCCAGCCTGTGTGGGAGGGATGGCGCTGGCAGGACAGGCCCAAGGGTCCCCTGGTGCCCGAGGACGACCCGGGGGCGGGGGGGGGGGGAGCGAGACAAGGCTGCAGTGCTCCAGGTGGCTGCAGTGTCCCCTGGTGTCACTGCCAGCATCTTCCCCATAAGCATCTTTGCCACCTGCTCGGCCGTAAAAGACAAACTAGCAAAAAAAATCAGAGGGACCTTCATTTAAAAAGCACATAATGAAACATGAACAACATACAACAAAATTAAAAAGACTATATTGCAAAATACAAAAATCTTTGAATACATTTCACATGTGTGTAGATTCATGCCCACCCTGCACAAATAAGTGATTTGATTTTGTGGATTGTATTAAGCACTTGTCTTCAAAATCTTTCCTTCATAGTATTATTCTCTCTCTCTCTCTCTCTCTCTCTCTCTCTCTCTTCTGTTTGTCAATTCATTTCCTGGTTTGGCAGCTACTTTTTCTTGCTTTGCTAAAATGTCTTTCTCTGTTAAGAGAGGTCTGGGTTTCCAAATACTATGATGCATGATTTGCACGTGAGTTTTGTATTGCATTGTGAAAGCCTCTGCATTTTTTTACATTTATTTTTATTTTTATTTTTTTAAGCCTCTGCATTTTGAAAGCCTCTACACTGTTGTTTGTTCTTGGCATATTGTCACATGTCCATTGATAAACGGTCCAAAGTTCTTTGGGAAATGTGGGTTCAAAACTTTGCAGCACTGTATCGAGCATTATGAGGGCTAAGATTTATATACAATAAAAATGGGAGTACTGTGTCAATGAAGAAATAAAACCAGTTGATGAAACCAATAAATTAGGATGCCTGGGTGGCTCAGCGGTTGAGTGTCTGCTTTTAGCTCAGGGTGTGATCCCGAGGTCCAGGGATAGAGTCCTGCATCGAGGAGCCTGCTTCTCCCTCTGCATGTGTCTCCGCCTCCCTCTGTCTCTCATGACTAAATAAATAAAATATTAAAAAACAACAACAACAACAACAAATTGTCAAACCAAATAGTCAAACAGCTATTTTTCTATCTCAAGAAAATTGCCTTATGGTCAATTAGTTACACAGCAAAACTGCATGCAACAAAGATGCCTACGTGGGAACCACGTAGAACCAAAGGCCTCCCCACACCATACCTTGCCAAAAAGTCCCCATAGTTCTCCTCACAAATTGCTTCTCTTCGAACACTCAGGAACCCAAGTAGTCCATGAAAATGTTCGCCCACCCAGCTGTCAGCCTGGCCGTGAAGTACGTTAGACTCAGCTCTTGGAACTTTTCAGAACTCTCGTTCTGAAAGGCACCTGAGAGGAAAAGGCAGTCCACACAATCTCTTCATTTACACAAATGTCAGCCAATCACAGAATGAACACACCCCTGACCCGAGTCAGATTAAGGCAAAACCAAGTGAGGGAATCTTACCGGCCCATCTGTGCGAATGGCTGCTAGCAGGCCAAAGTTTTTAAACACCCTGGACCAGTTTTCATAGCCCGTCTGTTACTGCATGATCATTGTCGTAGCCTTGACCACCCACAGGGAACTGCACAAAATTAAGGTTTGGGATTATAAATTAACCCATGCTGCGCGGCTATAGAGCTCTTCTTCTTCTTCTTCTTCTTCTTCTTCTTCTTCTTCTTCTTCTTCTTCTTCTTCTTCTAAGATTGTATTTATTTATTCATGGGAGATGCAGAGAGAAAGGTAGAGACACAGGCAGAGGGTGACACAGGCTCCCTGCAGGGAGCTCGACGTGGGACTCGATCCCGGGACCCCAGGATCACACCATGGGCAGAAAGCAGATGCTCAACTGCTGAGCCGTGCAGGTGGCCCTACAGAGCTGTTCTCAAAACACTGGGTGATAAAGGGTGTTCAATGTCCAGAATTGAAGTGCTTGGGATAGGTCCCAGCTGCCTGAATTTCTGAAGTCTGGGAAGCAATGCCTTCTCCCTTTTGCTCTCCCAGCCCATCCAACAGCTTTAAGACTTAATTCTCTGTATCAAATCCCTCTTTGGGGGCACCTGAGTGGCTCAGTCAGTAAAGCGGCTGCCTTGGGCTCAGGTCATGATCCCAGGGAACCCCACGACTCAGTGAAGTGTCTGTCTCTCCCTCTGCCCCTACACCCACCTGTTCTCTCTCTCTCTCTCAAATAAATAAACAAAATATTTTAAAAAATAATTTAATGAATCCCTCTTTCCTTGAAATACCTAAAGTGATTTCTGGTTTTCTAGGCACCTACTGATGAACCTTTGGGTTTTTTTTTCTTTTGTACATCTTTCCTTCTGGATATTTGTGTTGATACCCAAGTTTTCATGTTTGGCTCCCTGTCCTTTGTCCTTGGAGTTCTTTGACAAGATCTTCCTGTTTTTAATTCTGTGGTTGCCAGTGTTTCTTCCTACCACCCTCTCAACATGGGCAAAATTGGATGCTTGCCCCTAATCGAGCTCCCTGTTACATTCAACTGCAAAATGACGACGATGTTTAAAGCACTGAGCAGACCCAGCCCCTTCCTCTGGGAACATCTCCAGGTTCCAGGGAACCTTTTGTTCCACTGGGTCATTAACAAAAAAGGTCTGCCCCAGCAGGACTCTGCCCCTGTTGTTGGGAGCTATGCATAACTAATGAAGAGGAAAATTGGGAGCGAAATGGCCTGATCAGTCTCAACATGTTTCTAATAACTTCTACATCTTCCGATCTTCATTTCCCTGCACATCTTCTTTCCTTCCTAAATGAATACTCCAAATCCTCTTCAGCCCACTAACATTTTCCAGTCTATATTTTCTCTCCCTTTCTTCCCCATCTTATGGTACTTTGTTTTTGTTAGAGGATTACTTCAGCTTCTCAGTCACACTGTACACTTTTTAAAAATATATTTTTAAAGATTTTATTTGAGAAAGAGAGCATGAGCAGGGGAGGGACAGAGGGAGAGGGAGAAGCAGACTCTCCGCTGAGCAGGGAGCCCAACATGGGACTCAATCCAAGGATCCTGAGATCATGACCCAAGACAAAGGCAGATGCTTAACCCACTGAGCCACCCAGGCACCCCTGCACACATCGTAAATACCAATTGCCTTGGTCTCTAGTTGTGGGCCTTAAGATGTCACAGATATCCAGTAACCTGGACGATTTACGAGTAGACTTTATACTTTGTAGTAGTGAAAGTACCCCCAAGTGACAGGTACTAAATTTGTTTCCAATATGAGGTAGTTATGCTTCTGTAATTCTTTTTTTTTTTTGCTTCCATAATTCTTTTTTTTATAATAAATTTATTTTTTATTGGTGTTCAATTTGCCAACATACAGAATAACACCCAGTGTTCATCCCGTCAAGTGCCCCACTCAGTGCCCGTTACCCATTCACCCCCACCTCCCGCCCTCCTCCCCTTCCACCACCCCTAGTTCGTTTCCCAGAGTTAGGAGTCTTTATGTTCTGTCTCCCTTTCTGATATTTCCCACACATTTCTTCTCCCTTCCCTTATATTCCTTTTCACTATTATTTATAATCCCCAAATGAATGAGAATGCTTCCATAATTCTTGCAGGAGTGTATTACTTGTCCAGAATCACAGAGATTATAGGAGGGCAGAGCTGGGATTTGAACCCAGATCTCTCTGATGCCACAGCTTCTGGCATCATTCAGAGGTGGAACCCAGAAAGCCTTCCCAGAGGGGGAGTGAATGCCTACAAACTGTAGAAAAGCCAAAACAAACATAAACAAAAGCACTCTTTTGAATTCCAGCAAAAGTCTATCTCTACTCTGTCAGCATGAGGTACCTCTGGGATGAAGAATTCATTCGAGTGTTTCTTAGCAACTAGAAGCATTACCATGAAAACTCCAGTTCAGAAGTGTCTTCCAGAGTTCCTTTCTCCCGAGTCCCACACATAGGTGGGATACAGTCATAGGAACAAGGAAAACAGGGCAGGATGCACAGACAAGAAGAAGGGAGGGTTTACAGGAGGTAAGGAGACAATTAGTTTCACTTTTTTTTTTTTTTTTAGTCTCACTTTTATACACTTGTGTTTTGCTTGTTATAACAAGCATATACTGTTTTACCATTTGAGAAACATCAAATAAAAAAAGTTTAAGAGCAGGCCGCTTGGGTGGTTCAGTGGTTCAGCATCTGCCTTCCACTCAGGGCATGATCCTGGGGTCCAGAATAAATCTTAAAAAATAAATAATAATAATAAATAATAAATAATAATAATAAAATCTTAAAAAAATAAAAAAGAAAGTTTAAGAGCTTGCAGCAAATACTATGCATTCATCAAACCCCAGTTTATTTCCCCCCTCCTGCGTACACAAGATAACTACACTTCCCAATGTGCTTATGTCACCGGGTTCTCACCGAAGGGCTGTGGGCAGGAGTGATATATGCCATTCCCACACCATAATATCTCCTGTGACATCATCCACACTCACTCTTCCTCTTCCATGGCAAACGTTGAGGACAGGATTAAGATGACACTATGGCAAGACAAACGGAGCCTAGACTCCTGAAGCAGTTATTGCAGGAGAGCCACTGGGCCTCCAACAAACAGGGACCTAGGCTACAAGCCACTAAGAACACGGTCCTTTTGTTTCCACAGCGCTCCCTGCCTATCCTGACTACTAGGCGGCCCGTACACACCAGGACTTTTCAGTGACCCTCAGAAGTTCTGAGAGAGGGGATCCCTGGGTGGCTCAGTGGTTTAGCACCTGCCTTCAGCCCAGGGCGTGATCCTGGAGACCCGGGATCGAGTCCCACATCGGGCTCCCTGCATGGAGCCTGCTTCTCCCTCTGCCTGTGTCTCTGCCTCTCTCTCTGTGTCTCTCATGAATAAATGAAAATAAAATTAAAACAGTTCTGAGAGAGCCTCTTGGCTACTTCACACATGAAAAAAACCTTGCAGTGTTTTTGCTAACTGGGTTTTTTTCCATCCTAAGGGTGTATGGGGACATATTGCAGGGTATAGCTCCTTTCCCTTCCTCTCCCTCTGAATCGCCTTCCCCATTCTCATTTTGTTGTGGTGGGTTTGTTCCAAAGAGAAATAAATCAAGGCCTTATCAGAAAGGAAATAGTACCTGCACTTTACGTTCTTGTTTAAACAAGGCCTGAAAGGGAAGGAAATTTTATGACAGTTTCTTCTCCTCAGGGACCATTCTGCATTTTACTACTCTAATATTTACTTATTGTTGCAGTAAAACCTTAGATAAACCGTCAGGGGCTGAGCTATTCCAGACAGACAAGTGTTTCAAAGAACTAAAGTTTATATATTTAGGCAATAAAAGGCTGTTGACTTTTAAATGTTTTGAAGAAAATATTTATGAAGCATATTAAATGAAGGTTGGGGACATGTTGTCCCCTCTCTGGGTGATTTGGGGTGGACCCAAGTTTCTTGAATGCTCCATGCTCCCTTGGGGGATTTGAACATGCTATCACCTCTGCCTGGAATTATCTCTCCCTTCTTTTGCCTACGTAGCTTCTCCTCATCTGTTGGATGCCAGCTCAAAGACCAGTCCCCTCAGGCACAATTGTCTAAATTTCCTAAAACTCATCAAACGGTTCACTTAAAACAGGTGAATTTTCTGGTATGTAAATTATACCTCACTAAAGCTATTTTTAAAAAGGCAACAACAACAAAAAAGAATTTTAAAAAATTAAAAATAAAAAATAAAAAGGCAACAACAATAACAACAAATAAATAAATTTAAAAAATGCAACAGCACTGTCAGGGAGGCAAAGCGCCCTCCCTCCCTTTAATGTGGGCTGCATAGTGACTTTGTTCCAAAGACTAGAGTATGGAAAGGGAAAGAAGGAAGGAAGTATCACCACACCAGAGAAACCTGACAAGAACTACACCTGCCAAGTAACCAAGGTCAATATTGGCGATGATAAGTCATGTTGAAAGTATGTACCCTTGATGCGATGTGGTGAATGTGGCCCTTTACCCTCCCAGACACCATAAACTGCAGTCTAACCATGAGAAAAATTCTAGTAGAGATGCATCCTACAATATAACTGGCCAGTAGTCCTCAATACTGTCAAGGTTATCAAAAACAAGAAAAATCCAATAAATATTCACAACCAAGAGGAGCCTAAAGGAGATACGACAACTAAATGTGATGTGAGGGAAGCCTGGATGGTTCAGTCAGTTGAGCATCTGCCTTCGGCTCAGGTCATGATCGTGGGGTCCTGGGACTGAGCCCCGCATCAGGCTCCCTGCTCAGCAGGGAATCTGCTTCTCTTTCTCCCTCTGCCCCTCCCCCTAATCATTCTCTCTCTCTCCCCAAAATAAATAAAATAGTTACCAAAAAGTTAAATAAGTAAATAAAAATAAATGTGATATCCTAGATGGGCTCCTGAGAGAGAAAAAGAACATTAGGTACAAACTAAGGAAATATGAATTAAGTATGTACTTTAGTTAATAATAATATATCAATATTGGTTCACTACATGTGACAAATGTACCACAGTCATTGGTGATGTAAATTATAGGGGGAACTGGATATGAAATATCTGGGACTCTCTGTACTGTCTTGATAATTTCTCTATAAATCTAAAACTGTTCTTAAAAAATAAAGGTAATTTAATTCACATTAAAAAAAAATTTCCCCAGGGATGCTTGGGTGGCTCAGTGGTTGAGCATTTGCCTTGGGCTCAGGTGGTGATCCTGGGATCAAGTCCTGCATCAGGCTCCCCCATGAGGAGCCTGCTTCTCCCTCTGCCTTTGTCTCTGCCTCTCTCTTTGTGTCTCTCATGAAGAAATAAGTCTTTTTTTTTTTAATTAATTGTTATTGGTGTTCAATTTACCAACAAACAGAAAAACACCCAGTGCTCATCCAGTCAACTGTCCGCCTCAGCCCGTCACCCATTCCCCTCCAACACCCGCCCTCCTCCCCTTCCACCACCCCTAGTTCGTTTCCCAGAGTTAGGAGTCTTTATGTTCTGTCTCCCTTCCTGATATTTCCCAACATTTCTTCTCCCTTCCCTTATATTCCCTTTCACTATTATTTATATTCCCCAAATGAATGAGAACATACACTGTCCTTCTCCGATTGACTTATTTCACGCAGCATAATACCCTCCAGTTCCATCCACGTTGAAGCAAATGTTGGGTATTTGTCGTTTCTAATGGCTGAGTAATATTCCATTGTATATATAAACCACAATGAAGAAATAAGTCTTAAAAATCTTAAAAAAAAAAAAAAAAGGAAGGAAATCTTGCCATTTGCAATGACATGGATGGAGCAAGAGTATTATGGTAAGCAAAATAAGTCAGACAGAGAAAGACAAATACTATATGATTTCACTCTCAAGTGGGATTTAAGAAACAAGACAAAGGACAACAGAGACAAACCAGTGTTACCAGAAGGGAGGGATGGGCGAAACAGGTGATGGGGATGCAGCGTATACTTACCATCATGAGCCCCGGGTGTCGCATGGAAGCGTCAAATCACTATCCTGCACACCTGAACCTAATATTACACTGGCTGTTGACTACATTCTAATTTTAAAAAGGGAAAGCAGAGGAAGAACTAGAAAAACATGACTAGAAAAACAAAATGACCTAATAAGTACACAGGCACAAGTAAGAGAGCAGATTTAAAGTGAAGTGAATTCATTCATTCATTCGGCAAGTATGTGCTGAACACCCACTCTGTGGTGGGTTCCATTCTTGGTGTTAGGGATATAGCACCCAACAAAACCATGGAAATGACTGCCCCAAAGAGCTATCAGAGCCTGGTGGGTGTTTGCAAAGCAACTTAAACCAGAGAGAGAGTGACTGAGTGGCCATTTTACATTGGTTGATCAAAGGAGGCCTCTTTAAGAAGGTGACATTAAATTGATACCTGAAGGGCAAGAAAGCACTGGGGGCAATGATCTACAAAGAGAGACAAACTAGGGCCCCAAGGCTACAAGGAAGTGTTCTCAAGAATATGGAGTTTGTCCCCCGACCCCCACCTCCAGGGAACATTTGGCCATATCTAGACTTTTGGGTAGTCACAACACGGTGGTAGGGAGCAAAGCTACTACCTCTAGTAGTTAGAGGCCAGGGATGCAAGTAAACATCCTACAGTTTGCATAGGACAAACCCTCATGCAAAGAATTTTCCAAATTGTCAAGGGTGCCAAGGTTGAGAAACCCTGGCCTGAGGCCATCACAGGTTTGGCATCTTCAGGGTGTAGAAAGCAGGACACCATGCCTGGAGAAGAACAGAAGAGAGAACAGAGCTATGAAGTAAGCCAAGGAAGTAGGTAGAAGCAGGCAGTATGAGCCCTTGTATGCCATGACAAGGAGTTGCCATCTTGTTCTAAGTATGGGGAGGAGCCCATGGATGTTCTAAAACTGGACAGTAAACATGGACCAATTTATTTGTGGAAGTAATTACTCTGGCTCTTATGTGGAATGTGGTGGCGGGGCCAATGTGAGTAAAGGACACCAGCTGGGGGGGTTGATAGAAGAAGTGGTGGCTTGGATGTGGGTCATGGCAGCAGAGACAGAGAAGCAGAGAGCTGAGATTTATTTTAGAGGTAGAACTTACAGGTCCTGGTGACACAGTGAATGTGGAGGGTGATGGCAACAGGAATCGAGGATTCACTGAAGGAGGAGCCAGCTACATGGGCACTTGACCAGTGCAAGAGCCATCCCAACCTTGGGCTGGTAGTGACCTCAGTGGAGGGCTCTCTGCCACCCTGGATCCAGATACTGAGCACAACCCGGACTGGAGGCTGCTAGCCCGGCCAGGCGGCCCACCCACTGTGAGAGGGGGCAACAGACCTGTGGGAAGAGGGAATGGGCTTCCTGCCTCACTGGAGTTCCACATCTTCATTTTGCACCAGGTCTGGCAAATCATGAAGCTGGCCCTGCTTGAAGGTTTCCAGCTTGAGCACCTAGAGGCTTCATTACTACCAAAATAGGGAAGAGGAGGGGGTGGGGTCAAAGGTTCCACCTGGGACTTGCTGAATCTCAAGACGCCTGTGAGACATCTCACTGACAAGATCAAGTAGGCGATTGTGTGTATCTTTCTACAGCTCAGGAAAGTCATAAAGCTGTAGGCATAAAGCTGGAATTTGTCAGCCCGTGGTATATAAGACACGAGAATGATGGTGCAACTGCTATGAAAAACAGCATGGTGGGCCCTCATAAAAATTAAACCCAGAACTACCACATGATTCAATGATTCTGGGTATACACCCAAGGGAAGTCAGAGTAGGAACTCAAACAGATGTTTGTACACCTGTGTATACAGCAGCATCGCTCACAGCAGCCAAAAGGTGGAAACAACCCAAGTGTCCATCAATAGCTGAATGGATAAACAAAATGTGGTCTATATGTATACAATGGGATCTCATTTGGCCTTAAAAAGGAAAGAAATTGGGGCACCTGGGTGGTTCAGTCGGTTAAGCAGCTGTCTTCGGCTCAGGTCATGATCTCAGAGTCCTGGGATCGAGCCCTGGGTTGGGAATCTGCCCACCTCTCCTTTCCCTCTGTCCATCCCCTTGCTATGCACATGGTCTCTCATGAGCTCGCTCTCTCTCTCTCTCTCAAATAAATAAATAAAATCTTTTAAAAAAAGGCGGGGGGAAGGAAATTCTGGCACTTGCTACAACATGGGTGAACTTTGAAGACATTAGGCTAAGCAAAACGAGCCAGTCACAACAGGACAGGTATTGTATGATTCCACTTATGTGAGGAACCTACAATAGTCGAATTCATAGGATGGTAGTTGCCAGAGGCTGGAGAGAAGGAGGAATGGGAAGTTAGTATTTAATGGGACAGAGATTCCATTTGGGAAGATGAAAAAGTTCAGGAGATGGATGGTGGTGGTGGCTGCATGACAGTGTGAATGCACGTAATGCCACTGAACTGTACACTTACAAATGTTTAAAATGGTAAATTTTATATTCTGTGTATTTCATCACAATAAAAAAGAACTTATGTATTATTATTTATTGAGTGCTTCCTATATGCCCAGCACTATTCTAAGTCCTTTCATTGTTTAAAACTCATATAACCCTCATAACAATCTTTTTAAAAATGATTTTATTTGGGGTGCCTGGATGGCTCAGTGCTTGAGCGTCTGCTTGGGGCATGATCCTGGGTCCTGGATCGAGTCCCACGTCGGGCTCCCTGCAAGGAGCCTGCTTCTCCCTCTGCCTGTGTCTCTGCCTCTCTGTCTCTCATTAATAAGTAAATAAATTCTTTTTTAAAAATAAGTAAAATAAAATGATTTTATTCATTTATTTGAGAGAGAGAGCTTGAGCTGGCAGGGTGGGGGGAGTAGAGACAGAGGGGGAAGGAGAAGCAGGCTCCCCACTGAGCCCGGAGCTCCAAGCCCAACAAGATGCTCGACCACAGGACCCTGAGATCATGACCAGAGCCAAAGTCAGACACTTAACCAATGGAGCCACCCAGGCGCCCCAATGCCCATAATAATCTTAAAAGTAGACACTACATATAGGCAGTCATCTCTTGGACATCAGCCTTAGCAACATATTTATGGATCTGTCTCCTCAGGCAAGAGAAACAAAAGCAAAAAATATACCACTGGGACTACACTGAAATAAAAAGCTTTTGCACAGCAAAGGAAATCATTAACAAAACCAAAAGGCAACCTAGTGAATGGGCAAAGATATTTGCAAATGATATAACCGGTAAGGGGTTAGCATTCAAAATATAAAGAACTAATACAATTCAACACCAAAAATCAAACAACTGATTAAAAGATGGGCAGTAGGAGCACCTGGGTGCCTCAGTCAGTTAAGTGTCCTACTCTTGGTTTCAGCTCAGGTCATGATCTCAAGGTCATGAGATTGAGCCCTGTGGCAGGCTCCACACTCAGCACAGAGTCTGCTTGAGATTTTCTCCCTCTACCCTTCCACCCTCTTTCTCTCTAAAATAAATAAACATGTTTAGAAATAAATACATTTAAAAATCAAAATTGAAAATGTGCTGTGGATTTGAATAGACATTTTTCCAAATAAGATATCCAGATGGGGGCAGCCCTGATGGCCCAGCGGTTTGGCACCGCCTTCGGCCCGGGGTGTGATCCTGGGGACCTGGGATCGAGTCCCACGTCGGGCTCCCTGCATGGAGCCTGCTTCTCCCTCTGCCTGTGTCTCTGCCTGTGTCTCTGCCTCTCTCTCTCTCTGTGTCTGTCTTGAATAAATAAATAAAGTCTTTTTAAAAAAAAAAGATATCCAGCTGGCCAGCAGACACATGAAAAGATGCTGAACATCACCCATCATGAGGGAAATGCAAATCAAAACCACAATGAGGTATCACTTCACACCTGTCAGAATGAGTAGAACCAAAAAGACAAGAAATAACAAGTGTTGGTGAGAAAAGGGAAACCTCCTGCACTGTTGGTGAGTGTGATTATTGCATGTTATTTACAGCAGCCAAGATACGGAAGCAACCCAAGTGCCCATTGACAGATAAATGGATAAAGACATGTGTATACACAATGGGACATTACTCAGCCATAGAAAGAACCTTGCCGGGACGCCTGGGTGGCTCACTGGTTAAGTGCATCTGCCTTTGGCTCAGGGCATGATCCTGGGGCCCCAGGATTGAGTCCCACGTCAGGCTCCCTACATGGAGCCTGCTTCTCCCTCTGCCCGTGTCTCTGCCTCTCTTTCTGTGTCTCTCATGAATAAATAAATAAAATCTTAAAACAAAACAAAAAACAAAACAAAACAAAACAAAAAAACAATCTTGCCATTTGTGACAAAAGGCTGTGACAAAAGGCTGGGTACTATGCTGAGTGAAATATGTCAAAGAAAAACAAATACTATTTGATTTCACTTTTATGTGGAATTTAAAAACAAAAAAGACAATAGGCAGACTGATAAACACTCATAAATACAGAGAACAATAAAAAAAAAGAAAAAGAAAAGAAAGTAGGTACAATATTATCAACCTCATTTTACAACCAAGAAAACCAATGACCAGAGTCATTAAGTAACAGGCCTACGCTCACACAGCTGCCAACTGGCCGGGCTCAGATTTGGATGCAGGGAGTCTGGTACCAGAGCTCAAACATTTCTTTTCTTTTCTTTTCTTTCCTTTCTTTTCTTTTCTTTTCTAAGGCTTCTTTATTTATTTTAGAGAAAGAGAGCCCGAGTGTGTGTGTGTGTGTGTGTGTGTGTGTGAGTTGGGGAAGGGGGCGGTGGGGAAAGGGAGAGAGAGAATCCTCAAACTGACTCCCCACTGAGCAAGGAGCCAATGCGAGGCTCGATCCCAGGACCGCGACCTGTGCTGGAATCAAGAGTTGGCTGCTTAACCGACTGAGCCACCCAGGTGCACCACCACCACCACTCCTGCCACGAACATTGTTTTAAACCTACTACTTTAAAAAGAAAGAGAAAGAAAGAAAGAAAGAAAGAAAGAAAGAAAGAAAGAAAGAAAGAAAGAAAGAAAGAAAGAAAGAAAGAAAAGAAAAGAAAAAGGGCAGCCCTGTGGCACAGCAGTTTAGCGCCGCCTGCAGCCCAGGGCATGATCCTGGAGACCCAGGATCGAGTCCCACGTCAGGCTCTCTGTGTGGTGCCTGCTTCTCCCTCTGCCTGTGTCTCTGCTTCTCTCTCTCTCTCTGTCTCTATGAATAAATAAAATAAAATCTTTTTTAAAAAATTAAAAAAAATAAATAAACCTACTGTACTACCTATCAACAGAGATTATGTCATGCACTAGAAGAACACATTTCACAATAAAAAGAAACAAAAAGAAAAATTGTAAATTGAAGGCTGAATTGATAGCTCACAAGCAGCCAGGTCCTGGCCTTCCACTGTATTTGGACGTGACTTCCCAGCACAGGGCTGGGCTGCAGAGACATGAGAAGTCCACCACCGAAGGCAGGGAGGGCACAATTATGGGTGACAAATCATTTCATCACCTTTGCAAAAATTGCTCTATGATCAGAGACATCCCCTGGAAGTACTGCCAGGGGGGCGTCCTGCTGGGTGTGAGAAGTCAGGATGGCCCACGGCCGGCCCACAGGGCCGGGAGGGGCAGTGCCCCAACCCCAGGACAGGTGGACCGGGGCGGGGGCGGGCAGGGGGAGGCTCGCCGTTCCTTGGTATTCAAGAGAAGTGGTTACTGTGCTATTTTTGGGTCGCTCTGCTGTGTTATCAATTAAACTTCTCAGCCCGAAGTCATACCAAAGCCATGGAAACTCCAGGCCCGCAGCTGGGGCAATGCTGTGGGGGGACCAAGGAGGCCAGAAGTTCTTATTTACGAAGCGAAGCGAGAGCCCGGCTGGCAGATGGGAAGGTGCAAAGCACTCATGTAAATCCCATTTAGAGACCAGAATTCCCTCGCTCAGAAACACATCCCAAGCCGTCAGGGATCCACAGGCTACCTCTGGCTCAGGGCACGCTGGGTCTGAGTGGATGAGAAACACGGCCTGGCGACAAGGATGCAAAACCCTTCCCTCGCTCAAGGAAAGGGCCAAGAGGCCTGAGGGGTGTCAGGAGGGCAGAAGGCAGCAGAACCTCTCATTGTGAATGACCTGGGAGCAGGGGGGAGGCCCAGCCAGGGTCAGGCTCCCCCAGCACCAAGAAGCCAGACTCTTTCCTGACCCCCTGTTGGGGATGAACCTCACCCACCTTGTCCCCAAGTCCAAATCCAACTGGATCAATCACCATTGCCTTGGACATTGCCATTGGCCTTACCTTTGGGGCCCCCTTCCCTTCTGTGGTGGGAAGGCCTGTGGCCCCGGTTACGGAAGCCGGGGCGGATGTTCTGGGTGGGCGAGTGCGAAGCCTGTCTCGGTGAGTGAGGTGGGTGACCCTGGTCAGGGGAACAGGAACCGGAGCCCCGCAGGAGGAAATCCAAGGAGGGCAGCCCAAGTTCTAGTTTCAAAACCAGGCCGCACCTTCTTGCTTCACTGTCCCTAAACACAGAGCTTTAGGCGCATACCTTCACCCACCGCACACCCCAGCCGCACCCTTCCTCCTACCTCGAACTACCCCATAACGACCTCTGTCCTGAGGTGTTCGGGATCCGCAAAAATGGACACGCACACATTTCAATGTGTGTATTACATGGTTTGCTAGAGCTTCCATAGCAACGTTGCACAGACTGGAGAGCCTACACCACAGAAATGGTCTTCTCACAGTTCCGGAGAGGCTGGAAGTCCCAGATCGAGACACCGGCAGATTTGGTGACTGGTGAGGGCCCACCTCCTGGCTCTCTGGCTCCTCACACGGTGGCAGTGGCAACGGAGCTCTCTGGGGTCTCTCCTACAAGGGCACCAATCCCATGTGTGACGGCACCATGACCTACTCACCTCCCAAAGGTGCCACTGTGGAGGCCGAGAAAAATCAAGGCCATTCCACCTCAAGTTTAGCTTTAGCACAAGTACAGCCATCTTAGGCCCCTGTGAATAAGAGCTGAAGTTCACAGGAAAAACTGCAGAATGTCCTTGGCAGGGAATCCCATATCAGAAAGACAACAGAGCCCACGCCCATGGTAGAAAGTCCCATATTAGAATGAGAACAGAGCTCAATGCCCTTGAAGGCCCCATATCAGAATGCAAACAGAACTTGAGAAATTCCTCCACCCCTTCTGAAGGTCCCCTAGACCAGCCCATAAAACTAAGCTGGAACCCACCTCAGGGTCCAAGTCCCTGCTCCGCTGTGTCGAGTATACTTGGACCCAAGCTCGAGCTTGCTACTAAACCGTCGTGCGCTTGCATCGGTGTCAGCTCCTTGGTGGTTTCTCGGATTCACAATCTTGGGCACAACACCACCTCCTTTTTTTTTTTTTTTTAAGATTTTATTTATTTTTTTTTAAGATTTTATTTATTTATTCATGAGAGACAGAGACACAGAGAGAGAGGCAGAGACACAGGCAGAGGGAGAAGCAGGCTCCATGCAGGGAGCCTGATGTGGGACTCGATCCCAGGACTTCAAGATCACGCCCTGGGCCGAAGGCAGATGCTCAACTGCTGAGCCACCCAGGCGTTCTTGGTGCTACCTCCTAATTGCAATATCTTGGGGGTTAGGATTTAACATATTTTCAGAGGACACAAACATTCGATCCATAGCAGTGTCTGTGTCCTCATTTCTTCCTATAAGGACACCAGATCCACTCAAATGACCTGATTTTACCTAAATCACCTCCTTATTTTTTTTTTAAGACTTATTCACTTGAGAGAAAGAGAGCAGAGCACATGTACAGACAGGCAGGAGGAGAGGGAGAAAGAGAATCTCTTTTTTTTAATTTTTATTTTATTTTATTTTTTTTTTTAAAACCATATTTAATATCTTTTTTTTTTTAATTTTTTATTTATTTATGATAGTCACAGAGAGAGAGAGAGAGGCAGAGACACAGGCGGAGGGAGAAGCAGGCTCCATGCACCGGGAGCCTGATGTGGGATTCGATCCCGGGTCTCCAGGATCGCGCCCTGGGCCAAAGGCAGGCGCCAAACCGCTGCGCCACCCAGGGATCCCTCTTTTTTTTAATTTTTAAAAAACATTTTATTTATTCATGACTGACACAGCGAGAGAGGCAGAGACACAGGCAGAGGGAGAAGCAGGCTCCCTGCAAGGAGCCTGATGTGGGACTCGATCCCAGGACCCCAGGATCAAGATCTGAGCTAAAAGCAGATGCTCAACCACTGAGCCACCCAGGCACCCCGGGAGAGAGGGAATCTCAAGCAGACTCCCTGCTGAGTGTGGAGCCGGGTGCAGGGCTTGATTCCAGGACCCCCAGGTTCGTGACCTGAGCTGAAATCAAGAGTTGAAGGCTTAACTGACTTCAACTTCACCCGTGCCCCTAAGTCACCTCTATGAAGGCCTATCTCCAAAGACAGTCATATTCTAAGGAATTGGGGGTTAGAATATCAACATATGAATCTGGGGTGAGGGACACAATCCAGCCCATAACGGTAGGTAATGACCTTGGAGACTCTGCAGCCCGCAGCATTAGCACAATTTTGATCAATAACACTTTGTTTGGGGCACCTGGGTGGCTCAGCGGTTGAGCATCTGACTTTAGCTCAGATCATGATCCGGGGGTCCCAGGATCGAGTCCCGCTTCAGGCTCCCTGCATGGAGCCTGCTTCTCCCTCTGCTTGTGTCTCTGCCTCTCTGTCTCTCATGAATAAATAAATAAAATATTTTTAAAAAATAACACTTTGTTTGACTTATTGGAAATAGTTTAATTTTTAGCAAGGAAGGTAGAGAAACTATTGTCTTATTATCTTCATTTCTTCTTCCACTGCTTGTAAATGAGATGTCAAAAATGACACCTACAGTAGTTCAAATCTCAGTATTTGTTAGTTATGGTTTTCTCCTAATTTTTAAAAATACTTTGGTTCAGGGACCCCTGGGTGGCTCAGCGGTTTAGCGCCTGCCTTTGGCCCAGGGTGCGATCCTGGAGTCCCGGGATCGAGTCCCACGTCAGGCTCCCGGCATGGAGCCTGCTTCTCCCTCCTCCTGTCTCTGCCCCTCTCTCTATGTCTATCATAAATAAATAAATCTTAAAAAAAAATAAAATACTTTGGCTCTATGATCCGTCCCCAAGCAAAGCAGATATCAGAAAACAAACCCACATGTTACTGTCACCTGTAGTAATGAGCAAGACGGTGAGCAAGGGAATCCAGCCTCCATGGGCGTTGTTGACAGCCGTCATCCATAATCCCACCACGCAGAAAAGGCTCGTGGTAGCATGCTGTGTTCCCTTCCTGTTATTATTCCATCCATCAATATTTCATATTGGTGAGAGTATCCTTTACATTGAAATCAAAGTCTTGCTTTTCTCTGTTAGGTTTTATCATACCCTTTTCCAAACACCATTAAAAAGGATCCATTGATGGGGCACCTGGGTGGCTCAGTCAGTGAGATGCCCGACTCTTGATCTCAGGATGCGAGTTCAAGCTCCTTGTCGGGCTCCATGATGGGTGCAGAGTCTACTTTAAAAAAAATTTTTTAAATAATAATTAAAAAGGATCTGTTGACATGCTGAATGGTTGCATAATATTGCATGGTGTTTCATGCCACAATTGACTCAAACATTTCCAGTCATTGGAAAATTAGATTGTTTCCAGTTTGGTTTTTTTTTTTTTTTTTTAATGTTTCCAGTTTTTAACAATTACAAATAATGCTGACAAACACCTTTCATCTTTGGCATACACCCTTGCCTGCATTTCTGATCATTTCCCTCAGCTACATTCCTATAAGTGGAATTACTGTGTCCAAACATGCACACATTTGCTTTTAAGGCTTTTGGAACACAGGGAAACAGCCATATTTCCAAGTCTGTGACTTCGTGGGTCAGGGTAAAATTTGTTGGACCCTCCCCTGATGCTAATCCAACACTTGGCCCTACATTCTTACCAGGGCTATCGTCATCCTCTGCCCACCTTTCCACCCAAGCACAATTAGGACTTTCCATAATTACAGGGTGTTGTAGATACAGGGCATCAAGAGGCAAAACAGCTGCTAGTAGGGAAAAGGTGAGGAGAGGCACAGAAATGCTGGCATTTACGAAGCACTTTTCCTCCAAAGGACTTAAAGGTTTTCAGAGATATGGTCTCATTAATCTTCACAGCTCTGTGATTTTTCTTTCTGATACAGACCCAAACAGAAACTGTATTTGTCGGTGCATATTTGTGCATCCCTGTGCTCTGGTTTTTGATATTCCCTAAAATGGCTTTTATATTTGGGACATCTGATTCATGCACAGGACAGACACTCCCAAACTGAGTCTATTTATCTCTTACCCTTAAAACTCTTGGGAGGGAAGAAGGAAGGACATTTAGTCCCATTTTAAGGACGAACAGAGAAGCTAAGTAACCCAGCACAGAGCATCCTGCCAAAGTGGAGAATTCAGGGCAGAAGCCCTAAGTGAAAGCTGCACACCAGACAGGTTGCTCTCTTTCAAAGCTGCTTGCTCTCACCTTCTTGCAAAAATACATTCACAACTTCTGACCTTGTAGACATTTTTTGAAAGAAACTGTGATAGAGTAATGGCTCCCCCAAAGATGTTCACATCCTATCGTCAAGATCTACCATCAAAAGGATCCCTATAAGAGGAAGGCAAAACTTCTGTGCATCAAAGGCACCATCAAGAGAGTGAAAAGACAACCCAAGAATGAGAGAAACGATCTGCAAATCAAATGTGTGATAAGGGATTAGTATCCAGAATATGTAAAGAACTCTTACACCTCAACAACAAAAAGACAAACAACTCAATTAGCACAGGGGCAAAAGACTTGAATAGACATTTCTCCAAAGAAGATATACAGATGTGTCGGCAAATTGAACACCAATAAAAAATAAATTTATTATTAAAAAAAAGATATACAGATGTCCAACAAACACACGAAAGGATGCATCTAATCACTGGTTATTAGGGAAATACACAACCACAAGGAGATATCACTTCACGCCCACTAGGATAACTGGAATCAAAAAGGCAGATAATACCAAATGTTAAGCAAGGATTGGAAGAATTAGAACCCTGCACATTGCTGGCGGGAATGTTAAATGACATAGTTACTAGGGAAAACAGTTGGGCAGCTCCTCAAAACTCTAAGCATGCGGGCACCCGACTAGTTCAGTCTGTGGAGCACGCGGCTCTTGACCTCAGCATCCTGAATTCAAACCCCATGTTGGATGTGGAGCCTATTTAAAAAAAAAAAAAATCTAAACATAGAATTTTCACATAATCCCAGAATTCCACTCCTAGGTATGTACCCAAAAAAATGAAAAGCAGGAACTCAAATAGATACTTCTACTCCAGTATTCATAGCGGCATTAATCATAAGAGCTAAAACATGGAAATAACCCAGGGTCCATCAATAGATGAGCAGATAAATGTCGTATGTATACATATGTATATATGCATATATAATGGAATATCATTCAGCCATAAAAGGAATGACGTTCTAGAACACACTACAACTTGGATGACTCTTGAAGAACTTACACTAGGTGAAATAACCAAACACAAAAGACAAATACCGCAGGACTCCATCTACATGGAATGTGTAGAATGGCAAATTCATAGAGGCAGCAAGTAGATTTGGAGTCCCCATCTGCCGAGGGGAGGAAAGGACGGGGGTTATTCTACTTGCGTGATGAAGGGTTCACAAATCATGGTGGTGGCCGTACTACCCTGTGAATGTACTTCATGCCACGGCATCATATACTTCAAAAAACGGCTAAATGACCAATTTTATGTTACATATATTAAATGACAATGGAGATAAAGGAGACAAGAGGGTCAAAATCAGAAAAAAAGGGATGCGAGGACAGAGGTTCTGTGGTGGAGGAAGGGGCCAGAAGCCAAGGAATGCAGGCAGCCTGGAGAAATAGATTCTCCTCCGCAGCTTCTGGAAGGAAAGCAGCCATGCCTAAACATCTGGATTTCAGCCCCCTAAGACTCCTTTCAGACTTCTGACCTCCAGGACTCTAAGACATCAAATCTGTGTTGTTTTAAGCCACCAGGATTGTGGCAGTTTGGGCTATTTGTTACAGCAGCAACAGGAAACAAATGCAGGGACGTAAGACCTTATTCCTATATTATAGTTCACGAATCATGATACACTAATTCACTTTGTAGTTGATCCATGTGACTTTTTTAAAAGATTTTATTTATTTAAGAGAGAGAGAGAGCATGAGCAGGGGAGGAACAGAGAGGGAAGGACAAGCAGACTCCATGCTGAGCAGGGAGTCTGATAAGGACCTTGATCCCAAGACCCTGAGATCCTGACCTGAGCTGAAGGCAGATGCTTCACCAACTGAGCCGCTTTGGCGCCCTGATCCACATGACTTTTAAAGTTCCTCAGCAAAGAACACTAGAGTTTGGGTCTAGCATCGATAGCCGGCAGGAGGGGCCACTGCATGCTTGATCGGCATGGGATCAGTCAGTGGAGTGAGTCATCGTATGAAAAAGGTAGGTTGTGGAGTGGATTCAGTTAATGATATCCCAAAGAAAAATTCATTCATGTTTGAAGTGTATAATTCGTGGAAATTATACCTGCATTTAGGGCCCACATTCCTGTGTCCACTGCCTCCCGCATCTTGCCCTTCTCCTGGCACAGGACCCTGCCTCCTACCACACTGTTCCCCAGAGGGCCAGAACCAGGCCTCAGTAAGCTCGGCATCCACAGCACAAAATTTACATTTTCATCCTTATATCCAATCAGGGAATGAAAGGCTTTTTATTTGATAATCTACCAGGTGGGGAGATAATGTGCTGAAGGGTATCTTGAAAGATTGGAAGAACCAGGATGCCCAGAGGACGTCTACATCCCAACAAGTGACACGTTGAGATCTAATAGCATTAACTTCCAAGAACCCACAGAACTTTACAACTCTCTGGCCCAGCATCTCTCTCCGACGTCTCATATTATGGTATTTCTCTTAAAACACCAGCCTAGAAAATAAATAAATAAATAAATAAATAAATAAATAAATAAATAAATAAAAATAAATTAAAAAAAAATAAAAAACACCAGCCTACAGCTGGTTTCAATTCCTCAGATTCTCCATGCTGAATTCCAACGTGGCCTCTTATCCACTTGCCATCTTCACATGACTTGGCTCTGTGAACTCTTTAACTGCTAAGCAGGTTACAGACAGGTGCCCCGGGCTCAGTTCCCTGAGCTCCGAGCCAGGGGTTGCCTATGTCCCTCCTGTGGTGGCACTGGGTGGGTACAAGGGCTCTGCTGGCGGGGGCTGTCAACCACAGTGCTCACCGAGCCTTGAGGCTGGGCCACAGTGGTCCGTGGTGGAGGCTGTGGATTCGGATGATCCCAGAGGTGCTCTTTCTTTATGGTGAGGATAGACACATAATAACCGAGGAAGAGTGTAAACCAGGTGGGACCCCAGCTTCCCAAGGCATGATTTCCCACTCTGCCAAATCACAATCCCAAGAACTACCAAGATCAGCCTTGGGTTTCTCACACTCTGCCTACAGGTGAAGATAAAGAAAGAGAAAGGCGTAGATCCACCCGCCCTTTCTCTCCTCCTGCTTTTCCCATGAAGTTCACTCTTCACAGTCAGAGGACCAGCAAACAACAAACCAAAGAGACTTTTGTCAAAAAAAAGAACTAGGTAGAAAGTGAACAGGAGTCTAAAACCTGTCATTGCAACTTAACAGAACACTTCCCCATCACTTTTATTTTTTTCTAACTAAATGGGTGGGGTGCGTGTTTACTGCAAGTAATTTGGAAAACGGAGAAAAATACAAAAAAAAACACAAATCATCTGTAATCTGGCCATTTTGAGATAACCACCCTCTCTTCTCTAGCACCCTCTATACTCTATTACCCTGTATAGTTCACCATCCTGTAATATTATTATTATTACTACTACACCACTGCTTATTCTCTGGCTACGTCAATTGAATGTAGAGTCCACGAAGACAGGGCATTTGTCTCTCCGAGGTAGGGTTGAGCAGACTGGACACAATAGGCCGAGGGCGTGAAGGCATTAAGGAGTTAAGTGCAAAATCAAGGCATCTGAGTGAGTGGTTGAGTCTCCAGCTCGCTCCATTCCTCATCCTTAAGTTTGCCTTGCCCTAAAAAATTTGCCAGCATCGGGGCAACTGGGTAGCTCAGTTGGTTGAGTGTCTGACTCTTGATTTCAACTCAGGTTATGATCTTGGAGTCCTGGGATGGAGCCCCACATTGGGTTCCATCCTCAGCGTGGGGTCTCCTCGTCCCTTTCCCTCCCCCTCTGCTCCTCCCTCTGCTTGAGGGCTCTCTCTACCCACCTCTCTCAAATAAATAAATAAATTTTTAAAATTTGTTTGACAGCATCAGCATCTGAAGTGACCTATTCCAACATGCCTTCATTTTACATCAACATTTTCCTGACTGTCCATCCAAATTGTCACCTTTATTCTCAGAAACCAGCATCTCCTGTCTTCCCAGGGCACCTTCATCCAGGTGCTCATGCTCTTAATGGCACCCCTTCCATCGTCCCCAGGGTTCCACTTCACCATTTGTCTTCTCTCTGCTCATATCTTCAGTCTTTCCAAACACATTAATTGCTTCCCCTCTTTTTATGACTGTCCCAAAACTACCCAATCCTAAAAATGACCCTCCTTCCCACTCCCCTACCCATCCTACCTCTTGCCTTCTCTTCACACTGATCTGATTGAAAGAGTAGTTTACACCTGTTTTCTCCATTTCCTACCCACCCACTCCTTCCTTAACCTCCTGTAACCTAGTTTCCCCCTCAACCCCAAGGTCTCCAATGACCTTTTAGGTGCTATCTGAAAGCCTTCACTCAGCTCATCCTTCCCTACCTCTCCATCTCCCTAACCTCCTACACAGTCAACTGCCATTGTCCATGGTACAACGACCGCAAGCACCGTCTCCCTGACGCTCCTTCCTCCCCTCTCTGTCCTGTCACCCCAGACATCCCACACACCCATGACAACTTAGTCTTTCCAAGGTACAAGGTACTTAGTCTTGTGTTAGGCAAGATTAATTTAATTCCTTTCTACGGTGACCCCAGGAAATTAGAAAAAAAGTGTTGAGCATACCGGGTCAAGTCTTTAGCAAGACATGAAATAGTCTCTCATCCTTGGAGAGGAGGTTGAGAAGCGCGGGCTAAAACATCTCGTGGGAGCTTTTCAGCAGAAGATCTTTCACAGATGCAGAGAAAGCAGGTCCAGAGTGGTGGCTCGCTGGCTTCACCCTCCAGAACTGCAGTAAAGCGGCCACCGCACTGCCACTGTCATTAGTTTCTGTGGATCTGAACACACCAAGTGCTAAGGAATGTCCTGCACACCTACCAAACTTGTTGCCTCGCCTCTCCTGTGCCTTCTCAATGTGCCTCTAGCGCAGCGGGGGCCATGGTAAGGCATGGGTGGGGGGGCTTCCTTCTGGTTTATCACATACTCAGCCCCAAACCGCGCCTAGGAAAAGACACCCATCTGCAAGGACCCACAAAGGTCTCCAGTCCCCAGGACCTTCCTTGTCGGCTCTCGTTCTCCTAACTCAATCTTTCCTATGCAGAGCCTCATCCTCCGACTGCTGCAAAGCCCCCCTCCAACCCCTTCTTCTGCTGGGGTGCAGTCACTAGACATAGGGTCTCATAGGACAGGATTCGTGTGCTTGCTTTGTCATCGGAACATCTTGTGGGAAGGGCCTGGTTTCCAGGGAGAAGGGCACCTACACCACTCAGGGTCCGTCATACCCTCTCCTCCATCCAGTCCAATGGCATTCCTAGTGTCTCACTGTCATGTGGCCACAAATGCAGTCACCGCAGCCCCCCCTTCCCGCTCCACTACATCTTGCTGGCCTGTTACAGATCTTAACTTGACTCACCTGCCACATTCCGCTTCTACTAACCAACCCCCTGGTTCCCCTTCTCCAGAGCAGCACATTTCTCCCGCTCGGTCCTATCCAACGAGATCATTAAGGATTTTCAGTGTAGGTAACACTCATCTATCTTGGCAAAGGGTACCCATTAAGATGTAAATGAGCAAGCAGAAATCTATGACTGATTTGAAAGTTATAAACATCTGACCTCTGCTCATCATTGGTGGGCATGCATGTGGGGACAGGGAGATTTAACCCCTCTTGATCACTTTGAACTTACGAACAAACGGATTCATGGGCAGCTTGTTTGTAAGTAGAGGCGTGTCGGTAGGATTAAGTGGATCAGTAACAGGTTGAACAACTTTACTTAGAGATATGGGCTGGTAGTCCCACATCAATCTAAAACAGGGTCTTGGGCAGCCGGGGTGGCTCAGTGGTTTAACGCCGCCTTCGGCCCATGGCGTGATGCTGGAGACCCGGGATTGAGTCCCACGCCAGGCTCCCCACATGGAACCTGCTTCTCCCTGTGTCTCTGCCTCTCTCTCTCATAAATAAATAAAATTTAAAATAAAACAGGGTCTTTAGCGTTTGATTAGTCTCCATTTCTACCCTGTTCGAGCCTCTCCAATTGTGAAGGGATGAGAAAATCAGGGTTAAAGATTGTGTTTAAGAATCGGGGTTTTGGGGACACTGGGTGGCTCAGTGGTTGAGCATCTGCCTTAGACTCAGGTTGTGATCCTGGGGTCCCAGGATGGAGTCCCACATCGGGCTCCTTGTGGGGAACCTGCTTCTCCCTCTGCCTGTGTGTCTACCCCTCCCTCTATGTCTCTTATGAATAAATAAATAAAATCTTTAAAAAAAGATTGCTTTGGCTATTCAGGATCTTAAAAAAAAAAAGAAGAAGAAGAATCAGGGCTCTGGGGCACCTGATTGGCTGAGTCAGTTAAGCATCTGTCTTTGGCTCAGGTGGGGATCCCAGGGTCTTGGGCTCCCTGCTCAGTGGGGAGTCGCTTGTCCCTCCTCCTCGGCCCCTCCCCCCACTCGTGTTCTCTCTCATTCTCACTTTCTCTCTCAAAGAAATAAATAAAATCTTTAAAACACACACACACACACACACACACACACATACACACACACAGTGGGAGATACAGACCTCAGTAAAATCAGGCAACCCGGAGGAACCTGCTAGCTGATACCCAGCAATCCACTGAAAGAGACTCGATGATCATTTTGACCATTTCATGACCTTTCACGATCATCCCAAACAATAAGAGGAAACTTAATCATCATAAAGCAACCTGAGGTTTTGTGCAGGGCCCAAGAGCCAGTAGAGAGTGCAAAAGGTTGCAGCTTAGCAGGAGTGCTTGTGGGAATGGCGTAGGAGTGAAATCAGTATTATATTCCGGTTAATGACGCTGCTCACCGCAGAGTCTGCTCGGGTTTCTCTTTCCCTCTCCCTCTCCCTCGTCCCTCCCCACTATGAATAAATAAATCTTAAAAAAAAAAAAAAGAGGTACACTGATGGATTTTTTTTAAAGATTTTATTTATTGGGATGCCTGGGGCTGCTCAGAGGCGGAGCATCTGCCTTCGGCTCAGGTCATGATCCCAGGGTCCTGGGATCGAGTCCCGCATCTGGCTCCTGGCAGGGAGGCTGCTTCTCCCTCTGCCTGTGACTCTGCTTCTCTCTGTGTGTCTCTCAGGAATAAATAAAGAAAATATTTTTTTAAAAAACTTTTTTAAATTAAAAAAAGATTTTATTTATGAGAGACAGCAAGAGAGAGAGAGCGACTCAGGCAGAAGGAGAAGCAGGCTCCCACAGGGAGCCTGATGCAGGACTTGATCCCAGGACCTGGGGATCATACCCTGAGCTACAGGTAGACGCTCAACCACTGAGCCACCCAGGTGGCTCACTGCACTTCTCACATCTTCTTTCTGGAACCAGCAGCAGCCTGCTGCCCCGGCCTGCTCCTAGGACTCTGGCCACGCCACCGTGTGGAAGTAACATGGGGGACAGCCTGCGAGCTCCCACTTCACTGTTGCCTGCACAACCATCCTGTCACATGGGCTACGCCCCTGTGCTGTTGATAAACACACGGCAGTGTAAGGAAATTGAATAATATCCCCAAGGTCCCAACACCACTGAGTGTGGAGCCAGGATTCAAACTCCAGCCCTTCTGACTCAGTCTGGACGCCCTTCCTGCAGACACTACCGAGCATCTTCTTATTTTGCACTGAAACTAACAGAAGTCTTATGTTTTCTTTAAAGCACTGCCCTTATTCAAATTTCTTTTTTAAAAAATCACTCCATTAAGGGATCCCTGGGTGGCTCAGCGGTTTAACGCCTGCCTTTGGCCCAAGGCATGATCCTGGGGACTGGGGATCGAGTCCCGTGTCAGGCTCCCTGCATGGGGCCTGCTTCTCCCTTTGCCTGTGTCTCTGCCTCTCTCTCTCTGTCTCTCATGAATAAATAAATAAAATCTTTTTTTAAAAAACTCCATTCAAAAAAACTCACATTTGGACACCCTGAGACAGGAATGCAAACCCTCTTGCACACAGATGAGACCTGTTGCCTTTACAAAACTTCCTCATCAAAACTCCTCTTTCTCTGATTCATATTGTGAACCACCACTGCCATTTAAAACTAAGGATGGAGGGGAGCCTGGGGGCTCAGTTGGTTGAATGTCCAACTCTTGGTTTCGGCTCAGGTCATGATCTCAGAGTTGTTAGATCGAGCCCCATGTCGGCTTGGAGCTCAGCCAGGAGTCTGCTTGAGGGTCTCTTTCTCTCTCTCTCTTCCCCTCTCACTATGCCCCTCCCCTCACCCAGGAGCATACTCTCTGTCTCTTAAATGAATAAATAAATCTTAAAAAAAAAAAAAACCCACAAATCTAAGGTGGAAAAACATTCATTAATTGCTTCAGGATGCATTTGCCTTCATACTCCCAAGAGTCTTCTTTTGTCCTCTTCTGTTCCCAGACTTTCTCCCCATTTCTGTTTCTAAAGGTTTTCTTTTAAACACTGCCAAGACTTTGAGGGGATCCATTCACTTTTATTCATTCCCTCCAACAGCTTCCCTGGCACAGTCTTCCATCTTTGGACTCTGAAGAAGCCCACAGAGTGGTGGCAGATTGGGAAGTACTGCTCCTTCCCTTAGACCACAGCATCCTCAAATTTTCCTAAACTAAAGGATGATACGTTTATGTCCTTCCCTAGCTCTTTGCCATGACCTTACATGGAAAACATACATTCACCTTTAATTACTCAAAAAAATTAGTGGGCACTGTGGTGGCTCAGTCAGTTAAGCATCTGCCTTTGGCTCAGGTCATGATTTCGAGGTCCTGGGATCAAGTCCTGTGTCGGGTTCCCTGCTCAGCGGGCAGTCTGCTTCTCCCTCTCCCTCTGCAGCCCCACTGCTCATTCTCTCTCTCCCAAATAAATAATTTTTTTTTTTTACAAATTAGTAAACAATTCAAGGGGTGCAAAGGGTGAACCTGCCTGCCCTGGTCACTCAGTCTCCTACACACAGGCTACCACTGTCACCGGTTTCTTGCAGCTCAGGGACTGTGGATATCATTTGCCAATTCAAACAAGAAAGGTCTGTGTGAATGGTTTACTTTGCCCTGTCGTTTTAAGCTACTTACAAGAAAATCCAAACATTCAGCTCAGCACACTTGAATTGCTACTCAACCTTCCACCTCCACCGAAATGACATGTCCTTCTGGAAGCCTTTCCTGTTCTATCTAGCCTGTATCGGGTGATACCCTTTCATGCCCAGGACACCAGGTACTTAGCCTATCGTCTATCCTGTGTATCAGAGCGGAAGTAGCCTGTGTGTCTGCTTCTTACTGGGGACGGGGGCCAGCAGAGTACCTGGCACACAGACTGCCTTCAGGAAATATGTGCTGAAACAAAGTATTATCTGAATATCTACGTATATTCTGAATGATGCACTAAATCCTGGGAATAGAAAGGTAAATAAAGCATAATATCGATCCTAAACTTCCTGGCATCTTCATATAATTTACAAAAAAAAAAAAAAAAGAGAGAGAGAGAGAGAAGAAGAAGAAGAAGAAGAAGAAGAAGAAGATCATCCCCTTCTATTCGTCCAACTCTGAATGTAGGTTCACTTGGCAACACAAATAGCATTTCTCATTTGCATAATCTGTCCCTCCTCTTAGTGTTACAAAATGTCCCAGAGTCTCCCTTTATTGTAAAAATGTGGCCTCCGATTCCCGTTAACCTGCATTGGCCTAAGTGGCAAAGGCTGAAGATGTTACCTCCTGTTGTTCGCAGATAAGGTCTTGAGAGACTCAGAAGCAGCAGCATGGGTGGGTGCTCCCAGGGTCCAGGCAGAAAAGCGGGAGAGAAGCTCAGCGAGGTGCCACCCGGGTTGTCCACCAGCCACCAGGCAGACTGGCAAAGAGCGCTGAGCCTCTCCTATGTGACAGGGACAGAGAGAGACCGATGGGGACCACAGCTCTCCACGCCGTCACCCCAGGGGTTTGCAGAAGCATACACTGAGCTATGGAATGCAAGTGTCCCTATACTATGTGACACGTGAGAGGGCTCAGTCCTGCTGGGAGGAGTAGTCATTCCTGTGCTGTGATGCCACTTTTGATACTCATCATTTTAAAAGGATTTTTTTTTTTTAAGGATTTTAAAACTTAAAGCTCTCTTGACCACGAAATCTTGCTTACGTAAAATGGAGTGCGTGCTGTGCAATGGCCTTGAGCCCAAATCACCTTATCCCGACAGAATGTTTCTCATGCCCAAAATGACAAAGTTGGGCTAGAAGGTCTACAGACTCCCAAGAGACAAAGCAGGCACATGTGATGGCTGACCTTGGTTGGATTCTTACCAAAAAAAAAAAGGAAAAACACTGAAACTATTCTTGGCATTGCTGATAGCTACTATGGAATTATTACCAGGTTTCTTAGGGGATGGTGGTTTGGTGGGCATGGAGGGGAATGTCCTTACTCGGTGGAAAAACATACCGAAGCATCATGATGTCTGCACATGTTTCAGAGAAAGAATATCTGAGTGTATGCGAAAGAGAGATTGAGGGAAAGAGAGTATATAGACTGTTTTTTTAAAAAAATGATCTCTGGGGGCACCTGGGTGGCTCACTCGGTTAAGCATCTGCCTTCAGCTCAGGTCATGATCCTGGGGTCTGTGGAGGCCGAGAAAAATTAAGGCCATTCCGCCTAAAGTTTAGCATTAGCACAAGTACAGCCATCTTAGGCCCCTGTGAATAAGAGCTGAACTTCACAGGAAAAACTGCAGAATGTCCTCGGCAGGGAATCCCATATCAGAAAGACAACAGAGCCCACGCCCATGGTAGAAAGTCCCATATTAGAATGAGAACAGAGCTCAATGCCCTTGAAAGCCCCATATCAGAATGTAAACAGAACTTGAAATTCCTCCACCCCTTCTGAAAATCCCCTAGACCAGCCTATAAAAAACCCAGCTGTAACCCACTTTGGGGTCCAAGTCCCTGCTCCGCTGTGTCTGGTATGCTTGGACCCAAGCTGGAGCTTGCAAATAAACCTTCATGCGCTTGCATCGGTGTGGGCTCCTTGGTGGTTTCTTGGATTCGCAATCTTGGGCACAACAGGTCCTGGGATGGAGCCTGCCCCCCCCCCCACATCCCGCTCCCTGCTCAGTGGGGAGCCTGCTTCTTCCTCTCCCTGTGCCCCTCTCCCTCTTCCCCCTGCTCTGTCTTGCTTGCTCTCTCTCCCTCTTGGATAAATAAATATATATTCTAAAAATTATCTCTGAATTCCCTTTTGGCTATCATTTCAAATTTCTAAGAATGCCTCAAAACCTTATGACCGAATATTGAAAATTATTATTTTTTTAAATCAACAGTAAGTCTAGCTGAACAAAAAACACATTCTTTATCTTCCTTCTTACCTTTCAAGCTCTAAACTCGGCCTTTAAAGTCTAAATATTGGGGCAGCCAGGGTGACTCAGTGGTTTAGCGCTGCCTTTGGCCCAGGGCGCGATCCTGGAGACCCGGGATCGAATCCCACGTCTGGCTCCCTGCATGGAGCCTGCTTCTCTCTCTCTCTGCCTGTGTCCCTGCCTCTCTGTCTCTGTGTCTCTCATGAATAAATAAATAAAATCTTTAAAAAAATAAAATAAAGTCTAAATATTGTGTCCCGTCTGCTTCATCTTAATAAAGCCTTGAAACTTGAGCATACTAAAAATTGTATCTTTACAAAATTCTTTTCATCCGTTTTTATTTATCCTAATTTTTATCTGCATTGTGACTCTCTTCCCTTCCCTCCACGGGCCTTCCTGCTTCAGGCTTTGATTAGGACCTGCCTGGCCTTCTGCTTTAGATTTTATTCTTGAACTTTTGTGTTTGTCTCCATTTGATCTTTCACATTCACCATTTACACAAATTTCCCTTTTTCTTCCTCGCCGTCAGTATTTTCTTGCTGATTTGTGTCTCCTGTTCTGGACAGTAATTCGGCTCTCTGATTTACCCTGCCCACACCCCACTTACTACCTCTCCATCTTTTTCACTATGTCCTAGTCGCCTAGACTCCTGGGGGGGGGTCCTGCAGGGTGGGGGGCTGCCAGGAGCGCAGAGCTACCTCTGCGGCTTCCTTTGTTCCCTGCGGCTCTGAGCGCCTTCTCTCATCAGCCACGGTTTTATGTAAAACGGAAGCGTGTGTGTGCGTGTGTGTACACACACTTATGTGCACGTGCACTTGCATACACATACCGTGTGCACATGCGTGCACGTACACACAGAGCACTGACACACTTGGAACACACACGGGAAGGCCATGGCAGAAAGAATTTGCTCTCCCAGAGTAGGAAAATGGAGCCTGCCTGGAAATCGTCCTCCACCGTCCTCTCCAACCTCGTCGTCTTTTTTTTTTTTTTTTTTAAGGAGCTAATTTGGTTGATGAAGCGCTTTGGGAGAAGCAAGGCCGGCCCACCTCCACCCGCGGACCTGAGGTTGCCTCGCTCCCAGCACCCTGCACCCCCGACCCGCTGTGAGCCAGCCCATCGCCCCCCGCCCCGCCCATCTCCCCTCTCTGCCCCGCCCCTGCCTTGCCCATCATCCCTCTTCCCCGCCCCTCCCCCACCCGCCCCGCCCATTTCCCCTGTGCCCCGCCCCGCCAACCTCCCCTCTCTGCCCCGCCCCCCCACGCCCGCCCCGCCCACCTCCCCCGCCTCTGCCCCGCCCATCAACCTCTCTGCCCCGCCCACCTCCCCTCACCCACCCGCCCCTCCAATCTCCCCTCCCTGCCCCTCCCCCACCTCTGCCCCGCCCACCTCCCGCCCCGCCCCGCCCCCTCCCCGGCCACGCCCAGGGCTTCCTGTCGTCCCACCTTCTCCCTGGTTCGCAGAACCCCTCAGCGATAATCCGCTTTTATTTTCCTGAACTTCTGAACTCCTCCGGAGTCTGACCTCCGGTCTTTGGCCGCCGGCCTCGGATTCCTTCGTCTGCCCTTGGCCTGGCCGCGACTCCTGCGCACGGCGAGGAAGAACCGCCCGTTTGCCCATCCTCGCCGCTGACCACAAGGACGCGCCACGCTGCATTTTTCTCTTCTTTCCCTCCCCCTTTTGCTCCTTCCTTTCCAGCTGACCAAACTTTTCCTATTCGTGTGTGTGTGTGTGTGTGTGTGTGTATTCCCGATCCTGTGCTCTTTTTTTTTTTTTTTTCCTTTCTGCACTGTGTCCTCCGTGGTGTGAGCCACCTCGGGAGGTGGGGAGGCCGGGGAGGTGGGGGAACACGACCCCCTACGGGCTCCTCCTCTGGTCTGACCCCGGAGCAAACGGGCCCATCTCCGAGATGGAGATGGTCAGAGGCGGTCAGAGGTGGCATCTCAGCACCGGGCCGCGGACCTCCGCAGCCCGCACGGCCGGCCTGGCCGGCTTCAGGCTCTGCAGCGACGGGTGACCGCGCTCTGCTCTCGCCTTGCGAAGGATGGTCCCAGCATCTCCCTGCCGGCATCGCGGTGGCTTCGGAGCCACACTAAAATAGCAACCTTTGGTAACCATGTTATTTCTCATTTAAGACGTAAAACACAATTTGTTTCTTGCCCTGCCTGGTACTGCGCAATTGAGATATTAAATCAGAGGCCCCCACTAAGATCCCTCAATATCTCTTTAAGCTTTTCTTATTTGGGGCACCTGGGTGCCTCCGTGGTTGAGCGTCTGCCTTGGGCCCAGGGTGTGGTCCTGGAGTCCCCGATCGAGTCCCACATCGGGCTCCCTGCAGGGAGCCTGCTTCTCCCTCTGCCTGTGTCTCTGCCTCTCTCTCTCTCTCTCTGTGTGTCTCTCATGAATAAATAAATGAAATCTTTTTAAAAAAACAAAGTTTTCTTATTCGAGTTGAGTTGACACACAGTGTTGCATTCATTTCAGGTGAACAAGGTAGTGATTCATCTTCTCTATACGATGCCCAAATATTTTTTAGGATGTGTCATGCACTGTCCTTCTCCCGAGGCTTCATAACACACTTACTCTGGGAAACTAAAATTTCACCCACATGTCTTAGGGGATTACAGTCAAGAGACTTTGTCATCTACATTTGCTACACAAAATTCCTGCCTTGGAATATTTTTCTGATGAGATACATCCTTTCTAAAGGACCAGATAGTCCACTCTTTTCAAATCAGTCAATAGTTGCATTAAGATTCTTTTACATTGGTGAGCTTCCTTGCCTCTTACGGAAAATGAAAGAAACTAACAAAGTCACCACTTTGTGCTTCTGACGATTTTCAGGAAACTTCTCAGCAAACACGTTTTCCATTATTCTTCCAAGCCCCACCTCACCATCTGCCTGTTTCTACTCCCTTTTGCAATCTGAATCTGTGACTAAAACTCCTTAGAAGAAAGCTGTTCCCTGCTAATTCCTGTTAACATGTCCTCAGCCAATGAGTCAACAGGTATTTACTAAACAATTCTAGTGGACAGCCATCAGAAAAATAGCTTTGGCAAATTCTTACAATACTGAGGCATTGAATCAAGCTGTGAGGAGGCACAGTGGCAAAATGCAGAGCACCCCTCAGGGTTGTCCATCCATGTTGTAAGGTACATGGTATAAGGGAGGAAAAACTTCTTCTACACTCTGATGTTCAGTCATGAAGGCCTGCAAATTAAACCACCAAAAGACATATTAACAGGAGAAAAGGCACACAATATTTATTAATATTCTTTCATGGGAATTCACAGAAAGAAGCAAAACTCAAAGAGGTGGTTAGACTTGGAGGCGTATATACCATTTTATTTATTTATTTATTTATTTAAAGAGTTATATGGATGTGGAAATCTATGCACCAACTTTTGGTATCCAGCACATTTTAATTTTTATTTATTTATTTATGATAGTCACACAGAGAGAGAGGCAGAGACATAGGCAGAGGGAGAAGCAGGCTCCATGCACTGGGAGCCCGACGTGGGATTCGATCCCGGGTCTCCGGGATCGCGCCCTGGGCCAAAGGCAGGCGCCAAACCACTGCGCCACCCAGGGATCCCCCGTATATACCATTTTAACAAAGGAAAGGGGGTTTGGGCTTCAAAGGATGATAAATTATAGGGAAGTGACTAGGATATATATGGGGGAACAGATGGAAGATAAATGTTACTTTAGTAACATCTGATTATGCAGACTCATCTCAGTGCTGACTCTGTCTCCAGTGGTAAGTTGCTCTCCTCTTCCTGGTACAAGAGGAAATTTATGCTCTGCTTTTAGGCAGATAAGAGGAGGCCAGAGAGCCCTTCCTACATCTGTTGATCCACAATTGCCATCAGTCCAAAATAGTCCTTATTCCAAAGTAGCATATTTTGGAGTGGGACATCCTGATTCTTCAATGGCATCACCAGTATGTGCAACCAATGCTGACATTTTTCTGTTGGCACCTTATAGTGGGAAGTGTTTTGTTTTGTTTTTTTAAGATTTTATTTATTCATTCATGATAGACACAGAGAGAGAGAGAGAGAGAGGCAGAGACACAGGCAGAGGGAGAAGCAGGCCCCATGCTGGGAGCCCAATGCGGGACTTGATCCCGGGACTCCAGGACCGTGCCCCGGGCCAAAGGCAGGCGCTAAACCACTGAGCCACCCAGGGATCCCCTGTTTTTTTTATTTTTTTTTAATTGAAGTATAATTAATATGTAATATTAAATTAGTTTCAAGTGTACAATAGAGTGGTTCAACAATTATATACATTATAGAATGCTCACCACAATAGTGTATCATGCCATCACAACAGCTAGTATCAAAAAGACAAGAAATAACAAGTGTTGGAGAGGATGTCGGGAAAAGGAAACCACCGTATACTCTTGGTGGGAATGTAAATAGGCGTGACCACCAGGATCAACAATGTGAAGTTTCCTCAAAAAACTAAAGATAGCTCAGGTGCTGGTCTGGCTCACTCGGTAGTGTGTAGGACTCTCAATCTTGGGGTTGGGAGTTCAAGCCCCACAATAGAGGTAGAGTTTACTAAATAAATAAATAAATAAATAAATAAATAAATAAATGTAGCATAAGGGGAAAGAAAAGAAACAAAACAAAACCTTGAAGATACCTGGGTGGCTCAGTGCTTGAGCATCTGCCTTTGGCTCAGGTCGTGATCCTAGGGTCCTAGGATTGAGTCCCACATCAGGCTCCCCCCAGGGAGTCTGTTTCTCCCTCTGCCTATATCTCTGCCTCTCTCTGTGTGTGTCTCACATGTGTCACATGACACATTTTATTTATTTATTTATTTTTAAATAAATAAAATCTTAAAAAAAAAAAAAAACCCTAAAGATAGAAGTACCATCCTACCCAGTAATTTTACTGCTGGGTACCTACCTCAAGAAAATGAAAACACTAATTCAGAAAGATATAGGTTCTCTTTGGTTTACTGCAGCATTATTTACAATACCCAAGATATGAAATCAACCCAAGTTTTCATCGATAGATGAATGGATAAAGATGCGACATATATATACATATATCTAAATATATAATGGAGTATCACTCAGCCACTGAAAAGAATAAAATCTTGTCATTTGTGACAACCTGGACAGACTTACGGGGTATTATGCTTGGTGAAATAAGCCAGATAAAGAAAGACAAATAGTCTTTGATTTCACTTATAAGGGAGAAGTGCTTTTTGATTATTAGTCATATTTTTCAGTTGAGTAAACCATGGCTTTGAGAGTTCATCCCTTTGCTTCTCTGACCTGACCTCCAAAGGACTCCATTTGACTACCTTGTGTAGTTCTACATCTCCACTTTCTTCCCTTCGCACTTCATTCACGTAGCTGCCACTGCTTTAAAAAAATCTACTCTGCTCCTTCCCTTCCTACTGAGGGTCCCTTGGTTTCTCCCATTACCCCTGAGAAAGAGTAAAAGAAACCGAAGAAGAGGGCACCTGGGTGGCTCAGTTGGTGAAGCGTCTGCCTTGGCCTCAGGCCATGATCCTAGGGTCCTGGGATGGAGCCCCGAGTTGGGCTCCCTGCTCAGCAGGGAGTCTGTTTATCCCTCTCCCTCTGCCTCTGCTCACTGTTCATGCTCACTCTCTCTGTCTCTCATTTTTTTTTATGAGAGATACACAGAGAGAGGCAGACATACAGGCAGAGGGAGAAACAGACTCCCTGTGGGGAGCCCAATGCAGGACTTGATCCCAGGACCCCAGGATCACAACCTGAACCCAAGGCAGACACTCAACCATTGAGCCACCCAGCCACCCCAAATAAATAAATTAAATCTTAAAAAGAAAAGAAATGAAAGAAGAGACCCAAAGGTAGCTCAACTCTTGCCCCCGGCGTCCAGAACCCGTAACCTTGGTTCTCCAGATGCCCATGTCTGGGGGTTCAACCACAAGCTAGCTTTTGTGACCACTTCCTGTGTGAGGTCTCAAGGGTCCCTCCGAATCTAAACCCTGTCCTCACCGCCCTGGGGGGCGCTCCTGATGATGGTTCAGCTGACTTGTCACATATACTGGAGGTTTTCCCCAAATGTCTCTAGATGCAGAGATCTGAGCACTTCTGGGCAGAAGTAAACTAAGGACCCACGGAATCACATATTTTTGGAGTTGGAAAGGCCCCAGAGCAGAGCATTTTTCCCCACTGTGACGCCGGCCGTGGGGGGGGGTTCTACTGATGAGGGCAGCAGGGAGGTTGGCCCTTCACGACAGTGGTCCATGGCATGCCGCAGACAGGAATCAAATCCATTCAGAGGCTTTAATCATATTTGTCTATTCTCTTCTGCCAAAAATCCCTGATAGTGCCCAGATGTCATGATGTTCTTTGAGTGGAATTAAACTGGACCGGCTTCCATTATCTGATTAATTAGAGTCGGCTTCGACTACAGTGACTAATAGGTCCAATCCTGTTAGTGCAACATTCTGCCCAACGGGCTGTGGTTACATAACATGGCGAAGGGCTGGTAGAGACGGTTGGTCTCTCTGTTTTTGGAAAAGTAAGTAATGAATTTTAATTTTGCTTAAAAATATATATGTATTAGCAGGGCAACTCAACAGAGTATTATTCAGCCACGAAAAGGAATGAAGAACATCCCACCACATGGATGACCCTCAAAACATTATGCCAAGTGAAAAGAAGTCAGATACAAAAGGTCCCATACTGTATGACTCCACTTATAGGAAACGTTCAGAATAGGGGACTCCACAGAGAGGGTCAGCAGATGGATGGTTCCCAGGGGCTGAGGGAGGGGGGAATGGGGACTGACTGCTTATTTAAGCGGTGGAATTTCTTTTGGGGGTGATAAAAATGTTTTGGAATTAGACAGAGGTAGTGTATGCACAGCACTGAGAATGTCCTGAATGCTACTGAATTGTTTACTTTAAAATGGTTAGCTGGGTCAGCCCGGTGGCTCAGTGGTTTAGCGCCCCCAGGGCGTGATCCTGGAGACCCAGGATCGAGTCCCACATCGGGCTCCCTGCATGGAGCCTGCTTCCCCCTCTGCCTGTGTCTGTGCCCCTCAGTCTGTGTCTCTCATGAGTAAATAAATAAAATATTTAAAAATAAAATAAAATAAAATGGTTAGCTGTATGTTACATGAATTTTACTTGGATTAAAACACACAGAGAGAGGGGTCCCTGGCTGGTTCAGTCGGTGGATCATGCAACTCTGGATCTTGGTCTTGAATGTGAGCCCCACATTGGGTGTAGAGATTACTTAAAAATAAAATATTAAAAAAGAGAGAGAGACACACACACACACACACACACAGGCCCAGAGAGAAGGAGCAAGAGCCAATCTTCAGGTTGCATGGATCACATTTGGCCAGCAATCCACATGCCCAAAGTTAGAGGTCTACACACATACCTGTACACCTTATTGATAAGGGGGATGAGCAGCAGAGAGTATATATCTGTCAGGGTCATACAGTTGAGCTTAGAACCCTGGCTTCCCCATGTCAGGGCTTTCCCTTTCCACTATTTTTACCAAGAGAATAACTATTTCAGTGGATCCCTAGGTGGCTCAGTGGTTTAGGGGCTACCTTCGGCCCAGGGCATGATCCTGGGGTCCCACGTCGGGCTCCCTGCATGGAGCCTGCTTCTCCCTCTGCCTGTGTCTCTGCCTCTCTCTAGGTCTCTTGTGAATAAATGAATGGAGTCTTTTAAAAAAAGAGAGAGAGAGAGAGAATAATTGTTTCAGTCCTTGAGATCATGGCTTCAATAACCACTTACTGAGCACCTACTACATGCCAGACACTGCAACTCAGTTCACTTGAGATCACAGGTAGCTTAACCAGCCCTTGTCTCCCCAGCGTAGAGTTATCTTATTGGTCCCCTGCTAACAACAGGTTCTAATTTTGATCTGTAATTATTGTGTTAGTTCTCTAATAGGTCCAAGTGGCTTAGAATTTGAAAGTGTTGCTGTATCATTTAAAAGTGTTTTATGTGTGCGTGTTTTTAAAATAATCAGAAGACTACTGAGAGTAATACATATTTGGGGCACCTGGGTGGCCCAATCAGATAGATACACATCTGCCTTGGGCTCAGGTCATGATCTCAGGTTCCTGGAATTGAGCCCCACATCGGCTTCCTCACCCTCTCCATCTACCCTTCCCCCCACCCCACTCATGCTTTCTCTCTCTCTCAAATAAATAATTTTTTTTAAATTTATGATAGTCACACACACACAGAGAGGCAGAGACACAGGCAGAGGGAGAAGCAGGCTCCATGCACCAGGAGCCCGACGTGGGATTTGATCCCCGGTCTCCAGGATCGCGCCCTGGGCCAAAGGCAGGCGCCAAACCGATGCGCCACCCAGGGATCCCCTCTCTCAAGTCCTAGGACTTGGCTCCCCCACAGGGAGTCTGCTTCTCCCTCTGCCTATGTTTCTGCCTTTATCTGTATGTCTCTCATGATAAATAAACAAAAAAAAAAAAGCTAAGATCTAAAAGGTAAGTACACTGAAAGAGGTGACGTAGCTTAAAAATAATCCTAAACATAGGCAACCAAATAAAATAGATAATTCAGGCTTCCTCAAAATTTAAAACTCATGTGCTTCAAAGGAGCCATCGGGGAAGCAAAAAGAAAATTCACGGGATGGGAAAAAGTATTTGCAAATCTTGTACCTGATATGGGTCTAATATTCAGAATACACAAATCACTCTGAACACCGAGAAGGTAAATAACCCAGCTGAGAACTGAGCAAAGGAGTTTGAAGAGATGTTTCTCTCAAGAAGATAGGCAATGAAATAAACACATAAAAAGACATTCAACATCATCAGTTACTATGGAAATGCAAATAACAACCCGGAGAGCCCACTGCCTGCCACTGAGGACACCCACAGCCCAAAGATGATAACCAGTGTGGGTGGGGAGTGAGGATGCGGAGAATGGAGCCTGCTCCTCCATTGTTGGGGGAAATGTAAAATGCAGCGGGCCCTTCGGAGAAAGGTTCCTCAAAAAGTTAAACGTGGTGTTACCATAGGACCCAGAAATTCCATCCCAAACCGTATAACCAAGAGAGATGAAAAAGTAGGTCCACACAGCAACGTGTACAGAAAGACATGCTCACAGCAGCAAGGAGGGTGACAGTTAATGGGTATGAGGTTTCTTTCTGGGGTGACAAAAATATTCTGGAACTACATAGGGGTGATGGTGGTACGATCTTGCAATATACTAAAAAAGCACTTTAGGGGCGCCTGGGTGGCTCAGGTCATGATCTGGGGGCCCTGGGATCCAGCCCCCCATCAGGCTCCTTCTCCCTCTGCCCCTCCCTCTGCTCGTGCTCTCTCTCCTGTCCCCTCTCAAATAAATTTTTTTTTAAAGATTTCATTTATTTATTCATGAGAGACACTGGGGCGGGGAGGGGGGGGCTGCAGAGACACAGGCAGAGGGAGAAGCAGGCCCCATGCAGGGAGCCCGAGGTGGGACTCGATCCGGGTCTCCAGGATCATGCCCTGGGCAGAAGGCAGATGCTCAACCACTGAACGACCCGGGCGTCCCTCTCTCAAATAAATTAATAAAATATTGTTTATAAAAAAAAAGCTCTTTAAAGAATTGAATTTTTAGGATACATGTATGATATCTAAAAGCAACAACCCCCAAACCTAAGGCATAAATGACCCTTCTCAGCTTCTGAGAGCAAAGCTAGCTGAGAAGGAAGGGGTGAGGCTGGAACAGCAGGCCCCGGGAGCCCCGGGCAGGCGGCCCCAGGAGCATGGGGGGTACCCACCTTGACCTACCTACCCTCCCTCTTTCTCTGCAGGTCATTTTTTTAGCTCCCACGGTAGAAAGAAAGTGACTTCACCCACAGGAGGGAAAGTAACCCCACCAACACTCTTGGCTGTGGAAGTTGTTTCAGACACCAAAAAACACACAAGTGACTTTCAGAAAGTGCAATCAACAAAATATGTACGTATTTTTCTCCACAGCAAAGGAAGGGAAAGGATAATGAGAAATCCTGGCTTCAGGAAGTGCTTACTTGCCAAAAGAATTATCGAAAGCATGTGGTCCCCGCTCAGTTCCCTGGATCTACGCACAAGTCACAAGACGACAGAGCGAAGCTGTGCGTGTTTACATGAAACAGGTTCCTCCGAGCCTGCAGATGTTTGCTGCCTTCCAAGAGGGGCAATTGGAGAGCAGGTTTGGTTTCGGGGCGCTGCCCACTCGAGGAAGTAACTCAGCAAGTTACTTAAGGAGCATCCTGGGGGGGCGGGTCACCTGGGTGGCTGGTCGAGCACCTGCCTTTGGCTCAGGTAGTGACCCTGCAGGGAGCCTGCTTCTCCCTCTGTCTGTGTCTCTGCCTCTCTCTGTGTGTCTCTCATGGATAAATAAGTAAAATGTAAAAAATAATAATAATAAATAAAATAAAAAATTCTTTTTTAAAAAAAGAGCATCCTAAAAATTTTTTTTTTAAATAATAAAAATAAAAATAAAAAAGGAGCATCCTCGGGAGATCTGCTGGCTTGGATCAGGTGTCTGAACCTGAGCAAAATAATGACACACCTTCTTTCCTAACAAAAGGAGATGCCCCTTCAGTAACCCTAGAGGAGGACTCGGCTCTTAGATTGTTAACAGACCGTGGAACCAGCGAAGTACTTCAGGGGGAAAAGCAAACAGCCTCTGGCTGGGTTCCGAGGTAGGTGTGGGCATTCTGCAAAAGGCCTGGGCTGCTCATTCCACGGCCATCATCCTCCCGACAGCCACCAGAGCCAGCACAGAAAGTTCTAGAGAAGCCCTGCTGACTTGAGTTCATGGTGCAATTATGTGGCACCTGCTGAAGAACCACACCCATCAGTAGGGGGGATCCTAAAGCGTTTCTCCAGAGGCTCCTGAGAGCAAGTAGCAGAGCAGGTGGTGGAGGGGGAGGGGACACCGAATACTTCAGGTCTGTCACTTTTTCGGTCTCTGGGAATCCGGCCCAAAGGTGAGACAAAGGTGGGGGCTGGTCCGGGCAGGGAGTGAAGAGGGTCTGCACGCAGACACAGCGAAAAGTTTGGGAACCAGAAAATTGGGATGAGACTGGGAGCCACGATGATCTGGTGCTGAAGAGCTTGAGGAGTAGTTGCTGATACTCTACAGGATTTGCAGATTTAAAGGAAAAAAAATTGCCCAACGCCTCACGGCCTCAACCTGTAGACATCCAGAAGCAGCGAGGCAGGCGCTGAAACTAGAAGCCAGGGGCTCCTGGGTGGCTCAGCGGCTGGGAGGCTGCCCCGGGTTCAGGGCGGTCCCGGGATCGAGTCCCCGCAGGGAGCCTGCTTCTCCCTCTGCCTGTGTCTCTGCCTCTCTGTGTGTCCCCCCTTTAATAAATAAATAAAATCTAAAAAAGAAAGGAAGGAAGGAAGGAAGGAAGGAAGGAAGGAAGGAAGGAAGGAAGGAAGCTAGAAGCCAAAGCAGCAAACACATAGGAGACTATCCTGCCTCCTGGCCTCCAACAAGAGCGCCTCGGCCCGTCTCCACCTGGGGCATCATGAGAAGGGCAGTGGCAAGGATCTCTCATCTTAGTTTAAGTCATTGTCATTTAGCACTACCCCCCCCCACCCCCAGGCTCTCTCCCAAGATCTTGGCCTTTCAGTTAAACTGAATGTGTCTTCGATTCTTTTTCTATCACCTTTCCCTGTACCCTCTTGGTGGTGTGTCCGCTTTCCGTGGGGTTCCCTCTAGGCCTTGGTCCTCTGAGCCCCAGATGTCCAGCAAGGCAGCCCCCGGCCACGCACAGCCACCGAGCCTCCAGGACTAAGACGTAGCTAATCCACAGGGAGGTGTGCTCTCAGTATGAAATATACCCCCCGTGTCAAAGATGAAGATGATAGATAGATAGATAGATAGATAGATAGATAGATAGATAGATAGATGATAGATTTTTTTAAAGATTTTATTTATTCGAGAAACAGAGAGAGAGGCAGAGACACAGGCAGAAGGAGAAGCAGGCCCCATGCAGGGAGCCCGACGTGGGACTCGATCCCGGGTCTCCAGGATCAGGCCCAGGGCTGAAGGTGGTGCTAAACTGCTGAGCCACCTGGGCTGCCTGACACTTACATTTTTAAGATATTGGTGACGCTTTGAAATGATACTATTTTGAGTATATTGGGTTCGATAAAATATATTATTAAAGTTAATTTAATCTGTTCCTTTTTCCTCTTTTATTTTTATTAAGATTGATTGATTTTTAGAGAGAGAGAGAGAGAGAGAGCATGGGGGGAAGATGCAGAGGCAGAGAGAGAGAGAGAAAGAGAATCTCAAGCAGGCCCCATGCTAGGCATGAAGCCCGATGTGGGGCTTGATCCCAGGACCCAGAGATCATGACCTGAGCTGAAATCAAGAGTTGGATGCTCAATCAACTGAGCCACCTAGGCACCCCTCTTTTTACTTTTATAATGTGGCTTGCTAGAAAATCTAAAACTGCATCTGTGGCTCGTATTCTGTTTCTGCGGGACACAGCTACTATGAGCTATGAGCACACTGAAGAGCATTACGAATCTGTAAGAGACCGTAGCAGGCAGGGTCTGCAAACCATAGGCGAGCACAAAACCGTTCCCCACGTAACATCTTGTTCTTGTTATATATTTATTCTCTTTTGTACTTTTCCACTTTTTCATTCCTAATAGGTGGAAGTTTGCTGAGATGCTTAGTTTAGTTTGGTTACATCTGCATGCGAGGGACCCACCAGGCGCCTTCCCTTAACTTTACATTGTAGGCCTACTGTGAAGTACAGACCGGTTTCCATTTGCAGAAATGAGAACAAGACTCCTTTGCAAAAAGCTTTGAGATTTTCAGATTGCAGGGCCAAGGCCCGGCACCCCCCACATCCCTGAATGTTTGAGGATGTCTGGCCACGACTTAATTCCTATCGTTTTCAGGATACAGAGAAGGGAACACAGGCAGCTCCTCCTCCCCCCCAGGGGCCGACCTCAATCCAGCAAGGAGCATCCTGACACAGAACATGAGGTTGTGCTGCCTCCTGCTGGCCACAGAGGGACACTGCACAAACCCACAGGTAGGAAAACTGAAATTCAGTGCTTCGTTAAGACTCCTTCTAAAGGGGGAAAAAATATCTTTTAAATATATCTGCAGTCCCCAGACTGAAAAGCACAATTCTAACTCATGCAGATGAAGAAGCTCAAACAGCAACCGAGACTTAAATTCTAGAAGGTGCCTTCAGTTTCCGTGGGAGACTCTGCAAGGCAGAGCTCAGGATCGTGCACCTTGCATGCTTCCCACGGTAAGTCTTGCAGTAATGATGACCTTTTGTCACGGCGTCTCTGTACTTAATTTTGGTGCTGTTTATTGCTCTGTTCTTACAGAAACATACTCTTGCCCTGGCTCTGTTCTTTGCCCCTAAGCCTTTCTGGCACCCCCAACCCCAGGATAGAGGAGGAGGTCTGTGCCTGGTCTCAGCGTGTCTTCATTGACAGCATCCGGTATCCCCTCCTCCCCAGACTCTGCCCACCTCCACCCCTGCACCTCTTCCCAAGCTGACTCAGCCTCTCTGTCCTTCCGGCGACCCCACCGCCTGTCCTTAGCTCTGTCGCCTTATTTGTAGGTTGCCTCTCTCACCCTCTAGACCTCAAGCAATTTGAGGACAGACCATGTCTTAGGTATTTCTGAATGATACACTTATTTATATTACTGGAATTTAAAAATATGCTCAGCATTATTAAAGGCTTCAACTTGACTAAGATGTTTGAATCAAAGGTTTTCTGACCTAATAAGACATACTCCTAAACTGGAATACCAGATAGAATGTGAAAATAAATGACAGTTACAGAAGCTGATCAAACCCTCTACTAGGCAAACACAAAGGAAGAAGCAATTGCCTCCAGCTAGGGAAGGAGGAAATGGCATTTGAGACTGATCTGAAATGATAAGCTATGTCTGTGGGGATGGGGTGGGGGTGGGGATGGAGTTGTCACATGTGGAAACTCTTCCAGAAAGAAGAAATACAAATAAAATAAAATACAAGCCTCTGGGACAGGAAAGCGCGAGTATCTTCTATGAGGAAGGACTGCTGTCTTTCCAGAGACAAAGGAGATTTTGGGGGAGACAGAAGTCAGATGGGGCCAGGTTCCTGAGGGTCTTAAAAGCCAAGCTAAGGAGGCTAGTAGGATATTTTGGCCAGGCAGAGACTGGTGCTGGGGGTAGTGTTCGGGGAGGGTCTGTGGGCTGGTGGAGCACAGAAGCCCCTGGACCCAGGTGTCCAGCAGCATTCTACTTTTCCATGGGAGCTGTAGCACTTCTGGGAAACTCCTGGGTGTTCTCCTCACCTCAGAGATGGTGAAAGCAGGCAGCAACCTCTTCATTCTAGAAGAACAAGGGTTCTCCAAGTGTGCCCAAGCGCCACAATCACCTGGAGGGCTCACTGAAGCAAACTATTGGGCCCCACCTCTGAAGCACCTGAGTTGGGGGCAGCCCCCAAATTTGCATTTCCAATAACTTTCCAGGTGAGACCAGCCTTTGAAAGCCATTGTCCAAAAACATCTCTCGGAGGAAAATGCTAAGTGTAGAACCCGATGGCCGTTCAAAACGAAGTACCCAGCTCGCAGCAAAGTGCCTGAGACATAAAAGGCCTTTCAGAAATACAGAGATAAGATCTGTTAATAAACAACTGCCCCTCCGGATAGCAGGATAGATAGAGCCCCATTTTGTGTGCGTTCATGGGAGGGAGGATTTGCTTCTATCTTCAGACAGAACACTACAGAGACTAGTGCAATAGACCTTCATTTTGTATACACATTTTCATGACTTTCCTTAGATTTGTTTAATGAAATAAAATGTCACGTATAGAGTCCAAGCGTAGCCACCAACTCAGGCTTTCTCCTCCTCTCTCCCTCCCAGAAGCCAGCCCATCTTAGATCTGATATGATCCTTTCTTCAAGCGTTTATGATGCATACACATATTCGGTAAGCACGTAGTAGTAGTAGTAGTAGTTGATGTTTTTAAATGTCACGAATGCATCACACAATGCATTTCATGGTGCACTTGTTCTGTTCATTATGTTTTTTTTTTATTGTGGTAAAATATACATAACATAAAATTTACTTCTTAAACTATTTTTAAGCATACAGTTCAATGGCATTAACTACTCATTTATGTTGATCCCATTAGAATTGTTTTAATAATTTATTTTTTGTTGTTTTTTTTGTTTTAATAATTTAAACTGCTATATAATATTCCATGATCCAATATGCAACATCTATTTTTCCACCCCCATTTTGACAGAAGTTTTTAAAAAGATTTATATTTTTTTATTTCAGAGAGATACAGAGAGACAGAGAGAGTGCACGAGGGGAGGGGCAGAGGGAGAAGGACCGAGAAACTCAGGCAGACTCTGTGCTGAGTGAGGAGCCCAAGGCGGGGCTCGATCTCATAACCTGAGATCACGACGGAAGTCGAAACCAAGAGTCAGCAGCTCAACCGCCAACTGGGCCGTCAGGCACCCCCCTTTAGATAGAAATTTAAATTATTCCCAATTTTTGGTTCTTATAAATACCCTTGTATAGGTCTCTTTGTGCATATACCCACTCGCTAGAGGATTTAATGAGTCAGAAGATACATGCACCTTCCGACTTTACTACGGAGCATCCAATTCTCTCCAAAATGGCTTCACTAATTTCTGTTCCTGCCATCAGCATCCGACAGCACCAAGTCCCCCACATTCCTGACCTCACGTGATCTTGCTAATTTTTGCCAATCTAGTAGCTATACAAGGGTATTTTGTTTTAATTTGCATTCTGCTGATAACTTGGTGAAGTTGCACATCTTCTCGTGTATTAGCAACTTAGATGTCCTCTTTTGTGAATTCCACATTCAGATCTTTATCATTTCTTTTCTGTCAGATTTTCTTTTCCTTATTGATTTGTGTGAGTTCTTCACATATTCTGGAAGGTGTTCCTTCGTTGATTACGAATTACAAATATTTATTTCCAGTCTGTGACTAGTCTTTCACTTGGTTTAAGTATTTTTTCTTTATTATACAGATGTTTTAAATATTAATATAGCCAAACTTACTGATATTTTTCTTTATAATATGTGCTTTTTGTCTCATTTAAAAAAACTCCTTCTTGGGGTGCCTGGGCTGGCTCAGTCGGTAGAGCATGAAACTCTTGATCTCTGGTTTGTGAGTTCAAGATCCACACTGGGCATAGAGATTACTTAAAAATAAAATTTTAAAAAAAGACAGAAATCCTTCTTGCTCAGAAAACATAAACTCTGATATTTCCTTTTATAAGTGAAAAGATTTACTTTTCTGGGATGCCTGGGTGGCTCAGCAGTCAAGCGTCTGCCTTTGGCTCAGGTCATGATCCCGGGGTCCCGAGATCGAGTCCCACATCAGGCTTCATGCATGGAGCCTGCTTTTCCCTCTGCCTATGTCTCTACCTCTCTCTGTGTGTCTCTCATGAATAAATAAATAAAATATTTTTTTTAAAGATTCTATTTTCCTCAATAAATCTTGTAATTACCTTGCAACTTGCACCATTATATTGCATTGGTTTTGTGTATGTGAAAAGCATTAATTTTATAAATATATACATTTCCATTATACCACTCCTACTTAGAATTTTTGGCATTTTTAAGCTTTCAAGTTAAAGCTCAAGCAACAGAAGACACCCTGGCCTCTATGCTCTCGACTTCTGCAGGCCTCTGGTATTCACCTGCCCCATTTCAAGAGTGAGGATGAGTATCTGGCACTGAACAACGAGTCATAATAACTGGGCTTGCTTTGTGTGACATATAAGCACCTTGGACATGTCCAGGAAGTTCAGAGAGCGAGGCGCTGCAAAAGGCAGGGCTTCCTTAGCTGAGCGGGGTCTCAGCATCTTGACACTGAGGGTAACAGTGGGGCTGATGAGGACGTCACCACTGGCCAAGCAGGGCTACTTGCATTAAAAGATGTAGGCCTGCCTCCCCTGGCAGTGGGGGGGCCCTCTAGGTTTTCAGGCTGGGGGGTGGCATTACCTGTGCCATAGGATGGAACTGGGGAGATGTGTTACAGGGTTGGGACAAGAGAATGGAAGCGGCTAGAGACTTAGCGGCTCTCACAAAATACCATAGACTGTGGGCTGAAACAGCAAACATTTTCTCCCGGTTCTAGAAGATGGGAAGTCCAACATCAAGATGCCAGCAGATAGAAGCCACCCTTGTCAGGTGTAGACATTTGCTGTGTCTTTCCGAGGCAGAGAGAGTAAGAGGGCTCTGGTCTCTTTCCCTTCTTTTATTTTTAGTTAGTTTAGTTGTTTTTTAAGCATTTGTTTGTTTGTTTATTTATTTAACAGAGATAGAGCCCGAAAACACAAGTAGGAGGAGCAGCAGAGACAGAGGGAGCAGCCTCAGTAGGGAGTCTGATGTGGGGCTCGATCCCAGGACCCAGGGATCATGACCAGACGCCTAATCAGCTGAGCCTCCCAGGGCCCTGGTCTCTTCTGCTTCTTCTAAGGGCACTGATCACATCATGGGGCCCCACCTTCATGACCTCATCTCAACCAAATTGAAGCCCTCCCAAAGGCCCCACTTCCCACCACCACAGGAGGGAGCATCTTGGAAGGTAACAAAGATCCAGTCCAGAGACCACTGCAAGTCATTTAGGCAAATGAAACATGAATTTACGAAGAATCAGTGGAGAAGGACAAAAGTGAATGGATTCGACCAATATTCCGAGAAGTACGGATCCAGGGGAAGCCAGACTGAGCAGAGGAAATCACCACCAACAAAACCTCATGGGTGCACCTCCCCATCCAATGAATCACAGAATCTCCAGGCCAAAAAGGTCCTCAGTGCTTTTCTAGTACAACCACCCACGTGTGGCAGACGCTTGCCAAGCATCAAAATGGAAACATTCCCACTCCCTCTGGTGAAAGAGCAGGATACCACGAAGGAAATTTGAGCGGAGGAGGGCCAAACCTGAACACCATCCAAAACCAGACACGCTCCCTATATTCCAGATGTGGGTGCTCTGAAGGGAGTTAAAATAAAAACAACAGTTGCCTCTGCCATTATTTCTTTACTATTTTTTTTTAAAGACTTTATTTATTTATTTATGAGAGACACAGAGAGGCAGAGACACAGGCGGAGGGAGAAGCAGGCTCCATGCAGGGAGCCTGAAGCAGAACTCGATCCCGGGACCCCAGGATCATGCCCTGGGCTGAAGGCGGCACTAAACCGCTGAGCCACCCAGGCTGTCCAATTTGTTTACTATTTTTCATCTTGGATCCTAAGTTCAAGTCTGGAGGCCCCAAGGCCACGTCCATTCCTGAGCACATGCCTAGCACGTCGCTAACACAGAGTGCCGGGTAAGGACAGTCACCGTTGGGGTAGGAGGAACTCAGTTTGTAAGTATTTTCCCAAGTGACCTTTGGCCAGAGGAGATAATTAGGGAAGATGGTGCATTTGGGGGCAAAGGGTAAAAGTCTACCTTGGATGGAGCATTGTGAACAAAGACTGTGAATGAATAGCCTGCTCTCCTGCTTGAGGAACAGTGACTTCTGGTTAACTTAGGAGTTAGCTCCCCACTTGAATTGAACCAATTCCGAGAATAGGAGACAGACAGGAAGCTGGGACGTGTATCCACACACTCGGGCCTTCTCCACCTCGCTCTTCCTCTCTCTCCCTTCCTCTCCTGCGCCCAGCACATACGCAGGAGAATCTGGCTCCTGACAACCATCACTCATTACAATACGATCCTGAGCGGAGGAGAGAAGAGAGCCAGTGACATGTGATGCAGAAAAATGGGAAGAGATGTGCCCAAACCCAGGTAATCAAGACTCTTCTTTCCTTATGTTGCAGAATCCCTACCGGACAGGAGGCTGGATGTGATAGAAGTGGTTGGGATAGGTTACCTGATAAGAAAGCAGGAGCAGGGTCTTTTTTTTTTTCCTTAAAAGATCTCTACACCCAACACGGGGCTTGAACTCATGACCCCAAGAACAAGAGTGGCATGCTTCACCAACTGAGCCAGCCAGGCGTCCCCAGAGCAGCTTTTCTTAAAAGAGAGAATTGAGGGAGCCTGGGTGGCTCAGTGGGTTAAGCGTCTGCCTTTGGCTCGGGTCATGATCTCAGGGTCCAGGGATTGAACCTCACATGGGGCTCCCTGCTCAGTGGGGAAGCCTGCTTCTCCCTCTGCTGCTCCTGCTGCTTGTGCTCTCTGGCTCTCTCTCTCTCTGTCAAATAAATAAATGAAATCTTTATAAAATTTTTGAAAAGAGAGAATTGAATGTTTGAGGGAAGAACTGGATAAACAATCAAGAGGGTACATCTGGGACTCAAGATTTAGGAGGGGGGTGGTCTACGCATTTTTTGAAATTAGATGCAAAACTTCACTCATTTTAAGCAGTGGAGACAGGAAAAGAGAAGGTTGGACCATGCAATAAAAGAAAATAAGCCATTCCCTACCCCACCACCCCACCCCACCCCACCACCCCAGTGTTGTCTTTCATGCATAAGAAAAAGGGAAAACTCAATAATTTTGTAGCCTTAGATAATCTCAGGGTGCAAACAATGAAATCTTCACTTTACAGCACCGAATTAGTCCTCTGTGCTTGAGAGAAACAGTATTTGCCAGGGAAACGACCATGGCCTAGTGGGATCTTAGGGAATGTGGCTACATTTTGGGGGGTGTAGAGGCAGAATTTTGAAAACTGCCTCACTGTGTGTCTCTCATGAATAAATAAAGTCTTAAAAAAAATAATGGTATCTACTTCATTGGGTTGTTACAGGACTGAATGAATAAATACATGCAGAGCTCTAAGAAGAAGGCCGGCGGCTTCTGTTTGATTGATTAAAGATTTTATATATTTATTTGAGAGAGAGAATATGCAGCGGAGAGGAGCTGAAGGAAAGAGGGAGAGAGAGAAACAGAGAGAGAGGCAGACGCCCTGTTGAGCAGGGATCCCCATGCAGGGCTGGATCCCAGGCCCCCAAAATCATGACCTAAGAAGACACTTATCTGACCCAGGTTGTTTTAAAGACTTTATTTTTTATTTATTTATTTATTTATTTATTTATTTATTCATTCATTCATTCATTCATTCATTCATTCTTTCATTCATTCATTAATTCCTTCATTCATTTGAGAAAGAGGAAGAGCACAAGCATGAGTAGGGGGAGGAGCAGAAGGAGAGGAACATGTGGATTCCCCACTGAGCACCAAGACCCGGTGGCCCAGCAGTTTAGCAGTTTAGCACCGCCTTCAGCCCAGGGCCTGACCCTGGAGACCCAGAATGAGTCCCATGTCGGGCTCCCTGCATGGAGCCTGCTTCTCCCTCTGCCTGTGTCTGTCTGTCTGTCTCTCTCTCTCTGTGTCTCTAATAAATAAACAAAATCTTAAAAAAAAAAAAAAAAGAGTCTGAAAAGTATCTGACATTTCCTTGAACAATGCTATCACTTTAAAGGGGCCACTGTTGGCTTTAAAATTTTCTTGATTCAGGTGCCTGAGTGGCACAGTTGGCTGAGTCAGAATTCGGCTGGGGTCAGGATCTCAGGGCCATGGGATGGAGCCCCGTGTTGGGCTCTGTGCTCAGAGCAGAGTCAGATTCTCTCTCCGCCCTTCCTTCCTGTGCTCTCTCTCTCTCTCTCTCTCTCTAAAATAAATAAAGGGGGGCCTGGGTCGCTCAGTCAGTTGAGCATCCAACTCCTGGTTACAGCTTAGGTCATGATCTCAGGGTCATGAGATCGAGCCCATGTTGAATTCCACAATCAGCACGGAGACTGCTTGAGAGTCTCTCTCTCTCTCTCCCTCTCAAATAAAAAATAAAATTTAAAGTAACAAATACAAATATAAAAACTAAAATTTCCTTGACTCATTTTTTGTCCTAAAGAATCATGCCCACGAAATGACAGGTTTTATGTTAGTTATATCTTTCCAATGTGTCTTAAAACAAACACATAATTATGAAAATAAAATGTTTCTTGCATGTACCACCTAAAATCATGCACACACACCCCTGAATGGGCACCGTCCTTGGAGAAACAGAGCCAGAAGTAGTGTAAACCACCTAGAGGTTTTAGGCAGGGAAAGAACATGGTCAGGATTGCCTTTGATAAATACCACTCCAGTGGTAGAAAATAAATGTTGCATATTGGATCATGGAATCTTATATAGCGGTTAAAATGCTGAAAACAATTCTAACTGGAAAAACATGAAGGACTGTAGTTAATGTGGTTGAACTGTACACTTAAAAATGGTTTAAGTAGGGATCCCTGGGTGGCGCAGCGGTTTGGCGCCTGCCTTTGGCCCAGGGCGCGATCCTGGAGACCCGGGATCGAATCCCACATCAGGCTCCCGGTGCATGGAGCCTGCTTCTCCCTCCGCCTGTGTCTCTGCCTCTCTCTCTCTCTCTGTGACTATCATAAATAAATAAAAAATAAAAAAAAATGGTTTAAGTAGTAAACTTTATATTATACATATATCTTACCACAATAAACCCCCCCATAATGAACACTAAGTGCACCATGAAATGGATTGTATGACATACTCATGACATTTGAAAACATTAAATACTACTACTACATACTTACTGAATGGAAACAAGTGAAAATTGTAACAAAGAGGCCATAAGTTAGCACACTTCTGTAATAGTCAAGTGAGAGAGGAGAAAATGAATCAAGACAGGACCATGGGAGCAGAAGGGAGGGGAGGGCTGGGTGCATATAGCACCAAGGAGGTGAAAATGCTGGATGATAGTGAAGACTGGAAAAGAATTGGGGATTGAGGAGAGCCACTGGGGTAACGGCCATGGATAGCTGTCCATTCACCAAGATTGTAAATAAGGAGGAGAGTCGATAACATAGTGAAGGGAGTGGGGGTGGGGGTCGGGGTTGGAAGGAAATGATTACTTCAGTCCAGACCTGCTCTGTCCAGGAGAAACACCTGGTCAGGGACGCCTGGGTGGCTCAGCGGTTGAGCATCTGCCTTCAGCTCAGGGCATGATCCTGGGGTCCTGGGATCAAGTCCCACACTGGGCTCCTTGTGGGGAGCCTACTTCTCCCTCTGCCTCTGCCTCTGTCTCTACCTCTCTCACACACAAATAAATAAATAAAATCTTTTTAAAAAGAAGAAACAGGGATCCCTGGGTGGCGCAGCGGTTTGGCGCCTGCCTTTGGCCCAGGGCGGGATCCTGGAGACCCGGGATCGAATCCCACGTCGGGCTCCTGGTGCATGGAGCCTGCTTCTCCCTCTGCCTGTGTCTCTGCCTCTCTCTCTCTCTCTCTGTGACTATCATAAATAAATAAAACTAAAAAAAATATATATATTAAAAAAAAAAAGAAGAAACACCTTGTCAGCCCCCCACACCACTTTCAGTGGCCAAGTGGCCACATTAAAACAAGTAGAAAGTAACATGAAATTAATATTTTATATAATCCAGCATATCTGAATTATTAGATTTCAAAATGGACTGATATAAAAACCATTGAGATATTTTACACTCCTTTTCCTGTTTTAGGTCTTTGAACTCTGTTGTTGTTGTTTTTTTACACACCGAGAGGCCCTCTCAATCCAGACATGCCAAGCACTCAGTATTCTACCATGACGGGTGGCTGCAGTAGGGGACAGATGGCACGAGAAGGACATCAGGACAAACCTGATGAATATCGCATGGGGTGTGAATAGGAGTGAAGGATGGTGGAGGGGAGGCATCAAAAAAGAATAATATGACTGGCTGGCTCAGTCAAAAGTGCATGCAAGTCTTGCTCTCGGGGTTGTGAGTTCGAGCCCCACGTTGGGTGGAGAGATTACTTAAACAAATTAAAAAAAAAAAAACTTAAAAAAAAAAAAAAAGATGATGAAGTAGCCAAAGAGGTTAGGAAGAGAATGAGGGAAGAGCTAACATGAACCCACCCAGAGAATTTTAAGAAGAGAAGGAATATGGGCTTCATGGCCTCATATGCTGCAGGGAGGTCCTCAGGACCAGGCCCATGGACTCCAGACTTAGCCCCACTTTGAATCCTGGCTCGACTACTTACTGCTGGGCGCTGTGACAGGGGCTGTAGATGCCAGCCCACCTTGGAGGTCCCCTGTAGTTTCAAGGACAGCATCCTGCCACGCACAGCATGCCCCCTCGGTCACCAGCCTGCGCCTGACAGCAGGGCTGCTTTTTCCAGGAGGAAATTCTGCGACTCCTCCAGTCCAGGGTAGGGGAAGCACAGGGGGCTCCCTGCCCCCAGGGACAAGCCTTAGCCAGTGAGGGATGAGAGTCTCTGGAGAAACGTCTCAGCCTCCCAGTCTGCAGGCGGTGTGATTTCGAGGGTGTATTTGTTTTCTATCATTGCCCTGACCCAGGACCTACTACTGCTTTGTGAGCACAGACACTTTTGTGATCGGACAGTTCTGTGGGGTTTTTTGTTTGTTTGTTTGTTTTGTTAAACCAGACCTCTTTCAAATAAACTGAAAGATAGATATCTCCATCTGCAAGGCCAGCTTGCAATTCATCAACAAGCACCAAGTTACAGATTTTGTTTAAGAAGTATGTTCAAAGGCCCATGCTTCTGAGGGGCAGGACCCGGGGCATAATGAAAGCAGACTTTTAAAGGGTCTCTCCTTACAGGGAGCAGTGAATCCAGCAGGGAGATGGGGCCTCAGAGGAACTCCATGAACGGTCCTGCTCCTACCAGCCGGTGATGAGCCTCCAGCAAATACAGATCACAACAGTGTGGAAGAGAGGGAGTTTGACAGGGACCTCACTGGGCAAAGGGCAAAGGATCTACCTGCAGGGGGCATTCCTTTCTGGAGGCTCTAGAGGACACACTGTGTCCTTGCCCTTGCTGATGCTGGAGGCTCCTGATTCCCCTGTTTTGTGGCTTCTTCCTCCGTCATAGCTGACAACACTGGGCTGAACCCTTGTCACACTGCCTTGCCTCTAGGTCCCTCTTTTGGTTCTCTCTCCCACGTTTAAGCACCCTGTAATGACACTGTGCCACCCAGGTAATCCAGGATAACCTCCTTAAGGTCAAACATAGTTCCCTCTACCACCTGAATTCCTCTTTACCCTTTTTTTAAAAACATTTTTTATTTATCTATTCAGGAGAGACACAGACAAAGAGAGGCAGAGGCACAGGCAGAGGGGGAAGCAGGCTCTATGCAGGGAGCCCGATGTGGGACTCAATCCTAGGACCCCAGGATCACACCCTGGGCCAAAGGCAGCGCTAAACCCTGAGCCACCGGGGCTGCCCGAATTCCTCTTTACCCTTAACAAAACATGTTCACACGTCCTAGGGGTGGGGACACAGGCAGCTGTGGGTTCAGGGGCATTAGTCTGCCTCCCAGAAAGGGGTTCCTGACAGTTTCCCAGCTAGATGCCAACAGGGCAGAGGCCACGGTGGTGACCCACTCACTTCTCTTGGGCTCTCCCTTCCCTGACTCATTTTGCCCACGTCTTGCCTTGTGCTTCCTGAGAGCACCTCCCAAATAAACTCCCCTCCCCCAGATCCTCATCTCGAGATCTGATGCCTCAGAGGAACCTAAAGTAAGGTCGTGATCTTGGGCAAGTTAATCAATCTGAGCACTAGCTTCCTCCCATGAAAGCAAAATCTATCATAGTACCTAGCTCACGAGGCTGCTGGGGGAATTCTAGGGGTCCGTGTTCATAAAAGGGTCTATGTGGCAGAGTGCACAGTTAGTTAGCTACTGTTGGAGGGGAGGTGTTGGTGCACAGGGAGGGGCCAGCCTTGGAAGAGATAGTTCTCCCTCGGAGACCCTGATGGTCAGAGGGGTGGGGTGGGGTAGGGTGGGGGCAGGGTGGGAAAGCTGGAGGGTTTCCTCTAAGGGCATACGTTTGCTTCTGAGGGCAGTACAGTGTGGTACAGACTTTTGGGGACAATAATGAACATTCCCAAGAGCATAATTAAGGACTTCTGAGCTGTTGGGAAAGCCCAGTGTGCATTGGAGACCATATACTCGTCAAGGCACAATCTCTGAGCTCTGCATAGGGAAGATGGTGGGGGGAAGGGACAGAAGGCTGGACGTCTCAGGGTGGATGTGGGCAAAGGGCAGTGCAGGAGGCCAGGCTGTGGGGTGTACTGAAGGCTCCAGGCTAGATGGAAGGGGAAGGGGCCATTGTGAGAGATCGATGACCCCCATATAGTGGAAGGGCAGGTGGCCAGGTGTACAGCAATGAGGGGACTACGGGATCAGAAGTAGGATGTTGGTGCTTAATATTCCCAATATTAAGGGAAGGGACAGTTTATAGTGCAGACACGAGAACAGGTGGCTGAAGTGGTTTAGCTTTGAGGTGTCTATTAGACTTGAGGTGTCCAACACCTACCAGGTCTTAGCCGTGACCAGACAGTCCTCCCACCTGCCATGATGACAAATCAGGGACCGCTTCTGAACAGGCATGACTCGGGCAGGACTCAGGCAACGTAGGAGAGTGACTACCCCCTACGTGATGCTGGAAGGGGAAAACCCTGAGAGTCAGGACAGAAGGCAAATAATGTCACCGAGGCTGCTTTCGAGCTCGCAGAATGTGGGAGGTGGAACAGGCTGCCTCCTGTCCCTCTGGGTGTCTGAGAAAGCAGAATTCTTTAGGACAGCGTCTCCCCTGCGCCCAGCATCAGCATCACCAGAGGAGCCCATTAAAAGCATGGATTCTGGGGATCCCTGGGTGGTTCAGCAGTTTGGTGTCTGCCTTCGGCCCAGGGCATGATCCCAGGGTCCTGGGATCAAGTTCCACATCGGGCTCCCTGCATGGGGCCTGCTTCTCCCACTGCCTGTGTCTCTGCCTCTCTCTTGGTGTCTCTCATGAATAAATAAATCAAATATTAAAAAAATAAATAAAAGCATGGATTCTTAGTATTCCTCCCAACATATACCTCCAACCGGTTCTGTTAGTTTCCTGCAGCTGTGGTGACAAATACCACAAAGCTGGGCGGCGTGATGCAGAATACAGAAATGTATCCTCTCCCAGTTCTGGAGACCAGAAGTCCAGGTCAAGGTGTTGGCAGGGCCATGCTCTCTCTGATGGCTCTTGTGAAGGCTCTTCCCTGCTTCTGGGGGTCAGAAGCAATCCTTGGGAATCCTGTGTCTCAGTCCCTGAATCTCCCAGTTCTCATAAATTATTGGATTTAGGGCTCAGCCTCATCTACCATGACCTCCTCTTAACTTGATGACACTCGCAAAGACTCTTCCAAATATGGCCATGTTCACAGGTGCCGAGGGCTAGGACTTGAACACATCTCTGGCTGGGGACACAATTATTCTAGAAAAAAAAACAGTTTGTGACATGCATTGAACAGGTGAGGGCAGACTATGTTCAGGACCATTGCAAGAGAATTTTGCAGTGAGGGGTGAGAGAGCTTGGGCTCAACTCTGATTAGAGCATGGGCAAGAGGGAATTTATAGCCAAGGAGCAGGGGTGGGGATCCCCAGGTGGAATTTACTAAGAGGAAATAACAGGGGTGGGGGCGATTCTGGTTAAACTGACCTAACAGGATTCTTGCTAAAAAGGCAGGCCAGAGTGTTCAGACATCACCTGGGGAATGGTGAGGGGTGGGGGGAACCTGATCAGATATATTGCGGGGAGTGGGATTTCGCTTAAAACTGGATTTTACAAGGAAGCATGTAGATGGGCCTAGAAGTTTCCGGAACCTGACTAAAGTTTGGTCAAGCAACGGATCTTTCTCACAATTCAACCCATTATGCCAGCTATATACAATCTTTGGAGCAGGGCTGGAAAATATGTATTTTTAAACAAGGGTCCACGAGGTAAAGCAAGCCGGAAGAACCATTTTTTAGTTGGAGCCCGTAGGACCTGAAAACTCCGGGAAGACGGCTCCACTGCCAAAGACTTCAGAAGAAGGCTGGTGGGAGAAAAGCCGACCGGGGGAAGCACGGAGAGGCATGCATTTAGGGCAAAGAACGGGGGTGGAGAGATCCAGTGGATCCTCTGGCCCCAAGTCCGTATGAATGAAGGCATCCATGGCTTAGCCAAGAGTCGACAGCCTCTGCCCAGAAGAATTTGGCTCTAGCTGTTGTGGAGCTGCAAAGAGCTCACAACCCGGGGGTGGGGCGCCTGGGGGGGTGCTGGGGGAGGAAGGAGCAGGTTTTGAGGATGCTGGCCTCCCACAGACTCTGCAGGGAGCAGCCTCCCGCTAGCCCTTGCTATTCCACTGGCAAAGCCTCGCCAGACTCTGTCCAAGGTCTCTTTCACTTTCATCCAGAACTCTCCTTCCCGGTTAATCCCACCACTTTCCGAGGCTTTAAATCCCATTTACATGCTGATGGCCCCACATTTGCATCTCAGACTCAGACCCCACCTCCCCCCTCCTCGGTGCCAGCTCCTGTTTGACCAATTGCAATCTGGCTAGACGATCAGGCAGGTGCCTGAAATTTAATATCTCCAAAGCTGAACTCACCCCTAAACTTGTTTGACCTCCCATAGTTTTATTTATTTATTTATTTATTTGTTTGTTTGTTTGTTTATTTATTTATTTATTTATTTATTTATTTATGATAGTCACGAAGAGACACAGGCAGAGGGAGAAGCAGGCTCCATGCACTGGGAGCCCGATGTGGGATTCGATCCCGAGTCTCCAGGATTGCGCCCTGGGCCAAAGGCAGGTGCTAAACCGCTGCGCCACCCAGGGATCCCCGACCTCCCATAGTTTCTTTTTTTTTTTTTTTTTCCTCCCATAGTTTCTAATTCAGTTAGCATTACTACCCACCCAGCCCCCAAAACTAGAAATCTGGGGGTCGTCTTCATGCTTCTTCCTCCAACCACACACTAAATGCCCTCAACTGCGTGCTTGACCTCCTAATTAGAGATTCGGCCTCTTTTTCCCCTCCGGGAGAAGGCATCCTCCCAGATGTGGTACAGCCTTTCTTACAAGCTCACCTTGTGAAAAACAAATCTGACAAAACTCTGCAGACGACGGCAGCAATACCAAACTCCCCAGCATGACACATCATCTTCAGGAGGGCCCTACTTACCTAGCCTGGAAACCCCAAACTCTTTTTTTTTTCTAGTTGTGACTTTTTTTTTTTTTTTTTTTTTTTTTTTTTTTGCTAAACCAAACCAAACCAAAAAAAAAAAAAAAAAAAAAACCCTGGCAAACAAACCAAAACCCCACAACAACTTACAAAACGAATCTCAAAAGAGAGAGGGCACGAGGAATAAAGATGCTGCATCCTCTTTCCCAGATTCCGGAGGTCTAGAGGGTTGCCTGGGGACCGTGTGTACAGGCATCTTCCCAGGTGATTCAGGGGCAGATCCAGGTTTGCCAAACCCCACGTTTGTGCCATCCTTACAAAAGTCCAACAACTCACGTTACAGAATCCAGGCTACTCTGTTCTTTCCTAATGCACTGTAGAGGTAGCTAGAAAAGAAAAACTAAACAAAACAAAAAAAAAAAACCCCACACACACGCAAACACAAGGGCGGAAAAGCCTGCATCAGCCAGCCTGCGAGGTGACATCACTTCTGCAGCCTCACCGAGATTAAAACCCTGAGGAATCGTGCAGCAGGATTTGTAAGAGCGAGGAGCGGGCATCTGCCCAGCCTGCCACGCTGATGCGCAGCAGAAGCACCTTTGGGGGGTGGGGGGACACCAAAGTCGCTCCTGCCCCCCGCCCCGATGCATTGAGAAAATGCCCAACCACCCCAGAAAAGTTTGGTCTGCATTCCCGCACGCCCCTTGCTTTTGAGGGAAGCCCTCCAGGACTCGGTGTTGGGAAGCATCTGCCTGCACTTTCATCAGCGACGCATCGGGGAGTGGAAGACCCGGAGAAAGCACTTGGAGCGGCGGAAGCTCCCGGAGCAGCGTTCATGGTTCATTCACACGCGCGCGCTCTTGGGCTGCCCCGCTCACTGGGGTTTGGGAGGCGCCAACCGTGCAACCGCGGAGCCCCTGAGCTCGCCCTCCCCGCCAGGCTCGCTGGGCGATCGGCAAACTTTGCAGGAGGAGGACGTCTGCGGGCCCACCGGGGCTCACGTTGGCTCCCGGGCCGGCCCAGACAATAGAGAGCCGACCGGAGTCCCTATTAACCCCACGCGCCGTGTAGGTTGTGTGCTTTTTTTTTTCTTTTTTAAATCTCTCCTCGTAGCAGAGGCGGCTCTGGCTCTGCTCCTGCCCCTCCTCTAACCGTCTGCACGGTCATTGTCTCCCAGTGCGACACGACGGCGGCGCCCGGGGAGCAGGTACAACGTCCCGCAGGGTGCAAGCGCGGTGGAGCCCGGCCAGCTTTTGGGGGAAAAGCATTCCCGGCCCCTTCCGGCGGGTCCAGGGAAAGTAGGTGGCCCGGGCGCCAAAGGCTGCTGCCAATGCAAGTCGCAACTTTTGAAATCAATCCTTTTTTTTTTTTTTTTTTTTTTTTTCTGCATCATGCAACGGATGCCACCGCCGCTCGGGTTTGCAACCCCCCACCCCTCCCCCGAGACCAATCATTGCCGCGCTCGGGCCTGCACAGCGCCCCCGCCCCCTTCCCGGGCCGCACGCAGCCACCGAGCCGCTCCGGCCGCGGCCCGCCGCCTCTTAAAGGGCGGTAGGCGGCCCTTAAAGGCCCCTCGCGCGCGCGGCGCACGGCGGCCCGGTACCCGGCAGGGGCCCGGCGAGGCAGGCCGAGCCCCCGCGGCGCCCAGGCGCGGCCCGGGCCCTCCCGCCCCCCGCCGCCGCCGCCGCCGCCGCCGCCGCCGCCGCCGCCGGGAGCGGCATTTTTATTCAGGCGACGCTTAAGGGAGCCCGGCCGCGCCCGGTGCATTGTGGGAGCGCCGGAGTCCCGTTTTCGGGAGGAGGAGGAGGGCGCCAAGCGAACCGGTAAGCGCCCGGCTCGGGGAGGGGGGGGCGCGACGCCAGGCTTAAAGGGGCACATTCGTCCGCGGGCCCGCGGCGGCCGTGCGGATCCCCCTCCGGGCCGCCCGGGCCCTCCGGGAGCCGCGCACGGCCGGCGCTCCCCAGCGCTGCCTGCAGAGGGGCCGAGCCAGGGCTTGGTGGGGCCGCTTTAAAAAAGAAGCACCGCCCGCGCCGCCGCCGCCGCCGCCGCCGCGCGCGGAGCCGGGGAAGGAGGGAGGGAGCAGAGGGCGGGGGAGGAGTGGAGGGGGAGGGCGGCGGCGGCGACGCAGGGGTTAATTTTTTCGCCCGCCGACATTTTTGCGCGGCGGCCCGCGCGCGCGGCGGGAGAGCCCAGGCCGGTGCCCGGGGCGCGGCGCGCGGCGCCTCGGGGCCCTCCCCGCCCCCCCCCGCCCCGGCCCGCGGGCGCCGCCTGGCCCTGGGCGCCCCGGGCCGGGATCCCGCCGCGGAGGGCGGGCATGGCCGGGCCGGCGGCGCCGCACAAAGAGCCGCGGCCCCGCGCGCCTTCCGGGGCGGCCCCCGCGCCCTGAGCGGCCCCGCGCGCCCGCCGCATGGACCGCGCTCGGCCCCCGCGCGCCGGCCTGCAGCCCAGCCCTTTGTTCGCGTGCGGGGCCCGCGCGCCCGGGGGCCCGGGGGCCCGGGGGCAGGGAGGTAGGTGCCGGGCCCGCGCGCCGGGCTCCCCGAGCTCCGCCCGCCCGCCCGCCTTTGCGGGGGGGAAGAAATCAGGTGGCCGAGAAGGAAAGGGTTAACCGCCTTTAAATATTCATATCATTGTTTTAAAGGTGTCACCAGGCGGCTCTGGCTTGCAGGGGACTCCCTCTTATGCAGACTTACTCCCCCCTCTCCATTAAGAACGATTTTCCCCAAGCATCTCCCCCCGGACCCCCAGGTTTCTCACATTCACCCTCCAAAAACTAACTTTTGCAAGATTTCGGGTGTGTGTGTGTGTGTGTGTGTGTGATGGATGTCCCTCGTTCCGTTTAGTATTTTAAAACTCCTAAGTGCTTTTTTTATTATTATTTTTATTTATTTATTTTTTTTGGCTTAAGGTGTTTTTAAACTTTTTTTTTTTTCCTCCCCCTCTTAAAAATCTGGGAAAATAGAAATTAGGTTGAAAAGGAAGTTAGCTTCCCCAAGTTCCCCGCCTCTTTCTGGAGGAGGGTGGCGGTGGTTTAGGGTTGGAAGTAGGAAAATAACTGGATGCCTCGTGAGTTGGATTCCCCCCCCCCCCCAGGAGTGAGGCGGTGTTAAATGCGAGGCGTTTTGTGAGCAAAGGACTGTTTTGTTCCAAACCCTTCCAAGTCAAACTGCTGTTGGACTCTTCCTTAACTCTAAAATGGCTTCAGAATTCCCCTCTGGGTAATTTGCTTTGCTCTCCTGACACCCTTCTTTCCGACAGGTTGTTTTCTTGAAATCTTGGAAGCTTTACTCCTGCACGGTTGTAGGTTTCAAGCCAAAATGATTGCTCACCCCAAACGTGCTTTTTTGTAAAGACGATTTGGATTACTGCCCAAAGTCTGGCTTTGTGAGATTTATTTTATTTTATTTGTTTATTGTGCGTGTGTGTGTGTGTGGTTTATTTTAAATGAGTGATGTCTTTCCCAGGAGATCAGAAACTCTATAAATGGGAATTATGTTCTTAATCATAAATTTTATAGGGGAAACTGACTCTAAAACTTGGGGTGTTTGTAATTCTATGCCCAATAAAATATCATTCTGGAGGTTTGTAAACCCTGGGAGCACATGTAAGATTCTGGTGTAACCTCCCAGACTTCAGATTTAGAAGAGTTCGCCCTAGAAACTTCCACAGTATCAAGTACCATGACTGCTAGTGATTTAAGTGCAGTTTAATTTCTCATTTTAGTTCTGCAGTGAAACCGTAATGAGCAGGAGCAAGCATATTTTGTCAATGATGTGTGTGTACTGGTTTGTTGGGCGGGATGTTTGCTTTCTAGGAAAGAGCACTGCATTAAAACATTAAGAGAACTTTCCACTGCTCTCTTGGAGAGGATTAATCTTGCTGCGTTAAACAGCCTCTCCACTTTTCAACTTGTGTTGCTCAGTGAGGCTTCCTTAGTTTTGGATCATGTTGTACTTTTGGCTCAAAGTGAAAACCTGCTTTTCTAAAGTTGAATTGAGCATCATGAAGAATTCCATCAGATGCATTTCCATCAACATCCTTTTCCTGCAGAGTGTCTGGTGGGCATTTTGTGTTTCTGTTTGAGACAGCAGAAGATATTAAAAGGTTTTCCAGAAAAGTCCCTTTAGCTGGGACTTCTAATTTCAAAGCCATAGTGTTTCTAGGCTGACAGATGAAGTGACTGGAAGTTTTTTTCACAATGCTGGCCGCCAGAAGAACCTTTGGGACTTGCTGCTGAAAATGGCCTTATGTCTTGTGCCAGCTGGCCCATGGTGCCTTCTTCAGGGGAGGTGTCCTGTCCCCTCAGAGCCACAGTGACAGCAACACAGACGTCAGATCTTCTGTAGAAGAAGATGTCTGTGGTGGTACAGTCCATGTTTAAAATGATCGTTCCGGCTTTTGCATCACCATAAGCAACTTTTGTGGCCTCTGATCACTGCCATATCCCTGGGGTCCGGTTGATTTCAGCTCTTTTCACACTTACTTGTCACTGTCCTGTATATCCACCTGAGGCTTAGCAAGTACTGGTGAGGATTCTTTTAATGATGTCTTTGTGTTTGGGTGATACCTAGGTGGATCCGTAAAGAAACCAGCCGGCTAGGAGAGGGAGGGGAGGAGCCCAGCTGTGAGGTGTGTGTTCCCAAGAACCATGTCTACGCGGGAGTCCTTTAACCCGGAAAGTTATGAATTGGACAAGAGCTTCCGGCTAACCAGATTCACTGAACTGAAGGGCACCGGCTGCAAAGTGCCCCAAGATGTCCTGCAGAAATTGCTGGAATCCTTACAAGAGAATCACTTCCAAGAAGATGAGCAGTTTCTGGGAGCAGTTATGCCAAGGCTTGGTATGTGAACCATTATTTCTTTTATACTTCCCCAAGGAAGAGCATCTTGGCTGCAGTTGTAGTCAAGGAGTCAAAAGCCAAATTTCCATCCTCCCATGGTGCCTTTTTTAAAAAGGCTCATTTCTACGAGGATTCAAAGGGCACAGCCACAGTAACTATCTGATTATTGTAACTTATTTGGAGGAAGTACTTGGAAAGCATCAAGAAATGGGCTCTAGCCATTTTTAAACTGTAAGTGTGCAACTGAGACAATTCTATTACAGTAAGAGTGTTTTTCGCTAAATTGAATTTTGTAGTAAGCTGAGGGTTAAGCAGAAACTCCTTGATGCCTCTGTCTTAAAATTTTCCTTAAAGTGCTTGCATTCTCTTCCTTTGCCTTAGGAGAGGTGGTGCTTCCCTGTCACTGTGTGGTGCTGTGAGGGCAGTGACTGGGTTGCGGGGGAGCTCAGAGGTTCCTCTGCAATATGCATTGTTTGATGAGCTCCGGTGGGGAGGAAGGAGAAGCCTGGACTAAGTCTGCCTGACACTGGGACATCATCTGGAATTGAGAGTGTATTTTTTTTTCTTTCTTTACTAAATTCCTGATGCTTTCATGGTTTGCCTCTTCCCAAACACAGAGCTCAGAAATTCTAGGCTACCGGGATACTGTTTATTAGCTCTCCTTGTTTGGTGCATTAAGGACGTGGCATGAGACGGTGATCACTTTGCCTTTTGAATGTTTGGCGTGTAGTCTAGGAGTTTGAATGTTTGGTAGTCCTGCTGTGTGACCTGATCAGCTTTCTTAAATAAGGTTTTCATTTCATTTTTCACCATTTTATTGTGCAGTTCTGTCTTACAACCCAGGACACTCCTTCTCTGATATATAAAGCAAATATAAAAGCAGAGCTGATGGGGCACCTGGGTGGCTAAGTCGGTTAAGCGTCTGTCTTCAGCTCAGGTCATTATCTCAGGGTCCTCAGCTGGAGTCCGACAGCAGCTCTCTGCTCAGTGGGGGGCCTGCTGCTCCCTCTCTCTGTCAAATAAAATCTTTAAAAAATAAAAATAACGAAGCAGAGCTGCTTTGGTTGGGAGAGAGGAAGCTGCATGCACTCTAAGGGTCTGCAGGGCTGATTCCCAGGAGTTCAGTTTGCAAACCAGCCTCATCTAGCTGATGCCAGAGCATGGAGAAATACCAGCTGAATGAGTTGGATTAGATACTGGCTTGTCAAGAAATAAGAACTAATGAGAAAGCTGTCAGAGAACTTTGTCAAGAGAAATAAGCTGCCAAATGGGCAAAAACAAATGGCAATAAAAACTTATGGATAGGGCAGCCCCGATGGTGCAGCGGTTTAGCGCCGCCTGCAGCCTAGGGCGTGATCCTGGAGACCCTGGATCGAGTCCCAAGTCAGGCTCTCTGCATGGAGCCTGCTTCTCCCTCTGCCTGTGTCTCTGCCCCCCCCCCCATGTGTGTCTCTATGAATAAATAAATAAATAAATACAAACATCTTTTTAAAAAAAATGGATCAGGCACTTGGGTGACTCAGGTGGTTAAGCATCTGCCTTCGGCTCAGGTCATGATCCCAGGGTCCTGGGATCAAGCCCCACATCAGCTCCCTGCTCAGAGGGGAGTCTGCTTCTCCCTCTCCCTCTGCCCATCCCCTCACCACCTTGTTCATGCTTGTTCTGTCACTCTCTCAAATAAATAAATAAAATCTTTTTTTAAAAAAGTTCATAAATTAAAAAAAAAAAAGCTTATGGATACAATAGTAATTCCTTTTTAGAACTTCTGTCAACCTCACTGAGCATGCCAGGCACTGTTAAGCACTTTGAGAATGAGTCAGGTCAGTCACTCCTTCCCTCCACCCCGTGATGCTCAGGAAGGCCGAGCAACCCATGTCATTTGGTGAGCAGGACCTGGAATCCATGCTTGCTGACTCCTCTGCCCACCAGACTGTCTGTCATCTGATTGCTAAGTCCAACATGTTTGGAGTGAGAAGCGGGGCGGCTGTAAGCTACAGCCTAGCAGTGGTGGAGGAGACAGATGTCCACAGCAAGGGCAGAGGCAGGAGAAAGTTGCTTGCTATGAGAACACTGTAGCAAAGAAGCCTGGTCTCCTAGGGCTTTTGAGAAGTTATTGGAAGCCATGACCCTTTGCCAGAAAAATGCGCACTCACAAAATTGAGCATTCATGGCATTCTCCAGGGTGGATGGATCCCAGCTAACCAGCAAAAGGAAGCACAGTAGGAAAACCTTGTCCAGAAGTGGTAACATCTGGATAGCCAAAGCTTTGCTTGGGAATCAGATCTAGATTCATGTTCTGGCACAGTCACCAAGTGTTAATCTGAGCCAGTTTCCCAGTCTATAAAATGAAATGACAATACTTACTGTTTGGAAGTTTTGGAAGTACCAGAAATGATCTGTGTATGTATATGTACCACGTGTATCTTTACCCAAACAGACACGTAATAATAGATGGATGCCAGTGTGTCTGTTTTTAAGTTATTTTTCTAAAAGAGTGTCCGCTTTCCTGGATTGTAAGATGGTGACAGTTGTTAAATGTACTGATTTATTAGATGTATTCTTACTAAAGAATTAAGTATTTCTTGCCTGGGACTAAAGAGCTATCAAGTATTGATCACTGCCGGCGGTGGTGGTAGGTTAGTGTGAGCATGTGGATTCTTTTTCTTGATGGTTTCAGGCTTGCTGAAAACCCAGAATTTCCCACCACCCACTTGTAATTATTATTTTTTTTTAATTTTTTTAATTTATTTATGATAGTCACACAGAGAGAGAGAGGCAGAGACATACGCAGAGGGAGAAGCGGGCTCCATGCACCGGGAGCCTGACGTGGGATTCGATCCTGGGTCTCCAGGATCGCGCCCTGGGCCAAAGGCAGGCGCCAAACCGCTGCGCCACCCAGGGATCCCACCCACTTGTAATTAAATACACTGCTCTGTCTGGTATTTGAGGCTTCCTTCACCCTGTGGTATTTTCATCTGTTACCACCTGCCCTCTCCCTGGACAGTCCCTCTCCCAACTTGATCCTCTGGTTTTTCAAGGCCAGTGGCCCATCTCAGATATGCCCTGCCCTCTCTCCCCCAGTCACTGTGGACCGGTGCTGCACGAAGAAATACCATGTGAGCCATATGTGTAATTTCAAATGTCCTAATCTTTTTTTTTTTTAAAGCATCAGGTGAAATTAATTCTAATATATTTAACCCCACTTAAACCCATAATTGCTTAAAATATTACTGATGAAATGTTGGCTTTTTGGTATACATGCTCGAGTCATCAGTTAAAAAGCTCTGTTGATACATATAAATAGAAACTAAATGCTTCACAAATCAAATTTATTTAATTTAAATTTAGGAGTAACCAGATTAAAAACTTTTTTTTTTTTTTTAAGATTTTATTTGTTTGAGAGAGGGGGAGAGAGGGTAAGAACTTGAGTGGGAGGAGGGGCAGAAGGAGAAGCAGACTTCCCACTGAGCAAGGGTGATGGCGATAGTTGGTGGGGCTCCAGGGGCTCCGATTAGAAACATTTAAAGCTAACATTCAGCAACTATGTTCAGTCTCTCTTTCCATGGTCCTGTAGTTTATACATGAAAACCCCAAAGAAAACTACGTTTCACTCTTTCCTAAAGCAAACAGTAACATTCTCAGAATGACCTGTTGGGATTATCAATTTAGAGAGACTCAGTATGAGTAAAGTTGTGGTTCTTGGCCTCTTTCCCCTTAAATGCTCAAACACAGCCCTCAGGTGAAGTTTCAGGGAGGTGTGCACATACAGTCATTGAGATGAATTATCACAGGTGTTTCCACTTAATGCACATGAACACTCACGACCTGGGCAGTGTGCTCCATTGTCACAAATCTGTGAAACATGCCATCCGGACCCTCCCTTGCCATCTCTAGTAGCAGAAAATAAGCCCGCCTTTGCAAAGTCTGTGATTTATTTATTTATTCATTCATTCATTCATTCATTCATTCATTCATTCATTCAGAGAGAGAGGCACAGAGATACAGGCAGAGGGAGAAGCAGGCTCCATGCAGGGATCCTGACATGGAACTCGATCCCAGGACTCCAGGATCACACCCCAGGCTGCAGGCAGCGCTAAACCGCTGCACCATCGGGGCTGCCCTTATTTTATTTTATTTTTTTTTATTAAACTCGATTTTTAGTTTTGTGATACTAATAATGGATCAAAAGCTGGGAAAATAAGGTGCCCCTATGACTAGGCCTCAGGTGGGTATTTTGCCATTGTGGTGCTGAGGCTAGTTGTACCATAGCAGTTTTACTCAAGCGGACTATGAAAGGTACTCAAGTATTCATTTCACTGTGACTCAGGTATGACTGATTTGTTTGTTGCATTTGGAATTCTGAATTAAGAAGGTCCCATTGACTTGCTTCCTTTGGTATTTTATCTTGATTTTTTCCTCTGCCTTTAGCTCTTGGGCTGCGAAGTTGAAATCCTCATAAGGGGACTGGAGGGCATCCTTTCGAGAGAAGTGTAGGGAAAGTGCTCAGTATTCAACTTACTTAGGCCAGTCTAAATTTGAAAATAACTACATTACAGGTGATTCCCAAAGAAATGTTGCCACTAGTAGCTTAGTTTGGGCTACTTTTAAACTGGACTCAGTAAAAGGGAATTATTTCTAATTAGATCATCTGTTGTCCATATTTCTAAGCATTTAGAAATAATTTTTAATAAATAGAAATATTTCTGGGATCCCTGGGTGGCCCAGCGGTTTAGCACCTGCCTTCGGCCCAGGGTGTGATCCTGAGGACCCGGGACTTGAGTCCCCACATCGGGCTCCCTGCATGGAGCCTGCTTCTCCCTCTGCCTGTGTCTCTGCCTCTCTCTCTCTGTGTCTCTCATGAATAAATAAATAAAATCTTTAAAAAAATAATAATAAAGGTAAATTGAAATATTTCCTACAGGCTTATTTAGCAAAATATTTTCCCTCTTTATAGTGTAAGTTAATAAAGGTGACATTTACAAGTTTTCCACAAGAGGAATAGATTGGAATTTTAAAGTTTCCTCTTAAACACATTTGGGAACCTATATAACAGATCACGTAGGCACCATGGTATATGTACATGCTTGATTGGAAATGGTGAATACCTGTTTCAGTTTTGTCTTTTTCTTTTCTTTCTTTCTATTTTAAGGAATACCTAACATGGGGCTCGAACTCCCAACCCCACACACTCCTCTGAGTGAGCCAGCCAGGCAGCCCCCTCCTCCACTTCTCTTTGTCGTTTTCATTTTTTACTAAAATAAAGAAGTAATTATAACATTTTTTATATGTGTAAAAGATTTTATAGATTTTCTGTTGGGAGGGATCCCTGGGTGGCTCAGCAGTTTGGCACCTGCTTTTGGCTCAGGGCGCAATCCTGGAGTCCCGGGATCGCGTCCCACATCGGGCTCCCGGCATGGAGCCTGCTTCTCCCTCCTCCTGTGTCTCTGCCTCTCTCTCTCTCTATGTCTATCATAAATAAATAAATAAATAAATCTTAAAAAAAAAAAAAAAGATTTTCTGTTGGGGAAAATAATGCTTAAAGATCTACTCGAAAAGTAGGTAAGACAACTCAAGTTCTGTTATTGCTTTCTTAGCTTTAAAGAAATTCTCTGTGGTGTCAGCCACGTGATATGTTAATACAAAGGAACAATTTCCATTGGAGGCATCAGTAAAGCTTAAAAACTGTACCATATTGAAGTTGAATCTTCATGACTAACAAATTTTATTCTCACTTTCCATCTTAAGCTAGTTATGTTTCACGTTTATTTCAGTTACGCTTCTTGATAGGAAACACATTGCTTTATTGGCAGGGTGCAGTGTTCCATACATGTCGTGCATAAGACTGTTCCTATCCAGAGCACGGATGGTATGAAATGAAGGGCTTTTCCTTTGATTTTTGGATGCTGATGACTTTCATCTTTGCAGGCATTGGAATGGATACTTGCGTCATTCCTTTGAGGCATGGCGGTCTTTCTTTGGTTCAAACCACGGATTACATTTACCCCATCGTTGATGACCCTTACATGATGGTGAGTTTGACGCTGGTGGGTTTTTATGTCTGGAATTGCTCGTGGGTTGGGGCTTTTGTTACATGCCAGTGGTTCCCATCCCACTACTGCCCTTGCAGCCTTTGGGTCTGGCCCCACTTGCATTTGGTATGGTTCCGTGTGTGTGGAAGGCAGTTGAGGCAGGCGTGGGAAGCCCCCTGCTGCCCTAGTATCTGAGCGTGTGTCTGTGAGAACACCTGTTGTGTCCTCAGCATGTCTTTTGTGACATGCTTATAGTCTTCTTTCGTTTGTTCTCTGACACTGGTAAGCTCCACATGCCTGCATCTCAGGCAGCAGGACTGATGCTAGAGATTTCCTTCCAGAAATACACAGTTCAGCCTCTTAACCACAGTTAAAACTTCTGGATGGCTTATTCCAATTCTGGTCACTACCCACCTCAGTGTGTTAGGTGCCACCGTGTGGAATATGTACTTGAACTGCTGCATTTTAGTTCCTAGCTACTGATCGTGGCCTGCCAAATCTATTTCCCACTTGCTCAGTGCATAGTTATGCCAGCAACCCCATCGTCTACCCGACTTTAACTCCCTGCCCTACCAGACGAAGAGCCGACAAAGTGACCGGGGACATCCTGCTCTTAGGAGATGGGCTGACATGTGTGCCAGGGCACTGGACTTGAGCTACACGCGTGGGGACAGCTATGTGCGGGGAGGAGGAAGGTCACTTCTCAGGCGCCAGTGACAGGCATACACTTGACTAGAAACCCGTCTGGCTTCTGCACGTCCCTGTGTTCCATCCCCAGAAGCAGCACTCCTGAGAGGCTGAGGCATGCCACACCCAGGCCCCCACCTGACCCGGGGGCAGAGGGGGCTAGTTCCAGAGCTCAGTCTTTAGCCAGCATCTCTTCAAAGCATCAGAGAGGATAGAACATCGCTGCAGCCCCAAGCAGTGGGCACCTCCAAGTTGCCAAACCCCAGTCACCCCTGCTGTTGATGCTTCTGAGCTCACCGCCAGTCTGCTAGGAAGTCGTAAAAAAACCTTGAACAGTGAGCCAGCTGCTGAAATGATCACACTTGGGAGCTTCATTATCCTTATGTCAGAAGAACAATTTGTTATCTTCTCCTTTGCAGTCTAGAAATGACAGCTTACATTTATTATTTATTTATTTATTGGATCGGGGTTGGGGGAGGGCAGAGGGAGGGAGAGAGAGAATCTCAAGCAGGCTCTGTGTCCAGCACAAACAGAGCCCAACACGGAACTCCATCTTTTGACCCTGAGATCATCACCTGGTGATGATGATGATGACTCTTGAAATCAAGAGTCTGATGCTCAACAGACTCAGCTACCCAGGTGTCCCTGTTTTGTTTTGTTTTAAGATTTTATTTTTGAATAATCTCGATACCCAACCTGGGGCTCGAACTTACAACCTCAAGATCAAGAGTCACTTGCTCCATCCACTGAGCCAGCCACGTGCCCCCGACAACTTGTATATCTCCAGAGGAGATTTAAAAAAAAATCTTTATTACCTTTTTTTTTTTTTTAAGTTTATGAGAGACAGAGAGAGAGAGAGAGAGAGGCAGAGACAGAGGGATAAGCAGGCTCCTCGAAGGGAGCCTGATGTGGGACTCAATTCCCGGACCCAGGATCACGCCCTTAGCTGAAGGCAGACGCTCAACTGCTAAGCCACCCAGGCGTCCCTGTTACCATATTTCTATTGAATTAAAGTTCTTTACTAAATAATAGTTTACTGGACATGCTTTTTATGTGCTTTAGAAAACAGTCTGACTTCAGGCCTAGATGTTTTTTCTCTTCTATTTTTTAGTTTCTCAAGCAAGATGTTTTTCCTGTTTATCTTCTATAGCCTTGAAAAGAAACTACCAAAATTTCTCCGTCCCTGTGTTATAAAAAACGTCTTCTCTCTAACCAACAAGGTGAACATATTTTTAGGGTCTGTTTAGGATACGTCACTGTTTCCAAGTTTGCTTTAGGACACTTGTTTTCCAACCTTTCCATTGCAGACCCATCTGCTCCAGCCTGCCGCCCCAGCATCTGCCCCCAATCCCCATTTCCCATCTAAATGAATTGCAGGCTTCTTCTGGTATTTAGAATGGGAAGCAACACGGAAATTATTTGTTCTGCACAAAAAAGAAGAGACGGTCACGGGAATGTCAGAAAGTGGGAAGGAGTGGCCTAGTAATTAAGAAAAGGACACAAAATGGGGACCATGTCCCTGGAAAGTCCCCGAGTTCTCCTGGGAGGTGCTCTATAGGCCCTCACAGAAAGTCCCCCAGTTGTCATTTCTCACCCCTCCCCTCTCTTCCAGGGCAGGATAGCATGTGCCAACGTCCTCAGTGACCTCTACGCCATGGGGGTCACGGAATGTGACAATATGCTGATGCTCCTTGGGATCAGTAATAAAATGACTGACAGGGTAAGTAGTCTGTTGTCTTGATGGCATCACTTGCCTGGGTAGCCCTTTGTCCCCTATCTGTAACGTGAGGCACCCGGGCTGCGTGGCTCTCCTGCTCTGTCGGGCTCCCCGTTTATTTCTTGGCAGCTGTCCATAAATTAAAATAGAGAGTCTGGCCTCTTGTTTTCGTTTCTACCACCTGCTTCCCTTCCTGTCTTCCAGGTAGACTGAAGCCAAGACAGGCACGTTGGTTTGCTTTAATAAAGTCGAGGCCGCAGTACTAGCACGTCCCCCAGGCCCACCGTGGTCCAGGCCCATCCTTACAGATGCAGGCCCAGGGCACTTAGGGCATTCAGGGCGAGCGCCTGCCTCTGCCTGCTGCTTCCGTCACTGCTGGAGGCGGTGCAGCGGTGGGGAGGGAGGTCAGTGTGTTCACGTGCTCACACAGCAGTGTCCGTGGCCTCGCTGCCGGTACCTGCCGTTTGACAGAGATGATTTCCCCTTAGATTGTTTTTGAAAGGTATCTGTTCTCATGCCTCAGAAAGAGTTTCACTGTGCCTCATAGAAACGAGTTTTCCGCCGGCCCTTTTGTGCTCCCACAGAGTGTGCATGGGTCTTGGGTCCCTTACAGCCTCTGCAGGAGGCATGTGGATGCATGTAAAGCTAATCTTAGAATTCTTAAGGACCACTTCAAGAGCTGGCTTTCAGATTCAGGGCCCACTTGGGTGTCCAGACATATTCCAGTTTTTAGTTCTGTATTGTCTGGGTTTCATTCACATTGTAACCTAGAGCGACTTCCAGCTTCTGATAAAATGGCTACAATGTAAACTGTTCCTCCTTCTTTCTCTGCCCTGGCTGTCAACCTCAAGACTCCCTTTAAGGGTTGTAGATTATAAGTGTATATAATGCTTTATTATATACACTTATAAGTGTAGATTCTTTATTATATTATTATAAGTGTAGACTCTTTTCTCTAGGTGTGGAACTGAATTATGTTGACTTTTAATTTGTGTTCTTTTAAACCCTAGGAGAGGGATAAAGTGATGCCCCTAATTATACAGGGTTTTAAAGATGCAGCAGAAGAGGCGGGAACGTCTGTGACTGGTGGCCAAACGGTGTTAAACCCCTGGATTGTTCTAGGAGGAGTGGCTACTACTGTCTGCCAGCCCAATGAATTCATCATGTAAGTTGATTTTGTTTCACATCACCTGGCCTGATTCTCCCTTTCTTTTTAATTTTTTGGTAGAGAATTATTGACATATAAATTCGCATCCCGTCAATGGTCTTTGGTATTTTTACAGAGTTACATGCCCATGCCCATCACCAGAGTTGATTTTAGAACATTTTGTCACCCCAGCTGAAGACCCATCCCCCTCACTGTCACCCCACATTACCTGTGCTCCATTCTGCCTTCTTTCATGTCACATGATACTAGCATAATATATTTAAGGTCCATTTTGTAGTACTTTATGCCTGTTTGTTTGTTTTTTAATTTTGAGGTGAGATTTTCCCCCCCCTGAAGTACAATTCATATAACACAATTTCAAATCATCATAAAATACAACTTTTTAAAAAAATATTTATTTGAGGGGCACCTGGGTGGCTCAGTGGGTTAAGTGTCTGCCTTCAGCTCAAGTCATGATCCCCCAGGGTCCTGGGATTGAGCCCTGCCTGCATCAGGCTCCCTGCTCAGCAGGGAGTCTGCTTCTCCCTCTCCCTCTGTGTGCTCCTCTCTCTCTCAAATAAATAAATCTTTAAAAAATAAAATATTTATTTATTTGAGGCGGGGAGGCTGCGGGGGGAAGGAGAGGGACAAGCAGACACACAGAGAATGCAGAGCCTGATGTAGGACCTGAGCCAAAACCAAAGTCAGATACTTAACGGACTATGCCAGGACCCCCATGAAATTCAGCTTGTTAAAATATACACTCCACTGGCTGTTGATAGTCACAAGGTTGTGCAACTGTCACTCCATCATCCTTGTCCATTTCCAGAACATTTTGATCGCCTCAAAAAGAAACCCTGTATTTATAAGCAATCACTCCCAATTCCCTCCCCCACCCACTGCCTTATGCCCTGGAAACCACTAACCTACTTTTCTGTCTTGTGAATTTGCCCATTTTATTGTATTTTGTTTATTTGAGAGAGAGAGCATGGAATCAATCATATGATATATCAGTATTTTGTGTCTGGCGTTCAGTTAGCGTGCTGTTTTCAGACCCCATGTTAGAGTGTATGTTGGTGTTTCATGCCATTTTATGGCTAAATGATGTTCTTGGTATGATAGACTACTGTGTGTTCACAGTTGATGGACCTTTGGGTTATTTCCACCTATTAAAATGGTGCTGCTATGAACTTATGTGTGCAAGTTTTTGTGGACCTAAATTCCATTTCCCATGGTTATATACCTAAGAATTATCGAGTTGTGTGGTAACTTTATCTTGAGCAACCATCACAGTGGTTCCCAAAGCAGTGGCACCATTTTTACATTTGAAACAGCAGCATTGGGACACCTGGGTGGCTCAGTGGTTGAACATCTGCCTTTGGCTCAGGGCGTGATCCTGGGGTCCTGGGATCAACTCCTGTGAGGAGCCTGCTTCTCCCTCTGCCCTCTATGTCTCTGCCTCTCTCTTTGTGTCTCTGATAAATAAAATCATTAAAAAAAAAAAACATGGGCAACCTGGGTGGCTCAGTGGTTTCGGGCTGCCTTCAGCCCAGGCTGTGATCCTGGAGACCCAGGATCAAGTCCCATGTCAGGCTCCCTGCATGGAGCCTGCTTCTCCCTTTCTCCCTCTGCCTGTGTCTCTGCTTACTCCCCCCCCGCCCGCCCCCCGTCTGGTCTCTCATGAATAAATAAATAATCTTTAAAAAAAAAAAGTGCAACATAGTAGAATGGCAGCGTCCACATCCTTGCTAGTACTTGTTCTGTTATCTTCATGTTTGGTAATAGCCATCCTAGTAGGTATAAGGTGTGAAATTGGCATTTCCCTGGTAGATAATAACATGAGTGTCTTCACTTTCCAGCCATTTCCCAGATCTTTGGGAGTCTCTCTCTTTTTTTTTTTTTTTTTTTTTAAAGATTCTCTCTTAATACGAGTTATTAACTTTACATGTTTGATGTCTTCTTAAGAAGATGTTCTGTTTTCTGAAGGAACTAGAAACTCCATTTGTTTTCCTTTATTTTTTTTTTTTTTAAGATTTTATTTTTTAGAGAGCGTGAGTATAGGAAGAGGGAGAAGCAGACTCCTAGCTGAGCAGGGTGCCTGATGCGGGACCCAATCCCAGAACCCTGGGATAATGACCTAAGCCAAAGGGAGATGCTTAACTGACTGAGCCACCCAGGTGCCCCTGGTTTTTTGTTTGTTTGTTTATTTGTTTTTGTGGATAAGTACTAACAGAAAGTGTTCATATGATTCAGTATTAAAAAAATACAGAAAGATCTACAATGCAGAGTCCCTTCCTCATTCCTCATAACCAGTTTTCCTTCCTGGATGAGGCAACTACTTTTACCAATTTTTAGTCCATTTATTATTGATATTTAGATTACTCAATAATTTTGACATTACAAATAGTGCTTTAATGTGTAACTACATACATAGATCATTGTGGGTATGTGTAACTCTTGGTAAGAAATTCTTCAAAATAGAATTGCTAAGTCAAATATATATGTAGAGTAATTATGATAGATCTCTCCAGACTGCCCTTCATGGAGGCTCTGCCAACAGTGAATGGGACATCCTAACCAACACAGCATGGTAACAGACCTCTTGTTCTTTGCCAGTCTGTCTGCTGGCTTTAAACCTTACTCCTTCGTGAGTAAAGTTGAGCCTATTTTTCATATACTCATATATGTCTTTTGCCCATTTTTTAATTGATGAGAAAACTCCTTTTAGAGGTGCTATCTGATAGCTTTCATGTTAAAGGTCTTGCATTTTACTTAAATCAGAGTTTTGTTTTCCTATGTTTTATGTTGGTAGTTCTCAAACCTCCACACAGAGGACAAGAGATCCTGGAGTCCATCTCCCTCACAGACTTCAACTTTTCAGTAGAAAAAGAACTTAGCAGTTATAAAAATTTGAGAGGAGAAAATGATAAGACAAGCTTCAATAGATTTTTTTTTTTTTTTTTTTTTTTTTTTTTGGACAACAGCATGTATATTTAGTTTGTAAAACATGAGTGAGCCTCCACAGGTGGTTATATTTCATTAAATAGTGCCTATAAACTTAAAAATAACATAGTAGTATTATTGCACGTAACTTGATGATAATTTTTGTGGGTGGCACATGACCTGTGATGGTGCAAGAACATACCGGTGTTAAGTTGTGGCTGAGTCAGAATTAAAGACATTTATGGGGGCGCTTGGGTGGCTCAATAGATTAAGCGTCTGCCTGCAGTTCAGGTCATGATGCCAGGGTCCTGGGATTGAGCTCCATGTCAGGCTCCCTGCTCAGGAGAGAGTCTGCTTCTGTCTCTCCTTCTGTGTGCTCCTCTCTCTCTCAAATACTTACATAAAATCTTACTTGATGGTAGGGGGAGGCAATGGGGGATCCTGGGGTAGAGCCCCACATCAAGCTCCCTGCTGCTCCCCTCTCCCCCCTGCTCGTGCTCTCTCTCTCAAATGAAATGAAGAAATAAAATCTTTAAAAAAAAAAAAAAAAGACATTTATGTTTTCAGGTCTAGTTTTTGGAAAATCAGTTTCCTACATACTGTTACCAAATTAACATTTTTCAAAGGTAGTGAATACAGATGTCACAGGATGAGCTGAGGAGCTAGTTACTGATTGTAAGTCTGGTCCCCTGGCTTTGTAATCGATGTGGGTCAGTGTTGGAGGATGGAGTGGCAGGGTGGACAGTTTGACCCCAGTCAGGGAAGACCCCCACAAGCAACTAATAGGATGTGGTATGAGCATTTGGCATGGGGGGGAGGAGGGGAATCAGTCTTTGTGGTTTTAGTGTTGGCCTTTTGTCTTTAAGACAGATAGCAACCAGGGAGTCTGTCTGGGTGGCAGGTAGGAAACGTAATGTTGGTCAGTTTGAGTTTGAGAACTTTGCAGAAATCACCACAACGTTAGACCCACAGATTGGAGCCTCGTCCCCCCGCGTCTCTCCCTCCTCTAGAATGGTGGAACCGCCTCAGTTGCCCCAGAGCCATGGAGAGGGGGGTGGGTACTGAGAATTACACAGGAGCAGGGCTGAGCCAGGGCCCGAGGAGGCTTTTGCCTTTGAAGGCAAAGTGATTTGCTTCTTCCTCCATTCTTGGGGGCTGGGGGGGGGGGGGCTGCAGGTAATTGGCAGACTCTTTAGTTGAGCATTGCTGCTGTCCTGGCGGTGGTTTGCTTAAATGTGTTTTGCAGATGTACATACATTTTTACCAGCCTTTCTGGTTCTACTGAGAGTGAGTTTATATCCCTGATTACACTGACTAGAGTCTACTGCCTTGTTCTCTCCTTCAGGCCAGATAACGCAGTCCCGGGGGATGTGCTGGTGCTGACGAAGCCCCTGGGGACGCAGGTGGCTGTGGCTGTGCACCAGTGGCTGGACATTGTGAGTGAAGCGCTGCCTGCCGGGGACTGGGTGTGGACAGGGGGACAGCACGTTTTCCGAGCCCTGGTAGTTTTTTTGTTGGTGGGTTTGGGGAGCAGGGCATTTGCTCTGCACATCAGGTCAGCTGAGTATCTCCATCTGCTCCTGCCAGAGTACACGTGCTCGAGAAGATGTGTCTGCTCCAGAGCGAGCACTGCTTCTCATCCAGAAGTCAGCCCTTCCCCTTGCACCTGTTTGCACACATTCCAGATCTAGATCATTTACACATCTGCACTCTCTCTTCCACAAATGAGCCCCTTTAGTTCTGCTTCCAGGGAGGGTCATATCAGCTATGTCCTTCAGAAATTGTAGAGAGATTGTCTGTCTTCTTCTTTTTAAAAAAAAAAATATATATTTTATTTATTTATTCATGAGAGACACACACAGAGACAGGCAGAGACATAGGTAGAGGGAGAAGCAGGCTCCATGTGGGGAGCCCGACCTGGGACTCGATCCCAGGACCCCAGAATCCTTCCCTGGGCCGAAGGGAGGCGCTCAACCGCTGAGCCACTCAGGCGTCCCTGTCTTTTATTAAATCAAGGTTCCACATATTGAGTGCTCTAGTGCTCATATCTTAAGTATCACTAAAAAAAAAAAAAATCATAGAATATATGGAAAGTGTAGTGTTTGGGGGTATAAATATGGGCAGGGTTGTTGACACTTTAAATTATTTTATTCACTAGGTTTTTGGCGGTTTTGTTTGGTTGTCTTTTTAAACTAATTAGTAACTGCAACATTTTGATAACTATCCCATGGAGAAAGCATCTAGAATATGAAGATAGTTATCCTGAGTCACTAACATTCTGCTGGCTCAGTTATCACTGAGCTTTGATCACACTTCATTTAGGGTTTTTCTCCTTGCCATAACAATACAATAATTAATACAGTTGTGGCCTAGTCTCACATACCTTGGTGCTTTTAATTTCTGCCACTGTCATCTGAACCACCATTACTGAGAAACAGTCGAAAAGGAGTAACAACTTTATGTTATTTATCAACCAGATACATCTTACTTGATACAGTGAGTAGATGGGACGCCTGGTGGCCCAGCAGTTGAGCACCTGCCTTCCGCCCAGGGTGTGATCCTGGGGTCCCGGGATCGAGTCCCACATTGGGCTCCCCACATGCAGCCTGCTTCTCCCTCTGCCTGTGTCTCTCATGAATAAATAAACTCTTAAAAAGAAAAAAAAAAAAAGTTATAGCAGGGCAGAGAAAATCCCTAAGCCACATCCTTGAGTTATTTTTCCCTTCTATCTGGTGATGAGGGGAGATTTCCCAACAGGTAGACTCACCCATAAATCAGATTGCAAGGCCTTCACGGCCAGTAATCCACAGTGGCTCTCCAAGCAACTGCCAGGGTCTGAGTAACCTAGCCAGGTTGACACAGGAGCCTCCAAGATGAGAGGTTTGGGATCCTTCTCCCTACCCCCAACCTGACACCACCTTTACTTTTTTTTTTTTTTTAATGCTCAGAATTGAAAAAAGCAAGGCACAAAGATTACCTAACAGCATAAGACCCTTTCATAAAGGTCAGAAGCAACCAAAGAGCATATTGTTTTGGCATCTGTGTGTATGAGAATATTCTCTCTTGTATGGCAGGAGTTGGACGAGTATAAAATTCAGAATAGTTGTTAGCTCTGGGGGAGATACAGAGAGGTGTGGGTTAAGGGGGAAGCACGTGAATGTACTTGAGTTACTGCGTTGGGTGGTAGGTTACTGGGTATTATTTAAAAAAAAAAAAAAAAAAGAATACCTGGATGACCATATCGTGATGCTAGAGTCTTTGAAAATCAGACTGAGGACAAAGGGAAACCTCTTTTCTCCTGACCTTTGTGACCTCCTCTGGTCACCCAGGACTGTCGGGGTGCATGCAGTCAAACATTTACATCCATCAGGATGGCTCAGTGCAGAAAAGTAAAAGTATTATTGTGTGAAAATGCAAGCCTCAGCTTGTGAGAGGAGATGAGAGCATAGGACAGTGTGATCTGTGCCCCGTGGTGGGGAGGTGGGGAGGTGGGGAGAAGCCTCACTGCATGCATGCTGCGGCCCTGCGTCCTGCTGGGTTTACATGGCCAGGAAACTGTAGTATGTGGCCAGGACCGCAGAAGGGGGGGGTTGAAAATAGAAAAAATTGCATGGTTCAGCGTCTAACGAGGCACCTGAAACATTAGTCACAGGAAGAGAAAGTTAGAAAACTTCACTTTGTGTACAAAATTAGATAAATGAAACCCCCAGAAGATGACCCCTCCCCCCAAAATACGCTCTTTTTCTTTGAGTGGTTAGAAGATGAATCACATTTTTCCCCCTCTTTTCCTCCTAATCTCTGTTCCTGTTACTAGCCTGAAAAATGGAATAAGATCAAGCTAGTGGTTACCCAAGAAGATGTAGAGTTGGCATACCAGGAGGCGATGATGAACATGGCCAGGCTCAACAGAACAGGTATCGGGGCAGGAGGGCTCATCTCTGGCAGGGATCGGCTAGATGGGAAACATTTTAGGCTTTGCGGGCCACATACAGTCTTGGCTGCCTTGCCCCCTGTCCCCTGGCACCAATTTGTTAAACATGTTAAAAACAAACCAAAAAAACCCGCACTCTTGGCTGGAGGAACAGGCCAGGGACCAGATTCGGCCAGTGCGGGAGACCCTCTTCTATTGGTGCCTGGCTTGGGGCCCTCAGTCACTAGTGGGAGTCCAGGTACACTGTGTGTTCCTGTCAGAATTGTGTCTTAAATGTGACTTGCAAAAAAGAAAACGAAGATTATGGATTAGGGGAAACATGTTAGATGAGGTCGTGAGGTCATGACTGCTCTTCCTACAGCACGCTTTCAGCTATGTCCCTGGGGTCCCAGGGCACTGTGGCTCTCCCTGTGGTGTAGATTCCCTCACAGTGACGACGGTGCCAGGCACAGAGAAGCAGCAGAGAATATGGACAGATACATGAATTCAGTTTCAACTCACAGAGTTGAGGTTATATTTTCTTTCTGTTCCTTCCAGTCCTACATTTCTGGGATAATAGGCAGTATTGAATTCCTTTGTGCCCCAATAAAAATGGGAAAGAAATTTGTATAATGGGTTTTCAAAAGTCTTTAACATATCAATTCAAGGTGTTTGCATTGTTTACTTAAAATTCCCACGTTTGTGTGCATAAATGAATAATGGCATTATATCATCATTTTTTCTTTACATTTCATTTCTTGTCTAGCTTTATTTGTTTTTTAAAGATTTTGTTTATTTATTCATGACAGACACAGAGGCAGAGACACAGGCAGAGAGAAGCACGCTCCCTGTGGGAAGCCCGATGCAGGACTCGATCCCAGGACCCTGGGATCACAACCCAAGCTGAAGGCAGTTGCTCAACCACTGAGCCACCCAGGCATCCCCTTGTCTAGCTTCTTAATACGGATAAAAGATACTAATAATAAAATAGTGGCTACCAATTATCTGGTAATTATCGTGATAGGAACTCAACCTGCTTTCCTGTTTAATTCTTAGGACAGCCTTGAAGGTAGCTGCTGGTATCCTCAGTTCACAGAGAAGTAACTTGCTCAGGGTCACACAGCATGTCAGTGGGAACCTGGGATTTGAAAACTGCTGTTTACAACGCTTTGAAGTATCACAGTCTGTTCTTTCTGAACAGCTAAGTAAGAGATTGAGGCTGTTCCACAGTCTGTATGATAATTGAGCAAATACTTTAGTATGACACGAAGTTTCCAAGGCAGGTTAAAATGAAACCGGAAAGTTCAAGAACCATAGTTCATCTTCTAGAAAGCAGCATTGCATGCCAAGGTAATTACTTGATACAGTTCAAACATCTTCTACTCCCTCTTTTTTTGGCTTTCTTATGTATGTAGAAAATATCAGTCCTATTAAATAATTAAGAAGGAAGCTTGGGGCACCCAGGTGACTCAGCCAGTTAAGCATCTGCCTTTGGCTCAGGTCAGAATCCCAGGGTCCATCCCAGGATGGTGGGATGGTGCCCTTTGCTGTAGGGCTCCCTGCTCAGCAGGGAGTCTGCTTCTCCCTCTCCCTCTGCTGTTCCTCCTGCTTGTGCTCTCTCTCAGATAAAAAAATATGAAATGAAATGAAAAAAGAGAAGAAACTTTATCCAGTTTTACCACCCAAAACAGCTTCTGTTAGAGTATGTTTGTTTTCTTTCAGAATTTTTTTCCTGTTATTGGTTAGTGGTTTACTGTTGTTTTATTATTCATGTTTTCAACTAGTGATTATCATACATTTATTTGTATTTGGAATCTGCTTATATTCACTTAATATGACTGAATTCTTTTTTACACATTATATAGCCCTAGTATACTTAATTTTTGATGCCTGGATGGTCCACTAGAGAGCTGTAACATAAGAATTTGTCTTTTGCCCACTCCTGAATAGTTTTTTGGGTGATCACATTTCACATTTTTCCATAGTTTATTTTTTGCATTTCAGGAATATTTCGTTGGCTGTATTCCAAGTCACACTTTGTCCTTAGACGCTTCATCACTTAGCTCCAGGGCTTTTTCTTTGCGTTTCTCAACTACTGTGCCACTCACACTGTTTAAGGAGTCCTTTCCCCTTTTTTGGTTCTTCACATAAAATCGTTTCATAGTAAGAAAGGGACTTGTAATGGTTTAATTTTATTTGTATGAATTTTCAGTTTGCTTGTGTTTGAGCATTTAAGATTCTGCATCCTTTTGTATACTGCTGGTCATGACAATGTGGCAGCTTATGGAGGAGTATTTGATCATATCTAGCAAAATTACGTGTGCATTTATTTTGACCTCGCAGTCCTGCTTCTGTGACTCTGCCTCAAAGCTCCACTTGTCAAAATAGGAAATGGCATGTATACAGGACTCTGCATTAAAGCCCTAGTTATAACTGCAAAAGGAGGAGACAATCCAGATGTCCGTCAGTAGGTGTCTAGTGTACGTGCACACTGTGGAATGCTATATAGCCACTAAAAAGGAATGCAAGGTCTTTATTCCCAGATGCTCTAAGATAGGATCAAATAAAAAAGGGACAGAAACGCATATACGATGTGCTGTATTTTGTGTTTATGTGTGAGTAATACGTATTGTATACTTTTAAAAAGAAACCATGGGGGGATCCCTGGGTGGCTCAGTGGTTTAGTGCCTGCCTTCAGCCCAGGGCCTGATCCCAGTCCGGGGATCAAGTCCCACATCAGGCTTCTTGCATGGAGCCTGCTTCTCCCTCTGCCTGTGCCTCTGGCGCTCTCTCTCTCTGTGTGTCTATCATGAATAAATAAATAAAATCTTAAAAAAAAAAAAAAAGAAACCATGGAAAAGCATTAATAAAAATAATTACATGTAAGAGGAAATTAGGGAGGAAGTAGACCCCTCTTTGAAGTTTGCCTTCAAAATGAATGTTTTCTGTAGTTAAAAAATTATATTAAAAATCGTATAGCTCACAAATCTACACCAAATATTTTAAAAAGCTGCCAAAACCACATGGGGAAGAATTATTTCAAATTACTTTGAACCTGATACTTTCTTTTTTTTTTTCTTTTTTTTTTTTTAAGAATTTATTTACTTATTCATCAGAGACACAATGAGAAGCAGAGACAGGAGAAGCAGGCTCCATGCGAGGAGCCTGATATGGGACTGGATCCCGGGACTCTGGGATCACACCTTGTGCTGAAGGCAAGACGCTCAACCGCTGAGCCACCCAGGCATCCCAAACCTGATATTTTCAATGTGTATCCTCAGGACAAAAACCCACAAAGATATCTCATTGTATTCAGTGGGCTTGTGTTTGTGAGATTATTGGGATAGTATGATAAAGCAAGTAAGTTAATATAGTTTGGAACAAAGATTTTAAGAATAAAAAGAAGTAAAAAATAAATAGAAAATAATAATAATAAAAAAAAAAGTAAGCCCAAAAAAGCCAAGTTAATAACTGCAATCTTTACTTTGGAATTATTAATATGAACTCAAGATCCCCCCCCCCCCCAAAAAAAATGTTTTTTTCCAAGCCTGTTGAAAATAGTAGGGAATCCCTGGGTGGCTCAGCGGTTTAGCACCGCCTTCAGCCAAGGGTGGATCCTGGAGACCCGGGTTTGAGTCCCACATTGGGCTCCCTGCATGGAGCCTGCTTCTTCCTCTGCCTGTGTCTCTGCCTCTCTCTTTCTCCTCTGTGTCTTTCATGAATAAATAAATCTTAAACAAAAAAAAAAAAGGTATAGTAGAAGCAGCAAAAGAAGAAGCCCACTAGTAATGAACTCCTGGTGCCCAGATTCTGATCTGAAAATTAACATTTCCCATGAAAAAGTGCCAGGTCTCCTTTGGGAAATGGGTGATTCCAGCTCTGTGAAAGGAAGTACAGAAGATAAGCCTGGGACCTCCTATGCCAGAGAGTAATAGAGGTATCCACGAATGGGTAATGTCACAGCACCAGAACTTGAGGAGGCTCCCACCAAATGGGGCAGGAACATTTTGAACATCAAGAAGAGTGACTGAAGCCAGATGAAGCATACCAAGTATCTATCAGTGAGACCGTAACGATAATTAAAACTTTTTGGCTACCTTTGGAGGTTGCTAGAGCACTAATGTATTCTGAAAATAAATTAATTAGGAATCAATCACACATTTCACCTCTCTTGTACAGACTGTATATCAGGAAATCTAAATAAGTTGTTTTTAAAATTCCTTAGAATAGTCCCTTCTAATAAATGCAAGAAGAATAATGGAATCACACACTTGACATTTTGCTGCCTGCTTGATTTAACAAGCCTCAACAACAAGCATCCATGGTTTCTAAAACCATTAGGTGAAAGGTTCATGTGGAAGTGATAAGTGGCCCTGGTCCCCACCAATGAAGTACTCTTGCCAGAAAAACAACTTGAATCTATCTCATCAAGGTATGGACCTGTCACCATGAAGGAAGATGGCAAAATCCAGAACACAGGAACTTTTACAGAAAAGATGACTGTTTCTATAACAAATGCATGCCCCATAGTGGAGAAGAAGGAGAAGCTCTTAAAAATTCAGAGGTTTAAGAGACCTCTGTTACAGTATTAATTGCATTGGAATAATAGTAGTATTGTGGTTAACAAGTTATTTTTATCTTTTAGAGTTCCATATTGAAATATTTACAGATGAAGTAGTCTGACTAAACCGCTGAGCCACCCGGGCTGCCCAAGGAGTTTAATTTTTTAAAAATTAGACTTTCACTCCTCCCCAAAATGAAATACTTAAGAATGAATCTAACAAAGCATGTCCATGCTCCACATGAGGAAAACTGTAACACGGTGACAGAAGTCAAATAAAATGTAAATAAATGGAGAAGAGTTCCAGGTACAGAGGTCGAAAGACTTAATATTGTCAAGATGTCGGTACTTTCCAACTTGATGTATGGATTCAGGGCAGTCCCGTTCAGGATCCTAGCCCATGATTTTGTGGATATTGACAAGCAGGTTTTGAGTTTAAACGTAGAGGCAAAAGACCCAGAACAGCCAGCTGTGTTGAAGGAGAGCCATTGGAGGACTGACTACCAGCTTCAGAACAGTGTAAGCTACAGTCCTTGCCACAGGAATAATACGTGTATCGGTGGGACCACAACACAGTCCAAAAGTGTACCCACATACATACACTTTGATCTTTGACAAAAGAGCAAGAACAATGCAGTGGAGAACGGATCGTCCTTTCAGTAAGTGTTGCTGGAACAACTGGACATTCACAGGCAAAAATTCAGAATGGATCGCGATCCTAAATGTTCAATTCCTAGAAGGTAATGTTGGAGAGAACTAGGTGACCTTGGGTTTGGTGATGACTGTTTAGATACAATATGGAAAAAAAAAAAATAGATACAATATGGAAAGCAATGACCTATTAAGGGAAAACTAGACAAGTTGGACTTTATTTTTAAAAAATGCTCTGTGAAAGACGCTAAGAATGAAGAGATAGGCCATAGACTGGGACAAAGTCCTTATAAAGCACATACTAATACAATCCAGCGGTCATGCTCCTTGGTATTTACTAAACTGAATGTGACAGCTTCTGTCCACCCAAAAATTTGTACCCGGATCTCTTCACAGCTTTATCTGTATCTGCCAAGACTTGGAAGCAACCAAGAAGTCTCTCAGTAGGTGAATGGATAAGTAAACAGGTCCACCCAGGCAAAGGAATATTAGTCAGTCCTACAAAGAAACGAGCTATCAAGCCATAAATGACCCGGAGGACACTTAAAAGCATATTTGAGGGAAAGAAGCCAATCTGACAAGATCAAATGCTCTACGATTCCAATTCTGATAATCCAGAAGAGGCAATACTGTGGAGACAGTAAAAAGATCAGTGGTTGCCAGGAGTTGGGCAGAGGGGTGGGATGAAAGGGGGAGCACAGGACTTTCAGTGCAGCGAACAGAGTGTAGGATACTCTAGGGATGGATACCTGTCACTCCTCAACCGCCTACAGACTGTACAACAAGACTGAGTATGTATGTAAAGTAAGAACTTCACTTACCTATAATGTATCCGTAATGGCTCATCACTTGTAACAAATGTACCACCTAATGCTGGATATTAATAGCAGGAGAAGGGGCGGCGGAGTTAGGAACCTTGTGTTCTTCTCATTCATTCTCTTCAAACCTAAAACTACACTGAGAACTTTTTTGTAGTTTTTAAAATTTAACCTGTGCAGAACAAGTCAGTTCACTTGTACTGAGAGTGTCTTGAATTTAGGTCCATATTAAAAAGCCTTGTTCTTTGATTTTAGGATGACTTAGACCGGTTTACTTTGTGTTGAGATAGTGATTCGTCTGAACAGACTTTTTTCTACTTTACTGGAAAAGTACTATTGATTGAAGCCACTGATCGTTCTAAATGGTTCCAGTAGAGTAAGAAATCAACTTTCAGGGACGCCTGGGTGGCTCAGCAGTTGAGTGTTTCCCTTTGGCTCAAGGTGTGATCCTGGGGTCTTGGGATCAAGTTCTGCATCTGGCTCCCTATGGGGAGCCTGCTTCTCCCTCTGCCTGTGTCTCTGCCTCTGTCTCTGTCTCTCATGAATAAATAAATAAAATCTTAAAAAAAAAAAATCAACTTTCAGAATGTTATTCTGGTTTTGGTTTTTTGGTTTTTGTTTTTGTTTTTTTTTTTAGAAATTACATTTTCATTATTCCAGTGTGCCATCTCCTTGATAGATTGGGAATACTGAGAACAATGTGTATTTTAAAATTTTGAGTTGAGGAAAGGTGTTTCTTTCCTCCATCTTCACTTATGTCACTAGGTAATAAATGGCTCCTCTGTGTTCTCTTAGCTGCGGGACTCATGCACACGTTCAATGCCCACGCCGCCACCGACATCACGGGCTTTGGGATTTTGGGGCACGCGCAGAACCTAGCCAAGCAGCAGAGGAACGAGGTGTCCTTCGTGATTCACAACCTTCCTGTCCTGGCCAAGATGGCTGCTGTGAGCAAGGCCTGTGGAAACATGTTTGGCCTCATGCATGGGACCTGCCCAGAGACATCAGGTACGAGGACCCTGGGCCCAGGTCTGAGGAGTAAAGTAGCCAGGCTAACCTGACAAGGAAGAAGCCCAGTACACGAGCACGACCCCACTGTGCGTGAGGTCAGTGCTGCCAGAAACCTTGGCCTTCTTATCACCAATGTCCTTAGCTCCCCTGGGTGCTGTGGGTCACCTGACTCCTGCCAGTCTGTGTGTGATCCAGCGACCTCCAACTCAGCATTTGTTTGGCGATAGGACAGGATGGAGGGAGAATATGGGAAGAATAAGTCCTTACTCATGAGACACTTAGCATTTGAATTAACTGTGATCCCTCTAGGGTACATTGATCATGCTATATATTTTCCTTGCAGAAAATGTCCAAAATTGCCATTGTAAGAATGAGATAGAATATTATGTCTCCAGAGTTCCCCTTACCTGGACTCTTGGCTTCCACTCTGGATAGCCTCTTTTTTCAATCTTTTGTATTTCTCTTTTCTAACATCTTTATTTCCCAACCCTGATCACATAGTGAAATCATCTGGAGATTTAAATATCTGTGCCAAGACCTGACCTCCAGGAATTCTGATTGAGCCAGTCTGGGATGGGTCTGGTCAGCATCAATTGTAGCGGTGCCCCAGGGGGTTCTGGGAGGCAGCCAGAGGCGAGGAGCACAGAGCCCTGCCCACGTTCCAGCTCTCTAGAAGGGCCCGCTGTTCTCTAATAGGCCTCCCAGGGCCTCTGTAGAGGACTCTTCAGCATCCTGTCTCTGTAACAACAACAAACCAAATCCATTTTTTAGAAAGAGGGTTCCAAGAGGACAACTCCTGTGTTGGTTCAGTGTAGGGCTAGAACAGTGCCTGCCAGGTGGTGGGCCTAGAATCCGGGTTGAATGAACTAACAGGTATTAACAACAAATCCCGTTTGTTTCCTTTATTCAAAATTGAGAAATTTTTACTTTTTGGTAAAAGTATGAATACAAAAAAAAAAGTATGAATACGTATTTTTTCCTGATGCGTTATTTCTACTTAGAAATCCATACACTTTTCTGTCTTTGCTACTGATGTTGTGATGAAGGCTTTTCCTTTTTTTTTTTTTTGATGAAGGCTTTTCCAACATGTTTCAGCTTTTTCTGTTTTGAAGATTACAGAGCCACTGACCGGACCTAGATATTGAGGCATACACTCCTTCATGATCTTAATTTTTAAGTTAAAAAATAAGAATACAAAAAGTCTTTTGTGTAAGAGGATTCTACGTAGAAAATCAAGTCAGGAAAAATTCTCTTACGGTTTAAATATTTCTTTCAATGAAGCTGTGCCTGAGTGGCTCATTCGGTTAAGCATCTACCTTAGGCTCAGGTCATGATCCCAGGGTTCTGGGATCAAGCCCCGCATTGAGCTCCTTGCACAAGAGGGGGTGCTGCTTCTCCCTGTGGCTCTCCCCCCACTCTCTCTCTCTCTCAAATAGTGAAATCTTTAAAAAAAATGTTTTTCTTTCAGTGTAGCAAGAAGATAGTAGCTAGCATATATATATATATATATATATATACACACACACACATACACACACTGTGCGTGAGGTCAGTGCTGCCAGAAACCTTGGCCTTCTTAACACCAATGTCCTTAGCTCCCCTGGGTGCTGTGGGTCACCTGACTCCCGCCAGTCTGTGTGTGATCCAGCGACCTCCAACTCAGCATTTGTTTGGCGATAGGACAGGATGGAGGGAGAATATGGGAAACTACGCCACTCAGAACATATATATAAAGATTTATTTATTCATTCAGAGAGAGCGAGAGAGAGGCAGAGACATAGGCAGAGGGAGAAGCAGGCTCCATGCAGGAAGGCCGATCCCGGGTCTCCAGGATTACACCCCGGACTGCAGGCGGCCTACACCGCTGCGCCACTGGGGCTGCCCAGCTAGCACATATATTATTAGGACACCTCACTCCTGCACAGTTTTCAGTGTTTCGCAGCCTGGTCATTCCCACACTTGAAAGTTGGTTGTATGTGTTCTTTAATGTGGTAGTTCAACCAAAGTCAATAATTGCCAGACATATCATCTGTGGGATGTTAGTGGATGGGAAAGGGCAGTCCCTATGTAGAGACAGAAATGGGTTGTGGGCCAGTGGGCCAATCGACCGCCTGGGCGGACATGCCCTGGAAAACTGGTGGCAAAGGGAACTGCTGGCATGGCATCACTGCCGACCGTGATCCTTTCTCTCTGTTATTCCCTTTGTCAGGAGGCCTCCTCATCTGTTTACCGCGAGAGCAAGCCGCCCGGTTCTGTGCAGAGATCAAGTCTCCCAAATATGGGGAGGGCCACCAGGCATGGATTATTGGGATCGTGGAGAAAGGCAACCGCACTGCCAGAATCATAGACAAGCCCCGGATCATCGAAGTTGCACCGCAGGTGGCCACTCAGAACGTGAACCCCACCCCGGGTGCCACCTCTTAATCTAGACCCAAGTAGCTATCTGGTTTTGTTTTTAAATAGAGCTATTTCTTTTTTCATCATTTCAATTAAAGACGATACACGACAACAAAAATCTCATTGTGTCTACACATCTGGTGACCTTAGGTCGATTTGTGAGTGGATGCAATTAATAAAATAAAATCCATTGCCTTTTTTTCCTGTTACATTAACTGAAGATGCACCTAATCTTGAGGCAGCTTCTGAGTTGAGAATTATATTGTTATCCAATACTGTTGATTCATTTTGAATCTTTAGACACTTATCTCTTGCCGCGTAGGCTCTTTCTAAAGGTGCTCCCCCGTGGCACAGACATTACCGGTCGTGGTGTCAGAGAGCAGTTGGTGTCTGTTCATTTCGTGCGTATTTATCATTATCAGTCTGGTCTTTTTTTAAGTGTCTTGGATGATATTCTGGAAAGATGGAAGTGGTAAGTGACACAGTGATATCCCCATAGTGAGAGGGTCATATGGTTCCTTCCAGCCTTTGCTTTGTAAAGCCCAGTCTTCTCAATTCGAGAGCATCTCTTCTGACCCAGGACACTTTCCCAGGAGAGCATTCAGTTAAACAAGGCAAGTGCTTAACTCTGCATGGAAAGCACTTGGAAGACAAAAAAGAAATTTAATTTCTTTTTTGGTAGCCTTCCTAATATTTACAATAATACCATTTAACTGTTTCCTTTATCGACAGCAAGAAAGGATACTTTTGCCATGTAATTAGATGTTCTATAGTAAGACAAGGAATTGGCCTTCCGGAAGGGGGTTCATGTATGATACTCATTTACAATTCAATATATAATTAACTACACAAATAATTTTTAAATATAATCAATAATAAAGACTGTTCTGTGGATGGTAGTGTTTAATACATTTTATATTTTGTATAGTGATTTCAGGCCTTTTGTTTTCTTAAAATCAGCAGTTATTTAGCCGAATTTTTAGCATTATTTTGTCCTTGGCGCCAGTACTTTGTGCACGCTTTTTGTGATCTGTGTTAAAAATCCGCATTGCCAACATCACAGCTCGAACTTAAACTTGTTATTCAAATAAATATTTAATTTTTTTTATTGCTCTTGTATAATCAGATGCCCCCTTTAGTATTATTTTAGAAGCGTTGGGAGGGTTTTGGCTAAAAGTACAATTTATTGGGGAAAACTAGATTTTAGTTTTATAAAACTTTTAAGTCTTTCATGGGACCTATATTTTCTTGAATTAAATTTTGTAGTTCTAGAACAAATAGGCGATCTAAAAAGGTGTTTATCCGTGTTACTTAAGAACAGAGGCTTCCTTCTGTTGTAACCCACAAAAGCGAGAGGGACTGTGGTCATTAAGCACAAGCGCTGACTCCTCGAGTGTCCGCCTGAGAGAAACAGCACCTGGCCCACGAGCCTCCCAACGCCTCCTGCCTCCAGGCACCAAAGCCTGGACATCAGAGCCTGCCTGTCCTCCCCAAAGGAAGCGCCCCTTGGAGATGAAGCCCCAGAAGAGGCTCGGCTTGGATGCACCCTCCACGAGGAGCCAGAGGGCAGCCTTTCTGCAAGTGGGATTGGAACTCAAGCCATAAGTACGCTGTGCAGGACCCGACAGGCTGCTACGGAACTGACAGTAATTGGACATTTTATAGGGATTTATACACATGTTGGTCCTCAAAAGCGACAAACCAGTGCTCTACAAAATAAAATGTGTTGGAAACCTCTGAGTAAGGTGAACATACTGTTGGGCTTTTTTTTTTTTTTTTTTTTTTTTTTTTTTGGTGTACTGGTGATGACTAAATCTGAATTCTTTTGAATGTCCATCATGTCTTGAATGCTGGTGGCTTCTTCGGTGGCAGGTCTCCTGAGAGGCAGGGAGCTAAGCAGATGATGTCCCTGAGGAAATCATCTTCGTGAAGATTGGTTTTTGTAAAATGTTGGGTACATGCAGGTCTGTGTGATTCATGTGATCCCGAGGAGGAAGAACTGGTCTTTAAAGCAGGGTTTCCCAGAGAGCATTCCAGATCACCTGGGGGTGCTTGTCACGGGCACGGTCTCAGGTCTCGCCACAGACCCACAGGGTCCAAGTTCTGGGTGGCCCAGGGAGTCTGTCTTCCACCAGCATCCCAGGTGGCTCCGTGCACTGAAGTTGGGACCACAGATCTGAGGAGTGTCCCAGAGGGCCAGAAGAGGCAAAGGAGGGAAGGAAAGTGGAGTTGCTCTGGCAGGACCACTCTGTTCAGTGACCTCTGGGCCCAGCAGACACGCACCCACACCCAAGAATTTGGAGAGTTCCTTGAAGAATCAAGTGATTGAATATTTGACCCCTTAGCAAAATCTGTGTAGGAGATCTTCCAATTTGGTGAATAGTTAGTAAGTAGACAATTATTTGGCTTCCTGATAGCATTTTAAAACTTCACATTGACATTGGTATAGTGAGTTGTTTTCCTTAAATCCTATGATGTAGTGCATCCAAAAATACAGCTTGTTAAAATGCACGGCATTTTTATTGTACCCTGAAAGGGCAGGGCCCTGGTGAGGTAGGTTATTCCTTTGGGCAACAGGAATTACCTATCAAGGAATATCAAGGCTTAGCTTGTTATATTTGCACAGGCTGTGTTGAAGCTTTTACTGTAATTCTGTCTAGGAAGAGAAACTGAAATATTGTGTAAGCAATATGTACTTTTTGGCTAAATATTTTTGAAATAACTTAGTACGTTGTAGTCTCCAAGTTCTGCATGCCTTATGATGAATAAATGCGAGTGTTTTAAGTTGTTCTGATCTGAGATGTTTGAGCCAGCAGTTTCGGTCTGAATTTAGCGTTGCCTTTCAAAGAGTTATAACCGAATTCTAAGTTTTACAGTTTTATTCTGTAAAGAGAGACCAGAATAGCTATACTCTACTACCACTGCGATGCTTTTCTTTATTTTCAGAAGTAATAAAGCAAGCATAGATAATGATGCTTCAGATACGTACCTGTGTTGTGTGTACATGTATGTGCGTACGTAGAGCGAGGTCTAGATTTCCCCCAACCTACCTCCTTGAGCTCATTCCCTACACTCAGAGCACCCTTTTGCTCTAGATGAGGTATTGGTTGCATAGATAATATACTTTTCAACAGTAATTTGTACCTTCCTTATTAGAAGTCTTCATATGAACAATGCAACTGTTGAACATGCCAGTGTCCACAAGGTAAACCAACAGTTTCAAAAGCCAATTCTTGAACGTGGAGCATGGAAATACCATTTTTGCCTTTGGTTGAGTCTCCATGTCTTAAACCTAAACGTGGCTCAACCCAGTGACCCATTGTTTTACTTGGCCTTCATCAAGTGAAGCCATCAGTGGGACAGGGTACTCCTGGATATCTAGACAGGTTCAAGAGGTGCTGGAATCCACACCTGCCAGTTGCTTTGGATAGGTGAGTGAACATTGGGTGAATAGGTCTTGGACTATTCTCTGTAGGGTCTCCTGTATTTCCTTTTTTTTTTTTTTTTTTTTTTTTTTTTTTTAGATTTTATTTATTCATAAGAGACAGAGGCAGAGACACAGGCAGGGGGAGAAGCTGACTCCATGCAGGGAGCCCGACATGGGACTCAATCCCCGGACTCCAGGATCATGCCCTGGGCCGAAGGTGGCGCTAAACCGCTGAGCCATCCGGGCTGCCCTGTATTTCCTATTTTTAAGTTCTTAAATATTTGATCTCTGACTCCGTACACACGGGATGTTTTCAGATTGGTTTCAGATGTATCTGATTGCCCTTCCAAGTCCTGTTGCCGGTGGAGGGAGTTTCATGGTTGGGAGGACTGCATATAATGAAGCCTGACAACACTTGGTGGAAGGAAATAGAAAATTCACTCTACTAGTGATGTGGTTGCAGAACAGCCAATGTATTTTTTATTCTGTATTTCAAGAACATAAGCATATGCATCTACAAGTTCATGGAGATCTATGAAATGGTAAGTTAATGATCAATTCTTGTATTTTGCCTAGTTCTTAAAAGAGAATTGCATACAGTAGGTTTCTAGAACATGGCCCCGCTTTGGTCCATTTTGGATAATTAAGAAAATTATAGCAGTCAAACCCTGTACCTGTGCTCCCTGTATCTTGTCCATCCCTAGAAGCCTTACCTCCCACTCCCTTTCACCCACTTTGCCCCTCGCCTCACCACTCTCCCCTCTGGCAACTGTCAGTTCTCTGTATTTATGAATCTGTTTCTGCTTTTTCTTTGTGTTAGAGATTCTACATACAAGTGATATCATATGGTATGTCTTTCTCTGACTTAGAATACCTTCTAGGTCCATCCATGAACTGTGTTTAAGTTTTAAATAAAACGCTAGATTCTATTTCTAGCATGTTAAGAAACAAAGGAATCAGATATACATCTATAAAGATTTCTCAAATATTAGAATAAGACCATTAACGTGGACATTTTTATTTTTTATTTTTTTTAAAGATTTTATTTATTTATTCATGAGAGAGACAGACAGGCAGAGACACAGGCAGAGGGAGAAGCAGGCTCCATGCAGGGAGCCTGACGTGGAACTCGATTCCGGGTCTCCAGGATCACACCCCTGAGGGTGGCACTAAACCACTGGGCCACTGGGGCTGCCCAACATGGACATTTTTTAAAGTTATAAAGGGGTGCCTGGGTCACTCCGCCAGGTGGGCATCCGGCTCTTGGTTTCCGTTTGGGTCATGATCTCAGGGTCATGGGGTTGAGCCCCACATTGGGCTCTATACTAGGTGGGGAGTCTCTTTGAAGATTCTCTCCCTTTGCCCCTCCCTGCTCCTGTGTGTGGGTACATGAGAGCTCTGTCTCTCTCAAACAGATGAATAAATCTTAAAAAATTAAAAGTCATAAAATTAAATAGCCATCATCCACCTTAGCCTGTCAAATCGATCTAGTAACTCCACTTCCATTACGTTTGTGGGGTGCTTAAAATGCGGGTGACATTTATTTCTGATGCCCAACTTTTTACTTTGAAAAATTTTAAAAATTAACAAAGTAGTACCATGGATACTTCTAGAAATGTTAAGTTGTTGATATTCCACAACGCCTGCCTTCTCTCTGTCTATAATGTATGCACACAGCCATTCCTTTATTGTTTTGGTAGAGCCACTCTCATAAATTAATTGCAGACATTGTGACACTGAAACCGCAGGTGCAGGACCTCCACAGGTGATCAGATGATTTCAGGTGATCAGAGTGCCTTGACTCTAGCCATAGCATTTTTGTGGCACTTTTTATAGGATGAAAGAACTAACAGTATAAAATAATTGAAGTGAGCAAAACTAAGAAATACTAAATGAGAGGTGGAACTTAAAAAAAAAAAAACTGGCATAGGGACGCCACCCTGGTGCCCTGGTTAGGCATCTGACTCTTGATTTTGGTTCAGCTCATGATTTTAGAGTCAGGCTCTACGCTCAGTGGGAAGTCTGCTTCTCTCCTCCTTCTCCCCCTGTCCCTCCCCCTGCTTGTGCTCTCGGTCTTTCTCAATCTAAAATAAATAGATCTTTAAAAAAAATTGGCGTGTACTTATATATAGTCATATATATGGTTGTGCAACATGTTTATTCCCAGTTAATAGATCCTGGACATAATTTCCTATCATAATTTCCAATCATAGATCAGAAATATCCCCATTCATGTTAACCCGAATATAGTTTTCCTTGGTATACTCAGTCACTGAAATACAGACAATTTTTGAAGATACTCCTGTGTCCAGTCCATTCACCTTAAGTTTTGTTGAATGTTAATCCTCGGAATGGTGAAAACCTAGATATTGTATATCCATACCCTAGCTAATAAAATTTGAGGAGTTTTCTAAGTTTTATTATTTAAGTAATCTCCCCGCCCCATGTGGGGCGAGCTCATGAGCCTGAGATCAGGAGTGGCAAGCTCCCCTCGAGCTCATGAGCCTGAGATCAGGAGTGGCATGCTCCTCTGACTGAGCCAGTCAGGTGCCCCAAGATTTGAAGATTTTTAAAAAATACTTTATTCATTCATGAGAGACACAGAGAGAGAGAGAGGCAGAGACAGAGGCAGAGGGAGAGGCTCACCGCAGGAGCCCGATGTGGGACTCGATTCCTGGACCTAGGATCCCAACCTGAGCCGAAGGCAGACACTCAACTGCTGAGTCACTCAGGCGTCCCTGGTTTTTGTTTTTTAAAAGATTTTATTTATTTGACACAGAGAGCAAGAGTGCGCACACAAGTAGGTAGAGCAGCAGGCAGAGGGAAAGGGAAAAGGAAACTCTCCACTGAGCAGGGAGCCTGATGTGGGGCTCAATCCTAGGACCCCAGGATCATGACCTGAGCCAAAGGCAGATGCTTAACCCACTGAGCCACCCTGTACCCTAGCAGCATGTTTATACACTGATGGCAGGGGGAGATCCAACAAGGTAGAGAAGATGAGAGTCTTTTGAACAAGATTCTGGAAGAATCAAGACAGGAGATAGAGGTTACTGCACAAGGGGAGGGCTGGCTTTTGTTGGGAGTGCTGAACTATCCTACAGTAGCTGAGAAAGCCAAGTACGGGCCTAGTTGCAGGTAGATGGCCAATGTGCTGGCTTCTGTTTGGTACATGAATGAATCTGATTAACTTTAAAACTTGGTACTAAATTACCTGGCTATGATCATCTATTCTTCTCAAGAAGGATTGGCATTTTTGAATATGGGACTGATTGCAATTTCTCATTCATATCATGAAATTGATTTGGGGTGCCTGGCTGGCTCAGTTGATGGAGCATGCAATGCTTGGTCTCGGGGTTGTGACTTTGAGCTGTGTGTGTGGAGACTACTTAAAAATAAAATCTTTTAAAAAATTGTCTTAAGGGTGCACAACTCTTGAGCAATTAAATTCAAGGTTCTTAGATCATGCTATTTTTTTTCTTAGCTGGTCAAATATGGTCATTATTAAGAAATCTTTTTTTTCAAGATTTTATTTATTTATTCATGAGAGACACTGAGAGAGAAGCAGAGACATAGGCAGAGGGAGAAGCAGGCTCCTCTCAGGAAGCCCGATGTGGGACTCAATCTCAAGCACATTGCTCCAACATTACTAAGAAATGAATAATTACCAAATGCTGAAGGAGAAAGAAATGATCATTCTTGCGATCATGCTTATGTTTCATTGTGTTCTATTTCAATTGTTCTAAAACATTTTTATTTTAATAGCACAGTTATTAAAGATGCCTACTTAGGGAATTTCCAAATAATCCAAATTGCTATTTTTAAAAACTAGGAACGTTCATCAAGTTACCTAAGGAGAAATTATAGTTCTAATTCCCCATGGGATTTTTTTTTTTTTTTTTATGATAGTCACAGAGAGAGAGAGAGAGAGAGGCAGAGACACAGGCAGAGGGAGAAGCAGGCTCCATGCACCGGGAGCCCGACGTGGGATTCGATCCCGGGTCTCCAGGATCGCGCCTTGGGCCAAAGGCAGGCGCCAAACCGCTGCGCCACCCAGGGATCCCCCACCCCCCATGGGATCTTTTTTTTTTAAATTTTATTTATTTATGATAGTCATCACAGAGAGAGAGAGAGGCAGAGACATAGGCAGAGGGAGAAGCAGGCTTCATGCAGGGAGCCTGATGTGGGATTCGATCCTGGGTCTCCAGGATTGCGCCCTGGGCCAAAGGCAGGCGCTAAACTGCTGCGCCACCCAGGGATCCCCATGGGATGTTAAATGAAAAATTTTAAACCCAGCATCCTCTGATTTAAAAAAGGCAGATAATACTTGGAAGCATTCAAAGATTTCCTTCATCTTTTATAACAACTATAAACTTAAACAGATCCATTGTAAAACACCTTAGGGTAGAGAGGGCAGGGATTTTCACACACTTGTAAAATGGGGGAACATTAAAACTACAGGTGTAGGTAGTTTCATCTCACTGTCTTTCCCAATGGTCGGGAAGGCCAGTAACGGTTCAGGTCCTGTGTGGATAAGGGTCATGACCCCCATATAATTTGCTTTGGGGGCAGCGCCCGTGGCGCAGTGGTTTAGCGCCACCTGCAGCCTGGGGTGTGATCTGGAGACCCTGGATGGAGTCCCACGTCAGGCTCTCTGCATGAAGCCTGCTTCTCCCTCTGCCTGTGTCTCTGCCTCTCTCTCTCTCTGCATCTCTATGAATAAAAATAAATAAAAAATAAAAATTATTTGCTTTGGCCTGAACTCATGTTACATTTTCTCCTTCCTAGCAGTACCCACTTTCCACCACACGAGGGCAATAAGGACTCACCTAGTCACCCAGGCCCAGTCCAGGAGCAGCACCTTTTTGGAATCAGAAAGATGGAGATTCTCTTTCCTATACCTGCCAAGGGCCAGATACTTCATTTTTAACTATGATACACAGAAGTGCCTCTCCTGAAAACCCCTGGCAATCCAATCAACGAGTTCAGGATTGGGGGCCCGCCTGTGATGATCAATCTGTGAGAGATGAGGTTAAGAGCTACTGAGGGAAGGATCAGGACATTGCTGTCAATCAAACAGATTTGAGAGTCTGGATAAGGAGGAATCATGTAAAAATAATACAGAACCCGAAGGTGAGGTTGAAGGCAAGCCTTGCTCTGGATGCTGACGATTCTCCACCCTGCCTCAGATGAAATAGGCAGCAGCTAACAATTCTGAGTCCTGGCTTGCTTTTTTCCGTGAGGATGGCAGTTCACCACATTATATAGGGACAGCACTTGAGGGACACCGGGCTGGCTCAGTGGTTGAGCATCTGCCTTCAGCTCAGGGTGTGATCTGAGGTCCAGGGTTTGAGTCCCACATTGGGCTCCCTGTGAGGAGCCTGCATCTCCCTCTGCCTAGGTCTCTGCCTCTCTCATGTAAAAATAAAAAAAAAAATAATAATAATTTTAAAAAAGACATCAGTTAAGAAGTCATAACATGTTTAGGGGTGCCTGAGTGGCTCAGTTGGTTAAGTGTCTGAATCTTTTTTTTAAAATATTTTATTTATTTATTCATGAGAGACACACACAGAGAGAGGCAGAGACACAGGCAGAAGGAGAAGCAGGCTCCATGCAGGGAGCCCAACCGGGGACTTGATCCCAGGTCTCCAGGATCACACCTGGGGCCCAAGGCAGCACTAAGCCACCCAGGCTGCCCTGAATCTTTCTTTTTAAGTTAATCAATCAATTAATTAATTAATTAATTAATTAATTTTAAAGCATTGGAATCTTGATTTCAGCTCAGGACTTGATCCCAGGTCTCCAGGATCACACCTGGGGCCCAAGGCGGCACTAAGCCACCCAGGCTGTCCTGAATCTTTTCTTTTTAAGTTAATTAATTAATTAATTAATAATTAATTAATTTTAAAGCATCGTAATCTTGATTTCAGCTCAGGTCATGATCTCAGGCTCTGCACTCAGCTTAGAGGCCGCCTGTCCTCCTCCTCTGCTCCTCTCCCCTGCTTTCTCTCTCTCTCTCAAATTAATAAATAAAATCTTTTTAAACAAATGATAACATGCTTCTAAAGTGAGACATTCCTGATGTAACTCTTTAAGACAATGAAACAATGAGAAAAATAAGAAAGAAAAAAACCAATGAGATGCTATGTTGATCATCTGCAGAGACTGGATGGAAAAGATATTACAGAAACAATTTCTAGTTCTTATAGTCATTATGGAAAATAGTATGGAAGGGGAAGAGAAAGGGAAGGGGAAAGGGAAAGGGGAAGGGAAAGAAAGAAAGGGGCACATGGTGGATCATAGATTGATGTCGTGTTGAGTTCAATCCCCAGGTTGGGGGAAGAGGTCACTTAAAAAATAAACTTAAAAAGAAAAAGAAAAATCATTTCTATTTTTTAAAGAAAATTTAAAATAATACTAGACTGTGAGGATCACACTAGCTTCACAGAATCATTCTTTCAGGGACTTTCTTTTTCTTGAATGAGAAGCCAATATGTTTGGCTACCTCAGACTGGATGCCCAAATTCCTCTTTGGATCAGTACGTTACTTGTACGAGTGAACGACCATGTGAACTGTGAGAGCATCTGCGCAGGGACGGGCCCAGTCACGTGGGATTAAACAGTCTGAAAGTCCCAGTTGGGAGCGTGGGTGATGTGTTGGCTCATTTGTCACTGGGCGACCTTCACCGGGTTAGAAGCCCTTGAAAAGCACTTGCTCTGCTCTGGGAGGCAGTGAGGATCTCTGCGACGGAGGAGCAGGGTGTGCGGGCATCCATCCTCTCCGCCCGGGGCGCCCAGTGCGTGGACCCAGGAGGCCCGGGGCACCCCGCACCACGCAGAATCCGGGAGCTCCACGCCCTCCTCCAGACCGACGTCTGCTCGTCGCCCCGCCCGCCGCCCGGACCGAGGCGGAGGCCCGAGGCCCGAGGCCCTGCTGAGCCGTCTCCTGTCGTCTCCTGTCGGGGCCATGAACCAGTGCCAGGCAGCCGCCCGCCTGCGCGTCGTGCTGGGACACCTCGGCCAGCCCTCGGCCGGGGCCGGCGTATCCTTTGGGCTGCGGGAGCTCGGGCTGCAGGAGGGGTGGCCTCCAGGGTCCCCTGGGTCGGCGCCCGCGTCCCCGTGATGGTCCCGCCTGTTCCGGGCGCCGGGGCGGGGGGCAGGCGGCAGGGGGCATCCGGCCGCCCGGAGGGCGCGGGCAGTGCGGGCCCCGGGGCTGATGCGCGCCCCCAGCCCCCGGCCTCCGCGCCGGCCCGGGCCCGGGGCCCTGCGCTGCGGGCGGAGAGCAGGCGGCGTGCGCGCAGCTCCCCGGGCCTCTGGCCGCGGCCGCCCGGAGCCCGGGAAAGGCGAAGCACGGGCCCGGCACCGCGCGCGGAGCTGCCCGGGGCGGCCGGGCGGGCGGCAGCGGGAGCCTCGGGCCGGGCCGGCCCCCTCCGCGGGGGGAGCCCGCTCTGGCCGCGGCCCCGGCGCTCCCCTCCAGCCCGGGACCTGCGCGCGCGCCCGCCGCCCCGCCGCCCGCCAAGCCCAGGGGCCCGCGCTCCCCGCGGCCTCGGCCTTCACGAGGGCAGCACTGCTGTGGCATCCAGGACACGTCGCTGCAGCGCAGGGACACCCAATTGCCGGATAGAACCGGGTCTCCTGATCCCTCTGGGGGCCACTTCGGGGAGCCTGGGAAACGCTGCGCGCGATTTTCCCTTCAGCCCGGGACTAGTCTCTGTCCTGCTGTGGGCAGGGTCCTGCATCTTTCCTACAAATGAGACTAGCTGTTGTAGGATTGCTCTGAGTTCCAAGCCTCGATGCAGCGGTAAACGAAAGTCCAGCCGCCCTCCCACAAGGCTGGTGATGTGATCTCATCCGACGGGCCAGAAAGCAGAAACCCAGGCCAGGGGAGAGGCCACTCTTGACCGAAGCCATTTAACTAAAGCAGTGTGTTCCCGGACGGGCACCGTCAACAGCAGCTGGAACCTTGCTAGGAAGGCAGATTCCAGGCTCATCTCTGACCCTGGACTCCAAACACCTGGGAGTGGGGCCCAGCCATCTGTTTTCACTTGTTTCGGATACATGCCCAACAGTGAGAAGCACCAACATACTGGGACTAGGGATAACTGGGTCCAGTCTGGTACTACGGTTAACATTTGATACCATGGGCCCCTGGGTGGCTCAGTCCATGAGGCATCTGATTCTTGGATTCTAGCTCAGCTCTTGATCTCAGGGTTATGAGTTCAGGCCCTACACTAGCCTCTATGCTGGGCAATCAGCCTACTTAAGAAAGAAAAAAAGAAAAATCTGATATTCTGATCCTGCTGGTTCTTGCTTTCTTTTTCATCTATGTTTCCGAGAACAGCACTATCCAATCAACTTTCTTTGATGCTGGAAATGTCCTACACCAGCATTGTCCAGTACATGTGGCCATTGAGCACTTGAAATATGGCCAGGGCAGGCTTCATTTTCATTCTCTTCATATTAAATGGACAGACATGGCCAGAGGTTCTGGTATTGGACAGCTCTGCCAAGATGTTCAATGCATGTGTATGTGGTTAGTGCTTCGAGAGGATCCTGGAAATCCTGTGGCAGTTTCTTCCCAGCCTTAACTGGTCTTAAAGGGATGTGGATTCTGGCACAAAGCAGGGATTTTTTTTTTTAAGGCATAAACCATAAGGCTTTTTAAAAATGCAGTTATGCATTGAGAAGAAAATAAATATGACTTATAATTCCACCACTCACAGATCATTATCAGTCAGCTTTTTGGTGTGTTTCTTTTCTATGAATTTACATAATTATAGTCATACTGAATGTACAACTTTTTGCATCTATTTTTTTCATGTTTACTAATATTATGTAGTAAACACCAGAAACATTTGGCTTTATATAATACCCATTTCCACACCATTAAAACATTTTTTAGAGAAAAGCAACTACCACCACCAAAACACACAGTGGTAGGAAGAATTTTGGACTGGAATATTGCTTTCTGGCCACATCTTGCTAGCAGCTGACAAAGGTCATTATCCTCTCTGCCTCAGGGAGAACAAACATTGGCTGGCAGTTCTGTGTCCCCGGCTGTTTCTCTCCTTGACAGTGATACTGCCCCCAGTTACATAAAGACGTGACAAAAATAACATGTTTATGAGTAGTGACATTCTGACAGTCACTCCTTAAGCTAAAGAAACAAACAAAAAAATTAAAAGGAAAAAAAGGAGGGACACCTGGGTGGCTCAGAGGTTGAGTGCCTCCCTTTGGCCCAGGACGTGATCCTGGAGTCCCAGGATCGAGTCTGGCATCAGGCTCCCTTCATGGAGCCTGCTTCTCCCTTGGCCTGTGTCTCTGCCTCTCTCTCTTGTTTCTCTCATGAATAAATAAGTAAAAATCTTAAAAAAAAAAAAAAAAGAAAACTAGAAAGAATTTCTAGAGTTCCTGGTTCTTTAGGATATTTAAAATTATACTTGATTGTATGGATCACACTTTTCCTGCAGCCAGTGTCTATTTAATAGATGTTTTTTAAAAGCCAGCTAAACTGTTTCTCATATTTGCACTGCATTACCAATAAATTCAATAACTCTTGTGAAAAGCACGTTTCTACTCACTTCTATTTTCTTTTAAAAAAGTTTTATTTGCTTATTTATTTATTTATTCATTCATTTATTTATCCATGAATGACACACAGAGACATAGGCAGAAGAAGACGCAGGTATCCTGATGCAGGACTCGATCCCAGGACCTGAGCCGAAGGCACAACCACTGAGCCACCCAGGTGCTCCTCTCCTCACCTTTAGACATGAACCTTACAATGTTTATTTGTTCAGCAGTTTAGTGGAAGGAATAGTCACATAGAATAAACTAGGGAAATCTATGAAGGAAACAGTGATGGCTCAAATGTGGACTCAGCCATTCTCTGCTGGGTGACCTTGGACCAGTTACTGAGCCCAGGGGTCTAGGCCACCTGCTCTGGGCAGCAGGAATGCTGATAAAGGTCTTGGGGCTTCCAGCCCCTCCTCAGGATTTTGTGAATTGAAATGATGGAAGCAAGGGTGCATACCTGTCATCAGCTCTGTGTGTCTTCTCGGATGAGGGCTAATCCAGGGCCAACTGTGGGTTCCAGAAAATGCTGACTCTGAAATTTAATTTTATTTGCCTTAATTCATATCGTAGGTAGCTTACCCCACTTCGGGGGCTGTGTCTCCAAACAGCTTCCATCCTCCACAATTCCAGTAAGTAGATCTAATGGTCATTAAAAACCATATGATATATATATATATATACAGCTTTTTCTAGTGGGAATTAAGATATAAAATACAACATATCATGTTGTCTGGTGAATTTATTACACAGGGGTGTGGCGCCTGGGTGGCTCAGTGGGTTAAGTGTCTGACTCTTGATTTCTGCTCAGGTCATGGTCTCAGGATGGTGGGATGGAGCCCCATGGAGGGCTCTGTGCTCAGCAGGGAGTCTGCTTGCCCCTTTCCCTCTGCTCCTCACCCTATCCCACCTGTCCTCCCTTCCTCCCTCCCTAAAGAGAATAAATAAAATTAAAAAAATATTCATTATAGAAATCTTCTGTTGCCAGGACTTGTTCTAATTAAACCCAGGGAAAATGTTGAAGACCTTGACTTTAATTTTTTTTAAAGATTATTTATTTATTTATTCATGAGACACAGAGAGAAAGAGAGAGAGAGGCAGAGACACAGGCAGAGGGAGAAGCAGGCTCTATGCAGGGAGCCCGATGCGGGACTCAATCCAGCGTCTCCAGGATCACGCCCCAAGCCAAAGGCAGATGCTCAGCTACTAAGCCACCCAGGTATCCCATAAAATAAAATTTGAAATATAAAATCTATTGGATTTGTTTTTTGTTTCCCACCAAAAAGCCATATATATTCCTTACAGAACAAATTAGAAAATCAGAGAAATAAAAGGAATTTTTAAAAATCATCCACAATTCCACTACATAAAGGCAATCACTTAAATAAAGTGTTTTTTATAATTTCTTTTCATTTTTTTCAACTCGTGTCTTGGTTTTGCATAAATATAACTATACTATTATAAGCACTGTCCATGCTATTAAGTTCTTCATTTTTTTTAAAGATTTATTTAATTAAGAGAGAGAAAGCACACGGGATAGCAACTGAGAGGAGGGACAGAGGGAGAGAATCTCAAGTAGACTCCCCACTGAGCCCGTAGCACCTCGTGGGGCTCAATCCCAGGACCCCTGAGATCATGACCTGACGGGAAATTACCAGTTGGCACTTAACCGGCTAAGCCACCCCAGGGTATATGCTCTTCACTTTAATGCCTGAGTACTACCTATCCCATTGAATAGATATAAGTAATTAATTATTCTTCTAGTTTTTTGTGATAGTAGTTAATGTTTTTGGATTTGAACCTTTGTTTTTTTTTAAAGATTATATTTATTTATTCTTGAGAGACACACAGAGAGAAGCAGAGACATAGGCAGAGGGAGAACTTGATCTCAGGACCCCAGGATCACGACCTGAGCCAAACAAAGACAGATACTCAACCACTGAGCCACCCAGGTGCCCCGAAACGTTTTTTAAATAAATGTTCAGATTAGGGGTGCCTGGCTGGCTCAGTTTGAAGAGCATGTGACTCCTGATCTTGGGGTCATGAGTTAGAAGTCCACGATGAGTATAGAGAATACTAAAAAAAATAAACAAACTTTAAAAAAAAAAAAAACCCTACGACTTTTTTTTTTTAAGATTTATTTATTTATTTATGAGAGACCCACAGAGGGAGGCAGAGACATAGGCAGAGGGAGAAGCAGAGGGAGAAGCAGGCTCCATGCCGGGAGCCCGACGTGGGAATGGATCCCAGGACTCCAGGATCATGCCTTGGGCCAAAGGCAGGCGCCAAACCGCTGAGCCACACAGGGATCCCTGACTTTTTTTTTTTAATGCTCACATTATTTTCTTAAAGTAAATAAGAAATACAAATGCTGGGTGGATGAGTAGTAGAAACATTTCTCAAGATCTTGATACTTAGTGTTGGGTTGTGATTTTTCGGTTGGACTTATTTGAAATTTATCTTTTCTTTAGGTATACTCAGCAGAATGCTGTTCTAAGCCTAGAACAGAGAAAATTTTATGAAGAAAATGGGTTTCTTGTCATTAAAAATTTGGTGTCTGATGCTGACATTCAACGCTTTAGGTACAGTAACCTTTCGTTATTTTAAGAAATATGTTGTATGTTTGCAATGGGAACATGGGTAAGAGTACCGTGTGCGTGTTCAGATAGTTTTCAGGGACTGGTTCCTTGGGAAGTGGTTGGGAACATAAAGGGCTGGCTTTAATCTTAGCCCTTCTACTAAATGTTGTGTGCCCTGGTGCAACTTACTTTCCATGCCTCTCATTTCTCATCTGTAAAATGGGGATAATAGTACTGAGCCCTAGTGTTGTTGTGAGGACTGAATAAAGTAAGACGCACACAGTGCTTCCAACCGGGCCTGGCCCATGGAATGGAGGAGAGAAGTATTTGCCATTGTTACTCAGATGCAACCAAATCACAGATTTTCCCCACTGTTTTCTTAGGCTAAGGAAGATGTGGGTTCTCACAGCGAATTCTGCCTCACATTGAGGAGGCAGGGCTTGTGAGCTGGCCATTTCCTCCTCCCTATGCTCAGAGCTGCTCAGCGTGGCCTGGAGGTCAACTTGGTGCAGAGACACCATCTCCTCAATCTTTGTGGATCTTTCCACAGAACTGGCCAGGCAGGTGCCTGGAGCCTATAGTAATGACATCATCTGCCAATTTCATTTCCTAGGGACCAGTTTGAAAGGATCTGCAGAGGGGAGGTGAAACCAGAACAAATGATGATAATGAGAGATGTGTCCATTGCAAAATCAGAATATATTCCAAGTGAAAGGATGATTTCAAAGATCCAAGACTTCCAAGAAGACAAGGAACTCTTCAGATACTGCACTCTCCCTGAGGTTGGAGAACCTTCCTGTGTTTTCTTTGTTTTTAGGTTAACAAAGGAACTCTGATGAGCCTCCAGGGTTCCCACCTTTGTGTAACACGGGAACAAACTGGTTGTCACTGTGTGTTGTCCACTTATAATAGATCTGACATCTTCCCATGTGACTTATATATTATCACTTGTGTATCTATATCTATATCATACTTGCAAACTTCTGCATAGCATCCCATTGTAAAATGTACCAGTTTATGAACCATTTATTTCAAATGCTTTTAGTTTTATTTTTATTATTTTTTAAAGATTTTATTTATTTATTCATGAGAGACATAGAGAGAGAGGCAGAGACATAGGCAGAGGGAGAAGCAGACTCCTCATACAGAGCCTGATGCTGGATCTGATACCTGGACTGTGATCACACCTTGAGCCAAAGGCAGAGGCTCAACCGCTGAGTGACCCTAGTGTCCTGGTTGTGTGTGGAGATTACTTAAAATTTTAAAAATTCTTTAAACAAATGATAAAAAAAAAGAAGGAATATTTTCCTCATGAGAGAAGACTGTACAGCAGGCCACCTATCATGTCCAGCCCCTTGCGTTGGAGACAAAGGGGGACATGGCCCCTGAATCATCTATTCTTCCCAACCTCAAGTCTTGCAATGGAAATGGAACTTGTGAGCATCGATCAAGGAAGAAAAGCCTGAAGTTAGAGGCTACTTGCGTTAGATGAATCACGATGAGGCCTCCAGGGTTCCCACTGTTCTCAAATGTGCCCCATGCACCTGCTGGTTCATGCAATGATTTTTAGGAGGTGGGGATGATATAGTAGTTGGGTATTTATTTCAATGTGTATTGGAAAAAGTAACCAGCGCATCTTACCTATGACTTCAGGAATATTATTAATCAGGATAAGACATGATTTAATTTAGGGAAATTATTGGCTAATATTGGGTAGTTCTGTCACATATGCTAGAAATGGTAAAATGGCTCTTGAGTCACTGAAGTTTAGAAAATACTGGTAGGAGATGCTGGGCTGGCCTGGCTGGGTGGAGCATGTGAGTCATGAGCTCAAGCCCCACGTTGGGATAGAGATTATTTTAAAAAAAGCGATGCCTGGGTGACTCAACAGTTGAGTGTCTGCCTTTGGCTCAGGGCACGGTCCCGGAGTCCCGGGATCAGATCCTGCTTTGGGCTCCCTGCATGGAGCCTGCTCTTCCTCCCTCTTCCTATGTCTCTGCCTCTCTATGTAAATAAATAAAATCTTTAAAAAACAAAACAAACAAACAAACAAAAAACAGGAAAAGAAAATAGTTGCCTAAGGGAATCCTAAAAGGTTATACCCTTTATAAAAAGAAATAACAAGTATGAGGTCTAATTCCTAGGATTTTGGTACCATTTCGAGTGTTTCATGCTCAAGTTGCCAATATGCCTTATATGTGAAATAAAATAGTGAGAAAGCAGTAGAAGAGGCCTCATTTTTAGAGTCAGACAGAATTGGAGATGGAATATCATCCATTTCAATTGGCTCTGCCAACTTGGGCAATTTATCTGCAAGCTAATGATTCTTTAAAGCATCATTAATTCCAGGGGGCAGAGCAGCCCAGGTGGCTTGGCAGTTTGGCACCGCCTTCGGCCCAGGGTGTGGTCCCAGGGTCCCGGGATTGAGTCCTGCATCGGGCTCCATGGAGCCTGCTTCTCCCTTTGCCTGTGTCTCTGCCTCTGTGTGTGTGTGTGTGTGTCTCTCATGAATAAATGAATGACATCTTTTAAAAAAAAATTCCAGGGGGCATTACTTTTCAGGGATTGTTGTGAGACGTAAGTGGCTGACACATTAAGCCCCTGGCAGGTGGTAGGCATACAAAGCTGAGTGCTTTCCTCCCTAGTGGGTTAGGTGTAAGGAGGGAGCACACCCGCTGCCAGACCCCAGTCCAAATTCAGCAAACACACACACACTTCCCACCCCTCCCACTCCCCCACCGACCCCCACGAGCTCTCATTGCACCTTGGTGTCAAGCACCAGTGCCCATGTCATTATTTAACATCCTTCCAACAGAATATAGACGCCATGGGAGGAGGGAACCTGCTCATCTCACTCCCTGCTGCGTGTCCTTTTCTATTACTGTCTGGTTTGTAGCCCTCAGTGAAGAGCTGTGGAAAGGGAGGTGGCCTGACTGTGAAGTGTGCCCCTGTTGCTGTTCTTTTGTCTCCTGGGCTCTGCATGGCAGTTACACATGTGTTGGGGCGTCTCATCCCTTCATTTTTTTTTCTTTCTTTTTTTTTTTTAAAGATTTTATTTATTTATTCATGATGCGCACACACACACACACACACAGAGGCAGAGACATAGGCTGAGGGAGAAGCAGATTCTTTGCAGGGAGCCCAATGGGGGATTTGATCCCAGGACCCCAGCATCACACCCTGAGCTGAAGGTAGATGCTCAATCTGTGAGCCAGCCGGGTGCCCCTGATGGTCCCTTCTTATGAAGAATCTCCGTGAGGGAAAGAGAAAGGTGTCCTCTCCCTGGGCATCTATGGACAGTTTCAGTTGAAAGAAGGGTATTCCTGTCCTTCCCAGTCGAAAGCTGAGAGAAACTCATCCCATTCTCATAGAAAAAGTGATTCGGTTTCCAGCTGGCTTGAAAGAGCCTGTTTAATTGAGTGTTGCAGATTTCCAGTGCTGACTTTTTCATTCTTTGTTTGCAATGTTGTGACATACCAACAGTTTTTTAAAAATATGTATTCTTGGTAGGGAGGGGCAGAGGGAGAAAAACACAAGTAGACTCACCACTGAACAATTAGTCCAGCCTAGCCCATGATCCTATGACCCTGGGATCATGACCTGAGCTGAAATCAGGAGTCGGATGCTTAACCAGGTGAGTCACACAGGAACTTCTACCAAGTGTTTTGTATAACTATTGACATCCTGGCTCTTGTACAGATAACTGTACTTTGTACCATGGGCCTATTTATTTGATTTCTCGTGAAACTTTTTTTCTTCTTTTCTCTTAGATTCTGAAATATGTGGAGTGCTTCATTGGACCCAATATTATGGCCATGCATACAATGCTGATAAACAAACCACCAGATTCCGGTAAAGGGCTCTTATTTCAAAGAGGAAAAAAAAAAAACCAGGAAGTTTCAAGCATTCCAACTATAGCTGTGTGTATAACTGCTAAACCTTGTTTTTTTTTTTTTTTTTAAGATTTATTTATTTATTCATGATAGACACACAGATAGGGAGAGGCAGAGACACAGGAGGAGGGAGAAGCAGGCTCCATGCCGGGAACCCGATGCAGGACCCGATCCCGGGACTCCAGGATCCCGCCCTGGGCCAAAGGCAGGCGCTAAACAGCTGAGCCACCCAGGGATCCCCAACTGTTAAACTTTGATAAATAAATATTTATATACTTTTATTCATGTCTCAAAACAGCACACATAAGAGTGAAGTAGAATAGTTATTTCAGATATATTTTTTAAAGATTTTCTTTATTTCTTTACTTATTTATTTATTTATGAGAGAGAGAGAAAGGCAGAGAGAGAGATCCCTGGGTGTCTCAGTGGTTTGGCGCCTGCCTTTGGCCCAGGGCGTGATCCTGGAGTCCCGAGATCGAGTCCCACGTTGGGCTCCCTGCATGGAGCCTGCTTCTCCCTCTGCCTGTGTCTCTGCCTCTCTCTCTCTCTGTGTGTGTGTGTCTATCATCAATAAATAAATAAATCTTTTTTTTTTTTTTTTAAAAAGAAAGGCAGAGAGAGAAGCAGGCTCTATGCAGGGAACCCAACGTGATATTCGATCCCGGGTCTCCAGGATCAGGCCCTGGGCTGAAGATGGCGCTGAACTGCTAAGCCACTGGGGCTGCCCAGTTATTTCAGATATTAACTGTAGAATTATTACTTGGATTTTCAGAAGACTGGCTTGCTTCTCAAAAGTGATTTCATATACATGACTGTTCATATACCATCAGTTGCTATTATTATAACCATTACCTCTAAGCTTTATTAACCATTCTCACCTATGATAGCATGAATTCTGCTTTCCTGATTGAAGACATTATAATTACTAACAAAATTAAAACTATATTTATAAATCACAAACTACAGTTGCTTTTAAAAATTCCTTGTGCTTGCTCAAATGTAGCTCCTAAGATCTCATTACCAAAGAAAGTGATTTGAGAGTTAAAACCCAGGAATGTGTACTTTAAAAAGATTTTGTGAAGCCCAATGTGGGACTTGAACTCACGACCCTGAGATCAAGCCTTGAGCTGAAATCAAGAGTCAGATGCCTAACTGACTGAGCCAACCAGGTGCACCAAGGAATCTGCATTTTTTAAAAAAGATTTTACTTATTTATTCATGAGAGACACAGAGAGAGAGAGAGAGAGAGAGAGAGAGAGAGAAAGACAGAGACAGAGACACAGGCAGAGCGAGATGCAGGGAGCCTGATGTGGGACTCAATAGTGGGACTCCGGTATCACGCTCTGGGCGCGAGGGCAGGCGCCAAACCACTGAGCCACCCAGGGATCCCCGGAATCTGCACTTTTGAAGCCATCCCCAGCTCTTGGGCCATGCTGAGAAATTCTGCTCTACCTGTAATAAACTGATCCTTCAAAATTCTTTATCCTTTCCCACTTTTTCTGGAGAAAAAGAGCGAGGAGAACTTTATTTGACAGGCCTGTAGCTTAATTAACATCACCAAATCTTTCCTACTCTGGATGTCTTGTTTAGAGACATCGGGTTGGGGATGGGGGAGCACCAGATTCAGAGTGGAAAATAGGGAGAAACATAAAAATGGCTGAGAGATCTCTGACTCTCCACAGTGATTGTACGCCAAGTGCATCTCATTCTGTGATGTACTTTTTGGAGACCTTTTATTAATTTAGTTAACTGATATTTTTTGTATCAGCCACTTAGAAGGCTGACTGGGAACCAACAATTTGGTTACTCTCTTCAATTACTCAAACTTTTTTTTTTTTTTGAATACTAGGTTCTATGCCCAAACCACAATTACAAAGGAAAAAAACACAATAGAATTCATGACATGAAAAAAAAAAAGAAAAGGATTCATGACATGTATGAATTGCTAGTGAATGCTGTGTGTCAGTACGTCCTCGGCTCCCAGGAACCCAGAAAAAAAAGTAGAGGATCTGGAGTCGCCCTGTGGATTTGATATTCAAATTTGATGCTTACCTCTCTGGACTGATTTTCTGTAATGTTGTTTCACTTCTTTGGGTTTTGTAGGTTTTGCAGGCAAAAAAGATGAAATCTGAGATGCAAGTGTGTGTTAACAGCAGGATCTATTTCAGGCAAGAAGACATCCCGCCATCCCTTGCATCAGGATCTGCACTACTTCCCCTTCAGGCCCAGCAATAAAATTGTCTGTGCTTGGACAGCCATGGAGCACATCGACAGGAACAATGGCTGCCTGTGTGTGCTTCCAGGCACACACAAAGGCTCTCTGAAGCCACACGATTATCCAAACTGGGAGGTATGTCTCGTTAGAGGAGGAATCTTACCTTTTTATGTCGTTGTTTTCTTTTAAGATTTTATTTATTTGTTTGAGAGAGAGAGAAAGAGCACAAGCACATGGGAGAGGAGTGGGGGAGAGACAGAGGGGAAGGGGAAGGGGCAAGCAGACTCTGCTGAGTCAGTTAAGTGGCTTGAACTTCGCACCCTGAGACCATGACTGGAGTTGGCATCAAGACTTGGACCCCCAACTGACTGAGCCATCCAGGCACCCCTAGAGGAGAAATCTTAACCAGAATATATATATTTTTAAAGTATTATCGCCATTTATTTTTTTTCTGGAGAACACTTTTTCTTCAGTTGTTAAGGACCTAGCTCCTTGAGAGCAAGGCTGGGGGATAGAGAAGCTTGGATGGAGGTTTAATGAGGCAAGAAGGATACGGAAAATTACAATGAAGCAGATTTGGAGTCAAAACAGAGCCACACAGGGGCACCTGGTGACTCTGTGGTTGAGCATCTTCCTTTGGATCAGGGTGTGACCCTGGGGTCCTGGAATCGAGCTCTGCATCGGACCCCCCGCAGGAGTCTGTTTCTCTCTTTGCCTGTGTCTCTGCCTCTCTCATGAATAAATAAAATATTAAACACACACACACACACTAAAATTAACATGTTGAAAAAAAAGGACTTAGCTCCTTACGTGGGCTTCGGTGAAGGTTGTAGGACAGCACCTGCAGGTCTAAATTGGGGTGGGGGTGTTCAGTCCTTCCATGCTTCACAAGAGCGATTCCTGACTACCTGCAGTGAATGGCACAACTCATGCAATAATGTAGTTTCACATACAGCTTGGGAAGCACATAGGCATCGAAGACACTCGCTTCGGAAATGTCCCTGACAGCGGCGGCCTCCACTATGTTCAGAAGAATGAACTTCTTAATGACCTTGTCCTTGGGCACACAACGGGCGCAGTTGGTGCAGTGGATAGGCTGCATGTGGCCACGGCCTTTTTTGGCACGACCATTATTCGTTGTTTTCTTAGCCATCTTGGGCATGGGACTGAGAGCCAGAATATTTTTTGTTTTGCTTTCAATCAGTATCCATAAAGAGCTTTAACATTGAGATGGCATTTCCTTCTTAATAAAACATCGTTATAGGATTTGGAATTAGAATCAGGGACGATTCAAGGATGTCAGGTAAAATAACCATTTTTCCTTCATGAAGTGTTGGAAAGCTGATCAGTGTAGGGAGCTTTGGTAGGTGCTGAATAGGATCTGAGATTATCAAGCCTAATTGCAGAAGTAAGACAAACACTTGCAATACCACAATCCAATGTCAAGTGCCAAGTACTTGTCACACACCCTTCATGAATGCATTATATAACATGAAGTTAGTACTTGACTCTGGGGAAGAATGAGTAGTATTCCATTTCATGACTGTTGCATGGTGTATGGATAGAGCTAGTGATGTTGGAAGAGTACAAAAAGCTTTTGAGCCCGTGAATGGTGAGATCAAATTCGTTCTTCAAGAATGATAATCTAGAGGCCTAGAGAAGAATATACTGGAGGTGAGAGTCCAGAGGCAGAGAAACCAGAGAGGAGGTGATAAGTGTTTTAGGTATGAGACAATAAGGTCTTGAAACCCCATAATGATGGTCAGAATGGGAAGAGCACGGGTTGTTAAGGCAAGAAGAATGAATGTGGTTTGTAGGAAGTAAAGAATATGGCTTTCAGGCCTTCTGTCTCAATTAGTTAGATTCTCGCACTGAAGATTAGTGCCAAAGAAAATATTGGGGTCTGGATTCTGATATAAAATCTGAAACTATAAGATTCATCAATTGAATTGAGGTTTAGGGAAAGTTTGGTGTGGACAACAGAAGTGGGCTGTGGCTGACTTAAGCCAAGGGGAGTGTTTTGGAGGGTAGCTGGTACCTGCTGAGTCCATGGAAAGGCTGGCTAGCTCTGATGAGCAGGAAAGTGGAGGTCACGTTCAGTGGGAACTGAACCTGGTGGGAGCAACTGAACTTTGACCATAACCAGTGCCTTCCATCATCTGCTCAGATCCAAAGTGACCACAGAGGAAGGTCAGATTGACTTAGCTTAGATCATGTATCCACCCTGGCCAGGAGAGAAGTGCACTGGATCAAAGCCCCAATGAAGTCCAGCAGGAAAGCAGTCCTTTCCCCAGGAGAATGTGGCATAACCTCAGGAAGGGGAATGTGATGTGGTCCTCCCTCCATAACCATTACTTAATGCAATAACTGATTTTGAAATAGTTATTTAAAAAAACACAATGTTTTCCTTTTTTTTCTTTAAAGAATTTATTTATTCATGAGAGACGTAGAGAGAGAGAGGCAGAGACACAGGCAGAGGGAGAAGCAGGCTCCATGCAGGGAGCCCAATGTGGGATTCCATCCTGGAACTCCAGGACCACGCCTTGGGCCAAAGGCAGGCGCTAAACCGCTCGGCCATCGAGGGATCCCCAGAGTTTTTCTTCTTAATTATGGATGTGACATCAGTGCTTTCTGAGCTGAGAAAAATAGAGATTTACTCTCTGCTGGTTTGGGAGAACAGTTTGCTTCTTAGAGGTATTCTTGAGTTATAGAAGAATGGTTCAGGCAAAGTTCTACGTGAGGAGAATATCATACTGGGAAAGAGAGGATCCCTGGGTGGCTCAGCGATTTAGTGCCTGCCTTTGGACTAGGGAGGGCCTGACCCTGGGGTCCCGGAATGGTGACCCACATCGGGCTCCCTGCATGGAGCCTGCTTCTCCCTCTGCCTGGGTCTCTGCCTCTCTCTCTGTGTCTCTCATGAATAAATAAGTAAAATCTTTACAAAAATATATCATCCTGGGAAACGATGATTATACATTCAGGCTTGAAAGGCGATCTTCTATGTTAACTACAAAATGCAACGTTGATCTAGATCCTCATTTATAATTCAGTTATGAAGGGTAAGAAGAAATTTCAGCATCTTCCTTTGCCTCCCTAAATCCATGATTTTAATATCATAATGTGACTTTCACAGCCACACATCTGCGAAGCTTTTGTATATTTGCAGTACCTTTTAAGAATCTATTTATCTTTTTCTCTTGGAAGAACTTAGGAAACCTTTGCTTTTCCTAATGAATCATTGATAAAATTTTTAGTCATTGGGTTCCTCAAATACAGAGTTGGGTTCTCTTATGTGTTCTAGGGGGGCGTGAACTTAATGTTCTATGGGATCAAAGACTATGATGAAAACAGCCCCCGCGTGCACCTCGTGATGGAGAAGGGAGACACCGTTTTCTTTCATCCTTTGCTCATCCACGGATCTGGCTGGAACAAAACTCAAGGATACCGCAAGGTATGCATTACATCACTGTGCTTTCCAAAGACGAATAGGTTAGAAGCAAAAATGTCAAGATATGTGAAACTTTATGAGATTTGTGATGATTAACTAAACTGCTCTTGCTGTGGGGCAGCCCCGGTGGCACAGCGGTTTAGCGCCACCTGCAGCCCGGGGTGTGATCCTGGAGTCCCGGGATCAAGTCCCACGTCAGGCTCCCTGCATGAAGCCTGCTTCTCCCTCTGTCTGTGTCTCTACCTCTCTCTTTCTCTTTCTCTCTCAATAAATAAATAAATAAATAAGTCTTTTAAAAAAATGAAAATAAACTGCTCTTGCTCTGGTTTATTTACCAGGAAATATATTTGATACCTCATGCTTTTTTGCTAAGTTATCAGTAGGAGGCAATGAGACCTCAGGTTCCCAATCCTACTGATCCTGAATTAGGAACATTCATAGAATTGCTTCAGAGAAAGAAGATACTTGGTAGCCCACAGCCTGTGCTTTTGGAGACAGAAACAATGGCTGATGTACTAAAATCTTAAAATGGGAAATGGATATAGGAACCATTTATGATGGCAGTTTATAATAGCTTTGATATTGAATTGGCTGCCCAGAAATCAGATTTAGCAGCCAGCCTTATTTTTCCCCCTTATCCCCAGAATGTATTAAAAACCTATTGATTTCATTGCTTACATTAAAATTTGACAAAATTTCCCATATTCCCAGATTTCTCTCTTCTCAAATATTCAGCAGATCTGACAGTACTGTTGACTGACATTACCCACATTACATGGCTCTTATTACAATATATTGGGGTTTTTTGGGGTTGAGTGAAGCGTGCCAGTTTGTCATACCAACACACCCGTTGTCTCCCTAGGTGCAGGGTTAGCTACCAGGTTTCATCTTCTATTCATTCATATTTTCACCAGATCAACAGGGCCAGGATGAGGGTGAGGCAAGAAAGCCCTCTCCTCCAGGGAAAATGTAACAGAGGTCGGGGGATGGTGCTAAAATACCTCAACAATCAAGTTAAATGATAGTTTAAGGCAGTATTTAGAAAATCAAAATCAATGCAAAAAATATCTGTGATGAACACAATGCCAAAATGTTTTTAATGCCAAAATTTTAAACACTTATATTTAAAATTCGTTTCTTAGATCAGACTCCCCACCAGCATGACCCTCAGAACTGTACAAGCAGGGGTACAGCCACAAGGACATAAATAATGTGAATGTTTTTGGGATTCATGAATTTGGGCCTTTTATCCTGTATCCTTGGTGTCAAAATTCAACTTGATATGAAAATGGAATTTTATGTGTATGTGTGTGTAAAAACAGGATGCTAAGACAAATAGTCTGAAAGTCTGTATGAGTTAGAAAATTATATTACTTTTTTTTGAAAGATTTTATTTATTTATTCATGAGAGACACACATACACACAGAGAGAAGCTTAGACACAGGCAGAGGGACAAGCAGGCTCCATGCAGGCTCATGTGGGACTTGATCCCAGGTCTCCAGGATCACGCCCTGGGCTGAAGGCGGGGGCGCTGAACCGCTGAGCCACCCAGGGATCCCTTTATATTACTACCTATATGATCAGAATTATAAACTGAGTAGGATAACTACATAACGAAAGATCTCATGTCAAAACCTGAAAATATAGTATAAAGTGATTCCTGTATGAAACTAAAAGGTAAATAATAAGAAAACCAAGTAATGTGAATGATAATATCCTAACTTTGCAATTTTCAACTACTTTATTTGAGAAAAGATGGACCCTTACAAAAAAGACTTAAAAACACATATATGGTAATGTACTTATCCCCTCTGGCCTCAGGTGTCACTACTCCTTGGTGTGTGTGGGGGCTTCCATGGGAAATGGAGTTTGTGACTCCACTGTCTAGAAATTTCATGTTGTGAGCAAAGCAGGCAGCTCTTCTGAGAAGTGAGGTCACCTCAAGAGAACTAACATGCGACTAGGATAGTGAGTTTTAAGTTTATCTGCTGATAACCTTTTTAAGAATGGGGAGAACCAAGTAACCTCCTCTTACCTTCAGAAGGACAAGATGAGTGCCATATATGAATGCTATTGGACTTCAAATGTTCTTTTGATTGACAGGGGTGGGTGTGTATATTATTTTCCATCGCAAGGTATTTTGTGTTTTTTTTTCTTGATCTTTAGACATTAAAATAACAAAGCACCACAAACTCAGCTGAGTAACTAACTTCTGTGACTTAAGAAGAGGATGAAGAACCCTGGAACCCATTCCTGTTTAGGCCTGGAGGACATGCACTCGCTAGATAAATCACATGTTAAAAAGTTTAAAGTCCTCTTACTCTTGTCATTATGTTCTCTGCCCATTTTGAAAACAAGTATCCCAGGGAGTTTAAAACCTCTTGGAATTTCTCAGTCAGCCTTTAGCTGTACCTGGGGGGAGATAAGATATTGAACCCCAAAGAGACTAATCCAAGACACGATGGAACATTCTGGAAATCAAATGCTAGTGAACTAGCTGATGTTCTAAAAGAAGTCTTTCTGTTTGGTTGTTGCTGTTAACAGATTTTTTCTCCCCCAATATTAATCATTTCACCCTGTACAGGCAATTTCCTGCCATTTCGCCAGTGCTGACTGCCACTACATCGATGTGAAAGGCACCAGTCAAGATGTCACTGAGAGGGATATTGTACGGATTGGACATAAATTATATGGAATTCCGAAAGACAGCAGACTGAAGGTATGTTTGGGTGAGATGACAGGTTAAACTTCTTTTCTCCTTCAGATACTTGATAATTCTCATATCTGGTTTACTTTTAAAGGATATTATTTATTCACCTGAGGGAGAGAGAGAGTATGAATGTGGGGGGTAAGGACCGAGGGGATGGTGAAGCAGAGTCTACTCTGAGCAGGGAGCCTGATGATAAGCATAATTCCAGGACCTTGAGAACAAAGGGTAGACCCTTAATTGAGTCACCAAGGCACTCTAGCTACCAGGTTTAATTTGGAAGTATAATGTGCATTGTTTAGAGCACCTTGCAGAAGCCTTGCTGAGATCCACTGATAATGACCTTGGAATTTCAGTTAATACTTGCTTCCCCCACGTGGGGCACCTGAGCATCCCAGGCTTCTTTATGTCTTTTGGCCACCCTGTGCTGTGTAGGCTATCCTGTTCCAGAACAGGCAGGTAGGAAAGGAAACAGCAGATCTGTTTCCTTTCCTAGGAGGAGAGCAAGTGAGCGACAAAAGCCACCTTCTGAATGCACATAAGGAAAGTAAATGTTTGGGGTGTTACCCATAGGCCTCCCTTAATTTCTCTACAACAGAGTATTTACACATATGCAGATCCAATAACTGTCCCAGAGGCAATTCTCAAGCAGGTTTCTGTGTGGGTCAGTTAGCATCTGGGGTTCCATGGAGCTGATGGCAGAAACCACTGATGCTTATCAAGAGGGGACATGAGACATTATTTCATATGCTTTGCTACTTAATACACAACACTTGTAAAGTAGTTGTGTGTAGCTAGTGGGCATTCAGTGCTGCTGATGATCCCCAGACAAATTACAGTCAAGCCAAAGAAATAAACATATTTGCCTCGTAGACAAAGACATTTTAGCCTCTGAACCAAGAGGCTAATCCTATGTTTCAATTTGCAGGAATCACCAATATATGTTTCCTAGGGGGTGACAGGACCTCCACGTAGACTGAATGTAATGATAACTCGGCGCCTCTAATACTGTGAAGAGTACCGCACACCAGCACTACACTACCAGACCTTGCTGTCTGCTTAAAAATAAACAAGAAACCAAAAAGTTTGTTGACTCAAAAGTCTCAGTTGTTTGATTAAGAACAAAGCAATAACACCAAATCAACCCAATACCAAATCATGACCTGATTTTCACTGAGGAGCAGATCACTCTAGATGAGGCAGCAAGTGGCTAAAGGAAAGCCAGACAAGGAGTACAGGTCTTCTTGACCAAACAGCATGCTAAGCCTGTTGAGGACACCTGTAGTCAACAGGAGCACCAATTGGCACAGGCTGACTGGCGTCTGGCTCTCTCAGTTTGTTCAATGCGATTTTATTTTATTTTGCTTTATTTTATTTTATTTTATTTTATTTTATTTTATTTTATTTTATTTTATTTTAAAGATTTTATTTATTTATTCATGAGAGACACAGAGAGGCAGAGACATAGAGAGAGAGGCAGGGTCCCTTGGGGAACCTGATGAGGGACTTCATCCCAAGATCACAGGATCATTACCTGAGACAAAGGCAGATGCTCAACCACTGGGCACCTTGGCACCCCTGTTCAACACCATTTTAGATTGTAAAATCTAAATTAGATCGTACTGGCAAGTAAATTATTGGGTGTCTTAGAATATGGTTTATTGGGATTCCTGGGTGGCGCAGCGGTTTGGCGCCTGCCTTTGGCCCAGGGCACGATCCTGGAGACCCGGGATCGAATCCCAAGTCGGGCTCCCGGTGCATGGAGCCTGCTTCTCCCTCTGCCTGTGTCTCTGCCTCTCTCTCTATCTCTCTGTGACTATCATAAATAAATAAAAATTTAAAAAAAATTAAAAAAAAATAATATGGTTTATTTACTGATTGGATCATTGTGGAGAATTTTTCTATTTATCTATTGGTAGATGCTAGAAATCTACCTTGTCTTATGCTGAACACATTCCCAACATTCCCAGTGTTCCACGGACTCACTGTATTTGGCTTTATTTCCAGGACGTGTCTAGATATCGAGCCCGGCTGGTGAAAGGAAGAAGGATCAACCTTTGAAGTAGCTGCCTCATGGAGCTCTTTGAGACAAAAACCAAAAGGAATCAAGATGCCTACGGAACATGTTTTATTAATGAGCTGTCCTAATCTTTCTGTCACTTGTTATGAAGATCACAACGCACTTACAGGGAACTTTATGGTATCTGGTTAGCTCTGGGTGAAGGGCTGTTGCTTTAATGGATGAACAGGTGTAACACTGGCCTATTACTGTCGTCAGGAATACTACTTTGCACCTAATAAAGGTCACTGATGTCTAATTTAAGTGTGTTCAGCTACTTTCATTCAGTTAGCTCTTTGCCCAAGCAAGAAGGAATGCTTTGAAACTCAGGGTCTGCTGACTTTTTTGCATCCCTCTTCTGGAAATCCCAACACCCACTGATTTCATGGCATGAGAGACTTCTCAGATCTAGAACACTGTCCTCTACAAACACGTTTATTTTATTTTTTTTTATTTATTTATTTTTTACATACACGTTTAACAAAGGGTATTGTGGAGTGAGAACAAAGGTGGATGCTCATGCTCTGACACAGGAGTCCTTGCATGACTTCTCCAACCCAGCCAGCCTCCTTAAAAAAAGACAGGATCTTTCCAAATCCCTTTCTCTCTTGCTGAAGAAGGAAGACAAAGGTGACTCCCTCTGCTAGTTTTTATTGAGTTAGGCAGCTGAATACCCTCAGCATTTATGAATGAAACCTAAACTCTCTCAAGGTACAGAGAAATTGTTAGTTTCAATTTCTAATGGGCACAAACTGGGGAAATTTGTTTTATTTCATTTAAAGAGTATTTATTTATTTATGTTACAGAGAGAAAGCACAGGCAGCAGGGATTTGGAGGGGTAGAGGGGAGGGAGAAGCCGACTCCCTGCTGGGCAGAGAACCTGAGGGGGGTGGGGCTCAACCCCAGGACTCTTAAATCAGGACCTGAGCATAAGGCAGAGATGCTTAACCCACTGAGCCACCCAGGTGCTCCTCTCCTCACCTTCAGACATGAAACTTACAATGTTTATTTGTTCAGTTTAGTGGAAGGAATAGTCACATAGAATAAACTAGGGAAATCTATGAAGGAAACAGTGATGGTTCAAGTGTGGACTCAGCCATTCTCTGCTGGGTGACCTTGGACCAGTTACTGAGCCCAGGGGTCTAGGCCACCTGCTCTGGGCAGCAGGAATGCTGATAAAGGTCTTGGGGCTTCCAGCCCCTCCTCAGGATTTTGTGAATTGAAATGATGGAAGCAAGGGTGCATACCTGTCATCAGCTCTGTGTGTCTTCCCGGATGAGGGCTAATCCAGGGCCAACTGTGGGTTCCAGAAAATGCTGACTCTGAAATTTAATTTTACTTGCCTTAATTCATATTGTAGGTAGCTTACCCCACTTCGGGGGCTGTGTCTCCAAACAGCTTCCATCCTCCACACTTCCAGTAAGTAGATCTAATGGTCGTTAAAAACCATACGATATATATATACAGCTTTTTCTAGTGTGAATTAAGATATAAAATACAACATATCATGTTGCCTGGTGAATTTATTACACAGGGGGTGCGGCGCCTGGGTGGCTCAGTGGGTTAAGTGTCTGACTCTTGATTTCTGTTCAGGTCATGGTCTCAGGATGGTGGGATGGAGCCCCATGGAGGGCTCTGTACTCAGCAGGGAGTCTGCTTGCCCCTTTCCCTCAGGTCCTCACCCTGCCCTGCCTGTCCTCCCTTCCTCCCTCCCAAAAGAGAATAAATAAAAATAAATAAATAAAATTAAAAATATAATTCATGGGGCAGCCCGGGTGGCTCAGCGGTTTAGCACCTGCCTTCAGCCCAGGGCCTGATCCTGGAGACCTGGGATGGAGTCCCGCGTCTGGCTCCCTGCATGGAGCCTGCTTCTCCTTCTGCCTGTGTTTGTGTGTGTCTCTCTCTCAAATAAATAAATAAATAAATAAATAAATAAATAAATAAATATTTTAAAAAATATAATTCATTATAGAAATCCTCTGTTGCCAGGACTTGTTCTAATTAAACCTAGGGAAAATGTTGAAGACCTTAATTTTTATATGTATTTTAACATTCAGAAAGGCAAAAAATATCAGAAGTGTATAATCTGATTAAATTTTTTAAAGATTATTTATTTTTTTATTCATGAGAGAGACAGAGACACAGAGAGGCAGAGACACAGGCAGAGGGAGAAGCAGGCTCCATGCAGGGAGCCTGATTCGGGACTGAATCCTGGAACTCCAGGATCATGCCCTGGGCGGAAGGCAGGTGCTAAGCACTGAGCCACTCAGGGATCCCCTAACCCGGTTATTTAACATTCAAGCATGTTACACCTCATTGAAGTTAGCCCTTAGTGTGTGGTCATACTGCTCTATTAGGTAGTATCCTTGGTTTATTTTAAATTACCTTTGTAGGAGAAGACATGATATCAATGGAATATTATCATAGAGCCACAATTCTGATGTAAATTATTGGATGGGGTGCTCTGAGTTGTGCATATGCTATACACTGACTTGGATTTTTCAACTTTGATTTCTTCTGAGAATGTATGATTTAATATAAAACATAAAATCTGTTATATTTAAAATAAAAGTAAAATATAAAATCTACTCGATTTGAACCCACCTAAAAAAACCATACATATTCCTTACAAAACAAATTACAAAACCAGAGAAATAAAAGGAATTTTTAAAAATCATTCATAATTCCATTACATAAGGCAATCACTTAAAAAAAGTGTTTTTAAAAAAATTTCTCTTCATTTTTTTTCAGGTAGTATCTTGGTTTCATGCAAATCTAAGTATATTTTACTATTATAAGCACTATCCATGCTATTAAGTCCTTCATTTTTAAAAAAGATTTATTAATTAAGAGAGAGAAAGCACGAGTGGTAGCGAGTGAGAGGGACAGAGGGAGAGAATCTCAAGCAGATTCCCCACTGAGGCCATAGTAAGCCATGGGCTCAATCTCAGGACCCATGAGATCATGACCTGATGTGAAATTACCAGTTGGACCCTAACCGACTAAGCCACCCCAGGGCACATGCTCTTCACTTTTAAAGCCCGAGTCCTATCTATCCCATTGAATGGACATAAGTAATTAATTATTCTTCTATTTTTTGGTGACAGTAGTTAATGTTTTCGATTTAAACCTTTTCTAAATACATGTTGAGTTTAGGGGTTCCTGGCTGGCTCAGTCAGAAGAGCACATGACTCTTGATCTTGGGGTTATGAGTTCAAACTCCATGTGGGATATAGATACAGGTTGGATATAGGGATTACTTTTTAAAAAAATGAACAAACTTAAAAGAAACGATTAGACATTAAATAAAAAGGTTCAGATTATTTTCTTAGAGTAAATAAAAAATAGAAATGCCAGATGGAAGAGTAGTAGAAACATTTCTCAGGTTCCTGATACATAGTGTTGGGTTTTGATTTTTCAGTTGGACTTATTTGAAAGTTTTCTTTCCTTTAGGTATGCTCAGGATAATGATGTCCTAAGCCTAGAGGTCAACTTGGTGCAGAGACACCATCTCCTCAATCTTTGTGGATCTTTCCACAGAACTGGCCAGGCAATTGCCTGGAGCCTGCAGTAATGACATCATCTGCCAATTTCATTTTCTAGGGACCAGTTTGAAAGGATCTGCAGAGGGGAGGTGAAACCAAAACAAATATAATAATGAGAGATGTGTCCATTGCAAAATCAGAATATATTCCAAGTGAAAGGATGATTTCAAAGATCCAAGACTTCCAAGACCACAAGGAACTCTTCAGATACTGCACTCTCCCTGAGGTTGGAGAACCTTTCTGTGTTTTCTTTGTTTTTAGGTTAACAGCCCACCTACATGCCTGCCCCAGGAATTGCTGCTTTTCCTTTATCTGAGCCCCTCTCTGGTGGCTGTAGAACAGTGGTTCTCAGTTGGAGGAGCAACCACATCTGGTGGTGCCTGGAGCCCTGTGGGGTTGCCACAAGGTTTGGTCTGTAGAGCCTGGGCATGCCGCTAATGGAGCCCAGGGAGCCTATAATGCACAGAAAGCCCCCTCCCCCCAAATAATGAATTTTCCGGCACCAAATGTCAATACTGGCCAGGTGGAGATACCCTGCTCTGGCGCTTGGTAATTAACCTGGTGGAGAAGGGCGGGAATTCTGCAGTCGAGTGGGGGAGCCTCTCTCACACTGGATATGGGCATATCAACAGGAGTCACATTGCAGATCTCACTCACTGTACATCCATTTATTGTTGCTTTTGTTTCTGTGAATCTGGTAGTAGAGGTTTAAGTAGGTCTTTAGAGTTAAACTTGACTAAAAAATTATCATTCTTTAAGCATAAATCATATTTATAAAGTTATCCACATAATATAGAAAATGTAAAGTGAAGTCTCCCAACGTTCATCCCCACTCACTGCCAAGCTTTTAGGTGTATTCAACTAGAATTCTTTCATGGCCATGAAAATGCATCCGTAGCCCCCTACCTTTTGTGTAACACGGGAACAAACTGGTTGTCACTGTGTCATGTCCACTTATAATAGATCTCAGACATCTTTCCATATCACTTACACATTATCACTTATGTATGTATATCTATATCATACTTGCAAATTTCTGCATAAATGTATGACAGTTTATGGATCATTTATTTAGAATGGTTTTAGATTTTTTATTGTTTTTTAAAGATTTTATTTATTCATGAGACAGAGAGAGAGGCAGAGACATAGGCAGATGGAGAATAAGCTACCTGTGGGCAGCCTGATGTGAGACTTGATCCCAGGCCCCAGGACCATGACCTGAGTCAAAGACAGACACTTAACACTGAGCCACTCATATGTCCCTTGACACATGGCACACTTTTTTTTTTAAGGGGCACTTTGCATATAGAACATTTTGGAAATTATAACCCCAAGTGCTATTAGATAATGTGACTTAATGGGAACCTGGCTGCTTTAGTTGGTAGAGCATGGGGGATTTTTTAGTTTTTAAGAGGTATGCACTATTTTAAGATTTATGTATTTATTTTAGGCATGAGAAGGGGAAAGGGCAGAGGGAGAGGTAGAGGGAGAATCCTCAGGCAGACTCCCTGCTGAGTGCAGAGGACGACACAGTGCTGGATCCTTAGACCAAGATCATAACCTGAGCCCCAACCCAGAGGTGGACATTTAACCAAGTGAGATACTCAGGATATTCATGAGATATTCATGAGAGACTCAGAGAGAGAGGCAGAGAGAGAGGCAGAGGCAGAGGCAGGCTCCTCACATGGAGCCTGCGCAGGACTTGATCTCTGGACTGGGATCAAGCCCTGAGCCAAAGGCAGATGCTCAGTCGCTGAGCCACCCCGGTGTCCCAGTTGCATGTGGAGATTATTTAAAATTTAGAAAAAAAATCTTTAAATAAATAATAAAGAAAAAGGAAGAAAATTTTCCTCATGAGAGAAGACTGTACAGGCAGGCCACCTATCATGTCCAGCCCCTTGGGTTGGGGACAAAGGGGGACATGGCCCCTGAATCATCTATTCTTCCCAACCTCAAGTCTTGCAATAGAAATGGAACTTGTGAGCATCGATCAAGGAGGAAAAGTTTGAAGTTAGAGGTAACTTGTGTTAGATGAATTACGATGAGGCCTCCAGGGTTCCCACCCTTTGTGTAACACGGGAACAAACTGGTTGTCACTGTGTTTTGTCCACTTATAATAGACCACAGACATCTTCCCATATGACTTACATATTATCACGTGTATCTATATCTATATCATACTTGCAAACTTCTGCATAGCATCCCATTGTAAAATGTACCACAGTTTATGAACCATTTATTTCATATGCTTTTAGTTTTATTTTTATTATTTTTTAAAGATTTTATTTATTTATTCATGAGAGACACCGAGAGAGAGGCAGAGACATAGGCAGAGGGAGAGCAGATTCCTCACACAGAGCCCGATGACGGATCTGATACCTGGACTGTGATCACACCCTGAGCCAAAGGCAGAGGCTCAACCCTGAGCCACCCAAGTGTCCCAGTTGTGTGTGGAGATTACTTAAATTTAAAAAAATCTTTAAACAAATGATAAAAAAAGAAAGAATATTTTCCTCATGAGAGAAGACTGTACAGCAGGCCACCTATCATGTCCAGCCCCTTGGGTTGGGGACAAAGGGGGACAAGGTCCCTGAATCATCTATTCTTCCCAACCTCAAGTCTTGCAATGGAAATGGAACTTGTGAGCAGCAATCAAGGAGGAAAAGCTTGAAGTTAGAGGCAACTTGTGTTGCCTGAGGCCCTGGGGACCCAGAGGCCTCCAGGGTTCTCACTGTTCTCAAGTGTGCACCATGCACCTACTGGTTCATGCAATGACTTTTAGGAGATGGGTATGATATAGTAGTTGGGTATTTATTTCAATATGTATTGGAAAAAGTAGCTGGTGCATCAAACCTATGACTTCAGGAATATTATTAATCAGGATAAGACATGAGTTAATTTAGGAAAATTATTGACTAATATTGGGCAGTTAGCAACATATGCTAGAAATGGTAAAATGTCTCTTGAGTCACTGAAGTTTAGAAAATACTGGTAGGAGATGCTGGGCAGGCATGGCCCAATGGAGCATGTGAGTCTTGATCTCAGAGTCGTGGGCTCAAGCCCCATGTTGCGATAGAGATTACTTAAAACCAGGAAACAGGAAAGGAAAATATATGAAGAAATATATTTGAGGAATATATTCTTCAAAGAAAATATCATAAGAAAATATAAAAGATGACACCCTTTAATAAAAAAAACAAATATGAGCCCCGAAACCTAGGATTTTGGACCATTTCGAGTGTTTCATGCTCAAATTGCCAATATGGCTTATACGGGAGATCAGGTAGTGAGAAAGCAGTAGAAGAGGCTTCATTTTTTGGAGTCAGACAGAACTGGAGATGGAATACCGTCCTTTTCGTTGAAATTGCTCTGCCACCTTGGGCACTTTATTATCTGCAGGATAATGATCATTTAAAGGATCTTTAATTCCTGGGGGCATTACTTTTCAGGGATTGTTGTGAGACTTAATTGGGGGACACATAAAGACCCTGGCAGGTGGTAGGCATGCAAAGCTGAGTGCTTTCCTCCCTAGTGGGTTAGATGTAGGAGGGAGCACACCTGCTGCCAGACCTTTGGCCAAATTCAGCCTCCTCACCCCGCCTCCGCTCCCTCATACTCTGTAACTGCACCTTGCTGTCAAGCACCAGTGCCCATGTCATTATTTAACATCCTTCCAACAGAATATAGACGCCATGGGAGGAGGGACCTGCTCATCTCACTCCCTGCTGCGTGTCCTTTTCTATCACTGTCTGGTTTGTAGCCCTCAATGAAGAGCTGTGGAAAGGGAGGTGGCCTGACTGTGAAGTGTCTCCCTGTTGCTGTTCTCTTGTCCCCTGGGCTCTGCATGGTAGCTGCACGTTATTGGGGCCTCTCATGGTCCTTTCATTTATTATTCTCTTTAATGATTCTACTTATTTGAGAGAGAAAGTGAGTGAGATCAAGAGAGAACATGAGTGGCAGGGAGGGGCAGAGGGAGAAGGAGAAGCTGACTCCTCTCTGAGCAGGGAGCTGGACATGGGGATCATGACCTGAACTGAAGGCAGATGCTTAACTGACTGAGCTGCAATGGTGTCCCCCTACCACCTTTTTAAAAAGTGAATTCTACACTCTAGGAGGAGCTTGCAGTCACGACCCCGAGATCAACAGGTTCATGTTCTAGTGATTGAGCCAGCCAGGTGCCCCTGTTGGTCCCTTCTTATGAAGAGTCTCCCTGAAGGGAAGAGGAAGGTGCCTTCTCCCTGGGCATCAATGGACAGTGTCAGGTGAAAGGAGGGTACTCCTGCCCTTCCCAGTCGAAAGCTGAAGAAACTCTTTGCATTCTCGTAGAAAATGGGGTTTGGTTTCCAACTGGCTTAAAAAGCCTGTTTAAGGGCAGCTCCGGTGGCTAAGCACTTTAGCGCTGCCTTTGGCCCAGGGTGTGATCCTGGAGACCTGGGATCGAGTCCCAAGTCGGGCTCTTGGCATGGAGCCTGCTTCTCCTCTACCTGTGTCTCTGCCTCTCTTTTTCTGTATCTCTCATGAATAAATAAATAAAATCTTTAAAAAAAAACTGTTTAATTCAAAGTGTTACAGATTTCCAGTGCTGACTTTTTCATTCTTTGTTTGCAACGTTGGGAAATACCAACTGGTTTTTTTTCTTAAAATAATTGTTTGATAGAGAGGGAGAGGCAGAAGGAGAAAACCTGAAGTAGACCCATTACTGAGCAAGGACCCCAAGGCAGACCTGTATCCTATGACCCTGAGAACATGACCTGAGCTGAAATCAGGAGATGGATGCTTAAGCAACAGAGTCACCCAGGCACTTCTACCAAGTGTTGTGTATAACTATGTGCATTTTGACTCATGTACAAATAAGTGTACATTGCATTACGTGGTTGTTTATTTGATCTCATGAAACCCTTTACTCTTAGATTCTGAAATATGTGGAGTGCTTCACTGGACCCAATATTATGGCCATGCATGCAATGCTTATAAACAAACCTCCAGATTCTGGTAAAGTGCTTTTATTTGTTAAGTAGAAGCCAAAAAAAAAAAATAAAGAAAGAAAGAAGGAAAGAAAGGAAAAGTAAGACAAAGTTTCAAGGATTCAAGCTATAGCTTTGCGTATAACTGCTGAACATTAAAAAACAAATGTGGGGATGCCTGGGTGGCCCAGTGGTTGAGGGTATGGCTTTGGCTCAGGTGGTGATCCTTGGGTCCTTGGATCTAGTCCTGCATCAGGCTCCTCGCAGGGAGCCTGCTTCTCCCTCTGCCCCTGTCTGTGACTCTCATGAATAAATAAATAAGATCTTTAAAAACTTAATATAAGGGCAGCCCAGGTGGTTCAGCGGTTTGGCGCCCCCTTCAGCCCAGGGTGTGATCCTGGAGACCAGTGATCCAGTTCCATGTCAGGCTCCCTGCATGGAGCCTGCTTCTCCCTCTGCCTGTGTCTCTGCCTCTCTCTCACTCTCTGTGTCTCTCATGAATAAATAAATAAAATCTTTAAAAAAAATGTGTATATACTTTTAAGTCTTAAAACAGTATGTATCATAAGAATCGTGAAGTAGAGTAGGGATTTCAGATGTCAACTACAGGGTTATTTTTTCTTACTTTTAAAGATTTTATTAATTTTTTTGAGAGAGAGGGAGAGACATCATAGAGGAAGAGAGAGAAGCAGATTCCCTGCTAAGCAGAACCCTATGCAGGGCTTGATCCCAGGGCCCTGAGATCCTGAGCTGAGAAGGAGGCAAATGCTTAACCCACCAAGCCACCCAGGAGCCCTTAGAGGCCTTTTATTAATTTAGTTAACAGATATTTTTTGCATCAGCCACTTAGAAGGCTAACAGGGAACCTCAAATTAGGTTGCTCTCTTCAATTACTCAAACTTTTTTTTTCTTGAATACTAGATTCTATGCCCAAACCACAATTACAAAGGAATAAAATGCAATAGAGTTCATGACGTGTATGAATTGCTAGTGAATGTTGTGTGTCAGTAAGTCGTCGGCTCCCAGAAACCCAGAAAAAAAGTAGAGGATCTGGAGTTGCCCTGTGGATTTGATACTCGAATTTGATGTTTATCTCTCTGGACTGATTCTCAATAATGTTGTTTCACTTCTTTGGGTTTTGTAGGAATAGTCATTGCTGTGGTTTTGCAGGCAAAAGAGATGAAATCTGAGATGCAAGTGTGTGTTAACAGCAGGTTCTGTTTCAGGCAAGAAGACATCCCGCCATCCCTTGCACCAGGATCTGCACTACTTCCCCTTCAGGCCCAGCAATAAAATTGTCTGTGCTTGGACAGCCATGGAGCACATCGACAGGAACAATGGCTGTCTGTGTGTGTTCCCAGGCACACACAAAGGCTATCTGAAGCCACACAATTATCTCCAATGGGAGGTATGTCTGCGTAGAGGAGGAATCATTTTTTTGTTGTTGTTTTTTGTTTTTATTTTTAGGTTAGCTTTTTTTTTTGTATTTTTTTATTGGAGTTCGATTTTTCAACCTATAGTATAATACCCAGTGCTCATCCTATCAAATGTCCCCCTCGATGCCTGTCACCCAGTCACCCCATCGCCCTGCCCGCCTCCCCTTCCACTACCCCTTGTTCCTTTCCCAGAGTTAGGAGTCTCATGTTCTAGCTCAGAGGAAGAATCTGTTTTTTGTCTGTTTCTGTCGTTGTTTTCTTTTAAGATTTTATTTATTTATTTGAGAGAGAGAGAAAGAGCACAAGCACATGGGAGAGGAGGGGAGGAGAGACACAAAGGGGAAGGGAGAGGGACAAGCAGACTCTGCTGAGCACGAGTCAGATATGTGGCTTGAACTTCGCACCCTGAGATCATGACCTGGGTTGGCATCAAGACTTGGACGCCCAACTGACTGAGCCACCCAGGCACCCCTAGAGGAAAATCTTAACCAGAATATTGTTTGTTTTGATTTCACATCACTATCCATAAAGAGCTTTAACAATCAGATGGCATTTCCTTCTTAACAAAACATCATTATAGGATTTACAATTAGGATCAGGGAAGATTCAAGGATGTCAGGTAAAATAACCATTTTTCCTTCAAGAAGTGTTGGAAAGCTGACCAGCGTGGGGCACTTTGGGAGGTATTATATACGATATGAAATTATCAAGACCAATTGCACAGGTAAGATGTCAACACTTGCAACACCACATGCATGTGTAAAGTGCCAACTGCTTCTTACCACTGATTGATGGCTCTTGGCATAAAGAAGAGAGAGGGCTCATCTCTTTTCTGCTAGAGAGACCAATGAAGACTCTGGGGAAGCATGAGTAGTATTCCATCGCATGACTGTTATATGGTGTATGGAACTGAGCTAGTGAAGATGGAAGAGTATAGAAGGCTTTTGAGCCCATGAATGGTGAGATCAAATTGTTCCTTCAATAATGATAATCTAGGGATCCCTGGGTGGCGCAGCGGTTTGGCGCCTGCCTTTGGCCCAGGGCGCGATCCTGGAGACCCCGGATCAAGTCCCACATCAGGCTCCCGGTACATGGAGCCTGCTTCTTCCTCCGCCTGTGTCTCTGCCTCTCTCTCTCTCTCTGTGACTATCATAAATAAATAAAAATTAAAAAAAAACATCTTTAAAAAAAAATAATGATAATCTAGAGGCCTAGAGCAGGATATACTGGAGGTAAGAGTCCAGAGGCAGAGAAACCAGAGAGGAGATGGTAAGTGTTTTAGGGATCAGACAATATGGTCTTGAAATCCCATAATGATGGTCAGAATGAGAAGAGCACGGGTTGTTAACGCAGGAAGAATGAATGGGGTCCGTAGGAAGTAAAGAATATGGCTTTCAGGCCTTCTGTCTCAATTAGTTAGATTCTTGCACTGAGGATTAGTGCCAAGGAAAATACTGGGGTCTGGATTCTGATATAACTGAAACTGTGAGATTCACAAATTCAGTTGAGTTTTGGGGAAAGTTTGGTGCAGGCAACAGAAGTGGGCCGTGGCTGACTTAAGCCAAACGGAGTGTTTTGGAGGGTAGCAGGCACCTGCTGAGTCCATGGAAAGGCTGGCTAGCTCTGATGAGCAGGAGAGTGGGGGTTATGTTCAGTGGGAACACTCGGGGTGGGGCACCTGGTGGGGTCAACTGAACTGTGATCATGACCAGTGCCTTCCATCTTCTGCTCAGATTCAAAGTGACCACAGTGGGAGGTTAGATTGACTTAGTTTAGGTCACGTATCAACCCTGGCCAGGAGAGAAGTGCACTGGATGAAAACCACAACTGAGTCCAGCAGGAAAGCAGTCCTTTCCCCAGAAGAACGTGGCACAGTCTCAGGAAGGGAAATGTGATGCCGTCCTCCCACCATAACTATTACTTAATGAAATAACTGACTTGGGAAATAGTTATAAAAAAACAGAATGTTTTAATTTACTGTATTTCTTTCCTTACTCTGGATGTGACACCAGTGCTTTCTGAGCTGAGAAAAATTGAGATTTTTGCTGTGCTGGTTTGGGAGAACAATTAGCTTTTTAGAGGTACTCCTGAGTTATAGAAGAATGGTTCAGGCAAAGTTCTAGGTGAGGAGAATATCATCCTGGGAAAGAATGATTATACATTCAGGCTTGAAAGGTGATCTCCCATGTTAACTGCAAAATGCAACGTTGATCTAGATCCTCAAATATAATACACTTATGACGGGTATGTGGAAATTTCAGCATCTTCCTTTGCCTCCCTAAATCCATGATTTTAATATCACAATGTGACTTTCACAGCCACACATCTGAGAAGCTTTTGTATATTTGCAGTACCTGTTAAGAATCTATTTATCTTTCTCTTGGAAGAACTTAGGAAATCTACTTTTTAGTCATTGGGTTCCTCAAATACAGAGTTGGGTTCTCTTATGTGTTCTAGGGGGGCGTGAACTTAATGTTCTATGAGATCCGGGACTACGATGAAAACAGCCCCTGCGTGCACCTCGTGATGGAGAAAGGAGACACCGTTTTCTTTCATCCTTTGCTCATCCATGGATCTGGCTGGAACAAAACTCAAGGATACCGCAAGGTATGCATTACATCACCGTGCTTTCCAAAGACGAATAGGTTAGAAGCAAAAATGTCAAGATATGGGAAACTTTATGAGATTTGTGATGTTTAACTAAACTGCTCTTGCTCTGGTTTATTTACCAGGAAATATATTTGATACCTCATGCTTTTTTGCTAAGTTATCAGTAGGAGGCCATATGACCTCTGGTTCCCAATCCTACTGATCCTGAATTAGGAACATTCATAGAGTTGCTTGGTAGCCCACAGCCTGTGCTTTTGGAGACAGAAAGAATGGATGATGTACTAAAATCTTAAAATGGGAAATGGATATAAGAACCATTTATGACGGCAGTTTATAATAGCTTTGTTATTGAACTGGCTGCCCAGAAATAAGATTTGGCAGCGAGCCATGTTTTTTGCCCCATAGCAATGAATATATTAAAAACCTATTGATTTCATTGCTTACATTAAAATTTGACAGAATTTCCCCATATTCCCAGATTTCTCTCTTTTCAAAAATTCAGCAGCTCTGACAGCACTGTGGACTGACATTACCCACATTACATGGCTCTTAGTACGATATATCGGGGGTTTTTGGGGTTGAGTGAAACGTGCCAGTTTGTCACACCAACACCCATTGTCTCCCTAGGTGCAGGGTTAGCTACCATGTTTCATCTTCCATTCATTCATATTTCCACCAGGTCAAAAGGGCCAGGATGAGGGTGAGGCAAGAAAGCCCTCTCCTCCAGGGAAAATTTAGCAGGGGTCGGGGGATGGTGCAAAAAACCTCAACAATCAAGTTAAATGATAGTTTAACTATCATTTAGATAGGCAGTATTTAGAAAATCAAAATCAATGCAAAAAATATCTTCATGAACACAATGCCAAAATTTTAAATAAAGGCTAGATCAGACTCCCCACCAACATGATCCTCAGAACTGTACAAGCAGGGGTACAGCCACAGTGACATAAATAATGTGAATGTTCGTGAAATTCATGAATTTGGCCATTTATCATGTGTCCTTGGTGTCAAAATTCAACTGGATATGAAAAATGGAATTTTATGTATACGCATCTGTATCAAAACAGCAAGCTAAGACAAATAGTCTGAAAGTCTGTATGAGTTAGAGAATTATATTACTTCCTATATGATCAGGGTTATAAACTGAGTAGGATAACAACATACTGAAAGATCTCATGTCAAAACCTGAAAATATAGTATAAAGTGATTACTGTATGAAACTAAAAGGTAAATAGTAAGAAACCAAGTAATGTGATTGATAATATCCTAACTTGTAATTTTTCAGTAGTTTTTGAACTACTTTATTTGGGAAAAGATGAACCCCTACAAAAAGACTTAAAAATGCGTATATGGTAATGTACTTATCCCCTCTGGCCTCAAGTGTCACTTTTTCTTGGTGTGGTGTGGGGGCTTCCATGGGAAATGGGGGTCCCTGTGTGGCTCAGCGGTTGAGCGTCTGCCTTGGCTCAGGGGGTGATCCCAGTCCGGGTATCCAGTCCTACATTGGGCTGCCTGCATGGAGCCTGATTCTCCTTTGCCTGTGTCTCTGCCCCCCTCTGTGTCTCTCGTGAACAATTTTTTTAAAAAATATATAATAATAATTTTAAAAAAAGGAAATGGAATTTATGACTCCACTGTCTACAAATCTCATGTTGTGAGCAAAGCAGACAACCCTTCTGAGAGGTGAGGTCATCTCAAGAGAAGAGAACTAACATGCGACTAGGAAAGTGAGTTTTAAGTTTATCTGCTGATAACCTTTTCAAGAATGGGGAGAACCAGGCAGCCCTGGTGGCCCAGCGGTTTAGCGCCGCGTGGAGCCCGGGGTGTGATCCTGGAGACCCAGGATGGAGTCCCATATTGGGCTTCCTGCAGGGAGCCTACTTCTCCCTCTGCCTGTGTCTCTGCCTCTCTCTTCGCTCTCTCTGAATGAATAAATAAATAAATCTTAAAAAAAAAAAAAGAAAAAAAGAAAAAGAATGGGGAGAACCAAGTAACCTCCTTTCCCTTAAGAAGGACACAAGATGAGTACCTTATGTAACTGATCTTGGACTTCAAATGTCCTTGTGATTTGAAAGGGGTGGGTGTGTATATTATTTTCCTTTGCAAGCTATTTTTTATGTTGATTTCCCTGATCTTTAGACATTAAAATAAGAAAGCACCACAAACTCAGCTGAGTAACTAACTTCTGTGACTAAGAAGAGGATGAAGAACCCTGGAACCCATTCCTGTTTAGGACTGGAGGACATGCACTCGCTAGATAAATCACATGTTAAAAAGTTTAAAGTCCTCTTACTCTGGTCATTATGTTCTCTGCCCATTTTGAAAACAGGTATCCCAGGGAGCTTAAAACCTCGTGGAATTTCTCAGTCAGCCTTTTAGCTGTACCAAGGGGAGAAAAGATACTGAACCCCAAAGAGACTAATCCAAGACACGATGGAACATTCTAGAAATCAAATGCTAGTGAACTAGCTGATGTTCTAAAAGAAGTCTTTCTGTTTGGTTGTTGCTGTTAACAGATTTTTTTCTCCCCCAATATTAATCATTTCACCCTGTACAGGCAATTTCTTGCCATTTCTCCAGTGGTGACTGCCACTACATCGATGTGAAAGGCACCAGTCAAGAAATCGTTGAGAGGGAAGTTACGGAGTTAGTACACAGATTATACGGAATTCCGAAAGATACCAGCTTGAAGGTACGTTTGTATGAGATGAAAGATTTATAAGACTATTTTCTTCAAGCATGACAATACTCATATCTATGTTTTTTTTTAAAGATTTTCTTTATTCATTTGAGAAAGAAAGAGACAGAGGGAGAGAGAGCATGAGCAGTGGAGAGAGAAAGAGGGAGAGGAAGAAGTAGACTTCCTGCTGAGCAGGGAGCCTGATGCTGGGATCAATCCAGGATCCTAAGATCATGAACTAAGTGGAACATAGCGGCTTAACCAGCTGAGCCGCCCGGCAACTCTGTTATCCCTGATTTAATTTGGAAGCATAATGTGCATTGTTTAGAGCACCGTGCAGAAGCCTTGCTGAGATCCACTGAGAATTTCAGCTAATACTTGCTTCCCCCACGTGGGGCACCTGAGCATCCCAGACTTCTTTATGTCTTTTGGCCGCCCTGTGCTGTGTAGGCTATCCTGTTCCAGAACAGGCAGGTAGGAAAGGAAACAGCAGATCTGGAGGAGAGCAAGTGAGCGACAAAAGCCACCTTCTGAATGCACATAAGGAAAGTTAAAGGTTTGGGGTGTTACCCATAGGCCTCCTTTAATTTCTATACAACAGAGTATTTACACATATGCAGATCCAATAACTGTCCCAGAAGCAATTCTCAAGCAGGTTTCTGTGTGGGTCAGTTAGCATCTGGGGTTCCATGGAGCTGATGGCAGAAACCACTGATGCTTTTCAAGAGGGGACATGAGACATTATTTCATATGCTTTGCTACTTAATACACAAGACTTGTAAAGTAGTTGCGTGTAGCTAGTGGGCATTCACTAGCCCACTGCTAGTGTGCTGCTGATGATCCCCAGACAAATTACAGTCAAGTCAAAGAAATAAACATATTTGCCTGGTAGACAAAGACATTTTAGCCTCTGAACCAAGAGGCTAATCCTATGTTTCAATCTGCAGGAATCACCAATATATGTGTTTCCTAGGGGGTGACAGGACCTCCACGTAGACTGAATGTAATGATAACTCGGCCCCTCTAGTACTGTGAAGAGTACCGCACACCAGCACTACGCTACTGGCCACTGGGAATCACCTTCTGAAACTCATTCCCAGCTGAAGAATCTTACTTCCCCCTTGGCCCCTTCTCCCTTTAGAACCTATGAATCTATCCCATATCAGAAAAGACTCTCATTTCAGATTTGCCGATGGTGGTAAGTCTTGTCCTTCTCTCTTTGCCCAGTTTTTATTTTTTATTATTTTTTATTTTTTAAAATTTTTATTTATTTATGATAGTCACAGAGAGAGAGAGAGAGAGGGGCAGAGACACAGGCAGAGGGAGAAGCAGGCTCCATGCACCGGGAGCCCGACGTGGGATTCGATCCCGGGTCTCCAGGATCGCGCCCTGGGCCAAAGGCAGGCGCCAAACCATTGCGCCACCCAGAGATCCCTTTGCCCAGTTTTTAAAACGCTTTTATGAAGGCATCCTCTTGTCAGGTGGGGCTTCCGGGCAACACACTGATTCTTGCAGCAGAAAAAAAAGCATATATTGTGTTGGCAGTTTTTCAGGGTTGTAAATGAATGAACTGCCTCCAGTATTTATTTCAATTATTTGAGAGAGAGAGAGAGAGAGAGAGAGAGAGAGAGAGAGAGAGGGAGAGAGAGAGAGAGAGAGAGAGAGAGAGAGAGAACGTGAGCAGGAGGTGGGGGTCCGGGCAGAAGGAGAGGGAGGGATTCTCCAGCAGATTCCCCACTGAGCCAGGACCCCAACACAGAGTCCATCCCACAACCCTGAGATGAGTTGGACTCTGACTGCGCAACCCAGCTGCCCCAAGAAAATTTGTTGACTCAAAAGTCTCAGTTGTTTGATTAAGAACAAAGCAATAATACCAAATCAACCCAATACCAAATCATGACCTGATTTTCACTGAGGAGGAGATCACTCTAGATGAGGCAGTGAGTGGCTAAAGGAAAGCCAGACAAGGAGTACAGGTCTTCTTGACCAAACAGCATGCTAAGCCTGTTGAGGACACCTGTAGTCAACAGGAGCACCAATTGGCACAGGCTGACTGGCATCTGGTCTCCCAGTTTGTTCAACATGATTTCAGATGTTGACAAGTAAATTATTGGGAGTCTTAAAAAATGGTTTATTTACTGATAGGACCACTGTGAGAGTTTTTCCATTTAACTATTGGTAGATGCTAGAAATCTTTTTCTTATGCTGAACACATTCCCAGAGGGACTCGATCCCGGGTCTCCAGGATCACACACCCCGGGCTGCAGGCGGCGCCAAACCGCTGCACCACCGGGGCTGCCCCACCATTTAGAATTTAGATCAGGAATAACAAGGAGTCCTTTTCTTCCATTCTGCTAAGCAGAAGTTGTTCTAAATGGACGTTCACCTTTTTTTTTGGTTTCTTTGAGGACACTTTGTTTCCTTCTCTTTCTTTCCTTGTGAGAGAGCTCAGAGGGAGAGGGAGAAGCAGACTCCTTGCCTAATGAGGGCTCGATCCCCAGGAACCTAGATCATGAGCTGAGCCAAAGGTAGATGCTTAACCTACTGAGCACCCAGGTGCAGGAGGACACACAGTTTAAGTTCACATCTGGCTGGAAACTGGAGAAGGTAAGACTATCCCTGAAAGGGTTTAAGGAAATTGGATTATGGAAGAATTGTACATAAAATGTACAAAAGGAATACAGTGTAATCAGTATGTATGGAGCCCTGTTCTAGCAAAAACATTTTTTAACTCTTCAAATTTCAAATTTCAAAAAATAAACTTCAAAAGTAAAGCAGACAGCACAGTTTATGTCCCTTAGGCATTTCTGGTTGCCAAGTAGTCTATCAGGAAACAATTCATTTCCATTTGTTCTATGTCCCTGGTGTCCATTAATTCATTTCCCAAACATCCAAGCATCCATTCCTATTCAGCGCAATAGGACTTGATGTCAAAGAAAGACAACAAGTGGAGGAGTTAGGATGGCTCCTTTTGTCTGTGTGGACCCACCTGGGAGAGGTGGGCAGGAGGATCAGCTGTAGAATGGAGAGCTGGGACAGGATTACCACCGGATCTTGGCAGAATGAGGGGCAGCCTGGTTTCCCAGTGGCTGCAAAGGGGAGGGATTTATCCTGGGCTAACCTTTTATTTCCCCAGAGACTCACTTCAAAGGACTATAGGAGGTACTCCAAGTGCAGACCAAAACAAATAGAAAGGATCCCTTTTGTTGATGATTGGCACTGACAGCCTCAGAAAAACAGACCTTGGCTCCTGGTATCTGCTTGGAGTTCCTCCTTTGTGAGCCACAGACTGAACCAGTTTGAAAAGCTTCTGATTGAATCAACAAAGGGTGGTAACCTTTCCCAAAGCCAATCCTAGTAATATGGCTGCATGGTTCAAACCAAATCCACCTGTGCAAGACCTTTTCCTACTAACCCCGGGCAGGCCGGCAACTCAGCTCCCATACCCATCCTGTATGTACAGCATAGCCCATCACTTGGCCCTTGACTTTTCCGGAAGGGAAGATGTTCTTTTCTCTCCATGTTAAGACCCTGCCTTCCCAAATAGAGAGGGTAGGCTCCTTGACAGCCCTATTCCTTTACCCCTCCTGTCCCCCGTGACCACTTCCAGCACACTCACACTCGAGGCACGTACTATTTATGGCTTGTTCAATGTGAACACCAAACTTCTCATTTTTGTAGCTGTCCCTCCTACATAAGAGAGTGTCTTCTTGGAAATGTAGACTCTTTACCTGCACGGCATTGGTACCCATTATGGTTCCCAGACATGTTTTTTTCTGAGTGTTTCAACCACTTCTCCTTTTTAAGAAATATATTTTACTTATTTATTCATGAGACTTACACACAGAGAGAGAGAGAGGCAGAGACATAGATAGAGGGAGAAGCAGGCTCCCTCTGGGGAGCTTGTTGCAGGACCGAATCCCAGGACTCTGGGATCATGCCCTGAGCCCAAGGCATATGCTCAACCACTGAGCCACCCAGGTGTTCCAGTTCCAACCACTTCAAATTCCAGGGCTCTCTTCACCAAACCTCTCCCCTATAGGTGGTGGTATGGGGGGGGGGGGGCACTGGAAATGTGGTGACTGTGGCTGAGTTTTTGCTCACTCATCAGAACTCTAGAAAATGTTTCCGTTGAATTCAACATTTTGTAAGTTTTAGTTTTATATTCTTTATTTTTTAAGTTTTATTCATTTTTTAAAATGTAATCTCTATACACAATTTGGTCCTTGAACTCATGAATCTGCCATCAAGAATCAGATGCTCTACCAACTGAGCCAGCTAGGCACCCCAGTTTTGTTTTTTGTTTGTTTGTTTTTGGCCATGGGTGGATCCTGCACAAGGAGGGGCAGAGGGTGATGGAGAAGCAGACACATCACAGGGTGGGGAACCTAGAGTACAGCTCAATCCCAGGACCCCAAGATCATGACCTGAGCAGAAGACAGAGGCTTAAGTAAATGAGCATCCCCCCAGGTGCCCCCAGTAGCCCCTAGGTTCGGTATTCTTAAAGAATTTTTAAAATGGTAGCAAAATGCACATAACACAATTTACCATCATCATCATTTTTAGGCCTCTAATTCAGTGGCATTAGGTATAATCTAATCGTTGTGCAACCATCACCATCATCCATCTCTAGGACTCTTTGGCTTGAAAAACTGAAACTCTGTCCCCATTAAACACTAACTCCCCATTCCCTCTCCCCCAGGTCCTGGCACCCACCATTCTACTTTCCATCCCTATGAACTTGACTACAATGATAACTCAGATGGGGGGGGGGTCCTACAGTATTTGTCATTCTGTGACTGGCTTATGTCAGTTAACATAATGTCTTCAGAGTTGATATATGTAGTAGGTGATGTGTGAAAATTTCCTTCTTTTTGAGTGCTGAGTAATATTATATTGTATTGATATACCCAGTTTTGCTTATCCATTCATCAGTTTGTGGACATGTGGTTTGCTTCCATCTTTCATCAAATGTGAAATTGCTATAAACATGGTGTACAAATATCTCTTAGACACATTGCTTTCTTTTATTTCAGATACACATATTTACACACATATTCATATACACATATGTATATTTTTAATATTAATTTATTTATTCATGAGAGACAGAGAGAGAGAGGGAGGGAGAGACAATAGGCAAAGGGAGAAGTGGGTATCCTACCAAGAGTCTGATGGTGGACATGATTCCAGAACTTGGTGATCATGAGCTGAGCCAATGGCAGACTCTCACCTATTGAGCCATGCAGGCACCCCAAGATACATATTTTTAAGTAGGCTCCATGCAAGGCATAGAGATCAAGTCATGAACTGAGATCAGGAGTCATACACTTAAGTGACTGAGCCACTCAGGTGCCCATGGAGACCTTGCTTTCAATTCTTTGGTATATATGCCCAGAAATGGGATTGATGGATCATAGGGTTTTTTTATTTTTAATTTTTTGAGGAACTCTCATAATGTTTTTCAATAGTGGCTGCACCATTTTGCATTCTTGCCAACATTACATGAAAGTTCTAATTTCTCTACATCCCTACCAGTACTTGTTATTCTATTTTTGTGTGTGTTTTTTTTCTGGTTTTCTTGGCAGTATTCATCCTCACAGAGGTGAGATGGTGTTGTGTTAGATATTTTTAACTTAAGTAAAAATCTTAGCTCGTACTTCCAAGGACAACTGGATGTTAACTATGCCTTCACAATGACTCAGGGACAAACCGATTGTGAGGATAGCTAGGTTTAAGCTAGAGGGTTAGACAAGTTAAAAAAAAAAAATGAGCTGGTGTTAAGAAGGGGGGTGATGATGTTACAAAGCTGTTTTCTATGTTTATTGTTTATAAGGACCATGTAATAAAGCAGGCACGCTTTCTGATTGACTCTATAGAGGAAAGCCTTGCAAATGAAGCCCTCGCACAATGATTCTGGGCTCCCCCTCCCTGAACACAGATGGTCCTCCAGGAGGCTTTGGAGGAGGGGGATTTCACAGGAACGTGGAAGGTTTTGGGATTATGGCTCTGCCACTTCCTAAAAGTTAACATCCCTGAGCCTGTTTCCTTACTGTAAGGTAGCAACACACATGTCTGACCTCTAGGGTGATAGTAGAGGATAAACAGGATGATATACTGTGGGGGCATGCAGCACTGTTCAGATTCTTTTCAGAAATAAAGAATTGGGGCCCCTGGGTGGCTCAGTCTATTGAGTGTCCGACTTTTGATTTCATCTCAGGTCATGATCTCTGAGTTGTGAGATCATGCGCCACATTGGGCTCTGCACCTGAACTCTGGGCCTGGAGCCTGCTTATGACTCTCTACCCCTCTCCTTCTCCCTACCACTCCCTCTCAACAGCTGATATGTGTGTGCACTTTCTCTCCCTAAAAACAACGAAAGAAAAAAAAAAAAGAATATATCTCTAGCTTTGGAAGGGCTGTCAGCAGACGTTCTTCCTGTCAGCCCTCCAGGGAGGGCCTCAGTTGCAGAACTGCCTTTGTCAAGGTCATGTCCTTGCCCCGTGTCCACTGACTGGTACAGTGTTAGAGCTGGTACTGCGTAGGGGGTATGAAGGCTGACACTTCTCAGCCCAACTCAAGGCAACTCTAAAAGGCCATCCCTTTTCAGAATGTCTCTTGGCCAAGGGTGTCTCTTTTTCTAAGCTGTACCTGCATTAGATGGTCCAAATCCTTTTAATTTTTGACTATGTAATAGGAAAGCGACATAGAAGTGATTATGAGAATTTGCATTCCTTTGATAATAATGAGATTGAGGATTTGTCTCATCTTTATAGGCTTTTCGTGACTGACCGGCTAAATCCTGGTTTCTTCTTAGTTCTACGTACACCTTCTTCTATGGCCATGGGTGGATAGAAAAGATTTTTGTAGAAAAGATTTCACATAACCATATATGGCTCAAATGTTTTGACAGATTAGCCTATTTTTCCTTCTCATTCACTGTATGCCTGACTCCATGTTGTTATTCCCTGCCTCAGGGACTTTAACAGAAGCAGAATGTGATGTCCAGTCCTGAACCCACTGAGGGGTGCTGATATATGTTAAAACAAAGAAACAATGAGAAAAATGAGGAAGAAAAAAGAAATGAGATGCTATGTTAATCATCTTCAGAGACTGGATGTAAAGATATTCCAGAAAGAATCTCTAGTTCTTACAGTCATTATGGAAAGCAGTATGGAAGTTCCTAAAAAATTTGAACTAGAACTACCATATGAGGGGCGCCTGGGTGGTTCAGTGGTTGAGCATCTGCCTTTGGCTCAGGTGGTGATCCCGGAACCTGGGATCAAGTCCCACATTGGGCTCCCCGCAGGGAGCCTGTTTCCACCTCTGCCTAGGTCTCTGTCTCTTCCTCTCTCTCTCTCTCTCTCTCTCTCTGTCTCTCTTATTTAAAAAAAAAAAAAAAAGGAAAGAAAAGAACTGCCATGTGATCCAGTAATCCCACTTCTGGGTATTTATCCAAGGAACTGATATTAGATCTCAAAGAGATATCTGCACTCCCACCTCCACCTAGCACTATTCACAAGAGCCAAGATAAAGCAAACCTAAGTGGTGGTCAACAAGTGAAAAGGTAAAGAAAACAAGGTACACACATACAATGGAATATGATTCAGCATTAGTGAGGAAGGACATCCTACCATTTGTGACAACATGGATGCAGCTTGAAGGCACTAGGTTAAGTGAGATAAGCCAGTCACAGAGAGACAGGTTACCCTCCTTCTCCCATTTACACAAGGAATTTAAGAGTCAAACTCATAGAAGCAGAGACCATGGTGGTTACCAGGGGTTAAACAGAGGGGAGAATGGAGAGGTGATGGTTTAAGGCTACAAACTTTCAGTGAAGCTACATAAATGGTTCGAGAAGTCTATAATACAGCATAGTGTCTACAGCTAGCAATGTTGCAATATATAGTTAAAATTTGCTAAGACAGTGGATCTTATCTTGTGTTCTTCCCACATACAAACAAAATAGTGAGGTGAAGAGTACAGGAGAAAACTTTGAGAAGGGATGGTGGTTATGACCTCGATTATGGTGGCAGTATACTTGCCCCAAAGAAACTGAATTGTTGGAACAGAAAGAAAAGGAGGGGAAGGGAAGGGAAGGGAAGGGAGGCCTGGCTTGGTTGGTGGATCCTGAACTACTGATGTTAGGGTGGTCAGTTCGAGCCTCATGTTAAGGGTAGAAATTAGTTCAAATAAATGAATTTAAAAAGAGAGAGAGAAAGATAAAAGTTGAGAGTTTTAGAAAATTTAAAATACTAGACTGTGAGGATCACACTAGCTTCAGAGTCATTCCTTCAGGGACTATCTTTTTCTTGAATGAGAAGCCAATATGTGGGATACCTGGGTGGTGCAGCGGTTTAGCGCCTGACTTTGGCCCAGGGCGCGATCCTGGAGACTCGGGATGGAATCCCACGTCGGGCTCCCGGTGCATGGAGCCTGCTTCTCCCTCTGCCTGTGTCTCTGCCTCTCTCTCTCTCTCTCTCTCTCTGTGTGACTATCATAAATAAACAAACAAATAAATAAATAAATAAGAAGCCAATATGTTTGGCTACCTCAGACTGGATGCCCAAATTCCTCTTTGGATCAGTACGTTACTTGTACGAGTGAACGACCATGTGAACTGTGAGAGCATCTGCGCAGGGACGGGCCCAGTCACGTGGGATTAAACAGTCTGAAAGTCCCAGTTGGGAGCGTGGGTGATGTGTTGGCTCATTTGTCACTGGGCGAACTTCACCGGGTTAGAAGCCCTTGAAAAGCACTTGCTCTGCTCTGGGAGGCAGTGAGGATCTCTGCGACGGAGGAGCAGGGTGTGCGGGCATCCATCCTCTCCGCCCGGGGCGCCCAGTGCGTGGACCCAGGAGGCCCGGGGCACCCCGCACCACGCAGAATCCGGGAGCTCCAGGCCCTCCACCTGGGCCACTACTGCTCCTCATCAGCCCCCAACCCCCACGCCCAGCCCTGCAGCAGCTGTTAGGCCCTGCTGAGCCATCTCCTGTCGGGGCCATGAACCAGTGCCAGGCAGCCGCCCGCCTGCGCGTCGTGCTGGGACACCTCGGCCAGCCCTCGGCCGGGGCCGGCGTATCCTTTGGGCTGCGGGAGCTCGGGCTGCAGGAGGGGTGGCCTCCAGGGTCCCCTGGGTCGGCGCCCGCGTCCCCGTGATGGTCCCGCCTGTTCCGGGCGCCGGGGCGGGGGGCAGGCGGCAGGGGGCATCCGGCCGCCCGGAGGGCGCGGGCAGTGCGGGCCCCGGGGCTGATGCGCGCCCCCAGCCCCCGGCCTCCGCGCCGGCCCGGGCCCGGGGCCCTGCGCTGCGGGCGGAGAGCAGGCGGCGTGCGCGCAGCTCCCCGGGCCTCTGGCCGCGGCCGCCCGGAGCCCGGGAAAGGCGAAGCACGGGCCCGGCACCGCGCGCGGAGCTGCCCGGGGCGGCCGGGCGGGCGGCAGCGGGAGCCTCGGGCCGGGCCGGCCCCCTCCGCGGGGGGAGCCCGCTCTGGCCGCGGCCCCGGCGCTCCCCTCCAGCCCGGGACCTGCGTGCGCGCCCGCCGCCCCGCCGCCCGCCAAGCCCAGGGGCCCGCGCTCCCCGCGGCCTCGGCCTTCACGAGGGCAGCACTGCTGTGGCATCCAGGACACGTCGCTGCAGCGCAGGGACACCCAATTGCCGGATAGAACCGGGTCTCCTGATCCCTCTGGGGGCCACTTCGGGGAGCCTGGGAAACGCTGCGCGCGATTTTCCCTTCAGCCCGGGACTAGTCTCTGTCCTGCTGTGGGCAGGGTCCTGCATCTTTCCTACAAATGAGACTAGCTGTTGTAGGATTGCTCTGAGTTCCAAGCCTCGATGCAGCGGTAAACGAAAGTCCAGCCGCCCTCCCACAAGGCTGGTGATGTGATCTCATCCGACGGGCCAGAAAGCAGAAACCCAGGCCAGGGGAGAGGCCACTCTTGACCGAAGCCATTTAACTAAAGCAGTGTGTTCCCGGACGGGCACCGTCAACAGCAGCTGGAACCTTGCTAGGAAGGCAGATTCCAGGCTCATCTCTGACCCTGGACTCCAAACACCTGGGAGTGGGGCCCAGCCATCTGTTTTCACTTGTTTCGGATACATGCCCAACAGTGAGAAGCACCAACATACTGGGACTAGGGATAACTGGGTCCAGTCTGGTACTACGGTTAACATTTGATACCATGGGCCCCTGGGTGGCTCAGTCCATGAGGCATCTGATTCCTGTTTCTGGCTCAGCTCTGGAGCGGAGCCTGTTGATTTAATAGACTCTTTATTTGTTTAATTTTTTAACGAGCCATACTCCTTCTCCTATTTTGGTCTGGACTGTCACTAACTTCAATACCTCTCTTGAAGAGTACATTGCTCCTCACTGTTAGACATGAACCTTACAATGTGTATTTGTTCAGCAGTTTAGTGGGAGGAATAGTCACATAGAATAAACTAGGGAAATCTATGAAGGAAACAGTGATGGTTCAAGTGTGGACTCAGCCATTCTCTGCCGGGTGACCTTGGACCAGTTACTGAGCCCAGGGGTCTAGGCCACCTGCTCTGGGCAGCAGGAATGCTGATAAAGGTCTTGGGGCTTCCAGCCCCTCCTCAGGATTTTGTGAATTGAAATGATGGAAGCAAGGGTGCATACCTGTCATCAGCTCTGTGTGTCTTCCCGGATGAGGGCTAATCCAGGGCCAACTGTGGGTTCCAGAAAATGCTGACTCTGAAATTTAATTTTATTTGCCTTAATTCATATTGTAGGTAGCTTACCCCACTTCGGGGGCTGTGTCTCCAAACAGCTTCCATCCTCCACAATTCCAGTAAGTAGATCTAATGGTCATTAAAACCATATGATATACATATATACATCTTCTTCTAGGTGGAATTAAGATATAAAATACAACATATCATGTTGTCTGGTGAATTTATTACACAGGGGGTGGGGCGCCTGGGTGGCTCAGTGGGTTAAGTCTCTGACTCCTGATTTCTGCTCAGGTCATGGTCTCAGGATGGTGGGATGGAGCCCCATGGAGGGCTCTGTGCTCAGCAGGGAGTCTGCTTGCCCCTTTCTCTCTGCTCCTCACCCTGCCCTCCCTGTCCTCCCTCCCTCCCTCCCTAAAGAGAATAAATAAAATTAAAAATATAATTCATTATAGAAATCCTCTGTTGCCAGGACTTGTTCTATTTAAACCTAGGGAAAATGTTAAAGACCTTGACTTTAATACTTATATGTATTTTAACATCCAGAAAGGCAAAAAATATCAGAAGTGTATAGTCTGATTATTTCAAATTCAGGCATGTTACATCTCATTGAAGTTAGCCTATAGTTTGTGGCCATACTGCTCTATTAGCTGGTATCTTTGGCTTATCTTAAATTACCTTTCTCGGGGAAGACTTGATAATCATGGAATATTATCACAGAGCCACAATTCTGATCTAGAATAATGGATCGGGTGCTCTGAGCTGTGCATATGCTATGCACTGAGTTTGCTTTTTGCCACTTTGATTTCTTCTGAGAATGTATGATTTAATATAAAATATAAAATCTGTTATATGTAAAATAAAATTTAAAATATAAGATCTATGTGATTGTTTCCCACCTGAAAAGTCATAATATTCCTGACAAATTACAAATTAGAAAATGAAAGAAATAAAAGGAATTGAAAAAAAACCACCCACAATTCCATTACATAAAGGCAATCACTTAAAACATGTGGTTCTTTTTTTATTTTTCATTTTTTTTCCAAATAGTGTCTTGGTTTTGCACAAATCTAATTATACTTTATATTATAATCACTGTCCATGCTCTTAAAGTCTTCATTTTTTTTTTTTTTTAAGATTTTTAATTAAGAGACAGAAAGCAAGAGGGATAGCGAGTGAGGGGAGGGACAGAGGGAAAGATTCTGAAGTGGACTTCCCCTTAGCAGGTAGCAATCATGGGGCCCTATCTCAGGACCCTTAAGATCATGACCTGACAGGAAATTACCTGGGGCACATGCTCTTCACTTTTAATGCCTGAGTCCTACCTATCCCATTGACTAGATATAAGTCATTAATTGTTTTTCTATTTTTTGGTGACAGTAGTTAATGTTTGGATTTAAAACTTTTTAAAATAAATGTTCACATTGGGGATTCCTAGCTGGCTCACTCAGAAGAAAGAGCACATGACTCTTGCTTCGGAATTATGAGTTGGCTCTATGATAATTTGAAAGTTTTCTTTCTTTTAGGTATACTCGGGATAATGATGTCCTAAGCCTAGAACAGAGAAATTTTTATGAAGAAAATGGGTTTCTTGTCATTAAAAATTTGGTGTCTGATGCTGACATTCAACGCTTTAGGTACAGTAACCTTTCGTTATTTTACAAAATATGTTGTATGTTTGCGTTGGGAACATGGGTAAGAGGAGAGTGTGCGTGTTCAGATATTTTTCAGGGATTGGTTCCTTGGGACGTGGTTGGGAACATGAACTCTGGAACCAGAAAGGCTGGCTTTAATCTTAGCCCTTCTACTTAATCTTGTGTGCCTGGGGCAACTTACTTTCCATGCCTCTCCTTTCCCATCTGTAAATTGGGGAAAATAGGGGCAGCCCTGGTGGCTCCTCAGTTTAGCGCCACCTTCAGGCCAGGGCTTGATCCTGGACCCCCAGATCAAGTCCCATGTTGGGCTCCCTGCAGGGAGCCTGCTTCTCCCTCTGCCCGTCTCTGCCTCTCTTTGTCATTCATGAATAAATAAATAAAATCTTAAAAAAAAAATGGGGATAATAGTACTGAGCCCTAGTGTTGTTGTGAGGACTGAATAAAGTAAAAGACGCACAGAGTGCTTCCAACCGGGCCTGGCCCATGGAATGGAGGAGAGAAGTATTTGCCATTGTTACTCAGATGCAACCAAATCACAGATTTTCCCCACTGTTTTCTTAGGCTAAAGAAGATATGGGTTCTCACAGCGAATTCTGGCCTCACATTGAGGAGGCAGGGGCTTGTGAGCTGGCCATTTTCTCCTCCCTATGCTCAGAGCTGCTCAGCCTGGCCTGGAGATCAACTTGGTGCAAAGACACCATCTCCTCAATCTTTGTGGATCTTTCCACAGAACTGGCCAGGCAGGTGCCTGGAGCCTACAGTATTGACATCATCTGCTAATTTCATTTCCTAGGGACCAGTTTGAAAGGATCTGCAGAGGGGAGGTGAAACTAGAACAAATGATGATAATGAGAGATGTGTCCATTGCAAAATCAGAATATATTCCAAGTGAAAGGATGATTTCAAAGATCCAATACTTCGAAGACGACAAGGAACTCTTCAGATACTGCACTCTCCCTGAGGTTGGAGAACCTTCCTGTGTTTTCTTTGTTTTTAGGTTAACAGCCCACCTACATGCCTGCCCCAGGAATTGCTGCTTTTCCTTTATCTGAACCCCTCTCTGGTGGCTGTAGAGCAGTGGTTCTCAGTTGGAGGAGCACATCTGGTGGCACCTGGAGCCCTGTCGGGTTGTCACAAGGTGTGGTTTGTAGAGCCTGGGCATGCCGCTAATGGAGCCCAGGGAGCCTATAATGCACAGAAAGCCCCCTCCCCCCAAATAATGAATTATCCGGCCCCAAATGTCAATACTGGCCAGGTGGAGATACCCTGCTGTGGCGCTTGGTAATTAATCTGGGGGAGAAGGGCGGGAATTCTGCAGTCGAGAGGGGGAGCCTCTCTCACACTGGATATGGGCATATCAACAGGAGTCACATTGCAGATCCCACTCACTGTACATCCATTTATTGTTGCTTTTGTTTCTGTGAACCTGGTAGTAGAGGTTCAAGTAGGTCTTTAGAGTTAAACTTGTCTAAAAAATTATCATTCTTTAAGCATAAATCATATTTATAAAGTTATCCACATAATATAGAAAATGTAAAGTGAAGTCTCCCAATGTTCATCCCCACTCACTGCCAAGCTTTTAGGTGTATTCAACTAGAATTGTTTCATGGTCATGAAAATGCATCCGTAACCCCCTACTTTTTGTGTTACACGGAACGTACTGGTTGTCACTGTGTCATGTCCACTTATAATAGATCTCACACATCTTTCCATATTACTTACATACTATTACTTATGTTTCTTTTTTAAAATTTTATTTATTTATTCATGAGACAGAGAGAGATGCAGAGACATTGACAGATGGAGAATAAGCTACCTGTGGGCAGTCTGATGTGAGACTTGATCCCAGGTCCCCAGGACCATGCCCTGAGTTATTTTTTTTTTTTAAGATTTTATTTATTTATTCATAGACACAGAGAGAGAGAGGCAGAGACACAGGCAGAGGGAGAAGCAGGCTCCATGCAGGGAGCCCGATGCAGGACTCGATCCCAGGTCCCCAGGATTACACCTCAGGCTGCAGGCAGCGCCAAACCGCTGCGCCACCAGGGCTGCCCCATGACCTGAGTTAAAGACAGATACTCAACACTGAGCCACCCATGTGTTCCTTGAATAGTTTTATGCGGCACTTTGCATATAGAACATTTTGGAAATTATAACTGCAAGAGCTATTAGATAATTTGACTCATATGGGAATCTGGCTGGTTTAGTGGGGAGAGCTGCGACATTTTTTATTATTTAAGTGTATGCTTTTTTTTTTTTTTTAAGATTTACGTATTTATTTAGGCAGGAGAACTGGAAGGGGGCAGAGGGAGAGGCAGAGAGAGAATTCTCAGGCAGACTCCCTGCTGAGTTCTGAGTGCCTAGCAAGACACAGGGCTGGACCCTTATACCCTGAGATCATGACCTCAGCCCCATCCAGAGGTGGACATTTAACCAACTTATCCACCCAGATGACTCGAGCATTTGGCTCTTGATGTCTGGGTTTTGAGTTCGAACCCCAGGTTGGGTGTGGTGATTGCTTAAAACTTAAAAAAAAAAAAAAAAATCTGGGCAGCTCAGGTGGCTCAGTGGTTTAGCACCACCTTCAGCCCAGGGCGTGATCCTGGAGACCCAGGATGGAGTCCCATGTCGGGCTCCCTGCATGGAGTCTGCTTTTCCCTCTGCCTGTGTCTCGCCTCTCTCTCTCTGTGTCTCTCCTGAATAAATAAATAAAATCTTAAACAAAAATCTTTAAACAAATAAAAAAAAAGAAAATTTCCCTCCTGAGAGAAGATCGTATACAGAGGCCACCTATGATGTCCAGCCCCCCTTGGGCTGGGGACAAAAGGGGATGTTGCGTAACTGAACCATTCATTCTCCTCACTCTCAAGTCCTGCTATGGCAATGGAACTTGTGCGCATTGATCAAAGAGGAAAAGCCTGAAGTTAGAGGCAACTTGTGTTAGATGAATCCTGATGAGGCCTCCAAGGTTCCCACCATTCTCAGGTGTGCACCATGCACCTGCTAGTTCATGCAATGATTTTTTAGGAGGTAGGGATGATTTAGTAGTTGGATATTTATTTCAATGTGTATTGGAAAAAGTAATCAAGACATCAAACTTATCACTTCAAGAATATTATTAATCAGGATAATACAAGAGTTAATTCAGGAAAATTATTATTTTTTAAAAGATTTATTTATTCATTCAGAGAGAGAGAGAGAAAGAGAGGCAGAGACACAGGCAGACTGAGAAGCAGGCTCCAAGCAGGGAGCCTGACGTGGGTCGTGATTCCGGGTCTCCAGGATCACACCCAGGCTGCAGGAGGTGCTAAACCACTGCGCCACCAGGGCTGCTATTCAGGAAAATTATTGACTAATATTGGGCATTTAGCAACATATGCTAGACATCATAAAATGGCTCTTGAGTCACTGAAGTTTAGAAGGGGGGCGGGACGGAGGGAGAGAAACACAAGTAGACTTGCCACTGAGCAATTAGCCCAACCTAGCCCATGATCCTATGACCCTGGGATAATGACCTGAGCTGAAATCAGGAATCCGATTCTTAACCAGCTGAGTCACCCAGGAACTTCTACCAAGTGTTTTGCATAACTATTGGCGTCCTGGCTTTTGTAATAAATAATTGTACTTTGTACCATGGGCCTGTTTATTTGATTTTCTGTGAAACTTTTTTTCCTGTTTTCTCTTAGATTCTGAAATATGTGGAGTGCTTCACTGGACCCAATATTATGGCCATGCATACAATGCTGATAAACAAACCGCCAGATTCTGGTAAAGGACTCTTATTTCAAGGAGAAAAACAAACAAACAGGAAGTTTCAAGCATTTCAACTATAGCTGTGTGTAATACTGCTAAACTTTGATAAATAAATATTTATATACTTTCATTTACGTCTCAAAACAGCACACATCATAATAGTTGAGGTAGAATAGTTATTTCAGATATTAACTGGAGAGTTATTGTTGCATTTTCAGAAGACAGGCTTGCTTCTAAAAACTGTGATTAAATAAACATGACTGTTCATATACCATTGGTTGCTATTATTATAATCATCACCTGTAAGGTTTGTTAACCATTCTCACCTATGATAGGGAGAATTCTGCTTTTCTGATTGAAGACATTATGATTACTAACAAAATTAAAACTATATTTATGAATCACAAACTACAGTTGCTCTTAAAATTCCTTGTCCTTGCTGAAATGTAGCTCCTAAGATCTCATTACCACAGAAAGTGATTTGAAAGCTAAAACCCAGGAATGAGTATTTCTAAAAAAATTTTGTGTAGCTCACCCGGGACTTGAACTCATGAGCCTGAGATCAAGCCTTGAGCTGAAATCAAGAGTCAGATGTCTAACTGACTGAGCCACCTAGGTGCCCCAAGGAATCTGCATTTTTGAAGCCATCCCCAGCTCTTGGACCATGCTGAGAAATTCTGCTCTACCTGTAATAAAGTGATCCTTCAAGATCCTTTATCCTTCTCCACTTTTTCTGGAGAAAAAGAGCCAGGAGAACTTTATTTGACAGGCTTGTAGTTTAATTAAAATCACCAAATCTTTCCTACCCTGGATGTCTTGTTTAGAGACGTCATAAAACATAAAACAAACATAAACATGGCTGAGGGAGCTGTGATCCTCCATAGTGAAGTACACCAAGTGCTTTTCGTTCTGTGATGTACTTTTTGGAAACTTTTTATTAATTTAGTTAATGATACTTTTTTTGCATCAGCCACTTACAAGGCTAACAGAGAACCTCCAATTTGGTTACTCTCTTCAAGTATTAAAACTTTTTTTTTTGGTACTCTGCTCTGTACCCAAACCACAATTACAAAGAAATAAAATACAATAGAGTTCATGACAATTCAGTGTATGAATTGCTAGTGAATGCTGTGTGTAAGTCCTCGGCTCCCAGGAACCCAGAAAAAAAGTAGAGGATCTGGAGTTGCCCTTTGGATTTGATATTCCAATTTGATGCTTATCTCTCTGGACTGATTTTTCTGTAATGTTGTTTCACTTCTTTGGGTTTTGCAGGAAGTCATTGTCGTGGTTTTGCAGGCCAAAGAGATGAAATCTGAGATGCAAGTGTGTATTAACAGCAGGTTCTGTTTCAGGCAAGAAGACATCCCGCCATCCCTTGCACCAGGATGAGCACTACATATCCTTCAGGCCCAGCAATAAAATTGTCTGTGCTTGGACAGCCATGGAGCACATTGACAGGAACAATGGCTGCCTGTGTGTGCTTCCAGGCACACACAAAGGCACTCTGAAGCCACACGATTATCCAAACTGGGAGGTATGTCTCGTTAGAGGAGGAATCTTTTTTGTTGTTGTTCTTGTTATTATCTTTAAGATTTTATTTGGGAGAGGAGGGCAGGAGAGACAGAAGGGAAGGGGAAGGGACAAAGCAGATTCTGCTGAGCATGAGTCAGATATATGGCTTGAACGTCGCACCCTGAGATCATGACCTGAGCTGGCTACAAGACTTGAACACCAAATTGACTGAGCCACCAGGACCTCTAGAGGCAAAAATCCTTTATTATTTTCTTAAGATTTTATTTATTTATTCAAGAGATGCACAAGACAGAGAGGCAGAGACATAGGCAGAGAGAAGCAGGCTCCATGCAGGGAGACCACTGTGGGACTCAGTCCTAGGATTCAGGGATCATGCTCTGGGCCCAACATGGGCGCTCAAGCGCTGAACCACCCACGTGTCCCAGGGAGAAATCTTAACCAGAATATTTTTTGTTTTGATTCTACAACAGTATCCATAAAGAGATTTAACAATGAGATGGCATTTCCTTCTTAAGAAAACATGGTTTTGGAATTAGGATCAGGGAACATTTGCAACACCATGTGCATGTGTCAAGTGCCGAGTACTTCTTACTCACTGATTGATGGCTCTTGGCATAAAGAAGAGAGAGGAATCATCTCTTTCTCTCTAGAGAGATCAACAGAGACCCTGTGGAAGCATGAGTAGTATTCCATTCATAACCGTTGCATGGCTTATGGATTGAGCTAGTGCTGTTGGAAGAGTATAGAAAGCTATTGAGCCCATAAATGGTGACATCAAATTGGTCCTTCAATAATGATAATCTAGAGGCCTAGAGAAGAATATACTGGAGGTGAGAGTCCAGAGGCAGAGAAACCAGAGAGGAGGTGATAAGTGTTTTAGGTATCAGACAATAAGGTCTTGAAATCCCATAATGATGGTCAGAATGGGATAGAGCGCGGGCTGTTAAGACAGGAACAATGGATGTGATCTGTAGGAAGTAAAGAATATAGCTTTTAGGACTTCTGTCTCAATTAGTTAGATTCTTGCACTGAGGATTAGTGCCAAGGAAAATACTGGGGTCTGGATTCTGATATAACTGAAACTGTGAGATTCACAAATTCAGTTGAGTTTTGGGGAAAGTTTGGTGCAGGCAACAGAAGTGGGCCGTGGCTGACTTAAGCCAAACGGAGTGTTTTGGAGGGTGGCAGACACCTGCTGAGTCAATGGAAAGGCTGGCTAGCTCTGATGAGCAGGAGAGTGGGGGTTATGTTCAGTGGGAACACTCGGGGTGGGGCACCTGGTGGGGTCAACTGAACTGTGATCATGACCAGTGCCTTCCATCTTCTGCTCAGATTCAAAGTGACCACAGTGGGAGGTTAGATCGACTTAGCTTAGGTCACGTATCAACCCTGGCCAGGAGAGAAGTGCACTGGATGAAAACCACAACTGAGTCCAGCAGGAAAGCAGTCCTTTCCCCAGAAGAACGTGGCACAGTCTCAGGAAGGGAAATGTGATGCCGTCCTCCCACCATAACTATTACTTAATGAAATAACTGACTTGGGAAATAGTTATAAAGAACAGAATGTTTTAATTTACTGTTTTTCTTTTCTTACTCTGGATGTGACACCAGTGCTTTCTGAGCTGAGAAAAATTGAGATTTTCGCTGTGCTGGTTTGGGAGAACAATTAGCTTCTTAGAGGTACTCCTGAGTTATAGAAGAATGGTTCAGGCAAAGTTCTAGGTGAGGAGAATATCATCCTGGGAAAGAATGATTATACATTCAGGCTTGAAAGGTGATCTCCCATGTTAACTGCAAAATGCAACGTTGATCTAGATCCTCAAATATAATACACTTATGACGGGTATGTGGAAATTTCAGCATCTTCCTTTGCCTCCCTAAATCCATGATTTTAATATAACAATGTGACTTTCACAGCCACACATCTGAGAAGCTTTTGTATATTTGCAGTACCTTTTAAGAATCTATTTATCTTTCTCTTGGAAGAACTTAGGAAATCTACTCGTTAGTCATTGGGTTCCTCAAATACAGAGTTGGGTTCTCTTATGTGTTCTAGGGGGGCGTGAACTTAATGTTCTATGGGATCCAGGACTATGATGAAAACAGCCCCCGCGTGCACCTCGTGATGGAGAAGGGAGACACCGTATTCTTTCATCCTTTGCTCATCCACGGATCTGGCTGGAACAAAACTCAAGGATACCGCAAGGTATGCATTACATCACCGTGCTTTCCAAAGACGAATAGGTTAGAAGCAAAAATGTCAAGATATGTGAAACTTTATGAGATTTGTGATGTTTAACTAAACTGCTCTTGCTCTGGTTTATTTACCAGGAAATATATTTGATACCTCATGCTTTTTTTGCTAAGTTATCAATAGGAGGCGAGTGACCTCAGTTTCCCAATCCTACTGATCCTGAATTAGGAACATTCATAGAATTGCTTCAGAGAAAGAAAATACTTGGTAGCCCACAGCCTGTGCTTTTGGAGACAGAAACAATGGCTGATGTACTAAAATCTTAAAATGGGAAATGGGTATAGGAACCATTTATGACGGCAGTATATAATAGCTTTGTTATTGAATTGGCTGCCCAGAAATAAGATTTAGCAGCAAGCCATGTTTTTCACCCCTTAACTATGAATATATTAAAAACCTATTGATTTCATTGCTTACATTAAAATTTGACAAAATTTCCCATATTCCCAGATTTCTCTCTTCTCAAAAATTCAGCAGCTCTGACAGCACTGTGGACTGACATTACCCACATTACATGGCTCTTATTACAATATATTAGGGGGTTTTGGGGTTGAGTGAAGCGTGCCAGTTTGTCACACCAACACCCGTTGTCTCCCTAGGTGCAGGGTTAGCTACCAGGTTTCATCTTCTATTCATTCATATTTCCACCAGGTCAACAGGGCCAGGATGAGGGTGAGGCAAGAAAGCCCTCTCCTCCAGGGAAAATATAACGGGGTTAGGAGGATGGTGCTAAAATACCTCAACAATCAAGTTAAATGATAGTTTAAGGCAGTATTTAGAAAATCAACATCAATGCAAAAGAATATCTATGATTAACACAATGCCAAAATTTTAAATAAAGACTAGATCAGACTCCCCACCAGCATGACCCTCAGAAGTATGAAAGCAGGCGGTACAGAAACAAGACATAAATAATGTGAGTGTTGTGAAATTCATGAATTTGGGCCTTATCATGTATCCTTGGTGTCAACATTCAACTTGAAATGAAAAATGGAAATTTAGGTATATGTGTATCAAAACAGGAAGCTAAGATAAATAGTTTGAAAGTCTGTATGAGTTAGAAAATTCTATTACTTCCTATATGATCAGGATCATAAAGTAATATAGGATAGCTACATATTGAAAGATTTCATGTCAAATCCTTACAAAATAGTATAAAATGATTACTCTAGGACCTAAAAGGTAAATAAGAAAACCAAGTAATGTGGTTGATAACATCCTAACACTGCAATTTTTTTCAATAGTTTTTCAACTACCAATTTGGGAAAAGATGAACCTTACAAAAAGACTTCAAAACACGTATATAGTAATATCGCCTCTGGCCTCAGGTGTCACTACTCCTTGGTGTAGTGTGGGGGCATCTATGGGAAATGGAGTTTGTGATACCACTGTCTAGAAATCTCATGTTGAGGGCGGCTTCGGTGGCTCAGTGGTTTAGCGCAGCCTTCAGCCCAGGACGTGATCCTGGAGTCCTCGGATCAAGTCCCACATCAGGCTCCCTCCATATAGCCTGCCTCTCCCCCTGCCTGTGTCTCTGCTGCTCTCTCTCTCTCTCTCTCTCTCTGTGTCTCTCATGAATAAATAAATAAAAATCTTAAAAAAAAAAATCTCATGTTGCAAGCAAAGCAGGCAGACCTTCTGAGAAGCGAAGTCACCACAAGAGAGCTAACGTGCGACGAGGAAAGTGAGTTTTAAGTTTATGTGCTGATAACCTTTTCAAGAATAGAAAGAACCAGGGCACCTGGGTGGCTCGGTGGTTGAGTGTCTGTCTTTGGCTCAGGTCATGATCCTAGGGGTCCTGGGATTGACTCCAGCATCGGGCTCCCCGTGGGGAGCCTGTTTCTCCCTCTGCCTGTGTCTCTGCCTCTCTCTCTGTGTCTCTCATGAATAAATAAAATCTTAAAAAAAAAAAAAGAATGGGGAGAACCAAGTAACCTCCTCTTACCTTCAGAAGGAAACAAGATGACTGCAGTATATGAATGCTATTGGACTTCAAATGTCCTTTTGATTTGACAAGGGTGGGTGTGTATATTATTTATCTTTGCAAGGTCTTATTGTGTTTTTCTTTTCCCCCCTGATTAAGCTGAGTAACTAACTTCTGTGACTAAGAAGAGGATGAAGAACCCTTGAACCCATTCCTGTTTAGGACTTGAGGACATGCACTCGCTAGATAAATCACGTGTTTAAAGTCCTCTTACTCTTGTCATTATGTTCTCTGCCCATTTTGAAAACAGGTATCCCAGGGAGCTTAAAACCTCTTGGAAATTCTCAGTCAGCCTTTAGCTGTACCTAGGGGGAGAAAAGACCCCAACCCCAAAGAGACTAATCCAAGACACGATGGAACATTCTAGAAATCAAATGCTAGTGAACTAGCTGATGTTCTAAAAGAAGTCTTTCTGTTTGGTTGTTGCTGTTAACAGATTTTTTTCTGCCCCAATATTAATCATTTCACCCTGCACAGGCAATTTGCTGCCATTTCGCCAGTGCTGACTGCCACTACATTGATGTGAAAGGCACCAGTCAAGAAATCGTTGAGAGGGAATTTATGGAGTTAGTACACAGATTATATGGAATTCCGAAAGATACCAGCCTGAAGGTACGTTTGTATGAGATGAAAGATTTATAAGACTATTTTCTTCAATGCATGACAATACTCATATCTATTTTTTTAAAGATTTTCTTTATTTATTTGAGAAAGAAAGAGAGAGAGAGGGAGAAAGAGCATGAGCAGTGGGGAGAGAAAGAGGGAGAGGAAGAAGTAGACTTCCTGCTGAGCAGGGAGCATGATGTTGGGATCAATCCAGGATCCTAAGATCATGAACTAAGTGGAACATAGAGGCTTAACCAACTGGGCCACCAGGCACCTGAGTTTTCCCTGATTTAATTTGGAAGCATAATGTGCATTGTTTAGAGCACCGTGCAGAAGTCTTGCTGAGATCCACTGAGAATTTCAGCTAGTACTTGCTTCCCCCACGTGGGGCACCTGAGCATCCCAGACTTCTTTATGTCTTTTGGCCGCCCTGTGCTGTGTAGGCTATCCTGTTCCAGAACAGGCAGGTAGGAAAGGAAACAGCAGATCTGGAGGAGAGCAAGTGAGCGACAAAAGCCACCTTCTGAATGCACATAAGGAAAGTTAAAGGTTTGGGGTGTTACCCATAGGCCTCCTTTAATTTCTATACAACAGAGTATTTACATATATGCAGATCCAATAACTGTCCCAGAAGCAATTCTCAAGCAGGTTTCTGTGTGGGTCAGTTAGCATCTGGGGTTCCATGGAGCTGATGGCAGAAACCACTGATGCTTATCAAGAGGGGACATGAGACATTATTTCATATGCTTTGCTACTTAATACACAAGACTTGTAAAGTAGTTGCGTGTAGCTAGTGGGCATTCACTAACCCACTGCTAGTGTGCTGCTGATGATCCCCAGACAAATTATAGTCAAGCCAAAGAAATAAACATATTTGCCTGGTAGACAAAGACATTTTAGCCTCCGAACCAAGAAGCTGATCCTATGTTCCAATTTGCAGGAATCACCAATATATGTGTTTCCTAGGGGGTGACAGGACCTCCACGTAGACTGAATGTAATGATAACTCGGCCCCTCTAGTACTGTGAAGAGTACCGCACACCAGCACTACACTACTGGGCCACTGGGAATCAACTTCTGAAACTCATTCCCAGCTGAAGAATCTTACTTCCCCCTTGGCCCCTTCTCCCTTTAGAACCTATGAATCTATCCCATATCAGAAGAGGCTCTCATTTCAGATTTGCCGATGGTGGGAAGTCTTGTCCTTCTCTCTTTGCCCAGTTTTAAAACGCTTTTATGAAGGCATCCGCTTTTGTCAAGTGGGGCTTCCGGTTAACACACTGATTCTTGCAGCAGAAAGAAAAGCATATGTTGTGTTAGCAGTTTGTCAGGGTTGTAAATGAATGAACTGCCTCCAGTATTTATTTCAATTATTTGAGAGAGAGAGAGAGAACGTGAGCAGGAGGTGGGGGTCCGGGCAGAAGGAGAGGGAGGGAATCTCCAGCAGATTCCCCACTGAGCCAGGACCCCAACACGGAGTCCATCCCACCACCCTGAGATGAGTTGGGCTCTTAACTGACTGAGCAACCCAGGTGCCCTCCCTCCACGCTCTTAAGGAGAAAGTGAAAAGTCCAAGAGGCTACCAGAAGTGATGCAGGTGACAGAGATACATTTCAGAGTCAGGTTCAATTCTGAAATTAAGCGTTCCACCAGACCTTGCTGTCTGCTCAAAAATAAACAAGAAACCAGAAATTTTGTTGAATCAAAAGTCTCAGTTGTTTGATTAAGAACAAAGCAATAACACCAAATCAACCCAATACCAAATCATGACCTGATTTTCACTGAGGAGCAGCAGATCACTCTAGATCAGGCAGCTAGTGGCTAAAGGAAAGCCAGACAAGGAATGGGGGTCTCCTTTACCAAAAGCCTGCCCAGCCTATTGAGGACACCTGTAGTCAACAGGAGCACCAATTGGCACAGGCTGACTGGCCTCTGGCTCTCTCAGTTTGTTCAACACGATATCAGATATTGACAAGTAAATTATTGGTAGTCTTAGAATATGGTTCATTTACTGATAGGACCACTGTGAGAGTTTTTCGATTTAACTATTGGTAGATGCTAGAAATCTTTGTCTGATGCCCAACAGATTCTCAGTGTTCCATGGACTCACTGTATTTGGCTTTATTTCCAGGAGGTGTCTAGATATCGAGCCCGGCTGGTGAAAGGACAAAGAATTAGCCTTTGAAGTAGCCGCCTGCTGGAGCTCTTTGAGAGAAAACCTAAAGGAATCAAGATGCCTATGGAACATGTTTTATTAATGAGCTGTCCTAATCTTTCCTGTCACTTGTTATGAAGATCACAACGCACTTACAGGGAACTTTATGGTATCTGGTTAGCTCTGGGTGAGGGGCTGTTGCTTTAATGGATGAACAGATCTAACACTGGCCTATTACTGTCGTCAGGAATACTACTTTGCACCTAATAAAGGTCACCGATGTCTAATTTAAGTGTGTTCAGTTACTTTCATTCAGTTAGCTCTTTGCCCAAGCAAGAAGGAATGCTTTAAACTCAGGGTCTGCTGACTTTTTTGCATCCCTCTTCTGGAAATCCCACCACCCACTGATTTCATGGCATGAGAGACTTCTCAGATCTAGAACACTGTCCTCTACACACACGTTTAATGGAGGGCCTTGTGGAGAGAGGACGAGGGTGGATGCTCATGCTTTGACACAGGAGTCCCTTGCATGACTACTCCAACCCAGCCAGCCTCCTTAAAATAGACAGGATCTTTCCAAATCCCTTTCTCTGTTGCTGAACAAGGAAGACAAAAGTGACTCCCTCTGCTAGTTTTTATTGAGTTAGGCAGCTGGAAACCCTCAGCATTTATGAATGAAACCTAAACTCTCTCAAGGTACAGTGAAATTGTTACTTTCGATTTCTAATGGACATGAACTGGGGAAATTTGTTTTATTTCATGTAAAGATTATTTATTTATTTATGTTAGAGAGAGAGAGAGAGAGCACAAGCAGCAGCAGGTGAGAGGGGCAGAGAGAGTGGGAGAAACAGACTCCCCGCTGGGCAGGGAACCTGACAGGGGGCTCAACCCCAGGACCCTTAGATTAGGGCCTGAGCCTAAGGCAGAGATGTTTAACCCACTGAGCCACCCAGGTGCCCCATGGGGACTTTCTTGTAATACAGAGCTGTGTTTCTACACCAACTGAGGGCAGCAAAGACACATACTACTGATTATTAAGCATACCAGTTAGAATTTAGATCAGGAAAAACAAGGAGTCCCCTTTTTTTCAATCTGCTAAGCACAAATTGTGTACATTGTGCAAAAATGTACGTTCACCTTTTTTGTTGGTTTCTTTGAGGGGACACTTTTTTACTTCTTTCTCTTTATCTCTCTCTTTCTTTCTTTGAGAGAGAGAGCTCAGAGGGAGAGGGAGAAGCAGACTCCTTGCCTAATGGGGGCTCGATCCCCAGGAACCTAGATCATGACCTGAGACAACGGTAGATGCTTAAGCTACTGAGTATCCAGGCGCCAGGAGGCCACAGTTTAAGCTCATATCCGGCTGGAAACCGGAAAAGACAAGACAACCCCTGATAGGCTTTAAGGAAATTGGATTATGGAAGAATTGGTCATAAAATGTACATAAGGAATGCAGTGTAATCAGCATGTATGTAGCCCTGTTCTAGCAAAAACCTTTCGAACTCTTTTCAAATTTCAAATACTTATGAAAAAATAAACTTCAACGGGGAAGCAGACAGCAGGGGATCCCTGGGTGGCTCAGTGGTTTAGCACCTCCCTTCAGCCCAGGTTGTGATTCTGGAGTCGAGATTGATTCCCACAGCAGACTCCCTGCATGGAGCCTGCTTCTCCCTCTGCCTGTTCTCTACCTCTCTGTCTCTCTCTATGTCTCTCATTAATAAATAAATGAAATCTTAAAAGAAAAAAAAAAAAGGAAAGCAGACAGCACAGTTTATGTCCCTTAGGCATTTCTGGTTGCCAACTAGTCTCTCAGGAAACAATTCATTTCCCATTTGTTCTGTGTCCCTGGTGTTATTAATTCATTTTCCCAAACATCCAAGCATCCATTCCTATTCAGCACTATAGGACTAGATGTCGAAGAAAGACAACAAGTGGAGGAGTTAGGATGGCTCCTTTTGTCTGTGTGGACCCACCTGGGAGAGGTGGGCAGGAGGATCAGCTGCAGAATGGAGAGCTGGGACAGGATTACCACCGGATCTTAGCAGAATGAGGGGCAGCCTGGTTTCCCAGTGGCTGCAAAGGGGAGGGATTTATCCTGGGCTAACCTTTTATTTCCCCAGAGACTCACTTCAAAGGACTATAGGAGGTACTCCAAGTGCAGACCAAAACAAATAGAAAGGATCCCTTTTGTTGATGATTGGCACTGACAGCCTCAGAAAAACAGACCTTGGCTCCTGGTATCTGCTTGGAGTTCCTCCTTTGTGAGCCACAGACTGAACCAGTTTGAAAAGCTTCTGATTGAATCAACAAAGTGTGGTAACCTTTCCCAAAGCCAATCCTAGTAATATGGCTGCATGGTTCAAACCAAATCCACCTGTGCAAGACCTTTTCCTACTAACCCTGGGCAGGCCGGCAGCTCAGCTCCCGTACCCATCCTGTATGTACAGCATAGCCCACCACTTGGCCTTGATACTTTTCCAGAAGGGTTTATTTTTTTTTCCCCCATGTTAAGATCCTGCCTTCCCAAAAAGAGAGGGTAGGCCCCTAACCTCTACACCAAACGTGGGGTTTGAACTCACAAACCTGAGATCAAGAGTCTGCTCTCGGGGCACCTGGGTGGCTCTGCGGTTAGCAACTGCTTTTGGCCCAGGGCGTGATTCTGGAGTCCCAGAATTGAGTCCCACATTGGGCTCCCTGCATGGAGCCCTCTTCTCCACTTTCCTGTGTCTCTGCCTCTCTCTCTCTCTCTCTCTCTGTCTCTGTGTCTCTCATGAATAAATAAATAAAATCTTATTAAAAAAAAAAAAAGAGTCTGCTCTCTACCAACTGAGCCACTTAGGCGCCCCTAAATTTATTTTGTTTTGTTTTTCAAGAGATTATAAATGATGGCCTATGCACAAACCAGAGGGATAGCAGGGGAGATGGAGAAATATACCCCTGCCAGGCAGGGTGAACTGAAGTGGGGGTGGATAGCACCTTGAGATCATGACCTAGCAGAACGCAGATGGTTAACTGACTGAGCCACCCAGTCACCTCTAGTTTTGATATTATTAAAGAATTTGAAAATGGTAATAAAATGCACAGAACATACAATTTATTATTTTTAAGCCTCCAATTCAGTGGCATTAAGTACATTCTAATCGTTGTGCAACCATCACCATCATCCATCTCTAGGACTCTTCGTCTTGAAAAACTGAAACTTTGTCCCATTAAACACTAATGGGACACTTTGTCCCCATTCCCTTTCCCCCAGGTCTGGGCACCCACCATTCTATTTTCCATCTCTATGAATTTGACTACACGGATAACCCAGACAAGGGGGATCCTACAGTATTTGTTACTCTGTGACTGGCTTAGTCACCTTACATAATGGCCTCAGAGTTGATGTATGTTGTAGCTGATGTGTGAAAACTTCCTTCTTTTTGAAGTCTGAATAATATCTATGTATGCAGGACGCCTGCGTGGCTGGCTCAGCGGTTTAGTGCCTGCCTTTGGCCCAGGCCGTGATCCGGGAGTCTCGGGATCGAGTCCCACATTGGGCTATCTGCATGGGACCTGCTTCTTTCTCTGGCTATGTCTCTGCCTCTGTCTCTGTCTCTGTCTCTCATGTATAAATAAATAAAATCTTAAAAAAAAAAAAAAGAAGGGAGTGATGATGTTACAAAGCTGTTTTCTATGTTTATTGTTTATGATGATCATGCTAATAAAGCATGCAGGACTTGTGGTTGCCTTGCAAATGAAACCCTGGCACAATGATTCTGCTCCCCCCACCCCCGCCCCAAACACAGATGGTCCTCCTGGAGGCTTTGGAGGAGGGGGATTTCACAGGAACATGAAGGTTTTGATATTGGGGTGGAATGGCTCTGTCACTTCCTAGGAAGTTAATGTCCCTGAGCCTGTTTCCTTAATCTAAGGTAGCAACACATATGTCTGACCTCTAGGGTGACATGAGAATATATGGTATGGGGCATGCAGCACTGCTTAGATTCTTTTCAGGAATAAAGAATTGGGGCCCCTAGGTGGCTCAGTCCGTTGAGTGTTGGACTCTTGATTTCAGTTCAGGTCACGATCTCAGGGTCATGAGATCAAGCCCTACATCAAGTTCTGCACCTGTGCTCTGGGCCTGGAGCCTGCTTAAGACTCTCTCCCCCTCTCCTTCTCCCTACCACCCCCTCTCAACAGCTGATATGTGTGTGCACTTTCTCTCCCTAACAAACAAACAAAGAAACAAACAAAAAACAACAAAACAAAAGAAAAAAATATATATCTCTAGTCTTGGAAGGGCTGTCAGCAGATGTTCTTCAGGTGTCAGCCCTCAAGAGAGGGTCTCAGCTGCAGAGCTGCCTTGGCCAATGTCAAGTGGCCAAGGCAGCTCTGGTACTGTTACAGTGGCTGGTACAGTGTTACAGCTGGTACTACGTAGGGGGTGTCAAGGCTGACACTTCTCAGCCCAACTCAAGGCAACTCTAATGGGCCATCCCATTTCAGAATGTCTCTCAGCTCAGGGTGTCTCTTTCTCTAAGTTGTGCTTGCATTAGATGGTCCAAATCCTTTTAATTTTTGACTATGTAAGAAGAAAATGACATGTAAGTGATTATTAGAATTTGCATTCCTTTAAAAAAAAAAAAATAAAGGGGCAGCCCGGATGGTGCAGCGGTTTAGCACCGCCTTCAGCTCAGGGCGTGATCCTGGAGACCGGGGATCAAGTCCCACATCAGGCTCCCTGCATGGAGTCTGCTTCTCCCTCTGCCTGTGTCTCTGCCTCTCTCTCTCTCTCATGAATAAATAAAATCTTAAAAAAAAAAAAAGAATTTGCATTCCTTTGATAATAATGAGATTGAGGATTTTTTTTAAAAGATTTTATTTATTTATTCATGAGACACACACACACAGAGAGAGAGAGAGAGGGAGAGAGGCAGAGACACAAACAGAGGGAGAAGTAGACTCCATACAGGGAGCCCGACGTGGGACTCGATCCCGGGTCTCCAGGATCACGCCCTGGGCTGAAGGCGGTGCTAAACCAGTGAGCCACCCAGGCTGCCTGACTTGTCTCATCTTTATAGGCTTTCTGTGACTGACCTGCTAAATGCTGGTTTCTTCTTAGTTCTAGGTACACCTTCTTCTATAAAAGTTGTAGAAAAGATTTCACATAGCCATACATGGCTCAAATGTTTTGAGAGATTAGCCTATTTTTTCCTTCTCATTCACTGCATGCCTGACTCCATGTTGTTATTCCCTGCCTCAGGGACTTTAACAGAAGCAGAATGTGACGTCCAGTCCTGAACCCACTGAGGGGTGGTGATATATGTCCTGGTAGGTAGGGAGGAAGGAGGGTGGGGACGAGGGTTTGGGCAGGGGTGATGTCTGAAGTATGTAATGAGGGTACCATTAATTAGATATCGTGCAGACAGGAATGTGGCACATCTTGACAGTTTCTGAAGTTCCTGAAAAGTGGGTAACTCATCAGGCTTACTGGAAGCACTTCAGGGAAATCTGCATTTAATTCCTGGCTCTACTGCTAATGAGCTGCGTGGCCTTGGGTAAATCACTTAACCTCTCTGGGCCTTACAGTGTTCATTTGAAAACTGGAAGTGATAAGGCCTGTCTTTCAAAGTAAAGCCATCCAGTTTGTGGGTGGAATATCAAAAGAGATCATATAGTACAGCAAGCACTGAATAAATACTAGTTGTGGTATGTATGAATCCTCGTAAGTGTGAAGTTGGGAGGAAGGATATATGTTGCTCCATTTTATGGTAATATGTTCCCTGAAAAGGAGTTTGGGCAAGAGAGGAGACTGGTAAATCCAAGAGTTCTGATTCCCAGTCTAGGCATTTCCTACCACACCACACTCAGAACCCCTGCTGATGCTCCTTACCCATAATTCCAAAGAAAACCATGGGCTGTGGTTTATTTTCTTTCGTGAAGCATGGAGGATATGCGATGCGAAATGTCTATGTTAGCCCCAGTTCCTTAAACATCACAGGTGGAGGCAAAAGTGGAGATTCCAAGTCTTTACTGGGGAATGCAGTCACCCGGGGATCAGAAAGAGGATGTGCAGCAGGAAACAGGAGGAAGTGAGTGGCACGTGGCCAGTGTGTCACAACAGAACAGCCTGTTCTTTATCCTAGGGCCACACAGAGGCTTCCTGGAGTCCCTGACGCAGGAAGAAGAGTGAGTCAGCAGTTGAGCAATTTAGCTTTAGTCTTTCCCTTCTCCCTCCTGGGTTGTGTTTCTGGCTCTCCAGGCATTTGCTGGGGAATTCAGCTTCTGAGGTTCCTGTGTGGTGCATCTGTACCATGTTCAATTATGTTTGAACAATACCAATCTCTCCTTTTAACTAGTAACAGCAATGGCAGCTACTACCTATATTATGCCTTACTATGCGCTGGGCAGTGCTGTGAGCCTGGAATTTGTAGTATTGTTTTTTTTTTTAAAAAAAGAGAGATTTAGGGGATCCCTGGGTGGCTCAGTGGTTTGGCGCCTGCCTTTGGCCCAGGGCGCGATCCTGGAGTCCTGGGGTTGAGTCCCACGTCGGGCTCCCGGCATGGAGCCTGCTTCTCCCTCCTCCTGTGTCTCTGCCTCTCTCTCTATGTCTATCATAAATAAATAAATAAATCTTAAAAAAAAAAAGAAGAAGAAAAGAAATAAGCTTATTAGATTTAAGCTTTCCTCTTAAGGAGCTAGCAAAAAATAAGACAGAAAAAAAGAAATAATAAAGAGTATAAGTCAATTAAATAGAAAATGAACAAGCAATGGGGGGGGGGCGGAATCAGTGACAACAAAAGCTGGTTCTTTGAAAAGATCAATAAAATCAATAAACACCAAGCAAGACTGATAAAGAGAAAAGATGAAAATGTGAGTTTCCAATTTTAGGAATGAAAGAGGGGACATCAATACACAGCACAGAAATGGGACTAGGTTAAGAATAGGAAAAAAAAAAAAAGAACAGGATATTATGTCCAGCTTTCTTCCAATTAATTTGGCAGCTTGCATCAAATAGAAGATCTGAATAGCTATATATCTGCATATCTATATCTGTTAAAAAAAACTGAAGCTGTAATTTAAAACTTCCCACAAAACTCCAGGCTCAGAGAAAACTGTGAGCTCCAATGGCTTCACTGGTGAATTTATCAAACATTTCAAGAGATAATATGAATCTTACACACATCTTTGAGAAAGGAGAGGAGAACACTCCTTAACTCCTTCAAGGAGGCCAGCATTCCCTTGACACTGAAATCAGTAAAAGATATTACAAAGTAACTACGACCAATAGCCTAAAACACAGATCCAAGAACTGTAAATAAAATACGAGCACAGTACAATTCTGCAGTAAATAATAAAGATAATCCAGTAGCATTAAGTAGGGTTTACCCCAGGAATACAGGGTGTGTGGGTTTCACATTTGAAAGTCAATCATTGTAATTCATCACATTAAGGTAATAAAAGAAAACCTGTACATTATCTCAGTAGATGTAGTAAAAGCAATTGACAAAACCCAGTAACATTAACAACAAGAAGCTCAGCACGCTAGAAGTAGAAGGAAAGGATCTCATTCTGATAAAGGACACCTGCAGAAAACCAACTGCTGACACCACACTTAGTGAGGACAAACTATACTTTCCCCGAGATGGTATTCTTCCACTTTTACGCAGCCTCTCATCATAGACTTTAGCCACTGCCCTAAAGGAATGTAAAGCATACAGATTTGAAAGAGAGAAGGAAAACTCTTATTCACAAATAACATGACTGTGTACATAGAAAATCCTTAAGGACCTACAAAAGCCTAATATAAAAAAGGGAATTTATCAAGATTGCAGGAGAAAAGGTCAATACACAAAAATATATAGCATATGCATATATTAACAGCAAACAATTAAAAAATAAAAAATTTAGATTCCATAAAAACCCCCATAAAATACCTAGGAATAAATTCAACAAAAGCTGTGCAGGGCCTCTATACAGAACAGTATTAAGACATTGCTGAGAGGCATTAAAGAGGATTAAAATAAATGGAATGAGACATTATGCCCCTTGATTGGAAGACCAATATTGTTAAGCTTGCAATTGTCCCCAAAGTAATCCACCTAAAGTGCTTCTAAAATGTATATGGAAGTAGAGAAGAATGAAGAATAGCAAAATTAGGAACACAGTTGGAGGTCTTAGGCCATGTGCCTTTAAGACATAAAAAGCTGCAGAACTGAAGACAATTGGTATTGACATCAGGGGAGGCAAACAGATCAATGGAACAGAATAATCACACAGATACATGGTTAGCTGATTTTTGACAGACACAGCAAAGCAATTCTATGGAGAAAGAAAAAATTTTCATCAGATGGTGCTGGAACAATTGGATATCCAAAATAAGAAGAAACAAATGCTGACTCCTATATCATACCATACACAAAATTCAGTTCAAGGTGAATTACACACTTTTTTTAAAAAGATTTTTATTTATTTATGAGAGACAGAGGCAGAGACATAGGCAGAGGGAGAAGCTCCCTGCTGAGCAGAGAGAGCCTGATGTGGCGCTGGATCCCAGGACCCCAGGATCATGACCTGAGCCAAAGGCAGGTGCTTAACCAATTGAGCCACCCAGGCACCCCAATTATACAAAACTTGTATAAGAAATTAGAGAAGACCTTTGAAACCTTGTACAAAGTACTTAAAAATACATTAAAAATTTTATATCTGACAAAATATCATATCAAGAACATAAACAATCTATAATAAAAAGACAAACCAATAAAAAAAAAAAAAAAAAGCAGACCTGAACAGGAACTCTACAAAGGAACACATACAAATGGCCAGTAAAAACATGAGAAAAAGCTCAACATCCTCAGTCATCAGCAAAATGCAAACTGAAACTATAGCATAATATAGTTTTAATAACAATCACTCAATGGGCTAAATTAAAAGCAGTAACATCACCAAATGTTGGTGAAGATGTAGAGCAACTGGAACTCATATACATTGCTGGCTCCTCACACTCTAGATTTTGAGTCATAAAGGTGACGTTTTAACCTCCACCTTCTGTTTTGTTCTTTAATTTGTCTAGGACCCCAGTGAGAAAAAGAGAGCCTCAGCAATCTTATCTCTGAAATGGTGATAGTCCCCTCACCACGGCATTGAGGGTTGTTCTGAGAATCAAATGTGGTAATTCTGGCCTTGGGACAACCCAGACACTCTACAAGATCATACATAAGCTTCCTCTTACCTTTTCCTTGAATAGCTCTTTCCATGCTTGGAAGATTCTGTCCCCTTACCCTCTTTGTGCCACATGACAGCCAGTCTCTGCCTCTCTCACTCCCCAGCTATTTCTATAAAGATGAGAGCCTCAAGGATCAGCCTCCCTCCAGCCCATGTCTCCAGGAGCTGCTTCTCTACCTGTCCATCTCTAGCTGCCTTCCCTGGAATCAGCTGTGCTAAAAAGTGCCAGTGGCAAAGATCTGGGGCAGGGGACTTTGTTTTCTTTTTCAATTTTAACCATTTTACCAGCATGGACAATTCATGCTGTTAACACACTGTACGATCTTATAGTAGCCCCTTCCCTTGTTTTACTTCAGTGAAAACAATAAACAGATCGAAATAAAATTAAGAGCCAGGCTCCTGAGCTAGGTAGAAGGAAGCCAGCCAGCCTTCCTTGGAGGCTGTCTGGCAGCAGAGAGCTGGGGCAGAGCCTGCCCTGGCAACAATGGCCACAGCTTGCCACTTGCCCTGAGTTCCCAGAGATGTTGGGAGAATCGATAACATGAAGGATAGTGTGCATGTAAGGAGATGTCAAGGGCTGCTGTTTCTGGGACAGGTTTATTATATGTTCAAGGCTTTGTTTATATGCAAATGAATGATTTTTGAGCTTCCATGCCCTAAATTGGACTGTTTTTCAAAAGGGTGCTTATGAGTCTAACTAGGTCATAGGATGAGATGCCATTTTTCCTGATATTCTCGCTGGTCAGAACAGATGGCCTCGAATTCAGAATCTTTCTAATCTGGTCCAAAGTTGGACATAGGAGGGACATGATTTTCTTCTCCTACTCTCTATCCTGAAGCATACTGTATTCATCCTTCAGAGACTTGCATCTTTCTTTACACTGGCACTCTGTTAGAAGCTTTCCTGCTTACACTGACCACTCTCTTTTCTGGACAATTCTATGTCCCTATCAATGACTTTGGTGCTCATAGCTTATTATGTTATCATTAAAAAAAACCCACAACGGTTTCCAGTTAATAATCTGTCAATTGGCCAGTATATTATTTGAGGACAGTGACCCAAATATGTAATACTTATTAATTATGCTTTTTTTAAAGATTTTAAGTGAGCTCTACACTCAAAATGGAGCTAAAACTCACAATCCTGAAATTAAGACTCACATGCTCTACTCACTGAGTGAGCCAGGTGCCCCAAATTAAGCTTTTTCTTGGAAAGGGAATTGATTAATGACAAATACCATTCTAGCTATGGACTCTCTTGCCATAAAGTAATCGATTCAGATCTTCCCAAAATGGACCCTGAATATTAACAGGTATACCATGAATTAAGATGGTATGGTCAACTAAATTTGGAGGCATGCTGGGATTTTCCAGCTGCAGGACTTGTTAGAGCCTTTAATATGCTTCTGCATTGTGAATCTGGTAGAGAGGAGAGGGATAGTCTAGTAGTTCCCAAATTTATTTGACTCTGGTACCCTTTTGTCTTCAAGCATTTTGCTATGCTGGTGTGTCCAAAATTTAGGGAAGCTACATCCTAATATATTCCCCACTGCTAGGGTACAACTGGGAAGTCACATAGGATGACACTTTCTCCTTCCAAGTAAGATGCATTCTGACATTTACTAGGAGGAAGAAGGCCAGGGATCTTACCTGCCATTTTCTAGTCCCTCTGGTTTCTCAGACTTCCAATGCAGGACTTACCAAACAGAGTCCCCACAGAGGCTTGCCTTCAAAGCCATCCCCATGAGGATGGCAAGGCAGGGGCCAGTGTGCCTATTTTCCTCTGGCACAGCTCACCTCTACATAGGCTTCCTGACGTGACTCAGTTCCTTTCCTCCCTGGGTCTGCCTCAAGATGTGTCAAGCTGCCAGAACTGTGAAGAACTCAGAATACAAACCATACATTCACCAGATTCCTGGACAGACAGAAACCCTAGTCAGCTTGGCCCACATTTCTTATCCCACAGACCTCACTTGTATGTTCTTCCACAGCCCTTGCCAATGCATCCATCCTTTCCCTTCCGTTCTCCTAGATAGCCCATCTGGAGACCAGAAAGCTGCTCTGGGCTTCATCTCCAGAGAGAAATAGAGAGTGTCTGTTCAGAGAACTGAATGACTCCTGGCACCAGCTCAGGCCCAAGTTATCAATAATGCCTCTGTCCCTGCAAAAATGTGCCAGACCCTTCCCTCCGGGCACTCCTTGGCTGGGGGAGGCACCATACCAGCATGAACAAAGAGTAAGCATCTGTAGTCTCTGTGAAGTGCTGGAGGCACTACAATGGCCACAGGCAGGGAGGAATTTAGGGGAGAGAAGTCTGTTGGGTGTTGAAGGGGCTCAGACAGAAAGCTGAGCTGATCTAGAAAGGTCAGTAAAGTTATTTTACAAACAGCACGTTGGCTTCTTGTGATTATAAATGATTGCATGACACTGTACAAAACTTGAAAAAAAAAAAACAACTCCAAAAAACTAAAGAAAATCAAGCCCACTCCTATTATAAGTTTTTTTCCAACACAGACACAGACACACACACACACACTTTAATAAAAAATTAGAGGGGCACCTGGGTGGCTCAGTCAGTTGAACATCTGATTTTGGCTCAGGTCATGATCTTAGGGTCCTGGGTTCGAGCCCCACATTGGGCTCCCTGCTCAGCAGGAAGTCTGCATTTCCCTCTCACTCTGCCCCTCTCCCTGCTTGTGCTCTCTCTCAAATAAATAAAATCTAAAATTGGATGAGTATGTGAATGTGTATCTCTACATAAGTATTATATATATATATATACATACTTGTACCAGTGGTTTTCAGCCTTAGCTGTTCATCATAACCACCTCCAACGATTGTAAAAGATATCAGTGCTGAGACCTCACATAAACTGAAAAGCCTTACAGGTTGGGGTGATGGATACGTTAATTAGCTTAATTGTGATGATTATTCCACAATGTACACATCAAAACATCAGTTGTACAGTTTAAATGCATATAACTTCCATTTGTCAATTATACCTAAATAAAGTTGGAAAAAATAAAATATGGAGATTTTTAATCAGCATGTACTGATTACACATTCAAGTGCACACACACACAGATGTTGACATTCAGGCACCGTGTATTTTTACAGCACCACGGAGATCTGAATGTGCAAATGTGAGGTCCACATCTCTAGACCCTTCAGAGTAAAGTGAATGAACCTTCATCCATCCCAAGAATGAGAACATTAGAGACCCCCATCTGATGACAATGGCAGAGTCCAGAAATTCAGTCTCTTCCCCAATGTACATCAAGGGTCTTGAGGGCAGCAGCAAAGCCTGCCTTGGCTGTATCTTGGGAATCTGGGCTTGGGATGGTGGGTTTGTAGTAGATGTGGGATTTTTTTTTTTTATTATTTATTCATGAGAGACACAGAGAGAGAGAGAGGCAGAGACACAGGCAGAGGGAGAAGCAGGCTCCATGCAGGGAGCCCGACGTGGGACTCGATCCTGGGACTCCAGGATCACACCCTGGGCCGAAGGCAGGTGGTAAACCGGTGAGCTGCCTTTTTTATGACGGTGGTTGGGGGTAGTTTTTCATATGGAAAATAGAACAGAGGTGTTCCTCACTGCTCCTGAGAGGTAGACAAAACACAAGGCAAGTTTAGAGGAACAGTGGGTGATCAGAAAGCCCTAAATTCAGAGTGACAGGAAATATGCTTAGCTGGCATAGGTCAGTGATCAATCAGAATCAAGGTGAACTGTGGAAGCACAGCAGGGTTCTGCAAGTTCCCTGCTGGGCCAAGCATCACCCCTTTCGAGAATGGATTGTGGAAAGCATGGGTTATGGAGAAGAGCCTGGAGCACTGGGGGCAGAAGAGGGCTTTGGGAAGATGGCTCAAGAAAGTGGCTATTTATCCACTAATAAGAAAGTATTTTAATATTTTAGGAATACTGTAGCCAACACAGTGCTTGCCTGCTGAATGAAGATCAACCCAGATACGAGTGATCTCCTGGCAGTACTCTATGCAGCTGTAGAATATTTCGTGCCTTTTTCTGAAGGGAACAACTCTTGTCAGACTTAGCTCCACAGGGAGACCACTAGAGACCATTTTCATAGGGGCTAATAAAATTCTGTCACACGACATGAGGAGAAAAGCTATAAAGAAGCTCCATGACACTCTAGAAGAGAAATAAATGTATTTCACAGGAAAATAACCAACAAGAAAGGTTTTAGAAATGTTGTCCTGACTCACGAAGCTCTCATTGTCCACACCCCACTGTGTCAACACCATTAGCTCCAGGAACATCAAACCAGGTGAGACATTTTTTGTAAATGTCACCCTCTTGCCCAAAAAACAAGCCTTCACATTCACATCTAAGGTTTTCTAACTGCTCCTGCAACCTGAGGAGGTGGCAGAAAAAAATGTTCATCTATATTTGCTATGGGGATTCCTGAGGAAGTTGAGTTCTGGGGATCTCCTTGTTCCCAGGGTCATGAGTTCCTTTTTTTTTTTTTTTTTTAAGATTTTATTTATTTATTCATGAGAGACACAGAGAGAGAGGCAGAGGGAGAAGCAGGCTCTTCGCAGGTAGCCCGATGCGGGACTCGATCCCAGGACTCCAGGATCATGCCCTGAGCTGAAGGCAGACCCTCAGCTGCTAAGCCACCCAGGTGTCCCATGAGTCCCTCTTTTGGTATAATCCTTAACTCACCCTACCAAATGGGCAGGGGGAATGAGCTTAGGAACATAATTAGTCCATTGAAAATGAAATAACATGAAAAAACATAATATATTCTTCTTTTTTTTAAAGACCCATTTATTTATAGAGAGAAGAGGGAGAAAGACAGTGTGTGAGTGGGGGAGGGGCAAAAGGAGAGGGAGAAGGGGAAGCAGACTCCCTGCTGAGTCTGGAGCTGACAAGGAGGTCAGTCTCACAAACTTGAGATCATGATCTGAGACAAAATCAAGAGTTGGAAGTCCAACTGATGGAGCTACCCAGTAGCCCCAGAGCATAATATATTCTTAATATTAGGTGCTGAAAATGGGATTTACATATTTGTTTTGGGAGAACATTTACCACGGGCCATAGCATCTAGTGATCTCATTTGGCTGGGTACACTGTCCCCAAGGGCCATTTCGATTTACATGAGTCATGCCCATAGGCCCTGGTGGATCAGGTGATATGCTGAATCAATGACTTTTTCAGAGTTAAGATTGTAAAAGACAGCTAAAAAGGTAAGGAAGACTTTATTCAGGGATATTGCAATAGTGTAGTGACACTAAACTCAATTCCACTGAAGCAAGGACCTGGTGAGTTTTTAAGAGGTGGGGTCAGGGGAATCTCAGGCCACCTGCATTTGTTACCTGCCCTTCACAATTGGAGCGGGGTGCCCACCAAAGCCAAGTGTCTACCCTCCCACAGAGACTGGGAAATGGGGATGCTATCTCCTGTGATATTTTCATCTCAAAAAGAAGGTCTCCAGGTCCCTGAGAAAGATATTCCTGGACTGTAAGACCAGCAAAAGACTGGAAGAAGATCTGCATAGATTTCAGAGGGGCAGAAAAAGAATTTATAAATTGCAAGTTTTCTAAAGTAAATGCTCTAAGAAAAGGGAGGTCAGGGGCCTGCCATCAGGAAGAAACCTGTCTAAACTTTAGTCAAATGGAGGAAAACGTTAAAGTCAACTTGGCTACCCTCTAAGGAAATCTATAAATGCACCACAGAATTTGTTCCTGTTTGCTTGAGAACAATCCTGAACCCATGGATACATTAACTTGGAAATTTTGAGTCTCTGTGTGGGTTTATGAATAGCCCACTGAAATAAGCTTATAAATGTTTCCTTTTAATGCCCTCATCCAAGACTATTTTCATTGAATAAGTCAACAAATATTTATGAAGTACCTATTCTGTGCTGGGCATCATTTTAGTAGAGCAACATGGAAACTTCTCTTCAAAGAGACTTCATAAGCAAGAAAGATGAAAGAAAGATGAGTAAATGAAGATATAAAATATGTGAGAGTCCCTCAAAAGTTAAATACGAAGGAACCATGTGATCTAACAATTCTGCTCCTAGGCATCTACCCCACAGAAATAAAAATGTATGTCCACCCACAACTGTGCACAGGAATGTTCATAACAGCCTTATTTATGATAGTCAAAAGGTAGAAACCACCAAATGCCCATTAAATGAAGAATGGATAAATAAAATATGGCATATCTGTACACAGATTTTTCTGTAGCAGGGAGAAATGAGATCTGACATGTGCTACAACATAAACGAACCTTGAACACAGTATTTGAAGTGAAAGAAGCCAGTCACAATGGACCACACACTGTATGATCCTATTTGGACAGAATGCCCAGAACAGGGAAATCCGGAGACACAAAGCAGATTAGTGGTTGCTTTGGGCTTTGGGGGTTGGAGAAAATGAGGAGAGACTGGTAATGGGCTTGGGGTTCTTTTTGGTGTGGTTAAGTGTCCTAAAATGGACTGTGGTGATGATTTAGTATAGTCACAATATTATGGTTGTGAGAAAATGAGAAGAGCACTAAATTTGCTATTAGGAGATCTGGTTGGAACACAAGTGTCAGATACCTGACTTGTCAAATGCATGTCCTTTGAACTTTCTCTTGTGTTCTCTGCCTCATTGAATGGTCTTGCCATCCATCCGCCTGGTTCCCCAAACCAGATACACAGGAGCCATCTGAATGCACATCTCCCAGCCTCTCGCTGCCCTCAGCTAATCAGTGGAGCCCTATCAATTCTTTCTTCAGTCTTTTGAAATGTTTTGTCTTCTCCATTCCTGATCCTCCTGCCTTTTTCCTAACATCATGTCCCACCTGGTCTACTGTGAAAGCCTTCTCTAAGTCCTAGAGATAATACCTCCCACCTTCCACATCACTGGGAGGGCAGTATTCCTAAAAACACCCCTTGTGTCCCTACTCTGCTCAAAATCATTCAGTGGTTCATGACTGTGTCATGACAGCAAACACATATCCAATACCCCATGTGTGCCAGGCACCATTCTGACTTTGGGTACATTAACTCTAATCCTCACATCAGTATGTGGCAGAGGAGGGGATTAGGCATGAAGAGGTAAATGATCTACCCAAGGCCGTGTGCTGGCCAAGCCTGGAGCTGGAGTTGAATCCAGGGAGCCTGGTCAGGGTCTGTGCTTGTAGCCCACACACTAGGCTGCCTCACGACGATGGAGACCAAACTCTTTCCTGTGACCTCAGCCCTGCCTAACCCCTGCTCCTCAAAGGCTCTGGGGCTCTGGAAATACTGAACTGTCTGCATTTCTTCGAAATGGACTCACTTAGCCTTGCCACCTCGGGTATGGCCAAAAAGTTCAGATGAGACAAATGGGGGACATGACTCCCATGGGTGCCCTCCATCTCCCCACACTTTCAGGTAGGTGTGGGCTGTGGCACACCTAGGTTTAGTGATGGTCACCATTAAGAAAACTCTATAAACAATGTCCAAAGTGCAACTCTTCAGCTAGTAAGAGAGTTGAGGATCGTTCATGATAAAGGAGAATGTCAAGAACATACCTCCAAAGGGACTGTACCCTGATGGCTACACAGAGCTATGATCCCATTAGCGTTCTCACTTCTAGGAACTCACTTCCTTCCCTACATGGAGTGTACCTTTGTCTCCTTCCAGAGACACATGCTCAACTGTGGGCTCTTCACACACTGTGCACTGCTCTCTCTCTGCAGTGAAAGGCAAACTGGCACTCTTCCCTCAAAGTCCTGAAAGGGCTGAAAGGGACCCCAGCACAGGAGTCTATGTTTTGCTTGACAGTGAACATCAGCTGGGGGATACTTCAAGGTGAGGGGTACTCTGGTTACTGTCGTAAAAGCCTATATGTCCATGTGAGAGTCACCTGAGGGGGTCTTCCAGGCTTTCTGGTCCCTCCTTGCCTGACATTTCAGTCTCCCACTGAAACCTGGTTCCCCCCACAGGCTTCAGCCTCCAGGACTAGAGTCCCCACCTTCCCTGAAGCAGATGCCAGGATCTCTTTGGAAGTCTTTGGAATCCTGATTCTTGGGCTGGGAATTCCAACAGCAACTCTTTGGGTGCAGAATCTTGGAAAGGCCACTTCAAAACTGTCTCAGCTGGAGCCCCACGACAGGCTCTGCTTCTGTGAAGGTCTGCGTGATGCCAAAAACATCTCCAGTGCTCCAGAAGGAGCAGCCAATGGAAGTCACAACTGAGACCCCTCCTACTCCCCCCCACCCCTCCCCACCCCTGCCAGGGGCATCCAGGTCTCCTGCCTCCCTCCCTCCTGGCATGCCTGGCACAGAAGTGAGGATCTGGCGGCCGGCTTCAAGTCCTGTAGAACCCTCTCTGCCCTGAGGTTCCCTAACGGAGTCTCAGCCCCTGGCAAAGATGGCCTGGAGAGAGCTGCTCCTTGCCTCCGGTCTCTTAGCTGCTGTGCTCCTGACCAGTGAGTATGGGGGGGAGGCTCCAGGATGGACTGGTGTTAGATGAGGCTTCTCAGCTGGCCCAGATCGGGTGTGTGTGTGTGTGTGCTTACTGTAGTACCTGGGGTGTGTGTGTTATGTGTGTGTATAACACAATACAACACAGAAAGAACAGCTTGCCTGGTGGTTTCCTGGGGAGACTGCTCTGCAGCTAGGATGTGAGGGACCCAGGGCCCCACAATGGGGCCTGGCAAGTCTCAGTGTTCAGGAAGGACTGTCCCAGCCCAGCTGTGGGTGAGGTGGGCAAAGGCTCCTCTTGGGGTGCTGCAGCCCTCAATGCTGTGCTTTCCCACAGTGCTGCAGGAGGGGACTGGTGCATCAGTGGGTACCCAGCAGGTGGCAGAACAAGAGGCCCAGGAAGGTGAGTGCAAGGGTCACCGAAGGGTGCAAAGCAGGTGGGCCAGCCACTGTAGTAGCCCTGGTGAACTTGCGTCGGTCATGACTGGCCACTCTTGGGTTTCAGATGTGGAACAGAAGATTTTCATGCAGGAATCAGATGCCTCAAATTTCCTCAAGAAGCGTGACAAGCGGTCCCCCAAATCCCGAGATGAGGCCAATGGTAAGGATGCTGGAGATCTGCACCTAACCCCCACCTCCCATTCCTTTCTCACAGTCAGCTGGGCTCTGGGGACTGCAAAGGGAGCCCAGAGGGAGGGTTCCACATAGACTATCGGGTATCGAAGTGACAGCGGCTCTGAATTAGAAATTCCACATTTCCTCAACTGCAGGGTCACATCTTGGGACTGCCCCATCAGGGTAAGGAACACACAAAGAGACAGTGCAACATTGAATGCACCTAACAGGGATGAGACGCTTCCCAATTCCAGAAAGTTTAAATGTTAAGAATTATGTTCTAGTCAAGAGGGAATGCAGTATCTGGGTGTGTGCTTTCTGGGGGTATCGGGCAGGCCCCCCATGCAAGAGCAACAAATGGCACTATAGCAGAGAGAGGGCACACAGGACCGGGAGCTCGGACTATGGGCTTGGTGACAGCTGTGCTAAGTGGCCTTGGCCACTTCCTCCCCTTGGCCCCAAGTTTCCTTATTTATAAGCTCCTGAAATTGTGGTATTCAGCCAGCAGTGGTTGTGGGGTTTTTTGTTTTTGTAATTTTTCATTTCCAATGCATTTGGAAGACTTTGGAGCTTGGAAGTGTGTCTCCTTCTCAGTCTGAAGTAGGCCCTGGTGTCCCTTGCCTGGCAAGGATCCTCATTTCCACCTGCTGACCCTGGAAGGCATCTGAGTTTTCTGCCCTTGGACTAGATTCTTCCAAGGACTCTGAGCTCTGTTTCTGAGGCTGTGGCTTGATTCATTACTTGTGCACGTGTCTGAATAAACTCTTTGTGTCCCTCGGCACACTCAGAAAGCTTTACAAGCTCTGTCAAAAATAACAAGACTGTTTTCAAATAATGAAAAAGGCTTGAAGATGAAATTCCTTTCCCACCCCCTCCAACTGGATAAGAATGAACCACACCGGGAAAATCTCCAGGCCTCTCACAACTTGAGATTTAGAAGTTAGCAAACATCGAATACTGGAAGGGCTGTGATGAAGGCTGGGCAGTTTGTGATGGAGATCAGAGAAGCGGCCTCCTGGCAGGCTTCCAGTGGGGAACAGGTGTGAATTTGGGAGAGGCGAATAGTTTCCATTCTCCTAAGCTGATTCAAAACCATGAGGAGTGTGATGAAGCCATGAGGTCCTCTCCTCAAAGAGAAGCTCTGTGGGTCAGTCGTGGGTGGATGGAGGGTGGGGTGGGCCAGGACAGCCTAGTGAAGACATAGGACACACCTGAGTTCACCTGCTGTCACCCAGTCAACTCCTGTGCAGGGGCAGGAGAACAGAGCCCAGTTATGTCTCGGGCTGGGTAACAGGCAGGTAACATTGATAGAATGCAATCTGGAATCAGGAAACAGGCATCTGACATCTCTAATCCTCTGGATAAAGATGCAAGACGTTCCTCTGGGATGAGAGGAGACGCTGAGAATACAATGCAGAACCTGAGAAGGGATGTACACAGTGCACAGGATGCATGGTGTTAACATGGCATTCTGTCCCAGGACTTAAATTGTCCGTAGCCATCGCTGAGTCCAGAGTCCCATCTGCTGCTCCTCCAGAAAGGCAACTTGGGAAGACCGCTTTTTTTTTTTTTTGAAGTACAAAGGAATGGAAAATGCTTGGTTAGGAACTGGTGATGGCTCATTAAGCACCTGCTTCCTACACTCCAGACCCCCTTGCCTGCCATCCCCAGTGGCTTTCTGGTGCCTGGAGCATGGGCACCTGGGGCTCTGCTCGTCCCAAGTGATGCCCTGACCAGCTGTGTAACTTTGATTAGGTCATTGCCCGTCTCTGAGCCTCAATTCCCTCTTGAGAAATGTATGGATGTGGGGCAAGCTGGTGGTGGTGGTGGGGAGGTGGATGCATGGGGGAGGACTGGAGTACCAATTCCTTCGCCAGTCTCAAGAGTCCTACAACTATGTGGGTAAAGGGGCAAGTGTGGGGAAAAACATGGAATCTGCAGTGAGACCAATTCACAGGTAATTGGACTTTTACTCTGAGTTAAAATAACATAATATAAATAACTAGTATTTATTTATGTATTATTACTCTAAGCCCCTTAACTTTCAAAGATTTCAGATGGCTTATGGTATTATCATTTCACAAAGAAATACTGTGTTGTTTGTGCCAGCACCACTGTAATGTGGGGTGGGGCAGGAAACCAATGGCTTCCTCAATTTCTTGGCTTCTGTCACCACTTTGCCCCTGACTTCCTATTGCACAGCCAAACTGGTGGGGACAACAGCACCTCAGTCTCCCCTCTTTGATGTGGTGATACCAGAGGAGTAGAGTTGTCCTTGAGGGGCCAGTTCCTCTGGCATCAGACATGGCCTTCCTGCTGTTGTGGATTTGTTCAGTTAAAGCCCAGTTAAAAACAATTCTGAGACTAAGAGAGCTTTTGGTAATTTCGTTCAGACAACTAGAGCTCTCACATGGAAAGAGGTCAAGATTTAAGGGTAGAAATGGATGAACCTGGAAACTATTTTACATCCAAAAAAAAAAAAAAAGCCTCCAATCTAGAAAGATTTATTTTCAGGCTAAATTAAAGCAGAGACAGCTGCACCTGCTGGAGCAGGTAAAGCGTGATGTAGTGATTCAGGTGGGGGTTCCCGCTGGGGCTCAAGGTACGGTTGGGTGACAGTTTTCTTCTGACCATGGAGGTGTACCCTCCCCCCCCTCCAATTTTATCATCTCAAACTAATATTTCTCATAAAAAGTTTATAGCCAGGGAACCTGTGTGGCTCAGTTAGATGTCAGACTCTTGGCTTTCAGCTCAAGTCAAGAGATGGAGCCCTGTGTCGGGCTCTACACTTGAGATTCTCTCTCCTTCTGCTCCTCCCTGTTCTCTCAAACAAAATCTTAAAAAACAAAAACAAAAACAAAACACGTTAACGGTCACCTTTACTAGAATGCATTGCCTTACAAAAGAAGCAGTTGGTCTCTTCCTCATCAGGAAGTTTACCTGGTCACCTCATATTCTGTACCAGTTACCTACTGCTGTGTGCCAATGGGCCCCTAAATTTAGCAGCTTAAAACCACATTTACGGACTCCTAGTCGCTGGCATCAGCAGTCCAGATATGCCTTAGCTGGGGGCCTCAGGGTCAGCGTCCCTCCCAGGCTACAGTCATCTCAAGGCCTGACTGCAAGATCTGCCTTCAAGCAAGCCTCTACGCCTTGCTGGCTACCTGTCAAGGCCACCAGTTCCTTGCCTTGAGTGGGCCTTTCCAGAATATCACTTGCATGGCAGCTGGCTTCCCTCAGAGCAAGGGACTCCCAAGAAGGAAGCCACATTCCATCATGTCTGCCATCTTCTGTTCATTAGCAGAGTCAATAAGGCCATAAGGCCAGCCCACATAAAGGGAGGTAACTGCCTAAGGGCACAAATATCAAGGATCCTCCAGATTGCCCTACCTAATTTTATCATCCCTACCATCATTTTGCCCTGCATACGTTTGTATCACAGTAGCCATAATGCTGGGCATGACTTATTTTTGTATCTTTCTCCTTATCCGGACGATAGGCCTCTAAAATAGAGGAACAGAATCTTTCTTGCCTTTTTAATCTGTGCCTGGCACGCATTTTGGCTGGAACAAGTACTCAAAGATGGACTTGAAGATATTAATGTGAAATTAACTTTATTTTTTAAGATTTCATTTATTTGAGAGAGGAGTGCATGAGAGAGTGAGAAAGAGAGTGAGCACGAGAGAGAGAGAGAGAGAGAGAGAGAGAGAACGAGTAGGGGGAGGGGTAGAGGAAGAGGGAGAAGCAGGCTCCTCACTGAACGGGACTCTATCCCAGAACCCTGAGATTATGACCTAAGCTGAAGGTAGACCCATAACCAACAGAGCCCCCCAGATGTTCCAATGTGAAATTTACTTTAAGTTGGTTATTCCCTCCTAGAATTCTTTATTATTATTTTTTAAAGATTTCATTTATTTATTCACAAGAGACACAGAGACACAGGCAGAGAGAGAAGCAAGCTGCCTGTGTGGAGCCTGATGCGGGACTCGATCCCAGGATCCTGAGCCAAAGGCAGATGCTCAACCACTGAGCCACCCAGGTGCCCCTAGAATTCATTTCTCATCACTGGATTTCTAGTTTCTAACTGGCCCAGTATACTTAAATGCACCATTAATTTTATGAGGGAAGTGAAATCGATTTTCTCATTTGCAAAACGCAGTGCTTGGACGAGGTGAGTTCTTGGGACCTTCACGTTTTAAAGTCTGTCTCAGGAGTAAATCATCTTCTTGAAGGTTAAAGTTTCTCAGACAAAATGATTTGTGTTCCCCTAAATGTGTACAACTGCCCCCATTCTTGAAGGCAACTCTCACTTCTTGCGCTTTCCCAGCGGAAAACAGGCAGAAACTGCGGGCTGATGAGCTGCGGAGAGAGTACCATGAGGAACAAAGGAATGAGTTTGAGAACTTCGTAGAGGAACAAAATGACGGTAAGAACTCTAGCACCAGCATCTTCAAGGAAGTGGGTCTTTGGGGGAAAATCAAAAGTTGCCTCCACTTCTCCCTATATTGTAATTGAAGGCGGGAGGGGTAGGAGAGGCTCCTTCCTCAGTTCACGTCTATTGGAGTCTTGAAGGAAGAAAGTCACACAAATGGCTCCCGAACTTGAGAAGGCATGAAGAGGGAGGAAACACCTGGATTTCCACAGGCTCGGGGAATTTCTGGCTGATTGTATTTTCTCATTCTCCTTGGGGGATCATGACGGAGGCCTATGTTCTCTGTCTTGGCACCTACACTGGTGACTTAGCTCTGGTTACATGTGGATTGGAAAGATCTCAAACTCACTTTCCACCCCCCTGGATTCACATCAACATGATGGCTCTAGGAACTACTCATTCTGGCCTTTGTTCACCTAATCACTCTAATAATCAGTGTCTTACCTGACTCGTGCAACCAAACCAGGAACCCTGACCTCAGAAAACAACTCACCCACAATGTTGGGCATGCTGTAAGTTTTATATGTTTTGCTTGTGCCCTTACGCGACTGGTCTTTCCTAAGCCTGGGCCTTTGCCTCAGAGTCTCTTGCCAGGCAAACAGCACACATCATTCTCTGCCTCAGCCCTTGGGCAGACAGGACTCCTCCCTCTCTCAGGAAATGCTTATTTCACCAAGTCTTCTGTGGGGCAACTGGGTGTAGGCAGAGGGAGGTTCTATCTTTGAACCAGTCTCCCTCCCAAGGCTTGGGATGGGACTTTGCACTGCATCTATTAAGTGTTCCCAAGTGTCACCCAGAGCAGAACCCCATAGAAATATCGAATAGGGCTGAGGCTAGTAGTCCAGGGTATGTATTTATGTTTATTTCTATTTGGGTCTTTCCTCACACTTCAAGATGGAAATGTTCCCAAGCAAGCTCCTTAATGCTCATGAGCTTGGAGAAAAGGCTCCAGTTTAGGTGACCTTTGCTAGAGAGTTGATTTTCATTCTTAAGTCATAAGCCTCCTGGCTTGTATGCTCTTGTGGACTTGGGGGGTAACGCTCTCCAAGGGCATCTCTTAGAAACAGGATACAATCACTAGCTACCCAAGGGCTGCAGGCCTCATGCCCACTGCCTCACAAGTGGCACTGGAGCTCTGCAAACAGGTGCTGGGCTTGGATCCTACCAAATCAAGCTTTCTTGGGAACATCCTGGAAAAAACCCCAGGCTGTTGTAACTCAGAGGCAAATATTTCTGTTGGACATTTATTTACCTTTGTGAACAACTTAAGGTGAAGCATTTAAAAAATGAGAATATGGCCTGCAAAAATTCCTTCAGGGTTTTTTGGTTCTTTTAAGTCATCTATTTTGGGCATTTGTAAATGTTTCAGGTCCAAATCCCTAGGATCTGGGTGGAGAATATTCAGTTTTTGTTCACAATGAAGAAAACCTTGGGGTAAGGGGTCAGGCAATTGAGGGATAACCAGCCCTCTACCAAAGGCAGAGGAGACTGCATTTAGGGGCCTCAGGACTTACCCACAAAGATGAAGACTCCACAGGCCAGGCTGTGGGTCTAAGGGCACTGTAGTGACAGAGCTGTTGTCACTGGTTGAACACCTGCTCTGACAGAGGCTATTTGGAACTACCCAACCCTTATAACCAGCCTCTTGGGTCTTAAAATTTCTGTGCTTTTGTTTTAAAAACTCAGGCTCAGAAAGGGTGCCTGAATATCCAACCTGCCATAACTAGTCAGGGATTTGAACCAAGGTATGTTTGCCAGCCTAGAAATGTTCTTATAAATGAAGGATAATCACATGTGTGGAGGTCTTGGGGGAACCTTCTTCAATCCAGGACTTGGTCCCTGCAGATGGACAGAGTGAGGTAAGGAGAGTGTGCCCCACCCCCACTCCCTAGTCTCCCCAGAGCTGGATAAAAGGAGGCAAAGAGATGGAGCAGGTCCAGCCAACCTGAGAGTAAATGACATGAAATGCATTTCAATTTTCCTCCTCCTCCCTCACGTATGCCCCAGAAAACTGCTGCATGGTAGCCAGGTTGGTGAAATCCTGACCCTGGGGTAGTGCTGAGGCCCCCACATACTCCTCAGTCAGGACACTGGTTTTTCAGTTGGCTATCATGATCTGACAGTGTCACTTATTCTCAGAATAACTGGCAGCAGTTGCAGGTTTGTCTCCACCCCTTAAAAGCAAAAGCTGAGGGATGACCATGGCTAAACAAAAGGACTAGGATTTCCAAAGGAGGAAGTTTAGGCACGTGATCTGGACCAGAGTGACCTTCCTGAGAGCCTGAGCACTCCATCTCAAAAGCCCATCCGTCCATCCAGGACACGGGACCTGTTCTGGGAATATTGTGGCTCCTGGTTGCTTCTCTACTCAAAATTACCAGTTTTATGAGCTAAAGATGCTGTTAGGCCTTTGATTTCTGCCTCTGGAAGTGCCAGGAAAGATTGTGTTGAGCTCCTACCTCTAAGGTCTGTGTGGGAGCCAAAGTCTGCTTCCACCTTCAGAGCAAGAAGCTTGGGTCAGCCCATCTGGGATTGGTTGCATGACACCTGGCTTGGCTAAAGCTGCTCAGCAGCAAGTGGTCCCCTACACAAAAGCCATGCTGTTAGCACCTTTACCAGAGACGCCTTCAATTTGTCTAAGTGAAATGGTGTATGAAGAAATTGGCATGATCTGGAGAAAAAAAAAATCAACTTCTATGTCAAAATCAGCCTCTTAAGGTCGGCAAAGAGTAGCTATGATCTATCTGGCCTGAGAAAGGTCTGATGGGCTTTCGCAAAGCCCAGCTGGGGCCTCTGACTCTAAGCTCTGGGCTGTTCTGGGCTACTAAGTCCCAAAAGGGATTTCTAAGATCAAGGGTAGCACTGACTCTTAGCTCCCATAGGAAGGAAACATACCCAGTGGTAACAAGGGGTCCTTCTTGTTGAGGGCATCTGGTTCTCATGGGTGTCTAAGGACCATGGGGACACACCCATTTTCTCCAAACCCTGATGCCACCCTGTTCACCCAATGCCCCAGAGAATGAGGTTCTCAAGTACCAGTCAGGTTCACAGGCTTTTTGGTGGTGAAGCCCACACTTAAAAAAGTAAGAGGTAGGTAAGGATAACTTCTGGGGTTCTGAATCCTTAGTATTATCTTTTTTCTGTTAAAACTTATCCTTCCAACATTTTCCACAAACACTGAAAAATTGTGGCAAAGAAATCTATGTAAAATTTGCCATCATAACCATGTTTAAGTGTGCAAGTCAGTGGCATTTGGTATGTTCACACGGTTGTGCAACTAGCAACACTTAGGGATTTCTAGAACCCCTTTCATCACTTCAAAGATCAACTCTGTACCCATTATAATACAGTTAGTTCCTCCTTCCCCCCAGTCTCTGTTAACCTCTAATACATTTTGGTCTCTACCAATTTGTCTGTTCTAGGTATTTCATAGAAGTGGAATCACACAGTATGGGTCTTTTGGCATGTTTCACTGACTGCATTTCAAGATTCATTCATGTTGTAGCATGTTATTAGAACTTCATTCCTTTTTATGATTGAATAATACATACGTGTGTGTGTGTTTATAGCTTCTTGTTTATCCATTCATTTGTCTCTATTTTCACTTCTCTTAGTTATATACCTAGGAGTAGAATTGTGAGGTTATGTGGTAATGCTGTTGAACTTTTTATGGTTGCCTTTTTACACACTGAGGGACTTGTAAATCTGCTTGTGCTTTAGTGGTCCCTACCAACAACGGGCAGTGTGGACTTGGCATCAGGTTAGCCTAATTTGACAATTGAATGAAGTTGTAATTCAGAGAACTGATTAAAGGCAGCAAAATCAAGACTTTCTTACTCATTAAATAAGACTCTTTTACTCACTAAAAACTCCCTTCTGTTCTTTTAGCCTTTTACTTTGAAAATTTTCAAATGGCAATGTAGTTCAAAGAACCTCCATATAACCATCATTCAGAATCAACGATTATCAAATTTCCCTCCACTTCATCCACCCCATTTTCTTATTAGTTTTTAAAACATAATTTTCTTTTTAAAGCCTGAGGAAAAAAAATTACTTATGACGCCATCACTTGAAGTTGATAGTTCTTTCTGTGATTTAGTTTTTCAACCGTAAAGCCTGTCATTTCTTTTCCATGCTGTTTTGTCCTCTTTGCACTTTATTAGCTACCTCTCCCTGCTTTGCTGGCTGTGTAGGGGAAAGAGCACAGAATTGGGAAATAGTTCTTGATCTTGGTTCTCCTGGCTACCAGCTCTTTCTCCTGCCTGGCTTGGTCCCCAAAGTGAGGCTTTTGGACTTTCTGTTCTGTGAGGTCTTTCAAGCTCAGACTGTTCTGTCACCAGTACACCCAGGCACAGTGTGTTCATGTCATCACAGGGTAGGCAGTTTGGGTTGATGACTGCTTGGTGGTTCTCCTCAGACCAGAGTCCTCTCCATACTAACACGACGACTTTACCTCTGCTCCCCAGAACAGGAAGAGAGAAGCCGGGAAGCTATTGAGCAGTGGCGCCAGTGGCATTATGATGGCCTGTACCCATCGTATCTCTATAATCGCCACCACATCTGACCTCATCTTTATTGACCAAGACAATGGAGACTGAGACTCACATACCTACCCCATGTGTTTGAACAACGCTTCCACACAAACTGGCCTCTTTGGGGCTTGGTGTGGTAAACACACAAGCCTTTTGCTCTGATTAAGATGCCCTGACTTTTGCTTCTTTGCAGATGATTTTCTGAGGTGAGCAAACATCTGTGGGGCTTCCTAGCACCAAACTAACAGTGACTTCCCCTTACTTGGCCATTGTCTCCCACAGTAAGATTCCTGTCCTATAGAACAATGAAAAGGATCACAGTAAAAAGAAAACATGACATGTTTGCTTACAGCTTAGAAATAAATGTGCTGAGTTGACCCTGCGTATTATCTTCTGAAAACTCATCAAACGGAGCCATGCCAACTTGTCTCCCCTAGTGACAAGTTACTCTGACCTAGGCATTGAAAGCCTAAACTCAAGGAGTATGGCTCATGATTCTTCTCAGTCTGTGTCACCAAGTCACATAAGCGCAACAGAAATGTTCACACAATTGTTTAGATTAAGACCATTCTCTGGGAGTTACTGGGCCCAGATGCTTCCCCATGTCTCTGACATATTGAGGTTCAACTGCGGTTCCTTAACAGCATCAAATCAGAAGCCAGGGTTACAGCAAGGCCAACTGTAACCAAAACAATAAAGCAGAAGAGATTTAGGCTTGGTGTTAGGTACTTCAGTTTCCCTCCTACTGCCTGCACACCTTAGCTTAAGGCTGCTATAACACTGCATAACAAACCCAGTGGCTTCACACAGTAAAAAATGTATTCTCTTACAGTTCTGGAGGCTAGAAGTCCAAATTCAAGGCATCAGCACAGCCACATGCCCTCTCTCTCTCTAGGGAAGGATCCTGCCTTGCCTCCTGCAGCTTCTGGTGGCTGTAGGACTCCTTGGCTGTTGGCAGCGTCACTCCAATCTCCACGTCTGTTGTCACAGGACCTTTCCCTTTGTGTCTTCATATCTCTTCCCTCTGTGTTTCTCTATCTCTTCTCAATATCATTTCAAAGTGAACTCTACACCCAACATAGGCCTCGAACTCACAAATTTGAGATCAAGAGTTGCATGCTCTACCTTTTTGTAAGGACAGCAGTCATACTGAATAAAGGGATGGGGGAGGACACAACCAGCTTCTTACAGTGATCCTTTCTTCTCTCCAAACCACTTTGCTTCCAGCCCCAGACTCACCAACTATCCTACTTTATCCTTGCTCTCAACTACCCTCAGCAATTCTACACTAAGAATGCAGAACGATTAAGAATAATTATAGCAGGCACCTCTGTGGGGTCATAGTATATTAGAAAATACAGAGGACTCTAAATGAAGCATTCTCTTTTAGCCATCTCCCTGCCCCTTTGCTTTAAGGAAAAGCCGCTCAGCTGTGGTAAAATACTTCTTCACCAGGGATGGGATGATTTATCAGAGCAGGACATTTTGTACCAAATGCATGTATTTTAAAGTAATCTTTATTAAAAAAAAAAAAAAAGATTTTATTTATTTGAGACGTGGTAGAGAGCATAGAGGTAGAGGGAGAAGCAAACTCCCCACTAAGTAGAGTCCAATGGGCTCGATCCCAGGACCCTGAGATCATGACCTGAGACAAAGGCAGAATACTGAGCCACCCAGGTGCCCCTAAGTAATCTTTTAAAAGGCTGATAAAACCTAGCGATTAAGCAAACATGCATATCCAAAAATCACTTCATCTATAGTTAGCACTCTATTTTCTCTCACAAATTCCAAGCAGGAGCTGAACTGGCCTCAGGGAGGTAACAGTGGCACAGGGCACACTCTATCATTAAACGCTGTCACCTGGGCAGGTGGAATGGAGGGGCCCTTCTCTTCTCAGGAGTCCTAGGATTCATACTTTGGAGGCTTGGGGCACAAGTCCCTGCACAAAAGCCAAAGCAGTGCCCAATTTTTCAGTGGCATGACGCACTTGTGTTGAATGTGCCTTAACCATGATGACTAGTAGCTGAGCCTCTGGAATACTCTGACTATGCTCCACAGTGTGTATGCTAAAGCTGTGCTACCAACATACGCCTTCCCTGTCTGTGGGTATCTAAGTTGGATCAAAGTAGAATGCTTCCAAAAGGGAACCAGGAGAATAAGGAAAACTTCCCTCAGAATTGGAGATGCAGAGAGAGGCAGAGGGAGAAGCAGCTCCCTGCTGGGAGTCCACTGTGGGACTCGATCCCAAGACTGAGATCACGACCTGAGCCGAAGGCAGACACTCAACCACTGAGCCACCCAGGCGTCCCTGAAAGCTCCCTCTTTCTAACAAGATCTAACAAGAGTATCTGCCTTGACCATGTAGCCCATTATTATATTGTCACAGGCATGTTCCTTGCTTCTTTCCATAAACAAGGAGATGATCATCGAATCAGGTCCTTTTACTGTAAACCTTCTCACGGTGCAGCTGGTATGGCTCTCTGCGGCGTAAGCACACTTCTTTGGGAGGCAAGGGGTAGGGGGTGCTCAGGTAATTGTCTGGGCTCCTAAGTTATCTCTCAATAGCCCAGTTTGTATTTTCATCACATGGCCCGAGTGTATGTGTGTGTGTGTGTGTGTGTGTGGGTGTTTGTGTGTGTCTTTGCTCCCTTTGCACGTCGGTGAAAATGCCACTTTACTTACCCATGCCTCTATTAATAAGACAAACCTCTGGAAATGAAATGATGGGTCAGGACTTATACATGTTAAACTGGATAAATCAGGTTTCTCTTCGAAGACATTCTATGCGCTGTCACTGTACACATCTGCCAATCCTTTCCTATACCAAGCAGACTGAGAATATTGGGGGAAAGGCTAGGAAGGGGGAACTCTTTCAGGATATGCAATCCATGGTGTTTCCTCAGACAGCAAACGTCCCCTTCAGGTCTAGCCTCCAAATCACACCCATGTATAGCAGCCATACATTTCTACCAACAACCCCAAAGCCTCAATGGAAGGACCGGCAGCCTTAAATGAGAAACTTTGCAGATGGCTCAATATTTTATTACTATTTTTACTTATTACCTGATGAGACAAATTACTTGAGAAGGGAGAGTTCAAAGTTTCAAAACATAAATCTCAACAGAAAGGAATGGAGTTTGCCTGCTGTTAGCCACCTCCCATCTCTGATCCCAACTGGAGACAGTCATCAGCTTGTGTAGAAAAAAAGGTCAGAGAGGTTCCTCTCTGAACTGTTGGGCAGGAGATGCATGCGTGGGCTCCCATCTGCTTCCTACTGCACCCCTGACTGGCAGACCAGATCCCTGCCTGTCTTGCTCTAGCAGGTGGGGCTCCTCATTGTAGTGCCTAATCCCACACCTAGATGAGAAATTCTCGCTGAGAGGCATGTAGGAGCAACACATCCCTGTCCTTAACTGGGTTACTAAATGAGAGAAGACCTGGTGAGTCAACCAACTAGGGCTGGTAGTTGGGCAGAAGCACTGCAAGCTGAGCTGACGGCTCACTCTGATCCCGAGGCCAGTCCGCAGGCTGCTGGGTCAGGGGTACAGGTGAAAGTACCTTGTACTTTACATCAACCGCATGGAACTGAAACAGTCTTCTTGGTTGGCCAGATCCAGTCTCTGAGCTGTTCGGTTGGTAACCCTAATTGACAAGGGGGAATGTGTGTGTTTACACATCCAAGTTATGTAAACAAAAAGAAAAAGCAAAGCACTGCTCTCCACCTTAGTCATGAAAATGGAGGAGCCACATTTTGCGTCCTACTGGTGATAACACATCTAAATGCCTTCTGGTAAAAGGGCCAGCAACTAGGTAGAGGGCAGCTGATGGATTCAGACCCACAGCCACCCACACCAGCAGGAAGGAATACTCAGGCCATACTGATGTCAAGAATCCAGGACAGTGGGGCTGAATAACCAGTTTAAGACAATAAAACGGTCTGTCTTTGCCTCTTCAATGGCTATGCTTGGCACGTTGGCCCGATAAAGAACTCTGGCAAAAAAAAAAAAAAAAAAAAAGCAATCTATTACCTGGTTTTACTCCCATCCTTAGCAAGGACCCCATTATACCTCAGTATTTCAAATTCCACCCAGAATTCCTTCACTGAAAACCAATCAGTCATTTTTCCTGGGTAGGGACAAACATGCCAAAGGTAACACGAGCGGGAATCTGGGCACCCACATTTACTAGGAAATCAGTAATCAAACAATTTATACTTTATTAGGGACTGGCCTTGTCCAAAGTGTGGCCTTTTGGACTCCTCTGTTCTTTCATTACTCTCCCCTAGTCCTATAGGGATTCCAGGTAAGTGGTTAAAAACAAATTTGTTGAAGGATGAATTGGCAAAAACTCATTATTTTTATTTATTTATTTTATTACTTTTTAAGATTTTATCTATTTTTAAGTAACCTTTATACTCAATGTGGGGCTTAAACTCACAACCCCAAGGCCAAGAGTTGCATGCTCCACTGAGGCAAGCCTGGTGCCTTCAAAACTCATTATTTTAAATGTTTTTTAAGACAAAGAGAGCGTGTGCAAGGGGGAGGGGCAGGGGGAGGGTCAGAGGGAGAGGGAGAATCCTAAGCAGGCTCCATGCCCAGCACAGAGCCTAAGGCAGGCTTGATCTCACAACCCTGAGATCATGACCTGAGCTGAAATCATGAGTCAATGTGTAACTGACCGAGCCACCCAGGCGCCCCAGTACAATTCCTTTAAAAAAATATTTTGGCAGTTTCTTTCTTTCCTTTTTTTAAAAGATTTTATTTATTCATTTGAGGGGCGGAGGGAAAGGGCACAGGGAGAAGGAGAAGCAGATTCCCCACTGAGCAGGGAGCCTGATGCAGGGCTTGATCCCAGGACCCCAGGACCATGACCTGAGCTGAAGTCAGATGCTTAACCAATTGAGCCACCCTGGTTTAGCAGCTTTTTTTTTAAAAAAAGCTAAACATACACTTACCATTTGACCTGGAAATCCCATCCCTAGATATTTAACCTGAGAGACAAAAACACATAACCAAAGAAAGACTTCTACCTGAATATTGGTAGAGGCTTTATTCATAATGGCCCCAAACTGGAAATACTCTAACTCAGATGTCTATCAACAGGTGAATAAATAAATTGTGGGGCATATCCATCCAGCAAAATACTCAGCAATAAAAAAACAATGAATTACTGATCTATGCACCTACACGGATACATTTTGAAATACACTGAATGAAGGAAGCCAAATACAAGGGGGTGTTCTGCAGGATTCTATTTAAGTGAGGCTCAAAAGGCAGGTTGAAACTTCAGGGATAGAAAGCGGATCTGTGATGGGGGTGGAAGACAGGGAAATCGCAAAAGCTGCTGATGGGATGGAAATGTCCTACATCTTGCTTGTGGTGGTGCTTACCTGGGTGTCTGTATTCATCAAAACTTAATGAATCATACACTTAAAATGTGTGCCTTTACTATGTAAAATTTAGGCCTTACTAAAGCTGATTAAGAAAAAGACCAATACTTGCTTGCTTCGGCAGCACAGATACTAAAACTGGAAAGAAAGATACCAAAAGAGAAGTCTTGGCTCAAGCAATATTACCACAGCCTTTGTTCCAATCTGAGTTTCAACTTATGTTTTCGAATCCCTTAAATCAATTTCCTAATTCTGCAAAAAGGAGACACACTCAATCTGGTCTTGTTTTGGAAAAAAATCATACAGTTGCTTATTATTCGTGGATTCCCTTAATTGCTAAAATTTATTAGTAACCCCAAAATCATTACTTGTGGGGTCTTTCTGGTCATCTATGTATGTGCAGAGCAATGAAAAATATGAGTTACCCAATGCACACACTCCCAGCTGGTGTCAAACTGACATCCTTGCTCATTTCAGCCCTGATACTGTAAGCAAATGTCCTTTTTTGTCATGTTTTTCACATTTTTGTGCTTTTTGTGGGTGATCTTGCTGTTCAAAATGGCCCTGAGCATAATGGTTTAAGTGTTATCTAGTGTTCTTCAGTACAGGAAGGTTGTGTGGTGTGCCATGTGGAGAAGATATGTGCTAAGATCAGCTTCATTCAGTCATGATTTATAGTGCTGCTTTCTCTGAGCTCCACATTAATGTATCAACAATATTTATTTAAAATGGTGTCTAAACAGAAACACACATAAAACAAGGTTACAAAATGTAAGACAAAATATAAGTCTGTGTGGTGTAACCTGTGTAGGGCACAGCAGGGCTCATTCTCATTTTGATCTATACAGTTTGGCATTGTGCCTATACTGTCAACATTTTTTTTTTTTTTAAGGTTTATTTATTTGACTGGAAGGTGAGCAAGAGGGAGAGTGAGAGAGGGAGAAAAAGCATCCTTAAGCAGACTCCCAGCCCAGTGTGGAGCCTGATTCCGGCCTTGATCCTAGGACCCCAAGATCATGACCAAGCAGACTCCCAGCCCAGTGTGGAGCCTGATTCCAGCCTTGATCCTAGGACCCCAAGATCATGACCTGGGCCAAAATCAAGAGCCAGGGACAGCCCCGGCGGCGCAGCGGTTTAGCGCCACCTGCAGCCCGGGGTGTGATCCTGGAGACTGGGGATCAAGTCCCACATCAGGCTTCCTGCATGGAGCCTGCTTCTCCCTCTGCCTCTCTCTCTCTCTCTCTGAATAAATTAAAAAAAAAAAAAAAAAATCTTTGGGCAGCCCTGGTGGCTCAGTGGTTTAGCACTGCCTTCAGTCCAGGGCGTGATCCTGGGGGCCTGGGATCGAGTTCCACATCGGGCTCCCTGAATGGAGCCTGCTTCTCCCTCTGCCTGTGTCTGTGCCTCTCTCTGTGTCTCATGAATAAATAAATAAAATATATTAAAAAAACAACAACAAAAACCCAAAATCCAAGAGCCAGCAGCTTAACCAAGTCACCCAGGTGCCCCTCAGCTTCTTTTAAATTTTAAAACTTTCACAGCTTTTCCACAAACTGCTATTAAATCAACCTATTTCTTCCATTTTGTATCTATTATTTTCTTTAGATATATCACTGTTTTTTTCCTCAATATTGGTGAATATGGAATTTCATTTTTTGAGCCATCCATCCTTGAGAGCTGTATTGTTTCCAAACATCTACCCATGGGATCAGATGTCTATTTTACCTGTCAAGGACAGCTCTGATGTCCTCCTATGAGTGACACACTTAGGCAAACAGATTTACTCTCCTGACTTTTAAAAATCCACGTTCTCAGGCACATTTAATCTGCTATACACATCAAGCTTCACTTGCATCCTCATCTACTTTTACATAAAAATCCAATTCATGTTATCTCTTCCTGTCAACTTTGCTAAAAAGTTTTTGTTTGCTAATTTAGATCACTGTGTACTTCCTCTGTTTGGATGGACTATGATCACATAATAAACCCTAAATTGCCAATAACAAGGGTAAGGAAAAATTAAACACATGTTTGGACTTATATAAAAGCATTTAATACATTGATAAACAGAATAGTATTAAAAGACTGATCTCACTGATGAATCATAATTTCAATCCAAACAAGTAAGTTCCCCTTCTGGCCCTCCGCCCCTTCTCATCGTTGAGTACTCTATGAGACCTCCAATGAAAGCCCTCCAACATCTAGAGTAACTGAGAATTTGATGATTTTTTAAATTATTATAGTACCTTATAATACTTATTTATGATATACAAGTGAACGGGGGCTCTTATGGCGCCCTTGGTCCAACAGGAATGTGTACGTTTCTTTCATATGAATGGGATTGCTGGCGTTCAAGTCCTTGTCAGGCACTTCTTCACATACATTGTTCTAATTTAAGTTTATGGCATAAACTAACTGAGCCATTAAAAATATCACAGTTTCAAGTGCCTTTGGTCCTTATTAAGAATCAAACACTTTATTCTTTTCTTCATTAGTTAAAAATTAAAACAAACAGCTCCTGGGAAGTGAAATACTCCTAAAAATATACCTTTTACAATATAACCCTAGGAGAAATGCAAAGGGTCAGACACAGCACCTTCTACTCCTATTGAGCAGAATTTGATGAAATCTAAGGCATGTACAATGTTTTCTGGCTCTTGAAAACCTACAAACATTTCCCACAATGAGCTCCTGTAAGCATTATGCCCTACCATAATACCATCATGGGGGAAACCTGATCTATTTCTAGATAGAATTTAAAATCCCAACATAATAATCTTACCAATTTACTCGATCTTTGGATGGTATCAGCATTCACTTGGAAAAGCAGGTTGTCCAGGTGTAGGAATCTCCTAAATAGCATTTTTTTGGGTGCTACTTTGAACAAGGTTTGACCTATAATTCTTGATGTGTTTGATAAAATATATCTGCAAATCTCAAACTCCCTGTCTTTCAGAGATGTTTCTGTTTTTTCTTTTTTTCAAGATTTTATTTATTATTCATAAGTGACATAGAGAAGCAGAGACATAGGCAGAGGGAGAAGCAGGCTCCCTGTAGGGAGACTGATGCAGGACTCGATTCCAGGACCCCGGGATCATGACCTGAGCCAAAGGCAGAAGACACTCAATCACTGAGCCACCCAGGTGCCCTGTTTTTGTTTTTTAATCATTGTTCACACCTTCTTAAACTCTGCATTCATTTTGGTTAGAGGTTTTGAAGTTTCTTTAAGCCACATTTAAACAAAGCTGTGTGCTTTAAAATGATGAGATTTTAGGTGTTTCTATTAAAGAGCTCCACAATATTGTAAAGGCACAAACCATATAAATATGAATTAAATGCCACATGAGGCAGTGAATTATTATATTTGAAAAGCAAAAGAAAGGTAAGAATGGAATTGAGAGAAGGAACCTGGCTCTGATGTCAATATATCAAGATTATATCAAGGTTGATGAATATAATTATCCATATGGGAAAAGTTGTATTATTTGCAGAATTTGAGTGCTGAAAAGTACACTTCAACATCATTTACTCCAAGCCTCCTCATTTTCTAGGTAAGAAAACAGAAGCCTAGAAGTTACACAACCTATCCAGGGTGAGCTAAATTAATTCTTTTACTTTTGTGTGCCCATATAAATACGAGAACTTTACTCTGATCAAGAAGCAACGCTACACATTATATAACCCAAGACATACAGCAACACAGCTCTCAATTTACCTTTCAGTTTCTGAGCAAAAAATCTGCACAAATGCAGCCATCAGTAGCAAGAACACGGGAGAAAACAGTAATTTGATTCATCACTTAAAGATCATTGTTATTTTCTGTTTTGTTGCTTTGATACCAAATTTAAGTAGGCAAAACATGTAGGTTTAACAAGTACTTGTTTGGACTGTGTCAATCAGGAATATGAGCAATACGGAGCCAATACCCTTGCTTTTCCAGAGCCGTAAGAAACAATGTAGGTCGTGGGTACCTGTTTGAAGTCAGGGCTATTTAAGGCTATTCAGAAATTTGGCATGTTCTTCTCCTCTTGGCAATAGGGTTTCTCCTCCTATCTTTGGGCCTGTTTTTTCCTAGAAAAATGAAAATAGTTCAGTGAGAAATGGATCAACATTATTTGCACAGATCACTAAAATTGGTTACCTTGCAAATGACCTACCTTAAGCATTCCATCTCGTTCCCACTTGAAGAGGCCACAGTTACTGAAACAGAACAGATGAGATTCACTCAATGGTGAAGTATGGGCTGATACTTAAAAACAACTGGGTTCACTGCACTTGCAGGAAGAGAACATGCCATTCAAACAAAAGATAAGGTAACACTCATATAACAGGTTACGTTCTAACGCTACTGAAAATATAGAGTCCAATGATTTGAGAGATAGTCTTCAGATCTTTTGTAAAAAGCTAGATACTTCAAAGATGGAATATGAAATCATAGTGTAACAGGGTATGCACATGGCAGGTGATAAACACAAGAGTGGCTTCTACTGATGGGCATCAGGAAGAGACATAGAATATGAAGCTAGCCCTCTGATGTCATGTAGTTATGGCTTCCCCCGTTTCCCTTTTCTGGAACTAAAAGCTTGTGATAAGAGAAGTTTAAACTTCCTTCTGATCTGCCCAGTCCTTCACCCTTTTCAAACTTAAAGATGTTTACTCTCTTATTGTTCAGAGGGCCTAGAGACTTTTGTTCAAGATGAGTCCAACCCTGAGAAGATATGGCTACTACACAGAAAGCTTATTTTTCTACAACGTTCACTCTGCTGAAATAAAGCTACCTGCTTTTGTACATAAAGTTTTATTTGAACACAGCCATGTCCGTTTGTTTTTGTATTACCTACGTTGCTTTTGAGGTCTAACACCAAGCTGGGTAGTCATGAAACAGACCACCTGGTTTATGAAACATAATATATTTGCTATCTGGGTTTTGACAGAAAAAGTTTGCCTTGTTCTGTTTTAGATCAAGAATTGACAAGAAAAAGTCTAGAAAAGCAGTTGTGACAAAAATAATAGCACTGCCTGGAGGATGAAAAAGCATCTTGCTCTTCCCTTTGTGAATTGTACTTATTACTTATTCATGGAATTTTTCTGATACTCAATTTTATAGAAGCTCTTGCTGTTAAAATATTTCGGAGAAGTATCAATATACAAAAAAAAAAGTATCAATATACAGAGAGATACTTTGAAAAATTATAATCCAGATTGTAACAATTTCACAAACCAACTCCTGACAAGGTAATGAACTAGCATGGGGTCTGGGGCTCCTCAATCCCAATCAGCCCTGGAGAAACTTGGGAGTGAAGTATGAGTTCCAGGAAGTAAACAAAACACAAAATACAAGCAAGTAGGAGGTGACACTCTCCTGGAGAGACATTCTTGGGAAGCCTAAGGAGATCCTGAAATTGCATAAGACTCATTATCATATTTGATCCTTTAAGAATAAGTCAATAAAGTAAAAAAAAAAAAAAGTAAAAATCAATCCCATATATTTGAAAATTAAACAGTATTACTAACTCTTAGATGAAACAGGAAGTCATCAAAGGCATTAAAAAACACTTAAAAAAATTTTATTTAGGTAAACTCTATACCCAATGTGAGGCCTGAACTCACAACCCCGAGGTTGCAAGCTCCTCTGACTGAGCCAGCCAGGTCCCCCAAGAAATACTTTTTAACTACAGGCCAAATGTAATGGGAAACACTGAAGCAGGACTCCTTAGAGGGAAGCATGTAGCTTTAAACACATTGATGAGGGAACAAGAAAAGTTAAAAACTAGTAAGCGGAGGATAAGCAATTAGCTCAAGTTGTCAAAAGGATACAGAGAAAACCCAAAGAAACAAGGAGGACAGAAAGATAAAGACAGAAATCAGTAAAACAGAAAGAAAATCAGCTAGAGAAAAGAACATGTTATTAAGAAAATCCTGGGCAGCCCGGGTGGCTCAGTGGTTCAGCACCACCTTCAGCCCAGGGCATGATCCTGGAGTCCTGGGATCGAGTCCCACGTCGGGCTCCCTGCATGGAGCCTGCTTCTCCCTCCTCCTGTGTCTCTGCCTCTCTCTCTCTCTCTCTCTCCCTGCATGGAGCCTGCTTCTCCCTCTGCTTCTCTCTCTCTCTCTCTCTGTATGTCTCTCATGAATAAATAAATAAATAATCTTTAAAAAGAAAGAAAAAAGAAAGAAAATCCTAAGAGAAAATACATTTAGGTACTATACCATAGTTATCGAAAAAAATCTGCATATAAGTGGAGCTAGGCAACTGAATCCTTCATAAATTGAATATTGAATATAACTGCATACTAAAATAAGAAATCCTTGACATAACCCCCAAACCACTAATAATCCAATCAAAATGGGCAGAAGATAAGCATAGACTTTTTTCTAATGACACACAGTTGACCAACAGACACATGAAAAGATGCTCAACATCACTGATTATTAGGGAAATGCAATTCAAAACCACGAGATATCACCTCACACCTGTCAGAATGGCTAGAATCAAAAAGACAAGAAATAACAAGTGTTGGTGAGGATATGGTGCTCTGCACACTGCTGCAGCCACTGTGGAAAACAGTATGGAGGTTCCTAAAAAAATAAAATACAGACCTATCCTATGATCTAGTAATCCCACTACTGGATTTACCCAAAGAAAATGAAAACTGCAGCATTATTTACTAATCAAATTATGGAAACATATACCTACCTACACACACACATACAATGCAGTATTACTCAGCCATAGAGAGGACTAAGATTGTACCATTTACAACAACATGGATGGATTCAGAGAGTATAATGGTAAGTAAAATAAGTCAGAGAAAATTTAAGAAACAAAACAAATGGACAAAGAAAAAAAAGAGACAAAAAAAAACCCAAAACAAAACAAAAAAAAAAAACACCAGACTCTTAAATACAGAGAACTGGTGGTTGCTAGAGGAGAGGTCAGTGGTGAGATGAGTGGAATGGATACATAGAATTTCAGATTAAAAAAAAAAAATCAGGTAGGGTTTTGTTTTTTTTTTAAATGCTGACTTTAAAAAAAAAAAAACTTTAAGATTTATTTATTTATGTATTTAATTTAAAAAAAAATTATTTATGATAGTCACACAGAGAGAGAGAGAGGCAGAGACATAGGCTGAGGGAGAAGCAGGCTCCATGCACCGGGAGCCCGACGTGGGATTTGATCCCTGGTCACCAGGATCGGGCCCTGGGCCAAAGGCAGGCGCTAAATCGCTGCACCACCCAGGGATCCCGATTTATTTATTTATGATAGACAGAGAGAGAGAGAGAGAGCGAGCGAGAGAGAGAGAGAGAGAGAGAGAGAGAAAGAGAAAGAGAAAGAGAGAGATCGCGCCCTGGGCCAAAGGCTCCAGGATCGCGCCCTGGGCCAAAGGCAGGCGCTAAACTGCTGAGCCACCCAGGGATCCCCTCAGGTAGGGTTTACGCAAAGAATGAAAGGATACTTCTGAAGGTGATGTGATCATCAAAGGGGAGCTATTCCTTTTTCTTCTCCCCTTTGATTTACAAGTAATTGGACAACTAAAAAAAAAAAAAAGTACTTGAGCACAGCATACCAGGTTATCAGGGGTGAACTGGAGCAGGAAAAGCAGAGAAGGAGGGGAGTGGTCATAGAGATGGCAGGTCAGCAACACCCTTCTGGTAGGAGGTGGAGAGTGAAGGTGCTAAGTGGGGGTCCGCCACCATCCTCCTGTAGCTTCTTCAGCTGGAGATACTGCAGGGAAGTGTCTCCTCCTGCCTGCCCAGGGATTCAGGCCCATGGATTTCTGGGCTCAAAGTCCAGAGTGCTAAGTACATACCTCCCCTTAGTTGGCCACAGCCCCCCACTCTATTTTTATTTACTTTTTTAGTGCACTCTGCCAAGAGAAACCAAAAAACACATGCTATGGTGCCACCTTCTGGAAAACAAAAGAAAGGCTCCTAATTACCAAGGGGTTGAATGTTCAGAATCAAAGTGAACAAAACTTTGCCTAAGTAAGAAAAGGGCTCATTATATCAAATGTGATGGCAGAGACACTCTTCCTCAGACACCATGACAAATCACAGTAATTTAGTATTAAAAATAAAAACAATAACAACCCGACAATTTTCCAGCAAAAGAGTCCAAAGAACATTCTGATCTAACTGATAAAAATTTGAAAGAGCTTTTATGAAGAAATTCAGCAAGCTACAAGGAAACTTAGAAAGACCTTGGAAATAAAATTAATGAACAGAAGAACTTCACAGAAGAAATTCTAAAAAAGAACTAAACAAATTCTGGAGTGGAAGAACTAAGTAAGATGGAGAATGCAAAAGAATGCATTGGAAATATAGCAAATCAGATGGAAAAGAGAATGCGTGAGCTAGAAGACCGAAACCTAAAAATTTATGATGCAGATGGGAGAGGTGAGAGAACAAAGATTTTAAAAAAGAAATGAAGTCCTCCGAGATTCCATGTAGAAAATAGATTTCACTGGAAAAGCTCAAGTAAGAATGATGGGTATTCCAGGAGGAGAAGAGAGGAGGACATGAACAGAGAGTTTTTTAATGAAATAATAGTTGAGAATGCCTTAAACCTGGATACACAAAGTCTATGAAGCTAGTTGAACACCCTCTTATCTCAATTTAAGAAGATCTCTCCAAGACAACTGTATCAAAACTGTCAAAAGTCAATGATAGAGAAAAAAATTAAAGGCAACAGGGGGTGGGGTGGGGTGGAGGTAGAAACCTACAAGATTAGGCTCTCAGATTTCTCAGCAGAAACTCTACAGGCCAGGAAAGAGTGGAATGACATGAAAAAATATTCAAAGATTAAAAACTGCCAGCCAAGAATACTCTATTCTGCAAAATTATCCTAAATTTAGATAGGAAGGAGAAATCAGGACTTTCTTAGACAGACAAAAACTGAAGAGTTCATCACCACTAGACCTGCATGCATCATAATAAGAAACACAGAAAGGAGCTCTTCAAGCTGAAACAGACAGAAATACATGAAACTCTGATTAAAGTGATAAATGGTCACAATCAGAAAATTAAGTTTTTTCTGGAATATTATATTAAACTCTTAATTATGGTATAAAGGTTAAAGCAAAAGAGCATTAAAAAGAACTATGGCTACTCCCTGGTGATGACATCACAGCATAAAGGAAATAATTTATGACTAAGCAAATCACCACGGAAAACTACTAACTTAAAAAGCAAGCAGAAGTGGGAAAAAGAAACAATGCAGAGACCAAAAAATCAGAAGAAGAAGAAGAAAAAAAGAGTAGTAAATCCTGACCTATCAATAATCACCCAAGAGTTAAATGGATTGAATCCATCAGTCAAAAGGCACAGAATGGCTAGATGGAAAGAAAGCGACCCAATCATATGCTGCCTACAGGGGTCACATCTCAGCTCTAACAACACACAGGCACAAAGTGAAAGGATGGTATACGTTACCTCTGGCAAATGGAATCCAAAAGAAGGCAAATAGAGCCATCCTTACATCAGACAAAAATAGACTTCAAGCCGAAAAGAGACAAAAAGGTCATTATGTCATGATAAAGGGGTCAATCAATACATCAGGAAGACAGAATGACTGTAAATCTGTATGCTCCAACACCCGAGCACCGAGACATATTAACAAATACCAACAGATCTTAGGGGGAGAAACAGATAACAATACAGTAATAGTAGGGGACTTCACTACCCCGGTATCGTGATGGATAGATTGCTCAGAAAGAAAAACAAGGAAACATGGAAATTGGTGTACACTTTAAAACAAATGGACTTCACAGACATATACAGAACACCCATCTAACAGCAGTGAACATGCACTCTTCTCAAGTGCAGGTAGCATAATCCAGAGTAGATCACAGGACAGGCACAATACTAATCTTAGCAATTAAGAAACCTTAAGTCATACAGCTGTGTTCTCTGACCACAATGGTATGAAAGTAGAAATCAACAAGAGGAAAGTGAGAAGATCTACAAATATGTTGAAATTTAACAACAAATATCTAAGCAGCCACTGGGTTAAAATAAAAAATTATCTTGAAACAAATGAAAATGGAAATACAGCAAATCAAATATTGTGGGATGCAGCAAAAGAAGTTCTAAAAGGAGGGATCCCTGGGTGGCGCAGCAGCTTAGCGCCTGCCTTTGGCCCAGGGCGCGATCCTGGAGACCCGGGATCGAATCCCACGTCAGGCTCCCGGTGCATGGAGCCTGCTTCTCCCTCTGCCTGTGTCTCTGCCTCTCTCTCTCTCTCTCTGTGACTATCATAAATAAATGAAAATTAAAAAAATAATAATAATAAAATTGTTTAAAAAAAAAAAAAAAGAAGTTCTAAAAGGAAAGTTTACAGCAGTGAATGCATATATTAACAAATTAGACACATCTCAAATAATCTAATTTTATACCTCAAGGAACTAGGAAAAACAAAAAACCAACTAAGCCCAAATTTAGCAGAAGGAAGGAAATAATAAAGATCAAAATTCTCGATAAAACATTAGTGAATCAAATTCAAGAACACATTAAAAGGATTATACACCATGACCAAGTAGGACTTATCCCTGGGATGCAAGGATGGTTCAACATACACAAATCAACAAATTTATTTTTCTTTCAAGTCAACAAATTTAATCCATTACAATGAAAGATAAAAATTACACAATCATCTTGATAGATACAGAGAAAGCATTTCACAAAATACAACACCCTTTCATAATAAAAACCTTAACAGATTGGGTATAGAAGGAACATACCTCAACATAATAAAAGTCACATATGACAAACTCAGAACTAACATTATATACTCAAGGGGATAAAATAAAAGCATATCCTGTAAGACCTGGAACAAGACAAGGATGCACACTCTCACCATTCCTATTCAGTATAGTACTGGAAATCTTTGCTAGAGCTAGAGCAATTAGGTAAGACAAAGAAATAAAAAGTATCCAAATTGGAAAGGAACAAGTAAAATTGTCACTATTTGCTGATGACATATCTTATATGTAGAAAATCCCAGAGTCAGTCCCCAAAAAAACACTGGAGTTAATTAACAATATCAGTAGAGCAGCAGGATATAAAATCAACACACAGGGCAGCCCCGGTGGCTCAGCAGTTTAGCGCTGTCTTTGGCCCAGGGGCGGATCCCAGAGACCCAGGATTGAGTCCCACATCCAGCTCCCTGCATGGAGCCTGCTTTTCCCCCTGCCTGTGTCTCTGCCTCTCTCTCTCATGAATAAATAAATAAAATCTTAAAAAAAAAAATAAATAAAATAAATAAATAAATAAATAAATAAATAAATAAATAAATAAAACAAACACACAGAGATCAATTACCTTCCTTTACACTCAGGATATACTCAAAAACAATAAAAGGCTTAGTAACAAATTTAACCAAGGAAGTGAATGGAAATCTACGAGACTTTCCTGAAAGAAACTGAAGACACAAATGAATGGGAAGACAACCCAGAGTTCATTGATCTGAAAAAATTAATATTTTTATAATGGCCAAACTATCCAAAGGAATCTGCAGACATTCAATGTAATCCCTATCAAAATACTAAAGGCATCCTTCAAAGAGAGAGACAGAAGAACAAATGAACGCAAACTCTAAAAATTGTGCAGACCCAGGGAAGATCCTCAATAGTCAAAGTAATGCTGAGAAAAAATAAAGCTGGAGACATCATGCTTCCAGATTTCACATTATACTACAAAGCTATAGTAATAAAAACAGTATGATACCAGCACAAAAATAGATATATTGACCAGTAAAACAGAAGGCCCAGATTTAAATCCCAGTAGACATGGTCAACTAATATTTCAACTGCTATTCAACATAGGAGCCAAGAATATCCAATGGGGAAAGGACAGTCTCTTCAACCAGCAGTGCTGGGAAAATTGGAGAAACACACTCAGAATAAGGAAATTGGACCATTATCTCACATCCCTCACAAAAATTAACTTGGAATGGATGGAACACTTAAATGTAAGATCTGAAACTATAAAACTCTTAAAAGAAAATGTAGGAGAAAAGCTCATCAACATTGGTTTTGGCACTGATTTTTTTAACACGATGCCAAAAGCTCAAGCAACAAAAGCAAAAAATCAACAAATGGGATCACATCAAAACTCAAAAGCTTCTCCACAGCAAAATTAACAAGTTACAGAATGAAAAAACAACCTATAGAACAGGAGAAAATGTTTGCCAGTCATCTATCAGATGAGGGGTTAATATGCAAAATACATAAAGAAATTAGTCCGTAACAACACACTGATAAGCTAAAGGATAAGATCGTAAAATGAAAAAAAGATATCTACTCACAAGTTTGGTAAACTGGAAATAACAAGAACTTTCCTTAAGTTGGTAAAGGCTACACTTGGAGGAGAAATCTGTGAAGGATATATTCACTTAAAGATAAAGAAATGAAAGCCCATTCTCATCACTATTATTTAACAAAGTATTGGAGGTCTGGCCAACCCTATTGGGAAAGACAAAGAAATAGAGGGTATTAAGGATGAGAACAAGACAGGTAAAACTGCCTCTGTTTGTGGATGATGAACTACATAGAGAAATTAACAAATTACTAGTTTAATAAGAGTTTAATAAGCTTGCCAGAGGCAAGATCAACATATAAAAAATTTGATAACATTTCTCTACACCAATAAGCAACAACAACAAAATACTAAAATATAAGTTGCCATTCACAGCATCAACAAAAACGATGATTCATCTAAGAATTAATAATATTCAACATCTGAAGTGGAGATAATTCTAAAAATTAATAAAAGCCAGAGGATTAGATGAATAAATGGGAAGATACTTCATGATCTTAAAAAGGGATGACTTCATATATAAAAGACATTATTAGTCCCCACAAAAGACCTTATTATTAGTTTCCACAAAATTGTTTTATTCACTTAAATGTGATCCTAATTCTACTTCTGAGTGGGATAGACCTTAGACAAGTGCTTTGAGAACAACTAGAAAAACTGAATGGAATAGATATCCTAAAGGGAATATCAACCAATGCTAGAGTCCACCAATGCTCCCAAGGCAAAAGTGGCCACAGAAATTAGTTAGCTTATGGCTCTAAGATTATATCCTGGTTCTGATTCCCTAGTTCTTGTCGCAGCAACTCCAGGACATTCAGAGAAATGACTTCTGTCATCTATTCAACAAGCATTTGTCAGGACCCACCATGGGGTGGGCACTATACCAAGTATTGGGGATAAAGCAGTGACGAAGGAAGCGTCCCTTCTCTCCATGAGCTTTTGGAGATGACCCGGAGCTGTGAGAGGGATGGAAAGAAGGCCTGACCCTCAAAATGGACTGACCAATGTTCCAGTAGAATGGCATCATATGGGAACTGGAAAGAAAGGTTAAAGAACACCAGGCAATCCTACCTGCAGTGCTTTTTGGGGAGCCTATTGAGGGAGATGCTTCTGTTTCCACAGGGACACTTGAAAAACCTCTTTATGCCATCATGCCAGTGGTAGTCGTGCTGCTCACTGATGCAGGTCTCCAAAGGCTTGAAGTGGGTATAGGCGCACTGCATATAATCAATAGAAGGGCACACATTTGGTCAAGAGCTTTGAAGGAGAAACTGGCTGTTAGGAGGGTGTTCTGTTCCAGAGAACTTCTGTTTTCTTACCACCACCCAGGCAGCTATGAACAGAGTAACCACCTTATCTACTAGCTGTGGTGATGCCTATAATTTCTCAAGTCTTGCAGAATGATGCCACTTTTTCTTGTGTTTGCCACAATTTTGGGGCAGGAATGAAGTACAATAACTTTCTGTAACATCAAGACAAAAGCACTGGGAACCTCTCAATAGCTTCATTAGGTCTGTCCTAAATTCACTCCAGTTGCTTGGTTATAGGACACCGACAGTGGGGCCTATGCAGTAGCCCTTGCATTTCCTCTTAAAAAGCCTCAGAAAAGGATGTAAGCTTATAATTACTCCTCTTTCACAGGCAGCAAAATCAAGTGGAGATGATAATAATTGACTTGTAATTCTGATCCTCAGAATGACTGAATAAAATAGGAACAAAAAGCAGCACCATACTAAGAGAACCTCCCCAGTACTTCTGAAGCCCTCCCCATGCCCCCTTTCAGGCATTGCTCCCCCTGCACCCCAAGAGTAATCATAATCACTACCCTGCTTTCTAACAGCAGAGATTCATTTGTCTGGTTTTGTATTTGGCATAAATGGAATTGTATGAGACATTTAAATGAAAGGAAGGAAGGAAATGAAGGGTGAACGTCGAAACAGGTAGGTGCTGGGACAGAGCATATGGTTTCTGGTAACTTTTGGTTCTGGCAGCCTCATAAAGTACAGAGCAGAGTGGTATGCCAGCTGTAGTAGATAGAACAGATGCTCCCGCCCAAGACATACATACCCTACTCCCTAGAACCCATGAGTATTTTAGATAACGTGGCAAAGAGGGATTTTAAGATTGGGAAATGATCCTGGATTATCAGACGGGCCCAATGGAATCCTAAGGGCTCTTAAAAGTGGAAGTGGGATACCATAGGGAGGCAGCCAGAGGATGTGATAAGAGGGCTGGGCCTGCCATGGCTGGCTCTGAAGATGGAGGAAGTGGCTGCAAGCCAAAGAATAACAAGTGGGATCCAGAAGCTTGGAAAGGCAAGTATATGGATTCTCCCCTAGAACCTCCAAAAGGAACACAGTCTTGGCTGACCTGGATTTTAATCCTGTGAGACCCACATAGACTACAGAAGAGCAAAATAAAAAAGTTGTGTCTTTTAAAACAATCAAGGTCGTGGTTATTTGGGCAGCAATGGGAAACTAACACCAGCTATGTCCTTAGGTTTGCCATTGTATCAGCATAAAATCTGTTAATCTGAAATAAAACCATTACTTATTCTGAACTTTCAAAGGCAGCCCTGCCTTTTGGTGACAGCTGGTTCAGGGGTATCCTCTAAATGTAAAGGAGAGGGGATCCCTGGATGGTTCAGCAGTTAAGCATCTGTCTTCGGCCCCAGGCATGGTCCTGGAGTCCCGGGACTGAGTCGTACATCAGGCTCCCTGCATGGAGCCCGCTTCTCTCTCTGCCTGTGTCTCTGCCTCTCTCTCTGTGTCTCTCATGAATGGATAAAATCTTAAATAAAAAAAATAAAAAATAAATGTATGTATGTATGTACGTACGTATGTATGTATGTATGTAAAGGAGAGTCGGAGGTCTGAAAAGGAATAAAGACAGAGAAAATTGTACTTGGTAAGCTAAGCCTCTTCCTCCTCTTATGTATGCTTACAAGGAAGATTAGCTAGGCAGTATAAAATGAGTGGTAATGAAAGGATACTGTTGCAAGAACTATTTTTTGGTCCTATTTGTCAATGTTGATGGACAAGGGTATTATCATTTTTCTAATGGATTTAGTGTAAAAAAATCTGCAAACACTGAAAATAATGCAATTTACACTTTGCCTTGAGATTCAATTTAGCAAGTTAAGCCCTGAGTAGAAAGGGACAATAGTAGTTGGTCATAACATGTGATGCCAAAGGAAATCATACCATGTCCCAGGACTGTGAACCACGGACTATGGATGTGCTAGAAACTTGAGAAGGACAGTTAAGAATAACTTGGATCCAACGTTCAAGGCTTGCCTGCAGAACCAGGAGCTGTGGTCAAATGAGAGAAGAATCTCACTGCCAATGCTCTGCCACCAGAGCTCAGAGACCAAGTCAGATGGCAGCCAGGTCCTTGGCTGTCGTGAACCACTTGGTTTCCAGCCTAATTAAATGACCTGTGCAGGACTCCAGTCACAAGACATGGCCCCATATCCCATATATCTCCATGTTCTGCTGAGTCACAACAGCTCAGAACAGGGCCCAGGGTTACCATCTCCACTCACCGTCTTGCATGTCACTACTCGACATTTCACTTCTCTGATGCTTCTCATCTTTTCTTCCATTTGTTCTTTTTTCACCAATGGCTCAAAATAGCGTTCTTGCAGCTCAGCCTCAGCCTGGAAATGACAAGGCATACAAGAGACCTTGCACCAAATCCAACTTGTACTCAGGCACCAATTCAATAATAGTAAAAACCACCAGAGACAAGCTGTTATGAGGACACCTGATAAGAACTCAAAGAACTGCAAACCAAAAGATGATCATAAGTAGACATAAGCTCTTACTTTTTCCAAAAACTGGTTTGAAGGCACCTGGTGATTTTTAAAACACGAAATACAAACTTAAATACTAACATTATTAACAGTGTCATCACATGGAGTGTGTGCACCAGAAGGGAATTATTTCTCCTGTCCCCGTATAGACTCAAGCTATGGAAGGTATTCAGTGCCTCTCCACTTATGACAGCCCAGTCTATTTGATACTATTTTCTAGACCGAGCACTTGGCAGGAGCCATCCCTGGGTGAGGGAAGAGATATTCAGAGCTCTGGAGTTAGTGCAGCTGCACAAGGCCCAAGGCCTCTGGTGGATGCAAAGACCAGGAGCTCAATTCTGCAACCTCTCAGGGATGGCCTTGGCACCTCTCTGGGCCAAGTTTCTGGTCTGGTAGAGTGGTAGGATACACAACTGTCTGATTAGCCAGTAGTTTTATCAAAAGCACAACATTCAGAGCAGAGCATTCAGAGTACTGGCACTAATGGAGACACTAAAAATTGGTGGGAGCCCTTGTTTTGTTATCCCAATGATTGCTACCCTTCCCTGCTACTCGCAGGGACCAGGGAAACTGCACCCGCAATGCACCAAACAGTCCCTTGATATGAAAGGACTCATTTGACTGTTTTAGAAGGCACCCATGTGGATGAAAAACCCCATTATAACTCTCAAAACTAACTGCTTTATATCCGACCCTACAACATTTGTGCATCATTCAAATATACACTGAATATACTAAGAGCACACTAGGCAACTCTTGTGTATATAGAGGGACAATCATAGTTTGGTGTGTTCAAAAGGTTCCTTGGAGTATTTGTTGTTTAAAAAAAAAAAAAAAATCACACTGTCAGAGAAACAGACGCATGGTATTTAAGTAACCAAAAAAACCCACACCTAAGAAGGCTTCATTTCTATTTGTCTTATTTACGTTTATAACCCAATCCTCTGACAACTTTCTTATTTCTTCTGGGATAGTTGTGCCTACATATATACATAATCAAATATATATTTTTAATATAAATATTTCCTTTTCTCATTTTTACATTACACATAGGATATGGATACCCTTTTTTGGGAAAAGCTTATTTATTTATTTGAAAGAGAGAGACAGAGACAGAGTGAGAGGGTAAGAGTGGAGGAGGGGAGCCAGAGGGAGAAGCAGATTCCCCGCTGAGCAGGGAGCCCAATTCGGTGCTCAATCCCAGGCCCCTGGGATCATGACTTAAGCCAAAAGCAGATACTTAACGTACTGAGTCATTCAGGTACCCCTATACTGATATTCAAAAGAACAGCTATAGTGGCAAACCACTGAAAGATAAATTCAAAGCTATACCTAGAAAGCAACATTTTTATAACATCGACGTCTATTAAAATTAAGATAAATGATATTCTTCACAAGGACAGAGGCAAAGCTAAATTCTATCAAGACAAGAATGTTCCTGTTCCTTGAAGTCAACTCAGACAAAACTATGTCTTGGCTGAGGTCGAAGAAATAGATTCTTCTTAGTCCCATTACAAAGTGCGGGCCTGAAGGGCATCACTATCATTTTTGACCTTTTTTGGCTTTTACCTCTTTGAGTATTCCTGTGTGCTTTGATTTTGCTTTTAGAATTTTCTGAAATTCTTCAGATTCCAGGTAGGTAAGTTGTTCTCTCCTTTTTTTCCTGGCAGGCTCCAACTCATCTTCAGCTAGAGCAGAAAGGAAACAGTAGTCGTCACTGAGAAATTTCAGGAAGCCAAGGAGCCTCATGGACTCAGCTTCTTCCTGTTCTCTCCATCTCTGACAACAAAGCCCTTCAAATTTAATTTATCCCAATCGGTACCAGCAGAGAAAAACTCTTGAGGAGTGAGCTGACAAGTAGGCCCTAGCATATGGGGAATGGCAGATTTAACCACTGGATTAGAATCTCTTCCATTCTTAAGACAGGAACAGACTATGATGATAAGTAATGTCAAGAAAACTCCTTTTTACAAACTGATAATAAAATGTCACCGCCAACTTCAGAGTTTTTAAAATAAAAATGGCAATTTGGAAACAAATTCTACTTCTTCCAAAGTAAATCTTTATACTAATATATCTCTGTACAAAGATCTAATAAGTAATCATTTTCTTATTTATTTTTAAGATTTTATTTATTTATTCATGAGAAACACACAGAGAGGCAGAGACATAGGTAGAGGGAGAAGCAGCACCCCTGTGGGGAGCCGGATGTGGTACTCGATCCCTGGACCCCAGGATTATGCCCTGAGCTGAAGGGAGATGCTCAACCATGGAGCCACTCAGGCGTCCCAAGTAATCTTTTTCTTAAGCCTTTAGATTGTGTATAATTTCACTTCAACTTAATGTGATCATTGAAAATGGTGCCCCAGTGGCACTAGCGGTTTAGCTCCGCCTTCAGCCCAGGGCGTGATCCTGGAGACCCGGGATCGAGTCCCACATCAGGCTCCCTGCATGGAGCCTGCTTCTCCCTCTGCCTGTGTCTTTGCCTCTCTTTCTCTCTGTCTCAAATAAATAAATAAACTAATTAAAAAAAAAAAGGTCAATTCCAGTTGCAGAAATTCTATTTAGGTACTGTAATAGAGGCAAATTTAAGTAAAACAAAAACTTCTGGTATCAGGGATGCTGGTTATGGTTTAGAACATCTTATAGATGGCGGCCTTCCCACTGCTAACTCTAAAACCCACAGTACCTTCAGGAGAAAAGTTGTGGTTCTTTTCTACACGGTCCTTCACTCCCAGGACATCCTGGGGGTCCTTTTGCTTCTTTTTAATGCTGTTTGGGTCTGTTTTTGTCAGAATCTGACCTTTTGCTCTTAATTTGGTTATAGCAGCTAACTAGAAAAAAGAGATAAAAAATCTTAATGAGACAGTTCTCTAAAGCCCTGTACTCCTTTTCTAGTTATTAACAAGTGAATTCTATTCTCAAATATAAATTAGCAAAATATATCTTCTCTTTATAACATTACCCAGTTATTAAAATTTTAAAGCATGGGATCCCTGGGTGGCGCAGCGGTTTGGTGCCTGCCTTTGGCCCAGGGCGCGATCCTGGAGACCCGGGATCGAGTCCCACGTTGGACTCCCGGTGCATGGAGCCTGCTTCTCCCTCTGCCTGTGTCTCTGCCTCTCTCTCTCTCTCTCTGTGTAACTATCATAAATAAATAAAAATTAATAAAAAAAAATTTTTTTTAAAGTATGGAGACAGCTCTATAAGCTAATAAAGTTTCAGCTTACTTAAATACCAAGTTTAAAATCATTACACTACGGGCTTCAGGACCCATAGAGGAACCACATAAACACTGTGGAAGTTTGTTTTACAATCAGACAGAATCAGGATAAGATTCTAGCTCTGCTACTTACTAGTTTGTAACCTTATTAAAATTACTTAATTTTTCAGCCTCAGGTTTTACATTTATAAAATGGAGAGGATAGTGTTTACTAGGCTGTGCAGATGAGAGAATGTGGGCAAAGCACGAATCTATACAGACTAAACAGCATGTGTGTATATAGCACAAGCACATGTCCAATCGTTTTGTTTTACAGGGCTTTTTGTTTTTCTACACCTGAGGTGGGGCTTGGACTCATGACCCAAGATCACAGGTGCTCTTATCACTATCATTACTGCAGGTGCAGCTCTGGCTTATGACTAGCCTTTGCCCTTCAAGTGGTGATAGTAGCTAACTAGGACAAAGAGAAGGCAGGCTCTTACTGGGGCTCAGGTTGACTCACGAAGGGTTTGAAAAGTGGGGCTCTGAGCACGGCAATCAGAGCAACTTAGCTCCTGTGTAAGATTGCTTTCAAAGAAGGATTCTGTAAACCACCATTTTACAGTCTTGTGTTAATAATTCCCAGAATTTGCTTCCCTCAGGCCAGCCAGAGTTTAGACCATCTCCCTCAGCCTCACAAGGAACAGTGTTGAGAATGGGTAACGTTCTTGGATTGAACCAGTGGCATTATGTTGATGTCATTATCACTTGATATTCCTTTCACTCTAATTTTCATGATCAATAAATATCTATTACTCTCTTTCAACTCCAGCTATGGCCTACAGAATGCAAATTCAAATGTTAAAAAAATTGATGCCACTTACCTTTTTGGCTTCTGCTAAAGCACTCAGTTTTGGTCTTGGTGGTGGTGACTCATCAAAAAAGAGAACATCATCTCCTTCTGAGATGCCTCGCCCCAGCTTGGGCATCTGTGTGGCTGGTGCTCCTTCCAGGCTGGGCAACACAGCCGCCGTTTGCAGAGACTGGGAAGGGACCCGTTGAGAAGAGGGTGTCACGGCTGGGCTCTTGATCCCACTTGAGCTTTGGAGAAATCTTTAAAGAAATACATAGTCACAAAATATGCTGACTGGGACACTGTAGATAGGCCACCAGCTGGTAAAGTAGTCACTAGTAAAATAGCTGCCCCTCCATGGTCAAGACTAGCACACACTGAGAAAGTGCGGGCTTTCCCAACTCTGGCTAACTGACTATTCATTGAATAAGCTCTTGTTGTTTTAGCAATTTAGAACTGATTACTATTTTTGCCAACTGGCTTTCTTGTGGGTGCCTCTCAACAGAACATAGCCCTGAAGGTGAGATGTGTGCTGTATTCCTAGCTCTCTGGTTAGCTGGGACCTTCAGAAACTCATGGAAGGTCTCATTTTAGTGTACTGGGAAGAGGTAACACACAGGATATATGTGAAAATCCTTCACAGAAAGACATAATTCACATGGTGATTTATTTTGTAAGCAGTCAAAAGGGCTAATGAGAAACAACAGGTGCCACACATTATGTAGTCCAGAACTCTCATTTTACAGATGAAGGAATTGAGGGCCAAGATCCTACTGCTTGTAAGTGACAGGCTGATGACTAGTTCCAGGTAATCTCAGGCTAGGATTCTTTCCACTACCACATGCCCACTCCTTATAACTGCCTATGAGACCCTGCCCAGTGATATGTTATTTGGCCAGCAAAATTCTGAAGAACTTCCAACTTTAACACCTTTAAATGGGCAGGTGCCCCCTATTTCACACAAGGCCACAACCCCATGTTATCTACTTACATCATCTGTAGCCACATGAAGAACATCTCCAGAGATATTCCATCAGCACCTCAAACTCACCTGCCTGAAGCCAAATCTATGCTCTGATTTTTCCAAAGAATTTCCTGGTAGCTTAAAGTGGACTTTCCTATTTATTGAACCATCTACCTTTCAGTGGCCCAGATCTGGGGCAGCCTAACTGTTTTAACTAGGGCAGAACAGGTATGAATGAGTCCTAACCTGACTCCATCACCAACCAGCTCTCTGGCACTCAGTTACATCACTCATAAAACAAGGATAACAGCATCTCGCAGACTATGGTAAGGACTAAAAGAGACACTGTTGATTTGATGTATAGCATGTGCTCCATACCTGTTAAGCATCTCTAAACTGATACTCTTATCACTATTCTGATAACTTGAGTTTAAGAATCTTTGATTCATTTACCTTCTGCAGCATTTTCCACTTGTTTCTGCCTCTAAAATGACTCTCCACTTTCACTGCCTCACTTTTATCATTTACGTGAACAACTGTAAAATCTATTTACTGGCTTAGCCTGTACTTAAAAAAACTAATTGTGGTAGAACTAAAAAATGAGAAAAAGAGGTCAACATGCGCTTTTCCCTTTCACAATACCCTTTTTAAGTGTTCCTTCTTTCCCTTCTTCTCTGGGGTGTTAGGGTGTTAATTACTATAACTTGTACCACCTGGTCTCAAATTCACCAGCGTGAGTCAGAGATACAGAACCCGAAAGGCTGTGTTCTTAGGTTATGTTAAAATTGCTTTGGAACTTTCAAACTTAAAAAGCTATCCAACCATCTAAAAATTTAAAGGTACATTTTGGAAATCCATTAAGACGTTCTGAGGATCCCGGAGATAAACTATCTAAATAGGAAATATTAAACCCATTATTCTTACCGTTTTTGTATTTCTTCTGACCTCTTCTTCCTCATCTCCAGCATTTGCTGCTTCTGCTGCTTTAAGAGGGCTGATGCTGAGACAGACTGGAAAGCAGGTTTCGGGCTTCCTGTTATCCCTGAAACACAAGCCACAGACTGAGGGGCTCCGAAGGGCTGTGGGAACGCAGGCGTGGGCACAAGAACAGGGGCAGGCTGACTCTACCTGGTAACCTGGCTTTGGCTAAATGTTGTTTTAAGTTTCTGGCTCCAAATGTAGGCAAGTCCATCAGTTCCTTGAATTCCTCAGAGCAAGACAAGCTCTTCTGGGGTATTCCTGGAATATACAAACATCAGCTTTAGAGGACTCAAAGTTCCAACAGTTTGAGATTATATGATGTTACTTTTAAAACTCTGCATTCAGGGCAGCAGCCGGGGTGGCTCAGTGGTTTAGCGCCACCTTCAGCCCAGGGCATGATCCTGGAGACCCAGGATCGAGTCCCATGTCGGGCTCCCTGCATGGAGCCTGCTTTTCCCTCTGCCTGTGTCTCTGCCTCTTTTTCTGTGTCTCTCATGAATAAATAAATAAAATCTTTAAAAAAAAAAATAAAATAAAATAAAACTCTGCATTCACAACTTAGTCATTTGTAAATGAAGTACATGGAATGCCAAGAGAAAAAAAGAATCCTTAGTTTCTAACATCAAACTAATAGGACTCTGAAGGCATGACAAGCAGATTTTATTTCAAGTTATGATTAGAACACCAGTGTCTGTGGGATCATTTCATACACTATGTCTGGAACGTGCACTATGGGTAGGGTCTGTGCTAGGCCCTCACTACTGTTAGGAACAAAGCCCCAAGTGAAAAGGGCAGAGGTGTCATTTTTTGAGTAAGATCTGTTTTAACAAGAAGGTAACGATGGATTTGGCCAGGAACCTTATACTACTGATTCTAATGCTGGACATTAAGAGTTAGACCAGATATATCAAAATTTAGGGAATCCCTGGGTGGCTCAGCGGTTTAGCGCCTGCCTTTGGCTCAGGGCGCGATCCTGGAGTCGGATCGAGTTCCACGTCGGGCTCCCGGTGTGGAGCCTGCTTCTCCCTCCTCCTGTGTCTCTGCCTCTCTCTCTCTGTCTATGTCTATCATGAATAAATAAGTAAAATCTTAAAAAAAAAAAAAGAAAGAAAGAAAGAAAGAAAGAAAGAAAGAAAGAAAGAAAGAAAGAAAGAAAGAAAGAAAAGAAAAGAAAGGAAAAGAAAAGAAAATTTATACAGCATCTACGTAAAGACTCAGCTATGATTAATATGCTTTCCTTAAGATGCAGCCAAGCAAGCCTGATTGCTTCAGCTTAGGCCACATTACTCGGTAACTATAGTGATGACTGGGTATTTATAATTTAGGGCATGAACGACTGTGACCATTTTCAATCCTAGAGACTACACATTTAAGCTACAGAAAGAAATATAGTATTGAGAAACAAAGTTACCAAGTTTTTGTTGGGTTTCCTGAATGATCAAGTCTGTCCCCTTAACCACCAGATTAGTCAGAGTGGTTTGAATCTTCTTTTTAGGAGCAACAGCAGCCGCTCTGAAATGACAAGAGTCACCCCCCCAAAGGATAATCACTAAAATCTAATGCTCTGATGAAAGCACAGAAGTATTCATTTATTACAAACTGTCGAAGCTTCTCAAAGCACTGTATAAGGAAACTTTCTTAATACTACAGTCCTACAATATAGGTGCTGAATGCATCATGTCAGGCAACCTCCAAGTTTGGTGAAGGCCATTCTGGAAAAGCAATATGGCAAAAGAAATAAAAAAATTATGCCACCACTTTGATCAAGCAGTCTGGAAATTTACCTTAAAAAATTAAGGACTAGGCAAAAACTTAGGATATTAATGGGGTAAAATACTATTTTCAATGTTAAAAGAAATATCATTTATGTTTATCCACAAGGAACTATTTTATCAGAGCCATGTAAAAAAACAATGTAGTTGCTAAAAATAATGCCGTAAATGCATATTCGATAATGAAAGCATTAATTATTTTATGGTGGGGGGACTGCAAAGTATAGATGCAGTATGATCTCATTTTATATTACTGAAAACTTATACATATGGGAAAAAATATCTAGAAGAATATATAGCAAAGAATGATTATCTTACACCTAGTTTTTATTGTCTCCTTTTGGCTGAACTGTATATATACAGATACATCTTTATAATGTAGAAGAACTGCTTTTTGTAGTTTGTGAAAATACAAGCATTATTTTAAATGTGCTTGATATAAGTTAGGCAAGAGGTGAGAGTTCCCTTGCCCAATTTCTGTGAGCCTAGAAACAAAATGTTTTGTTCTCAACCAGTGGTAGCTCCTTTGTGACAGGTCCCCACTGGCCATGTCCTCAGATGTGCTTTCTATTCTACAGGGACAAGGCCATCGATCACATACTTCAAGGACTCTATGGAAGGCCTGACATGCCCAGGAGAGAGGCCACGAATGTCTGCCTCAGCAGCATCCCAATCCTATGTGAGGCTTCACTGCTATTACTTCACTGAGTTAAACATGGCCTCTAAGAGGTCTGTCATTTCAATGTAGGAGTTGTGAGGTAAAGGACTTAGAGGATGCCAACACTAGGATAGTGGACTTTTAGTGGCCGTATAATCAACCCTGACAAAGTTGCACTATTTACCTTAGAAGCCAAAGAAGTGTGGGCTCTATGTTAAAGACCATCATGACACAACTTACCTAATTTCCCTCCACCTCTTGTGTTTTCCTCTTTCCCTGGGAATAAAGGAGGTCCTTGTCTACCTCGTTCTGGGCAGTGAGTTTATGAAAGAGCAAACCTGTACAAGTCTTCTAGGACCATTACAGGAAAGTACAACCATTTGGTTTGTTCTTATAAGGAGACAAGCAAGATCCCTGTCCTGAAAGAAGCCCCAGAGAATGTCTTACATTGAGGCCGCGTACGATGCAGAAGAAACCCCTCCATAGTAAAAACCATCCTGACATAGCCGTTCTTTTAGGCTGCTGCCTTTGCGGGCAAACTTCTTTGGAATTCGTCCTCCGGAGAAGGTGGACTGCAGGTCAGCTCGCCTGGCACTGAGCTTCTTGTATTGAGCCTGGATGTGATATTGACAGTACTCACAGTCGTTCTGTAAAAGGAAGAGTGGCTGCATCAGGATTAGGGTGACACACCCAGGGACAGTGTCAATAAACACTTTCTTTTCTCCCAGCTTCATGGGGTGCTGAGTGTAGAGCCCCCCCTACTGATCTCCAGGGCCATTCCTCAAGTGCAGCTATGCAGTGACTTCTCTGAAATTCCACTTGAGAGCTCTAGTTGGGTGAAAGAAAAAATGATACTGTTCACCCCATAAGCCCTCGCTCTACCTTGACAATAAAAGAAGTCAGATACACTAGGCCCATCACCAGGGGATGGAGGAGAGGGGTGGAGAGTGGTTACTCAATGGGTATAGGGTGTTTTTGTGGGGTAGTGAGGTTTTGAAAGTAGAGAGCTGGTGGTTGCACAAGAGGAAACATGCTGACTGTATCACTCAAGTGTACATTTTAAAATGGTTAATTACAGGTTATGTGTATTTTACCTCAATACAAACTGATTTAAGAATAAAACAAATCAGGGGTGCCCAGATGGCTCAGTCAGTTAGGTGTTGACTCTTGATTTTGGCTCATGTCACGATCTCAGGGTTGTGAGATTAAGCCCCATGTTGGGCTCCACACTGAACGTGGAGTCTGCTTAAGATTCTCTCTCCCTTTCCTCCTACTCCTACCACCTGACCCCACCACCGTGCATACTCTCTCTCTTAAAAAAAAAGAGAATAAAACTATCTTCAGTGAAGAAAAAAAAGGGGAAACATGCTAACATTCTACTGGGTGAGGCCTTAGATGGGCAACAATAGGGTTTTAATGATCACACTGGTCTGTGGAAATCCATCAAGCACTTTCTTCTGAGACCTCTTTCTCCAACTATCTCCCTCCTGCTATTTCCTGCTCACTAGCTCATCTATTAGGAAGCAATGAGGGAACTAAAAGGTGATGAAACCAAAACCCGCCATTTAATTTGTTCACAGAACTCTAAGTAGCACCACTTCACACCCACTAGAATGGCTGTCATCGGCAGCACACAGAAACAAGGGTTGGCTGGGAGGTGGAAAAAATGGAACCCTCCTCTCTGCTAGTGAGAATGTAAAAGCCACTTTGGAAACCAGTCTGGAAGTTTCTCAAAAGCCAAAACATGAGGTTACCAGGCAACCCAGAAATTCCAAGGAAACTAAAAACATCCATCCATCTATATAATAACCTATACAAGAATGCTGATAGCAGCAGTATTGATAAAATGCCCAATGACTAATGAATAAACAAACTGCTGTACGCATACAATGGAATATTATTTGACCACGAAAAAGATGAAATGTTGATGCATGTGACAATGTGAACAAATCCCAGAAATGTCGTGCTAAGTGAAAGAAATTAGACACAAAAGGTCACGTGTTGTACATTTCCATGACATGCAATGTCCAAAGGAGAAAAGTCCATAAAGACAGAAAGCAGAGTAGTACTTACCAGGGGCTGGGGGAAGAAGGTAATGGGGGGTGACTGCTAAGGAGTATGGGGTTTCGTAGGGGTGGGGTCTAAAGTTACATAGTGGTGATAACTGCACACCTCAGCATTAAAACTACTGAACTGTACATAAAAGGCTAAATTGTATGGTACATGAGGATCTTAAATTATGACTTACATTTTAAAAGGCTCTAAGAAAATACAAGTTGGACTTAAAGAGATGAAAATACGGCTTTCAGTGCATTTCATCATTGTTTGATCTCTGGCACTGCTCAGACTTTAGGGCAAACTAAAAATCTGTCTTCCTTATACCTTCCAGTCAGTTGGCAATAAAAGATCACTTTCCTGAGAGGTTAAATCCTTCTCTTGTCCTCAGTTTTTTAAACTGGCAGTTACTAACTACACACCGAATTTTCTTACTTTGGTGCTTTCTGTTATGTAGGAAACTCTGTTTCAAATTGACCATTACCACTATGCTATCTACAATCTAGTCACACTAGATCCCGTCCTCATCAGAATCCATCCCAACAGAGTTGAAACCAACCAAATTAACAGTCTGTGTACACGGCTGTCCATTCTTCTTCTTTGCTTTACATGTTCCTAGGTCAAGAGCTTCACCCATGATTAAGATCTTCTGAGGATGATCAACAGACAAGCACACCTACAGAGAAGACACAGAGTGGGAGTTAAAAGCTGACAAAAGTATGGCCTTTTATCAGCAAGAATGAGTAAGAGGCTGGCTGGTGGGAATTAGCGAGGCTGTAGCAGTCTATAGGAATTAGAAGCCAGGACCCTATAGAGCAGCTTTAGGAACAGGAGTATAGGGGATATGCTCAATTCTCTACCTAGTATCCATTCTCTCCTGTCTCCTTTGTTTCTGCTGCAGAATTTGGATTTTATTTGGGTGGGCCAACGCTCAGCCTCAGGTGACGGATCCTGTTCATATTCTCAGCATCCCTTGCAGGTAGTGATAGTCACAGGACTGCGTTCTGGCCAAGGAGACTGATTCAGGAGGTCCCAAAAAAGCAAACAGGGCAGGGCTGGGTCACTCCTGCCTTGAATGGTGGTATGAGGGCAATAGCTTCAAAGCCATGCAGTGACCAAGAGGAGAAGGCTGAGAGGCTCATAGACATTGGCCCTGACATCACTACATTGTCTATGTTGGGATTAATATGTAAGGATGGAAGATCTGTTGCTGTTCTCTGGTAAAAGGAAGAAAAGAAAATAATTTTGATTCTCACTCTCCCTTATTGTATTAATGATAACATATAGTAACAACAAAATGATACTTCTTGCTGGCTGGGAGGAGAAAAGGTATGTTGCTATTCACAATAGATCTCAGGCTATAGCAGCAGGAACCTCTGCTGCTGCTGAGAAGATGAAATCACTCTGGTTCTAAGTTGCAGTTATGGCTGTACAACTAATGGAATCAACTATAAAATCCTGCCTGCTTGATGCCGCCAATGGAGATCTATGAAGAAAATGTAAGGAGACCTGAGCAGAACACTCTAGGAAACTTGGAACTAATGTGGAAAGATTTAATGAAAGCAATCGTTGTGAAACATTTAAGAGTAGACAGAAGTTCAGAATATTGGTGGGTGAGGAACAAAAAAAAGCTAGATTACTGAAGATATATAAAAGCATGACTCAGTTCTGGAGATAGACCAGTTTTTGATAGAACTTGGCTCAGCTGTAAAGACCAGAGAGAAAGAGAAAGAAAGATCACGGAAACAGATTCTTACCTCATCTGAACCATCCTTGGGCTTCATGGGGTTAGCATTGAGCAGACCTATGACAGCACCCTGTTCAGTCTTCCAGAGTTCTTTGTGAACTTCTCCAAATAAGAACAACGACACATACCGTGTCAGGTCACGGAGATCATTCAGTCGCCAGATACTAAATGTTTTCCCCTGGAATAAATATTTACCCCTCTTTTTAATAAATTTTGCACAATGGGCTATACTGTGTTTCAAGTCCTCTACAGTGGGAACATATATAAACATAAACCAGTCTTATTGTATAATCTTGAAAATGCCTGTTTGTTATGAATTAATCCTACCTCTAGGCTTTAGTATTTACTACCTTTCTCATTTTATAAATGAAATTAAAGCCAGAAGCACACACGTTAGTGAAGTCTCTAATTCTCAGGTCTAAATCGTTAATGGGATAGCACCACCTTTCTAACCACAAACACACAATATTCAAAGGACCAGAGTCAAGTTGTGGCACTACCATTTAATGACTTATTGATATAAATTTAGTGGATGTTATTTATCACTGATTAATTTATTAATTTACATTAATTTTTATTAATATTATTAATAAAAAAGGTGTCAGCTCTGTGCTATTCAATCTTTGCCTAACTTACAAGAAAAACAAAAGCATATTTAAAGACAACTGGTTTATGTTTAACTGTAAAATTTCAGAAGTATTCTGTATCTGAAGAAATGCAACTAAAATGCTAACCACTTACATAAAAATGTCCACTTTCAGTTTTTTTTTTAAAGGCAAAATAATCTGAATATTCAATCAAGCTATTTCACACAGGCATCTTGGAATGGGTGTGGTTATTGGTTATGCTGAGTTATTGACTGGATTCAAGTGTTTTAACTATGTTTCCATGGATGTGTACAACTCCTTTCTTGGGAGGGTTCAAATAAAATTTTACACCTATCATTTCAAATCATTACAGCCAGTGTCATTAGTCATTACCAGCCACAATACCAGTAGTGACACAATTAAGAACTTAAAAGAACCAGATGTGTTCACTTTCACTTTTAACAGTAAGAGGGCTAGAGCAGGACTTGTAGAACAATATAAGATTGACCAAGATCTCAATTAGGGAATGAAATCAGGATTATGCATGAGTAAGCCTAGTATTTGAGAGCTGGAAGAGAATTCTGATATAAACAAAAGCCATTTCCTTCCTTTTACAAATAAGGAAATGAAAGTACTTAAAGATTAAAGGTCAGGCTAAGTCCACATAGCTAGTGAGAATGGGGCTTAGGATGCAGGTTTTCTGACTTCCCACACCACAAAGTCATCTTCTCATTACCTCTCTGTCAACTGCAATTTTAAAATCTGTTAGATATTTTGTAATATGCACTGTGCTGGCACAGTCAGCAATTTCAGAACTTCTGAGGCTGACCTCTTCTTTCTAGAAAGGCTCTTTAGAGGATCCAGGTACTCGACCTCTCCCCCTCAAATGGGATGACAGTATCACAGGAGCAACCCTTGTGCCACCAAAACAATGACCAGTGAAATACGGCAGGAATAATACAGTGAAAAGCCCAAGGACCCTGTACAATCAGGTCTGTAAGTAGGACATTCTTTACGTATTTAACCTTCAGATAGCAATCCAACGATGGTGAGGCAATCTGTGAACTCACTAGCAGCTATTTCAAAATAAAATACTAATAGGCTTGGGGTAGAGAAATCAAGAACATGAATCCCCACGGTCAGCTTGTGATGGAGCAGCTAAGAAATCCGTAAGATGGCTTACATTATTACAACTCTGCGGAGTGATTTTCTTCAATATAACCCCAAAAGTCACCCAGTCTATTTCTTCTAGCTTCTCACTTGCCATCTTTTCCTTGAGCTGAGACAGTCTGATCAGTTTTCGGCCAATCATTTTCTTGTTCATCTCTGTGGAGGACACTCGAGGCCGCCTGGGTCAAGAAACCAGCAATGGTTAGATTATCATTCTAATAAAAGATTACCTAGCACTGTAGCAGGTTGGTTAGAAGAGACATTACAGATAGAAATATTGTCTGAAATACTTGTTCTCAGGGAGGCTTAGTTATATAGTAAAGACAAGGGAAAGATTTTTATGGCAGATAAATAAAAATAATTTTTTTTTTTAAAGATTTTACTTATTTATTCATGAGAGACACAGAGGCACAGACACAGACAGAGGGAGAAGCAGGCTCCATTCCATGCAGGGAGCCTGAAATGGGATTCGATCCCAGGTCTCCAGGGCTGAAGGCAATGCTAAACTGCTGAGCCACCTAGGCTGCCCAAAGTAAGATAATTCTTAAGGCTAGTTTATCCTTACTTGGATAGAGAACTGGAGCTTATACAGAAAACAAGATTGTACACACTCTAAGTTCTTATAAATGATAACATATGTTATAATAGTCTTTTGAAAGTAATCTCTTTTGACTTTAATACAAAATGATGAATTGATATTAAAAATAAGATTTAAATTTCATCAATTCTGTAATAATTTCACAGAGTCTACAATTTTTTTTTTCTTAAAAAGATTTTATTTATTCATGAGACACAGAGAGAGAGAGGCAGAGAGACACAGGCAGAGGGAGAAGCAGGCTCCATGCAGGGAGCCCAATGTGGGACTTGATCCCAAGTCTCTAGGATCAGGCCCTGGGCTGAAGGTGGCGCTAAACTGCTGAGCCACCCGGGCTGCCCAGGGTCTTTAATTTCTAATTGGATTTTTTTTAACCCAACATTTTCATATAACAATAAATAAAAGCTTATAATCTAGCTTCAGTTAATATTTTCTTAATCCTAATGACTGGCCAAACATTGGTGGATTTGCAAAAGCTATTTTTCTCTAGGGGAATATTAATACCTATTCCGTACTGGATCATATTATATATTCAAAAACAAAAGAAAAACCAGAATAAAACATGCCTTTTGATTATTTCAAAGGTCTTTAGAAATAAAAAGTCATAGAGCTAACTCTGAAGCAATGAAGAATATTCGGGAGAAAAACACTGATGTAGGTAGAGAAATCCTTTTTGTGGCTTGATTTCTGTGAATTAATAGATTACTATCACATTACTGCCCTTTGGAGTATTTTCAGAGCCTGAGATCCAGGTACAATTACAAAGAGATTCAAACAATTGTGGTCCCCTAAATCTGTAGGCCACTCAGAAGCTTGGGCTGTCTACTGCATGTACAGTTTCATTAGCAACATCTCTCTGTGGGAAATTTCAACAGAGAACTGGTTATAGCAGGCACTATCATCTTGCTGGGGGTGGTTTACCTTAAGACAAAAAACCCTGCAGTGAAAACCATAGCTCTTACTGTATCCCAGCCCACAGACTGTCTCAGATGTAATTAAGATACTGAATACTTTCTTCCAATTTTGGAGAGTATGGAGTCTTTACAATACGCTTTTACTTCATGGTGGCAGCTTATTCTCCCTCTGCTCAATATTATATAATTTAAGACCTTAGCAGTTTTAGTTTAGATTGACAAGGGTTAGGTGTTCTAAAGGGATTGCACTTAGCTACTCAGATGGACTATACTAAAAGCAATCTGGTCTCAGAGTAAGAATTACTGCTCTGCCCTGGGCTTTGACAGAATAGAGATACAATGGAGTAGTGATATGGAGGACAGAAGATTTGAAAGCTTTTAACTCAAATGATCCTGGGACTTATTCCTATTTTAACTGAGTATCTTAATTTCCCCACAGTTATAACTGAAGCAAAGGACATAAGTTTGCCTTAAAAGTTATTAGAAAAAGAGCACAGGGTCCTTTTCTTAACATTAGTTACAAGAAGTCACTACTATTCTGGTTAAACTGGATACACCTTTATGGACTTAAAAATAATCTCTATCACAGTTTCTGATTAAATAAACTATTATTTACTTGTCCATTTCCCTTTTACAGATACATCATCTTTTATTCATCACTCAAATAAGAAAAAGTCGCCTTTAGACATTTCACATGTGAAGTGTACTGGATGTTATGGCTAGTCTTACTGCCAACATTTGCCAAATTAAAGAGATATTGGTGTTAAGTGGATCTGCTGTACAAACACGTCATTTCTAGAAGGTTCAATCCTTGGGAAGGAGGACAGGCATCTAGTGGGGCACGAGAACCAAGTGAGACGCCTTTATAGTTACTGACCTGAGCCTCAGGCCTGAGAAGGCTTCCACGGAGACTACTGTCTGAGCCGGTTCCCCAGAACTCCTAGGGGTCCCTGCATTTTGACCTCTGGCCATCCCACTAGGTTTGTTTCCAGGAGTAGTTCGGAGTGGTTGAGGGGGTGTACTTGTCATTCTTGAAGAGGAGCTTTTGGGCTCTAGAAAATTAGCATAAAAGTGAAAGGAAAAAAATCACACTGATCCTTACAAAATTTGTTTATATAAAATTTTTTTTTAAATCAACATATGTAATAACCAAATCTTGAGAACAAAGGAAGCCCACAAGACCATTTCTGTACTACCCTCCAAATCTCTGCAGTGCAGTCCGATAGAACTTCCTGTGACAATGCGAAGGTTTTATACCGATGCGGTCTCATAGGGTGGCTACCAGCCACACGCACTGGGCACTTAAAATGGATGAATGTTTCTAAAGAAATCAACGTCTAATTTTACTGCATCCAATTAAAGCCTAATTAGCCACATGTAGCAGGTGGTGGCTGTACTATAGTGCTGCTTTCAAACACAGTTCCTTTCTGCAATGACATTTCCTGAGTATTCCCCATACAGAGTGCTGTGGTACACTCCACAAGGGAGTAAGAGCCATCTTCAGGGAGCAATGATTAGTGATTTGTGTGCAGACCAACCTCTACCTGAAGAAAACCTAAAGTCAGCTCTCTTGTTTCTGGTTTCATCTCATTCCATTGTTTCATTTGATTTTATTTGTGGTGATGGTGATCTAGGGGAACCAGGGTATTTTATTGCCTTGCTTGCATTAAATATCCCTGTATTTTTCTTCTTCTAGAAGTGTTTGATAATGTTCCTGAAGATCAGAAAACGTGAATGTTTTCCTTAAAAAATACCACTTTCTTTTAAATAACACTGTTGTTTACCCTCAAAGAAACTTTGGGTCACTGCTCCCAAGCTAGGAGCTAGGACAATCCTAGAACTTTAGAATCTCTAGAAAGCATACCCATGCCCCATGCCTTAAAACTAAACTTTGAACATGACCTAATGACATACCTTAGTAATGTCAAAGGTCCTAAAGGAAAGGATGCCATTCATAAGTGGATATGCAGAATATATAATTTATGTCAAGTATAAATACAGAGAAGCTGCTATTCTCTGCGATTATGTCCTACGTCACTGCTATTCAAAAGAGCCTTTTTGAACATGAATGGTTAGGAATATACTGCTTACTCTGAGCTTTGTTATCCAGACCATTTTGTCTTAGATCTTCTGAAGAATTATTACCACCATTTGCAAACTGAGGCAATGCAACAAAATCAGTATGTAGGGCTTACATATTTTCTCCATTTTAATTGTGTGTTTATATGTGGGCTGAACTAGAATGATATATGAGTGTACATTTCTACTCCAGACAAAGAAATCTTCTCCAAAGAATGGACCGTCTGCTTTAATACAACTTGGCTTCAAATAAAACTTAGCCATTTTGAAAGGAATCTGTGCCTTGAATTCACAAGCCCAAAGATTCAATCTCTAGACTGCACGAGAACTCAAGCCAGTAGTTATACTTACTACAATTCAACTACAGGACCACAGAGTTTAAGAAAACTTCAATTCATTGTTTTAGTGAATATCTACTTTGTACCTAAGGATTTTCTAAGCACTTTGAGATGTAGAGAAAGATTACAAAATACAGCAATGGCTCTCATTCCCAACAAACTTACTTTTCTCAATAGGCAGACAAGACAGAGCTCTGGCCCTCTCCCATTGGCAGAGATGACAGTGCTCCCTGCAGACCAATATGACAGTGAGTTTCAAATAGAGCAAAAGTAGTGAAAAACCAGGGAGACCTTGAGTACTATACCTGCAGGTGAAACCTTTGGTGTCCGAGCCACTCGCTTGGTTTTTGGGAGAGCAGGGACATCAAGCTCTGCAGAAAAGCATGTCGACTCCAGAATTCTCTGAACTTTCTTCTCTTTAAGAGGTGGACGTGATGACTTATCTACTTTATTAAGAGAAAAGGAAATTCAGAAAGGGGCTCAAAGGCTATTTTACCAGCAGCTGGATGCAGAAGTAATGCTATAATTTCTTAATAATGGAATTGCATAGTATTCCTAGAATTAACAGTCTGATTACCAGATTTAGGTGGAAGGGGTGGACTTGTAGGCTGTTTAATTGTCGCTATTTCTAGTTGTTTTTGCAAACATTTCATCTGCTCTTGCAACTTCCTTAGTTCATCTAGAAAAGAAAAAATATATTGATTTAAGATCCAGAACAGAAGAAATATTATACATGATAAACATGCTGGAATTATTTTTGGTGCCATTCCCCCACCTCGAAACTCTAAGACGGTATATTCACATACTGAGAACTACCACCAACTTTTGTACCTCAAAGAGGCCCCTCAGAGAAAGAAACTTGGTATTTTCAGTAATCGAGCCTATAATACCTAAGCTGGTTAGGAACTGGTACTACTGACAAATATCATAGATCCATATCCCCAGTTAACAAGTTTTTCGGTGTCAGGGAATGATTATTATTTTATAAACTGAATACCATAATTAATATACAATAAATAAGGGCTCTTTTACCATAAGAAACAGCCAACCACTGAATTTTATTAGAATTTCAAAATGTGTGAGCCGATGTCACAAATAAGAAAAGGGTGCTCCTCAAAGCTTCTGTTCAGAAATGGATCTCCTGCCCAAAGAGACTGTGGAAGAGCCAGCAGTCTTGGCCCTGGCTCCACATACAAATCTCTAAGGGATCCCTGGGTGGCGCAGCGGTTTGGTGCCTGCCTTTGGCCCAGGGCGCGATCCTGGAGACCCCGGATCGAATCCCACGTCGGGCTCCCGGTGCATGGAGCCTGCTTCTCCCTCTGCCTGTGTCTCTGCCTCTCTCTCTCTCTGTGTGTGACTATCATAAAAAAAAAAAAAAAAAAAAAAAAAAAAAAAAAAAAAAAATCTCTAAGTAAGATTCTTTGGTAATAGGCACGAAAGATGTTGGAGCCATTGTGGGAAGGACCAATTATAGCTGGCTGACACTGAGACAGGGGGCCTCTACGTGCTGAAATGCCTGCCTTAAGTGTCTTATCTAAGTCCCACGCTTTTTTTTTTTTGCCAAGCCATTTATCTCCACCTGACTCAGCAGCTATTTTGATGAGAACCATCAGGCTCCACCTGGTCTATCTTGAAGAAATTAGAAAAGCTAGTAGAAAAGCTAGTAGAAAAGAAATTAGAAAAGCTAGTAGAAAAGCTACCTTGCAACTCTTGATTAGTTTTCCCCTGACTGGGAGCAGGAGTGGGGGGGACTCTATTTTCAGGTGACTGCCGTGTGGGAATTTCTTCTTCATCTGTTAAGTCCCCCATATCTCCAAAGAGAGTGGCCAAATTTTCCTTTTGCACTGCAGTCTCTCCCAGTTCTCCATCACCGGCCTCCTCTGAGTAAGATTCACCATCGTCATCCGCATCAAAGAGCTCATCATAGGCGTCGGGTTCACGATCCTCCTGGGTCAAGGGGTGACTTTCTTCTGGATTACAATCCAAGGCAGACTCATTCTCCTCCAGCAGTGCAGTGAGCAGAGATAAGTCATCTTCCTCCCCTGGGGAAAAAGGATCGAAAATAGACCTAACTGAGAGAAAGTATCAATGGAAGTATCAAATGTGCTTTGGAGAAAAAGCACAGAGAATTAAAACATTCACCATTAATAAGGCAACTGAGGGACGCCTGGGAAGCTCAGTGGTTGAGCATCTGCCTTTGGCTCAGGGAGTAATTCTGGTCTCAGGATCGAGCCCTGCATTGGGCTCCCTGCATGGAGCCTGCTTCTCCCTCTGTCTGTGTCTCTGCCTCTCTCTCTCTGTGTCTCATGAACAAATAAATAAAATCTTAAAAAAAAAAAAAAAAAGGGGGGCAACTGAAATGACTCTGCTGTCTTGTGTTCACCTTTCCTCTTCCCAAGTGCTTAGTGGGCACCAGGCTAAGGTGGAAGGGGCAGGTATTTTTCATACTTTTTCATTTAACATTGCATATCTGACTGATCTAAATCAAAACACAGACTTCTAGTTTACTTCTTTCAGTTGCTAGATGGCATTCCATAAGACTATCCCATTTTATTAACTCATATTCCAGTTAAGGACAGATGGGCTAGTTCCAACTTTCCCACCACAAACTAGGTGGCAACCAAAAATCTGCCTAGCCATACATGTGAGTTCCCTGGGAATACCTATCAGAAGTGGAATTGCTGGACTGCTGGGTATGCACACTTTCCAACTTTCCCAGACACTGTCAAACTGCTCCCGAAGTGGTTATACCCTCACTAGCATTGTATACAAGTACCATTTCTCCCTTACCCCCCTCACCAATATCTTTCACTTCAAATTTCGTGCTAGTCTGATGGATGATTTTAAAAGGCAACTCATTGTTCTGATTTGCATTTCCAGAAATCTCACAAAGCAAAGAATTGTTTACTGTATTGGCCCTTTGGATTTCTTCTTTCTTGATTTGCTTATTTTCTGTGACCGTTTTATCTATTTGGGCATTAATCCTTTATAAATCTGAGCCATTTTAAAGCAAAGACATCAAGGATATTTCATGCATCCCCTTCCCTTCAAAGACAAGGGCTGATGTCCAGAGAGGTCAAAGGCCTGTTCAGGACCATGTGTGGTGAGACAGGTCAGCACAGGATCCTGGCTTAGGATGGAGATATCCAGGCTAGCAAACAGTATTCTTCCCACCACTCTGCACTCTCATCAGATGGAAAATGACCAGTAGCCAAACTTATGGCCTAGAATCAGATAAAAGGGTCTAAAATTTGAAGTCCAAGGTTGCATAATAATTTGAATTGCTTACTCAACAAACACTCCATAATTGCAGGGTGCGGCAAGACACAAGAGGCAGTCTGGCTCCCTGTGCAAGGGGTGAGACTGGCCACATTGCCTCAAGACTGCCAACAGACCCTCCTCTGTCTTGTTCCCAGCTGTGGAAGAGAGCACACCCTAAAAAGAGACCTTGGCTCACACCACTGGGAGCCCCAGGGGACAAATTTTACCAACTGGCCTCCATATCCTTCCTCAACCCCATTTTCTTTCAGGAGAGCACCAGAGATAATCCCGTGATACCTCCCATCCTGGTTTAACTCACGCACCACTAAAAATCCTGTCTTCTGCATGGTATGCTGACCCAATCTCCCTGCTTCCTCACTCTACTATATATACTAGACCCTCTTCCTCTCAGCTCCTCAGGGACTTCAGCCTATAATCACCAGCTCTCTTCCCAACATTGCCCATTATTCCCTATCTTCTGGAGCATTCCTCTCAGCATACAAATTCATTCTAGCTTCTTCTCTCTTAGGAACTACCTGGTATTTTCCTACTTGCTATCATCATGCTCTCTATACTAGAATGGAGGCAGAAATGTTGCTCAAACGTGTATCCCTAGCACCAGTAAACACTTGCACCAGTAAACACTTCGATTTCATCTATATGGAACCAAATTGTTAACACTGTGCCAACCAAATGAATGCTTATTAGATACAATGATTTCTTAGAAAACACATACCATTTGCCACTTATTTTCTTAACTGTCTCATAGCAAATAATTATGCTTTATATATATACATTAACTGCCCTGAAGATAATTTGATGATTTTAGGAAACAGGACATTATTAATCTACCAAAGGTATAATCAATGTCACATGTTATCATAGTGGAAGAGTTTCAACAACATTTGGTTCTACTTTTTTTGAAAAGGGCAAGGTATAATAAACCTGGATTTAAAAACAAAATCCAGTTTCAGATAATGAGCTCAATCACACAACCAGAAAAAAAATGTGTTTTATTAGTCAGGGTCTCTCTGCAGTCAGCATCATCATTTTTGTGCTGCTCCCAGGCTAAGCTCTGCTAATTACAGTAGCATCTCTTTACTAGGTAAAATTTTGTACATACCCTTACAAAGTAAGATTAGAAAGGACAAGAGTTTAATTCAGAGTTAGACTAAATCTACTTCAACAGATTTCAATACTAATTGTGAACTCTGAGGTCAGACTGCCTGGGTTCAAACCCCTGCTCTGGCAGTCTCATCTGTGACAAATTATACTAAACATCTGTCTTCCAGGATAAAAAATATGGCTGCTCAGAGGACTAAGACATTTAATATAAGCAGAGACCTTAGAACAGTGCTGGGCACATTGTAAGTACATGCCAACTACCATTATCATAAAAGACAATCACCACTACCAGGAGAAAAAAAATCCCACCTGATTAAAACGAGCAACATTCACTGACATGAGATCTTCTCTGAACCACTCAGACAATACTCAAGGGTGTGGTACTTTTGCTTTTTTGTAAGTAGAATAAATAACAAATCTACTGTGGACAAAAGGGTGGTTTTCAATGAAACAAACAGAACTTACCATCCATGCCGCGAAGAGAACAGTTGTGGTGGAGAACTTCGAAGGAGAATCAGGTGCCCAGGAAATGGCAATAATGTCAGATCTCGGCTATGCTACGAAATCAGCATGGAAGAAGTCACTCTTGATTGTTTGCTCTCTCACGTAGCATATGTAATAAACCTAGGATCTCAAAATCCTATGGGCTTGAAGCTCAGAACTCATCCAGAATCTGGCCATTTCTCATCCCCACCACCAACACCATCCCACTTTATCACGACTTCACACTGTGGTCATAGAAACTTGGTTGCAATATGGAGTCATTTGTAGGATACTAGATTATGTGGATGGGACAGATTGGGAACAAGTATTATTGAGGGTGGCTTAAATATTAGAGCTATTATCCCATTTTACTGACTGTGACACATGTAACAGCTACCTTATCCACAGCAGTCTAGTGAGTGGTTTTATTTAGTTGCACCCTTGTCACATCAGGATTTCAATTCAGTACTACTTAGCAAAACCTACACTTGGCAGAGCTAAGTAAGGTTAAGTTTGTATACTTCTGTGCACTTGTCTTATTTCATTTAAGTGATTTTAAGAACTGCGAGGGGAAAAAAGTAAACTTTCTTCTACATTACTATTCAACTAATACGAGCTTCATAGCTAATCTTGGTCTGTCCAATGTCAAACATTCATTATGATGCTTCCTTTTCATTTACTCGACAAATATTTCTATGGAACTACTGTGTACACCACACTGTACTGTCTCCTGGGAAACCTGCTGGGTTGTAACCTTCCTGAGGGTAAGCAAACGGTCTCATTCATCCCTATGACCAAGCGTCTTTTTCCCCCCAGAGCCGTGTACTCTACGTCACCCTCACGTCCAGGACCACCCAACTGCTAGGAGCCCATAGCGGCTGTCTCCAAAATATCGTTCAGTCTTTTGCCTGAACGACTGCATGAGCTTCTGGTACTGGTCTCTTGTCTCTCTATTACCTCTTCTCCACACAGTGGCCACAATAATCTTTTCTTTCCTTCATAATCTTCTATGAACGTAAACCGTGGTATTCCCTTAGTAAAGATTCCTTAGCCGGGGGCCACCTGGGTGGCTCAGTTGGTTAAGCATCTGCCCAGCTCAGGTCCTGACCTCAGGGTCCTGGGGCTGAGCCGGGAAGGGGGCAGGGGTCTGTTTCTCCCTCTGCCTCTCCCTCTCTCCTCACTCTTGCGCACCCACTCTCTCAAATAAATAAAATCTTAAAAAAAAAAAAAAAAGATTCTGAAATGATTTTTGCCTTAGAACAAAATTTAAAAGTCTATGAAGAAATGGATACTCCCTCTCGCCGCTTCCTGCTCCGTCAGGCCAGCCTGCCCTCAGCTTCCTCCACACACGGAGTGCTCCCTAGGCCTCCGGCTCTTGGGGAGAGGCTCCCCCGGGGTCCTTCTCACCCCACAGGCTCCCACTTCTCTGAGCGTCCCCCCCCCCCAAGCCCCGCACCCTCGCCGCGACTTTACAGCACTTTCCACTGCGGTGTGCTCCTTACCCCATATTCTCTTTATTGCCTAAACTGCAGGGCGTAAGTGATGTTGGAGGCCTGCGCACAGCACACTTTCAGGGACTAGGAGCCAATCGTGAATTAAAAAAAAAAAAAAACATGAATGAACAAATAAGATGTCTACATCGCAGGCACTCGGCAGGCATTTAAAAAGGTTCCTGTAGGAAAAAACCCAAACAGGGGCGCCTGAGCAGCTCAGGGGTCGAGCGCCTGCCTGCGGCCCAGGGCGTGACCCCGGGGGTCCCGGGACGGAGTTCCACATCCGGCTCCCCTCAGAGGGCCTGCGTCTCTGCCTCTCTCTGTGTGTCTCTCAGGAATAAGTAAATAAAGTCTTAAAAACCAGGAATAAGTAAACAAAATCTTAAAAACCAACAACAAACAAACCTGGCCCCTAAGCAGAGAGAAGGCCCACCGCGCGGCACCCCCTCAATCCGGGCGAGCGGCGCCCCCACCTTGCGGGCGCTCCTCACGCGGCGCCCACCAGCCCGTGGCCCGCTCGCCCGCCCCGCGCCGGCGTCGCCCGCCTCACCGCCCGGGGCTCCGCGCCGCCCACCCTCCACTCCACGCTCTCCCGGGACCAGCCGTCAGAGACCAGCCACACGCCCACGGCCCCGCTTCTTACCCTCCTCCGCGCGGGCTCCTGCCCGGCAGCCAGACCCGCCAAAATTCCAACTTGGCCCCACCCCTCCCCTGACGCCAGACGCACGCGCACGTAAGGCCGCGCTGATTGGCTACGTCAGCGATCTTGGCGTGAGCTACCCGGAAGAGATAGCGAAATGCCCGGCTGCGTAGAGCCATCTGATTGGCCCACGTGACGAGGGCTCCTCTTGGTTGGGGGCCCGGAAACTTCCGGCGGGTGAAGCCCGGCGCCTTAGACGCAGTGTTCTGGCGCCCCCGAGCGTCCTGTAGGGCGTTTACACCGGAGGTCGGACGCAGTTCCTCACGCTCTCTGGGGGCGCCTCGTGCAGTCCTTCTGAGCCTCCTTCTCGATTTGTTTTTTGTATTTTTTTTTATTGGAGTTCGATTTGCCAACATAAAGCATCACACCCAGTGCTCATCATCCCCTCAAGTCCCCCCTCAGTGCCCGTCACCCAGTCACCCCATCCCCCCCCCCACTCCCCTTCCACCACCCCTTGTTCATCTCCCAGAGTTAGGAGTCTCTCATGTTCTGTCTCCCTCTCTGATATTTCCCACTCATTTTCTCTCCTTTCCCCTTTATTCCCTTTCACTATTTTTTATATTCCCCAAATGAGTGAGATCATATAATGTTTGTCCTTCTCTGATTGACTTACTTCACTCAGCATAATACCCTCCAGTTCCATCCACGTGGAAGCAAATGGGTATTCGTCGTTTCTAATGGCTGAGGAATATTCCATTGTATACATAGACCACATCTTCTTTATCCATTCATCTTTCGATGGACACCGAGGCTCCTTCCACAGTTTGGCTATTGTGGCCATTGCTGCTAGAAACATCGGGGTGCAGGTGTCCCGGCGTTTCATTGCATCTGAATCTTTGGGGTAAATCCCCAACAGTGCAATTGCTGGGTCGTAGGGCAGGTCTATTTTTTTTAAAGATTTTATTTATTTATTCATGAGAGAAAGAGAGAGAAAGGCAGAGACAAAGGGGAGCCCGACGTGGGACTCCCGGGTCTCCAGGATCACGGCCCGGGCTGAAGGCAGCACTAAACCGCTGCGCCGCCCCGGGCTGCCCGAGTAGCTCTATTTTTAACTCTTTGAGGAGCCTCCACCCGGAGGGTGAGGCCTGAGGCCGGGAACTCTCCTACAGGGCGCACGTTCCAGGCGTTTCTCCCGCCCTTGCAAACGTCCTGTGGTTGGTGGATCCTAGAGGGATCTGAATAAGCTACTTGGTTATTTCACAGCCTCTTGTGTTCAGTGAAGATGGCTGGACCCGGGAACACAAATCTGGTTCACTTTTGATTCTGTGTGACCTTGGGGAAGCAACTTGTCCCTTTGGGATTCTGCTTCACTGTCTGTAAAATGAGACTTGAAGTCTAGATGACATCCTTTGATGCGGTAGAAATCGCTCTTGACCGAGGAATTTGTGACAGTCCACAGACTTGCAGAATTGTAACTGGCGTCAGATTAACTTGTTAGGAGACCATGTTTTTCACAGAGCTGCCTTTTTTTTTTTTCAGACTTTGTTAGGTATTTACATTCTAAAAATTGTGTTTGTACCTAATTCTGAGGACTGCCGTGTTTAAGTGCAGAATTAAAGTTAGCTTATTAAATAATTACATAATTTAACAGAATTCAAAGCAGAAGAGTTTTTGATGGAACAAATGCTTTTAAAATTAACTTTTTAGTTAAAATTTTAGTTGACATACAGTGCAATATTGGTTTCTGGAGTAGAATTCAGTGCTTCATCACTTACATACAACACCCAGTGCTCATCCCAAGTGCCCTCAATTTCCATCACCATTTCGCCCCATCTCCTCCCCTCCCTCCATCAACCCTCCATTGCTTCTATATCATTGAGTCTCTTATAGTTTGTTTCCCTCTTTTTTTCTTTTTCCTCTTCCCACATGTTCGTCTGTTTTTCTTTCTTTTATTTTATGTATTTATTCATGAGAGACACAGAGAGAGAGAGGCAGAGACATAGGCAGAGGGAGAAGTAGCCTCCCTGCAGGAAGCCCGATGTGGGGACGTGATCCCAGGACTCCGGGATCAGGATTGGAGCCAAAGGTAGATGCTCAACTACTGAGCCACTCAGGTGGCCCCCATCTGTTTTTTTTTTTTTTCTTAAATTCCACTTATGAGTGAGAGCATATTTTTGTCTTTCTCTGGGACTTGCAAATAACCATTTTAAGTCTTTTTTAAAATCCCCCCTCTTGCAGCCACTGTTCAGGCCCTGCATCGCCCCACTAATTATTCCATGTAAGACTGTATCCACTGTGTTTGACTTTGTTTTCAGAAAAACTAAAATCAGCTTTAGGATGAAAATAAACAGTCTGGATACCATCTACATCGATTTTTTTCCCTGTGTCCTAATGGAGTATGAATGCTCCTTATTATCTGAGCTTATTATAGTGTCCCAGGAATGGGAATAATACTTTTGAGAGCAGCTAGTGTTGAGAAATTCACAGTAATGGAGGAACTATTATAATCAAATTGAAGAAAATTAAATGTATCACCACATCTAATTGTAAAGGTTCATCACAGACTTACTGGCCATTATGCAGACATTCCTGGACCAATTCTGATTTGTTTCCCAAAGTTCTTTTCTTCAACTTGACTTTCCAGGTCTACTTTGCACCCAAATCCATGCAAGAAGTAGAAGATAGTACCGATCTAAGCTCTCAAGTTTCCCTCCAGTGAGGGATAGAGAGATTATTATTGGGGTTAGTAGAGTGGTGATTTTGAGAAAGAATTAGGAGAGTAGTTTCAGGCCTCACAGAAATGGACTGGAGTGTCCAGATGGAAGGGAGGAAGGTAGGAAAACACCAAAGTTTAGGGTGGTTTTTGAGGCAATCTGTTGACGTAGGGGACATAGGAAGCACAGAACAGGTTTAGGGGAGAAGACAGGCTTGGTTTTAGATTTCAGAACGAGGTATGAAAGATATTGCTTTAGAAAAACTTGATCTGCAGATGTGGGATTCAAAAGAGAGGTCCGTATTGCAGTGGTTCTTATCTTTTTGGCATAGGTGATCTCGGACGCCTTTGAGAACAGAAGGAAAATGTTTTTTCTCCCTGAAGAAAAATGTACATTCCTACATTCAAGATTTTGTATACCTTCTGAGGGGACTCACGTATTTTCCCAAAAACACTCTGAGTTAAGAACCTGAAAGCCAGAAACCTGAGACATGTGAGCCAGCGACAGAAGCTGAACAGGAGCAGCTGGAGTGGTTAGGAAAGCAGTGCCACTCTTAGCCCTAGGTCTAGGCCTAAGCTTCATGTGGCCTTATGTTGATCCTCTTCTAGCTATGTCACTGTCCCTCCACAGGGTGAAGTGTCCCAGGGCTGATGGGATGCACTCATCCAAACCCTGGGCAGCCCCTGATAGCCAAAGCTCTAATCCTGGGACGCTGGGATTTTTTCTTACCCAATGGCTCTGAGTCTGCTTTGAGGCCTGGCGTGTCCTCTTCCCCTAGCTGTCCTTGAGGTCAGATCCCTCTGTTGAAGGGGTGGCTATTTGGTGGTGGGTGGGCTGCGGGTAGAGTGGGAGTTAAAGGGAGCTTGAACAGCAGGGAGGGGTGGAGAGAGGCTGCCAAGTGCTACACAGAACTGAGTCCAGGTGAGAGGACAAGCAGGGTTTGCAGGGCTGGGGCCCAATTCTCAAGGTGCCATGCTTCTGTACGAAACTCCAAGGAGACTATGAGCTTTATTTCTAAACTTTAAAACTTTACACATAGGATCTCTGCCTGTATCCTGGCCCCAGAGTTTTCCAGTGTAAGTGGTGAAGCTGCAGGAAAGAGATGGCCCAGGATGCTGAGGAAAGAATGTGTTACAAAGGAAATGGCAAATATCAATGTGATATGTCACATTGATAGCCTGGAGGGCTTCTCCAGGGCTGGTCCCCGGAGGAGTAGCTGCTGCAGCTCCTGGGAACTTGTGAGAAATCAAATGCTCATGCCTCACACCAGATCTACTCAATCAGAAACTGAGGGTTGGACCCAACATTCTGCTTTCAGCCTTGTGGTCGCTGCATCCTTTACAGCAGTGGTTCTAGAGCTTTAGAGGGCACCAGACAGGAAAGTCTGTCTGCTTTGGGAACAAAAGAACTGGCCGAAGAAAGTGACCTCTCGCAGGAAAAGGAGAGGATGATGGCCTGTTTGGCAATACCTGGCGCCTCACAGAAATGGACTGGAGCGTCCAGAAGGAGCTTTCTGTGGACAGGAGCGAGATGGCCAGTTCAGTCTGAGGTGACAGTGCAGACTTCAGCAGGTGCCTTTAAACTATGTGACGGAAGCTGGAGAATATGTCAGGGCTCCACGCATGGGCCTGGCATGTGGTGTAGTGAGTGTACTTGAGCTCTCCAAAGCAGAGGCTGTAGAAGCAGAATGTCCTTGAGTATGTCTATCTAGTTAATGCACCAGGTGATTAAACCACTTCCTCCATCCAAGGCCTGGCAGGCAATGCTATTCAAAATCAGAAAGTCAGACTTTCTACTGAGAGTAATAGCCAGTTTCCAAAGCTCCTCCACCACCAACTCCTCCCTGCACGCATCTGTTTACATCTGCATTCATGTCTTCTTGCTATATGTGCAGAACTCTCTAGAGTCTTATCCCAAAACTTGAGTCTGTCTGAGGACAAAGATCCTGTCCTGAGAAAAATGTTATCCTTGCTCAGAGGCAACCTCTCTACTTAGAGAATGAGGGGAAATCCCATTGCCCTGATTTTACTAACAGAATATATTGTCTCTGTTGTGCAAGGAAATATCTGTTGCTTTTTAATCAATCTAGAGGTTACTTTAAACAAGGAGGTATGTTCCTTCCTGTAGTTACCTCAACTGATATTTTCCAAAGGGAAGCCAATAAAACCAGCAGCCGTGCTGGTTTTAATTCATTCATAAGACTGTTCAACACATTTTTTCCACTTCTTCAACACATTTCTTCCTTTCTGGGTTATAAACCCAGTAAATAATAACACTACTACTACTACTACTACTACTACTACTACTACTAAAATATAATACATGTACATATATACAAAATAAATTTTACCCATAATTGTGGCTCCATATATTTAAAAAGCCCAAACTGCTATCTAAATCCATCAACTTACAGAGAGTTTCTGAATGAATATTTTTTTGTGTATTTCACAGCTTTGCAAGTACTTTGCTAGAAAAAAAAGCTACTCAGTGATGACTAACATGTTTGCAATGAGAATATAATGTTATTTCAGTAATTATTAAAATGATAAACTCTAAATCAAAGGATTCAAAAGACTACAATTATTTCTATTTTTTATTTGCTTTTCAGAGCAAAGCAGTTTGGTACCTTATGTTATTCCATTAAGAATATTGGTTCATATACTTGATTCCTGTTATACTTAAAAGCTGCAACATCTTGCACTAGTATGGGACATTTGTTACAATGGATGAGCCAACACTGACACATTATTCTTAACTGAAGTCCACAGTTTACATTAGGATTCATACTTATACATTCAATTGATTTTGACAAATGTATCCACCATCACAGTATCATGCAGAATAGTTTCACTGCCCTAAAAATCCTGTGCTCTCACCTATTTATCCTTCCCTCCACCTAACCCCTGACAATCCATGATCTTGTCTCCACAGTTACTTTTCCAGAGTGCCATACAGTTCAAATCATACAGCATGCAGCCTTTTCAGATTGACTTCTTTCACTTAGCAATATGCATTTAAAGTTCCTCCATGTCTTTCTGCAGTTTGATGGCTTATTTCTTTTTAGCACTGAATAATATTCCACTGTATGGATGTACCACAGTTTATTTATGCATTTACTTATCGATGGACATTTTGGCTGCTTCTGAGTTTGGGCAATTATGAAATAAAGCTATTGTAAACATTCATGGGCAGGATTTGTGTGGACATAACTTTTCAATTCATTTGGGTAGGTACCAAGGATGGTGCACTTAATTTTACAAGAAACCCCTGGAGTGTCTTCCAAACCACCATTCTGCATTTCCACCAGCAATGAATGACAGTTTGTTATTTCATGATCCTCTCCAGCATTTGATGTGTTTTGAATTTTAGCCATTTTAATAAGTGTGTGGTGGTATCTCATTGTTTAAATTTGCAATTCCCTAATAACATGTTGTCGAGCATCTTTTAATGTGTTTATTTACCAACTATATATCTTCTTTGGTGAGGTATCTGTTATCTTTTGCCCATTTTTAAATTGGGTTGCTTTCATGTTGCTGAGTTTTAAGAATTCCTTGTATATATTGATACCAGTCCTTCATCAGATAATGTTTTGTAAAGATTGACTTCCAGTCTGTGGCTTGAGTTTATTTTTGTAAAAGGTATAAGGTTTGTGTCTTGATTCGTTTTTTTTTTTTTTGTTGTTGTTGTTTTGTTTTGTTTTTACGTGGGTATCCAATATCGCTCCTTAAAAATACTATCCTTTCTTCACTGAATTGCCTTTTCTCCTTTATCAAAGACCAGTTGACTATCTGGGTCTATTTCTGGGTGCTCTGTTCTGCTCTATTTATATATTTGTCTGTTCTTTCATCAATATCACAATCTTGATTCTTGTAGCTTGAGAGTAAGTCTTGAAGGCAGGTAGTGTCTGTCCTTCAACTTTGTTCTCCTTCTATAATATGTTGGCTATTCTGGGTCTTTTGTGTCTTCATATAAACTTTTAGAATCACTTTGTCAACAAACACAAAATAACTTCTTGGGATTGTAATCGACTCTGTAGATCAAGTTGATGATACTAAGTCTCCCTATACACGGATACGAAATATCACTTTATTTATTCAGCTCTTTGATTCCTTTAATTAGATCTTATATTTTATTAGATTTCTACTTAAGTATTTAATATTTTGGTACTAATGTGTTATTATTATTATTTTTTAAAGATTTTATTTATTTATTCATAGACACACACAGAGAGAGAGGCAGAGACACAGGAAGAGGGAGAAGCAGGCTCCATGCAGGGAGCCCGACATGGGACTCGATCCCAGATCTCCAGGATCACACCCCAGGCTGCAGGCGGCGCCAAACCACTGCGCCACAGGGGCTGCCCCTAATGTGTTATTATTATTGTGTTTTTAAAGTTCCAGTCATTCATTGCTGGTATACTGATATTGGTAATTTGTATCTTCCATCTTCTTAATTAAGCTAGGTAGGTTTATTAATTTTGTTGATTTCAAAGAAACAGCTTTTTTTAAATAATAAATTTATTTTTTATTGGTGTTCAGTTTGCCAACATACAGAATAACACCCAGTGCTCATCCTGTCAAGTGCCCCCCTCAGTGCCCGTCACCCATTCACCCCCACCCCCCGCCCTCCTCCCCTTCCACCACCCCTAGTTCGAAGAAACAGCTTTCATGTTCATTGATTTTCTCTACTGATTTCCTGGTTTGAATTTCATTGATTTGTGTTTTAATTTTTATTATTTATTTTCTTATGTTTATTTTGTGTTTAATTTGCCATTCTTTTCCTAGGTTCTTAAAGTGGAAGCTTCAATTACCGATTTTAGATCTTTCATTCAATGCTACACATCTGCTAAACATGGCTTTCATTTCAGCCCACAAATTTTGTGTTATATTTCCAATTAACTTAGTTAAAAATTTATTTAAATCTCTCGAGAATTCTTCTTTAGCCCACGTATTATTGACAAGTGTGTTAAATCTCCAAATGTTTGAGGATTTCCAGGTATCTTTCTGGTTTTGATTTCTAGCTTAATTCCATTGTGGTATGAGAGCATATTATGTATGGCTTGCATTTTTAGAAAAATTGTTAAGCTGTATTTTATGGCTCAGAATGTGGTCTATCATGGTGAAATGTTCTTCATGAACTTAAGAAAAATGCATATTCTGCTATATTTAGAATATGAAGTATTCTGTAGATGTCAGTGAGATCCTGTTGATAGTGTTACTCAGTTCAACTGTGTCCTTACTCATTTTTTTTTTTTTTTACTTTTTATCAGTTTGTTACTGATAGAGATTTTGAATTCTCTAACTGTATTACTGGATTCATCTATTTTTGCTTGCAATTTTATTAGTTTTTGCTTTATGTATATTGATGCTATGTTGTTAGGTATATATACAGGAAGTACTGTTATGTTTCTTGGAGAATTGACCCTTTCGTCATTTTGTAATCTCTTTTTATCCCTGACAATTCTTCTTGCTTGGAATTACTTAAGTTACTTTAGCTTTCTTATTTTTTTAAATTTTGTTTATATATTCATGAGAGGCACAGAGAGAGAAGCAGAGACATAGGCAGAGAGAGAAGCAGGCTCCACACAGGGAGCCCGATGTGGGACTCAATCCTGGGACTCCAGGATCACACTCTGGGCCAAAGGCAGTTTAACTGCTAAGCCACCCAGGCATCCATAGCTTTCTTTTAATTAGTGCTAGTTTGCTATTTCTTTCTCCACCCTTTATTTTCAATCTATGTGTCTTTAAAGTGGGTTTCTTACAGACAGCATATAGGTGAAACTTGTTTTTTTTTTTTTAATCCACTCTGACAATTTCTGTCTTTTAATTGGTATATTTAGACCAATGATATTTAACCTATTGATACAATTGTATTAATATCTACTATAATTGTTACTGTTTTCTATCCATTGCCCTTGTTTTTCTCCTATTGTCTTTCACTCTATTTCTGGCTTTTCTGCTTTTAACTCAGCATTTTATGTTACTCCATTTTCTCTCCTCCCTTAGCATATCTCAGCATAAACTTCTTTAACATTTCCTTTCCAGTGGTTGCACTGGAGTTTGCAATGTAAACAACTAATCCAAGTTCACTTTCATGGAACACTGTACCACTTTATGTATAGCGCAAATACCCTGTAATAGAATATCCTGCTTGCCCTGTTTCCATCCCTTATAATATTGCTATTATTCACTTCATTGATCCATTAGCTATAATCACTAAATACATGTGGCTATTATTATTTTGAACCAACTGTTAATCTGTTCAATTAATAATATGGAAAACATGAGTTTGTCTTCATTTATTCTCTAATGATTTTCCTTTTTTTAAAAATGTAGATGAGTTTCTGACCCATGTAGCTTCCTTTTTTTTTTTTTTTTAAAGATTTAATTTATTTATTCATGAGAGACACACAGAGAGAGAGAGGCAGAGACACGGGCAGAGGGAGAAGCAGGCTCCATGCAAGGAGCCTGACATGGGACTTGATCCTCGGTCTCCAGGATCACACCCCTGGCCAAAGCCAGTGCGCTAAACCACTGGGCCACTGAGGCTGCCTACCCATGTAGCTTCCATTTTCTCTGCAGAACTTTCAACATTTCTAACAAAGCAGGCCTACTGGCAACAAGTTCATCACTTTTTATTTGTCTAGGAAAGCTATTTCTCCTTCGCTTTTGAAGAACAATTTCCATAGACACAGAGTTACATGTTGGTGATTTTTCTCTCTCAACACTTTAAATGTTTTACTCCCTTTCTTATTGCTTGCATAGTTTCTGAAGAGAAATCTGATGTATTTCATATTCTTGCTCCTAAAGGTAAGTTTTTTTTCCTTCTGGCTTTTTCAAGATTTTCTTTTTGCCTTTGATTTTTTGCAGTTTGAATACAATATACCTAGGCGAAGATTTTTTGGTCTTTAACATGCTTGGTGATCTCTGACCTTCCTTATCTGTAGTTTGGTATCTGTCATTAATTTTTAAAAATTCTCAGTCATAATTACTTAATACAATTTCTTTTTATTGTGATATTCTCATTGCACATATATTACATTAAAACACTGTCTCACAGTTCTTGGATATTCTATTTTCATTCTTTTTTTCTCTTTGCATTTAAATTTTGGAAGTTTCTATTGACATTGCTTCAAGCACACAGATTCTTTTCATGGCCATGTTCAGTCTTTTCATGAGCCCATGAAAGGCATTCCTTATTTCTGTTATAGCGCCTTTGATTTCTAGTATATCCTTTAAATTTTTTCTTAGAATTTCCACGTGTCTGCTTGTATTACCCCTCTGTTCCTTCACGTTGTCACGTTTCCCACGAGAGCCCTTACAATACTAATCATAGTTGTTTTAAATTTCTAGTCTTATATTTATCATATCTGATGTTTGCTCTATCTTTCCAAACTGTGTTTTGTGTTTTAGTATGTAGCATAATTTCTTGTTGAAAAATGGAAATGATGTAGTAGGTAAAAGGAACTGAGGTAAATAAGTCTGTAGTGTGAGGTTTTATGTTTACCTGGCTAAGAACTGGACTATGTTTACTGTCTGCTGCAGCTGTGGGTATTATAGGCTAAAATTTCCTCTGGTGTCCTTGTTTTGTTCTGTTGTGTTTGAGTTTCCCTATATACTTCTTCTTCAATACACCCAAAGATGAGCAGTTTCTCCAGTTGTAATCCCATTATTATACAAGCACCTTGTTGATGTGGTGGTAAGGTAGGTATGGGTGAGAAAAATTCCACAGTCCTACGATAAGCTCTCAGTCTTACTGAGCTTCTGCCTCTGGGCTGTGACCTTACAAGTGCTTCTCAGACTTTTTTCTCCTCCTTGAGTGAGAGGAGTAAAGCTAGAGGGGGGCTGGAGTTGGGTATCTCCTTTCCTCCAGGTCAGTCAGGCTCTGATAATATCCCAGCAGGTTAGGGTCTGGTAAAACAGTTCCCCTTGAGGGAAGGCATTCCTAGAAGAACAGAGCGTGTGTGTGTGTGTGTGTGTATCAAGTTTGCCTAAGAGATATTATTATAACAAATCCAAACAGAGGAGATCTTTTAATTTTCTTTTAAATGTTTTAGGATATAGACAAAGACATTGTTTACTTCTATGACTAGCCTAGTATTAGCTAATCTCAGTAAACTGTGGGTTTACAAAATACAGCAAATCCCTCTCTCTTTACCTCCTTAGCAAGAATAATTTCAAATTCAAACAACACACAGTTGTTTCTAGTAAAGGGATTTGCTCATATTCACAGAATCTGCAAAACAGATCTGAGTAAGTATTACGCTTATATGAAGCTGAATATGGGAAACATGTCTCATGAAATTGGCCAATCATATACAAACAATATGAACGATTCAAAAGTAAAATTTTATTTTGCAATACCTATTTTTGTGATTATGTATATACAGCTTAATCCAGGAAAATTTATAGTAAACAGTGCTTTTTAGAAATTAATAAACCATCTACTGTATAAGCCTGTATACCTGTGGCACATGAAACCAGCAAACCTAATGTATGTACTTCATGTATGCCAGTGTATTTTCAATCGTCCTAACAATCAAGTAAAAGCCCACAGTGCTCATATGAAAAGAGCCATATCATAACTTTGGTATAATTACTGTGGCTGCAATAAAACCCCAACATACACACAACCCCAGACAGAGGTGTCTTAAATGGATGGAGAAAAATAACAACATAATTTATTTAAAAAATACTCCAAAGGTCCTTTTCTTGATTAAATCTGTGATCATTTTTCCTGCCTCCTGAAAAGATCCTCAAAGTTTATCTGTGAGGCCTCTTCCTTTGGTTACATTAACTCTGTCCCATGATGTCACACACTCATTAGCTTCATGAACAGTTTAGCTCACATACACAGAACATTAAAAAAAAAAAAAAGAAAAGAAAAGAAAAAAGAAATAATCTATTATCAGAAGAATCGTACGTTAAGGATTCTAAGGAAATCCACAGAAAATGTCCTACTTAGAACATTTTGATTTTCTTTCTCCTAAAACACAATGAGGCAAAATGTTTGAGTGAAAACAAATAATACAAAAGCACAACTCTTGGAGGAAAAAATCTGATATTTACCAACGGTTTGGGGGAAGTTACATTTGAACACTTAAATGATGCAGTCCATAACGTGGATCTGCAGTGTGTCTATGTCGGGTAGAACTTCTCCACATTTGGGGCAGGAATGAATCGGAATATTCCGCTGCTGCTGCCGCTGCCAGCTTCTATCCTCAGTTCCTGGGAATAAGCATTCAATGAAAAGCTATTCCATTTCTTTCACATTGCAAGTGACTTTGTTTGATTTTAATAATGGGTGATTAATGTTAACACCCATTAAGCTCTGCGACTGATACCTAGTGGGGAGTGAATAAAGGTTTTTTTTGTTGGGGGAGGGGAGGTCCTTATTTACTTAAGAAATCTATACACAGAGAAAAATCTCCCAAAATGGTACCTGCTTTCCTATTACTTTGTGATTTGGGCTCTAGTTCAGGTTGTAGGCATGTGAAAATATGTGGTTTCAGTTCTAGGGACAGGACAATATGTGTTCTAATGAAAACAAGAATATTTGAGGGAAGGAACAAGATAGATGAGGATATGAGCTGAAGAGAAGGTGGAGAAAACAGTGAGCAGCATGTGGGCAGGAAATCTCACAACAGTGAGAACCTTCTTGGAAAGAGAGACAATAATGACATTCATTTGGCCCATGTGTCTGAGTACCTGGGAGGTTGTAGAGAGGGATACAGAGATGGTGGGGACTTTGGGCGAGAAAAATGACAGCAGGAGTGCAGGACGGAAGGGTCACACTGTGTCCTGTTAGTGGGTTAGTCGGACGACAGAGAAAGGTCCCCTGACGAGACCCGTTGCACTTGAGAGGAGTTTTAAGAATAAGTAAAGGCTGCTCAAAGTCAATGATGAGAAAGAATAGAATAACACGTCATGTCATTTTGTCCAATTTTGGAACTGGACTGAGGGTCAGGTCTAAATTAAATATGGGATGTCTGGGTGGCTCAACAGTGGAGCATCTGCCTTCAGCTCAGGGTGTGATTCTGGGGTCCGGGGTCAAGTCCTGCATCAAGCTCCCCACAGGGAGCCTGCTTCTCTCTCTGCCTATGTCTCTGCCTCTCTCTCTCTGTGTCTCATGAATAAAGAAATAAATTTTTCAAAAAATAAAGAATGTTTGAGATAAGCCTTGACTCTAAGCAGGTCCCACGTATGAAAACTGGAAATGACTTCCAGCTCCTGGGACATCTCCTTGGTCTGACCTTTCTGGACCAAAGCAAACCATTTTGGTCTCAAGACTTTCAGTTGGCCCACCGAAATGTTTGCTTTTGGAGGCTGACAGTGGAAGCAACCTTATACATAATTTTTGGCTTCTGAGCATATTATTTGAACTGAATAACATGTGAGACTATTGCAGACAGCATGTGTTCAGCAAATTCCAGAAGCACCCTTGAATAGAAATACTGATCCCCAGACATGAGTTCTGAAAGCTGGGGACTTTCTCGTCTCGTGGTATCATGATCCTAGATCATGGCTCAGCCAACTTTTTCCACTATAGATGACACTGGTCACTGATCAGCGACTGCTGATTCTTCATTTTTAAACTTTTTTGCTTCCATCTGTGCCTTTTTTTTAGGTCCTTATCTAGGTTTCGACACTCAGACTTTGATTGTTGCTATTAGTCCATTAATGGGTTCTCTGTACCTCCTGGCTTTTTGCTATAAAAAAAACTTCTTCGGTTTTTGCTTTTTTTTTTTTTTAAGATTTTTTATTTATTTATTCATGACAGAGAGAGAGAGAGGGAGAGACACAGGCAGAGGGAGAAGCAGGCTCCATGCAGGGAGCCCGACGTGGGACTTGATCCGGGGTCTCCAGGATCACACCCCGGGCTGAAGGCAGCACTAAACTGCTAAGCCATCGGGGCTGCCCAAGGTTTTTGCTGTTAACACATCACATTCCTCTCCGCCGTGGACCCCTCATTCTCATCCTGTGCTTATGTGAATCCTAGCTTCAAGTTCAAGCTTAAAGTCACACCTTTTCAAGGCCTTTCTCAGCTCCCCCGGTCCTCAGTCATCAACCTGTCCTCTGACCTCCAGCAGCATTATTTCTATTACTTAAATATTATCTTATTTTATGAATCCATCCTTTTCTGTGCAGAGTCTGTCTCTCCAACTAGGTTATACGCTGCCGCAGGCCTGACCTTGCCTTGTGCCTTTTAGTTCCCTTTTAGTTCTCAGCTGAGAGTCCTGGATCAGGGCAGATGCATTGACGGCCACAGAAGACCATAAATAAGGATGACTTATGGTGAAGATAAGGCACCTTTGTTATGAAGCTAAGAAAATAATAATAAAAAAATAAAATAAAAATTTTCATGCAGTCTCTATTTGGAATGTTGCTTTTTACAAGACAAAAAGCATATTAGGATTATCATGACTAAATCTGTACTCTGTGATGGTTTTTATTTTTTTATTTTATTATTTTTTTTCTGTGATGGTTTTTAGTTTATAAATACAAGTCAAAGAGTGTTTGACTTTTTTTTAAAAAACATAAATAGGCATGTGCCTTCTTTAACTATGACAAAAGAAAATCTTCCTCTAAGAAATTCAGGTGCAAGAGATTGTCTATTTGGACTCAAAACAATGTTGTAGGCACTTTTGATAAAAGAGGTATAGACGGGTGTTTCTGGGATATTTAAAATCGTATTAGAGAAAATGTCTGATGGTGCTCAGGTGGGTAGATGTACCTTCCAAAGAAGAGCACAGCTTCACTGTGTGGCGCTAACCATGCCTGAGGCCAATGTTCACGTCTGTCTACCTGCTACTTCCACATACGCCCCATGAATATTGTGTTTATTTTCAACCTCAATTACTTTAACCTATTTCTTCCTGTAAAAGAACTTTGGTGGGGGAACAGGAAGAGAAGGGGGTAGGAGGGATACTCAGAGAAATTTCCTAAAGATTTAATAGTCGATGACACACACTAACATTGCTTCCTTGCTGCTGCCAACACTGTGATGGGAATTTGCCTTGGTAATCAGTTGGCATGTGGAAGGAACTCAGACTGGTCCACCATCAAAGAAAGGTTAAAATGCCAGTTTTATGTGAAATTTAGGATGGCATCTTAAACTAAGATTCATGTCAGTGGCCATGTGACTTTTTGTCTAGCTATGTCAGTCTTCGACCCCTTGAATTTTATGTTTTTTCAAATCTAGACTCCAGGATATTACTTTCCTTTCGCTGATGTACTATAACATAGGGATTTATTATATGTTACAGAACGTTATGACTAGTGTATTTAAACCATGTAATAAACACAGCATCATACTTTTAATGAGGGCCACGATCAATTTCACTTAGACAACTAAAGTCTGGATGTGATAAAAAACTAGATGACAAGTTATTACATGTAGTACCATTTAGAGTCGGATAAGCCTAGGTTCCATGGCCAGTTCTGCCCCTAACTAACCTTGTGATCCTAGGTTATTTAATCTCATCTTCTGGAAGATTGTGATCATCTATAACTCATGGAATTTTGTGAGGATCACAAGAAATAATGTGTACGAAGTGATCAGCATGGTACTTGTGCACAGTAAACTCAGTAAATGCTCACATTATTATTGCATAATACTAGGTAATGGGTAAAGATACCAGCTGAGAGAGCTTAGTTAATATGGTACTTAGTAGCACATTTAGAACACAGAATTATAAAACAGCAGACAAGTGCTACAACAGTAAGAGAGTACTTTGAAAATTTAGGAGGGAGAGGTCACATTCTGCTGGAATCATGGAGATAGTATTTGAAATAGGTTTTACAGATGGGGTAGGAGTTCACTGGAAAGAGATGGGAGGGAGACAGGGACGTGAGTGAGGGAAGGACGCTGCATAAGGAGGTATACTAGCCTTGTACAAGTTCAAGGAATAGGGAGTGATTTAGTTGGCTAACAACTGTAGGGAATTAGAGGGGGAAAGGTTAAAAGCTGGGCTATGCCAGGCCTTAACTGCCAGCATGAAGAAAGTATGGTGTCCAGATTCAGTTGGTAAGGTACGGAGAGCGGGGTACTGGGGAAGTAATACTGAAAGGTGCTGTACTTTTGTAGTTTGAGCTGGAATTGTGCAGAATGTAGTGAAATTTGTCTTCAAGCATTCTCTTCATAGGATAGGTCTTCCCTGAGACCTTGAATATTTACAATCACACGCGACTCACCTCTCTGGACAAGGTAGGCCTGCTGGTCAGGGTCACTTGTTCTTGCCCCATGACGGCTCTGCATCTCCATCAAAGACTGCCTACTGGGATGAAAAGTAACACATAGTGATGTTCTAAAATCCTGACATATGGCAACATTAAGCAGGTATTCAACAGTATTGGAAAAAAAGAGTTGAAAAAAGATATAAGGTCCATAAAAAACAGATCTTAAGGATTAACTTGAGGTTTTTAAAAAATTTTTTTTAAAGATTATTTATTGGGATGCCTGAGTGGCTCATCTGCCTTTGGCTCAAGGTGTGATCACCATCCTGGGGTCAAGTCCCACATTGGGTTCCCTGAGAGGGGGCCTGCTTCTCTCTCTCTGCTTGTGTCTCTGCCTCTCTCTGTGTGTCTCATGAATAAATAAATAAAATCTTAAAAAAAAAAAAAGACTATTTATTTGAGAGAGAGAGAGAGAGAGCGCGCAAGCAAGCACACAGAAGCTGGGGTAAGGGCAGAGGGAGAAACAGGGTCCCCACTGAGCAGGGAGCCTAATGTAGGGCTCGATGCCAGGACCTTGAGACTATGACCTGAGCCAAAGGCAAATAGTTAACCGACTGAGCCCCTTAACCAGGTGCCCCTTAACCTGAGTTTTTTTTTAAATATATATATTTTAAGATTTTATTTATTTATTCATGAGAGACACAGAGAGAAAGAGAGAGAGAGAGAGGCACAGACACAGGCAGAGGGAGAAGCAGGCTCCATGCAGGGAGCCTGACCTGGGACTTGATCCCGGGTCTCCAGGATCATACTCCGGAGCTGAAGGCAGCACTAAATGGCTGAGCCACCCGGGCTGCCCTGAGTTTTTAAATGTTATTGGCACTAGAACATAGTTTAGTGAAAGATACTAACAATTAAGATTTTAAAAATCAACTAGTAAATGACCAAACTGTCAACTGATAAGGGAATGGATTAAAAAAAAGTGGCATATTTCTAAAACAAGACAGTATAGAGCAGTTAAAGAAAATGAAATATATCTGCACGTGTATATACACATACATACACACACACACACACCCTCAGAGTTCAAAATCATAATGTTATTTATATAAAGCAAGCTGTAGAACAATTCTTGGTGATCACTTTGTAGATTAAGCATAGAGAAATTAATATTACCTTGTTTCAAGACATGACATAGATATTGCATCGATACTACATAAAAACATAAAAGCACTGATGGGTATGTTACTCCCCAAAATCCAGGCAGTATGGGGCAAGGAGAGAAACACTAATGAAGGTTGGTGAACAGAGGAGCCTCCAACTTCACCTATGACACCCTTTTTTCTTTTGATAAAACACACATGATGCAAATAAATATATGTAACTGTCAACTCTGGATAGGATACATCATGGTGTTATTTTATTCCCTGTATTTTTCTATGTCTCTGTTCCAAATTTTTCTCAAAGTGAAAATTTATATTTTTTAAAGATTTTATTTATTTATTTCATGAGAGACAGAGAGAGGACAAGATACAGGCAGAGGGAGAAGCCGGCTCCCTATGGCGAGCCGGATGCGGGACTCGATCCTAAGACCTGGGGATCAAGATCTGAGCCAAAGGCAGGTGCTTAACCACTGAGCAATCCAGGAGCCCCTCAAAATGGAAACTTAAAAGAAAGAAGTAATTTGAGCAATATTTCCTTTTAAAGCTTGTTAGAGTATTGTTTAAAGTGTTAAGACTATGTGTCACTGACAACGGCAGGAGAGGACTTTGGAACACATGTGGTCATGTTTATACAGCACGTCCAAAAGCAAATAACTTATCATGTTCCTACAAGATGCTGCCGAGCTTCCTAAGTTATGCTGAGTGTCAGGTACACAATCAAGTGAAGTGTACTCAGGGTGATTTCTACGCTCATCTTAAGCACCACCTCTGACAGGCCACCTGTCCTCAGCCTGTGCCCTGGGCTCTAGGTGGGTGCCCTGAGCCTTCCCGAGCCTTACCTGCCTCCATCTTCAAAAGCATTATTCTCTTTCAGCAGGATTGCCAGCTGCAGCGCCAGCTGCTCCTTTTCTTCATGTATCTTCTCTCTTGCTGCTCTTTCAGCATGAAAGTCAGAACAGTAAACCTCCATCTGATAGAAGGTAAAAGAGGCAGATGTCACCTCCTAGGCAAATGTAGATTCATTCACCCACCTGGTGATGGGGTGCAGACAGAGTGCTGCCTCATGTGATATGCCTTGTAAGTAATGGGTGCACATATTCCTGCTGGAAACCAGTGTGGTGACTGAGACTTTCCAACCACCTTCAGAAAGGAGACAAGTAGCGCGCGCGCGCGCATGTGTGTGAGCATGTTAGACAATTAGAACCTGACAATGACACTGATATAGGTGGTTTAAATACCACATGTAACATTTGTTCAGTAAGATTCTCTGGCCTTTTAAAAAAATAATATTCAAGATTAGCTTAATAGCTTACTTACTCTGCCAGTTATATTTATAAAGGCTGGTCTTAAATTTAATTTTAAATAATAATAATAAATAGATACTATTTATTAAATTCCAAACATGTACAAGGTTCTATGTTGGGTCCCTGTATTCCTACCTCATTTCACCTTATCAAAAAATTCTACGTAGCAATGTGGAATTGCTATGCTCATTTCGCATTTACAAGTTTAACAGCGCTCAATCTTGGGTAAATTAGGTAAGTGATTAAACCAGCACTTGAACCAAGATTGATGCCCACATTCTATGCCATTTCCCACAATGGTAGCCAGCCTCCAAGATGGCTCCAGTGATCCTCACCTTTAAGTGGTCCCCTTCCACAATGAATAGAGCCAACCTATGTAACCACTAGGATATTGCAGAAAGGATGGTGTGTGGCTTGCCTTGTTCTCTTCTGGGTCACTTGTTGTAGGGGAAGCTCACTGCCATGTCATGAGGGTGTGCAAGCTGCCTGTGTACACCCTGGAGGCCCACAGGGTAAGGAACTCAGGCCTCCTGCCCACAGCCATGTGAGCATGCCAGCTTGGAAATGGATCTTGAGTACAGCTTCATGAGGGGCCCTGGGCCAGAATCATCCTGCTAAGCTGCTCCTGGATGCCCAACCCACAGAAACTCGAAGATAACAAATGCTTGTTGTTTCAGCTGCTAAATTGGAGGGTAATTTCTTTCTTTTTTAAATATTTATTTATTTATTTATTTATTTATTTATTTCACACACACAGAGAGAGAGAGAGAGAGAGAGAGAGAGAGAGAGAGAGAGGGCAGAGACATAGGCAGAGGGAGAAGCAGGCTCCATGAAGGGAGCCTGACATGGGACTCGATCCCGGGTCCCCACGATCACGCCCTGTGCTGAAGGCGGCGCTAAACCACTGAGCCACCTGGGCTGCCCTGGAGGGTAATTTCTTATCTAGAAATATATAAATATTATGGCGTGATATGATTTCCTGTTACAAAATTCTAAAGTAAAAATGAACTCAATAGTGAAATGAACATTACTCTAACACCAGTTTTTAGCTTTCCAGATTTAAAATGAGTTTTTTCCCCCCAAATTTTATGGTTCTAGGATACAAATGTTTATCTCTAAAAGTAAAATTAATAAAAATTTAAATATTCTATCACAGTTTTAGTTACCAACCTCCCCTCACTACAACCATGCAATAAAAAGGTCATTTTAAGGGACTTCCTGCCATCTGTGAATGGTCCAACATTTTATGCTATCATTGATGCATCATGGGGTTTTTTGAATCAGATCTCAATTTGAGTTATAGTCTTACTTCTTTCTCTGATTAGCTTTAAGCCAGTCAGACCTGGGTCGTTCTGTCCATTCCTATACAGCCTTGCAATGACAACAGTGGCTCATGTTACAGGTGCTGAAAAAGCAGTGGCTGAATGAGTGAGAGTACCTACCAAAACACAACCAATGTCAGAAGGACAAAGGATATGACAACAATACCATGAGGTTCTCAAATAAATGAATTGCTATAAAGGGCTTGGGTTGAAATTCTGATAATACAGGTAAGGGTAAGGATGTCGATCAATGCGGAGTCTGTTGATAGGAGTGAAAACCGGTACAACCACTTCGGAAAACTGTTGGTCACATCTAGTAACACTGAGTAATACGTGTACTCCATGAACCAGCCATTCCACCACTAGCGAGATATGCACCCAACAGAAATGAATGCACAAACCAAACAAAGAGACAGGCACTAGAATGTAAGAGCAACCATAATCATAATGCTCCAAATTGAAAATAAGCTAACTACCTATCAACCATAAGTGGATAAATTCATTGAACTATACCCTTAAAAATTTGGTGCACTTTCCACACATGATATACTTCAATAAAACTTTTTTTAAATATATTGGTGGGAATTATATAAAATCCAAAAATATATTTTAAACACAATTGCTTTTCCAAATGAGAATACGATCAAGGTTGGCCTTACTCAATTCATGTTTCAGAACACAGCTTACCTGAGCCCTAAGAACGGTCATGGTTTCCAGGTCCTCCTCCTGCTTGGCGATGGTCTGCTTCATTTCATCCATCTGAAGCTGCTTGGAAGCCAGGGCCTTCTCTGCCAGTTCCAGTTTTTCACTTAGTTCTTGCAGTATCACCTTATCCACTTTTTCTGACTGAAAGAGACAAGATTATTCTAGAAATGGCTGTGAAATGATCCAATCTATTTTTTTTTTTAAGATTTACTTATTTGAGAGAGAGAGAGAGACAGTGTGGGCATAAGTGAGGTCAGGAAGGAACAGAGGAAGAGAGAGAGTCTCAATCAGGTTCCGTGCCAAGTGCAGATCCCAACATGAGGCTTTGATCTCACAATCCTAAGATCACGACCTGAGCCAAAACCAAGAGTCGGTTGCTTAACCATCTATGCCCCCCAGGGGCCCCTAATTCAACCTATTTTAGTAAAATATTAAATGAAGTTTAATTTCTTTAAGTGACTGGCTTCTAAACTGTTCTGTTAATTAGGAATCAATGATAACTTACTGAGAAAATTGTATTCATTTAACTTATAGCTTGCAAATTACATTTTCTTAGTTTAAAACAATTTTAAAAAACCCACTGAAATAAGGGAAATAATAACAAACCCTGATCTCAGTGAGGTTGTAACTTGCTGATACTGTCATCTTCCCCACTGATATTACTGTTACTTGGTGAAGTCAGAAGAAAAGAAGAAACATGTTTATATTAAAAATTGGTCACCTCACACCTGTCAGAATGACTAGTGTCAAAAAGACAAAAAAGAACAAGTGTTGGTGAGGATGTGGAGAAAAAGGAACCCTGCTGGGCTGTTGGTGGGAATGCAAACTGGTATACCCATGGTAGAAAACAGTACAGAGGTTCCTCAAAAAGTTAAAAATAGAGCTACCATAGTATGATACAGCAATCCCACTTCTGGATATTTATCCAAAGAAAATGAAAATACTAATTAAAAAAGATATATCCATGCTTATTTTTACTACAGCATTATTTACAATACTAAGATATGGAAGCAGCCTCAATATCCATCGAATAGCTGAATGGATAAAGATGTGATCTATACATGTACGCACACACAGATGTATCACTCAGCCATAAAAAGACGAAATCTTGCCATTTGTGACAACAGGGATGTACTTAGAGGTCCACCTATGTTAAGTGAGGTAAGTCAGAGAAACAAATACCATATGATTTCACTTATATGTGGAATATGAAAAACAAAACATATAGAAACAAACATAAATACAGAGAATAAACTAGTAGTTGCCAGAGGAGAGGGAGATATGGGAATGAAGGGGACCAAGAGGCACATAACTTCTAGTTATAAAATAAATAAGTCACGGGGATGTATAGTACAGCAGAGGGAATATAGCCGACCCTTGAACAACATAGGGGTTAGAGCCACTGACCCTCTGCAGAGTCACAAATTCACAATGTAACTTTCGACTCCCCAGAAACTTAACTAGTAACAGACTATGGTTGACAGGAAACCTTACCAATAATTTAGTGGATTAACACATATGTATCATATACTGTATTCCTACAATAAAGTTAGCTAGAGAAAAGATGTTATTAAGAAAACAACAAAGAAGAAAAAGACACACTTATAGTTCTGTATTTTAAAAAATCTGCACATTAAGTGGACCCGTGCAAACCCTTTTTATTCAAGGATCAACTGTGCAGTCAGTACTATTGTAAAAACTTTATATACTCACAAATAGTAACTACAATCATGAGCATTTCATAATGTGTATAAACATCTGATCACTATGTTAGACAATGAAAACTAGTATGACATTGTAGGTCAACTGACTTCAATTAAATACAAATAAATAAATAATGAAAAAACTTATAGCTTCTAGAAAGGAACAATATTCTATCAAAAAAAAAAAAAAAAAGAAGAAGAAGAACAACAACAAGGATGTCTGAATGACCCAGTCAATTAAGCATCTGACTGTTTCGAATCAGGTTATAATCTAAATGGTTGTGGGATCAAGTCCTGCATCACTGAGCTCTGCCCTCAATGGGGAATCTGCTTGAAAGATTCTCTCCCTCTGACCCTCCCTCCGCTTGTGCACACACACACTCTCTCTCAAAAGGAATAAAACTTAAAAAAAAAAAGAAAAATGAAGAGTACATTTATAAGCATATTAAACTCAAAGACTAAAAAAAAAAAAATAAACTCAAAGACTAAAAAAAAAAAAATAAACTCAAAGACTCCCTTCTACTAATTCAAAGCTTCCATGATCTTCACTTATTTATCCCAGCTTTATCCAAGTAAAACTGACAAATTAAATTGTAAGATATTTAAAGTGAACAGGGTGACAATTTGATATGCATATGTACCATGAAAAGGTTGACCCCACCCGCTTAACTAAAATGCCTATCACACCTCACAAATCCACCCATGTTTAAACTGCTGCACCACACTGGCATTCTATTAATGTAAGTTGCAATCTGGTGAATCCAGGGTCTCCAGGTCACTGACAGCAGCAAGCTAGCCCTGTAACAGCTCCATGGAGACAACCCCTCCAGTGGCAGCCCACAATCTTGCTGCACCTGTTCCTGTGGGAGCCCACACTGGTAGCTCTCCTACAAACCCACCCTGTTAGAAATGCTAAAGGTTGTGGCGCCAGGGAGGCTCAGTTGGTTAAGTAGCCAACTCTTTGATTTCAGCTCAGGTCATAATCTCAGGGTTGTGGGATCGAGCCCTGAGTTGGGCTCTGTGCTCTACAGGCAGTCTGCTTGAAATTCTCTCTCCCTCTCTCTCTGCGCAAGCTCACCATGCTCTCTCTCTCTCTCTTAAATAATAAATAAATGTTAAAAAAAAAAGAAGTGCTAAAAGCTTACTCCCTGACTGTAGGACATTAGCACGATCTTTGCACATGAAGCAAATTATACACAGGTGGACCATCAGAAGTTCTACGCACTTAGACATAAGAAATCAACTATAAAAATGAAGAACAACCTTTGAAAAACAGACTTAAGGAATAACACAATTGCTTTACATATAAAAATGTTTATAGCCTATTTGTTATGAGGCCATGAAAATAATTTTTTTCTATGAGTACCTCTTTCCTTTTCAGTTCCTCGATTGTTTTCAATGAATTATTGTATTCTTGAAGAAGCTTGTTATGTGTCAACTGGAGAGTGGCTAACTTGGACCTATTCAAAAGAAATTAAGAAACTGAATCTTGGGGGAAATATGATAAAAACTTAGATTTGTTCTCCAATCTTCTTCCGAACACTCAACTAGCAAAATCATCTCTCCTACCTTTACCATCTTACCACCTGCTGACATTTTCTTACTCTCAAATAAAATATTTAAAAAAAAATCTGTAGGTTACAAGGAACTTTAATAATTCTGTTATAACAGAACAAATTTTATCTCCTCAGAAAAGTCTCTTAGTACTCCTTCAATTACATAAAAAAGTTTAAAGTTTGTTGTTAAATCCTAATTCCAATCTTATAAAAGTACTATTCTATCTTCTCCTAGCAAGGGGTCATTCAGTCGTGGGACACTCACTTCTCCTCTTCAGTTTTAGCTTGCTCCATTTTGATTTCTGATCGCATGCTTTCCACTTGTAGCTCCAACTTTTTGTTGTTATAAACAAGCTCTTGCTTTTCATTCAGCTCTGCTGGGGTTGCAGAATTTTTCCTTTCAAGGGTCTGACATCTAAGAAATATCAAATTTTCATGAGGATAAACAACACTCCTTCATTTCTCAGTGGCTTTTTTTTTTCTCAGTGGCTTTTAAATAAATCCCAAGATTATGTAGCAAACACAAAGAAATTTAGGATTGCATTTTTTTTTTTTAGGATTGCATTTTTCAAGGATATAACGGCAAAATAAAATATTTTATCCTCCTTGCTTCTTTACCAGAAGCAAGTAGTATTTCTAAACCCTCATGACTAAACATTAAAAAAAAATACAGTTTTTTTTTTTTTGTGAAAAGAAATTTACACAATTTTGAACCCTTATGCTTACATAAAAAAAGTGCAGATCTAAGACCACACAAGCTATGGCCCGCTTGGAATAACTGTCTTCAGTAGTCACGCAAGTATATTTTTGTTGGTCAGATACAGACCAAAATAGTAATTGGCTAAAGATGCTTTTCATATAGTGATCCATGGATATCTTCAATATTTTAAGAAGTCTGGGTTCCCTTAAGCACAAAGAATATGACTTCTGGCGAGGATTTAATAAGGGAAAAGGAAGCGCCCTAAGTTCTCTTAAAGATCAGAAAGAGAATTTCAATATAATAATAGCAAATATGAACTCATGGTTGCTATATGCAAGGCGTTAACGCCAAGCATGTTAAACATCTCAATACAATATTATGAAGTAGGGATAACAACACGCGTACGTTTTACAAATGATAAACTAGGCTCACAGAGGCTTAATAAATAATTTGCCCAAGGTAATACCACAGATAAATTCCAGATCCATATGTCAACTAAGTCTGTTTGTCCAAAGTCCTTTAGCTGCTAGGCTGTGCCAGATTACCATAATACTGTAGCTCTAAGGCAACGTACACTCATGTGTTGTGCTGGATATATCTTTGCCAACTAATCCAAAAGAACAACATCAACTTAGCTTTTCTAAATTTCAAGTAATTTGCTACATCAAGAAAAACAAGCAAATGCAAAGGTCTCAGTTTAAATATTAGCCTTCATAATTGACTAAAAATGAATTTTGTCCTCAATAAATCTCACTCAAGTTCTTCCTTCTCTTTGGCACTTTTCATTTATGTTTGCTTACATCAATATTGTCAGCTCACATAAGTCACAGAAAATTGGGCTTACTGCTTTTTTACAGGTCCTCACAGAGGCTCTAGTACGCATAACAAACATTTCTGAACAGCAGAATCAGATTTCCTTGGGCCCCATCCCCCTATCCACAAGTATTTCATATTTATAAATGAACCTGTACATTAATCTTGATGTTAGCATTTTCTGAATTCATATTTTAATTCGGTTTCTATTTTTCTTTGGGTAACATAGTAACAAAGCCATATTTTTACACATAGTAATACATTTTGTAAAAATGTCCATTTTCTGAAGAGGAATAAAATTCATTTCTCATTCTTACTTCTCTTGAAGTCTCTTCTTCATTAACTCAGCCTCACTGAGTTTTGTATGTGCCTCTTGAAGCTCCTTAAATAGGGTTGTCACCTGACGGTTCAACGTCTCCACTTCACTGCCAACCTGTCATTCAAGAAATTCCAAACATGCACAAGTGATTCATATCAGAGATTAAATGACTCTCTTTGTGGGAAAATAGAGTGTACCATTAGTATCCAATGAAGACCGGTGATTAAATTTTGGACAATCAATGCCCTAAATATTTTACATGAAAAGAAATGTTTTAGATACAACTCTGTTCCCTTATATGTTTACATTTACTAATTACAGATAACATTTTACATTTCATAATATGCAATTTACATATATAATCACTAATACATCTGGCAATATTTATATATAAAACTGTTTTTCTTACATAACTGATCAATTTGGATGCCCTGTCATAACTGGTTGTCTCTTGATCTCAGTGTTTGAAATGTTTTCTGGTCTCTCAAAGTAGGAGACTCAGCCCAGAGCATGGCATATAGTAGGCATGCAACATATATTTGCTGAATAAATGAACTGGCTAAAGTGAGCATCTTACATAAATGTCTTTCATGTGGATGACTGTGGCACTTACAACCTCCTGGCTTCGTCAACCTTTCCTTAGCTTAAGACTGTGTGACAGACTCCAATGCACATCTCTGAGTTGCCACAGAACACTGGCTACAGAAACATAAACCTTTTCATTCAAACTATTTCATTCAAACCAGTAGTAGGGTAGAATCAAGGTCTTTCAATTTTATCTCAAGTTTCTGGGTCATATTCTCAAGTGATCTCATTATAAAGTGGACAAAATTGCTTTCTTTGCTAGTGGATCTGTTCATTCACGAAGTTAGGAAAGAAAATCAGTCATGAAGAGTTTAGAGGTAGGGCCGTCTGGGCGGCCTACCCAGTTGGTTGGGTATCTGACTTTTGATTTGGGCTGGGGTCCTAATCTCAGGGTGGTGAGATGGAGCCCTGTGTTGGGCTCTGTCCTCTGAGGGCAGTCTGCTTGGGATTCTCCTCCTTCTCCCTCTGCCCCTCCCCCTGACTCACGCACACTCTTGCTCTCTAAAATAAATAAATCTTAAAAAAAAAAAAAAAAGAAGAGATAGAGGTATGATTCCCTACAATAACTGGGATAGGAACACATCTCACTACAATTTACTATGGATGAAATTCAAATCAGAACAAGGAAATATGAGAGAAACAGAATATACCCAACATTAAAATTATTTCTGTTTCTAAAGCTAGTAACAGCACAAGACTTGACTTCAGATATGACTCTTAGGTACAATGGAGGTGTGACAACAGCCTTAGAACTTAAGTACCCACAGTTTCTGGGCCTTTCTCCTCTTCTCTCTCTTTTTCTGTGCTCTCCTCTGTCTGGGTCTCAATCTCAGAACCACCACTGGCTTTCTTTTCAAAATATAAAACTCTGAAAAATACAGAATATGTTAAAGTTACTTTCTCTTTGGCTTTAAGAGGAATAACAATTGCAGTAACACTAAAAAGAACATTGTCTGAAATTTGGATAAAGGATCAGGGGCTTCAAAATCTCTCTACATTTACTCTATTAACTTTTCTGGGCTTAGCTTTTCATCCTAAAATTGGCTAGACATGAGTTAAAGCATGAATTCATGCAGAGGCAAAAGATGGGCATAAATCATCACAAACACTGAAAAACACTGCCTCTTTCTGTGTATTCAGTAATACACAGAAATATTTTTAAAATCTGTCTTTGTGTGTACGTACCTGCATGCATATGTATTACATGAGTGTGTCCCTTTATAAGGATTCAGCAGAGAAAGGAAAAATAGACAAAAAGTACCAACATTCTTATACTGAATAATAACCACCTGAAGGCCAGCCCAACACAAATGCAAATGAAAGAAGAGATTTCTAGTTAAAAATGGTGAACCGAATATATTTTTCTCCCACCTAGATGCCACCAAAATGACTTTTAAAAAGTCATATACAGGGGCACCTGGGTGACTCAGTGGTTGAGCATCTGCCCTTGGCTCAGGTCATGATCCCAGGGCCCAGGGGTTGAGTCCCCCATCTGGCTCCCTACAGGGAGCCTTCTGCTCCCTCTGCCTATGTCTCTGCCTCTCTCTCTGTCTCTCATGAATAAATAAATGAAATCTTAAAAAAAAAAAAGCCATAACGTACAAGAACAAAGAGAAAGAGAGAGAAAATAACAGCAAGATTTAGGGGGCATGGCTATGAATGAATTGATTTGGCAGCCCAGTAAGGCTAGGTCTGAAGCCATAGCAGGGAAAGCCAAGATATAATCCAATTGACATTATGGCAACCCGAAGGCTAAGGAGTCAGTGACACCAGATTCCTCTGGACACAGGGACAAAGGTGGAGCCTGTTTAAGAGGGACTAGAAGGGGGCAGCCCCAGTGGCCCAGCGGTTTAGTGCTGCCTTCAGCCTGGGGTGTGATCCTGGAGACCCGGGATTGAGTCCCACATCAGGCTCCCTGCATGGAGCCTGCTTCCCCCTCTGCCTGTTTCTCTGCCTCTCTCTCTCTCTCTCTCTCTCTCTGTGTCTGTCATGAACAAATAAATAAAATCTTAAAAAAAAAAAAAAGAGAGGAACTAGAAGGGGTGCCTGGGTAGCTCAGTCAGTTGGGCATCTGACTCTTGATGTCAGGGTGGTGAGTTCAGGCCCCATGTTGGGCTCCAAGCTGGGTGTGGAGCCTACAATGAAAGAATATCACAAAATAAAAGGTTTCTGGGTTGAGATGTTAGAGATGAGAAGTGGGTTCTTCCATAAGGGGAACTGACACACAGTTATACACAGAACACTAAGACCTTCACCCACCTTTTTCTACTCATTTCAAGAACTTCAACATCTTCCAGGCAGGAGGCTGGAAGAGTCTCCTCTGCAGTATGTAACCATGATAAAGGAAAAAATTTAAATTTTTTAAAGAATTTATTTATTTATTTATTTATTTATTTATTTATTTATTTACTTACTTACTTACTTACTTACTTATTTATTTAAAGATTTTATTTATTTTTTCATGAGAGACACAGAGAGAAAGGCAGAGATACAGGCAGAAGGAGAAGTAGACTCTCTGTGGGGAGCCTGATGTGGGACTTGAACCCAGGATCCTGGGATCACGACCTGAGCCAAAGGCAGATGCTCAACCACAGAGCCACCCAAATGCCCCAAGATTTAAAATTCCTGATGTGGGGCTTCCCCAAGGAAACCTCCCAGCCAGATCTCCTTAGATGTGCTCAGCTTCTAACACCCTATAATTCTGCTAAATCTGGTCAAACAGCCAAGATTGCCAGACATTTAAGGAAAATATTAATATGAAACAGAAAAAGTAACTTACTGAAAATTGAAAATGCCAGTGGAGGGAAAAAGTCAAAATAGTATCACTAATATCCTTAGAGATAGGAGGAAATATTATAACCACAAAAAGTAAAACACAGTAAAAAGGAACATTCAAAGGTTCTCCCTTGCAAAAAAACAGAAGATCGGAGTTGGTCAAATCTAGCAGAAGGGGAAAAAAGAGAGAGATAAAAGGAACAAGGAGCTAAGAAAATTAGAAGAGATCCTATTCAAAATACTAGTAATGCCAGAAAGAGAGAACAAAGAAAACTGAGGGTAAGAGATTATCACTAAATTAATTCAAGACCATGTTTCAAGAACTGAAGGACATGAGTTTGCAGAACGAAAAGCCCAAGTGTGTCCAGAATAAACAGATGAAAAACGGGCTCAAACCAAAGCACATGAGAAGTCTCATTCCCAAAGATGAAGAACCAGGATGGCAGTGGGTCTCTCAGCATTAAGACCAGAAGCTGGGACACATGAAGCAATGTTATTGAAATGTGGAGGTAAAATCTTATCCAATTACAGAATTTTATACCCAGCCAAACTATCCATGAAGTATAAAGGCAGGAGAGATTTTCAGATATACAGGTCTCAGAAAATATACTGCCCATATGTTCTTTTTCAGTAAGTTAATGGAAATGTAGTGAACTCTGTTTGAAAAACAACAACAACAACAACAAAAAAAAACATTCAAGAAAGAGTAGGAAAGGCAATGGATTTAGGAAACAGGTGATGGAACACAAGACAGTGAAGGAATTCCTTAGGGTGAAGGTAGAGGGAGATGCCAAGATGATACCATGTGGCAGGAACTAGAAAGCAAGTAGGTCAGACACCAGAGAGAATACCACTAGACTCCTAACATGTCTGAATGTAACTGAGTGATTTCTCCATTGGGGAAGAGCATGGAGAAACCAAGCAAATTTTAAAGATGTAATTATGCATAGAAGTAAAAAAAAAAAAAGTTCCATAAGAAAAGGAAAAGTGTTCAAGGCACAGAGTTCAACTGAGTACTCCCTGTGTGTGCCTAATAATGTAAACACTGGGTAGTTATCTAAGTGAATTTCAATATAGCCAATTTTGGAAATGGAACAGGTAAGCTGGGTCCAGGAGCACCTGTGGTATGTGAGGTCAGCTAATTGTGTGTTACAATTCAGTAGGATTTAAGTCTGGTGCATGGAGGTGATTTAAGTCTGGTGCATGGAGTTAATTTAAGTCTGGTGCATGGAGGTAAGCATCAAAATAGCTAGAGCCATTGCAAAGTGCCAGACCTAGCTGGTGCACAGGCATTGTCTCAGGCTAAGGCAGGCTAACTGGTGCACAGGCACTGTTTCATTAAGACAGGCTTAAATGGGTTAAGAGCCAGCTGCGGCAGGGTTGATGGATGAGCCTTTTTCATGTCACTCAAGCATGACCTAGGGTTCTGATCTACATTTGAATGATCACTTATTTTACTTTCCTAGGGCAAATTTTCATCTTGGACTGACTGTCTCTGCTACCTCTTGATTCTCTTGCTATGCACTCTCCCCCTCTTTACTTGCTATCAGTTCAAATTTGTTTAGAAAATGCAAATTACATGAAATACTAATCCTGGAAAACAATGAGAAAAAAACCTCAATCTATGATCCCTTTTCCCCACAAGTCTCCTAAAAGTTTTCAGAATAAATTTTATACTGTCTATACCCCTCATTTGTTGTGATTCATGATAATAGTTGAAGACTCACTTGTCAGAGAGAGACATGTTGGGTCTTAGAATACATTTTCATTGTATCCTATACAGCTTGGAAAGCAAGCCAGGTTGTCCAGGTATCAGGGGTTTAATTTCTTGGTTTCGGGCCTATCTTAGCAAGGGAGAAATCACCATTCTGGTACCCACCCAGAGAACACGAAGTCTTGTTAACTACTGTTGACTTGCCAGTTACCAAATACTGAGAGAAGGCTGGCTTACAGAGTAGAAATTTAATACTATTGAGAAAGGGACCCTTTACAGGTGCTTAAGGTGGGAGACTAAACAGAGCCATCTCAAAGGCATGCCTGACTTCCTAGTGCTATCTGAAGAGGTATAACTGCAGAGAGAAGGCTATAATTATTCTGAAAGTAGGAATTACATACATCATATGAATGATGAGGAGGTATAATTAGCAAATTCCTAAGTTGACACTTTCATCATGAAAGCTAATAATGTTGTCTAAGTATGCATGAACTACTGGCTAAACTTGACTTCTGAGAATGGTGGATAGAATACAGGTGGAGTAAAGGTGCTCACAGAATATAAACATGCCAATTATTCATAGGTAGTAATGGTCTTCTTCAAAGTGGAACATCTTTAAAAACCAGTTGTGGTAATTAAGGTGTAAAAAGGGTGCTTTTATTTACCTTACCTATGCATGTTACTATATATCGGGATTTGTCTAAAAGATAGGATGAATATTTTGCTCTATTAGAATACATGGCCCTAGTCTCCTAGAAGTCTACCTTTGAAATTTTCTAAGGGACAACAGTAGGATATGATGTAAACCCCTAGGATTTAAGAGCCAGCATGCCCTCTGTAGCTTTTGAAACAAGCTATCAAGTAAGTTATTGGACCACTGCTGATGTGTCTTCCAGGTTAACCTCATCTGAATAAATAACTTATGTTTCATATTTTAGGAAAAGATCTTTTAATAGTTAAAAATTTTAACTGCTTCAGGGTGCCTGGGTGGCTCAGTTAAACATCTGACTCTTGGTTTTGGCTCAAGTCATGATCTTGAGACTCTCTCTCCTTTGCCCTCTGCCCCCCCCCCCCCAAATAAAGAAATCTTAAAAAAAAAATCTAAGTTGCTTCAGTTAGAAAGTGCTAATTCTTACAGTGCTATAATTTTAAGATTAACAAGCCATTTATAATGTCTGAGAGAATTAATTATGTCATAGTATATTTATGATTAAATGTTGCAATCACGAGAACCCTAACTATTGCATAATCTTTCCATGTCTTACATGGTTTAGCATTTTGCATTTCTTTTTTTTTTTTTTTGCATTTTGCATTTCTAAAAAGTGCATTTGCACATAAGAATTCATTGACTTCACAACTCTATAACACAGATGAATTTTACTCCAATGTAAGTGCATATGTGTATACATATATACCACATTGTATTAGGCCAGTATTTCCCTTCTACCAAAACCAGACAAAGACATCACAAGGCAAGAAAACTATGGATTGATACCCTTTATGAATAAAGATGTAAAAATCCTTAACAAAATTCTAGCAACCCAAACTAGCAACATATAGAAAGGATTATACATCATGACCAAATGGGATTTACCCATGAATGAAAGGCTGGTTTAACATATGAAAATCAATAAGTGAAATACATCATATTAATAGAAGTTTAAAAAACCCACGTAATCATCCCCATAGACATGGAAAAAGTGTTCCACAAAATTCAAAACCTGTCATGATAAAAAGTGCAACAAACTAGAAATTGATGGGAGCTTCTCAACCTGATAAAAGCATCTATGAAACCTTACAGCTAATATATACTTTGTAAAAGCACCTTCCCCCTAAGATCAGGAACAAAACAACCATGTTGCTTTCTCCACTTGTATTTAACATTGTGTTAGAGGTTCTAGCCAGAGAAATCATGCAAGAAAAAGAAATACAAGGTACCTTTGTTGGTAAGAAAGAAGTAATACTTTCTCTTTGAGGATGATGTGACCTTATATAAAGAAAATGCGAAGGAATCCACTGAAAAAACTATTAGTGCTGATAAATGATTCTAGCAAGGTTTCAGGCTATAAGATCAATGTACAATATATAAAAAAGTTGTGATATTTCTATACACAAGCAAAGAATACTCCAAAAATGAAATTAAGGAAAAAAGTTGTGATATTTCTGTACACAAGCAAAGAATACTCCAAAAATGAAATTAAGGAAACAATTTCATGTATAACAGCACTAAAAAGACTAGAATACATAGTAACTAATTTTGAAAAGTAGCTTAAAACCTGTATACTGAAAATGACAAAACATCATTGAAATACATTACAGATGACCTAAATAAATCTATGCGTTATCTTCTATGGATCAATAGATTTCATATTATTAAGATGGCAAAGCTCCCCAAACTGAACTCCAGATTCAATGCAATCCCTAACAAAATCTCAGCTGGTTCCCCCCACCCCCAGAAATTAGCAAACTTATCCTAAGATTTATACAGAAAAACAAGAAACCCAGGATAGCCAAAATGATCTTTCAAGGTTGGAGAACTCATACTTCCTGATTTCAAAATTTACTACAAACAGTAGTAATTGAGATAGTGTAGTATTAGCAAAGGATAGACATATACATTAAAGGAATAAAATTGAAGGTTTAGATATTAATCTTTACATTCACGACCAACTGATTTCCACCAAGGGTGTCATGACAGTTCAGTGAGGGAAAGAATGGTCTTTTCAATAAATGGTATTAGTGCTGCTGGATATCCACAGACAAAAGAATGAAGTTGGACCCCTATCTCACATCATACATACAAATAAACTCAAAATAGATCAGAGACCTAAATGTAAGAGCTAAAATGAAAAAACTCTTAAGAGAAAATATAGGAGTGAATCTTTGTAACCCTGGATTAGTCAATGGTTCATTAGAAAAAGACACTAAAAGCACAAGTGACAAAAGAAAAATAGATAAAGTGGACTACATCCAAAAAAACTTTTTTTTTGTGCTGTTAATGATAGCATCCAGGAGGTAAAGAGGCAATCCACAGAATGGGAGAAAGTATTTACAAGACATATACCTCATAAAGGATTTGCATCTAGAATAGATAATGAACTCTTATGACTTAGTAATGAAAAGGAAATCCAAGTTTTTTAAATAGGCAAGGGACTTCAATAGATATTTCTTTTTTTATAGATATTTCTTCATAGAAAATCTATAAGTGATCTACATGAAAAGATGCTCAACATTATCAGTCACTAGGAAAATGAAATCAGAATCGCAATGAGGTACCACTCTAACTCCATGAGGATGGCTATAATCAAGAAGACAATTACAAGGGTTAAGGAGGATGTGGAGGAAAGTAGGACCCTCATATGTTTCTGGTAGAAACATAAAGCGGCGCAGTCACTGTGGAAAACAGTTTGGTAGGTTCCTCAAACTATCATACACACAGTTGCCAATGACCCAGTAATCCCACTCCTGGGTAGATGCCCCCAGGGGATTAAAAAAATGTCCACACAAAAAACTGCATGAATGTTTAGAAGTAACATTATGTGGGAACCAAAATGTTCACCAACTGATGAATAAACAAGATGCTGACTAGTCACACAATGGTCTATTACTTTGCAATGAAAAAGGAACTGAAGAACTGATACAATGCTACAACGTAGATGAACTCTGAACACATGACGCTAAATAAAGTCAACCAAAAAAATAAAATAAAATAATTAAGTCAACCACAAAAGACCACATATTAAATGGTTCCATTTATATGAAGTGATGAGAAAAGGCAAATCTTGGAGACAGAGAACCGATTACTGGGAAGAAAGAGGAATCAGTGCTAACAGGTCCTGGGTTTCTTGTCTGGAGAAAAAAATGTTCCAAAATTATAATGTGTTAATGGCTGCAAACCTGTGAATATTCTATGCAATATGGAAATGTATACCATAAATGGATGGATTATTTGGTGTCTTAATTCTATTTCAATAAAACTGTTTTAAAAAAAGCAATGTATGCATACTTTAGAGTTACCTATTTCATACCTTTCTTTGGCTTCCTTGAGTGCAGTTTTAAGCCTCTCCACCTTCTGGTTTTCCTCCCTTAGACAAAGCAGGAGCTGGCTCACAGTTAATTTCTCAAATTCCAAATAATTCCTTGCACCTTCTGTAGATTTGTTCCTACATCAAGAACAGTATAAAGATTAACAGGTTTTCATCAGAAAACACCTATGTCAAAGTGTCTAAGAATGTAACTGGAACCAACATAAAGGAACTTCTTTCCAGAACACTCTCCAAATAATTCTCATTTACAGACCAAACGCAGTTGGCCCTGTGACCACTGGGGCCATACTCCTCTGTGCTTTCCAAGAAAGGAGTGGGGGCTCTCGGGTAGGCTCACTTTGCACGTACGCACTCACTTTCTCCAAATAGCCAGTGTGCCCATAACATTAGACCCCAGTACCCATGGGAATGGTGGAGCAGAGGTGGCCCTGGTTTCTTGTGCCCGGCCTTCCTACAGAAGAGGAAAGTCACACAAAGTCTACGAGCAGGCGTGCAGCCTGGCGACATGCGGACCACCAGCCTTTCTCTAACTTGATATTCTCAAGTTAGGAGAAGAAAATAGTGTTTGTTTTTGATTTCAAGTAATTACAGCAGAGAAATATAGGCACTGTTGATAATGTACAATATTTTCCTTGACTTTATTACATCAAGAAGCTGTTGGATGATAAACAAAACCAGGACCACCGGTGCAGTAACTACACTTCCCGGGTGACTGCACCAATGCTCATGGCACCTACTCCAGTTCACACCTCTTATAAACAGCCGGGATTAAATCCCAGTTCCAGACTCTGAACTCCATACCCAGAAATCAATCTCTGCCTCCTTAATATATTTTCAAATGAGGTAAGGAAGCTGTTATTAAAACATAACTGTGGCTCAGGGCACCTGGCTGGCTCATTTGGAGAGGCGTGGGACTCTTGATCGTGAGTTCAAGCCCCACGCTAAGTGTAGAGATCACTTAAAAATACAACCTTAGAGAAAAAAAAAAACAACCTGTGGCTTAAAAGAGGAAATGGTTTTGGCAGGTTGATATAAATGACGAGGAAGTGGCTTGGAAATTTCAAACAGGGCTTTCTTCCTTCCCACCACTTCCAGGAAAGTCTTTTGATATTAAAAAAGCAATACAGGGGAAAAGCTGAGGAACTGCTAACTAAGCTAGGGAGTAACTTTCATTTATACCAACTGCCCTGTTTGATGACAGAATACTATCTAACACTTATTTTCTCCCTGATGCAAGGGCTTGGGAGCATAAGTGGGGAAAAAAAAAACTAGCCCATTTTCATGTTTTATAAGAACATTTGTCAAGTTATAGAAAAAAAGATACTAAAAGCCTTAGACAGAAAAGATTCCTAGAGAAATTTTCTGGTAACTGTTTCTTTCAAATAGACTAATACAACAGTAACCTGCTTACAGGGGATGAGTCAATAGCCTGCAATGGGGAGAGGCTCAAATGCCCAGCTCCTTTGCCATCTCTTCCTCCAAGGCCCTCTGCCATTTAAGATGTATGCTACCTAATATCTACTGGGAACAGGTCAACTTGAGACGCCACGGGTAAGACATCTGGCCACTGGGTAAGGCGGTGACTCAGAACACTCGCAGTCCTCACTAGAGATTACTCAGTCACCTGGGCTTATCCTTGGGAATGAACAGGGAAGACAAAATGATAACATCCCACTTATCGAGCTGGACAGCCTGGTCCAGGTCAAATTGTGCTGATAAACAAATTAGGAAGCAGGAGTCTTTTGATGAAGGACAAGTTTGTCTTCACTTCTCATCTTATGGCAGATGAAATGAAATGCCTCTCAACAGAGTGGTGAGGGTTGTTAGCCCACAAAGGCATCACACATAGTGTTTATTCTCTGCCAGTTTGGGCTGCAACACCAAATCACATTCAAACCGACATTCTTAAAAGGCATAAATTAGTAAGAATCAACTTGTGCAGCCAAGATGTTTGACCTCCCAGTGGCGAGCTGCAAGTGACAAGACTGCCCGAGGGTGTCTCCGACGGCCCTAGCCCTTCTTCACATACGTGTCAATGGAATCAGTTCTTGTGGGACCAGGACTTGTCCTGATTTCTCTCACTGCCACATCTGCTTCTCCTTCCTGTAAAGGCAGAAATGAAAGTGCTTTAACATGATAATGTCCTGCAAGACAAATTATGAAAGAGAAAAAGGCAAAAGATCAAGAATTTGATGACCTGCAACCCAAGGAACCTACCAACATTTAAATGCGAGATGTTTAAACAAGGTCAAGGAAATGGAATGGAAATCTACCCTTCTTCCCTCACCCTGCACACCCTGTCAGGATTATAAATATCTAGGCCAAGGTGTGAAGATTGGTGTCTCATCCAGAATAGTCAACCTGACCCCAAACACATGAAAGCTTATCTCCTCCCTCTCCTTGGCAGGTCCCTTCTCTCTCAAGTTAAGGTCATATAGAGCTAGTGACAACTCCACACGCCTTCCCTGTACAGGCCTTTAAAATGCAAAATGTCAGAACTTGCTGAAGCGATGCTGAAAAAGAGGCTGTTTTCTGTGGGCAAAGCTCCCAAAGCACAAAGTTGGCTCCTATCAGAAATGTGAACACATCGTGGGCCACTTAAGGAACAAGAAGTCTAAGACTGGTTAAATGATTTGAAAGACACTTATATTTTAATGAGCTAGCAGGAAAATCTTCCAAAAATGCACAAAGATGGTTCTAGATAATTCTGAATGCATACATTCTTCCTAAATCTTGGGCAATGTTTTCTAGTTCACAGAAGTCAGGCAAGAAAAGCATGTTTACGCTAAAAATAACTGTCAGTCATCAGATCAGTGAAGCAGCATATTATGCTAACTGTGTACCTCAAAGGAAGAAGCCTCATTTGGAAACTTCTCATCTGTTCTTTGGCCTCCCTGAATTTTGCCAGTTATTTGCAAAAGGTGAAAGCTATTTGATCAAACTTGTGTTTCATCATCTTTGGTTGTCTACAGAAGTGTGCTTTCCATCTGGTATTTCAATTCTCCTGATTTCAACTGCTATGAAGGCACCCAAAGATTTATTCGGGGGTATGGGGGGGCTAAGGTATTAAGTGCCCTTTCCCCAGGCTGTTCTCTTTAGTGCAGCAAACAAACTGGAAGGCAAAGGAAGTAATACGCTAATAATTCCAACACCACCGGGGCTGGAGTTTGGCTTTTTACAAGCTCCCCCGATATTATCTACGAGGTACATGCTTCTTTCTCAGAGGTGCTATCTCTTTTCCTATGTCAGATGTGCAGTTTGACAAAGCTAAAATGCCACAGTGTGTATCACAGAAGGTCTAATCCTTGTTTTTCTCCCTCACTATTCATGCAGCGACCATCACCTACCTGCCCTGCTCTTCATTTAGCGGGACCACCCACACACCCAGACTCGGTCACAACAGATGCTACTCATGCGCTCAAGAATGGCCCAGCGCACACGTCACTGAGCTCACTTCGGTTTTGGTTTCACCAAAATGTGTCAGATGCCGTGGGCTCCCAACTCTGTTCCCGGAGGTGCCCAGGCAGCTGCTGTCAGAAGCGGGGGCAAAGCCAAGGTGGACCCTCAATCACAACCCCAGCGGTTCTGCTCGCTCTTTTCTCCACTTCTTGTTTTTAATAAACTGAGGTTCCTTGTAAGGCTGGTCTGAAAAAAGGGTTCTATTATTAACAAGTGTCTTAAAGGGCAGCCCCGGTGGTGCAGCGGTTTAGTGCTGCCTGCAGCCCAGAGTGTGATCCTGGAGACATGGGATCAAGTCACACGTTAGGCTCCCTGCATAGAGCCTGCTTCTCCCTCTGCCTTTGTCTCTGAATCTCTCTCTGCCTCTCTCTCTCTCTCTCTCTCTCTGTGGGTCTCTCATGAATAAATAAATAAAATCTTAAATAAAAAATATTAAAAAAAAAACTGTCTTAAAGTCAGTTCACTGCACTTGCTCAGGATTCTGCTCACCTAAGTGCAATGCCAGACACAGCTGAGGACCTGGTCTGAAAAAGTTTATGTTTTCTGTTTTTTTTTAAAGATTTTATTTATTCATGAGAGACACACACACACACACACAGAGAGAGAGAGAGAGAGAGAGGCAGAGACACAGGCAGAGGGAGAAGCAGGCTCCATGCAGGGAGCCCGATGTGGGACCAGATCCTGGGTCTCCAGGATCACGCCCTGGGCTGAAGGTGGCACCACCCGGGCTGCCCTCTTTTGTTTTTTACGTCAGACATAAAATGTCTAATTAGCCAGGACCTATGGGAAGGAAAAAGAAACTATATCTTTTGTCATAAAAGGTAATCAATCGTCTTCCATTTCAGCCATGATAAACCTCACGAGAATTATATTACACTATTTTTTGGGGAGAGAGAGGGAGAGAGTGCTGTGTGTGCGCATGAGCAGGAGTAAGGACAGAGGGGAGAGAATGCCAAGCAGGCTCCACACTCCAAGCAGGATCTCATGACCCTGAGATCAGGACCTGAGCTGAAATCAGGAGTTGGATGGACACTTAACTGACTGAGCCACCCAGGTGCCCCAGGATTATGTGCTACTTAAAAACAAGAGCCAATTTATCTTGGCAATGTTGATGTTGAAACTTCTCCACTTTCTGGCTTCCATGTGTTGAAGAGACATGGGGTGTAATCTAGGTGTCTAGGTGAGGTTCTGTAATTTGCTTAAAACTGAATCAAAGCTGGGACACTCACAGCTATCCTGATTTCCACAAAGGAGTCTTCTGAGGGGCCGCCTGAGTTCAGCTTGAGCTGGAGTTCAGACACAATCCCCAGCAGATCAGCCTTTTCAGCTTGAAGATAGGCCACCTGGGTCTTCAGCTGTTCCACTTCCTGGTCTGCTTCTGCCTTGGGGGCTTTGAGGTCCCCAGCTGGGTCCTGGAAATGACAAGAAGAAAGTGAATCAAACTCACACCTGACTATCACACTCAAGTGTCCCCACACCCACTGGCAAGGCAGCAATGCCTTATGGTAGAAAATTCTAGCCTTTTCTTGGAGATCTATATTGATACATCAATTCTAATGGAAAATTTTACATTATTTTATTATAGCCAAACAACAGAAAGTTAAAATAACCTCATGCCAAGAAAGAGAAGCTTCCTCAGCCCACAGAATGATCTGATACGAAAATGACCAATCGGACTTTGTCAATGGTAGACTGTTAAGCTGTAGTCCAAAATGTCAAAAAGGACAAAAAGCTGCCAGAATCAACCTCTTGCCTTTTCTTTCTCTCCCACAGATGCAGACCCAACCCTACTCTCCCCATACTTATCATGGACAATCAGAAGCCAAAGGACCAAAATATTTCATTACTTGATACATGAATGGCAAAAGACCATGTCCAAAAAGACCAAAAGTCCAAAATTCTCTCAGGCATGCAAGCTGGTGGCTATCATACTCTATGATGGTGTTTTTAGGTTGCTAAAAGTACCCCTTGGGAGAAATAAGAAAACTGAACATTCAGAGGGTGCTACCAAAGGTAAAAAAATTAACTTTCAGCCTATATAAACATTGGTAAGTATTCATATTTTACTAACACCAGTATGTATTGTGTTCCTCATTACAATTATTGCACATGACAAAGTTGTCAGAGATGGACCCTCCTGCTTACATGAAGTGTTTTCACTCCGGGGTAGAGTAAACAGATTCCAGTCTACACCCTGCTAATCCCTGTGTGTGTTGCCTTGAGAAGATTCGCTTAATGTCTTGGGCTTGGTTTTCTTGAGTTAGGAAGATGAGGTGCTACATGGTCTCTGTGGTACCTTCCAGCTGTGACCTACTAGGCAGGCCTCTCTGATTTCCTCCTCAGGAAACTGTCACTGCTTTTCTGGGCATGGTGCTGCCAGAAATATATACTTGAGATTATCAGAGAATGACAACACTTCAGAAAACTCTCTCACACACACACCCATGCCTGTGATAGATTTCCTAAGGAACTGCAAACAGACCCAAAGGCTGGGAGCAAAACCAAGAAAGCACCAGAGAGGACATGCATAAACCAGCTGGTCCGTGAACTATTAAAACCTGGAAGGAAAGGTATTAACATGTATCATGGGAGCGCCCCTCACACCAGTGAGATCGTGCTCTTCCTTTACTGGGATTGTTCTCTTGCCAGGAAACCACTAGGGCCTGAGAGAAAAGAACTCTTTGTGAGGCTGAAGAGGTAGGTGTGCGGCAAAAGGTTATCAGCCTCTGCATCCTCCCTAGGTAATGACTCATCTGAAAGAAATGTAAATGTGAAGGGGGTGGGGGAGATCAAAGAAGAGGTGCTTAGCCTGGAAATAGGAAGCAAGTGGGTAAGGGGAAGGCCATGCTTTTTTAAGGAATCTTTGCATTTTCTTACTGGACCCCTTTGAGGACATTTTACGGAATTTTTTTTTCTCTTCTTTTTAAAGGGTGAGTGAGCATGTCAGCGAGGGTAGGGAGGAGCAGAGGGAGAGAGAGAGAATCCCAAGCAGGCTCCCTACCCAGTGCAGAGCCTGAGGTAGGTCTTGATCTCACGACATTGAGATCACGACCTAAGCCGAAATCAAGAGTTGGATGTCCAACCAACTGAGCCACCCAGGTGGCCCAGAATGGATTTTTAAAACCACCCTGGTATAAGAGTAGGAAACAGAGTTTTAAGCAAGTGTCCAAGGACCAGGGATATAAGATGATCCTAGAATCGCAGACTTGTCAGGTTTTGTTTTTTTGCAATGGTAAGGATCCCTTCACCATTGTTTGGAAATTCTGAATCTACTTGATAGGCCATAAAACAATTCACAAAATAACATTTTAAATCTCTCTTCATTTTACTACTTGAGGCTCTTTCCATTCCCTTCTTAGACTAGAAGTCACACGTTTTAATCTCTCTGATCAACCTCAACTCCACTATTTGTTACTGTCTTTTCCACTTTTGAGTGCCGGCCATTGATTTTCATGCAACACAATGGCTCTCCTTCTTGTGTACTTGTATCATGTCTTCATCTTGCTGTCCGGGAAATCCGCCCAGACTAACATGCCATTTTAGAATCCTAGAGGAAATATCCATCTAATGGCCTCTGCCTAGCAATTGGTACAATTAAAAGTTAAAAAGTTCTCTTTACAGATGCTTATAATGTATAATTCTGTGAAATGGGAAAGAACCATTAAAACCTCAGCCTTACCCTGAGGATCAGAAGGCAGATCTCCAAAAGAAATTCCCTAATCCCTTCGTTGTGTGGCATAGAACACATGAGAGGCCCTAGTGGCTGGAGGGGATTCCCTGGAGGAACAGCAGCAAGGATGGACAGCAAGAGTGAGACAAGTCAGAGGCTTTGAGAGCTTTAAGTCAGGAAGATGAGAGCCTCGATTTTACAAATCACCTCAACCGGTCCATGAAATAAAAATTAAAGAGACAGGGAGGTAATAGGCAGGCCTGGAAGGCACATTTAAGGGGGAGAAAGCTGATGACCAAGGGTTTTAAAGACCCATAAATATCTCTTTGTCCAAGCACCCATACCTCTGTCCCAAGGACTCACTTCTGAGTCCTGCTTTTGCTTATGGCTTGCTTCACCTGATCTTCTGCACTGAAAGAAGTTGTCTAGAGCTCTAGCTTCTGTTCTCAACTTCTTCTAATACTAGGACTTTTTCGGAAAACCCATAGGCAGACTATTTCAAGCAGACAAACTGCTTCCGGAAGGCTCCTCAATATGACAGGCCCCACCAGGCTGATGACAACTGTCAGTTCATATCCCCAAAGCCAAAAGAGGAAAACAGTGTAAGATATTTTCTTCCAGGGAGCAGAAAATTATTCATACATCCTAGGTCATCATTTCTTCAGAGTATCCTATCTTGAAAATATTTAGATACTAAGAGATTTCCCCCAAAGAAGTGACTTAGTGTTCTTTGAAGTGTAAGACAAGTTGAAGCATCAGATGTGATAAATCTAATCAACAATGAGTCATTTCCTATACAAATGTAAGTATATTAAAGCAGAATGTTCACATCATCCCATGAGCAGGGACTGATGAATAAAGCACTGACATAAACCACAATTTCTCTAAACAACTTTTCATTCTTCATGTTATTCTGTATCATCCCTTTTTTGTTATTTCTTCTTATTTTTCTTTGTTTGCATACTTTACCCAAGAAATAAGAGATCAACAGGGTTCAACGTATCTCAAGGAAAATCACTGATGTCTGGGATTCTATCCTTCAGGGGGCTGCTAAGTTCCAGGTTGGGAAGGAACGGCAGATGTGTACCCTAATGAACAATATCCCGTGAGCCTTAGAATATGGGCAGATGGTTCACATGTGTTTTTTTTTTTTTTAATTTTATTTATTTATTCATGAGAGACCAGAGACAGACACAGAGAGGCAGAGACACAGGCAGAGGGAGAAGCAGGCTCCATGCAGGGAGCCCGACATGGGACTCTATCCTGGGCCTCCAGGACCACACCCTGGGCTGAAGGTGGCGCCAAACTGCTGAGCCACCTGGGCTGCCCTCACATGTGTTCTGATACATATTTTTTCACTGACATCTTTGACATCCACTCTTGGCCATGGGCACATTTCTCAGATTTTTTTGGGTAATGAAAATGTGACAACCTGATAGCCTTCTATCACAACATGACACATGTCGTGCCATTTCTCAAAAGCAGACGTAAAATGTAAAGGGAGGAATCTCTATTTTGGGCTTGGGGAAAGGATAAGATCAGTAAGTAAAACTTCTGAGTAACAGACGTTTAAAATGTTATTTTATATCAAAGAGAAACTAGAAACTAACACTTGGATGGTTCTAGGCAGAGGTTTTCCTGCATCATCTATAATGAATACAAAATACTGATTGAGGACTACAACCTTCTTTTGACTATAATCAATATGGTCAAAACTGTACAAATTTCCTTCCCCCAACAGAGATTGTACACAACCCTTGATATTGCAACCAACCTTCTCAGCAAGAACAATTCTTTCAAGACGATGCAAAATACTCATCTAGCCTGAACCATGAAAGGTTTTGATCTAGAAGTCTAGACAAGTGAGATTACACTTTAAATATTAATCAAATCAAATCACAACTGATCAGTCTGCTCACCTTAAGAGACATCTCTGTTTTCCCTTTTAGTTTTTCAAGTTCTTCCTTCAATTTTTCATTCTCATGACTCAAAGCCATGAGGCGTTCTTTGGCTTCTTTGCTCTGTACCTCAAAATAAAGGCGTTCTTCCTTCTGCTTCTCTGTCCAGGCTGAAAGCTCCTCAAATCGCCCTTTCATCGCCTGATTATTTAGTTTCATGGCTTCTGCATGGGGTTCGGAATGAGATTGTCCTACATCAGTATCGATTTAATGAATCCAACCTCCAAGACCACCCTCACACATAGTTCTAAATCTAAAGACGCCATGCTTGGCCTGGACCCCAGGGTTGGCCAGGAAAAGACCAAGGTGGGTGGTTTTTGCTTCCAGATAGGACTAGGGGTTCTAGTGTCATTTCCAGTGCTTCAAAGACTCCAGAAAACAAAATGGGTTTGGGTACCTCCACTACAGCACACATGCTAGAGGACTCATTTGAACACTAGTCCTGCCAGAGGCCATGGCCTGAGACAGAGGATGCCTTCTGTGAACTATTTAGGACTAACTCTGTAATAATAGTAGCCTTTCTTCCTGTTTCTTTCTAAATGGACTACATGTCATTATGCCATTTGCCTGAGGTATGCAAGTGCTTTTTATTCTTACCTGTATCTCAAACTGAACAATGGAAACAATTTTAGTCTTACCAAAAGCTAAACTCTGCTCTTGCTCCTGCTAGTGAAACAGAGAGGAGGGAATGCAACAACAAGCCTTTTTGCAAAAATATTTCATTCACCAAGGCCCAGGGTGAATGAAGAAACATAGTGGCCAGGTGCTGCTCACCTTTGAGCTGATGGTTCTCAGTTAGGAGCTCCTTCATCTGCTGCAGCAGCTCCTCTGGAGTGAAGGTGTCCAGGTTTGGGTGAGCCAGATCGGGGGGTCCATTTCCTGTGGTTTCATTGGAGCTGTCCCCCTTTGCAGTCAGGCAGCTAAGCGGTTGGTGGGACATGGCAGTAGGACCTATGGAAATGTCACAACCTGAAAATAGAGCCATCTTCTCTCAGCAAGGGGTCTCCCTACAAGTCCCACAGATCCACTGGCAATTGCTCTTCAGTATTCCAAAAGCTGTCTATTCCCTCTCCAATTGTATTTTGGACATTTTTAGTTCTTCCTTTCCCCCCCCCCCCCAAAGATTTTATTTATTTATTCATGAGAGACACAGAATGATAGAGGCAGAGACACAGGGCAGAGGGAGAAGCAGGCTCTCTGCAAGGAGGCTGATGTGGGACTCAATCCCAAGACCCTGGGATCATGAACTGAGCCCAAGGCAGACACTCAACCACTGAGCCACCCAGGTGCCCCTGGTTCTTCCTTTTAAACAAAAAAAGTGTATTCTAGCTTTAGGTGTGTCTGTGGGTGTGGTGAGGGGTCACTAGATGGAGGAGGGAGAGAAGACGATGATATCATGAGACTTGGGAATCCAAGAGAGGAATTCAAGAAAGCTTCCATATATTTGTGCATGTGGGTAAAGGATCCTTAAATTGGTTTTCCTATGCAAATCTTTAAAGCTCAGCTCTTTTTATTTTGACCGAAACTGTTGCAAAATCTCCATATTTTATCTCTTGTATTTTTGGCTAAGTGGAAAGGGAGAACAAACATATTTTGGATGCTTACTATGTGCTGAATCACTGCACCAGACATGTCAGTTTCTAATCCTCACTAAAACCCAACTGGATAGTTATTTTCTAGGATATGGAGCTGAGTTCACAGAGGCTTTATAGCTCAGCCAAGGTCACTTAACAAGACATGCAACAATATTGACAATATTGTTAATTAACAAGACTAAAACCCAGCCACGTAATACAATAAAGATGCTACTGAATATTTATGCTTCCGTATTTGATAATTCTGCAAGGCATACTAAAAAGACTAAGGTATCTTGCCCACTTAATGCATGTCCTGAGAATATTTTAAGCATACCACTTCATTTTGTACAGGGGTCAATGTGGACATAAATAAGATAGACAAGTGTATCCCAAATCCACTTAGTATGTGCTTCCACCTGGGCATACACAGGAATCTGACAACTGGTGAAATGCTACAGGCAAATATTTTCTTTTTCTTTTCTGTGCTTCATGAAGATGATGATAAGCCTTGTCATGAAAGATGGAGAGAGATAAGTGCACTCTGATACATCACTGTATCATTAACATCTAAGAGTCATTCTTGCTGGCCATATATTAAGATGCAACCAAACACACAGGGTGTGGTGCTTCCTCCCCCCACTCCCCCCAACTGGAAGCAACGCCTAAGGGTTCTCTGGAGGTCCCTGGACTCAAGAGCCTGGTGACTTGCTTTTGTTTTGTTCATTTTTTAAAAAGATTTTATTTATTTGAGAGAGAGAGAGACAGAGCACGCACACACACAAGCTGGGGGAGGAGCAAAGAGGGAGAGACAGAAGCAGGCTGATGGTGACCTGCTTTTGGTGTGAAGGAGCCTGCAGGCCATGAGAGACAGTACTACTGTGGCTCTTCTCCCCAGAGCAGCCATCTGAAGAATGGCAGCCCCATGAAATGCTTTAATGAGTGTGGCAATCTTAGGAAGTGAAAAACACTGATGAGGCATATTATTCAACTATGAGCCTCAGAAGGTATCTGTTTCAGGTATTCTAATACATTTAGAAAAGAGATTATGCTGAAGTGTGCTCTTAGCATTCAGTGGCTAGAAGAGACTGCTCCCCCCGCCAATAATTTGTATAAAATAATTTAGACAAAAGTAATTTGGAGAAAGCCAGTTTCTGGCTTTCCATAAAGTTCATTTTTACACAGTATGATGTTAGAGCTAATATTCACAAACGTGGGTTTTTACTAAATAACAGGAATACTAAAGAGACCTACCCTGGCAGTGTGCCCCAACATTTATAGCAGCAGATGTCCACTGAAAGATGAATGCATGAAGAAGAGGTGGTATATATGTATATACAATGGAATACCACTTAGCCATAAAAAGAATGACATCTTGCCATTTGCAACAGTGTGGATGGAACTAGAGGATATTATGTTAAGCGAGATAAGTCAGTCAGAAGAAGACAAATATCATATGATTTCACTCCTATGTGGAATTTAAGAAACAAAACAGATAAACATAGGGGGAGGGAAGGAAAAATAAAATAAGATAAAAACAGGGAGGGACACAAACCATAAGAGACCATAAGAGACTCTTAACTCTAGGGAACAAGCTGAGGTTGCTAAAGGGGAGGTGGGTAGGAGAATGGGGTAAATGGGTGATAGGCTTCTTAATGAAAGGCACTTGATGGAATGAGCACTGGGTGTTTTTTTTTTTTTTAAATACTTTATTTATTTGAGATAGAGGGAGCACAAGTGGAGGGGGAGTGGAAGAAGGAGGGGAAGAAGCAGGCTCCCTGCTCAGCGCTGGGGCCTGATCCCAGGACGCTGAGATCATGACCTGAGCTGAAGGCAGACACTTAACCCACTGAGCCACCAGGAGCCCCAGCACTGGGTGTTCTAGGCAGCTGATGAGTCACTAAATTCTACCCCTGACACAAATAATACACTACATGTTAACTAAATTGAGTTTATTTTTTATTTTTTTTAATTAATTAATTTATTTATTTATGATAGTCACAGAGAGAGAGAGAGAGGCAGAGACACAGGCGGAGGGAGAAGCAGGCTCCATGCACCGGGAGCCCGATGTGGGACCTGATCCCGGGTCTCCAGGATCGCGCCCTGGGCCAAAGGCAGGCGCCAAACCGCTGCGCCACCCAGGGATCCCTACTAAATTGAGTTTAAACAAAAAAAATTTTTAAAAAAATCCTTACAATGTGGATCATTTACTTGTCAACATTCAATTTGCTCAGGTATTCAATGATTATAACACACTTTGCAAAAGTAAATGGAAACATTCAACAGATGTTTTTTAAAAGAAGTTCCTAAGCAGTTCTCTACTGGTGTGTTTAGTTTCATTTTATTATATACACATTTCTCCTTAATGGTTTTTCCAAGAGAGAGGAAAAGGGAGAGATGGAGAGAAGGGAAAAGGGCAGGAGAGGGGAGAAAAGAAAGATTTTCTCTTGAAAATTATCCAGGTATTGTTCTTCTTCGACTTTCCTTTGTGCCTCCTTTAGACACAACCACAATAAAGTTAAAAATTGGTTCTACCGGTTATATCAGTGCTCTTACCTTTATCAGGGTGCCCAGATATTAGGAGGACAGAAGGGAAAAAAAAGCAGGGTTATGCTAAGGGGGACAGTAGAAAAAACAGAGTGCCTCAACTAAATGTGTGACCTCTTATGGTAATTTAGTGACTTGTCTAACAAATGATGGTTCAGCTCAAAAAGCAAATGAAAAGTATTCTTGAGTTTCTAGGAAGGCCCAACCCTACCATCCAACACATACACCCCAGCACCATTATGGTCATGCCACCCTCTCTCACTAATACATATGCCTGACCTAATCATTGCAAACACTTCATTTTCCAGCACTGTGAGGAAAAATTATTTGGTAATTGAAATGTCAGAGTAATAAGAAGTTAACACATATGCCAAACATAAGCATGTAAATACTTACTACCAAATTTTTACCAAAAGCAATACATTTGATTTTTGGTGGCTCAAAGAGCATCCGATGATTTTAGGTATTTTGGGGGCATCATTATGAGTTACGAATACACTGCCTATGTGAAATATCTATTGGTAGAACACCCATCAGAGAAAGCTGAATTTTCTAAATCTTTAAACATCATCTTAAGCTATTTTCAATTGAACACAGAGATGCGTTATAAATTCTTTTTTTTTTTTAATTTATTTATGATAGTCACACAGAGAGAGAGAGAGGCAGAGACACAGGCAGAGGGAGAAGCAGGCTCCATGCACCGGGAGCCCGATGTGGGATTCGATCCCGGGTCTCCAGGATCGCGCTCTGGGCCAAAGGCAGGCGCCAAACCGCTGTGCCACCCAGGGATCCCTGCGTTATAAATTCTTGCACGCATCTTCAAAGGTTATAGAAATTGAAACTAAGACATTTATTCCAAGGTTCTATCTGGTAACAGAATTTCTTTTTTCTTTAGTAACAGAATTTCTCATAAAAATCCAACTAATCTTGATCTGAAATGTGTCAGTTTTTTCTTTGTTCTTTTTTTTTTTTTTTTAATGTAAACTCTATTATGTCCAACATGGGGCTTGAACTTACCACCCCGAGATCAAGAGTCGCAAACTCTACCAACTGAGCCAGCCAGGCACTCCTGAAATGTGTCATTCCTAAGCTAAGGTGGTATTTAACTACAGAAGGGTGAATTAATTTAGCACAGGATTTGCCAAGATTTCACCACTAAGGAAGAAGGCAAACCACCTGGAATGTGGAAGAGCAAAAGCAAAACCTCTTGGATTTTATTCTCAGATTGGTTTGAATTCTTAAATGTCAGTTTTACTTTCACAAGTCAAGTAATTATATCAATGACCTGACTTTGTGGATGTGAGCATGAGCTTAAATCTTATTTCTGAGGTGGCCTTAAAAATGATCCACTCCAACTTATTCGATGCAAAAATGTCTTATCTGGTCTCCACGGAAGATGGTCATATAGACCAGGCATGAAAGGCTTCAATGACAGAAGATATGAGCAATGACTAGCAGGCAACAGCCCGTTCTATTGGAGGACCACTACCATTGTCAGAAAGTCATTTTGTATCGAACAAAAATCTGCCTTATGCAGACTTCTACTCCCTGGACGTTGGACCAACCAGCATAATACAAAGTAAGTCCAGGCCCTTACCCTGCTATGGCTGACGTTCCAAATTTGCTTAATAAGCATTCACAGGCTTAATCTGCACATGGATAAATTAATTTTAAACAGTGCAAACCTATTTCTTGATCAGAAACAATAAGTGGCTATTGGCAAATTCTGGTTTGGGATCGTGAGAGGGCTGAGTAAGAACCCAAGATTGCATCAACTAAAATTATCATCATCCTGGAAAAAGAACTCAAAGTATGTATCCTATTAAGAGGAAAAGAACTCAAAGTATGTATCCTTTTAAGAGGGTAAAAGAAGCTCCTACGCCAGAAATGGTATTCTGATTTGGTAATTCGCTAACATACAGAAAATGGAAATCGATTTAACCTTATCACATAATGCAGGAGCCTGGGAGTGTCTTGATGCTCCATTCGAGTCTGAGGGGTGACCAAGTGCTGGCACTTGCACCTCCCTCCCATCCCTGCCAGCTCAGGTCAGGCCCTTCTTGTCTTGTCTCAATTACAGCAATGCTGCACTCTGCAGAGTACAGGATTTTTGTCTCTTTCGTCCACCACTGTGTCCCCAGTACCTAGAATACTTGCTGAATAGCCTCCTACGTGTTCTGACTCACCTCTTTACACTGCAGTCCCACTACCACCATGGTTTCTTTCCCAGCAGGAAGTCCCTCTCCTGCTTAAAAGCCTTCCCATACAGGACAAGAGTTCCAGCTCCCAAATGAGAAAAACATGGCCTTTCAGAGTCTGGCCCCCACTTACCCACTGGTATCATCTCCCATCGCCATGCCACTCACATGCAAGGCATATGAAAGAGTTCACAGTTCCCTGATTTTTTCTGCTTCTCTGCCCTTGTCTCTGTTTTGTTCTCCCCTCTGCACAAAATGCCTGGCCACAGTTTTGCTCTGGCAAATACTCACCAGACAGTTTCATGTCCAGCTGAAATGCATGTCCTGTGTTAAAGTTCTTTCCTCTAAGTACCCAGTAGCACTTGGCTCTTTCTGCAAAGTCCTATAATCTTCCCATTCCAGTCTATCTTGCATCAAACTTCAGCAAAGGTCTCTATTTTATTTTTCCTTGTGAGCGGCACATAGCAGGCTCTCAGTAAATGTTCGTTGAAATGAAACGAAAATACAGCGTAACAAGGTATTTTAAGGTCTAGCAATTGTAAAACACTTTCTGCTCTGTAGGTGACAAAGCCAGCGGTGCTAGTAGTATTTTTTTCTACAGCTCTACAGCACTCCTCTCCAGAATCTCGAACTCAACTTTCAGAACTTGTTTTGAAAATTAATACTGTTTCTTTTGTCATCCCCAAAAGATCTGGGTATCATTTTGTAACACGCATTCTAGCATTCCATCCTCATATACACGTCAAACCTTCCAAATAATATTTTTCTCTGGATGAAACAGACTTCACTTTTTAAAAAACAGAGTTTAATTCCTTCCTTTTCATTTGGATTTATTAATCCCATTGATTCCAAAGAACATATCAAATAACCCAAGTCTCTATAAAATTTGGAAGGGCACCTGGGTGGCTCAGTGGTTAAGCCCTCTGGCTTTGGTTCAGATCATGATCCCGGGATTCTGGGATAGAGTTCCAAATGAGGCTCCCCACAGGGAGCCCGCTCCTTCCTCCACTTGTGTCTCTCATGACTGAATAAATAAAATCTTAAAAAAAATTTCGGAAAAAGCAGTTGCTAGGAGAAGAAAATACCCACACATCCTTACTTAAGGGAGAAGGTTCTGTAGTACAATGGCCAATTCCTTTCAAGAATAAAGCCTGTTTTTGTTTTTTGGAGGATTTAGTTGGATTCCATAGCATAATATGCAACTTGAGATCAGTTACAAAAATAAAAAAAAGAGGCTATTTTTATAATGTTGTGTACCATGTACAAAGAACCACTAGAACTGGCCCAGTAGAAAAACAGATCAGTCACTTGGAAGATTCCAGTCACTGTCCTCTCTCTCTGGGCCACATTTAAACTTCACTTACCTTCTCCATTCCAGGACAGCTCCTGGCCTCAGCCTGTGCTCCAGGATCTTTCCAGCCCAGTACAAACTGGGCAAGCATATCCTGGGAGGTAGCCAGGGCTGCCTAGCTCTCCTCTCCCTCAGCAAAGAGCAGGGGGAGGAGCCGGCTCCTGTGTTAGTAGGGATGCCCTGTTCAACCAGATCTGTGGCTCTGAGGTCCCACCTAACACCACCTTCACTGGCCGACGGTTCTGTTTTCCAGTTCATCCTTCCACAGCTCTGGGGCATACATTTCCATACAACAGTTTTCCTGGAGGAGGAGGAGGAGGAGGTGGAGGAGGAGGAGGAGGCCAGACCAGAATCTGGGTTTCGTTTTCTCCCAGCGATGTTTACTCCGCCTCCAGCTCACACCTTTCCGACAGTATAAACAATTCCTTTGGGGTTCTCAGCCTCCTTGAGTGTTCACCGTGTATGTACGTACATGCACAGAGACAGACATCGAGCTGGTGGTTGTTTCTCAAAGGTGTCCCTTTAACCACTCCCCCACAGAGAGGAACTGGCTGTACAATCATTCCCGAGCTGCGGGAGGATGTCACCCTTAAACCACCTCCGTGCCCTACGGAGGAAGTCACCTGCGGTCAGCCGGGCCGGTAAAAGAGGGGAGGGGGGCGCTTGGGGAGGGCCGCCCCCGCTGCCCTTTCCCACCAGGTCAGGATCCCCCCACCCCGCCCCACCCCCGGGCCTGGAAACCCTCCCCCGGGCGGCGGCAGCGACGGCGGGTCTAGAGGACGCTCCATCCCCCGCCACCCACACCCCGACAGACTCGGGGTCGCAGGGAAAAGGGGGGTGGGGCCGCGGGAACCGCTTCCAAGGACGCAAGGGAGCTGCCGCGCCCCTGCCCGCCCCCGGCCCCGCTCACCCCTGCCGCGCTCCGGCCTCGCTCGGGGTCACTGCTTCCTCGCCATGGTGCCCGCGGGGGGAGGGCTCCGGACCCGGATGCAGACGCCGACCTGGGCACCGGCGGGGGGCGGCGGCAGCGCGCTCGGGGAGCCTCGGGCGGACTCGCGGCCTCGCGACCCCGCCCAGCGCCGCTCAGCTGACCGCCGCGCCTGCCTCCCCGCCCCGCCGGGAATTTCCCGGGCCCCGCCCCTAGGCCCCGCCCACCAGCAGCCCCTAGGCCCCGCCCACCCGCAGCCCGCCACGAGGCCCCGCCCATCCGCAGGCCCCGCCCTCTCCTCCCGGGCGCCGTCCCCACCCGGCGTCTCTATCTAGGAGAGGTCCCGACCCGGGAAAGCGCGGCTACGCGGGCCTGTGAACTGCCCTAACCCGTCGTGCTCACTTAAATAAATTATCAATTAAAGACTATTGCGGAGTCGGTCTTCTCCGCTGGGGTCCCTCTAGGAGGCCGGAGCCGCAGGGGTCGCTGCGCCCCACGGTAAGAAGAGGACGTCCGAGGCATGCTTTGCGCGAACCCTCCACCTCTGTTAAAAGCCTTACATCTAGATGGAGAAAACTGAGCCTGCATGGCTTTCCATCCGACTTTGCCCTTAAAATAGACCTTTCAGGGCAGCCTGGGTGGCTCAGTGGTTTAGCGCCTGCCTTCAGCCCGGGGTGTGAGCCTGGAGACCTGGGATCGAGCCCCACATAGGGCTCCCTGCATGGAGCCTGCTTCTCCCTCTGCCTGTGTCTCTGCCTCTCTCTCTCTCTCTCTCTCTGTGTCTCTCATGAATTAAAAAAAAAAAAGACCTTTCATTAAAAACACAAAGCCTGCAGGATTTTTGGTCCCAGGCGACAGGCCAACTGTTGATGCCGGCATGGCTGGGGTGCCCCTGGCAGATGGGATTACTGGGGTGACCTGGATTGTTTAGGCAAGCAGAAGTATTGATCTACTGTACCGGAGGAGGGAAGATGCCTCCGGATTAGGATGAAAAGGGAGGAAACCAGACGAGGAAGGAAAAAGAACCACAATAATTTGCATCCTAGGCACAGCGAGGAGAGTTGAGCAAGGACGCAGACCCAGGACACCGAAGGCAAGTGATAGTGAGGTCAAGGTCTGGGCAGGGTCTCCGCCCAGGCGGTGCAAGATGAGAAAACAGAAATGGGAGAAGGGGAGGAGGAGAGGGTCTGAGAATAGGTTTGTGCCAAAGATCAAAAAGGAGTTCAAACACCAGACATACCCTAACTCTAACCGTCAACCGTGACCCCAGCAGAAACCTGGGGTTTTATTCTCTGGAGACTCTGAACTGCAAAATACCAGGCACATGCCCTAACCCTAACCCCTAACCAAGGGGGAGGGGGGGGAAAGGACTTCATATGGGGAAAGAACTTGATTTAGTAATGAAGATGCTGACTCTGCTCCGTGGTCATACGCGGCACGTGGCTGTGCGTCCAAACTGCCCAACGGTTGGAAGACAAGGCAAAAAGCCGAATCCAAATGGGAAAAGGCCGATGCGCCCTCTTCTGGGATTTCGGAAGGATTCAGTTTCACTTTCAATACCGACTGCTTTGGTCGGGCTCCTCCTGCCCGGTCTTTTATACCACCTGTGAGTGAATAAACTCTAGAATTGGGCAGAAGGGTAGCGAGGCAGCACCTGATCCCACACTCAGTTCCCCGGGGTCTGGCAGGGGTCTCTGGGGTGAATCCCACTCCCGCTGGGTTTCCTTCTACTATTTTAAACCATATTAAGGTAAGATAAAATGAGTGTAAGAGGATTTGGGGGCGGGGAGGTGCAGGAGGAAGGTCGTTTACAGGCTGCCCTCAGCTGAGGAGTACTGAGGTTGGAGTTGAGTTTCTGGTGGAGAAAGTGGTGGAGGGAGTTAGGGAGGGGGGCCCTGAGGCGTCGCGCACCCCTGCCACTTCTTAGCTGTGTGACCTTGGGCAAGTTGCCTGATCTCACTGGGCCACATTCTCTTTATCTGTAAAATCCAAAAAAGTCCTGAGAACCCAAAGGCTTTCTTACTTCGTTTGGTGGCAAAACCTGACCTAAACCGATGGAAAGTTACTTGCAGCCTTTCGACCACTTCGTGGGATTATTTATTTCATTGAAGATGCGTTAATTGGTTTGTATGAGATCTGCTTCAGACACTCTTGGGGAGGTATGTTATATAAATTACATACTTTGCAATACATTACTGTATCACCTTTTTAGATATTAAAAATCCTCAATGAGTTTTTGAGATTTCTGAATTCTTAAAAATTCTGAATTCTAAAACTGGAGCTTATTCTGAAGGCTTTAAATAAGGGATCTGGATGGATCTACAGCTCTGACTGCTGAAGGCCATTGTGAGGATGAAGGGCTAAATCAAGTAACAGTAACACTGGGGCACAGTGTCATTGCTATTGTTGCTGGTGGGACAGCCTACCCTGCTTCTTCGCTTGCCTAGTCCAGAGTGGTGCCTCCTTCCTCTCGCACTTCCGTGAGTAGGTGAAATCTAAGGGTAGATAAAACTAAAACTATAACATGCTTTTAGTTGTTCACTGTTGTGGTTTTGTGGTAGGTGAATGCAGAGCAGTGTGGCAGGATATTTACTGAGATATTCACTTGTTTGACGCTTTCTGTGCTGCTCCCCACCCTCTCACCCCCTCTGTTTGGAGAAGGCAGTTCATTCCTTGGTTCCTACCTCAAGGGTGTTTGCAGGACTCTTGGACAAACTATCTTTCTATACCTTATCTACCCCAGGTGTCCTGGAGGGAAGGGGGGAGAAGCCAGGTGGTATGTGTCAAAGCAAAATGAATAAGACTTTTAGTTTCTTTTTAAAAAGATTTCTAGGGGCGATCCCTGGGTGGCGCAGCGGTTTGGCGCCTGCCTTTGGCCCAGGGCGCGATTCTGGAGACCCGTGATCGAATCCCATGTTGGGCTCCCGGTGCATGGAGCCTGCTTCTCCCTCTACCTATGTCGCTGCCTCTCTCTCTCTGTGACTATCATAAATAAATAAAAATTAAAAAAAAAAAAGATTTTTAGGGGATCCCTGGGTGGCACAGCGGTTTGGCGCCTGCCTTTGGCCCAGGGCGCGATCCTGGAGACCCGGGATCGAATCCCACGTCGGGCTCCCGGTGCATGGAGTCTGCCTCTCTCTCTCTCTCTTTCTCTTTGACTATCATAAATAAATAAAAATTAAAAAAAATTAAAGAAAAAATAAAAAGATTTTTAAAAATTCATTTGTGAAAGAGAGAGCACAAGCAGAGGGAGAAGCGGACTCCCTGCTGAATGGGGAGCCTGACTCAGGGCTCGATCCCAGGACCTGGGGATCATGACCTGAGCCAAAGGCAGACGCTTAACCATCTGAGCCACCCAGGCACCCCAACTTTTAGCTTCTAAGAAAAAAAGGAAGAAAGTTTTATTTGAGCCCAAGTAAGGACAGCTGCCCTGGATACACTGTCTTCACAAAGAAGAGAGTGCTCCTGAGAAAGAATGTTTGATACAGGGTCAACATACAGGTTAAATATATACATAAATATTTTTGCATCAAGGGTTACAATTCACCATGACATAAGACATTTCAGAAACTTACAAACTCTTATGTTTTAGTATGTACACAGTTGTGGGCTTAGAGGTATGGGAACTTTTTTTTTTTTTAAGATTTTATTTATTTATTCATGGGAGATACAAAGAGAAAGAGAAGCAGAGACACAGGCAAAGGGAGAAGCAGGCTCCATGCAGGGAGCCTGATGTGGGACTCGATCCTGGGACTCCAGGGTCATGCCCTGGGCCGAAGGCAGCGCTAAACTGCTGAGCCTGCCGGGCTGCCCAGAGATATGGGAACTTAGGGAGATTCTTTAACTCTAGAAATGTTTCTTTTAGGTAATTTGCTAATGAAGCAGATGTATAAAGTGTGCTCACAGCAGAAATAATGCCTGTGCTCTGAAGTTTGGTTAAATCATTCTGATCTTGGTAAAAGTTAAAAATATAGCTTCCCTGAGATCCCAGGAGCAGAGCCCACAGCAGTATAAGTTGAAATTTTCTTTATCAGGTGGAGAGCTTTCACAGCAGATGAAGGGCAGCGTGGGAGGGGTAGAGGTTGGTGGTCTCAGGAGCATCACAGAGTCAAGCCTCAGCCCCTTTGCCTATAACCATACTGTGATTGAGGTTATCTAGCCTTGGGGTGACCAAAGAAAAGACATTTGTCAGTGCCTCTCAGAGGTTGGCATTGTCACAGAGGAACAGCTTAAGCTTCATAGATTATAAAGTGAACCTAACGACGTGGAGAAGTTTTTGAATAATGTTCTCCAAACCTACTTTGGCTTCCTTTTGAAATGATTCTCTGCAGTAAACAAACTTTTTATTTATATAATCATTCAAACTTCCATTCACATCTGCATGATTATGTAGGCTAGTAACACATAGGAAAATTGCAGTAAGGTAGTAACAAAACCCCATACCATTGTAACATGCTTCCAATGGAAAATTTTTTGTTTGGAGTATTGATTTGTTTATTGTTCAGTTTATTATTTTTCACTTGATTAAATACTTTTTTGTTGTATTAAGCCATGTATGTTGCAACTTAACAATAAAGTCTATGAAAAAAAAACACCTCAATTATACTATAGGTCTACCTGTAGTATGATTTCATATGTATGAGATGTCTGGAAAAGGGAAGGAGAAACAGAAAGCAGCACTGTGGTTACCTAGGATTGGAAGTGGCTTTGACTGCAAGTGAGTTCAAGGGAATTTTGGGGGGTGATGAAAATATTCTAAAACTGATAGTAACAATCATTGTACGGTGCTGTTGGCCTAATTAGAAACATTGAGCTTACAATGAGTGAAATATATAGAATGTAAATTATACCTCAGTAGAGCTGCAAAAACAACACCAAAAAGCACCCTGGAGCCAGAAGCGAATAATCCTGAGGTCTGATGAAGGGTACACCCCTTCTTCTGTTGGATGGCCATCATCCCCTCTGCAGCTGAGCTGGGTCTGGGCTTCCTTTGAATTTTAGTTAGATTCAGTTCACCATTGGCTCCACACATTCTGAGGATGGGTTCCTTGGGAAAGTTCAATGGCATTGCCGCATGATCCAACAGTTCCACTCCTAGGTATACACCCCCAAGGATTGAAAACAGGGACCCAGAGGAGCCTGTGTATTTCTTCTAACAGTATCTGCCATAGGAGGAATGAGGTGTGTAGTGGAGGCTTCCATCAGAAGAGAGCTGTGGGACCAGAGTCTAACCTGCCACCAGTTTGCAAGCCAAGTATCCTGAATGCTAGGAACAATGACTCTGCTTTTAAAAAGCCAGAGCACAGCGTGAATGTGGTCTGTTTTTAATTCCTCTCCTTTGCCTCATGACTGTAAACCTTGAAACAGTGAACTCTTTGGGGAGGAGTCAGTGTTTATCTTTAAGGGGATCATTGGTCCTCTGTGAATATTAAAAAAAAAACCACACACCATTAGGTACCATTAGGTAGTAATGCTACTACCTAACCATTAATTCCTGCTCCTCTCCATTAAGTACATACAGACGCTATCCTAGACTCTGGCACATTTTCTCTCAAGTCAAAGCAGAGCGTAGATTACACCTTCAATTCTTATTTCTGTGTTTTGCTATCGAACTGTTAAAAATTCCTGAAACAAAATTTTCTATCAAAGTACTTTTTAGTCAGAACCGGTGATTCGGGAACATAATCACTCTAAGACACCACAGCTCTTCATCATGGTCTGTGAAGCATTGCCATTGTCTTCGTTGTATGCCTGGTGAGTGAGAAATGGCCTGGGTGTCTCATTTTCTACAGAGTTCCTTGCTTCTGATTAAATAATTCATCTGTCACTGTTGAAGCCCATGTGATTGGTCTTTTTTCCATCTCACTTACTCTTTTCTAGAATAAAATTTTTCACTTCTCAGAAGTGCAGGGTGGAGTAGGGGACACAGTTCTGAGTATCAGGCTACCTGGTTCTGACTTGAGAACACAAGAAAGGGACAAAGTTCCTTGGGCTTTGGCCTTTGTATCAGTATCAGTAGAGACGCTGGGGCAGGTGATCTCTTAGCTTCCTCCAACACTGAAAAAGCGGCATTCCTTTTGGTCTATTATATTTGGTATTCTGTTTTAGTAGATGCCAAATTAACTGAATTTCAGTTTAGACTTATTTTTTCATATGTTAATCACAGTTCTCCAGAGAAACAACCCATAGGATAGATGTGTGTATATGTCTGTACAATTTTTTAAAAATATTTTTTAAAATTTATTTATTCATGAGAGATACAGAGAGAGAGAGAGAGGCAGAGACACAGGCAGAGGGAGAAGCAGGCCCCATGCAGGGAGCCCGACATGGGACTCGATCCCAGGTCTCCAGGATCACACCCTGGGCTGCAGGCAGCGCCAAACCGCTGCGCCACCGGGGCTGCCCGTGTCTGTACAATTTTATTTTGATTTTTCAATTTGAATTATATGTATACAAAATAATATATTTATTATAAGGAATTGGCTATGCCAATAGAAGCTGATGAGCTTCTTGATCTGCAGTTGGCAAGCTGAGGTCCAGGAGAGCTTTTGGTGTAATTCCAGTCCAAAAGCTGGCAGGCTTGAGACCCATGAAGTTGTTCCTGAAAGGCAGGAAAAAAACTGATGCCTTAGCTGAAGGCAGTCAAGCAGAAAGAACTTGTTCTTATTTGGGAGGAGGGGTCAGCATCCAGTTGTATTCAGGCTTCAACTGATTGGATGAGACCCACCCACACCAGGGAGAGCAATCTGCTTTATTCTGTCTTATTCATTTAAATGTTAAAATCATGCTACAATTCTCTTATGGAAATATCCAGAATCATGTTTTTCAAATATTTGGGTACCCCATGGCCCAGTCAAGTTTTAAGCTGACACGTAAAATTAACTGTCATATTTCTATAAAGCTGGCTTAATACTTGGCTAGTTAAATGATCATAAGTGACTTTGCAACTTGAAAAGTCGCAGGTGTCTTGAAAAAAATGTATTCATTCATGGCTTCCATATAGACTATGATAAACCTGGACACAAAATCTTAGCTGGACTGTCCCTGACCTTCTGTACCCACAAAGCCTCAGTGCTCCCCTCAGCACACTACATTCACCCTTTTCTGGTTTTGTGGACAGAGGTCATATTCCCCTCATCATAGGCCAGTAGACAGTTATAAATTTATAGACATGATATTCTGCTGAGCAGCAAATCATCTTTCTCTAGGGTCGGTCTCCTCAGATCTTCACAACTGTGGATGCCAGAAACACATTTCTTTCTTTCCTAAGGTCCATGGGTCAATTTTCCAGCTAATATAGCATTAAATTTTGCAACCAATGACTCCATTGACATTCCTGTCCTCATCCATTCCTCTTTCTGGTTCTGTTGGAAACTAAGGGAAAAAATGACTCTGATTACACAGGAGTCATTCCAATGTGGAAGTCATATAAAGCAATTCACACAAAGCAGTTTTCACCAAGTTAATGTGATCCAACCCCAGGGAGGGGGGAAAAGTCTCAGCCAAAATACGCTTCTTGCAGAGACAATTGGATATTCATGGAATATTATGGCAGTGGGGGCCAAGCTTTGAAAAGCTGGCTGTGAACACTCTAAGAGGAAGGTCTATTTGTGAACTTGGAAGTGCTGAGGCATTATTTCCCACTGCCATGATTTCAGAGATCTTACATAAATGTAGAGCTTTCCCATTCAGTGGGTCTTATTGAAATTCTGGGAAACTGCTTCGTTCTGTTTATTACAGAAAAAAGAGAAGAGTCTCTGTGAATCTTTTTATAAAACCATTTCCTTTGCCTTGGCTCATGTCCTCATGAATTCCTTTACTCACCTTCAGTGCAAAAGTATATTTTAGTTGATTCTGGCTTGGTTGGCTCAAGCATACCTTGTTTGCCTATGTGTTCATGAAATATCACCCAGCGACTTCTCTCTGCCCCCGTACACCCTTTCCTTCCTGCTCTGATCTCCCACTCCCTGATTTCCCAGCCTCACTCTCTGTGTGTGCCATCACCTCTCCCACTGGAAGGCTATGTGATAGAGCAGCGACACTTTGGTGTGCTTCAATGCAGGCTGTCACCCTTCCAGACCCTTTTGCATTTCAGATCATTTCTAACATTGTGATAAAAACTTTGCCTGTTAGAGGAGTTCCAGGGATCCACCAGCAGGGAGGATTTTATTTCAAGTTTGGGCCTTTCCCAGTAAGCTTGAAATCTGGGACCTCCGTCTCAGCTACAAATAAAGTCTCATATTGGACTCTGTTATGAAAAGGGGGGATACATTTGGGAGTTTTTATACAGGTGGAGCAGACAATTTCAGGATGATGAGATGTGACAGATGAGAAGAAAAGAGTAGTTGAAGACAATTACGAATTTCTGCCCTGGGTGACTGTATAGATGGTAGAATCATTAGCTGAGATGGGAGCATAGATGGACATTCGTGTTGGTGGGAAGATGACTAGTCCTATCTGAGGAATTTGAAGAACCTACGGGGCAGGTGAGTGAAGTACTTGTGGGATAGGTGAGTGAAGTATCTGTGGAGCAGATGTGGGAAGCGCCTGTTGGGCAGGTGTGAGAAGTACCTGTGGGATAGATGAGTGAAGTACCTGTGGGGTAGGTGCGGGAAGTGCCTGTGGGACAGATGAGTGAATTACCTGTGGGGCAGGTGTGGGAAGTGCCTGTGGGACAGGTGTGGGAAGTATCTGTGGGATAGATGAGTGAAGTACCTGTGGGGCAGGTGCGGGAAGTGCCTGTGGGACAGATGAGTGAATTACCTGTGGGGTAGGTGTGGGAAGTGCTGGTGGGGCAGGTGTGGGAAGTGCCTGTGGGACAGGTGAGTGAAGTACCTGTGGGATAGATGAGTGAAGTACCTGCGGGGCAGGTATGGGAAAGGCCTGTGGGGCAGGTGTGGGAAGTACCTGTGGGGCAAGTGTGGAAAGTACCTGTGGGATAAATGAGTGAAGTACTTGTGGGATAGATGAGTGAAGCGCCTGTGGGGCAGGCATGCGAAGTGCCTGTGGGACAGGTAAGTGAAGTACCTGTGGGGTAGGTGTGTGATGTCCACATCATTTGAGAAAATGAAACTCAGGAGAGAGAGTAGTATCAAGAGCTGTAGAACCATCAGGAGGATGGCAGCAGAGAAGTAAGTGTGAAACTTGGAGACTTTAGTCAATCCATTTCCATTGAGTTCAAGAGAATAAAGCAATAATGCTAAATTGTTTGGTTGTGTTATTTTTTTAAAGATTTTATTTGGGCAGCCCGGGTGGCTCAGCGGTTTAGCACCTGCCTTCAGCCCGGGGTGTGATCCTGGAAACCCAGGATCGAGTCCCACGTTGGGCTCCCTGCATGGAGCCTGCTTCTCCCTCTGCCTGTGTCTCTGCCTCTTTTTGTGTGTGTCTCTCATGAATAAATAAATAAATAAAAATTTAAAAAGATTTATAAAGATAAAAAAAGGATTTACATGCTAAATCTTAAATAAGATTTATTATTTTATTTAAAAAAATTTTTAGATATTTTATTTATTCATGAGAGACACACAGAGAGAGAAGCAGAGACACAGGCAGAGGGAGAAGCAGGCTCCATGCAGGGAGCCCAATGTGGGACTCGATCTCAGGTCCCCAGGATCACTCTCTGGGCCAAACGCAGCACTAAACTGCTGAGCCACCCAGGCTGCCCTGGTTGTGTTCTTTATTTGATTACATATGCTCATACATGCTAAATAATAAACGTTATATAAAACCGACTCTACAGATTTGGCCATTATATGTAAGCTGCAAGATATAGTTTATATGGTCAGCTATATATTTCTTGGACCTTACTCAGACGCTAGAGAATTTGAGGAGAAAATTTATTCTAAACCTAATTCTACATGTATCTCAATATTCAGTTAATAAAAGGATGCTTTCCTCCTTCTCATCCTATCTCGCTGATGCTGCTTATTGCCTTGTTTAATTCCTTTGCCTAATTTTTTGGTGACAAGAGCAGGCAGGTGAGAGACAACCTGTCTCATAATATTCACCTGGTGGCTTTGGTTATTTCTAGAATGTCATCTGTGGGAGATCTTCAGCTTAGCTTCTATCCCTGGGGCTCATGTTAACTTTCAAGATCAAAAACTCATTTTTCGACATGATTCATCGCATTTAGTGGCTGGTGCTAATTATAGCTGATATTGACTCTGCTGGATTTTAGGGGAGTCTTCCCACCATGTTCCTTCCTTGTGTTTGTAAACACTGGTTTGCTCATTTCATATTTCCCCTTCGTTGATTCCAAGATTTGTATCTCTGCTATGGACTGGGAATCCTTCTATCTTTGGAATAGCATGTAAATCCTTTTGATCCTTCTCAACACTGTCTCTAAACTCTTGAATCTTTTTATGATAACTAAGAACCAATGGGGAAGAAAAAGCCAATAAAAAATGACTTAGTGGTGGGTTGCCTGGATGGCATAGTGAGTTCAGTGCCCCACTCTTGGTTTCAGCTCAGGTCGGGATCTCCTGGGTCTTGAGATCAAGCCCTGTGTGGGGCTCTGCGCTCAGCCTGAAGTTCTCTTGAGTTTCTCTCTCCCTCTCCCTCTGCTCCTCCTCTACAGCGCTCTCTCTCTCTCTCTCTACTAAATAAATAATCTGGGGGAAAAAAGACTTAATGGTAAGACGGCCCAAACTTTCTGTATATAAATTTGCTAATGTGAATTTACTGTGGTTTAGTCTTGCGAGGATTTGCCTGAGGCTGCTCCGCAGGATTGTGCAGGCTATTGGTGGCATAGTGGCGCTTGGCCGTGGGGACCAATGCAGGCTGCCGGGCAGCTGGCACTTTACACAGCACCCAGCCATGCACTGTGGAGTGTGACTGCCTCTCCCCAGGGAAGCAATTCCTTTTTCTAATTTACACAAAGACCCTACATTGATCATCGGAGAACTGGATTTGATCATTTTATAGAGCTCCTCAGCCAACCATACGATCACCAAAGGGAGGGAGCAGTGTAGACCTTGTCTTAAACTCTGAAAGGAGATATAACTCTTGCTGTCAGGGGTGCCCTGGGTGGCTCAGTTGGTTAAGCATCTGCCTTTGGCTCAGGTCATGATCCCAGGGTTCTGGGATTGAGCCCCACGGTCGGGCTTCCTGTTGGGTAGGAAGCCTGCTTCTCCCTCTTCCTCTGCCCCTCCCCCTGCTAGTGCTTGCTTTCTCTCTTTCTCTGTCAAATTAATAAGAACTCGTTAAAAAAAAAATCTTGCCTTCAGCCATTACAGAGTTCACAAGGTCTGTGTAGCCATGGCTGCTCTGCTAAGCAACTAGCTCCCTGCTCCCACTCTCCACTGGTGCCAGACCATACTTGCACCAACAGGGCCAAAATCTTCTGGTCAGGAGAAAAGCCCCTTTGCCTTCAGACCTCCTATTTTTTTCCCTTCTGTCATCCATAACTCTTCTGTACTTTTCTCTTACCCACCCCACTTCCAGGGTTCTGATTCCTCTTATGTTGATTTCCAGAGTTTCCATCTGGTCTTGTCACTGAGTGTCCCGTTGTTGATTCTTCATGGGGAGAGGGACAGGAGTGACCATAGAGAAGGGACGGGGCAGTGGTATCCCTATGGTCTTATACTCTACCCTGTGTCAGAGAGGCTAGAAGTCTGGAAACTCTATTTCTGGGACTCCCTTGCCATGAGGCTTCAGGATAGGGCTTAGAAAGTGCATCTATCAGCCACATGCAGAAGAATGAAACTGGACCATTCTCTTACACCATACACAAAGATAAACTCAAAACGGTTGATAGGTCTAAATGTGAGACAGGAATCCATCAAAATCCTAGAGGACAACATGGGCAGCAGCCCTTCTTACCTCGGCCACAGCAACTTCCTGCAAGACACGTCTATAAAGGCGAGGGAAACAAAGCAATAATGAGCTACTGGGACTTCACCAAGATGAAAAGCTTCTGCACAGCAAAGGAAGCAGTCAACAAAACTAAAAGGCAACCTACCGAATGGATTTGCAAATGACATATCAGATAAAGGGCTAGTATCCAAGATCTATAAAGAACTTATCAAACTCAACAGCAAAGAAACAAACAATCTGGTCATGAAATGGGCAGAAGACACAAACAGACATTTCTCCTAAGATGATCTACACATGGTGAATAAGCACATGAGAAAATGCTCCGCATCACTCGCCATCAGGGAAATACAAACCAAAACCACAATGAGATACCACCTCACACCAGTGAGAATGGGGAAAATTAACAAGACGGGAAACAACAAATGCTGGCGAGGATGTGGAGAAAGGGGAACCCTCTTGCACTGTTGGTGGGAACACAAGCTGATGCAGCAGGTATGGAAAACAGTGTGGAGGTTCCTCAAGAAGTTAAAAATAGAGCTACCCTATGACCCAGCAATAGCACTACTGAGTATTTACCCCAAAGATAAAGATGTAGTGAAATACTGGGACAACCACATCCCAATGTTCACAGCAGCAATGTCCACAATAGCCTAACTGTGGAAGGGGCCTCAATGTCCTTCATCAGATGAATGGATAAAGAAGATGTGGTCTATATACACCATGGAATATTACTCAGCCATCAGAAAGGATGAATACCTACCATTTGCTTTGACGTGGGTGGAACTGGAGGGTATGATGCTGAGTGAAATAAGATAGGAGAAGGACAGTTAGTTATATGGTTTCACTCACATGTGGAATATAAGAAATAGTGAAAAGGATCATTAGGGAAAGGAGGGAAACTGAGTGGGGAAAACTTAGAGAGGAAGACAAACCATGAGACTCCTGACTCTGGGAAACAAAAGGTTGCAGAAGGGGAGGTGGGTGGGGGGATGGGGTAACTGGGTGACTGGCATTAGGGAGGGCATGTGATGAGATGAGCACTGGGTGTTATACTATATGTTGGCAAATTGAATTTAAATTAAAAAATCCATCTGTGCCAGGCTGGGAAAGTTATGGCTGTACCAAGTATGTGGGCTTCAACAGATGGATTTGTACCCCTTTTGCATACCTTTGTTGGTTCTCAGTCCCCAGGTTGTGGACACCTGTGACCACTGAGAATGGTTTTCTGCATTTTGCTGACCTCTGGGTGGCAGCTGAAACTTTCTGACTTCTGGACCACAGCTCTGGGGACTAGTCTGGAAATGAGGGGTAAATCCCTGATGCTCATTGTAGGAGCCTTTGTAGGGAATTAGAGTTTTTTTCATAACACCCCCAATATTAAGAACAACTGCCTTACATTTTAAATATCAGAAAGAGTGGGACACCTAGGTGGCTCAGTGGTTGAGTGTCTGCCTTGGACTCAGGTTGTGATCCTGGGGTCCTGGGATTGAGTCCCGCATTGGGTTCCCTGCAGGGAGCCTGCTTCTCCCTCTGCCTAGGTGTCTGCCTCTCTCTCTCTCTCTCTCTCTCTCTCTGTGTCTCTCATGAATAAATAAATAAAATCTTAAAAAAATAAATATCGGCAAGAGTGACTTGAAATGGTGGGGGCCAACATCTTTGGAAATACCTGAAAAGGGTATTTACTCATGTATTTTGCATTTACAACGTTTACGTTTGAGGCTTCCTCTCATTTACATTGACACGGGACACATTTACCAAGTCAAAGCTACCTGATTATGAACTCCTTGAGGGATTGAGATTATTTGTGTTTATTCTATTGACCATCTATCCCTTTCTTGGGGCTTCCTCCCTTGGCCTACAAACATAACGGTGGTCCCTACCATTTCCAAAATAACTCCATCATGAAGTAAAAAAGGCCTGTCTTGGTTCTACTCTTCTCTTTACAACCATCAGGCATCCTTTCTAATTTTCTGTACCAAGATGTCTTTTTTAAAAAATATTTATTTATTTGAAAGAGTGAGAGAGAGCACAAGCAGGGGGAGGAGCAGAGGGAGAGAGAGAAGCAGAAGGAGGGGGAGAAGCAGACTCTTCACTGAGCAGGGAGCCTGATTTGGGGCTTGATCCCAGGACCCTGAGATCATGACCTAAGTCGAAGGCAGATGCTTAACCCACTGAGCCACCCAGGAGCCCCTGTATCCAGGTGTCTTAAATGATATTGGACTCCCTGAATTTTCAATGTTTCTTGAAGGCATTCATAGGTTTTTGGCCTCAAAGGGATGATTGTGGGCCAAAAAGTCTCTGTTAAACAAAATTTAGGAGCAAAATTTCAATGCCCTTTAATATGCTGATATGCATTATTCACACAGAATTCAGTATTTCCTGAATATTTCTGGCTGAGAACCCTTTGGCTCTGTCCAAAAACACTGAGGACCTCCAGTCGCTAAATTCAATGGATGTGTAACAGGATGAAGAATTGCTTTTTGGCAGAAGAAGCTGACATTTCAAGCCCTTTCTATTTCTGGCTTGGGACACCCCAGTCATCCAGGGGCAGACTTTCTTTGTTCTGGGAAGAGCTATGGGAATCGTCCCTTTTAGCTCTTGAGCTGCACCGTTTCTGGGGAACCTGTGCCCAAGCATGCTTACTTACTAATTTTTCCTCAGGCAGGGGCTGGGATCCTGGCTTGAGGTAGATCCCATACCTCGATCATAGGTAAATGTTGCTGGGATGGTTTCAAGGGACAAGACCTTTCAGGGAGGAAGGATTCAGACACTAGAAACTTTTCTCTTTGTGGTTTTGTCAGGGGCTTTGGGTGGGGAGCTCTGAAAATAGGACCTTTCCCTTTCCACAGCCTTTAAAAAATGCTGACATGAATTATTCACACATTAGTCAGTATTTCCTGAGCGCTTTTGACTGAGAGCCTTTTGCTGTGTCTAAGATCTTCCTCCCTGCCTGGCTTCTGAACAAATTGAGAAATAAGACAAGAGAGAAGGGCAGATGGAAAATTAACATTTTCCTCTGACTGATTAAGGCTTGGCTGGAGGGTCTGGCTTATCTACCGGGGAAACTGGCTCCCTAAGTTTTTACAGACACCTCGGCCCAGGCCCTGCCCGGCTAACCACACCCCTGGGGACCCTGGGGGAGCAAAGCAGAGCTCAGGCTTTCATGGGCAACTCCATCTGGAGAAGAAAAACAGAAGGGAGGGAATACATGTGATGTGCAGCCTTGAGTCCTCCCAAATTTAAGTCACCCTGCCTCCCCCCGCCCCGCCCCCAAGGCTGAAGTAAATAAATGGGCAAGATCCAGGAGGGTGGCCCCAAGTGAGCTCCCTCCTACCTCTCTTCCTGCAGGAAACACTTGGCATAGACATATGTCCCCCTGACCTGTGTTAGCATGATTAATGGGACAGGGAGAGTTAGAACAAGATCAGCTGATGGGAAGGCACCCTGGGGTACCTGATGGGGGGGTGCTTTCAACGCACAGCAGGTCACCGATGCTGTCATTGCTTCTGTCCCAAACACACCAAAGGATAGGGGGTCTTGGGGCAAATGGCTGCATTGTGTGTATGTGTGTGTGTGAGTGTGAGTGTGTGACATCGAGTAGTACTTTGGAGCTTTGCCCTACTTTGGCGTGTAGCACCATAGCTCAAGGTAAAACTGAGGACACAGGCAATCTTGCCTCCCAAAATCCTACATCAAAAGCCTCAATGGTTTCAAATCCCTGGCACGGAACTGGTGGCTTTTAGCAGAGACACCGTGGAGGACTGGCCACCTCTCCTGCCCCTTCTCTGTAAAGTGACACTTCTTCGGATGGTTCTCTTTCACGGTATAGGCCTGCCTGGGGGTTTCAGACCCTACCTGCGATAGGAACCTTAAGAACATTAGAATGGGCTGCTGGCACTTACAGCTGGGAACGTACTGTGGTCTGAATATTAAAGAAATGCTGTTTTTTTGTACCTCAAGGGGATGTGATAGGATGCACGACTTATAGAGGCTTCCCTTGTGTTATTTTATTGATGCCTCTGCTGTATTTCACAGCTGTGATCATACACGTAGCTGCTGTGTTCTCTTCTCGCTGCCCTGAGTGCTCCATCTGGCCTCCCTCACAGCTGAAATTTGTTTTCCTGATACTCCTCTTAGTGCACTTTGATGCTTACTGCTCAACGCTCTCCTTCCTCACCCTGGAAAGTCTCCCAGTCCTGGTCCTGCTCTTGGTCTCTTCCAGCCTCAGACCCTCTTGACCGATTGCTTGCTGTGACCCTTTAGGCACTTCAGAATCAACATGTTACAACCTCTGAATTCATCACCTTGGCCAAACTGGTTTTCTCTCTCTATTCTTCAACTCGATTCATGTCATGGATGTTCAGACAGTTGTATGAGTTAGAAATTAGGGGCACCTCTGACTCTTCCTCCCACATTGACTTAGTCATCAAGACCTGACCCATTAAACAACATTTTTTAAGCTTTTTTGGAATCTGTTAGCATCTCTGCCTCCATCAGTAGTGTGCTGGTAGGTGACTAACAAATAGCTCTGAGGGGAAGCCTTGATTTGTACCTTTTGCTTTATGTCTATGGCATAAATACTCCCACCATGGCTGATTTCAAGCCATCCAATAGTCTTTCCCCCAAATTTCTAAAAACTTCATTGGGATTTGCAAGATGGGACAAACCAGCTCCAGTCCACACTGGCCCCAACCTTCCTTGGTGCTTCTCAGCCCATCCCTCTCCAAACTCCTCTCCCCTCAAGACATTCTGTAGCCAGCTGCTAAACTCAGTGCTGACCATGCCACTCCCCTGCAGAAATGATGTTGATGGCTTCCTGGGTGATTCAATCCATGCACCTTACCAGTGCGTTGAGCTCTTGGAGGCACAACCCTGCCTACCTCTTCGGTATCGTTTCTTGGCTTCTTCTTTTTTTTTTTTCTTTGAGGCTCAGTTCAGCTGAAACTCCCTCCGACCATTTTGCAGGTTGAGTCAGCTGCCCCATCTCATCAGGCTTTGATTACTGCACTTACAACCTTGTATTTATGGGGTTTTGTTTTGTTCTTGGTTTTTCTTTCTCATAAGTCTAAAAGCTTCTGAGGGAGAGATTATGTGTTTGCTCTGTATCCCCCCAGCTTTGTATATATAGAACAGTGGTTTTCTCATTGAAATTAATAAAAAAAAAACACTTTTTAAAATAAGTTTTTTTTTTAAAGACTATTTGAGAGAGAAGGAGAGAGCATGAGAGAGAGTGGGCAGGGGGAGAAGTAGATTCCCCACTGAGCAGGGATCCCGATGTAGGGCTCCATCCCAGGACCCTGAGGTCATGAGACCCAAGCTGAAGGCAGATGCTTAACCCACTGAGTCACCCAGGTACCCGTGAAATTAAGCAATAAATGCTTAATTACTAAAATACGATTATCAAAGTTGCATGTGTGTGTTGGGGATGAGGTGGGGGTTTAACAATTGTCTATTTACCTATTACTGTGTAACGATTGCTCCTCCCTCAATTGTGGCCTAAAACAATTGCAATTATTTTGCTCATGAATCTGGGATTTGATGGGGTCTGCTAGGCAGCTCTTGCCCTATTTTGTTCTGTAGATGCAGGTGCAGTCAGATGGAAGCTGGAACTGGAGCCATCTCAAAGATGAATTTACCTCCATGTCGGGGAAGGTAACTCAAACGGTCGGGGCTCATCAAGAGTGTCCCCACACATAGCTGTCTCAGTAGCTGAACTTTTGCCATATGGCTGAAAGGGCACTTCCTCTGCCCCCACTCCCACTTATACTGCCATGATGACTGTCATCTATCTATTCTCATGTTTGGAGAGTGCAGTCCCCCAAAACTACAAGATGCCTTTGAGATGTGCTTTTCCTGCTTTCAGTGACGATGGACTAAGTTTTAGGTCAAAAGTTCCAGTTTTTCCTTCAGGTCCTGAGGCTGAAAGCTCTCCCAGGTCTTTCAGCAGGTAGCCAGCTGTCTCCCTAATGTCACTAAAATGATGTGTTGGAAGCCAAGGAGTTGAGAGAAAGCCCTTGGAGCTTTGACTGGCAGATTTTAGGTCAAGAAAAAATAAAATACATGAGTTTTTATTTTTAAAACCCGCAATCCATATTTTCTTTCCCTGTTCTTCTAGATTCTGATCTCTGACACTGGAATGGGTGTGTTCTCTTTGCCTACATTTGGCACAGATAACCTCTTCACCAGTAATTTGCAACAATTTTTTTTTGCACACTATCTCATGCAAATGGATACTTTCTTAAAAAGGCAAGATTTTCCCTGTTGGTAAAGAAGTCATAAAAATGATCTTTGAGAATGTGAACTAAGCAGGAAAGATGCTTGGCCAGGAATCTGAAGACTTAGGCTAGGTCCCAGCTCCACCATCCAATAGTTACCTCACCTCTTTGAGCATCAGTGTCCTCATCTGTAAAACAGTAACACCTGCCTTGCTCGCCTTCTAAAGCCATTAGGGTCAGTTGAGCTAACATATGCCAGCGTGGCTGTCCAAGCATGATACAAACGCAATGCTCCACTCTCTAAATGCACCAAGTGAATGCAGTGAGCATTCTTAGCAGATCTGAATTCTGGACCCGTCATGGGCTAGCTGTGTTTCTGATACTCCTCTCTCCTGGTCCTCCTGCTGCCTGTTTGGAGGTGGCCTCACCTCAGCAGGTGCTCTCTTGTTGATGTCTGGGGCTGGAATCCTCCTCAGGTCTTGCTCCTGGGCTCTGCTTCTGGGTGTGAGCTCTCTCCAGGGGATTTCATCATTGCCATGTCCTTAAGTCCCATCTCTCCATGGTGACACCTAAGCTTATATCCCCCGTCAGACCTCTTCTTTGAGTTTCATGCTGGTCTGTCGACCTGCCTCCTTGAAATGCCTCCACTGGGGTGCTGCACACGTAGCTCCAGTATAACTTGACAAAGGCAGGTCTGAGCTTGAAGTTCACCCTCTGTGACTAACTTAACTCAGGGTGGATCCATTCCAGTTACTCAGTCACCTCCCGTTACTCATTTCCTGGGTGGCACAATCCACATGCCCTATGGCAGTATTCATTTCTTGTTCACTTGACTGTTATTGGTTATCCTTTCTAGAGAATTAGCTCCATGAGGGGACTCTGTCTCTCATTCACCTTGCCAGCTCCAGGGCCATGCAAAGTGCCTGACCCATAGCAGCTGCTCTGCATTATCTGATGAACAAATGAATGTGTATCCTGAACAGGTTACTAACCTTGAGATAACTAGGTCTACTCTATAACAAGAGAGTTGAGTGAGATATGAGATAATACACTCAAAGCCTAGTCTAGGACTTGGCACATGGGAGGTACATAATAAACGTTAGTTCCCCTTTCTATAAAGAATAAGCTATGCAGGTTATAAAGAATATATTCTTTAAGCACATAAAAAATATGGGTGGGCTAGGGGTGCTTGGGTGGCTCAGTCAATTATGCATCTGACTTTTTTTAAAAAAAGATTTTATCTATTTATTCATGAGAGACACAGAGACACAGGCAGAGGGAGAAGCAGGCTCCCTGCAGGGAACCCGATGTGGGACTCGATCCTGGGACCAGGATCACGCCCTGAGCCAAAGGCAGATGCTCAACTGCTTAGCCACCCAGGTGTCCCAGCATCTGACTCTTGATTTCAGCTTAGGTCATAATCTCATAGTTCTGAGATTGAGCCCCACATTGTGCTCTGCACTCAGCAGGGACTCTGCTTCTCACTTTCTTCTTCTCCTTTGACCCTCTCTCCCCTCACTCAAATCAATCAATCTTTTAAAAAAAGAATATATGTGGGCTATAAAGAATAAGCACATAACGTGTATCAAAAAGGTCTTAATCGAACCTGGTGTAATGCACATTGCTAAACTTAGTGTACCAACTGTAGAACTTACTACATATACAGGCGCCTGAGCTGTACTCTCAGAGACAATGATGTAAATGGTGTGTATCCTAATGCCTATCAGTTTGAGAACCAGTGATGTAGCATGCACATGGAAGTACTGTACTGGATATATTGGGGTTCTCCAGATGGAAACATTTTTTTTTCTCTATATGGGGAGAAAGAGTGAGATGAGAGAGGGTTGGGATCTACAGGGTGAGTAGGCAGGCTGGAAATTCAGGCAGGGTTTCTATGCTGCAGTCTTGACCGGAAGCTATGCCCACTTTGGGGAACTTTACTCTTTGGTGTTAAGGCCCTCAACTGATTGGATGAGGCCCACCCACATTATGGAGGATAATCAGCTTTACTCACCGTTACTGATTTAAATATTAATTACATCTGAAATATAACTTCACAGCCTCATCTAGACTGGTGTTTGATCAAACAACTTGAACTAAAGGCCGAGCCAAGTTGACACATAAAATTAACTAGCACATTGAGCAAGTATTTTAATTATCAGTTTTAAAAATATATTTTAGGCATTTACTATTGCTCCAGTTTTAGGCTCAGTTTCATGGAATACCTAGAATGCAAAATCCAGTCTCTCCTGCCCCTGTCCAGGAGTTTGTTACTGATTTGTTTTTACATATGGTGTTTCTTTCTTTAATAAAGATTTATTACATAAGATGTGGAAGGTTTCTGGTTAAGAGCTTTTAAGGACCTACCGAGGCAGAGAAGTCTAGAAAGCTCTCTCTTCAAATAAACATCTCTGTGAGTCATCTGCACCCACCTCAGGTAATACTTGCTTACAGTTGCATTCAAAATGCCACAGAAACAGGGACACCTGGGTCACTCAGTGGTTGAGCATTTGCCTTTTGCTCAGGTTGTGATTCCAGGGTCCTGGGATTGAGTCCTGCATCAGGCTCCCAGCGAGGAGCCTGCTTTTCCCTCTGCCTATGTCTCTGCCTCTCTGTGTGTCTCTCATGAATAATAAATAAAATCTTTAAAAAATGCCACAAAACAAAACAAAATCAAGGCCAGAGCTGCTACCATGTGCCAGTTGCTATGCTGGATTCTAAGGACACAGTGACAAAGGAAACGTGACTTCTAATTGTTGGTTATCATGAGCTCCTTAGTTCTCCTGACTTGCTCGACTAAATAAACAAAGGCGCTTCATGAAGTGCAGAGGAAATAGGAATAGAAAAGGCCCTTGGCTTTTGAGATATTTCTTAAAAGTTGGGGAGTTTATTTGTCATAAAGGGATGGAGAGCATCCTTCCAGCACGAACAGTTCCAGGTATGCAGGGGGCACCTGATGCCCGTTAAACCAGACCGGCTTCCCCTCAACCTGCGATGCTTTGTGTCCAGCAGATGGCACCAAACGACTGGTTATAGTAGGATGCACAGCCTCCTCTGGAAAACATGAAATCTATTTCTATGAAGCCAGCATCTTAAACATGGCACTTATATTGTCTGAGGCCCTTTCTTTCTTTTTTTAAAAAAATATATTTTTTTAATTTTTATTTATTTATGATAGTCACACACACAGAGAGAAGGAGAGAGAGAGGCAGAGACACAGGCAGAGGGAGAAGCAGGCTCCATGCACCGGGAGCCTGACGTGGGATTCGATCCTGGGTCTCCAGGATCGCGCCCTGGGCCAAAGGCAGGCGCCAAACCGCTGCACCACTCAGGGATCCCTTAAAAAATATTTTTAAGTAATCTCTACACCCAACGTGGGGCTTGAACTTACAACTAGAGATTGAGTCACGTGCTCTACGAACTGAGCCAGCCAGCTGCCCCTTGAGACCCTTTCTTTTGCTTTTAGTGTGACCTGTGGATCAAAATAAGAAGTGGACAAGAAAACGGTTGTCTGTCCTGGAATGTGGCACTGTTGTGGAATAATGGAAATGTAGATGAAACACAAAAGATAGCCTAGTAAAGTAGTGCCCAAATATGGGGCAGACATGGGAAACTTGTGTGTGTCTGTGTCTATGTGTGTGTGCATATGCATACTTGTGATGAAAACACCTCAAAAAAAGGTATTGAGAAAGTATTTAAAAACCTATAAAGAGAATTTAAATGTTGGAGAAGATGAAAGAGTGTGCTTCATTGACCACAGCAGGGAACTCAGTTTTGAAACTATTAACTTGGAAACTCCAGGAGAAAGGGTCTCATTTCTCTAGTTCTTCAATCCTAACAGGTGACTTGAATTTCAATGACTATCATGCAAGTAGAGGATTAGGAAAAAAGACTCAAAGTTGTCTAGAGCCAATTCAGTGAAATTCCTTTCAAGGCATTTTTCCTGCACTCTCAGAGACTAGGAAGGACCCATATGCACACAGTGCCTGTTATGGAAGGTGACATCAAAGCTTTGGGTTCTGAGAGAGGCTGTTCTCTACTGCAGAAAGAGAAAAGCAAAACAGAGTTGAGTGGTCATGGTAGACCTACCGGGTTCTCCCATTTAAGGGGTGCCTGGGCAGCTCAGTGGATTGGGCATCCAACTCTTGATTTTGGCTCAGATAATGATCTAAGCGTTCTGGGATCAAGCCCCATGGTGCCTCGAGACTCCACACTCAGTGAGGAGTCTGCTTGTCCCTCTCCCTCTGCTCTTCCCCTGTGCTGTATCTCTAAGTAAAATCTTAAATAAAAAAGAAAAATCTCCCATTGAAATAAAAAGTCTGCAGATAAGGAGAAGGATATGAAGAAGGGGTTTATTCCTGCTGTGTTTGGGGGCATCTATTGCTCAGAATAGAAGCTGCTTCCAGAGCAGGACCAGTGCCCTAGTTTGGAAGAATGGTTCTTTGTCTGTGTCCTGGGGCCCCTACATGGAGACATTTCAAAAGGGAAGACGCAAGGAGAGAATTTGTGAGATAGTCCAGTGATCATACATTGAAGACCAAACTAAGATCCTACCACAGTTTGCCCAGAGGGATATGGCTTCTCTTGGGAAATGTGCAAGTTAAAAAACTCAAGTGAACTGATGCTACAGGCAGAAGTGTCATTGAATCATAATAGTATATAATTATGGGCTTTGCGATTTACCTCAATTCCAGTGGATTTACAACACTGCTTGCGAAAAAAAATTTTTTTAATCCCTTTCTTTTATGAGTTGATCTCCTTTTTTTTTTTTTAAAGATTTTATTTGTTTATTCATGATTGAGGGAGAGAGAGACAGGAAGAAACAGGCTCCATGCAGGGAGCCCCATGTGGGACTCGATCCCAGGATCACACCCTGGGCGGAAGGTGGTGCTAAACCGCTGAGCCCAATGAGAGTTGATGTCTTACAAAGAGTATGACACCCAGGTTGTTACAAATTTGAGCTTAATTACAAAATCAATGGAAAGGAACAGTGTTTAATCCAGATTATTCCAATTCATCATTCAAAAAATATCTTGTAAACATACTCTGATAAGACAGTAGCTCTCTACAGTAGTATGCCAAAGATTCACCTGGCTGGGGGCGGGGGGTGGGCACCTGAGTGGCTCAGTCCGTTAAGCATCTGACTCTTGATTTCAGCTTAGGTCTTGATCACAGGGTCCTGAGTTCAAGCTCCACATTGGGATCCAGGTCATGGAGCCTACTTAAAATAAAAGAGTCATCTGGGGTACATTGTTAAGATGCAAATTCCTACCCCAACTCCAGATATTCTGGTTGTAGGGATTGGGGGTGGAGCTCAGGAATTTGAATTTATAGTTATTTCTTCATTTCGAGTAATTCAGAGCAGAAGGTGGAAAGACCGTCCTTAGAGAAATACTACCCTAAGCAAAGGCAGGATTAGTCAATCACAGAAACCTTCAAACTTCTTTCCATTCATTCATTCATTCATTCACTCCCTCCCTTTCTTATGAATACATAATTCACCTAATATTTCTGGTGCCCTTCCTTTGAACTTGGTGCTGTGGGACATAGTTAATATAAGGAAACTTCCTGCTTAAAGGAACTTATAATGCCTGCTACAGATTCTCGTAGCAACATGAATGACAATGTCAGGTGTTAAGTATTGTGCTTGTAGAAATGATATGGGTGTCAAAGGGTATTGCAGGGATTGAGAAAGAAGTCTTGTCCACGTGAACTGGCATGCTCAGGGAAGGAGGAATCATTCTGTGGAAAGGGTGGGACATGGCCTGGGGCCTGAATGATGAGAGGGAGTAGGATATTTGAAATGTGGGAACAGCATTAGCTTCATATCCTTATTAAGCAAGAATATTATTATCATCCATAAGCTGTGCAATGCACTCTAAAGATAGCAGAGTGGCAATGCACGGCCAGCGATTAAAAGTATAATCTTGTTTACTGCCTTCTGAGGAGAAATAAAGGGTGAGAAGCCATAAATTCCTGAACCAGCAACGTCATTTCCTTGTTTTTTCAATATCCAACTGGACCACTCTCTACTTTGCTAAGTTGATGAAGGGTAGAAACGCTTGACATGACATGTTTATTACAAATAACCTGTTTTCCTCATAGACTGATATCTATTTCATCCAGCTGCCTTCAAAAAGTTAAAATTATGATAAGGCACATGACAGGTATGGGCAATTAGCACCCTAAGAGAAAGATTAGGACTGTTTGAAGCCAGGGGAGGGAGATTAGTTGAATCAAAAATCACTTATTTAACAAAGAGAGCTGTATTCCTAATACTTGTGTTTAGATATGGTACTTTTCTTAGCTGTCTTTTGCCCATTTCATTACATGAAAAAAATATTAATTCAGCTACCTTGTTCTCCTTCCTTAGTGCTTTTTGCCAGTATCGTACAAAGCATCAGAAATCAAATATTTAAAGTATTATGTCTCTGAGCATGTAGAGGAGTGGCATTTTTCTAACTCCATACTTGGTGAGAAAGGACACAGACTCTGGAGCCAAAGAATTGGGTTTTTAATCTTAGGTCCATCACTTTCTGTGTAGCTTTGGCAAAATTACTTAATTTTTATGGGCCTCAATTGTCTTATCTGTAAAGCAGACATAAGTAGGATTCTTATGATAAGTAATGAATTTATACATATAAAAGCACTTAGAACAGCCCATAGCAGGGGTTCAGTTGGTGTCAGCTACTGTCATGAGCTCTGGTATTAAGGACGATACACAGGGGCAAGCTTTATAGGATATCTAGGTAGACTGGAGAGGTATTAATATATATTTGAAAATCAGCTATAGGGCAGCCTGGGTGGCTCAGTGGTTTAGTGCCGCCTTCAGTCCAGGGCCTGGTCCTGGAGACCCGAGATCAAGTCCCACATCAGGCTCCTGCATGGAGCCTGCTTCTCCCTCTGCCTGTGTCTCTGCCTCTCTCTCTCTCTCTCTCTCTCTGTCTCTCATGAATAAATAAATAAAATCTTAAAAAAAAGAAAATCAGCTATACTATGGGGCTAAAAATTATTCACCACCCAAGAAAATTCTATCTTCTCTTGTAACAGCAAACATTTAGACTCTAAGAATGTGTAATATAAAATAACACATTTTAAAGGAGAGTAACAAGGACATAAAGTACTGGAGAGGAGTCTAGTACAAAAATGTACACATGGTGTCTTCTGTACCTGCAATGGGTGGACCACACATTTGTCTCTAAGCTTCCCGGTTATCACTGCAGAAAAGTGGAACGTGATCAGTTGCAAGATAAAAACAGGCCCATTGTTCAGGAGAAACACAATTATTTACACCATTGTGACCTGGGATAACACTCACCAGGTCAGCTTAGGAGGAGAATTTGTAATGCAATACACACATCTTCAACAGCTTTCCGGCAATGGAACTACGGGGTTTCACAGGGCTGCTCTGATTATGTTCCTCAAATCATCACCCTCGGGCACTTCAGTGATACAGTTCTAGGAGATGGATTGTGTGGCACCTGTGGACAGGTGCTCGGCTGCCTGGCCATCCTCACTGAGAGGAAGATTTTGCAATACCTGGAATGCCCAAAATTTCTCTAGCATTCCAAGTTGTTTGGTTTCTTAAAAGCCCATCACAACTGTTTTCTCATTTAATCCTCAGAAACCTCTGGGACAGGGATCATTAAACCCATTTTACAGATAAAGAAACTGAGTTCGAGAGTACTTGGACAGTGAGAAAATGGTGGTGGAGGATGAAGGGGCTGGCTCTCTGAGCTCATCCGGATCTTCGGACCTGACCAAGTACCAGACATCTCAGAGCCCAGCTCCCTCCAGCTCACTGCTCAGTCACTGTTTTATCCATCAATGTCTGATTTTTATGCCTGCAGCTCCACCGAAATTGCTCTGGCAACAGTCACGAGTGATACTTTGATTATCAAATGCAGGGTCCTTTTTCTCAGCTTGCTTTTTTTTTTTCTTTACATTTGAAACAATGTTATTCACTCTGTGGCATTCAGTTCTCATTTGGTTTGGGGAGCACTAAATACTCCTGGTCCTTCTACTTCACCTCCCATTTCTGCTCTTTAGCCCGTAAGAGCATTCCTCCTTCTGCCTCCCAAATGTTGGGGCCCCCAGGGTTCCATCTTTGGCCCTCTCTTCATACTCCCCAAGAGAGCCAATCCTCTCGCACAAATCAGCTGCCCTCCTGGAAACAGTAATGCCCAGACTTACGCAGGAGAGTCACATCCTCTGTGAGGTTGAGTTCTAAGACCAGGGTCTGAGGAAAAACAACACTTCTTCGACGGGAGACTTGTTCATTGTTTTTTTTGTTGTTGTTGTTGAACAAGAGATGAAACAGCTGGCTCCAATTTGGAGCCATTATGTAGAAAAAACTGTTTCATTACAGACTGGAGTTCTACTCGGAGTGCTGGGGTGTTCGTATTGTGAGGACATATGAAGGAAATGAGACCGCCTGGAGAATGAACAGGTTCATACCTCCCATTTCACCGCCTGCTTAGAGCCTATGGCTATGGGGTGAGAAGGCAGAAGGAGAAATTCTTTCCCTCTGTTATTTACTTATGATCAAGCACACAGGTGGATTTGTGTGCATTAACGGCAACCCCATGTGTCTCCGCTGTCCATCCCCTGGTTTTCCCAATGATTTCAAACTCAACATGGCTACTATTCCTCATCTTTACTTCCCCCTCAGTTTTACTCAGATATAGCAAGATATTCACTCTCTATAATTGCTGTTTTAAGATACTTCCAAATTTCAGTGGCTTACCCAATAACAATTTATTTCTCATCTGTGTCACGTTCCAAGGTAGGCCAGGAGGGGGAGGGTGACATGTGGCACAGGAGGTCTGCTCTACAAGGTCATTTAGGTATCCAGACTCAAGAAGGGTCTGCCATCTTCCATAGGTAGCATCCAAGATTGCCTTGGGATCAACATGGAGTCAAGAGAAGGGGCCGAGGAGAGCATGGCACGGGAATATCTGTGTTTTAGCATCATGCTACTTCCATTCCTGCTCCATCGGGCCACCTAGATGGCCAGGGGAAGAGTGCACATCCCAGCACCAAGTCTGCACCGTGAGAGGGAGCATAGCACCACATTTTGGTGGAGAGGTCTTCATCTGTCATTTTCCTCCCTCATTTGTTCTTCCACCAGTATTTTCTGAGTCTCAGTTTTCTCTCTCTTTTTTAAAGATTTCATTTGAGAGAGAGAGAAAGAGCACAAGTTGGGAGGAAAGAGCACAAGGAGAGGGAGAAGCAGACTTCCCGCTGAGCAGGGACCCCAAGGTGGGCCTCAATCCTAAGACCCTGAGATCATGACCTGAGCCAAAGGCAGATGCTCAACAAACTGAGCCACTCAGGTGCCTCCTCAGTTTTCTCTTTTGTGAAAGACGCCAACAGCTGTGATCTTCACAGGGGTTGTTGTGGAAAGTGAGAAAACCTATGGAAAGCAATTAGAATGTGCTCACAGGTGGGTTAACTATTATTGTTATTAGTTGCAGGGCTTCATCAGCTACCCTGTTATACCAACCTAGAAACTCTCTTCCCTCATCACCGACTGCCAATCAGTCAGTGAGTCCTCACCTAATTAAAAAATACACATTTATGTGTCTTTAAATGCAAGAAATAGATGTTTCTGATATGAAGGTTAAAACATATGGATTTGGATTTTTTTAAAAAAGGAAACAAAAGCCACTCTCCCTGGGGGATCCAATGTATTTCTATGGCTTCAGCTACCATCTTTACAATGGGTTCTATATGCCAGATGAACTAAACAGATGTATTCAGAACATTCCATCCTAAAACAGCAGAATACATAATTCATTTCAGGTGTACATGGAACATTCTCCAGAATCTATCATCACATATTAGGCTATAAGACAGACTTCGGCAAATTCAAGAAGATTGAAATCATACCATGGCCCTTTTCTGACCACAATGCTATGAAATTAGAAGTCAACCACAAGAAACAATCTGGAAAGACCATAAATACATGGAGGCTAAATAACATGCTACTAAACAAGAAATGGGTCAATAAGGAAATAAAAGAAGAAATAAATAAAAATACATGGAAACAAAAGAAAATGAAAACACAACAGTCAAAAACCTTTGGGATGCAGCACAAGTGATGCTAAGAGGGAAGTTTATAGCACTATAGGCCTACTTCAAAAAGCAAGAAAAATCACAAATAAACAATCTAACTTTACGCCAAAGGGAGCTAGAAAAAGAACAATCAATGAAGCCTAAACCAACAGAAGGAAGGAAACAATAAAGATTAGAGCAGAAATAAATGAAACAATGAAACCAGGATTTGGTTCTTTGAAAAAAATCGATAAAATTGATAAATCTCTAGCCAGACTTAACAAAAAGAAAAGAGAAAAGACCCAAATAAAATTACAAATCAGAGAGGAGATATAACAACTAATATCACAGAAATACAAAGTTATAAGAGAATATTATGAAAAATTATATGCTAAAAATTGGGTAATCCGGTAAAAAATAGGAAAATTTCTAGAAGCATATAAGCCACCAAAACTGAAACAGGAAAAAATAGAAAATTTGAACAGACTGATAAGCAGCAAAAAAAATCGAATCAGTAATCAAAAAACTCCCAACAAAGAAAAGTCCAGGACCACATGGTTGCACAGGCAAATTCTACCAAACATTTAAAGAAGAGTTAATATCTATTCTCTGCAAACTATCCAAAAAATAGAAAATGAAGGAAAACTTCCAAATTCATTCTATGAGGCCAACATTACCCTGATTTCAAAACCAGATAAAGATAGCACTCAAAAAGAGAACTATAGGCCGATATCCCTGATGAACATAGATGCAAAAATTCTCAACAAAATACTAGCAAACTGAATCCAACAATGAATTTTAAAAGGCATTCACCACAGTCAAGTTGGATTCATTCCTGGGTTGCAAGGGTGGTTCAACATTTGCAAATCAATCAATGCAATGCATTACATTAATAAAAGAAAGGATAAGAACCATGTGACTAGCTCAATAGATGCAGAAAAGGCATTTCACAAAGTACAACATACATTCATGATAAAAACCCTCAACAAAGTAGGTGTAGAGGGAACATACCTCAAGATTATAAAGGTCATATATGAAAAACCCACAGCCAATATCATTCTAACTGGGGAAAAACTGAGAGCTTTTCCCCTGAGGTCAGGAACAAGACAGTGATGTCAACTCTCACCACTTTTATTCAACATAATTACTAGAAGTCCTAGCCTTAGCAGACAATAAAAAGAAATAAAAGACATCCAACTGGCAAGGAAGAAGTAAAACTTTCACTATCTGCAGGTCACATGATATTATATATAGAACCCCAGAAGACTCGACTAAAAAACGCCAGAACTCATACAAGAATTCTGTAAAGTCACAGGGTACAAAACAATGTACAGAAATCTGTTGCATTTCTTTTTTTTTTCTTTTTCTTTTTTTATTTTTTAATAAACTTATTTTTTATTGGTGTTCAATTTGTCCACATACAGAATAACACCCAGTGCTCATCCCGTCAAGTGCCCACCTCAGTGCCCGCCACCCAGTCACCCCCACCCCCCCCGCCCACCTCTCCTTCCACCACCCCTAGTTTGTTTCCCAGAGAAAGGAGTCTTTCATGTTCTGTTGCATTTCTATAGACCAATAAGGAAGCAGTAGGAAGAGAAATTAAGGAATCAATCCCATTTATGATTGCAACAAAAACCATAAGAAATCTAGGAATAAAACTGACCAAAGAAATGAAAGACCTGTACTCAGGAAACTACAAAGCATTGATGAAAGAAATTGAAGATGACACAAAGGAATGGAAAGACATTCCACGCTTATGGAGTGAAAGAACAAATATTGTTAAAATGTCTATACTACCCAAAGCAATCTACACATTTACTGCAATCCATATCGAAATACCAACATTTTTCACAGAACCAAAACAATCCTAAATGCGTATGGAAGCACAAAAGGCCCCAAATAGCCAAAATAGTCTTGGAAAATAAAAACAAAGATGGAGGCATCACAATTCCAGCCTTCAAGTTCTATTACAAAGCTGTAGTCATCAAGACAGTATGGTATTGGCACAAAAGTAGATGCATAGATCAATGAACAGAGTGGGAAACCCAGAAACGAACCCACAATTATATGGCCAACTTATCTTTAACAAAGCAGGAAGGGATATCCAATGGGAAAAATACTATCTCTCCAACAAATGGTGTTGGGAAAACCATTTTCTTATGCCATACTCAAAAAAATAAATTCAAAATAGGATAAAGACCTAAATGTGAGACCTGAAACCATATGAATCCTAGAAGAGAACACAGGCAGTAGCCTCTTTGGCATTGACCTTAGCAATTTTTTTCTAGCTAGGTCTCCTGAGATAAGGGAAATGAAAGCAAAAGTAAGCTGTTGGGACTCATCAAAACAAGAAGCTTCTGCATAGCAAATGGAACAATCGACAAAACTAAAAGACAATCTATGGAATGGGAGAAGATAATTTGCAAATGACATATCTGATATAAAATCTGTAAAGAACATATTAAAGTCAATGCCCCCCCCCCCAAATAATCCAATTAAAAAATGGGCAGAAGACATGAATAGATATTTTTCTAATGAAGACAAGCAAATGGCTACCAGACACATGGAAAGATGCTCAATTCACTTCTCATCGGGGAAATCAAAGCTACAATGAGATATCACTTCACTGTTAGCAGAATGGCTAAAATTAACGACACAAGAAACAAGTGTTGGCAAGGATGTGGAGAAAAGGGAATCCTCGTGCACTGTTGGTGGGAATGCGAACTTGTGTAACCACTGTGGAAAACAGGATGGCAGTTCCAAAAAAGTTAAAGATAGAACTACCCTATGACCTATCAATCACTCTACTAGGTATTTACCCAAAGAATGTAAAAATATAAATTCAAAGAGATCTATGTACCCCTATGTTTACACCAGCATTACCTACCATAGTCAAATGATGGAAAAAGCCCAAGTGTCCATCAATTGATGAATGAATAAAGAAGATATGGTGTATATACACAATGGAATATTTATTCAGCCACAAATGAAATCTTGTCATTTGCAGCAAAATGGATGGAGCTGGAGGGTATACTGCTAAGCAAAATAAGTCAGTCAAAGACAAGTAGCATATAATTTCACTCATATGTGGAATTTAGGAAACAAATAAATGAGCAAAAAAGGGGGGGAAAAAAGAGAAATCAAGAAACAGATTCCTAACTATAGAGAACAAACAGATGGTCACCAGAGGGGAGGGGGGACCTGGGGGATGGGTGAAACAGGTGATGGGGATGAAGGAACGCACTTTTCCCGATGAGCACAGGGTCATGTATGGAAGTGCTGAATCACTCAATCTACATTTGAAACTAATGTTGCCTTGTATGTTAACTAACTAGAATTTAAAAACTTTTAAAAAAAGGGTCTATTATATGACTGGATTAGAACTCCCAGCTGGAAGGGTTCTACAAATATCTTCTTTTTTTTTTTTTAAGATTTTATTTATTTATTCATGAGATACACACACACACACACACACACACACAGAGAGAGAGAGAGAGAGAGGCAGAGACACAGGCAGAGGGAGAAACAGGCTCCATGCAGGGAGCCCGATGTGGGACTCTATCCTGGGTCTCCAGGATCGCACCCCGGGGGGTTAAGGCGGAGCTAAACCATTGGGCCACGGGAGCTGCCCTGCAAATATCTTCTTGTTCCCTCATTTTAAAACCAAGGAAACTACAGCCTGCTAGTGGCAAAGCCAGGGGTCAAATCTAGGTCTTATGACTCCAATCAAATGTTCCCTTGGACTTAGCTCCTTCCAACATAGGAACGTTCACATACTCCTCTTGATTTTCATTTCTCTGTTTACCTCCTAGTAATTTCACAGAAAAATTAAGTCTTCCAAAACCACCCTAGCAGCTCCTCTCCCTTGTCCTCACAGTTACTGGTCGGAGATGAAAATGACGGCCTTGGGGATCCCTGGGTGGCGCAGCGGTTTGGCGCCTGCCTTTGGCCCAGGGCGCGATCCTGGAGACCCGGGATCGAATCCCACGTCGGGCTCCTGGTGCATGGAGCCTGCTTCTCCCTCTGCCTGTGCCTCTGCGCCTCTCTCTCTCTGTGACTATCATAAATAAATTAAAAAAAATAAAAAAAAAAGAAAAGAAAATGACTGCCTTATCAATTTCCTCTAATCTCCTCTGGTTACCAAGCCAGTGAAGATTCCAGAGCACTAAATTCTGGCTCTTTATCTTAACCGGGTTCCTCAGATCCCCAGACCCAATGCCACCTCCCTTCCTGCTTTTGATTCCGAGCAGCAGATGGCACTGTGCACAAGTCTGGAAAGATGTTGAGAGAAAATGTGCTCAAGCTCCCTACAAAACCCTGCCTTCATTGCAAGGGCAAGCTCACCCACCTCTTCTGGGGTTGAGGGCTCACAGGGAGTGGGAGTCAGCCGGGGACGCTGTGGCAGAGGCTGCTGGTTCACCACTGAGCTTGCTTCCTCACCTCCTGGGCGCACAACTGGACTATACTTCTTGGTTTCGGTTGCAGTGCCGGAGCTGCAGTTGTGGCCAGTGTGGTGTGGCAGAAAGTGATCCTCATCTTCCCCATTTCCAGGCTTGGCTTATGAGTCTCCTGTGCTTTCCCCTCTTCCTCTAGCTGGGTATCAATGCCCAGGATGACCTTGGAATCGTAGGATGAAGGTGGCAGAGTTGGCACCACACTGAGTCCCTGAATGACTACATGGAGCTGAGGCCTCCCCAGTTTGGACCCACACTGGGGGGAGTTCCAGGAGCATGAATTACTGAAGTCCCCCCTGTCAGCTTGAGACTCTTAGGCCAGGGAGACCCACTCCTTGCCCTCATGGAGCTCATGGCAAAACAGAGGGAGACAGAAATGCAAATAAACAACTAGTTCTTGTAACTGATACTGAGTTGGGGGGCAAATCAGTGGAAGCGATCCATTTTGAAAAGCTTAAGCTGAGTTTGTAAGTTGAGTAGACTTAAGGAGTATCTGGAGAAGATTGCAGGGGAGGAACCAAAGCATTCCAGGCAGCGGGAGGGTAGGCACAAAGACGGGGAGAGCTGAATCCGGGCCCTAAATAGGACAAACACAAGGCTGAGCCATAGCTGGACTGAGAGCAGGTAAAGCAGGTGAGGCTCACCTTTGCTGCGATCTCTGGGCCTTACCACGGCTACCTGGCTGCACCCAGTGCCACACTGTGCCACTGACACGTTGAGTTGTGTGACCTAGAGCCTGCCCATACACCTCACGAGGAGCAGAGCAGGCAGCTCCTATTTTGGTCCCAGACGAAGTACCAGGCACAGGGTAAGTGACACAAGATAACGAGTCAACATCCTTCACTTGCAGAAGTGGTAATCTTTCTGTTTCCATCACCTCCTGTTTTTCTAAAGAGCATTGCTGTGGGCTCCGTGTGCTTTTATTACATAAGTCAAACGTTTTCCTCTCTCTCTGATTTTACCCCTCTGACCTACAGAAACAGAAACAAAAAATGCGAATAACTCCACTTTCAGATGACTGGTATTAGAGAAAGAAAAAGGATTTGTTACCTTTCTGAGAATGGAGGCGAATGCCCTTCCCCTGCCTCCTCCACCTCCCGTTTTGGGGGTGAGGAGTATCCAAAATTGGGTGTGCAAGAAGATCCACTGAGGGGCAGGGGAAAAAAAGCCACTGAAACTTCCAATTAAAAAAAATTATGTAAGAACATTTAACATGAGATCTCCTCTCTTGACAAATCTTGAAGTGCACAATACAGTACTGTTACCTATGGGTATGGTGTTGTATAGGAGATCTCTGTGTGTGTGTGTGTGTGTTTTAATTAATTTATTTTAGAGAGTGAGCCAGTGGGGGCAGAGGGGTGGGGAGGGAGAGAAGGGCAGAGGAAGAGGGAGAGAGAGAAAGCTGGAGCAGACTTCCCGCTGAGTGTGGAGCCTGACTCACGGCTCAGTCCCTGGACCCTGGGATCATGACCCAGGGTGAAATCAAGAGCTGGCCACTCAATGGATTGAGCCACCCAGGTACCCCATTTCATGTATGTGTTTTAAAAATCTAAGCCATATTTTATATGTAATCAATGCAGATGAATAACGTGTAAATAAAAATATGTATATGGAAAGTACCTACTTTCATCAGGTAAGCAATAAACAAAGTTTGGAGAACGTACACCCTAGCAGTCTGCACATTCCAGATTCCTCCTAAAGTCCCACAGGAGGGGCCCTCCTATCCTTATCCCTCAGGTGAGTAGCCGCACACCTTGTGCAGGAGGAACCTAGACAAGTGAGCCCCTCTTGTCACCTCCCCAGCAGCACTTTTCTAGGCTCTGGTCCATGTCTGCTTATCTTGTTGCAGAACTTTTGGTCCTGAAGCCTGCTCCTGCCCAGTCTAGTACTTTTCCTCCTGTCTGGTGATTTGGATGTTACCTTTCCACCATCCTCCCAGCCCTCCCTTCCCCTGGTTGGGGGCGCCGATCATTCCCTGTCTCAGGCACTCCACCTCCTGAGCTCCTGGCCACCATCTCCAGCAGCCGCTGCTGCTGCTACCCCAGCCCTGCCTTGGTGGTATCTACACTCTGTCCTTAATGGACTGGTGCCCCCTCCTGTTTCCCTGATTTTGAAGGAACAGTAATCATACCATAAAAACAATAGTGACAACTGCCATCTGTATGCCCCCTGGTGCTCTGTGCTTTACAGATAGTCTCCAAAGCTGACAACAACTCTTTAAGGGGAACGCTGTCATTCCCCCTTTTGGGACCACATCATTGTGACTGGGACTGTAAGCCCAGACACCCGAGCTGGGATTTGTACCCGAAGGACCCCTTTGCGACCAAAGCCGAGATCTTTCTGCCACACCCCAGGGCTTTCCTCACCAGTACCCAGCGTGCTGAGGGATGCGTTATATTAACGTCAAAGTAGTGTTGAAAGAGAAGTCCCCCTTTCCTCTCCAAGCAAACAATCTACTTTGCAGGCCGTGATCAAAATAGATAAATAAAATATAGCAGTTGGAGATACTTGAGGTTCACCTGGGGGCAGTCAGAATAATAACTTAAAGGAATTCCAACGTCTAGAGCTTTGGGTAGTCCACCTGATGTGGTTCCTCCCTCCTAGTGACAGCGACAGCGGCCGTGCCCGCCCGCTGCCCCTGCGGGCTGCACTTCCCTCGGTTGCAAGACTTGCGGGCACGGCCACGTCCACGGGTGCGGCCACATCCACAGGCACGGCCACATCCACAGGCACGGCCACATCCATGGGTATGGCCACATGCACGGGCATGGCCACGTTCACGGGCACGGCCACATGTACAGGCATGGCCACGGACATGGCTACATCCACAGGCACAGCCACATCCAGAGGCACGGCCACATGCATGGGCATGGCCACGTCCACGGGCACGGCCACGGCCACGTCCATGGGCATGACCGTGTCCACGGGCACAGCCACATCCACGGGCACAGCCACATCCACGGGCACGGCCACATCCACGGGCACGGCCACATGTACAGGCACGGCCACGTCCACGGGCACGTCCATGTCCATGGGCATGGCTACGTCCATGGGCACGGCCACATGTACAGGCACAGCCACGTCCCCAGTCACGGCCACGACCACGGGCGCAACCACTTCCACGGGCTGAAACCAGACCCTCCCCTGCCACACGCCTCCGGGGCCATGACAGAGTTTCCCTCCAGTCCGCCTCACATCCTGGCTAACACCTGGGATGACTTCACCTGTCCACCTATCAGGTTTGCGGCTGTGTCTCCAGCGGAATCAGAGCAACAGCTTTGGGGCCCCCCGGGTGGCTCCACGGTTGTGCGTCTGCCTTGGGCCCAGGGCGTGATCCGGGGGTCCCGGGATCGAGTCCCACATGGGGCTTCCCGCAGGGAGCCTGCTTCTCCCTCTGCCTGTGTCTCTGCCTCTCTGTGTCTCTCATGAATGAATAAATACAATCTTTAAAACAAACAAAACAACAGATTTACGCAACGCTGTGGGGCTGGATGGGAAAGCGTCCTGGAGTCGCAGGTTCCTTCTACGCCCCACCCCCCTCCCGTAGCTACTCCCCCCAGAGCTGCGCTGGTGCTGGTGCAGAGAACATCGTTTCTTGGGGCCGAGGCCGAGGCAGGCGTGCTGGAAATCCGCTCCAGCTGCGCTCTGCACCCCGCATACGTGGAACCAGGACGTAGGGCATCAGCTGTCCTGAAACGGGGTGGGGGTCCCTTCCTTGCCAAGGGAAAGGTGACAGCCCCTGGCTGCCTGTGCATTTCCCCCAGCCGATGGGGACGGCCTGCTGATGGAGGGTTTTAGAAAACCTCCTTCCCCTCAAGTGAGTGTCCAGCTGCTGGTCCTGCTCCTGTTCTTTATTTCCAGCTACTCCAGGGGGGCTTTCTCTCAACCTTAGCTCCTAGAACCCCACACCTGGAGGGCTGAGGGCTCTTCTATTTCCTTCATATTCCCAGGCTCACTCCCTCTGACACTGCAGGCCAATCATTTGGCTTCTGCTGCCTTTCTCTTCCCACGAAAGGGATTAGGGGAGATAATTCTCCAAGAAATCTCAAGTGGTTTCAATCAAAAGCGAGTTTTGATTCTTCATCTCTTTTCTTGCAGCTATTTTGAGTTTTGTGCACCTTGGTTTGCAGAGGCTCATAAAAATGCATGAGTTTCCAGCCTCACAGGTGAGGGCAGAGGTTTCCAAAGAGCAAAGTGGGTTCTGCCTGAGGTAGAGTCAGTAATCAGTGTTGTTGGCCTTTGGCTCTATCCACCTTGCCTGCTCTGAGGAGGTCTGTAGTGCGAATGGAGACACAGACATGCCTTGTGGTTCCTGTATTCCAAGAAGAAAGGTGCTCTGCAGGCTCACTCTCCAACCTCCTTTTCCAGCAGGTATTGACTGATTTGTTTGAATTTTGAGCTCCAGTCAAGAATGGAGCGTCTAATTGGATCTCCCCACTAACCAACATGTTCAGGGCTTGTGTACAGGATACTGAGTAATTTCTAACTCGGAGTCCGGTAGTCTCTTCGGTGAATAAAGGGAAAGGGTGGCAAGGGCATATTTTTGTTTACTTTCAATGGTGATATCTTATAGGAATCAGATACCTAAGACATTCTAAACCAGGAGTCACATCAGGTGACCTGGCCCTTGTTCCTGGACTGTTCCCTCCAGCTGTGACACATGAACTTTGTGTGCTCATAACCATTATTATTATATAGCTGACTTTTCATGTTTTGCAATGAAAATATGGAAAATTCAAAATAGATGGTTAAAACCCACGTGGCCATGGATATAATGAAAAACAGTCATCTACGGAGACACGATGTCTCTCTCCCACACACACATCCCACTCATATATGTTTGGGTTTTTACTTTGCATCTAATTATAACCCTCTTTTGGCTTGTTCTATACTGCCTATGACCAGGGGACCAGGGGACCCAGGGGGACAGCTGGGAAAGCACCAAGCTGATCATCCACATGTGGCTTTTTGGGAAGCACTTTCAAGTTCATGGCCCCAGAGGCTGCTACCCAAAGTCAACAGCCTAGAAACCTTCCTGTTCTATCAGGGCCTCTATCTAAAAATGGATGAACTCGGGCCACCTGGGTGGCTCAGTTGGTTAAGCATCTAACTCTTGGTTTCAGCTCGGGTCGTGATCTCAGGATCCTGGAATGGAGCTCTGTGTCAGGCTCCACACTCAATGGGGAGTCTGTTTGAAGATTCTCTCTCCCTCTCCCTCTCCCCCTAACTTGTGCTTGCTCTCTCTAAAATAAATAGCTCTTTAAAAAAATTGAAAAATAAAAATGGATGAACTCAATAGGAAATCAACAGCAAAAGGTAATATTTCCGTCGTAGGTACCAGAGTCCGTGAAACAAAGCAGTCTGAGGTCTTGGTCTCTTTGGAGTGTTTTCGAGAGATCTGCAGTTGTCCTGGGTAAGTCAGGCCACGTAGTGGAAGACACGGGAGATTCAGCTTGGAGCTGTCAGGACCATAGCAGACTACTAAGGTGCCTTTATGTATAACTAGGTATTCTCCAGGGCGTGTGTGTGTGTGTGTGAAAATGGGACTGGATCAAATTTCGTTTGGGAAATTCTGCATTAAAAACCTGCATTAAAAAAAAAAAACTTGCATTAAGAGACAGGTTTCTTCAGCCTTTAATATTGAGATTTTATTGTGAATCTCTTCAGAGGGGTACATAATAATAGGAAGCTTTTCCCAAGCATCTTTGACCTGGGAATTCTTCCTCACTGGGAATCTCTAACATTTCAAAGGGCACTAAAATTCCACAAAACCCAGTTTGGGAGAATGCCGTTTGGAGAAGTCAGAGAAGCCCCAGCTGTCCAGGGTCACCAGCTCCAGTGACACTCAGGTCCTAGCCCAATGGGCTTCACATTTGGAGACCTACCTAGTGGGAATTAACACAAAGGTTTGCTAAGAGTACATAAATGCAAGGATTAAAAAAAAAATTCTAGGTCCACCACTTCCATGGGCACATTTGCCTCTAATTGCTCTGCAGAGAGCCGGGTGGCAGTGAGCCATTCCTGCAGGATGTGGAGCCTCTTTTCTGTTCTTCTTGCACACTGGCTGCCCTTCTTGTGATGCTCCATTGCCCCAGGATACGCAGCTCTCTGGGGTGCCTGACAAATGCTGTTTTTTTTTTTTTGAGAACGTGAATGTGTCTATTGACTAATCTTGCAACTCTGATGATTTCTAATTCTTTGCTTTCATGCAAATTGAGGGAAGAGTTGTCAGCGAATGGAGTTGTCAGCGAATCAGATCATTAATAATAACTTTGATGATAGATTGCCGTACAGAAGGGGCTCAGTAATTGACATAGCTATGATAAAACCCTTCCATTCTAATCTTACTTTTATGAAAATGGCCTCGGAGTGCATACAATAACTGTAGCAACCATAATGGCAAGATGGGAATAATATTCATAAGAAATCCCATCTATTTTACTAAGAAGTCTGATGACGAGTAGTTTTTCCAAAAAATTTTTCATCTTATGTTGAATAATTATTTGCAAACATTGTATTTCTGTTGTTTTCATAAGTTGTGTATTAATAATATCTATAATAACTCAGTCTGGAAATATTTCTTTGGTACCTAGAGTTATATAGTCACAGGAAATTTTAAACATTAACTTCAAATTAATTAAAATGGGCAAGATTAATTTCAAATTCTATACATATTTCTGCTGCAGATAATTATGGGTGATCAATAAAAGGATTTCAGGCAGAAAATATTACATTATCATACATTTATGTGGGGAAAATAGAATGGAAATATAATTTTAGGAGTAAATGAAATAATTTTTTGCTTCTTGGTGTATATTTAAAATGAATTATGGTGGATATCAAATTGCTATGGCATTAGATTGCACTGGAAACAGTTTTGAAGGTCATATGAGTTTTATTTTTTAGTGTCGAGTATATCCATTTGCCAGCAGTTATATCCTTTGTAACTATTTAAACCGATGAAGAGATATTTTAGATGTTAACCTTAAAGGGTTTGAGAAGACATGTCATTTAAAAAAATTATTTTCAGGGGTAACCGAGCAGAAAGTTGAAGCCTCTGGGTCTAGTAGCACTTAAGGAGAAGGAAAAGGTATGGACCCAGAGATGGCAATGTTTGGCCTGAATCAGCTTCGGGTTGTCCCTCCTGCCCCATGCCCATTTCTCACTTCCTCCCTCTATGGAGCCCTCGCCCTGGTCTGGCACATCCATCCATCCATCCATCCATCCATCCATCCATCCATCATTCCAGCTCTAGGTCTTTCACTGCCCAATGTAATGTCCTACCTTACCCCTAACATCCTCCTCTTCCTTGCCCCAGCACTCTTTCCCTTTAGACTTGATAACCAACGGTGTTAACTTGACCTCTGGACACCTCCTGGTTCACTGCCTTACATGCCCTCACATCATTCTTGCCCTAATCCAAGAAACTCTCAGATAATAGGAAGCTCACAGCTGGTCCAGGCCTCTGAGCCCGGTCCATCCATCACCATCTCAACAATTAGCATTAATTTGTAGGTTCTCAGTCTTTGAAGTGCTTCCCTCTTCTCTCATTTACTCTCTAGCACAACCCGCTGCATTAGATGAAGAAGTTGGAGCTCAGAGGATTGAAGTGATTTGCAAGAAATGGTGGAGTTAACACCTGGATCTGGGTCCTCTGTCATAAAAAAAATCTATGCTTTATCTATGATGTCTCACTGCCACTGAGAGTCTTTTCTAGTCCAAGGTGAAAGCAAGCAATTGGGATCTCCCAGGTCTGGAGAGGCCCACTTCTCATGGCCTTAGTGAGCCCACCAGCTGGTGGGGTGTTCGTGCAGTGTCCTTGTCTGCTGGCCCCTCCTGGGGGTCTCCATCAAGATTCTTTGCCAGAAGCTTGGAATAGACTTACAGACAGTGAGGGGGAAGTCAACACATATGCATACTTGATGTGGAACAAGATACAATGGTGTGGAGCCAAGATGAGATGAGTAGAAACAAACATTCACATAAAAATGCACAAGATTTGCTGCAAGTGGCGTTTTAGTTTGTATAGTTGTACCAGAAATAACACTTGGTTGCATGTCAAAATACCAATCATCCAGCTTCAGTTTTTATTTTTAATTAAAGACAAAGACTTTTAGAAACCAACTGAAGTGCTAAATCTGTTTCAATTAACCTCAAAAGGCCCAAGTTAATAGGTATTTCTGGCTGAATAAGTTGACTTTCTCTATGCTTTATGTGTGTGTGTGTGTGTGTGTGTGTGTGTGTTTGCAAACTTTTGAGGAGATCTTTTTTTTTCAAGCTGCTAGACATATATTAATTAAATATAAAATATAAAATAATTACTCTATTTTTGGGGCCTTGATTTTTGATTCCTCAGTGTGAGGTATTTCATTGAAGCTGACCCTTCAAGAACATTTTAAGTGGGATTTCTAAAAGTGATGGATTCTCTTAGTCGTAAAGGAGTAAATATGTAGTTAAGATAGATGGTAAATCATTTTAGGCCTCTTAGCACACACAAAGAAATAATTTGCTAAAGAGAGAACTGAAGCATTGTAAACAGCCGGGGATCAGCCTCAAAGACCACCTGGAAGTTCACGCGTGCAGATGACTAGGAGGTAAGCCACCTGGAACTTATTAAACCTGTTCTCATTGGTTGGCTCCAGCTGTTTACTTCGGAGCACAGCTTAACCTGATGGTTACTCAGGCTGGGACCTGCTTGCTTTTGTGACTTGATCTAGGGCTGGTGAACATGTTAACACATGTTGACAGGGTTACAAATATTAAATTCTTCGGTGGAACTTAAAAAGCAAATCTGGGGAAACAGTGGGTGGGGCCCTTGCAGATGGTAGTCACCTTGCTGGTTCTCTTTGCTCACCTCTGGTACTGATACGCCCTCTGAAACGTCACTGAGCATGAGACGGACTGCTTGAACATAGAGCCTAATCCCTTTGTGGCTGAACTTTCGGAGACAGTTGTACGTAGTCTGTCACACTGGGTAGGGGGTTAGAGGTCATTTACTTGGGTGTAAGTGACCACCCAGGGTCAATTTGGGGCTTTTGACATTTGGGGCCAGAAAAACTTTTTCTGTGAAATGTTCCTGTGCAGGAGAAACAGCACCCTGCCCTGGCCCCTAACATCATTAATGCATCTGCTGCAGTTACTGTGACATTTCCAAATACGGTGGGGAGAGGAGTAGAGGGTCATAGGACTTTCAGCTGACAATGCTGTGTATAGAGAGGACGCCAGGGTTCAGGGAGTGGGGAGTGACTTGCCTGAGGTCAGAATGCAAATTAGTAGAGGGGTCAGATTTTTCCTCTGCCATCTGTTGACTTTATTGCCCTACTGCTACTATCCATCTGTAGACAAGGTGTTAATTTACTATTAATGGGCAATGTTGGTGAAATGTTTTATAGTCCTAGGCAAAACCTACTACATATCTCAGATTATTTATTATCGATTTGTAGCCCAAGGCACTTTGAACAACAGTGTAAATGACAGAATAAAAATTTACGTGGTAATCCATTAGGGAAGTACTTCTTAGAGACAGATCACAGATGCATAGAAGAGCACAGCGGTGCCCAGAGTGACAGCTGCCAGAGGACAGGTCTGGAACATGCCCTTTACGTCCCAGCACTAAGCCTGGCATAAAGCTGGCAGCGGGCCAATGTTTGTTCCTTGGACCCGAGGCAAAGGCATGTTTGCATTTGAGCAGTTCTCCCAGTTTGTCAAAAGGTGTATCTTTGGAGTTTCATTTCTGATTACTCCAGGGGCTCTGGTTCTGGCTTGCTTGGATTGTGGAGAGGAAACTGGACCCCGGAAAGAAGTCCAGGTTGAGTGGGAACTGCTTTTCTCCTCGAAAGCAGGTGTGCAAGAGGTGGCCAAAACAATCCATTGGGACTGCTGGGAGAGGTGCACAGAGCAAGCCTCCTTGCCAGCCCATAAATCCCTCCCACCTGGGAGTTCTAGCACCTTGAGCAAGAGGCTGCCTGCCAAGTGCTCTGAACTGCCTGGAACAAGGTGCTGTACAAACATCATCTTGATTGTTGTTTCTAATCTGCAGATCCTGGGCTCTGTGTTGCAAATAAGAAAGGAATGGGGCTGGGTAGACAAAACAAACGCATCTGAGCACCCCAGGCTGCTTCTTGCTACATGCCTTTCCAACAAGAGACATTAAACCCCTACTTTTAAGCGTTAGTAAGTCCTATATATTTGTCTGTGATACGAGCTTCCTCTTCTGGAAATAAATGTTGTTTTTCCCCCCCTCTTCAACAATCAACTTTTGTTCTTTCCCAGCAGAGCTCCTACATAGCGCTAGGCTGCTCTCTCTCATAAATGAGTTATGGGAATGCTACTCTGGTCTTCCAGCTTTCCAGTAAAATCTATTAGGGACCTCCCTGAAAAAGCTGTGTCTTGGATTCTAAGTGATCGGTTTCATCCCTTCACCGAGATCTAGGGGAACTGGCTTGTGTGGACACTCAGACTGCACACCTGCCAGTTTCACTAAACAAGGCAATAGAGTGCCCACAAGACCCAAGAATGTTCCTCTGGGAAATCTCACCTGACCAGAGTGTTCAGAGCTTAGGAGTGGCTTTGAAACCACATTCAGAGTGTGACAATTTCTTAAAGACTACTGATCCAGTTTCTTCAACTACCCAACGGCATGGGGAGGAAGTGGGGAGGACAATGCTCTAGTGTGAAAAAAATATAAATGAACTATTGGGACTTCGTCAAGATAAAAAGCTACTGCACAGGAAGAAAACAATCAACAAAACTAAAAGACAACCTGCAGAATGGGAGAAGATATTCCCAAATGATATATCAGATAAAGGGCCAGTATCTAGGATCTATAAGAAACTTATCAAACTCAACACCCAAGAAACAAACAATCTGGTCATGAAATGGGCAGAAGACATGAACAGACATTTCTCCTAAGATGACCTACACATGGAGAATAAGCACATGAAAAAATTCTCCACATCACTTGGCATCAAATCAAAACCACAATGAGATACCACCTCACACCAGTGAGAATGGCTAAAATTAACAAGACAGGAAACAACAAATGCTGGCGAGGATGTGCTGAAAGGGGAACCCTCTTGCACTGTTGGTGGGAATGCAAGCTGGTGTAGCCATGGAAAACAGTGTGGAGGTTCCTCAAGAAGTTAAAAATAGAGCTACCCTAGGACCCAGCAATTGCACTACTGGGTATTTATTCCAAAGATAAAGATGTAGTGAATGCTGGGACACCTGCACCCTGGTGTTTATAGCAGCAATGTCCACAATAGCCAAGCTGTGGAAGGAGCCTTGATGTCCTTTGACAGATGAATGGATAAAGAAGAGGTAATATATGTACACTATGGAATATTACTCAGCCATCAGAAAGGACGAATACCCACCATTTGCTTCGACATGGATGGAACTGGAGGGTATGATGCTAAATGAAATAAGTCAATTGGAGGACAATCATCATATGGTCTCACTCACATGTAGAATATAAGAAATAGTGAAAGGATTACAAGGGAAAGGAGGGGAACTGAGTGGGGAAAAATTAGAGAGGAAGACAAACCATGAGTGACTCATAACTCTGGGAAACAAACACAGGGTTGTGGAAGGGGAAGAGGGTGGGGGGATGGAGTGACTGAGTGACAGGCACTAAGGAAGGCACTTGATGGGATGAGCACTGGGTGTTATACTATATGTTGGCAAATTGAATTTAAATAAAAATCATAAAAAAAGAAATATAAAAGAGCCTTAAGATGCATAATACCTTATATAGTGTTTCAACCAAACTTATGGTAAAAAAGATTGTTTAGACATTTGAGGTACTTTTATGAAGTTGGGTATCAAGTTAGTTTGTTGGGATGCTAATGGCATTATGGTTATGTGCTAGAGCATTCTTTTCTTTTAACATGCCTATTGAAACAAAACGACTTGAAAACTTGGTCTTGCTTTAATCTATTCTAGCCTTAAAAAAAGTTATTAATGATAAAGAAATATGGCAAAATGATGATTATTAAGTGGATAACTGGTAGCTGGGGTTTGTTATACTCTTGGGGTACATTTGGAAATTTTTATCAAAATAATTTAACACAAAAAATTAAATATCTTATATAGAAATATGGGTGTTAGTTGTGTGATAAAGGTACTCAATATAAGGCCTTTACTTTCTGTCGAGTTTAGAGAAAGCGTAGTTTTAAAAACAATTGTTCATTTAAACCCTTTGGGAAAGAGGTATCTGTGCAAAGTTTGGAACAGTTTACCTGAAATTTAAAATTCTATATATTTTATGGATTTTTTTAATGTTCTGGAAATACTGGTAAACATATGGATGTCCACAGTTCAAAAGAGATAAAGTAGGATTCATGGTAACAGCTCTTTTCACCAGGGCAATCTGTTTCCCACGTTCTTCTTATTCCTTCACACTGGTGGATGGGCACTTCCTGGTAGTATTAGACACTTCAGCTCCTTTTTGCTTTTGCTTTTCTCCCTAGGGGAAAAGGTTTTGTTTGTCTGAACATTTCCGCTCAAGTCCATTTTCTGAAATGTCATCCCAAGTGGTTCCAACTGTAGGATGCCTAAAGTCAAAGAACCATGAGTTGTATGTGGGTGGTGACCATAACACCTTGTTGTTCTTTTCTTTTCTTTTTTTTTTAAATAATATATGTTGTGTTGATATATAAGTGTCATATAACATTGTCTTCATTTTAGGTGTGTCATGTAATGATCTTACTATATGTATATATCACCAAGTGATCACCCTCGTAAGTTTAGTTAAACATCCATCACCATACATAATTACAAAATTTTTTTTCTTGTGATGAAAATTTTTAAGATCTATACTCTCAGCAGCTTTCAAATATGTGATACAGTATCCTGAACTGGAGTCACCATGTTTTATATAACATCCCCAGGACTTATTTATCTTAGAACTGGAAGTTTGTACTTTCTGATGACCTTTACTCATTTCACCAATCCCTTTACCTCCTGCCATTGGGCAACTGCAATCTGTTCTCTGTGTCTATGAGTTTGGTTTTTGCTTTTTGATTCCATATATAAGATTATAACAATATTTTCTTTCTCTGTCTTACTTATTTCACTTGGCCTAATGTCCTTGAGTTTCATCCATGTTGTCCCAAATAGCAAGATTGCCTTCTGTTTTATGGCTTAATAATATTTCATGATTCCATATGTTACATGGAATATTATGTGAGTAATGTATGGAATATTCCATGTGTTATATATACCTCTATATATTATAATATTTTATTTATCTATCCCACTGTCTTTATTCATCCATTAGTAGACCCTCAGGATATTGCCATGTTTTGGCTATTGTAATAATGCTACAATGAACATAGAAGTACATGTATGTTTTTGAGATAGCAATTTCAATTCTTTTGGATAAATATTCAGAAGTTGATATTTTGAAATTGCTTGGTCATATGGTATTACTATTTTAAATTTTTTGTGAAACCTCCATATTGTTTTCCATAGTGGCTGCCCCAGTTTACATTCCTTACATTCCTTCCAGCAGTACATATGGCTTTCATTTTCTCTATGTCTTCAGTAATACTTATTTCTTATCTTTTTCATGATAGCATTCTAACAGGTATGAGGTGATATTTCATATTGTGTTTTTGATTCATATTTCTCTTATGATTAGTGATGTTTACACCTTTTCATATATCTATTGGCCAGTTGTATGCCTTTGGAAAAATGTCTATTTATAATCTCTGTCTACTTTTTAATTATTTTTTTTCTATTGAATTGTATGAATTCTTTATTTATTTTGGATAGTAACCGCTTAGTCATTTATATGATTTACAAATATTTTTCACCATTTGGTAGGTTGTCTTTTCATTTTGTTGATGATTTCCATTGCTGTACAGAAGCTTTTTACTTTTATATAGTCCCACTTGTTTATTTTCACTTTTGTTGCTTTTGCTTTTGGTGTTAAATAAAAAAATGTCATTGCTTAAATTGATGTGAAGGAGCTTACCCTCTATATTTTCTTTTAGGAGTTTTATGGTTTCAGGTCTTTAACATATAAATATTAAGAAAATTTTGAGTTTATTTTTGTGTGTGGTATAAGAAAGTGGTTCAATTTCATTCTTTTGCATGTGGCTGTCTAGTTTTCCTAACACCATTTATTGAGGAAATGGTCCTTTCCCTGTTGCATATTTTTAACTTTTTTGTCAAAAATGACCACATATGGGTGGTTTTTTTTTTGGGAGGGGGCTCTCTATTCTGTTCCATTCATTTATGTGCCTGTTTTTATGCCAGTACTATACTGCTTTGATTACTATAATTCTATAATATAGTTTGAATTCAGGAAGTGTAATGCCTCCAGCTTTGTTCTTCTTGCTCGCTATTGCTTTGGCTATTGTTTTCCATACAATTCTCTTCCACACAAATGTTAGGAGTGTTTGTTCTATTTCTATGAAAAATACCATCGTAGGGATGGCATTGGATCTGTAGATTGCTTTGGGTAGTTGGAAATTTTAACAATATTAATTTTTCCAACCCATGAATGCTAAATATCTTTCCATTTACTTGTGTTTTCTTCAACAGAGATAGTTTTACTTCTTCACTTCATTTCCAATTTGGATGCCTTTCATTTCTTTTTCTTGTCTGATTGCTATGGCCAGGAGTTCCAGTAGTATGTTGATTAAAAACGGTAAGAGTGGATATCCTCATCTTTTTCCTGACCTTAGAAAAAAAGCTTTCCATTTTCACCATTGAATATGATATTGGGTATGAGTACAAGCTATGGGTTTGTCATATATGGCCTATATTATGTTGAGGTACAGTCCTTCTATACTCACTTCATTGAGAGTTTTTGTCATGAATTGATGTTGAATTTTATCAAATGCATTTTCCACATCAAATATATTTATAAGATGATCATAAAAATTTTAACCTTCATTTTGTTAAAGTGGTGTATCATGTTGATTGATTTGTGGATGTCAAACTATCTTGCATCCTCAGAATAAATACTACTTGACTGTGGTGTGTGATCCTGTTAATGTATTGCTGAATTTGGACAAGTCTGAAGATTTTGGACATTCCTTCCTTAGAGATTTTTGATTGCTGATTCAGTCTTTTTACTAGGAATTGATCCATTCAGATTTTCTATTTCTTCATGATTCATTCTTGGTTGGTTGTATGTTTATAGGAATTTATTAATTTATTCTACCGTGTCAAATTCATTGGCATATAGTTTATAGTAATTTCATGCAATCCTTTGTTTTTGTATGGTATTACTTATAGTGTCTTTCCTTAGTTTATAATTTTATTTACTTCAGTTCTCTATTTTTCTTGTTTAGTCTAGCTAGCCTTGTCTAGACTATACTTGTTTACACTTTTTAAAAAACCTGCTTTTAATTATCTATTTTTTCTATTGCCTTTTTAAAATTTCTATTTCATTTATTTCACTCTCATCTTTATTTCTCTTCTTCTGCTAACTTTAGGCTTGATTTCTTCTAACTTACTCTAGTTCCTTGTTAGATTATTTATTTGAGAGCTTTCTTTTTTCTTGATGTAGGTGTCTATTGCTATAAAATTCCCTCTTAGAACCGCTTTACGGTATCACATAACTTTTAGTGTGTTGCATTTCCATTTTCATTCGTCTCAAGGTATTTTTAAATTTCTCCTTTCATTTCTTGTTTGACTCATTAGTTTTTCAATAGCACGTTGTTTCAGCTTCATATATTTGTGAATTTTCTAGTTTTCTTCCTTTAATGGATTTTTAGTTTCATACCATTGTGATTGGAAAAGATGATATAATTTCAATCTCAAATTTATTAAGACGTTTTTGTGGTTTAATATTGATCCTGGAGAATGTTTCATGTGCACTTGAGAAGAATGTGTATTCCACTACTGTTGGATGAAAGTTTCTCTAAACGTCAAGTCCATTTGGTTCAATGTGTTTAATGCTTTCTATTGATTTTGTCTGGATGATCTACTATTGATGGAAATGGGGTATTGAAGTCCTCTATTATTATTATATTGCTGTCTACTTCTCCCCTTAGGTCTGTTAATATTTGCTTTATGTATTTAGGAACTCCTTAGTATTCTTGATATTTTAACAAATACCTTTGGATAACATGGCCCTTTCTTAATACGAATCAAATAAGCAGAATAATCTTGGTTCAGTGGAACATATATAAACATGATGTTTCTTGTCCTTGAAAAGCTCACAGGTCTAGCCAAAATGACAAATGTGGAACCACAGGAAAGTTGAATTTTTTTGAAAGGGTCCCATAGGGTAGGAGGCCTGTCCGGGCAAAGTGTTTTTGAAGGATATGGTCATTCATTCCAGAACCGAGTTACCAGACCATGATAGGAGTCATGCCAAAAAGTGAATTTCTTTTGTCTAGCTCTTGGGGAGTTAGAAGAAAAAATACTTTAAGACATGCTAGAGCAGAAATAGGAGCAAAATGTACTGAAGCCATGTAGAGGCCACTTCCACCTAGTAAAGGCTCCATCTGTAAGACAACGATCTGGAAATGGAGAGCACAACAGTGCTCTCTATTTACGGCATCCTGAAATGATGCTAGGACTGGGTTTTGTAAATTTCCTTTAGTTATTCGTGTTTTGAATTCAAATAAACAAAACAAAACTTATTTTTGAGGCAATGTCAAAACAACTTTTCTTATGCTGTGGAAATTTCCAGAAGTTTGAGAGTTGGAGGTAGAACCTGTGGTAAAAGCAGTGGATCAGAGTACACCATAGCAGCACAGGGAGAGAAGCTGGTAACTCATCTGGGTCCACGTTCATCCTTGATCACATACCCACATACTTGGCTTAGGTGTAGAACAGGGTACTCTAAATCAGAGGGAAATTCTAATCAATATCTGTTGAGTGTTAATAATATATAGCTGTCATTTTGCAGGATACTGTGGTGTGGTAGGGACTAAGACACTGTTCTTCCTGTCCTCAGGTCATTTATATAGTCCAGCAATGTCTGGAAAGATACCTTGTTTGTAAAGGGGCAGAATCTTGGTTTTGGTAGATTTGACTATTAGAGAGGCAATGCCCTTTAGATTTTACTGTCCATCTATTTCCTATTTCTATGTACTTGTACGCCATCAATTAATCTTCCTTGTACTTCTGCCCAAACCATTTACTTAGTGGATGAGGTCTAGGTTGTTTAAAAATTGGCAACATTATGTGAGGTGATCCTATGGACTAGTAGTAGGACTCTACTGATCCTGTGCATCTGCGCACGCGTGTGGGCGCATACGTGCCTGTGCGTGTGTATGAGAAATAAGACAATCCACTTAATTTCCTAGAAGTTTGGTTCTTCTCTATCATCTGTGGGTGCTCTATGAATTGAGAATTGAGTACTCACATTAGAAAAAAATAAACTTGAAACCCTAATAAGGTCATTCAAGTGTCTGGGTGGTCTGGGTCACATGTGTTCTAAATTCTGTTTTGGGCTATTCCTCTGATTTATTGGCATTGTGACACTGTCTTTTGCATCAACCTGGTCATGCAAGCCAAGGGGTCCTAGTCAAACATATGGTAAATATTCTACTGCAGAATAATGATATCTCCCTAGAAGGAGTGTTGATCTTGGCTTCCATCACTAATTGAGAAGATAGAGTATGAGGTTTAAATGCTGGCTCCAGCGTTTACTAGCTGTATAACCATGAGAACTTGGGCAAGTTAAAGCAACAGTTGCTTTAACTATTATCAATAGTTGCTTTATTGCTTTAATTCATTATCAATGAGATGGAGCAAATATTTACCTTGTAAGGTTACAGTGATGAAATGATAAAGTATCCAGTAGAATGTTGATATATAATATGGGCACATGGTGGCTGCTCAATGAATGGTGTCTGTGGATGAATGAATGATTAGTGTTTTACTGTACTGAGAATTCAGAGAGAAAGAAAAAGGGGAAGACTTCACAATATTAAGGGATGTGAAGAAATTCCTGATATATTATAACTAACAGAAAGTACTTCTGAAGTAAGCTATTGAATCTCTTTCTTATTATATTCTTTAATATAAGACAGTATTCATTTGTTGAAAGAGTTTGCTGTACAGTGGACCACATCCTGAGGTATACTTTGGGTTCTGGGAAATGCTGTTAGCAGAGGAATTGCTATTGAAATTCACGTATGAACCCTAGACACTGATGCTTCTCACAAACTCATCCCTAATAAAGGTCCTACCTTCTTGCTTGGTGACAGACTAGCTTGTTTGCCTTTGGAAGTTTTGTTTTCAAATGTGACAGAAACAGAGCTCATACTGAAGCAGCATTTATAGGTCCTTTAAAAATGACTGAGATTACCATGGAAACTGAAGTTAAAATGACAAAACTCCAAGGCGGGGGCATTCTTTGTTAATTGCTTATGAAGTTACGTGAAAGGAATAGAAAGTTTGTGCCTGGTAAGATGATAGATCTGTTTAAGAAAAGGAAATGAAAAAATAGTTAACAACACCCTTGGGGAGGCTCAAAACAGCACTGTTGAAATCATTGGCTCTGTTGAAGCATTTTGATTAGTTTCAGTTATACTACCTGTCAGATTTATGCTGGGGTAAAAAAAAAAAAAAAGCTTATGTTACATAGACTAGTATAGATTAAGCAGAGAATCTCATGGGAGAAAAACAAAATGGTCAACATATATACCTTTTAGTTGGACTTTAAATCTGTTTTTTGTCCTTTACAAATTACCTGTAATTTCATCAAGGATTAAATAAAAATGGAGAGTGCACCCTAAATCTCAGTGATTTCAGACCCTCCAGATTTTTTCTATCGTTATGTAAAGAAGACATAACCCAGCTATCCAATGCCAAATGTAGACTGCATAGTCTTATAAAACATGAAGTGCTTTTATTCTTTAAAGTTTCATTTAAAACTTACACATGTAGCAGAGAACAAAATTAAACCTCTATTTAAAAAGTATGTCTTTGTTTAAATGTTCTTTGTATAGACTCTAGGCCTTTCAGAACTAATTTGTGTAGAATTCTCAGACAGAAGCAGTTTGTTAAAGCTGTAGGTTATTAGGCTTGATGAGGAAGGTATTACTGTATATAATTTCAAGCCACATCTGCCTACCAGTGCCTAGTTGGCTGCTGAGAGAGTGACCATTTAATTCTCTATGAGTGAAGTTAAGAAACTATGTCAGGATGAGGGCTAATATGTGGATGCTATTATGATTGTATTATTTCCAAGGACTAGTGATGCCCAGATTCTGTTTTGTAACTCTTCTTCTGCAAAGGGATCTTGACCTGACAGTGAAACTAAGGCACAAAAACCAAATGGGAAATAGAATAACCAGAAAAAGTCCATTCAAATGGAATCCACTTAAAGTAGGAACCAAAATGTCATAGTAGACAATGTAAAATAGGATTTTTGAAAAATAAAACAAAAACTTATAAAAGTTTATTTCAGCTCATAATTAACAAAATAATTTTATAATGATAATTATGCATTAATCATTTGCTGAATAAATCAAGTGTTGGTTTGAGGGGTGTGGTACACTTTGGTGGCCCTCAATGAACCATGTTTCTTTGTATGAGTCCTCTTACATGTTGATTTGGGGCTTGACCATGTTACTGGCTTTGGCCAATGGAACATTAGCAAGAGTGATGCAAGTGAAGGACTTTGCACATTGGGCCTTATTATCTTGGGATGTTTCTAGGAACCCATGCTATGAGAAAGCATAAGCAACCACGAGAAGAGGCCCACATGGTGGAGAACTGAGGCCCTCTAGCCAACTCTAATTGAGTTCCCAGCCAGTAGCTAGTACCATTTCCAGCCACATACGTGAGTCCATTTTAGACAGACTCCACTTAGAGTCCGTTTAGACATCTCAAGCCAACAATATGTGAAGCATAATAATCTCTAGGTCAACCCACAGAGTTCTAAGAAGTAACAAATTGTGATAAGTGGCTAAATTTTGGGGTGGGTTGTCATACAGGAACAAATAACTAGAACAGAAACTATTACCTGAAAGTGGGGTCTTGCCATGACATGTGGCATTGACTTTGAGTCTTGTAGAAGGAAGGGAGAAATTTGGAGGAATCACAAGGAGATTGTTAGTGGAGGCTGGAAGTTAGTGAGGAAATTCCTATCGGAAGCTGAAGAACAGGGAACCTGAGTTATGTGTTGGCAGAACAATGATCAAAACTGCTTGTGGTATTATGGGAAATAGAAAGGGTACCTAGTGAACTTGTGGATGTGGCTAAGGAGATTTCTGGGAATATGTGGAAAGTACCATCTGGCTTCTTTTAGCTGCCTATACTAAAGCACAGGGGGAACAAGTTCTGCCAAAGAAGGAACTGTACAAATTTCCAGTGGAATTTGGGCTAAAGAGTGGCTAGAATGTGAGGGTTTGGTAATAAAGCTATTTTTCATTCCCAGTCTCTATAAAAAACAATTTTCTCAACTAAGAAATGGCCTGGTTTGAAGATGAAACCCAGGGTGCTGGTAGTGAAATATACCCTCAGGGTCGAGGTCTGTAGTAAGACCTCTGAAAGATATGAGGAGTATCTCAAAGATCCTAGACAAGAAGACTTCTAAGAATCTAAGGGATATTTTCCCATATGATTCTGATTTGGAGTCCCAAACAGAGAGGATTTTCTTAAAGAGATTCGTGAGTGTGGTTTTATTTAATAAGGTGAATTATAATTTGATATCTAAAAAAACCAAAGTATGTGGTACACCTGTGTGGCTTTGTTGGTTAAGCATCTGCCTTCAGCTTGGATCATGATCCCAGGATCCTGGGATTGAGCCCCGTGTTCGGCTCTGCTCAGTGGAGAGTCTGCTTCTCCCTTTCCCTCTCCTTCTATGCTCTCTCTCTCTCTCTCAAAAAAATACAAAGTATGTGATGAAATTACACAATTAAAAGGACAGAGATAATTCAAAATAAGAAGATGCCTCAAGATCCTCAAACTCCTATGGGGAGGAGAAAGCAAGCTGAGAAAAAAAAAATGTACCCCTGGGTCATTTCTCTTTGGAAAATAATAGCTCATAACAGAGTCTAGAGCACAGAGGGTGGAGGTTAGAGCCACAGAAAATCATTCTCAGGGAATAGAACTGAATCATTATCAAAAAACTGGCTACATGTGCCTGGCTGGATTTCAAGATTGCCGTGGACCAGTAACTGCTGTGTGCCTCCCATTTTCAACCTTTTTGAGTAGAAGTATCTACTGCAGCTTTCTTTGTCTTAATTCTTCATTGCATGTTGGCTGTGTGAGGACCAGGAAACTTGTCTCTTTAGTTCACACTTCTTCAGATCAAAAAGAGCTCCACTAGGCAGCCTGGGTGGCTCAGCAGTTTAGCGCCGTCTTCAGCCCGGGGCCTGATCCTGGAGTCCTGGGATCAAGTCCCACATCAGGCTCCCTGCATGGAGCCTGCTTCTCCCTCTGCCTGTGTCTCTGCCTCTCTCTCTATCTCACTCTCTCTCTCTCATTAATAAATAAATAAAATCTTTTAAAAAATAAAATAGTTAATACTACAAAACTGTTTAAAAAAAAAAAAAAAAGCTCCACTCAAGAGAATTTGGTTGCTTCTAGACCTGACTTGGATGATGAGAGTCTGTACTTGATGGCATAATGGGATGAGGCCTTGGGATCTTTGAAGAAGGTATGTGTATCTTGAATGTTGAATAGACATGACCCATTAGAAGCCAGAGGGTTCTTTGGGGTAGACTGTACTTTGGTGGCCCTCAGTGAACTTTATCTCCTGGTATTCTCTCCCACATTGACTCTGGGCTTGGCTCTGTGATTAGTTTTGGAAAATGGGAATTTGGCAAGTTTGATGCAATAGGAGACTTGGTAAGCACTTGTACATTGGGTGTTGCTCTCTTGGGGCAGTACTTCTTGAAATGTAGACACTAAGTTATGAAAAACCCAAGCAACCATGCAGAGGAAAACTGAGACTTCAGAAAACACTTGAAGTTAGACACCTAGCTAATGGCTAGCACCAACTTCCAGCCATGCGAATGATGTCATGTTGGAGTTCCTTGTCAATCCAGCATCCCAGTCAATAACATGTGATGTGGAAGAGCTATCAGATGAACTAATAGAACTGTGAGAAATATTACACTGTCATTCTTTTAAATTATTAAATGTATGGTTGGTTTGTTTACACAGCAATGGATAAGCCAAACATAAAGCTAATACTTTTTAGATAAAATTGTGTAACAACAGGATAAAATATCTTTCACTTCACATTTGACTTTTGCCATATAATCAAAGGGCTATTCTTTGTAAAAGTATTCAAAAGTTATATTTAGTTTTTCCCAAGTGCTTGTTAATCTTTTGATAGTTGAAAATATTTTTTAAAAAAGATTTTATTTATTCACTCATGAGACACACACACACACACACACACACACACAGAGGCAGAGACACAAGCAGAGGGAGAAGCAGGTTCCATGCAGGGAGCCTGATGTGGGACCCGATCCCGGATTCTGGGATCATGCCCTGAGCCAAAGGTGGATGCTCAACCCCTGAGCCACTCAAGTGACCTGAATATCTTTATTTTTAAAGTATCTTTTATGTTATTGTTCTTGTTTATTTTCTCTTTGTTAACTGGAAAATTGTGCTATGTCATCATATATTTCAAATAGTTTTGCAACATTTCTTTCATTAATTTCATGAAATTCTGCATCTTTTGCAGTATTTATCATTCCTTTCCACAGTACACCTCTACTGTATTTGAATTTATTATCTGCTATAATGGTGAGGTAGATATTGATGTCTTGAATGAAAAGGGCTTTGGTTAGAGATTAATTTTATAAGAAGTCAGTTTATCAATACATAGTTTTGCTTTATGATGACTTTGCTTCTCTTCAACAATCAGATAACGTATGTTCATATAATGAGAGATGCCCTGTGCTGCTATATTTATAGCTGAGCAGGCCCTGGTACCAGACAATGCTGGGTTTTTTGGTAAAAACTGATTTGAAGCATGTGTGTTAGGTTCATGGTCTAAGAGGAGTTTCCTACTTTCCACCATGAATCTAAATCTTGGCACAACCCACTCAGGTTAAACTTCGGGAAGGGAGAGAAGTAGAGAGAAGTGTGGATCCCCAAGCCTGTTCTAGCATGCTGTTACAGGTGTGGAAGAGGTGGGAAAGGGATAGATGAATGCTCTGAGAATTCAGCTTTTTCACAGTCTACACAGGAGGAGGCTGAAGAGAAAGAGGTCTGCTAACCTGTTACCCTTGGCACCCCTAAAGATACCAAGAACCTGCCCACTGGTAGGTGGGACCTAGTGAATGCCCTGGGCTCTCATCAATAAAATAATTAATCTTCATCCTTTGTGGGAGGATGGAGGTAGGAGGGGATAGAGAAATAGAAGAGTAGAAAGAGAGGACTGAAGAATCTTATCCCTTGGCAATAACCATCTTCCTGGAGGAGAATCTACCCATTGGGTGATGAGATGTGGGGAAGTCACCAGTTGAGGAACAAGACAAGTCTTACACTCTCAGGGCAGATCACTCTGTATTTCTCTCTTCATTCTCTCCCCATGGAAAGGAGGAGAGAGAACTAAGCAAAGGAATTGCTCCTCTGGGCAGAACCACCTTAGCAAAAGACTAAGAGAAGGTGGTCATAGGACATGAGCTTGTCTGAGTTGAAATTCTCATAACTTATTCTTGAAAAAAGCTGCAAGAGTTTTTAAAGACAAGTTTTCCTAAAGTTTGGCACTACAACTAGGAGGGCACTAACTCCAAAGACGCTTGAAATGGAGGGAACTGTTCTTTAGTGAAGATCTAGAAATGGGGGCAAGATCAAGCTGTGATTGAGAAGAGTACGAAGATGGGAAGGAACAGGTGTACTTTGAATGGGTTTACTTTAAAAGGTTGTTTCAGAGACAGAACATGAGAGACTCTGGGAAACGAACTAGGAGGGGTGAAAGGGGAGGCGGGCGGGGGGTGGGGGTGACTGGGTGACGGGCACTGAGGGGGGCACTTGATGGGATGAACACTGGGTGTTATTCTATATGTTGGCAAATTGAACACCAATAAAAAATAAATTTATATAAAAAAATAAAGGAAAAGCAAACAAACAAACAAAAATAAAAGGTTGTTCCAGAAGAGTTAGATGTACTTTGTATTGGTAAATGTTAAGCTTAGTTATTTCCACAAAATTCATTTTTGTAAATAATTAGCAGAACATTTATAGTTCTTTTATAGCATAGCTATAATCTACCCCTCAAAGCCCACCCTTTGCAGTTTATTTCTTTTTTACCCTTTTGAGTTTAAACATACAAATTTATGTTTAGAGAACACAAGAGAACACGTAAACTGAATAAATAGTTTTAGTGTGGAACAAACTTTCAAAAAGCTGAAGTTGTACATTTATAGCTATGGAACATACATATCCGTTAATTCATTCAACAAACATTGAGCGCCTGATGAGTGCCAGTCACTATATCTAGTGTTCATATTATTAAAGCAGATTTGGAAAGCTTATTTTTAAAAGCTGTAACATATAAAAGTGGGGTCACTGGCGCTAAGTCATAATATTTTTAAGTGGAATAAAGTCAGTAATGGAAAATTTGGAAAAAGCAGATACTCTTCTACAAAGTACTTTACCTTAGGCATAGAAGTTGCTGAAGTACCACAACTACGTCTTTGCAATGAGAGCACAGATAGAAATGTTAGTAAATGCAGAGTCCAAGTGAAAAATCACTTAGGGAAAAAACATTAATTGTGATGCCTTTGGGGTTTGTTATAAACGAATCAGTTAGATGCCCAAAAAGGGCTGTAATCAGCACTATCTACTTTCATTTATGTTTCAGAGCAATATTTGTTAAGCCCTTTAATACAGTGCTTTTGTAGTAAACACGAGAATACCTAAACTTCTTCCACCCATTCTATTCATTTCTTAATGGTCATCACAATGTCCCACCAAGCCAAAAATCCTGTGAGATCCTTCCTCTAGAATAAGAAGCCATTTCTCCCGCAAGCTTTTCAACAGGATTTTAACTCTTCCGTCAGCTGGCAAAAGCATTGAACCAGCAGATTGAAAACACGTAGTGGTATGTATGTTTGGAGTCTTTGTAAACTTTCCCATGCATGCTATTCCATCGGCTGTGCACATTCCCTGAGCAGATACTGATGAGCTGAGATATCATGCAAGTGCGCAGAGGTGAAAATTGGTCTAGGATGCACAGTTTGTGAATTTACAGTCTATTGAGTGGGCCCGGCTGTGGGCCTTCCCGTCAGCAGGAGGGCTCTTCCCTTTTAAGAACTTTGTTCCACTCCAGCCTCCATGGCTTCTACTATCTCCCCAGGAGACTTCACTTCCTATGGGAAAGAGCCACTTGTTGACAGTATCTCAGGGAAACTCAGGGCAGCTTTATGATAATCACATATATACCCTCTTTCCACCCCTCCTTAACTTTGACTTTTTTTTTTTTTTTTTTTTTTTTTTACCATTTCATTCCAAGGATATTGATGTGAAAGGATGGTCAGTGAAAACCACTTTGCTGTCCTTCCAAGGGTTTGTTGTTATTTATAACATAAATAAAGGGGGCGTATCTTCTTAGGGACTCACCTGACACCTGGCATGCTTTACTTTAACCTTGTCAGTTACACATACATTTAAATGAAGGTGTTTAAAGAGGATGTTGAACTAGATTTTCAAGCTGTTCTTTCTAAGATAAGGGTTATGCCTTCAAAGGTCATTTTTCCTCTCCCCAATTTATTGATAGTATCAATTTGACTTTTGGTGGATGTGTGTACCCCATATGGGCATGTGATCTCTATTTTATTCATTTCTATTCCTTCAGGTACCTGAATGGTGCCTGGCCCATAGTAGTTGAAACATAGATGTTGAAACAAATACAGAGTGATGATTACAGAGTAGAGTATAAAATGCTCAACCCATGCCTTGTATTTCCATTTCATATTTGAAAATTTACACAGAGGATGTTGAGAACTTGATTTGATGGACTTAGAATTATACAAGAATCTTAAAGCCTCATCTTGATTACTTGAAAAATCAACTGGTCTCCCTGTTTCTGTTTTTCCAGCTGTGAAGGGGGCTGTTGGTAGTGTCTTCACCAAGGCAGTAGAGTAAGGAAGGAAGCATACTGCATTGTTATGGGGTACGTGTCAACTCCAAACTTAGCTCATTTCCCCCCCCTGAAATGCAGACACCAAAATGGCGTAGATTGAGATGTCTTCCATGAGTTTTAGGCTCCTGTTTCTGTCCTTTCTCGATAGGACAGATTGTCATAGACTCATGGTCACTGGAAGGGTCATTTTGGCTAAATATTAGTCTCCAAATTGGATGTATTTTCAACTATTATAGACAGTGGCTACATGTTATAAATCCACCTCCTGAAAACGTACCATGCATTAAAGTTTTTTCTCAGCAGTCCCGTAACATTCCTATGATGGGGCAAGATTCCAACAGAGTTTTAACATACAAAGTTATTTCATAAGAAGGAGGTCCCATTTGGGAGCCAGGGGGCCACAGGCAGGGACTCCTAACCCCATGCCCCATTCCCAGCACCCCTAACTGCCTATAGTTATGTGACCCCGGGTAAGGCATTTCACCACTTGGGATTCCAGCTTCTTTATCTATGAAATAACATTGGCTTCCTGCCTCCCAAGGATACCAGAAGGAAGAACGAGTTAACATTTACATAGCTGCATTGGGAGCCTCCAAGAAAGGCACTGCATGAGTAGGAAATATGATATAATAGGAAGAACATCTTTTATCTTTAAGTTGGTCTCTGGTCAATCTCTCTGGGTCTATTCTCTAAGAATAGACAAACGTACAAAGAAAGTTCTGAATCTAATTCAGATAGGATAACTCTAAATCATAGCTACTGGGGGTTTTTGTTCATTTGCTAACTTTGGGGTGAGGTAACTTGATTGCTATTGGGAGAAGTATTTGATACTGGGCTGTATTTAGGCAAAACAGATAGGAACTCCTGTTGGAGAACAACTGTAGGCATAGATGGAACGGCCTAAATTTGGAGTCCATTAAGATAGTAAGCTCCAGTGATCCCTGGGTGGCGTAGCGGTTTAGCGCCTGCCTTTGGCCCAGGGAGCGATCCTGGAGACCCGGGATCGAATCCCATATCGGGCTCCTGGTGCATGGAGCCTGCTTCTCCCTCTGCCTGTGTCTCTGCCTCTCTCTCTCTCTCACTGTGCGCCTATCATAAATAAATAAAAATAAAAAATAAAATAAAAAGGAAAAGCAGATTTAAAAAAAAAAAAAGATAGTAAGCTCCTGGAGGGTAGGAATTGTGTCTTAACATCTTTATGTCTCCAATATCTTTCCAGAGCCTGACATAGAGCTGCAAATTGGTGTTCATCTAATGAGTGTACTAGGGTCTGAACTGCTATTTCATTCACCAATATTGTGTGCTTTTCCTTAGTTGAAAACTGAGAGTAATATATCCTCTTTGCAGGCTACCGTGAGGGTTAGATGAGTGATATGTGTAAAGTGCTCAGCTCACTGTCTGACATACTTTTGGGGGCATGTAATCACAGTAGCTGTTGTCCCTCTCACCACTAATGCTGAGGACACAGGGTAGTGCTGTGGCCAAAGCACAGAGGAGTCCACATCCTGGTCTTGGTATCTATCCACTCCCAGACAGCAATGGTTTAACTTTTTTGGAACATGGTTCCTCATGTGCATGGGAGACTGCTAAAATTTGATCTATTTAGCAGCTCAATATTTGAAATATAGTCCATATGATAAAGGGTCTTGATGTCCTTTAAAGATATTTTGTTGTAACAAATGTCAGGAAAATATGTAGAACAGATTTATGAAACAAAATTAATGACCATATGGCTACCACCACAGTCAAGACAACCTTAAGAATTCATCATGTGAACACAGATCATTTCTACTCTTCTCTCACTTAGCATTACATCATGTGCGTGTCATTTGGAATTTATTAAAATATGTTCAATTGTGATAAATATTTAATCTATAAATGTGTGACAGTTTATAAAGCAGTCCCTCATTTTGGGCAATTTGGGTCATTCCCGCATACTATATTAAGTTCTTATGAACAAGATCTCTTTTGTTCTCCCGATATGCCAGTTGCTTCTTGCATAGTTACTACCATTTCAAGCATTGTAGCTACACAGTATACCTTAATATCTGGAAGGGCAAATTTTTCCTGCCAGTCCTTTTTAAATATTATTCTACTTAGTAATTTTCCTTCCTTTTTAAATTTGAAACTAACAGAAAAGTTGCAGGTTTAGTACCAACAAATTTTTCTGGAACCATTTGAGAATAAATTGGTCCATGATGCCCCATTACCTGCAAATATGTTAGTGTGCATTTCCTACACTCAAGGCCATAGAAATAAAAAATTAACACTGATATATTGTCATCATTGAAATGTCAGGTTCTACTCAAGTTTTGCAACTTGTCCCAATAATGTCCTTTATAGCAAAGGACCCAGTTCAGAATCATGCTTTGCATTTACACTTTTGCATGTCTTTTCTATCTCCTTCAACCTGGAACAGCTACTGGGTCTTCTATTGATTTTTGTGGACTTAACACTTTCAAAGACTATAGGCTAGTTATTCGGTAGAATATTCCTCAGTTTTGTTTGTCTGATGTTTCTTCACTGTTTGTGTTACCTTCAGCAGGAACATCATAGAAGTGATGTTCTCATTGCATTTTATCAAGTATCATGTGATTTCCATGTGTCCCATTACTCAGGATGTTTATTGTGAGGAAGGTGATATTTGCCAGGCTTTTTAAACCATAGATTATTCTTCTTTTCCTTTGTAATGAACAAATATGTTGTTGGAGCTATATGTAACCAGGTAAACATATCCTTAAAATGTTCTATTTATCCATTCATGTATGCATTTACGATTTTAAATAGTAAGCTATTTACAACTACAATTGTCATAAATAATAAACTATAGGGTATAATCCATTACTATCATTATTAATTTTAATTGATCACTGGGAGCTCCTTAAGGCTAGATAGTGTGTGTGTGTGTGTGTGTGTGTGTGTGTGTGTGTGTGTTGACATGTCCCTATTGTTTGCTGAGTACTCCCTTACTTTTTGACTTTTGGCACAGCAATTTTCCTGACTCATTCCATAACTACTCTATGGAATCAGCCATTTCTCCAAAGAGCCCTGTTTCCTTTATTGTAGAATGATATTTAGAAACCTAGATCTGGCACTAGGAGCCGTGTTATGGCTCCTAGGTTCTCTCAGTAGACAGAGCTGGGGAGTGTGTGTGTGTGTGTGTGTGTGTGTGTGTGCATGCGTGCATATCAGGGTGTCCCTAAGTCTTAGTGCAGTCTTAGGTTATAATAACTTCAGAAGTACATATGCTATAAATAAAAATCATTGGGAAGGTTAGTTTTATACTTCTCTACACTTCGTGTTTTGAATTTTGAATAATAAATTTTTATTTTAAGGTTTTATTTGTGATAGTTTTATGGATGAGAATTTCTAAGACCAGTGGATTGTTTCCCAGTAGAGGAGGTTCCCTTGCTTGGCCACATTTGTTACCTGATGTATCTCCATTAGGTTTTTCTTGTCAAAACTGTTATTTATGCATCAAAACAACATTCTTCTAACAAACTGGAGAACCTAGGTAAAATGGAAAAATTCCTAAAAAGGCACAAATTGCCAAAACTGATTAAAAAAGAATTAGAAAATCTGAATGGGTTTATATCAGAGAAAGATATTGAGTTAGTAATCAAAACTCTTTCTACAAAGAGAAGCTCAGGAACACATGATTTCCCTGGTGTAGTCTACCACACATTTAAAGAAGAACTAATACCAAGTCATAAAATCTTCCAAAAAAAAAAAAAAAAAAAAGATGAGAGGCCATTCTCTCATTCATCCTATAAGACCAGTCTTACCTTGATATCAAAACAAAAGAAAAAAAACCCCTTCATTACCAGAAGAAATGAAAAATACAGACCAATATCTCATGAATATAGATGTAAAAATCCTAGAAAAAATACTAGCAAACTGAATCTAGCAACATATAAGAAGGATTGTACACCATGATCAACTAGGATTTGTCCCAGGAATGAAAGATTCGCTCAACACATGAAAATCATACACAGTATTAATAGAAGTAAAACACAACACATAATCAAATCAATAGACAAAGAAAAAATATTAGGCAAAACCCAGCATCCTTAAAGAAAAAAATTCAACAAATTGGAAGTTAGAAATAGGAGGCAACACCCTTAATGTGATAAAGAGCATCTGTGAAAAGCTCACAGCTAACATCATGTTTAATGATAAAAGACTAAGAGCTTCTGTCTTTAATCAGGAAACAGACAAGGATTTTGTTCTTGCCACTTCTATTCAACATTGTATTAAAAGTTCTAGCTAGGCTAATTAGGCAAGACAAAGAAATAAAAAGGCATTAAGATTGGTAAAGAAGTGAAACTACCTCTATATGCTAATGACATGATATTTTATAGACAAATCCTAAGAAATTGACAAAAAATATTGTCAGATATATGAGATCATCAAAGTTACAAGATGCAAAATCAATATACAAAAACAGTTGTACTTTTACACACTAGCAATGAACAAGACAAACATGAAATTGGAAAAACAATTCCATTTACAAATAATATCAAAAAGAATAAAATACATAGGAATAAATTGGATCAAACAAGTTCATGACTTATATACTGAAAACTACAAAACACCATTGAAAGAAATTAAAGAAGGCCTAAATAAATGGAAGCACATCTCACATTCATTGAAGAAAGAATTAATATGGTAATACTCCCCAAAGTGATCTACAGATTCATCCCAGGAATGCAAGATTGGTTTAACACACAATTGCTAGAATCAAAAGCACATACAAATAATGGTGAGGATGTAGAGAAATATGAGCCCTCATAGATTGATGGTGAAATTGTAAAATGTTGTCATTGCTTGGGAAAACAGTTTGGCAATTCCTCAAATGTTAACATATATTTATCTTATGACCCAGCAATTCCACTCTTATGTATTTACCTGGGATAATTGAAAACATTTATTCATATACAAACTTCTAAATGAATGTTCACAGGAGCATTGTTCATAATAGACAAAAAGCAGAAACAACCTAAATGTTCAGTAATTAATGAATAAACAAAATATGATATTTCCATACAATAGAATATTATTCAGCCCTAAAAAGGAATGAAGCACCAATTAATATTAAACATGCAAAAACCTTGAAAGTATTATGCAAAGTCAAAATAGCCTAATACAAAAGTTCACATACTGTTTTAGTCCACTTATAAGAGATGTCCAGAATGAGAAAATTTATAGATATAGAATGTAGATTAACAGTTACCAAAAATTAGAGAGGAAATTGGCAGTGATTGGTAATGGGTCTGGGGTCTGAAGTTGGGGTAATGAAAATGTTCTGGAGTTACATAGCAGCAATGGTTATGCAACCTTGTGAATATACTAAAACCCACTGAATTGTATACTTTAAAAGAGTGAATTTTATGAAATGCCAATTATGTCTCAGTAAGAAAAGCAAAACCAATGAGAGTCTAAAACCCTAATTTTTTGTAGCATCTGAAAGCTAGAATTATAAAGGAAATCTTTTATGTTATAAAATTTGAAAATGGACTAAAATTGTATGTAGTGCAATATAGTAATTATGTAAATTTAAAACATAGTTTTCTTTACTACCATTGACATACACTAAACTGCACATGTTAAAATGTACAATTTGGTAAGTTTTGACATATGAATATACTCCTGAGAACATTATCACAATAAAAATAACTAGCATATTCATCATCATCTCCAAAGGTTTCACTACATCTCTTTATACTTCTCACATCTCCCTTGGCTCTAGGCAACCCCTAATCTTATTTCTGATACTACATAGTAATTTGCATTTCTTAGAATTTTGTATAAAAGAAACCATATGATATATTACTTTTTGAAGCATCTGGTGTCTTTCACCTAGCATAATTATTTTGAGATTCTTTAATGTTTTTTGTGTATTAATAGTTCATTCCTTTTCACTGATGAGTAATATTTCATTATATATCAGTTAGTTTACCCATTTACCTGTGGGTAGACATTTGGGTTGTTTCCAGTTTTTGACTATTTCAAACAAAGCTGCTATGTGCATTGATATACAAATTCTTGTATTAAATATGCTTTAATTCCTTTGGGTAAATACCCAGGAGTGGAATGGCTTGATCATTATTTAGCTTTTAAAGAAATTGTTTTCCAAAGTGGTTGTATTGTTTACATTCCTACCAGCATGAGAGTTCCAATTGCTTCCCATTCTCAGCAATACTTGGTATGGTCAGTCTCTTTAATTTTTGCCATACCAGCAAGTTTGTAGGGTATCTTGCAGTGGTTTTAATTGGCATTTCTGTAGTGACTAACAATATTAAGTATTTTTCCATGCAGTTAGTTGCCAACCTGATATCTTCTTTGGTGAAGTGTCTTTTCAAGTATTTTGCCCATTATTATTATTATTATTGCCCATTTTTATATTGGGTCGTTTGCCTTTTTTTAAACTGGGTTTGAGAGTTCTTTTTGCATCTGGTTATGTATCCTTTATAAGATAAAGACTTTGCAAATATTTTCTTTCAGCCTGTAGCTTGATGTTTCATTCTCTTAACCATGTCTTTTGAAAAGCAGAAGTTTTATTTTATTTATTTTTAAAAGATTTTATTTATTTATTCATGAGAGACAGAAAGAGAGAGAGAGAGAGAGAGAGAGAGAGAGAGAGAGAGAGGCAGAGACACAGGCAGAGGGAGAAGCAGGCTCCATGCAGGGAGCCTGACGTGAGACTCGATCCCGGGTCTCCAGGATCAAGCCCTGGGCTGAAGGCGGCGCTAAACCGCTGAGCCACCCGGGCTGCCCAAGCAGAAGTTTTAAATTTTGATAAAGCTCAATTTTTGTCTACCCCAAGTTATCAGAGGCTTTCTCTTAAAAGCTTTAGAGGTAATTTTTGCAGATGATGCAAGGTATGGATTCAAGGCTTTTTTTTTGTTTTGCTTTGATTTGTTTTTTGACATATAGATATCCAATTGTTCTAGCACTATTTGTTCAAAACATCTCCCTTTCTTCAATGATTGCCTCTGTATCTTTGCAGAAAATCAGCTGTAGAAAATCATATATGAGTTAATTTCTTCACTCTGTATTTTGTTCCATTGACCTATGTGTCTATGAGACTAACAGCAAAGCACACTTTATTGATTTCTCTAACTTTATAATGTCTTTAAACCAGGTAATATTAGCTTTCTAACTTTGCCCTTCATTTTTTAAGTCATTTTGGCTATTCTGAGATGTTCGCATTCCCCATGAACTTTAAAATCTGCTTGCTAATGTCTACTGAACGTTCTGCTGGGATTTTGATTGGGATTGCATTGAATTTGCAGATCAGTTTGATTAAAATCGACACTTGAACAATATTGAGTTTCCAACGATTAGCAAAGGATATATCCTCATTTCTCAAAATCCTCAATTTTTCTCAGTAAATGTTTTTTAGTTTTCAGTGTACGATCTTCCACATATTTTTTCAGATTTATTTCTAGTTATTTCATGTATTTGATGCTACTGTAAATGGGTTTATTTATTTATTTATTTATTTATAAAGATTTTATTTACTTATTCATGAGATACACACAGGAAGAGGCAGGGACATAGGCAGAAGGAGAAGCAGACTCCCTGTGGTAGCCTGATGCAGAACTTGATCCCGGGACCCCAGCATCATGACCTGAGCCAAAAGCAGACATTCAACCACAGAGCCACCCAGGTGTGCCAAATCGGTATTTTTAAAATTTCAATTTCTAATTTTCATTGTTAGTGTATAGAATACAACCAACATTTGTCTATTGATCATGCATTCTGCACCTTGTTAAGCTTGCTTATTAGTCCTAGTAGTTTTTCTCTAGATTCACTTGTATTTTCTAGATACATGATTATGTCAAGTGTAAATAAATGGAATTTTACCTATTCCTTTCACAATGCCTTTTTTTTTCTTTTCATTGCCTAATGCTGGCTACAGCCTCCAATAATGTGTTGAATAGAAGTGGTAAGAGTGGTCTTAAGTGGAAATATTCAGTGTCTCACATTAATGTTAGCAAGAGATTTTTCACAGATGCTCTGTATTGGGTTGAAGAAATTCTCTTCTATTGCTAGTTTCCTGAGAGCTTTTAATCAAGAATTCTCTCTCTCTCTCTCTCTCTTTCTTATAAGCATGTAACACGTATATTTCTGCGTTTATTAAAGCTTGAAGTTGCACTAAGACTTTGAGGCAAAGATGTATATCCATACATGCATAGTCACACACCTTTATATTTGTACATTATTTAAAAACAATTTATAATTGTTTTCAACTGTTATAATCATGAGCCACATGATTTATTCTGTTTCTCTCCCTTTTCATATTTGTAAACTCCTTTCTCTGACAGTAGAAACCTGGATTCCATTATCCTTAATGTATTTGCATAATTGGTTAACTTCCTGTGTGTATTCAGCCTATCATTGCCACAATCTCATACCTCCTGCAGATGCACCTGGGTTCTGACGCTCACTGGACTGCTGATGCCTGCCCCAGTATGGATACCCCCTTTACTCTGCTAAGCCTCCGACTCCATGCCTTGAGCTGCTCTTCTGCATGCACACCACCTTATTCTGACCATGCTCTGACGCTCTGCACTTGTTATCACCTTCCACGTGGAAGCCCTTCCCACTGGCTTATGCACTGACATCCTGTACTAGACACTTGTGAGTGTCCTCACCCCTGTTGGCTTGTGAAACCCATGTTGGGCTGTTACCCCTACAAGGCCCCCTTTTGGCCTACTTAGACATGCATCTCTGCAAAGGCTGCTTCCCCCACGGTTACGTTCCTCACCTTCTTGGGTTCCAAAACCCCATGACGTACAGTTCATATGCAGAGACTCCCTCCCAACCCTGCTGGAGCTCTGACATCCTGTGCTGGGCCACTCCTTTGCATGGAGCTGTCCTTACCCTTTGTGGCTCATGCCTGCAATGGGCAGTTATGTTTGGAAAACTGCTTATTTTTGTTTGGTCTCCTATATATCTCTTCCCACCCCAGGTTGGACATGTAACATGCTTGGTCCCAAACAAAGGGTTTAGGACTGAATTTTTCAGGAAATGATATGAAGGGGAGGAAGAAGAGGAAGAACTCACTCATTTACATTTTTAAAAAAGATTTATTTATTTACTCATAGAGACACAGAGAGAGAGAGAGAGAGAGAGAGAGAGGTAGAGGCACAGGCAGAGGGAGAAGCAGGCTCCATCTAGGGAGCCCGACCCTGGGTCCCCAGGACCATGCCCTGGACTGAAGGCGGCGCTAAACCATTGAGCCACCTGGGCTGCCCCTCATCTACATTTTGTGATTAACTTAGAATAATTTTCTTAAAATCAAACTCAAAAAACTTGCATCATGTTTTTGATTGGGATTTTGTCAAACTTATTTTAGAAGGAAATGACATATTGGCAGTACTGGGTCTCTCCATCTTTGGATGGTCCAGCTCTGTCACTGCAGGAGAATCTCCCACGAGGCAGCTGAAGCCACAATTAAGGTCAGCTAGAGCTGTGTTTAAGGACAAAGCTCAGTATGCTTGAGGGGGCAGGTACAACTATTACCCAGGGGGAAATAGCCTACACACTAAAGGTATTGCAAGACTTTGCCAATATATATCAAAAGAATCTGGGTGGAACTAAAGTGGGCTGAGTATAACACCAGTTCTGGCCAAATTTGTTGATACTGACACATTTACTAGAGATTGTAGATTCAATGTACTTCTAGAGTGGCTCTAATAGTTTCCTTGATTGGTTGAATAAAATTTAGAGTCCATGATAGCATCTATTTAATGAGGCTGATATGTCAGAGCTTCCATGGCATAATGTGGAGGAGGGAATCCAAAGGCTTATGAAGTTAGGAATATTGAACTGAATGTTTTATGTGTGACCTGCTTGGCCAACTCCCAACTACATTCCACAAGATGGCCCAAAGGTACTCCCTTCACAAAAGCAATGAGATATATATTAGTGAGGGGAACACCCACATCCTTAAAAATCTCTGTGGTTGCTCTTCTTCCTAGGCAAAGTATGACTGTAGAGAATGCCACTGTTTAGTTGGGTTCCTGGTTTCAAAGGGGATGATGGGATTTTGAAATAGCAGGGGACAAGCAGTCACATTCAACTGCCTAATGCAGGTGAATACGTTTACCGTAAAGGACAGGAGGGACATACTAGTAATCAGAATGTTTTGAATGTTGGAGCTCTTTGGCAGTGGCTAGTTGATCATGATGTCCCTCAGAAGTAAATATACGGAGTCTACTAGAATATTGCTTGATCTATATAACAGGAAAAACTGTAAGCCTCATAGAAGAAAACCGGACTTAAGTTGCCTCGGAGGAGAGTCCTCTTACCGAGTTTCCAGACATAGGTAAATTCACAGAGACACAGCCCTTTGATTGAAGGGTAGGCCAGGTACCCTTGAGGAAGGACTCCAAACCATTGCCACAAGTATACATTGCAATTTTTCTTCTAAGATTTTTTAAGAGGACCAGAGGCAATTGACCAGAATGACTACATTGGAAAAAGGAAGTACCAAGACCTTTTGGGGATTTTTAGACACTGGCTCTGAAATGATATTAATCCCAGAGGGCCTCAAGACCAAAGTGAAATTTTATAATGTTCAGATTATAGATGAAGTTTAGTTCAAATCAGATCTGTATCAGGCCAGTTTGGTTCAGAGACTCAGCTATTGGTTGTTTTCCCAGTTTCTGAAGGTATAAGTGGAATAGACATGGTTGACAACTAGCAGAATCCCCATATTTGCTCTTTGACCCCTGGGTGATGGCTACTATGGTAGGAAGGGCTAAGTGGAAGCCCCTAGGACTTCCATTCACACCAAGAAAGTAAGACAGAAGTAATACTGCAATCCTTGGGGGGATTGCACAAACTAATGCTGCCACTGAAGCCCTGAAAGAAGTGCAGGTAGTGCAATGTAGTGTAAGCCCTGACAGTTGTTTTTTTCTCTTTTTTTTGTGATGCAAATTCCTGATTTAAGCTTTGATTGCTGAGGCATGCACTTCAAAGAAGCATGCACTTCAAAGACAGCTATCTTGAATAAACACAGTACCAGCCACAGGACTCAAGAAGAGTCAAGCTGCCCTCAGGCTCCTTTCTTTTAGAGATTTTAGTTGATTTTGATAACGAGCATCTGAGCAGCTGGTTTTTCTATTCCCATGCTTTAAATTTCTGCTCTTACAGTTTAAATTCACCAATGAAGAATGAGTCTATTAAAGCCTAGGCATCCCACCCTCAACTCCAATAAAAGGAGAACTCGCGGCCCCTGCTGTTTTTCTACCTTGTGAGCTTACTCTGTGGCTTCAGATGTGTTGTGTAATTTCCAGGACCTGTAAGTAATAAACATGTTTTTCAAAGTTTACTGATAGTTATTGCTGAGTATTCATAATAAGAACCACAAGGGCTGCTGGTCCAGACTTTGGTCTCCAGCTGAGACTGACACAAAACACAATACTTATCACATCTCCATTGAACTCATCAGTTTGGCCTGGGCAAAAGTCGCACAGATCTTGAAGAATGAGCAGTCTACTGTAAACTAATGAGGTAGTAACTAAAATTTCAAATGCTGCCCCCAGTGTGGCATCTTTCCTACAGCAAATTGCCATGTTCCTTGGCATTTGCTCCGGAGATGCTGACCTGGTATATGTCTTTTTCTCTATGCCAGTTTGTAAAGACCACCAGATATAGTTTGCCTTTACTTGTCAGGGCTAGCAGTACACTTTCACAGTCTTGCCTCAGGCTAGGCCAATACTACTCTTTGGTACATTTATTCTATAGAGATCTTGATTGTCTTGACATTCCACAAAAGATCATTCTCTACATTGTTGATGGCATTATGATGATTGGCTCTGATGTTCATAAAGTAGTAGATACTTTAGAGGCCTTCCTAATGTGAACTAGAAGGTAGGAAAGAGATACTACAAAAACTCAGGGGCCCATGAACTCAGTGAAGTTTCTGGAGGTTTAAAAATGTCACTTTTCTGAAGTGAAAGTAAAGCTGCTGTTCTTGCAGCTGTTCTTGCAGGACCCCCTGCAATGAAAAAAGAGGAAAAATGCTTGGTGAGCCTTTTTGTACTTGGGCAGCAATATATACAGTATATACAGCATTTGAATGTGCTACTTGGATTGTCTACAGAGTCAACTATAAGGCTACCAGTTTTAAGTTGAGACAAGCAAAAGAATGCCCCACTGCAAGTTCAAGCTGTGGTTTAAGCCACTGTATCACTTGGGTCTTTGTTTACCCATTAGGTCCGGTGATATCTAACGTGTCTATGGGAAATGTGAATGCTGTAAGGAGCCTCTGGGCAAGCACCAACGGGATAGTCCCAGCACCAAGCTCTAGGAGTTTGGATCAAATCTATGCCTTGTTCAGGATCTCACTATTCTCCTTTCAAAAACCAGTGGTATGATTCAGTCTGAGTCTAAGGGCCTAAGGGCCAGGGGACTTAATGGTGAGATGAGATGTCCCAGCTAAAGGAGTGATGCAGGAAGAAAAAAGAGATGGGGTGCAAATTCCTCCTTCCTCCACTTTTTGTTCTATTCAGGCCCTCAGTGGATTGGACGATGCCCTCCCATATTGTGGAGGACCAGCCTTCTTTGCTGAGTCTACTGATTCAAGTGCTAATCTCATCTGGAAACATCCTCACAGGCACTCAGAAATAATGTTTAATCTGGATGCCCTGTGGCTCATTTAAGCTGACACATAAAATTAACCATCATAGATTACCAGGGACTTGAAAGAAATAGGTTTGGAAAATAGGTGACAAGGATGTCTGGGGAAGAGGTATGTGGATAGACTTCTTGGAATGGTCAGATTATAAGATGTTTGTGTCCCACATAAATGATGACCAAAGGCATTCACTGAAGAGAAGCTCTCAGTAACTAGGCAGACAAATCATGTACTCTAAGGATATCATTGTCTCTTCCTAGCCACTCCAGTGCTTGCTCAGCAGGCCCATGAAAAGGCAGCCATGGTGGTAGGGATAGAGGCTATGCATTGGTTTGACAGCATAGATTTACTCTTACCAAGGCTGACCTGGCAAACACCACTGCGGAGAGCCTACTGTGTGAACAACAAAGACCAGTACTGATCCCCCGATATAGTCCCATTCACCAGGGGAACCAACCAGCCAGCTGGTGGCAGGCTGATTACATTGAACCTCTTCCATCTTGGAGGGGGCAGAGATTTGTCCTCATTGGGACAGGCATGTTCTGGACATGGATACACCTTCCCTGCCACACAGTGCTTCTGTCAGTAGCACTACCTTACCCCCCATCATGGTATCTCCCATAGCACTGTTTCTGATCAGTGATTTCCATAGCATTGCTTCTTCTACTGCAAAGGGAATAGCAGTGGGCTCTTGGCCATGGAATCAACTGGTCTTATCCTTTGCTCCATCAACTAGAAGCAACTGGACAAGTTTTGAAAGCTCACTAATGGCTTACTGAAGACTCATTTATGTCCGTTGAGAGTCCCACCCTGAAAGGAACAGGTGCTATATTAAAGAATTCCAGATGTGCTTTGAACATCTGGAACAATCCAGGGTGCTGTTTTCCCATAGTCAGAACATATGGGTCTTGGAATCAAGGAGTAGAAGTGGCTCATTCACTTTTAAGCCCAAACATTTATTGATAGAAGTTTTACTTCCCACCCTGGCCACCTTGAGCTTGGCTTATATGGAATTCTTAGTCTCCAAAGAGAAGTTGCTCACCAGAGGACACCCCCTATGACCCCAGAGAAAGAACCCCAGGCAGTGTGACACTCAGCCAGACCTGACAGAGAAGAGAAGCATGACTGATGTTTCTGTAAAAAGTCTAGGAGAAAGACAATCTCTCAATGATGCTCATTTCTGGAAAATACATTCTGCATGGTGTTGGGAGAGTTTGGATTTTGTCAAGTTTATGCAAGGAGAAATCAGCTATGCATACTGATTTTTTATTTGCTTGTCTAAATGGAAAGAAAACTCAGGATTTTAAGATCTGTTGAAGTGAACAAATCTTTCCCAGGCTTCTGAGATGCTTGAAGATGCAACGGGAAAGCTTTCTTACCATCTCATCTGTTTAAGTTACAGCATGAGACTAACACAGAGCAGGGCTGCTGGTTAATACAAAATGAATGTTTGTCCAATTACATACTGCTCTAGCCATCACTGATGAGTATGCTAAGGTTATTATTACGCATATATTTGCTTCTAGATGAATGGTTCACTTGCATCTTGAAAACATTGCCTATTTTGTCCATATTCTCATGTTGTAGTTAAATGTATATATTCTGGAGTCTGATGCTGGGGTTTGAATCCTGGCTCAGTCACTTTCCAGCTCTGTAATCTTGAGTACGTCAATTAAACTCACCATGCCTAAGTTTCCTTATCTACAAAAGGAGGATGAGAGTAGTATGTACTTCCAGATTGTTGTTTGGAGAATTAAGATAACACATTCAAAGCCCTTACAATAGTGCTTGGCCCACAGTAAGCAATGAATACATGTTAGCAGTTGTTAATATTATAATTTGTCCATGGTTGAAGTCCGCTTGCTGGGAATATCAAGCATTTTATATCCTCTCTCTTTCCTTCTCTAGCAAACCTACAGAATACCTGCTAAATATCTGTTATGGACCAAGTTGTGTTTCCTTCCCTTTCCCTCTAAATTCACATGCTGAAACCCTAACCTCCAATGAGACTGTATTTGGAGATGAAGACTTTAGGGAAGTAATTACATCCTTAGGTCACAAGGCTGGGCCCTTAATCTGATAGGATTGGTGTCCTTATACGAGTAGGAAGAGACATCAGAGATCTCTCTCTCTCCATGCAGGAAAGGAAAGGCTATGTGAAGACACGGGGTGAAGCTGCTGTCTACAAGCCTGAAGAGAGCCCTCCCCAGAAACCAACCCTCATGACGTCTGGATTTTGGTCTTCTGGCCTCTAGAACTGTAACAAAAGAAATGCCTGTTGTTTCAGCCACATCATCTGTGTATTTTGTTACGGCAGCCCTAGTAGACTATGACCATGACATTACAAGGTTTCCTAATTTACATATTCAGTGAGAGACAAGTGAGCAGTGCTGACAAATGGTGTTGGAAGTCATCCTTGAACACCATTTACCCATTGTGAAAGTCTGGTATCTACCACGGGTGTGTGTATGGGGGAGGGGTCATATCATCAGGACGACTGTTGATTTGATTCCCTCTAATGATAACTGGTTTTTCTGGAAAATTCATCGAAGGTCTAGGCTGACTACTAGCTATGGAGGGATTAGTTCTTATCTGTGAGAAGCCCTCACTCTTATTTAAAAAAATTTTTTTTTATTTATTCATGAGAGACACAGAGAGAGAGGCAGAGACATAGGCAGAGGGAGAAGCAGGCTCCCCGAGGGAGCCTGATGTGAGACTCGATCCCAGGATCCTGGGATCATGACCTGAGCCAAAGGAAGATACCCAACCACTAAGCCACCCAGGTGTCCCCCTCATTCTTATTTCTGTCTGCTTATAGGCTCATCACAGGTGACTTTGTAGGAACAAGAACTTGGTTGATTGAGTCACTGATCAGATTCTGGGCTAATGTGATTGCATGTCAGCGGCAGCTCGCCATTCCCTCACCAGCTGGGCAGGGCTGGCTGGAGTCCTGATCATTCCGCTTCTGGGGATGCCCAACGCCCTCCCATGGATGTCCGCCTGTTGCCTGAAGCTGTGCTTCCTCATGGTCTCTTTCTCCAGAGTCACTGGCCTGACAGGGCCAGGTCTGGACCACAGAGTTACCTTTCAAAGACTGAGGTCACAACAAGCATTGGTGAATTAAATCACCTGAATTGAAGATTTAGGGATCACAGGAAGAAGATTTGGGGACCATAGAGAGGTGAGGCCCAGCCTCAAAACTTCCTCTCCCACTTCTTTATCCTCTTTTCTCTTTACCTTTCCTTCCGGAATTCCCTAAGAACTTTCTCTTCAGTGAATGGAAGAAGTTAGCTGGTTCCAAGACTCAGACTTGCAGAAACCTTGGTAAATGAGATGCTTGTGGAACAGTCTTCCATTTTTAAGGCAGTTCTGCTCATACATTTATTATAAATATATATTACATACAGTATGTATGACATGTACCATGAAGTGCATATTACACGCACGATTATATATGCACGATGTAATCCATATAGAAAAATACTATAAACATGTTTACAAATAAACATCCTCCTTTTTTCCTTCTTCTTACTACATTAGGAACACTTAGGGCAATTAGGAGATAAAAGGAGCTGCTGCTGAGTGTAGAGAGAAAGAGACTGTTGGTTGAGCCTGGGTCTCCTCAGACTCAGGCACTGACTTGTGAAAAGCTGGTTGGAATTCACTTCTTAATTTATTCCTCAGGTGTCGGGGGTTCAGAATCTGGAAGCAGGGATTCTATAAATCACTCAGCTTTAGGGAAATCGGGACAAGAATGGCTTTTCAAATCTCTCATTAAGGCCTTCCTAAGATTATCATGAGATAATAAGCAACATGAAAGAGAGCAAGAGAGAGAGAGAGGGGGGGGTGGAACCTAAAAAAGTTGATTAGCGCACGCTGCACTTCCAAATTAACTTTTGCAAAGCAAAAGGCAGATTTGATTTCCGCGGATCTCTCGACTGTAAAAGCACTACCGAGGGCAGCCCGGGAGGCTCGGCGGCTTAGCGCCGCCTGCAGCCCGGGCGGGGCGTGATCCTGGAGGCCCGGGATCGAGTCCCACGTCGGGCTCCCTGCGTGGAGCCTGCTTCTCCCTCGGCCTCTCTCTCTGTGTCTCTTATGAATAAGTAAAATCTTAAAAAATAAATAATAAATAAAAGAACTCCCGGGACCACGCAAACGCGCCTGCAGGGTCCTGCGGCCGAGCAGCGAGGACTGCGAGGGGGCCACGCGTCCGGAGCGGGCCCAGCGCGCCGCGGCAGCCGGTGACCCGGTCGCGCAGCCCCCGCTCCCCCTGCACCGCGCGGGGCCTGGGGGCACCGACGCCGCGCGCCGCGGCCCCCCCGCCCCCGCCCTCCGCCGCCCACGCCCCGCCGCGGGGGGCAGGGCAGGAGGCGGCGGCCCGCCCCGAGACCCCTACTTAAGGCGGCGCGCAGGGCCGGGCGCGGCGGGCCCCGCGGCTGGGAGAGCGGCGCCCGAGCCCTGCGCTGCGGGCTGCCCTGGGCCGGCCGGCGGGGCGGCGCTGTGGGCTCCGCGGGCTCCCCGACGCCGGCGGCTCCCGGCGGCTCCCGGCGGCCGCCGCTCTCCCCGCGCCGCGGCCCGGGGGTCCCCGCCATGCGCCCGGGCTAGCGCGCCCCGCTCCCGCGCCCCCGCCCGCGCCCCGCCCGCTCCCGCGCCCCCGCCCCCGCCCGCGCCCCGCGCCCGCTCCCGCGCCCCCGCCCGCCGGCATGCTGCGCCCGCTGCTGCTCGCCGCGCTCTGCCTGGCCGGCCGGCCGGACGCCGCCCGCGGCTGCCAGCTGCCGTCCGAGTGGAGGCCCCTGAGCGAGGGCTGCCGCGCCGAGCTGGCCGAGATCATCGTGTACGCCAGGGTGCTGGCGCTGCACCACGAGGTGCACGGCCCGTACAACTACCTGCCGTGGCAGTACGAGGCCGGCGACGCGGGGCTCTTCTACTCGGCCGAGATCGAGATGCTGTGCGACCAGGCGTGGGGCAGCATGCTCGAGGTGCCCGCCGGCTCCAGGCTCAACCTCACGGGCCTGGGCTACTTCTCGTGTCACTCCCACACCGTGGTCCAGGACTACGCCTACTTCTTCTTCCTCAGGTGAGCGCCGCACCTCACCTCGGCCCGCGCCTCTTTGCGCCCCCCCCCCCCCCCTCCAGGGGCACCAGCCCGGGAACTCCAGGGAATCCTGGAATACGCCTTGGGCTCCTTTCCTTTTAACTCTTTATTCTCTCCTGCTCCGTGCGACGTCTGGACAAAGGTCCTGGGTGTATTCGGCCAAGGCCGCTGAAAAAACAGAAACCAGGATTTCTGGGCTGAACGCATCAAAGAGTGTTGCAGGCAAAAGCCCAAGGTGGTTTCCAACAATCCACTTGGCTCCTCTTTTTATTCTTTTAGAGAGACCCCTAACTCTGGGAAATAAACAAGGGGTAGTGGAAGGGGAAGTGGGCGGGGGTGCTGGGGTGACTGGGTGATGGGCAATGAAGGGGGCACTTGGCGGGATGAGCACTGGGTGTTATGCTCTATGTTGGCAAATTGAACTCCAATAAAAAAAATAAAAAAAAATAATTGGATTCCCTGGGAATAGCTTGGGATGGTGAGGGCGGGGGCACCAACTTTCAAGTCAGACTGTTGTTGGAATTCCAGCTCTGCCCTCCCTGTGAATTTTTGAACAAATTGTGTTGGGAAGAACCTCAGTTGCCTCCCTCTCTCGCTACGCGGGAAACCAGGTTGGTTGAGATGAAAACACAGTGAAGCCGCAGCACACTTGTGCAGGTGAGCTAAGGAAGGCCCAGTTCCTCTTTGCTGCACCTGCTTGAATGCCAAGTTAGGGATGGTGAGGCGTGCAGCCCAGCTGTCCCTTTGTTTCACCCCTTGTCCACCACCAGCAGATCTCAGTGCCTGGCTTTTCAAAATAGCAGAGATTTAGGTGGGGGGCCTGCTGGGGAGGAGGACCTGGCTCCCAGTGCTTTGAAGAGTCTAGGTGAAGCAGGCAGGAGGCCCCCTCCGACTGGAGACCCCTGGAATCTTGTCAAGTTCCATGAAAGTTGGCCTGCAGTCAAGATGGAATTCATGCGTGTGAGTTCAGTCAATGGGTTTGAAGTTTGAGATAGAGAACAGCAGGTGGAACCCCAAATACATTGGCTGCGGCCGGTTGAATTAGAGTGCCCTAGAGCAGCTGCGAGAAACGTTGACCTGGAATGTTACCTACATATCTAGCTAGTGAGTGAGTGAACCCACAGTCCAGACTGGCAGTGGCTCCAGTCTCCCCAGTCCGGGAAGCAGCGACGAGGACCTTTGGAATGACCATGCCTTCAGTCTGCAGATTCACTTTTAGCTCTTGAGATTTCACACGAGCCTGAACAAGAAAACCATAAGATCCACCCGGGGACGTTCATAAGCTCATGGCAACACATGTTTTCCATATTGGAGCCAGAACCTCTAAGTTTAGAATACATGGCGTGCTTTGTGTTGGCTTGGACGGTTTGCTGAGATTATGTTGTGTCCCCCCCCCCTTTTTTTTTTTAAATTGCTGGGGAAGTATAGTTTCTAAATAAAGTCAGCAAGGAGTGAGGTGGTATCTGTGATACAAAGAAACTCAGATTTCTCCTGTTTTTCTTGAGGAAGGATACTGAGAACCCAGCTATAAAGCTACTAGTCGCTGAAACTTTATTTTCTGAAGAAAAAAGCTGGAGAACTTGAGCAGACATTATATTTTCCTGATTTTTATCATGAAAGAGCTTTGTCCAGTGGCTCTGTGGTGGTCAGCCAGCCCTTTCATCTTTCCCTCTGACATATTTACAGAAAGTTTAGGGCAGAAATACAGAGTCCACTGGTAGTCTGACAGATTTGCATTTCACAGGGCTGTGTTGCCCTGAAGTGTGTTAACAATACGGCATACAAATCATTCCTCCCCTGTTATTCTGGGACCTGGTGAGATCAGGACAGATTCTGGGCAGTGTCACAGGGAAAAGTGGCAGTGGAGGCTCACTGGTGAGTCCCTATTTGTGCTGGAGGGTAACTTCTCCCTCTCTTCTCTGTACGTGATTTCTTTATCTTTCCAACAGGCTATTTATTCTTAGCTCTATGAAAATGTTAATGTCTATACTGCACTTGCTCTATGCCAGATACTTTATCTAATGCGGTCCTTGCACCACCATCATGGTGGTGGAGTAGCGACTGGAATAGTGAAGCTTAGATAATCCAGGAAACTCCTCTCCAATCAGATACGTGACAAATAGCAATGGCGGGATTCGAACCTCGGTCATTATAATTGGCTTTCATTTCCTTTGAGAAACAAGGAACACTGAAAAAGTAGGCCACTTGGGAGATATACAAGTAGACAAACACATCAGCACAACGTCCCTCCCCCGCAACCCTTCACCCAAACTCCCCTTTTGGAAAACCTTAAGGATGGACTCCTGTAGTGTGAGGCAGAGAAACACTTAGAAACTCTCTAACGAGAGTCCTGTGAGACCCAGTTGTGTAATGGCAAGATGGTCCGTCTTTACAACTCTTGATTAAAGCTGGTATACCCTATGGCTGTACAGCCTACAGTTCTGCTTTTTTTCCTCTTTGTTCCCATTAGGATGGATGAAAACTATAATCTCTTGCCTCACGGAGTCAATTTCCAAGATGCCATCTTTCCAGACACTCAAGAGAACAGAAGGATGTTTTCCAGCCTTTTCCAGTTTTCGAACTGTTCTCAAGGGCAGCAGCTGGCAACTTTTTCCAGTGACTGGGAGATCCAGGAAGATAATAGGGTAAGAATTGACTGTTCCCGTGTCACAGCGAAATAATAGAATAACTATGTCTTGTCTGAATTTTGTGACTAAAGGAGTCAAGAGTACTCTTCCAGAAGCCCAGACCATTCCCATTCCCCTGGCATTTAAACAAACAAACTTCTCATAAACTAATTAAATTCCTGAGACTTTACTAGCTGGTATGGGGTTCCTCATAAAGTGAGAGAACAGATTGAATGAAGGTGGGCACCTATCCTCAGTTTCTCCCCCTGTAAAATGGGAACAAACTACATCATAAGGTTGATGCAGTATGATTTACCTATGTAAGAAAAAAAAGGTAAAAAAAATATGTAAAGCCTCTAACATAGTGCGTGACAGAGTAAGTACTCAGTACATGAGAGCTGTTATGATTATTATATCATTTCTGTTATTGATAGCATAAGGCTCTAGGGAATCTTCTAAGGGAGAAGAGAAAGTCCTCCAGGAAATGGTTGTCCTAGCTAACCCTTCCACGATTGTTAACTCTGGTTGTGAAGACCTGGAGGCACAGGGTGGCCAAAGCAGTGTGGAATGTAAGGGTTAAGATAATTTGGGGTATGAAAATGTAAAAGAGATCTGCCCATCTGGGACAGATGTCAGAGTTGTGGGGAGATTTTGAAAACTGTCACTGTCCCAGACGGCACTGCCATACTCAAGCTGGGATGACTGTAGGACCAGATCAGTAGAGGAGGTGGCCCCAGGCCATGTGTCTCCCATGTTTTTAGGGCAGTGTGACAGACTGCTAGGAGTGTTCTGAGGGGGGGAGGGTGTAGGTATCTCATGGGACAAGGACTATTTTTATGGGTTGATGAACTAATTTGCACATGGTAAGTGGCTCATGTGGGTCCCACATCTAGAAGTGTAGAATGGTAGTCAATAGAGTTTCTCTTCCACGTCTGATGCCTACCCACCTGGTTCCCACCTACCCTTTAAACAAAGAGTTACTGTTCAATGAGTATTTTCATCCAACAAATAATTCAAACTTGTGTTATTTATGGTCTCCTTTGACCCAAGTGACAGCCCACTACGCATACTTGGCTATAAGTTGCCTTTATTCACAAGTAGATCTTGAAGATCTTTCTATATCAGTGTAGATGAAGTTGCCTTAAATGGCTGCATAACATTCCACAATATATTTAATCAAGTCCTCTGTTAGTAGGTGGTTAGCTTTGTTTCCAGTATGTTGCTGTTACAAAGTGTGTGGACATGTATGACATTCGACATCAGTTTGTGGGACTGCAGAGTCCAATCTTTAGCAAATACTGTATACCTACTATAAAGCAGCTACTGTTTTAGATGTTAGTTTCTCAATATTGAGCAAAATACAAAGCCCCTGTTCTCCTGAAGCTCATAGTCCTAGTGTTGGTGATTGACAGAATCAAAAGACCCCATTAATGATTTCATAATTTTAAATGAAAACATATGCTCCCCCCCCCAAAAAAAAATCAGGGATTCTGACCTAGACTTAAGGGTAAAGAAAGCCTTCTCTGTTGAATTGATACTGAAGCTAAGATTTGATGGATGAAGAGGCATCCTAGTTAATGCTGGGATCAGGGAGATATGAGAGCAGTCCAAAGAATCTGTGGAAAGTTCCTGTGGCAGCACAATGCATGATGCCTTTGAGGGAATGAAAGAAAGCTCCTTGGCTGGAGCAAAGGGAGTGACTGAGGAGGATGGGACAAGAGCTTGAGTTGGGGCCAGACCTAGTGAGGGTTTGGGCTTTGTCCTAACTGTGATGGGAAACCTTTTATGCTGTGAAAGGAAGGGGAACAGGATCAAGTTTACATTTTGAAAAACCTACTGGGTTGGAGGGAATCCAAGTGATGTGGTGAGAACAGGAAGTGGTTATAAAGCTCCCAGGTAGTTGCTGGACTATGTAGAGGCAGTAGGGATGGAGTAAAGTGAACAAATTTGAGAGAGATTTAGGGAATAAGATTAGGTGTTCCTGATGGTTTGGTCACAAAGAGGTAGAGGAGGGTCAAAGCTAACTTCTGTGTTTCTGGTGTGTGAGCTGCATGCCAGGACCGACGCTGAGAGATGTGAATAGGAAAGGTTTGGTAGGGGAATTCAGGTGTTGGATGCTGAATGTACAGAGTTGAGGGGTTCTTGAGCCATCTGAGTCATTTTGAGCCAAGTGAGCTCTTTAATAGGGGTTGAATCTGTAAGTTTGGAGCTTTTTAGAAGAGCTCTAAGTGGAAAATCGACCTTTGGGACTTAACAATAATTCAGTGTCTGTTGAGACTGGATGTGAATGAGATTTTCAGGGATTTTCTGCACATAGGGAGAGCAGAACATAGGCCCTAGAGTAGGACTGAGCCTTGTGGAATGCTAACAATGGTTGAGAAGGAGCATTCAGAGATGTAGAGGGAAAGCCCAGAGGGTCAAGGATACAGAGTGTTTCTAGAAGGATGCGTGATCATCAGAGCCAAAAGCTGTTGCGAAGTCAAGTAAAATGATTACTGAGGAGTAAGCTCTCTTAGGTGACCTAAATGAGCACATTTTCCATAACATGAGGGAGTAGGGTGGTGGGGCATGAGTGAGGGTAGACAACTCATCAAGGAGTTGAAGTTTGCCTGTGGATGGTTTCATACATCTAAGGCTGCTGGTGAAGGGGGTAGAATAGTTGAGGGAAGGGGTTTTGTTGTATTTAAAGATGGCAGCCATCCTGTTCACACCACTTGGTCTCTGTTTTCCTGCTATTCAGACCCTGCCTACTCAGGTTGTCCAAACTACCCAAGGGCAGGGATAACTATTTTATTTACTGTTGTAGGTTTGGTGTACCCTTTTATGGGTTTTACACATTTGTTACTTAGACATCCTGTCTCTCATCCAGAAAGACAGGATGCCTAAGTAAGCAGAAGCCTTCTGTCTCATTTTCTACATTAATATCAAAAATCCATATGCAGTAAAATTGACTCTCTTGTATATGCTGTTAAGAGTTGTGATTATACAACCATGTGTGTTTATCAAAACTATAACCCAGTGCCCGAAAAGTACCATCACTGCAAAGAACCTCCCTTCTGCCCTTTTTTGGTCAGACCCTTTCCTAACCTGAACTCACGGGGTCTACTGATATGATCTCCAACACTGGTTGTGCATTTGCCAGAGTGCCTTATGAATGGACTCATACAGTATGTTGCTTTTTTTCCCCTTTCGATTGGCTGCTTTTACTTAGCATGATACATTTGATAATTGTTTTGTGTTCATTCGTAGTTCACTTTATTTTTAGTTGCTGAGTATTCCACTGTAGGGATGTACCACAGTTTTATTTATCCAGTTGTCAGTTGAGAGAGATTTAAGTTGTTCACAATCTTAGGCTACTAGACCTAAAAGACCCACGTACAGGTTTTGGTATGCACATAAATTTCAGTGTGTCTTGGGTAAATACCTGGGATGGGTTTGCTGGGTCATAAGGTAAGTGTATGTCTAATTTTGTAAGAAACTGCAAAATTCTTTTTGAGAGCGGCAGTAATGTTTTGGATTTGTATTAGTAATGTATGAAAGCTCCAGTTCTGCATCATCAGTACTTGGTATGGTCAGAAAAAACAGACATGCTGATAGGTGTGCGGTGGTAACTCATTGTATATGTGTGTGCTTGGTTTGTTCTTAGATTCCACATGTAAATGAAATCAGACAGTAATTGTCTTACTCTGTCTGACTTAGCATAATGCTCTCAAGGTCCATCCTTCGTCCATTGTTGAAAATGGTGGGGTCTCCTTTTTAAAGGCCAAATAATCTTTGTGTGTATACATACCACAGTTTCTTTTTTCCCCCAGATTCTTTTTTTTATAAATTTATTTTTTTATTGGTGTTCAATTTGCCAACATATAGAATAACACCCAGTGCTCATCCTGTCAAGTGCCCACCTCAGTGCCCGTCACCCAGTCACCCCCACCCCCTGTCCACCTCCCCTTCCACCACCCCTAGTTCGTTTCCCAGAGTTAGGAGTCTTTCATGTTCTGTCTCCCTTTCTGATATTTCCCACACATTTCTTCTCCCTTCCCTTATATTCCCTTTCACTATTTATATTCCCCAAATGAATGAGACCATATAATGTTTGTCCTTCTCCGAAGGACTTCTTTCACTCAGCATAATACCCTCCAGTTCCATCTATGTTGAAGCAAATGGTGGGTATTTGTCATTCCTAATGGCTGAGGAATATTCCATTGTATACATAAACCACATCTTCTTTATCAATTCATCTTCTTTATCCTTTCATTTGCCATTGGGCATGGAGGTTGTTTCCTGTCTTGGCTATAGTGAAAAATGCTGCACTGAACAGGGGAGTGTAGGTAAGTCTTCAAGGTACTGATTTTATCCAGTTTGGGTTTATACCCAGAAGTGGGATTGCTGGATCATCTGGCAGTTCTATTTTCAATTTTTTAAGGAACCCCATACTGTTTCCCATAGTGGCTGTATCCATTTACATTCCCATCAGCAGTATATGAGGGACCTACCTCTTCTCCACATCCTTGCAACACGTGGTATCTTCTAGTTTTTGGGTAATAGCTATCCTAACAGGTGCAAGGTAATCCCTCTTGGTGCTTTTGGTTTGCATTTCCCTGATGATTAGTGATGTTGAGCATCTTTTCATGTGTGTTGGCCCTCAGTATGTCCCTGGAAAAGTGGCTAGTCAGGTCCTCTGCCCATTTTTTTAAATTTATTTTTTATTTTTATTTTTTAAAAAAGATTTTTATTTATTTATTCATGAGACACACACACACACACACACACACACACACACACACACACACACAGAGGCAGAGACACAGGCAGAGGGAGAAGCAGGCTCCATGCAGGGAGCCCGATGTAGGGACTCGATCCTGGGTCTCCAGAATCAGGCACTGGGCCGAAGGCTGCACTAAACCGCTGAGCCACCCGGGCTGCCGTGCCCATTTTTTAAAAAATTAAATTTCAGTTGAGTTAACATATAGCATATTACCAGCTTCAGGGGTAGAATTTAGCGATTCATAAGTTGCATAGAACACCCAGAGCTCATTACATCAAGTGCCCTCCTTCATGTCCATCACCCAGTTACCCCATCCCCTCCCCACATCCCTTCTAGCAGCCCTCAGTTTGTTGTCTATGGTTAAAAGTCTCTTATAATTTGTCTTATTTTAATTTTCCTGCTCTTCCTCTGTGTTCATCTGTTTTGTCTCTTAAATTCCACATATGAGTGAAATCATATGGTATTTGTGTTTCTCTGACCATTTTGCTTAGCATAATACCTTCTAGTTCCATCCACGTCATTGCAAAATAGCATTATTTCATTCTTATCTAAATAAAATTCTATTCCATTCCACACACACAGAATCTACATCTTTATCCATTTGTCTGTCAATGGACATCTGGGTTCATATTTTGGCTATTGTTGATAATGCTGCTATAAACATTGGGGTGCATGTGCCCCTTCAAATCCCTAATTTTATCTTCTTGGGATAAATACCTAAGAATGCAAGTTGCTGGGTTGTAGGGTAGTTCTATTTTTAACTTTTTGAGGAACCTCTGTACTGTTTTCCAGAGTGGTTTCACCAGTTTGCATTCCCACCAACAGTGTAGGGTGGGTTCCCTTTCCTCCGCATCCTCGCCAACATGTTTCCTGAGTGGTTAATTTTAGACATTTTGACTGGTGTGAGGTGGTATCTCCTTGTAGTTCTGATTTGGATTTCCCTGATGCTGAGTGATGTTGAGCATTTTTTCATATGTCTGTTGGATGTTTGTCTTATTTGGAGAAATGTCTGTTCATGCCTTCTGCCCATTTCTTGACTGGATTGTTTGTTTTTTTGGAGGTGTTAAGTTTGGTAAGTTCTTTATAGATTTTGGATACTAGCCCCTTATCTAATATGTCCTTTGTGAATATCTTCTCCCATTCCATAGGTGCCTGTTAGTTTTGTTGATTGTTTCCTTTGCCATCCTCTATTTTTAAATCAGATTTTTTTTTTGGTGTTATGGGGGTTCTTCATATGTTTTGGATATTAACCCCTTATTGGATATATCCTTTGCAAATATCTTCTGTCATTCAGTAGGTTGCCTCTTCAGTTTGTTAATGGTTTCCTTCACTGTGCAAAAGGTTTTAGTTTGAAGCGGTTTTAATTTCTGCTTTTGTTGCTTCATTTTAATTTCTGCTTTTGTTGCTTTTGCCTGAGGAGACTTATGCAAAAATCTACTCAGACTAATGTCCACGAGTTTACTGCTTATGTTTTCTGTTAGGAGTTTTATACTTTCAGGTCTTACGTTTACAGTTTTTAATACATTTGGTTTTTGTATGTAGTGTAAGAAAGTGGCCCAATTTTATTCTTTTCTTGTAGCTGTTCACTTTTTCCAACATTATTTATTGAAGAGACTGTCTTTTCCCTATGGTATATTCTTGTCTCCTCCTTTGTAGATTAATTAACCCTATATATGTGGTTTATTTCTGGGCTTTCTATTCTGTTCCTTTGATCTCTGTGTCCTTGTGCCTGTACCATAATGTGTTGATTACTGTAGATTTGTAGTGTAGCTTGTGATGTGGGAGGATGATACCTTTAGCTTTGTTGTTCTTTATCAAGATGGCTTTGGCTATTCATGGTCTTTTGTGGTTCCATATAAACTTTAGGATTGTTCTATTTCTGTGAAAAAATGCTATTGGTATTTTGATAGGGATTACATTGAATATATAAATTGTTTTGAGTAGTATGGACATTTTAAAAATACTAATTCTTCCAATCCATGAGCATGGTATGTCTTTCCGTTTGTGTCTTCAACTTATTTCATCAGTGCCTTATAATTTTCATGGTATATATGTTTCATGTTTTTGGTTAAGTTTATTCTTAGGCATTTTATTATTTTTGTGCAATTGTAAATGGGATTGTTAATTTCTATTTCCAATAATTCATTATTAGTGTATAGAAATCCAACAGATGTCTGTATATTGATTTTATATATTAGGGTTTCCTATATTTAATGTCCTATCATTTGCACATAGAAACCATTGTTTTTCTTCCATTCCAATTCGGATGCCTTTTCTTCATGTTTAATTTCTCTGGCTAGGACTTCCAGTACTATGTTGAATAAAAGTGATGGCAGTGACTATAACCTTGTCTTGTTCCTGATTATTATAGAGGATAAGTTTTCAGCTTTACATTGTTGGGTGTGATGTTACCTGTGGTTTTTCATACATGGTCTTTATTATGTTGAGGTATGTTCCTTCGGAACTCACTTTGTTGAGATTCTTTATCGAAAATGGATGTTGAAATTTTCTTAAGTGCTTTCTCTGCATCTATGGCAATAATCTGGTTTTTATCCTTCATTTTGTTGAGGTGCATTATCATATTGATTTTTGTGGTTGTTGGGTCATCCCTGGAATAATTCCCACTTGATTGTATTTAATGATCCTTCTGATAAATCTTTGAATTTATTTTGTTGAGGATTTTTGCATCTATGTTCATCAGGAATATTGGCCTATAATTTTTCATAGTATTTTTGGTTTTGATAACAGCAATTCTGGCCTTGTAGAATGTATTTGGGAACATTAATTTGTTTGAATAGTGTGAGAAGGATAGCTATTAATTCCATTTTAAATGTGTAGTAAAGGAGATTTCTGGGGGCTCAGCGGTTTAGCGCCTGCCTTTGGCCCGGGGCGTGGTCCTGGAGTCCCAGGATCCAGTTGGGCATCGGGCTCCCTGCATGGAGCCTGCTTCTCCCTCTGCCTGTGTCTCTGCCTCTCTCTCTCTCTCTCTCTCTCTCCCTGTGTGTCTCTCATGAATGAATGGATAGTCTTTAAAAAAAAATAAATAAAAGTCTGGTAAAATTCACTGGTGTTAAGTGTCTAGTTCTGGAGTTTTGGGAACTTTTGATTACTAATTCAATTTCTTTACTAATAGTCTGTTCAGCTTTTACATTTCTTCCTGACTCAGTATTATGTTACTATGTTTTTAGGGATTTACCTGTTTCTCTTAGGTTTTCCAATTGGTTGGTATGCAATTGTTGGTAGTCTTTTATCACTTGTATTTCTGAAGTGTTAGTTGTAACTTCTCTTTTGAGTGTAAATCTGCTCTTTTTTTTCTTGATGATTTGGTTAAAGATTTATCAGTTCAAAAAAACCTGATCTTATTTTTTTAATCTTTTCAAAAAGCCAGTTCCTAATTAATCTTTTCTATTGTAATTTTAATCTATATATCATTTATTGCCTCTCTGATCTTTATTTCCTTCCATCTACTAACATTGGGCTTTGTTTTTCTTTTTCTAGTTGCTTTAGGTGTAAGTTTAGATTGTTTTGAGGTTTTTATTTTGTTTTGTTTTCTTTTGACAAAGGCCTGTATCACTATAAATCTCCCCCTTAAAACTACCTTTACGGTGTCTCAGAGATTTTTGAACAATTTTCCATTTTCATTCATCTCCAGATGCGTTTTGATTTCTTTTTTTTATTTCTTCCCTGGGTAAGTAGCATATTGTTTAGCCTTTTTATGTTTGTTTTTCCAGTTTTTTTCTTGTAATTTCTAGTTTCATACCTTTGTGGTCAGAAAAGGTGCTTGATAGGAATTTAGTCCTCTTAAATTTATTGAGACCTTTTTTCCTTTTAAAGATTTTATTTATTTATTTATTTATTTATTTATTTATTTATTTATTTATTTATTCATGAGAGACAGGCAGAAACACACACAGGCAGAGGAAGAAGCAGGCTCACTCTGGGGAGCCTGATGTAGGACTCGATCCCGGGATCATGACCTGAGCCAAAGGCAGATGCTCAGTCACTGAGCCACCCAGATGCCCCTTATTGAGACATCTTTCATAGCCTAACTTGTGATCTATCTTGGGGCATGTTCCATGTGAATTTGAAGAGAATGTGTATTCTGCTGTTGGATGAAATGTTGTTGCATATGTGTCTGTTGAGTTCATCTGATCTAACATGTCATTTAAAGCTACTTTTTCTTTATTGATTTTCTGTCTGGATGATGTATCAATGCTATAAGTGGGGTGTTAAGGTCTCACTCAGTATATTACTGTCAATTTCTTTTATGTCTGTTAATATTTGCTTGATCTATTCGTATGTTCCTATGTTAGGTGGATAGGTATTTATAATTATGTCCTTTTGTTGGATTGATTTCTTTATCATTATGCAATGCCCTTCTTTGTCCCTTGTGATGGTCTTTGTTTCAAGTCTGTTTTGTCTAGTAAGTGTTGCTACCCTAGCCCCCTTTTTTTTTAAATTTCCATTTGGATAGAATATCTTTTTCTGGGGCACCTAGGTGGCTCAGTGGTTGAGCATCTGCCTTTGGCTCAGGTCGTGATCCTGGGGTCCTGAGACCGAGTTGCCCATCGAGCTCACTGCTGGGAGCCTGCTTCTCCCTTCGCCTGTGTCTCTGCTTCTCTCTGTGTGTCTCTCATGAATAAATAAATAATCTTAAAAACTTTTTCCATCCCTTCACTTGCAGTATGTATGTGTCTTTAGGTCTGAAGCGAGCCTCTTATAGGCAGCATATAGCGGGTCTCATTTTTTTTTTTTTTATTCTCTCACCCAATGTCTTTTGATTGGAGCATTTAGACCATTTACATTTAAAGGAATCCTTAGTAGCTATGCACTTCCTACTATTTTGTTGATTTATTATATTTTTCTGGCAGAATTTTATTGAAGTATAACTAACTTACCATTTTACATTTGTTCAGTAACAGTACACTTCTCCGTGCTCATCAGGATATGTGTACCATAAGTTCTCGTGATCTATCTCACCTAGCCCCTCACTCTCCTCTTCTTTGGCAACAACCGATTTGTTCTATGTATTTAAGACTGTTTTGGAGTGCCTGGGTGGCTCGGTCGGTTAAGCATCTGCCTTCGGCTCTGGTCGTGGTCCTGGGATCAAGCCTCACATCAGGCTATCTGCTCTGCAGAGGGGGGAGGGGTCTGGGTCTCTTGTTCCATCTGCCCCTCTCCCTGCTCTTGCTCTCTTGCATTTCTCTGAGATCTTTAAAGAGCAGACTTTTGTTTTTGTTTCTTAAATCCACATATAAGTAAAATTGTATGGTATTTGTTTTTCTCTGATTTATTTCACTTAGCATTATACCCTCTAAATCATGTTGTTGTAAATGGCAAGATCTCCTTTTTATGGTTGAGTAATATTCCATTGTGTACATGTACCCCACATCATCTTTAACCATTCATCTGTAGATGGACCCTTGGGTCGCTTCCATATCTTGACTATTATAAATACTGTAGTCAACGTAGAAGCACATATCTTTTTGAATTAGTGTTTGTGTGTTTTTTGGGTAGTAGAATTACTGGATTCTACGGTAATTCTATTTTAAATTTTTGGAGAACCCTTCATAGTGTTTTTCACAGTGGCTGCATCAATTTGCAGAGCTGCTAACAGTGCACCAGGGTTCCTTTCTCTCCATAACCTTGCCAGTACTTGTCATTTCTTGTCATTTTTACTTTAGCCATTCTGACAGGTGTAAAGTGATAGCTCATTGTGGTTTTAATTTGCATTATGCTGATGGTGAGTGATGTTGAACATCTTTTCATGTGTCTGTTGGCCATTTGGATGTCTTCTTTGGAAAAAAGTCTATTCAGATCCTTTGCCCATTTTAAAATTGGATTGTTTTTTTGGTGCTGTATAAGTTCTTTTATATATTTTGGATACTCCCCACTTATCGGATGTATCATTTACAAATATCTACTTTCACTCAGTAGGTTGCCATTTTGTTTTGTTGTTTCCTTTGCTGTGCAAGAGGTTTTTATGTTGATATTGTCCCAGTGGTTTAATGTTGCTTTTGTTCCCCTTGCCAGAGGAGATGTATCTAGAAAAATGTTTCTGTGGCCAGTGTCAGAGAAGTTATTGCCTATATTTTCTTCTAGGAATTTTATGGTTTCAGGTTTCACATTTAGGTCTGTAACTCATTTTGAGTTTATTTTTGTATATAGTGTTTTTGTAGCTCTTCTGTTGCTTTCTTCCCTTGTACTTTGACTTTACTGTTATGCTTGGATTTCTTTCTCTTCATTGTTTGTGTATCTATTAAAGGTTTTTGGTTATGATCACCATGAGGTTTATATATAACATCCTATGCATAACAGTCTATTTTAAATTGTTGGTTGCTTAAGGTCTAACATATTCTAAGAGCCTACATTAACATCCCTCCAACATTTTGTGTAATTTATGCCATATATTACATGTTTTTATTTTGTCTATCCCTTAAACAATTATTGTAGACCTACTTGATTTTGCTATTTGTCTTTTAACCTTCATAATAGCTTTTTAGTCAATATACTCTTGACTTTTATCAATGAGATTTTTCCTTCCACAGTTTTCTTAAGCTTATTTATGGCCTTTTCTTTTCTGCTTCATGACCTTAACATTTCTTGTAAGGCCATTTTACCACTTTAGTGGTGATGAACTCCTTTAACTTCAGCCTGTCTGGGAAACTCTTTGTCTCCTTCAATTCTGAATGATATACCTTGCCAGGTAGAGTATTCTTGGCTATAGGTTTTTTTCCATTTTATTATGTAGATTATAGGCCAGAAAGGAGTACAGCAAAGTATAAAGTTTCTGCTGAAAAAAAAATCTATTCTTGGTGTTAAGAGTGTTCTCTTGTACATAACTAGTTGCTGCCTTTAAGGTTCTCTTTTTATCTTTCACTCTTGACATTATAATTATTATGTGTCTTAGTGTGAACATCTTCAGGTTCCTCTTGTTTGGGACTCTCTAATTCTTGGACCTGGGAAGCTTTCAGCTATTATTCCTTCAAATAAGTTTTCTGCCCCTTTCTCTTTTCTTTCTGGGAACCATATAATGGGAATGTTAATCTGCCTGTTGTTGTCCCAGAGGTCCCTTAAACTATCCTCATATTTAAATTTTTGTTTTCTTTTTGCTGTTCATTTTGGAGGGTTTCCACTACCCTATCTTCCAGATTACCTCTTGGTTCTTCTGTGTCCTTGAATATGCTGTTTAATCCTTCTAGTGGATTTTTCATTTCAGTTATTCTTCAGCTGATTTGTATGTACGTATGTATATATTTTTTGAGGGAGGAAGGAAGAGAGAGAGAGCACACGCACGTGCGAGAGAACACGAACATGAGAACAAGCAGGGAGAGCGACAGGCAGAAGGAGAAGCAGACTCCCTATGGAGCAGGGAACCCGATGCAGGGCTTGATTCCAGGGCCCTGGGATCATGACCTGAGCTGAAGGAAGATGCTTAACTGACTGTGCCACCCAGGTGCCCCAGTTGTTTTAAAATATTTTCTTTGTTGAAGTTCTCACTGTGCTCAATTCTTTCAATTCTTCTCCCAAGTTTGCTGAGCATCTTTATGAGCATCCCTATCCGAGGGCATTGTTTATCTCCATTTCATTTAGTTCTTTTTCTGAGATTTTTGTCTTGTTCTTTCATTTGGAACGTTGTCCCCTCTCCTCATTTTAACTGGCTCTCTGTCTTTGTTCCTGTGTACCAGGCAGATTAGGTAGATCTTTCCTGATCTTGAAGTCCCTTGGAGCCCAGAAGTGCAGTCCTACTGCTCACCAGAACCAGGTGTTCCAGAGGTGCCCCCTGAGTGGGTACATGCACCCTCCTCTCGTAGCTGGGTTGAGACAGGTGGGCACACTGGTGGGTGGACTTGATGTACCCCTTGGTGAGTGGCAGCTGGCTGAGCGTCCTGCCTGCAGTTGCTGTGTGTACTATTGCACAGGGCTTCATTCCCTACCCCTGGGCAGGAGCTGCTTTGGTGGGGCATGGTTTCCAAGGCCATTAGCCAGGTGTAGGGGGGTACAGGAGCCACTTTGTAAGGGTGCTAGTCCCAGATGAGGCCACCTGCTGGGTGTGGCCGGGTAGGAACTGGTTAGGGGGGCATGCTGGCATAGCAGGAGCTGATGGGGGGGTACTAGTTTTGCCTGAGGATGTGTGCTGAGTAGGAGCTGCTTTCAGTGGGGTGGGTCATTCTGCCAAGGCCACCTGCCAGATGTGGTGTGGCCGGAACCACACTGGATGGGTCCCTGCCGGGGTGGGTCGAATGGGCAAGGCACATCTGCAGTGCAAATGTGGGCATATGGTAAACCGTGTTAGCAAGATGAGTGGGCAGTGTCAGAACTGGTTCCCATCCATGTCAGGCTAGCTAGACAGGAGGAGGGCAAGAAAAATGGTACCTGCCAGCAACTAAATTCCTGGGTAAAATTTTCTACAGATCTCTGTCCCTCTGACACATGCCCTAAAATTCAACAAATGTCCTTCATGTATGGTCCAGGTGCTTTTCAAACTGTTTACTCTGTGCTGGGTCTCAGAGCAAGTGAGTTTGTATGTGGGCCCTTTAAGAGTGGAGTTTTTGTTATTTATTTATTTATTTATTTATTTATTTATTTATTTATTTATTTATGACACAGAGAAAGAGAGAGAGAGAGGCAGAGACACAGGCAGAGGGAGAAGCAGGCTCCACACAGGGACCCTGATGTGGGACTCGATCCCGGGACTCCAGGGTCACACCCTGGGCTGAAGGCAGATGCTCAACTGCTGAGCCACCCAGGCGTCTCAGAATTTTTGTTTTCTATAGCCCTTCTCTCTTGGAATTAAACTCCACTGTTGTGTGTTTTTTTTTTTTTTAAGCCAAACATTATGGTGGCTCATCTTGGTGTAAGTCTCAGAGTGCCCTATGTGGGGTTTGAACCCCTCACTTCTCATGGAGGACTTCAATCCCTATGATGTCCCTTCTGCTTATGGGTTGCCCTGCTAGGGGTATGGATCCTAACTAGACTGTGTCTCCCCACTTCCCATCCTTTTCAGTATGGCCTCTATTGTCTTTTTTATTTTTTTATTTTTATTTTTTATCGGAGATCGATTTGCCAACAACATACAGCCTAACACCCAGTGCTCATCCCATCAAGTGCCCCCCCTCAGTGCCTGTCACCCAGTCACTCCATCCCCCCACCCACTTCCCTTCTACTGCCCCTTGTTCGTTTCCCAGAGTTAGGAGTCTCTCATGTTTTGTCACCCTCTCTAATTTTTCCCGCTTATTTCCCCTCCTTTCCCCTATAATCCCTTTCACTATGTTTTATATTTCCCGAATGAATGAGACCATATGTTTGTCCTTCTCCGATTGACTTACTTCACTCAGCATTATACCCTCCAGTTCCATCCACGTTGAAGCAAATGATGAATATGGCCTCTATATCTTTGGCTGTGGAGGACCTTCTCTGCTAGGCTTTAGGTTATTCTCAGACTTGTCTCTATGTAATTGCAGATTTGGTGTGTTGTCGAATGAGATGAGCTCAGAACCCTCCTATTCAATCATCTTGATCCTAATCCCACATTCTGTGTTTTTTTTTTAAGATTTTATTTATTTATTCATGAGAAACAGAGAGATAGATACAGAGAGAGAAAGAGAGAGAGAGGCAGAGACACAGGCAGAGGAAGAAGCAGGCTCCATGCAGGGAGGCCGATGTGGGACTCAATCCCGGGACTCCAGGATCACACCCTGGGCTGAAGGCAGGTTCTAAACTGCTGAGCCACCCAGGGATCCCCCACATTCTGTGTTCTTAATGTCACAGTTACCTTTGATAAGTATAGTCATTAACATAATTTAGGTGTTTCTAATACTTCTGTTTTTTTTAGCTTTTATAGAAGTAGGAGTTCCATATTACTGCAGAATTCTATTTTTGTCTATATATTTACCATAACTAATGAGTTTCATACTTTCTTATTCTCTTAGGTTTGTTAAGTGTCTTTTATTTCAACTTGAAGAATTCTCCTTAGCTTTTTGTATGAGGCATATGGTAAACTCTCTAAGCTTTTGTTTGTCTCAAGAAATCTTTATTTCCATCTCATTTTTGAAGGTTATTATTCTTAGCTGGTACTTCCCCCCCCCCCCCCCCCCCAGTGCTTTGGATATATCATCCCACCTTTTTCTGGCCTGCAAGTTATCTGCTGAAAAATCCTCTGACAGTCTTTTTGGGGAGGGTGTAACTAGTCACCTTTCTTTTGCTGCTTTCAAAATTCTACTTTTAACTTCTGATAGTATGATGATAATGTGTCTTGGTATGGGTCTCTTGAGGTTTATCTTCTTGATAATCTTTGGGTGTCCTGGATCTGGGTGTGTATTTCTTTCTCCAAGTTTTGGAAACTCTCAGCCATTATTTCTTTTGAGTAAGCTTTGAGGGGCTTTCTGCCCCTTTCACTCTCTCTCTTTCTCTCTCTCTCTCTCTCTCTCTCTCTGTCTCTCATCATTTTGAAGCTCCCATAATACATATCGATTGGTTTTCTTGATGGTCTCTTAAGTTATCTTTGCTCTTTTTCATCTTTTTCTTTTCGTTTCTTTGACTAGATGATTTCCATTGCCTGCATTCAGGTTTACAATCCTTTCTGACACTTGTGTTATGCTATTGAACTGTTTTATTGAAATTTTAAGTTCATTTATTGTATTCTTTAGCTCTAGGATTCTTGTTTTGTACTTTTCATATTTAAGATTGTAGCATTCAGATCCTATACCTATTTTGTTTGATTTATACCTCATTTTTTTAGTGTTATGATCAATGGTACTCTTCTTAATGTTTTTATTTTTAATAGTCTCTTGCTATATGGAAATACGATTGATACATTTTTCATATTAACCTTGTAACCCACAGTTTTGGTAACCTCACTTATTCTAAAAGCTTTTTGTAGATTGCATTTTCTATGTAAATGATCATTTTGTCAGTGAAGAATGTTTTACTTCTTCTTTTCAGGTCTATGTACCTTTTGTTATTACTGCATTTGGCTAGGACTTACCATATGAGCTGCATAATAGTGGTGAGAGTGGGCTGCCTACTTTAAGTACATTAGCTATAGTATTTTTTTTTTTTGTAGGTAACTTTTATCAGGCTAAGGATGTTCACTTCTATTTCTAGTTAGCTAAGAATTTTAACTGTGAGTTGAAGTTGAATTTTGTTTCCTGCTCTTTCTGCATTTGAGATGATCATGAGATTTTTCTCTAGTTTGTTAATAAAGTGAACTACATTGAGAGTCAAATGCTGAACCATACTTATAGTCTCAGGATAAGCCCTACTATTTATATAATGATGGACTAATTTTGTTAATAATTTGTTGAGGATTTTAAAATATATTTCTGAGGAATATTTGTAGTTATAATAAAAAAGGATATCAGGGTAGTATTAACTTCACAAGATAAGTTTTGTTCCCTCTTCTTGAATAAGATATTAGATAAGATTTTTTGGATGAGATTGTATAGCATTGATATTTGTTATTGTTAAATATTTGTGCATTAATTTACTAGGGATACCATAACAAAATACTATACAGTTGTGGTTGGTGGTTTAAACATCAATTTTTTTCTCTCATAGTTCTGGAGGCAAGAAGTCAAGATCAAGGTGCCAACAGGGATGGGGTTCTCTGAGGGCTCCCTTCTTGACTTGCAGATGACTGCCCTCTGCAAGGGGCATAATATCCCTTTGTGTGTGCACATGTTATCCCTTTGTGTGTGAGCATCGCTAGTGTCTCTTTAGGCATCTTGATCTCTACTTATAAAGATACTAGTCAAGTGGGGTTGGGGCACACCCTCATGGCCTTGTTTTAATTTAATGACTCCTTTAAAGGCTTTGTCTCCAAATGCAGTCACATTCTGAGGTAGTAGGGGTCAGTGCTTCTAATTATGAATTTTGGAGGGACACAATTAGGTCCATAACAGTTTGGTAGACTTTTTAAGTGAATCTAGTCCTGGAGTTTTCTTTTATTGGAAGGTTTCAAACTCATTAAATTTCTTTAATAGGGGAGTCTACTCAGGTTACCTATTTCTACCTTCCTATATCATGATGACTGTGCAGACCTGAGGCTAGGTTAGCCTTAGGACACGGTGGTGAAAAAGAGGAAAAAAAATCCAGAGAATTACTCTATACTCTCTAATACACTGGGACCTGTTTCCTGGATGTTCTGGGTAAGAGGGATTTGTCCTAGAGTTGGTGCTATATAATATAATGATTCAGCTTCTGTTGGTTCAGGTTCTATTGTCTCTAATTTCTTAGTTTTCAGAGTCCTAAGGTGGTTGCCTTTTGTATTCTGTGCAGAGATTTTAATTGTACCAATAAAAGCCATAGGCTGTATTCAGCTTGTTTTATCTTGAATAGCACTGGAAGTTGATCTTTATTTGATTTGTCCCATTAAGAACATCTAGTCAAGCTTGAGTAGAACATATTGCAGGGAGGGAAAGAATAGCATTTAATTTATTTTTATCTCAAAAAATGAGATCAAAAGCATTGATCATGATCAAAAGCAAATAGAAATGGGAAAGAGGATCTGTAGTTCTTAAAGTGAGGTTTGAGTCTGCAGTTAATCAGGAAAATCCTAAAATCAAGAAAATACATCAGAACTTAAAAAATGAGTCTCTTAAAAGACAACCTACAGGATGGGAGAAGATATTTGCAAATGACGTATCAGATAAAGGGCTAGTTTCCAAGATCTATAAAGAACTTATTAAACTCAACACCAAAGAAACAAACAATCCAATCATGAAATGGGCAAAAGACATGAAGAGAAATCTCACAGACGAAGACATACACATGGCCAACATGCACATGAGAAAATGCTCTGCATCACTTGCCATCAGGGAAATACAAATCAAAACCACAATGAGATACCACCTCACACCAGTGAGAATGGGGAAAATTAACAAGGCAGGAAACAACAAATGTTGGAGAGGATGCGGAGAAAAGGGAACCCTCTTACACTGTTGGTGGGAACGTGAACTGGTGCAGCCACTCTGGAAAACTGTGTGGAGGTTCCTCAAAGAGTTAAAAATAGACCTGCCCTACGACCCAGCAATTGCACTGTTGGGGATTTACCCCAAAGATTCAGATGCAATGAAACGTCGGGACACCTGCACCCCGATGTTTCTATCAGCAATGGCCACAATAGCCAAACTGTGGAAGGAGCCTCGGTGTCCATCGAAAGATGAATGGATAAAGAAGATGTGGTTTATGTATACAATGGAATATTCCTCAGCCATTAGGAATGACAAATACCCACCATTTGCTTCAACGTGGATGGAACTGGAGGGTATTATGCTGAGTGAAGTAAGTCATCGGAGAAGGACAAACATTGTATGTTCTCATTCATTTGGGGAATATAAATAACAGTGAAAGGGAATATAAGGGAAGGGAGAAGAAATGTTGGGAAATATCAGGAAGGGAGACAGAACATAAAGACTCCTAACTCTGGGAAATGAACTAGGGCTGGTGGAAGGGGAGGAGGGTGGGGGATGGGGGTGAATGGGTGACAGGCATTGAGGGGGGCACTTGACGGGATGAGCACTGGGTGTTATTCTGTATGTTGGTAAATTGAACACCAATAAAAAATAAATTTATTAAAAAAAAAAAGTTACAGTGCAGGACCTGAAACCTTATCAATGATTTCTACAGGAAAATCCATCTTTAGTCTGTCTTGTACTTTAAAGGAATTTTTTTTTTAACCCATGCATGATTTTGTAACATGATGAATTGACAATATGGAAAATTAGTTCACAGAATTTCACAGATCTTATAAATGTTGAGACTTTTAGTCATACAATATTAAAAAAAATCCATAAATATAATCATTCATCTCATCAAGAAAGTCTTTTAGCATTGGGAAAATGTTAAGCACACTGAGGTAAGTTTCTTAGAATTCCAATTTTTGCTTGAAATCTTGAACTTTATCACTGGCAACAAATACTGTGTTTTTCTTTGAAGTTACAGCCTTACTTTATCTCTTTTGAAGAAAATGTCTATTAAATGCTCAAATATTATAAGTACAGTTGTAATTTTTTAAGCAAAAATAGTGTTTCAGGAAGAAAGCCACTAGATCAGCCCAGAACTCAATCACCTGAGTCCTTTTCCTTGAGATCACTGCTGTACTCTGATAAGTACTTCTGATTTCTTTACAGTATTTAAAATGTGTATCCAAGGGTCAACTTTTAATGATTTTTTTTTTACTGCTTTATCAAAAATAGGAAGTTAAGCATGCCTTTTTTTTCTGCCAACACAGAGCACTGAGGAATATGGTAACTAGTAGTATAATTCTATGCTAGTGCCTTGATTTGCACCAGGGGCCATTAGTTTTGCTTTTCCTTCTATGCCAGCAGTGCAAAGGTCAATACAGTGACAAAGACCTCTAAGTATTATTCTGAAAGTGGTTTGATCTCTTGGATGGCCTGAAAGGCTCTTGGGATCCCTCAAGAATCCTCACACTTTGAGAACCACTGCTGTAGAGCAACTTGGTGATGGAAGAATAGTAGAAGAGGAAGTGGTACTTGAGCACTCAAGGGTAGGGAACATTTCACAGTCTGAATTGTGAAACTGTGTGACCTCACATTAGGGACCAGAATTTTAGATGGCCTGGAGTAAGCATTGATCTGGGGATGATTTCAACAGTTGGGCACATAGCATTGAGAATAGTGGAAAAATGCATAGTTAGGGTTAGGCCACATTGTGGAAGGCCTTGGATGCCTTTGGAAAGAATCCAGAGCTGGGATTCAGGAGAGAAGGATTCTAATTGAGACACTACCCACTAACTAATGTGAGTCTTAGGCAGATCCATTCATCTTTATGGATATTTGTGCCTAGCACATAATAAATACATGCTTAATATTTTGTTCTTTGGAATTGTTTCATCTGTAGAAAATGAAAGGATTTTACTCTTCAGAAGGTTCTGTAAACACGAAGCATTATTTCTGTTCTTAATAACAACAACACTGAATCAGATGAGCCTGGACCAGTCAAATGGAATGTAGGGAGATGGTGACAGAGCTAGAAGTGAGATCGTGATCTCCTGACTTCAGATCCATGCTATTTATGATCTTCATCCTTCTTCCTGCCCAGTGGTCTCTTGCCTCCCATATCTGCTTATAGAGTAACTGTTACTTCTCTGACTCACTTTATACCTGCTTTCCTTCCTCTATCCAGCTGGTCTGCTTTTGTCCTCCAATTATGCTATTAGAACAAACTTAATTTTCTTTGTGGCACTTATCGCAAATAGAATTAATCATTAGTGCAAATATTGGTTTAATAGCTATGTCCCCCATCTAGAGTATAAATTCCGTGTAAGCTACTTACTGTATTCCCAGGATCCAGCACGGTTTTCTCAAACGGTAGGCCCTCTTACTACTGTGATATTTAATAATCTCCTAATTTACATGATTGATCAAGACAATAAAAACTTTAAAAAGTCAGAGAAAGAAGGGATTAGTAAGGTCTTGGTCTAGGAAGAGCTCAGGGAAGAGAGGGGACTTGATCTGGGTGTTGTAAGATGACTTGTCCTAGATGGTTTTTGAAGTATTTTGAGGTATGTAGCCTCCTCATACTATTCACTTACTTACCTTTTAGGTGAAAACTATTAACTTACTCTCAGATTGTCATTACTAGACCATTCCTTTGGCCAGAAAGAGCCAAAACTGAAGTACATAGGGTAATTGTCTTTTTCTCTTCATCCATACCTTTTATTTGATGCATATTTATTAAACACATACTATGTGTGAGATACTGAGAATTCGAAAGAGAACAAGAGAAAATGAGCCCCCTGCCTTTTGAGGCTTACACTGCAGTGTAGTGAGGGAGGGACAGTCGATAAATCCATAGATCCTTGGGTCAATAAGAAAAATATCCGATAACCATAGGTGTTTGGTAAAGAATTAAAAGGATGGTATAATAGAGGGGAACAGGTAGGTTCTTTAGGTTTAGGAGATCAGACTGACATCTGAATCCCACAGGGCCAGCCATTGCAAAGATGAGGAATTAAAGCATTTCAGGTAGAAGAAAAGGCAATGCCCTTAGTGATGGCTGAACCTGCCTGGATGCGTGAGGATGAGAAAATGTTAAGGGAGCATTGTTGGTGGGGGAAGAGTAGAACAAGGTGAATTTGGAGAGGTGAGCAGGAACCAGACTACTCAGACTTGTCTAAGCAAAAGTAAGAAGTTTAGCCCTTGATGCTCTGGGGAGCCATTGGATGGGGCAGTCTAATCTGAGTGATAAAAGCTTGATGAGGGGGACAGCAGTGGCACTAGAGAGAAATGACTGGATTCAGGATATACTTTGGAAGTGGAGCTTTTCCTGTGTTCTTCCAATCTGTCCTTGATCAACCCACTCCTATATCCCTACTTTTGAAGACCTTTACTCTATGTCCTGTTCCTACAGGGCCTTGGCCAGCCCCAAGCTGTTGGCTAAATATCCTATTTTGTGCAGCAAAATGTTATACTTGCTTTAAGATTTGCGTCTATTAACTTGTAATTTGCCTCCTTAAAAATAAAGCTTTAAGACCAATACCATATGACTTCACTTATAGGTGGAATTTAAGGAACAAAATAAAGAAACAAGACCAAAAAAACCCCCAGACTCTTAAATACAGAGAACAAGCTGGTGGTTGCCGGAAGGGAGGTGGGTGTAGGGAGATGGGGGAAATGGAGGATTAAAAGTATACTTAATATGATGAGCACCGAGAAATATATAGAATTATTGAATCATTGTATTGTACACTTGACTAATAGAACACTGTAAATTAATGTCTTAAGGTGGCAGTTTGCCTCTTGATAGGGCTTTAGAATAAGTCTTGGGTTCTTTTTTTTTTTTTTTTTTTAAGATTTTGGTATGGAGTTGGGTTAGAACGCAAGAGTAGGGACACATGGGTGGCTCAATGGTTGAGCATCTACCTTTGGCTCAGGTCATGATCCCGGGATCCTGGGATCCAGCCCACATCAGGGTCCCCTCAGGGAGCCTGCTTCTCCATTTTTGAGTACCTCCTGCATTCTTTGCACTGTGTTGTGTATTATGGAGAATATAGAAGAAAACTTGGAGTCCAAACTCCAGTATCCAGTTAGAGACCTTAACCCATGTGGAAGGCTGGATACTGCTGCTGCTGCTGGACCTTATGTGATGGGAAAGGTTTGGATAGGTGGGGAAGAAAAGTGTGAATGAAGGCCTCGGGTTCTGACCGAGCACATGTTAGAGCCCAGTAGAGCTGCATAATGGGGACAGCCCAGTAGAGCTGCAAAAGAGGACAAATGAGGATACAGAAGTGAATGGGTCCACACTGGAAGTTTTTCACTTGTTTTTGAGTATGGGCAGCTGACAGTAAGAAGAGGAGGATGCCTCTAGAGAGGAATTCACCTTAGAGAGGTGATATAGAGATGATGGCTTGTGGCTGTACCATGCAGGTGATCATTTGTTTTGCCATCAAATGAGTTACTGAAACAGCCATTACTCTTAAACATTGACTAAGGCCATCACTGTATAGTTACTTTAAAAAAAAAAACTTATTTTTTAAAGACTCATTTCTTTTAGAGAGAGAAAATCAACACAAGCAGGGGGAGGGGCAGAGGCAGAGGGAGAGGGAACCTCAAGCAGACTCCACATTGAGCAGGGAGCCTGACACAGGGCTTGATCTCACGATCCTGAAATCATGAATTGAATTGAAGGCAGATGCTTAACCAACTGAGCTATCCAGGTGCCCCCCCCCCAAAAAAAAAACTTATTTTAGAATAGTTTTACAGGCAGTTGCTGAGAAAGGGAGAGGGGGATCAGTACCCCTCACCCACTCTTCTCCAGTGTAAACATCTTGGATAACTATAATGTGGCAAAACCAGGTATTGACTGGTAAAGTCCACAGAGCTGATTCAGTTATGCATGTGCACATACAAAATCTATGAAGTTTTGTCACATGCATAGCTTTCTGTCCTTACCACCACAATTAAGGTACAGGACTGTCCCATCATCCCAAGGCTCCCTTGTGCTACCCCTTTGTAGCTCTACCTTCTCTCTTGACCATTCCTGAACATTGGCAGCTACTAATCTGTTCTCTCCATCGATAATTCTGTGGTTTCAGGTGTTCTAGAGGCCACACAGTACGTAACTTTTTGAGATTTTCTTGACTCAGCATCCTTTCTCTGAGCTTAATCCAAGTTTTATTTCTTTTTATTGCTGAGTAATATTCTATGTTATGGACATACCATCATTGTTAAACCATTGGCTCACTAAAGGACATTTAAGTAGTTTCTGGTTGTCAGCCATAATAGATAAAGCTATTCCGAACATTCAGGCAAGGCTTTGATGTGGACCTATGTTTTCATTTTTCTGCAATAAATACCCAGGATCATTGCCGGATCATATATGGAAGTCCATTTGTCATTTCAAAAGAAACATGCGTACTATTTTTCAAAGTGGCTGAATCATTTATACTCCCACCAACAATGGGTGAATGATCTCCTTTTTTGCATTGTTGCCAGCATTTTTGCTGGTATTCCCACTGTTTTTGGTTTCAGCCTTTTGATAGTACTACAAACCTATTTTACTGTGGTTTCAACTTTATCAATCTAGAATTCACAGGCCATAAAACTTACCTTTTCAAAGAGTACAACTCAGTTTTTTTTTTTTAGTATATTCACACAAGTGTATGACCACCACCATCCTTCATTTCTAAAACCTTTTCAATCCTCCAAAAAAAAACCTGTACCCACTACCAGTCACCCTAATTCTACCCTCTTCCTAGACTCTAGCAACCACTAATCTTCAGTGTCTATGGTTCTATTTTCAACACATCATAGAAATGGAGTCTAATGGTACATGACCTTTTGTGTCTTGTTACTTTAACTTAGAGTAATGTTTTCAGCATCAATCCAAGCTGAAATATGAATCAGTACTTCCTTCCTTTATAAGACTGAATAATATTCCACTGTGTGGCTATACCACATTTTGTTCATTCATCAGTGGATGGACATTTGAATTGTTTCTATTTTTGCCTATTATGAATGATGCTGCTGTGAACATCCATGTACAAGTTTTCGTGGGATGTATGTTTTCACTTCTCTTGGGTTTATACCTAGGACTGGAGTTCCTGGGTTCTGTGGTAGCTCTGTGGTTAGCCTTTTGAGGAACCACTAAACTTGCCCAAAGCATCTGCAAAACCAGTGGAAAGATCTAATTTCTTTACGTCTTCACCGACACTTATTAGTATTTATCTTACTGATGCTATTGGGAATGAAGTGGTATCTCATGGTTTTGATTTGTGTTTCCCTAGTAACTAATGTTGTGCATCTTCTCGTATGCTTACTTGCCATTTATCACATCTTTAGAGAAATGTCTATTCAAGTCTTTTGCTAGGTTTTTAATTGGGTTGTCTTTTTGTCATCAGGTTGTAGTAGTTACAACCTTATATGTTCCATATACTAGACTATTGCATCAGATTGCAGCCTATTGATAACAATGCTGTTAGCTAGGAATGTCTGAGGTGCTTGCCCAGGCCTATACTCCTTGTGGTGAAGCCCCCATAGACATGTTACCTATTGGAGGCCATGTTGTGAACCCCGTGGCTCTTACTGATTGCGAGATGCACATCAGCAGCAGCCATAGGCAACTTTATGGAGAAGGAGGGAGCCCCAGGACTTATTACAGGTTCTTGAGGACCCAAACACACTGAGGGCTACACAGCAAGGTCACAGAGAGTGAGGGAGAGCAAGGGGAACACAGACCTGGGGCTCTCCCTTTAGTAGGGTCCAAGCGCAAAGTGGCTAGGGTTTTGAAGGTTTGTGCTTCACTGGGGAATTGAAAACATAAGAGCAGGAATTGGGGCACAGGAAGGGGAAAGGGGGGCCACTCATGTGGTCATTTATTTAGGTTACCCAGGGTTTCATAAAAGGGGAACTTCACGGTGGGTGGACAGCCTGGGTTTTTATCTAGTTGTTCAGCTACTAGCTGTATCCTCCAGCTGGCAATGGATTTATTCAAGACAGAGGTCTTTGAAATGGATGCCTTGGCAATCAAAAGTTTAAGGTCAGATTCCTACATGATAATAATAAAAAAATTAATATCAAGCCACTTCCACTATTTAGCCCCTTACCAGACATAGGATTTGCAAACATTTTCTCTGTCTGTGGGCTGTCTTTTCACTGTGGTCTTAGCTTGTATTTCCCTAATGACTAATGAGTTGAGCATCTTTTTGTCCACATGTTTACCATCTGTATGGCCTCTTGGGTAAAATGTCTATTTCGGTCTTTGTCAGTGTTTGTCATTTCTTCCTACTGGACCAATGGCTGTAGACTTTTCCCTTTGTAAATTAAACATCCTCAAACTTCTTGTGGTAACACTTAAAGTGGATCAGAGACACCTGCTAAGCCACCCATAACTATAGATTTTTTATAGTAGTACAAAATATAGAATTTGAAATCTACCCTGTTAATAAATTTTTGTGTACAGGACAGTGTTAACTATATGCACATTGCTTTCTAGCAGATCTCTGAAACTTTTTCGTTTTGCATGACTGAAACTCTAGACTTCTCGAATAGCAGCTCCCCATTCCCCCCACCTCCCAGCTCTTGGCAACTGCTGTTCTACTTTTTGCTTCTAGGAGTTTGACTACTTTAGATATCTCATATGAGTGGAGTCATTCCATATTTTTCCTTTGTAGTTGGCTTATTTTACTTAATATGATGTCCTCAAGCCTTATCCATGTGTAGCATGTAACTATAGCTGTGAATTTCGATCCATGCTAAGTCAGTTCTCATGTTTAACTCCTTGATAGCCACACGATCTCAACAGGACTCTGTTTCTCTGTCAGCAAATGGGTAACAGTGGGTCATCATGGCATGGGAATGGAGGAGTAATTAAATTCAGAGCTTTGTAAATATTTAGTACTCTAGTCCTATGGATTACCTCACAGATGCCGTCACTTACAGTATCTATTCCAGAAAGTCAGAAGCCAGCAGGACAAAGTTCTCATCCTGGTTTGTTAAGAAGCTTCACTGAGTGGCTTCCTTTCTTCCTTAATTTTTAATTTCTTGCATAATGAAGTTCACACTTTAATCCCAAAGCCTTTGCAGAGTACTCAGTCTCTGTATACTGAGATGGAAAGAGAGGGAATTGTGTGGGAATCTGGTTCTTCATGGAGGGTCTGCTGGACTCTTTAAGAGGAGACTCCCCTAGCCAGCCTCCACCTGGCCAAGGGAGGCAACCTCGTCCTGGAGAGTTTTTATGGAAACGTGCTCCAGGACAGGAAGTGAAGGCAATAAAGCATTCCTAGTCTTGCAGCCCGGAAAATAGAAGTTCTGACTTCTGTTCCCAAAGTTCTGACTTCTGTTCCCAAAGTATCCTTCTGCTCATTAATTTTTTTTCTTAATGTTTCCTTGTCCCCCATGTGGACAAGGAGGCTGAATGTGCTGACCGTCTGTGCAGGGGCTCTGCAGAGGCACAAGAGTTTTTTGTAAGATCTCTGGCCATCGGGATGTGGTTTTCAGTAAGAAATGGTGATCGTTTTTCCCCTCTTCTGTCTTGGAAGCAGGAAATCTGCCACCATCTGAGCTTTCCCTGTGGACATCTTAGCTCATGGAAGCTTTTCTTGCAAAAGTGGAAGATCTCTTTGCCTTAATCCCCACACCCCCTCCTCCCTGAAGGCCCTTTGCTTCCGCATCATCCTGCCTAGCAATCCATCAGCAGCTTCATCTCTCTCCTTTCTTAGCACACCCTGTGGTTTTACAGACAGGAGGGGACATTTCTGGGAGTTGATCTCAGCATTAGAACAAACACCGCCTATGAATCTTGGGCCATAGGAGGTCTCTCCTGTCTCCCCCCATACTGCTCCGGCTGTCACTGGACAGACCCTCTGGGACACTGTCAAGCTTCAGTTCCCGTGGCTGGTTCCTTCTTTTAGTTCAATCAGCTGTGACACCTGGCAGAGCCATGCTTTCTCCCCTCCCCATCCCCCCAGCCCCTCGCTGCCTGCCCCCACTCCAGGACCTAAGCAAACCCGGACGCTGCCAGCATGTTCTGAGGGTCAGTGTCCCTGGAATATACTCAGGGTCATTCCATTTTTTTCCTGTGCAGATACAGGATGAAGAATATCCGCAGCTAGAAGGAGCTGAGAAGCCACCTAATCTAATCTCTTAATGAAGCATCACCAAAGAATTTCCTAGGAAAACAAAGACACACCCACAGCTACAACTCTTAGCATGTGGCCTAGTGATGCAGTTTTAACTTTAAATCCAATAATTGTAATTTGAATGATCTGTTAACAAACTAGAAACTAGCATAGGGCTCCAAAAGCATGCAAGCATTTGTCACAGCTTTTGTAGTGAAGCAAACCGGTCATAGCAAAGGAGGAGGTGAACCGGTGCACACGCACACAGCCACACACGTGGACACAAAAAGTAAAGGAAGGACACTTTTGCACAGTATCAGATGGTGACTCTATAGGTGCCTTCTGATTTATGTCTGTTTATTTTCTCTGAGAGGAGGGGCCTTTTCCATGTGCTTGCTCTCTGCCTGGAGAGCAGGGTCAACTTCTCAGTTTTCTGGGCGATGGTTGTAGTTGTGCATGGAGACAAGGCTCGTCTCTCTGTGCTGTCTCTCTGTCTGGTTTTCCTCCCTGGGTTCTCCCTGCAGACCCAGGTTGGCTGCCGGCCCGATGCCCACAGCTTCCTGCTTGGTCTCGTTCTTTGTGTACCATTCATTGTCTAGATCCTACTGATACTTGGCAGGTCCATGTCCTGTAACCCCAAGGCTTCGCTAGACAGTTGAAGCTGATCGCCTAGAGTAAGTCAAGTTAAAGTGATAAATGGTAAGAGTGACATTTATTTATTTGCTTTCTCTAAACCTGTACATTTGAAAGCTTTTGATGCCTTTTTTTTTTTTTTTTTTTTGGATTAAGGTGAGTGGAGCAGGCCTTTCAAGCAAGAGGGGGAAGGTCGCTTTTGTTAATGCTACAGTGGGTCTCTCAAGCCACATGGCTGATGCAGTGATGCACAGCCCAGGCCTGACTCTGTTCTTCTGTCCCGTTGTTCCTAAGGAAGATTAAGTCACATTTATGCTAGGTACGTCTTTTCTAAGTATCTGTGTATAATTAGGTTATAAGCTACTAATGAACAGGAATCCTGTCTTTTTAATCTGATTCTTTTTTTGTGGACAGTAGGAACTTAATATGGATCTACTAATGAAGTAGAACCCGTAGTAGTATGATTGAAGGAGTCACTAGGAGTCTTTCCTAGTGTTTGCAGAGTGCTTATAAAGCCTTGTTGGAAAGGCCCTGTGAGGGCTTGGATTTTGTATTCTAAGAAACACTGATTAATTGAAATCTAGTGAAGGTCCTTTCTTTCCCCTCTAGCCAATTCATATTGCAAATAGGGTTCTTTTGCGGTTAGAGTTATAAGCTTTCTGGAGAGATCTGAGGAAATTAGCTTTAGATGCTTTTGTCAGCATTGTAATCTGCTACTATATGGGGAGAGGGTTTGCTCTCCTTTTCAGTATTAATATTAGCAGGCACATTGAGATGCCAAGCAATAATGCAGAAGGTGCTTCATAGGCTTTTTTGTACACACTAAAGTGATGGATACTATCTTGAGTATCGGACTAGGGTAGACCCAGTGGTTGAATCCTAGTATTGCTCCACACTAATTCTTTGTCACTGGACAGGTCATTCAGCTTCTGAGTCTCAGCTGCTTTATCTGCAAAACTGGGATCATGACTTCTTTTCACAGGATTATTTTGAGATTTAAATGAGGTATTTATGCAACATGCTTGACCCAGAGTAGAAGTGTCTAGCTGGTGGATGGGAGCTCTATAATTTGGTAAATCCCCAAATGGCTTGCATTTTGGCATATTTGATCGCCATCTTAGGATGTGTAGAGCTTGTAGACCAAGAGATTTGAGGCTTCCAAGGGGACGTTTCTTTTCTTTAAATCTTAGATCCCAAAGGGTGGGCAAGGAGACTCCCAAACCTGGCATGCTATGAAATGTCTCCTGTTTTGGTATGTAGGATTCTCCCAGGACAGCATGTATTTGATGCCTGCCATGGAGAGGGTTCTTTGCAAAGAGAGTACTTGAGGTGAGTAGGCTGGCTGGATGCCCAGAATTCCTGTTGTCATAGACTGAATGTGTTTCCTTAAATGCATATGGGGAAATTCTCATCCCCAGTGTGATGACTGGGAGATGATTTAATTGCAGTGGTGGAACCTATGTGGTGGAATTAGTGCCCTTTTAAGAGAGTCCTCAACAATTCCCTTGTCCCTTCTGCCCTGAGAAGAGGTCCATCTCTGAACCAGTCAGTGGTCCTATGTAGAGAGCAGGTCTGCTGGTATCTTTAACTTGGAATTCTTAGTCTCTACAACTGTGAGAAGTAAATTTTTAATGTTTATAATAGCCACCCTGTTGAGTAATTTTTTTAAACTTTTTATTTTAATTCCTGTTAGTTGACACCGTGTTATGTTTGTTGCAGGTGTACAATATAGTGATTGAATAATTCCATACATCACCTGGAGCACATTGCAAATGCACTCCTTAATCCCTATCACCTATTTAACCCATCCCTCACTCCCCTTCTCTCTGGTGACCATCAGTTCTCTATAAATAAGACTGGTCTCTTTTTTTTTTTTTATTTGCTCATTCAGTTTGTTTGTTAAATTTCATGTATGAGTGAAATCATATGGTATTTGTTTTTTCTTTCTGGATTATTTCCCTGAGCATTATACTCTAGGTCCTTCCATGTTGTCGGAAATGGCAAGACTTCATTCTTTTTTATGACTGAGTAATACTCTATTGTATGTATATACCGCCTCTTTATCCATTCATCAATCTATGGACGCTGGGGCTGCTTCCCTATCTGGGCTATTGCAAATACTGCTGCTATAAACATGGGGGTGCCTGTATCCCTTTGAATTAGTGTTTCTGTGTTCTTTGGTGTAAATAACCAGTAATGCAATTGTGGGACCATGGATAGTTCTATTTTTAACTTTTTGAGGAACCTCTGTAGTATTTTCTGGAGTGGCTGCTCCAATTTGTATTCCCACCAACAGTGAGAGAGGATTCCCTTCTCCACATCCTCGCCAGTGTTTGTTGTTCCTTGTGTTGATTTTAGCTATTCTGACAAGTGTGAGGTGATATCTCATCGCGGTTTTTATTTGCATTTCCCTGGTGATTAGTGATGATGAACAGCTTTTCATGTATCTGTTGGCCATCTGTATGTCTTCTTTGGAAAAATGTCTGTTCTTCTTCTGCCCATTTTTAATTTAGATTTTTTTTTTTGAGTGCTGAGTTTTTAAAGTTTCTCTCTCTATTTTGGATAGTAATCCTTTATCAGATGTATCATTTGCAAATATCTTCTCCCATTCCATAAGTTGTCTTTAAGTTTTGTGGACTGTTTCCTTTGCTGTACAGAAGCTTTTTATTTTGATGTCCAGATAGTTTATTCTTGCTTTTGTTTCCCTTGTCTCAGGAGACCAGATAAGAAAGAAGTTGGTATCACTGATGTAAAGGAGGTTACTGCTAATGTTCTCTTCTGGGATTTTTATGGTTTCAGGTCTGCCATTTAGATCTTTCATCCATTTTGAATTTATTTTTGAGTATGGTAAAATATAGTGGTCAGTTCCATTCTTCATGTTGCTGTCCAGTTTTCCTGGCACCATTTGTTGAAGACTTTTTCCCATTGGATATTTTTTCCTTCTTTTTTAAAGATTAATTGACTACATAGTTGAAGGTTCTATTCCATTAATCTATGTGTCTGTTTTTGTGCCAGTACTATACTGTTTTGATTACTACAGCTTTGTAATACACCTTGAAGAGTGGAATTGTGACATCTTCAGCTTTGCCTTTTCTTTTTTCAAGACTCTTTGGCTATTTGGTATCTTTTGTGCTTCCATACATATTTGAGGATTGTTTTAGTTTCTGTGGAAAATGCAATTGGTATTTTGATAGCGATTGCAGTAAACGTGTAGATTACTTTGAGTAGTACAGACATTTTAACATTAGTCTTACAATCCATGAGCATGGGATGTCTTTCCATTTCTTTGTGTCATCCTCAATTTCTTCCATCAGTGTTTTGTAGTTTTTAGAGTATATGTCTTTCACTTTTTTGGTTAGATTTATTTCTAGGCATCTTATTTTTGGTGCAGTTGTAAATGGGATGGTTTTCTTAATTTTCTGCTGCTGTATTGTTTAAAAGTATAACAGATTTATGTATACTGATTTTGTATCCTATGACTTTACTAAATTTGTTTCAGTTCTAGCAGTTTTCTATATATAGTATCATTTCATTTACAAATAGTGAAAGTTTTATTTCTTCCCTATTGATTTGGATGACTTTTTAATTTCTTTTTGTGGTCTAATTGCTGTGGCTAGGACTTCCAGTAATTATGTTGGAAAAAAAGTGGGGTGGGCAGCCCGGGTGGCTCAGCGGTTTAGCGCCGCCTTCCGCCCAGGGCGCGATCCTGGAGACCCAGGATGGAGTCCCACGTCGGGCTCCCTGCGTGGAGCCTGCTTCTCCCTCTGCCTGTGTCTCTGCCTCTTGGTATATGTGTGTGTCTAATAAATAAATAAAATCTTTAAGAAAAAAAGCGGGGAGAGTGGACATCCCTGTCTTGGTCCTGATGTCAAGGAGAAAGCTCTCAGTTTTTCCTCATTAGGGATGGTGTTAGCTGTGGTTTTTTCATATACGGCCTTTATTGTATTGAAGTATGTACCCTGTAAACCTACTTTATTGGGATGCCTGGATGGCTCAATTGGTTAAGCACCTGCCTTTGGCTCAGATCATGACCTCAGTCAGGTCCTGGGATTGAGCCCCACTTTGGGGCCCTGCTCAGTGGAGAGTCTGCTTCTCCCTCTGCCCCTGCTTGTGCTCCTTCTCTTTCTCTCTTGCTCATTCTCTCTCTCTCTAACTCAAATAAAATCTTTTAAAAATAAACCTACTTTGTTGAGGGTTTTTATCATGAATGTATCTCATACTTTGTAAAATGTTTTTCTGCATTTGTTAAAATGATTATATGATTCTGATTCTTTATTGTGATCCATCACATTGATTTGTGAAAAATTTTTAAAGAATTTGTTTAGTTGACAGAGAGCACAAGCAGGGAGAGTGGCAGGCAGAAGGAGAGGGAGCCTGATGTGGGACTCTATTCCAGGATCCTGGGATCACGACCTGAACTGAAGGCAAACACTTACCCTACCAAGCCATCCAGGCGGCCCCGATTTGTGAATATTGAAGGATACTTGCAACTCAGGAATAAATCCCACTTAATTGTGGTGAATGATTTTTTAATGTATTATTAAATTCAGTTTGTCAATATTATGTTGAGAATTTTTGCATCTAGGTTCATCAGGGATATTGGCCTGTAGTTCTCTTTTTTTGAGTAATGTCTTTATCTGGTATCGGTATCAGGATGATACTGGCTTCAGAAGAAATCTGGAAGTTTGCCTTCCTTTTCTTTTTTTTTTTTCTGGGGGGGTCAGGGGAGGAACATATTGAGAAGAATAGGTGTTAACTCTTCTTTAAATGTTTTCTAGAATTTGCCTGTGAAGTCATGTGGTTCTGGACTTCTGTTTGTTAAAAGTTTGATTACTGATTTGATTTCTTTACTAGTTATCAGCCTGTTAAAATTTTTTATTCCTGTTTCAGTTTTGTTAGTTTGTTTCTAGGAATTTACCCATTTCCTTTAGGTCATTCAATTTGTTGGCATATTGTTTTTCATAATATTCTCTCTTATAACTATGTTTCTTTGGTGTTGGTTATTTTTCCTCTGATCTGGGACTTTGAGTCCTTTATCTTTATTTTCTTGGTAAGTCTGACTAGAGGTTTTATCAGTTTTAATTTTTTTGAAGAACCAGTTCTTGGTTTCATTGATTTGTTCTGTTAAGTTTCTATATCATTTGTTTCTGCTCTAATCTTTATTATTTTCTTCCTTTGCTGGTTTTAGGTTTTGTTTTATTTTTCTAGATCCTTTAGGCATAGGGTTAGATTGTTTATTTGTGATTGTTCTTGCTTGTTGAGGTGGCTATAAACTTCCCTCTTTGCACTGCTTTTGCTGCATCCCAAAGGTTTTGGACTGTTGTGTTTTCATTTTCATTTGTTTCCAGGTACCATTTTGTTTATTAATTTCATTTCCATTGTTTAGTAGCATGTTATTTAACCTCCATGTTATTTGTGGTCTTTCCAGATGGTTTCTTGTGGTTGGCTTGTAGTTTCATAGCATTGTGGTCAGAAAAGATGCATGGCATGACTTCGATCTTCTTGAATTTGTTCAGGCCGGTTTTGTGGGCTAATATGTGATCTAGTATGGAGAATATTCTGTGCACTTGAAAGGAATGTGTATTCTGTTTTAGAATGGAATGTTCTGAATATATCTGTTAAATCCATCTGTTCCAGTGTGTCATTCAAAGCCATTGTTGCCTTGTTGACTTTCTGTTTAGATGATCTGCCCACTGATGTAAGTGGGGTGTTAAAGTCCCCTACAATTATTGTATTGTTTTTTATCAGTTCTTTTTGTTCTTAACTTTTGTATGTTTTTGGATACTCTTCTGTTGGGTGCATAAATATTTACAGTTGTTATATCTTCTTTTTGGATTGTCTCCTTTATTGTATAGTCTCCTTTGTCTCTTGTTACAGTCATTGTTTTCATGTCTATTTTGTCTAAGTTGCTATTCCAACTTTTGACATCCATTTGCATGATGTTTCTCTAGCCCCTCATTTTCAATCTGTGGGTGTCTTTAGGTATAAAATGAATCTACTCTAGGCAGCTTATGAATAGGTCTTGTTTTGTTTATCCATTCTATTGCCCTATGTCTTTTGATTGGAGTGTTAAGTCCGTTTACATTCAGAGCGATTTGATAGATCTATTCTGTTTAGTAATCTTAAAAGTAGGTTGAATAGACTAAGCTACCTGTCAATATTATGATCCAGTGGTCTTACTGGATTTTTAAAAAAGGTTTTCTTTAGAGAATTTCAGATTCACTGCAGAATCAAATAGAAGGCACAGATATTTTCCATATAACTTTTGCCCCCAAATATGCATAGTCTCCTCCATTATCAAATCCCTCTCAGAATTGCATATATATTGCAGATGAACCTATATTACTCATCATCATCAGACATGAAGTCCATAGTTTACATTAGGGTTCAGTTTTGGGGTTGTACATTCCATGCATCTGGACAAATGTATGATGACCTGTATCTACCATTTTAGTATCAAATGGAGTAGTTTCATTGTCCTAAGATTCTCCTATGCTCTGTCAATTCATTCATCTTTCCTCTTTAGTCTTACTGGATTTTTAACAAGAAATTATTTTGCTTATCAGGGCATATTTCAAGATCTATGTGTATTTTTACATAAGATTATGTATGTATCATAAGATTATGAATAATAGTAGGTTCATGGATCAGATGAAGAAGAAAACTTCCATAACCTATTTCTTTGTGGCTGTGGATTCTTGCCTTGATAATTCAACTTCATGTGGTACAATTCTGTCTTAGAATTCGTAGTCACTTCTGCTCCCCATCTCTGCCACTCCTCATCTTTCTCCATTATGCTAGATAGTTGAGGGGTGGGGACCATGTCTTTTTGTCTCCTAGAGCTTAACACACATCAGTTGCTTAGCAAATGCTCAGTGAGTGAATGAGTAGATGCTCGCCTACCAGCTCCTAAATTGTCACTTGCTTTCATTCAAGCTTTTCCATAATCTTCTGCTGACCACAGGCCTCCCTTCCTTCACTTATGCTGCTGCTCTTGTCCATCTTTCTACTATTCTATCTGAGGGAAATAGGGCAGAGGCCTGGGTTTCCAGAGACAGGAGCAGGTTTCTTCTCACCAAGCCAAGGCACATGGCTTTGAGTAGAGAGAGCTGTGAGTTGGTTGGGATGGGATTGCTCCACTGCCTGGACCCCATATGGGGAAACATGGGGGCTTAGATGCAGATAATAGCAACCTTAACCCTGCAGGGATTCTCATTTGTCTTTAAGGCAGTAGGAGACATTATGGAAGGGTATGTCTTAGGGACCAAGGTGCCATGACTGCACCTGTCCAGAATTTTTATCCCACCTCATTGAAACCTGGGGAAGTTAAATTTTGCACATGCCAGTTGGGACTGGGTTAACTCCGTCACCCTCAGTAACATGGTTAAAGGGTGATAAGAGTGAAATGCCTTGAGGTAGTTCTGTAAAAGTTGCTGGTTAAATGTATCATGTGTCAATTTTTTAATCTTAACTGCTAGGCTCACACCCTTTGAATGGCAGAGGGTGATGGCAACAGAACTACTATTAGCAGGACTTACTCACCTGAGGCCTGGCAGTGGGCACCTGCCTTCAGAGCTTCCTGCTGCAAGTATGGCCGTCTACACAAAGGAAGACTTCTGAGTCCTGAGACCACAAGTGGGATAGTTCAGTATTGATATACCCGTTCTTCCTCTAATTGAAAACCAGGGGTGGATTGGCTTGATGGATCTGCTTTTTCTTTAAGCATTTTTCTTCAAAGGCTTCTGGAACCCCATCATGTTCCTGTTCCTTTATAAGACTGAACTAATGCCCACTCAGCAGAGAGAGTGGGAGCTGAACAGCACATTGGAAGGTTCTTGTCTGTTCAGGTCTTGAGCCCAAAACAAACCTTGGTTTGTTTCTATTGAAGGACTTGCAGAGGGCTGGGATTGCACGTGTGTGTAAGGGGTGGGTGGGTGTAGTGGGGTCAGTGAGGCCTTCTTTACTAAGCCCTCTAAGATGGGCCAATGACAAAAAGACCCTGGGTGGAGGACATTTATGTGGGGTGATGGGTGGCCCCTTCTGTCTGCTGAGTCAGAGGCTTGGGCAGAAGGTGTGAACAAGGGGTTAAAGCCCACAGTGCTAGACAATTTAAAATTTTAAAATTTGTTTTAGAGAGAGAACATGGGAGTGAGGGGAGGGGTAGGAGGAGAGGGAGCGAGAGAATCTCAAGCAGATTCTCTGCTGAGGATAGAGTCCAAAGTGGACTCTATCTCACAATCCTGGGATCTTGACCTGAGGTGAAATAAAAAATTGACACTTAGCTGACTGCACCACCCAGGTGTCCCAACACCAGATAATTAATTTATTATCTTATTTTATTTTTAAAATTAATTTTGCCAACATATAGTATAACACCCAGGGATCATCCCATCAAGTGCCTTCCTTAGTGCCCAGCACCCAGTCACCCCATCCCCTAACCCTCCTTTCCCTCTGCAGCCCTTTGTTTCCCAGAGTTATGAGTCACTAATGGTTTGTCTTCCTCTCTAATTTTTCCCCACTCAGTTTCCCTCCTTTCCCTTATAGTCCCTCTCACTATTTCTTATATTCCACATATGAGTGAAACTATGTGATAATTGCCTTTCTCTGATTGACTTATTTCACTCAGCATAATACCCTCCAGTTCAACCCATGTCGATATAAATAGTAGGTATTCATCCTTTCTGATGGTTGAGTAATATTCCATTTTGTGTGTACACACACACACACACACACACACACACACACACACACACACACACACACACACACACCCCACATCTTTATCCATTCATCTGTCGAAGGACATTGTGGCTCCTTCCACAGTTAGCACCAGATAATTTAAACCTAAGGGTGGGACTGACCAGAAGCCCACTTAATGATAATCATGTAGCATGGACTTGATTCATGGCTTTAAAAAAAAAATTTATTCATTTATTTGTGGGTGGGGGGGTGGGCAGAGACACAGGAAGAGCAAGAAACAGGCTTCATGCAGGGAGCCCGACATGGGACTTGATTCTGGGTCTCCAGGATCAGGCCCTGGGCCAAAGGTGGTGCTAAACCATTGAGCCACCCTGGCTGCCCTTGATTCCTGGCTTTGCTAGCTTCTTGAAATTTGAAAAATCTTTTAACCATGGGAACCTCAGATTCTTCATCTGTCACAAACATACAAGGTAGGCATAACAATACCTACCTTGACTGGGTTATGATTTCATGAGACAGTGTATATAAAACACTAAGAACTACAAGTCTCTGATACAATTACCATTTTCCAAACACCTTCTATCAACTATTAAACTAGGGGAGGACTGTTAGTCTGTTACTGAGGAGACTATGCTGTAACTCTAATGAAATCCTAAGAAGATCCAAATCTGGTCATCAACCATTATCCCTGGATGGGATTAAAGAACATGGCTGTGCCTTCTACTCTTCTAAGATACATTGAAGAATCCAAGATCTCTGAGACCCCAAAAGCCCACAGAAAGCCCCACAGCTTTCTTATTGACCCTCTAGCCTTTCTTCCTTTCTTCTCAAAAGCTAGGGGTATCCTGTTGGCTTGGGGGTGCAGCTCCACTTGGAGCTTCCTAACTATAGTTCAGGTCTCAGCCCCAGAGCTCACTCAGTCTTTGCACCATGCCCTCTACTTGCCAGCGTCTGCTGTTCTGGCTGTGTCACCATTCCTTTCCTCCTTCCCTGCCCTTCACACCCCTTAGGCAGTGACCTAAGATGATGGGAACCTATCCATATAGTGGGCAGCAAGGGCCCAGCTGCTCAGAAGGGTAGATGCCTCTTCTAGAGCGTCAGTACCAGAGGGTGCCCCAGGGCCACTCAGATCTGCATCTACTTCTCTCTCCTACAGTCTTAGAGAAGCTTTCAACAATAGCATGCCATGCTCCTCTTTTGCTACACAGAATGGCATTTCCCAGACATGCTGCCCTTTTCCATTTGGTTACTCAAAGTAACAGTTAAATCATGTCTTGGAGGCCTCAGAGGCATTTTCAAAAGACCTGTGAATGTGAACCATGAATATGAATGACAGTACTAACTCTGGGATCAGTCTACTCATGTAAAAGATGGGATCACACACCCTACTTCGTAAGCGGTTGTTAGCAGGGTTAAATATATTAACTCATGGTTACGTACTTAATGTGCTTATAGTAAAGGCTCAGTAAATAATGGTTCTATTTTTATTACTGTGATTATCTTCTGTATTCTCCCCCATACCTCCATCTTCTTCTGTACTCTACTTTCAGTTTGGGTTTCAAGAAGTTTCCAAGAAAGGGTATGGATTGTTGGGACCAGCTGTCTTGTGGAAGCTGTATTTATCCTTCCCCCCCATTTCCCATCCATCCTGTTTTGATGCATTGAGGTAGCCCAGTTTTCTTCCTGTGTGCCTGGGAGAAATCATATCTTGTTCTCCGTGGGGTTGGTTGCTACCATCACAGGAGCTGGCAAGAGTGTATCATTAGCAGACCTTGAAGGGCAAAGGGGAAATGAGCAGACCATTGGTTTGGGTACACATGGGGCTTCTCTGGGCTGTGGGAAGAACACAATGTGCCAGTTTCTTTTTTGGGGGGGATTTTAGGGGGAGATCCTATTGCTGTTGAAAACTAGTCTTCTTATTGACCCTCTAGCCTTCCTTCCTTTCTTCTCAAAAGCTAGGGGTATCCTGTTGGCTTGGGGGTGCAGCTCCACTTGGAGCTTCCTAACTATAGTTCAGGTCTCAGCCCCAGAGCTCACCCAGTCTTTGCACCATGCCCTCTACTTGCCAGCGTCTGCTGTTCTGGCTGTGTCACCATTCCTTTCCTCCTTCCCTGCCCTTCACACCCCTCTGTCTTTTCAAGGATATTACAAGGCCAAGTTTCAGTGGATACAATGGCCACATGTATCTTTTCCATATTCCATATGATCTATCATTTAAATCTGTCCATTTACTATCCGTCTACTCTATCCTCTCTGCTGGTAGAGATAGCTGTAAAAACAATTTCACAGGAAAACAGGAGGAAAGGAATGTGGCCAGTCCCTGCCAGCAGGACAGTCATTTCAGTGGCAGTGGAAACCTCTGGCCTGCACTGAACTGTCCTGTTCTTGTGTTCTGTCGATGACACTTTTCATGGAACACACAGACTGGCTTGGCCAGGTTCAGAAAACAGCCTGTTTAACAAATGGAAACTCCAGACAGGAAGTTTGAGAACCTGGCCCTGATTTCTGCATGGATGCGATTATTACTTTTTTCACTCTACCCAATAGGCCTTTCCTGTCCAAAAAAATTCATTGTAGTGATTGAGGTTATTTCAGATTTGGGATGCTCTGGCCATTGCTCCTTCTCCTCTACCATTAGAAGGGTTATTGGCTGTGTCCTTTGACAATCTTGGACTTTTCTGGATGTCTGCCTAGTGCTTGATGTTTTCACGTCTCTTTTGGCCTTCACAACCACAGATGACTTTATAGGTGAGAACCTGGAGGTAAGTGACCTACTCAAGGTCATAGAGGTTGGTAATAGGTAGGAAAAAGAATCCAGGTTCTCTAATGTTTTGCTTGGTGTTTTCTTCTTCTTTTTTCTACATCATCCTGCTTGGAGAAGAGCTAGGGTGTCATTTACAAGAGGCCTTGGGCATACGAGACCTGGGTCAGGTTAATTTGGGAAAACAAAGTCTAGTACAAGTTGGGAAGCATGTGCCATGAGTGAGAGGATGCCTCCTCATTGACATGAGAGCAACAGCCTTCAGGTGGCGCTGGGAGCCCACTAGATAATCATAGTCTCTGACCTTTTGAAGGAGACTTCCATATTGAAAGAGTATGGTTGGCTCCCCCTTCCTTTCCCTGAACTGATAGTGCCAGTCCAGACAGGCAAGGACCAGTGGCCTTTCCCAGAAGATCCCCTTCAGGACTTAGGGATGAGGCTGAGTTGTGTGTTGCTTGCTGTCCTGCCCTTTCCCATTGCTTAGGCCTCCTACTGTTGTTGGACTCTGTTGAGCCTCCTCTGTTCAGCCTTGTAACTCACCCTGTGGGTTAGGCTGCTGCAGTGGGCCCCGTATTAGGACCCATGCTGGGTTAGGGGCTTGTGCTATGCTGTGGTACCCTGCTTCTTACACCCCTATGGGCAAGTCTCAGCTAATCTCCTACCCCCAACTGTGCCCCAAAAATTTGATCAGCACAAAAGACCTCGGGTCTTTAAAAAATAAAACAAGCTGTGGGCTTTGCTTTGTCTTCTGTGGGTCTCTAGCAGAGCACATAGTAAGGGCTCCATAGTAGTTGGTACCAGTGTTATGATTTTGCTTTATTCCTCACAATTCTGAAAACAAGGTTGTTGATGTCCCCATTTCACAGATGAAGAACCAGACTTGGAGAAGCAGTCTGCCCAATCACATTTGTAAGTGATTTGGAGCAGTAGGATTCAAACCCAGGTCAGTCCAGACCCCAAGTTGGGGTTCTTCTGTACCACCCTGCTTCCTCCTGCTGTGCTGTTCACCCCAGACTGAGTCAGTTTCTGGGATTCCTCATTTTAAAGGAACTTGGGGTCTCTAAGTGGCTATAGGAGGGGTTTCTCTACTATCCTGGTGGGAGGGGACTTGGCAAGAACTAAGACGGGTCTCCAGCATGGGGTGTGGCTCAGGGTAGGGAGTGAAGTCCAGCAGGGCATCCAGAATGCCAGGCTAGAGCACAAGGCAGAAGCTCAAATAAGTGGCCTGGACCTATGGCAGAGACTTGGGAGCATCAAAGTTAGAGTGTTGGAAATTGGGGGCAAGGTGCGAATGAATCCTGAGTAAGCTGTGCTTTCTTGGAGTTTAAGCCTGTGTGGCTGTGAATATAATGACAAAAACAAAATATCACAAGTGAAGTTGGGGAGAGGGGCTGCCTTGGAGGCCTTGGTATAGAAATATGAGCTTGGTCTGGGTTGTGGATGGTTTGAGATGATGGTTTGACATTGAGGGTCCTGTCCTACAGGCAGCGGGGATGAGGGGTGAAGACAAAATATGTTCCTAGCCTGGGAGTGGGTTGGTTGGAGCCATGAGGAAGAGGAGACATCTCAGAGGAGACAGAGTGTAGCCATGGGGCTTGGTTGCAGTTGGGGCTGGAAATAGGGATAAGACTCAGCCCAGCAGACAGACAGTAAGCCCTGAGAACCATGAGTGGAAGAACAGAAGACCACAGTGTGTGTGGTGGGATGGACACAAGGAGACAGTCAGGAGGAAAAGGGCAGTAGTGCCATGAACTGAAATTCAAGGCCCAGAAAGGACACTGGATTTGGCAAGAAGGAAGCCATTTAGGACCCCAGGGAGCAATTTCCCACTTTTCCAAAGCTTTGTCTATAGGTGTCTACGATAACGAAGTTGTGCTCTGAGGGTCCTCAAAGATTAAGATGTGTTCACTGTACAGGATCTATTATGACAAGAAAAATTCATTTTAGAAAGGATACTAGCCACTGTGTTTTCTGCCCCACCATTGGTGCAGTTGATCACAACGACCCCTTTCCCACTTAACTTTAGCAAGGTAGTTTTACTCCATGGTGTAAATAGAATCTATGAGGCCTCACCCAGGGATGATGGGGAAGGAGGCAATAGATAACTTAGGGTCTGATGCCATGTAATGGCAGTCAAGGACTTTCCTTCCCTTCAAGATATGCCAACTTGGTCAATTTCTGTATTAGATTAGTCTTGACACTATCTATACCTGGAAGTAGATAGATTTCCAATTTAAATTATGTACACTGAGAAGTTGAGAAGTCAGGATTTAATGATGCGCCTGGCCTTGCAAAGTGCTTTATAATTGCTTAGTTTAGTAGTCCATTTATGGAGTGACTTTTAAAGAACTTTGTAAGAGTCTCTAATTTGTGTAGAGACATACTGATTAAGAATGAAAAATAGGTCACTTACAATGACAAAAGAATTAATTTAATTATTTTCTGTGCCTGGTAGAAGCCTCCAAAGCTTGCAAAACTTGGGGCTTCTGGTAAATTAGCCTATTTATTAAATGACACCAAAGTCAATGCATTGTGTTATGTATTGAAGTAGCCTTCAAAAAAGCAGAACTATTGTCTTGAGGGGAGAGGTGAAAAGAGGCCTGTGTCTACATCCTGTCCCATCTTGGGTAAGTCACTCAGCTCATTAGACTCTTATGGTGCTAGAGGAAGCTAGGGGGGAAGATATTCCAGAAAAACAGAAGCCAGGAAGTTGATCTACACGTTGTGTAGAACTGTGTACCCTGGACAGGTCCCTTAGAATTTCTGGATCTGTTTCCACACTGGAGTCCAACTGGGATAATAAAACTTGCGTTCTTGCCAGGTTTGTTGAGATGACCCAAAGAGATAAAATACCAGAGATTGCTTTGACTGGCATCAAGTACTACACAAAGTATGGTGTAGGGAAGCCTCTCCATTTTTGGAAAATGGGGTTTGAGTGAGCTCAATTAGTCATCCTTGGCTTCCTTAGCCGTGTTCTGAGTTAAATGTGTGGAAGATTTTTAAACTTTTTTAATTTTATAAAAAATGATTAAGATGCCATTGGAAAATGTGGTTCCTATCTGTAGGTGAGCAGGCTGATGCCCAAACTCAGGATTCTATGGACTGGCCCTCCCGGGTGGGGGCTCAGGCAGCCATGGAAAACCATAGCCCGTGTCTGTGGGCCCTGATGATCTAACAGTTTCAGCTTTGATGAGAAGGCTGGACTAGCAGCTTCCTGCAGTCAGCTAGCTCTAAAGAGGATAAGGGGTGAGGATATGATGGAGTGACACGTGCTCACCTCCTGTTCCTGAATACACCAGTGAGAATTCACTCTGCCTAGGGCAGTGTGAGGGTCCCAATGGAGACCAGGAACTACTTCTAATGAAGGACCCTCTACAGAGAAACTAGACATCAGTGGAGAGGAGTTTCCTCCCATAAATAGTACCATTTAGAAGGAACTCCTTGCCCAAGAATAGGTGCTATGGGCTCTGAATTCAATACAGCCTATTTATATATCACTTCCAGATGCTTCTTGTCTACAGACCATGACAGGTATATTGAGACATGACTTTAGGAATATCTGGGCAAAGGCTTGTAAAGAGGACATATAAGTAAGATGCTCAGATGACGATTCACTTTTTTTTTAAATGCTGGAGACTCTTAATGATGTGTAGTTGTGAAAATGACCTTGTTATTCATTTTCCTAGAACTTGGTGATTGGTGATCCGAAGTGAGTAGTATTCTCAATTCCATTTGCTGCTTGAGTGGGATCTCCATTTTCTACATGTTATTTTATAGTTTGTATATAGTAATGAAGTCTTTTCTTTAAAGATAAGCATCCAGAAGTTAATGACTCATGATTGTAGGAGAAAAGCAGCATTAACAATTAACTGAAGATTACTGCCTGTGTATATACTTTGCCTGTCATGGCTAATTACTTGTTAAGATGAACTGTTAGAGTCAAAAGCATTAGGGTTTAATAACTAATAACAATGTTTTTGCCTTTCCATGTGCCTTATGAGACCTTTAGTGACTCATATCTATTCTCTCTCTCTCCCTTTCTCCCCTCTCTCTGTCATACACACACACACACACACACACACACACAATCAAAATCTAACAATCTTTAGGAGTAGGAATCAAATATATATGGAGCCCTAGGTGGTGAACTTGCTAACCATAATTTTAAGATTAGTGTGTATGTGAGTGTGTGTGATTGTGAAAATATGCATACATGCCTACATCCAATTTGTAAAATGTTAGTATTTGAAAGTCCTTTTTTACCCTCCAGAATAATTTTATATATACCCTTTAGTCCATGTGTTCTTAGCACATTTACTAGCAGTGTAATTTTCTGTAAGTCTCTTGTGCTCTTAGCTTGTCTTTCTTCATCTGTAGAGTTAACTACATCATTAAGTTTGCCTTTGGCTGCAGGTAGAAGAAATCTGGACTCAACTAATGTAAAACAATGAGCAAATGTATTATCACATGAGGCAAGAACAAAAGCTATGGCAGCTCCAGACAGAACATAATTGGGCTCTGGGTACCCCCGGGTGACTCTCCTGGCTTGGTCTTCTGTCTCTGGTGCCTTTGTCCTCAGGTTAGCGTCCCTCATCATTGCAAGAAGGCTGCAGCAGTTCTAAGCATCAGCTCCAGGCCTGACAAGATCCAAAAGAGGGAGACCTTCTCTCATCCCATGTGGCTTTTACTAAAAACAAATTATTCTCATGATCAATCCCCCTTCCCCTCAACCAGCAGGCTTTCTCTCAGGTCATTGGCCAGAAATAAGTGTGTCGCATACCTGTACCTGGGGTTGGTGGTGGTGGTGGTCTCCTTAATTAGCTTAGAACATCAAAGACCCACCTCCTGGGACAGCCTCTCCAAAAGTAATGGCCATGAGAAAAAGGGTGGAACTGTAACAAAATTAGGGCTAGTTAGGTTGGGGAAAAGGATTGAACCAACCAACATAATAAAACCATAGGATTATTATGAAGAATATGTGGTGTAACCTATGGCTTAATGAGTGAACATGTAAAAACTCCTCAAACACTGCCTGGGGCATGGGAAGTGCCATATATCTGTTTGTTGTAATGAACTTATGTGTCGGATAACTCTGAGTGCCTCAGCCATAGAAATGGCATTATGAGTGGTGGTGGTTTATTAGAAACCAAAGAGGTGGATGGTAAAGGTAAACGGGGGAGGAAATCTCATTGATACTTAGAGGCAAAGAGGAGAGAGACTAAGTGAGCAGCTAGCCCATATTTGGTCATCCTCTTTCCATTGGGAGGAGCTAGCCCTGCCTTCTAAATAAAGGAAAAATGCTATTGCCCAAAGTGTTAATGAGTTCCAGTCCTACTAGTCTCTTTCCCACAGCTATTTTCTTTCACTGGTTAAAAGTGGTATTTAACAGCAGAAGTCTTTTAAAACAGCCAGAGGTTTCTTAACAAAACAAAAACTTTAGACTGTATTGCTTGTCATGGGGGGAAGAATGGAGGTAGAAAATTGTGTGTTGTGTGTCTATGAATGTAAATTTAAATGTCTTTTTATGAGACATACACACACTTGTAAGAAACCATGTAAAAATTATAACTGTCCTAGCCAAGAAAAAGGAGAAGAAAAAAGTTGGCTCTTGAAGCTTTTTAGCTATAACTAAAAATAATCTTCTTGGTCCGTACTTGATACATTACTTGAGAAATCTCCTCTGTATCTTGAATTTTAGAGTTCATTTTCATGCTATGTGACTTAAAGAGGGTCCCTGTTCTATCTGATGGCATTTGATGCCATTTGGGACTTAGGGTTTTGTTCTGGCTACTTGATATGGCATCTTAAATGTGACAGGTGACAACTGTAAAACGACTCTTCATTTCTTTAGAAGACAGGAAGCAGCAGTTCTAAATGTAAAAACCCATTTCACACTAATGCATTGAATTTTATTCTCACAGTCTTGAAGAGATTTTGGGTGTTTCCTGCTTGTTATGTGTTTTTTCTTAAAGCAAGTGACTTTAAAGGAAAGGTGTCTGTCTGACAGTGGAACTTGTCATATCAGATCCTTCAACTTCAGGGAAGCCAAAGAAGGCAGGGAGAAATTTTGGAGCTCTCACTCTGGTGTGAAAATGGCAGTTTCTGTTTTCATGCTTTTTGGGCTTTTATCAAATTTTACTTTGAATCTTGTCAAAGAAAGTCATGTCCCATTATTTATAATCAACGGCAGGAAATCTGATGTTTGCCAGTCTATCTGGTTTGGCACTTAGCATCTACGAGTCCAAATAATCATCCTTTATCAGAGGCTTACATTTCCTCCCATTTATACTCCTCAAAAAGGGATCAGGGATGTTTCTCTACATTTCTGGAATATTCTCTTTGAAGTTGAGACTGCAGCTAGCTACTTGGAAGCTTTGTAAGAGAGGGTAGTTAGAGCAAACCTCCCCGGGAAAGGGGAAGGGAACTGTGCTGACTTCGGCTGAATACTTGGGGGTGGGAGAGCCTTTGTGCATCTACTGTGCTGTGGACGTAAATTCCATTAACTTCCTGATGCAAAGCAAGCCCTCTGTTGGAAATCAAGCTAATGGACTTCACCAGCTGTACTGAGTTACTGTAGGCTTAAGAGCAGACATGGTTGGAGAGCTGAGATACATGTATACCACAATCCCAGAGCCTTTGGGAAGAAGCAACAGGAAAAACACTTGAAGTTATGTGTGCCAACATCTTTGTGAAAGCTTACAGTGACCACTTCTATTAATAGTTTTGCTACATATCCCGTAGTTAGGACAATTTAAGACCAATGGAAGCTTTCCCCCTTTCTCTACTTTACATGCTATTTGGCTTTATTCCTACTATTTGGCTTTAAAGGAAATACTGGTCTTAAGAAAGAGTTGACCCACCTGCTCTATTATTTCCTGACATGTTGGGAAGAGCACGTTTTGTGGGTAGCAGTTACTTGTAGGGCTCTGGTGATGCTAGGGTTTTACAACAGTCCTGAGGTGTGTAGACTGTTATTACTCTTATGTCATAGATGTAGAAATGGAGGCGTGGTATGGTTAAACCATTTGCTGAAGCCACTGAGCTAGTGAGGACAGAATCTTGTCTGAGGCTTGGGTCTGTGGGATTCCAAGCCCATGCTCATTCACAGTACCACATAGAGCTATTTCTGGATGGTGGTGTGCTCTGCCAACACCTTAAAGGACACCCATATTGCTAAGTGGACAGTGTATTTCTAGGCTCCCCCCTTCTGCTCTTCTGTTCCCCCTATCTACTTTTCTGTACTGAGATACCATATTCTAAGAATACCAACCCAAACTGTAAAGGGTGAGAAAGTCTAATTGTCAGCGAAAACTCCCTTGTGTTTGTACAGAGCACTTTTGATCCTATAGAGTGCTTTTCCATTTACTACCCTGCTTGGTTTGGTTGGTAGGGCTCATTTTGGGGGTCAGAGCAGAAATCCTAACCTTATGATATGGCAGTTTGAGTTTGGCCAGCAGAGTTACTTGGGATCAATGTGGACTTTTCTAGACCCTTGCCTTCTAGGACAAGGTTGTGTAGTCTTGATTCCTTCTGGGGTCTCCTAGCTATTTCTCACATTTTTTGCTCTCCACTCCCCACTACTATTGTGTTCCGTTTCCCCATCTTCTATTTTGATTCTTTATAGCTTGTAGTTGTGGTGGGACAGCTCTTAAGCCTCATTCGGAAGCATTGGACACACATTGAGTATTGTGGGCTTCCATTTGTTCCATATAGGTCAGGGTTGGAATGACGTATTATAAATCTCCCGTGCCTGGCAGCTGCCTTCCCTGAGTCAATAAACAGATAAGCCTTGAACCAAGCAATGGGGAATTTCCACCCTCTGAGGCACCAGGACTCAGATCACGAGGAGCCAAACCACATGTCTATCTTGCCCAGCCTTCCTCCATCCTGGCTTTTCTCCCCATCTCTTCCCAAACACAACAGAAACATGAAGAAACAATACAACAATGCCAAAGGTCTTTAGTGCTAAAGGATAAAAACACCACAGTTATTCAGAAGTCTTATATCTGTTCTTTTTATTATTTCTTCCCTCCCCATCCCCCAAGGACAGTACAGTTACGCTGAGAAAACTTTAAAGAAAGCAAAGAAAATTCTAATTTTCCTTGAGTCTCACATGTACGTGTTCTGGGTGCCATGTGACACAGTGGTAAGTACTGGGCTGGAAGTGGCCCCAGCCCTGGCTTTTGCCCTGACTGGCCTTGAGATTCAGGCCACAGCACTTAGTTTCTCTGGGCCTCTGGTGTTTGTATGTTTGCTTGTCTATTGTAAACCAAGCGTTTTTTTTTTTTTTTTTTTTTTTTGAGGTGCCTTTCAGCTCCAACATTCTATTGTTTGGGTGGAAGAGATACCTCCATAAAGATGATTTCCCATGGGCTGATCCTTGGACCCTCACCCCTATGTGTATATATAGAAGACTTGGGTAATTAGTATTTGCTGAGGAATAATAAAGCATACTCCTATTTTTTGTAGCTTGTCAAATAATGAGGGTGGACAAGATGGGAGTGGCGGCCTACTCCAGTTGATGGTGAATTAGGGCAGTTGTAGTCCATCAGTTAGACTGTAAGATTGAATTTTTCATTGCCTACTTGTGCACAGCTGCTGCATCTGCCTGCCTTGTTTTGGGTAATGGCACCCTGACTTTCCTTGACTGTCCTTTCCACTGGGTTGACCACCTCTACAATCTAGGTCTGGCCATGTAGAACCCATATTCCCTGGCCATGGCCAGTGGTGAAGGAATAAGCAGATATTTAAGCCATGTCAATAAGATTTGCTGGAACTATAGGGACAGAGGGTCTCTGTTCCCACTGCAGTTGCCAGGCAGGAGGCAGGCATGCCGGATACTGCTGGTGGCCATCTTCATTGAGATATGGGCTGAACCCACCGAGGGTGAGGTTGATGCTGGGGGGAAGCAGAGCAGAGAAGAGGGGACTTCTGAAGGCATCATCATATCTTGAATCCAGCTCCCTTGAGTCCAGCTCTACCAGAACTTAAAACGAGGACTGGACTTGTCAGTGATATTGGCCATATATTCCTTTTTCCCTGCTCAAGTTTTGGATTGAGTGTCTGTCACTTATAATTGAGTCTCATTCAGTACTACTCTTCAGGCACTACTGCCTTTCTGTCATGTCCTCTGGGCAGCTTTTTACCTTACGGGTTGAATCAGTATGCTTTTGACTTCAAGACTGTACCCACAGCAGCTTAAATGAGTGGAGTATTTATCAGTCTACTATAACAAGAAGCCCCAGGCAACATAAGTCCAGTGTTGGCAGTTAGGGTCATCCGATCCTTAGGTTGTCATCTGCAATCTGGCTTAGCCCTTAAGGCTGTCCCCCTTATGGTGCAAGGTGGCAGCTCTAGAAATTGCCTCCTTGCATAGCTGCTTTATTTTAAATGGATGTTTCTCCCCAAACTCCTTCATAGTCTTGGGTTATTGGTTTATTTGGTTTGTTTGCTTTTTTGGGGTCTCATTTCTGTTTAGATCAGAGGGGAAAAATTCTAGCAGTCCTTTAGCAGACTTACCTTTATATTTCTGTTAAAGAAAAGCAAACCTCAACATTAGTTAAAAGTGGTAAAGGCAGATTTCATTCAGTACCTTTGCAATGATAGGGGAAAGAGATGCAAGTGCGTGTCTGATCTGTGTAGAGGTGCCTGGGTGCTTTAAAGGGAAAATGAGGGGGCTTGAGTGGAGACAGGCAAGTAGAAAATCACAAAAAGCAGGTAGGTTGGTCAGTGTGATAAGCACCCATTAGCAAACCCAGGTGGCCTATCGAAGTTAAGCTCCTACCTTCCCACAGAGACTGGGGGACAGGGGTCCTATCCTTTCTAATGATAGCATTTCAAAGGAGTGGCTTACAGGTTCTTGAGAAAGCTACTCTAGGCTTGTAGGAGATACATCGATATCTCAAAGGAATAGGAGAAGGATTCATAACTGTAAGTTTTTAAATAAACATATTATGAAAAGTAAGGTCAGAGGCCTTTGAGGTTGTTGGCTGGAACAAATGGTAAATTCTTCTGACAGCCTTGAGATTTTTTAGACATGAACTCAAGGGGGGACCAGGCCAAGCCAGGGACATGACCATAGGTAGCTAGAAGCCATTTTAGAGTTTGCTTGAGTTTCCTAGTGTGGCAGAGTGGAGAGAGTCCTTCATGCCCAAAGTCACTGTTCTTTCACCACAAGGTGGAGGCCTGGTTTTGGGGTGGGGGGTCTCCAAGGCCAAAACCTTGGTCAAGGAGAGGTCTTTGTCATTTCCTTGGACAGAATTAAATTATCAGCACATGATAGACCAAGCCATAAGAAGCTCTAGGCTTATATTGTGGCAAAAGAAAGGTGATTTCTGTTATTAGTGTAGAGTCTAACAGACTCCTCAGGATTCCTCTCCTAGAGCTGGGAAGGGCCTTTTCTCTGAGCTGGTGGACAAAATCAAGGTTCCGTTTGCAGGAAGAAGAGAATGAGTGATGGTATCCCTGTGGATTTCTATGCCGACCCCCCGGCTGTGATGGGCAGAGGGCCTGTTGTTGTTCATCTTAACCATATTCCTGCTCCACAGAAATTCTAGAGGGATGAAAATTGGTCTGAAGAGCCTAATTTGTTTTGCTCCCTCAGGGACAGCCCAATATATCTTGAAAGGGATAGAATGATGGGGTAAGAATGTTTTCCTCTTTTCGACCACGGGGATGGTGGTTTGAAAGAACAGCTACATAGTGGCCACAAGTCACTAAGACAAGGATGAAGTTACTGAATCTGGGACTTGGTTACAAACCAAATGATCCACAGGCCTCACTTTGAACTTACCTCCCCCTCTTCGCTCCCAGCACCCTGACTTGTAGTAACAAGGCATGAAAAGTGGAATCCTCATTGGAGAACAGGTAGTAGGAATTCTCTTCAGCAAAAGACTATAGGTTGCCTAACAAAATATGTCCTTGAAAAGTTAATTAGGTTTTGAATTAGAAGAACTTAGTATGTAAAAGGATCTTATAGTGACTCTTTATAGAAATGGAAGTAAACAATTTTGGTGACTCATAGTTCTGTTTGGTATATCAAAAAGTCTAAAGGCCAGACACATCTGAACAATAATAGAATGATTCTAAACATTTTAAAAATAAGTGATAATTCATCTCAAAAAATGGAAAAACAGTCTGCTGTTGTGGGTGGTGTGTGGTGATCGCGTGAAGTACTGGGCTGTGAATGACAACTGGTGATGTCTAGGTGGGCTAGTCCATAGGCTAAAAATGGAGAGGCAGATGGTAATGGATGTTGGCAGGGCTATCATTGGCAGTCTCACAGGTGACAAACGCATCGTGACTGTATAGGTCTCTTAAGTTTTCATGGATAACAGTCATTTTGGAGTGTTAGATTATAATTGAGCAAATATATATTATATATCCTATTCAAGAATCTATATCATTGAAAGAAAAACAATACCATTCAAAGTAAAAAAAAACACTTGAGTTGCATGATGTCTTTCATGAACATCATGTTTGGTTTTAAAATATCCAAGTTCTGGAAGTAATAATTTAGAACAGGTCAGAATTAGAATAGAATGGGCATTCTGGGTAAATTAGTATTTGTTTTCTGACTGAGGATTTTTAGATATTATTATATAGCATGACTTTTCCATACTAGACCAGAGGTTGGCAAACTTTAGTCCACAGGCCATACCTGGTCAGCGGGTTACATCCAGCCCACTGCCTGGATGTAGCTAGGTATGGTTTTGACAATTTTTAATGTAAAAAAAAATTTGTAACACAGAATTGCATGAAATTCAAAATTCAGTGTGTTTCTCTTTATTTTTTAAAGATTTTATTTATTCATGAGAGACACAGAGAGGCACAGACATAGGCAGAGGGAGAAGCAGATTCCCTGTGGGGAACCCGATATGGGACTTGATCCCAAGACCCCGGGATCATGACCTGAGCCAAAGGCAAACACTCAACCACTAAGCCACCCAGGGGCCCCAAATTCAGTGTGTTTAAATCAAATTTTATTGGCTCCCAGCTTTGGTTGACTGTTTACATATTGTAATATGGCTGTGTCTATGTTACAGTGGCCTAGATAAGTAATTGTCACAGGCCTAGAGGCCCTAAAGGGCTGAAAATATTAACTGGCCTTTTACCAAAAAGTTTGCCTATCCCTGCACTAGGGCCTTTCAGTGACTTCTGTTATTCTTCCTACAAACTTGGGGTCAAGCTGTCTGAGCATTCCCTTGGGCTGAGCGCCCATGAGCTCCCAGGGGCTCCTCTTAAATTACAATTACAGAGGGTTAAAACCTAAGTGAGCCTTCCAATTGGCTCATTGTCCCTCAGCAAATGAAGAGGGAGACTCGGGGGAGAATTTTCCCTGCCTACATATAAATAGTTAGTGCCTGAGTAGCAGATGAATAACATCTCCATGGTAGTCTTATGAAAACATGATTAATCATTTACTTCCTATTTTCCTTTTGCTTCAGGGCATATCAGTATTGTATCTGCATGTGTATATTTGAATCGTTTTATTAATTTCCTCAGCTTTTCCCCATATCTATAACTTCTGGGGATATGCTGAGGCAGGCTAAGTAAGACTGGGCAGTAAGGAGTCCAAGAGGACAGATTGGATCATCGTTCATTCATACCTCTTGTAAATGCTTGCTGAATAAACTCCACTGTAACCTGCAGGGAGCTCAAAATCCCATGAGGGAATAAAGCCATACCACATAAAGTGCAACAGGATATTTGAAACACAACAGACATGCACACAGTGCAGAGGTAGCACTCCAGTTAAGGGCACTGGTCAGGTAAGGCTTTGAAGAGGTCATACCTGGCCTGGGACTTCAGGGAGGGTGGTTCTATTTGTCTGGACTCTCAAAGGAGGCCAGTATTTCAGGCAAAGGACACCGAATGTGCAATGGCACCAAATCCTAAAACAACCCCATGTGTTTGGAGAATTCAAATTCGTTCATTTTTGTTAATAAGTTTTAAGATGGAGCAGGAGGGAAGAAGGTGTTGCTAGAAAGGTAGGAGGGAACTTGGGAGGTAGGAAGAGGTGTCATGAGTCAGTTTAGAGTTGAGTCTGGAGGATGCCAACCAAACATTTCAAACTGGAGACCTAATCCTTGTTCTGTTTCAAACTAGTTTTCTTAAATCCAGCTAAGCGTATTTGTTACACCTCAGTGAAACATTTGTAGGTTTAGGTAAATGTTTACATCAGTAAGTGTTTTTGGGGTTTGGGGATTGTCCTAATATCTTTGTTAAATTATTCATTCAAGTAAGGCCTACTTTGTGCCAGGAAGTGTTGCAGGAACTGAGGACAGAGCAGTGAGCCAAACAAACTTTTCCCTTGTGGAGCTTATGTTCTAACTGGTGCTAGCTATTTGCGGCCCTATGTTTGGCTACATAGAAGGTTTGGGGAGAACCACAGAAACCTGTTTGGTTTTATCTGTTTTGGCCCAGCCAAAACAGCCTCCTTTCTGTGTGGGCACAAGGAGTCCTTTTCTGTTTTGCACATTTTGGTCAAAAGGGTGTTATCATGGCTGTTTTGGTGCAAACACTGGAAGAACAATATCTGTCGCTCTGCAGGTGGGGGCTGAATGCCAGGGAAGGTGAATGCACATGAGACATAAAAAGAGGAGTTCCCAGGAGAATGTGTATTTATCCATCATTTGTTCTGTCAGTGGCTTCCCAACATTTTTGGCTGTGGCCCAAAGAACAACATTTTAGAACCAAAAAAGAAGTTTCACAAAATCATGAAAGTGATGCCCTGTTACTTCCTGTTATCCTGCTTTATTTAAAAATGCTGGCAGGGACTTGCTAAATTGATTTCACAACCCACCGCGGCTGGGTCACTGCCTCCAAGCTAAGAAACCCTGCATGAAGTTGAACATTCCTTGCTGGCTGACATGGGGTTTTAAACTTTATTTCTCTCAGTTCTCACGAAGTAGTTGTTGATTAATTGTTTCAGCTTCTACTTGGCCTTTTATAACCCAAGCAGCTATATACAAACTGAGCTATAGATCATTTAGTCTTTGTGTTACCAGAGAAACTCGGTCCTCCATGCCCCACTGCATGCTCTGCCCCTGGAGGGGGTAACTCAGGCTGCCCTGTGGTAATTACTTTGGGCATTAAACAGAGTCAGATGTGGGAGCATAGTGGCCTCTCCACACTCCCTTCCTTACAGAGGCCCCCACTGTTAGTGCTGAATAAATGATCCTGACAGTTCACCTTTCCCCTGAGAAGACTGCAGGTCTGAACTTGTGTACTCGGCTCTGGTTGAAGCACATGGGCTCTTTTAAGGGTTTCTGATATGGGCGAGGAGGTAGGAAATTTAGAAATGTTTGTCTTCTCTGTTCCAATGGTGTGCAGGACATTTAGCCAGAAAATCCAGGATGGGGGGTGATGACAAATACACATTTTTTTCCTGGGGTTCACCAACCCTGACCTGTCAAAGCATTTCATGTTGTTTTAATAGAGAATGCTTCACCACATTCTGCTGTTTGCTTCTGAACTAATCTCAGTGGCAGTTGCTAGACACTGAATAGTTGATGGATGAATTCCTTTCCTTGGGTTCTTGCTTAGCATTTCTGCAATGTCCTTTATGTTTAGTTGAAAAAATCCCTTGGGCAGACCGATCACCAGGCAGACCAGCCTGGTAACTCCTTGGGTTGATTCTCTCTTGCACAAATACACACTTTCAAGCCCTATTGATCATATTTAGTTTATTTTGCTAAGTATTTATTGAGCTTATAAGTGAGAGCCCTTGGGTTACTCAGTGCGTAACCACTGAAGCTCCATGAGAGCTTCTGGAAGGATGGATGGGAAAAGGACCTGTTTCCAGGAAGTGACGGGGCTGGATTTGTGTTGTAAAGAAAATAGCAGATACAGGAAGGAGAAGTCAAAGGGTGCAGGCCCTGGGGAGGGGACAGCGGGGGACACAGGAAGCGTTGGTGTGCTAGGAGGGAAGTCAGGTGTGTGCACCTGAAGCATACTCAGATAGGTGCAGTGCACTTCCGCAGTCCATTCTTGCCACCATTTTGATGCATAGGTCTCTGGGGTCTACACAATCACCAAACGTACATAACCTCAACCTGATATGAGCATCTCCTTTCTCAACAGTCTGCACCCATTGTGATCTATTTTCTGAGCAGTCCGTGGTGACTCTTATCTGGTCAGAAAATCCAGACACTGTGGTATTAAGGGAAGAGTCTTTTGTCCAAGAATTTACTATGACCTCAAAGAGACAGGCCAGGCTATTACTTCTATTGATTTAGAGTGAGAGCCTGCTGTAACTTCTCCAGTGAGCAAGCCAGTCATGTTATGTTGGGTTAATTGGCCTGTGTTCTGCAGGAGTAGGCTCAGCTCAAGGACCAGAAAACCCAGGAGGCTGAAGTAGAAGTTTGTTCCTGTCTCATGTGACAGTCATTAGGGAATCCGTGCTGGAATGGAACTCTGTGGGGTCAAGGCCTTCCATCTAGTTGCTGCACCGTGCGTAGTCTCTCCATGATGAAGTTCGCCTCACGGTCCAAGGTCCACTCCAGCTCCAGCCATCATGTCTGCATTCCAGCCAGAGGGAAGGAGAAAAGGGTATAGACATGCTTTTTCCCTTTAAATGAAGCACATCACAGAAGCTGCATATACTCCTCCTACTGACCTCTCACACCAGAACTTACGTGAGCACATTTGGCTCAAGGCAAGTCAAGATATGTGGTCTTTATACTGGGCAGCTGGGTGCCCAATTATATAGTTCCTTTAGGAGCTCTCTGATAGGAAAAGGAAGAACCAGTATTGAGGAGCCACTGGCAGTGGTTTCTGGCTCTTTTGCCATTTAGCTAGCCAGGAGTCTTCCCTCCCAGGAACCCTAAAATTTTCTGTGATGATGCAATCCACGTACAGCCCGGCTGCTGCCCCAGGATCCTCATAATGTCACAAGATAGTGAACTGGCTTATGAGCAGACTTGAATTGTGACCAGACTGGTTGGTCTTTAGTTGATTCAGATCTTTTTCTAGTGCTTTTAGTGACTAAAGGCATAAGACCCTGGATCTAAGAAGGGCCAATCCTATCTGACAGTGGCCTTCACATTAAAGTTGAAGAGACCAATCTGCTACCATAGGAAAAGCCCTGCAAGTAGAGAGCAAGAGGACAAAAGAGGGGTCCAAGGCGAGGGGAGATGTCTTCCTGTGTGATGCATTTGCACTGCCTGCCTTCCTTCAGCCACATCAGATTCTTAGCCCTGACATCCATGCCTGTGAGGCCATGGTCTCCCTGTTGCCTGAGAGACTGTGGCTAAGAGATAGACTCTGGAGTCAGACTAAAGGGGTTGAAAGCCTGGCTCTGCTGCTGACTGGCTGGGACATCTCGGGTCTGTCCTGTAGACCCAGCTTCCTCATCTATAAACTAGGGATGATGCTAATCATAGAAAGCATCCCCCGGGATTGTCAGGAAGCTGAGCTTAGCATGGCACCTGGCCCTTGGTAAGGTCTCCACAGATCTCCACTGTTATTAGTTATCATCCTAAAGGAAATCTATAAGCCACTCATGTCTTCATGCAAGAGGCACTTTCATTCATTCGTTGTAACATATTCTATTCTGTCAAGTACTGAACACCTTCCATTTGCCTTCTGTTGTACACACACACATACACACAGAATAATTAGAATAAGAATTATTAATAGAATAATTAGAAGAGCCAGGTTCTTGCCACAGGGAAATTGTAATCTCTTTGAGAATGTGGACACTGTAGGTGATACAGTAGCTCGTACCTTGAGGTGATGGTGTGCCCACCATGGAGGGGAAAAGTAAACTCAGCTGTGATTCCTTAATGTATTTTGGGCACCTAGCTCCCAGGTATAGGGTAGGTGCTCAAGAAATGTTTGTTGTAGAGAACTAAGCAGAAAATAACTGCTCCAGTGTGGAATCTTTGGCCATTTCTGGCATAAACTGGAGGAAGCATCTCTCAGTCCTATCCTTTGGCTTACTAGAATCTCAAATCTGATCCCTACGTAGCAGATGTTTGATATGCAAGGCCCTTGACAAGCTAAACCCCTAGTCATGAGCCCCTTTGCCACCTGATGCCTCTTTCTGAAGTAGTGTCAGAGCAGGAAGGCGGCAGTTGCTCCAAGCCTATATCAGACACACCACAATCCGGGCAGGAGTCAGAGCTGTGATTTCCCTTGGAAACTCAGAGTTGGGGGAAGGGGCATTTTTTGACGGAAATAGAAGATATTTCTATTTATTCTATATGTTTTCTATCTGGGTCTAGAAACAGGAGAGAACACCATAATAAAAAGGGCTGGCCCCTAGTTGCTTTTTTGTTTGGTTTTCTGTGATTTGATTCCTTCTTTTGGCTTCTATCTTCCCTTATTCATGAAGAGAGGCTGCAGTGACTTCCAGACTTTCCACAGGCCACTCCCTATTGTTGATCAGTTCTTTCTACAGAACTAGTAACATCAGGGGTCAGGCTAGAGGCTTCCTTGCTCTGCTCTGCATTGTCTAGATTTAGGGGCAGGAGACAGAGGAGAAATGTTCATTTTCTACCTTCTGTATACACTTGATTTACATTATTAGCTTAATCCTTACCACCAATGTTAGGAAGGAAATGTGCTTATATGTTCAGATAAGGATCTGAGAGGTTAAGTGAGTGGTAGTTAGGCAACTAGTTAGTGGTGGGTAGGATTCAGACTTGGATGTGCTTGACTGCAGACCCTAGGCTCTTTTTGCTCTGCTTTCCCACCTTGGGCTATGGAATGACCCTCAGATGAATTCTGCAGACTTGAAGCCCTTCAAGGGTCATGTGGTAAGAAGGCCCTCCAGACCCTGTCATTGCAGTCTCCTATGTGGCAGCCATATACCTGAAAGGCCATAACTCTGTCCATGTCACATGTCCCAGTGGTACAGTCTCACTCCCAGGAGAAACACTGAACAGGGCTGTGGCTTAGGGAAAAAATGATTTCAATGACTCTTTTTCCAGATGCCTTCGTTTTCTTTTTGCGTTGTTGCTTCTGTAACTGAAATAGTCTGGTGTATTTTCAGCTGTTTTCTTTTCTGTGTAAAACATCTGCCAGCAGGGTCCTGTGCTTTTCAGAAAAATCTGCATGTTTTCAGACATTTAGGTCTGGTCTATTCATGCAAAAGAAAAAGTAGAAATGGTGAGGGTCCTAGGATGGGTGTTTAATCCACCCTGGCCAGGTCTATCCTACTTTTAAAGGCCTTCAACCTCCTTTGGTGAACTGTGCTGGTACTGAACAATTTTAATATTCTGGAAATTCTTAGGATTAGCCAATTAGTTAATATTTTTATTAAATCATTCTCTGTAAGAAAGGTTAATTTTTGGTCAGTGGTAATGTGATTGACCAGGCTTGATTTTGTCACTCTTTTAATTGTCATGATTTGGTCAGAATCTGTTAAGTCATGCAGTACTTTTTTGGATAGTCTCTATATGAGAGATGGACTTTCACAGAGTGTCTCATTTATTCTTTGAAGCCAGCTGATATCTGGACAGAATTGATCCACTCTTGCTATTATATTACCTACTAGTAATCTTCATTATGAAATAGAAAGCTTCCTTCTCATGCAGCTTAAAAGCTATAGGTCTCAAGGGAAAGAAAAGAAAAAAAAACCCCAACAAAACAAAACTATTGGGACCACATCAAAATAAAAAGCTTCTGCACAGCAAAGGGAACAATTGACAAAACTAAAAGAAAACCCACTGAATGGAAGATATTTACAAATGACCTATCCAATAAAGGTTAGTATAGAACATAGAGAAAGTACTTATAAAACTCCACACCTCAAAAACAAATCATTCTATTAAAAATGGGCAGAAGACATGAACAGCTATTTCTCCAAAGAAGACATAAATGACCAAGAGACAAATGAAAAGATGCTCAACATCCCTCAGCATCAGGGAAATGCAAATCAAAACTACAAGATGTCACCTCACACCTGTCAGAATGGTTAAAATCAACCACACAAGGAACGGGTATTGGCAAGGATGTGGAGAAAGGGGAACCCTCTTGCACTGTTGGTGGGAATGCAAACTGGCACATCCCCTCTGGAAAATTGTATGGAGGTTCCTGGAAAAGTTAAAAATTAAATTACCCAATGACTTGGTAATTTTACTACTGAATATTTACCCCCCAAAATACAAAAATGCTAATCCAAAGGCATACACGTACCTCTACATTTATTGCATCATTATTTATAATAACCAAATTATGGAAGTAGCCCATGTTCATTGATAGATGAATGGATAAAGAAGAGATGGTATATAAATATAATGGAATATTAACCTTAAAAAAGAATGAAATCTTGCTGTTTACAATGACATGAATGGAACTAGAGTATAATGCTAAGTGAAATAAATGAGTCAGAGAAAGACAAAAACCACAGGATTTCACTCATATGTGGAACTTAAACAAAAGAACAAACAGGAAAAAGAGACCAAGAAATAGACTGTTAACTATAGAGTACAAATTGATGGTTACCAGAGGAGAGATGTTTGAAATAGGTTAAAGGGATTAAATTTACACTTACCATGATGAGCACTGAGTACTGAATAGAACTGTTGAATCACTATATTGTACATATGAAACCACTGTAACACTCCAGGTTAACTATACTGGAATTAAAGTAAAAAACCATAAAAAAACCCCTACAGGTCCAGTGGGTTGGACAGAGGTTGAGGACTGCAGTAGAAACTGACCTACCTCAAAAAGGGGACATCTTTTCTACTAGAATCAGGAAGATTAGAGGGTGCAGATACATTTGAAGAATGGGGAAGAAAGCTGAGGGGTGTTTATTTCTCTATGTATTTGTATATGTGTAAGCCTTACACATACAGATACAGATAAGCAAAGTTATCTGCCAAGAATGAAGAAAGAGGCAATGGTGAAGAGGGGTTTGAGAAGTGTGTTAAAGGTTAGAAATCATCATTATGAGGACTAGGAAAGAGAATTGGCTAGATACACACAAAGGCAGAGTTAAGGTTGTGGTGGGTGCAGTAAACAAGGGTAGGAAGAAAAAAGATTTTTTTGTTGTTGTTAGATCTAAGGCAGGTGTATTGTCAAGGGTGTTTAGTAGAAAGGACAAAGAGAGAGTTGAAGGTATGGATAAGAATGTAGTTGAAGTTATGGATCATTGATTCATTCATCCATTAAACAAATTTCTTTTTATTTTCTTTTTTCTTTTTTATTTTTTTTTAATTAAATTTTATTGGTGTTCAATTTACCAACATACAGAAAAACACCCAGTGCTCATCCCGTCAAGTGTCCACCTCAGTGCCCGTCACCCATTCCCCTCCAACACCCGCCCTCCTCCCCCCTTCCACCACCCCTAGTTCGTTTCCCCGAGTTAGGAGTCTTTATGTTCTGTCTCCCTTCCTGATATTTCCCAACATTTCTTCTCCCTTCCTTTATATTCCCTTTCACTATTATTTATATTCCCCAAATGAATGAGAACATACACTGCTTGTCCTTCTCCGATTGACTTATTTCACTCAGCATAATACCCTCCAGTTCCATCCACATTGAAGCAAATGGTGGGTATTTGTCATTTCTAATTGCTGAGTAATATTCCATTGTATACATAAACCACATCTTCTTTATCCATTCATCTTTCGATGGACACCGAGGCTCCTTCCACAGTTTGGCTATTGTGGCCATTGCTGATAGAAACATCGGGGTGCAGGTGTCCCGACGTTTCATTGCATCTGAATCTTTGGGGTAAATCCCCAACAGTGCAATTGCTGGGTCGTAGGGCAGGTCTATTTTTAACTCTTTGAGGAACCTCCACACAGTTTTCCAGAGTGGCTGCACCAGTTCACATTCCCACCAACAGTGTAAGAGGGTTCCCTTTTCTCTGCATCCTCTCCAACATTTGTTGTTTCCTGCCTTGTTAATTTTCCCCATTCTCACTGGTGTGAGGTGGTATCTCATTGTGGTTTTGATTTGTATTTCCCTGATGGCAAGTGATGCAGAGCATTTTCTCATGTGCATGTTGGCCATGTCCATGTCTTCCTCTGTGAGATTTCTCTTCATGTCTTTTGCCCATTTCATGATTGGATTGTTTGTTTCTTTGGTGTTGAGTTTAATAAGTTCTTTATAGATTTTGGAAACTAGCCCTTTATCTGATATGTCGTTTGCAAATATCTTCTCCCATTCTGTAGGTTGTCTTTTAGTTTTGTTGACTGTATCCTTTGCTGTGCAAAAGTGTCTTATCTTGATGAAGTCCCAATAGTTCATTTTTGCTTTTGTTTCTTTTGCCTTTGTGGATGTATCTTGCAAGAAGTTACTGTGGCCGAGTTCAAAAAGGGTGTTGCCTGTGTTCTCCTCTAGGATTTTGATGGACTCTTGTCTCACATTTAGATCTCTCATCCATTTTGAGTTTATCTTTGTGTATGGTGAAAGAGAGTGGTCTAGTTTCATTCTTCTGCATGTGGATGTCCAATTTTCCCAACACCATTTATTGAAGAGACTGTCTTTCTTCCAATGGATAGTCTTTCCTCCTTTATCGAATATTAGATGACCATACATTTCAGGGTCCACTTCTGGGTTCTCTATTCTGTTCCATTGATCTATTTGTCTGTTTTTGTGCCAGTACCACACTGTCTTGATGACCACAGCTTTGTAGTACAACCTGAAATCTGGCATTGTGATGCCCCCAGCTATGGTTTTCTTTTTTAAAATTCCCCTGGCTATTCGGGGTCTTTTCTGATTCCACACAAATCTTAAAATAATTTGTTCTAACTCTCTGAAGAAAGTCCATGGTATTTTGATAGGGATTGCATTAAACGTGTAAATTGCCCTGGGTAACATTGACATTTTCACAATATTAATTCTTCCAATCCATGAGCATGGAATATTTTTCCATCTCTTTGTGTCTTCCTCAATTTCTTTCAGAAGTGTTCTATAGTTTTTAGGGTATAGATCCTTCACCTCTTTGGTTAGGTTTATTCCTAGGTATCTTATGCTTTTGGGTGCAATTGTAAATGGGATTGACTCCTTAATTTCTCTTTCTTCAGTCTCATTGTTAGTGTATAGAAATGCCATTGATTTCTGGGCATTGATTTTGTATCCTGCCACGTTACCAAATTGCTGTATGAGTTCTAGCAATCTTGGGGTGGAGGCTTTTGGGTTTTCTATGTAGAGTATCATGTCATCGGTGAAGAGGGAGAGTTTGACTTCTTCTTTGCCAATTTGAATGCCTTTAATGTCTTTTTGTTGTCTGATTGCTGAGGCGAGGACTTCCAGTACTATGTTGAACAGCAGTGGTGAGAGTGGACATCCCTGTCTTGTTCCTGATCTTAGGGGAAAGGCTCCCAGTGCTTCCCCATTGAGAATGATATTTGCTGTGGGCTTTTCGTAGATGGCTTTTAAGATGTCGAGGAAAGTTCCCTCTATCCCAACACTCTGAAGTGTTTTGATCAGGAATGGATGCTGTATTTTGTCAAATGCTTTCTCTGCATCCAATGAGAGGATCATATGGTTCTTGGTTTTTCTCTTGCTGATATGATGAATCACATTGATTGTTTTACGAGTGTTGAACCAGCCTTGTGTCCCGGGGATAAATCCTACTTGGTCATGGTGAATAATTTTCTTAATGTGTTGTTGGATCCTATTGGTTAGCATCTTGTTGAGAATTTTTGCATCCATGTTCATCAGGGATATTGGTCTGTAATTCTCCTTTTTGGTGGGGTCTTTGTCTGGTTTCAGAATTAAGGTGATGGTGGCCTCATAGAATGAATTTGGAAGTACTCCATCTCTTTATATCTTTCCAAACAGCTTTAGTAGAATAGGTATGATTTCTTCTTTAAACGTTTGATAGAATTCCCCTGGGAAGCCATCTGGCCCTGGACTCTTGTGTCTCGGGAGGTTTTTGATGACTGCTTCAATTTCCTCCCTGGTTATTGGCCTGTTCAGGTTTTCTATTTCTTCCTGCTCCAGTTTTGGTAGTTTGTGGCTTTCCAGGAATGCATCCATTTCTTCTAGATTTCCTAATTTATTGGCATACAGCTGTTCATAATATGTTTTTAGAATCGTTTGTATTTCCTTGGTGTTGGTAGTGATCTCTCCTTTCTCATTCATGATTTTATTAATTTGAGTCTTCTCTCTCTTCTTTTTAATAAGGTTCGCTAATGGTTTATCTATCTTATTAATTCTTTCAAAGAACCAACTCCTGGTTCTGTTGATCTGTTCCACAGTTCTTTTGGTCTCGATATCATTTAGTTCTGCTCGAATTTTAATTAACTGTCTTCTTCTGCTGGGGGTGGGGTCCATTTGTTGCTTTTTCTCTAGTTCCTTTATGTGTAAGGTGAGCTTTTGAATTTGAGTTCTTTCCAGTTTTTGAATGGATGCTTGTATTGCGATGTATTTCCCCCTCAGGACTGCTTTTGCTGCGTCCCAAAGATTTTGAACGGTTGTATCTTCATTCTCATTAGTTTCCATGAATCTTCTCAATTCTTCCTTAATTTCCTGGTTGACCTTTTCATCTTTTAGCAGGATGGTCCTTAACCTCCATGTGTTTGTGGTCCTTCCAAACTTCTTGTTGTGATTAAGTTCTAATTTCAAGGCATTATGGTCTGAGAATATACAGGGGACTATCCCGATCTTTTGGTATCGGTTCAGACCCGATTTGTGACCCAGTATGTGGTCTATTCTGGAGAAAGTTCCATGTGCACTTGAGAAGAATGTGTATTCAGTTGAGTTTGGATGTAAAGTTCTGTAGATATCTGTGAAATCCATCTGGTCCAGTGTATCATTTAAAGCTCTCATTTCTTTGGATATGTTGTGCTTAGAAGACCTATCTAATATAGAAAGAGCTAGATTGAAGTCACCAAGTATAAGTGTATTATTATCAAAGTATTTCTTCAGTTTGGTTATTAATTGGTTTAAATATTTGGCAGCTCCCACATTCGGGGCATATATATTGAGGATTGTTAAGTCCTCTTGTTGGATAGATCCTTTGAGTATGAGATAGTGTCCCTCTTCATCTCTCACTATAGTCTTCAGGGTAAATTTTAATTTATCTGATATAAGGATGGCTACCCCTGCTTTCTTTTGAGGACCATTTGAATGGTAAATGGTTCTCCAACCTTTTATTTTCAGGTTGTAGGTGTCCTTCTGTCTAAAATGTGTCTCTTGTAGACAGCAAATAGATGGGTCCTGCTTTTTTATCCAGTCTGAAACCCTGCGCCTTTTGATGGGGTCATTAAGCCCGTTCACGTTCAGAGTTACTATTGATAGATATGAGTTTAGTGTCATCATATCTATTCAGTCCTTGTTTTTGTGGATTGTTCCACTGAACTTCTTCTTAAAGGGGAATTTTAAGAGTCCCCCTTAAAATTTCTTGCAGAGCTGGTTTGGAGGTTACATATTCTTTCAGTTCCTGCCTGTCTTGGAAGCTCTTTATCTCGTCAAGTCTCCTTCCATTTTGAATGAGAGCCTTGCTGGATAGAGTATTCTTGGTTGCATGTTCTTCTCATTTAGGACCCTGAATATATCCTGCCAGCCCTTTCTGGCCTGCCAGGTCTCTGTGGAGAGGTCTGCTGTTACCCTAATATTCCTCCCCATAAAAGTCAGGGACTTTTTTTCTCTTGCTGCTTTAAGGATCTTCTCCTTATCTTTGGAATTTGCAAGCTTCACTATTAAATGTCGAGGTGTTGATCGGGTTTTGTTGATTTTAGGGGGGGATCTCTCTATTTCCTGGATCTGAATGCCTGTTTCCCTTCCCAGATTCGGAAAGTTTTCAGCTAGGATTTGTTCAAATACATATTCTGGCCCTCTGTCCCTTTCGGCGCCCTCGGGAACCCCAATTAAACGTAGGTTTTTCTTCCTCAGGCTGTTATTTATTTCCCTTAATCTATCCTCATGGTCTTTTAATTGCCTGTCTCTTTTTTCCTCAGTTTCCCTCTTTGCCATCAACTTGTCTTCTATGTCACTCACTCGTTCTTCCACCTCGTCAAGCCTCGTCGTTAGGACTTCTAGCTTGGATTGCATCTCGTTTAATTGATTTTTAATTTCTGCCTGATTGGATCTAAATTCTGCAGTCATGAAGTCTCTTGAGTCCTTTATGGTTTTTTCTAGAGCCACCAGTAGCTGTATAATAGTGCTTCTGAATTGGCTTTCTGACATTGAATTGTAATCCATATTTTGTAACTCTGTGGGAGAGAGGACTGTTTCTGATTCTTTTTTTTTGAGGTGAGGTTTTCCTTCTAATCATTTTGCTCAGTGCAGAGTGGCCAAAAACAAGTTGTATTGGGAAAAGGAGAAAAAGAGAGAGAAGGAAAGAAAAGAGAAAAAGAAAAAAGAGAAAGAAGAGAAAAAAGGGGGAAAAAGAGAAGAAAAAGAGAAAGAAAAAGAAAGAAAGGAGAAAAAAAAGGGTGGGGTGGGGTGGGGTGGGGGAAGCAATCCGAAATCAAGAAGAAAGAAAAAAAAGCACAAAACAAAACAAAAACAAAAAAAAACCCAAAAACAAAAAAACAGAAAAAACACAGGGGAGTATCTTCCGATTCTGTGTACTTTAAGTCCCTTGACTTTCCCTGGAACTGGTCCGTGTCGCTGGTCTTCTGGGGGAGGGGCCTGCTGTGCTGATTCTCAGGTGTGAGCACTTGGGGGAGCTGCTCTGCCCCTGCCTGGTGCAGGGCTCGGTGGGGGTTGTTCACCCCCTGAGGCCCTGGGAGGAAGCCACAGTGGCGGGGGCAGCTCTGGGACCCTGGAGTCAGCTCCCGCAGTAGCTCCGGGGCTCTCCGTCTGCAGGGCCTGGGGGCTCCCGGGCGGGGCCGCTGATCTGCTCAGCTCGGGGCAGGAGCGTCCTCGCTGTCCTGGGCCCTCCCGGCCTCTGCCTGTCCCGGGAGAGGCCGGATCCTGGGCTGTGTCCCGGCGCCCTGTGCTCCGGAGCCTGCGCTGTTGGATTCGCGCTCCCGCCCCGCAGCCCCCTCCGCGGAGCCGCAGCCCGAGCCCCTCCGAGCTGTTCCCGGAGCCGCGCCGCCCCCTCCGCGGAGCTTCTTCCTCGCCCCGAGCCGCCGCCGCTGAGCTGCTCCCGGAGCCCCGCAGCCCCCTCCGCGGAGCCGCCGCCCGAGCCCCTCCGAGCTGCTCCGGGTCCCGCCGAGCGCTGCAGCCCTTAGGGAGCTCGGCGCATCTCCCGGGGCGCAGTTCCTCTGTTAGTGTCCCCGGGAGCCCGAGGGCATCCCCGCCTTTCTGGGGATCCTGCTCCAATTCCCCGGGAGGCCTTTCCGCGGGGAAGGTTGGTGCAGCTCCTGCTCCTCCGGGACGGGGCTCTCCTGTCCTGGGGACACTCGCCCCGGCCTCAGCCCGGCTCCTCGCGGGGCCCCTCCCCCTTGGAGACCTTTTGTGTCTTTATTCCTTTTTCCCCCGTCTTCCTACCTTGATAGAAGCGCGAACTCTTCTCACTGTAGCGTTCCAGCTGGTCTCTCTTTAAATCTCAGGCCGAATTCGTAGATTTTCAGGATGATTTGAATGTTTTCTAGGTAATTTGTTGAGGACAAGTGACTTGGAGACCCTACTCTGCCGCCGTCTTGCCCCTCCCATCCATTAAACAAATTTCTTAAGCAACCATGGGAGACTATGACTAGCTAGGGAAGGAGGTAAAGATGGGAGTAAAAGGATAGTATTTTTTTAAACAAAGATTTTATTTATTTTTTCATGGGGGACACAGAGGCAGAGGCATAGGCAGAGGGAGAAGCAGGCTCCCTATAGGGAGCCTGATGTGGGACTCAATACCAGGACACCAGGATCACACCCTGAGCCGAAGGCAGATTCTCAACCCCTGAGCCACCCAGCTGCCCCCAAAAGGATAGTATTGAAGAAATGGAGGGTTGGGAGATTAAAAGCCTCAGGAGGTTTGAAGAATAACCAAGGAAGTGAGGGCATGAGAAATCTGGAAGTATGAAAACAAGCCAGTGTTTCAGTAGTTCTGTTTTTGTGCCAGGAACTACTATGGATGCTTTGTACACATTAACTCATTTGAATCTCTCAGTAACCCTATGAGGTAGAACTATTATTATTTACATTTTATAAGTGTAGGAAGATCAAATAATTCATCCAGTGTCTCCCAGTTAGTGCATGCAGTAGAGCTGGGATTTGAACCCAAGGAGTTTGGCATCAATTTTCAATCTTTCTACACTGCGCTATACTACCTCTAAGAGCTTGTGGTCAGAATGGGATGCATAATGTTACAGGTGGAAGGTTCCAGGTGATTGATAGTGCAGTAGGAGAAAGTGGCTAAAGACTAGTGTGGGCGAAGGTCATTGGAGGCAAGATGGCTGGGTGTCTTCTTCATGGGATTACTAATGTCTCCTGGAATACTGACAGAGTTAGGGGCTCGAGACTAAAAGCACTCACAAATGTAGCTGGTGATTAGAAGGCCAGTAGATGACAAAATGAAGAGGTGGAGATGATGATAAAATCAGATGGACTGAGTCCAAAAGCTCAAGGGTTGTTACATGTGAGTGGAGGAGGGACAGTTTGGAAATACAGTTGTTGGGGGAGGAAGAAGCTAAGCCTCCTCCCAACCCTGAGTCTGAGGGATTGGGAAGCTGTGTTCTTGGGAAGGAGCCAAGCTTCAGCTAAGCAGCCAGGTGGAAGGAGTGTACTCTGCATGAGTTGAAGATGTTTGGGAATTTATTTTCTATACTACTAGGTTCCAGGGATGGGGGAGGGAAGAGAGTTTGGGGAGCCTGGGTCAAGGGCATAAGAACATAGAAATTTGGAATGGAAGTAGTGCAAAGGGTGACATATTGAAGGGGCTCACTTTCTGGGTAATGACTGAGACATGGTAGACTGTTTTGCCTTTGAGGTTCCATATCAGGGTGTGTATAAGGTTGCCTGGGCCTCCATGCAGACCGAGACCCCCATTCCAGCTTTCATCCAGGGGGACCAGGAAGGCCTCCCATCTGAGCCAGAACAATGAACACACTCCTTTTTAAAAAATTATTATTTTTAATTTAAATTCCATTTGCTAACATATAACACCCAGTGTTCATCTCATCCCGTGACCTCCCTAATGCCTGTCACCCAGTTACCCCGTCCCCCCACCCACCTCCCCTTCTGCAACCTTTTGTTTCCCCAGAGTCAGGAGTCTCACGGTTTGTCTTCCTCTCTAATTTTTCCCCACTCAGGGAAAAATTCTCTCCTTTCCCTAACGATCCCTTTCACTCTTTCTTATATTCCACATATGAGTGAAACTGTATAACTTTCTCCAATTGACTTATTTCACTCAGCATAATGCCCTCCAATTTCATCTATGCTGATGTAAATGATGGGTACTCGTCCTTTCTGATGGCTGAGTAATATTCCATGGTGAATATAGACCACCTCTTCTTTATCCATTCATCTGTTGAAGGACATCGAGGCCCCTTCTGCAGTTTGGCTGTTGTGGACATTGCTGCTGTGAACACTGGGATGTGGGTGTCCCGGTATTTCACTACATCTTTATCTTTGGGGTAAATACCCAGTAATGCTATTGCTGGGTCATAGGGTAGCTCTGTTTTTAACTTCTTGAGGACCCTACACACTGTTTTCCAGAGTGGCTACACCAGCTTGTGTTCCCACCAATAGTGCAAGAGGGTTCCCCTTTCTCCACATCCTAGCCAGCATTTGTTGTTTCCTGTCTTGCTAATTTTAGCCATTCTCATTGGTGTAAAGTGTATCTCATTGCAGTTTTGATTTGTAGTTCTCTGATGCCAAGTGAGGTGGAGTATTTTTTTCATGTGCTTTTTGGCTATGTGTATGTCTTCTTTGGTGAAATGTCTTGGACACACTTTGCACGAGACCATCAGCTCTCCCTTAGCCTCAGCAATAAGCTGTGAATGGGCTTATTCTGAGTCATACTATATCCCTAGCCAACAGGGTTTTTAAACTTTCCTTTGCCATTGAGCTCTTCAACAATCTAGCTCTTGACAGTCAGCTAAGGGACCCTTTTTCAGACTGCTTTAAATGCATCAAAGAAGGTGCCCAGGATTACGAAGGCAACCAATTAAATGTACATAGGTTATCAGATTGTGAGAAACAAACTTGCAATGTAGAAATGCTCATGCTCTCTTATTAATACACTAGAAGACCAGAACTAGCAGCAGGTCTAATAACAATTATAAATTCCAAGTAATGATGATAGACATAAATAATATATAACCTTAGAACATGAGAGCCTCCTAACTCTGGGAAACGAACAAGGGGTAGTGGAAAGGGAGGTGGGCGGGGGTTTGGGGAGACTAGGTGTCAGACATTGAGGGGGTCACTTGACAGGATGAGCACTGGGTGATATGCTATATGTTGGCACATTGAACTCCAATTGAACAAAAAATTAAGGTAAAGATTCCTGTGTTGCTGTTGTTGTTGATAGAGTGCATGAGTGTGAGCAGGGGGAGGGGATGGGGAAGAAGAGAGAAAATCTTAAGCAGGCATGGAGCTCGATGTGGAGCTCAATCTCATGACCCTGAGATCGTAACCTGAGCTAAAATCATGAGTCAGAAGCTTAACCCACTGAGCCACAGGGCACCTCAAGATTCTTATGATTTTTATTGCTCATAAAATATCAGGTACTGCTAATACTGCTGTGGCCTATATTGACCACATGCATAATAGAGTAAAATGCTTTATTTCAGTTAGAGATTAGTGAAAAAATAGGTAATATTTTCCCACTGAAATCCCCATAGCCTCTGAATTCTACTCACAGGCCCTTTGGGTGGTGGGACCCCAGATTAAGAACCTGGCATAGGGGAAGCGCACAAGTAGGACCATATTCCTGAAATGCAGACATGTGAGGATTTCTGGCTTTTCTCACTCCACTATATCTGCCATACATTGTAAATAGCTAATTAGAAATGAATACAGTTGATAATTGTGACATTTATAATTGTCCTTATTCATAAAGTTTTGTGAATGCAGTATAATTATGAGAGCTTTAGAGTGATTTGTGCTCCTCACTGTGTAGAGTCAGAGTGGGACCAGAGCCTGGGACAAACACAGGTCTTTGGAGTTCTCACCAAAGCCCCATCCTTACAAGCACCTCCTTTGCTCTATATAGGCTCCAAATCTCCTCTTAGGATGAGGGTTCTCAACCTTGGCACTAGTGACATCTGGGGATAGATAATTCTTTACGGTAGGGATGTCCTGTGTATTGGGGATATTTGGCAGTATCCCTGATACTAATGGCAGTAGCATTATTCCCCAAGTCATGACAAATAAAACTGTCTCCAAATGCTGCCAAAAGTCTCTTGGGGGCTAAAATCATCCCTGATTGAGAGCCATTCATTGCTCTAGGACAGGGTTTCAGCTGTTAACCAAATGGTTGCAGCCTGTATCTGCGGTGGCAGTTGTTGTTTGCACAAGAAGACGGTTCTGCACATGTCAGAATGACATCCCATCCCCTTTACGTCATGTTACCCTCTTACTAATAACACAGGGGAACATTCACAAATCAAGGGCAACTGTCATTTCGATCATGAGGAGAGAACATTTTCCACTGTTTCCAGTGTTTGCCACCAGAAATTAAGTAACACTTTTCCGTCCAAATAATAGATGATTATACTTTTCACTCTGTCAAATGTTTGCAAATTGCTTTTGTGACATATGTTTTCTGAGGGAATGTTGCAAGTAGGTGACCTATTGTCACTGAATAGAAGAGAAACTCCTCTAGGATTTTGATGGAATCTTGTCTCACATTTAGATCTCTCATCCATTTTGAGTTTATCTTTGTGTATGGTGAAAGAGAGTGGTCCAGTTTCATTCTTCTGCATGTGGATGTCCAATTTTCCCAGCACCATTTATTGAAGAGACTGTCTTTCTTCCAATGGATAGTCTTTCCTCCTTTATCGAATATTAGATGACCATACATTCCAGGGTCCACTTCTGGGTTCTCTATTCTGTTCCATTGATCTATGTGTCTGTTTTTGTGCCAGTACCACACTGTCTTGATGACCACAGCTTTGTAATACAACCTGAAATCTGGCATTGTGATGCCCCCAGCTAAGGTTTTCTTTTTTAAAATTCCCCTGGCTATTCGGGGTCTTTTATGATTCCACACAAATCTTAAAGGAAGGGAAAAGAAATGTTGGGAAATATCAGGAAGGGAGACAGAACATAAAGACTCCTAACTCTGGGAAACGAACTAGGGGTGGTGGAAGGGGAGGAGGGCGGGTGTTGGAGGGGAATGGGTGACGGGCACTGAGGTGGACACTTGACGGGATGAGCACTGGGTGTTTTTCTGTATGTTGGTAAATTAAACACCAATAAAAAAAAAAAAAAAAAAAAAAAACAAATACAGTCAATGCAAAAAAAAAAAAAAAAAAAAAAATAGAAGAGAAACTGAGAAATGTTGAACCATTTTGGAGACCAACTTTACAGTCTCCTTTCCTGGACAGCTTTTAAAAAAGGTTTAGAGACCTATTTGATGAGAATGATTTGGCTGAGGTTCTGCCTAGAGTAGGAAGGAGCTTGAGGATATCTGGAATTCTGTTCTAACTATTCAGTTATGGAACACTAAGGAAATCATCATTGTAACTTGCCCCCAAGTTAGCATCTCTCATGGTTACATATACATGTGCAAACAGTGATTTTTATTTGAAAATGTAACTGTTAATTGTTTCTCATTTTATGTTTGCAAACCACTTTTTACCACTCTTTACCTTCCCATGTACTCATTGCAAAAAGACGTTTCAGGGGCCAGGTAAAAAACAAACCATTCTTTCCCATTATAGCTTTTCTCCTATTGTGCCCTGCAGGTGATAACCTTACCTCTTCCACTTTGATTTCTTAGCCTGCTTTTGTATAGCATTCTATAGTTTTCAGAGACCTCGCATATACATTTCTATGTTGGATTCTCCCCCAAATTCTAAGACTGGCATCATTACTCCCATTTTAAATATAAATAAACAGCCTTAAGAGGTAGTGCTTAGGGGTGCCTGCGTGGCTCAGTTAAGCGTCTACCTTGAGCTCAGGTCATGACCTCAGGGTCCTGGGAGCTCATGTTGGGCTCCCCACTCAGGGGAGAGTCTGCTTGTCCCTCTCCCCTACTTGCATGCTTGCTTGCTCTCCCCTCTCTCAAATAAAATTTTTCAAACAAACAAACAAACTTCAAACTCAAGATCATGGTGTTGGATTGTCTATATGGGATCATTATTGGGAGGCATATTGGTCTTACACACCAGTGGAGAAGGGCTGAACCAGTACTGGGGTGCCATGAAGGATGAGAACATCATTGTGGGGGTCAGTGGCATGTGGCTGATAGTGGTAGAGAGCATCTTTGGCAAAAAAGGACAGAGGGGGCTCCATAATCAACATCTGTATATGTGGTTGTCATCACAGGGAAACTGTAGAGCCACTGAAGCAGAGCAGCTGTCTCATGCAGTGCTCCCAAGCTCTGCTTTTGTGAAGGGGCCTCATCAGAGTCCCTCATGGCCCTGGCACATCAAAGTTTGTGACCTTAAGAAAAGGCAGAGGCAGGTTGAATAGTTTGTCTAAAATGCCATGGTGCAAAAATAAAACTCAGAGTTGGGCAGGGGTCCTGTTTACACAGCATTTCCCCTGTAGAACACTTTTAGCTTGATGGTCCCAATTGGCTGGATCTTCAATGTGGTAATTAGGGTTCTCCAGAGAAACTGAACCAAGAGGAAGATGGAAAGATTTCTTAGAAGAGGTTGGCTCATATGATCTGCTTTCTGGAAGCTGAGGGCCCAGGATAGCTGGTGGTGTAGTTCTAGTCCAAATCCAAAGACCTAAGAACCAGGGGGCCAGTGGAGTTAGCCCCAGTTTGAGCCTGAAGGCCTGGGGGCTGGGAGTGCTGGTGTCAGGGGGGCAGGAGAAGATGGACATCTCTGCTCAAGCAGAAAGCAAGAATTTGCCCTTCCTCTGCCCTTTTGTTCTAATCCAGTCCTCAAAGGATTGGATGATGCCCACCCACATTGAGGAGGGTGATCTTTACTCAGTGTACCAATTCAAATGCTAATCTTTTCCAGAAACTCCCTGAAGGTCACACCCGCAAATGTTTTACCAACTCTCTGGGAGCCCTTCAGCCCAGCCAAGTTGACTCATAAAATTACCCATCGTACTCCCCTCCAGGTGAGGTCAACCTGGTGCCCATCAAGCACCAGGTTGTTGCTCCCTCTGGGCATGTGCCAGAGAGTTTAACACTGGTGCTCCAGTGATAGAGCCCTTCCTGTCCTCTCTCTTGGATGTTGGGGGACCAGGCATGTCCTCAGTGGAACAAGAGCTCCTTGCCACATCAAAACCAGCTCTCCGGAGAGGGCTGACCTTCACAGTTGCTCTGGGAATGGAATGGGAGTCAGAGAACAGATTACCCAGATACCCGTGTGCAGAGTCTCCTCCTGCAGGGAGGCAGTGTGGACGGACTGGCTGACCAGGTGATATGGATCAAAATTAAGACTTGACTATTGTTATAAATTATACTCCCCTAAAGGGAGTTCCAGGAGGAGCTGACTGAGGTTATACAACCTCCCTTATTTAAGGGACCATTTTGATGGCAGTATGCAGCCCTGCCAAGGGGCAGGAGGATGTATGATACCCTGCTATTTCTTCCCTTCGGTTCACTGATGCAACTGACTGAGCATATCAAAATTACAATTCCTGAAAAAAGCAGAGCCTTTGCAGGAAACAGCTAAGAAAGGCCAGTCATTTCATGCTTTGTCTTTCTTTCCTTTTGTTGTTTTCTCTCCTGTATTTTCTCTTTTGAGCCTTTTGAACTTTTCCTTCCCAAGATTTTGGGTTTGTTGTGGGCAAGTGTCAGAAATAGTTCCTGTGGTCCCGGCTGGCTAACACCACGTATGCCTTGGGCCGTGGTTTTCATAGGCACCTCTTCCAAGCTCTGAGTACATCTATGTTAAGCTGTGTTTGAAAAGCGTTGAGAATGCCATTTGCTTGGCTGTGTTTGAACACACTGAAGCCCTGGGTGTACACACCTGCATTCCTTGATGGCTCCCATATGCCCCAGCAGGCCTTGAGGTTAGAAGAAACTTAGTTACGACTTGGCATTGTTCACCTCCTTCAGATTTACGGGGCTCTCTGAAGACCTTTCTCCATTTTAGTTAATTTTCTGGGATTTGCTTGTAGTCTGAGATGGATAGAACCTAACACATCTCATTCGTGCTTTGGAAATGCAGATGGAATTTCACCTGAAATTGAATTGAAAAAAATGTCTCTGCCCCTGATGATTCTAGTGGGGTCTACAGGATTCTAATGTGGTTCAAATTGAGTTAAATAGTTTCAGTGAATTCCTTCGGCAAGAAGAAGCAATTTCTATAGAGTGTTTCAAAACAAAGAGCATATATTAAAGAATTCACTCTTAAGCTTTCATATTATTGCTCTTTATTTAGGTGGTGGTAGTAATCATCTCTAGATGAGATCTTTAAATCAAAGAGCTCTTTTTGCTACTTTTTGGCATAAATGACCCAGTTTCTCTTAAATCAATGGCATTAAAAAGAAAGGAAAAAGGATTATTACAGCATAAAAAGACTCAGGAACTCTAATAACCAAATGAAATATAGTGGCTTTACTTGGATCACATTTGAATAAATGAAAAGGAAAAAAACATCTGTGAGGCATTTGTACTGGGTATTAGCTAATAGTAAGGAATTATTATTAATTCTGATAAATTATGAGGGATGGTTTTTTTGTATTTTTTTTAATAGGCTCCACGCCCAGCATAGAGCCCAACACAGGGCCCCAGACTCTCAATCCTGAGATTAAGACATGAGCTGAGACCGAGAGTAGGAGGCTCAACTGATTGAGCTACCCAGGTACCCTAAAGGTTTTGCTTTTTTTTAAATATGCCTTTATCATCAGCTAGAGAAGCCTACAAAAGTATCTGCAGGTTAGATAATGTGATATCTGGGATTTCCTTTAAAATACTTTTTCAAAAAATAGGAAAGGACCATTGAGCAGATGAAACAGAAGTAAATTCTGGGAGGTGTTGAATATGGATGGTGATAGGTACATGGAGGTTCACTATACCAGTACAACCTCTCTACTTTTATGTGTTTCTGGAAATTTCCATAATAGAAAGATTTTCTAAAAAAGATTCTTTTTCTGGGTGGAGATGGAAAACAGGGGCTGGCAAATATCACATCAGCTGATAGGAAAAAGACTGGGCTATTAGGGTGTCTTTTTTTTTTTTTTTTTGCTGCTAATATCTACTCTGAAAATCTTTAAATACTTGTTTTGGCTTGTTTTTTAGCAAGTGGAAGTTCCTCTGGGGAAGTGACTATGTTTTATTAATCTTTCTAATGCTCTCAGTACTAAATCAGTGTTTCTTGACTTGACATACTTTTTTTTGTGTTTAGGAGTATAAACATCTATGATTGTAGGGTCTTCACATTGAGTTGACCCTTGATAAAATACTCCCTATTATCTTAAGTAATAATTCCTTGTGCTGGAGTCTGTTTCCTGGTAACCGTGTAGCCACACTAGCTAGCCACGTCAAAGGTGATGCTAGCTAGCGTGCTTGCTTTCTTTGGTTTCTCTTTCTTTCCTTCTTTTTTCTTTTCTTCTTTTCTTTTCTTTTCTTTTCTTTTCTTTTCTTTTCTTTTCTTTTCTTTTCTTTTTTCTTTTCTTCCTTTCCTTTCCTTTCTTCTTTCTTTTCTTTTCTTTTCTTTTCTTTTCTTTCTTTTCTTTCTTTCTTTCTTTCTTTCCTTTTCTTTTCTTTTCCTTTCTTTTCTTTCCTTTCCTTTCCTTTCCTTTCCTTTCCTTTCCTTTTCCTTTCCTTTCCTTTCCTTTCTTTCCTTTCCTTTTCTTTCCTTTCTTTCCTTTCTTTTCTTTTTTTTCTTTCGAGAGAGAAGAGAGAGCCTGTGAGCAGAGGGAGGGGTAGAGGGAGGGAGAATCTGAAGCAGGCTCCATGCCCAGTGTGGAGCCCGACTCCGGGCTTGATTCACAACCCATGTGATGGTGACCTGAGCTGACATCAAGTGTCAGAAGCCTAACTGACTGAGCCACCCAGGTGCCCCATACCAGCTTTCTTATCCAGAGTATTTCCATGATATGCATGTATACATTTTCCATTGTTTTACTTTGAACCTAGTTGTGTCTCTGAATTTACAGCGTATTTCTTGTAAACAGCATACATTGTTGGGTTTTACTTTTGTGCCCAATTTGATCGTCTCTGCCCTTTTAAGTAGCATATTTAGTCTTGGGCCTTCTGGGTGTTTCCAGCTTTTCCCTTCTGCTCCTTATTGCTTCATACATAAGGTTTGAGCTTTGACAGCCTGGGTCAGTACAGTCAGTGTTCAGCTATGGGCACCATCTCAGGATGGTTTGGAGAATTTCTTGAGATGCAGAGTCAGACCATGATGGGTCTGGAAAACTGTACTGTGAGAAATGGTCCAGGTGCCCAGGGATGTTTACCGTAGGATAGAGAAGATGGAGGGGAAGGTAGAATGTGTATTCAAACCTTCGGCCTGCTACCTTGTAAAAAGGAAATGGCTTTATTCTGTGTGACTCCAGAAGCAAGAGGTAAAACAGGGTCTGTTACATTTTGTTATAAGGCATATGGGTATATCTACCTTTGGGTTAGGTTGTTGAGCTAGACACAAATAGTGGGTTGGATACCAGCTATGGCTGGATTGTCTTGCCACAGGGGGCTGACCACTTGTGGGAGGAGATGCTCAGTATTTGCCACCAATGGATAAGAGATTGCCTATGGGACCTTGAAACATGTGATTTAGTGGGTCTGGATGTTGAAAGTATTCTTGATTAAATGTAGGCCACAAAGGATTTTGAAGGGGGGAAAGGAAATCTTGATCTTTTTGTCTAGGATCAATTACCTGTTGAATATAACCCAGGGAGTAAGAGTGCATGCCAGTTTGGGGACATGAACAGCCCTCCCACTGGTTGTATTTCCTGGCACCTTGAGCATCTCTGCTTTGCTTCTGTGCCCTTTCTGGGATCCCCTTCCATACCAACCTGCTTACTGATGGAGACCTACTGGGTTGTTCACAGAAGCTTCTAGAACTTCAGGCTAACCCCATCCTATACACATGTGACAGTGTTACCACTGTCATATGTAGTTCTCACTTTCCAGAACTGCAAGTCTTCCTTGAAAATCCATAGGCATTCTCACTTTATCTTCTTCCATTATTATCCATGGTCCCCCATGCTCTTGAGACCCATGCTTCCCACGTATTTTGGAGAGTCTCACACATATGCATACACAGAGAATGTGGCGGAAGAGTAGGAGTTAAAGCCTGGATACTCCAGATTGAAAGCCTGTGTCCCGTCCCAACGATGACATTCTGAGGAAGAAGCCAGAGATTTTTTTGAGATCCATAGAAAAGCAGTGGATGAGGAGCAGAGAAATGAATTTTAACCTGGGGCCCTTACAGTGATCACACCTGGCTCTTCCACTTAGCCTGTTCTCAGAGTTATCAGGTTTTAGATATTCTTAGGCTGAGTGAAACGTGACAGATTGGCTGCCATGGCAACTGAGTTATAAATTCTGGTTTGGCAATGAATTTCTACTTCGGGAGGCATTCTAGGATTTCTACTTCGACCCACAGGCATAGGATTTCCTAAGACCTAACAGAAGAATATAACAAGCTTGTTTCTGCTTAAAAGTCTTTGCAGGCTCCTGGTGTAACACATTTTGTTTCTTAAGCCACACTGTAGGGCAAAGTGATTTAAAGATAAATTGGAAATAGGGAATGTCCAGCTCTTTGACTTCTCTGCAGCTTCCTGGGAGATTGAGAAGGGATCTAAAAACTCTGAGCTTCATCAAGGAGGTTGTATAGCCTACATTAATGATGCCAGTTACTTACAGCAGAAATTGAGGCCATGGCAATTCTAACCATCTGAAACCAATCTCTTCCAAGGCACAACATTGAGCTCACAAATCAATCTCACATCAGAACTAGTGTTTCATCAGTTCACCAAAGGAAGGAGATTCTAATCCCTCTTGGTTTCTCTGCAAAGTGCAGCCATTCCACAGGGACACGTGCATTGCTGAGGTCAGGCATTCTTATCAACGTTGGCAAAGATATGCATGGCAGGGGAGGTTGTGTCTACAGGCTGTATGCTTAGAGTAGGACTATGGCTTGCAAAGCTTAACAGACTAATATTTATTGAGCACCCAACAAATTCCAAGCATGGAGTGAGGTGGTGAGTGATGGAGACCGGAACAGACCCATATGTTGTTTTTAAAGAGCTGATCATTGAGTGTAGAGGGGAGGATGAGGTGTACGTGACTATGATGTGTATCTCAAAGGTAGACCTATCTATTTGATAACAAAATATAACATAATTGGTCTTAATTGTTGCCTCTGCAAGATAGATGCAAACAGAGAGGCTCCAAGTGCCATGGACTTCCAAGTGGGTAGATTACATGCAGTGGAGGGATCCAGGAAAGACTGTGGAGGTGGCATCAGAGACAGGCCAAGGGGAAGGTTCTGGCTAAGATAATGGTGGTGGAGAGACTTGCTGGGTAGAGGAATCATCGAGAATAGATTCAGAAGCGATCTTTGGGGCATGTTTAGGGAACAGTGAGAACAGTTCAGTGCGGCTGTAACTTAGGGCTTGTGAAAGAGGAATTTTAAATCAGGAAGCTAAGTGAGGATCATCTCCTGGCAGCTCTCCTTGCTTTTGAAGGTTTCTGAGCAGAGAAATGACATAATGCCAGTGACCAGCATGTGTTCCCCAAGCAGGGGAACATCACCCAGAGATGACTTTCCCTTCCAGAAGATTAAAGTTACAGACAGTGGGCCCATGGGACGTCTAATAGAAGGCCTTTCCAATCTGGTTTTGTCTACACGTTTTCTTTCCTGTGTTCTGAGGCTTTCAAAGACTCCAGATCGTCTCCTTCCCCCGACTGACTTTTAAAAATAAATGACTCATCCTTCAAACCTGTCAAGGGATTTGCCTCTCTTGTCTCTCAAAGAGAGGAGGCACAGAAAGGATGTCCTAAGTCTGAATATCAGTGATTTGGCAAGCATCAGAACATGAGTGTATTTTCCAGAGCCTCGAAGGCTCCCTTGCTTGGCTGTAAGTTGGCTTTTGGGGAGTTGTCTCTTTTTGCACAATCTGCACTGTGAGATGGGACATCTAAAGTGGGCATCTTCAACCAGGTTCCTCCAAAGGGTAGAGGTTGGTAAAGCAAGGTCATTAGGGTTCAAATAACTGAGAGACTCTTAACTTTCTGCACCTCCTGGGACAACTTGAATTCAGTTGGCTGGTTGCCTCCCACTATAGGACGAGTGAGGAGGTCGATTGAGGGAAGACGAGAATGGGGAGGAAGGTGATGGACTGGAATGGGAGTAGCAGGTCGAGGCCATCAGACAGATGGGGCAGGACATCAGTGTGGGACACAGCTGCCCAGGTGCCTGACCTTGACAACCCCCCTGCCCCCACAGGCTAGATAGGTGGTGGTCTCCTTTTATGGAGAAGTCAAGAGACTCCACAAGGTTTGGTCAACTGCCCAGGGCCACGCAGCTGCTCGAGCAGGTACCAGATGGTAACTGGGGCTCCTGCTGTAGGAAAGCCAGGAGGAAGAGGGAGGGAGGATGGTTGCAGGGCCGGGCCTCCTCCTGGCCTGAGCCCCCTGGGCAGGGAGGTCTCCCCAGGCCTGCAAAGAGGCCCAGGAAGTCCGCAGAGTGGAGGCCATGCAGGAGCCTGAGCAGCGTGGACTGGTCACAAACACGGCGCCTCTGTGAAAATCCAAGGACCATTTGGAGAAGTGGACCCAATGAGAGAAGTTAGGGCAGGGTGGAGATACTTTGGGAGTCCAAAGGTAAGACCTGGGAGTGGACGGTGGTGGTGGCTGCACAACCACATGAATGTTCTGGATGCCACTGACCCTGTATACGTTAAAAAGGGTGAAAATGGTGCATTTTACGTTCTCTTTTTTTCTATTGTGGTAAAACAATCATTAAAAAAAATAATAAAGCCTGACTTTTCTGCTGGACAGTGAAGTCTGTCAGCAGGTGGGGCTTTGGGGCTTCCAGCCCAGTGAGTAGCCATGTTGGGGTGAATGGGGGGCCCTGCCTACACTGGGCTGCCCTCCCATGGCCTAGGGATGGTGTCACAGTGTGGCAGTGGCTCTGGCCACAGAGGATGTACAAGGTTCATGAGTCAAAAGGTCACCTTTCTCAGGGGCCAGAGTGGAATTCCACGTTCATTAACTGAGTTCTTGAAATCTGGGGCTGACCTCCTTCCTCACTCAAGCTGCCATCCTAATTCGTTTTAAATTGAATATCCAGACTGTTCACAAGCAGGATTATGGACGTGGAGGGGAAGGCAGCCCTCTGGAAGGGTGGTTTCAAGTTTTATTTTTTGGCAATTAGAACTACCGCATCCCAGGCAAGTATCATATGGAGTTTGTCTTCATGGGAGCAGCCGGGAGGTGGTGGTTGTGCAAGAAGAGTGTGCCCTTTTGGGCGTGCTGTCGAGGGTCAGGGAAAGCCGAGACGGGAAAGCTAAGCTCCCTAGAAACTCCACTTGAGCTTCCAGGCTTGCAAATAAATCATCTTTTTTGAAAGCCTTAGTAGTTTATCAGAGAGCTCCAGAGCATGCCTTTTAAGACAGATGGTTTGATTTCAAGTTCAAGCTCCATCACATACCGTGGGGCCCTATGCAGGTTTCTTCAGCTCTCTGAGTATTTTTGTAATCTCTAAAATGGGGGAAATAGTGCAACCTACTATATGGGCTGAATGTCAGAATTTAGTAAGAGAATATATCCAAGACACCCAGTACAGTGCCTGGCACATAGTAAATGCTCAATAAATGGCAGTTACTGTTATTCTCTAATACCAGAATATAGTGAAGATGAAGTCCCAAGTCTGGGATCTTAGTGCCTTGGGTAAGTAACCATCTCCTCCCCAGGAACCCCCTCCAAGAGCTATTAACCAGCTCTGATCAGTCATTTTTTTAATAATAAAATTATTTTTTATTGGTGTTCAATTTACCAACATACAGAATAGCACCCAGTGCTCATCCCGTCAAGTGCCCCCCTCAGTGCCTGTCACCCATTCACCCCCACCCCCCGCCCTCCTCCCCTTCCACCACCCCTAGTTCGTTTCCCAGAGTTAGGAGTCTTTATGTTCTGTCTCCCTTTCTGATATTTCCCACACATTTCTTCTCCCTTCCCTTATATTCCCTTTCACTATTATTTATATTCCCCAAATGAATGAGAACATACAATGTTTGTCCTTCTCTGATGACTTACTTCACTCAGCATAATACCCTCCAGTTCCATCCACGTGGAAGCAAGTGGTGGGTATTTGTCGTTTCTGATGGCTGAGGAATATTCCATTGTATACATAGACCACATCTTCTTTATCTGATCAGTCATTGATGGACGGGGACAGTTAGCGCCCTCATGACAGTTGGAAAGCCTAGACTGCACTTGTGCGAGGCTCTGAGTCACTGCCAGTCCCTGGGCAAGCCCTCCTCTTTGCTGAGCATGGTTTTCTTACCTCAAATGGTAGAGTATTTGTGACTCCTGCAGGGTGAGGACTTCTTCATAGCTGAGGGTTCACCTCTACTGTGGAGTGTTAATGCCTTGGGTGCTTGCTGGGGCTGTGCTGGGCACCCACAGAAGGAACTATGTGGTGCTATGGTACCAGGGCGTATGTGAGAGAAATGCAACCTAAGTGCTGATAATCCCTTCAAAGAATATGACCTGTAAATATTTAATACTTTAAAAAAATGTTTTATTTATTTGAGAGAGAGAGAGAGAGAACATGAGCAGGGAGGAGAGGGAGAAGCAGGCTCTCCAGTGGGCAGGGAGCCTGCTACAGGGCTCAATCCCTGGATCCCAGGGTCATGACCTGAGCCAAAGGCAGATGCTTAACTGACCAAGCCACCCAGGTGCCCCTCATTAATAATTTCTAATTGCCCATGTGAAACAGTTTGAATACATTATCTGTATAAAAGATGTGTTACAAATAAAAGCACAGATTCTTTTACACACTCAGACCCAAGCTTCTCACAAAGGAAACCATGCTAATGGTAAAGATCCTTCTAGATTTCTGAACAGGGCTTTATATACAATATTTGGACCTTAGAAATAATTTTGTGGGCTCTCCCCTCCCATAAATGGTATCCTACAACATGAATGATTCTAAAACCTGATGGTTTTTTGATAACCTGGTAATATATGTTGGAGCTCTGTCCCCATTCGTATTTTAATTTCCTGTAGTATTTCATAGGGTGGATGAGTTATAGTTTATTTAGCTGTTCCTTTATAAATTGATGAGCATGAAAGTTGTTCCCAATTTTCCAATCTTATAAAGAGTTCTGCAGTGACCATCCTTGTTTGTGTCATTAGGAACATCTGTGCATATTTTTCTAACTAGGGAATGAGAAGAGGGGATAATGCAACTTTTATAGGTTAAATCCAGTATGAAACATAAAATTTCCTGCTTTATTCCCTCAATAGGAACAAGATATAGAATCAAGAGTGTATTTAAAGAAAAATAGGGAGATTGATCAGGAAAAGAATATGCCTGAAACTAATTTTTATTATTTAAAATTTTTTAAATTTAAATTTATTTAATCAACATGTATTATTAGTTTCAGAGGTAGAGTTTAGTGATTCATCCATTGCATTAAATCAGCCAGTGTCATTACATCAAGTACCTTCCTAATGCCCATCACCCAGTTACCCCATCCCTCACCCACCTCCCCTCCAGCAACATACCACCTCATACCAATCAGAATGGCTAAACTTGGAACTGATTTTTGAAGTTATGTGATAATTAAATATTACTCCAGTGTTTGATCTACTCAAAATATGTATAGAGCTGCACAGACATTTTAAAGTTATTCTAGCATCCTTCTGGATTTAAAAAATTTGGCTCCTAAATTTATATAGTCACATCACATATACCCACATAAGTTCTAAGTAATTTCAGGAAATACATATAAAAATTAAAACTTAAACGAGCACAGTGCTTTTATTTATTTTTTATTTTTTTATAAGTTTTTATTGGTGTTCAATTTGCCAACATATAGAATAACACCCAGAGCTCATCCCGTCAAGTGCCCCCCTCAGTGCCCATTACCCAGTCACCCTCCCCCCCCCCTGCCGCCCACCTCTCTTTCCACTACCCCTTGTTCATTTCCCAGAGTTAGGAGTCTCTCATGTTCTGTCTCCCTTTCTGATATTTCCCACTCATTTTTTTCTCCTTTCCCCTTTATTCCCTTTCACTATTTTTTATATTCCCCAAATGAATGAGACCATATAATGTTTGTCTTTCTCCGATTGACTTATTTCACTCAGCATCATACCCTCCAGTTCCATCCACATTGAAGCAGATGGTGGGTATTTGTCGTTTCTAATGGCTGAGTAATATTCCATTGTATACATAAACCACATCTTCTTTATCCATTCATCTTTTGATGGACACCGAGGCTCCTTCCACAGTTTGGCTATTGTGGCCATTGCTGCTATAAACATCGGGGTGCAGTGTCCTGGCGTTTCATTGCATCTGTATCTTTGGGGTAAATCCCCAACAGTGCAATTGCTGGGTCGTAGGGCAGGTCTATTTTTAACTCTTTGAGGAACCTCCACACAATTTTCCCGGGTGGCTGCACCAGTTCACATTCTCACCAACAGTGCAAGAGGGATCCCCTTTCTCCACATCCTCTCTAACATTTGTAGTTTCCTGCCTTGTTAATTTTCCCCATTCTCACTGGTGTGACGTGGTATCTCATTGTGGTTTTGATTTGTGTTTCCCTGATGGCAAGTGATGTGGAGCATTTTCTCATGAGCTTGTTGGCCATGTCTGTGTCTTCCTCTGTGAGATTTCTCTTCATGTCTTTTGCCCGTTTCAGGATTGGATTGTTTCTTTGCTGTTGAGTTTAATAAGTTTTTTATAGATCTTGGATACTAGCCCTTTATCTGATACGTCATTTGCAAATATCTTCTCCCATTCTGTAGGTTGTCTTTTAGTTTTGTTGTCTGTTTCTTTTGCTGTGCAAAAGCTTCTTATCTTGATGAAGTCCCAGTAGTTCATTTTTGCTTTTGTTTCTCTTGCCTTCATGGATGTATCTTGCAAGAAGTTACTGTGGCCAAGTTCAAAAAGGGTGTTGCCTGTGTTCTCCTCTAGGATTTTGATGGAATCTTGTCTCACACTTAAATCTTTCATCCATTTTGAGTTTATCTTTGGAGCACAGTGCTTTTAGAAAACAATTTGGCAATATAAAGCAAAATTCTTAGAAATGTTTATTTACTTTAAGTCTAATAATCTAATAATTTCATTTCCAAACATCAACCTAAAAGAAATAATCCCGATAAAGAAAAATGTGGTGTTATTATCTTTAACCTTATTTAAAATAGTACAGCATTAGGCAATGCGTATGCCCAAGAAAAGGAGTATGGATGAGTAAGTTAAAGAATAACTTTATTTAAAAAGTTAATGGAGACGTGCCTGAGTGGCTCAGTTGGTTAAGCATCTGACTCTTGATTTTGGCTCAGGTCATGATCTCAGGGTCATGAGATCAGCTCCGCATTGGGCTCCACACTGGGTGTGGAACCAGCTAAGATTCTCTCTCTCTCCCTCTGCCCCTCCCCTGGCTTGCACATGAGGGTACTTGCACTCTGTCTCTCAGATAAAAACTTATAACAAGTGATAAAGGTTAGTGGAATAATGATCTTCTTAGATTGTAATTTTTTAATTAAATATAAATTTACAAAACAAAACTCAAAATTTAAAATATACCAAGTTTATAACTATGTCTAAAAAATCATACCAATGTAAAAGAAAATTGTCTTTGAGGATGACTTTTTGTTTTTTTCTGTTTTCCAGTAGTTTCCAATTTTTAAGCAAATTAGCATATAATAGTTTTAGATCTCATTATTTGAGTCAACAGTTACTCTTTTGGACACTTACTGTGTGCCAGGCACTGTATTAGGCACTAGTGCTATAGTAGTAAAAATGAGAGACCAGGTCCTTTTTTTTTTTTTTTTTTTTTTTTACATTGTCTTGTAAGAAAGACACAATTAACCACAGACTTGATAGTGCTGCTTGGGGCCCGGGCAGGGTGCTGAGGTAGGCGTTCGGGGAGGCCACTGACACACGGGGTGGTAAGAATAGACATCTGAGAAGGTGACACAGGAACCAGAATGCTGCACAGGAGCTCATCATGCAGGGTCATGGAACAGCATTCCAGAAACATGGAACAGCAAATGGTTGAAGAGGTGGCCAGGAATAGCTTGCATTGTTTATCTAATGGAATCATAATGCAGGCATATTTAAAATTCTCCTCGTAGCTAATATCCAGTTTTCATTTGTCACAGAGTCTGGCTGTAACCATGCACTGGATAGAATTTTGTAATGTCATGCCTTTCACATGTAAATTTAGCCTGGACCATGTTATTGAAACTTTCAAGCTTACAAGGGCTTGTGCCAGATATCACACCAGAAAGGACAGCCCTTGGAAGTTGGCAGAAACCCATCGCTGTGCTTCAGTATCCATTTGGCATCTATTCTTTAAAGGTTTTCCAATAATATTTTTACCTAATATTAACTGTGAATTGATTCTGGGACATGAGCTGATTGAGCCTGGCAATATGTAGGGATGATAGTTGACAGTTAGTGGCTTTAAGGCTTACTAACTACCTTTATGTATATTCTCACCAAGATTATCAGTGTCTCTACCTGACAATATAAAAAAATAGTGAAAGGGAATAAAGGGGAAAGGAGAAAAAATGAGTGGGAAATATCAGAAAGGGAGACAGAACATGAAAGACTCCTAACTCTGGGAAATGAACTAGGGGTGGTGGGAGGGGAGGTGGGTGGGGGGTGGGGGTGACTGGGTGACGGGCACTGAGGGGGGGCACTTGACGGGATGAGCTCTGGGTGTTATTCTACATGTTGGCAAATTGAACACCAATAAAAAATAAATTTATATATATAAAAAAAGAAGGAAACCATCTACATAGGCAGCATGGCAATGCCAGATTTGAAGCAAGATCCCACCAAATCCCACTCCCAGCTCTTTCTACTCAAAGAAGAGACAGCTCCAAGGGCCACCTGTCTTGATTCAATAGCAGAAAAACCTGTTTCTGGCTTTGATAAACAGACTTTATGCTGAGTCAGGCCCTGGATGTGGCCATGTGGACAAGTCATCGGTCACTGAGAAGTAAACAGGAGCATACTCACAGCTCGTAAATCTCCATCCTATTCCCCAGAAGGGCTGGTGGCAGGAGCTCTTTAGGGTTTCAGCCAGTGAGGATGCCAGGAAAACATACTAGCCATTGGGAGGAAAAGTAGAGTCTGGTCCTTAGCTGCCCTTGTCAGGGAAAGAGCTTAGAGACTGGACCCCAAGTACTCAGAACTCAAGACCTTGAAAGACCTCAGTGAAAGGAGCATCAGATCAGAGGGGAGTCAGGCCATTGGTGCTGCTAGCAGGCTGGCTCCGGGTTCCCCTCCTCAATAGACTGCTGAGGCCATGGCCCAGCCCTCTTACTCTCTAGATCCTCCAAAGCATGTACTGAGATCAGAGGGGGACTGTCTTTAGATCACTCTGGATCAAGTTCGGAGGCCCACAGGGTAAGGTGGAAGCTTTGACTTGGTTAATGACCTACTGTTCCCTTGGGCAACAGCAGGGACCAGAGGCATGGAGATTAAGTGGGCCAATGTACCTTACTCAGTGAGGGTCAGCATACCCAGTGCATACCAGAAATGAACTTGGCCCCCTACCCCCCAGTGGCAGCATATCTGTTATCTGCTGGGTTTGGGGGAGAGGTTGCATTTTCAGGCCCTTTCCTTTCCTCTCCATGAGTCTGCAGGTGCCACAGAGGCTGAGCATACACATCAGAAGGTGGGTGGCCAGATATTTGCAAAAACCTGAGATTCTAGTGACCACAAACAGCACCCTGTCTCTTCCAAGGGAACTCCGGCATCAGCGAGTCCGTAGTGGGCCTATTTTGCCCGGGAGTCTTTTCTCCACTGCACCTTGGAAAGTGCGTAGCATTTGCTGAGAACTGCTTAGCAGCTCCCTTACCTGGGGATCTGTGATTTCACTTTTTTCTTTTTTTCCCCTTGGTAGTTCTCAAAAAGCATTGGCAGTTAGAATCAGTATTCCGTGGTCTGGCATTCTTCTTTATATCCTAGACAATGGAAAATGATATTTGCAAAACTCTCTGGAGGGATGCAGATTCACCCCCAAGAAGCTTAGAACCTAGATTGAAATGTCACATAACGGGACACGTTCAGTTTTTCCATCGCTGAGGTCCACTTGCATACAATTGAGTAATATTTATTGAGAAAGAACAGTGGGGATTTAATGAGGAAATCTATTCATTTTATGTATGAGTGGTAATAAAAATGTCTTCAGAATTAAACTTTAGAAGTTACTGAACTCCTTAGCTCAGACCATTTTCAACCATATGAAAGGATTTTTGTAGTTGACATTGAACAAAAGTTCTCTGGATAAAATACTGCGAGCTGCAGTGGACCGGCTGGCGGCTCTGGGCACCTCCCTGGCCAAGAGGATCAAAGTATCCACACCCTTGTGGTCTGTTCTTGCTGCCTGTTGGTGGGCTATGCCATCGTCAGCTGAGATTTGGGGTAAAACAGAGTTATAAGAGGTTTATTTAATGTAGGACCAGTGTGCAAGGCTGATATGTTAATGATGAGTATTACATCAAAGAGAGAGATCTCATATGCAGCATTTTTGAACTTTATTTAGAAAAAAAAATCCTTTTTTGTCCCCATGCAAGCATCTCCTGAGATGAGAAGCTCTTTGTAAGCCTCACTTGGGGCAACGCTTCGTAGTGAATTTATCTCAAGATAGAACTTTACTTCTCTGTAACTGAACTTAACAAATGACCTTACCCCTTCATGATGGCAGCCAGTGACCCAAGACAGCACGGATGTTCCTGGTTTTAATTGTGGTCAGTTGAGGATTAAAGCCTTGGCTTTCTAAGACCCTCTGCCCCTCCTATCCCCACCCAGCCATTGCTGCTCCCTGGAGCCAGCTTCTGAAATAGGATCCCATCTCCTGCGTTAACCTGGGTGTCCTCTAGCTCAACATCCCTCCTTAAAAGTCACTGCCTTTCCTCCTTCTGGTTCTGCAACTTTTGTGGGATTTAGTATGGGGATATAGGAAACAACCTGGCCAGTTGGGTGTATATGGAGAATATCAGAAAAGGGAAATGCATTAATTTCAGCAGTCCTGAAAGCCAGTTCCTGGTTGTCCCAGAATCGATAGTCAAAACCAACTTTCTTCTTCACTCAGGACTTCAGAGAAATCATGGTGAACTCAGCACCCACTTTCAAAAGCTAGTTTTTGCTTCTGTTACTCATTTATAAGTCACTGAATTTGTTTCTATTTCAATCTGCATCCCTTCTTTTATGAAGTGCTTGCTGTGTACGAGAGTGCTGGCTACAAAGACAAAAAGCTTAGAACCACTGTCATTGAGGGGTTTATGGAATTAGGAGGAAACTGGACTTTCCGAGGGGGCACAATGTGATACACTTGACCGTGGAATCAGGAAATGGTGACAGCGCTCTGCCTGGAGGAAACAGGGAAGGCTTCACGGAGGAGATGACTTTTAAACTGAGACTTGGAGAAGCAGAATTCTATCGGTAGGATAAAAGTGTGAGGAGTGGGTTGGTGGAGATCTTTCCATGCAGGGGAAACTACATGTGCAAAGGCATAGCTATGGGAGAGAGCCCAGGGTGGCTAGGAAGCAAGTACTTTGGTTAGGAAAGCTCATGTGTAGGTGAATAATAATAATAGAAGAACTCCATTTATTGTTCACTTTATACTATGTCAAATGTGTAACACATATTACCTGATTTTACCTTTGTAGTAAGTCTGTGGTGGAGGCACTCATATCCCATGTTCCTACTCAAAAATACTAGCCACCGCCCACTTGCCTGGGCAGAGTGGTGGGAGGGAGGGGAGAGGAGAAGAGAGGCAGGTGGAGAGGGACCCTCAGCCTGGCTGCCCAGTGGCAGAGCAGTCTTCCTCCAGCTCCCTCCCCAGACCCCACTTGCCTGTCCTCATTCCCTCACCTTCCAACTGCAGCCTGTCTGGGGCATTTGCTTTCCCATCTGTTGGGCTCCTGGCACAGGGAGGCTCCTCTTTGGACTCTGGGTGGAGCAAAGAACCGGACGCCAAGTCAAATACAGTCATAGGAATCTCAGGTTGTTTCTCCAGAGAGTCCTCAGAAGAACTGCCTTGTTGTCGTTTCCGTGGCTTGGGAGTATTTTTCGGTAGCTCTGGGCATCATCCAGCGTGTTGGTGCTGAATCATTCAGGAAACCATTCTACATGGATTTGCCACTGCTGCCCACTTCCTCACACATCTCAGGGGTTTAAAGCAATAATGGAACAAAGACCAGAGCAGAGACCTTGGAGAATCCGCTGAGGCTTACCAAAACCCCCCAAGGGTTCCTGAATCACCCAGAGAATGAAGGAATCCCCTGCCCTTGACTGGGTCAGAAAACACAGCACAATGGAAACTTCTAGAACTGAGAGACAAATGGCATGACAATCTGATCCCCTAATCTCCATACTGATCATTAATGTTCCTGAGCAGTGCACATTTGTGGGTTCTAGAGAGCGTATCTTTCCAGGGTCGCTGGGGAAGCATTTTGGGAACTGTTGGCTCCTTGTTTTGCCAAGAGCTGTTTTGTTAATTTCCGTCTGGAGGTTTGAGATTGGCAGCAGTCCAGTAGATGGAGTGAAAAGGGATTGTTGCGAGCCCGGGGTAGTCATCGCAAATCAGTGTTGGGAAAGTAGTGTGAGAAGCGTGAGGTGTGAGCAGTGAGGATCTTGGGGAACTTGGATACCTGATGTTTTTCCTGTCCCTTTGCTCTTCATTCTTCGGTTGCCCAGTTTCCCCTCCAAACCCATGCAGTTGTCAGCTGTTGTCTTTGCATCTCCATTTGCCTGGGGCCTCTCTGGAGGTTAAGGCTTGGGAACTTTTCCTGCAAAGGAAAATAATAAATATTTTAGGCCTTTTGGACCATACAGTCTGTGTCACAACTACTCAGCCCTGCTGCTGTGGCCCAGAAGTAGCCGCAGACAATATGTAAACAAACGAGCATGGCTGTGTTCCAATAAAACTTTCTTCGCAAAAGTAGGCAGGGGGCCTGATTTGGTCCACTGGCTGTAGTTGGCTGATCCCTGGTCGAGATTTTCATTTTCTCTCTCTCTCTCTCTCTCTCTCTCTTTCATTCTTTTTTGAATCCCAAGAAGAGGAACAAAGTGTTAAAAAGGCAAGCTGTTGGTTTGTGTTGTTTCTTTTGGACTTGACTTTCTTCATTTTTAACATTTCAGAAAGTACACTTTGTCTTGTCTTTATAGGTGGTTATTTAAATTGAAAGCAGCTGTGGAAGGCAACGATCTTCTCTGAGTATTTGGTATGTCTGCTTGCCATGAAATAGTAATTTTTAATGCACTGTCTTTTTGTTTAGCTAGATACAGAGTTTATTGGTATATTACAGAATAATTCAGTACAAGTTTACACCGTATGGTGCCAAGCATGAATAATAAATGCTTCTTGCTGGAATGAGTGCATATACAGAAGCTGAAACTGTTTAGAAATAAATTTAGAAATCATTTAGAAGTGATCTGATGGTTTATGGATTCTCTATGGTGATTCTGTGTGGTCAGTCTGGATGGTAACATGGATACAGTTCCTTAATCTTTCATGTTTTTGTGAAACTTTCCCATAGTAGAGGGAAAGCAGAGAATACCTAGAAAGGTTTTAGGAAGAGGCACTCTACCAGTGAGAAACTCTCCGGGTTTGTCCTGTCATTGGAGACAGGTGACAACCCAAAAGACCGCGCTAAGATCACTCAGCCTCACAGATGCCAGAAGGCCCATTTTGGCAACCTTCCCTGTCAGCCTCGGGTCCTAAGGATAGAGGAGGGTTAGCAACTAGTGAGCAGTCTTGCAGTTCATGGTAGCTAGGCACAACCACCTGACTCACCCTTCCCCAGCTCCCACTGAAATGCTCAATGGGAGTGCACAAAAATGAATGTCCCAGAAACTAGTTATGACAAAATGCCAAAGGGAAACAATTAGAACTGACGGCATGATTCCAGTGGCTTGATCTAAGTCTAAGGTGGCATGATCCTCACTATGTTTAAATATTTGTCTACACCCACAGAAACAATCCTAGGAAGAAATACACTGAAATGTCAACAGTGGCTATCTTTGTATAGTAGAATGACAGATGATTTTGCCTTTTTTTTTTTTTTTGGTCACATAGTTTTAAAAAGTTTCTCTAGAATAAACAACTGTTTACTTTTATAATTCAAAAGATGTTATTTTGAAAAGATGAAGAAGAGGTGTCTTAGTCTACCTTTGGTCTTGCTGAGAATGAGAGCATAGGCTCCCTTATGATGATCTGCTCATCGACCCTGAAGCAGGCACTCGAATGGTCACGTAAAGTTTTCCAGAGAAAGAAATCCCTGCCATAGGCTAATGCTGGGGGTGCTCAGACATCTGCTGGGCAAGGGCTTTCTCCTCCTCAGCCAATCAGCACTAGTGATTAGGAATCTATTGTTTTGGGGTCACCTAATAGGATCATTTGTTTCTCTTTGGTTCTTCTTCAAAGGAAATGTACCCAATTCAGCTTGACTTGTTCTTCCCCTCCTCAATGTACCAAAAACTACTACAATGCAAAGTGGGCAAATGACATATTTTTATATATTTTTTAAAAGCAGATTTATAAAGAAATTAATTTCATTTGGAAGGCATCCCAGAGAAAGGACAATTTCTTAAACACATGTATTTGAAAGCATAGCTCTTGTGTAGAAATTGTTGCTTCTTCAAGAGGCTATGGGCAAGATTCAGGCGGCTTCCTTGTTTTATAGGGTTAGCCTCTATTGTTAGGGTGGAGAGTCTCTCTACTTGCAGGCATTAGCTCACTTTCCACACACACACACACACACACACACACACACACAGAGAGAGAGAGAGAGAGAGAGAGAGAGACCTTCTGCCTGGGAAGGGATCCTGGGTCACAGCCTGGATTGGTGACATTGGACAAATTACCAACAGCCCTTCTGTGTCTTTCTGCATGAACTCAAACCCTATCCAGATCAAGGAGAGGCTACAGGGATCAAGAATGACCTATTCACTAAGGAACTCCAGTCATCCTGTCCATCCCATCTTAGCTCCCCCTGTCACACACTTCCAGGTGACCCCTTTGTTCCATCTGGTTTCTTCAGCCTATTTTCAAAGTGGTCTTCCTCTTGCTCTAATTCCCTAGAGTAGAGAACACTTGGCCTTGGAGAATGTTGATGTCTTAGCAGTGATCACTAAAGTTCGCCAAGAGGATGGATCTTGTTGTGTTCGACTAGGTCTGCTTTTATTTATTGTTTTAATAATGTGGCTTTTGAAGAATGTCATAAAATAGAACTTAACCTTCTGTTTGTTATGTTCCAACACAATATTGCATTCTGTCCTTCTAAAATTTGAACAAACATGTTAAAACCCAGTACTCCTGTTTTAATAGAAATTGCTTGGACTCCTTGATCCTGTTCTTGGTTGAAGAATCTGCTGTACCTTCTAGAAAGGGCATTATTTAATGAGAGAGTGATATAAAGTGCTTAGCCTAGTATGTGGCCATAGGAAGCCCTCAGTAAGTGTGGTAATTTCTGGTCCTATATAACATAAATAAGGAGTTCTCTGATGTCACCTGTGCCCAACTTCTTTTCTCTTTAGGGGGCTCATTTTGGCCAGAAGAGGGCACCATTGAATGGGTTGGTCTCCCCTTCACTAACAATGGCAGCTCCAGGGGACCAAAGCCTTTTATTAAATGACAGGTACTTTTGGAACGCTTAACTAGATTCAGATATTTCGGGATATGCCTAAAAAGGCCAGTGAAAGGAGGCTACAAAGGCAAAGGTGAAGGTAGCCTTGAGTTTGTCATGTGACCAGGGTGGTGACATTATTGCCAGTGCTGTGTGAATACCCAGAGAGTGCTATGCAGACGTTATATACACTCAGAAGACCTGTGGAAAGTAGCAAGGAGATGGACTATGGAACGGTTATAGGATTGCCAGATGCAGTTGGGTGAGACCAACTCTCCAGGAGGATGGGAAAGCATTGCAGTGGCCTGGAGATGAGGGGAAAAAAACAAAAACCAAACCAAACCAAAAGACAACCAGGAGCTAGGTTGTTTTGGGCACAAAGAACGTGAATAGAAGAATGAGAAGTAAGACTGGAGATGTTGGCTGAGCCCAATCACAGAGGTTAAAGGTTTTAAGAGACTGAACCTTATCTCAAATTAATGGCTAACATCTAGTGAACATTTCCTCCATACCAGGGGGTCTTAGTTTATTGGGAATGCCATAATAAAATTCCATAGACTGGGTGCCTTATAAATAACAGAAATCTGTCTCTCTGTTCTGGAGGCTGGAAGTCTGTGGTCAAGGTGCCAGTGCGGTCAGGTGAAGAGCCTCTTCCAGGTCACAGATTTCTAGTCATATGCTCACATGGCAGAGGGGTAAAGGGAGCTTTCAGGCCACTTTTTATAAGGACATCATTCCCGTTCATGAGGGTTCTACTGCCAAGACCTAACCAGCCCGCAAGGCCCCACCTTGCAGTAGTGTCGCATTGGATACTAGATTTTCAATATAGGAATTTTGGAGGGGATACAAAACCTTCAAACCATAGCATGCGGTATGGGGTCTAAGCACCTTACAGGTGAACTCATTAAATCCTTGAAACAACCCTATGAGCTGGGGAAAGTATGTAAGTATGGCAGGTCAGGTTCCCCGGCAAGCAGACTCTGAGCTGAGAGTAGTATATAGGAAGGTTTTGTTTTGTTTTGTTCTGTTTTGGGTTTTTGGGTTTTTTTAGAGAAGATTTTTTTAGATTGCTTCTGGGGAAGGGATGGGAAGGAGAGGGAAGAGCAGAATTTGGCCACAGAAGCTGGACTGCAATGTAGTCTCAGCAAAGGTTCCTGTCCTACCCCGTGGAGTGCTCTGAGGTGGAGTTCCCTTCAGACATATTCCAAGTTGGAATGAGGGTCCTGGCTTTGATTCCCTTGTGTCAACCAGTCATTGATGTGAGTGCCCAGGAAGGAGGTGTGACCTCAGGTGTGGTGGCTCTCTTAAGGCAGGGGCAGTTTCTGGAGAGATTGCGTGGGGGGACTGTAGGCCAGCAGAGTCTTTGGTAGGATCTTTGGTAGCACAGATCCTACCATCTTGAGTTAAGAAGCTTGCTCAAGGTCACCCCACTCATCAGTGGAAGAAGCAGGACTTGAAACCAAAGCAGCGTGGCCTCAGAGGCTGGCCGTTTCATCATTGCACTATACTGCAGTGTATACAGTGGGGCTCGATGGAGATTTCTAAGCAGAGGTACATTGCAGCTCAAGCCTTACTTTGGCAGTGAAAGTCTTAATGGTGACATGTGGAGTAGATAGAGCAATTTGGAGGTGAGGGTTTTTTTTTCCACAATAAAAGGAATACTAACATAGAGTCCAAAATTCTGAAAGTATGAAGGAGTACACAGTGAAAATCTCCTCTTCACCCCTGTCCTCTTGCTCCCTGGCCACAGCCATCCTTACCAGTTTCTTACATCTTCCAGACACAGCGTATGCATACTTCGGTATAGGTAGAGATGGATACCATATTTTTATACTCTTGTATTACATCATGCACACTGTTCTGTGCTTTAGTTTTATATTAAGAACATAACTTTGATATCACTGTAGTTCAATCATATGTTGCTGCCTTTTTCTTTTAGATGGCAGAGGTTTCCATTGTGTGGATTACTATAATTTATTGAACCAACCTCTTTTGATTGGTATTTTTAGATTGCTTTCAATTTTCTCTCCCCGCCCCCCAGTTTTACTGAGCTATAATTGGCATCTGACATTATGTAAGTTTAAGGTGTGCAGTGTGTTGATTTGACACCTTTATATGTTGCAAAGCGATTACCACCTGAGCGTTAGATAGCCCTTCCATCCTGTCACCTAACTACCCCTTCTCTTTTGTGGTGAGGTCATTTAAGATCTACCCTCTTAGCAACTTTCAAGTATCTAACACAGTATCATTAACTAAAATTACCGTCTTTACATTAGATTTCTATAACTTGTCATCTAAAACTGGAAGCTTATAACTTTTGACAACACCTCCCCATTTCCCCCAACCTCCCAGCCCCTGGTAACCACTATTCTATTCTGCTCTCAGTTTAGCTTTTCAATATTCTACATATAAGTTAAATCATACAGTACATGTCTTTCTTTGACTTATTTCACTCAGAATAATGTTTTCAAGGTCAATCCATATTGTCATAAATTTCTGGATTTACTTTCTCACAGCAGGAATAATAATCCATTGTATATGTCACATCTTCTTTATCTAGTCATCCTTGTAAGGACACTTAGGCAGTTTTTATATCTTGACTATTTTGACTAATGGTGCAGTAAACATGTGAGTGAAGATACCTCTTCAAGATTCTTTTTTAATTTATTTTCTATCTATACACAGAAGGGGAATTGCTGGGTCATATGGTGGTTCTATTTTTAATTTTTTGAGTAATCTTTATACTGTTTTCCATGGTGGTTGTACTGATTTATATTCCCACTATAAGTGCACAAGGGTTCTCTTCTCTCCACATCCTCCTCAACATTTGTTATCTCTTGTCTTTTTGATAACTATTCTAACAGGTGTGAGGGGATATCTCATTGTGGTTTTTTTTTTAATTGATTTATGACAGTCACACACACAGAGAGAGAGAGAGAGAGAGAGGGGCAGAGACACAGACAGAAGGAGAAGCAGGCTCCATGCACCGGGAGCCTGACGCGGGATTCGATCCCGGGCCTCCAGGATCGCACCCTGGGCCAAAGGCAGGCGCCAAACTGCTGCGCCACCCAGGGATCCCCTCTCATTGTGGTTTTGATCTGCATTTTCCTGATGAATAGTGATGATGAGCACCTTTTCATGTACCTGTTGGACATTATGTATTTTCTTTGGAAAAATGTTCAGGTCCTCTGTCCATTTTTAAATCAAATTGTTTATCTTTTTGCTATTGAGTTGAAGTTCTTTATATATTTTGGTTATTAACCCCTTATTGGATAAATTGCAAATATTTCTTCCTATTTCATAGGTTTGGATTTGCTTTTTTTAATTTATAAAAGTTTTAATTGAAGTATGGTTTACATATAATATTTTTCTTTTTTTTCCTAAAGATTTTATTTATTTATTCATGAAAGACACACGGAGAGGCAGAGACATAGGCAGAGGGAGAAGCAGGCTCCCTTTGGGGAGCCTGATGTGGGACTCAATCCCAGGACCAGAGGATCACAACCTGACCTGAAGGCAGACACACAACCTCTGAGCAAACCAGGTTCCCTGGAAGTTTGTAACTCTTAATCCTCCACCCATTTTGCCCATACCCCCACCACCTCCCCTTTGGCAACCACCAGTTCTCTATATTTATTCAAATCCTCTGCCCATTTTTAAGTTGGATTTATTTTTTTTGGTATTGAGTTGTAATAAGTTCTTTATATATTTTGGATATTAATCCCTTACCAGATAATATCATTTGCAAATATTTTCATCTGTTTGGTAGATCACCTTTTTATCTTGTTCATGCTTTCCTTCACTGTGTAAAAGCTTTTTAGTTTGTTGTGATCACAATTGTTTTTCTGCTTTTATTTCTCTTGCCTGAGGAGACAGGTCCAGGAAAATATTGCCAAGGTCCAAGAGATTACTGCCTATGCATTTTAAAAAAAAGTTTTAAGGTTTCAGGTCTCACATTTAGGTCTTTAATTCATTTAGAGTTTTTCTTATGCACATAACTATCCAGTTTTTCTAGCACTATTTAATAAACAGACTGCTTTTTACCCAATTGTATATTCTTGTTTCTTTGGTCATAAATTAATTGACCATTATATGTGTGGGTTTATTTCTGGGCTCTCAATTCTGTTCTATTGATCTACTTGTCTATTTTTTTGTGCCAGTACCATACTGTTTTGATTACTATGGCTTTGTAGTATATCTGAAAATCTGGTATTGTGAAACCTCCAGGTTTGTTCTTAAGATTACTTTGCCTAGTTGGGGGTCTTCTCTGGAGTTCCCTACAAATTTTAGGATTTTTTTGTTCTACTTTTGTGAAAAACACTATTTGTATCTTTTTAAAGGTTTATTTGAGAGGGAGGGAGAGAGACAGAGGGAAAGCCAGCCAGCCAGTGGAAGGGGCAAAGGGAGAGGAAGAGAGTCTCAAGTAAACTCTCTGCTGAGATCAGCCCTGAGATCATGACCTGAGCAGAAATCAACAGTCAGATGCCCAACTGACTGAGCCACCTAACTGCCCCGACACTATTTGTATTTTGATAGGGATTGCATTGAACCTGTAGATTGCTTTGGGTAGTATGGGCATTTTAATAATAATCTTCCAATCCATGAGTATGGTATCTCTATTTATTTGTGTCACTTTTGATTTCTTTTATCAGTGTCCTAGTTTTCAGAATAAAGGGCCCTTCATGTAATTGTCTAAATTTATTTCTAGGTATTTTATTTTCTTTGGTGCAGTTGTAAATGAGATAGTTTTATTTCCCTTTCTATTTCATTATTACTGTACCAGAAACAGCAAATTTTGTGTATTGATTTTTGTATTCTGCAACTTTATAGATTTTTATAAGATCTAATCATTTTTGGTGGAATTTTAAGGTTTTCTATGTATAGTATCATATCATCTGAAAATAGGGATAAACACTTCTTCCTTACCAATTTGGATACTTTTCGTTTTTCTTGTCTGACTTCTATGGTTAGGATTTCCAGTACTATGTTGAATCAAAGTTCCGTACTATGTTCAGAGTGGACATCCTGGTCTTGTTCATGATCTTAAGGAAAAGCTTTCAACTTTTTGTGGAACCTCCACACAGTTTTCCAGAGTGGCTGCACCAGTGCACATTCCCACCAACAGTGTAAGAGGGTTCCCTTTTCTCTGCATCCTCTCCAGCATTTGTGGTTTCCTGCCTTGTTAATTTTCCCCATTCTCACTGGTGTGAGGTGGGATCTCATTGTGGTTTTGATTTGTATTTCCCTGATGGCAAGTGATGCAGAGCATTTTCTCATGTGCATGTTGGCCACGTCTGTGTCTTCGTCTGTGAGATTTCTGTCCATGTCTTTGGCCCATTTCATGATTGGATTATTTGTTTCTTTGGTGTTGAGTTTAATACGTTTTTTATAGATCTTGGAAACTAGCCCTTTATCTGATACATCATTTGCAAATATCTTCTCCCATTCTGTAGGTTGTCTTTTAGTTTTGTTGACTGTATCCTTTGCTGTGCAAAAGCTTCTTATCTTGATGAAGTCCCAATAGTTCATTTTTGCTTTTGTTTCCTTTGCCTTCATGGATGTACCTTGCAAGAAGTTACTGTGGCCGAGTTCAGAAAGGGTGTTGCCTGTGTTCTCTTCTAGGATTTTGATGGAATCTTGTCTCACATTTAGATCTTTCATCCATTTTGAGTTTATCTTTGTGTATGGTGAAAGAGAGTGGTCTAGTTTCATTCTTCTGCATGTGGATGTCCAATTTTCCCAACACCATTTATTGAAGAGACTGTCTTCTTCCAGTGGATAGTCTTTCCTCCTTTATCGAATATTAGTTGACCATAAAGTTGAGGGTCCACTTCTGGGTTCTCTATTCTGTTCCATTGATCTATGTGTCTGTTTTTGTGCCAGTACCACACTGTCTTGATGACCACAGCTTTGTAGTACAACCTGAAATCTGGCATTGTGACGCCCCCAGCTATGGTTTTCTTTTTTAAAATTCCCCTGGCTATTCGGGTTCTTTTCTGATTCCACACAAATCTTAAAATAATTTGTTCTAACTCTCTGAAGAAAGTCCATGGTATTTTGATAGGGATTGCATTAAACGTGTAAATTGCCCTGGGTAACTACAACCCAGCAATTGCACTGTTGGGGATTTACCCCAAAGATACAGATGCAATGAAATGCCAGGACACCTGCACCCCGATGTTTTTTTTTTTTAATTTAATTTTATTTATTTATGATAGGCACACAGTGAGAGAGAGAGAGAGGCAGAGACATAGGCAGAGGGAAAAGCAGGCTCCATGCACCGGGAGCCTGACGTGGGATTCGATCCCGAGTCTCCAGGATTGCGCCCTGGGCCAAAGGCAGGCGCCAAACCGCTGCGCCACCCAGGGATCCCCACCCCGATGTTTATAGCAGCAATGGCCACAATAGCCAAACTGTGGAAGGAGCCTCGGTGTCCATCGAAAGATGAATGGATAAAGAAGATGTGGTTTATGTATACAATGGAATATTCCTCAGCCATTAGAAATGACAAATACCCACCATTTGCTTCAACATGGATGGAACTGGAGGGTATTCTGCTGAGTGAAGTAAGTCAATCAGAGAAGGACAAACATTATATGGTCTCATTCATTTGGGGGATATAAATAATAGTGAAAGGGAATGTAAGGGAAGGGAGAAGAAATGTGTGGGAAATATCAGAAAGGGAGACAGAACATAAAGACTCAACTCTGGGAAACGAACTAGGGGTGGTGGAAGGGGAGGGGGATGGGGGGTGGGGGTGAATGGGTGATGGGCACTGAGGGGGGCACTTGACAGGATGAGCACTGGGTGTTATTCTGTATGTTGGTAAATTGAACACCAATAAAAAATAAATTTATTTAAAAAAATAAATAAATAATAATAAATAATCCATGAAAAAAAAAAAAAGGAAAAGCTTTCAGCATTCAGTTTGATGTTGATTGTGTGTTTGTCACATATAGCCTTTATTGTGTTGAGGTATGTTTCTTCTATACCTATTTTCTTCAGAGTTTTGGTGATGAGGAGATACTGAATTTTGTCAAATGCTTTTTCTGCATGTATTGAAATGATCATGTGGTTTTTATCCTACACTTTGCTACTGTGATCTATCAAATTGGTTGATTTGGATTTATTGAACCATTCTTACATGCCTGCACATAAATCTCACCTGATGATCTTGAATGATCTTTTAAAAATATTGTTGAATGTGGTTTGTTAATATTTTGTTGAGGATTTTTGCATCTACATTCATCAGGGATATTGGTCTAATTATTATTATTTTTGGAGTGTCTTTGTCATGTTTTGATATCAGGATAATGTTGGCCTCGTGGAATGTATTTGGAAGGTTTTCTGTTTTTTCTTTTTGAAACAGTTTGAGAAGGAGAGGTATTAACTACCCTTTAAATGTTGGTAGAGGGGGATCTCTGGGTGGCTCAGTGGTTTGGCTCCTGCCTTTGGCCCGGGGCGCGATCCTGGAGTCCCGGGATCGAGTCCCACGTCGGGCTCCCGGCATGGAGCCTGCTTCTCCCTCCTCCTGTGTCTCTGCCTCTCTCTCTCTCTCTCTCTCTCTCTCTATCATAAATAAAAATAAATAAATAAATCTTAAAAAAAGACAAATAAATGTTGGTAGAATTGACATGTGAAACCATCTGGCCTGGAATTTGATGGGAGTTTTTTGACAACTTATTGAATTTTGTTACTAGTAATTAGTCTGTTCAGATTTTCTATTTTTTTTCCTGATTCAGCCTTGGAAGATTTTTGTTTCTATGAATTTATCCATTTATTCTAGGTTGTCCAGTTGGTTGGCATATAATTTTTATTCTAATATCTTAGAACCTTTATATTTCTATGATATCAATTTTAATTCCTCTTTCATCTAAAAGATGATTTTGAGTCCATTCTTTTTTTTTTTCTTAGTCTGGCTAAAGGTATATCAAGTTTATCTCTGCACAGAACCACATCTTAGTCTCACTGGTCTTTTCTATTGGGCTTTTTAAAGTCTCCTCCATTTATTTATACTTTAATCTTTGTTATTTTCTCCCTTCTAACTTTGGCTCTGTTCTTTTTTTCCCCTAGTTCCTTTAGGTGTAATGTTAGATTTTTATGGATTTCTCTTGTTTCTTGAGGTAGACCTGTATCATTATAATATTCCTTAAAACTGCTTTTGCTGCATCTCAAAGGTTTTGGGCCATTGGTTTTCATTTTGTCTCCAGGAATTTCTTGATTTAATCTTGAATTCTTTTATTGACCCAATCATTTAGTAATGTTGTTTTAGCCTCCATGTGTTCATGCTTCTTCCAGTTTTTTTTTCTTATATAATTTCTAGTTTTATACCATTGTGGTCAGAAAAGATGTTTGATATGATTTCAATCCTCTTAAATTTTTATGAGATTTGTTTTGTGGCCTAATGTGTGATCTATCCTGGAGAATCTTCCATATGCACTTGAAAGAGTGTGTTTTTGCTGTATGGGGGTGGAACATTCTGTATACATCTGTAAGTCCATCTGGTCTAAAGTGTCATTCAAAGCCCAATTACTTACTGATGAAGTGTCTTATTATTGCATTACTGTCAATTTCTCCCTTCATGTCTGTTAATATTTACTTTATATATGTAGGTGCTCCTATGTTGGGTCCTTAGATATTTGCAATGGTTATATTTTCTTGTTGGACTGATCCCTTTATCATTCTGTAATGACCTTTTCTTTTTTTTTAATTTTTTTGTTAACTTTTATTTATTTATGATAGTCATAGAGAGAGAGAGAGAGGCAGAGACATAGGCAGAGGGAGAAGCAGGCTCCATGCACTGGGAGCCCGACGTGGGATTCGATCCCGGGTCTCCAGGATCGCGCCCTGGGCCAAAGGCAGGCGCTAAACCGCTGCGCCACCCAGGGATCCCTGTAATGACCTTTTCTGTCTATTTTTCCATTTTTGTCTTAAAGTCTATTTTTTCTGATATAAATATTGGTACCTGTCTTTTTTTTCATTGCTTCCATTTATATGAAATACTTTTTTTTCATCCCTTCACTTTAAGTCTGTATGTGTCTTTAGGTGGGGAGTGAGTTTCACATAGATGGGTATAGATGGGTATAGCATATATATGGGTCTTGTTTTTCTTTTAACCATTTGGTCACATATGTCTTGATTGGAACATTTAGTTTTTATATTTAAAGTAATTATTGATAAGCATACACTTGTTGCCATTTTGTTACTGTTTTCTGGTTTTATAATTCTTTTTCTTTCTCTTTTGCTTTCCTGACTTGTGGGTGGATAGTTTTCTTTAGAGTTATGGTTGAATTCCTTTTTCTATATATATTTTTGTGTCTATTACAGGTTTCTGGTTTGTGGTTACCATGCAGTTCATATATAACATCCTATGTGTATAGCAGTCTATATTAAGTTGCTGGTCACTTAATTTTGAACCCATTCCAAAAGCTTTCAAATTTTACTACCATCTCCACATTTTATGTCACGCTTTATATGTTTTTACTTTGTGTATCCCTTGACTAACTTTTTTAGATATAATTTCACTAGTTCTGTGTGTTCACCTCCATACTGCCTTTTTAAGTAATTTATTATTTTTACTATGTGTTTGCTTTTACTTGTGAATTTTTTTCCTTTCATAATTTTCTTTTAGTTTTCCCCCTCCCCTCAATTAAATAAACTTATCAGTCAGAGTATTCTTTGCTGTAGCTATTTTGCTTTCACCACTTTGAATATGTTGTGCCACACATACCTGGCCTGCAAAATGACTGTCGGTAAGTCACATGATAGCCTCCTATCACTTTTAAGTTTCTCTCTTTATATGTAATCTTTGTCATTGGAATTATGTGTCTTGCTGTGGACCTCACTGAATTCATCTTGTTAGGGGTGGTCTGTGTTTCCTGGACTTAGACTTCTGTTTCCTTCCCCAGATTATAGAAGTTTGTAGTTACTATTTCTTCAAGTAGGTTTTCTATTCCTTTGTCTTATTTTTCTCTTCCTGGGACCCCTAAAATGAGAATGTTATTATGCTTGATGATATCACGGGGATCTCTTTATTCTCATTTTTAATATTCTCTGAAACTTTTAATTCCATTTAACAAACAATGTTATTTTAGTTTCAGGTATACAGAGAGTGCTTCAACAATTGTGTACACCACCACATGCTTCTCACAAGTATACTCTTTAATTCACTTTATCTGTTTAACACTCCCCTACCTCCCTTCTGGTAACCATCAGCTTGTTCTCTATAGTTAAGAGTCTTTTTATTAAATTCCACAAGTGAAGTAATATGAAATTTGTCCTTCTCCAGTTATTTTGCTTAGCAAAATCCTCCCTAGTTCCTTCTATGTTGCTGCAAATGGCAAGAGTTCATTCCTTTTTATGGCTGAATAATATTCAATTCTAATATTCATATATGAATATTCATATATCCACACCTATATTAACATATATGAATATTCATATATACATGACATATTTATCCATTTATATTCCTATATATAAAAATATATATTCCTATATATGAATATTCATATATATACGACATCTTCTTTATCCATTCATCAATCAGTGGACACTTGGGCTGCTTCTGTATCTTGGATATTATAAATACTGCTATAAACATAGGGGTGCATATATTTGCTCGAATTAGTGTTCTTGTATTCTTTGGGTACAAGTAGTGTGATTGCTGGATCATAAGGTAGTTCTATTTTTAACATTTTGAGGAACCTCTGTTTTCCACAGTGGCAACACCAGTTTGCATTCCTACCAACAGTGCAAGAAGGTTCCTTTATCTCCACATCCTTGCCAACACCTGTTGTTTCTTGTGTTGATTTTAGCCATTCTGACAACTGTGAGGTGATATCTCATTGTACTTTTGATTTGTATTTTCCAGGTGTTGAGTAATGTTGAGCATGTTTTCATGTGTCTGTTGGCCATCCGGATGTCGTCTTTGGAGAAATGTCTGTTCAAGTCCCCTGGCCATTTTTTAACTGGATTATTTGTTTTTGAGGTATTGAGTTGTAGCAGTTCTTTATCTATTTTGGATATTAACCCTTTATTGGATATGTCATTTGCAAATATCTTCTTCCATTCCATAGCTTTTTAGTTTTGTTGTTTCCTTTGCTGTGCAGAAACTTCTTTTTTAAAAAATATTTTATTTATTCATGAGACAGAGTGAGAGGCAGAGACATAGGCAGAGGGAAAAGCAGGCTCCCTGTGGGGAGCCTGATGTGGGACTCGATCCCAGGACCCAGGGATTACAACCTGGGCCAAAGGCAGACGCTCAACCACTGAGCCACCCAGGTGCCCCAGAAGCTTCTTGTTTTGATATAGTCACCCTAAAAAAGTTGCTATGGTGCTATGGCCAATACCAGAGGAGTTAACTGCCCATGTTCTCTCCTAGGCTTTTTATGGTTTCAGGTCTCATATTTAGACCTTTAATTCATTTTTAATTTATTTTTGAGTATGGTGTAAGAAACCGGTCCAGTTCATTGTTTTGCATGTTGTCTAGTTTTCCGAACACCATTTATTGAAAAGACGGTATTTTTCCCACTGGATATTCTTTCCTGCTTTGTCAAAAATTAATTGACTGTGTAATTGTGGGTTTATTTTTGGGTTTTCTGTTCCATTGATCTATGTGTCTGTTTTTGTACCTATAACATACTGTTTTGATTACTGTAGCTTTGTAATAGAACTAGAAGTCTCGAATTATGATGACTCCAGCTTTGCTTTTCTTTTTCAAGATTGCTTTGGCTATTTCGGGTGTCTTAGGTGGTTCCATACACATGTTAAGATTGTTTTAGTCTGTGAAAAAATAATGTTGGCATTTCCACAGGGATTGCATTAAATGTGTAGATTGCTTTGGGTAAAGCCATTGTAACAATATTTGTTCCTCTTAACACATGAGCATGGGATGTCTTTCCATTTCTTTGTGTTATCTTCAATTTCTTTCATGAGTGTTTTACAGTTGTCAGAGTACAGGTCTTTTACCTCTTTGGTTAGGTTTTATTCCTAGGCATCTTATTGTTTTTGGTACTTTTGAAAATGGCATTGATTCCTTGACTTCTCTTTCTGCTGCTTCATTACTGGTGTTTAGAAATGCAACAGATTTCTGTACATTGATTTTGTATCCTGTGACTTCCCTGAATTTTGTGTATCAGTTATAGCAGTTTTTTGGTGGAGTCTTTTGGGTTTTCTATATATAGCATCTTTTCTTCTGCAAAGAGTGAAAGTTTTACTCCTTCTTTGGTGATTTGGATGTCTTTTATTCCTTTTTGTTGTCCAATTGCTGTGGCTAGGACTTCTAGCACTATGTTGAATAAAAGTGGTGATGTGGACATCCCTTTCTTGTTCCTGACGTTAGGGGAAAGGCTCTTTTTCCCTATTGAGGATGGTGTTAGTTGTGGGTTTTCATATATGGCCTTTATGGTCTTGAGGTATGTTCCCTCTAAGTCTTCTTGGTTGAGGGTTTTTATCATGAATGGATGTTGTACTTTGTCAAATGCTTTTCTGTATCTGTTGAAGTGATGTGATTTCTCTTTCTGATGTTATGTATCATGTTGATTGATTTGCAAATATGGAGCCATGCTTGCAACCCAGGAATGAATCCCACTTGATTTTTTTTTAGTGTACTGTGTTTGGTTTGGTAGTATTTTGTTGAGGATTTTTAAAAAAAGATTTATTTATTTGGGGAGGGCAACGGGTGAGGGAGACAGAATCTCAAGGAGTCTGATGCAGGGCTTGATATCATAACCCTGAGAGGATGACCTGAGTTGAAATTAAGAGTTGGGTGCTTAACCAACTGGGCCACCCAGGCCCTCCTTATTGAGGATTTTTGCATCTATGTTCATCAGAGATACTACCTTGTAGTTCTCTTTCTTTAGTGGAGTTATTATCTGGTTTTGGTATTAGAGTAATGCTGTCCTCATAGAATGAATTTGAAGTTTTCCTTCCTTATCTGTTTTTTTTTGAATAATTTGAGAAGAATAAGTATTAACTCTTCTTTAAATGTTTGGTGGAATTCACCTATAAAGCCATCTGGTCCTAGACTTTTGTGTGGGAATTTTTTGATTACCGATTGAGTTTCTCAGTCTATTTCTTCCTGTTGCAGTTTTGGTAGTTTATGTTTCTACGAATTTATCTATTCTAGGTTGTCCAATTTGTTGGCATTTTTGAAATAATGTCCTCTTATAATTGTATTTCTGTGGTGTTTTTATTCTATAATTTGTGATTTATTGAGTCCTTCCTTTCTATTTTTTTCATGATAAGTCTGGCTAGGAATTTATCAATTTAATTGATTTTTTTTTTCTTCAAAGAATTAGCTCGTGGTTTCATTGATCTATTCAATTATTTTCATAGTCTCTGTATCATTTATCTCTGCTCTAATCTTTATTATTTCCTCTCTTCTGTTCATTTTAGGTTTGGGTTTGTTCTTTTCCTAGGTATTTTTTTTTCCTAGGTATTTTAGGTGTAAGATTAGGTTGTTTGAGGTTTTTCTTGCTTCTTGAGGTAGGCCTGTATTGCTATAAACTTCCCTCTTTGCACCACTTTTGCTGCATCCCAAAGGTTTTAAACAATTTTGTTTTCATTTCTTCCATTATTTCCTGGTACCCATTCATTGTTTGTGGCATGTATTTGTGTTCTTTCCAGATTTTTTCATGTTAATGACTTCTAGTTTCATAGTATTGTGGTCAGAAGAGATGCATGGTATGACTTCAGTCTTCTAGAATTTGTTGAGGGTTCTTTTGTGGGTCAGTATGTGATCTATTCTGGATAATGTTCCATGTGCACTTTAAAAGAATGTGTATTCTGTTTTAAGATGGAATATTCTGTTAAGTGCATTTGGCCCAGTGTGTCATTCAAAGCCATTGTTTTCTTGTTGATTTACTGTTTAGATTATTTGTCTGTTGATTTAAGTGTGGTGTTAAAAGTCCCCTACTTATTGTTTTATTATCAGTTCTTTTGTTTGTTATTAACTATTTTTATGTATTTAAGTGCTCTTACATTGGGTATACAAAATTTTTTAAAGTTTTATTTATTTATTCATGAGAGACAGAGAAAGAGAGAGAACAAGAGGCAGAGGCACAGGCAGAGCGAGAAGCATGCTCCCTGCAAGGAGCCTGATGCAGGACTCAATTCCTGATCCCAGGGTCATGCCCTGAGCCGAAGGCAGGCTCTTAACTGCTGAGCCACCCAGGTGTCTTGGGTACACAAATATTTACAATTATTATTTCTTCTTGATGGATGGTCCTCTTTATTATTATATAATGTCCTTCTTTGTTTCTTGTCATGGTCTTTGTTTTAAAGTCTATTTTGTCTGATAAAAGTATTGCTAGTCATGCTTTCTTTTGACATCTATTTGCATGATAAATATTTCTCCATCCCTTCCCTTTTAATCTGTGGGTGGCTTTAGATCTCAAATGAGTCCCTTCTAGTCATCTCTTTGGGTCTTTTATTTTTTATTTATTCTTTCACCCTATGTCTTTTTTTTTTTTTGCCTTTTTTTAAAAATTAATTTTTATTGGTGTTCAATTTACCAACATACAGAAAAACACCCAGTGCTCATCCCGTCAAGTGTCCACCTCAGTGCCCGTCACCCATTCCCCTCCAACACCCGCCCCCCCCCCCTTCCACCACCCCTAGTTCGTTTCCCCGAGTTAGGAGTCTTTATGTTCTGTCTCCCTTCCTGATATTTCCCAACATTTCTTTTCCCTTCCTTTATATTCCCTTTCACTATTATTCATATTCCCCAAATGAATGAGAACATACAATGTTTGTCCTTCTCCGATTGACTTATTTCACTCAGCATAATACCCTCCAGTTCCATCCACGTTGAAGCAAATGGTGGGTATTGGTCGTTTCTAATTGCTGAGTAATATTCCATTGTATACATAAACCACATCTTCTTTATCCATTCATCTTTCGATGGACACCGAGGCTCCTTCCACAGTTTGGCTATTGTGGCCATTGCTGCTAGAAACATCGGGGTGCAGGTGTCCCGACGTTTCATTGCATCTGAATCTTTGGGGTAAATCCCCAACAGTGCAATTGCTGGGTCGTAGGGCAGGTCTATTTTTAACTCTTTGAGGAACCTCCACACAGTTTTCCAGAGTGGCTGCACCAGTTCACGTTCCCACCAACAGTGTAAGAGGGTTCCCTTTTCTCCGCATCCTCTCCAACATTTGTTGTTTCCTGCCTTGTTAATTTTCCCCATTCTCACTGGTGTGAGGTGGTATCTCATTGTGGTTTTGATTTGTATTTCCCTGATGGCAAGTGATGCAGAGCACCCTATGTCTTTTGATTGAAGTATTTGGTCATTTTACATTCAAAGTAATTATTGATATGTATTTACAGCCACCTTATTTTTTTTTGTGGTTGTTTCTGAAGATTTTCTCTCATCCTTTTCATTAGTGATGTAGTTAGATTTTTCTTTATTCTTTGCATATTTATTAGTGTTTTTAAAAAGATTTATTTATTTATTTTAGAGAGAGAGGACAAGCAGGGGTTGGGGCAGAGGGAGAGAGAGAATCTCAAGCAGACTGCCTGCTGAGCATAGAGCCTGTTGTGGGACTTGATCTCACAGCCCTGAGATCTTGACCTGAGCTAAAACTAAGAGTTGGATGCTCAACTGACTGAGCCACCTAGGCACCCTTTATTAGTGGTTTTTGGTTTGTGGTTGCTATTAGGCTTTTATATAACATCTTCAGTATAGAGCAGTTTATATTAAGGTGATGATTGTTTAAGTTTGAACCCATCCTCATATTTTATATCCTTTTATTTTGTGAGTTCCTTTATTTTTTTTGCAGAAATATTTATTTTTTCCTGCTTTTGTGTTTCTTTTCTTTATACTCTCACTTTTGATTTTTGTTTTCACTAAAGAGTCCCCTTTAATATTTCTTGCAGGACTGGCTTAGTGGTCATAAATTCATTTAGTTTTTATTTGTCTGGGAAGGATGTTATCTCTCCCTCTATTCTGTGTAATATCCTTGCTGGGTTGGGTTTTCTTGACAGCAGATTTTTCACATTCAGCACTTTAAATATACCATGCCACTCTCTTCTGCTTTGAAAGTTTCTGCTGCAAAATCCCCTGCTAGCCTTATGGGGTTTCCCGTATATGTTACTGTTTTTCTTTTGCTGCTTTTACTATTTTTTATTACTATATTTTGTCATACTAATTACAATATATTTTGGTGTAGATCTGCTTTTGTTGGTGGTTGTCTGTGCCTCCTAGATCTGGATATCTGCTTCCTTCTCCAGATAAGGGAAGTTTTCAGCTATTATTTCTTCAAATAAATCCTCTGACTCCTTTTCTCTTATTCTTTGGGGACTCCTGTAACGTCAATGTTAATACATTTGATGGAGTCAGTCACTGAGTTCTGAGTATTTTCATTTTGTATAATTCTTTTTTCACTCATTTGTTCAGCTTGGTTTTCTTTCCATTACTCTGTTTTCTAGGTCATTAATTTATTCCTGTTTCTTCCAGCCAGCTGTTCATTCCATCAAGTGTGTTTTTCATTTTGTTTATTAACCTTTATTTCTGCTACATTATTATTTATCTCTCTGTTGAGGGTCTCAGGGATGCCTTCCATTCTTTTCTCAAGCCCATTGAGTATCTTTGGGCTTTAAATTCTCTATCAGGTATATTATTCTATCTCTTTCATGTAGGTCTCTTGCTGTGGTCTTTTCCTGTTCTTTAATTTGGGACAAATTCCTCTGTCTTCTCATTTTATCTAAGTCTCTCTGCCTGCTTCTTTGTTAGGAAAGTCAGCTACATTTCCTATTCTTGAGGGTAATGGCTTTATGAAGAGGAAATCCTGTAGTACCCTGTTGTGTAGCAGGCCTGGCACTTCACAGAATGTCTCCAGTGTGTGCTGCATGCACTCTGCTGTTTAGTCCTTGCCTGTTTATTTTTCAGGCCAGTCATCTGCCAAGGTAAGGCTTTGCTAATTATGGGCAGTGTTTGGTTCCTGGGTAGGGATACATGGTGTCAGTAAGGGTTTGGGCTGATCTTCTATGGGACAGGGCCTGCTATGATGGACTAAAGCAATCATGACTGGGAAGAGCACTTCCATTGGACTCTGTGTGTATGTGTGTGTCTGTGTTTGTGTGTGTGTGTGTGGGGGGCTTGATGTAAGCAAATTAGGTAGCCAGTGTTTTTGCTCTGCACTAATTCTTGTAGGTGCTCCTTTGATTATGCTGAGTGGTGAGGGAGAGAAATGGCACCTTGTTCCTGAAGGGGTCTCTCCATGAACACTGCCTTTTGGGGATGTACTCTGAGATAACCAAATAACCTCCCTACTGTATTCCCCATGTATTTTAAAGATCACTATTTCCATGCTGTAAGTTGCAGGCCCTTTGCCCTGCCTTCTAAGAGCAGCTTCAATGCACTCTGGGCTCTGTCCAATTGAAGCCCACTGACTTTTAAAACTTCAGACTTTAAGCCCCACTGGTTGCCAGAAGTCATGAAATTTGGTATCTCTCACTTTCTAAGCCACTTGTTATAGGGATTAATTTTCCTCTATGCACTCTTGTCTTTCATCCTTCTCCATGACTATAGTGACAATGATCTCTTTCTCTCCCAAACTATGTCTCTATACTTTCTACCTTTTTTGGCATGGTGTCTTCTCTACCTTTAGCTGTGAAGTTTGTTCTGCTGGTCTCCAGGTTGATTTCTGGGGTGTTTAGGATGACTTGATAGTTTTCTAGATGTATTCTTGGGATGAGGTGAGCTTAGGTCCTCACCCTGCTACCACTTCCCTTCTCATTTAACATACTTTTGTCTTTTGTCTGCTCAGCTTTGTTACTTTCAATTACTGTGCCTTCCAGAAAGTTGATTCATTCTTCTGCAACCTCTTTTTTAAAAATATATTTTATTTAAATTCAATTTGCCAACATAAAACACCCAGTGCTCATCTCATCACGTGCCCTCCTTAGTGCCCGTCAGCCAGTTACCACATTCCCCCACCTGCCTCCCCTTCTGCAACCCTTTGTTTCCCAGAGTTAGGAATCCCTCATGGTTTATCTTCCTAATTTTTCCCACTCAGTTTCCCTCCTCTCCCTTAGAGTCCCTTTCACTATTTCTTATATTCCACACGAGTGAAACCATACAATTGTCTTTCTCTGTTTGACTTACTTCAGTCAGCATAATATCTGCCAGTTCCATTCACATTGAAGCAAATGGTTAAGTATTCATCCTTTCTGTGCATCCTCTGTTCTGTTGATTTTTCCCTAGTATACTTTTCATTTAGTGTATTCTTTGTCTGTTTTATACTTTTCGCCTCTATTGAAGTTCTCATTGAGTTCATCTACTCTTTCCTCAAGTCCAGGGAATATCTTTATGACCATCACTTTGAACTCTTTATCAACCATACTGCTTATCTGTTTCATTGAGCTCTTTTACTGGGACTTTTGTCTTTTTTTTTAAATTAATTTTTATTGGTGTTCAATTTACCAACATACAGAAAAACACCCAGTGCTCATCCCGTCAAGTGTCCACCTCAATGCCCGTCACCCATTCCCCTCCAACACCCGCCCTCCTCCCCTTCCACCACCCCTAGTTCGTTTCCCCGAGTTAGGAGTCTTTATGTTCTGTCTCCCTTCCTGATATTTCCCAACATTTCTTCTCCCTTCCTTTATATTCCCTTTCACTATTATTCATATTCCCCAAATGAATGAGAACATACACTGTTTGTCCTTCTCCGATTGACTTATTTCACTCAGCATAATACCCTCCAGTTCCATCCATGTTGAAGCAAATGGTGGGTATTGGTCGTTTCTAATTGCTGAGTAATATTCCATTGTATACATAAACCACATCTTCTTTATCCATTCATCTTTCGATGGACACTGAGGCTCCTTCCACAGTTTGGCTATTGTGGCCATTGCTGCTAGAAACATCGGGGTGCAGGTGTCCCGACGTTTCATTGCATCTGAATCTTTGGGGTAAATCCCCAACAGTGCAATTGCTGGGTCGTAGGGCAGGTCTATTTTTAACTCTTTGAGGAACCTCCACACAGTTTTCCAGAGTGGCTGCACCAGTTCACGTTCCCACCAACAGTGTAAGAGGGTTCCCTTTTCTCCGCATCCCCTCCAACATTTGTTGTTTCCTGCCTTGTTAATTTTCCCCATTCTCACTGGTGTGAGGTGGTATCTCATTGTGGTTTTGATTTGTATTTCTCTGATGGCAAGTGATGCAGAGCATTTTCTCATGTGCATGTTGGCCATGTCCATGTCTTCCTCTGTGAGATTTCTCTTCATGTCTTTTGCCCATTTCATGATTGGATTGTTTGTTTCTTTGGTGTTGAGTTTAATAAGTTCTTTATAGATTTTGGAAACTAGCCCTTTATCTGATATGTCATTTGCAAATATCTTCTCCCATTCTGTAGGTTGTCTTTTAGTTTTGTTGACTGTATCCTTTGCTGTGCAAAAGCTTCTTATCTTGATGAAGTCCCAATAGTTCATTTTTGCTTTTGTTTCTTTTGCCTTTGTGGATGTATCTTGCAAGAAGTTACTGTGGCCGAGTTCAAAAAGGGTGTTGCCTGTGTTCTCTTCTATGATTTTGATGGACTCTTGTCTCACATTTAGATCTCTCATCCATTTTGAGTTTATCTTTGTGTATGGTGAAAGAGAGTGGTCCAGTTTCATTGTTTTTTTTTTTTCATTTGAGATCTATACCTTTCTTCATTTCATCAAATCTCTGTGCTTGTTTCTATGAATTAGGTAGGCCGACTGAGTTTTGAAAGGATAGCTTTTTGTATATAGGATCCTCTAGTGCCCTGTGATTCAGTTTCCTCTGGTCATGAGTGCTCCAGGGATGTCCCCTGTATGTGGCTGAACCATAATTGATGTGAGTATGCTTGATGGTGGAGCTGGCCTTCAGCTCAGCTGGCTGAAATGACCCACTGTAAATGCCACGGGCACACTTGTGTACAATTCTTGCTCTTTTGTGCAATTTAGAGGCTAGGCTGGCTGGTGGGTGGGATTGGCACTTAACCTGGGTGTCTACACTTAATACTAGGACAGCTGTGAGTGTACTGATGAGTAGGGTTTGCTCCCTGCACAGCCAGTGAGAGGCTTGGCTGTGGGAGCTGTGGGTATAAGAGTGTGTACAGGGTTAGCTACCCCCACCCCAGGGCAGGAGTCACTTTGGAGAGGTACCACTCCCATCCTGGGCTGCCTGCTGGGTGTGGTGGGGCAGAAGCCACATTGGAGGACTGCCTGCTGGGGTGGGGTTTGCAGCTATCATGGTAGATGTGACAGCCAGTGTTAACACTCTCCAAGTATCAGGCTGTCTAGGATGGGGGAAGGTAGGAAAAATGGTACCTGTCAGCACTTTTGTTCCTGGAGAAATCTGCAGATGGCTGCACTTCTGGCACTCATCGTAAAATTAGTCAACAATTCTTTCACATCTATCATAGGTGCTTTTCAAACTGTGTTTGGGCAGAGTTAGTTGAAATGCGGGCTGTTAAAGGGTGGGAACTCAGTTTCCTATCACCCTTAGGCTCTCCTGGTGTTAAAGCCTGACATTATAGGGACTTGTTTTCTCTGTGTGGGTCCCTAGGAGGCAGGTGGTTGTGCCCCATGTGGAGTCTGGTGTCCTCTTTTTTCCATACTTGTGATGACTCTCACTTTTGTGGTTGGTTGTATCAGAGGTTTGGTTCCTGACTGCATTTCTATCCTTTCCTACACTTCTCAGTGTGGCCTTCTCTCTACAGCTAGCTGTGGAGGATCTGTTCTACCAGTCTTCAAGTTGTTTTCTGGGAGAGTTACAATACATGTGGTTGTCTCTGTGTCTCTGTGTGTCTGTGGGACAAGTTGAGTTCCGGAATCTCATACCATCTTCCCAGTCTACCCTGGGTGTTTTTTTTTTTTTTTCGTTCATAGTTCCTTTGCTGTGCAGAAGAGCTTCTTAGTTTGTTGGAGTCTTACCTGTTTACTTTTGGGGTTTTTTTTCTTTTTTGTTTTGGTTGTTAAATCCAAAAATTCATTGCCAACACCTGTGTCTAGGAGCTTACTCTATATTTGTCCTTTTAAGAATTTTCTATTTTCAGATCTTACATTAAAGTATTTAATTCATTTGGAGTTAATTTTTGTGTATGGTATTAAGATTGGGGTCCAGTTTTCCCAGCACCCTTTATTGAAAAAACTGTCTTCTCCCCAGTGTATATTCTTCCCTCCCTATTGTAAATTAATTGGTTGTATATGCATGGGTTTGTTTCTGGACTCTGTTCTGTTGATCTTTATGTCTGTTTTTATGCCTGTATCATATTATTTGATTACCATAGTTTTGTGACATAGTTGGAAATTAGCAAGTGTGTTGTCCCCTCTTTGTGGCTCAAAATTGCTTTGGTTATTCAGGGACTTTTGTAGTCACACAAAAACTTTATGATTATTCCATTTCTGTGAAAAATTTCATTGGCATTTAGATAGGGATTAAATTGAATTTTATAGTTTTTCACTGTACAGATCTTTTAACTTCTTGGTTAAATTTATTCCTAGATTTTATATACACTCTAGTGCAGTTGTAAATGGGTTTTCTTAATTTCTATTTCTGATAGTTTGTTATTAGAGAATGGGCACACAGCTGATTTTAATATATTAATATTATCTCCAGCAATTTTATAGAACTTTTTTATTCTAACAGCTTTCTGTGGAGTTTTAGGGTTCTCTCTATATATAATATCATGTCGTCTGTAAAGAGACAGTTTTACTTTTTCTACTGCAATTTGAATGCCTTTTCTTTTTCTTGTCTAATTGCTGTATTAGCACTTAAAAGTAGTGAGAGTGAGCAGCCTTGTCTTGTTATTGATCTTAGGGGGAAATCTTTTAGCATTTCACTAGAGTATGATGTTAGCTGTGAGCTTCTCATATATGGCCTTTATTATGTTGAGGTATATTCCCTCCCTATTTTTATCAGGAAGGGATGTTAAATTTTGTCAGTTTCTTGTTCTACATTTATTGAGATGATCATATGGTTTTTATCCATCATTTTATTTTATTTTATCCTTCATTTTATTAACATGATATATCACATTGATGGATTTAAAGATGTTAAACCACCCTTGCATCCTTGGAACAAGTCTATTTCATTGTGGTGTATGATCTTATTAATATTTAAATTCATTTGCTAATAATTTGAGTATTTCTCACATATGTTCATTGGATTATTGACCTATAATTTATTTTCTGTAGTGTCATCTTAGATCTTAGATGTTAGATCTTAGTATCAAGGTAATTGCTGGCCTTATAAAATCAATTTGGAAGTTTTGCACAAGGAATGGTATTAATATTTCTCTAAATGTTTGGTAGAATTCATCACTGAAGCCATCTGGTTCTGGACTTTTTTTGGCAAGTTTTTGATTAGAGATGGCTCATTCAATATCTTTACTAGTAATCTGTTAAGATTTTCTATTTCTTCATGATTCACTCTTGCTAGGTTGTATGTTTCTAGGAATTTATCCATTTCTTCTCATTGCCCAATATCTGTGGTAAAAGTTGTAACAGCTCTTTGATTCCTGGTCTATTGTTTGTTTTGCTAATCTTTTTTGTTGTCTTTTTGTTCTCTCTCTTATTTATTTCTGGTCTGATCTTTATTATTTCCTTCCTTTCATTAACTTTGTATTTTCTTCCTTTCTGAGTTCCTTGAGGTATAAAGTTAGGTTGTTTGAAATTTCTTCTTAGATTTTACTGCATTCTGTATTTTTTTTTTCTGGTTTTGATTAAACATGCTCTCAACCAATGGATCAAGCAAGTAATCTCCACACATTTGTGAATTTTCCAATTTTCTTGTAATTAATAGTATTTTGGTTAGAAAAGCAGCTTGATATATGGATTTCAGTCTTCTAATTTATTAAGATGTGTGATGTGATGCTCAATATAGGATTGGTCATAGAGAATGTTCCATGGTTTCATGCATTTCAGAAGAATGTGTATTCTTCTGTTTCTGAAATGGTCTGTATATATCTGTTAGGTCCATCTGGTTTAACATGTAGTTTAAGTACAATGTTTCCTTATTTTTCTGTCCACATAATCTATTCATTTTTGATGGAGGCAATAGTAAAGTCCCCTATTACTATAGCGCTATTTCTCTCTTTAGGTCTGTAAATATTTCCTTTGTATATTTTGGTGTTCCTCTGAAGGGTACATAAATACTTGCAGATGTTATCCCTTTGATGAATTGATTCCTTTATCACTATATCGTGATCTGTGTTTACTAGCCTGTCTCTTAAAGACTATTTTTCTGTTGACAACATAGTTACCTCAGCTTTCCTTTAGTTTCCATTTGCATGGATATCATTTCTCATCCTTTCACCCTCAGTCTGTGGTGTGTTCTTGAAGCTGAAGTGAGTTCTTAATAGGTAGGCACATAGATGGGTCATGCATTTGATCCATTAAAACCATTCTTTGTCTTTTGATTGGAACTTTTAGACCACTAACCTTTAATAATTGACATGTACTTATTGTCATTTTGTTCATTGTTGGCCAGTTATTTTGTAATTCTTCTATTCCTTTTTCTTTTCTTGCTCTCTTTGTTATTTGATAATTTTCTGTAGTGGTATGCTTAGAGACCTTTATCTCGTGTATCTATTATAGGTTTTTGCTTTGTAATTACCATGAAGTTTATATAAAGCAATGTACAGCTGTCTGTTTTAAAGATCATAAGAACTTATTTTTGAAAGCATTCTAAAGCTCTGCACTTTAACTCTCTCCTTCCATTTTGTTTTTGATGTCACAATCTTTTTATCCATTAACATATATGTGTATGGTTATTTTGTTTTTGTTTTTTGACATTCATATTGGCTTTATAAGCAATTAATCCACTGCCTTTATAACATACATTATTTTGAATTTTAGTATATATTTACCTTTACCCATGAGATTTATACTTTCATATATTGTCACCCTTCCTTTTTAGCTTAAAGAACAACTTTGTTTCTTGAAAGGTGGGTCTGGACGTGATAACTTCTTTTGCTTTTGCTTGTCTGGAAAACTTCCAGTGTCCTTCAGTATTCTGAAGGACACTTTTGCGGGGCAAGATATTCTTGGTTGGCAGTTTTTTTTTTTTATTTCCAGAGATATTATGGGTTCAGTTCCAGATGACCCCAATAAATTGAATATCACAATACAAGTAAAATGAGTTTTTTTGTTTCCTAGTGTATGTAAAAATTGTTTAATTTAAAAATACTTTGCTAAAAATTGTTAATCATTATCTGAATTTTCAGGGAGTAGTAATCGTTGATGGCTGCTGACTGATCAGGGTGGTGATTACAAAAGGTTGAGGTAACTGGGGAAATTTCTTAAGACAACAGTGAAGTTTGCTAGAGTGATTGACTCTTCCTCTCATGAAGGATTTCTCTGTAGCATGTGATGCTGTTTGATAGTATTTTACCCAGAGTAGACCTTTCAATTTCAAAATTGGAACCATTCCTCTCAAACCCTGCTCTGTTTTATCAACTAAATTTATGTAATATTCTAAATCCTTTGTTTTCACTTCAACAATCTTGACAGTGTCTTCATCAGGAGTAGATACCATCTCGGGATCCCTGGGTGGCACAGCGGTTTGGCGCCTGCCTTTGGCCCAGGGCGCGATCCTGGAGAGCCGGGATCGAATCCCACATCAGGCTCCCGGTGCATGGAGCCTGCTTCTCCCTCCGCCTGTGTCTCTGCCTCTCTCTCTCTCTCTCTGTGACTATCATAAATAAATAAAAATTAAAAAAAAAAGGAGTAGATACCATCTCAAGAAACCACTCTCTTTGTTCATCCATAAGAAGCAACTCGTCATCTGTTCAAGTTTTATCATGAGATTGCAACAATTCAGTCCCATCTCCAGACTCCACTTCTAATTCTAGTTCTTCTACTTCCATCTTCTCTGCAATGACTTCCTCCACTGAAGTTTTGAACCCCTCAAAGTAATCCATGAGGGTTGGAACCAACTTTTTCCAAACTCCTGTTAATGTTGATGTTCTGGCATTTCCCCATGAATCATGAATGTTCTTATTGGCATCTAGAATAGTTTTCAGTTTATTTTGTCCAGATCATCAGAGGACTCACTATCTGTGGCAGCTATAGCCTTATAAAGTGTATTTTTTAGATAATTAGACTTGAAATATAAGATGACTCCCTGATCCATGGGCTGCAGATGGTTATTGTGTTAGCAGGCATGAAAACATTGATCTCCTTGTACATCTCCATCAGAGCTCTTGGGTGACAAGTTGTATTGTCAATGAGTAGTAATATTTTGAAAGAGATCTTATTTTCTGAGCAAGTCTCAACAGTGGGCTTAAGATATTCAGTAAACCATGTTGTAAACAGATGTGTGTTCAGCCTGCTTTTTTGTTCCATTTATAGACCACAGAGTAGACTGAGCATGATACCTCAGGGCTCTAAGATTTTCATAATGGTAAATGAGCATTGGTTTCAACTTTATGGTCACCAGGTGCATTAGCCTTTAACAAAAGAGTCAGTCAGTCCTTTGAAGTTTTGAAGTCAGCCATTAACTTCTCTTCTCTAGCTATGAAAGCCCTATATGGCATCCTTTTTTCCAATAGAAGGCTATTTCATCTGCATTGAAAATCTCTTTAGGGTAGCTAACTTCATTATCTCGGGTAGATTTTGTGAAAACTTGCTACAGCTTCTACATCCTCACTTCTGCTACATCTTGCACTTTGATGTTATAGAGATGGTGTCTTCCTTAAACCTCTGCTAGCTTCACACTTGTCTTCTGTAGCTTCCTCACCTCGCTAAGACTTCATGGAATTGAAGGAGAGCTCTAGAACCTTATTGTGGGTGAGGTTTTGACTTAATCCTGTGGATGGTTTGATCTTCTCTCCAGACCACTAAAACTTTCTCCACATCAGCCATAAGGCTGTTTTTGCTTTCATATCATTTGTGTGTTAATGGGAGTAGTACCTTTAATTTCCTTCAAGAATTTTTGCTTTGCATTCACTGCTTGGCTAACTATTTTGTGTAAAGTGTCTAGTTTTCATCCTGTTTCAGATTTTGCCATGCCATCCTCACTAAGCTGAATTATCACTGAATGCTTAGAAGCCATTGTAGGCTTATAAACTGGCCTAATTTCACTATTGCTGTGTCTCAGGGAACAGGGTGAGGGAAAGAGATGGGGGAATGGCCAATTGGTGGGGCAGTCAGAATACACATGTTTAAGTTCACCTTCCTATGTGGGTGTGGTTAGTGACACCCTAGAACAAGTATGAATAACATCAGAGATCCTAGGTCACCATGACACTTAATAATTAATAAGTTTGAAATATTTCAGGAGTTACCTAAATGTGACACAAAGTGAACAAATGTTGGAAAAATGGCACCAATAGACTTGTTTAGCAAATCACCACTAATCTTCAATTGTTAGAAAATGCAGTATTTGTGAAGCACAACAAAATGAGATATGCCCATGTTTATCATGCAGGTCTCTATGGGTGTGGAAAATTTCTGCTGAAAAATCTGTTGACTGTTTCATGGTGGGGGGTCCCCTTGTACATAAAAAGCCCCCCCCCCCCCGTTTTTAAGCTTCTCTCCTTTTTTTTTTTTGACACTTTAGCACTGAGATATACTGTGATTAATCTCTTTGGGTTCCTCTTATTATTCTAGGCATCCTAGATCTACATGCCTGTTTCCTTCTCCAGGTTAGGGAAGTTTTCAGCCATTATTCTTTAAATACATTTTCTACCTATTACTCTCTTCCTCTTCGGGGACAACATCAAGCAGACCAATATTCACATTATGGGGTCCCCAAGTCCCTTAAGTTATCTTCACTATTTTTCAATCTTTTTTATTTTTGCTGTTATGATTGGATAAGTTACACTGACCTGTCATTGAGTTCATGAATCCTTTCTTTCTGTGTCTTCAAGTGCACTGTTTAACTCCTCTGTACTATTTTTCTATTCAGTTTTGTATTCTCCAACTCTGTCACTTTTATTAGGTACTTTTTTCTTTTTGTTGAGATTTTCATTTGGTTTATATGTCACTCTCTTAAATTCAGTGGACAGCTTTATCCATGTTGTTTTGAACTCATTGTCAGGTAAATCACTTCTCACTATTTCATTAAGGTCTTTTTCTGGGATTTTATCTTCTTTTTTTCCTTGGAGCATATTCCTCTGTTTCTTCATTTTGATCTATTCTCTGTATTGGTTTCTAAGCCTTAGATAAAAAAGCCACATCTTTCGTTCTCCTCTGGCTTATGAACTCTTGGTTGTCTCTCAATTTCTGTGACTGTCTGAGTAGCCTACTCCATTCTTGCAGCTCCCAGTAGTGGAGGGTGTGCTAAGACCTTTCAGTGTCTCAAGGGGGAGGATCTCAGCACTTAGATTCATGCTGGTTGGAAACCAGAACTTCAGGTAGCAACTATTAAAGTTGGCAGATTTATCTCTATCCATTTGGGGAGATGAGCATTTCTGTCTGCTCCCTCTGTGCCAAGCTCTTTGGTGATACAGTTAAGAAGTGTTTCTCTGGTTGCTACTGTCCTGATGAACTCGCACACATGCCATAGTCTCAAGGGATGTGTTCTTTGAGCATCAGACACAAAAGCCAGGGTGCCAGATGTGTATACAAGCTTCTTTCTTGGAGACACTGGCAACTTGGGACATAGGGGGAGTATGAAGATGACTCCCATTGGCCTCCACAGTCTTTGGAGAGTCTTATCAGTGGGTCTTCAGTTGTGTGTTAAATTAGAAGTCTGTTTCTCAGGCCAAAACTCTAAGATAAACAGGCTTCTTTCACAGAAGGATTGGGTGCTTTTGAGGCTGCTGCCTCTGCACTGGGTCCTGAGGGGGTGGTAGACATAAGCCTGGTTGCTTTTGAAGCCACAAGTAGAACCAGGTGGCTTAGGTAAGAAAGAAAAATTGTTTTAAAAAATGCCCTGTACTTGAAGTCCATCCTGCCATGACCAGAATAATTTCCATTATGTATTTGATGCATAATCCAGGCAAAGCCTGTTAAGTAGAAATACCCTGAAGGCCCTTTGTGGCTGATCCTCAAATTTTGGCTTTTCTGGAAAATGTTTTAAACCCAGATTAGAATTTAACAGGCAAAAAATTGCTGAATCAAAAAGTGGAAAGTCACCAACCCCTTCAGGGAATTAATAGTATAGAAGTTGGTAAGCATGTAAAAAGACAAACCATGCAACAGCTTTAAAAAATTAAATTATCAAAGGTACCCCAAAGAGGATACTTTATATTTGCTATTAGGGCAGGGTTCACAGGGTGAAACCAAGAAAAGGCCTTGAGGGTTGTCCTCATCCTGGGGTTGGAGCCATTGGCTAAGTCAGAGTCTGTGGTGTTGGGTGCTTGGCAGCACCCAGGGAAATTTCACAAAACCTCCCTAGAGCAACTCACCTGCCTCTCCCATGGCATTTCTTTCCCCAGCTCATGTGTTCGTCAGTACAGAAGGCTCTGTTTGAGGAGGAGGACCATGTCAAGAAACTGCAGCAGAAGGTAGCCACCCTGGAGAAGCGTAACAAGCAGCTTCGGGATCGGGTGAAGAAGGTCAAGAGGTCCTTGAGGCAGGCACGGAAGAATGGTCGCCACCTGGAGCTGGTGAACCAGAAGCTCAGCGAGAAGTTAGCAGCTGCAGCAGGTGCCATCCCACACATTAATGCCCTGGGGCAGGAGCCACCAGGTGCCACCTACCTGCGGGGGTAGCAGAGACTGAGTAGTGGCCTTGCCTGGCTCTGCTAAAACATGTTGCCTCTTGCCAGGGAATGTAAAGTGATGATAGGTTTTAATGTGCACTTACGTCAAAAAATCTTGTGGATGATATTTTTAATATGCATTTGGTAGTGTCTAGCTACTTTAAGGGGGCACGTCTTGCTATTTTCTTAGTTGCTCAGCTCCTTCCCTTCCCTGCTTGCAAATCCAGAGGCAGGATCCTGGAATATCATGTGCTTGTTGAGGGCCTGTCCTCAGCTTTCAGGAGCACACAGGAAAGTGTACTTACTGTGGAAAGAATATTTTAGAATCTCTAGATGTATAAGAATCAAGGGGTTGAGCCTTATTTCAGAAGAGAGGCAGTGTGATCTCCAGCTCTGAGCTCCAGGACTACCATTAGTTTTGAGCAGCAAGTCTTGGAACCTTCTGGTGCCTCATTTGTCACATTTTTCGGAAGGAGGATGGAGGCCTTGCAAAGCACCCAAGGATGTCTGTAAATAAACACATGCATGGTGTCCCTACTCTAACCAGCATTTCTTCACAGCTGAAGCATAGCTCATAACACGTAGTGCTTTGAGTTGGGGGTGGGGAGCAGCAGCAGATAATTGAATAAGATGAATTATTCCTGATTTCCAGCACCAGTTACCCAGAGTTAAAGTGGATATCTGTGGGCCACTTTAATATATAGGGGAAGTGCGTTGGGGACTGGTCGTGGTTTATCAAACCATGTTCCTGAGCTGGAAGGAGCCTGTGCAATATCTCTGCCATTGCTAAATGCAAATTTATGGTTTGCTCATTAACTCAACTGCTCTGAATTCGAGGTGAGTTGACCCAGTACACTATTAACTTCTGTTCCACAAAGACACCTTCTTACCTATTGGAATCAAGTGATGTTGCCTCATTCCCATCCAGGCATCCGAAGATCTTGTTTCACACAGTTCTACAGAGTCTTGGTGCAAGCATTTTTCACCACTTAATTGGGTGAAAGGCAATGTTGTTTTCAGAGATAAAATAACTGTCGACAAAGAAATGAAACCAAACTAAGTTCCCATTTTTACATTACATGAATCTTAGGCCTCTTAATAGTTTATGACCAGTATACAGGGTGGTCTTAAAATAGTGGATAATAACTCCACATATCGACTTGATAGAAAATACAGTAACTAACTAGAAGTGTGAAATAAGAGTATAAAGGCCAGATTGCATATCATACTGTAATACAGAGTAGTTTATCAATTGTAATAACTCAGAAATGCATTATAGTTTTTCTTTTGCATGTCCCATAGAACTTTTGAATGTCTATGGACAGACATCATTATGCTAAAGATGGAACAACAATGTAGAAGGCTTTCATAATGAAATACAAAACCCAGTTAAAATATGCATCCCAGTATTGGAAAATTGATACTTCTCTTAAAAAGGACAAAATGAAGAAATAATATTAAGGTCCCTCTTTTATATTTTGTTATTTTATTTGGCCCCTCAATGGCCAAATTGCCTTCTGGCCAATGAGTTATGCAGTGAAAATACTTGTGGCAAAGATGCCTATGGTGGAAATGCCAGACACGGTTCCAGGCATTCCAAACTCTTGCTTCTGAATGCAAACACTTTCCAATCCTGGGAATAATGTTTGCACAAGAGTCCACTTGTCAGTGTGTCAGATTTTGTACATGACCTCAGAGCACTTCACCCTGTTTGGAAAGAAACCTTTAAAGACGGTACTATAAGTACAAAGAGTATCCACTATATAGAACATCTGAGCCCTTAATTTAGGTACATTTGATCCAGTCCCAGTTGTCATTAAGAAGGCAGCTGATCCTCCCACAATTGTCTTCTGATGGACCTCCAAATCTACAAGTCTCTCTTCTGTGCTGTTCCAGATGGAACCTGCAGGTTCCTCATCGGGAAGTCTCCCCCTAGACCACCCCAGGCACTGCAACACCTGACAGTGTTGTCCTCTCCATTGGAAATGGCTATCATACTGTCAGATTTCCCTTCCACTGCCTTTAGGAAAACCACATTCTTGCTCTGGCAGCTGGTTGGGAGGGTGGATCTGTGTCACTTGGGGCTGCCGCTAGGGGGAGATGTAAGGGGAGATGTCTGCACTCTGAACTAGATAGAATGGCAGCTTTTGCTTCATTTTCCAACATTATCCTGCTCCTTTATTAGCAGCATCCTTCATAGTATGGTACAATAGTTTATTCTTTCTGGGGCCATTTCATTAAAGCACTTTTGCTTCCACCCAAGGGAATGACAAACCTAAAGGTGATTTACGGCTAGTGCTTTGAGAACTGTGGAACCTGGATCCCTACAGATGCATTATGTTCTACCTTTTTAATAAATACGAGCAGTATTTCAGCCACAATGGTAAGGCATGTGTATTTCTTTTGGGTCAGGGAGATTCCAGCTTTGGCCTGGAAAAGCACTTTAAAAACCGTTTGGGGAAGCATCTGTGAGTCACACCTGAGGCCTATAGGAGACTGAGATCAGAGCTCCTTTGATGTTCCCCTGAGGATATGGTTTGACCCTCTCTGTCCCAGGGTTCCCACCTCTCCACACACCTGCAGAAAAGCAATGGTATCCAGGCCTGTTCCTCATGGGGGACAAGAAGCTTCATTTATCAATGTCTACAAAAATACATTTGAATCTATTGCCAAAGAGAAGTCCCCAGGTCCCTGTTGTCTGCTGCTCTGTCATCTCACTGTAGCCCTTGCAACTTGTTTATTATACTAGTGGGAATTTTTTATGTGAAAAGAACCCAAGAAGTACTCCAAAATTGATATGCTTAACCAACCTGTTGTAGCATTATCTCTGAGATGCAGACCAAGATTTCTACTTTGGAAAAGTCAATTGGCCTCATCAGACACCAAATCACAAAAGAGAGGCAGACAGCATCTAGAAGCCTTCAACTACAGAAGCCACAGAGCCACAGCTAGTGTGGGGTAGTTCCTTTTTTTTTTTTTTTTTTTTTTTTTGTGGGGTAGTTCCTTAGGCCTCCACAGTGTTGTTGAATGTGAATGCCCTTCTTGGACTCCAGACCACTGTTGCAAGAATATTTTTTTTTTAATTTTTTTTATTTATTTATGATAGTCACAGAGAGATAGAGAGAGGCAGAGACACAGGCAGAGGGAGAAGCAGGCTCCATGCACCGGGAGCCCGACGTGGGATTCAATCCCGGGTCTCCAGGATCGCGCCCTGGGCCAAAGGCAGGCGCCAAACCGCTGCGCCACCCAGGGATCCCCGCAAGAATATTTTTTGAGGCCAGCCTATGTCACACTTTTCCTGGTACCTGCCTGATAACAGAAGTTAACAGGTATTCTCACATCTGTGGTGCAACACTCCATCTCTCTTAGGGGAGAGAGAACATAAACTCAAATCAGTGACTTTGAATCAAATTGTTAGTTCAGTAACAGTCCATATTCTAAAATGGTTTTAAAGAATCAAGTACCCAGCATGTATTAAGCTCTTTTATCCATATTCTCATTTACTATTTCTAATAGTGACCCTGTTCCCCATGCTTGAGGAATCTGGAATTTCAAGAGATTAAATAAATTGCCCAGTGGACACAAGTAGTATACAAGTAGTATAGGTGGCCAATCAAGGATTCAGCGCCATCTTGATTTCTCTCTTTATACTGGCTCCTGTACAAGGAGGATAATAAATACTTCTACCTCAAAGGCTATCCAGAAGATTGAATAAAATAGTTCATTTAAATGCTTAGCTTGGTTCCTGACCCTCTGTCTTCAATAGCTATTACAAGAATAATTTTTGTTTCTAATACTCACCACAAAGGCCCAATGCATGTGAGAAATGAGAGTGTATTGGTGGGATTCCATATAATTTTCCTACCAATCTTTATCTTAAATTCTATCCCTCTTTCCAGTCACCACATCTCCAGTTCTTTTTCATGTTCCTTAACACTGAGCCACCTCCCTTTTTCTCACAATTAGTAGTTCCTCCAAATTTACCAAGAAAACACAGTGCACTCAGAAATATTTTCTCAACTTCCTTGAATATCCCTGACGCTGTGTGGTTCTGTCATCCTCTCCTCTCTTCCACCTTCAAGGCAGGCACATCCCTATTGACCACATCCAGGGTCAATAGGTTCTTGAGTTCATATTGCACCTCTTAAAACCTAGCTCCCCACAATATTTTCTTTTTATCATAAATATTTTCCTCAGTGAGGACTCCTGCTCCCATAATCCGGCCATGTTCCACTCTCCCCATCATAAGGGGGGAAAAACCCCTCAAACACACATAGTTTAGAAAGTATTGGGATCCCTGGGTGGCTCGGTGGTTTAGCACCTGCCTTCGGCCCAGGGTGTGATCCTGGGGTTCCGAGATCAAGACCCACATCAGGCTCCCTGCATGGAGCCTGCTTCTGCCTCTGCCTAGGTCTCTGCCTCTCTCTCTGTGTCTCTCATGAATAAATAAATAAATTCTTTAAAAAAAGTTTAGAAAAAGAAAGTATTGAGGCAGCTTTATTTTTTTATTTTTTTTTTTTGTTTTTTGTTTTTTGTTTTTTTTTTTTTTCCTTTTTTTTTTTTTTTAATTAACTTTTATTGGTGTTTAATTTACCAACATACAGAAAAACACCCAGTGCTCATCCCGTCAAGTGTCCACCTCAGTGCCCGTCACCCATTCCCCTCCAACACCCGCCCTCCTCCCCTTCCACCACCCCTAGTTCGTTTCCCCGAGTTAGGAGTCTTTATGTTCTGTCTCCCTTCCTGATATTTCCCAACATTTCTTTTCCCTTCCTTTATATTCCCTTTCACTATTATTCATATTCCCCAAATGAATGAGAACATACACTGTTTGTCCTTCTCCGATTGACTTATTTCACTCAGCATAATACCCTCCAGTTCCATCCACGTTGAAGCAAATGGTGGGTATTTGTCGTTTCTAATTGCTGAGTAATATTCCATTGTATACATAAACCACATCTTCTTTATCCATTCATCTTTCGATGGACACCGAGGCTCCTTCCACAGTTTGGCTATTGTGGCCATTGCTGATAGAAACATCGGGGTGCAGGTGTCCCGACGTTTCATTGCATCTGAATCTTTGGGGTAAATCCCCAACAGTGCAATTGCTGGGTCGTAGGGCAGGTCTATTTTTAACTCTTTGAGGAACCTCCACACAGTTTTCCAGAGTGGCTGCACCAGTTCACATTCCCACCAACAGTGTAAGAGGGTTCCCTTTTCTCCGCATCCTCTCCAACATTTGTTGTTTCCTGCCTTGTTAATTTTCCCCATTCTCACTGGTGTGAGGTGGTATCTCATTGTGGTTTTGATTTGTATTTCCCTGATGGCAAGTGATGCAGAGCATTTTCTCATGTGCATGTTGGCCATGTCCATGTCTTCCTCTGTGAGATTTCTCTTCATGTCTTTTGCCCATTTCATGATTGGATTGTTTGTTTCTTTGGTGTTGAGTTTAATAAGTTCTTTATAGATTTTGGAAACTAGCCCTTTATCTGATATGTCATTTGCAAATATCTTCTCCCATTCTGTAGGTTGTCTTTTAGTTTTGTTGACTGTATCCTTTGCTGTGCAAAAGCTTCTTATCTTGATGAAGTCCCAATAGTTCATTTTTGCTTTTGTTTCTTTTGTTGAGGCAGCTTTAAAGATGGTAACATAGGGCAGCCCAGGTGGCTCAGCGGTTTAGTGCTGCCTTCAGCCCAAGGGTGTGACCCTGGAGACCCGGGATCGAGTCACACGTCAGGCTCTCTGCATGGAGCCTGCTTCTGCCTCTCTCTCTCTCTCTCTCTCTCTCTCTCTCTCTCTGTCTCTCATGAATAAATAAAATCTTTAAAAAAATGGTAACATAGAAGGCTTCTGAACCCCCCTGTTCCCACAGACACAGTGACACATGGAATAATTCCCTCTGAAAGAAACCCTGAAATTAGCCACACAAATCTTCCATGCTGAGACAACTAAAAGGACCTATATCAAAATGAGTAGAAAAGGCTTAGACATGCCCTTGCCATAAATGGTGCCCACCCACGCACAGCGCTATACAATCAGAAGGAAATCTCCAAATACTGGCTTTTCCTTGAGAGAAGGCTTGGGATGTGACATCTACAGCCCCAAATTTTAAGACTTCTACTTCAGGACTAGCCCTCAAAACACTTAGCTCTGAAAGTCAGTGGGATTTGTGTTTACAAGTCCTACAAGACTGTAACAAACAAAAAGGCACTTGCTAATGAGCACAGACCTACTTAATCCAGCTGTCACATCAGGATCAGCAGAGAAAATGAACATCTAGTATTTCCCAGAATGGGGTCCATTTTGATACTTTAAAAATTGCCCAGAGGAGGGGGTTCAAGATGGTGGTGTAGGGAGATCCTGATCTCACATCATCCCATTGACCCATTAGGTCCACACTTAAATGTGGAAAAACTCCCTCTGAAGGGGACCTGGAAACTGGATGAACAGAACCTCCACAACAAACGATAATGCAGATAGGTAGAAGAGGGAGAGATGTTATACTATATGTTGGCAGATTGAATTTAAATTAAAAAAAAGAAAGACAAAAGGGAGAGATGTTTTCACCAAGTTTAAAAAACAGCACAAAATACCCCAGGCTTGGAGTTACATGGTTGGGAAGAATCTCAAAGGTACAGAACTTTTCCCTGAGGAGCAAAAATTCATGCTCCACTTTAGGTACCATAGCCCTTAGGTCCTGTATAGGAGAGATGAGCCCCTAAAACACAGGCTTTGAAAATGAATGGGGGGTTGGTCTAGGCAAACTACAGAACTGTAAGGAAAGGAAAACCCACTCTTAAAAAGCCTGTGCAAAAACACCAGATCAGAGAGTGTGTAGAGCATAGGTTAAGGAGAGTCATTAATCTTCAAATGCCTGCCAGAGACCCAAGAGGAGCCTGACCTAATACCAGGGACTGAGGTGTTGATAGCAACAGTTTTTGCTATCTAATACTACCATGCTGATCCCAGTTGCTGGTGGTCACCATTTTTAGTTCTCCCTCTAGACTGTTAATGCTAGAAGCATGCTCTACTGAGAGTTCTACATACCCCTACACCTTGTCTGGGCCTCAAAGTCAACAGGTTGACAGCTTTGCCCATCAAAGTCCCAAAAGTAGCTATAACTGGGAGCCACCCCCCTCCCACCCACAAGTGTGCCCCCAAAGATTCAATCAGGCATGGCAACCAGCTAGGCCTGAGGCCACCTCCCACCCACCAGGAGAGTACAGGTAGCACATGCAGGAAACACCCCTTCAATGCCTGGATCTAGTGGCCAAGGGTGATTGCACTTCTGAGTCCTGTAGGACATCTCCTGTACCAAGCTATTTTTTTCCATGGAGAGACATAGCTAAACTACCTAATAAATGGAAATAGAGAGCTGGGCAAAATGAGGAAATAGGAAAATGTTCCAAATGATAAAACAATAAAAATCCCAGAAAAGAACTAAATAAAACAGTGATAAGCAACCTACTTAATAAAGACTTCAAAATAATGGTCCTAAAGATACTTACTGTATTTAGGAGAAGAATGGATGAACACAATGAAAGCTTCAACAAAGAGAAAATATAAAAAGTTACCAATCATGGAAATGCAAACTGGTGCAGACACTTTGGAAAACAATATGGAGATTCCTCAAAAAATTAAAACTAGAACTACTCTATAATCCAGAAATTGCAGTACTAGGTATTTACCTAAAGGATACAAAAATAGTAATTTTAAGGAATACATGCACCCCAGTGTTTATAGCAGCATTATCAGCAATAGCCAAGTTATGGAAAGAGCCCAAATGTCCACTGCCTGCTAAATGGATAAAAAAGATATGGTAGGGATCCCTGGGTGGCGCAGCGGTTTGGCGCCTGCCTTTGGCCCAGGGCGCGATCCTGGAGACCGGGGATCGAATCCCACGTCGGGCTCCTGGTGCATGGAGCCTGCTTCTCCCTCTGCCTGTGTCTCTGCCTCTCTCTCTCTCTCTGTGTGACTATCATAAAAAAAGATATGGTATGTAAATATGCATATATACACACACGCACACGTATATGTATATACATACATACACTGGAATATTACTCAGCCATAAAAAGAATGGAATCCTGCCATTTGCAATAATGTGGAACTAGAGAGTATTTTGCTAAGAAAAATAAGTCCATCAGAGAAAGACAAATACCATATGATTTCACTCATATATGGAATTTAAGAAACAAATGGCGGGGGGGGGGGGGCGGGGAGATGAGGGAGATGGGTGAAGTAAGTGATGGAGATTAAGGAAGGTACTTGTTATGATGAGCATCCAGTGTTGTATGTAAGTGTTGAATCACTAAATTCTATTTCTGAAACTAACATTACACTGTATGTTAACTAACTGGAATTTAAATAAAAACTTGGAAAGAAAAAGTACCAATCAGCACTGAAGAATAAAGAAAGGAAAAATACTAGAGGGAATAAAGAGTAGACTATACAATAAGGAAAACAGATCAGCTTTCTGGAAGACAAGGTTGATAACCCAAACTGAACAGCAAAATGGGAAAAAAAATTTTTTGAATGAGGTTAATGGGACCTCTGAGACAACAGCAAGCATACTAATGTTAGCCTTATATAAGTCCCAGAAGAAGAAGAGAAAGAAAAGCAGAAAATTTATTTAAAGAAATAACAGCTGAAAATTTCCCCAACCTATAGCCTATAAGGGATACACAAAAAATAAAGAACATAATGCAAACATAACACTAAAGAAAGTCATCAAGGCATAAGAGAAAAGAAAAAGAAGAACGAAACAGAATTACAAAACAGACAAAAAAATTTTTTTTAAGATTTTATTTATTCATGATAGACACACAGAGAGAGGCAGAGACAGAGGCAGAGGGAAAAGCAGGCTCCATGCAGGAGCCTGATGTGGGACTCGATCCTGGGACAGCGGGATCACACCCTGAGCCAAAGGCAGACACTCAACCACTGAGCCACCCAGGCATCCTGACAAAAAATTTTTAAATGGCAACAAATACATATCTATCAATAGTTACTTTAAATGTAAATGGGCTAAATGCTCCAATCAAAAGACAAAATGGTGGCTGAATAGATTAAAAAAAAAGAGTTATCTATATGATGCCTACAAGAGACTCACTTCAGATCTAAAGACCTACATAGAAAGTCAAAGGATTGAAAAAATACTCCATCAAATGGAGACTAAAAGAAAACCAGGAGTAGCAATACTTACAAAAGACAAAATTGACTTTAAAACAAAGGCTATTGTAAGAGACAAAGAGGGCATTATATGGTGAAAATGGGATCAATCCAACAAGATATAATATTTATAATACTTATACACCCAACATAGTAGCATGTAAACACGTAACACAAATATTATCATACACAAGAGGAGAAATTGACAGTAATAGTAGGGGACTTTAAAAAAAGATTTTATTTATTCATAAGAGACACAGAGAGAGAGGCAGGCTCCCCAGGAAGAGCCCAATGTTAAACTGGATCCCGGACCCTGGGATCATGTCCTAAGCCAAAGATCAAACACTCAACCACTGAGCCACCAAGGTGCCCCAATAGTAGAGAACTTTAACCCCCACTTACAGATAGATACATCTAGACAGAAAGTTATTAAGGAACTATTAAGGAAATAGTGACCTTAAATGACACATTAAACCAGATGGCTTTATAGACATAGAAAACATTCCCTCCAAATCAGCAGAATACACATTCTGCTCAAGTGCCCCTGGGACATTCTCCTATGTTAGGCTACAAAACAAGTCTCAACAAATTTAAGAAGACTGAAATCATATCAAACATCTTTTCCAACCTCAATGGCATGAAAGTAGAAATCAATTCCAGGAAGAAACCTGGAAAACACAAACACGTGGAGGCTAAACAACATGCTATTGAACAACCAATGGGTCAATGAAAAATATCACAAGGGAAATGAAAAAAATGCCTTCAGACAAATGAAAATGAAAACACAATGTTCCAAATCTCTGGCACATGGCAAAGGCAGTTAAAAGACTTCTTTTTAGTGATATAGCCTCAAGAAACAAGAAAAATCCCAAATAAAGTTTCTGACCTCACACCTAAAGAAACTAGAAAAAGAAGAACAAACAATACCCAAAGTTAATAGAAGAAATTAAATAATTAGAAGAGTGGAGATAAATAAAATAGAAACTAAGAAAAGTAGAAAAGATCAATAAAACTAAGAGTGAATTCTTTGAAAAGGTAAAACTGATAAATCTTTGGGCAGACTCATTGAGTAAAAAAGGAATAGGGCCTAAAAAAATAAAATCAGAAGTAAAACAGAAGTTACAACTGATGTCACAAAAATACAAAGTTTATAAGAGACTACTATGAACAATTATACATAAATATATTGGAAATCCTAGAAGAAATGGATACATTCCTATAAATACAAAATCTTCCAAGACTGAATGGGGAAAAATCAGAAAAATCTGAACAGACTAATTACTAGCAATGAAACTGAATTGGTAAAGAACAAAACAAAACAAGACCCTCCCAGCAAATTCCAGACCAGATAGCTTCACAGGTGAATTCCACCAAACATTTAAAGAGGACTTAATAACTATGCTACTCAAACTATAACAAAAAATGGAAGAGGAAGGAATGCTTCAAACTCATTCATTCTTTGAGGCCAGCATTACCTGATACCAAAACCTGGCAAAGGCATAAAGAAAGTAATAGAATAATATCGCTGATGAATGTACATGCAAAAATCCTCAACAAAACGTTAGCAAACTTAATTCAACAATATCTTAAAAGGTTCATAACATTACAATCAACTGGGATTTATTTCAGGGATGTAAGGATGGGTCAATGTGATCTATTATACTAACAAAATGAAGGCTAAAAATCCTGTGATCATTTCAAAAGGTGCAGAAAAAGCATTTGACCAGTTTTGATCTCTGTTTATGATAAAAGCTCAACAAAGTGGGGGCAGCCCCGGGGGGGCTCAGTGGTTTAGCTCTGCCTTTAGCCCAGGGCGTGATCCTGGAGAACCAGGATCGAGTCCCACATCAAGCTCCCTGCATGGAGCCTGCTTCTCCCTTACCTGTGTCTCTGCCTTTCTCTCTCTCTCTCTCTCTCTCTCTCTCTCTCTGTGTGTCTCATGAATAAATAAATAAAATCTTAAAAAATTAGTACTAGGATAAGGATACCCAATCTTGTCAGTTTTATTCAACACAAAAATAATGAAATCAATTATATCTACAAAAATTAGTCAAGGTATACACAAAATAACGTAAAATATGACATCATATACATAAAAGTGGTGAGAAGTGTAAAAATTTAGTTCCTTTGGGATATGTTTGAAACATCCATCAATTTAATATACACTGCCAAACACATAAGATGTTATATGTGAATCCAATGGTAATCACAAATCAAAAACCTGTAATAGATAAAAAATAAATGGAAAAGAATCCAATCATAACACTGAAGAAAGCTATCAAACCTCATGGGAAGAGAGCCAAAGAAGGAACAGAGAATAACTAGAAAAACAACAAAGTGGAAATAAATACATATCCATTAATAATTGCTTTAAGTGTAAATGCACTAAATGTTCCAATAAAAAAAAAAGTGGTAACTGAATAGATCAAAAACCAAGACTCATCTATATGCTGCCTGGAAGAGATTCATTTAAGACCTTAAGACACATACAGATTGAAAGTGAAGGGATAGAACAAGACATTTCATGCTAATGGATTCCAAAAAAAGCTGAGGTAATAATATTTCTTTCAGATAAAATAGACTGTGAAACAGAGTGTAGCAAGAGACAGAATAGAGCATTAAATAACGATAAAGGAATCAATCCAACAAGAGTGTGTAACAATTCTAACTATTTTTGTACCCAGCATAGGAGCACCTAAATACATAAAGCAAATTTTAACAGACATAAAGGGAGGTAATGAAAGTTATACAATACTCATAGGAGACTTTAACACCCAACTTATATTATCAATGGATAAATCATCCAGACAGAAAATTGATAAGGAATTAATGACTTTGAATGACCTTTTAGATCAGATGGACCTAACATATGTACAGAACAAACATCCCCAGGCACCTGGATAGCTCAACGGTTGAGCATCAGCCTCTGGCTCAGGTTGTGGTCCTGGAGTCCTGGGATCAAGTCCTAAATCAGCCTCCCCACAGGGAGCCTATGTCTCTGCCTCTCTTTCTGTGTCTCTCATGAATAAATAAATAAAATCTTAAAAAGAACATACATCCCCAAACAGCAAAATATACATTTTTTCAAGTACACACAGGCCATTCTCAAGGACAGATTATGTGTTAGGCCACAAAACAAATCTCTATAAATTTAAGAAGACTGAAATCATATTAAGCATCTTTTCCAACCACAGCAGTATGAAACTAGAAATAAAACGGACTAACACATGGGGTCTACACAACATTCAATTAATCAGTGAGTCAATGAAGAAATTGAAGAGGAAACTTTAAAAAATTCATGGAGACAAATGAAAACACAATAATCCAGAGTCTTTGGGACTCAGCAAAAGTAGTCTTAAGAGGGAAATTTAGTGATACAGTATTACCTCAAGAAACAAGAAAAATCTCAAACAATCTAACCTTAGGAGCCAGATAGAAAAGAACAAACTAATCCCCAAATTAATAGAAGAAAGAAAATAATAATGATTAGAACAAAGATAAATGACATGAAGATTAAGAATAGAAAAAATCAGTGAAACCAAGAGTTGGTTCTTTGAAAACATTAACAGAATAGATAAACCTTTAGCCAGAGTCATCAAGAAAAAAAAAAGGCAGAGCCCAAATAAATAAAATAAAAAATGAAAGAGGAGAATTAAAATCTGACACCACAGAAATACAAAAGATTATGAGACTACTACAAAAAGTTATTTGCCAACAAATTGGACAACCTAGAAGAAATGCATACATTTCTAGAAACATACAACCTCTCAATGCTTTAATCCGGAAGACCTAAAATACTTGAACAAATTACTAATAACAAAACTGAATCAGTAATTAAAAAAAATTTCAACAAACAAAAGTCCAGGACCAGCTGGATTCACAGGCGATTTCGACCAAATATTTAAACAAGAGTAAATACTCTTTTCAAACTATTCCAAAAAATAGAAGAAGAAAAGCTTTCAAATTCATTCTTTCTATGAGGCCAGCTTACCCCAATAGCAGAACCAGACAAAAACACCACAACAAAAGAAAACTACAGATCAGTATCTCTGAATAACATAGATGTAAAAATTCTCAACTAGCAAACCAATTTCAACAATACATTAAAAGGATCATTCACTACAGTCAAGTGTGATTCATTCCAGGTATGCAAGGATGATTTAATATTTCCAAGGCAATCAGTGTAATAATCAAACTGACAGCAAGAAGGGGAAGAAAACTATTTGGTCCTCTCAATAGATACTGAAAAAGCATTTGGCAAAATAAACATCCATTTATGATAAAAAACTACAACAAAGTGGGTCTGGAGGGAATGTTCCTCAACACAATGAAGGCCATGTATGAAAAACCCAAAGGTAACATCAAACTGGTGAAAACTGGAGAGCTTTTCTCTAAGATCAATAATAAGACTATTCTCACCACCTTCGTCCAACATAGTATTGGAAGTCCTAGCTGCAGCATTTAGACAAGAAAATGAAATGAAAGGCATCCAAATCACATTGAAAGATGTGAAAACTGTCAGTATTTGCAGATGACATTATATATAGAAAACCCTAAAGATGCCACCAAAAAATGTTGGAATAAACAAATCAAATAGCAGGTTACAGAATCAATATACAAAAATCTCTTTTATTTTTATATACTAATATGGAAGTAGGGGAAAAATTAAAAAACAATGCCATTAATTTGCATGAAAAGAATAAAATATCTAGAAATATATTTAACCAGAGATGAAAGATCTGTATGCTGACACTGTAAAACATTAGTGAAAGAAATCGAAGATGAATGTTTTATGCTAAGAAATAAGGCAGACAGAAAAGACAAATAGCATATGATTTTACTTATATGTATAATCTAAAAAATACACACAACAATAATGGATAAATAGAATAAATGAATAATGAATGATATATTGAATAAATGAATAAAACAATATAATATAATGAATAAATGAATAAAACAGAAACAGACCCAAGGATACAGGAAATAAACTGTTGTTATGAAAGGGGGAAAAGGGGAATCCTTGGGTGGCTCAGCGGTTTAGCGCCTTCATGCCCAGGACACGATCCAGGAGTCTCAGGATTGAGGCCCACATCAGGCTCCCTGCATGAAGCCTGCTTTTCCCTCTGCCTGTGTCTCTGCCTCGTGTGTGTGTGTGTGTGTGTGTGTGTGTGTGTGTGTGTCTCATGATTAAATAAATAAAATCTTAAAAAAAAAATAAAGGGGGAAAAGGAGGAAGTTGAGAGAAAGAGGTGACGTGGATTAATACATCCAAATGTCCAGTTATAGAATAAATGAGTCATGGGAATGTAATATACAGCCTAGGAAACATAGTCAATAATATTGTGATACACTTATGGTGACAGATGGTAATTAGACTTATTGTGGGGATTTTGTAGTATATAAAAATATCTCTTGCTATGACATACATATAAAAGTAATTCATTGTTGTATGTCAATTACACTCCCATTTTTTAAAAAAGCATCTGAAGGTGTGCCTACACACACAGCTATACTTCCTGGGCCCAATGCAGAGGGAGGAAGCAAAAACAGCCACCTTTCATTTCTTCCTAAATGGCACCTAAGTACATACTTTCCCAGGTACTGCCTAAGGATCTAGTCCACCTTGCATGTAGGTAGGTGCTGACTGTAGTCTTCCCCTTTGGGACTCCCAACAAGTATTGGCAACCCTCAACTCCTGGGAGCCAGTAGGAACAGAGGTAGTGGGTTGGACAATCACAAAGGTTAAAGAGACAATCAGGAACATGAGCTAGGATGACAGATGAGTTTCATCTCCCACAATGAGACCACTGGTAAAACTGGTTTAGGTGGCTGTTTTATCGAATGCACAGACACAAACACAGAGAGTCAAGAAAGATGAAGAAACAGACTATATTCCCAACTAAAGAACAAAATGAATCTCCAGAAACAGATCTTAATGAAACAGATAAGTTAATTACCTGATAGAGAGTTCAATTAACAGACAAAGATGCTCATTGAAATCAGGAGAGCAATTCATAAACAAAGTGAGAATTTCAACATAGAGAAAGGAAATATAATAAAGCACCTAACAGATTACAAGGCTGAAAAATACAATTACTGAACTGAAAAATTCAATAGAGGCATTGAACAGTAGACTAGATAAATCACAAGAAAAAAAAATCAATGAACTTGAGACAGGGAAGTAGAATTCATCCAATCATAGGAGCAAAAGACAAATTATTAAAGATAGCTTAAAGGATTTATAGGACCTCAACAAACAGACCAATATACATATTTATAAGGGCCCTGGAGGGCAAAGAGAGAAAGAAAGGGCAGAAAATTAATTCAAAGATATAATGACTGAACACTTCCTTAACCTGGAGAAAGAAACAGACGTGTAGATTCAAGAGATGCAGATTGGTTTTTTTTTTTTTTTTGCACTAGGCAGATTTTTTTTTAGAGATGCAGATTTGAAAAAAAAAGGACGAATACAGAGAAAAACACATTAAATTGTCAAAAGTTAAAGACAAGGAGAGAATCTTAAAAGCACCAAGAGAAAACAACTTGTTATGTACAAGGGAGCCCACATAAAACTTGCAGCAGATTTGTTAGCAGAAACTTCACAGGTCAGAAGGGGCTGGGAGGATATATATTCAAAATGCTCAAAGAAAAAAAAACTACTAGCCAAGAATACCTAGCAAAGTTGTCTTTTATAATTGAAGGAGAGCATAATACTATGTATAAAAAAACCCTGAAGACCACACACACACACACACACACACACACACACACACAGATATAGACAAATTCAGTAAAATTGTAAGATATAAAATCTATATATAAAAATTAGTTAAGTTTAAGTTGTCCTCCATAATTTCAAGAGAGAGTTTTCCATACAAGCAAAAACTGAAGGAGTTCAGCAACACTAGACTGACCTTATAAGAAATATTAAAAAAACTTTAAGCTGAAACATAGGGGCACGAATTAGTAACAGGAAACACATTTGAAAGGATAAATGGGACTGATAAAGATAAATATATAAATTCAGAATAGTTTAATGGTATTTTAGTGGTGGGTTAATTTGATTAAAAATAATTTTATAAAACAAAAACAAAAAAACCCCACAAAAATTATGAGATGTAGCAAAAGTACTTTTATTTTTTTATTTTATTTTTTTAAATAAATTTATTTTTTATTGGTGTTCAATTTGCCAACATACAGAATAACACCCAGTGCTCATCCTGTCAAGTGCCCTCCTCAGTGCCCGCCACCCAGTCACCCCCACCCCCGCCCACCTCCCTTTCTACACCCCTAGTTCGTTTCCCAGAGTTAGGAGTCTCTCATGTTCTGTCTCCCTTTCTGATATTTCCCACTCATTTTTTCTCCTTTCGCTTTTATTCCCTTTCACTATTTTTTTATATTACCCAAATGAATGAGACCATATAACGTTTGTCCTTCTCCGATTGACTTATTCTAAAAGGAAGTTCAAATGGCAAATGCCCACATTGAAAAACAAGAAATATCTCAAATAAACAACCTATCTTTCTGCCTCAAGGGACTAGAAAAAGAGGACAAAGCTAATCACAAAGTTTGTAGAAGGAAGCAGATGATAAAGATCAGAGCAGAAATAAATGAAATAGAGTCCAAAGTGACAATACAAAAGGTCAATGAAACCAAGAACTGTTTTTTTTTAAAAGATAAACAAAATAGACAATCCTTTAGCTTGAGTTATCAAAAAAAAAGTCACAAATCTGAAATGAAAGATGGGACATTACAACTGATACCACAGAAATATAAAGGGTCATAAGAGACTACTATGCACATTATATTTCAACAAATTGGATAAGGTAAAATAAATTGTGAAAATGCTAGAAACATAACACCTACGAGGACTGAATTATGAATAAATAGAAAATCTGAAGAGGCCAAGTAATAGTAAGGAGATTCCATCAGTAATCAAAAACCTTCCCAAAATGTCTGGGTCTATCTGGAGTATGCTAGCCAGCTTTCTAAGATGCTGAGAGCTTCACTGGGGGAGGAAATGTTCACCAACTCCCTGCATTCCCCTCATGCTTGTTAGGTCCTGTCTCAACTGGTTTGACCCAGAGCAATAAACCTGAGTTTGTTATTTAAAAAAACCCCAGGATTAGACAGTTTTGCTGATTTATTTTTTCAAAGAATTTAAGAAGAATACCAATCTTTCTGAAACTCTTCTAAAAATAGAAGAGAAGCAGATGGACCCTAGCTTCCTGGACCAGTATACTGCATTCAAGGGACTCACCTTAGATCTAAGGTGACAAATACAGATTGAACTGAAAGTGAAGAGATGGAAAAAGATTCTTCATGCAAATGCAAGTGGAAAAAAAAAAGCCAGGTACCGGCACTTATATCAGACAAAACAGACTCAGAAACAGACTGTAGCAAGAGACAAAGAAAAGCATTACATAATGATAAAGAGATCAGTCCAACAAGAAGCTGTTACACTTGTAAACATCTACCCACCCAACACATGCACCTAAATACATAAAGCAAATATAAAAAAGAGAGAGGTTAAAAAAAATAAAAAAGAGAGAGGTTGATGGTAATACAATAAGAGTAGGGGACTTTAACCCTCCAATCACATCAATGGATCAATTATCCAGACAGAAAATCAACAAGGAAACAATGTCTTTGAATGACACATTGGACCAAATAGACACAAGAGATATGTATGGAACATACTATCTGAAATCAACTGAATACATATATTTTCAAGTGTCACATGCCACATTCTCCAGAATAGATCACATATCAGGCCATAAAATAAACCTCAATAAATTTATTTAAGAAGATTGAAATCATACCATGCATCTTTTCTGATATCAATAGTATGAAACTAGAAATAAGTCACACACACACACACACACACAAACTGAAAAAAGCATAAACATATGGAGACTAAACAACATGATACAAAACGACCAATGGGTCAATGAAACAATCAAAAAATAAATAAAGGAGTACACAAATTAAAATGAAAACACAATGGCCCAAAATGTTTGGGACACAGTGAAAGCAGTTCTAAAAGGAAAACATATAGCAACTCAGGCTTACCTCAAGAGGCAAGAAAAACCTCAAACAATTTAACTTTATACCAAAAGGAACTAGAAAAAGAAGAACAAACAAAGCCCAAGGTGAGTAGAAGAAAGGAAGTAATAGATATCAGAGCAGAAATAAATGACATAGAGACTAAAGAAATAATAGGAAAAAAATTAAAACAAGAGCTGGTTCTTTGAAAAAGTAAACAAAATCAACAAACTCTTATCCAGACTCATTAAGAAAAAAAAGAAAGGATCCAAATATATAAAATCAGAAATGAGAAAAATAACACCTGACACCACACAAATCTAAAGGATTACAAGAGAATACTATGAAAAATTAAATGGCTGTGTAATTTATTTATTTATTCCTGGGATGAAAGAATGGCCAAATATTGATAAATCAATAAACTTCATACACCACATCAACAAAATTTTAAAAATCATAGATTTCAATAGATGCAGAAAAAGCATTTGGCAAAATTCATCATCCATTCTTGATAAAAATTCTCAAGAAAATGGGATTAGAGGGAACATACGTCAACATAATATAGGTCACGTGACAAACTTATAGCTAACAGCACACTCAATAGTGAAAATGGGTAACTTTCCCTCTAAGGTCAGGAATAAAACAAGGATGTCCAGTCTTACTACTTTCATTCAACATAATACTGGGAATTCTAGCTGCAAGATTCAGACAAGAAAAAAAAATGAGGCATCCATATTGGTAAAGAAGAAGTTAAACTGTCTCTATTTGCAGATGGGATGTTATTATACACAGAAAATCCTGAAGATTCCACAAAGAAAACTATTAGAAATAATAAATGAATTTAGCAAAGTCACAGGATACAAAATTAATACCCAGAAATTAGTGGAGTTTCTCAGTGCTAACAACAAAGACACAGCAAAATAAAATTTTAAAAACCCACCATTTATGATGGCATCAAAAAGAATAAAATACCTAGGAATAAACTTAACCAAGGAGGTGAAAGACTTGTACTCTAAACACTATAAGACATTGATGAAAGAACTTGAAAATGACACAGATGGAAAGATATTTCATGCTCATGGATTGAAATAATTTATATTGCAAATGTCCATAATACCCAAAGCAATCTACACTCAGTGCAATCCCTATCAAAATGCCAACAGTATTTTTCACAAATCTGTAATAAATAAAACTAAAATTTGTATATAAGCACATGCAACCTTGAATAGCCAAAGCAATTTTGAGAAAAAACAAAGCTGAGGCATTGCAATTCCAGATTTCAAGATATACCACAAAATTGCAGTAATCTAAACAGTATCTTCTGGCACAAAAATAGACACTTATCAGTGAAACAGAATAGAGAGCCCAGAAATAAACCCACACTTAAATAGTCAGTCTATGACATAGGAGGGGAAAATATACAATGGGAGAAAAGATAGTCTCCTCAATAAATGGTGCTGGGAAAACTGGATAGCTACATACAAAAGAATGAAACTGGACCACTTTCTCACACCATACACAAAAATAAACTCAAAGTGGATTAAAGACCTAATGTAAGATCTGAAATCATAGAACTCTAAACAGAAAACATAGGCAGCATTCAAGTTTGGCTGTACCAATGTTTTTCTAGCAATGTCTCCTCAGGCAAGGGAAACAAAAGCAAATGATAAACTATTGGGATGATATCAGAATGAAAAGCTTTTGCACAGCAAAGAAAAACTAAAACAAAATGAAATTTTGTGAATGGGAGAAGATATTGGCAACTGATATATCCAATTAGGGTTAATATCTAAAATATATAAAGAACTTATACAACTCAATGCTCTAAAAGAATCCCCCCAAACAATCTGATTAAAAATGTACAGAGAACTTGAATATACATTTTCCCAAAGAAGACATACAGATGGCCAATAGACACATGAAAAGATATCCAGCATCACTAATCATCAGGGAAATGCAAATCAAAACCATGATGAGATATCACTCTATACATGTCAGAATGACTAGAAACAAAAAGACAAGAAATAAGTGCTGCAAGGATGTGGAGAAAGAGGAACTCTTATACACTGTTGGTCGGAATGTAAATTGATACAGCCACTGTAGAAAACAGTATGGATGTTCCTCAAAAAATTAAAAATAGAACTACCACATAATTCAGCCATTTCACCACTGGCTATTTATCCAAAAACAAAATCACTATCTCAAAAAGATATCTACATCTCCATGTTCATTTTGGCATTATTGATAATAGCAAAGACATGGAAACAACCAAAGTTCATTCAAAGAGAGAAAGAGAAAGGAAATATACTGTGTATATATGTACAATGGAATATTTTTCAGCCATAAAAAAAGAAGGAAATCTTGCCATCTGGGACAACATAGATGTACCTTGCAGGCATAATGCTAAATGAAATAAGTCAGACAGAAAAAAGACAACTACCGTATGATATCACTTATATGCAGAATCTAACAACAAACAAACTCACACAGAGAAGATTGGTGGCTAGCAGAGGTGGGAGGTTGGTTAAATGAGTGAAGGTCATAAAAAGTCTCAAGCTTCCAGTTACTAAGATAAATAAATCCTGGTGATGTAATGTACAGCATGGTGCCTGTACTGTATGGTTAACAATACTGTATTGTTTTTTTTTTCTTTTTTAAGTTGCTAAGAGAGTAGTTCTTAAAAGTCTTTATACACGCAAAAATTTTAGCTATGTTGGGTGTTAACTAAACTTATTGTGGTAATCATTTTGCAATAAATACACCTATCAAATTATTTTTATGTTGTAACCGAAACCTAATACAGTGCTATATGTCAAGTATATCTCCTAAAAATAAGTTGCCTTTCTACACACTAATAATGAACTGTCAAAAAGAGATTAAGAAAACAATCGCATTTACATTTGTGTCAAAACAGTGAAATACTTGGAATAGGTTTAACCAAAGAGGTGAAAGATCAGTATGCTGAAAACTATGACACTGATAAAAGGAAGTGAAGAACAAACAAATAAATGGGATGATATTCCATGCTCTTGTACTGGAAGAATATTGTTTAAATGTCTGCACTACCCAAAGTGATCTACAGATTCAATGCAATTCCCATAAAAATTCCAATAGCCTTTTTTACCCAACAGAAATAGAACAAACAATACTAGAATTTATATGGACTCACAGAGACCCAAGCAGCCAAAGCAATCTAGAGCAAGAACACAAAGCATAGAAGGATCACACTGTCTGATTTCAAAATATATTACAATCAATAGAATGAGGGGACAATCTACTAGTTGGGAGAAAACATTTGCAAATCATACCTCTGATAAGGAGCTAATGTTCAAAATATGTAAGTAACTCACACAATTCAATAGTTTAAAAATATGATTTAAAAATGGGCAAAGGATCTGAATAGAAATTTCTCCAATGAAGACGCACAAATGACCAACAGATATATGAAAAGATGCTGAACATCAGCAACCATCAGGAAATACAAACCAAAACTGCAACAAGATATTACCTTACACCTGTTAGAATGGCTATCATCAAAAACAAAAAACAAAAACAAAACAAAAAAAAAACACACAAGAGATTAAAAGGCTTGGCAAAGAGGTGGAAGAGAAGGCTACCTTTGTATATTTGTTGACAGAAAGGTAAATTGGTGCAAGGCACTATGGAAAACAGTATGAAGGTTCCTCAAAAAATTAAAAATAGAACTACCATATGATCTAGCAATCCCATTTCTGGGTATATATTTAAAGGAAAAAAGTAAATAGGATTCAGAGAGATATCTGCACTCCCATGTTTGTTGTAGCAATATTCACAAATAGCCAAGATATGGAAACAACCTAAGTGTCTGTCAATGAATGAATGAATAAAGAAGATATGGTGTATATATATACAATGGATGGTTATTCAGACATAAAAAGAAGGTGAAAATGGGGAAATGTTTGTCAAAGATCACAAACTTACAGTTATAAAATGACTAACTTGGCGTTCTGATATTTGGCACAGTGACTACAGATAATATTATTGTATTATATACATTAGAGTTGCTAAGAGTACGTTTTTTTTTTACAATGAGCATCCATATACCCTTTATCTAGACTTATCAATATAACATTTACCACATTTTCCTTTTTTAATTGAAGTGTAGTTGACACACAATGTTACATAAGTTTCAGGTGTACAGCATATTGATTTGACAACTCTATGCTATGCTATGTTCACCCTAAGTGTAGCTACCATTTGTCACCATATGACACTATTATGATACCACTTACTATATTGCCTGTACTGTACCTTTCCTCCCTGTGACTTATTCATTCTATAACTGGAAGCCTGAATCTCCAACCCCAATTCCCTCATTTAGCTCATGCCCCATCCCCCTTTTCTCTGGCAACCATCAGTTTGTTCTATTTATAGGTCTGATTCTGCTTTTTTGTGTCTGTTTTTAGATTCTATACTAAGTAAAATCATATGCTATATGCTATTCTCTGTTCGACTTATTTCACTCGGCATCATATCCTAGCAGAGTAAATCTTACATGCTTTCACCACAAAAAAAGTAATGGTATATATGTGAGATGATGGAGCTGTTAAGTAACACTATGGTGGTAATCATTTTTGCAATATATAAATGATCACATCAACACATTGTACTCCTTCAAATTAATGTTGTATGTCAATTATATCTTTTTTAAAATTTTTTTATTGGAGTTCAATTTGCCAACATATAGCATAACAATCTCAGCAAAGTCAAAAATGATGAAAAATAAAAGTATTGAGTGTTACTATCCTTGAAAGTGGAGGTGGCTGTCTTGAGGATCAGAGATGAATGTGGGGGATGCTGTCTTTGAAATGGGTCCCTAATTTCAATGTAGAATGGGATCCTAGCATACAGAAACCCTGCAGCCATGCTTACCCTGCAGAGACAGAGTGGGTGTTTAGTTAACGAAAAGCATGACCAAGGAGGCCATCCAAAGGATTGATCATGATTTTCATTTATATTTGATATATAAAATATTTATATTTGATATATATCTCAAAAAGGAGCTCACCTTGAGTCTCTACTTATGGGTTAGTCATAGGTCTTCAATGAATTCTAAGACCTGAGATAGTCCTTTGATAAAATGGAAGATCAGAAACCCTTGAAGACCCTGTAGTAACATTACAGGATGCCACACACCTTCCTAGTTGTCTACCAAGGACCTGCAGATGCTCACCAGAATAAACATGCACCAGAGAAAAGGAAATCCTAAAACCTTTATGGGACTAGATAATGGTGCTGAGCTATTCCTGGGCCAACCGTCAGAGGGGATGTTTAAGAGGGTCATATAGTAAATGGTGTCTTAGCCCAAGTCCATCTTACAGTAAATCTTATGGGTTTGTAAACCCATACTGTGGTTATTTACCCCAGCTTCTGAGTATGTGATTAGAATAGGTATTCCTAGTGTCTAGTAGATGTCCATATTGGATCCCTGAACTATGGGGTTAAGGCTATTATGGCAGGGAAGGTCAGGGGAAAACCCTGAAGCATCTCCTCTTCAGCAAGGTTACAGTATATAAATAGTGAACAAAACAGAGTCAGTGAGAACACCATCTTACAAAATAGGAACTATACGTTAGAGATAGAAATTATAAAAAGGAATGAAATAGAAATCCTGGAATTGGAAAAGCACAATAGCTAAAATAAAAAGTTCACTAGAGGGACTCGACAGCCGATTTGGACAAACAGAATATATAATCAGTGAACTTAAGGGTAGGTTGAGATTATCCAGTCGGATGAACAGAAATAAAAAAGAATGAAGAAAAATGAGCAAGGACTAAGGAGCCTGTTAGGATAGCACCAAGCTTGCCAACATGCAATAATGGGAATCCCAGCAAGAAAAGAGGGGAAGAAAAAGGGAAGCAGAAAATAGATTAGTGGTTGCCAGGCACTGAGGTGAATGGAGAGTCGGTACAGGGTTTCTTCTGGAATGACAAAAATGATCTGGAATTAATGATGTTTGAGCAATGTTGTGAATATATTGCTTAATTATACACCTTATGATTTTTTGTTATACAAACTTTATCTCAGTAAAAAGGGCATGGTTTCAGTTCTTCCTGTCCCCCCCCCTTATTATATCCTCCCAACCTAAGTCACACTATATGAAACTCAATCTGCCCCCAATGTCTCTGTTTATACCATTGCCCTGCCTTTTGTCTCGCTCTTTGTCCCATCTCAGAAAAGCTTATTCAAGTCAAATCTGCTCCAAGTCTACCATGATTCTCATTCCCCATAGCAACACGTTTACTTCTTTAACACTTTAAAGTTCACAAGCGGGTATCTACTGAGAAGCCTTGGGTGATTAGCTAATCTATGTTGTGAAGTTTTACTAAAGATTATTCTTTTTAATTCAATAAAAAAACCTAATGTAAAATTTCTTGTCTTAGCCATTTTTAAGAGTCCAGTTCAGTAGTGTTAGTTACATTACATTGCACAACAACCGAGACCCATTTAAACCCTATTTGTGAAGCTTTTCCCATCCCCCTAATTGGAATCAATTACTCCCTCCTCTGTGATCCCATAGCATTTGGGGGCATATTTCCATTCTAGTCTTGACTAGATTCTTTCTGGCTCATTGTGTTTCTGTTTCCCTAACTAATTTGTGGGCTTCTTCAGGGCAGGGCTTGTGGCAAATTCTGCTCTGAATTATCAGAGGAGAGCACAACTGAGCAACACTAACCGAATGCCCATCGAACTAAAAATAAAGGGGTGAGGGATGCCTTCCATCAGAAACTGAGCTTCCCAGAAGTCTGACAACTGGGGACATGAAGGGAGAGAAGCAAAAATGACTTTATCATTGAGGCTTCCTCCTCTTGCTCTGTCTAGGCCTGATGTCTTGCCTCAGCCTTGGCCAACCACAGGGGCCATGGGGATTACTCCATGGGTTCCAGCATCCTGTCAGCGGCTAGCCTCAAGGAAAATCCTGCCTCTGAAGCAATTTCTTCCATGGCTAATGTCCTAGAGCAGGTGAACTGCCATTATCCAAAGCTTTTGTGTGTATAAATATTTATCCCCTTTCTAGTTTTCATCTCTCTGGACTATAGGACCATAGGAAGCCTCCTCGAGTGGTCCCAGCTGCTTGTCATCTTATACGACCAACATGCAAGAAAATAACCATGTGGCAAAATCACTCTGGTTATTTAGACATGATCTCTCCAGGGAGGAAATTAAAAAGCCCCTTGTTCCTCTCCTCCCTCTTCATTCCTGGCTGCCACCCCCTTGGTGTCTACAGAGCTTGTTGTCTTTGACACTAAGAGCTGTACAGAGGGAAGGGGTAAAACTATAATTTTGCTGCTTTTCTTCAGCTTTTGCTGAAGGCTCACAAAAGAACTAAAATGAAACTTTGATGATCTGGATTTTTCCAATTAATCCTGCTTCCCATTAAAGGATCATGAGTTGGCTGCATTGCTATGTCCCTCTGAGATGAGTCCCCACTTGCCAGATGGCTGGGCATGAACTGGATGGCCTGGCATTTCATTTCTTCCTGTCCAGTAAAATGAGAAAATTCAAACCAGACACTGAAATGTTCTTTTCTTTTATTAAAAACATTTCTTAATTGGGTAGCTTGGGTACTTTGAAAGTGAACCTCAACATTTCTAACTCTTTGAATGCTGGAAACAGAAAAAAAACTGCCATTCTAAAAGTGCCAGTTATATAATGTGACTCTAAACTGGTGACTCTCGACCCCCCGCAGTCCTTGGAAACAATGTAAATAAAAGGATGCCACCCCCAACCCACCCTCTGTTGTACCTGAATGGGGTTCTAGCATCATGGCATTTAAAAACAAAACCAATCAAATAAAAAAGTAAAATAAAATACCTTTCATATGATGATGGTAATGCAGTGGAGATTGAGAAGTCACTCTGAGGGTAAAATAGGTTATTTATCTCTAAACACCTTATTTTGGACAAATTATTTTGGGGAGGATCCTTGATAAGAAGATAAAAGTTCAGGTACTTGGAACACCTCTGAATATTGGTAAACTGATCCAAATGCAAATACTTTAGACTGGTATATATTGCTTCATCAAAGTGTACAAGCCAAGAGGGCAACATAGAAAGTCTTCCAGCAAGATGTAAATTAGTTCTAATAACTTAATCAAGAAATAACATCCAATCATCTTGGTAATATTCTATTGGTTAGAGGCAAGTCACAGATCCCATATCCACTCAAAGGGAGGATAAAACACAGCACATGAATATCAGGAGTAGGGGATCTGTGAGAGCCATCTGAGAGTTTGCCTGCCACAATTTGGCTTGAATAATTCAATTTGTTGGTATAAAAATCTGTCCTTTGGTGAGTAGGATCTATCTCTACTGATATTTTTTTCCCAGTTTTATTGGGGGTATAAATGACAAAAATTATATATATTTAAAATGTACAACCCGATGTTTTGATATATGGTTAGTGAGAAATGTTTACCACAATCAAGCTAATTGACATATTCATCACCTCACATAGTTACCTTTTTTGTTTTTGTGTTAATAACAATATCCACTCTCTTAGCAAATCTCAAGTATGTATACAGTACCGTACTGTTAACTGGACTCAACCTCCTGTGCACTAGATATCCAGAACTCACTCATCCTGCATATATTAAACTTTGTACACATTGATCAACATTTCCCCCTTTCCCCCAACCCTCCAGCCATGGTAACCACCATTCTACTGTCCACTTCTCAGAGACTGACTTTTTTAGATTCTATGTGTAAGTGTTACCACACACTATTTGACTTTCTGTTTCTGGCTCATCTCACCTCCAGGTTGAACCATGTTGTCACAAATAACAAGATTTCCTTTTCTTTAAGGCTTAATAATATTCCAGTGTGCATATGTACCACATCTTCTTTCTTCATTCATCCATCGGTGGACAGTTAGGTTGTTTCCATATCTTGGCTATTGTAAATGTTGCAATGAATGTGGGAAAGCGGGTATCTTTTTGAGACACCCCTCAAAAATCTCTTTTTGAGATTTCATTTCCTTTGGATATATGCCCAGGTGTGGGACTAGTGGGTCATATGGTAGTTCTATTTGTAATTTTTTTTATTATGTGAGTTTCAGGTGTACGGCTTTATAATTTAACATCTGTATACACTACAAAGAGATAATCATCACAAGACTAGTTACTGTCCATCACCATACTTTCAATCTCATTCACTTATTTCCCACACCCATCAGCTCCCTTCCCCTCTGGTAACTACTGCTCTCTATATCTCTAAGACTCTCTCTCTAAGAGAGTCTGCTCTCTATATCTAGGGGTTTTAAAAAAAATTAACTTATTTATTTATTTGATTTCACATATGAGTGAAATCATATGGTATTTGTCTTTCACGGTCTGACATATTTTGCTTACCATAATATCCTCAAGGTGCATCCATGTTGTTGCAAATGCTATAGTTTCATTTTTTATGGCTGAGTAATAGAGCATTGTATAAATAGGCCACATCCTTATCCATTCCTCTGCTGGTGGACTTTTAGGTTGTTTCCATGTCTTTGCTATTATAAATAATGCTGCAACCAACATAAGAGGCGCACATATCTTTTTGAATTAGTGTTTTATATTCATCAGATCAGCACCCAGAAGAGGAAAAGCTGTGTCATATGGTAGTTTTAATTTGTAATTTTTTGAGGAAACCCCATACTGTTTTCCACAGGAGCTGCACCAACTTACAATCCCTTTTCCCCCACACCCTCTCCAGTACTTATTTCTTGTCTTTTTGATAATTGCCATTCTAATAGGTGTTAGGTGATAGATATCTCATTATGGTTTTGATTTACCTAATACTTAGTGATGTCTAGCATTTTTTCACATCCCATTGGCCATCTGTATGTCTTCTTTGAAGAAGTGTCTCTTCAGATTCCCTGCCCATTTTTAAGTTAGATTGTTTGCTTTATTTGTTGTTGAATTATAGGAGTTCTTTATATTTTTTGGGTATTAATACCTTATTGGATACATGGTTTGCAATCTTCCATTCAGTAGGCTGCCTTTTCATTTTTTTAAAGTATGTATGTATGTATGTATGTATGTATTTATGTATTTATTTATTTATTTATGAGAGAGAGAGCGAGAGCACGAGAGCGAGAGAGAGAGAGATTGAGAGAGAGGCAGAGACACAGGCAGAGGGAGATGCAGGCTCCATGCAGGGAGCCCACCGTGGGACTCGATCTCGGGTCTCCAGGATCACACCCCGGTCTAAAGGTGGCACTAAACCACCGGGCCACTGGGGCTGCCCTACCTTTTCATTTTGATGATGGTTTCCTTGAGGTAAGCCCTTTATCAAAATAGGCCTGTATTGCTGTGAACTTCCCTCTTAAACTCACTTTCATTGCATTCCATTTATTTTAGTATATCTTTCCATTTTCATTTCTTTCTCTGTATTTATTTCTCCTTTGATTCCTTTGATGATCCATAAATTGTTCCGTATCCTGCTGTTTTATCTTCACCTTTTTGTTGTTTTCTCCCATTTTTCTTCTTGTAATTAATTTCTAGTTTCACACATGGTGGTCAGAAAAGATGCTTGATAGGATTTCAATCTTCTTAAATTTACTGAGACTCATTTTGTGGCCCAACATGTGATCTATCCCAGAAAATGTTCCATGTGCACTTGAAAAGAATGTGTATTCTGCTGTCTTTGGATGGAATTTTCTATATAGGTCTGTTAAGTCCATCTGGTTTAATGTGTGGTTTAAAGCCAATGTTCCTTATTGATGTTTTTTGTCTAGATGATCTCTCCATTAATGGAAGTAGGGTATTAGAAGTGTCCTACTATTATTGTATTCCTATAAATTTCTCCCCTATGGTCTGTTAATATTTGCTGTATATATTTTGGTGCTCCTATGTCACATATTTGTAAATGTTATATCTTCTTGCTGGATTGATCCTTTTATCATTATGCAATGCCCTTCTTTGTCTTTTATTGCATTCTGTGTTTTAAAGTGTATTTTGTCTGATAAGAGTATAGCCACTCCAGCTTTCTTTCCATTTCCATTTATATGGAATATGTTTTTCCATCTCTTCATTTTCAGTCTGCGTGTCCTGTCTTCTGAAGGGAGTGTCTTATAGGCAGCCTACAGATAGGTCTTGTTGTTTATTCATTTAGCCACTCCATGTCTTTGCATTGGTAAATTCAATCCATTTACATTTAAAGTAATTATTGATGACACATACTTATGCCATGCTGTTAAAATTTTTTGGCTGTTTTTCTAGTTCCTCTCTGTTCTTTTTTCTCTCTCTGCAGTTTGATGACTTCCTCTAGTGTTAAGTTTACACTTCTTCCTAATTTGTGATCTCACTATAAATTTTTTCCTTGTGGTTACCATGAGGTTGACATTGTATACAATATCCTTATGTAAATAGCAATTTGTCTCAAGTTGATAGCAATTTAATTTTAAACACATTTCGGAGTTTTACCTTTTGGCTCTCATCCAGCATTTTATATTTTTGATGAACACATTTTACCTGTTTTTATGTTATGTTCCTTTGTCTAAGTATTGTAACTTCAGTTAATTTTACTCCTTTGTCATTTAACCTTTATGCTTGATTTCTATGTGATTCATCAATTATCTTCATTACATATTTACCTTTTCCAGTAGATTTTTACTTTTGTATGTTTTCTTCTTGTAGGTGCCATTTCTTCTTTGGCCTCAAGGAGTTCTTTTAGCATTTCTTATACAGTTTTAGTGGTGATGAACTCCTTTATCTTTGGCTTATCTGGAAAGCTCAATCTCTCGATTGAGAGAGATTCTGTTTATTAACCTTGCTGAGCAGAGTTCTTGGTTGGAGATTTTTTCCTTCCAGATCTTTGTCAAGCCACTCTCTTCTGGCTTGTAAAATTGCTGCTGAAAAATCTGATAGCCTCATGAAGTTTTTCTTATATGTAGCAAGTTGTTTCTCTCTTGCTGCTTTTAGGATTCTCTTTATCCTGAGCTATTATTGTTGTAATTATAATGTGTCTTGGTGTGGATCTCTCTGGGTTTATCTTATTTGGAACGTTCTAGGCTTCTTGGATGTGCTGTTTGATTTCTTCCCCAGATTAGAAAAGTTTTCAGCAATTATTTCTTGAAATAAATTTTCTGGCCCTTTCTCTTTCATCTCTGTGACTTTTATAATTCAAATGTTATTCTGCTTGATGTTGTCCCAAATGCCCCTTATCCTCACTTAATGTTTTTATTTTGCTGCTCTCTGGATGAGTTCCATTACTTTGTCTTCCAGTTCGCTAATCTGTTCTTCATCTAGTCTGCTGTTCAACCCTGAAATGTATTTTTCAGTTCAGTTATAATGTCTCTTCAGTATTATATCTTCTATAACTTTATTGAAGTTTTCACTGTGTTCATCCATTCTTCTCCCCAGTTAAGTAAGTATCTTTATGACCATTTCTGTGAATTATTTATAAAGTTGATTGCTTATTATCATCATTTTGTTCTTTTTTTCTGAGGTTTTGTCTTGTTCTTTTGTTTGGAATATACTCTTCTCTCTGCTTATTTTGGTTTACTCTCTGTGTATTTGGTAGGTGAGACACCTATTCTAATCTTGAAGGAGTGGCCTTATGTAGGAGATGTCCTATGAGGCCCAGGAGCACAACCTCTCTTGGTCACCAGATCCAGGCACCTGAAAGGTCTGCTGTATGTGGGTTGTGTAGCCTTCCTGTTGTTTCAAGAACACAACTGTGGCACGTTGTTGGATGGGGTTGGTCCTTGGTCTGATGTGGGATGTGGCTGTTACTGCTGCAATGCATTCATGGATGGTGCTGCGCATCTGCTTCTCTTTCCCTTTGTGATGCTGCTTTTTTTAAAATCCTTTGGGTGTAGGCTCTGTTATTCCATTTACAGGTCCATTTCAGAGGCTATTATTACATATGTGCTCATAGATTTGGTTTGTCTGTTTAAAGAGGTGACTCCAGGATCATGCTATGCCACCATTTTGATCCCAACTCCTATTTTTAGTTTTTTGAGGATTTGTCACAGAGTTTTTCCATAGTGGTCATATGAATTTACATTCCCACCAACAGTGTTAAGGGTTCCCTTTTTATCCACATCCTTGCCAACATCTGTTATCTTTTATCTGTTTGGTAATAGTCATTCTAATAGGTGTGAGGTGATATCTCATTGTGGAGAGAGATTTACTTACATTTCCTGATGATTGGTGATGTTGAATGCCTTTCCATATACCTGTTAGTCATTTGACCTCTTTTGAGAAATGTCTAATTCAGATCCTTTGCTTATTTTTAAATTGGGTTGTTCTCTTGTTTTTGAGTTGAGTTCCTTATATATTTCTCATATTAGCTCCTTATAGACATAAGGTTTTCAAATATTTTTCCCATTCCATATATTGATTCTTCCCTCTATTCATTGTTTCTTTTACTGTGCCAAAGCCTTTTATTTTGATGCAACCCCACTGCCCATTTTGCTTCTGTTGCCTGTGCTTTTGGGGGTATATCCAAAAACTTATTGCCCAGACCAATGTCAAGAATATTTTGCCTTGTTTTCTAGTAGTTTTATAATTTCAGGTCTTACATTTAAGTCTTTAATCTATTTTCAGTTAGTTTCTTTTAAAAAATATTTTATTTGTTTTAGAGAGAGAGTGTGAGCACACAAGTGAGTGGGAGGAGAGAGAGGCACAAGCAGACCCCACGCAAAGTGTGGAGCTTGACACAGGGCTCGATCTCATGACCCTAAGATCATGACCTGAGGTAAACCCCAAAGTTAGATGCTCAACTGACTGAGCTACCTAGATGTTCCTCGAGTTAATTCCTGAATACAATGTCTATCATCTTTCTTCTGCATATTAATCTAGCTTATATAACACCATTTATTAAAAAGACCATCCTTTCCCCCATTTGCGTGTTCTTGGCATCCTTGTCAAAGATCAGTTATCCATAAATGTGTGGATATATTTCTAGGCTCTTGATTCTCTTCCATTGGCCTAAATGTCTGTTTTTATGCCAGTGCCATACTGTTTGGATTACTGTAGCCTTTGTTGTTATTTTGAGATCAGGCAGTGTGATGTTTCCAGCTTTGTTCTTGTTCAAGATTACTTTGGCTATTTGGGGTACCTTGTGGATCCATAAAAATTTCATGATTCTTTTCTATTTGTGTGGAAAATGACATTGAAATTTTGATAAAGAGACTGCTCAGATTGTGTAAATGGGCTTGGGTAATATGGATATTTTAGCAATATTATTTCTTCTAATCCACAAACATGAGTCATCTTTCCATTTACTTGTGCCTTCATCAATTTTTTCAAAGTTTTACAATTCTTGTACCACTAATCTTTTACCTCCTTAGTTAAATTTATTCTTAACCTTTTAATTGTTTTTGATGCTATTTTAAAAGGATTTTTACTTTATTTTTTGGATAGTTTTCAGTATATAGAAATACAACTAATTTTTGTATGTTGATCTTGTGTTCTGCAACTTTACTGAATTCATTTATTAATTCTAACAGTTTTTTTGGTGGAGTTATTAGGGTTTTCTCTATATAGGATCATATCATCTGCAAAAGATAAGATTTTTCCTCTTTTCCTATTTGTATATCTTTTATTTCTTTTTCCCACCTAACTGCTCTGGCTAGAACTTCTAATACAAGGTTGGATAGATGTAGCGAGAAGTCTTATTCCTGGTGTCAGAGGAAAAACTCACAGCTTTTCACCATTGAGAATAATGTTGACTGAGGATTCCTATAAACACATTTTTGATCACTGTCTTCGCCATTTTCATGGCTAGATATTTTTATGAAGGATGACTGGCAACCTCCAAGGTTGCCAGGTTTATCAGAAGCACTAATAAATTACCCATTGTCTCCTTGATGTAGTCCAACATCCAGGGGAAAAATGACCATGAGAGTCAATCAAAAGCTCATAGAGGTCCAGGGTGAAAAGGAACTAAAGACTGCAGACCAGCTTTATATTTGAATCCCTTCTTTAGCCCTCTAACTTAGTTTTGTCTATTAGAGCAGAATACCATAGATTGGGTGGCTTTAACAGCAAACTTTAAAAAAAACCATTACTATAAGTTAAGAAGTCCAAGATCAAGTTGCCTGCAGATTTGGTATTTGTTGAGGACATTTTTTCCTCATTTTTCAGCTGGATGTCTTCTTCTATCCACACATGGTAGAAAACAGAGAGGAAGCAAGCTCTCTGTGTAACTTCTTATTAGGGAACTAATTGCATCATGAGGGTTCCACCCTCATGACCTAATCACTTCTCCAAGGCCCCATCTTCAAATACCATCATATCGGGGATTAGAATTTTAACATATGAGTTTTGAGGCAGGCATCACATTCAGACTATAGCACTCTCTGTTGACTGTTCAGGGTCCTTGGGGGAACTTTCAATGATAGAGAATGCTTTCCAAGCAGAATGCCATCATTATGAAAGGCAAACACACAGTGTTGAGTTTTATTCACATTCCTTAGAGATGTTTTCTCTGTGATGTTGTGGAGGTGATTTAGCTTCTCTGTACTATTTCCCTATCAATAAATTTTAAAAAATCAATTTATAATTTCTGTATCTATATATCATCTATATATCATCTATATATCAGCTCTGTATCTATATAAAGAGGTCTGAATTTTTTACACTTGTTCAAATACATGGATCTCTTCCAAAGAGCAGCTCTGCCTGCACCTTGTTGTTTATAGGCAGTGTTTAAAGCTGGCTTTCTCTGTGTTTGATTTTGCTTTGGATTCCCCAAGGCAGTTTTTTACTTGGAGTTAATAACTCAGACCCAAATGCTTAGTTTGGAAGATGGAGGCTGTAGCCAATCTCTAGATTACCTAATCCAAGGCCAAGTGGAAAGTTTTTCTAAGCACCAACTGGAGGGAAAAAGCTAACTGAGCCCTTCCATGGCTCTCCTCCAGGTAACCCCTGTCAATGTCCCAGAGGCATAAGCCTTTCACATCCACCCAGTTTGCATGATTGCCAAGAATTACACACCATGGAGAATTCTGAGAGCAAGTCAACACATCAGTTTAAAAGACATGATTTTAAAAAAATTTCCCTATTTTTTTTCTTATTTTGGTCATGAGCATCAGCGATGATGGAAGACTATCTGTCCTGCCATTACTACAGCATTCTCATCCCATCCACCTTCCACCCCTGCAAGCAGTATGAGGCTGAGCCTCCAGCAGCCCTCCTTCATGTGCATACCATGACCAATGGCCCATTAGTGACACGCAGTGGGGTGGAATGATGGGGGTGGAAGCCATTGGGGTTGGGGAAGCTAAACTGGCTTTCAGCTCAGGAAGAGCAGAAATCAATGGGAGGATTCTCCCACAATCCTATTTCCCATCACATAGAACTCATTTCTGCTTAAAAATCATATGGTGGTCACGGTTATACATGTTTTCAACCCATGCTGTTGGGTTATGTTTTAATTTTACTTTTGCACTCAGACTTTCATTTCAAAAATTGGATTTTTGTCCTTTGCATTTTGGAGGGCAGTAGTGATAAAAAGGAACATTAAAATCCACAAATCAGGGGCACCTGGATGGCCCTTGACTTTGGCTCAGGTCATGATCTCAGGGTCCTGGGATTGAGCCCTGTGATTGAACTCGGTGAAGAGTCTGCTTGAGATTCTCTGCCTCTTCTCTGCCCCTCCCCCTGGTAATACTCTCTAAAATAAACAAATGAATCTTAATTTAAAAAAGACACACACACACACAAAGCAGAGGACCCAAAAAGTAAATCTACAAAGCATGTCACAAAGAGCTATTCTTACACCTCTGAAGAAAAGTCTCCACTTTTAACTTGTTTCACCATTTTGGTCTCAAGCACAAAAAGCCAGCAGGCTGTACAAATCAAGCACTTTCCATTTTCTGACTCTCAATCCACTATTGCAAAGTTTTGGCCTGTAGAGTTACCAGTTCCTTCTTCCTGGAAACTCAGGCTGCAAAGATTTGAGCCCTCCCTTTTCCTTCTCCTTACAAAATACTGTAATAGATACATACAGATGTTTCAGCACTTTATCATACTAACTATTTAGTGAGAAAGAGACAGCTTTTCATCAAAGAGGAGCATAAACAACATTTCAAAAGAAAAACAAATGCTAACAATTTCCCGCACGCATCATGATTTCTCTCAGACCATGAACTCTGATCTCTCTAGAATGATGGAAGTTTTGCCAGGTTTGCTCTGCCTTTATGCCTCCCTATCGGCTAATTGACACTCATAAATAAATACTCTTCAGAATGGTATGAGGCCCTTTGTTCAGATTAACAAAAGTCTTCACCATTTCAACATCCCTTTATAATTTTTCTGCCACTTCGTGGTCTACTTTAACTGGACTGTGTCCCTTCTTGTTATCTTGCAATAGATCTGGAAAACAGACCTTGCTGAGAAACAGAGACCTCTGTGATATTTTCAGCTTCTTCTTTGGAAGGAGAGCTAGCCTTTAGCTTCTCATTCCAGTCTTTCTCAAAGAAGTTGGATACATATTGCATTCCCAGAACTCTCTAGTGTGTTGGCTTGGAACATAAAAATAGCCTTCTCCCCTGCAGGGGCTAGATCCTGATTAGAAATCTTGAAATATTTTCTCAATTTCCTTTTCCATAGAAGGGACTAGATTTTAAATCAAGCAGTTGGCAAATAGCCACATGGTTTTTCAGCTTGCTGGCCCTGACATTTCATGAGAACAACACAACGAACATTTAAAAGTCTTTTGTTTGAGAAGTTTAGCAGGGAGTTGGAGTAGATCCATCTATATCCAGACCATGATCCTCCTAAAAAGGATGCATATACCATGATACTTAGTAATTGATGTTAATGGTGCCCAGCACTCAAGCGTCTTGGAAATCTAGCATCTTGTTTGCCTCTATATTCCCTCATTATTATTCCCTGTGCCATCCTTAAAAAAACAGTTTTTTAGACTGTATTCATCTTATGTAACTCAAAGTTTGCATCTACTGAATAGCATCTCCTCCTTCCCCACTTATTCCAGCCCTGGCAACTACCATTCTACTCTCTGCTTCTATGAGTTTCACTATTTTGTTAAGGGGATAAATCACATGTTAAATGTTACCACAATAAACAAAACAAAATCCATTCCTTATCTTGGGCTGAGGGCTCGGTGATTTAGAATAATGCTACTCCATTACATGCTTTGAGGTCTAATTAATTCACTCATATCTCAGTCAGGAGGAGTTCATTCATTTCATCAACAATATTTACTGAGTACCTACCATGTGTCAGGCACTGTGCTAGTTCTGGCTGATAATGGTGACCAAAACTGGCAGACTACTTTCCATCATGCAGTTTAATTCTCTCTCCAATGGAGACTAGGAACAAAAAACTGTAATAAACTGATCATTATAAATGAATGATATGAATGACGTCATATGCTGAATGAGGAAATGTTGCAGTGGGGGGGTAGAAACCAAGAAAAGAGACATATTTTACATAGGATGGTTAGAAAAGGTCTTTCTGGGATCCCTGGGTGGCGCAGCGGTTTGGCGCCTGCCTTTGGCCCAGGGCGCGATCCAGGAAACCCTGGATTGAATCCCACGTCAGGCTCCCGGTGCATGGAGCCTGCTTCTCCCTCTGCCTGTGTCTCTGCCTCTCTCTCTCTCTCTGTGTGTGTGTGTGACTATCATAAATAAATAAAAATTAAAAAAAAAGAAAAGGTCTTTCTGAGAAGCGACCTTGAACATGAGACTAGGAGAAGTTAGGAGTTTGCCAGTATATATATGATCCCACAGGAAAGAGAAATATTCATTGGCATGTGGTAACTGGTTGTCAGTGCCCACTGAGAACCATTTCTGTGCTTACCTCCCCTTCCTGCCCCACATTTCAGCTCCCAGTAGGCATCCGGGGAGACGGAACTGTACCTTAGGAGGAGACAGGAGAAATGATGGCCCCTGCAATTCCAAGAGGTGATAACAATACACTTTATATTGCTAGGGACATTTCCTCATGTCTGTAGCATCCATCTTGCCCCTGAGCTCCAGATTCTCATATTAAGTTGCATGCTTGGCACTTCCATATGGTTGTCTATGAATTTCACATTTAGCAGGTTTAAACAGAATCCTTGATTTTCTGCCTAAGACTCTGTTACCTCCAGCAAATGGCACCAACATCTATCTAGTTGCCCAAGCTAAAAATACCCAAGAGTCATTCTTGATTCTTTTCTTTTTCCCATCCCCTTTATGTAATATATAAGCAAGACTTGTTGAATCTTTCACCAAAATTTATCCAGAATCCATCCACATCTTTCCTTCTCCAAGGCCACCACCATGGCCCAAGGCCTGGTGCCTGTACCACTGCCACGGCTTCCTACAAACTTTCTGGCTTCTATAACTAATTTCTTTCAATGTTACATTAGATCTTCTTAATTTCCTTTGTAAACCTTCCAAGGGCTTCTCATGGCCTTCATAATTCCTGAAAAGTCATTAATCCATGCCCACTTTGGACCTATTTCAGACCATTCCCCTTATTCCTGACTTGCAATTTTGCTCCCTCCATTCCAGGCATACTGGGATTTTCATTCCTTGACTGTCCATGCTTGTTCCAACCCAGGGTCTTTGCACACACTATTCCTGCTGCCTGGAGCCCTCATCCTTCAGATCTTTGCAAATTCTCCTCCTCCTCCTTAAGATGGTCACCCATCAGGAGACTTTTCCTTCAGTGTGCTCTCTAATACATTCCCTAGCTAATAGCATTACTTTGTTTAATCTCATTCATAGCATTTATCTCTACTTGCAATTTTCTTTCTTTCTTTTTTTTTTTTTAGTCTACGGTCTCCTACCCCCATTAGAAAATTAGCACCATGGACATAGAAATATTGTTTTATTTACTGCTACACTTCCTAGAACAGTGGGGTCCTTCTTCCTACCTAGAATGGAGCCTGACACGTTGCATACTCATTTATATATGTGGGATAAATGCATAAACAATAAAATATAGTATAAAATATTTTTATGACAGTCTTAAAATATATATTAAGAATACAAGTTAAAAATATAAAAAATAAAATGTATATGTAGAAATTCTTATCCTCATTTTACAGATGAGGAACTGGAGACAGAGAGAACCAGGGAGATTAAGTAACTTGGTCAAAATCACACAATTTGTAATGAAGCAGGAATTGAGACCCAAGCAGTCTAATTCTAGTTATCTTTTTTTAATAGCAAGAATCTGAGTTTTCTTTTAAAAATTTTAATCATTTTTATTGAGTTATGGATTACCTTTAATAAAGTATTCCCATTTTAAGCATATTAGTTAGAGGAGTTTCAACAAATATATTCACCCATGAAACCAATACCATGATATAAAACAGGATATAGAATATTTCTATCATCCCATAAAGTTTCCCTGTGTCCCTTGGCAGCCAATCCCCACTGACTTTCATTAGGCAACTACTGATCTTTTCATCAGTGCCTGTACTTTATTGTGTGTGTGTGTGTGTGTGTGTGTGTGTGTGTGCATGCACATGCCTGAACTGTTTTCAGCATTAAAGGATATGACCTTTCTAAGCTTCAGGCTTCTCGTTTGTATTAAGTAGATAGTTATATTATTTTCCTTATTGTATAAAGCTGATCCTTGAATAACATAGGCTTGAATTATAGAGATTTTTGAGTTGAAAGCAAAAGACACATGGCATTTATTTATAATTGCTAGCTCCAGTCTTCACAGGACCAAATTTAAGGTGACTATCACAGAAGACACATCTGCTCCCTGCTGAGTACCTGAGGAAGGCCAGCACAGCAGTCAGAAGCCCCTGGAGTTCCCAGGACCAGCAGGACTGCTGGTTGCCCTAGGTGCTGACAAGGTGATTGGGCAGAGGGCCTGCAGCTGGCAGGCAGGTGGCTAGCTGGAGTGGACAGATGTGTCCAGAGAGCAGGAACAGTGCTGTACAGCAAATTCTGCTCCCTTACACCCACAATTCTGTGTGCTGCTCAATTGTGCAGTTGGCTGCACAGGGCCAGCCAACTGCCTCAGGCCTCTACTGGGCCAGATACAGACTCTTCCCCACTACACACCACCCCCACCCCCACCCCCACCCGTGGCCTCCCAGAGGGCAGCACACACACACACACATGTGGCCACAATTGCCAATGGTCACAGCCTAGGAGTATGCCTTCAGGCAGGTGGAGCAGCTATATTGTGCCTCTAGGCTGCTGTCAAGGTTGGTAGACCCACCCAGCAGCTGCCATGGCTTAGCTGAGGCCACCAGGCTGTGGGACGTCACCATCTCACAGCCAGATCCCTGCCACTGCTGTCACCCTTGTCTCACCAGCCTGGCTGGCCTATACACAGATTGTTTTTTTCAATAATTATACATAGAGAATTATCAATATAGTTTATGATTTTCTTAACAAAATGTTCTCTTCTCTAGCTTATGATAAGAAGAACACAGCATATAATACATATGTCGCATGAAATATGTGTTAATAAAGTTTATGCTATTGGTGAGGCTTCAGTCAGTTGTAGGCTATTGGTAGTTAAGTTCTCAGGGAATTCAAAGTTATACATGGACTTCCGATTGTGTGAGGAATTGCCACCCCCAACCCCTACATCATTTCAGGGTCAGCCTATCCATCATCAGAATAGTTACATATGTAAAATGCTTCTAATGGTGTCAGCCACTGCATTAGACTGCTTGGGCTGACATAACAAAATACCACAGACTGAGTGGCTTAAACCACAGTAATTTTTTTTCTCACAGTTCTGGATGCTAAAAAGCTCAAATTAAGGAACCAAATGATTCATTTTCTAGTGAGGGCTCTCTTCTTGGATTGTAAAAGGTGACCTTAACACTGTGTCCTCACAGACTTTTCCTTTGGGCAAACATGGAGAAGAGAGTGAACTTTCTAGTGTCTCCTCCTCCTCCACTTCTAAGGACACAAATCCCATTGGATCAAGGCCCATCCGTTTGGCCTCATTTGATCCTAATTACCCCCCAAAGACCCCAACTACAGATATAATCATGTTGGGGGTTAGGGTTTCAAAATATAAATTTGGAAGATAATATAATTTGGTTCATAACCTTCTGCCTCCTGGGCCCCTATAATTCATATCTTTATCACGTGTAAAATGCATTTATTCCATCCCAACAGCCCCAAAAGTCTTGACTCATTCCAGCATTCACTGAGTCCAGAGTTTTACCTATGTATCAACTGAATCATGGTTATAGGGGAGACCTGAGGTAGGATTCATCCTGGAGCAAAATTCTTCTCCAGTTATGAACCTATGAAACCCAACAAGTGATATGCTTTCTAAAATACAACAGTGGGATAGGCATGGGGACATTCCTATTCTAAAAGGGAGAGATTGGAAAGAAAGAAGAGGAGACATGCTGCAAACTTTTCCAAAATCTAGCAAGACAAATTCCACTGAACCTTAAGGATAGGGAATAATCTTCTTTTGCTGAATGCTGTGCCCACTGGAGTGTCCACAACATTCTCATGGCTTTAGGCGGCAGCCCTGCCCCCAGCTCTCTGCAGTGGCCCCACTCTTGAGGTCCTTGGTGGGCCACCTGACATGGAGAAACTGAGGAGGGGAACCGTATCTTCTGAAATCTTTGAAACTAAGAAGGAAACCTCCTCACACTCTGTGCCTGGGGTGGGAGTGACATCCAGGATGATCTCTGGATCACCTTTGGGGTCATTTTTCTCTTTTTGTGTAGCATAAAGAAAATGTTTACAGCCAAATTGTTCCCTTTGGTCTAAGCTGGCAGTCTCTGTTGGGATAATCACATCTCTGTCCCACCCACATCCTGAGTGTTCTCTTCAGAGTATATGTTCTCATTTTTTGCAATAAAGATAAGCCTGAGAATTTTCCAAATCTTCAAGTTCTGGTTCCTTTTTGCTTAATAATTCCCTCAGTTTCTCTCTCTCCTCTCACATTTTCCTGTAAGTGATAAGGAAAGGCTAAGCCACTCCTTTAACACTTTGCTTTAAAACCTCCTCAGCTATGTCCAATATACCTCAAAAAACATTAAATTTTAAAATCTCCTCAGGTAATATCCAATTTTATAACTCACAAGTTCTATCTTCCACAAAACACTAGAACACAATTCAGCCAAATTCTTTGCTACCTTATGACAAGAATAGCCTTTTCTCCAGTTTCTAAAACCATATTCCTCACTTCCATTTGAGACATCACCAAAATCACCTTAATGTTCATTTTTCTATCCATGGTCTCCTCAAAGCAATCCAGCCTCTACCCATTACCCAATTCCAAAGCCACTTTCACATTTTTAGGTATTTGTTATAGCAGCATCCCACTTTTCAGTATCAAAATATGTACTAGTCTGCTTTAGCTATCATAACAAAGTAGCACAAGCTAGGCAGCTTAAAAAATTATTATATCACAGTTCTGGAGGCTGGAAGTCCCAGATCAAGGTGCTAGCTGAGTTTCTAGATGATATTTAGCTCCTAATGAGAGCTCTCCCCCTGGCTGGTAGATGGCTACTTTGTTTCTGTGTCCTCTTATGGACTTTCCTTTGTGCAGGTACGAGATAAAGCAAATGAGCAAGCTCCTTGGTGTCTTCACTTTCTCTTTTAAGGACACCAGGCCCATCAGATTAGGGTCCTGCCCTTGTGACTTCATTTGTCTCTATTGTTTCCTAAAGGACCCATCTATAAATACCATCATATTGGGAATCAGGTCTTCAACATATAATTTGGGAGAGTCACAGTTTGACCCATGGAAGCTATTATTATCATAGAGTCATTCAATTAGTAAACTTCAGAGTTGAGACTTGACCCAGGGCCCTTGCAGACATGCTTATTCCATTGCTCTAGTCTTCCTCCCCCTTTATTAAAGCCATTGGAATGATATTAATAATGATAGTGGAAATATGTACCATATTTCCTTGTAGAATTGGTGATTTGACTAGTAACCCTACATGGTGGTTGTCTGATCTCAATTACAGAGAGAAGAAAGTTGACAGTAGTAGAAAGGCAAGGCTATTGTGTCAGTTAGCTCTGGAATTGAATCTGTGAAATGAAGATGATAGGAACCCATAGAATTGAATCAAGTACTCACAAGATTACATAGGTAAAGAAACTTCCACATGCCTGATTTTAAATAGGTGCTCTTCCCATGGTTTTAATGTATTCAATAATTCATTTAAAGGATCCTATTTTGTGATGAAGTGGGATTAATTCCAGGGATATAAGTATGGTTTAACATCCATAAATGAGTCATATACTACATTAACAAAATAAAGCATAAAAAACCATAAGATCATCTCAAGAGATGCAGAAATAGCATCTGACAAAATTCAACACCCAGTCATGATAAAAACTCTCAACAAAGTGGATAGAGAATTTACCCCACATAATAAAAGCTGTATATGCCAAGTCCACAGCTAACATCAAGTCAAAGGTAAAAAGCTGAAAGTTTCCTATAAGATCAGGATCAAGAAAACTCTTGCTATCTTTATTCAAAAATGGTACTAGAAGTCCTTGCAAGAGCAATTAGGCAGGAAAAGATAAAAGGCATTCAAAAAGGAAAAGATGAAGTAAAATATTCTCCATTGACAGATGACATAATCTTATATATAAAACCCTAAAGACTCCACAAAGAACTGCTAAATAAATTCAATAAAGTTGCAAGAAAATAACCAACATTAAAAATCAGTTGCATTTCTATACAGTAACAACAAACTATCTAGAGGGGGTGTTTTAAAAAAAAACTCCATTTACAATAGCATCAAAACCAATTAAATATTTAGGAATACATTTAATCAAGGAGGTAAAAGACTTGTATGCTGAAAACTAGAAAACACTGATGAAAGAAATTGAAGACTCAAATACATGGAATGATAATCTGTGCACTTATGGATTGGAAAAATTAATATTGTTAAAATGTTCATTCTACCTACAGTGACCTCCAGATTCAATGCAATCCCTATCAAAAATTCAATGGTGGGGGGACCTGGGTGGCTAAGTCATTTAAGCATCTGCTTTCAGATCAGGTCGTAATACTGGGGTCCTGGGATCAAGTCCTGCATCAGGCTCCCTGATCAGTAGGGGGTCTTCTTCTCCCTCTGCCCCTCCCCCTTTCCCCTACTTGTGCTCTCTCTCTCAAATAAATAAATAAATAATCTTTTAAAAAATTCAATGGCATTTCTCACAGTAATAAAAAAAAAACAAAATTTATATGGATATACAAAAAAAAAAACCCAAACTATAAAACAATCTTATGAAAGAACAAAGCTGGAAGCATCAAAACAGTTTGGTACTAACATAAAACAGACATGTAGATCAATTAAGAGTTCGGGAATAACCATACACACACACACACACACACACACACACACACACACACACACTCAATTAATTTACAACAAAAGAGGCAAAAATATACAATAGGTAAAAGATAGCTCCTTCAATAAATGGTGCGAGGAAACTGGATAGCCAAATGCAAAAGAATGAAAGTGGATTACTATTTTATACCATAGATAAAAATCAACTCAGAATAAAATTAAAGATGTCAATATAAAACCTGAAATCATAAAACTTCTAGAAGAAAATGTAGGGAGTAAGCTCCTTGACACCAGTCTTGGCAATGATTTTTGTTTTGTTTTTGACACCAAAAACAAACACAGCAAAAGCAAGTATACCATTACATCAAACTAAAAAGCTTCTGTACGGCAAAGGTTATCATAACAAAACAAAAAGGCAACCTACTGAAAGGGAGAAAAATCTTTATAAATTGTGACCTGTGAGAATGTAAATTGGTATAGCCACTATGAAAAAATTTTGGTGAATGGAGATTCACTAAAAACTAAAAACAAAGCTAGGATATGAACCAGCAAATCTACTTTTGGATATTTATCCAAAGGAAGAGAAATCACTATCTCAATAAGTTATTTGTACCCCCTCATGACTGTCCCAGCATTATTTACGGTAGCTAAGATATGTGCTCATTTGTGGTCAAATGAATAAAAGAAACGTGCTATATGAACACATGGAATATTATTCAGCCATGAAAAAGGAATCCTGCCATTTGTGACAATAAGGATGGACTTTGGATTATGCCAAGTGAAATAAGACAAAGAAAGACAAATACTGTAAAATTCAACTTATATGCAGAATCTTAAAAAAAAAATCCTAAACTTATAGGGTGGTGAAGTGGATTAAAAAAACAAGGCCCATCTATATGCTGCCTACAAGACACTCACTTCTGACCTAAACACACATATAGACTGAAAGTAAAATGATAGAAAAAGATATTCCATGCAAACGCAAGTGAAAAAAGAGCTGAGGTACCAATGCTCACACCAGACAAAACTGGGCTTAAAAAAGACTGTAATAAGAAACAAAAGACATTATATAATGATAAAGGGGTCAATTCAACAAGAAGATAGAACAATTATAAATATCTATGCACTCAATTCTGGTGCACCTAAATACATTAAGCAAATAATAACAGATATAAAGGGAAATTGACAGTAACACCATAATAGTAGAGGACTCTAACACCTTTCTTAAAGTTTTAGATAGATCATTTAAGCAGAAGACCAATAAGATGTGTCTTTGAATGACACATTAGACCAGACGGACTTAATAGGTATATACAGAACATTCCATCCAAAGGCAGAAGACACATTCTTTTCAAGTGCATGTGGAACATTCTCCAGGATAGATCAGATGTTAGGCCACACAAAATAAATCCCAATACATTTAAGATTGAAATCACATCATGCATCTTCTGTGACCATAATAGGATGAAACTACAAAATCATCACAAGAAGATAACAAAAACCACACAAATATGTAGTAGCTAAGCAATGTGCTACTAAACAACCTGGGGATCAGCCAAGAAATAAAAAAAAATACAAATGAAGTGGAAGGGGAGGTGGGCAGGGGGATGGGGTGACTGGGTGACAGGCACTGAGGGAGGCACTTGATAGGTTGAGCACTGGGTGTTATACTATATGTTGACAAATTGAACACCAATAAAAAATATACAAAAAATACAAAAGAAATGAGACAAATGAAAATAAAAACACAATGGTCTAAAATCTTTGGGACAAAAATAAATAAATAAATAAATAAAATCTTTGGGACACAGCAAAAGCAGTTCTAAGTGGGAAATTTCTAGCAATACAGGTCTAACTCAAGAAACATGAAAAATCTCAATCTAACCTCTAAAGGAGATAGAAATAGAATAGTAAACCAAGCCCAAGATTAGAAGAAGGAAATAAAGATCAGAGCAGAAATAAAGCAAATAGAGACCAAAAACATGTAAAGGACCAATGAAACCAAGAGCTGGTTCTTTGAAAAGATAAAATTAATAAACCTTTAGTAGGATATATCAAGAAAAAGAGAAAACCTGAGGTAGAGGAGTTAAGACAGTGGAGGAGTAGGGGACCCTAAGTTCATCTGGTCCCTGGAATTCAGCTAGTTATCAAACCATTCTGAACACCTGTGAAATCAATCCATAATTTGAGAAAAGAATTGTTGCAATTCTGCAAATAGAAAAGCATTGACTTTTTGGAATATAGGAGGTAGAAACCGGAATCGGGGTGATATATTAGTGGATATGGAGAAGGGGAGAGAGCCTGCTTGCAGGCCATTTCCACCTCCCCCATTGGTGCTGAAAGCCTTCAGGGAGTAAAACAGGGCCACATAGTGGAATCTGGAGCCCCTGATACTGAGCCCCGCGCCCTGGTAAGGGCAGGTGCAATTCCTCCGGAGCAAAGACACCTGGAAGTCAGGGCAATAGGCCCCTCTCCCAGAGGACTGGCAGGAACAGTCAGCTAGCACCAAGCTTACTAACCATAGAAAACTGCAAAACTTCAGCTCTTGGGGAAAACAGTATAAGCATTTGTGTTTTCTTCTTATTCTTTAGTCTTTAAGGGTTTTTTTTTAAAAGCTATTTTATTTTTTGAATTCTTAAAAAAAATTCCTTTTAAATTTATTTTTTTTTTTTAAATTTTTTTTTTTATTTATTTATTTATGATAGGCACACAGTGAGAGAGAGAGAGGCAGAGACACAGTCAGAGGGAGAAGCAGGCTCCATGCACCGGGAGCCCGACGCGGGACTCGATCCCGGGTCTCCAGGATCGCGCCCCGGGCCAAAGGCAGGCGCTAAACCGCTGCGCCACCCAGGGATCCCTTAAATTTATTTTTATATGTATGTTATATATGTGTATTTTTAATTTTTGTTCCCTTTCACTGTATTTTATTATATATACAATTATATTTTCTATATATATATATACACACACATATAGACACATATATATGTGTATATAAAGTTTTTCTTTCTTTTCTATTTTGAGATCTAGTTTCTTTTAACAAGCAGACAAAAACACACACCTAGGATCTAGTTTAGTGTTTTGTTCCATTTTACTTTTTGCTTGATTTTTGTTTTGTTTTGTTTTTCTTTTCTTCTGGTTTTTTTCTGGCATTGTTGTTGTTTACTTTGTCTTTTCCCTCTCTTTCTTGTTTTCTGGACAATGAGAGATGGAGAAACTCACCCCAAAAGAAAGAACAGAATGGGAGCACCTGGGTGATTCAGTCAGTTAAGTGTCTGACTTTGGCTCAGGTCATGGTCTCAGGGTCCTGGGATGAAAAGCCCTGCATTGGGTTCCCTGCAGACCAGGGAGCCTGCTTTTCCCCTTCCTTCTGCCTGATACTCCCCCTGCTTATACTCTCGCTTGCTCGCTAGCTCTCTCTGTCAAGTAAATAAATAAAATCTTTTTTTAAAAAAAGTACAAGAGATAGTACTCACTGCCAGGGATTTAATCAATATGAATATAAGCAAAATGTTGGAATTAGAATTCAAAATAACAGTTATAAAAATACTAGCTGGGCTTGAAAAAAGCATAGAAGACACCAGAGAATCCCTTACTGAAGAAATAAAAGCACTAAAATTTAATTAGGCTGAAATTAAAAATGCTAAGATGCAGTCACAGATGGAGGTTCTAACAATGAGGATAAACGAGGCAGAAGACAGAGTCAGTGATAAAGAAGACAAAATGATGGTAAATAAGGAAGCTGAGAAAAAGAGAGAAAAACAACTACTAGATCATGAAGACTAGATCATGGATACTTCAAGAAAACAGCGAGATCTTCAAGTGAAAGAATGTCTGGATAATAGGGATCCCATAAAATGAAAAGAGAGGTGAGGGCAGGAGATTTATTTGAACAAATTATAGCTGATAACTTCCATAATCTAGGGGAGGAAACAGGCATTCAAGTCCAAGAGGCACAGAGAACCCCCCTCAAAATCAATACAAATAGGTTAACACCACAACATATAATAGTGAAGCTTGCAAATTTCAGAGATAAAGAGAAAATCCTGAAAGCAGATAAGGACAAGAGGTCCTTACCCTACAAGGGTAGAAACATAAGGCTGGCAGCAAACCTGTCCACAGAGACCTGGCAGGACAGAAAGCACTGGCATGATATATTCAATGTGCTAAATGAGAAAAATATGCAGCCAAGAAGACTTTATCCAGCAAGGCTGTCATTCAGACTAGAAAGAGAGATAAAGAGTTTCCAGGACAAACAAAAATGAAAGGAATATGTAAACGCTCAGCTAGCCCTGCAAGAAATATTAAAGGGGATGCTTTGAGAGAAGAGAGAGCCCCAAAATAACAAAGACCAGAAAGGAACCGAGATAATCAGCAAAAATGGTGACTTTAGAGGTAATAAAATGGCACTAAATTCATATCTTTCAATGATTACTCTGAATGTAAATGGACTAAATGCTTTAATCAAAAGACATAGGTTATCAGATTGGATTAAAAAAAACAAGACCCATCAATATGCTGTCTACAGGAGACTAATTTTAGACTCAAAGACAACTCCATATTGAAAGTGAGAGGGTGGAGAACCATTTATCATGCTAATGATCATTAAAAGAAAGCTGGGGTGGCAATCCTTATAGAAGACAAACTAGATTTTAAACCAAATACTGTGACAAGAGATAAAGAAGGATACTATAGTATAATAAAAGGCTCTATCCAACAAGAAGATCTAACAATTATAAATATTTATGCCCTAACTTGGGAGCAGCCAACTATAAACCAATTAATAACAAAATTAAACACATTGATAATAGTACAATAACACTAGCAGACTTTAACACCCTGTGCACAGACATATCATCTAAGCAGAAGATCAACAAGGAAACAAGGACTTTGAATGACACATTGGACCAGATAGACTTAAAAGATATATTCAGAACCTTTCATCCTAAGGCAACAGAATACACATTCTTCTCGAGTGCACATGGAATATTTTCCAGAATAGATCACATACTGGATTACAAACTAGGTCTCAACTGGTACAAAAAGATTGAGATTATACCATGCATATTTTCAGACCACAATTCTTTAACACTTGAACTCAACCACAGAGGACATTTGGAAGGAACACAAATACATGAAGGTTAAAGAGAATCCTACTAAAGAATGAATGGGTCAACCAGGAAGTTAATGAAGAATTTTAAAAAATACATGGAAGCAAATGAAAATGAAAACATGACAGTTAAGAGCCTTTAGGATGCAGCAAAGGTGATCCTAAGAGTGAGGTATATAGCAATACAGGCCTTTCTCAAGAAACAAGAAAGGTCTCAAATATACAACCTAAACTTACACCTAAGGAGCTGGATTAAGAACAGCAAATAAAGCCTAAATCCAGTAGGAGAAGAAAAATGATAAAGATTAGAGCAGAAATCAATGATATAGAAATTAAAAACAACAACAACAGTAGAACAGGGTGCCCGGGTGACTCAGTCAGTCAAACGTCCACCTTAAGCTCAGGTCATGATCCCAAGATCCTGGGATCAAGTCCCACACTGGGCTCCCTGCTCAGCAGGGAGTCTGCTTCTTCCTTTCCCTCTGCCCCTTCTCTGACTTGTGCTCTCTCTTGCTCACTCTCTCTAATAAACAAACTAACCCCCCCCACACACACACAAAAAAACAGATCAATGAAACTAGGAGCTGGTTTTTTGAAAGAATTAATAAAATTGATAAACTCCTAGCCAGACTTATCAAAAAGCAAAGAGAAAGGACCAAATAAATAAAATCATGAAGGAAAGAGATCACAACCAACACTGAAGAAATACAAACAATTATAAAAACATTATGAGTAATTATATGCCAACAAATTAGGCAATCTGGAAGAAATTGATGCATTCCTAGAAACATATAAACTACTAAAACTGAAACAAGAAGAAATAGGAAACCTGAACAGACCCATAACCAGCAAAGAAATTTAAGCAGTAATCAAAAATCTCCCAACAAACAAGAGTCCAGAGCCAGATGGTCTTCCAGCAGAATTTTACCAAATATTTAAAGAAGAATTAATACCTATTCTTCTGAAACTGTTTCAAAAAATAAAAATGGAAGGAAAACATCTAAACTCATCCTATGAGGCCAGTATTAATTTGATCCCGAAACCAGACAAAGAACCCACAAAAAGGAGAATTATAAACCAATATCCCTGATGAATATGGATGTAAAAATTCTCACCTAGATACTAGCTAATAGAATGCAACAACACATCAAAAGGATTATTTACCATGACCAAGTGGAATTTACTCCTGGGCTGCAGGGGTGGTTCAACATCCACAAATCAATCACTAATTAACAAAAGAAAACACAAGAACCATATGACCTTCTCAATAAATGCAAGAAAAGCATTTGACAAAATGTAGCATCCTTTCTTGATAAAAACTCTCTGCAGTGTAGGGATAGAAGGAAAATAAGCCATATACGAAAACCCACAGTAAATATCATCATCAAAGGGAAAAACTGAGAGCTTTTCCCCTAAGGTCAGGAACATGACAGGGATGTCTACCCTTACCACTGTTATTCAACATAGTACTTCCTAGCCACAGTAATCAGACAACAACAAAAATAAAAGGATCCAAATCAGCAAAGAAGTCAAACTTTCACTCTTTGCAGATGACATGATACTTTATGTAGAAAATCCAAAGACTTCTGCAGTCATAAAGGAAGGGAAAAGAAATGTTGGGAAATATCAGGAAGGGAGACAGAACATAAAGACTCCTAACTCGGGGAAACGAACTAGGGGTGGTGGAAGGGGAGGAGGGCGGGTGTTGGAGGGGAATGGGTGACGGGCACTGAGGTGGACACTTGACGGGATGAGCACTGGGTGTTTTTCTGTATGTTGGTAAATTAAACACCAATAAAAGTTAATTAATAAAAAAAAAAAAAAAAAAAAAAAAAAAAAAAAAAAAAAAAAAAAAAAAAAAGAAAATCCAAAGACTTCACCCAAAGATTGCTAGAACTGATACAGAAATTCAGCACAGTTGTAGGATATAAAAACAATGCACAAAATCAATTGCATTTCTATACATCAACAATGAGGTAGAAGCAAGAAACATCAAGGAATCAATCCCATTTACAATTGCACGAAAAACCATAAGATATCTGGGAATAAACCTAACCAAAGAGGTAAAGGAGCTGTACTCTGAAAGCTATAGAACACTTATGAAAGAAATTGAGAGACACAAAAATGGAAAGACATTCCATGCCCATGGACTGGAAGAACAAAGATTTGTTAAAATGTCTACTTAACCCAAAGCAATCTACACATTCCATGCAATCCCTATCAAAATGCCATCTGCATTTTTCAAGGAGCTGAAAAAAATCTTAAAATGTGTATAGAGCCAGAAAAAAACCCTGATTAGCCAAAGGAATGCTAGAAAAAAAGCTCAAGGCATCACAATTCTGGACTTCAAGCTGTATTAAAAAGCTGTAGTAATAGACAGTATAGTACTGACACAAAACAGACACATAGATCAATGGAACAGAATAGAGAGCCCAGAAATGGGCCCTCAACTCTATGGTCAGCTAGTCTTCAACAGAGCAGGAAAGAATATCCAATGGAAAAAAGTCTCTTCAACAAATGGTGTTGGGAAAATTGGGACAGTCACATACAGAAAAATGAAGCAGGACCACTTTCTTACACTATACACAAAAATAAAGTCAAAATAGATGAAAGACCTAAATGTGAGCAAGGATCCACCAAAATCCTAGAGGAGAACACAAGTAGCAAACTCCTTGACGTTGGCCTCAGCAACTTCATGTCTCCAAAGGTAAGGGAAACAGAGCAAAAATGAACTATTGGGAATTCATCAAGGTAAAATGCTCTTGCACAGTAAAGGAAACAGTCAACAAAACTAAAAAGCACGTGTATGTCTTCTTTGGTGAAATGTCTGTTCATGTCTTTTGCCCATTTTATAATTGGGTTGTTTGTTTCTTTGTTGTTGAGTTTAATAACTTCTTTATAGATCTTGGATACTCGCCCTTTATCTGATATGTCATTTGCAAATAGCTTCCCCCATTATGTAGGTTGTCTTTTAGTTTTGTTGACTGTTTCTTTTGCTGTGCAGAAGCTTTTTATCTTGATTAAGTCCAAATAGTTCATTTTTGCTTTTGTTTTCCTTGCCTTCATAGGTGTATCTTGCAAGAAGTTGCTGTGGCCAAGCACATGAGAAAATGCTCCACATCACTTGCCATCAGGGAAATACAAATCAAAACCACAATGAGATACCACCTCACACCATTGAGAATGGGGAACATTAACAAGACTGGAAACAACAAATTTTGGAGAGGATGTGGAGAAAGGGGAACCCTCTTGCACTGTTGGTGGGAATGTGAACTGGTGCAGCCACTTTGGAAAACTGTGTGGAGGTTCCTAAAAGAGTTAAAAATAGACCTGCCCTATGACCCAGCAATTGCACTGCTGGGGATTTACCCCAAAGATGCAGATGCAATGAAATGCTGGGACACCTGCACCCCAATGTTTCCAGCAGCAATGTCCACAATAGCCAAACTGTGGAAGGAGCCTTGGTGTCCATCGAAAGATGAATGGATAAAGAAGATGTGGTCCTATATACACCATGGAGTATTACTCAGACATCAGAAAGGATGAATACCCATCATTTGCTTCAACATGGATGGAACTGGAGAGTATGATGCTGAGTGAAGTAAGCCAATCAGAGAAGGACAATCATCATATGGTCTCACTCATACGGGGGATATAAAAATTAGTGAAAGAGATTAGATTATAGGGGAAAGGAGAGAAAATGAGTGGGAAATATCAGAGAGGGTGACAGAACAGGAGAGACTCCTAACTCTGGGAAATGAACAAGGGGGTAGTGGAAGGGGAGGTGGGGGAGGGGATGGAGTGACTGGGTGATGGGCACTGAGGGGGGTACTTGATGGGATGAGCATGGGTGTCAAACTATATGTTGACAAATCAAACTACAATAAAAATATACAAAAAACCCCCCACTAAAAATCAATCTGTGGAATAGGAGAAGATATTAGCAAATGTCTTATCAGTTAAAGGGCTAGTATCCAAAATCTACAAAGAACTTATCAAACTTAACACCTAAATAACAAAAAAATCTAGTCAAGAAATGGGGAGAAGGCATAAACAGACATTTCTCCAATGAAGACATACAAATGGCCAACATACACATGAAAAAATGCTCAACATTACTTGGCATCAGGGGAATACAAATCAAAACCACCATGAGATACCACCTCATACCAGTCAGAATGGCTAAAATCAACAACCCAGGAAATAACAGATGTTGGCTAGGATGAGGAGAGAGGGGAACCCTCTGACACTGTTGCTGGGAATGCAAACTGATGCAGCCACTCTGGAAAATAGTGTGGAAGTTCCTCAAAAAGTTAAAAATAGAGCTACCCTATGACCCAGCAATTGCACTACTTGGTATTTATCCAACAGATACAAACATACTGATTTGAAGGGGCACATGCATCCCAATGTTTATAGCAGCAATGTCCACAATAGCCAAAAGATGGAAAGAGCCCAGATGTTCATTGACAGATACGTGGTATACACACAATGGAATATTACTCAGCCACCAAAAATAATGAAATCTTCCCATTTGCAATGATGTGAATGGAACTGGAGGGTATTATGCTAAGCTAAAGTAGTCAATTAGAAAAAGACAAATACCATATGATTTCATGCATATATGGAATAAGAAACAAAACAGATAGGATAGGTGAAAGAAAGGAAAAATAAAAGAAGATAAAAACAGAGAGGGAGGCAAACCATAAGAAGTGTGCTCCACCAAAAATTTAAAGGATGTTTAATGCCTATTTTCCTTAAATTATTCCCAAAAAATAGAAGATGAAGGAAAGTTTCCAAATACATTGTATGAAGCCAGCATTACTCTGATGCCAAAACTAGACAAAGACACTACAAAAACAAAAATAGGACAATTCCCCTGATGAACATAAATGTAAAAGTTTTCAACAAAATATTAGTCAACTGTATAATACGTTAAGAGGATCTTTCATCATGATCAAGTGGGATTTCTTCCAGGGATACAAGGATGGTTCAATATTCACAAGTTATTATGACACATCACATCAACAAAACAAAGGATAAAAATCACATGATCATTTTGATAGATGCAGAAAAAGCATTAGACAAGATTCAGCATCTATTTATGATTTAAAAAAAACTTGTAACAAAGCGGGTTTAGAGGGAATATAACATAATAAAGGCCATATATGAAGACCCCACAGATTACATCATAATGGTAAAAAACTGAGAGCTTTTTCTCTAAGATCAAAAATAAGACACGGATGTCCACTCTCATCAATTTTATTTAACATAGCACTGGAAAGTCTCAGCTTTGCAATCAGATAAGAGAAAGAAATAAAAAGCATTCAAAGTGGTCACTATTTGCAGATGACATGATACCATACATAAAAAAAAATCCTAAAGACCCCACAAAAAAAAACCACATTAGAAGTAATTAATGAATTCAGTAAAGTTGTAGGATACAAAATTAATATATAGAAATTGCTTGCATTTCTAAATACTAATAACAAAATGGCAGAAAAAGAAATTAAGTAAACAATTTCATTTGCAACAGCACCAAAAAAGAATAAAAGACCCAAGAATAAACCTAACCAAGGAGGTGAACAACCTATATTTTGAAAACTATACAACACTGATGAAAGAAATAAAATAGGACACATGCTAATGAAAAGATATTCCATATTCATGAATTGGAGAAATTAACATTGTTAAAATGTTCATACTACCCAAAGAAAATTACAGATTCAATGCAATCTCTATCAAAACACCAACAGCATTTTTCACAAAATTGTAACAAAAAATCCTAAAATTTGTATGGAACCACACAAGACTGGGAATAGGCAAAGCGTCTTGAGAAAAAAGAACAAAGCTGGAGGTATCACAATCTCGTATTTTAAGACATATTACAAAGCTGTAGTAATCAAACAATATTGTACACAACACAAAATAGACATATAAATCAATGGAACAGAATTGAGAGCCCATAGATAAATCCATGCTTATGTGGTCAATTCATTTATGACATAGGAGACAAAAATATACAACAGGGGTAAGACAATCTCTTCAATAAATGGTGTTAGGCAAACTGGACAGCTATATGTAAAAGAATGAAACTGGCCTATTTTCTCACACCATACACAAAAATAAGCTCAAAATTGATAAAAGACCTAAATGTAAGACCCAATACTATAAAACTTCTAAAAGAAAACATAGCTATTCATTTCTTTAACATCAGCCATAGCTAGGTCTCCTCAGACATGAGAAACAAAAGCAAAAATAGACTACTGGGACTACATTAAAATAAAAAGCTTTTGCACAATGAAAAAAAATCACCCATCAATAAAATGAAAAGGCAACCAGCTGAATGGGAAAGGACATTGGCAAATGATATATCTCACAAGCAGTTAATATCTAAAACATATAAAGAACACATACAACTCAACACCAAAAATAAAAAATAATCCAATTTAAAAATGGGCAGAAGACTTGAATAGACATTTCTTCAAAGATAACATAGATGGCCAACAGACATATGAAGAAAATGCTCAACATCATTAATCACCAGGGAAATGCAAATCAAAACCACAGGAAATATCACCTTATACCCGTTAGAATGCTATTATCAAAAAGAGAAGAAATAACAAATGTTGGCAAGGATATGGAAAAAAGGGAACCCTTATGCACTGCTGGTGTGAGTATAAATGAGGGCAGTCATTATGGGAAAAATTTCCTCAAAAAATTAAAAACAGAAATACCATATGAGCAAGTAATTCCACTACTGGGTATCTGCTCAAAGAAAACAAAAACACTAATTTGAAAATATATGCACTCCCGTGGTTGTTACAGCATTATTTAGAAGCCAAGATATGGAGCAACCCAAGTGTCTATCAATAGATGAATGGATAAAGAAGATATGGTACAGAATAGATATCATGATGACACTAAACTCATATCTTTCAATAGTAACTCTGAACATGAACAGGCTTAATGATCCCATCAAAAGGCGCAGGGTTTCAGACTGGATAAAAAAGTAGGACCCATCTATTTGCTGTCTACAAGAGACTCATTTTAGACATAAGGACACCTACAGCCTGAAAATAAAAGGTTGGAGAACCATTTACCATTCAAATGGTCCTCAAAAGAAAGCAGGGGTAGCCATCCTTATATCAGATAAACTAAAATTTACCCCAAAGACTGTAGTGAGAGATGAAGAGGGACACTATATCATACTTAAAGGATCTAACCAACAAGAGGACTTAACAATCCTCAATATATATGCCCCGAATGTGGGAGCTGCCAAATATATCAATCAGTTAATACCCAAAGTTAAGACATACTTAGATAATAATACACTTATACTTGGTGATTTCAACCTAGCGCTTTCTACACTGGATAGGTCTTCTAAACACAACATCTCCAAAGAAACGAGAGCTTTAAATGATACACTGGACCAGATGGATTTCACAGATATCTACCGAACTTTACATCCAAACTCAACTGAATACACATTCTTCTCAAGTGCATATGGAACTTTCTCCAGAATAGACCACATACTGGGTCACAAATCGGGTCTGAACTGATACCAAAAGATTGGGATTGTCCCCTGCATATTCTCAGACCATAATGCCTTGAAATTAGAACTAAATCACAACAAGAAGTTTGGAAGGACCTCAAACACATGGAGGTTAAGGACCATCCTGCTAAAAGATGAAAGGGTCAAACAGGAAATTAAGGAATAATTAAAAAGATTCATGGAAACTAATGAGAATGAAGATACAACCATTCAAAATCTTTGGGATACAGCAAAAGCGGTCCTGAGGGGGAAATACATCGCAATACAAGCATCCATTCAAAAACTGGAAAGAACTCAAATACAAAAGCTAACCTTACACATAAAGGAGGTAGGGGAAAAACAGCAGATAGATCCTACACCCAGCAGAAGAAGAGAGTTAATAAAGATTCGAGCAGAACTCAACGAAATCGAGACCAGAAGAACTGTGGAACAGATCAACAAAACCAGGAGTTGGTTCTTTGAAAGAATTAATAAGATAGATAAACCATTAGCCAGCCTTATTAAAAAGATGAGAGAGAAGACTCAAATTAATAAAATCATGAATGAGAAAGGAGAGATCACTACCAACACCAAGGAAATACAAACGATTTTAAAAACATATTATGAACAGCTATATGCCAATAAATTAGGCAATCTAGAAGAAATGAACGCATTCCTGGAAAGCCACAAACTACCAAAACTGGAACAGGAAGAAATAGAAAACCTGAACAGGCCAATAACCAGGGAGGAAATTGAAGCAGTCATCAAAAACCTCCCAAGACACAAAAGTCCAGGGCCAGATGGCTTCCCAGGGGAATTCTATCAAACGTTTAAAGAAGAAACCATACCTATTCTACTAAAGCTGTTTGGAAAGATAGAAAGAGATGGAGTACTTCCAAATTCATTCTATGAGGCCAGCATCACCTTAATTCCAAAACCAAACAAAGACCCCACCAAAAAGGAGAATTACAGACCAATATCCCTGATGAACATGGATGCAAAAATTCTCAACAAGATGCTAACCAATAGGATCCAACAACACTTTAAGAAAATTATTCACCATGACCAAGTAGGATTCATTCCCAGGACACAAGGCTGGTTCAACACTCATAAAACAATCAATGTGATTCCTCATATCAGCAAGAGAAAAACCAAGAACCATATGATCCTCTCATTAGATGCAGAGAAAGCATTTTACAAAACACAGCATCCATTCCTGATCAAAACTCTTCAGAGCGTAGTGATAGAGGGAACATTTCTCAACATCTTAAAAGCCATCTACGAAAAACCCACAGCCAATATAATTCTCAATGGGGAATCACTGGGAGCCTTTCCCCTAAGATCAGGAACAAGACAGGGATGCCCACTCCCACCACTGCTATTCAAGATAGTACTGGAAGTCCTAGCCTCAGCAATCAGACAACAAAAAGACATTAAAGGCATTCAAATTGGCAAAGAAGAAGTCAAACTCTCCCTCTTCGCCAATGACATGATACTCTACATAGAAAACCCAAAAGCCTCCACCCCAAGATTGCTAGAACTCATACAGCAATTTGGTAGCATGGCAGGATACAAAATCAATGCCCAGAAGTCAGCGGCATTTTTATACACTAAAAATGAGACTGAAGAAAGAGAAATTAAGGAGTCAATCCCATTTACAATTGCACCCAAAAGCATAAGATACATAGGAATAAACCTAACCAAAGAGGTAAAGGATCTATACCCTAAAAACTATAGAAAACTTCTGAAAGAAATTGAGGAAGACACAAAGAGATGGAAAAATATTTCATGCTCATGGATTGGCAGAATTAATATTGTGAAAATGTGAATGTTGCCCAGGGCAATTTACACGTTTAATGCAATCCCTATCAAAATACCATGGACTTTCTTCAGAGAGTTAGAACAAATTATTTTAAGATTTGTGTGGAATCAGAAAAGACCCCGAATAGCCAGGGGAATTTTAAAAAAGAAAACCATAGCTGGGGGCATCACAATGCCAGATTTCAGGTTGTACTACAAAGCTGTGGTCATCAAGACAGTGTGGTACTGGCACAAAAACAGACACATAGATCAATGGAACAGAACAGAGACTCCAGAAGTGGACCCTCAACTTTATGGTCAACTAATATTCGACAAAGGAGGAAAGACTATCCACTGGAAGAAAGACAGTCTCTTCAATAAATGGTGCTGGGAAAATTGGACATCCACATGCAGAAGAATGAAACTGGACCACTCTCTTTCACCATACACAAAGATAAACTCAAAATGGATGAGAGATCTAAATGTGAGACAAGATTCCATCAAAATCCTAGAGGAGAACACAGGCAACACCCTTTTTGAACTCGGCCACAGTAACTTCTTGCAAGATACATCCACAAAGGCAAAAGAAACAAAAGCAAAAATGAACTATTGGGACTTCATCAAGATAAGAAGCTTTTGCACAGCAAAGGATACAGTCAACAAAACTAAAAGACAACCTACAGAATGGGAGAAGGTATTTGCAAATGACACATCAGATAAAGGGCTAGTTTCCAAGATCTATAAAGAACTTCTTAAACTCAACACCAAAGAAACAAACAATCCAATCATGAAATGGGCAAAAGACATGAACAGAAATCTCACAGAGGAAGACATAGACATGGCCAACATGCACATGAGAAAATGCTCTGCATCACTTGCCATCAGGGAAATACAAATCAAAACCACAATGAGATACCAACTCACACCAGTGAGAATGGGGATATTAACAAGGCAGGAAACCACAAATGTTGGAGAGGATGCGGAGAAAAGGGAACCCTCTTACACTGTTGGTGGGAATGTGAACTGGTGCAGCCACTCTGGAAAACTGTGTGGAGGTTCCTCAAAGAGTTAAAAATAGACCTGCCCTACGACCCAGCAATTGCACTGCTGGTGATTTACCCCAAAGATACAGATGCAGTGAAACGCCAGGACACTGCACCCCGATGTTTCTAGCAGCAATGTCCACAATAGCCAAACTGTGGAAGGAGCCTCGGTGTCCATCAAAAGATGAATGGATAAAGAAGATGTGGTCTATGTATACAATGGAATATTACTCAGCCATTAGAAACGACAAATACCCACCATTTGCTTCCACGTGGATGGAACTGGAGGGTATTATGCTGAGTGAAATAAGTCAATTGGAGAAGGACAAACATATGTTCTCATTCATTTGGGGAATATAAATAATAGTGAAAGTGAATATAAGGGGAGGGAGAAGAAATGTGTGGGAAATATCAGAAAGGGAGACAGAACAGGAGAGACTCCTAACTCTGGGAAACGAACTAGGGGTGGTGGATGGGAGGAGGGCGGGGGGTGGGGGTGACTGGGTGACGGGCACTGAGGGCGGCACTTGATGGGATGAGCACTGGGTGTTATTCTGTATGTTGGCAAATTGAACATCAATAAAAAATAAATTTATTATTTAAAAAAAGAAGATGTGGTACATATATACAACAGAGTGTTACCCATAAAAAAGGATGAGATCTTGCCATTTGCAACAACATGGATGGACCTCTAGGTATTATGCTAGGTGAAATAAGTCAGATTGAGAAAGACAAATATCATGTATATAATTTCACTTAAGCGTACAATCCAGAAAACAAATGAATAAACAAACAAAAAGAAAATTCAGATATATAAATATGGAGAACAATCTGATGGTTGCCAGAGGGGAGGGGGTTGGGGGGATGAGCAAAATAGGTGATGAGAGTAGAAGATACAGGATTTTGGTCGTGGAATAAATAATCCCAGGGGTAAAAATACAGCAGAGGAAATAAAGTCAATGGTACTATAATAGTATTGTATGGTGACAGATGGTAGCTACACTTGTGAGTATATCATAATATATACCTGTTGAATACTGTACTTTACACCTGAGGCTAATGTAACATTATATCAACTATACTTCTATTATGAAATCCCAAACTTAAGTTACACAGAACAAACCACGGCAGCCAGAGGCTGGGTATGGAGGGTGGGCAAAATGGGTAAAGATAGTCAAAAGGTACAATCTTTCAGTTCTATGATAGATAAGCCCTGGGAATGTAACATCCAGCATAATGACTATCATCAACAATGCTGTATTGCACATTTGAAAGTTACTAGTAGAGTAGAACTTAAAAGTTTTATAATATGAAAAATTATACCCATGTGTGGTTTGGATGTTAACCAAATTGACTGTGGCAGACATTGTGCAAAATATACATACATACACCTAAAACTAAGACAATGCTATAATGCCAATTATATCTCAGGAAAGAGAGCAAGAGTGAGAGAGATGGTATAGGAAGTCCCCCCCCCCCATTTTATCATTGAGACAGAGCCTAAGTTTTAATTACTGAATCCAAAAATATAATGCTTCCTGAATAGCCAATCTAAGGGCGTTGAGAGAATAAAATGGTATATTTCCCAAAGGAAAATACTTCTCAGATCTCCTGGGAGACATTTGGTCCTTTTCAAAGTAGAGCCACATTAAACACTTAAAAACTTAATTTTGGGCAGGTGGCCTTGTTTGATATCACCAAGAAGTTCTTTCCTAAAACAGGTATTGTGAGATGGAGAAAGTGAAGGCTAGAGTAAGGGCAGGATGTTACAAGATGTTCAGCACCATTGAAGAGCTGTCCTCTGATTGGCAGACAACTGTCCTTGAATATACAATGATGGCTAATGGCTCATGGTCCCCATGAGGAGTCCTCACCACTTGAGGGCTGGGCTGTTGTTGACTCTGCACCTGGTTCTGGGTTAAGTGCTTTTCAAACTATGTTATCTCATTGAGTCCTGGAGCCTCATTTTCAGGGGAAAAACATAAAACTCAGAAAGGCTAACTTCCTCCTACTGACTAGGCTAGTGGGTGGTGGAACTGGGCTGGTGAACCTTGAGCTATCTCACCCCCAAGGACTCTCTTGGCCAAAAAGCTAATTGCAGAGAAGCAATGCTAGTGAGCGCTTCTATGTTGGGACCCTTTGCTAGATGTTAAGTTATTGTAAAACACACTCAAGGTAAGCAAAGATTCCCACAAGGTGGATGATTACAGAGGCAAAGCACTTTGGGAAATGGGCAGGAACTGGAGTATGCTATTAAGGGGATCCCCTGGAAAGGCTTCAATTTTAACTACTTTCCTTTCGGCGTTGGAGGCAAGTCATATTTAACATGCAATTATGAGGTCTCCTTACCCCTATGATGAAACTCCATTTAACCAGACAAACTCTTCAGTAGAGGGCACCAGGGAGCAGGTGGAAACATCGAGAAATCCATCCAGAATTCATTAAGGAGGCAAAGGGAAATAAGTTGACATTGCGAATTTCATATGTGAGAAATGGACATTTGCCTCATGATGGAAACTATATATATATATATATAGTTTAAACTATATATATATATATATATATGATATCTCAGTCAGGATTCTTCGGTTGCAAATGATAGAAAACCTAACTCAAGCTCTTTTAAATAAAATGGAGAACTTCACTTTTAATTTTTAAGTTGGCAATACATTCACATGATTCCAAATTCAAAAGGTAGCAAGGGATGTACACGGAGATGTCCTACCTGAGTCTCCCAGCAATGGCTGGGTTTCCTCTTCACAACAGCCTAAATTATCACACCCTTGTGTACTCCTTCACACACACACACACACACACACACAAAAACACACTCACACAATGTACTATCCTGCACTTTAACTTTTCACTTAAAAATCTATATTGGAGGGGCAGCTGGGTGGCTCAGTGGTTGAGCGTCTGCCTTTGGCCCAGGGCGTGATCCTGGAGACCGGGGATCAAGTCCCACATTGGGCTCTGTGCTTGGAGCCTGCTTCTCCCTCTGCCTGCGTCTCTGCCTCTCTCTCTGTGTCTCTCATGAATAAATAAATAACATCTTTAAAAGAAAAAATCTATATTGGAGATTGCTGCATATCAGTACATGAAGAAATACCACACTTTTGAAGTAGGTAATGTATCGTCCATGGAGGGCTAAATTCTGGGGCAAGTTTTCTTTTCTGTCAACTATGAGGGAAGTCTTGCCTGGTGGTTTCTCTCCCATCTAGTCTGTCAAACCTCATGAGGTGTTGTGTAGGGACTTCAGCTTCATATGGTGCCAGTATGGGCCCCAATGTGAGGGACAGGGAGGGCACTGCGGCAGGTCCCACATCCCTCCTTCTGCCGGTACCCAGGAGCTGGGAATGGCATCCTATTATGGGCAGCAGGAAAGTAGGATCCTGGAAGGATAGGAAAGCTTTCAGACTCCAGGAGTTTGGCCTAACGGTCTCTCAGGAGGAACTAAGACTAACACGGACACCTTCACCATGTGTACTGGGAAGAGGGTGGCCTGGAAATGGAGGGAGGCTGATGCTTGAGCTCCACAGGGAACTAAGAGTTAGTTCTACCTTAGCTCTAGTCTCCACTCAGGAGTGTCCAATGATAAAAGGCATTTGCTTGGGAGATGCCATCATCACTCCATAGGAGCCCCACCCCGCCCATCGAGACCCCCTTCCCACACGGTTCTCAGGAAGGTCTACAAATATGAACACCGTTCCTTGGGGAGGGTGGGAGCTGCAGGGAGTTCAGTGCCTGTGGACAGGAAACAGCTGCTTCTCAGGGGGACCATCTCCCCGAGGGCAAGAGTGCTGTTGGTGCTTTAAGAATAGAAGCAGAAGGGCGAGTGGGAGGGCAGTAGGGAGGCTCTCCTGATTATAATACTCTGGTTTCCCTCTTTGACGACCCTCCCCATTCAAGGTCCACCAAGACCTTTCTTAGCATCAGATGACAAGGCAGAGGAGCAAAGGCTTTATTTGTATGGCCACGATCTTAAATAATAGCCACTTAATCTCTCATCTTAAAGTTCTTTTGCATTTTAGCTCAAAGCCAGCTACCAGGCTCTCTGCTCCTCCCTGTTGACAGATGGCCACATCTGCTGGTGCAGGGCCAGCCATGGCCTCAAGACATGATGGTGAAGATGGAGTGAACGGATTTGGCCATATTGGGTGCCTGGTCACCAGGGCTGCGTTTGACTCTGGCAAAGTGGATACTGTCACCATCAATGACCCCTTCACTGACCTCAACTACATGGTGTACATGTTCCAGTAGGATTCTACCCACGGCACGGTCAAGGCTGAGAATGGGCAACTTGTCATCAATGGGAAGTCCATCTCCATCCTCCAGGAGCAAGATCCCGTCAACATCAAATGGGGTGATGCTGGTGCTGAGTATGTTGTGGAGTCCACTGGGGTCTTCACCACCATGGAGAAGGCTGGGGCTCACTTGAAGGGCAGGGCCAAGAGGGTCATCATCTCTGCTCCTTCTGCTGATGCCCCTATGTTTGTGATGGGCGTGAACCACAAGAAGTATGACAACTCCCTCAAGATTGTCAGCAATGCCTCCTGCACCACCAACTGCTTGGCTCCTGTAGCCAAAGTTATCTATGACCACTTTGGCATTGTGGAGGGCCCCATGATCACCGTCCATGCCCTCACTGCCACCCAGAAGACTGTGGATGGCCCCTCTGGGAAGCTGTGGTGTGATGGCTGAGGGGCACTCAGAACATCATCCCTGCTTCCACTGGCACCGCCAAGGCTGTGGACAAGGTCATCCCTGAGCTGAATCGGAAGCTCACTGGCATGGCCTTCCATGTACCCACCCCCAACGTATCAGTTGTGGATCTGACCTGCCTCCTGGAGAAAGCTGCCAAATATGATGACATCAAGAAGGTGGTGAAGCAGGCATTGGAGGGCCCCTTCAAGGGCATCCTGGGCTATACTGAGGACCAGGTTGTCTCCTGTGACTTCAACAGTGATACCCACTCTTCCACCTTCGATGCCAGGGCTAGCATTGCCCTCAATGACCACTTTGTCAAGCTCATTTCCTGGTATGACAATGGATTTGGCTACAGCAACTGGGTGGTGGACCTCATGGTCCACATGGCCTCCAGGGAGTTAGAGCCTCCTGGACCACCAGCCCCAGCAAGAACAAGAGGAAGAGCGAGGCCCTCAGCTGCTGGGGAGTCTCTGCCCCGACTTAATCCCCCAACACACTGAGAATCTCCTGACCTCCAATTTACATCCTAGACCCTGAGGAAGGGGAGGGGTTTGGGGAGCCCTACCTTGTCATGTACCATCAATAAAGTATACTGTACCCAGCCAAAACAAAACAAAACAAAACAAAACAAAACAGCTACCAGAGATAGGAGGGCAGGGTCCTTTCTTCCTGGTGGTTTCTTGGCTATGACGTCCTCTATCTGAAGAGAAAGTGTGTAGCTTCCTCTCTCCTTTCCACTTTCTTGCTCTTTTTCTCCACCACTGTTGCCACTGATTCTGCTACCCCCTCCATCTCCCAACAACCACAAGAAACCCCTACAGTTTTACCAAGTGTTGTGCAATTCTGCCTCTTACAGAGCTTAGCATCAGACATGGTTTTCCTTTGATCCATGGAGCTAATACTCTGGGATCTGGCGTTAGGTTCTGTCAGTGTATGTTCAATCTGATTTTGAGGAAATGCTGCAATTTTGTGATCAGAACCTAAATTTTCTTCTTCCCATGATGCTACTTCTTGGCCTTCTATCACAGCGAGAATATAGAGGCTTGGTGGTGTCTTCTATCCTGGTGAGCTGATGTCTACTCCTAGGCCATCCAGAACAATCCATTCTGAGCTCTCCCTTCCTGTGTCATTCAGAGGTGGGCCCTCCATCTTTGAGGAGCAGAAAACTGTAGTTAGAAACACACACACACACACACACACACACACACACACACACACACAATGCTTGGCTAGAGAGCAGAACTAGACTCTACTTTTAGCTTCTTTAAGAACATTCCCTGTGATCGTGGATAAGTCACTTTATCACCTTGAGCCTTCATCTCCTCATCTCAAAATGAATGGGTTAGGACAGAAGATCCCTAACACTTTCTCCAGCTTGAGGAAAGTGATTTGATGTAAATTTTCACAGGAGAGGTGGGATCAAATTTCCTAAATCCCACAGACAATCAGAGAAGGTGGCTTAATTTTCAAAACCATTCCAAAACATCTACCACAAAGGTATCAATGCCCCAAATTAGGCCTTCCACACTTCTCTAGTAGAGTAGTGAATGTGGTCAGCCTAAAAGACTTTGGTCTCAAATGTTGGTTCCTAACTCATCCTGTGTTGGAGCCAGATCATAGAGACATTTGTGAGAGCCAAATGTGTGCATACCTTCCCAGCTCAGTGCTCAGTGATTTCTCATTGGTAGCTCAAAATTGGTAATGGGAGGACTATTTACATCACAGACATTAGCATAGGATACAAATTAGGGCTTATTTCTCCCCAGGGAGATCTGGTTTACCAGCACATGATGGCTGCCAATACATCATTCGTTGTGATGGTTAGCTTTGTGTGTCAATTTGACTGGGACATGGGGGAGCAGATGACTGGTTAAACATTATTTCTAGGTGTGTCTGTGTTTCTGGAAGGGATTAGCATTTGAACTGGTGGACTGAGTAAAGCAGATGACCCTTCCCAATGTGGGTGGGCATCACTCAATCCATTGAGGGCCAGAGTAGGAAAAAATTGCAGAGGAACATTGAATTTGCTCTCTGCCTGACTGAAAGAGCTCAGACATTGATCTTTTTCTCCTGCCTTCAATATTCCTGGTTCCCAGACCTGCAGGTTTGGACTGGTATCTATACTAATAGCACTCTATTTTTGGAACTCCACTGCTGGCTTTCCTGGGGTGCCAGCTCACACGTGACAGAGCATGGACTTTTCTGCTTCCTTAATAGCATGAGCCAATACCTTATAATAACTCTCTTTCTAAATATATGTATATACATATAGCCTATATTTTAGAGTAAATCGCCTTTTATATTGGCTGATTGATCTATCCATCCACCCATCCATCCATCCATCCATCCACCCTACTGGTTCCATTTCTCTGGAGAACTCTGAGTATTACTATCATAAAAGCCACAATGCCCACTTCTTAATCATCCTCATTCCCTAGTGGAACCCATATTGCTAAGAAAAGAAAAGTAATAATTTGCCAATTGATAAGTCTTTTTCTACCAAACATAACTTAGATAAAATCCCAAAGAAAATAAATCAGGAGAAGAAAAAAAGCAAAGAACACCAAACTCCTAAATCTGTGGTCTAATTCTGAGACAACCCAGAGTTCTTTAAAACTCTGGCCACAAAGTGCTTCCCCTAGGATCATGTCTCCATAAACTAAACAGGGCTTCACCCCAGACCCACATTTCTGCCTCAGATTCACCAGAGCTTCACCACAACCTCATGTTCCATTAACTAAGCTTTGTGTCTCCCTCTAATTGCAAAATTTACATGAAGACTCATGGCTCTGTTCCACCACAAAGCTTATCTGATGCTTCGTTCCTTTGGGTAAACAGATTTCTAGCTGAGCCTGCCAGCATCATTGAGTGCTAGCCAAGTTTGGCAGACATTAAGAGCTTGGGGCTCTTCTCCATGTTCTCTGCTCCAAGCTAGTCATAAAATCTTTCTACTTCCCAAAGTCTACCAGGAACTCAGCCATTCCTGCCATGCTTCCGGGCTTGTTGGTCCACCATCATCCCTGCTATAAGCTCTATGTCCATTTGCACCTGCCTGTCCTGTCGGGAGCCAGGGTATCATTAGTGTAAGCTTTCTGAATGTCCTCATGGCTCATTTCAGGCCCTGCTTCCTACAGGTTGCTCAAGTGGGGAGAGCCTTGATTTCTCAGTTCAGCTGCTAGAAATAATGACAATTGAGGGGGATTGGAGAGACCAAGGATCAGTGTCAAGAAGTGTTGATGGAAACTTTTCTTGCCCCAGGATTTCAGTTAAAGGCCAAACCTGGGAGGAAAAAAACCCAAAAAAGCTATGCTAGGTACCCCTCATACCTAAAGTGAGCCATCCATGGTTAGGCAGCATGGATTGCGATTAGCCATTCTTTGGCATGGCATGGTTAAGTAAAATGTGTCCTTCCCTGGGAAGAGAAGCCCAAGTGGCAGGTACCCAAACTGAAGCTCAACTGGAAAATAGAAATGCTGGTCTCTTTCTTGCTTGGGACCTAATCTTTTCCCACCACTTCACTTGGCCTCTGTGAAGGGAAAGACACACCTCTTCCCCCTACAGACAGTTCACCACTGTGAACACGCATGGCCCACCAAAGTAACGACAATCTCCATTTTCCCCCCTTTCATTCCTCTTTTGATGATGACAAGACAGAGGTGAAGGGGGTGGAGTGGTATTTTGTGTCAAAGCCTCAAGCATTGGAGACTTTCCTTGGCACCTCACTGTGGAAGGTAGGGGTACTTATTTAGAACCTTTTGTTTTAACTTTGGGCCTCAGCTGAACTTCTCAGAGAACAGCAAAGCTGCACCTGGCATTCTCCTACACACAGTGACCTCAGTCCAATGACTGGCCAAATTATGGAGTAGAGATGATGCATCCTCACTTTCTCTCTTGGTGCCCGATGGCCTCCTACCACATCACCCACATTAGTGGATGCCCCGGTCCTACCTATTTCAATAAGTGTTCTATTGCTCTGTTCTTTGATTTGCATCCCTTTTAAATGTCCATGTTCCATTCTTCCAGGGCCCTGAGTCTTGGCACGAAAGTGTTCTTAGGGTTTAGCTCTCTACACTATGGTATTTGCCTTTTAACAGAGGTCTGCTCCCAAATGTGACAGAAAGAACCGCTCTGAAGGTAAGCATTTTAGGTATAGTAACAGGTTAAGGGGCAGATATGTTTGTAGGCAAAAGTTGGATTTCCAGAGCTTTCCCAGTGAGACCATGTAGGCAGTAACTACAGGTTGGGATAAACCCATTTGTCATTTACAGAAAACACCAGTCAACTCAGAGTGAAAAGAAAGCATCACCCTTTGCTGTCTCCTTGCATCCTGTGAAGTTTCATGGTAGGAAGTTGCTTATTGAATAAGGCTCTTTAAGCTCATTGAGGGGATTTGTCAGTGATGACTGGTATGTAATTCACAAGGCACAAAGAGCTTACCAAAACAGCAACAACACTGGATTAGATTCCTGGGGTATAAATCTATTTGACTTAGATGAAAGGTTTCTCCAACCTCTCCTGAAATCACTGTGGCTGCTTATTACAAGATATGGGGTGAGGAGTGGGTATGTCTTACGGATGGGGATCAAATAGAGTGACCATGTAATTGTCCAAACTTTGATGCTGAGTGTGGAAGGAGCACTCTAACATACTTCTGCCAAGACAGTAGTTTTAAACTGGGATTGTCCCAGACAAACCAAGACACAGGTCCTCCTACATCCTAAGTGTTACAACTATAATGCTGTAAGAACTTGCATGCCACGTGGGTAATCATTCTCCCCACACTGCTTTAGTGACTCCAGAGTCCGCTTTAACAACTGGAAGGGGGCTGGTAATGGGAAATAGCATACAAAGCTCAAAATAACCCACTTAGATGTTGTAGCAATAGAAACTTCCTGAAACCTTTCTAGATGCTGACACTCACTTTCTTTATTTTCTTTCATCACAGACCACACTTTGAGTTCTGCATGTAGTGTATTTGAGAGTCCTTCTTATGTAAAGAGAGGTGAAATCTCTTCTTTGTGGAGATTATAACTGGGAGAAGAGCCACAAGAGGAGGGCTGAACACTGGTCTCTTTAGCAGAAGCGCGGCAGATATACTGCTTTCAGAATGATAGAAAAAGTCTCAGAAGCCAACATTAAGATGATTTTTAGTGGTCAAGAGATACGGAGTTGGCATGGAAAGAACAAAGGGAAAAACCCAAAATGTAGAGGAGAAAAAAGCTAGATGTTGGGGATATGGGTGTTCAGTGGAGGTAGGGTCTGTGAAGGATCCCCCCTCTTTTCAATATGTCCATCTCCTTCCAGAGAGGATTGCCCTCATGTGTGATTATTCACTTTATAAAGGGAAACACACAAAAGAGAAGATTTAGAAATAGGAACTACTCCAGGGTATTCAAGTCCCTCTGAAAACCATCCCTTAATTCTCCATCTGTGCTCTTTCCCCTATTATTGGCAACAATATCAGGGCATTAAATATGGCCCTGGGGACAAGAGAAGCTGCTCAGAAGAGAGTAGAAGGAAAGCTGACAGATGTAGCAAGTGAAATAAGAATCAGATTCACTTTTCATTCCTAGATAACTGGATTATTACAGGATTCTGGTTTCATTTTCCTACTCTAAATGGTCTTTTAGGGTGCACAAACATTTATGGAGGGGCATCCAGGGCAAGGTAATATTGTTCTGAGCCACCAGAGTTGTGACATAAGGATGGCAAGGGCCCCATAACCCATAAGTAACTACTACCAGCTTTGCAGTCAAATTTCCAAAATGGAGATCTATTCTCTCTATATATAACTTAGGCCAGTGGTTCTTAGCCTTGGTGGTAACTTGAAGCTCCCTGGGTGACCATCACCCTAAGAACTGGTGATCAACACCTTCTCTTATAGATGAGCCAACCCCACTCTCGAGTCTCCTTTCCCTTCCCCCAAGCAGCTATATTTTCCTTGGCCAAACCCCAAATACTAGGAAAATGAAAATGAGCATTTTTATCATCACCAGAGGACTAAGGTTGCAGAACACTATAGGTACAATCCTCTTTGAGATACTCCTTGGGTTTTTCAGAGTTCCTACTTTCAGAGTCTTGTGGGCTCAGAAAGAATTTATCTGAACTACTTTTGAAGGCCAGATATCTCAAAGGTGCAGAAGAACAAAAGAAGGGAATAAGGGCAGAAACACAAAGGGAGGAAAATACTTATCAGGAAAGTGAGAGCAGAGATAGAGGCTGGAGTAGGTCACTTCCCTGGTGATCACAGAATGTTGTTACCAGGCAGCTTAACTGAGGACCCGTGGAAGACACTTGACCACCCGCCCCCAGACCTTCTTCTCTTCTTTCTTTTATTACTAGAACTCCTCAAGTGTTGGCTCCTCAGCTAAAGACTACAAATCCCAGCCTTCCCTGCAAGTAGGTATGACCATATGTTTAAGTTCTGTCCAGTTAAGTGAGTGGAAGTGATCTATACAATTCCCATTGGACACTGAAATGGGAGCACTTGCTCATCCTTCCTTCTCTCTTCTCACGGGCTGGGGCAGGTAGAGGTATTGAGATTTCCCTGACCATGTAAGTAGGGAGAACATTAGTAGGATGGTGGAGCAAAAGAATGGGATTAGTGCTCTCATAAACACCAGACAGCTCTCTTGCTCTTTTTGCAATATAATACATAGTTACATTACATTTGTGAGATTATCCATGTTGGTACATATAGCTATAGTTTGTTGATTTTTTTCATTGTTTGTTGATTTTTATTGCTGAGAAATATTCCAAAGTATGAGTCTACTCAGTCTGCTAGGAACAGCCATCTAAGAAGTGGGCTCTCACTGGCCACCATCTGCTGGTGCCCTGATCTAGACTTTCCAGCCTCCGAAACTGCAAAAAAAAAAAAAAAAAGCCACTTAGTCTATGGCAGTTTGTTATAGCAGCCTTAGCAGACTAAGACATTTGTCTTTTGATTGCATGGCAATCTTTGCTTCCTTTTTTCTCTTTTGTTAGGTTTTAATGGAACCTTAGTAGATGTAGGCAGGATATTGGGGATATGCTATCTTCCAGTATACTGTGCTGAGTTACAGACATTTCTAGAATCTAAGAGAATAAAATACACTGGCTAGACAGACTGGACCCAAGATATTCAAAAATATTTGAGGTAGGAGAGTAGAGCACAGGATCCCAGGCACAACCCAAGCAGAATTTTCCCTACCTTCTTGCTGCCTCTTTGAGCCTCAGAGAAATAGAATATTTATACTCCATCTTTGGATTATAGCTCAGGATCAGAAGAAACAAAGTGATTCCAGAGTTGAAGTGTGTCACACAAAATTCATACACACATCACAGTAAGTAGAAAATCTGTATTAACATGCCCTTATTAACCATAAAAAAGGTATTTTTGTTAATGGCATAGCAACTATGCTGGCAAACTTCAGGAAGAGATCAAGAAGAAAGGGACATGTATAGAATTAGATACTTCTATTAGAATATCCAGAAAATAAAAAGAAATGTGAAAATTGGTGACAGAAAGAATTTTTTAAAATGGCAAGACTTTAAAAAGTGCTTTTCAAAGGAAAACACTCAAATGGGCCAAATAACTTAAGGAAAGGTGTTCCAGCTTATCAGAAATCAGAAAATGCAACTGAAAACCATGATAATGTATAAATATAGAGCCACAATTTTGACAAACGTTTGAAGTCTGGCGATACCAGGGGATGGCAAGGATATTGAGTAATATCTCAACAAAGCTGCTGGGATTCTATGTAAATTGGTACAACATTCTGGAAACTTTTTTGACATTATGAACTAAAATTGAACATGTGCATATCCTGTGGCATAATTTTCCCGCTGGGGGTGAGGGGATATCCTAACCTTCAGCAACGTATCTACCAGCACACATGTCAGAGAATGTTCATGGGCAAAAACTAAAAACAAATCAAATGCCCATTTACCGTAGAATGGATAAATACATTATAGTATGCAGTAGCACGCTGGCAGGTATTTAACAACAAGAGGAAAAAACCCCCGATTTGTAGCATTTGCCAATTTTCAGGATTTAAGTATTCTTACTATAGCAAATTTCAGGCTACCAAAATGGTATCAATTAGCTTGCGAAATTCCTTATGATCTAACAGACATATATCCCAGTTTGTCACTGTCACTGAGTAGATTCATACTCTGGAATACTGTTCAGCAATAAAAATCAACGAACTATAGCTACCTGTACTAACATGGATAAGTCTCACAAATGTAATGTCGAGCAAAATAAACCACAAAAAAATACACAAATTATGACTTAACTTAGGCAAAGTTCAAAATAGGCCAAATTAAATCAGAATGTCTAGGGATACACACATAAGTGGTCAAAGCATCAAGAATAGCACGGGAGAGATCACCATGGAAATGAGGGTATTGTTAACTCTAACAGGGAGGAAGGGGATCATAGATGGGTAAGATAATGTGGTGGACTTTTGGGGTACTGGCCATGTTCTATTTCCTGACGTTGGTGGGGTTATGTAGGTATTTTCTTCACAGGTATTTGTTAAATTATGTGTACAGGTGGTGTACATCTTTATGTGCATAGATACCAATGGTGTGCATAGATACCAACACCAATGGTGTGCTGGAGCCAACTTGTAAGAACCTGTGATGTGGCTCTCCCCACCTCCGCACTCAGTGATGCACGTTGGTAGCTTGAAACCAGCCTTGGAGGGGGTATTTACACCACTGTAACTGGCCAATACAACAATCCAGGATATTTTCTTGTCTCAGCAAACTGGTTTAACAGCACACCACTGCTTAAAAGTAACAATAAATTTTTAAAAATATGGTCTCAAAATTGGCTTATTTAGGCAGATATATTTTCAAGTCTGAATACATTCAACAATTTCAAGGCAAAGCCACATTTAAGAACAATTAAATATGACAAGATCTCTTCAGTGAAAAAATGCTTGGGAGTTAGGTGAAGAGAATGGGTTGAAAGAACTATTTTTCTTCATTGATTGGGACTCTTAATTACTTGATGTATAACAAAAACCATTGCATTGATGGTAAAACTAATGACCCTATCTAAGGACCCATCATCTTTCCTCACATATTTTTATTTTATTTTATTTTTTAGGGATTGAATTGTTTATTGGCCCAGGCCTGAGGAATGGGGGGCTTCTGGAGGAGGCATAGGAGGGGATTCAAGCCACCAAATGGTAGAAGATGTCCTTGATGAAGGCTTTGTGAGGTGCCTGGGTGGCTCATGGGGCACCTGGATAGATTAGTCAGTTAAGCATCCGACTCTTGATTTCAGCTCAGGTCTTGATCTGAAGACTGGGTCATGAGCTCAAGTATTAAGCTCCATGCTGGGCGCAGAGTCCACATAATTAATAAAATAAGTAAGTAAGTAAGTAAGTAAAAGACTTTGCAAGATAGTAAGAGATATAGTGGATCAGGAACTTTTTCACTCTACCATTCAACCTCACGGTCTCAGGAAATCTACAACAAAAATGGCCCCAAAAATACCATACCAGCTCTTTGGCAATATTCTGGGAAGCTTTCTTAGTAATCAGTTGTCTTAACTTGTAAGACAGTGAAAAAAACATTTATATATTTTTGTGAATCTATGTTCTTACAATTTTATAACCCTAACGTAGGACTATATGGTATCACCTATGTTTAATTCAGCTTTCCCAATAAATAAAGTATTATTTCACATTAAAATAATCCCACATGATGTAGAATAAGAAACAAAATTCAGTGGTTTTCAAGGTATATCTTAAGACTTCAGATAAGTTTTAGGCCTACAGACAGCTTCTTTAGATGGTGAGTTGAGATCCCATTGAAGGGGGTAGGAAGGCATATAGCCATATTTCAGTGGAATATTGTCCACTGCTAGAGAAGGAACTCTATGGGAATTTTCTTTTTCAATTATAAAGTCTTATAATTTCAGTTAAAATGGGAATCTGAAAATAGATTTGGTTGGATGTTAATATGTTCCTATAGAAGCCTGCACTGTGGAGACTTTGCTTGACTGGAAAATAGTGCTTTGGTTTGGGGGAGGGGGCGTGAAGAGTTGGGGAAGGAGAGGTCCCTTTGTGAATGGTTTTGACTTGTTCTCATTTAAGACCTGAGGACTGGGACATCAAAGGATCTATACAAGATAGCCATAGAGTTTGGTTGTTTTTCCCCTGGTTCTTGATAAGAGTAGTTTACCTGGAGTTTAGTGGGATGGACATGTAAGACACCTGTGTATAGGAGAGCTCTTCTATTGGTGGCTGGTCATTGGGATACTGGAGTTTAATAGGTGGTGTCTACATCATAGGTGGGCCAAAGCCTCTGGTTGTGGGAGGGTTTCCAAGCTCTCATCCACACTTTCTGATTTTACCAGCCTAGCAATCCCATTGTGCTATTACTTAGACTTCTCAGCTCCCCATTCCTTTTGGCTTCATTGGGCAGGATCTAATTCTTATTCTTTGTAACATGAGATAATACAATGAGCATTCATTCATCACATTTAATATCTGTGTTGCCAATGGCAGTTCCACCCCAAGATAATCATGGGGATTACTGTCACAACATGTTTTCCAAGAGTTAGGAGAGAAAAGCATGGGAATTCTACTACCAAGCTGTGTCAGAACTACACCTAAGCCATCAAGAGAAGAGGAACCACCTCCCCTAATTAAGAAATGTGGTTTTTTTTTTCTAGAAATCTTTTTTTGTGCTTTCATGAAAGTAGTTCTAAATATAAAAATAAATAATAAGTAAATAAAGCTAGAGTTGGTTAGCAGCATGCAACTTTAAGTTGGCTCACATTTCTGTTAAATTATTTCCATCGCAATTGTGGTAGACCAGAGTGTGAGGAGGTGTTGAAGTCAAACCACAGGCATTGTTGCTCTAGACTTAGTTCTGATATTCCAAGCAATTGAAGAGAATTAATTTCAAACTATTTTCAATCGAATTTGGTTTGTGGGAAGAAGAGAGTTTATCAGACTTACTGGTGGAAAACCAAAATACACATTCCAATCCAACCCTACATCTCAATCTTCTCAGTCAGAATTCCTTGAAATATGCGATAGGTGACTTTGTCTCTAAAAGTTGATTCTGATATGCACCTCTTGATGGAGAGATAAGTTAGACAGGAATGCTGATTAACAAGAACTGGGGACAAGAGGGTAAAGGAGACTCCTCTCCATCCTTCTAGTAACTTCAATAAAGTCCCGGTGTGGATTCTATGAAAGAATAAAGAATTTCTTACTCCCAGCAGCTTACACTCTGGTAGAATAGTTGAGATACCTGAATAGAAAGTTCACAGCAGGGCAGCCCAGGTGGCTCAGAGGTTTAGCACTGCCTTCAACCCAGGGCCTGATCCCAGAGATCTGGGATCAAGTCCCACATCAGGCTCCCTCCCTGGAGCCTGCTTCTCCCTCTGCCTTTGTCTCTGCCTGTGTATGTGTGTGTGTGTGTGTGTGTGTGTGTGTGTGTGATGAATAAATAAAATCTTAGAAAAAAAAAAAAAGAAAGTTCACAGAGCAGAATGGGGCTGCTTCTGTAGATCAGATCTTCTGCTCCCTCAGGAGCCTAATTACCCACTGGCCTGTGGAGCTAGTGGATTTTCAGGTGTCACCTTGGTGAGGGTCAAGAGCATATGGATGAGTCCCTCAAGCATCAGAAGCGAGTGTCTTCAACCACAGCAGATTGAGAGGTTTCTCCCTTCTTCCATGATAGCTGAATAGGGCTGGAAGAAAGCTGCTTCCTTTGAGCACAGCACTGGCCCTCTAGCCATTAAATTCTACACTAATGTCCACCATCTCTTCTCCAGGCAGAGGTTCTTGCTGGATGGCAGAGCGGGAGGCAAGGTGTGGTGTGCATTCCTGCTAGACCCACTGAGCATCTACACAGCTCATTAGAGACCCTTAATAGGGAATTACCTACTCAGTGACCTCATAGCTATCCTAATTTGGGTCCTCCCTTCCCTAGGCAGTAATGCTCATATGTTTGGGATGAGTAAGAAATGCATTTCCTCTTTGGATGGAGCACACATGTGTTTGTTCAAAATCCTTTTCCTTGGAAAACCACCCATATATGGTGTATCCTAAAGCTGATCATCTCCTGTCATTTGGGTGGAGAGTAACTGCCCCTCTGGCCCTAGGTATGGATGACCAACACCAGCGCAAATCGAATACTCAACTTCCTTGGCCACAGTGACTCAGTGAGAGACTGTGTCTCGAGCTAGAATCATCAGCCTTCCCTGTTTCTGAAGCTCTCACGGAGACTTCCTTCCAGTAGGATCGTAAGCCATTAGGGGGCCTTCTTTCCTTCTGTTTAAAAAAAACGGATGAAGAAAAGAAGAGCTAAGGAATATGAAGAGAGGTCCCTGGATACATCTGAATACAGCCCCAATACGTGGATTTCTTAATGATATCAACCCATTACTATTTTATTTTATTTTATTGCTTAGAGTTGGGTTTTGTTATCTGTACCAAAAAGGTCTGATTAATCTATTACAGTTGCCAGATTTATCAAGTAAAAATACAAGATGCCCAGTTGAAATCGAAGCATTTCTTAGTTTAAGTAGGTCCTATATGTTGCCTAGGATACATTTATAGTAAAAAAAGAACTCATTGTTTCCCGAAACTCAAATTTAACCGAGTGTTCCATATTTTAACTGTTGTTACTTGGGATATAAAATTTGTGTCAAAACTGTTTTAAATCCTTTGCTCAAAAGGGCAGAGATCAAGCACCTGCTGGATTTGCCCTTAAAGAACGTGGAGAGAAGACCAGAAGTGTTCCTACAGAAGCCACAGACAGAAGCAGCCTAATTGAATCTTTGTTCTCCAAGTCACCCCCTGCTTTGTATAAACCAGACAAGGGCGGTAAGGAGTTTCAAGGTCAGGCTCTCTTATCTTCATTGGATACAGAAAAGCTTCAGCTGGCCCAGTGAGTCCCACTTTCCCTTACATTAGCATCATCTGAGGCAGCTTTAAAAATTCCCACGGCACAGGTCACAGCCCCGACCAATGACATCAGAACCAGCGAAGACTCGCACGGGTGACTTCACGTGGAGCCAGGCTGAGAATCACTGAGTGAGGCCCCTAAGAAGATTTGGGCGAATTGCAAACATGCCAACAAGTGACAAGAGTCATCTTCAGGCTGTGCACCCTCCATCCAAGGAGCTACTGGGAGTAAGCGCATCACTGCCAGAGGGGAGTTTGCTGATATGCGGCCTCCCTGCTCGGACACCGTGGGCACCCCTGCCACAGGGGATGGGGCCCTCATTTCAGGCTTCCCCCAAAGTGGCCACACCAGCCGGTGTTTGGGCTACAGGGAAGCAGTTAGGGAGGCCCATCCTTGACTCCAGCCTGCTCCAGAACAAACAAAGCGTCTGGCAGAGAACATGAGTTTCATGCCTACCTCCACAGTTGAGTGCTTGTTCTCCAGGCAAAGAACGAGAAGCCAGTGATCGAGGGGAGGGAGTCAGAGTGGGGGCAAGGTGCCCTCGATGAATTTCTGTGCTAACCAAGGACAACGTTTCTTTCCTGCTCTTTCCCGCTCTCAACCCACCCCTCAGAGCTACAGGCCTGAGCGCAGCCCTGCGGCTCCAAGTTCTAATCCATGGCTTTCTATTCCTGCCACCTCATCTCAGAGGAGCAGATCTTCTTCAGAGCCTCAGAATCCCCCACAAGGCACCTGAGGAGGGGGCTTCTCAACCCCTCCCTGCCCCAACCCTGGCTCACCCATTCTTCGGCCTGCCAACACACTCCCTGCCCTCCTCGAAGAGGAAATCGTGTTCATTCTCTAAGATTTCATTTTCTAGAGCAGTTTTAGGTTCCTCTCCATTTTGCTGTCAAAGTACAGAGATTTCCCATATGCCTGCTGCCCCAACACACGCACAGCCTCCCCCCTTAGCGGCATTCCCGCCAGACAGGAATGTTTGTTACAAGGGACGAACCCACATGGAGCCATCGTCATCACCCCAAGTCCATGGTGCATATTAGGGTCACCCTTGGTGTTATGCACTCTGTGGGTTTGGACAAATATATAATGACACGGATCCCTCGTTACAGTGTCACACAGAATGTGTTCATTGCCCTGAAGAAATCCTCTCTGCTCCACCTGTTCATCCTTCCCTCCCGGCCTACCCTTGGCAATCGCTGCCTGACCATGTCTGTTCTTGATCAGGTACTCGAAGCTCCTGGCAGTCTCCGAGGCATCCTGAACGCATCAGACACACACAGTTGGCCAACTGGAAGAAAACAGCTGGAACTGTCTCTGATTAAAAGATCTTGGAACATGGCCCCTTCTAGCTGCTAGGACTATCACTAGTGGGCCAGGTGTGTTTAAAACCGAATATTGCGTCAACAGCCATCCTAGTGGTGGGATGACACTATGTTGACTCGAAGATGACCCTCAGCTGACACTGGGCAAGGTCCAGGGCAGGCTGCTGGACTCCTGTCTCTAGTGGCTCCACGTGGGCTCTGGCCACCTCCAGAAAACCATTACTGCCCTTACATGCCAGCCTGGGATGCTCAGTTCTGATCAAGGCAGTAGAAGGAGGGTTTTGAGCTCTGCTTACCCCAGTTGGGCCTCAAGGGCAATGTGGCCAAACCCCACCTTCCAGGAACCCTGTCTCGCACAGCCCCCACAAGGAGGTTAACAGAGGCATGGGCTGGTGATACATGCTCAGGGACAGACCTACAACAAGGCTCGTCCTACCCATCTTCAGTACGCAGGGAGGCAGAGCGAGGGGAGGCCCCTAAGAGGGCCCCAAATCTAGCAGGCTAACAAACGGCCAGAGGGAAAACATGGTGTGGACAAGGGGAAAAGGAACCACAAAAACAGAGGCTGACAGTGTCCTAGTATGTGTGCTCCAGGAAGGGGCACCCCGAGGGCAGCAGCACCCCGGGGTCTGTGCATTCACGCAGCACGTGTAATAGAGGCTGGCCCCCCAGGAGACAAGGAAGCCAGTCCATTCACTGGCTCAGCAGTTGGGTGATTCATTAAGTCATCCAGCAAACACTTGTGTCATGGTGCCCAGTGTGTACTGAGGACAAGGAGGTGAGCAGTCATGGTCCCTGCCCTCAGGGTTCACTCACAACCCCCCCCTGGGGAGATTCACCTAGAAGCTTCTTAAAATGATCCACTAGCAGGTCTGCTCAAAGTGTGAATCTGGGGTGGATGTTTTTAAGAGCTAATTCACCGTTGCCTTAGGAAGCTTTTCAAAACCATCTCACTTCCCCTGAGAAAAAGAGGATTGCACACATTCCCCTGGGGGGCGGTGAGGGTGCTCTGATTCCCTTTAATTAAGTCTAAAAGCTTCTATCGCCGCTGGGAGGGGAGACGCTGCCCAAGCACCGATTAATCTTTCATCTTCTCTCTTTTTAAAGACGATAGAAGTTTCCAGTCACTTCACAGTAGTGCGGGGGCCAGGGTGTCACCCTGGAGTCACAGAGGGTCGCTTTCCTCAGGAAAGGAGATGATGGGAAGAGCTACATGGTCCCGAGAAAGAGAAGTAGCTGTCCTTCCCGCACCCCCACAGCCTCTGGGGTCCCTGAGTCTTACCTTCAAGGTGTGGGTGCTGGAAACTCAGTCCCGTCCCGCACTCCAGAGCCAGCTTATTCCTCCTGGGGCTGTGGCCCTGGTGACTCAGATGACAGGGGACTTTCTATGAAGAGCGGCAGGTGGAAGGCTTCCGTGCCAACACCCAAGGGCTTCATCTGCCTGTAGCCTTCACCTTCACCTTCAGCCATTCAGCCTCTGCCTGTTCCCTAACGCGAGGCTGGCCTCCGGTCAGTGTCCCCTCCAGCCTGCAGGGCTCCTCCTTGGCTTCACTGCTACATCTGCTCTTTGGAGGGAATGGAATCGGAATTTAAAGAGGTTTAACCCAAAGGTGCCATTTGACTTGGCCGTAGGAAACACCCAGGAGTTACTCGGGTGGGCAGCCTCCCTCCTGATCCGGACTTACCACTTACGGATGAGCGTGGAGCCTGATGTGAGGCTTGAACTCATGACCCTGAGATCACAACCCAAGGTGAAACCACGAGTTGGATGCTCAGCCGACTGCACCCGGCAGGCACCCCCAAGGATGGCACATATTTAGCGTGTATGATGTGATGAGTCTGGACTTCTGTAAACCCCCGTGACATGATCACTGCAAAGTAACAGATGTTCAACACCGCCCAGAGTTTTCTTGTGTCTCTTTGGGGTTCTTTGTGTTGTTGCTATTTTAGTTTTGTTTTGGTAAAAACACTTAACATGAGATCTACTCTTGTCATAAATTTTGAAATGTCCAAGACCTCACTGTTAACAGCACACTGTACAACGGATCTCTAGAATATATTCATCTTACTTAAGGTTTATACCCATTGAGTAACTAAATCTCCATTTCCCCCCTGACAACCACTGCTGTATTCTCCACTTCTATGAATGTGACTATTTTAGATACCTCAAATGAGTGGAATCATGTGGTATCTGTCCCTGGCTTATTTCACCTGAAAATGTCCTCCATGTTGTCACAAATGGCAGGAGTTCCTTCTTTTTTAAGGCTGGCTACTATGTCATCGGAGGTATATACCTCCCTTTCTCTACAAATTCACATTTGTAAGCTTTTGGCCCTGCGTCTTTTCCTAGCCAGTTCTATTTGCTAGTGTGCTGAGTTCTCCGAAAAGAGGCCACATGCTTCAAGATTTGGGGGACCACGGCTCTGAGTGCTCTGAAGCTCCAAGCTCCCTGGAGGGCCTTAATCAAGAGAGATGCATTAATACATATTTTTATTCAGTTGTGAGTTTTCAGAAGATTTGAGTGTTCATCAAAAACTAACATATAAACATTGACCTGTCAATTTGCAGAGAAATAGGGTCTTAGGGGGGAACTTTTTGCACCTGGATTATAGTGACGTTTGTGTCACATGACTTAGAGGGGCCCAAGGGTCCTTGGCAGGAAGAGTAGAAAGAGATTGGCTGTACTGTCACTACCTGTAGTCATAGAAGTTTCCGGTTTGGATTTGGTCACATCCCCAATTACAAGCCCCCCATCAGTAGGTTTCTTCGTTTAGATCTACAAATTTTTGCAATGCAACTTTTCCATTACAACAATACTTAGAATCCAAAAATTGAGATAAACTAGACTTAAAAATCAGATTTTCAAACTCTATTACAAAAATAGCTGCCTAAGTCACACTAATCTAACAAAGATTTTAAAAAATGTTTCTTTTGTTTTGATCTTGCCTTCGTGATTTTTCTGTGTGTTTTATGGATTCATAGGGAGGTATAATACTCCATGCCTATAATTTTCAAATATGTAAATATTCATATGTTCGGAGCGCCTGCATGCTCAAAAACATTTTATCGTCAGGGTGGACAATGAAACTCTTTAGAGATCACTGAACTAGATTAACAATCTCTCGCTATCTTGTCAACAAATGGATCAGACAAGTTCCATTGCTGTCATTATTTAAAGCCAGTGTCAGGCTACTGCATTCTCTACACCTGAGTCATCCTTGTTAACACTCGTTTGAGCTTGTAAACACCAGACTTGGAAAGAAATGACAGGAAATGTGGGTTTCCTAAGTACTAGAACAATTCTACCTCATGCTCTCCCTTGCCTCGGGGCTGGGATCCAAGTCCGAAACCTGCAATTCACAGGTTCACCTGAGACCAATCTCCACGGTCCTCAGAGAGCAGATGGGATCTCCTTGACACCCAACACCTTTCTCCGGTCAAGGAGCAAAATGCAAAGAGAGGCACTAGAATCCAGTGCAATCATGACTTGGGCATTCAGAGGGGTCTGAGGGCCAGAGAGTTCTAGAACTTGAAGCTGCCTTTGGGATCCATCGCTGTATAAGTGAGGACACAGAAGGCCCAAACTGAAGCAACTCACCCAAGATTGACAGCTTGTTAGTTGGCACGTCTGAGACCATGACCCAGTCTTTGGTCTCCACTAGAGCTCTCGAACCTTCTGATGTCCCCTGAGGGCTGATGTGGGGCAGGGGCATCATGAGGAACTTGGGGAGTACTTGGCTTATAATGCCAAATGATGTCTGGAGCTCAGTGATCCTGGTGAGCGTTTTAGCCAGAACCTCCCGTGCACACTGGCTCCAGGCAGCGGTGGGAGGCCCAATACGAGGAATGTAAGGTTGCTTGGCATGACCCCTGGGAGAGTAGGAAGCTTTCTCGCTGCTTCTTCGACCCTGGTGGTAGACACACTCCAGCTCTCTGATTAGGCCTGCAGCTCCCGCACACACCCAAGGGCTGACCAGGCCCGGGATGAAAGTGGGGGGGTGGGGGGCACCGCGCTCCAGGTGTGCAGAGGCAGGCGGGTGTGCTGCTCACTGCATCACCTCGCTGCCTGGAGCAGGAGGTGCTCAGCAAATTGCTGAGGAGTGGGGAAGGCCTCGCCCAGGGATGGGGGACAAGTGCAGAGGACCCAGCTCTGGGCCAGATCATGCTGGGCCTGCGGGGGGCGTCCAAGCAAGAGGTGGGTCAGGAAGGGCCGGGGACGGGGGCCCTCCTCTGGGGCTGTGGGCCACCCGAGGCTGCGGAGGTCCGCTGCAGACCCAGGAGGCCTCAGCGAGTTCCACCCTCAACTTAGCCGCTGCCTTTCCTAGTTTGCTCAGTTGCGGGAGGGAGAGATGCGCTGGGATGTGTGGGGAGCGGGTTCAAGCCCCAGGCCCACCTCCAGCCCTTGTGCCCATTACTTCCTGCGTCTGACACTCCGCTTCCTACTGCACAAAGCAGAGGAATAATAATATCCGGAGTGGGGGGTGTCAGGTGGTTAAGCCTCCGACTCTTGGTTTTGGCTCAGGTCAGGGTCGAGAGATTGAGCACCACCTCAGGCTCCTTGCTCAGTGCTCTGCTTCAGACTCTCTCCCTCTGCCCCTCCCTGCCCGGGCTCTCTCTCTCTCTCTCTCTGAAAATTAATAAATCTTTTTAAAAGGCAATAAGATGTATGCCATTCCCGCTCACCTCACCGGCTGTGTGAGGAGTGGAGAATCCTTGAGCAAGAGCTGCAGACACGGGCAACCCCTCTGCAGGTGCGCTGGTCCCCCTGGAAGGGGTCCGGGCTGCTTGAGCCCAGGGCGGATTTGGGGTCCCGGCTGCTTGAGCCCGGGGCAGATTTTTGCCTGGGAGCTTGTTCCTACTCATGGGCAGGCACGGGGATCGGCTTTAAGCTGTCGGGAAGAAAACCTCTTTCCAGCGAGTCTGTGATTGGGTTTAACAGCCCGGAGGACCAGCTGCCCCGGGGCACAACTTAATGCCCTCCCGGCTCCACGTGCATCAGAGAATGCAGGAGGGATTTTTTGTTTTTAAAGAGAAAGAGTTGGGGACAGAGAGAATCTTAAAGAGGCTCCACATCCAGCACAGGGCCCGTTGAGGGGCTCGATCTCACGACCCTGAGATCATGACCTGAACTGACCCCAAGAGGCAGACACTTAGCCCACAGAGCCACCCAGGCGCCCTGGAACTCATGAGTTCTTTCCAAAGGGACATATTGACTTCATCTGGCACATAGGGTACACCTGTGGGTTCGAGGCATTTGCCCAAAGCTCACTCCTCTGAGGAGTGAAAAGCCCCTCAGCACACACAGGCCCTGCTGTCTTCTTGAAGCTTCCTTAGGGCAGCTTGCTAATACTTTGGTACCTTGTCCTGTGTGTTTATAATAAATACAAGACTTTAAAGACTTAATTGTAGGTATATAGTTGGGAGGCAACGGGGCTCTTTCCAACACCCAATGAGTGGTTCGGTCCCCACACTGCCCCTCCGCTCATATTAGCACCCAAATCAGAGCCCAGGCCCCACCCCATCTCCCGGGCAGCCAGGGTAACCGAGCGGTTGGGAGGAAACCCAAGGAGGGAGGATGGTTGGCGGGCAGCCCTCTAGAGCCCCCCAGTGATCCCCTGGTCCTGGCACTCACACCCTTGGGTAATCCTGGCTCTAATGCACATGGCACAAGCAGCATGGCATCACATCCAAGGGTAGGCCATAAAAAGACTGGTTTCCATCCTGGGTACTTGTTCTCTCTCGTCCTCCTTGGCCGGTCCTACAAAGAGACCCTAAGAAGAGGTGGGGGTGGGAGCGAGGGGCCCCAACCACGCGAGCGGATCCTGAGGGGTCCCAGCTCCAGCCGGCAGCAGCAGGACCGCATGTCGTGAGCCACCTGATGCCAGGGCACCCAGCGAGGCCGCACCCAACTCCCGATGCACAGACACCGCAAGAGAGCCAGCGTTTGCTGTCGGAGTCTTCGTTGGCGCTATGTGGTTGCACAGCCGGTAGCTAATGAACATGCATGGAAAGAACTATAAGCAGAAACGACAGAACTGGAGAAAATAAAGGGGAGAGGGAGAGAGAAGAGAGTAAAGGAAAAGACACGAAGCCCGGATACATCTCTGCCGGACTGAGCGCCCCCAGCCAGCTCCTCCGTGGGGTGACCCACGGAGCCACCAGGTGGTGGCTAAGGGCCTGGCTTCTGGCATTAGGCACCTGCATTTAAACCCTGGCTCTAGGGCAGCCTGGGTGGCTCAGCAGTTTAGCGCCGCCTTTGGCCCAGGGTGTGATCCTGGAGACCCGGGATCAAGTCCCGCATCGGGCTCCCGGCATGGAGCCTGCTTCTCCCTCTGCCTGTGTCTCTGCCTCTCTCTGTGTGTCTCATGAGTAAATAAATATAATCTTAAAAAAAATAAACCTTGGCTCTGTCACTGGATGGGGTCCTTGGGCCGCCACAACAAAGTCCTCCACACCGGGTGGCTTCAACCACGAAGATCAGTTGTCTCACATCTTCTCGGAGGTGACACCTCTGAGAGGGGGGTGTTGGAGGTGTTGAGTCCCTCCGAGGGCTGTGGGGTCAGCAATCTCTTCAGGCCTCTCCCCTAACTTCTGGGGATCTCTGGCATCCTCGCTTGCAGAACTCTGTCTTCATCTTCACTGCTGTTCCTCCTGTGTGTCTTTAAAAATTTCCTTTTTAAAAAGATAGGGACACCAGTCAGATTGGATTCGGATACACCCCAAAGACCCGGTTTCCAAATCAGGGCACATTCCCGAAGTACTGGGGGTCACTACTTCAATATATGAATTTTTAGGGGGGCAAAGTTCAATCCATGACAGCCCCTCGCTAGCGGTGTGGCTGGGAGAAGCCCCCAACCCCTCCGTGCCTCAGTGTCCTCATCTAGAAAACAGAGCCCACAGCAGTAGCCGGGTCATAACAGGGCTGTGATACGCCTGGCCCAAGTCTTGAGTGGCCGCTTGCACACTACTCGTGTTTGTCGTACGAGGTAATCAGTCTCTTGTGTCCCAGTGACCCGGTCTGTGGGTCCGTCCCTGCTGCCAGGAGAAGCGGATCCTGGACCCTCTCCACCTACAGGTAGGATGTAGGGGGTTTTGCTGATGAGAGACGGTGGGTTCCAGAAAGCACGGTGGGGAGAACAGAGGTTAGTTCGGACCAGAGGAGATGGCCTGAGCTTGTTGAAGCAGGTGCTGGAAGGCCTGGGCCGGGGTTGTAGGTGCTCAGGGGAAGGCAGGCGGCTGCTGATGGTCCCGAGGTGCAAGCTCTGGGGTTCCTTAGCTCAGGTGGCTTGATGATGAGGCTGCCCTGGTTGTGCACCTGCGAGTCCCCGAGGCCACCTCTCCTCCCCAGAGATCCAATTCAGCTGGCGGGGCATTGACATTTTCAGACAGTGCCCAGGGTGATTCAAATGTGCAGGCAGGCGTGAGATGCGGAGGAAGAGCCTCCTGCAAGTCCCTCGTTTCTCAAAGTGGGGTCCCAGGGCCAGTGGCAGCGCCCGGGAGCTTGTCAGAAAGGCCGAAGGCCTGGCCCCAGCTTCCACCTGCTGAACCAGGGTCTGCACCCCAGCACGCCTCCCCCGGATAATGGGTGCGAAGCACTGGGGTGCAGCTTTCCGAGCAGCTGGACTCACCTGAGCCCGAGGGCGACCAGATGTTCCCCACTCGCTGTGCCCTCGAGGCAGTCCTTCACGGTGGGGACTGCTGTCCCCGTACAAGACGATGACTTTAGAGACTTCCACCTGAGTAAGCCTTCTTCTCTCCCTCAGGGGCGCCATGTGGCGAGCACGTTGGGCCAGGTGAGTGTGTAAGTCAGCTGTTCTCCAGCTCGGAGCCGGGGCCCACCTGGCCCTGGGCGGGGGAGGGTGGGTGCTCTTCACCGTCAGAGCCAGGTGCGGCTGGCGGCTCAGCATCCCGAGTGAACTTCTCCGCCAGCTGACGACACACATAGCAAGGCCCACGTGAATCCATCTGGACACACTCAAGGAAGAAGACAGTGTGGAAGCGAAATGTTGGCGGAGGGAGGAAGGGGCCGAGAGGTGGGCAAGAGGGAAAGGGTTAATAAATTGGCCATGAGCTGCATTTTCCTGGCCCACTGTCATTCTGGAAAGAGTCCCCTCGCTGATGGAAACATATTAGGTGGATGAGCTCATGCTAAATCCAGTTCCTCTCAGGGGAGGCTGGAAGAAAACAAGAGATCTGAGACACTTTCTTGAAAATAAATCAGCGGCTTTGAAGATGATCTGCAGGGGAATAGCAGATGACAGGGAAGTCTGCATGTGAGATGTGAAACTGTGTGCACGGATGGAACTTTCTGGAGATACGAATCCGAGCAAGAGAAGAGACTGATTGCAAAAAAAATAAAAAATAAAAATAAAAAAATAAATCCAGCCGTGTTATGATTATTGTCTGCATCTCTGATTCTAGATCAAATCCAGCTTCTGTGGCATTTCTCCTTGAGAAATGGGACAACAGAACAGCAGAGAACAAGTGGGGTGCTGGCAGAGGGATGCCTCTGCCCTCCCCGTGGGTCCTCATTCTTGGGTCACACCTAACCCCGGGCTGAGCTACTAAGGAAGATGAATGTCCCTTGGAGATGTGGACTGGACCCCCGGAACAGTGGTGTTCTGAAGAGTTAACTGATTTGATTGCAACAACCCTCAATTCAGGAATCATCAGTGGTCCCCGCGCACCGACTACATAAAGTCCAGATTTCATGCTTCTGACTCCAGTGACCTGGACAAAATCACGCGAGGCCCGGTAGCACAGTGGCCTTGGTATCAGTCCCAGCTGAAGCCACCTTCCCATCAGGCTGATGGGTAAACAAGATGCTGGACGGGGTGGGGGGGGCCCCTTACATGGTATCTAGAAGTCAGTGACTGGTCTGCACATGATGTCATCATCACTATTCTTGTGGGTGCTGCTAACGCCAAGGTTCCCCCGGCCTGCCTACCCCCCTCTTGCCCTGGGAGATTCGTGCTGTTGCGTCTGCACCCACGTCCTTGCTCGCACTGCCACTACTCACTTCTTGTCCTCCAACTCTACCCTTGCTTCCAGGCCCCTCCTGCAAGTCCCTTTCTCCTGCAGCCTCTGAGGGGCGTGTCCGTGGCAGATTTACCTCATTGTCGTTGTTTTTGCAGGATGCGTGAAAACTCTCGATTATAGTAGGTGCCCAGAAGATGTTGAATGAATGAATGAAAGCTTATCACAGGGTCCATGTGAAGGGCCAGGGTGGGGGGATGGGTGAAGGAGGGTTTGTGGGTTCCACAGGCCCTGGGATCTAATTTCTCTGCTGCCAAAGGACCTAAAGGAAAGATAAACTCTCCCTGGGCCCCTGGCGTGCGGCCAAGCAGGCTCCCACAGTTTCCTACAGCCCTGAGGCCGACTTGGTGTCTGTAAAGTGCTGTCATGTGTTACCCTCATGTGTTACCCGCCCTCAGGGATGGCCTCGAAGGCTCACGCTCCTCCCCTCCTCTCCCACCCCTGGGTGAGCTCCCCCGGAGCCTGTGCTCTCCACTGGCTGCCCTCTCCAGCCTCGAATGCCTGCTCCAAGTTCTGGTTGTCCCACCGCTCAGTCTGATGCTCCATGGTCCTCCGGGCACGTGCAAGCCCGCTGGCCCCTGGGTGGCACCTTTGTGTGGATCGAGTGGAGAGACCAGGACCCTATCCCCCCCGAGCCAGGGTGCAAGGCCTGGCCTGGAGAATGCAGACTGGGATCGGCCCCCACTACGCACTCCCTCAACCGGAAGCCCCCCTGCAAGGGGTCCAAGAGCACGTGTGTGTGCATACGTGACGCTCTCTCGTTATGAAGAGCTCATGGAACAGGGGTGCTCTTTGGAAAGGCCATGCTCTGGGGGCTCAGCACAGGTTGACAGCGTCCCTCCCTCCATCTTTCTCTGGCATAGCCAAGTACGCGCACACCCGGAGACCACGGCTAGCCCAGCCCGATGGCTCGGCAGGTGTGTGAACATTCTGTTTTCAGAAACTCTCTCCATGGAATAGTTTGCTATAGTCGTCCTCCTATGGGGGTGAGGGGGGTAGGGCCGGGAGGATTTTGGGTGGACACGGTTTGCATCCCCTTTTGCCGTCAAGCTCTGTGCCTGCTGTTATCAGGCACGGCTCTTTTCTAGATGGACAATCCAGAAAAAGTCTACTTCTTAGACTGTCAGCCCCTAAGTGCATCATGACGGATGATAGATACAAGAGAATAGTCAGACCAGGTGATATCTGGAAAATACAGGATACTTGGGGTGAATTTCAGTGCCCCAGAGCCACAGGGAGGCTGGGTAAATGTAGGAAGGGCAGAGGGGCTGGGCTGGTCAGTGTGCCAGAAGCCAGGCACAAGCTGACCTTAAACACTTTGACGCCAAGGCATCAATAAACACCAGCTTTCCACCAGGGCGTGTTTCATGCTTCAGTGCATCTGCTTTGGCTACATTTTCCATCACGCTTGGTGGGTCCTATCTTTACTAGATCCTTGTAAAGGGTTTTCAAAAGAGGTTAGGTTACCAAAGTTCTTTTGTTCCATAAAATTTCCATTAACAGTGTCACCTGTGAACCCACCCAGTGATGTTTGCTTGCTATATGTCATAATTAGGGTCTGGGCTAAGAGAAGCCGTAAGGAACTCCGAAAAGACTAGAAGTCAGTCGGCGTGCACCAGATTTCTCCGGGGCGCCCTTTATTCCCACAAAGGCCTGTGCGGGTTTCATCTGATTCTGCCTGCACGGGACAGCGTCGATTCTGTGGTTTTTCTAACACACTTGCGGTTTACTTCCCTCTGCAAACGGCCACTTACTGTTTGGATTGGGGGAGTCGTCTGGTCATCTGACCTACTCCCCACAATATATTTGATGACCTGTGAAATGCTTGTCTCCCACCCCACCAAGAGAAGGAAAGATAGCAGGCAGCCTTCTGTGCAGAACCAATCTTCCTTTGGGCCTGGAGAACTCCATAGCTGTGGGGTGCAAACTGATGGGTGTGGGCGGGAGCCTGCTCACCCTACTTAGACAGGGGTTCCTCGAAATGAGCAATTCATGAAGGGAGCTCTCCTGTTGGGCAGGGTGGTAGACTGGGGGCACCTCGCACCTGCCCCAAAGCCAAGATGCGCCCACCTCTCCCTCTCCTGGCACTTTGGGCTCATCGGGCAGGTGACAGGAAATATTTTAGGGAACCTCATGAATTTCCAGGGAATCGGTTCAAACTTCCTGACTTCAAATCCACTTTGGAAAGAGGAGGAGAGAGTTGTTGGAACCACCTCCCACCCCCAGTCCCACTCTTGATGGAGGAAACAAACCGCATACCCCTGAAGGTGATTAATTGTCTTTATTGGAGGAAAACAAGAAGTCATCAATCTCATTATCATTATGATAGAAATCTTGATATGTGTACATGATTGTCAAGGCAGAGAATCATTTGCTACATAGGCCCATGAACAATTTTGCAGTGCCGCAAACCTATGTGGGTTAAACTTCTTGCAGAGTTTGTTACATGCATGGAATAAATGCACAGTTTCCCTTCTTTGGGACAAACGTGTTTTTATGGGACAATTGAACCAATCACAAGCCTCATAATAATAGACGCGGGGACATTCCTGGATTCGCCGGTTGTAAGCTTTTGGAAAACATGCTCACTCGCTGCTGGGAGGGCTCTGAGAAGTGACTAAGGCCAATTGAGAAATTGTTCCAATTTTTTTTTCTGGACAGAACGTGCCTTTTCATGCCGTCCAACCCGAAAGTGGCACTAAGTGTTCTCTGAAACATGCAGCCCATCTTTGGAAACAAAGATGCTCTGTGGCCTCTCTGCTGTCATTGGCCGGCATGTCACACACTCCGATGCAAGGGCCTGGGAACAGGGGTGGCAGGCTTCTGTGTGTATGACCCATGTCCCAGTGAGCGATGCTCCTGTTCCTTCTTTTTCTCCCAGGAAAGCCCGGCTGCCAGCCCAGCCCCAGCCCCCAGGCCCCGAAATGCAAGGCTGGCTCGAGCGCCTGGCAATCTCGCTCTGTCCAGATTAAGGTTTTCCTTTGAGGAGTAATTTATTGAGTGTTTGGGGCTTTGGAGTCCCTGGTGATGACTTATCTCTATGACTGAAACCTCAAACACTCCTCTCGTTTTCTTTGTGTTGTTGTTTTTTTCCTGTCCATAAGAAAATAAAATCACCTCTAAGTAAAATAATTCAGTAAGTAATCAGAAGACGAAAATCACTGTATGAGAAGTTCCCCCGGGGACCAAAAGGTTAAAAATAGATACGGCAAATGCAGAAGCGGCCACAGGACACGGGGTGAACGCGACAGCTCGTCCCTTTGGTGTAGAGATACGGACACCGAGAAGCCATTCCACACTTTGCTTTGTCCACGAAACCAGACCTGGCAGCCGCATGCTGCGGGGTTGGCTGCCAAATGCACGGCCTTCGGGTTTGCAGAAGCGGAGCCCCCGGCCCCCCAGAGCCAGAAGCGGACGGCGGCTTGGGCAGCAGGTGGCAGGGGGGCGACTTCACAGTGGGGCCGGGCTGCAGAGCCTGACACGCTGGGCCGCGAGGAGGGTGCAGGGGGGAAGGGGGGCGGCCCTCAGCCTTCCTTTCTCCTCCCCACCTGCTGGCCTCCGCAGCCGGCTCAGCTGCAGACTGGGTTCCTCGGTGTCTTCAGGAAATACCACCCCCCACCAAGTGTAGGACTCTGTCCAGTTCACCTTTTCTATCTCAACACTTTCCATTCCGAAAACCAAAGGGCTGGAACGCTGGTTTGCAAATGTCAGGGACACTTGCAGCCCCAACCTAGGGCCAGGTGCCCCCCGCCCCCCCACACCCCAAAAGAGTGGTGGGTCACATACAGGTATACACATCTTTCGTTGTCGTTGTGGCTGTTTGGAACAAACCGAACAGTGTTTGGTCTGGAATGTGTTTTAAGGAAAAGGCAAACGTTGCCGAGTCTGGGCAGAGAGAACGTGGACGTAGTTGACGGTCTCAGGAGAACATGCAACGGGCTCGGGCGCTGGTTGAAACAGAGGCCCTTCGTTTCACTCGCCAGAAGCGAGCGCGTGACCCTGGGAAGCAGTACATCTTATTTCTGTTTGCAAAATGGGAGGAGCTGCCCTCTGCCGGCCCTTGCTTTCCTTTCACGCCTCAGAAGGAGACCTTGGGAGCCACGCAGGGTTGGGGAGCGTTGCCGGGGAAAGCACAGCAGTCACCCCAGCTCTCTGTCCTCAGCCCCGGCGCCCTGGTTCCCGTGTGGCTGCTCCAGGGCGAGAATCAGTGCAGGCCGAGGCTCAAGTACTGAGTTATCTCTGCTGGATACGGTCTTTGCTGTTTAAGATTGCTCTTAAAATGTCACATCCCCTGGGGTCATCAGATGAAGCTGTCACTCCTCGAGAGAGAGAGAGAGAGAGAGAGAGAGAGAGAGAGAGAGAGAGAGGCTCAACCCCCTTTCAGGGGTGGGGGGCTGGTCCCTCGTGTTCCTGACCTTCATCCTGAAGGGGAGTTCCTCTCTCCCACCCACAGCCCATCTGGGATGTGTTGGACGCCAAGGTAGATAAACGAACAGGATGAGGTGAGTGCCGGGCAGGTAAACTGAGTCTGGGGGTCACGACATGATGATCCCTGTCATCAGATGGCCCTTGCTTCCTAAGTGCCGGAGCCTTGCCTGTTCAGCCCCAGCCTGCTGAGTTCCCTGAACATGACGCTAGCAGCTGGTTGGAGAAAGGGACCCTCTCGAAGGCCACAGGCTCCCGTGCAGGGAGGTGAAGCTGCTTCCCACTCCCCAGCTGAGATTTCAGAAGCGACCGGAACCATTGCCATAGTCAAGAGCGCTAAGCCCTGGCAGCTCCTTTTTTAAGAGTTTTCCGTGCTCATGTGTACTTCCCATTGGGACTCCCTGCACCTCTCGGCTCCGGCTGCCTACACCCCAATCCAGTGCAATACCCCAGGCCCCAGAGTGCTCGCCGAGGGACAGCAGTGAGTGCTCCAGACTCCGGGGTACCCTGGTTAGGAGCGATCAGCTGCTGCTCTGGGGGGGCCCGCGTGAGGGCTCACACTCTGCTTGCTTCAGTGCTCGCTTCGCCCACGGCCTCACCGAGGAGGTGCAAAGTGGGAAATGAGGGATAGGCAGCTGAGGGAGAGACCATTTGAGAACACAATTTCAACAGGTCATGTTCAAGTGAAAAAAATCATCTACTTGCTTTGAGAGGCTTAGGAGACCAGTGAGGAGCTTGGGGTCGAAAGGAAGCCCACGAGGGGGCCGGTGGCCGTCCCTGAGCCTCGGCCACACACTGGCTTCCACAGGGAGTGGAGGCTGGGGGCACATAGGAGATGCTCAGCTACTACTGGTGGGATCTGACATTGGCGAGGGTCCTGGGGCCTGGCCGCCCCCCTCGGCAGGTCTCAACAGAAGGCACATTCTGGGTTCTCTTGCCATGTGATGTGATAATAAAGCATAAATTATACCAAATATGGTTGAAAGAGAACCTCGATCCTTTTGCCACAGAGGCTCTCTCAAAGAGCAAGAGTTCTTTCTCCTTTTCCTAAAACAATAGGAAATGACTGAAGTCTGGTGACTTTAAAACGGTATGGATTTGCCTGATGTCAAGTTCAACACAGTCGACGATTGGCCTGAAAGCAGTCACCATCTCCTCGCACGCTGTTGTCGAGACCCGGAGCGTTACAGGCCCAGCATGGCCAAGGGCTGATCAGACCCCAGAGGGGACGCTTGCAACATGGCTCATCTTTGACCTGTTCTGCACTTGTCCCGTGAGACATACTTTCAAACTAATGGATTGGAACATGGACCCCAAATATCAGCTCTAGGGAATAATGTAGTCACCCGTCAGTGACTCTGGCTTCTAGGGTGCTCTCCCAATGCACCTGGCTGCATCTAGCTCACAGGGCAAACAACTACTTTGACAACTATTCACGCACACGTGATAGGGACCACATTTGGGCAAATTACCAGCCCCTGTAACAGCTGATGGCTTGTTTTCTGATACTACAGAAACATGAATGTTCCATTGCACCTGTTAGTAAGCAACACCCTAACAAAGCCCCCGGAGAGAGACGTCAGCTTTCTCAGATGCTCTTTAGAATCTCCATGCCATTTTCTTCTGCCTGTAAAGTTGTTGGGTCACAGGGACAGGTGGCCAGCCTGAGGCTGACGGTGCAAAATGCAGACTCCTGGTGTTGCGTGGACAGGAGGGCCGAGGGAGGGCTTTTGCAAAGCTAGCATTTGGAGCCACCTGCATGCCTCTGCAAGGGAGCATCCCTGAAGCCTCCTACCCCCCAGAGGTGGTTTGCCTTGGGTTTCCCACCCACACATCTACACACCACATGGACGCACAATGTTCGCCCAGGACAGTGCCAGTTTTAGCAATGAGAGTCCTACACCCCAAGAAATTCTTCAGTCCCAGGCAAACCGGGCCCTTTTGTGACACCACCCTCACAGGTCTTTGGTTTTCAGATTGCCCTGGTCAGAAGGAGGCTCCCAGGGCTGGCGGGGCCTGGTGGAGGCCGGCTCTGGCCCTCACCATGGGGGCCGGTTGTCCTGCGTGCTCGGCAAGCCACCTCTCCCTCCCACCCCAGGTCAACGGACTCTCTCCCCAGGCCCCTGCCGCTCGCCTCGCCTTGGTAGTAACACTCATAGAGGAACAGGGTAAAAATCTGCAGAAACGACTTCTGTGAGGTGGAGGCCATTTTAAGTGTTAAGATTAGAAATGCATTTTTAAAAAACAGAGAGGTTAACGTCAAAACTGCATAGCTGAGAGCCGAGCTTTCTGTGTCACCCTCGTGAGAAACAGGAGCTGTGCGGGGCATTCCCTTCGGACACACTGGTGGCTGGTTCCTTCTGGAAGGCAGGCTCTTAAATCTTTGCTGGGCATCTCCTTCACAGCAGGTAAAGCCTCCTTAGGTTAGCCTTCGTCTCGGGGCAGCAGGCTCCTTTATTTCTGACCACTGGTGGGAGAAGGCCCCTGGGGTCTCCAGGTGGCCAGGGGGCTGCTGGAGGGGGTGGGTGCCGGCAAAGGTTTTCTGCAGGTTCCTTCCCAAAGCGGGCCCTGGACATGAGACAGCCCCGAGGAACCGGGGAGTTGTTTTCTTAGAGGGCTGCTCCTCCAGGGAAGGAGAGAGAAGGAGGACAAATAGAAGTAAAGTGCACTCTTCGCCTTGGAGACAGATTCTCGATCCTCTTAATAGAATTTTAAAAAATACCTTTACATTCCCCTTGGTGGGGGGAGAGAAGAAAGAAAAACAAAACATCTCTTAAAGGTTAACATAAAACTCTACTACTGACAAGCCAAAGATACAGATCATGTGACTAAGTCTAGATCAGAAGGGCGTTATTTCTCAAAAGGTAAAAAATAAAACCCTAATGCGCAATATTTACCAATACTTAAATAATCCAGTTGAAACCTTGGTTGTTTTTTGTTTTTGTTTTTTGTCATTAATGAAAAAATACAACATTGACGGTTACCCATACCGAGAAGAGCAGAAGTGACAGGGCTTGGGGGAGAGGACGAGGGAGGTCCGTTCCTGCAGAGCTTTTGCAAGATTCGTATGTACAGCACCAGATCCTATTACGCATCAGCTCCCTTGAGTCAGTACAGTTTGTGAGAAATGAACACTTCAGAATTGCAGTATAAAATATGGCCATAAAAAACTTCTGTCTTCCAGTCCTGTGCAGGAAGGCGCACCATGCAAGGTGGGATCACTCTGGAGGGGCAGGTGGCGCTGGGGGCCCCCTGCCCTGGCCCTGCCTCCAGAGCCAGTCACTTGCTTCCAGAGTGCACTGTGGTCACAGTGGTGGGCCTCGGTCTCCGCTCCGACCCCACTCCAGAGACCCCCGAGGAAGAAGAAACAAGACTACAGAGCGTCGAGGGTGCCATACCTGCAGGGGGACAGCAGATACAGGGGTGCAGGGTCAAGGCTTCAGAAGATAACGTTTGCTTCCCCTTTCCCCTTTTGGGTTTGGAGCAGGGTTGGGGGAGTGGTGGTAAACTTTTATACACTTGACTCTAAATTTTTTCCTACCTGTAGGAAAATGTTTGCAATGGGTCCTTAAAATGCTTTCCTCTTAGACTCAACTCTTCCCTCCCATTCTCATAATATGATCATAACTGCTTTGTACCCAAAGATGACATGGTTTAGCCACCCTAACAGAACCAGGTGCCACTTACTACGTACTAGGCTTCAGGCTCGGTGTTGAATACATACTGTCATTATAAGAACTGCTGTCACAACAGCTCCATGAATAGAGATGTGAAGAATAAAGAAAGAATATGATCCCCCTCCTGACCCCCGTGTGGCGTGTGGTCTGTACTCCTGGCTAAGAAGTGTCTGTGACACAGAGCGACTGCAGTGGGAAATCCCCTGTTCCTCCTGTTCCAGCAGTCCTGGCCTAGAAAAAGCCCTCATAGGCTGCACTGCCATGCTCCCCAAGGGCATGTGTTGGCATCAGAAAATCCTGATGTGGGATGAAGCCCCTACAGCTCGGCCTGGTAGTGCATTTGCCTGTGACCTTGGGAGGCCCCCACATAGGGAGATCCAATATACGTGGGTGTACCACAGGGCACAGTTGGGCCAGGGGATGCTCATGGAGATTTCTTGGGAAAATTTAAGGGCTCACATTCCTGGATGAGACAGGAAGGCTATTTAGACAGCGACTACTGGTTACCTTTTCCGAGGGTAATAGGATGAAATGTGATGCCCAGTGTGAGACCAAACACCTCAATGATCAAGGAGATGAGGGCCAATGGGACCATCAAAGCAACTGCTCTGAAGTTGACAAGAGCCACTGAGGCGGCCTAATGTGGGATTAAGATAAATATACTAGGGAGTGGTGGGGAGTGGGGGAGGGAAAAGTAAGTGTGAGTGTGAGTGTGCCCTCAAAGACCTAACAGTCCACGCAAAGATGAGGGACCGTCTAATATTCTTACTATTATTCGGACTCCACAGCCAATGCACGTCATCTGCTTCAGCCCCAGTGATCACCATCCTCATCAAAAAAGCCAGATATTAAAACCCATTGAGATCAGGCTGTCATGAGCCTCCGCCATCGCTTCCTCAACCCCTAAGAAGGACACACGGCGAGGAGCAAACCTCAGGGGAAGGAGACAGATCGGAAAGTGTCTGGGCTTTTGTCCAGACAGACATGGCCAGGCCGGGCCCGGAGCCACAGATTTCTCATCTAAAAATGGGAATAATGAGGCCCACTATTGTGTGAATATCCAATAATTAAACGTCTAGCAGAGATTCTTTCAAATTAAACAATGTCCCAGGGTTGGCAGGGACGTTACACGACATGAAGTACCAAACACGGGGTGCTCGCAGACGTGGGCTCCCGCCTCCCCACCCTAGCGGGGCCTGAAATGCCAGTCGAAAAGTTCAGTCCTTGCTACATACGCACAATCTTTTTGGCTGGCCAAGCTGAGGCTGCTGGAAACACTTGCATTTGAACTGTCCAGGCTGCTGCCGAGATGGAGCTTCCTCATATGCCTCACGACGGCCGTGGCATTAAATGCTTGCTGAAATTTAAGAAGGGGGAGAATCAGACAACACAGTCTGGCCAATTTAGAAAAGACTCAGAGTCGTGTCCTGTCATTTCTCCTGTTACCCGGAGCATTTCAGACTTCTCAGAGCCTTCTCACACAATCCCTTAGAGGGGATGCTCATCTTGCCCCTTCTTCCAAAATGACAGGTATTTTGTGTCCAGGCGCCTCCTCCCCCCACGGAGATGTATTCTGGAGATTTAAACAGATACTCTTCTCTTCTGACCTAGTGAACATCTAGAATAAATGTAAACCAATTCTCTCCGTCACTTAAGAGAAGTGCCTTTTAGAATCAAAGGCATATTGTAAAAAGACCGTATCCTAAATGGTACTTTTTGATGATGTTTTCAGTAGTTTTTATTTTCCTGCTATTGGTGAGAGTGTGCTGATTGTAGGTCCGTGGAATTAATTTTGTTTCTGTACAGTGTCTCCTGGCAACACAGCCAGCTCTTAACTTATGCACAGATTAGAACCTAGGGTTTAGACTCTCCTAAACAGGGTTTCCCTGGGTGCCCCCCGCCACCCCTTTCATATCGCTTTAACAGAAGTCAAAAGTCAAAGTTCTAGCAAAAGAAAGGCAGACAACAGGAATTATGTTCCTAAGAAACAGCCTCTGAGTAAGAGCCGCCACTATTGCTATTTTTTTTTTCAAGACAGTGTGGTACTGGCACAAAAACAGACACATAGATCAATGGAACAGAACAGAGACTCCAGAAGTGGACCCTCAACTTTATGGTCAACTAATATTCGACAAAGGAGGAAAGACTATCCACTGGAAGAAAGACAGTCTCTTCAATAAATGGTGCTGGGAAAATTGGACATCCACATGCCGAAGAATGAAACTGGACCACTCTCTTACACCATACACAAAGATAAACTCAAAAAGGATGAAAGATCTAAATGTGAGACAAGATTCCATCAAAATCCTAGAGGAGAACACAGGCAACACCCTTTTTGAACTCGGCCACAGTAACTTCTTGCAAGATACATCCATGAAGGCAAGAGAAACAAAAGCAAAAATGAATTATTGGGACTTCATCAAGGTAAGAAGCTTCTGCACAGCAAAAGAAACAGTCAACAAAACTAAAAGACAACCTACAGAATGGGAGAAGGTCTTTGCAAATGACGTATCAGATAAAGGGCTAGTTTCCAAGATCTATAAAGAACTTATTGAACTCAACAGCAAAGAAACAAACAATCCAATCATGAAATGAGCAAAAGACATGAACCATTGCTATTTTGAATTGCAGAGGGGTAATGTTAAATCGTGGACTTTACCCCTCCCACACCATGACACCCCCTCTGAGGCTTCATCATTATCGGTTTTAAAATTAGCGAGATTTTCTGGGTGAGGTTCTGGGGACTGTCATCAGACCTGGGGGACAGTGACTGTTAGAAATAATAATGCAAGTGTCATGGGAGGGGTTTTCAGCTCACCTTGGATTAATTAAATCTCAAGAATAAAGACTCAAGACTTACTCTCCACTTGCTCTTGGCGAAGTTCTTGCGGATCTGGGCACTGACCGACTCGTGGATGTTTTTGTTGAGGGCGGTGTCACCAGCGATCCTGAAACAGAGGCAGAGATGCTTCTTTTAAAGAGTTTCTGGGGTGGAGGTGGGGTGCCCAGACCCTGGGTCCCCTACTGCTTTCCAGGAAAGCCTCCATCATGTGCCCACCGGAGGTTTACCGAGAGGGTGGCTGGCCTTTGCCCTTCTAGGCTGCATGGCTCTTGTCTGAACACACATAACCGGCCACCACCATGCTCAAAGTCCTGTCCTCCCCCCCCCTTTTTTTTTAAGATTTTATTTATTCATGAGAGACACAGAGAGAGAGAGAGAGAGAGAGAGAGAGACAGGCAGAGGGAGAAGCAGGCTCCATGCAGGGAGCCCGATGCGGGACTCGATCCCGAGTCTCCAGGATCAAGCCCTGGGCTGAAGGCAGCACTAAGCCGCTGAGCCACCGGGCTGCCCTCCTGTCCCCTTCTATACTCGCCACCCTCCCAGGAATTTGTTGACCTCTCTGCTTGGTTCCCACTTCTTTCCTTTTGCCTGCAATTCCTACAACCTCAGAAGCCACAAGGTCACCTGAACCCAGTTTCCCTTCCTTCTCCCTCCCCACCTGCTCTCTACCAGTAGCGCTTCCCCTCCGAGGTCCCACATGTGTTTCCTGCCTGGTTTGACCACCAAATCCCTACCCGGGGCCACCTTCCCAGCTTCCTCCTGCTCCAGGCTCCTCTCTGCCCTCTCTGCCCATTGCTCCATGGCCCTGCTCACACCCTGGGGCCCAGAGCATCCTTCTGGCTCCATCTAGGAGAACTAAGCTCTGCGGCGCTCTCCTCGCCCACACCTGGCGCCCCCTCACCTCCTCTATGCTCAGTGAGAAGGCGCCCAGCCTCAGCTCACCCCTGCTTGGCAAATCTTCTTCCCTTGCATTTCCTTGGAAAATTCTCAGAACTGCCAGGACCAAATCCACTCTGCACTCTGCTGGGTCCCTGATATCACAGGGCATTAGTTACTGTCTGTTCTATAGCCTTCTGTCGGCAGGGGAGAAGTGGGTTTGCTCTTCACCTCTGTCCTTAGAAACTACTTACAAATTACCCTCCTCGTCCTATTGTTTCCTCCTTCATTTTTTTCACATATATTTAAAAAAATTTTTTTATTAGAGTTCAATTTGCCAACATTGAGTGTAACACTCAGTGCTCATCCCGCCAAGTGCCCCCTCAGTGCCCATCACCCAGTCACTCCAAGCCCCCACCCACCTCCCCTTCCACCACCCCTTGTTCATTTCCCAGAGTTAGGGGGGTCTCTCATGTTTTGTTACCCTCACTGATATTTTCACTCATCTTCTCTCCTTTCCCTTTATTCCCTTTCACTAATTTTTATATTCCGCAAATGAATGAGACCACATAATGTTTGTCCTTTTCCGATTGACTTATTTCACTCAGCATCATACCCTCCAGTTCCATCCACGTCGAAGCAAATGGTGGGTATTTGTCATTTCTAATGGCTGAGGAATATTCCATTATATACACAGACCACAGCTTCTTTATCCATTCATCTTTCGATGGACACCAAGGCTCCTTCCACAGTTTGGCTATTGTGGACATTGCTGCTAGAAACATCGGGGTGCAGTGTCCTGGCATTTCACTGCATCTGTATCGTTGGGGTAAACCCCAGCAGTGCAATTGCTGGATTGTAGGGCAGGTCTATTTTTAACTCTTTGAGGAACCTCCACACAGTTTTCCAGAGTGGCTGCACCAGTTCACATTCCCACCAACAGTGCAAGAGGGTTCCCTTTTCTCCACATCCTCTCCAGCATTTATTTCCTGCCTTGTGAATTTTCCCCATTCTCACTGGTGTGAGGTGGTATCTCATTGTGGTTTTGATTTGTATTTCCCTGATGGCAAGTGATGCAGAGCATTTTCTCATGAGCTTGTTGGCCATGTCTATGTCTTCCTCTGTGAGATTTCTCTTCATGTCTTTTGCCCATTTCAGGGTTGGATTGTTTGTTTCTTTGCTGTTGAGTTCAATAAGTTCTTTACAGATCTTGGAAACTAGCCCTTTATCTGATACGTCATTTGGGAATATCTTCTCCCATTCTGTAGGTTGTCTTTTAGTTTTGTTGACTGTTTCTTTTGCTGTGCAGAAGCTTCTTATCTTGATGAAGTCCCAATAATTGATTTTTGCTTTTGTTTCTCTTGCCTTCGTGGATGTATCTTGCAAAAAGTTGCTGTGGCCAAGTTCAAAGGGTATTGCCTGTGTTCTCCTCTAGGATTTTGATGGAATCTTGTCTCACATTTAGATCTTTCATCCATTTTGAGTTTATCTTTGTGTATGGTGTAAGAGAATGGTCTAGTTTCATTCTTCTGCATGTGGATGTCCAATTTTCCTACCTCCTTCAGCTTTATCATAGGTAGATACCCCTTACGCCCATCTCACACTTCCCTCCTCTCTCTCGGCTCACAATCTCCAGTCCCATTGGTCACCTAGAGGTCCTTCGCGGCTCATTCTTCTCCCACACATCCCTTTCAACCTCAACACCATCCCTCCGCTACATTGAGCCACCTGGCCTTCCCCCCTCCATCCCCCCAGTTTCAGAGGAAGCTGTGTTTGCTCTCATTCTCTTCTGCACTTAGAACCTTCCATGTCTTCCCTTTTTTTAAACAACTATTAGATTCTAGGTCGGTACCTGATACCAAAATAATTTTTTGCATCTTGGAAAGTTAAGGGACAGATAGATATCAGGAACACTGACCGCCCTTTCTGGCTGGAAGGTATTCCCAAAACATCCTGGACGCCTCACACTATGATGCACAAGCATTTCAGGACATGAAGGGAACAAGCTTAGGGCTTGTTCAGACAAGAAATCATCCCTGAGCAAAAAGTATGTCCCCACCTACCCAGCCCTTCACTTGAGAACTGAAAGGATGGTTGATGACCTGGACCTTTAGTCTGTGCCAGGCTGGTCCTACGTTTGGAATGCAGTCTGATATTCCCGGCTAAAAGCAACCCCTGCCCCTCCCACCATTGACTCTGGTCTTTCCTCCAGCAGGGCTGGAAATACTTAGTCAAGAGGACACTTAGAAACTAACTCAAGGGAACCAGGTTTCCATTTCCAACAACTGTCAGTCGCCCCCTTTCCCCAGACACACACTAATGAAATAGAATACTGAGCAAATCCATTTGAAACAAGGGGGATGAGGTTAGGGGACTGCAGACATCTTCATTGGGCTTTTCCTTCTAGATAATTCATCTGAGTGTTTCCTCCTGCACCGTTTGAAAAAGCTACAGCCTCAGAATAGAAGGCCAATTCCAACTCATCGGTGGCCAGCGCCTTCTTGGAAACAAGCAGGCACAAGTGGTAGAAGTCTGGGGTTCCTTGGGCTGAGCAGCACCGCAGGGCAGAGCCGTGCTCCAAAGCAAACAGCCCAGTGAGGGGGGCAGAGAGACTCCCTTCTCTGTGGGTTAGCATGGGCTGAGATGCAAGGAAAATGCAAACTTCCAATTATTTTAGGAATGTTCCGTGTTCACTTCCCACCGTGCTCGGGAGTGCTGTGGCTGAGGAGGACCCAGCAGGGCAGACGTGGCCCAGAGGCTCCCGTGAGGCCCTCTCCTTGGAGAGATGTGGCCCCCTTGGCCCATGACAGCACACCATCTTCCTCAAACGGGCACTGTCCTGGGAATGCCTGCTGCTGCTCACGAGCCAGAGAGTTTACAACGACAACGTAGGACACTTGCGATGCGATGCTCGGTGCTACTAGCTTCAGCTTATTCATCAACAACACTGGTGGTGCGGGATGTTAGGATTGGAAGGGACTCTGGTTTTGCCTTGATGGTCCTAGGAGTTGAGCAATGCCTCTGATACGGCAGAATTTCCTTATAAATCCGTATATACACACATGCAAATAGCTATGGACACCCATGTTCTATTCTTGTGTCCTTTGCTTTCCTTTTTTTTCCTTCTTTTTTAAGTAATCTTTACACCCAACATGGGGCTTGAACTCACAACCCCAAGATCGAGTCGCACACTCTACCAACTGAGCCAGCCAGGTGCCCATCCGCTTTCCTGTCTTAACCCCTTGCTAACAACACAGATGGCATTCACAGAGACTGCACTTTATGAGGTCTTGCTTCCTTCTCCACAAGCAAGTCATCAAACTCCTCTCTCCTTGCCTTCTGCTGTTTTGTACTTAGTCTGCTGTATCTCCACAGCTCTGAGTTTGCATTTACCTAGCCACTTGCTCAAGACAGGCTTGGTGATGCCTGGGTGACCCCCAGGACGGGGTCTCCCAGACTCCTAGTGGGCTGCTTCCCGATTCCTGTGGTCAACTGTGGCTCGGCTGGCTGGAGCCCAGGAGAGGGGAGGGGTCTTAGCGAACACTGAGGAGGGGGCTGCAGATGCCATCCAGCCTGGCCAATACACCATGTCTCCCCAGGTGGGCACACTGCCAAGTGTCGTCGCCTGGAGCATGGAAGCCTGGGAATCATCACGTTGATTTCCTTGTCAGGGTAACTAGAGACTGAGGTTCAGAGCAATCTGAACCAGACAAACAAACCTCATCAGGGTGCTTCCCTGTAAGACGGATGGGCTCCCAGCCTGCCACTTGCCGGACCCTACTCTTTGGCTGGCAGGGGGCAGGCTGTTGGCTCCTTATCATGCACCACCATGAGAAGGCAAAGCCTCAAGTGAGAGAGGCACAGGAAACATCTGGCAAGATGGGCTGATGGTCCTCTATATGGACAGTTTAAAAAAAAAATTTATTTATTTGAGAGTGAGAGCAAGAGAGCAAGAGTACAGAAGTACAAGGAGAAGCAGACTCTGAGATCATGATCTGAGCTGAAGGCAGACCCTCAATCCACCGAGCCACCCAGGCGCTCCCCACATATGGACAGCTTTGAAAGGAGCCCTGTCCTGTCTGGAGTAGTCTGTTTTGAGGCCAAGGTAAGGGGTCTGTGGCTTCCTGAGGCCGTCCAGGCTCCAGGTTGAGTTGGAGAAGCAAGTGCAGAGTAAGAGATCATGTCCTCTGGATATAATCGATGTGCCCAGAGCACAGCTTCTAGAACAGTGCTGCTGAGAAGCTGAGCTTCACCAGAGTAATCACTCCACTTTCTGCTAGATCTCTGTCGAACCCATGCTCTTGGCCCAGGCAGTTTGACATAAGAGAAACAAGGATATCACAAATGCAGGCAGTGGGGCATTTCAATGATATTTGAGTCAAATGCATTCGTTTTCACCATTTTCTAATGTTTGGCTTCCAGGGCCTTTTGAAATGCATGGTAGAAATAATAAAGCGCTGGCAAAAACCCAGCTCTGAAGTAAAAAGGCCTCCATTTGTGCAGCTCACGTGCTACTAAATCCTGATGTGACCCGGGCCGGTGACCTTGAAATCTGTCTCTAGCTCGACCTCTTTCCTGGGCTCCGGACTCAGCAAAGGGTCCCTGAAGCTCTCCATGTGGACGGTCCTGGGCCCTCCCTCCTGCTCTGGCACAGGCTGTGGCACCTCCCAGTAGAGGCATCTCACCTGCCCAGTCCCTCCAACTGGAACCCTGGGAATAAGCTCAGACCCTGCTTGTCCCAAACTGTGGCTCCCCAGCCCTGGGATGTCCTTCCTGCTCTCCATCCTGCTCCATCCCTGTGGCTCCGGGCAGGCCCCCTCCACCCTTCTCTGGGCCAGCTGCAGCCGGGCCTCCAGTCTGCACTGCCCTGTCAGCCTCCCTAGGCCCAGCGCCAGCAATTCCTCCAACCTCCATCCTGCAGCCAGTTGAGCTCTCAGAAATGCAAATCTGATCATCTGCTCAAAACCTCTCAGGGGCCTCCAATGCCCGAAGGGGAAAGTACAGATTGCTTTAGTATGATAATAAATTAGCAGCAACTCATATAGATTGGAGATTTGTTCGGTACTAGGTCTTCTTCTTATTTGTATGTAATGTCTCACTCAATCCCTTGAAAAGCCCCATGGGATATGGACTGTTATTTATGATCTTGGTTCATTCGACACAAGGAAGCCCAGGGCTCAGGAGCTCGTCCATGCAGTAACAAAGGGAATCTGGGACCTGGACTCAAAGCTCACGCTGCCCTAGAGGATACGCTGGAGCAGGTGCCAGAACCCTGCTAGTCGGGCCTTCCCTTCGAGTTCTCTGCTGCCTTGCTCCTTTGTCCACTCCTCCTCCAGGAATACTGAGTGCAGGTGTCCCGGCGTTTCATTGCACCTGCACCCCGATGTTTATAGCAGCAATGGCCACAATAGCCAAACTGTGGAAGGAGCCTCGGTGTCCATCGAAAGATGAATGGATAAATAATATGTGGTTTATGTGTACAATGGAATATTCCTCAGCAATTAGAAACGACAAATACCCACCATTTGCTTCAACGTGGATGGAACTGGAGGGTATTATGCTGAGTGAAGTTAGTCAATCGGAGGACAAACATTATATGGTCTCATTCACTTGGGGAATATAAATAATAGTGAAAGGGAATAAAGGGGAAAGGAGAAAAAATGAGTGGGAAATATCAAAAAGGGAGACAGAACATGAGAGACTCCTAACTCTGGGAAACGAACTAGGGGTGGTGGAAGGGGAGGAGGGCAGGGGGTGGGGGTGACTGGGTGACGGGCACAGAGGGGGGCACCTGACGGGATGAGCACTGGGTGTTATTCTATATGTTGGCAAATTGAACACCAATAAAAAATAAATTTATAAAAAAAAAGAATACCGAGCACCATGGCTCTGGGATAGAGGCGCAGTTTAGGCCCTGATCAAGGCCCAGGCCGCTGGCTCTGCCCGGAACCCCATCCCTCTCCCTTCCCCTCCCTTCCCCTCCCTGGACAGCCTGCGGCAGGCCCTCTGGGAAGTCCCCTGCCAGGCCCCTCAGCAAAACCGACCTCTCCCTTCTTTGGTTTCTCAAAAATGTCTGGTGAAGGAGAGACGAAGTTTTGGCTGGCATCCTTCCTGTCTTCCACAGAGTGAGGCTGGATTAGTGAACTGGTCCAAAGAAGCAAATTGCTTTGCCTCTTTAGAAATCACTTTCCTCCTCCATCAGATCATCCCAAAAGTCTCTTTCGTACAAGATAAATATGGGCTGGGACGTAATGTACAATGTGATGGCTATGGTTAGGCCGACTGCAGCATCTATTGGAAAACTACTAAAGAGTAAATCCCTCAAAGGTCTCAACCCAGGGAAAAAATTGTTTTGGGGACCTACAAAAGGGGATGGGTGGGATGGGTGGGATGGGTGTTCATTACACTTAGTACGGTAATCATTTTGCAATATATTCTTATGTGAAGTCATTATGCTCTATACCTTAAACTTACACAGTGTATGACAACTACATACTTCCATAAAACTGGAAGAAGACAAAGTTCTCATACAGCTCTGAGGGCCAATTGTTGATAAAGTAAGAAAAGCTTTACTAACTTTATCGTCACACACTTTGACCTATTGTCCAATGTAACTGATTACAAAATAAAATACCATTTATTTTAAACTTACTAAAAATATAAACGACCAAACCTGTCTCCATATTTGGAAGTATCTTTCCCTCCCCTTCAACTATTCCTGTCCTTCTTTTACTTCTCCTTACAGGGTGGTGGTCAAGAGCATTTATTTTGGAATCAGTTCTGGCTGGAAACGATTGTGGCTTTACTGTTAGGTAGAGGCTATGCAGTCTTGGCTAAGGCTAAGTTACCTTTTATTTCTAAATCAATTTTTTTTATTATTTCTGAAATGGAGAGATAAAGCCTACCTTATTGGGTCATCATAAAAAAACGAAACCATAAGATAATATTTTAACACAATTAGAATAGGATCTGAAATAGAATTGGTGCTCAAGAAGTGACAGATGTCGGGCAGCCCCGGTGACTCAGAGTTTTAGCGCTGCCTTCAGCCCAGGGTGTGATCCTGGAGACCTGGGATCGAGTCCCATGTCGGGCTCCCTGTGTGGAGCCAGCCTCTCCCTCTGCCTGTGTCTCTGCCTCTCTCTCTCTGTGTCTCTCATGAATAAATAAAACCTTTAAAAAAAAAAAGAAATGACAAATATTGTCATAAATGAAAATACAGAAGTTCCTTAACTTACAATAGGGGTTATGTCCCAATAAACCTATCATAAATTGAAAATATCATACAGCAAAAATGCACTTAATGCACCAAACCTGCCAAACATAACTTAGCTCATCTACCCTAAACGTGCTCAGAACACTCACAGTAGCCTCCAGTTGGGCAAAATCACCTAACACAAAGCTTATTTTATACTAAGGTATTGAGCAGCTCATGAAATTTATTGAATACTGCACTGAAGGTGAAGAACAGAATGGCTGTACAAGAGATAGAACAGTTGTCAGGGTATTGGTTATGGACCATCATGATCATATGGCTGACAGGGCGTTGTGGCTGCCAGAGCCTGGCATCACATGAGGAGATCTCCCCTAATACAGCCAGCCTGAGAAAAGATCAAAATTCAAAACTGGAAGGGTTCCTACTGAATCGGCACCACATTGGCATCATCGTAGTCAAAAACATCGTTAAATCAGTGGCCATTTGTACTATGAAACCAGGTCGTGACACTCCCTGAGCAGGTCCCCTTTGGAAGACAAACCAGCATGTGACCCTATGGAGGAAATGCCACAGGGGACAGCAGAACACATAAGCGGCAGTTTCCTAGACTGCTTCTTAGGGGAATTTCTCCTGAAGTCAAAGTGTTTGTTGTCATCATACGATACATTTTACCATCCCCAGTCTGTTTCTAAATGGATGCTCCTAGTGGTTTAATGATAATAACCAACGAAACGTTTGCTATGTTCCAGACGTTGCGCTAAACCCCTGATAGGCATGATCTCAATTACTTCTTTTGTTTGTTTGTTTGTTTTTTTTCTCTCAATTACTTCTTACATCAACTCTGTAAGCTAGGTATCACCTAACTTACAGATGTTCTCATTTTAAAGATAAGAAAATCGGGGGCGCCTGGGTGGTGCAGTCATTTAAGCATTTGAGTCTTATTTTTGGCTGAGGCTGTGATCTCAGGGTCATGAGATCAAGCCCCTCACCGGGCTCCGTGTTCAGTGTGGAGTCTGCTTGGGTTTCTCTTTCTCCTCTCCCCTGCACACACATGCTCCCTCTAAAATAAATAAATATTTTAAAAAATTTTAAATAAAGATAAGAAAACTGAAGCTTAGAGAAGTTAAGTATAAACCTAATGTAACAGCTAGTTGATAATGAAGCTGGTTTCAAACCCAGTAAGTCACAGGAAAAAAGGTGGCCTCAAGAGCACTGCTGAAAGCGTGGCATGGAACATCACAAGCATTAATAAATGCTGCTGGGGTTGAAGACACATTAACTTGAAAAGTATTTTCTTTCTTTCTTTTTTTTCTTTCTTTCTTTTTTTTTTTTGAGTAGGCTCCACGCCCAGACTGGGGGGCTTGAGATCATGACCTGAGCTGAGATTCCGAGTTGGACACTTAACCGACTGAGCCACCCAGATACCCTGAAAAGCATTTTAAAAAGAAAAACATATATAACATCAATTTACTTACTTATAGAACAGTAAGCTCAAGGAATAAAACTTCAATCTTGATGCCTCCCTAGAGAACCACCTTCAGTAAAAACGATCCTAAAATACTTCATGTAAAATGAAAAACCTTCAGCTAGCTTTTGCTCACTGAACTTGTCACCCGTGCATTCAAAGGCCTGTGTGCCGAGGGAACAGAAGAGTTCCAGTGTTGCTGTGGGGATGGGATGAGAGCCAGTGGTCAGAATGAGATGCAATCATTCCAGAACCGAGAACGGCCGAGAGGAGGTTTGCTCTGGGAAGGCATCAGATAGTGCGGTCTTCCCCGTGGGTGATCTCTCTTACCATGGGTGCCGAGCTGCTTGCTCACAGGTGTATCTTTTATTTGGATCTTTCTCCATCAGATTCCGGATGAAGTCTTTAGCTGTTGAAAAAGAAAGCACAAGGGGCAGGATCAGTTTGTGACTTGGGATGCGACAGTTTGATGCCACCGGGTTTTTGAGAATATTGTGTGGAGCACAAAAAACAGGCCAGCCCTGCTGCTGACCCTGTGGCAGCTTTAGCACAAAAGGGCCACAGGATTCCGCAGTTGGGAGAAAAGGAAGCCACGACTTGGCAGTCTGAGAGGGAACACGGTGAATGGGGAGGCGGCCAAGCCAGGCCTGGGACCCTGCCTTCGCAACCCAAAGCCCTTCCTTTCGGCAGCCAGGGACATCTTTGGTTCAGAGATCAAACATCTTTGTCATCATGTGCCTCTCACTGAGCTCACTGCTTCGGGAAGCTGCTTTCTTGATGTCCTCTCTGTGTTTTAGACATTACTGACTCCAGAGGGTCCCCACAGCCCCTGCTCGGGCCGCCGAGCTGTGCAGGCACTGCGGATACGCAGCCCACTTAGGTGGCTACGATGAGCAGGAAATTGCGATGCAGGAAAATGTGCCCTGGTGGGGAAGGGCAGAGCACTAGGAGGCCTGGGATGAGGAAGGACCCAGAAGTGGGACCCTGAGAACACAAGGGACTGGGTCACAGAACCTGAGGATGACACCTGTGTGCCAGGCCAGAGACCTGTGGCATCGTAGGGCCTGGCAGCTCTCTGCCCACAAGACCGGGGCTCCTGGGGGGAGGACTGTGCCCTCTGAGCTCAGAAATCAAACATTCCTCATGCCGCTTTTCCCTGTAGGCCTTGGAGAACTGTACTCGGGCACCAGCTTTTAGAAGACTGAGGAATAAAGCAGTGTCTCCAGTGAGGAGGAAATAACACAGATAATACATGTGATATTTGAACAGCTCAGCAGGATGGGAATGGCTCTGCCCCATTTATTATTTTATTTGGGCCTTGTGCCACCCTCTGTGGTAGGGAGGCCTGTTGTTACCATCCCGACCTTGTCAGGAGGACACTGAGGCTCGAGAGGCTCGTCAGTCCACCAGAGCCTTGGTTTTGATCTTTATCCCTGAAGAGGAAATGGGGAACATCCCAGAGGACTGAGTGCATTAGTGCGTGTGCGGAGCTCACAGTGCTCGGCACACAGCAAGCACTCAATGAACACTAGCCTATACTGTGGCAGTCCTGGAGTGCCCAGGTCAGGGCATGGCTTGGGGGGTGGGGTAGGGGAGTCGGCCCCGACCCTCAGTGTGGCTCCAGGCAGAGGTCTCCAGCCTGTCTTCTGCTTTGCCAAGTCAAGTACGCAGCTCACAGAGCTTCCCTGGGAGCCTCAGGACCACCCCGAAACCCTCAGGCCTGTCCAGGTCAAGTGTAGGGGTCCTGGGGGCCAGCCCTGGGGCACCTGGACACCTACCAGAGTCGGAGATGTCATCCCAGTAGGGGGAGTCAAATTCATATTCTGCCTTGAGGATCTGTTCAAAGAGCTTGGAGTCATTTTCATCATAAAAGGGAGGGTAGCCACAGAGCCTGGAAGATAAGACAGAGTCAGGACCCATGTGGCTCTATGTCCACCGTGGTCACTGGCCATTCCGCCTCGGAGGAAGAGCTGTTTGTACTCAAGGGGAGTAAACCTGCACTGTGTGTTGCATATACAACCTGAGCAGAGAAATCACACATTCCGTGGGCAGAGGTGGCACAGAATTAAAGCTGCGATTTGATGGATGGCAAAAAGGTGAACACATATGGAAGCCCAGCTTTTTTTTCCACGTTATTAACCAGAGCCTTGTAATATTCCCAGATCAACCCCTAAACCCTCTGTGTGTAAGTGCTATTGATCGTACTGTCTGTAATGTTATCCCCAACGGTCAGTGGGTTGGTAACCAACTTGCTGTAAGTTGCCCTCACATGCACATTATCAACCTACGAGGCCCAAACTGGGTAATTTGGAAGGTTCCAGTTTGGGCCATTCATACACACTAAATATAAAAGCAGAAGTCGGCACAAGTCATAATGCTATCACCGCTTTCCCCCCAAACCCTTTCAAAATTGATTTATTTTAATTTTATTTTATTTGAAGATTTTATTTATTTATTCGTGAGAGACATGGAAAGAGAGGCAGAGACACGGGCAGAGGAAGAAGCAGGCTCCTCTAGGGAAGGCTGAGGTGGGACTCGATCCTGGGACTCTAGGATCACGCCATGAGCCGGAGGCTGACTCTCAACCACTGAGCCACCCAGGCGACCCTCAAAATTGATTTTTTAAAAGATAATATTAGGATGTTGGTGCAAGTAACACGTAGTTCTAGAGACACCGACAGTTATCTGACCGGCATAACACGAGTAGAAATTTTCATTACACACTCCCAATACAATTCATCGCCTGAGACTACTACGGGCTCTCACTCCACTTCTGCTTTCTGCTCTGATGTGACCTGTACCATCAGTACAGGTGCCACTGGTGTATGTTCTGGACCAAGATCTCCTCATTTGGATGAGGAGGCCACACCAGGAAATTCCTAATATTCTTTGTGGCGTGAAGACACTATGGCTCTATGACTCCCTCTTTCAATTGGCTTGCACAGCAGGGAGACCTAAGGAGGGATCTAGTACATGCTTGAGGCCCACATGGGGCAGGGCATCCTGGGAAGGGGTAAGATTTAGCTCATAGCTCTCAGGGACGGGCAGAGAAGAGGCAAGGCTGGATTCTAGAAGGCCAGGTGCAAAGCAGCATGGTGTAGACCCTGGTTCTGGGCCTGTGGCAGCCCAGTGGGGGGCACCCACGCGGTGGGGGAGTTCTCCCCCCAAATGAGCCCTGAATCTCCCCCAGCTAGCCAAACTTTGTTCAAGACCCAACTCCAGCCTAGAGACCTGTTTAATGAGAACAAATGAACAGGAATCATCAGGCCTGTGAGGGATTAGGCTGTGGGCAAATAAGAAATCCCAATAAGGTTCAAGATGCAAACTTGGTACACTCATTCTTCAGCTGCTCCTGCTATGACACATGGTGTCACTGGTCCTGCTGCCCAGGGGGAAGGCCGATGACATTTTTAAAGGCTGTGAGACATTTTGTGGGCCGATGAGATTCAAAATCATCTATCCCCACAAGGTTGATTTAGGGGCTAAGTGCCTGGAAAATTTCATTTTTTAAAGATTTGCTGCTTTTGGCAAAATGAATTAGAGCCAGTGCTTCTGAAACCACCGAGTGCATATTTTACTGCCCAGGAAACCCTGGAGCCTGGAGATGGATATGTAAATGTTTCCCATAATGAGGATTTGGGCTTAAATGAAATGTGCATATTAGGAAAAGCAGACAGAGCAAAATGTTAGTTCGACTTGGAAAATAACTAAATTTTAGATATGTGAGGTTTTTGTTTATTAACAACTGAGTGTGTTTTACTTTACAGTTTGGCACTCTTTTCAACAGGGAAAAATCTTTAAGAAAATTCTAAGAAAGATTTATTCTTCTTGTGCCAATTTTCTTAATGTATATCCCAATTTCTTCTGGTTTTTGGAGTGGGGGATAGAATACTGTTTATGCGGCTATATGGAGGACAGAAGAAAAGGATGTGGATCTAACCTGGAGACTGAGTTAATGTTAAGAAACAGGATTTTAAAAATAAGGATGGGGAACTGAAAAGAAGGACAAATAGAAGTTGTAGCATCTTCCCCAGATCTAGAAATTTCACAGAGCTCCCTGGCCAGGCTATTGCATTAGTAGGTCTGTGTTCAGGGTCCAAATAGGAGAATAAACAACTTTGACCTATTTCTCTCCATATACAGAACATGGACTTCCGTGGTCTGGACCTCTTTGTAAGTGGAATCTCTATGTTCTTATTTTACATATCAAACCATTTAAATAACGTACAAATTATCTCACCATGTGTACCCAAAGACCATAAAGCCATTCTCAACTGTTCTAGATCTAAAAAGTCTGTGGTTTAGAATAACATCTAAACTTCCAACCCGATGACTGATGGTCATGCCCAATTATGGGCAACACATGTTCCTGGGGCTCATCGACTGCATCCCTCCCAGCCTCAGGATGGTCATCCAGGGAGAACCCTGATCCCTTCAGTCTTTCCTACTTTGCCATCTTGTCTACCTGTGGCACATTGGTGCAAATGTACTGCTAGATTCTAGTTTAACCTTGACCAGGCACTTGTTTTGAGTAAAAAACACCACTAAGAGCTTTAAAATACTATCTCACTCAAGCTTCTCTTCCCTGGGAGGTGGGCATCCTTGACACCTTCTGTTTGTACTTTAGAGCCACCTTCCACTCACTCTGTGCCCTGGGAGGCTGACCTGTATCCCTGAGTGAGGGGTGAGCTCTATAACATCTGGTATGAGTTGGCCAATGGGGCCCCCAGTGGAGATGGTGAAAGAAGGGGGAGATACAGGACAAGGGTATGTACTGGTCTGACCCCTCTCATCCAGCATTCAGACCATCTCTACCCTTTGACTGAGGGCCACTGTTCCTCTGAAGGAGCACACCCTACCCCCCACTCCTCCTCAGATTCTGGTAACTTCTCCCAGCCTCCCTTTACCACCTTGGGTCTAGCGGTGTTTATGGCTCAGCAGCTAAGAAGCTCAGGGTCACAGTCCCTTGTATAACTCCTATTTCAAAGGCTGAAATACAGAGCAAAGTCAGGAGTCCAGGCCTCTCCATCTGATTCCAGCTTTGTGTTCTTAACTATTTTGCTTATTCACTCAAGGGAAGGAGGCTTGAGAAATGAACCTTATGTTTCAATCTTGACTTTGAATGCTCTCTGTAGGTCATTATTTAGTTTGCCCACCTGCTCCTTCACCTGGAAGTAGAACCTGGTGACTGGATCCTACCTTTCCAACCCCATTTCCCACACTCTGGGTCTTAAATGCTAAGATGCTCAGAGTGTGTTCCCCACTGGGCACTTTTTATTTCTGGACCAAGGTAAAGGTATGTGCTTGACTTGGGCTACCCTTCCCCCTTCACTTGCCTCTGGAATACCCTTGAAAACCAGCTAGGGTGTTACTAGGAAGACCTAGCCCCCTTCTGCCAGGTGGTAGGTGCTCTGTTCTGTGCCACTGGGGCAGTGGATGGCCCTTCCTAGTGACACTTCCTACACTGCATGCTGCCCTGCTGTCCTGACCTATCCTCAAGCCCCTTAAGGCAGGACCATGTCTTAGGTCTTACTCTCATCTTTGATTTTTCAGTGGCCAGCCCTGGGTCTGCCATAGCAGATGCTGAGTAAATGCTTGGATGAACAAATGCATTCTCAAAGAAGAGGCTTCATCTTGGCTGCTGAGCCCCCTGGTTGGGCTCTGCAACAGAGACAAGGATCTATGATGTAGGTGAACCTACCTCTGCCCCAGCCCAGGGAGCCCTCAAAGATCCCACCGACCCTGACTCCTTCCCATACAGTACCCCTACCAGGAGGCAGTATACTCTGCATCTTTAAGAGGCATTCCAGAAGAATTCAATGGGCAAGGCCCAGTGTTGGGAGCAATCTGGCCTATCTTTGTAGAGAAGGCAATGCGGTTTGGATGACCTTAAATGTCCCTGTTGGGTGTGGATGCATGTCATAAAGGAGATTTTCCATGAAGGAGAGGGCTTTTCACATAAACGAATGTAAAAATCAGCAATGGCCAACCGTGGCTGATTCGGCAATGCACAATTTTTCTTGGAAACTAAAATGCTGTATTAGCTTAAGAGCTCCTGAAGGGCCCTGCTAGTTTACCGGGGTAATTAGGCTGCATATGTTCTTCTTGCTCATTTGCCCTTGGCCACGTATCTGGGTCCCACTGAAAATGGACACAGGCTAACAGGATTCCCGAGAAACAATAAGTCATTACCTCTTTACTCTTTTATGTAACTTTATTTCCACAATTCACCTCAACCCACTGGGGGAAAACAGTATGGAGGTTTTAATTAAAAATTTTAAAAAGGACAACCATATTATCCAGTAATCTCTCTTCTGGATATATTCCCAAAGGAAATGAAATCAGTACCTTGAAGAAAGATATGCATTCTCATGTTCACTGCGGGGTTACTCACAATAATCAAGACAATGGAAACAACACAAGTGTCCATTGACAGATAATGGATAGAGAAATTACAGCATATGGAGCACTTGGGTGGCTCAGTTGGTTAAGCATCTGATTCTTAATTTCGGCTCAGGTCATGAACTCAGGGTCCTGGGATGGAGCCCTGCATTGGGCTCCGTGCTCAGTGGGCAGTCTGCTTGGGAATCCTCCCTCTGCCCCTTCCTCCCTCTCTAGAATAAATAAATAAGCCTTAAAATAAAATAAATTATGGCATATATAGAAAATCGAATATTATTCAGTCATAAAAGGAAGACAATCCTGTCATTTGCAACAACACGGTTGAAACTGGAGGGTATTATGTTAAGTGAAATAAGCCAGACATAGAAAGAAAAATACTGCATGATCTCACCTATACAGGGAATCTTAAAAAAGTCAAATACATAGAAGCATAGAACAGTGGTTACCAGGGATGGGGTACGGGGTGGTGAGGGAAATGGGGAGATGGTGGTTAAAGGTCAAAGTCACATATACGTAGGGTGAATAAGTCTAGAGATTTAGGGTACCGTGTGAGTTCTATAGTTAATAACACTATACTGAATCCTGGACATTGGCTAAGAGAGTAGATCTCAGGTGCTCTCATCACAAGAAAATAGAGTAACAATGTCAGAATATATGTTAATTAGCTTGACTGTAATAATCATTGCACTATGTATATTAAATCATCGCATTATAACCTTAAATATATACAATTTTTATTGAAAAAAAAGGTCATGGTAGAGAAAGTACCAGCTATGTTCAACATTAGGCAGTGACTTTTTAAAAAGTGTTATTACGGGGGCATCTGGGTGGCTCAGGCATCTGACTTTGGCTCAGGTCAAGATCCCAGGGTCCTGGGACTGAACCAGCTTTGGCTCTGTGCTCAGCAGGGAGTTTTCCCGTCCCTCTCCCTCTCCCTTTTTTCCCCCTCCCCATGCTCTCTCTCTCAAATAAATAAATAATATCTTTAAAAAGATGTCATTACAGTAAAAAAAAATGATATCTCCTGTTTTAACAAATTTTAAGTGTCTTGCATAGTACTGTTGACTACAGGCACAACGTCGTACAGCAGATCTCTCTAGAGCTTACTCATGTCGGGTCACTGAAATGTTATGCCTGTTGCTTGCCCATTTCCCCCTCCCTCCAGCCCCTGTCAACTACCATTTCACTCTTTATTCTATAAATTTGACTATTTTAGATACTTCATATGAGTAGAATCATGCAGTATTCGTCTGCCTGTGACTGAATCACTTCACTTAGTGTAATGTCTTAAAGATTTATTCAATATTCCATTGTATGTATAGAACACATTGTCCATCTGTTGATGGACATTTACATTGTCACCGTGTCTTTGCTATTGTGAATAATGCTGCAACGAACATGGGCGGGTAATAGCTCTTTGAGATCCTAATTTCAATTCTTTTGGATATATGCCCGGAACTGGGATTGCTGGATCATATAATATGCTCTATTTCTAATTTTTAAAGAAGATTTTATTTATTTATTTGAGGAGGGGAAGGAAGGGACAGAGGGAGAGGGATGGAATCTCCTTGCTGAGAGTTCGATGTAGGGCTCAATCCCATGACCCTGAGATCATGACCCAAGCCAAAATTAAGAGCAGGTTGCTTAACCAACTCTGTAACCCAAGCACCCTGATTTCTAATTTTTTGAGGAACCTCCATTCTGTTTTCCCCAGTGGCTGTGCCATTTTGCATTCCCCCAGCAGTATGCAAGGGTTCCCCTTTGCCCATATTCCTACCAACACTTTTTCTTGTTTTTTTGGTTTTTTTTTTTTATTTCTCCAAAGAAGATACACACATGAAAAAAGCAAGGGAGTATGTGTATGGGGTCCCAGAATTCAGACTACCTGATGTACAGCATAGACTGGATGGCTGTGTAAGGACAGCTGGTTTGTTTTTTTGTGCAGGCCAGCGAGCACTCAACGTGAACCCAAGTGATCCCTCTTCATGGGGAATACGCTTGATTTTTCCCTGGTAGGTTTCTGTCAAATATTAGCTGGCTGGCTTCCAGGCCTTCTACCCTGGATGTGAGCACAGGCCTGCGGCAGCTGTTCCTCACCCTCCCCAAACCACATGTACCTTCCCTAAGTGTTCTCCCCAGGTCCCCACTAAGGACAGAGGATGAAAAACCACCCATCAGGTAGTCCTTTGGCAGGCCCCAGATGCTGATTGACATTGGCTATGTCCCAGGCTTGGGGATAGGAAGAGACCATGAGTCCTACTCTCATGGCTCTTACATTCTATTTGGGGGGCAAGGGGGAGAGACACTCAACATTAAGTTTCAAAATAAACAGGAAATAGAAAAGTAGACAGGAAAGGTAATGGGAAGGTGATCACAGGAAGCCACAGCATTTCATTCTGATTTGAGAGTATTCCTTCTCATACACTGTTCCCTGTGCCTGGAATGCTCTTCCTCTTGTGTCCACTGTTGTGGCTCCTCCCTGCTCCTAGGACACCACATGTCTCACCCCTAACCTGTCCCAACCCTTCCTCTGAGCTCCCAGCCTTTTTGGCACAGCCATCATGCACACATGTCATCTCCTCTGTTAGATTCTGAGCCCCCTGAGGGTGGTGACAGTGCCTCATTCATCTTCGCCAACCCCAGGACCAGCCCAGGATGTGCTCAGAAAAAACCATTTGCTTCGACATGAATGGAACTGGAGGGTATAATGCTGAGTGAAATAAGTCAGTCGGAGAAGGACAAACATTATATGGTCTCATTCACTTGGGGAATATAAATAATAGTGAAAGGGAATAAAGGGGAAAGGAGAAAAAATGAGTGGAAAATATCAGAAAGGGAGACAGAACATGGAAGACTCCTAATTCTGGGAAACGAACTAGGGGTGGTGGAAGGGGAGGAGGGCGGGGGCTGGGGGTGGCTGGGTGGCTGGCACTGAGGTGGGCACTTGACGGGATGAGCACTGGGTGTTATTCTGTATGTTGACAAATTGAACACCAATAAAAAATAAATTTATTATTAAAAAAAAAAAGAATGGAAAATAAAGACTAGTTGAAAAAAAAATAACCTGCTGGATGAATGAGCCTATCAACACCTCAATGTTTCAGGGACTGCCACCCCCACTGCACTCAACCCCTCTCTGAACACCTCCCATTCTTTACACTCTACCTCAATTCCATCTCTTTCTTGGGTCTTTTCAAAACATTTAGAAAGGATTATTTTGTGGTTATTACACGTGTCTTCCCACCTCAATCATGAGTTCCTACAGGAGAAAGACGATGTCATATATTGCTTTTCTTTGGATCTTTCATTTGCATTCAACAATAATCAATATTTGTCAACTATTCTTTCCTAAATGGGAAACATTTACATGAAAATTGCTTGTGTATGTTTGCATGCACAACAGCACACACTCGAGTTGACTTATGAAGTAGTGTTGAACACTCTGAAATGGATGTTTCCTCTGGGGAAATAATTTAACTACAGTTTCTCATGAGTTACAACTTTTCAGTTAGCTTTGCAGTGAAACCTGCTAATGCCCAATAATGTCTGTTGTAAGTCCTTCGAAGTAGATGGGAATGAGCACACCACTCGTCAACTATTCTCTGTGCTCACATTTGCCCCGTACCCTGAGGGCTTCCACCATGCATCAATCTCCCTGACCTCTTTTCCTTCCATCCAGGGGATGCCCATGAGATGACACAACCCATAGATCCTACCCTCTGTTCCCAGCCCGAATCCTTAAGCCAGAAGCTGAAAAACAACTTTGCATAGTAGGGGGATTTGCACAGAGTCACAGAAATTTATTCTGGAGTTCAATAGTCCTCATCTGGCCCTAGCCACCCTCTCTTAGGAGACTGGGAAAGTAGGCCCCAGGGAGATGAAGAGGTGACCTCCACCAGAGCAAGTGGCAGGCCTGAGCATCTATCTGCCCAGGGCTCAGGCTTCAAAAACAAAAGCCACTTCAGCCCAGTTCTACAGAGATTTATGGAGCACCAATGCCTGTGCCAAATGCTGATCATATGGTAGTGAAGAAGACAGGCCCTGCTCTTGATCCCCAGGGTTCAGCATCCAGCCATATGTGAATAGCACAAGCGGGATGCTGACTTTTCTATAAAGGACACACTATGTTGTGTGTGTCCTGTAAACTTAATAACAATAGTCACCACGTGTGGAGTATTTTTTTTTTTAATGTGTGGAGTATTTACTGTGTGCCAGGCACTGGGTTATACAGCTTACGCGCCTTGTCCCATTTATGAGACGTGTGTACTTGTGACCTAAGCATGTCTGTCTTCCATTTCCAGGTGAGGGAATACATGAGAAGAACAGAACTTTAACTTTTCTCATCCAATTCCAGAGCCAAGTTGTATTAACCTTTCATGTGGGCTCTGTTGCCAGATAGGTCATGGCAAAGATGAGGAAATGCATACACGCTGTCTTCCTAGACCTGCCTCTGAAGTCAGGGTGCTGTGCGTTTTTTATGTGATATATGAAGCAGGGCCAGAAACAAGGCTGTAAGACCTGCCAAAGAAATGAAGACCAGCTGAGTCTTTGCACTCAGAAAATCAACCCAGCCTGCCTTCTGGAAAAGACAGAGCAGAGGAGGATGGCTCCCTAGGGATGACTACTAGGGCCTATCTGTGGGAGCAGGGATTGAGTCTATACTGAACCAGATTCCAATATGATCACATCCAGCAGCCTCGCTGAGCTCCCATGGGGAGCCTCAAGGGGATGTAAAGGATAGAAATCCTTCTGTCAAGATCTTGTGGAACTCTGCAGGACGGGCAGGAGTTCAGGCATGCCTCACCGACCCAGAGTAGTTGGGAAATCAAATAACATACATAGGTGAATTTTCTAAGCACCTGAAATGGGCTTAAGTGCCAAAACTTATTTGCAATATTCTAGAGTTGTGTTTTTTTTTTTTTTGAGAGGGGGAGCATGTGTGAGCAGGGGTGGGGGCAGATAGAGAGAGAAAGAATCTTAAGCAGGCTCTATGCCCAGCGTGGAGCCCAGTGCAGAGCTCAGTCTTATGACCCTGAGATCATGACCTGAGTGGAAATCAAGAGTCGGATGCTCAGCCGACTGAGCCACCCAGTTACCCCAATTATTTTCAATATTTTATCTAGAAAGCATTTGGGTGTGACAGTCCACAATGAAAATGGAATAATCACTAGGAAAAGGCAACCCAGAATTTGCCATGTAGTCTAATTGGATAAAAGAGCTCTGAAGGAGAACGGAGATGTGGCTTTTCAAGGGAAGGTTTGCTGTTGTCCTCTGAGGGCCGACTCTGTCACTCTGTGCTCAGAGGTTTCATGGTATGGTTTCCTCAGCCTGAGATTTAGAGAAACAAAGACACAGATTCGAATCTCGGCTCCGACAAGTACAGGTTGAGTGACCTTGGGGAAATGACATATCCTCTTTAAGGCTTATCTTCTGGAAATGAGGATAATAGTGCCCACCGTAGAGACAGACATGACATGTATAACACATAACTATATAACAATAGGTGTTATTTATGAGACACATGCATAGATGGATAGAGGGACACAGAAACCTACAGGTAACAGGTAGAAAATAGGAAAATGCTGTCATACACTGTGTAATCCCTTTCAGGTCCCTCAGTTGAAGCACGCAAGTGGGACGCTGCTCATGCACCAGCAAGAACAATAGAAAGGGGACAGAGGAGCAGATGAATCCCGAGGGACTCAGTCCAATGGCCTCAACATGAAAACAAAGCAATATGTTTTTACACTTTGTGCAAAGTCTACAAATCATCCACTTAGGCCTTCTAAGCTTGCTACAAAAAGGAGGAAGAGCCGTGACTGAATTGTGCCCCGTGACCTAACTTTGTGCACTGTGTCGTGAAAATAAGGACAGGGCATACCAGAGACCAGCTCGTCACTCTGCTCTTTGTCTACCACTATTTCCAAGCATTTAACTCGGGAGCCCCTCACTTCCAAAAGAGCTCAAGGATCCCCGTGGACATTTGCTCAAAGGTGTATTTGTGAAGAGAGAATATTTTTGTGCAATTCGACTGGGGGTGCCATGGAAATGACCAAAACAACCAACCTCTATGTATATTATTACAAACTAAGGAAGCCACAGAAAGCCAACGCAGGCCCAAAGAGTCTCTGAAAAACACCAACAAAGCCAGTCAAATCTGGGTGTCTCTCCGTTGGAGACGGGCGTCTGTCTGATATGCTATAACTCCGGGAAGCCCCTATTTGCCTTTTTGTTTTGGCACCCGGTGGGTATTTACGAATGTCTGGGGCCTGGGCTAAAGAATCCAAGTGTTATTCATCTTACTCTGGATAATATGACAGACTTTAATAAAATAAAGCAAAGCTTTTTAAGCTGATAAACCTCTTGTACTTAGCTGCAATGCCCACTTAGTGAACAAAACAGGTTTCGGCATATTATTTGGATTTATAAAACAGAATGACCAACGAGACCCGAATCATCACAAAGATGTAATCCAATTATTTCAACAACCATATGTTTGATTATGCACGTTCCAGAACTTTTTCCTCGCAAACTTGGAAGAGATCAGGCTGGAGAAACTAGGAATGGTTTACATATTAAAACCATGTGCAGGCTGACTTCAGCAAAGCGGGATGGATGAAAATTCAGGGGATACATGCCCCATGCCCCCCCCGCCCTGGAGATTTGGATCATGCCTTGAAAGCTGAGAATGAGTAAGCAGATCAGGGAAAGATGTAGGGGAGAAAGGAAACACATTTCTTGGAACATTTATACACAACTGGACCTGAAGATTGGGAGTGGGGAAGGGTGGGGGGGGGGGGAGACCCAGCACTTCCCCAAGCAAGAGAGGGAGTAGCATATTCCATTTGAAGTAAAACCATCTTAAAGGAGTGGGCTCCAGCCCATTGTCCACAATGCTGTTGTGTTGTGATCCACGGTCCCACTTCCAAGCATATTACTTTTTGCTTGTTGCGTGAACCAGATGGACAGCGCCTTGAGGGGTCTGGGGACCCCAGGGGCAGAGGCTCTGGGCCTCCTCCTGCAGGTCAGACACAGCCAGAGGAAGCCCAGACTGTGCTCCTTTGCACTCGGAGGGCATGGACAGTGGAAGGGAGGGCAGGTGGGGAAGAGGATGAGCAGGGGCAGCTTCTAACAGCCAGGACTGTTGTGTTAGGAAAAACCCAGTGCAACTTCCAGCAGCTAAAATTAGTTCACATGAGTAATGGATTTCATCCCGAAGCACTGCGGGGTGTAGACATCCATTCTGGAGGTGATTAACACCAGCGCTAACTGATGATTCTGAAGCCCGGGCGGACTTCCAATTCGACTTTTGCATCTAGAGGGTTTTTTTTTTTTCCCTTGGTTCAGGGCTCTTGCTTCCTCACCCCCCCCCCCCCCGCCCGGCCCTTACCTTTCCTCTCTCTCTTGCCCTCTCTCTCTCACCTGCCGATTGGTAAGTGATTATGATTCTGCGTGGACTGCATTTGGGAAATGTCCCTGGGTGGCCACACCGCGGGGTTTGGCCTTTGGCCCCTGGTTTGGTCACTTGGCCCCTGGCCTCTGCTTACTGTCTTACAGAGCATCCTCAGAGCAGGGCAGGGGACCAGAAGGCCCGAAGGCAGTCCTCGGCATGGTCTGGCCAAGTGCATACCGTGCTGCTCAGCTTCTAGTCCATTCTTCCGTGGGTCTTCCCATCACCTCCACGAGAAGTTACTGGCTTGCTCTTGGAAATTGGAGCCACTTCCCTTCCTGTTTCCATCATCTGTGCCTCCTGGTCACAAACCCAGCATGGAATAAGTGGTCCAAAATCATGCCTTGCTACTGCACCTCCGACGTGCTGCTTCTTCCCACATCTGCGGGCCACCTCCCTCCTGCGTCCAGGCTGCTGTGCTCTGTATCAGATGGTTAATATGGTAAAACATCCTTAAGGCCTCTTTCCAGACTTCCGTTTGCTCACTATGGTGATTGGTGAGTTAAAAATTCTGCTCGTTCAAAGACTATATTTTTCCCATCACCAAGTTTTAGACATCAGAAGGTCAAAGCTGGATCAAATCTTTCAAGTTCTATTTGAAAAATTATGTTTCAGATTGAATGGTACATCTTGTCTCAAACACAGTAAGTGCATCATCTCTTCAGATAATTGGTCTTGAAGGATAAACCATCCATCTCCCCGCATGATGGCCAATATTTGAAGATAGTCTGTCCAGAGCCAGATCACCACCACCTCTGTCGTGGAGACTTCCTCAAGGCCAGGCCAGTGTTCACGGCTCTGCCCTGGGAGCTCTTGGCTCTCATCTCGGTGACAGCCAGCAAGACTGGGTTTTAACTGATCTGTTTACTGTCTGTTGCCTCCAGCAGACAGCAAGCATCTCCAAGGCCGGGTTTGTAATGAATCCATCTCTAAAACCACACTGCCTGACATGTATTAGGCTCAATAAATGAGAGTTAAGTGAGAGAATGTCAATCCCCTGCCTTCCATTCTCCAGGCTAAATATCCTGAAGCATTTAGCTGCTGCTGAAGTGAAGGTTTCCAGGAGCCGATGCTAACATGAACACGAGAAAGCAGTGAAATGTTTTTCCATCCAGCCTGAAACCACACCATTGAGTGTAAAGGTGATACAGGTGAGACATCCCCTTCCTGCTTCTTCTCCCTCCAGGGGTCCTCTCTACCCCAGGGCCTTTGCAAGAGACAACCAATAAAGTCTCTCTCCAGGAGCAGCAGAGAGAGGGCCACAGGCTCACAAACAAAGCAGACATGTGGTCAAGCAGTACCTGCTTCTGAGATTAAAGGTAATCAAAAGGCATTGAGCCACACACAGGATCCACTCAGTGTAGACGGAGGAGGGGAGATGAGGCACCTTTCTGGAAAGCGCCACACTGAAATGCAATCGGTGGAATAAAATCAGTGAGCCTGAGAATTACCACCACCAGAGCCTGCTTGAAGTACAAGTGATGATGCCTGAAAGGATGAAAGAGAGAGGGAGCAGGAGGCAGGAGAGGGAGGCGTGAGCATGGGCCAGCATGTGGCCACTCTGACCAGCCACCAGGAACGGTCCTGCCACAGCGGGCGGGACACAGAGAGTCTGGAGACGACTATAGGTTTTGTGAAAACCCGTCTGGCCATCAAGCTCTAGGGCTCTGATTCCTTGTTCATAAAGGAAACTTCATACTTCTGCTTTTAATTTGCTTTCTCATGGAGCATTTCCTATTGGGGAGAGAACATGCTAGTTTGAGGACAGGCATATCCAATTACCCCGTGGGGCACAGATCCCATCATTTAGTAAACTGACACTCCAGGTTTTTTGTTTTAAATCTCTCTTGAGTCTGGCTAGTGTGAATCAATTCACTGGGATCATCTGAGCAAGACGAATAAACAGATTAATCTAGTTTCTGAGCTTCTAAAGCCAAAGTCCAGACCATGGGCCGAAGGCAGCCTAAACAAGGCAATGTGTCCCGCCCCACAAAGCTTATGAATATAACAAGATGATGGCTGTCTGCTGGCAACGCCAGTTAATTATTCCTATTAGTGTTAATGCTCCTCATGCTGATGGAAGTAACCACCATCATGATGCCCCATGCTTAGTTCTTTCCCTGGGGCTAATTATACTACATTCTCTCCTATTGGAGCTGGGGTTCATGCTCTCTCCCTGGGACATGTGTAGCCAGAAAGAGGCAGCTGTCAATGGTTTAAAATCATGATGACTCTCTTGGCGAGGAGCATTCTTTCTCAGAAAATGGACCTACCGTGCGGATTAGGCATTCAGAGCCACTCTTACGAAGCCAATTAAGCTGTGTATGTTGGCCAATTGATATGTCACCTCGTTTTAAAGACTGAACGAAAAAAAAAAAATAAAGACTGAACGATGCCGGAGGACAGTCGAAAAGCAAGCGGGTTACCATCAATATGCGGCCTGGAGTTTCTGTTAGGCAGAGAGGTCAGAGGTCGTGGCATGGGTAGGGGCCCTCCCCACCCACGGCAGACCCTCCCTCACCATCCAGCCCACCCTAAGGCTCTAATGCCTAAACTCCTTAAGACCTCAGCCCATTTCTTATAGGGGCAAACATCCGCTGTGCTTCTCCATGGCATGCTGTATCCCCGAGCGTAATCTAGGCAAGCCATCATGAACTCATGTCCTTGAACTTTCGAGAAGAAAGGCAACATATGTGTGATCACAAAATTCCATCTGGTCAGTGACATGGTGATTCTATGTCCTCAGAACTTGTGCTACCTTGGCTGAGCCACACCTCCAGCCTGGACACCAACATGCTCGTCAGGGTGCCCAGCACACTGTGTCCTCCATCCTTCTCGGTAGCTTACGTGATGCAGGCAAAGATGTTCTTCCATAAGTCCTGATCCCCAAAAAGAGATTCTGGAGAAGACAAGGACTGACTGGATGTATTTTTAACACTGAGTATCCCTGATAGAAAAAACGTATTTCTCTTTCTGAATGATGGTTAACATAGAAATGCATGTGTGCAGAGGTCAAGAGAAGCAATTGCTCAAGTATTCGTGCTGACAAAATGCAGAATGTTTGCCTGGTGTGCAGAGAGGAAGACGTCTGGTACCTGGCCTGTCACAACCGCTTTTGCTGTGATCGGATATCTCAGTGTGACAGGGTTATCAGATGAAAATAATGCTGCACCCCAAAAAGCCGCAGAGGCTAACCCCTTTTCCATCACAGGTGACACGAAGACTGTAGTTGCACGCGGCCCCCCGCGGCAGAGCTGGCTTCCCCTGCATGCTGCCTGTGGGTCACAAGTTGTGCAGCAGCCTGGCTCGTCGGTCTCCAGCTGAAGGGTGGGGTGTCTGGGCGCAGTGCGTCAGTGGGAAGGAGTGGAAGTCTGAGAGGGAGATCTGTAAGCTCTAACTTCTAATCCTCATCTCAACACCGAGCCAGCCTCCTGCTAGGCCGAGGCCACAGGCCTCTCACAGAACATTGTCATCAGCCCTACAATGTACCTCAGGCGACCTCGTTCCTGTGGCCACATTCCTCTCCTCTCCTTATCCAGCCTTCTAGACATACCTGGAATGGTGCCTCCCCCTTCCTGAATACCCTGTCCTCAGTGGTGGCTTCATCCCAGGAATTCCTATGGCTGTTCACAAGCCTCCCTGCATGTCACGTCATCTAATTATGAATTTTCCTGTCCCGCCATATACATTGTTAATTTTCTCACGAGAGGCAACATGTCTTTGCCATCTTGATATCTTTAGCACCTAATGCAGTGCCTGGAATAGAGAAGGTGCTCAAGAAATGTTAGCTGTTGGGCCGCCTGGGTGGCTCAGGTCATGATCCTGGGGTATCGAACCTCTCATCGGGCTCCCTGCAGGCAGCCTGCCTCTCCCTCTGCCTATGTCTCTGCCTCTCTCTGTTGTCTCTCATGAAAAAATAATTTTTTTTAAAAAGAAATGCTAGTTGTTGACACTGATAATAATAAATTCAAAGCTAGAGGTTCTCAAAACATAGAGCCACACTGTGTAGAAAAATTATATCTAGACTTTGGCCTATCACTCAAAAGGATCTGAACATCTTGGGAGGTATAAGTGAGATGTTCAACGTCCATTCATTCTCTGCCTGAGATTCTCAGAGCTCTGGAAGGCATCAAGGAAACCAGGACCCTGGCTGCCATTTTGAAGTCTGACATAGTCATTAAATCAACCTGAGACCAATTCCTGGAGCAAAACTGGTGGTGACCAGGTAACCACCAAGTTGAAGCATATCAAGTTTAAACTTAAAATAGAAATAAAGATAGTACTGCTTTATTTAACTTAATTTAATACAATATTTTAACACAGTCAAGTATTGTATCATATACTATAATTATGATGATTTGGATGTAGTATGTTCAAACTATATACCCAATGATGTATATGGTATTATCTCTCCCCCAGACTTCTGACCTCCACGTGATTCCATAACCATTCCATGGATATCTCAAAGGGGTCTCAAGTTTAACATGCCCAGAAGGAAATTCTTGATCTCGCTGACCCCCCTAAACTTGCTCCTCCATCACCCCCTATTCTTTTTTCTTAGCCATTTACATGATTGCATAAGCCAAAGACTTGGGATCATACTCGAAACTTCCCTCTCCTTTATCTCCCGCATCCAAAGTACACCTACCACTTGACCCCCCTCACTGCTTCCCCGGTAGACACAACTCTCACTGCTCACCTGAATGAGCCTCCCAACAGTCTCCACCCCCCACTGCTGCCCTGTCCAACCCCTGTTCATTCCAGAGTAGCTGGAATATTCCTCGAGTGAAAATCAGGTCAGTTCACACCTCTGACCCAAATTCTTCTTTGCCTTCCTATCACTTGTGTTAAACCAAACCTTTCTAAGTCTCTTGTTCCCCAGGCCCTTGCGTACCTCTTGGAATCTAACTTTCTGATATCTTGTCTTGCTATCATGCCTACGGATCATGGCAGACACGCTCTTTACCTACTGCAAATCCATTTCCTACTTTCTTCTTCACCTGCACACCTGTGATTTGCCCCTCCTGCACATGGTCACCTGCTTCACTTGGCCAGCTGTGAAATCCCATTTTCTTTTCTAGGGACTACTTTAGAAATGAGCACGGGAGGCATTTCTGGCCAATGAGACATGAGGAAAAGTTGGGGACTTCTGGGGAAGATAGTCTAGCTCTAACTGCCACATGGGGATAAATATCACCTCTTCTTCCACCAATTGGTGCAGCATCTGTCCATGAGGCCAGAAGCTGTCGCAGTCATCTTGTTTGGTTGGGGAGGGCACAAGGAAAAACCAATGCATTGAGGATGGTGGAGAGCAAGGATGGATATAATCTGGGACTGAGGTTCTGACTTAGGTGATCTTAGTGCTTTCCTACCTATGCACTTGTTATTACATGAGGTATGACTTCTTAAAAATGCCTACGCTAGTTGGGCCAGGTTTTTCTGTTACTTGAAGCTGAAAGCATCCTTTGTTCATGCTATTCATTCTGCCTGGAATATTTCCTCCTCACTCCTTGTCTCCCTACTCATCATTTAGGCTTCATTTTAGGCCCTCTGCTCAAGGAAGACTTCCCCAGCCACCCACTGGAAATAGGTAATCTCTGTTCTACTTTGCCATGGTACCTTGTGCTCTTCTTTTAAAAGCAATTTGCACATTTTAAAATTCCACGTTCATTTATGAGATTTCTTTGAATGCCTGTCTCCTCCACGAGACTGTGAGCCTGTTTACAAACAGGGGCTGCATATGTCTTGGTGAGTGCTCATTCTCAGTATCTTGCATAGTGGCAGGTGCATGGGACAGATTCAGTAAACATTTGTGGAAAGAGATAAACAAATACAAGCTGGATAGAACATGGAGTGAAGTATCTTCTCTACCCTCAATGACATGGCCACATCCCTATGGGAGGGGTATACGGTATAGCACAAAGAGCTGGACTGGAAGTCAGAGCTGGGCTTGGGTTCAAATGTTGATTCTGCTACCAAGTGATATTATTTAGTCTCCCTGAAGTTATCTTCTCAGTGGGTTTAAAACAACTACCCCTATCTTGTAGGATTTGAGAGAGGGTGAAGGGAGATAAAACTTGTGACCGTATTTATATTCTTGCAGTGTTATACAGATGTTTGATGTCAGCATTATTATAAAGCAGGTGCTATGTCCATCCTGAAATGTTCATATCTTAAAGGGATTCCATTGTAATAATTTTATTAAGGATAGCACAACTAAACTATTTACTATGGACCGAATAGTGTCCCCCTCAAATTCATATATTGAAGCCCTAACCCCCAATGTGATGGTGTTTGGAAATGGGAACTTTGAGAGGTAATTAGGTATAGATGAGGTCATGGGGATAGGGCCCCCATAATGGGGGCCTTCTTTATAAGAAGGGGCACCAGAGAGCTTGCATGCTCTCCTTCTGCCTCTTAAGGACATACCAAGAAAGTGGTGGTCTGCAAGGTGGAAAGAAGGTCCTCCCTAGGAAGTGAATCAGCAGGACCTCCCAGATCTTGGACCCCCCAGCCTTCTGAACTATGAGAAACAAACCTGCTGATTAAGTCACCCAGTCTATGATGTTTTTTGTTCTAGCAGCCAGAGGTGTCTAAGACACCACTGCTTATCCCAGTAAAGCCATCTGCACCTCCTCATAGCTGTAGTATGTCAAATGCCAAGACTTTAGGGAGACAATTATATACACAGCTGTATATATGAAGGGAATCTATAGACACTATAATGTAGACCAGAGTAGTGGTTCAAGATTCAGCCAGATGTGAAGGAACAAACAAGTAGAAGCCCAGATGGGGGGGGGGCATTTTTTGCCTGGCCCCAGATTTCCCTAGATGACACTAGCTTTGGTCCTCGGTAGGAAGGACTGTGGCCCATCATTCATTTCTTTAAATCTTCCTTGTCAAGTCTGGCAAGGTCGGACCTCTGATAAGAGTTTCAGCTGGGGTTTTAAGGAGCCAGAGTAAATGAGTAAATGACACACAGGCCATGTCTGCTTTCTGCTTACCCAGGAAGCTCTCTAATGAGGTATGCAGCAGTGTGTGTGTGTGTGTGTGTGTGTGTGTGTGTGTGTGTGTGTGTGAATTTATTTATTAGGGGAGAGGATCCATTGCTTTTACTAGATTCTCAAGGGGTCTATAACCCTCCCCACCCCCACAAAAAAGAATGAAACTACCATAGAAGACAGTCGATGTGCTTTGAAAGTGAAAGCAGTATGTAAGTGCAATATGCTAGTTTTATAGCTCAGATGAATCTGGCCTTTATCCATTTCCATAAGTGGGGGCCGCAGGGGCCAAGGATATTATAATGGAAAAATCCTGTGATAATGGCAAGAATCTACAGGAGCTGTCAACTAAATCCACACTAAACTACAAAAGCTGCCCAGTTGAATGTAGGCTGTAGAAAGACCGCTTGCTTTCCAGATAATGAGACAAAGCCAACACAGGGGGGATGTTTCCAGTAGTCCCTGAGGATGCCACATGCTGTCAGACCTTTCTCTGATCACAATCCTCCACAGTCTTTCATTGTGTGTAGTGGGCTCTATCTGCTAGAAAGCCTTCCCTTCCCTGGGGAGAAATTCATTTCCTATCAATTACAGACACCAGTTGGCCCAAACCCACCCTAGGAATGTGCTCTGTAGTAAGCATTTGAAAGTATCATTGCAAAAAGAAATTATAATTAAAAAATAACTTTACAGCAGACTTAAGCAAAATGAAAAATAACAACAAAACCCAATATTGATCACCCTGAAAGAAATGCAAAAACCTTATGTCCATGATGGCCTTTCCTGGGTTGGGGAGATGAGGCACCTGAAAGGAAATGAGAATCTAAAGGCTACCTTCCCATTTTCATCACATTTTTTTTTCTCATTTTGACTTCTTTTGGAGATGTCCTAATACTTTCATAATACTGGTTTGTATCCCCAGGAAATCCAAGGTAGCACAAGAAAAGATGTTAAACATCATTAACCATAAGAGAAATGCACTGCAGCATTATTTATAACAGTCAACATATGGAAGCAACCCAAGTGTCCATTGATACACACACACACACACACACACACACATACACACACAGGAATATTACTCAGCCATAAAAAGGATGAGATCTTGTCATTCACAACATGGATGGACCTAGAGGGTATTAAGCTAAGTGAAATAAGTCAGAGCGAGAAAGACAAGTATCATATCATTTCATCATATGTGGAATCTTAAAAATGAAGCAAATGACTACAAAAACAAATAAAAAGCAGAATCAGATCTATAAATACAGAGAACAAACTGATGGTTGCCAGAGAGAAGGGGTTGGGGGATGGGCAAAATAAGTGAAGGGGAGTGGGTAAGTCATGAGGAACATGGCCAGTGGTATTGAGATAGCCTTGTCAGGTGACCAATGGCAGCTACACTCGTGGTGAGCACAGCATAACCCATAGAGTTGTCGGACCACTGTGCTGTACACCTGAAACTAATGTTAGCACTGTGTGTCAACTATATTCAAAGAAACACATTACCAATACATTTTTAAAAAGAGAAACACAAATCAAATCCAAAACGAAAGCACTTCATGCCAATCAGGATGGCTATTATAGAACATTGGAAATAAGTGTTGGGAAGGATGCAGAGAAACTGGAACGCTTACGCATTGCTGTTGGGAATGCAAAAGTGAGGGCGCTGCTTTGCAAAAACAGTATGGAGAGTCCTCAAAAAAGCTGAACAGAATTACCATACGAGCCAGCAACCCTACTTCTGGTGTGCATTCAAAGGCAGACATTTGTACACCTATGCTCATAATGGCATTATGCACAATAGCCACGGAGCAGAAATACCCCGTGTCCTCTGATGGATGGGTGGAAAAATACAGTGTATTATATGCATATCATGGACACATATTCAGCCTTAAAAAGAAGGAAATTCTGTACCTACTGCAACGTGGATGAATCTTGAGGACATTATGATAAGTGAAAGAGCCAGTCACAAAAGGACAAATACTGTAGAATTCCACTGATGTGAGGAACGTAGAGTCGTTGAGTTCACAGAGACAGAATGTAGGATAGTGGGTGCCAGGGTCTTCAGGGAGGAGGGGGATAGGAACTTTAGTGTGTAATGGGGACAGAGTTTCTGTTTGGGAAGATGAGGAATTTCTGGAGATGGATGGTGGTGACAATTGCACAATACGGTGCCTGTACTTGATGCCACCAAGCTGTACATTTAAAAATAGTTAAAATGGTAAATTTTGTGTCATGTATATTTTGCCACAATAAAACGGAAAAAAAGGAAGAAAGAAAAAAGGAGCCAAGGTGGCAAGCAATACTTACAAGATGTAGGCAATCACCCCGATGGACCAGCAGTCAACAGCTTTGCTGTATGGTTTCTGGGCCAGGACCTCAGGAGCTGTGAAAAGATAAAGGAGAGACACAAGCCTGACAATTTAAATGCCTACAACATAAAACATCTTTAACAATTTTTTCTTTTCTTTATCTGTCTGCCCCTCAGCCTGAACTTTCTGTGACTAAAAACTGAGTAGAGATATAGGACTTATTTTATGTGTTGGCTTATCTAACTAGAAAAAAAATCTGTGTGTGTGTGTGTGTGTGTGTGTGTGTGTGTGTAATGAGATTAACAAAAAAAATCAATCTATCAATCGGAATAGGTGGCTATTTTATATTAGTGCTATGCTAGGTATTGCAGCTCAGATGAGGCTGAGTCAGAGAAAAGGATATTCCACTTGGAGCCTGGGGAGGTGACCTCACCTAAAATTAATTCAGGGAAGCATTTCTGGCCCCCGGGTAGGGCCCGCCTGTTTGCTGTGGGGGTGTGAGCGTGAAGCTTCCTCCTAATGCCTTCATGGAGCTCATGATCCAATGGAGGTGAGACCTGAGACCTGATCCCTGGGAAGCCTGCCTTAGGCCTGCTCTCAGCTCACTCTTAAGGTGTTGGGCAAGTGACCTGTAACAATACTATCATTTCATTTTCTCATCCGTGAAACAGCAAAAATGCTCCTTGATCCTGAGTCCTTGGTTATAACCCAAGAATGCTCCATCCCGGGAAGGGGGGTGTGTGTCTCAGCTTATTTTGTCTTCTCCTGCTTTTTAATCCTGGCCTTGTGGCTCTAGCCCTGGGCTGGATATCCACCCAAGTATCTGGCAACCAACAGTGGCTGCCATACATTTTGTGCAAAGAGTAAGTAAATACAAGAGAAAACAGTGCATCTTTACAAGCAAAATCCCCCTTTTACCCAAATACACTTGACTAGCATGTCTTTAGCATAGACTTTCCAGAAAACTTGAGAGTACACAAAGTAAAACTACCAGGCATGGGCTGTCTGCTGGATTGTGTGTTCTATGGGTTTGGGATGCCTTAACTCACTTACTCACCTGGCTTTGGGGGGGAAGAGCTTAATTAGCATTATTATGAGGACTCCCTAGTCACAGGTGAGGACACAGAGGGATTGACAGATCCAGTAACTTGCACAAAGTGATCCAGCTAGCAAGTGGTCTCTATACCAACTTCCTCTCTGAAGTTTAACCTAAAAGAAGTGCCTGCCGTGGCCTGGGTCTTGTGCCAGGCATTCATAGATGTTTTCTACTATAACCCTTTTGGCAACCCGCACACTTATCACACTCTGCACCTGATCTAAGGAAAATGAGCCTCAGAGAAGTTCTTTTTCTGACACCACACAGTAGACATGGACCAGCTGGGATTTGAACCGGGTCAGTCTCTTCCTTGTTCCAGTTCCAACCATCGGAATATATTTACTGTGAAGGTGAGTGCTTCTTTAGCTTATAAGAAAAGTCCTTTTGCAGAAAAACCAACAGGGAAATCCTCTCTTATATTCATTAAGGTAAAAGTTCCTAAGCAGGATGAGGGACACACACAAACGTTTGCTGAATGTTTCTGGTTGTGATGGTAAGAAATACAATCCACAGATAATCCCCAAGTCTACTTTTCGATTTTAGCCCCCATTCCTCCACACTTCAAATCAAATCTTTTTTTTTTTTTTTTGCTTTTTTATCAAGAGCAAAATAAATTCGCTTGCGTGTCCTTTCTTGACTGTGTTCACCCTCAATGCAATGGCACGAGAGAAACAGGACTATAAAGTTAGGAAACTCACGTATTGGAGAAGTGGCCCTTGGATAATTGGGAGCTGGCTGCATCAATACGTCCTTTTCCCTGTAACTGCTAAGAGCATATTTCTCAGACACTTCTATTATGGCAACTGACAAAAGGGAGCCGTTTCCCACAGTAAATGTCTTGCTGATTTAGGAGGTAAGCTCTCTCCAAGCTGATGTTCTTCTGGCCTGAGTGGCTGCAAGGGCACAGATGGTGGAGGTGATTGCATCTGCAAGGAGCTTATTTCTGAGTCTCCAGAGCCATCCATGCAGCTTGATGGAAAGTTCAGAAGGCAGGATAAGGCTCACTGGTGACTTCTGACCCAGTGTTGCTTTCCAGCAGGACAGACGGCAGAAATCCTGAGCACAGAGGCAGGATGGCGGGCAGGTGCCCTGGCTTCCATGTCATGGGATCTGCTGGGCTCTCTGGGGAGATGGCAAGCCAGCCAGGCCCAGCCGCTGGATGGCACCAGATGTCAAACAGTGGTGTAGGGGCAGCTAGAGTGCAGCACAGGATTCGGGGCACAAGCTCACGTCACACACCAGGTGGGACATGGTGACAGATGTGGGGAAGGAGCCCCGAGAAGGAAAATATTGGCGTCCCCAATGGCTGATTCCATAGTTTATAAGCAAAGATTGAGCCGATCCTCTGAGCCGTGATTAGTAGAGAGTTAGCCTGCAAGCAGATCTCACCCCTAGGAGGAGCTGAAACTGTGTTCTCTGGAACTCTCCATCCTCATGCTCTCTAGCACTGTGGGCGTGCGGAGGGAGGGCTCCTTAACAGAACATCCTTGTCCTCCTTCTCCTCTTTCCCCTTCCCTGCCTTTTAGAAGGAGGGATGTTCTGGCCACCATCCATTATTCAGAAAACAAAAGAATAAAGAATACGGTGTCCCTCCGGACGTCTGTATACCCACGGGGACACGCACACTTGGCAACTCACCTTCAGGCTGGCAGGGCCACCCCCATTTGGGAGAACCGTGCAGGGGCCTACGTGCACTTGAGCAGTGAGTGGCTGATTTTTATGCAGCGTGGAACTGGGATGTTACTTGAGACGTTTAGATTCTTGAAGCCACAGATACCACATATAATTTTTAAAATATGCGATTTTGCATAAATAGCGAAGTTTGTCACAGCAAGTATATGTTTTTAAAAAAGGTATTTGGTTCTTTCTTAGATGCTTCTGGTCTCACAACTGACAAAAGGGAGACACTGATGGAAAGGTGCCAGGATCAGAAGCATGGGTTTTAGAGGGGAAAGTTCTAAATGATTAACAGGCAAACATCAAGGTAGCAATCCGGGGGTGGAAGTCTATGTACCTGTGCCAAACATTTCTTGTTAATTTTCTGGTGTTGTGTCTTATCTAGGTTCTATCAACAACAGCACAGTAAACATTTTTTAACCAGTTGTTGGCAGGTGAACCACTTGCCCGCTGGTGAGGTTCTTCACAGCACTTGAAACAAATGGAGAGCGTGAAGTCCTTGGATGTGTACCATAACAATAAAAAAGGGAAAGCAGACTGATCTGGAGAGTGTCACCAAACTAAAATACTTAAAAAACTATACAATGGCAACACACACTAATGGCCTTAATTCCAATTCCACTTTTGATTTGATTCCTGAAACCAAATGTTCTCAGGGCGCCTGGATGGCTCAGTCGGTTGAGTGACCAACTCTTGGTTTTGGCTCAGGTCATGATCTCGGGATCATGAGACTGAACTCTGTGTTGGGCTCAGTGCTCAGTGCAGAGTCTGCTTGAGATTTTCTTCCTTTCCTGCTGGCCCTCCCCCTGGCTCACACTCTCTAAATAAATAAATAGATAAAATACTTAATTAAAAAAAAATCCAAATGTTCTCTGGGATGTTGTTTGAACAAGCCTACCTACATCCCTTTAGCTACTTTTCATCTCATAGTGATTCTTGGAAAGCGTCAATTCTCAGGCAATAATCAAAACCTTCCTGACAATGTGATACGGCAACCAAATCATGCTTAATCCCTGGGATCTGGGATGTCTTTTTTTCTTGCTCTCCTCTGGGTCCTGCAGTTGGCACCTCTTGTTTGGCCAACCTGTTGAATTCTCCTGGCTTTTGCCCCCCCTCCTACCCTTTCCTTGATCCTTTCAGCCTGTAGACTGTGCTCTGTGACAATCTGCCTCTGGCTCTGATCACTTTGAGAACCAGCCATGCTCCCATGGATTATATCAATCTTATACCATGTAATTCTTGGCAAGAATTCAGCTGTAACCCTAAAAAGTCACAGCATCCAGTTTACAAACTCTCAGACAGTGAATAAGCTTCCAGGCAGAGGAGGCCCAGGGCACAGTCAGCCAGGAGCCTTGCAAAGTGGTTCTCTGAGTGGTGCCCACCACACATCCACCGCTCCCCCAACGCTGTCAGATGCTGAAGAACTTCTTCATCAAGGAGAAACAATTTTCTCTTCTGACTGTATCCAGCGCAATGCATGTGTAGTGGGAGGGTGACAATGACTCTCGCCACCCCCACACCTCCTAATAGAGGGAGGCTTTGAACTGAAATAATTGGAACTACTGGCACTCGGAAAAGAGAGCTGTCATTAAAAGGCAGTGCAGCTTGTTGGTGATGCTATCAGCCCCCAGGCAGAGCAGGAAAGGGCTTAGTCTCCAGGTCAGCCTAGACAGAAGGAAAGGACTCGAGGCAAGAGGACACATATGTTCCTTTGGTGCATCTCCAGGCACAGTCCCTGGGGACCACCAGTGGCAAGAGACCCATCTAGTGATGCTGAAAGGGACATACGCAAGATAGGCAGTGGTTGAGTGGGAGCAGCTCTACCTAGGTGACATGTGTCAGGTTCCTGGGTCCACTCAGAAAAAAAAAATCCTGTAACACATCAGCCTCCTGGACCTCCCACCACACCTCTGCATCTTTTCCCTGCTGCGTGAATCACACCATCAAATACCAGGTTTCGTGCCACCGGACACCAGGGACATATCTCAGGTCTATATTTTTAGGGCTTAGCACATTCCATTTGGTTAACAAGTGGCTATTCCTAACATGAATTTTAGGGATAAAACAGGCTGAATTAGCTCCAATTCTCTGCGTGTGGCTGACTGTCATTCATACCATTCTCCTTTTAAAACCTTGTTTGCAAAGGGATTTCAGGATTACTACTTTTAGGTCCAATGGGCAGAAAAGATATTCTGTTAAGTGATCTCTCAGAACTTCCTCCCTGGTCGAAGGTTGGGGTTAACAACTCAGTTTTCTTAGCCATCCCTGATGGGAACAGCATCCCTCTGGCCAGTTTAGTTTTATTCCAGCAAATGGGAGTTAATACGTAAAGGCTCATCTTCAGCAGAGCATCCCCGAGCTACTGGAGATATCTGCGGACAGACAGATGTGGTCCTCCTTCTGAGGCTTTTCTCATGCTCTTCAGTGAAACAGTGGTTCAAGATTTAAAATAACTGAATTTACTGCTGTGAGACTCACCGACCCACCGTGATAAATTCCACTTGGTGGGACACATCCTACAACCTGAGCTGTTTTATATTGGTTGAGAGCTAGGGTTCCTGGTAAACTCCAGAGGTTTCAAAAAAAAGGAAAAAATTTTTTTCAGAAACCTTTTGTCTTGTTTTTTAAAAACAATTAAATTGCCCATTTTCCTTACTGAAAACGAAGAAAAAGGCGTAACCAAGTCTAACTGGAAGCAGGAAGAGCCGCTGTCTACTGGAGAGAGAGGAGGAGATTGAGAAGATCTCACCGGGTCACCAAGTTCACGTTCAAGGCCGTTTGTCCTCCTCTGTGGAAGTCTGAGTACCACTGCACTCAGCACCTCAGTTGACCACCTCCAGTGCGTGAAGGACAGGGTCACTTTAGGAAGAGCGTGGCCTGGGATGGGAAGGAGCAGCCCTCAGTGCCAGAAACGGAAGCCCACAGCCCAGAACCACGGGGCCTAGGCTGTGTTTCTTGCATTCTTCAATTGTTTACCAGCTTGGGTTCTGTTCCAGGCACTGGGCGTACGGTGTGAAGGAAGCAGACCTGGCCCTGTCCTCCTGGGTGCTGAGTGTGGACACGAGCCACAGAAGTCATGCCAGCTACAGCTGCCCTCCTAGGGGAGACGGTCAGACCAAGCCAGACAAGATCGTGGCAAGATTTTTAAAACTCTGAATAAAACTCTGAAAATACTGCACTTGCTCTAAATAAAACTCAAAAATATCTAGGAAGGGATATATTACCTCCAACAGTCAAACAGCGGGGAAGAAAGGCTGTCGCGCTAGTCTGTTGTGAGAATATGCCCTTGAGTTGTGCTCTAAGAATAAAGTAATTGGTTTAGAGATGAGGAGTAGGAGAGGTACGGGGGCTTGTTTTCTCATTACACAGGGGGTAAGGATGTGAAATGGTTGCTCGGATGTAGGTGGTTTTAACTTCAAACAACTTTAGTTGTCTGTATTTAAGAAGTTTTAAATAGGCCCACTGACTCTTCAGTAAAAGAAATCTGGGATCTGCCACTTACTCCACCTGTGGACTCGGGTGAGTCATTTGATCTTTTTGAGCCTCTAGTTTGTTCATCTGTAAAATGGGCACCTTCACAGAGCCCGACCTTCAGGACTGTAATGAAGCTTAGTGAAAATAATAACCATAATAAAGTTACAGATAGAGCCAATAGTGTATTATGTAAGGACAAAAGGTTGAGAGAACCACAGAGAGAGAGAATGGAGGTTCTATTATTTTGTAGAATTTAGAATTTAGAATAAAGGATGGACAGATCCTTGATTTCATTCGGTACCCTGCCTTCATTCTAGCTTTACCTAATGGAAATGATTCATAAATGGGAGATTTCCTTCCTTTGCATTAGAACCTTCAGAAATCAGAACAGAACGGGGACTACAAGCAATGGAAAAGCACAGCTGAGGATTTTAATCTTTGAGTTCGAGGGCAAACCTCAAACCCCCTATACCAACCTCCCGCCTTGTTGGTCCCTCTGTCCATTGAGTTACTGATCTTTTGTTCACTTATTCGCCAACACACTTCTACAGGCCTCTCTCAGTCCAGGCACGGTTCTAGACACTGCAACCCAAGTACTGGGTTGTCATCATTGCTGACAGCGCCATGGGCATGAGAACTGTCTGTCATAATATTAACGATGCCCACCATGGCCAAGGGACACTGGCTCGCCGTGACTCCTTCATGGCTTTGCATTTATGGAGGGAAGAGAGAGACTGTACTCCTCCTACGTTCTCTCTCCCTGGCCCTCGGCCCTCCCTCACCCCATCCCACCCTCTCCTACCTCCAGGCCAGGGGTATCAAGATTGCCTTTGCCATCACCCTGAGCTCTCTTCAGTCGTGTAATTAGCAGCAAGGGAGCAATGCCCAGCTCCAGCCCAATTCTTCTTTTCACTGGCCTCAATTATAATTCTTTCTTAAAGGGAGATTAGAAAAATTTGCTTCAGAAGTATCTTATTTTTTTTTCTAATTCTTTGGAATTTGCAAAAGTCCTGCCATTTCCCTTACCTGCAGAACAGAGATGACCAGACCCCAAGATTAACAGCACTCTACATTTCCTTGAATGAGCTTCTGTTTTTGAAAATGGCTTTAAAAAAAATTTTTTTTTTTAAGATTTTAAGCAGGGAGCTTGCTGCTCCCTCTGCCTATGTCTCTGCCTCTCTGTGTGTCTCTCATGAATAAATAAATAACATCTTTTAAAAAAAATGATGAGATTGGGACACCTGGGTGGCTCAGCGGTCAGGCGCCTGCCCTTGGCCCAGGGCGTGATCCCAGGATCTGGGATCGAGTCCCGCATCAGGCTCCCTGTGAGGAGCCTGCTTCTCCCTCTACCTATGTCTCTGCTTCTCTCTCTCTCTTTCTCTCTCTCTGTGTCTCTCATGAATAAATAAATCTTTTAAAAAATTGATGAGACTGTGCACACAGAGAGTGGCACTCTCACCTCCACCCCCTGAGATCTGGCAGGGAATCAGAGAACAGAATTACAGGCTGGGCCCAGGACCAGCGAATCTCAGAGAATTCATTAAATTCCTGTGCCTCAGTTTCCTGTCTCAAAGGGCACCTGCTACTCTGTCCTGAAGTTATGCCTTTGTGGTAAAGAATCTGAGCTCAAGTGAAGAGTTGCCCGTGACACTTCATGGGAAGGAATACGGTTAGGGATTTGTGTCCAGGGCTAGCCACTTGGATCCCAGTCTTCCTGTTTTTGAGGATTTCCACAGGTGGTGAGAAGGAGCAGCTTCCTTGCTGGTGGATGAGTAAACGAGGCCTTCAATGAAACTGGAATCCGGCCCCAAAGAGTTAAGTAATGGCGCAGGTTGGAGAAGTGACAAGAGGGATTTCTTTTAAACACTGGGAGAGAGGGGATCCCTGGGTGGCTCGGCGGTTTGGCGCCCGCCTTTGGTCTGGGGCGCGGTCCTGGGGTCCTGGGATCGAGTCCCGCGTCGGGCTCCCTGCATGGAGCCTGCTTCTCCCTCTGCCTGTGTCTCTGCTTCTCTCTCTCTCTCTATCATGAATAAATAAATAAAATCTTAAAAAAAAAAAAAACACTGGGAGAGAAAAAGGACATATCAACCCAGTAGCTACCTGTTCAGGGATGATAAATAAAATTCTACAGATAAGGAAAATAAATTTCAGGCATCCCTTTCAGGGGGGAGATGTGGCTTCAGGAAGAACTGATGACAAGGAGTAGGACTGACCGCAGGAGCCAGAACTCTGTCGGTGGAAGTTCCAGCAGCAGCAGGGGGATTACATGGGTAAAAGCCCAGATAACGAGGGGCTTTCCCATGAGCGTCCTCACAAGCGGTGCTGCTTCCTGGAGGGTTAGAGGACCGCCACCAGGATTGCTGGCAAAGGATACAGCTGCAACACAGATTGATGCTTCGCCTGCGCTCTGCCTTGAGCCCAATGTCATGGGAGCTCCGAGGAGTAGCGTGTTCTTGGGACAGCCCTGTCCTGCCCATATGGGTTCCCATGCACTTTCTCACACTGCCCTTAGAATTGCCAGTTACTAAAAACACATCACAAAACAGCAGCTCGCCCTGGCTTTCCTGGAGCCCCTTGAACTCCACCGCAGGCAGGCGAGGTCCCCATGGAAAGTGCCGTGCTGCTGTCTAACCCGGGCTGATGGGGGCTGCTTACCAGGCCCGCACCACCCAAGCCACAGTGCGGCCAGTGCCTGGAGGGGCAAAGCCGGGGAACAGGAAGGCAGTGGAAAAATCGGGGGGCAGCTGGTGGTTTAAAATATGGGGGATTATGAATCTGAAGCGCTACCTACTGTGCTAATGAGGCACCTACAACCCAGCAATTGCACTGCTGGGGATTTACCCCAAAGATACAGATGCAGTGAAAGACCGAGACACCTGCACCCCAATGCTTATAGCAGCAATGTCCACAATAGCCAAACTGTGGAAGGAGCCTCGGTGTCCATGGAACAGATGAATGGATAAAGAAGATGTGGTCTGTCTATACAATGGAATATTCCTCAGCCATTAGAAATGATGAATACCCACCATTTGCTTCGACGTGGATGGAACTGGAGGGTATGATGCTGAGTAAAATAAGTCAATCGGAGAAGGGCAATCATTATATGGTATCATTCATTTGGGGAATATAAAAAATAGTGAAAGGGAATAAAGGGGAAAGGAGAGAAAATGAATGGGAAAGATCAGTGAGGGTGACAGAACATGGGAGACTCCTAACTCTGGGAAACGAACAAGGGGTGGTGGAAGGGGAGGTGGGCAGGGGGACAGGGTGACTGGGTGATGGGCACTGAGGAGGGCACTTGATGGGATGAGCACTGGGATGCTCTATGTTGGCAAATTGAACTCCAATTTAAAATAAATAAATAAAATAAAATGTGGGAGAGACCTGGAATTCAGTGGGAGGGAAGAAGTGAAACGTTCAGAGCCATTCTGGCCATTCTGGTGTTTGGGGTTTTAATCATTAAAAGAGAGAGAGGGAAAAAAAAATGAGTAAGTTCCAAAGTGCCACAAGGCTTCCTTCTCTTCCTCGCCACCCCAGCTCACTTCCACCCAGTGGAACCAGTTTAGAAACTTTGACACTCCATCCCAATATCCTGTCTGCCTCCTAAGGTCCGGCAGGGAATCAGAGGACAGAATAACAGGCTGGGCCCGGGGCCAGCATATCTCAGAGAATTCATTACCTTTCTGTGCCTCAGTTTCCTGTCTCGAAGGGCACCTGCTAGTCTGTCCTTCTGCCATTCAGCAATCGCAGAAGGGTGAAGAGTGTGAAGAGTGAGTTAGGGTGCCTCGGCACGTGGGGGGGGTGCTCCTCCAAGGGTTTACTCTCTGCCCATGTGCTGACAGGGAGCTCCTGCCCCCTCAAGGCTAGTGTCCCCACTGAGGGGGGCCCTGTTCTCTCTGATAAACGGGGTCTGGCTGCAGCACCCCGTGTGGCGAAACGCTCACTGCTGGTTGTCACCAGCCAGCTGCAGGGAGAGGAAGAAAGAGAAAATTCTTCTCTGGGTCCTCTGCTTACTCATCTGCACCCTGCATGGCCATTTACGAGTTCTAGAAACCCTGTTTCAACACCAACAGCCTAAGAGCATGAGAATGATGTGATATTTTTAGCCAAACACTAAAATGTGAAATTTCAAGTAGCAAACAGAGGCTCCTGGGTGGCTCAGTTGGTGAAGCATCTGCCTTCGGCTCAGGTCATGATCCCAGGGTCCTGGGATCGAGCCCCATGTCAGGCTCCCTGCTCAACGGGGGGGGGGGGGGGGGGGGGGGGGGCGGGCTGCTTCTCCCCTTCTTCCTCCCCCTGCTTATGCTCATTCTCTCTGTGTCAAATAAATACATAAAATAAAATAAATAAGGGAGCAAACTAAAAAATCAAGCTCTGTGGGAGAAATAGCCACACAGAAGAGTAGGGATAAAGGGCTAAGAGCAAGGGCCCACGGGGAAAAGATGAGAGGAATCACCATGACAGGTTGCTGACCAGGACAAAAATGGTTGATAGCAACTTATTTTAGTCTTTTCTTATCCGTTCTGAGTGAAGGTGGGAAAAGTGGCAGTCAAGATCCTCCACACATGGATATTTGTATACTTAGAGGACCGTGAGTCACATGTCTCTAGAAATACAGGATGGCAGACCCAGAAAAAATCATGGAGCTCGGTTAGTCCAGCACAGTTATTTTATATCCAAGAAACTGACAACCCAAGAGTTTAATGAAGGGCTCTGGCCTCCCACATCTCTAACCAATGGCAGAGACATGCAGGCGACTCGCATGCAAGTCTCAGTGCTGTGACTGCCACCAACTAGAGCCTGGGTGGCTTGGAGAACAAGTTGGGTCCTTGTCCCAACACCATGCTGGCTGCAACCACCACCTTCCAAGATCTCATCGGAGCCACAGGGCCCAGATCAAGCTCTAAAGATGCTGTGGTCTCATGAATTCAGGGCATTCCTCTATCAAAAAAAAAAAAAAGCCAAGAATATCGACCAGCCTTTCTTCATTCCATTTACAAGAGAACACGATGAAACTTGTTTCAACTATTTTAGGGAAGTTAAGCCAGAGCTAGGCCAAAGATTTGTGCAGGCAGTACTACAAGTAAGTTAGGGAAGGAAACCAGAAGGACTCCTTTCCCACCGAGTTAGGAATATGACAATCAGCGCCACGTACAGAACCATGGTGTGCTTCTGCTCCTAAACGCAGTGGTGGACTGGAGGTAAGTGCGCCTTCCTATTTTTGAGCCACATCCCACCATGAAACAGTGTGGTTGCTGGTGTGCACTCCAGAGGAAGCACTGCACAGCGGTGGATCATCGCTCCGTAGGGCTCGATGAGAAAAGAAAGTCTTGTTTAGCTCGGAAACATCACAAAGCAATTAAAGTCTCTACCACCCTTCTTGCCCTTTCTAAGGTGAAGTCTGGGACTCTCGAGTCACCCTGCTAGCAAGAGAACACCTGCGCGCCTTCCTCTGACGAGGCACCCCTGTCACTCAATCTACAGATGGTGGCTTGAAGTTCTTTGAAACTGTTTACTTTTCTTTCTGGAATCAGGAGAACCAGACCCACAGAACTGGGGAAATCACATTAGTGCACAAAGAGCGACATCAAGAAATAAAACAACACACTGTCCTCTACCAGTCGGAGGAGATTTGTCATCTTTAGTTTGACTAAAATGGGTGCTTTCCATGACTTACTGTTGTCTTTTTTAAGATTTTATTTATTTATTCATGAGAGACACACACACAGAGGCAGAGACATAGGCAGGGGGAGAAGCAGCTCCCTGCGGGGAGCCTGGTGAGGGACTTGATCCCAGGACCCCAGGATCACACCCTGAGCCGAAGGCAGATGCTCAACCACTGAGCCACCCAGGCATCCTCGTGATTTATTGTTTCCATTCAGTGATTCAAAAGAGAGCCCACTTAGATATCTTAATTTATGTAGCAGAGCAAGTGACACAAGTAACTTTACTAACTTTCTAAGCTCGGACTTTTGCCTTATTGGCGACACCAAGGGGAACGTTTCACCTGGCTCAATCAAGTAGATTCCAAGTCCAGGTCAATACCATACTGACGGCCACCACGTTACCCCGAGGAGCTGATGACCACCGGATAGCCCCATCATTTCTTCTAAATTATCTCCAGGAACTTGTGTATGCAAGTCCCCTTTCCAAGCCAAATGAGTCTGTTCATTTCTTCCACACTGACAAGAAGCAGTTTGGCACTCTGGAACTTTGTTCTCCTGCTTGCCCACATCTGTCACTCTCTTCGTCTTGGCCCAGAATTCTACTCTTCCTTCCAATCACTCCTCCTCCATGAGTTTTCCCCTGTTCGTTCCAGCCCTTGCTGATTCCTCTCTCACCTGCATTTGTGAGGCCGCTTGTGACACCTGTCCAGTGATGGCATACTGCAAACGTGCCACCTTCTATGGGTCTGCATCGCCCCCTGGCCGGAGTCCGTTGGAGGGGCCCTAGGTGTGAGAGCGAGCCCTAGGAGCTGCCGGCAGCGATGGGAGATGCTCATGGTCTCCTGCCACCACTGACGTGATGCTCTGCAAGCACCCTGGTTCCTTATAGAGGACATGTAATATCTGACAGCTGCAAAGGGTGAAGGGTGAAGCTCAAGATGCTCGGATCCTTTCACCTTCTCAAGCACCGGGTGCTTGGGATAAACAGCCCTTTCTTCCTCACTATTTCATCATTAGAGAGCTCATTTAAATTGAAGGTATCTTGATGCTGCCAAACTTCACTATTTAGCCGAATAGTCATGTAGACAAGAATAGTGAGAACAAGAACGCGATGGCCTTTACAAACTGAAATCAATACTCCTAGAAGGACCTAGAAGGAGTCTGGACCAAAGCTGAAAGCAGACAGTGGTGCTCTGTGCCTGGCTTGGGCTCCTGGACAGCACGGCCCCCAGAATCGGGAGGGCTGACTGCAGCTGGGCTCTGCTGTGTTCAAACTCAAACTGCCCAGTAGGGATGGGGCTGTGGCTTCTTCGTCCAAGATCCCAAATAGTGTCCCAGTCTCGCTGAGAGATAAGCCAGGAGTGGGGAGCAGGTGGAGGTGGGGGTGTCCAGAGCTAGGGTTGACAGCATGTTGGGGTCCCCTTACAGAGACCCACTTCATCTTCTGCCCACTGGCTGTCAGGATCCCACTGGCTGGGACAGATCCATAATTTAAGGCCCCCAAAGTCAATGGCCAACACCCAGTCTTCATCTTCCTTGACTGAATAGCCACAATGGACACAGGTACTCTCTCCAACCCGAGGTACTTCCGAGGTAACCACAGCACCCTGATTCTCTTTCTGCCTCACATGCTCCCCCCTCACTGTTCCTCGGCCTCCAGCCTCAGTCCTTCTTCGCCTCCATCTCTCCCTGTTCAACCCCCATAGCCATTTCATCTGGGTTCACGGCTTCAAAATACATCCAGAAGCTGTCAAGCCCCCCGGTGCAGTCCATCCTCAAGTCCACACATGGATTCTGTCCTTTTTAATTTGCCTACTTGCTAAATTTGTAGCCCCCAAATCAATACTTGCCATGCTTTTAGGTCACTTGTGGACATGAGCAGAGAGGCTCAAACTGTGTTTCCGAGGCACACGTTCCCAGCTGAGGTCAAACAAGGCCACGCTCTGCCCTCCTGTTTTGACGCTCACACTATAAACAACTGTCATTTTCATGATCTAGTTAGGGTCATGTTTTTCCCATTTCTGTGCATTTTTGTAGATTCATGGTTTAAAACGGCCCCCAAGTGCCGTGATGAAGTGCCTTCTGGTGTTCCTGGCACCAGAGAGCAGAGATGTGCTTATAGAGAAAATATGCAGCTAGATAAGCCTCCTTTAGGGCTAAGTTATGGGGCTGCTGGCCATGAGTTCAACGTTCATGAATCAAGACTGTCCATAAAATAAGGTGCCATGGAACAGAAATACACATAAAACAAAGTCATTTATCGATCAGGAGGTGCAAATGTGGTGACCAGAGGTTCACAAGGAACCTGACCCTGTACCTCCCCTGGGAATGGCAGGTCAGTCTTTACTAGCTCAGCGTCAACAGTGATGTTACAGGACATAATTCCTGCGCATAATGAGAATCAGACCAGCTCTTTCCCCAGAACTCCAGACTCATGTTCCAACTGCCTCCTCGACCTTGCAAATTTGAACCCATCAAAAGCTGAACCCCTGATAATATTTTTGAAACCTGCTCTTTCCACTGACTTTTACATCTCAAATAAAATTAAAGGAAACTGCACCCTTTCTGGGGCTTAGGCCAAAAAACCCCCTTAGAATCATCACGGATTTCTCTCTCAATCCCTACTTTTAGTTTTCCAGAAAACCTCCATGACATTACTTTCAAATTTTATCTGACAACTTCTCACCACTTCTACTCTGTCAACCCAGCCCAGACCCCACCATTTCTCCCCTCCTTCTACCCCGGCCCTGCACCCTGGCATCTCTCCTAATCCCCGGCCTGTCTCCTAGAGGATTCCTGGTAAAAGTCAGATCATGCCATGCCTTGTGTCAGAACGTTCCCATGACTCCCCTACCACCCTGAGTAAGAGCCACCGTCTTGACAATGACTTCTAAAGTCCTAGCTGCATGTGCCATGCCTGTTACTTCTCTGCCTTTATCCTCCACTGCTCTCCTCTTTGCTCACATGGCTCCCGTTTCTCCCCCAAATACCCCTGCCTCGGGGCCTTTGCACTATCCTTGGAATGCTCTTCCTCCAAGTAACAACATGGCCAGCATCTTCACTTCTATCAAATCTTGACCTCACTGTCACCCTCATAGTGAGGGCTGCCTTGACTACTATGTTTAAAATCACAACCTCCTACACACACACACATACACACACACACACACACACACCCCTCTCTTACCTGCTTTATTTTTCTTCATAGCACTCATCAATCTAAGATACTAAAGAATAGACTTGGCTGTTTGCATACAGTCCGTCTCCCTCTCGCTCAAATGTAAGCCCCTTGATTGAGGGCAGGGATTTTTATCTGCCTTTCTTTTCCTTTCTACTGATGTGTCCCCAGTACCTAGAACAGCAGGTAGGCACTAAATAAATAATCCTTAGGTGATGAATAATGGAGCACTTACCAGATATTATTCAATTTGCCTGTTTGTCCTCTGTCTCTCATAATACTATGAGCATTTTGAAGTCAGAAACCCTGTCCCTATATATTTATATTCCTAACACCAAGCCACCGAGCTCAGCATGTAACAGGGATCTAATAAATACATGCTGAATGAACGGAAGAAGGGGAGAGAGAGAAAAATGCTAATTTTCACCAACCTTGGGTTTTTATCAATTTAACAAGCGCCTCTGCAGGGATGAGTGAGAGAATTCCTAAAGATGAATGTAGGAAAGAGACAGTGCAGTGCAGTGGGAAAGAGACAGCAATACATAGGGACCCTGGTGCAATGTAATCAGAGCCATGATGAAGAAATGGTTAGGAAAATCAGTAGGATGACAAGAGAGAGAATGAGGGGCACCTGGGTGGCTCAGTAGTTGAGTGTCTGCCTTCAGCTCAGGTCGTGATCCCAGGATCCTGGGATCGAGTCCCACATTGGGTTCCCCACGGGGAGCCTGCTTCTCCCTCTGCGTATGTCTCTGCCTCTCTCTGTGTGTCTCTCATAAGTAAGTAAGTAAGTAAATAAATAAATAAATAAATAAAATCTTTAAAAAGAGAGAGAGCAAGAATAGGTGTCGGGAAAGTGGCCAAAGGGGGGGCAACCTGTGAGGTGGGCTTTGAGGGCTGAATAGGAGTTTGCATGCAGCCTGGGGAGTGGGGAGGAAACAGGCCAAGCTCTGCTGCTCCCTGCTCAAGATGTAGGTCTACAAGTCATGAGCTCCCCAGTGTGGCCCCTTCCTTGCTCTCAGAGGACTCCCCAGGCATCTCAGTGCTCACAAATACGAGTATGGAGCTGCTACATTCCCACAGAGCTCCTCTTCTCCCTCCTCACCCAAAGAAAATTCCATATCTGACAATGGAATTACTTGCTGGCTCCACTTGCCACCATTTAGGGTGGTCACAGCAAGGGCCACATCTACATGGTGTTCTCGGTTCCCGGACTCGTCAGCGCCTGCACAGAACCAGAGCCCCCCCGGATGACAGCCGCTTAGAAACCCAGAGAAAGTGCCACTTTACATTTTCTGATTCACCTGGTGGAACAGGTTTCTCTCCTCTGGGCCTTTGACGAGAACTGAGAAGCGCACCTCTTTCATTTTTATTTGCCGCTTGCCTGGCCTGGAATGAACCGGAGAAATCCCACGTGCGCACTGCACACACCCCCACTCCCAGGCACACACGTGTGCTCCCGTGTGCATCTCGCACCACAGCCGTGATGCCAAGTCCCCGCCACCCCACAGGACCCAGATGGGTCCTGTTGCATCACTTCCCCAGCCCAGGACAGGGACCGCTCGGGGCACTGTCAATCTCATCGGGGCCTGGCCTGCGTGGCCTCTCCGTGGTCAGAACACCAGCGGGACACCACACCCGCCTTGGCCACACTGTCATTATCTCCTCCTGAGTCTGTGGCTTCCCTTCACCTTACCCCCCTCCCCAGGGGCCCTCAGCCAGCTCTTCTCTCCTGTCCTGTGGGCACCTTCAAAGATGGGACGGCTGCGACCTAATGCCCTGACACTCCTGCCCTTGGTGGAAGGACCAAGAAGGGCTTAGTGGAGTTTCCCACTATGCACCAGGCCCCTGGCTCCTCAGGTGGGAGGCCCGCTTTCCGCAGCCTGGCCTGGGAAGGCCATGTGCTTGGACCTAAAATCAGACAGGAGTGATGCCCGTCAGAGAACATTCCCTCTTCTCTTTCAGGGTGGGCATCCTGTTCTCATTAGGAAAACCAAAATCAAAAAAAAAAAAAAAAAAAAAAAAGGAAAACCAAAATCATGGTTTGTACCACAGGAATCCAGGCCTGGTCTCTTGTTCTGCATCCGCATCCTCGGATATTCCCAGCTCGGACCGACTCCCCAGGCTTTTCCCACTTGGGGCTCTGGCACCAGCCGACGCTCCATGCCCTCGCGTCCCAGAGCCGCCTGCTTCTCCACAAGCAGCGAATAGGCTGCCCGCCCTGCTGCGCCCTCAGCCCCATCTCCCCGGCGCCCTGCCACTCTGCTGCCAGCTCCCACTTCTGTTCCTCGTAGCCCTCGCCATGGCCTGAAATGACCCTGCTCTTCACCTCTTTGGCTGTGGTCTGCCACTCCCAAGTAACATGTAAGCTCCTCGAGGGCAGGCGCCCTGCGTCTCGTGCCCTGCCTTCACCCCGGTGCCCAGCACCGCGGCTGGCACGTGGTGGGCACCTTCATGTATACATTGGCTGCAGGAGTGAACACATTCGTGTAAACCAAAGTCATGGACCCCTCGCCAACGGCGCCCGTGGCCTTTCTCCGGGTCCCCAGAAGGCAGACGATGACTCTGAGCGTGCAAGTGCTCTTGCCCTTTCTGCATTCTGAATGCTTGGTACAAAGGATCTGGGGCTCTGATTTTAGGAAGGACTTTCATTCTTGCCTTCTCCAGGACAGATCCGGACTGGCTACTTCAAGAGTGACTTCGTCAAGGTACAAAGCAGCTTCCTCCTACGGATGTTCTCTTTCTAGCACCTTCTATCTCCATATTTTACATGTTCTGTGTGTGTCTGCACCTCACTGCTATGTCAGTGTCTCGCTGTCTCGCTGTAAATCATTTGAAAACACGGGTATGTATGCAATATTTCTGGCATCAGAAGCCGGGAGCTCATCCAAATCAACTCCAGGCCTCCGCGCCCAGGCCCACACTTGAACTAGACAGGATTTCTCCCCAACTATTCAAAGGTTTCAGGGGAAAATGCTTCCCTTCTATCTTGTTCCAATGTCTCTCAGCCTTTTTATTCTCCCCTCGAGGGGAACGAAGGCAGTTGTGATCCCGTGCCAGGCTCGAACGCTTAAGACAGACGAAGTAGACACGGACACATGCACACTGCACTTACCAACGTAGCCCGGGGTCCCACAGGCTGTGGACATCACGTCTCCTTTGCCTTCCATTTTTGATAATCCAAAGTCACTGATCATTATTTTGGATTCCTCATCTTGACTGTAGTACAAGAGATTTTCAGGCTGGAGAGAAAATAAGAAGCAAAAAATCAACAAAGGGTGTTTAAAGCGGGGTTAATTGTGGGAGACTCACCAAGCCATGTAATCTGGTCACAGTTTTTTTTTTTTAATTTTAATTTATTTATTCATGATAGAGAGAGAGAGAGAGAGAGAGAGAGAGAGAGAGACAGGCAGGCAGAGGGAGAAGCAGACTCCACGCCGGGAGCCCATCGTGGGACTCGATCCCGGGACTCCAGGATCACGCCCCAGGCCAAAGGCAGGCGCTAAACCACTGAGCCACCCAGGGATCCCCTAATCTGGTCACAGTTTAAGCACATGCTTAAACTTCAGACAGAGTAAATGCACCAAGGAAAGCAGTGTTCGGTAAGAGCAATGTAGAGGACCCTACAGAGCACTGGGCACTCAGGTCTCAAGAAATGTGACTCCCTTTCGCTTACCAGTATGTTCTCTGCATTAAAAAAGTGAATCCTCTGTTAGGGTGACCTCGAAATCCTCTCAGATCTGTCAGTGTATTTCTTGGGTTGGAGCAGGGGGGACTCACAGAAATGAAATTCCTTCTGCAGGTGGAATTTCTTGTTCCCTTTCTCTGACCCTTGTCAGCAACCTCTCTGTAATCCCAGGCTCCCTCTCCCAGCCCTTGGTAACATCCCATGTCCTGCTGTTCTGGCAGATGTGTCCCTCGTTCCCCTCTACTGAGCCAGCTGACCCCTGCTCCCCCACCTCCTGGGAAATAGAGGGATATCATCATGGTTGAATCAAATCCGAAGATCCAGCACCGTGTAGGCACGTATCCTTAAAGATTCTGAGCTCTGTTTGCCTTCCTGGAAAACATGGGTTGCAGTGGTTCTTCATTTGCTTCCTGGAACAGTACATGATGGAGCTCAGAGGGCAGGAATGCTTGACACATGGCAGAGGTCCTGTCTCCCCAGAGCCCTGCAGTCAGGGGCACCTGCATGGCAGCTCCAAAGTGTGGGTCAAGGGAACGCAATCCAGGGGTGGAGTGGGAGACAACGAAGCGTTATTTGCATAGTGTTCTAGGAAAAATTGGGGTGTCACTCTTCGCCAAAGGTGGGGGAGAGAGAGAAAAAGAAGCTCAAGGAGACAGAGGGAGATGTCTCAGCCTCGGGACTGGGCCAATCCTTCCCCAGGCAGAGCCTGAACACAGATGGGCTGCCTCAATTAATGATGTTGTCCCTGAGGAGATAATGTTGAGGAATGACACCTCCCCTCTCCCCCCACTGGGAAAATTCTGAAGATTGACCCAGTGAATAAGCAATCACTTCTCTCATTCGCATTTAACCTTAGAGGAAATGCAACAGGAAGGACGGGAGCTGGGCAGGCCCCTTCCCCACTCCATTTCCTGTCTGGCTCTTCTCCCATCCCTGAGAGTGAAGCGAGAACATCTCTGGTCAGCGCTTTGTGGTGAGTCTTTGGTTCCCGAGTATTGAATTTGAGGAACTATTCTCTCATCGAGTGAGTAGGCCTGTGTCAAGAAGTGGTTCTGGGCCTGGCTGTGCAGCAGAATCCCCTCGGACAGCAGCAAATGTCTGCATGTCTTCTTCAGGAGATTTCAGAAGGGCCCAGGGCCTTTGGGTGTTAAAATCCATTGGGGGGGGGGTGAGATTCTGAGGTGCAAACACTGCTGTGAGGAAATCCTGGGAACTGCTCAAGACACCCTTTGTGAAGAAACCGTAGTCAAGCCACTCTGAGCCCTCTTTTTTTTTTAATTTATTTTTTATAGGAGTTCAATTTGCCAACATATAGCACAACACCCAGTGCTCATCTCGCCAAGTGCCCCCCTCAGTGCCTGTCACCCAATCACCGCAACCCCCTGCCCACCTCCCCTTCCACTATTCCTTGTTCATCTCCCAGAGTTAGGTGTCTCTCATGTTTTGTCACCCTCACTGATATTTTCACTCATTTTCTCTCCTTTCCCTTTATTCCCTTTCACTAAGCCCTCTTCTTAACGGGGCCTCCATCCTGGTCTTCTGTGTCCTTCCTGTCTTGCTGGGCTTGCACAGTCCAGTCTTAGCAAGAGTACTGCTAAGTCAGGTAGAGAGAATCCCTCACCCTTGATATCTGGCCAAGCTCTCTCACCTTGGATGTTGTTCAAAAACATTTATTCAGACACTTGGTAAAGATAGTCAGCAGACTTAATTTGGGGCGGGGGGCACTGCAGTGGGGTTCTACAGTAGGAGAGAAAGAGTGGGCTCATGTCCTAATGCAACAAAGACAAGTGGAGACCTATACCCAGGAGCAGGAGGAGGGTCAGTGGATGGGAAATCACTAAGAGAGAATATCATGAGTGGGAGGATTGGGGCTACACCAATTTCAGAGGATCCTTTTGTGGGCAGGCCAGGGTGGGCGGATACGGAGGGTGGAAGATAAGGAATGTGTTCAGACACTCAAGCATGGGTGATGTTCACCAACGTGACTCAGTGGGATTCTTGCTCAGCCTGGACCACATGGCCAGAGCCAACTGACTAAGGACAGAGCCCATGGAGCCTAGTCAGAAAGAAGACTCAGGAGGGGCCAAACTCAAGTTTGGTCAAGGGAGAGAGTCTGCCAATGTCTAAGTTCTTGGCCAGGCTTTTATCAAGAATCCCCCCATCCTTGATATTCTCTCTTGGCAATTTTCCATCCATGCCCCTCATTCTGCTTAATGGCTATAAACCCCCCACAGGTCCTTGAGGAATTTGGCGTTGAACCCAATTCTCTCCTCCATTGTCATACCCTTCCTGCAATAGCCTTAAATAAAGTCTCCTTTATTTTAACAAGTATCAGAATAATTTCTTTTTTTTTAACAGAGCTCAAAAGAAAAAAAATACTATCCTTCACCCCAAATCATACCCCGAGAAGGAATAACACTTAACATTCACAGTGACATGAATTCCACGGATGAAGCATGAGAGTAGAAGAAAATCAAATGTATGCTTGAGGGTGCTTTCAAGGAGTTTGAAGAGAGAAGAAAATGGGCCAGTCAATAATCAAAATAAGAACAATGCTTAGAGTGGGGATGAAATAATCTAATCAAAAGGTGTGTGTGTGTGTGTGTGTGTGTGTGTGTGTGCGCGCATGCGCGCGCGTAGGTGCATATGTGGTTCATGATAAACAGGAAGGATCTGACCTTGGGGGTGGAGAGGACTTTTAAGTTTCTGATTTTTAATCTTTCTATCCCAAGCAAGGATTGCGAAGCCAGTGGCCTCATGCTCCTCAACACGGCTGCATCTAGGCATGAGATTGCCGTGGAGACAAATATCCCCCTTACACATTCTTCCTCCAGGGGATACATTTGGGTCATAAAGCCCTCTTTTTGTGGGATGATTACCAAGGAGGGTTAAAGCCACTGGTCATTCACAACTTAGATCATTACTTGTCCGCAAAGCATCTTCTGACTTAGTGAAGATATAGCTTTTCCTTGAGGGGAGGGGGCGGGGGAACAGGAAAGTGGGAGAGAAGACAGGTTCCAGGGTAATCTGGAGGGAGGCTCCCAGTTGGCAATAGGAGGGCTCAATCAGGCAGACAGCCTGGCACGGGTGGGGGTGGGGGATCCAGCAAATCTGCCTGGGGTCACAAGAGGCCCAGGATTCACCTGAAAAAACCTTGTTCCTTTGATGACATCTTTGCAAGAAAACGGATGGCTAACTGGGGAGTTGGAAGGTCAATGCCAACCCTTTAATAGTTTATATAACAAGCTTTTAAAACGTCTGAATCAACACTTCCTATTAAGTTAATGTTATACATAAACACACTCCTAATCCAGTGATTCTCAACTGGGGCAATTTGGCACCCCAGGGAGGCACTTAGCAATGTCTTTGGCTGTGTCAAAACTGCAAGAGTGGTACCGGCATCTAGTGGGTAGAGGTCAGAGATGTTGCTCAACATCCTACAATGCACAGGACAGCCCCCCACCCCCACAAAGAACATAGGGCTGAGAAGCCCTACCCTGATGTGAGGGGGCAGTACTGGACATTTCCCGTCTCAGTCCCTCATTTTGAAAAAAGGACAACTGGGATGCCTGGGTGGCTCAGTGAAGCATCTGGTTTTGGCTCGGGTCATGATCCCAAGGTTCCGGGATCAATCCCCATGTAGGGCTCCTGCTCAGCGGGGAGTCTGCTTCTCTCTGCCTTCCTGCCCCTCTCTGCACTCGTGCTCTCTGTCTCAAATAAATATATAAAATCTTCTAAAGAGAGAGAGAAACACAGAGAAAGATAAAAGGGCAACTGATTGTCTTCAGTAGGCCCCTGGGGCAAGAAGACACAAGACCACCTTTCTGGAGGACGGAGGGGGTATATTCGCATTTGAGGGTGCCACGGTATCCCAGATGGTGCCCTAATCTTCAATGAACCTGATCATGTTCTCTATTGCTCTGACCTGGATCATCTAGTTTGTTTTCATTTTCTAAGATGTTTATGAAAATTTAATAACTCAATCCCAACTGCTGCCACGTAGATCAAATTCCTCTGTGACTCTGAAAAGCAGTGACAAGAGGTCCCATCGTGGCACTGTTCTTTCCACAGCGATAAGCCTGGTAGTTGCAGAGGCTGGGAGCTGCAAGTGCTTCTCTGAAAGTGCTATGTGGGCGTAAAAAGCAGTCTCTCCTGTGCAGCCCATTTGCCTTTCGAAAGGGGAATAAACAGTGCCCCTCTAGGAAATGGTATCTGCGTAGGAATGATTTCTATGAAGTACAAACAACCCAGCCTATCACGTCACACCCCCATGGTCAGTTCCCACACTAACTTGTTCAGAGAGCTGCCTGCCTCCTCTGTTCTGGAAGCAGGGAATCGGCCTTTGGTGAGGGCACTGCTGCCTGGCAGAGAGAGGCTAAGTGGGCTTAGCACTTGAAAGGGCCTCGAGGTTCTGAAGATTAACGCTCACAGCCCACTTTAGCGTCAAGAAGCCTGCCAGGGGCAAAGGCTGTAAGGACTCTGTCAACATTTCCAAATACCCTTGTCCAGCAGTTCTCCAAGAATATTCCCAGGGCAACACCAGCATCACCTGTAAACCCCTTAGAAATGTGAGTTCCTGGGCCCCGCGGCAGACCTACAGATTCCGAACCTCTGGCTTAGGGCCAGCCTGATTGCACAAGTGCTCCAGACAATTCTATGTAGGCTAACATTTGGAAGCTACTACCCCAGCTCCTGGAAAATGCCACTGGGAAGAAGAGGAGAGAACTTCGAGTGAGACCTTCTGAAAAGAAAAGCTATATTGTTTATTCACACCCAGTATTTAAAAATGGGCAGATGCTGAAATTCTGTTTTAAAAAATGCTTATGGTGGGCAGCCTGGGTGGCTCAGTGGTTTAGTGCTGCCTTCAGCCCAGGGTGTGGTCCTGGAGACCGGGGATTGAGTCCCACATTGGGCTCCCTGCATGGAGCCTGCTTCTCCCTCTGCCTGTGTCTCTGCCTCTCTCTCTCTGTGTCTCTCATGAATAGACAAATAAAATCTTAAAAAAAATGCTTATGGTTTGTTCTTTACATCGTCTTTACATCGGTTTAGATTTCACATAGTCATGCAGAGCATGGCTCCAGTATGATATAATCCCTGTGTTTATGATGTGAGTGGCAGGTATGTGGGCTGGGGTGAAGCTTCTGCCCTGACTGGTGCAGTGAGCTCTGGGGTCTATACCTGTGGCCACTGTAGCATGAAGCCACATTACAGCCTTGGGTTAACAATGTTGCTTGTTACTGTTCCTCCAACCAATATGTTCGCCACCTGCACTTGGTAGCATATGATTGATATCTACCCTTCGGTATCTATACTGACCAGGAAGGGATGTAATGCCAAGCTGCCCAATGAAGGCTCCGATCCATTAGTGCTATTGGGTGAAGGGTCAGTATGCCAACTCTTCGTCAAGAAAAGATCAGATTATAACCAACAGGACACTGGGGGAAGGCTGCGATTGTAGGGCATTTCTTTCTTTCTGCATAACCTTCCATTTTTCCTCTTCTGTCATGCCTTCTATAGACTTGTTCCATTTCTTTCATGCAGTGTGGTGCTGAAATGGGGTTGGACCTGTGGGAAAGCTGTGTAGAATTGCACTGGGAGAAGGCTTTTCGTGGCCAATATATCCTGAACAAAACTACCTTTCAGGTAGGCTGAAAGCAATACACAACCTACCTCCCTGTGGCCCTTTGGCTGCACATGATTATAAAATCTCCCAAATGATGGCTGGCCCCATTGATCTTTATCTTTCTTTGGGTCCCAAAGGCCCTGACAACTAACAGTACACAAATACCCCCATTCATGCCAGCCATATATCCATCCAGGCAACCTCATCCGTCTTCTGGGGTTGATCCTCTAGGACAAGTGCATTGTGGGTGGGAAAGTGGTAGGAGGATGTTGCTAAGTGACGGCCTTACCTTGAGGTCCCTGTGGACAATGCCCATTCTGTGGAGATAGTAGACAGCATCCAAGACCTGGCGGATCAGAGTGCTGGCATCTTTCTCTGTGTAAAATCCTTTCTCCACTATCCGATCAAATAGCTCTCCACCGGATACACTATTTAAAAAAAAAAAGAACAAATAAGAAATTTGAGAGGACCTGTGGAATTGTTCAGGGGAAGCCATCAATAAGAGATTTCAGTCTGACAAAAGAACCAAATTTTATCTCCAAAATAAATTAATTTTCAGATTTAAGTTTTGCCCCATCTTTTCCACAGATGCTATGCCAGGGAAGTGTTTCTGTGTCATGATGGTATAATTATCTGGAATGAAATGAAGGGAATAAAAATAAACCAGGACTCATGGATTAGCCAGGCTTGAGAAGTCTCCTCTGGCCTTTGCTTCCATCCCACTATGACAATGTAAAGTCAGAACGACTTTCCAGAATATTGGCATCATAAGATACAAGGAGATGATGGATAGGATGCTTTTTCTGCATAAGCGAGGTCTGCAAGGTCTTCAAGGTCTTCAAGGTCTGGAGGGGTAGAGAGCATGGGAGGAGCAGCCCTGTGGGCAAAGAATAGCCAACATGATGTTTGGGTTCTTGACCAAGTTCTGCTCCTAACATGGTGGGAGCACGGGCATTCCTTGAATCTCTGGACCCCAGTTTTTTATCTGTAAAATAAGGGGATTAATCTAGTCAACTATAACCAACAGAAGGTAGGGGCACACCCTCTGAGGCATGAGAACCTGAAAGCCAATTGCAATTTACAAAAAAAGAAAGAATGACACCCCATTACACTGTTTTACACTGTTTTTGGTGACAATGTTAAATTTTAATTTGCTTTGAATTTCATACTGCACTAGATATTTTCTTGGTATTTATTATATTTATTGCCTAGGTTGGCAAAGGTCAAAAAGCCCTGGTGGACAGGCCCTCTAGCCCCTTTCAGCTCCGATATTTGGTGCTGCTCTGAGTTGAACAAAGTAACAGAGCTGTACAATTCTGCCTAGGAACAATTCAACCCTTAGCCTTCAAATTTGTAGAATTTATACTTCTCGAAGAAAAACAGTGCTTCGTTCAGATAATTAAGCCATCTTGGAAATTAGTTTCGATGGATATATTAACATTATTCTCTTGCATAAAAAGAAACAATTTCCAAGACCAAAATGAAAACGATTTATTTGAGACACTAAAATCTTAAAGCAGTTTCACAAACAACTTTTACAGCTGTAATAGATATAGTAAAAGACATGCCCTGGCAGTAACATACACACACACAAACACACTTGGAGCTCTGATTCATTTTCTGCAAGTCACAGCAATTAATGTGCAATATCTGATCCATCAAAATCCTCCTTTAAAAAAAAAACAATAAAGAAAACCAATTGTGGCTATAAAACGCCAAGGTGTTTGAGTTTCTCCCATTACCGAGCGTCATTCTAAGCGATGTTGTGCTTGGATAATGTCTTGTTTCCCAAGCAAACTGAACAATCAAGACAAGAAAAGGAAAGATGCTCCGTAGAAATAAGAAGTAATTCAGAGAGTGAAAAGAAATGGAAACATCAAGGAGAAACTACACCTTTTGATGACCAGGTTGTCTAAATGGCCCATCCTTATGTAAACCAAAATCCCAAGACATCCCCTCTCAGCAGCTCAACATCAAGCTCTCACCAGTCTTCATGTTTCTAGATCCTTCTTGCAATGAGTTTCAGTGGAAGAGCTCTGCAGGCCTTGAGGGTGTACTATGGAGCATGCCCTGCTGCCAAGGCTAGGGTGACCCTGCATGCGCTCACTTCAGCTGAAGTGACCCACCTTTGCCAGATTCTCTCCCTCCTTCACAACTGATCTTTCCTGCTTCCCATTCTCTCCAAGTCCTCCTTTCTCCTATGTAATATATTAGGTATTAATAGAACATCTGCACTCTGATTGGGCATTAGTGCAGTAAGAATTGAAGCATCAGGGGCTCCTGGGTGGCTCAGTTAAACATCTGCCCTTGGCTCAGGTCATGACCCTCATGGTCCTAGGATCAAGCTCTGTGTGAGGTCCCTGCTTTATGGGGAGCCTGCTTCTCCCTTTTGCTCTGTCTGCCACTCCCTCTGCTTGTGCCCTCTCTCTTTCTCTCTCTTTCTCAGTCAAATAAATAAATAAAATCTTAAAAAAAAAAAAAAGAATTGAAGCAAGAGTCGAAGTGTAAGACACTGCTGCACCATGTTCTGTCACAGTCTCAATGCTCTGCACATTTATTTCACTTCTGAAATTTCAAATCACACCAAGGCTTTATTCTTCCGAACAGTGTTCAGAAAGTATATGGTTTCCTTAGAAACCAAGGCACAGGGAAGAAGTCTAAAAACTCACCAAAAAAAACCCCCATAACAATACTCATAAAAATGCCTTAAAATTTGCAAATCACCATATATTTTTCAAAAATCTCCTTAAGCATACATTCCAAATGGCTACTGTTACATACTACATGTTTGTGCCCCCTCCCATACTCATGTTGAAGCCCGAACCCCCAGGGTGATGGCATTTGGAGATGGGGCCTTTGGCCTCAACCTTTGGTATTTAGGTTGAGATGAGTTCGTGAAAGTGGGGCCCTCTGGCGGGATTAGTGTCCTTATACAAAGAGAAACCATTGAGTCCAGTCCAGTTCTCTCCTCTCCCTCCCCATCTCCACTATGCCATGTGAGGACACATTGAGGAGAAGCCATCTGTAAGTCAGGAAGAGGCCTTAAAAGGAATCACATCAGTTGGCACCTTGGTTTTGGATATGGCAGATTCCCGAACGGTGAGAAATAAATGTCTGTCATTTAAGCTGCCCCGTTTCTGGTATTCTGTTGTGGCAACCTGAGCTAAGACACCTACTTCTTTTGAAAACCATTTGTGAACAACCGGAATCCTAGAATCACTAATGGGGAAATAAGTTTAGAATTGTGGTGAGGGGTGTATCTCATTTTCAGGCCCGCAGATCAGGAGTTAGGTCGGTTGGTTGGCTGCTGAGCTGACTGGCTGCTTTCTACAGCAAATTTCCCAAGTGCATGGTTTATAGCTCCACGTTAGAAATGGAGTTCCTCAATGGGAGCACGTCAAGCATCAGAAGGAAGTTAGAAGGGCCAGGGGTCAGGTGATTGGGGAAAAGGAGCAGAACCATCATGACAGATCAACAAATAAAATTAACTAATGGTGGCTATGGGAGAGAGGTTCATTAGGGGAATGTGGACATAGAAAGAAACTGGCTATTGGGACTCCTGGGTGGCTCAGTTGGTTACACATCCGACTCTTGGCTTCAGTTCAGGTTGTGATTTCGCAGTCATGGGCTCAGGACTCAGTGCTCAGCACAGAGTCCACTTCAGATTTTCTCTTCCTCTGTCCCTCCCCCCACCTCAAATAAATTTTTAAAAATAAAATCTTAAAAACAGAAAGAAACTGGCTATTAAGATTAAGGGAGAGGACAGAGATCGTGCAAAAGTTCTCTACTCTTCTCATTTGACATTCATTTAGAACAACCTGTCTTTGCATCGACCTTGGGTTTGCTCAGTTTCTTATCTCCTGTGTCTATTACATTTTACTGCTATCACTGCACGTGAATTTTATATCCACAAATATGAAATGGTTCAATGTCACAATCTCAACCAAATTTCAGTTTATTTGTAAAATTTTAAGTAGTGCAAATCTCTTCAAATGAAAAAAATCATTGTCAAGAAACATAATGTTAAAGTTGTTGGATCAAGTTCTGATTCCACCACGGCACACTGCAACATACCCTAGTCAGTGTACCATGCACCCACTGTTAGTACGGGGTACACGGAGCCATTCTTTACACGCACTTGAACTTCTCCATGTTGTTTCCATAGGTGTCATACCGTTGTTTTAAAAGTCACTGTTAATTATAACTTAAAATGTTTTTAAAAATCTTATAACAATATCTACACATTCGTTAAAAGACAGCACTTGGGTGGCTGTACCTGGTGGCTCAGTGGTTGAGCATCTGCCTTTGGCTCAGGTCATGATCCTGGGGTCCTGGGATTGAGTCTGGCATCAGGCTCCCCGGATGGAGCCTGCTTCTGCCTCGGCCTATGTCTCTGTCTCTCTCTTTCTCTCTCTCTCTGTCTTTCACGAATAAATAAATAAAATCTTAAAAAAAAGAGACAGTACTTGTGGCTAATGCTGAAAAGTGGGCTCCAAAAACCTGTTCCTCTAGGAGTTAGGTATAATAAAATATGAAGAAGGTGGCAGGAAACCAGAATATGCCTCCTTGACATAAAATTTATTTTGAGTTCCAAGCAATTAAGAAGCAGTGAATGCAAGAAAAAAAGTCTCCCTCTTTTGTCTAAAGGCAAGAAATGAGTTCTCCTTTTCCTGGAGACAGACTCTATCAGCCCACAGACTGCACCAGAGGAATGTGCAAACAAACCTCCTTCAACTAATCTTTTATCTCTCTAGTCTCCTCACCATTTACTATCCCCGGCCCAAACCCCTCTGTGTTGTCAATTCTTCACAAATTTATTGTTTGTGTAAAAGGTATAAAAGCTTCCAGCTCTGATCACTCCCCCAGGTCTTCATTCTCTGAGCAAGGATCCCAAGTACTGCCAAACTTCATTAACATGTGTCTAGTTTCTTCCCGTTTAATGGGTCTTTGTGAGTTTGACCCTAAGAATCAGCCAGGGACCCACAGACAGAGGTCAAGGAAGACTTTGTATCTCCCTAAAAAGCCAAGCAGTATAGGGCTGTGCCGTTAATTTTAGAGAGCACTCTGAGAAATATAAACAGTCATGCTGAGATAATAAAAACAAAAAAAAAGCAGTGCTATAGCAAATATGCCTTGAAACTCACAAAGACCATCACCCAACTAGGGGGTGAAAATGGAAAAGAGCCGGAGACCTGGCTATGGAGCAAGGTGGCCTCTCTGTGCCCCAGAGCAAGGCTGGTTACACATGTGTTTTCCCAGAACCATCTCCCCCATTCACATTTCATCCTAAGAGGAGGGTCCTCTTGAAATGTGCAGGATGTGAATCAGAGAGGCTTACAAGCGAGGCATGTTTCATCCATGAGACCCCAAGGCCCAGATGGAAGAGGTGTGTATTTTTTCAGCCAGCCTGGAGAAAGAAAGGGCCCATCCTCTCAGTCCTTTCCTCAATGAAGTCCCAACTCGGCGGTCCCCGGGATTTCCCTCCTCCCACGCAGGGCAGTCGCCCAGCTCCCCAGCTCCCGGGCCTGTGCTCTTAATCCTCACGGCTTCCCTTGGCTTTGGCACCCACACCCCCTGCTCTCGAGGGGACTGTCTCGCCTGCTCTGGAAGGATTAAGGGTTTATTTCATGCAACCTCTAGCCTCCATGTTTCCTCCCTTGACAAATCCTACTTTAATAATAAAAATATCTTTTTTTCTTAGAATTCAGTTTCACAACATCTTCCTGGCTCAAGCTGTTCAGAAGATTCCAAAACGCAAAGGCATGCCTCTCCACCTCATGGACCAGATAGACCAGTTTAATTTCTGGCGTTCTGGTGTTGGGGGGTGGGCGTGAGGCCGATGAAGGCGCTTTGGAAAATCCCAGAAAGACACCAAGGAGGGTCCCAGGGGCAGGGCAGGAGAAAATCAGTCTGAGCTGTCTTAAAGGGGGACTGATATTTAGTCAAGTGGACAAAAAGTGCAGGGGGTAGGCCGACACCAGTAATTTGAATTGTCATGAAAGGAGTCTTTTGGTGAACTGAATATCCTTAGGGAAGTATAGTCAGTGAAAGAAGTGTTGACTGCATGCCTTTTATAAGCCCAGCACTCGGCAGGCAGTGCTAGCCTGTATTTGGGGAGCTACAAAAGAAGCCCAAGTTGACAATTCAGACTACTAGCAAGCAAGGACTTGCCAAGCCATGACCCCAGCTCAGTACCACAGGACATCGCAGAGGGGAGACATCAGTGAGGAGAGGACGCGGCCTGCAGGACAGTTCCTAACTTCCCTTTTGCCTCCAGAGTCCAGCACAATGCTAACAGAAAGACGATTCCCGAAGGCAGGGGTCACGCTGTCTTCTAACCGAAGGTCTGCCATTGCCATCCTGGAGGCCTACTGATTTCAGATTCCCGGGCCTTCCTGCCACCCTCAGAAGTGCTCACAAGAGCAAACCCATTCCTCCAAATCCACGCTGGCCAGCTCTGCAGTGCGCACTAATTTTCCACCCACCCAGGCAGCAACTTCCATTGCATTCCGTGGGGCCTCAGGGATTCCTTGGAATTGTCTTCTCTCCCGGTTTCCAACTACGCCCCTTCGGTTCCCAGCTGGCTGCCCCTCAAGGAGGGCCAGGGAAAGTGTGGTAATAGCCAAAACCATGGATAAGAAACAACTAAGGCATTTTAATTTTGTATGGGAAACTTGCTTGCTGAGACCCTCATAAAGAAATTCTACTTTTGTATTACTCATGAGAAAAGGGCCAAAGGATTTGTTGAGAAATTATTAGCATGTTCAAGTTTTCAAGAGAAAATAACTCATCTGTTCTAAGTCCAAGCACCTGCTCACGTTTCAAAAAAAAAAAAAAAAAGACAATTACAAATCATTTTTAGTTTTTGGTATTCCAAGGGGGCAAAGCATATCTCATTCTTATTGAATCCCCAGTATCTATAACTGTTATTCCAGTGGGAAATGCAGAAAAAGAAAAGACATAAATCAACAAATGAAGAAATTTAAACCACTCAGAGAGTCCAAAATGCTGTGCAGAGAACTGAAACAAGCTGCATGGTGTCACCACTTTTGAGTGGGCTCCAGGATGGCCCCTCTAGATGACAGGAAAGAGCCGGCCAAGTGTCCATGGAGGGGAAGAGTGTCTGGGTAAAGGGGTGAGCCAATCCTAAGATCCTCAGGACAGCAAAGGTCTTACAGAATTTGGGGACCAGAAAGAACGTCAGCAGTGAGTGGAATCTGCTGGGCAATGGGTAGAATGGAAGGCCCAGATCACATGGAGCCGCTTGTTACAGGTTGAATGTTTGTGAGCTCCCCTGCCCATTGATTCAAATGTTGAAACCTAATCCCCAATGGGATGGTACTTGGGGGTGGGGTCTGTGGGAGGTAATAGACCATGAGGGCAGAGCCCACACCAATGGGATTAGTGCCCTTATGAGACACCCCAGAGGGCTAGTTTGCCCTATTTTTGCCAGATGAGGATCCAACAAGAAGTTGGCAATCTACAACCTAGAATGGGGCTTTCACTAGCACCCGGCTGTGCTGGCACTCTGATCTGGGACTTCCAGGCTCCAGAGACTGTGAGACATAAATTTCTGTTGTTTACGAGCCACCTGTCTATGGCACTTTGTACTGGCAGCCCAAATGGACTAGGGCACCATGCAAACTAATGTTCCAACTGTGGTGTGTTTATTCTGTTTGGTAAGAAATCATTAGGAGGATTTCAGTTGGGGGACAGGTGAAATTATTTTTTTGTTTTTAATGATCACGCTGGCTGCTCTGTGGAGAATGGGTTGTAGAGGCAAGAGTGGAAGCAGGCAGATCACTGAGGAGTTATTGCAGCCTTCCAGGTGAGAGAGGAGAGTGGCTCAGCCTGGGGAACACTGGAAATCGAGGTTGACACACGTGGGTATGTTTTGGAGACACAGTAGGCAAGATTCACTGATGAGGTTGACATGAGCATGCAGGAAGGAGAAGAATCAAGGATGCCTCCTGATTTTTTTACTTGAAAAACACCCGGGGGTAGTGCCATTATTTGAAATGGGGATCTTGGTGAAAGAACAGATTTGGAAGGGTAAAAACAGCTGAGGCAGCACTGAACTTCCTATAACAATGGAATGCTCTCTATCTACAATGTCCAACCTGGCAGCCACGAGCTACAGGAGGCTGTTGTACATTTGAAATATGCTAGCACTTTAATTAACGTAAGTAGCCACATGGCCCTACCACATTGGATAGCTCAGACCTAGAGCCTTGGGTAGTATATGTGAAATCTGAGGTGCCTTTTGGATGAAGATATCAAGCAACAGCCATGGGTATAAGTCTGAGGTTCAAGGACAAGATCAGGGCTAATGTTTAGAATTAGCAAGTCATCCACATGGAGATGGTCCCCAGAGCCAAGAAGCTAGACGTGATTGACCACTGAGAGAGTGCAGCTGGATAAGAGAAAGACGTCTGGGGGTAGCTTGGGTGGCTTAGTGGTTTAGCACCTGCCTTTAGCCCAGGGTGTAATCCTGGAGACTGGGGATCGAGACCCACGTCAGGCTCCCTGCATGGAGCCTGCTTCTCCCTCTGCCTGTGTCTCTGCCTCTCTCTCTCTCTCTGGGTCTCTCATGAATAAATAAATAAAATCTTAAAAAAAAAAAAGAAAGATGCCTGACTCCTGGGAATGCCAATACACAGATAAAGAAGAGCCAGCAAAGGACCAGAGGTAGGAAGCAAAGGAGGAGAGTGCAGTACCATGGAAATCAAGGAGGGTCTGAGAGGTCAAGCATCATGAGGACAGAGAAACATCCATTGTACTGGGCAAGACGAAGCCCAGAACAGGAGGCAGAGAGCTGGGAGTCACTGACATATGAGACTGCATCTAGACTGTGGGACTGGAGATGTCTGAGGACACAGAGAAGAGATGGGTACCCAGGACTGAGCTCTCCGAGTCTCATTTTTCTCTCTGTAAAAGGGGTAATTATATTTGCTTTAAGAATTAAAGCAAATGAAGGCAAGGGAAGTCCCTAGGTAGATTCCCGGCATTCCTCACTGTTCTGTGAAAGTCCATGCCTTCTCTCCTCCCACTGAGGACCTTGGGCAGGTGCAAACCACTGACAAGGCATCTGCGAGAGGGCTGCTAGGAACAGAACTGCCCCCAGAGGAAGGTGGCACAGAGCCTTTGGTTCTATGGACAGGAGAGTCCCTAAATTTCTCTGCTCCCCACAGACACAAGGGGGATTTTGGAAAATATCCATGCCCTTTATTAGGATGGAGATTTGTGAAAATTTCAGCCTTATTACATAATCTCACAGTTTTGTATTGTGACTTCGTCTGCATTAATTAGTTTTTTTTTTTTTTAATCTTTCTTTCTATGACCTTAATAATGAGGATTTAAGGGGGGTGGTGGTGGTCAGAATGCTATCAACCTAGTATGGCCTATTTCCTGAAATGTTCTATGTTAAACATGCCATAGCCCCACATAGTGACCTTCTGAAAGAACACGCACAGCAAGCGCTTTGTATGAACAAACAATCTTGAACGTTTTAAATACAATTTTGGGAAAAGTTCTGCAAAGAACCATTACACACTGGCTTTCCAGAATTAGTCTCAATTAGAAAGATTTTACTTGGCAACACATTGTTCTGTTATGATTTTTCTAATATTAGAGCAGCTTTGCATTCCTTGAGCAGATAACAACTGGAAGAAGCATGAAACGGCTCTGGAATAGGTCTAGGAATATGGCTTGGTTACAGATAGTCCATAAATTATAACTCCCATGTAGGGAGTTGCCACTGGGCTGTAAGCACATCTTTGTCTATCTTGGGTAATGGGCTGTGTTCAAAACTGATAGAGAGCAACCGCATACTTTCATGCGTGCTCAGAGATTCAGACTCTGAAGGCAACTGGCTAAGGCTCTAATTTTACAACAAGCTTAAAAACTGCATTTTTTATTTTTTTGATTGAAATATCTTTATAAATTTTTTATTGGTGTTCAATTTGCCAACATATAGAATAACACCCAGTGCTCATTTTAAATTCTTCTCTGTCCAGTTTTAATGAAGTTCATTATACGTATTTATATTAGTTCTAGTGTTTCTTGGCTAAAGGGGGTCTCTTCCGAAAAATATTCCAGTAGATGTGTGGGAGAGCGTATGTATTTAGGGAACTGGAGAAAGATCTAACACTGCCCTCAGAAGAGCAAAAACAAAATAAAAATGGCCTGCCTACTGTTTAGTTTTGCAAAATGCTCAATGCTTTTGCTGATTAAGTCCGTGGACCTCCCAAGTTTACTTCCTATCAATAGCCCTGACCAAGGGCATGGTCACAGCTGCCCACTGCAGGGTTCCCTGGCTCCAAGCCACCTCTGTACCTGTTGAACCCTCAGATAATTTCTGAATCTGATTCCTGCTCATTGTTGGGGTTGTAGCTTGAATGTCACTACTTCAGAAAAGCCTTTTCTGTTCCCCAGACTAAATTAGGTGCCCCCCCACCGCCAGCCAATACATTCTCTTAATGCCTCCATTTCTACACAACACTTACCTGTTAGAGTTAATTATTGGTATATTCATCTGTGTAATGCACTGTCCTCCTACCCTGCCCCGACCTATCCCAGACTGTGAACTCCATGTAGGCAGAGGCAAGGTCAGTCTTTTTGCTGCTTTTACCCAGGGCCTAGCATGGTACCTGCACAGCCAAAAAGCTAACAAACTATTTGCTGAATAAAGAAAGATGTTGCACAAGAAATGCATAGTGAGTGGCGTCTGGGTCTTGCTGGGCATGGCATCGTTTAGCAATCATGCACACTGGCAAAGAATGTGCCACAGAGCACCAAACAAAAGAGACCCAAACAGGCTGCAAAACAAAAGCAGGTAAGCCATGGAGATTGTTGTCATTTGTACATCTTGATGGCTAAGTATTTTAAAGCACCCCCTTGTAACTGTACGAATACACATTATATGTCCACTGAAATATTTTCTTCAATTAATGTGCTCTTTTAGGAGGAAGGTAATAAAACGAAGCAAGTGCCAGACATTCCAGGTAAACCAGCCACTATACTTGCTCTTTCACTCTGCTCAAACTGCGACAAGTTGAGGATGTAACAAAACCTCCACTCAGGGCTATGTTGCCAACAGCTCCTAGAACATATTTCCTAGGTGTCCTAGTCCCCATATTGGGCTAAGTAATGCTTGCTGGTGCATTTCTTCTTTTTTTCTTTCTAGCACCCACACATTGACCTTCCCCACTTAGCATAGAGGGGAAATAAGATGCAACATGACATTGAATGTGATCCTTACAACATGTTCAGAGACAACAGGTAACAACCTCTAAAACCATATTATGTTTGTGTCTAACATGAGCCTTCATATAAAAAATTGGCAAAGGTTTCTTCCAAGTTGACAAGGCCCTTAAGAATGCACACCACTGTGGTGGCTGGGTGGCTCAGTGGCTGAACATCTGCCTTTGGCTCAGGTCATGATCCCAAGGCGTTGGGATCGAGTCTCTGCAAGAAGCCTGCTTCTCCCTCTGCCTATGTCTCTGCCTCTCCCTGTGTGTCTCTCATGAATAAATAAATAAAATCTTAAAAAAAAAAAGAAAAAGAATGCATGCCACTAACCTCAAAGAGTGAACGGCAACCTTGTGAAAATTGCCATCCTGAAATTTGAGTGATAATTTAGAATTACTGTCTCCTGGAAGCTGTGCACAAAACTTAGGAGCGGCTGTTGGGCAAAGTCTGTTGGTCATGGTATGAGTCACCAATAAGATCCCTAGTTCATACTTTTACAATGAAACTGTCTCTCTGTAAACACAGATTATTAAATAAGAGTGTAAAAAACCCCTTGAGTGACAATCAATAGAGAAAAAGAAGTCATGGAAATAATCTGAATCCCTATAGCCCAAACTTTGTTTTTTATCAATCACCATTAAGGAACATCAGGCCTTGCCCAACCATGTCCATTGGCAACAGGAGTTTGGGGACATGGCACAGTGAAGAGCCCCTCCTGACGGGCTGTGTAAGTAGCTGCTGTCCTACTGATGGAAGAGTCACTCTGCTCTGCCAATGATCCCCAAACCAGAAGCCTGGAGCAACTCTTAGTAGCTTTTCAGATTCCAAAAAGGAAGCTCTAGCCAAAAATGCTTTTCTTCCCTCCTTGAGTTTTTTGTTTGTTTTTTAAAAGATTTTATTTATTTATTTGAGAGAGTGTGAATCAGCATGCACAAGTTGGGGAATAGACAAGGGAGAGGGAAAAGCAGATTCCCCGTTGGCCTGCTGAGCAGGGAACCTGATGTGGGGCTTGATCCCAGGACTCTGGGATCATGACCTGAGCCAAAGGAGAACTCTGAGCCCTGCCCACCTGGTCCCTCTTCCAACACCAAGCATGTCTCTAGCACCGGAGGCCTGAGCCTCACAGGAGCTTCATGCATCATTCCCCTTCTTTCTTCCTGATGTTCTAAGCACAGAATGGGTCTTCATACTTCAGTTTGACAAGAGGACTTTGACAGAAATATTTCTTACTCAAGATTTTTCTGAAAGACACACTAAGTATGCTTGCTTTTGAACCATTTAAAAAATATATATATATGTTTTTAACGAATAACAACTGGAAAAGTTTAAATATAATGAGCTGTGAGGGGTAAAGAGTGGAGTAGTGCCGGCCAAACTAGACACCAGGATAGTTCCTTAGCTTCTCTTCTTTGTATCTCCGACTGGGGCTGATACGGTTAACTTTGTGTTTCAACTCTATGGGAACACAGGATGCCCTATTCTGTGTGTGTCTGTGAGGGTGGGGGCTTGGGGGCAAGATTAACATATGAATAGGTAGACTGGGTAAAGCAGATTGCTCTCCCCAATGTGGGTGGGCCCTATCCAATCAGTTGAAGGCCTGGATAGAACACAAGGGCTGAGGAGGAGGGAACTCCTTCTGCCTGAGTGCTTTAAAGCTGAGACATCTGTTTTTCCTTGCCTTTGCACTTGAGCCAAAACATCAGGTCTTTCTGAGTCTTGAGCTTATCGGTCTTTGGATGAGAACCACATCATCAGCAGTCCTGCATCTCCAGCTTGCTGACTCACCTGGCAGATCTTGGGACTTGTCAGCCTCTCTAAAACTGTAAGCCAGTTTCTTACAATAAACTCTTTATATGTATTTTATATAGGTGTGTGTGTGTGTGTGTGTGTGTGTATTCATCAAAGATATTTATATTCATATAAAATATATAAAACATCATGTGTACACACACCCTATTGGCTCTGTTTCTCTAGGGAGCCTTAACTAATGCATGACAAGTACAGGGACTTTCAGCTTCCAAGTTTCTGAAGGTTCTAGAACTCCTTGGCTCAACCCCAACCCCAATTAATGGCATCATCTGTGGTATTCAGGAAAATATCTGGCCTCCAAGGTGTGGGTTCCTTTGAGGCCATCTGATTAGGCCCTTCGTTCTGCTGATGAGTAAAGGGGGCCCTGGCTACAGTGTGATTCACCCACGGTCACACAGTTCTCAATGGCAGGGCCTCCTGGCTTTGCCTGGTGTTGCCTCCTGTGAAAGGACACTTTTCTCTGCAACCCTAGTCACTACTCTAGAAACGAAACCAGAGAGCAGAAACAACAATGTAGCAAAAGAAGAGGAGATGAAGAAGACTGGAACAGAAGAGGCAGCAAAGAACACAAAAAGAGGAAGTCGTTTCAGGAGCTGTCTATTCAGAAACCATTGTGTCGCCCCCCCCCAACACAGACCCCCCTCCCCAAAAAAACTTTCTCTATAATGAAATGGGGGTGCACAACATGGGAAATTCATATTTATAAATAATTCATCTACTACTTCAAATCCTCCCACGATTTCTGGCAAGCTCTTCTAAGGTACTTCAGCCTCAAGCAGACAGATCTAAGACTCAGTAAATTGTGTTTTTACTTTTACAGGTAATTGTAGGCACCCAGCCAAATACTAAATGTGCCTTTGATGACAAAAACCCTCCAACGCCAACTACAGCCTAACATGCTGTCCAAGTGCCAAAGGGGCCCTGGGACATACTTTCAACAAAGTCACTATCCTTAATTCAGTTTTCTAGAAGAAAGTTCTTATACCACCCTTTCTTATATTTGGAAAAAAAAACCCCACAACCCCCCCCCCCCCATATATGGCAATACTTAAAAAACTTACAAAAACCACCTGGGGCAGGGACACTTTCTTCAGTGAGACCGACCACAATGATTTACCTTTCCTATTCTCTTTAGCACATTCTGTTACTAGTGTTTTAGTTCAGGACGTGTGTTTACACGGACATTTATTTGAAATTAGCCATGAGCTTTGACACTCTGGCTGTTATAAAATAGAGCAGGCTCTGTTTAATGAGTGAGGCCAGAACAGGCATCGTCATGGTCCTGCAAGTGACAGGGTTCTCCACACCAGCGGCCACCAAACCCCCTCACCGAACACAGAACTGAGGGCCCCAAACACAGAACTCATGTTTCTAGCATTCACCTTTCTTCACTGTCAGCGTCTTTTAAAGTGTGCCCTTCCACTTTATGCATCCTGGGATGGCTATAATTTAAAAACAAAGCAAAACGAAAAAGCAGAAATGACAAATGTCTGTGGGAATGTAGTTAAACTGGAATCCTCCCATATTGCTGGTGGGAGTGTAAAATGGTGCAACCCCTCTGGGAAAACAGTATGGCAGTTCCTCAAAATTTAAACAGAGACTTACAATAGGACCCAGCAATTTCATTGGTTGGGTGCAGTAAACATAGATGCCTATAAAAACTTGTACATGAAGTTCACAGCAAAATTACTCATAATAGCCAAAAAATGGAGATAACCCAATGGCCATAAGTTGATGAATGGATTAACAATATGTGGTATATCCATATAATTCATATAAGAATATTATTCAGCCATAAAAAGGAATTCAGTACTGGTACATACTATATAATACTGCAAACATATTGAAAATATTATGCTAAGGGAAAGAAATGAGACATGAGTACACATTGTGTGATTCCATTTATATGAAAAGTCCAGAATAGGCAAATCTATAGAGATGGAAAAAAGATCAGTGGTTGAAGGCTGAAGCGAGGGGAGGGAGTGCGGATGGAAGGCTGGGTAACCACTAATGGGTACAGAGTTTATATTGGGGGTGATAAAAAGTTTCTGGAATTATATAGTGGTGATGTTTCCATAATCTAGTCAATATACTAAAAACCACTGGATTTTATACCTTAAAAGGGCGAATTTATGGTAGTGAATTATATTTTAGCTTAAAAATCCTCTCTTTTGGGTTTCCGGAACTTTTCTTTTATCAACAGGATGACACATGTACAAAGGCTTTATACAAATCCTAAAGAATGCCTTGTTTTCTGCCTTGCCCACTTGACAAATGGAATTTTCTCCCTTTGTCTTTTTACCACTTTATTCCCATCTTTTCCACATCTATTCCTTCTCCTCTTCATGATTCCATCTAAAGGTGGTTTCTCACTGGAGCTACTGTTTCCTATTTTAGAAAGCTGTCTTTGACTGCCTGCTGTCTTGCACACACTAATACTTGAACAGTTCCCTGTCTCTGATAGAAGAGTTCTCTTGAGGAATGCCCTAGAACTTTAATGCACAGAGCCGTCTGTCAGATGTGTTATTCTTAGATGACCTCTGGGAATAACTCACTTAAAGGGAAGGACAGTCATTCTCTCTGGAAAGAGCCTTCTTTACATCTCCCAAGGTCTTAACATGATGTGACCTTAAATAACTTGTGAATGGCACCTCACTCATATAAATGTAAGTCTTGTCTTTTTCCTATCAAGAGATCCCTTCAGTTAAGAACTTAATTGCATTAAAACTTCACTGAAGTGACTTGCTTCAAAATATACCAGGAATAATTTTTTTTTTAAAAGGGAGTGTGCTGTTAAAGAGTGATAAAGAGATTCTAAAGCCAGATGAGGGGTAGGGTTACATAACTTGGTGAAATGTACTGAAAAATCATTGAGTTGTACACTTAAGATGAGTGGATTTTATGGTATATAAATTGTATCTCAATAAATTATCAAAAAAAAACCCACACCAAAAAATAAACAAACCATGGCGCTGGAAGGGTCAGAAGCGGGTGGAGGTGGACACAATGGATTCAAGGTGGACAATCGTGGAAGATGAGTGGTGGGTAAATGGAGTGGATACTGTTGGGCGGTGCCTAGTACTCTCTTTCAGGCCACTCCAGATGAGGGACTGGTGGCTGAGGAAGGTTCTTGGCTGGGTCCCTCCAAAGGTATTTCCCTTAGTGGAAGAGCACTGCTCATCTGAGGCTGTGCCTCCCTCTCTGGGCATAGCCCACATACAAAGAGGAGACATGTGTTTCAAGGAAGGAGAGATCCTTTAAGGGCCATGCTCATCCAGATGTCCCAGAGTTGGCTGAGGCTTTTGTTGAGACTTTCAGCTCAGCATCTCCCTCTGGCCTGGCCTGCTTCCTTTACTTCCTGCAGAAGCTGATCACGACTGCTCTCCCCAGAAAACCACCTGCACCCAAACCCCTGCGTCAGTCCGAGTCGGTCTCCAGTGAACCTGATTTAAGACTGAGGCTCATTATATATTCTTTCTGTGTTTGCAAGCATTTAAAATTTTTCATAATAAGGAGAAAACAACAACAACAACAAAACACCCCAAAAAACAAACAAACAAAAAACAACCCAAACTAAAATACCACAAACTCTAGGAACAATATATCTGAAGTTTCCCAGACTGTGTAGCCAATACTAAATTAGTCATTCAATAAATTCTACATCAAAACCCAGGCTCATCTTTATCGTCACTTCCTCGGTCTTTGTTAAGTACTGAGATGTATTTATTCATCTGTGTAGATGGGGTTGTTGAACTCAGGTCTCCTTTTGCCCTGTCTGCAATCATTTTAAGAGTGTGCGGTCTCTGCCAAGCATGAAGAAAGAAAAACAAGGAATCTGAGAGTAATGAGACTTTCAGAAAGGCAATGAGATGCCAAGTAAGTCTGTACCCACACTTGAATTTAGAGTCCATTTGTTTCCTACATTTAATATAATTGCACTTTCTGCTAGAAAGCCCACAGGCAGAAGGATAATAAGATTTTGGCAATTAAATTATTTAAAGTCACTGATACTATAACATTTTAGGGAACATTCCACATATTCTTTCCGTTACATCAAAAGGATGATCTGGAAAATCCCCTTTCCTTAGGGAGCCCAGGAACCAATTGTCTGAAATTGCCTGGCTTAAAAAAAAATCCCAAATCTTATTAGACATCTCTGGTTATCTAACCATCATTAACTCCCAATGGCCCATTTCATGAATGTTAGTACTATACTAAACTGTCCTCAACCAAAGAGATATAAATTACTGCTTTGGTTGTGCTAGGTCCAATTCAGTACCCAGCATGATGGAATGTGTTGTTCTATGTGAAAACAGTTCTCTCCAGGGGAGGCACTGCCTTCCAAATTCTTACAAATTGCTAGAGAACTGCCCTAGTTTACCTATTTCTACCTGGTTCGGTCTTAGCTCCTCCAGTTGTAAGCCCATCCATGTTCATCCATTTGTCCTGCCCACCCTTCTGATTCCATCTCCTGCCTCTGATTTTGTCTTTCTCCCTTGACGTGGTACTTCCATGAATGAATCTCTTACTTATAACACAAAACCCTCTCCCATTTGTAAGTTTCCCCAATAGGCTGTTCTTTGCACATAACTTTCTAAAACCCCAAACCAGTTTCAGGGAATACTGCCCAAGTGGAGAATGAATAGAGGAGAGACCAGGGGATTTCTCTGCACCGGCAGAGAAGCACACAGTGAGAAATCAGGAAAATGAAACCCCAAATGGTGGGATGAAATAGCAAACAGCACTACTCCTTTACCATGCTATTTTTAAAAAATTATTTATATTTATCTTATTTTTATTTTATTTTTACCTTTTGACGCCCTTCACTCATTTCTCCATCTCCCACCCCCTGTCTCTGGCAACCACCAATCTATTCTCTACATCTATGAGCTTGGTTTTTTAAATTAATTATTTTTTAGATTCTATATATAAGAGAGATCTATGGTATTTGTCTTTCTCTGATCATGCTATTATATTTTTACAAGTTAGGAAACATTTGACACAAATAGTATACATTTCAACTCATAACTTGCCAATCTTTTACTTTTTGAAAATATCAGTGAGATCAAAATGGCATAGCAGTTTTCTATTATCTTCTTTCAAAGAGCACATATTTTGATAATCACCCACAATGAGGATGCCTTGTGAAAGCCTAGCAGTCCAGAGAAGATGTTTCAGTGTACCAATGGAGCCTAAAAAAAATCTGAGATTGGAGTCATTGAAGAGGATAAGAGGAACTGTTTAGCTTTACCTGTGTCATCCTTCTCCCAATGTGGCATAGATCAGGGCCAAGGGAGACCTTCTTGGTCCATGATTTCTCCCATTTGGGGAAGTGAGAACATATGAGTGAGCATTTGGCTTCCCCAGATCTGCAGGACACCACCAAAGAGACCCACTTCTTTCTCACCCTACCAGAAAACTGTGGTATACTGTATAGCTGAAAGACAAGCAGATAATGGCAGACCAGTAGTCAGGTCTCTTTGATGGCCTCCAATGGACACGGATCCCACTAACTGCTTCACTGACTCTATCAGGAAGCCTACCATAAGTCTTCAGATGTCCTACCTGCAGATCCTCCCAACTAGCCCAAAAGCAACCCTAATGCTCTTTACACCTGAACCTCCCACCCTGAGGCCAGCTCCCTTATGCATATTCCGAATGGTAGCAAGAGTGAGCCTTTGCAGATGGCTAATAAGCACATGCAAAAAAAACTGGGCCAGCTCCATGAGACTGGGATAGAGGACACAGACTTGAGCATTTTCACCACTGCCTGTGGGAAAACAAGAAAACGAGAGACTGTCGGCACCTGGTATGACTTTACAGAAATGATAGAAGACATATAATCTTAAGAATTTCTTCCCAAGAAAGAGCAGAAAGTGTGGAGGAAGACTATCCACAGAAAAGGTCTAAGAAAGCCTCAGAATCCCTAGTAGAGCTAATGGAAGGTATTTCTCTCTTGAAGCTAGTTAGTAAAGACTGGACAAGGTGACTTCATTTTAAAGACAGCATAGCAAGACTTCAAGGAATATGAAATATCAAGGAAACATGACACCACCACAAGAACACAATAATTTTCCAACAACTTACCCCAAAGAAACGAAGATCTATGATTTGCCTAATGAAGAATTCAAAATAGTTGTTTTAAGGAAGCTGAGTGAACTCATAAGAAAACATAGAAGGATGATTCAGCAAATTAGAAGAACAATACACAAACAAAATGAAAAGTTTAACAGAGAGACAGAAATCTAAAAAAGAAACAAACAAATTTGTACTGGAGACAAGGAATACAATGAATGAAATTTTACAATGCAATACAAAGTATCAACAGCAGACTGGATCAAGCAGAAGAAAGAATCTGGGAAGTAGATGACAGGTCACTTAAAATGATCCAGTCAGAGGAGAACAAAGCGAAAAAAAGGAATGAAAAATAGTGAAGAAAGCCTCTGTGAACTACTAAACATCATTATGAGAAACAACATATATGTATTATCAGAGTGCCACAAAAAGAAGAGAGGGAGAAAGGGGCAGAAAGTTTATTTGAAGAAACGATGGTAGAGACCTTCCCAGATCTAGAGAGACATTTGGACATTCAAGTTCATGAAGCTTATGAGTTTTCCAAAAATTTCAACCCAAAATGATATCCTCCAAGACACATTATAATAAAACTATCTAAAACTAAAACCAGAATTTTAAAAGCAGCAAACTAAAAGAGGAAAAAATTCTTCTCATAGAAGCAAACTCCTATATGACTATCAGGGCATTTCTCAGCAGAGACCTCACAGGCCAGGAGAGAATGGAATGATAGATTCAAAGTGGTGAAAGAAAAAACAGTCAACCAAGAACACTTTACCTGGCAAAGTCATCCTTCTTTTTTTTTTTTTTTTTTTTTTTTAAAGTCATCCTTCTTAAATGAATGTGAGATAAACACTTTCCCAAACAAACAAAAATTGAGGAAGTTAATTACCATTTAGAGTTGCCTTGCAAGAAATGCTTAAAGGTAGACTTCAAGCTGATATGAAAGGATGCTAATTTTACCATGAAAATATAAAACACCATGACAAAGGCAATATATATAGTCAAATTCAGAGTACTCTAATACTGTAATGTGCTAGGATGTTAAGCAACTCTAGTATAAACTTATAGTATAAACTTAAACGACAAAAGTATTTAAAAAATATATCTATGATAATTTGTCAGTGGATATACAATATAGAAAAGAGGTAAATTGTGACATCAAAAAACATGATCTGTTTAGGGAGGGGACTAAAGGGTAGAGTTTTTGTGTGCAATTGGAATTAAGTAATTATTAGCTCAAAATAGATCATTATCTCTTTAAGATGTTTTCTGTAAGCTTCATGGTAACCACAAAGCAAAAAAACTACAGTTGATACACAAAATATAAAAAGAAAGGAATCAAAGTATATCACTATGAAAAATAAATTCATAAAGGAAGGCTGTAAGAGAGGAAGCCGGGAATACAGGAACTGCTAGCGAGAAAATAATACAATGGCATTAGTAAGTCCTTACCTATCAATAATTACTTTAAATATAAATTAATTAAATTCTCCAATCAAAAGGCATGGAGTAATTAAGTGTATAAGGAACAAGACCCAACTATATGCTGCCTACAAAAGGCCCACCTCAGTTTAAAGGACATATATAGGCTCTACCAAAAGAATGGAATAAGATATTCCATACAAATGGAAAACAAAAGAGAGCAGGGGTAACCACACTTTCAGACAAAACTGATTTTAAGTAAAAAACTATAACAAGAGACATAAAAAGTTATAATATATTAATAAGTGGGTCAAATCATCATGAAAATACAACACTTGTAAACATATATGCACCCTACATTGGAACATTAACTTATTTGAAGGGAGAAATAAACAATAATACACTAATAGTAGAGGACTTTAATATTCCACTTTTAATAAGGATTGATCATCAGAAAATCAATACAGAAATATTAAACTTAAACTATACTTTAGACCAAATGGACCTAACAGACATATACAGACATTCCATCCAACAGTAGCAGAATACGTATTTTTCTCAAGTACACATGAAATATTCTCCAGGATAGATCACATATTAGGTATTCACAAGTATTAGCAGACTTAAACCATTCCAAGTGTCTTTTCCAATTACAATGGTGTGAAATTAGAAAAACAGAAGGAAAACTAGAATACTCACAAATTACTAGATATTAAATGAAGCACTCCTGAACAACTAATAGGTCAAAATAAAAGCCAAAACAGAAATTTAAAAAATTTTGAAACAAGTGGAAATGGAAATATATACCAAAAATTATGGAACACAGTAAGTTCTAAAGGGAAGTTTTAGAAATATGGAGATAAATGGTTATATTAAGAAAAAGAAAGAACAACACAGAAAACAACAGGTGTTGGCGAGGATGTGGAGAAAGGGGAACCCTCTTACACTGTTGCTGGGAATGCTAACTGGTGCAGCCACTGTGGAAAACAGCATGGGGTTCCTCAAAAAGTTAAAAATAGAACTATCCTGTGATCCAGCAATTGCACTACTAGGTAGTGCATCAAAAGGACACAAAAATACTGGGATGCCTGGGTGGCTCAGTGGTTGAGCGTCTGCCTTTGGCTTAGGGCGTGATCCTAGTCCCAGGATCGAGCCCCACGTCGGGCTCCCTGCATGGAGCCTGCTTCTCCCTCTGTCCGTGTCTCTGCCTCTCTCTCTGGGTCTCTCATGAGCAAATAAATAAAATCTTTAAAAAATATATTGATTCAAAGGGACACATGCACTCCAATGTTTACAGCAGCATTATCAACAATAGCCAAATTATGGAAAGAGCCCAAATGTCAACTGACTGATGAAAAGATAAAGAATATATATATATATATATATATATATATATATATATATATATATATATAATGAAATCTTGCCATTTTCTTTTCTTTTGTATATATATATATATTTTTTATTGGAGTTCGATTTACCAACATATACTATAACACCCAGCACCCAGTGCTGGGCAGCCCGGGTGGCTCAGCGGTTTAGCACTGCCTTCAGCCAAGGGTGTGATCCTGGAGACCTGTGATGAAATCTCACATCAGGCAACCAGCATGGAGCCTGCTTCTCTCTCTGTCTGTGTCTCTGGCTCTCTCACTCTCTCTCTCTCTCTGTGTTCTCATGAATAAATAAATAAAATCTTAAAAAAAGAAACACCCAGTGCTCATCCCGTCAAGTGTCCCCCTCAGTGCCTGTTACCCAGTCGTCCGATCCCCCCACCCACCTCCCCTTCCACTACTCCTTGTTCGTTTTCCAGAGTTAGGAGTCTTTCATGTTTTGTCACCCTCTCTAATTTTTTCCACTCATTTTCTCTCCTTTCCCCTTGAATCTCTTTCACTATTTTTTATATTCCCCGTATGAGTGAAACCATATAATGATTGTTCTTCTCTGACTGACTTACTTCACTCAGCATCATACTCTCCAGTTCCATCCACGTGGAAGCAAATGGTAGGTATTCGTCATTTCTGATGGCTGAGTAATATCCCATTGTATATATATACCACATCTTCTTTATCCATTCATCTTTCAATGGACACCGAGGCTTCTTTCACAGTTTGGCTATTGTGGACATTGCTGCTATAAACATTGGGGTGCAGGTGTCTCGGCTTTTCACTGCATCTGTATCTTCAGGCTAAATCCCCAGCAGTGCAATTGCTGGGTCATAGGGTAGCTCTATTTTTAACTCTTTGAGGAACCTCCACATAGTTTTTCAGAGTGGCTGCACTAGTTCACATTCCCACCAACAGTACAAGAGGCTTCCCCTTTCTCCACATCCTCACCCAGCATTTGTAATTTCCTGTCTTGTTAATTTTCACCATTTTCAAAGATGTGGATAGAGCTAGAGATTATAATGGTAAGCAAAATAAGTCAGAGAAAGACAAATACCATGTGATTTCACTAATATGTAGAATTTAAGCAACAAAACAGATGAAAATGGGGGGAAAAAGACAGGCAAACCATAATACAGACTCTTAACTATAGAGAACAAACTGAGGATTGCTGGGTGGGGTTGGAGGGTGGGGAATGGTCTAGATGGGTGATGGGCATGAAGAAGAGCACTTGCAAAGAGCACTGGATGTTTTATGTATGTGATGGATCACAAAATTCCATTATTGAAACTAATATTACTATATGTTAACTAACTGGAATTTAAATAAAAACTTAAAAAATAGGGCAGCCCAGGTGGCTCAGAAGTTTAGCACCATCTTCAGCCCAGAGCCTGATCCTGGAGACCTGGGATTGAGTCACATGTCAGGCTCCCTGCATGGAGCCTGCTTCTCCCTCTGCCTATCTCTCATGAATAAAAATAAAAATAAAATAAAAGTGGGAAAAAAAAGAAAAAAAGAAAGATCTTAAATAAACAATAATTTTACACTTCAAGGAACAAGGAAAAAAAACTGCCAAATTAAGAGAAGGAAGGAAAATGATGGTAACAGAAATAACTGAAATAGAGATCAGGAAAACAAAAGATTAATGAAAACATGAGCTATTTTTTGAAAAGATAACCAAAATTGATAAGTCTTTAACTCACTAACTATAAAAAATGAAAAAATCAAATAAAGCCATAAATTAAAAAAAGGAGACATTACCACTGTTACCACAGGATCATAAGAGACTACTATGAGTGGTTATATACCAACAAATTGGATGACTTAAAAGAAACAGATAAATTCTTTGAAACATACAACCTACCAAGACTAGTTTAATAAGAAGTAGAAAATCCAAAAAAAAAAAAAAAAAAGAAGAAGAAGAAGAAATAGAAAATCTGAACAGACAACAAGGAGAGTAAATTGTGATTAAAAACATCCCAGCAAAGAGAAGCTCATAGCAGATGATTTCCCTGGTGAATTCTACCAAACATTTAAAGAAGAATTAGTGTCAACCTTCTCAAACTCTTCCAAAATAAATGACGAGGATAGGGCACTACCAAGCTCAGTTTATGTGGTCAGCCTTACTTTGATACCAAAACCAGAAAAGAACACAACAAGAAAACTACAGGCCCACCTGATGAACACAGAAGCAAAAATCCTCAACAAAATACTAGCAAAGTGAATTCAACAGCATATTAAAAAGAACACATGCCATGATCAAGTCGAACTTATCCATGGTACATGAGGATAGTCCAACATACACCAATCAATGTAACACACCATATTAACACAACGGTAGATAAAAATCATACTATCTTCTTGTTGGAGAAAAATCACTTGGCAATTTCAGCATCTTTTCATGGAAACAAATTTCACCTTGCAACAAATTGTGAATAGGAGGAATACACCTGAACATAATAAAAGTCATATTTGACAAGCCTACAGAAATCATATACTTAATAGTGAAATATTGGAAGCTTCTCCTTTAAGATGAGGATCGAGACAAAGGTGCCCACTCCCACCACTAGCATTCAACCTAGTACTGGCAGTCCTAGCAAGAGCAATTAGGCAAGAAAAAGAAATAAAAGGCATTTGAATAGGTAAGGAAGAAGTAAAATTGTCTCTGTTTGCTTGATAATACGATCTTATGTAAAGAAAACCCTAAAGACTTCACAAAAAACCTATTACAACTAGTAAAAGAATGCAGTTGAGTCACAGGATATAAAAATCAACATGCAAAAGTCTGTTGTATTTCTTACACTAACAATGAGCTATCTAAAAGGAAATTAAGAAAATATTCTCATTTAAAATAATATCCAAAACTGAAATAAAATACTTAGAAATATACTTAACCATGGAGGCAAAGATCTGTGCACTAAACTATAAGACACTGATAAAAGAAATTGAAGATGACACAAATAACTGGAAAGATATCCCATGCTCATGAGTCAAAAGAATTAATGTTTTTAAAATGTCTATGCCACCTAAAATAATTGAATAGATTCAATACAATTCCCATCAAAATTCCAACTGAGTTTTTCATAGAAATAGAAAAAAAAATCTTAAAACTCTTATGAAACCACAAAAGACTCCATATAACCAAAGTAATCCTGGGAAGGAAAAAAAAAAAGCTGGAGGCATCACAATTCCTGACTTTGAACCATTCTGCAAAATCACAGTAATCCAAATGGTATGGTACCAGCATAAAAATGGACACATTGACCAATGCAATGGAACAGCCTTGAGAGACCAGAAATAAGTCTATGAATATATACGGTCAACTGATATTTGACAAGGGAGCCAAGAATGCTCAATGGGGAAATGACAGTCTTTCGAATAAGTGGTGCTGGGAAAACCAGATATTCAAAACAAAAGAATGAAACTGGACCTTTACGTTACACCACTCACAAAACTTCACTGGATATGGATTAAAGACTTAAATAAAAGACCTGAAATCACAAAACTCTAGAAGAAAATCAGGGGAAAAACTTTGAGACACTGGTTCCAGCAATGAATTTTTGGATAGGACATCAAAAGCACAGGTGACAAAAGCAAAAATAAACAAGGGGAACATCAGACTAAAATGCTTCTTCACAGCAATGGAAATAATACGATGAAAAGGCATCCTACAAAGGGGAAGAAATCTGCAAACTGTGTATCTGCAATATCCAAAATATGTAAGGAGCTCATACAACTCAACAGCAAAAAAAACTGCAAATAATCCAATTAATATGTGGTCAGGGCACCTGAACAAACGTTTTTTTCCAAAGTAGACACACAAATGGCTAATAAGTACATTAAAAGATGTGCAACATCACTAATCATCAAGGAAATGGAAGTCAAAACCACACTAGGCATCACTCAATATCTTTTAGAATGGCTGTCATCAAAACAATAAGAGATAACAAGTATTGGTGAGGTCATGAGGGAGGGGAACCCTGGAATACTGCTGTTGGAAATTAAATTGGCACAGCCACTACCGAAAATAGTATGGAGGGTTCCTCAAAAAATTAAAAGTAAAAATACCCTGTGATCCAGGAATTCCATTTCGGGACATATATCTGAAGGAAATGAAATTGCTTTCTCCAAGTGATAACGGCACCCCCGTGTCCATTGCAGCATTATTCATAATAGCCAAGACATGGAAATAACCTAAGTGTCCATGGAGAGATAGGTGGATGAAGAAAATGTGAAATAGGTATAGATAGATAGATAGATAGATAGATAGATAGATAGATAGATATAATGGGATATTATATATTCATAATATATATACACATATAATGGGATATTATATATTTATAATATTATATATATAATGGGATATTATTCAGTTACAAAGAAGAAGGAAATCTTACCATTTGTGACATAGTGAATCCTGCTTGAAGGCATAATGCTAAGTGAAATAAGACAGAGAGAGGCAAGTCAAGTACTGTATGTTCTCACACGTGTAATCTAAAAAAGCCAAACTCGCAGAAATGAGAGTGGAATGGTGGTTTTCAGGTGCTGAGGTGTGAGGGAAACAGACAAATGTTGGTCAAAGGGGGCAAATTTCCAGTGGAAAGATGAATAAGGGGGATGTAATGTACAGTGTGGTGATTACAGTTAATAATATTGTATTATACACTTGAAAGTGTCTAGGAGAGTAAATCTTAAATGTTCTCACTACACACAAGAAGAAATAATTATGTGAGCTGAGGGATGTGTTAACTAATGCTATTATAATCACTTCACAATTTATTCAGGTATCAAGTTACACCGTACACCTTAAATTTATACAATATCATATATCCATTATATGGCAATAACACTGGGGGAAAGGCATTTGTGCAAATGTACAAATTTCAGTTGCTTCTCACAAGGCAAGCTATTCCTGGTGTTGTTTTAAGGATAAAGTAGCAGGGTTATGGAAAAGATAAATGATTTGGCTGGTTAGTAGCTGAGCTGAAATGAACACAAAGTCAGAGAGTACCACAAATTTGGAGGGCTTCCAAATTTCTGATTGTGAATAATACATGATTGTTATCAACAATATGGAAGGCACACAAAGCATACAAAACTTTAAAATATCACCCAAAACTACCCGCAGGGGCAGCCACAATTAACACTTTGCCTTTAACCTCTCAATCTGTTATCTAAGTTATATGGAGACCAAATTACATCAATATATGATTTTGTATTGAGTTTTTCAAGCAATATGATATAACAAATGTTTCTTGACCTTAATAAAGATACTTCACAAAATAATTTTTGAGGTTTTCACAAAATGTGATTAAAAATAATTGAACAATATAGTCCTTGGGGATATTTTGGTTATTATAAATAATGAGAACAACTTGGTCTAAGCGCCTTTGTTTATATTTTGGATGATGCCTTTGGGGTCCATTGCTAGGAAGAACTATACCCCACTGACAAGACACTAGGAGGAAAGAAAGTGCTCATTTTCACTCATATCAACAGTCTCTTATAGAATGTCTGGTGCCTTGCCAAAAGAGGTTAAAAATTTTTTCCCATTCTGTAGGTCACACACATACGCTGCTGTAATTTGCATGTCTTTAATTACTGGTGAGTTGCAACATTTTACATGTTTATTCACCACACCTTATGCATCTATGTGACTATATCCTTTATTTACTCATTTCACCAGGTCAAGTATCTTTTTTTTTAAGTTTTTACTTATTTATTCATGAGAGACACTGGGTCAGGCATCTTATGGTAGAAATTAGTATGGGCTCATAGTATGGTAAGGATATGAATCCTAGAGTCTATCAACTTTTGAAATATTTTTCACAGTTTAGTATTTTACTTTTAATGTTATCCCTCCTCCATGCTTTGTCACTTACAGTTGCTATCAATTTTATTAGGACATTGTATCTGTCCACATATTCTTTATTTCTTTTTTAAAGATTTTATTTATTTGAGATAGAGAGAGCATGAGAAAACATGAACAGGAGGAGGGACAGAGGGAGAGGGAGAAGCAGATTATCCATTGAGCAAGCAGCCTGGTGCAGGACTTGATCCCAGGACCGTGGGATCATGACCTGAGCTGAAGGCAGACAGTTAACCAACTGAGCCCCCCAGGCACCCCTATTCTTCATTTCTTTCATTGAAGAAAGGTCTTCTCTCTTTCAAAAATCTTATAATTCCTTCTTTCCAGAGATTTTGTGATTTGATTTGCTATTTTATGTTACTTAATCCACCTAGAGTTTGTTTTGGTGTTTAGTCTTGCATAATATAACTGGCACATGAGGTCAATAAATCTCAAGTGCTGGTATTTTTTGTTGATTTTGGATACTATAACACTCATTCTTAGAGTATTTATTATTAATTTGTGCTCATCTTGCAGCTCATGTTCCCTAAAAGTGAGTAGAAAGCTATAGAATCTAGGATGTGGTAATAAGTGACAATTATGGAAAATTTTGAATATACTATACTCAATACTCAGTACCTATATAAATCAACATTCACAAGATAAAGTGCTGATGGTAGCAGTATTATCTATCATCATAGATATTAGTGGAGTGGCCAAATCATGGAGAGAAGGCCTTGGGACTTTATTCTGCTGGCAGGAAAGACAGTGTTCTAAGCACAGAAATCTCATGTATAGGGTTATGCTCTAGAATGAGCATTCCAGAGCTGAGATGAGCTGAGGGGAAAAAATAACCAAGGTGCAGGAGTCGTCAAATGGCTACGGCAACAGGCCAGAAAGATGAGTGAAGTTGCCCAAAAGGAGCAACAGTACTAGGGGTGGGGAAAGGGGAGGGGGGCGGAGGGTGGGGGTGACTGGGTGATGGGCACTGAGGGGGGCACTTGATGGGATGAGCACTGGGTGTTATTCTATATGTTGGCAAATTGAACACCAATAAAAAATAAATTTACAAAAAAAAGGAGCAACAGTGATGGGAAGGGAGGAAAGAATTTAAGATTGTCGGGGAAAAGGATTGTCAGAACTCGATGGTTAAAAAAAAAAAGAACTCGATGGTTAATTGGCTGTTGGCAGGACGGAAGGACGGGGTGGGGAGAAGTTTTGAGAGCGAGTGGGGTGTGTGTCTAGCAGCCTTTGTACCAATAAGAGGACACTGTAAGCTCGTGTAATTAGCAGGAGATACAAAGAGTCACATGGATGACTTAGATAAGGCTAATAAACATTTAAAATGCTCAAACTCACAATTGAGAAAACACAAGTTTAAGCTTTGTGAGGGTCCTTCTGTGATTAGGCTAGGCTAGTGCATGTCCTCCTCGAAGCTGCATCTCCTGAACATGTTCAGGGATGCTCGCTCCTCTCTTGGGGTGGTAAGCCAGAATGAGTCAAACCTTCGGCCACGGTTCCCACTGCAGGGGCAAAGCTGATCCATGGCAGCAAAAATGAACCAACATACAGAGAGAATATGAAAGAAGAGACACTAAGAGTGGCCAGGAGAGAGAATGAACGAACATGAGAGAATCAGCACTGGCTAAAGGAGCTCCATTCTGGGGCTTGCTTCTGCTTGGGGTTGCTTTCGCAACCAAAGGAGTCTTTTTTGTAAGACTGATCATTCATTCATTCATTCATTCATTCATTCATAGAGTGAGTAGGGGAAGGGGCAGATGGAGAGGGAAAGACTCCCAAGCAGACTCCATGCTGAGCCCCTGAGATCATGACGTCAGCTGAAATCAAGAGTCAGATGCTCAACCTACTGAGCCACTCAGGCGCCCCAACCAAAGGATTCTTAACTAAAAACAAATGTCATGCTGGCTTCTGGCCTGGGCAACCAGGTAGACGATGGGGGCATTCATCTAGCGAAGCAATCCAGGTGGAAGGAAATGTACTGGAAGGGAACAGAAAGTTTGAAATTAGAGCATGTGGATATATCCAAGTGGATGCATACAGCCTGTGCTTATGCATAAGCATATAGCCTTGGCTTTCTTGTTATTCATTTGTCACAGAGTCTTTGAGTTTTGCACTGGAGTGTTTTTTCAAAATTATAAACTACAAATCCTTATTTAAGAACTCCCAAAAAACTTTAAATGATAGAAGTTGCTTTGTTTCTAAAATTGAATTGTTTAAAGAAATTTAAAAAAAAAAGAAATTTTCAAAAAATTGTCAGTATTACTTTGACAAGAGTTTGGCAGTTAAATGAATAAAACTCTCCAGTCTAGTGCAAGGTTTATCCCTTCAACGGTGAGAGACCTGGGTCTTGTGGGTTGAGGCCAATCGCAGCACATGCACTTCTTGCACGCTCCCGGGGGACACAGAGGGGAGGGCAGTGGGGGGGGGGGTATGAAAGAGTGAAGGGTGGGGCTGGGGCTCTCACTCAGAAGAGAAGGTGAGGGAGTGGGGGAGAGGAGAAAAGAGAAAGCATGGCTTGTCTTCTGTCATCGAGGAAGGCACTTGTGGGGTGCTTGAGGCAAAGCAGACTCCACAGAAGTTTTGGCTTTTGGCACCATGATCAAAATCTCTGGATGAAAAAGGGGCAACATTTCAGGACTTGCTGCAGACCTGGCTGTCCTCCACAGTAGCTCCCCCTGGTAGCACAGCCTTCCAGCCAGTGCCAAATCTAAACAAAAGGATCCTACAGCATTCACTGGCTCAGAGATTCTTTAAAATTCCTCAAGATGCTTACGGTGGAATTTCAATCAAAATCAGCTTATCCTTCTTTTCCCCTTGCAATCTGAGCAACTGCCAGCCATCTATCAACCCTGTAACAGTGGAGTCTGCTGGTCAAGGGTACAAGGGGTGCAGCTTTTTTTTAAACAGATTTTTTATTTTTATTTTTTTAATTTTTAAAAAATTTTTTATTTATTTATGATAGTCAGAGAGAGAGAGAGAGAGAGAGAGAGAGAGAGAGGCAGAGACACAGGCAGAGAGAGAAGCAGGCTTCATGCACCGGGAGTCCGATGTGGGATTTGATCCCGGGTCTCCAGGATCGCACCCTGGGCCAAAGGCAGGCGCCAAACCGCTGCGCCACCCAGGGATCCCTAAACAGAGTTTTTAGAGCAGTTTTAGGGTCACAGCAAAATTGAGAGGACAGTACAGAGATTTCCATATATCCCTTGCCCCCACACATGGAGAGCATCTTCATTGTCAACATCCCGCACCAGAGTGATACGTTTGTCACACCTGATGAACCTACACTGACACATTATTATCATTCACAGTCCACAGTTTCCATTATGGTCACTCTTGGGGTTGTACAGCCTATGGGTTTGGATAAATGTCTAATGACATGGATCTACCATTTTAGTAGCATACAGAGTAGTTTCACTGCCCTAAAAATCCTCCCCACGCTCCACGGATTCATCCCTCCCTTCTCAGTAACCCCTGGCAACCACTGTTCCTTTTATTATCCTCATAGTTTTGCTTTTTTCCAGAATGTCATATAGTTGGAATCATACAGTATGCAGCCTTTTCAGATTGGCTTCTTCCACTTTACTAATATGCAATTAACTTTCTTTCATGTCTTTGCATGTAAGTACAGTTTTCTCATGTTTTTCTGTTTCTTTAAAAATAAATAAATAAAAATAAAAAACACTGGTTGACTCTGCTACCCTGTAACTCTACTGGGATTAGAACTTGCTAGGCTGTGGGCCCCACATCTTAGACTGCTGCTCCTGGCTCCCAGGTCAGAGTAGGTCAACCGACATGGACTTTGGTGACCTGAATCAAAGGGCTCCCTGAGAGTACTAATTGCAGGGCTACAATTTAACTCAATTCTGACGCTATCTACCTGGAGATACCATCAGATCCCACAGGTTAAGGCCTCCATCCTATAAGACTGTCCCCTCCCTACTTCAGATGCCAATCCCAAGTCCAAATTGTCACTGTGCTTCTGACCCACTGGCTATAAGGCAGAGAGTTCCACGACCTCCTCCTCTGGTTTGATTAATTTGCTAGAGTGGCTCACAGAAGTCAGAGAAACATTTTCCTTACTAGATCACTGGTTTATTATAAAAGGATAGGACTCAGAAATGGCCAGATGGAAGAGATGTGTAGGACAAAGTGTAGGGGAAAGGGCGCAGAACTTCTGTTCTCTTGGAGCATGCCACTCTCCCTAAATCTCCCTGTGTTCGCCAATCTGGAAGCTCCCTGAGCCTCATCCTTGTGGAGTTTTTTGGAAGCTTCGCTACACAGGCATGATTGATTAAATCCTTGGCCATCGGTGACTGAAAGTCTCCAGCCCTCCTCCCTTCCCAGAAGGTCTGGCGGGTATAACCCGCCAAGTTACAAACCTCTAATCACCTGGTTGGTTCCCCCAGAGCTTTCCAGAAGTTGCCTCATTAACATAACAAAGACAACTTTGTGGCTGCTCTTGTCACTTAGAAAATTCCAATGGTTTTAGGAGCTCTGTGCCAGGAATAGGACAAAAGCCAAATGTCTATTTGCTGTCTCCTGTGATAAATTATAGTATTATAAGTTCCTTCTAGGGAGACACGCTACTGCCAGTTTATCACGTGGATGCTGCATTGCAGGGTAGTGCTACGATTCTGGGTGCTGGAGTTTCAATCCTCACTCCTCTACTTCTAGTTCCCTGAATTTGGATAAGATACCTTCCACTCCAGAACTCACAGAGGTAAAATGGGCATAAAAACTGTACTTATAAGGAGAAAAAATGAGTGGGAAATATCAGAAAGGGAGACAGAACATGAGAGACTTCTAACTCTGGGAAACGAACTAGGGGTGGTGGAAGGGGAGGTGGGTGGGGGGTGGGGGGTGACTGGGTGGCGGGCACTGAGGGGGGCACTTGATGGAATGAGCACTGGGTGTTATTCTGTATGTTGGCAAATTGAACACCAATAAAAAATAAATTTATAAAAAAACCCTGCACTTATCTCACAGGACCATTAGGATGAAGATACTGTATGAAAAACAATTAGACACAGAGTAAGCCCTCTATACATACTTGCCATTATTATTTTTTTATTATTATTATTTTTATTTTAAGATGCTTCAAGCTAGGCAAATGGTTGAGATAGTATCTCCATCACACAGATGGGGTCTAGTAAACTCACACTGATTTAGCAAATGTTTACTGGATGCATGTTTTGTGACAGCCATTCTCTTAGGAGTGGGGAGGAACCTGCCCAAACACTCCAATCCATTGAAAGGAACTACTTTTTATGCCCAACCCTATTCCAGAGAGCAGGTTGGGAAGGATGCAGGAAAGAAAGAAAGAGAAAGCATATGTACTATAAAAAAATAAATAAAATTAAGGAACAGAATGAAGCTAAGGTGGGGCGGGGGAGAAGTGAGCATGCAAAGCCATGACATTCTCCATACTTGGTGGAACCAGGTCACAATGTGGCTCTAAGATTTTCCTACAGCTAAGTGCAAGAGGCTTGTGTCCATAATTTCACACAAATCAATTGTGTGTAGGAAGCACAAGGGATGAGGATCTGAATGGAGGCCACTGCAGAAAGCTTAATCACACACAGTCTTGGCAAGGCTCAAGATTTCATCTTCTCGCCTTTGAACCTCTTGCCTTTCAAAAACTTTAAAATAATTCGGAAGCTGGGGCACCCGGGTGGCTCAGCCAGTTAAGCATCCAACTCTTGATTTTGGCTCAGGTCATGATCTCAGGGTCATGAGATCCAGCCCCGTGTTGGACTCCATGCTGAACATGGAGCCTGCTTAAGATTCTCTCCCTCTCCCTCTCCTTCTGTCCCTCCCCCAGGCGCATGTGAGCTCACTCTCTCTCTCAAAAAAAAAAATAATTATAAAATAATTTAGAAATTGAGCACATGTACAATGAGTGCATTTATAAGAGATACATATGGTTTTGAAAGTCACAATAAAATGAATGTCTGTTTTGAATTTATTGGCTAGAGAAACAAGTTCAATTCAGGAACCATGAAACCATTTGAGCCATATGGCTCAAGAAATACTACCATATATGATCATTACAAACAAATTGGACAGGGGTGTGTGCAGAACATAGGGAAATGTACGGAGTAAAGAGACACTGGTTGGCGTTGTAATTGTGATGTCTCTAAGACATTACTTTGTGTGATAATTCTTCTGTGGCTGTATCAAGGGTTCCCAACACGCTGAGGATTTTGGAAATGCGTCCATGTCCTGATTATTGCCAAATCTGATGGAAACCCACTCAATCAATGAAGCAGCTGTTTGCCATGAAGTGTTCCAAGTCTTTCTTCCCATCTGTGTGGTCACCGGAGGCAGAAACCCGGGAGACCATCCATGACTCTCCACCCATCATTAATTCAGGTTTCAATTTCTGCCTATTTATGATCTTGACATATTTCTCATCTCTCCTCCCGTCTTCATCTCCTCTCCTACTAAGAAAGGTGGCTTCTTCTCCTCCCTCAGCTCTTAGGATAATATTCGAGCTGCACTCCCTCTTTCTGGGCAATCCTTCTCAAAGTTGCCCTCCATACATTTATGGAGCAAAAGCTAAGAAATGGAGGCAAATGAACCCTATCTAGCAACTTGTTGCTGGTACATAAAAATAGAGAAACTGCCACAATGCTCCAAACTAGAGGCACAGGGTCTCACATGAAGATTCAAAGCAGGAGAGGGACATCATAGTGATATTTTAGGTAACTACTATCTACCAGGCACTGTGCTTAACATTTTATATGCACCATCTATTTAACCATCACAAAATGCTTCATCTTTGGGGTACGTACTTTTATTGTCTCCGTTGAGCAGATGAGGAAACAGAGACTGAGAGGGGTCAGTATTTGCCAGGCAGCAGTCGTGGAGTGGAGATTGGAAATGAGGTCCACTGTGGCACCAATGCCAATGCCTGTCAATCACATGACACAGATGATCCTGCCACCACCACTAGCTTGTACCACTGCTCCTCATTGTTGTTGATGACTCTTGACCCCAGATCACTTCCCCTCGTGTATCTATGGTTTGAGCTCCCTGCTCATGGTCACACTCTTCAAGACCATTACTACTTAGTCATTTCAATATGCATGGAGATCACACTGCCCATGCATGGGACCCTCAGGTCTTGAACGGAGGTCCTCTCAGATCATCCAAGGATTTAGTCCTTCACCCAACCTCATGATCCATTCATGCTCGAAGTCATAACTGAGACCTTGCTTGTCATCACCAATAACTGCAACCCTTCCATAATCTTAATATCAGGCATGTCTCCTCCTTTCTGAACTCTACCTTCAGTCTTTCCAGCCCATTCCATCTCATACCAGGACTCCTATAATCCTTCAACCCATTGGGGCCTCTCATCCGTCTTTTCCACCCACCATCTTTTCACTGTCCTTAGCCAAATCTAGGTTCTCTCTTGCTCCCTTAACCAGATTAAATTTCACAGCCAGTCATTAAAATCACCCCTCCCATATGCCCTTGGTCCTCTCTCTAGCTTATTTACTTGGCAAAGCCATGACCCTGGTTGCAGCTAACCCTCTGCCTACTCCGTGCCTGCACCTGTGCAGCTGAACACAGAGGCAGAAAGACACACAAGCCTGCCAGCTGGTCCACTTTAGATTCCTGACCATGCTGACCTTAGACGATGCCTGGCAGTCATAGTCTATTTCCCCAGGCCATTTACTGCCTGACTCCTCCCCACAGATGACCATTTTGCAACTTTCCCCCTTCTCCAATCTCTCTTGCTCAAGACTCTCAGCAGAAAACCTGGTTTCCTCCTTCCCTAGGAAAATCAGAGAATTTCCACAGACTCTCACCACCTAAATAAAGCATCTGACTGAGTTACTCTGTCTTCTTCCTCTTTCACAGGCAACTACATCTGTCCTAATGCCAGTCCTTCTGCTCCTGCACCAGACCTCATCCCCTCTCCACATGCAAGGACCCATCTGAATGATTCTTACTTCCCTCCATGGTACCAACCTTCTCCTCTCTCTGCTGGATCACTGTCATCAGAACACATACATACTGTATTTTTCCCCATTAAAACACACACACACACACACACACACAAACCTCCTAACTTGATCTCACTTCCCCGACCCCTGCTACTCCCCTATTTCTCTATTCTCCTTGGCAGTGAAGCAGCTCAAACACACGTTCTATGCTCACATTTAAATCTTCTCCCTACAATTCTCTCTTCACCTCCAATCAGGCTTTTGTTCTAACACTTCACTGAAAAGAATCTCATCAGGGTTTCCAAAGCAGTGGTCAAGGCTCAGTCCTAACTTACTTGACCCCCAGCAGCACCGGACATCAGTGGCCATGGCTATCCTTTGGAAACACTTCGTGACTCACCTTCCAAGGGATGGCTCTCATTTCCTGCCCACCTCACCAGTCATTCCTTTCCACTTTACTTTCTGACTCTTCGTCTTCTCCCAGCCTCTTCATGTTGGGGAGCCCCAGTCTTTGTCTTCCTCTCTATCTATCCTCATACCTTGGTGAACTCATTCTGGGTCACAGATGAAAATTCAAATGGCAATGCCAATGACTCCCTACTTTCTATCTACAGCCCAGACCTCAATCATAAATGCACAGAATTGCCTATTCAAACTGTCCACTTGGATAGGTCTCAGGCATTTCAAACTCAGCATGTCTAAGAGTGAACTCTTGACCTTTCCCTCAGATCTGCTCTAACTCTCATCTACCCCATCTCAGTTGATGGCAAGTCCATCCTTCCAATGTCTCAGGACAGAAATCCTGGTGTCACTCTGAGTCCCCTATTTTCCATACTGGTCCACATCCAACCTGCCAGAGAATATTGACCCTCAAAACATCCAGAACCTACCATATCTGCTTATCTCCCTTGCAACCATCCTGGTCTGAACCATCTTAAGTAGATCACTGTAGCAGCCCTGTGATGGTCTATGTCCACCACTGCCCCTACAGTCCATTCTCAACATAGCAGAGCAACCAGAGTGATTTTTTTTTTTAAGATTTCATTGAGAGAGAGAGAGAGAGAGAGAGAGAGAGAGAGAGAGAGAGAAGAGAGAGAGAAGGGCAGAGGGAGAGGAGAGAAAGAATTCCAAGCAACCTCCACGCTGATTGCGGAACCCAGTGCAGGGCTTGACAGGGAGCTTGATCCCAAGACTCTGAGATCACGATGTGAGCTGAAACCAAGAGTCTAATGCTTAACCAATTGCGTCACCCATGTACCCCTGGAGTGATTCTTTTAAAAGGAAAAACGGGCAGCCCGGGTGGCTCAGCGGTTTAGTGTCACCTTCAGCCCAGGACATGATCCTGGAGTCCCAGGATCAAGTCCCATGTCCAGTTCCCAGCATGGAGCCTGCTTCTCCCTCTGCCTGTGTCTCTCTGCCTCTCTCTCTCTCTCTCTCTCTCTCTCTCTCTGCCTCTCATGAATAAATAAATAAAATATTTTTTTAAAAAAGTAAAAAGAAACACATCACAATTTACCTCTGCTAAAAATCTTCCAGTAGCCCTGCATTCTCCTCAGAGTCAACCCAAAGTCCTAAAGTCCACATAAGGCTACACAGTCCTATAGTAGTAAGCCTCCTATTGCAGCTGGAGCCTTGTGTCTGTCTCTCATCCCCTCACCTTGCCCTGTCCCAGCCACATTAGCCTCTCTGCAGTTCCCTGGCCATACTAGGCATATTCCTGCCTCAGGTCTTCCACTACTGTTCCCTCTGCCTGCAATGCTCTTTCCCCCAATACCCACTATGTTTACCCCTCAGCTCCTGAAGTCTTTGCTCAGGTGTCACCTGCTCAATGAGGTTTATACCTGATCACCCATATCCTCCTGGAACCCTGATTAATTTTCTCTAGAATACTCAGCACCTTCCCCCATACTAAAGACTATACTTATTTATTGGTTCTGTCCATCTACAGAGGCAGAGACTTTGTCTGTTTTGAAACTATAACCATCCCTGGCACTCACTGCATACACAATACACAAGATTTGTTGAATGAAGGGAGCTTGAGTGGCAAAGCTGGTTGAGTGTCAGGCTCTCAGTTTTGGCTCAGGTCATGATCTCAGGGTTGTGAGGTGGAGTCTTGCATCGGGCTCTGTGCTTAGCAGGGGAGTCGGCTGGAGATGCTCTCTTTCTGTCTCCCTCTGCCCCTTCCTCCACTCTCTCTCTCTCTCTCAAAATAAATAAATATTTAAAAAAAAAAAAGATTTATTGAATGAAAAACACACACAGAGCTGCGCTGTCCCATGTTCCAAAGCCCCATTATGCTGGGAATCCTACTATCCCAACCACACTGACATGAAAGCATAAAGGATGGAATCAATCAAAATACTGAACTTTAGGGGCAGCTGGGTGGTTAAGCGTCTGCCTTTGGCTCAGGTTGTGATCCCGGGGTCCTGGGATCAAGTCCTACATCAGGCCCCCTGCAGGGAGCCTGCTTTTCCCTCTGCCTATGTCTCTGTCTCTCTCTGTGTTTTTAGGAATAAATAAATAAAATCTTTTTTAAAAATACTGAACTTTAGTAAGGAAATAAGAATTATTTCAGTTATTTTTTAGTTTTTTCATGTGTTGGGAGTATCTTTTAAATTTTTTCCCCTTGTTACAGAATTTGGAGAAGTTACTTCTTTTCTGAAGAGCTACTGCAAATTATTATCTCCAGGACTAACTACAATCTCTTCTAGACTTTTCTGTAAGCAGGCACCTGACTAAAGAGGACATGGACACATATACCAAAAGCCAAACAACAGTGGCGACCTCTATGGAATCATTGACTTTGGCAACCAAGGCAGCTCTGTGGCATGGGTCACTGAGCGGAATGAGGTGAGGTTAAAAAGGCAGGTAGAGAAACCAGGCTGCCTCATCTCGGGCAGCCATCAAGAGCATAAAGATAGCATCTCCTTTAAAGGGACTCTGCAAGCAAAGTCTCCGGCTTGGTCTCGTTACCATACCAACAATGAAGTACTGGAGCACTTCTTCCAGGAGACTGTAACTCTTAGCCTACAGTTCTTAAAATGTGGGCCATGTCAAGCCACTTATCACTGCTCTGATGCCAATTCACAATCACACACTATCTCAGCCCTGCAGAGGCCATTACCGTCAGACAGGAGCCCTGCTAATGGACTAAAATTGTAATGCATTTCGAATGCTTGCACCGTCATAGCCAGTGCTGCCCCAGGATCTCTACAAGCAGCCAACTGGAATCACAAAGCAGAAGGGCTGTCCCTGCAAGATGTTAGCACAAAATGGTTGCTAGAAAAACATGCAGTATTTCCTTAGGTCTTTAATTTTAAAAACTGCCACCACATTTATTAAGAAATGCAATGTCGTGACCCTATCAGCCCTCCAATGAGCGATACAAGTCTGGAAATGTAGTTCAGTCCTATGGAGGCAGCATCTCTGCATCACTCACAGGGAGGCATTTGAGCACATTTTCCAGGCTAAATGGCCACCACGATCTACTTAGAAATACGCTACATTTGAAAAAGTCTGTGGCTCTTAGATTTATATTATGATATATAGAGAGCAATGCACTGGAATCTGACCTTGAGTATAATCGAAGATTTTTTTTAAAGTCTAATTTCTTGGGGCACCTGGGTGGCTCAGTTGGGTGAGCATCTGCCTTCAGCTCAGGTCATGATCCCAGGGTTCTGGGATGGAACCCCACATCGGGCTCTCTGCTCTGCAGGGAGTCTGCTTCTCCCTCTCCCTCTGCCCCTCCCCTTGCTCATGCTCTCTGTCTCTCTCTCTCTCTCTCTGTCAAGTAAATAAAATCTTTGAAAAAAATAAATAAAAATGAAAGGCCTAATTTCTTTAATGTTGGTAGTTTCCAGGGGTTACCACCTGTATAGAAGAGCACCCAAAGACACCCTCTGTCTGTAACATAGACCACTAAATTATTTATCATCTGGACACAGTGTATACAATCACAGTACAAATGTCAAAAGGCAAAATTGCTTAGGAATTCATATGCTGTCAGTAAAAATGCTACTTGAAGCAAGACATTAAGAAATATTGTGAATAGGCGCAGACCCATGATTACTTAACCCCAGATCACAAATACATCCTGGTTTGATGTTTTTGAGACATGACCTCTCTATTCTTTCTGGACTTGAAAAGGATTGTTTAAAGTCTGTGGAAGGCTTTAAGTTATAGCCTACTGTAATCAAAATGAGCCTGATTTTTGCTTCCCTCACTTAGGTAATGAGTTTTCACAAGGCAGCAAAGCCTTAGCTGCCAGTTCTTCAGTCCCACCACCCACAAGCCCCACGCATGCTGCCAGGCGCCTGGGCAGAGCAGCTGGCGGATGGCAAGGGTGGCTCTGCCTGTGGTCACGGTCTCAGCTGCTAGAGGCATGGGTTTAATGTGATGGGCCTGGGTGCACAGCTCAGAGGAAATCTGGCTCCATGGAACATCTACCCAGATGCACAAAGGAGTGCAAAGAACGAGAGAGAGAGAGAGAGAGAGAGAGAGAGAGAGAGAGAGAGAAACTGCCCACAAGCGAGGAAGCAGGGCTATTCTGGTGGAAACAAAAGTGGGAACTCAAAGCCCTGCCCTGTGTTTGAAAACCACAGTTGTCACAGGTACAATTTGGGAACTGGGAGACAGGACCACAAACCTAAGTTGTATCACTTTGGCAAGTCACTTCTTTGTCCAGCTCTCTGCTCCTCAACCAGCACAGTGTGGGTGTGAGGACTTAATAAATACCCAGTGCTCAGCATGGTTTGCTCTATGAACTAAATGGTTTGCTCTAATTCTAAAATTACTAACAGTAACATGTTCTGATTGTAGCTTCCAGAAAACTATTTTCTGGGACATGGCTTTCTTAGTTCTGTAGCAGAAAAGCATCTAATTAAAGTCAACAAGATGCAAGTCTGTTTTGTATTTGACTTCAGTCTTCTCTTCGTAATATTAAATGTCATCAATCCTATTTTGTAAGCTAAGTAAGAATCCTGATAAAGTATGCATTAGCTAGAAAAAGCATTTGGTGTGTGCATAGTGATGAAACACTGGAAAGTTGTGCCACAGAATCCTTTTCCAATGTGTTTGTAATGTGTGGATAGAGAGAGAGAGAAATTAGCATTTATTTTATTTTGAAAAATGTAAGTGCTGCCTGTAAATCCATTATGGAAACAACCGGATTTAAAGGAAAATAGGTGATAAAATGTTCCCTGTGGGGCAGGAGACATCAATTTTAAATATGCGCAATATCCGATATCAAAATTTCATTCTGCGGTGGTCTTTGATGTAGAACGAAATTGGAAATTGTCCACAGCAAATGTTATGTTGGGTATATGTCTGTTACTAAAAGTACTCAGATGCACATTAAAATGGTTTTGGGGGATCCCTGGGTGGCGCAGCGGTTTGGCGCCTGCCTTTGGCCCAGGGCGCGATCCTGGAGACCCGGGATCGAATCCCACGTCGGGCTCCCGGTGCATGGAGCCTGCTTCTCCCTCTGCCTGTGTCTCTGCCTCTCTCTCTGTGACTATCATAAATAAATTTAAAAAAAAAATTTAAAAAAAAATGGTTTTGGCCTTAAATAAATAAAACAGAAAAAAACTCATTCTGACCTTCAACACGTATGAACTAGGAATATTCCTTAAAAAGAGCAACAATCTATACAAGCCAACACCAGACTATTCCACAGTGTCTAATCTCCCAGGAAAACATGACCTGCTTTGGAATCCTTTACATTCCTTCCTTCTCGGGAACAGGTGCAGGCATGCCTCATGATACTAATCTCACCTGCCAGATTCCAAGATGAGAGACGAACATTGAGAAAATAAAGCATCACTTGACATTGCCAGCATGTACTTGGAACTTTTTAAGGGAGCCATTAAAGGTTGTATGATTAGTAACAATTCTGGCTGAATAGTCATTCTCTGAAAGGATTTTTAAAAATCCCATTTGGATTAATATTTCTGAGTTGAGGTTACATTCTATTTTCTCTTTAAAAGGGCTATTTTCATGTCTTTTTTGTTTAGGAATAAAACAGCCTATTTCTGAGTTTAGGTATAAAGGAGCTTCAAAATCCATTCACACATAGAAAAACATACCAATGCCTGACATTGGTGAGGGTTTCCAAAGTTGTGACCACCTAGTGCTTTCACATGCATGTTCTTATTCAGGCCTTTGGTGATCTGGAGTGGGGGGAGCAAGGACAGGAGTCTGCAAGCTGATTTCAGAGACAGAGGATCATGGATCTGGGTGGGGGTGCTCCCCCTCACCACATGGCTAAAGAGAGACACGTCAGGGACTCTCTTCTGCGGATTGCTAGACAAACATGTTTAGTTATTATTTGAGACATTTATATTTTTGAAAAAGTTGGGTGGAAGGAAATGTGCCTTTAATACTTCCACAGTTACACCAAATACCTCTGGAGGCAGAAATCTGGACACAGATGGAGCATATTATGTTACCTGGTGAGACCCAAAGGAAGATTTAGGAAAGGAAGGCTGAGCAGGGCTTTATTTGACCACAGAAGGAGCATCTCCTTCCATTTAGATCCCAGGCAACAGGCTGCCTGCCATCAAGCTCTAAAATACGAACACTTCCACAAATAGCCTTCTAAATGCAGGGGCTTCTCCGCATTCACAACAATAGGAATGTATGCAACTGCGTTCTTTAAAGCAGATTTACAAAATTTTGGTTTTGTCCAACAATGGCATTCCATTCTTACATCAGAAGACCCAGAGTTATAGCTGTAAGAAATCTGAGGAAGTGACAAGCCTCAGCAGTGAGGGGACTCCTTCCCTTGGTTAACTAGAGGACACTCTCAGGGAAATAAAAGCCTCAGAGTATAAACATCGAACCTTCGCCATTTCGGCCAGTGCCATTTTCCTTACCCTTTGAAGATACAACCAAAGATAAAGAGATATAAATCCAGAAGTACATTTTAAAAACCTGCTCATGTATATTAAAACTACTGCAGAAACTTGAACATGATCATTTAGGGTGTATTTTAATTGGAAAAAAATGATTTTTGGCTTACAAAGAAACTGCTGCCTCATGGAGGAGGCCTTGGTTTCATTTAATCTACAGGCTGATTAGTGAGACGACTAGTAGAAGACTCACGTTCACCTGTGCCAGGCTGCAATTCAGCATGCTTTCACATAAATTCTATGGTCTTTTTCATGATTTGTTTCCTTAAGTAGATAACCACTTCTTCTTTCTGAGGTGAGATGCCCTGAAAGTGATGCCAGGAAAGGCAGGCCTGTTTTAATTCTGTTACTCATTAGCTGCATTAGGTTAAGAAAGTTCCTCAACCTCTCTGAGCTGTAGGTACCTCACCTTTTCCTTTTTTGAGCTACAATTCTCCAATGATCCTGCTTGGAGTGTTCAAAAAGTGAACAAATCTTCGTCCTCCCCAACTGCAGACTCTTTCCAAATAATTGTTAAGTTCTAAATTAGTTACGTGTGACTCAGTGAGATTGCTTGATTAAGATGTGTGGGCCCACGAGCGTGCACACCCACAGCCCAACGCCCCGGAGGCTTCAGTCTCTTCAGAAACACGTGGATTCTTGTCTCCATGCCTGTGTGTATATTGTCTTCCTTCTGCCAGGGACTTGAAACCATCCTTCTTCTCCCTTCGCCCCCACATCTACACTCTACTCCAAGTCCAGTCCACACAGCTTTCCAATGTACTGCCATTAATGGGCCGATTAGCACTTTCAGGATCCTGTCACTTGTTTATTAAATAGTATCTTGTGAACTGTGTACCTTGTTTTCTCATTTTTTACTCTTGTTTCAAGTGGTCTCAATGACACTGCATTCATCTCAATGATTATGTTTCTTTTGTTCCTGCCATAATATCAGAAACTCAGTAAGAACGGAGATTCTTATCTTTTATCAAATTTATTTTTTTACAGATTTTATTGATTTACTTGGTAGAGAGAGCGAGTGAGCAAGTGCACAAGTGGGCAAAAGGAGAAGCAGACTCCCCGCTGAGTAGGGAGCCCGATGTGGGGCTCGATTCCAGGACCCCGGGATCATGACCTGAGCTGAAGGCAGATGCTGAACCAGCTGAGCCACCCAGGTGCCCCTCTTTCATCAAATTTAAATGGTAAGGCCCTTAGAGGTCACCTGGTCCAAATGCCCCTGTAGGCAATGAGAGAGGAGATCCACGTTTATTGAATGGAATGGCTATTGTCTTAGTTCAGGCTGCCTTAACAGATTACCATAGATCTGGTGGCTTTAACAAACCCTTATTTCTCACAATTCTTGAAGTCCAAGTTCCCAGTGCTGACCCCTCTGGGTTTCCTGGTTTTCAAATGGTGCCATGCTCTCCTATGGTGGAGAGCAGAGAGGGAGAGCTTGTTGTTGCCTCTTCTTCCAAGGGCACTAACCCCATCGCAAGGTTCCACCCTCATGACCTAATGATCTCCCAAAGGGTCCACCTTCTAATACCATCACCTTAGAGGTTAGGATTTCAACATGAATTTGGGGGATGCACAGTCAGCCCATAACAGCTACAGGGTGGCAAGCACTTGGCTACATAATCTTCACAACAGCTCCATAAAGAATGATTTTCTCTCTTTTCCACATGAGGATCCTGAAGGACACATTTCTATGACTTCCAGGGGATGACTTTACACTCTGTGCTAATTTCAGACCTCCCTGGAATTGTTTTAGAGTGCAGCCCAGGTGTTGACTCCTCTTGCCGATCTCCTACTTCCCACAGGATGATGGAACTTCGTGATGCGCCACACCTGCCTGGACACCCAACTCAACCCTGCTTTGAATTCACCAAAAAGGATCCAGCTACAGAATAGCATCAACAAGCAACGAAGGCCCTGCCGAGCTTTGCAGGCAGCACGGAGGACAGAGGTGGCCTCTCACTCTGCCCAGACGACAACAGGAACACACGTCATGATGAGTCAGCTCTGTTCTTGTTCTAAAATCCTTCCTTGCCCAAGCTCTCATCAGAGGCTCTAGTTTCCCCCAGCTTCCCCTTGGCATGTCCAGATCCAGGTTTCCCTCTCCTGGATCTCTCCCATTTCTCACTCTTTCCATGTACAGATCAATTTGCTCTGCTCTGCAGCTGCTTCTCCACTCACACCCCCGAATGCACCTCTGTGATCAGTAAAACGGGGACCCTCCAGTTATAGACCCTGCCTCTCTTAGAAACCAGCAAGGGGTTTAAATAACTCCTACAAAAACTTCCGTTAGCAAATGTTATCAAATGTTACCAGTAATTCTGACTTCTAGAGACTAGCACTGTGTCCATAACCGGTACCTGCCTGCAGGCCGGAAACCAGCCAAACCTGTCTCCCACGACTTAACTTCCAAAACCAAAACCTACTGTTTCCCACCAGTGATTCTTCATCAGGTTTTCACAGCACTACCTTATTTGGAAATATCTGTGATCATTTATGTGTATACCTGTTACTACAGGTCTCCCTCTCCTAGGTAATGAGCTCTGTGAGTTCAGGGCCCTTGACTATTTTGTTCTCTGCTGTATTAATGATGCCTAGAAAGGGCCTGTCACCGAGGATGTGCTCAGTAAATATTTTTTGGATGAATGAACAAATATATGAATGAATAATGGTCAGAGAAAGCAACGTGGAATGTTGAAGCTCTAAGCTCTCTCACACCAGAATCCCAGATTTGACCTGCCATCAACAGTGCAGCATTGAGTGATAAATGATCTTAATACATCTCTTCTAAAGAAATTCCATTCTTTCTTACATGGAGTTCTACAAGGTCTTCTATTAAGCTGAATGTGGAGGGAGGCAGATGCAGAGAAACTGTTAGCTCTCATCAAGGCTGCCCACCCTGTAAAACAAAAATATATTGCAATCAGTCTCAAAATACTTATGGAGTGACTGAAATGTCCCAGAACTGGGCGTAGGCAATGAGACTACACAAGTTACAACATGGACATTTCTTCATGTCCATATGTCTATGTTCTTCCAGACTCTGGCCATTTGGTCTTGAAATCCTGGTTCTGCCTCGCAAATCTTCCTTCCTTAAGTTTGCACCATCTGCACCACTCCAGGCCAGTCCTTCCATCCCTGATGCTGCCCAAGCACACTGGGGGTGGCTGAATGTCTGCTCCTCATGTAATGTAAATGAACAAGTCTGTCATTATTTGTATGTATACATCTACACCTCACCCAAAGGCAGCAAGTCCAAGAATCAGGGCCTGTGTTCTATCATCTCACAGAGTCTTACCAAAGGTCTCTGTTGAGTGAATTAATAAATTCCAGAAGATAGGTACCCTATTGTTGGCTTCTGAGAACTACTCAAACACAAGGTTTGATATATGTCCTTGGGTTGCAATTAATTCTAAGGCGGAAAAGGCTAAAGGATGATGGCACACACAATAGGTCCTCAGCATCATCTGCTGAGAGTAGCCACCTTTCCATGGATGAGAAAAGCCTAGATATGAATCCTTATTGATTCAACAGGGCCATTCAAAAAAGGAATTTTTTTCTCCAGAGTAGCAGTATTATTATAAAAAAAAAAAGGCTTGAAAGGCTCTTATTTCATGTATACTCTCTGTCAAGAGAATCAGGGCTTTGTGCCAGTCACTGGTTTGGGACAATGGATCTCTGTTTACTTTAGTTGAGATTAGAGGATCCATCAGCAGTCATCTTATCTAAGATGTCACCTTTGGGTCTCATTGCCCGGAAGTAATGGTTGGGTTGAAAGATTGGTAAGAATATCTTGCAGTGACTTGTTGGAGGAGGCTGGTCACAAACTTGCCACATTTCTCATCACTCATCATGTCTCCTCATGTTCAACAACTGGCATCAATCCCTCTGTGTTATTAATGGGATGATGTCTTGAGATATATCTCAATCATCTCTTCTAGATATAACTGAAGACATAAAACCAAGTAGGAACATTCTCTAGGTGATGTTCCAACATTCTTCCTCTTCTCATATTGATACCCCAAAAGTTCTCTTTGATAGGAATTCTGGAGATGAACCAAATTAGGTTTCTTTGCACCCTAATGAAAGTTAGGAGCTCCAAGTCTCATAAAATCCTGTTTGGTTTGGACTTGCAAATGGTTTGATGTGGCTGCGGCCTGTTGTTTACCTACAAAGGCATCCCTCCCGACAGGTAACAAAAACTGAGTATTAAAAGCATGTTTTCAAAAGTCTTTCTTCTTGAAGGCTAGTCCCTGGACCACCAGCATCAGCATCACCAGAATCACCAGGGAGCTCATTTGAAATGCAAATTTATACCTCTTTTCCTACCGCAATCTCTGAATGTGGGGCCCAGGAATCTTTGTTTTAACAAAATCTCTAGGTGATTCTTAATGTGTGCTAAAATCTGAGATCTGCTCTAAAACTTTTCCCATGTAGATTTCTCAGCCATCCTTCCTGGGGCCCCTACAGCTGCTAACAAAGTTATACACAGGTTTTGCCCTTGGATAACTGCAAAAGAAGCTTGCTACGTAAAAAGTGACTGAAGGAGGAGTAAGGTTGGCAGGGAGACACAGGTTCACCAGCAGGAGTTAGTACTTTCTGAGTTCCTAGAGCTTTCTGGTGAGTGGTTTTCAGTGAGGCCAATACAAAGTGATTCTAACCCTAAAAAGAAAAGAGGATTATTGATGAAGGTCTGCTCAGTGCAGCCAGCCTCTTCCTCGTCACCTAATATCTGGTGGTGACAAGAATATTAGGTGAATTTCTCCTCACGGATTTCTTTCATCATTATGATAACATGCACCACGAGACTTAGAGTGGTGCATTTAGGAAATGAGTGACACTCAACAGTTCCTGTGGTGAATCTTTAATGAGAAACTTTGCAAGAGAAATTACAATTGATGCCACAGAAATACAAAAGATTGTAAGAGACTACTATGAACAATGACACACCAACAAACTGAATAACCAAAAGAATTGGATAAGTTCCTAGAAACATACAACCTACCAGGACTGAATCATGAAGAAATAGAAAATCTGAACAGACCATGAACAAGTAAGGAGATTGAATTAGCAATCAAAAAGCTCCCAACAAAGAAAAGCCCAGGACCAGATGCTCTCCCGTGTGAATGTTACTAACCAGTTAAGGAAAAATTTGTGCCAATCCTTCTGAAGCTATGCCAAAAAGCTGAAGACAAGGGAACACTTCCACATTCATTCTATAAAGCTAGCATTACATTGATACCAAAGCCACCCAAAGACTCTACAAGAAAAGAGATCTATAGGCCAATATGCCTGATGAACAGAGAGGCAAAAAACCTCAACCAACTACCAGCAAACCTAATTCAACCACACATTAAAGGGGTCATATCCCATGGCCAAGTGCAGTTGAATCGTGAGATGCAAGAATGGTTCAACAGATGTAAAATGATTAATATGATACACCACATTAACAGAATGGAGGATAAAAAAAATCACATGATCCTCTTAATAGATGAAAAAAAATTATTCAACAATATTCACACCCCTTCATGATAAAAACCCACAAGAAAGTAGGTCTGGAAGGAATTTCTCAATATTGTAAAGGCTATCTCTAACAGATGACACAATCTTTTATGTAAAGAACTCAAAGACTACACAAAACTATTAGTAATCAATAAGGTTGCAGGACAATCAACTTACAAGAATCAGTTGCATTTCTGTACACTTACAGTGAACTATCCGAAAAGGAGATTAGGAAAACAACCCCATTTCAATAGCACAAAAAAATACTTAAGAGTAAACTTAACTAAGGAGGTTAAAGACTTGTACACTGGGACGCCTGGGTGGCTCAGCAGTTGAGCATCTGCCTTCAGCTCAGGTCATGATCCCAGGGTCCAGGATCAAGTCCCATATCGGGCTCCCTGCGAGGAGCCTGCTTCTCCCTCTGCCTATGTCTCTGCCTCTCTTTCTCTCTCTCTCTCTCTCTCTGTGTGTGTGTGTCTCTCATGCATAAATAAATAAAATCTTAAAAAAGACTTGTACACTGAAAACTACAAAACATTGATGAAATAAATTAAAGAAGACACAAGTAAATAGAACACCCTGTGTTCATGGATTAGAAGACATAATATTATTAAAATGTCAATATTACCTACCCAAAGCCATCAATATCACAATGACATTTTTAAAACAGAAACAAAACAATCCCAAAATTTATAAGGAACCACAATCAATACCAAATAGCAAAAATAATCTTGAGGAAGACAAATAAAGCTGGAGGCATCACCCTTCCTGATTTTAAAATATATTTCAAAATGACTATAATTAAAGCTGTGTGGTATTGGCATAAGGGCAGAAATATAAGCCAATGGAACAGAATTAAGACCCCAGAAATAAATGCACACACATATGGTCAACTGGTCAATCACAAGGTTGCCAAGAATACAAAATGGGGAAAGGATAATCTCTTTAACAAACAGTGCTGGGAAAACTGGACATCCACACACACAAAAATAAAACTGGACCACTCTCTTATATCATACACAAGAATCAACGTGAAATGGATAAAGCTTAAATAAAAGACTTGAAACCGTAAAACTCCTAGAACACATAGGGGAAAGCTCCTTGACATGGGTCTTAGCAATGGTTTCTCAGATAAAAGAACAGGTAAAGCACAGGAAACAAAAGCAAAAATGGACAAATGAGATGACATCAAACTAAAAAGTTTCTACACAGAAAAGGAAACAATCAACAGAACATAAAGGCAACCTCCTAAGGAATGGGTGAAAATATTTGCAAACCATATGTCTGATAAGGAGTCAATATCCAAAGTCTATAAGGAACTCTTACAACTCAACAGTAAAAACATCAAAGAAGCAGATTTTGAAAGGCGGCAAGGGTCTTGAATAAACATGTCTTCAAGAAGACAGACAAAATGACCAGCAAGTATACGAAATGGTGCTTAGTGTCACTAATCCCCAGGGAAATGCAAAGCAAAACCACAGTGAGATATTACCTCATACCTGTTAGAATGGCTATTACCAAAAACACTAGAACTTCTTCAGCTGAAGATCTGCTGCACAACATTGTACCTACAGCGAGTGAGAAGTATGCTGTGCACTTAAAAATTTAAGATGGTATATCTCATGTTGTATTCTTACTACAATGAGCAAACACTCCCATAATCCCTTGCTTTTGTTTCCTTTTAGTTAAAGATGCTCCCATTGGGTTTTGGAGAACTTTACAGATGGGAAGGTGCTCAGTAGTGGGAACTATGAGAAGCGAGTACACAAGATTAGCAGAGAATATTTATGTCAGATGAGCAACACACAACTTCTACATTCTGCTCTAGGTGTGAACTTCCAACCCTGTCTTTGGGAAGGTCATGCCCAGTAAGCAGACTTCTAAGGCACAGTGTAAAGAATAAGAAACAAGATGAGGCATTTCAACTTTGAGTAAAAAAAAAAAAATTAAAAATTAAAAAGAAAAGCCAGCGAAGATGGTAAGTCATGATGCATGTAGTAAAACCATCCTGATGATCTTGTAATAGTAACCTCCTGCCAGCTCTAAACCTGTAAATTCACTTTGAAATCATGAAGATCTGCTCACATTACCACATTAGGGCATTATGCAAAATTTACTCAAGTAATGTTTTCAGAGAAAGCCAACTTATTTATCTAAGTGGAAATTCAAAAAACTAAGGGAGCCATCTGGTGGCTTGTGTGCCTACTAACTTTCTTCTCTTGGGCACAGGATTGATGTCCTATGAGCACTGTCACTGGAGCAAATGGCCCAAGACAAACCAGAACTGACAGAAAGCATTCTGATGTTGTATGAAAACCGAACAGTGCAATTTAGACACAATCAAACCAAAATTAAAGTTGGATACGATTAAGAGTAATCTGATCTTATCTTCCCTACCTGCTCTGAAAAAGAAACCAAATAATGGCTATGAGTAACAAAAAGTTGTGTTTTGTACTCCATTTCAAGATTGCATTTTTTACATAGGATACAGAGACAATTAATTTAATAATTACAAAACTTGAAATCTAACCAAAAACCATGAATCAATGGCTCACTGAAATGATGCATAGGTTTACTTAGCTTTATTATCTTGCTCCCACTTTGTAAAAGAAGCAGTAGAGTAGGGTGGGAAGATGCCGTTCCTGCTCAAAAAAATAAAAAAGTTCAGACTGGGCAATGTAATTAAAAATACCTTATGGGTGCCCGGGTGGCTCAGTCTCTGCCTTTGGCTCAGGTCATGATTTCAGGGTCCTGGCATGGAGCCCTGGGTGTGGGAGCCTGCTTCTCCCTTTGTCCCTCCCTCCTCTCGTGCTCTCTCTCTCAAATAAATAGATAAAATCTTTAAAAATAATAAAAAATTAAAAACAAAAGTAACATTATTTTTATTAGTATTTAATGCGTACTTCCTTTCAGTACTACAATGTCACACTAAAATTGCTAATGATTTCAGTGCAGTGTCTATTTCTTCAAATACTCTTTCTCTACATTTTTTTCATGTTGAAAAATGTATATGTATCACTCTATGGAGGAAAGATCACTTCAAAATTTCAGATGATTGCCTTGAGTAAGAGATGGCTCTTCTGTACCAGTACACTTCATAAAGTTTTCTTCTAAAGCTTCTATCATTCCAATTTGCCCAGTCCCAAATAAGTTACCAGAAATGATTTTCTTCTTGCATGAGCAAAACCCAGTTCCTTACATGAAAGCCTAATTATACTGATTTTACTGGCAACCATTAAGAACAAGCAGTGAAGAGTTCCTCATAATTGCCTTTATACCCCATTATTAAAGTATAAATTGGCTGTAAAAATGTACTAGAAAGTTGGCGTAAATGTTAAAAACCAAAATGCAATTTTCCAAATTACTTACAAAACCAATACAAGGACTACTTTTAAAAGAGATATGTCTTCTGAACTATAGTTTAAACCAAATAGAATACTAAAACTGTGAAGTGTACTATGAAATACACCTTTTCATTGGACTATTCCTAAATTGATGGCATTCTGGGTCCTTTTTCAACTGAAGCCTAACATTTTTGTTTAGTTATTATCGTGGTTGTCTTGCATCTACTAAACATTTTCTGAGGTTCATAACTAGAAGTATGGAAATTCTTTATCTGTTAGTTCAAAACACTCTACTTACATGAATTGTGTGTTCCACTTTTTATTGAATTGTTTTCTTTAAGTCAGCTTACCTCCAATTGTTATTGCCATGTATGTTTATTTAGGTATTAAAGTATAAGTTGTTTTGACTTTTACTGTTAGCTTATATTCATCTTTTTGTTATATTCAATATGAAACCTAGAGTCTGTTTTTTTTAAGATTTTATTTATTTATTCATGAGAGACACACAGAGAGAGGCAGAGACATAGGCAGAGGGAGAAGCAGGATCCCTGCAAGAAGCCCGATGCAGAACTCAATCCCTGTACCCTGGGATCATGACCCGAGCCGAAGGTAGATGCTCAACCACTGAGTCATCCACATGTCCCTAGAGTCCAGTTTTTAAAACACAATGATTCCTTCATATATAAAGCACTTTAATGAAATCCAGCCATTTTTGCTATAGTACGTGCTTTGAAAATAGGAACTTGTTTCATCCACCATGATTGATATATTAGGGAATAATATATCACAACATTTCGTATTTACTTCTATGCAATTCTGTCTGTCAGAAACACTAGATCAGTTCCAAATCAGGGTGGTTTTGCCCCTTCAGAGGACATCTGGTAATGTCTAGAGATATTCATGCCATGACTGAGGGATCTGCTACCAGCATCTACTGGGGTAGATGATGAACATCCTACAATGCGCAAGACAGCTTGCACAACACAAAACTATGCAGTACAAAATGTCAGGAGTGAAAAGGGTGCAAAAGGTGGCCCTGGGTGGACAGGGAATGAAGCTGAGCAGGAATCTGCAACGCACACACACCTACCCTTTCAGCACCTACCAGCCACCTTGAATTACCCCATGTTGTGAGCCTTGCCTAGCCACTCCTGCTGTCACAATTTTTTTTTTAATTTTTTTTTTAAATTTATTTATGATAGTCAAAGAGAGAGAGAGGCAGAGACACAGGCAGAGGGAGAAGCAGGCTCCATGCACCGGGAGCCCGATGTGGGATTCGATCCCGGGTCTCCAGGATCGCGCCCTGGGCCAAAGGCAGGCGCCAAACCGCTGCGCCACCCAGGGATCCCCTGCTGTCACAATTTACTAGATTTCAGGTAACCTTACTTCCATTGCTTCACAATAACTCACAAGCTAGTCTATCCCTTCTTACACCCACTTCCACAAATTTCAGGCAGTTTTTAAGGGAATTGTTCATTTCTTAATCACTTAACATGCATAAAACTGGGCTATTTTCATTAGGTTCTTATCTTTCCATCTTAACACATCACTGATGAATGGACTGAGTGTGGTGTGCCTAATACCATTTCCCCCATAAGTTCTGTGGGTTTGATGCATGATTTTGCATCACGCTGTGAGTCTTAGCAACACACATGATGTATTATCGCAGAACCAAACGCATGGTTTTGTTCCTCCGTTAAAAACACCTCTTCTCTGATTAAATTCCTTACTCTTAAAATGTTTTCAGGAAATGCCTGGAAAGCCTTTAACTGTTTATTATGTGCATTTTCAGGAGTTCAAGAGATCCAAAATCTTACAGAGAACACCGTAACAGGCACCCTAGGATTCACCACCGAATTGAACAAATTTAACATTTTTCTTCAGATTTCCTCCTAATGAAATCAATAGACCATGACAGAGGAAACTCAAGTTCCCCCTGTTTCCATCTTCAATCCTGTTCTTATGTTCAGTCTCATTCTCTTTCTTCCCTAGAAACAAACACGATGAATGTAGTAACTTTTCAGTTCATGTTTTTAATTTTCTAGTCCATGTAGGTATCCACCCATACAATGTGTATTGCTTCGTCTTTTATGGACAAGTGCTTTCTTACACCGCAGCTTGCAGTTTTCATTTAACATCTTCAGATCTGTATACCTTGATATATACAGAACTGATTCATTTTAATTTTATATAGCGTTCCCTTTTCCCAACAGATCAGTCTTTAACCCATTTTTATACACTGACCATTTGTTTTCAGTTCTGTGAAGTGCTTGTTCATATCCTCCTGTGGTTTTATTGGGTCACTTGTCCTTTCATTTCTAGGATTTCTTTATATAACATGTAAATTGATTATTTATGGACTACATTAGATTATGGATACTTTCTCCTAGTCTGTGGTTTACCTTTTAATTTTATTTGTGGTGTCTTATAGTGTACAGGAGTTTTCAATTTTCAAAAAATTTTTAATTTCAGTTTCAATATTTTTTAAGTAAACTCCATGCCCAGGATGGAGCACAATGGGAGGCCTGAGCCTCCCTGAGATCAAGACCTGGGCTGAGGTTAATAGTCTGACACTCAACCAACTGAGCCACCCAGGCATCCCAGGAGTTTTCAATTTTGATGCAAATAGATAAATCTTCTCTTAGGTCATTTCACTTCTTGCATTTTAAGAAATTCTTTTCTACATTGAGGCTACAAAGATTTTCTACATTTTCTTCCAGAAGGCTGAAGGTTTGCTTTTCATAGTTGGATTTTTAATTTAGCAAGAATATGGCTTTTTGATAGTAGACAGTAGTGATCTACCTTCATGGGTTTTTTCCCAAATGGAAAAGTCAATTTTCCCAACACCTTTTTTGGCCTGTATATTAGTTTCCTAGGGCTGCTGTAACAAAAGGCCCCTAACAGGGAGGCTTAAAACAATAAAAATGTGTTATCTGCCAGTTTTGGTGGCCAGAAGTCTGAAGTCAAGGTGTTGGCAGGGCCATGCTCCCTCTGAAGGCTGGCGGGGAGGATCTGTTCCATGCCGTTCGCTTGGCTGCTGGTGGTGATTGTCAATCCTTGGGGTTCCCTGGCTTGCAGCTGCGTACCCCCAGTCCTGGCCCTGCCCCAGTGGCTCTGCAGCACCTTCCCTGCCTTCTGCTGCCCAGACCCTCAGATCAAACCCAACTGCCCAAACCCCAGGGGCATTCTTTTATTTGTAATGTGTACTTTCTTTTCTTAAAAAAAAAAATGGAAGTATGACTAACATACAGTATGTTAGGTTAATCTGAGGTGTACAATAACCCAATAATTCTATACAATATTCAGTGCACACAATGATAAGCATACTCTTAATCCCCTTTATTTCATCCATCCCCCTCAACTCCCCTCTGGCAACTGTCAGCTTATTCTCTGTTTTTAAGAATCTGGGGGCTTTGTTTTGTTGGTTTGTCTCTTTTTTTCTTTATTCATTTGTTTTATTTCTTAAATTCCATGTGAGTGAAATTGTTTGTTTTTCACTGACTGACTTACTTCACTTAGCATTATACCCCCTAGGTCTACCGGTGTGCTTGCAAATGGCAAGATCTCATTCTTTGTTATGGCTGAATAATATTCCTGAGTGTGTGTGTGTGTGTGTGTGTGTGTGTGTGTGTGTGTGTGTTTTATTCAGTCCTCTATGGATGGACACTTGGGTTGCCTCCATATCTTCGCTATTACAAATAACACTGCAATAGACATAGGGGTGCATATATCTTTTCAAATAAGTGTTTTCGGGATCCCTGGGTGGCACAGCGGTTTGGCGCCTGCCTTTGGCCCGGGGCGCGATCCTGGAGACCCAGGATCGAATCCCACATCAGGCTCCCGGTGCATGGAGCCTGCTTCTTCCTCCGTCTGTGTCTCTGCCTCTCTCTCTGTGACTATCATAAATAATAAATAAAAATTAAAAAAATATTAAAAAAAAAACAAAAAAAAAACCAAATAAGTGTTTTCATTTTCTTTGCATAAATACCCAGAAGCGGAATTACTGGATTATATGATAGCTCTATTTTTAATTATTTATTTATTTTTTTAAAAGATTTAATTTATTTATTCATGAGCGTCACAGAGAGAGAGAGAGAGAGAGAGAGAGAGAGAGAGAGAGAGGTACAGACACAGGCAGAGGGAGAAGCAGGCTCCATACAGGGAGCCCGATACAGGACTCGATCCCAGGTCTCCAGGATCACACCCTGGGCTGAAGGCGGCACTAAACCACTGAGCTACCCGGGGTGCCCTATTTTTAATTTTTTAAAGGAACTTCCATACTGTTTTCCACAGTGGCTGCTCCAGTTTGCATTCCCACCAACAGTGCATGAGGGTTCCTCTTTCTCCACATTCTTGCCAACATTTGTCATCTCTTGTCTTTTTGATATTAGAGGTGATACCTCATTGTGATTTTGATCTGCATTTCCTTGATGATCAGTGATGTTGAGCATCTTTTCCTGTGTCTGCTGGGCATTTGTATGTCTTCTTTGGGAAAATGCCTATTCAGGTCCTCTGCCCATTGGATTATTAATTTTTTTGGTGTTGAGTCATATGTGTTCTTTATATATTTGGGATATTAACCCCTTATGGAATATATCATTTGCTAATATCTTCTCCCATTCAGTTGGTTGGTCTTGTTTTTTTGTTGATGGGTCTCTTTCCTGTTCCTTTTTATTTTAGTATCATCCCAACAGTTTAATTTTGCTTTGGTTTCCTTTGATTTAGGAGACATACCCAGAAAAATGTTTCTATAGCTGATGTCAAAGAAATTACTGCCTATGTTTTTTTCTAGGACTTTTATGGTTTCAGGTCATACATTTAGATCTTTCATCTGTTTTGAGTTTCTTTTTGTGTGTGGTGTAAGAAGTAGTCCGGTTTCATTCTTTTGCATGTGGCTGTCCAGTTTTTCCAGCACCATTTGGAGACTGTATTTCTCCCATCGTATGTTCTTGCCTCCTTCGTCATAAATTAATTGACCATATAATTGTGGGTTTATATCTGGGCTCTTTATTCTGTTCCATTGATCTATTTTTATGATTGGCATTTTCTTTAAATGTTAACCAATACACTTAAAATGAGAAATTATCAGTGTAGTCCCAGTGAATATATTCTCTGACTACTTCTGTGGCCAGCAGCACTGTTTATGGCACCTGGTATATGGAAGAGACTGCAGATCACTGTCCTTCTGCTCTCCTTTGTCCTCTGCTCTCTTTGTTGCTCCAGTAAGAGAGTCCCAGAGTCCCAACAGCTGGGCTGAGGATGATGGAGGTGGCCTGCCCTCTAATCAGTCTTGACTAGCCCCTCACTGTTGTCATTCCTTATGTTCCAGGGTACCAGAGGCCAAGACACGAGTTTAATTCCAGAAACGGAGTTCATGAAATATCTCACCAGTTTTCCAGGCGCACTGTCTGCATAATACCATAGTGTGAGTGTGGCGGAGTTGTCCAAATTGTACTGCATAGGCACAGGCCTCATCTTGTGTGGTGGGGAGCAGGCCAAGGAGGTGGGGTGCTGGGTGCACAGATGTGAGTGTGTGTGATACGAGTTTTCACTAAGTGACACATGTTCACTGGCACAGGATGAATGTGAGGCCTCCCTATACCCCTCCTGCCTCCCGTCTACAGCCCTGAAAGCTTTGTGAGCAAACGGACTCAAGAAGTAGAACACTTTGCTGGAGCAGTAGGGAGGCCCAATGCAAATTTTCCTGGAAGGGTCAACAAAGTTGGACAGTCTAATGCAGCGCTTCTCAACTGGGGGCAACTTTGTCCCCCAGGGAATATATGCCAATATCTGAAGATATTTTTTATTTCATGATTGGGGAGTGCCACTGGCATCTAGTGGGTAGAAGCCAGGTATGCTACTAAACATCCTCTAATGCACAGGACAGCCTCCTACAACAAAGAATTATCTAGCCCCAAATGTCTCTAGTGCTGAGGCTGAGGTTGAGAATCTCTGTTCTAAAGGGATATGAACACTACTTCAAAGGGCACCAGGGTGGCTCAGTGGTTGAGGGTCTGCCTTTGGCTCAGGGTGTGATCCTGGGGTTCTGGGATCGAGTCCCTATATCGGGCTCCCCGCAGGGAGCCTGCTTCTCCCTCTGCCTAGGTCTCTGCCTCTCTCTGTGAATCAATAAAATTTTAAAAACAAATAAATAAATAGATAAATTGAAAATGATAAAATGTTAACTGAAACCACTAGAAGCAAGAAATGGAGAATTTACAACAGTAATGCAGTTGAGAGAAGACAAAGCCGGAACTCCCTAAATGGAGTGAAAGTGGCCAATAGGGAGCTTGTTGGACTCTAGCTTGCCCACTGTTTGCATTTAGTTATAAAAACACAAAAATCAAAGAACTATATGGGAAGCTGGAAATATATAATCAGGAACTGTGGCTAAGGGATTAGGGGTAATGAGGGACCTCCTGTATTTTTATATGCTCATTCGTATAAATATTAATGTAGTTTTTAATCTTCCTGGCATAGAAACATGTCAGCTCAGTGTCAGAGTTTTGCACATTAGCACGTGCATGTTTGGGGAAATACACTGTACATGCAAGAGGGTTATCTGTATTAATCTTCTAGAGTGAGGACATGCCTCTGGGGCTCTGGTAAAGGCGGGAGGGGTCACCCTCAAGGGCAGCCTACTGAAGAAGGTCAGAGAGGTCGGCCATCCCCAGGGCAGCAGCGCCTCCCCACACTGTTGGCAGAGGCAGTCTTGGCCCACTGCCCATGGACTGTGGCCGGATTTGCCTGCAGGGGAGGGAAGACTTCACACTATGCCAGTCCAATGGCAGCAGCCATTAAAATAACCCCCCTCCTACCTCTCACACTGATTCTATACATCCCAGCAATCTTCTGACCGTACTTTGCCTTTCCAGGTATTTTTGCATAAAGGGAAAGAATATGCTGCTTGGCAAACAGAAGCCTGCTGGCTAATTACATATTTCATGAGAATTTACTAAAACTGTCATTCTCCCACTGTTGGTTACTGGGACTCTGCTCTGACCAGAAGACCTGATCTTGGTGTGCTGACCCATCAGCTGAGGTCTAGACCTTGGACTGTAGGGAATTCATGGATCCAGGTAAATGCCACTCCTTGGGGGCTGCTTATGTGTGCAGCTGACATTCCCAGGTCTTCCTCAATACTAATGATCATCTGCAGCTCAATGAATTTCAAGCTTGGGGGTGGCCTAGCCTCTATTCCTCTCTCCCTCTCTCTCTCTTTCTCTCTCTCTCTCTACTCTGGATTCTACAAACACAACCACATTCTCTCCTTGGTTTTGTTTTTTCCCAAACAAGCAGCAAGTGAGGATCTACTATACCAACAAGGTGCACCAGGCATTCATGTCACTGCTGCAAAAAAACCCATTAGCACTGAGCACCCCAGGAAGTCTTGAGAGCCACCCTTCCACCAACATCTGGGCAAAAGGCAATTCATGGAGACCCCCCAGGCCAAAACAAGACCTACAACAAACTTGAGGCGGCTCCCATATGTCTCCTGTGTTTTGATTTCTTAAAGGAGGCACCCACTTAGCAGAAGCCCTAAAAAGATCTGAAATAGGTTCAGTGCCTCCAGGAATCTCAAAAGGATCTTTTCTGCACAGAAATGTATTTTTCCACATGACGATGCTTCGCTCCTTTCACAGACAGTGGTCTTTGAAGCTCCTCAAAGTGTCAGATTGACAATGTATCCTGCTGTTGCTAAGCTCTGTGCCCTTTGTACTTTAGCCTTCTTGTCAGCAAAGGTGTGAATGTGTGCACCGGGGGACAGTGAAGGATATTAGATTCAAATAACCCGAAGCTGAACCTACTCCTCCTTTGCCCTGTGTACTCTATCCATGGCACTTCATGAGGTTGGCTTTGAATGATATTTAGGTACGTGATTATCCAAACTCCTACCCTCCATTCTAGAAACAAGGGCTACATCTTAACATCCCTAAATTGTCCACAACGACCACTACACTTGATACTTCAAAAAACGTCAGTTCTGGGGCACCTGGGTGGCAAAGTCAGTTGAGCATCTGACTCTTGGTTTCAGCTCAGGTTGTGATCTCAGGGTTGTGTGATCGAGCCCTGAGTTGGGCTCCATGCTCAGTGCAGAGTCTGCTTGAGTTTCTCTCTCCCTCTGCCCCTCCTGCTCACTCATGCTCTCTCTCTCTCTCTCAAATAAATAATCTTTTAAAACAAAACAAAACAAAAAAAAGAGTCAGTTCCTATTGAGTGTTTTTCTGAGGAGTTTCAGGTAAAGAAGAGTGGGTGTTCCATGGGAGGCATCGAAACTCTGACTTGAGCTTCTTGGCGACACTCTTAAAAGTCCCTTTTGTATCTGCTGTGTCCCCTGCTCTTGGCACAACAGCAGATGCTCCACAGATAGATACTGACAAGATCTATAAATCTGCGAATAAACCCTACTCTGCCCCCTTGAAAGCAGCAATAAACAAAACTAAAAGAAGAACAGCTGATATGTGGCTGAGCATATGGGAAACATGATCAGATCACAAGGCGCGCAGAATATTTGAAATTAGGTCTGTCCAAGAAAAATGTGTTCCCTTTATGAAAGTATACATTTAAACAGAAGAATTCTGGTGGAAATTTATTTTGGACTGACTGATTTTTCATGGCATGCAGAAAAGTGAATGTTTGATAGTCTCCATTACCAATGTTCCCTTAATTCTAGACTAGCATCGTTTCTGTGGAATAGGTGGGTGGGTGCAGGGGGACTGGATATTTAGAGCTGCTGAAAAGGGCCGACAGCCAGTTTGGGGACAGTGGGTTGAGGCCGAACACCCGTCCCTGACACATATTAACCGAGTCTGCAATAACATTCCCTTTGTCTTATGAAAACAAGGAATGCTTTGCATGGTGTTGCTTTTTATTAAAACATCAGCCAGCAGCAGCATTTTTTAAAATTTTTTTAAAAATTTATTTATGATAGTCACAGAGAGAGAGAGAGAGAGAGAGAGAGGCGGAGACATAGGCAGAGGGAGAAGCAGGCTCCATGCACCGGGAGCCCGACGTGGGATTCGATCCCAGGTCTCCAGGATCCCGCCCTGGGCCAAAGGCAGGCGCCAAACCGCTGTGCCACCCAGGGTTCCCCAGCAGCAGCATTAAGCAGCAAGTTCTCTGAAGGAAAATTAATGTCTTCCCAATCTGGGAAGGAAAAAAATAGAAAATACAGGAACGAAGGGCATTTGTCAGAAGTCTTGCAAGGATGTGTTGCCATATATATTTATCTGCAAGTGATCCTTCTGAGTTCTTGCTTTCTTGGGCTTCTTTGCCTTTCCTTCTGCTTTTCCTGCCTTTCCTTATTTACTGGGTTTTTCTCTCTTGGCCCTGCAGGTGGCGCCTCTGGTCCAGCCTGGTCAGACTCCCCGGCTATTAATAGACCCTGATTCCTCAGAAGCAAGTACTCACCACATCACCTTATGTAACTAAAAGGGGCAGTTTTCTGTTTTGCTTTTAGCCAGAAACCAACTGTTCTGGGAAGCACGGGGCCATTAGACCTTATTAAGCTGAAATTAATATAAAGAGGCAGAGAAGAAAAAGAACAGGCATCCATGACTGGGAGCTCAAGGCAACTGTTTTACGTGGGGGGTGGATTTTGACTTCATGATGAATCAGACCAGCAAAACACACAAAAACACATTCTGTCAAACAAAAACCCACGTTACGGCCTAAACACGATGAAAATTCCAACTCTGACTGAGCAAATGTCAAACACTACAGTAACTTTTTGCACACTGGTGGTGCCCATGGATTCCTCAGTTTACACTTGGTCATGGGCCACGTCCGTGATAGGGCTCTGTTCACCCCAGGTTTCTTGGTTGAACTGGAAGTAGGATGTGTGGTTGTTATCTGCTCTTAGTGGGATAGAGTTTGTTCTTTACCAAATCTCCCTCCGCCTGGGTCCTGTCTCTTGAAGTACTGCATATTCACTGGCTAAGGTTGGAAAGTGTTCTGGGCTGCAGCAGGTGGATGCATTCAAGCATTGCTGGCCCCACATTATTCCATCCTCCATCCTACAATTCGCAGGACCTGAGCCCCATACAAGTCTACAGCCCTGATCTCCCCAGTCATTGTCCAGAGTGCTAATAACTATCATGTACAAAATCAAGAGCTGTTACACTGGGACGCCTGGGTGGTTCGGTGGTTGAATGTCTGCCTTTGGCTCAGGTCGTGATCCCGGAGTCCTGGGATCGAGTCCTGCATCAGGTTCCCTGTAGGGAGCCTGCTTCTCCCTCTGCCTATGTGTCTGCTTTTTTCTGTGTGTCTCTCATGAATAAATAAATAAAATCTTAAAAAAAAAAAAAAAGGAGAGCTATTACACTGCAGCAGAAGTACTTTTTGCTTTTTTTTTTTTTTTTTTTTGCTTTTTTTTTTTTTTTGTCTCTGTCGCTAATCTGCAAACTCTTTATTTTTCACCTGGGTATCTTCCACAGCTGGTGCTGTCCGTAGTCCTGGATAGGTGCTCGCCATGCAGGTACAGAAGGAATTACAGGGAACAGCCCAACTACATGAAGCTGTCAACAGATTGTCCAAAGTGTCCTGGTGGAGGTGGCATAGCACTTACCTATAAGCCAATGCCATTCCATCTGGACCCAGCTACTACACCTATTTGTAGAAATACACCTTGGGTTCTAGGTGAGAAAACTAAGGGAGAATCTAAATGTCTTTGACTCAGTGAGCTGCATGTGATAATAGTCAATATTTCTTTGAAAAATTATGTGACAGACCCTTTTAAGCACTGATATAATATGTCATTCAATGTTCACAATGATCTGTAAAGTAAGGTCTGGTTACCACATCTTAAAGAGAGGAAACCAAGGAATGGAGAAGTTGAGTGATCTGCCTGAGGTCACACAGTAAGTTGCAGAGTCAGGGTGCAAACCCATGTGGTCTGACTTGGGAGCTGTTTCTCTGAATCACTACATGTTCTGCCTCCCTGTACTGTGTGGGTGTCTCCAATTCCATTAATGGAAAGTCTTAAGCAGCACCCACACTAATACCAGTAACTTCTTGCTGGGAGGTAGAAGGGATGGGGGAGGACAGGCTTTTGCAAATCTGACCTTACTCAACCTTATCAGTAGCTGATCATCCATAATTGCTCCTACACATACATCCATCATCCACCAAGGGAAGTTTCTAGCACTTCGGTTCAGAATTTCCGTTGTTCTTGGAACTTACAAGTGCTTCTTGGAGATCCTATTGTCTAATCAGGATGAATGAAATCATCTAATGAAGCTCAGTTGGGACAAACAAACTGGTCCGGAGTGACTCCAGGACCCAAGATCCTTCCCTCAGGTTCTTTCATCTTCAACAAGAAGGGTGTGTAGCTTCATCAATTCAGTGGAAGGAGAAACAGTATGAAGAATTTTGAACGGGTGGCTACGATGGGCCAGGCCCAGAAGCGGCACACAGTACTTCCACTTACATATGTTTGGGCAGAGCACACCCGTGGGGCTGAATGTAGCTGCGCCACTGACTGGAAAAGTACAACGCAGCTCTGTGCCCAGGAAGAGAAAGAAATGGGTCTGATAAATAGCTAGCCAGCCTCTGCCACACAGGCTAATCTTAGAATTAACAGGAGATGCAATCAATAAAATAATTTCAAACCCCTACATTATTATAGTACATCCAGTATTTTTATTTGTATTTGCATTTGTATTTTTTGGGAAAGGGAGAGAACCATGACATTGGAACTTTCAGGTTCTTCATTTTACACAAATAATTCAATGTTGGCTTTCATCACCCTCTCCAAACAGGATTGCCTATTCCATGGGGGGTTTATACAAAATGAGACAAAGGAAGAATCTGGAGCTTCTCAATGGCTAAGATGTTTTCTTCTGCATAAGGAGACCACTGCTAATCCCCTTCCATTTGCTCGTCCATCAGGGCTGCGCTGGCACGAGGAGGCTGCACCCAGCAGTCACTGACTTCTGTTTCTGCATTGTCATTATAGTGCACATAACCAGCATCTCACACCATCCTCTGATGAGAGTGCCACTGCAAGCGACAGATGGCAGAGGCAAAACGGCTGGTGGTGCCCACAGCAATCACAAAAAGGTGAACCTATTCTAGGGGAAGGATTGGGGGACTGGTGCTACCCACTGGGCTCCATTCCCTCTCTCCACCCCGGGATCCCAGCATACCTTAGGGCTCCTGGGCACAAGTTTGAAAACTTCTGTTCAGAAGCTCTATCAGCTGCTGTCAAGAGCTGTGGACAGACTGATAAATAACTCTGTGCTATTATCCTGGGAGTATTTCTACAACCACAGCTCTGCTTTTCTTTTCTTCTTATTTTTTTTAAAGATTTTATTTATTTATTCATGAGAGACACACAGAGAGAGGCAGAGACATAGGCAGAGGGAGAAGCAGGCTCCTCAAAGGAAGCCCCATGCAGGACTCGATCCCAGGACCCTGGGATCATGCCCTGAGATGAAGGCAGACGCTCAACCACTGAGCCACCCAGGCATCCCATGCTTTTCTAATTAATAGCAAATATATGATGCTCAGGGGCTCCTTTTCTAAGGCTAAATTCTTATTGAGTGAAAGATGATGGATGGGTTCCCGTCTGTTCCTGTAATCAGATCACCTCTTCCTGCATTACTGGAGTCTTTCGGGGGCTTATGCTCAGAGAAGCTCAAAGCCTGGGACCAACCACCGGGTGCCAATTGAAGCACCACTTTTCTATCACAGAAAATGGAGAATGTCACACCACCTCTAGCAGAATCCTGAGATTAGGATTATAGTCCCACCCCCCACCCCCATCCCCTGGCCCTATCCCTTTTCAACTGGCCGAATCAACTTATTAAAGTAGGATCCCAAATCAGCTTCTGTCTAAAACTGAATATAGAGTGATTGGTAATATACGGGAGCAAAGAAATTTGATTAGGGAATTTTAATCATTCATAAGCCTTTATAATGAGCTAGCTACCTTAAAGGATTTATCTTTTAGAGGATACATATATTCTAATTCCAGAAGATAGAATGCCATTGCACTAATTTGGTTTTCCCCTCTTTCATATTATAAGAAGGACAATGGTGCCATCATGATTATATCTATGTGTATGTGTGCATATATATGTATTCTGGTCTTCAGCACCTTCCACAGTGGTCACAGAGGTATTTAAGAATAGCTGTGGAAGGAAGAAACTAATGAATGAATGAATTTACAAAGGGAGGGAGAGAGGAAGCCATTGTGATATAATCTGAAATAATCTTTTTTTTTTAATCTGAAATACTCTTAAAGCCCTGTTAGTTTTCCTAAGAAGATACTGCAATCAGATAAGGAGATATCCCTTTGCCCTTAACCTACTGATAAAATGAAAGCAAAACCAAGGGGCATCTGCGTGGCTCAGTGGTTGAGCATCTGCCTTTGGCTCAGGGCATGATCCTGGATTCCCCAGATCGAGTCCCACATTGGGCTTCTTGCATGGAGCCTGCTTCTCCTCCCTCTGCCTTTCTTTCTGTGTCTCTCATGAATAAATAAAATCTTTAAAAAAAAAAAAAAAAGAAAGAAAAAAAGAAAGAAAGAAAGCAAAACCAAGCTCCACAGACAGTAGGTTCCCTGGGCCTGGTTTAATGGCCTAAATCCCTGATTAAGAACCAAGAGATCTGGAATTGTCTTCTGTGCTAAATAGCCAAGGAGTTACAATTTGGATGGGATAATTTGCATCTCTTCCCAGCCTCATTTTAAACATTTTAAAATGAGAATACTTCTCGGTTTTTCTCAGGGAGAGTGGGTCAGGCCAGCAGGGGAGGGGCTGCCAACAGGCTGTGGGATAACCGAGTGGTAAACTACGGGGGAAGGTACAAGGATTCCACAGATGTAAAGTGTGGTTGTTGTTGGGAATTTAGAAGACAGTACCTGTTCCACAGGCATCTGCAATTTTCAAAATGGATTCTCTTGCATGTTCCAAGTTTTATTAAAACAAATAATAAGGGTGTCTACTTTTGCATCTGGGACAAGACCTCAGAAATAGCCAACACTGAGACAAGGAAACTGAAGGACTCCGCAAAAATCTGCTTTTCACTCCTTTCCATGCTTCTATTCTTGCTAGGACCTGGACTCCCACCCCACTCCACACATGCCTCAGAATGCAAATAGTGTCTGTCTTTCCTGTAAGGGACCAGGAGTGAAGGATTTCTCTAGAACAGGTGACATCTCAGGAAGCACCAGGTGAGAATGACCAGAGGAAGCCATCATATGTGTATTCCAGACCACCTGTGCTAGACATCTCAATGCCAAGACCCCCTGGTTCCAAGGAATAACACCTGGGCGCTAGCCTTTGTTCCAACCCCTTCTGGATGCCTGAGGGGACACAGACACCAGACCACAATCTATACCTTCAGTAAACTCTGATTTCGTCTGCGGGCTCCTATTTGATTTCTATCCTGTGCAGAGCCAAGGACCTTCTTGGCTGGTCCTATGGGATCCCCTCTGGGTCCTTAAACCCCAGCTGCCTGCCTCAAAACCAGTGATGACCTTATATGGTTTCCCAGGTGCAGGGGTCAACCAGCTGCTACCTGGCACCTGAGTCACTTTGAGGTGCTTCCCTTAATTCTACTCCACAGGCTTTGTTTTTTTTATTTATTCATTTTTGTTTTATTTTTCAGAAGTGCCCTAAGTGGTCTCTATGTGAGTGTGACAAGCTTAAAAACAAAGACAAATCCCTCCCACCAAAAAAAAAAAAAAAAAAGAGAGAGAGAGAGTAATTATGGGCAACAGTATTTAAAGCAAGGAACTCCAGGCAACTAGTCCACTGCCTTGAATTCCTTTCCTGTTGGCTTCCTATCGAAAGTAACTTCTCCTTCGAAACATCCCACCTGCTAAATCGGCCTAAAGTCCACCAACTACTAAAAAATTAAATTAGTGACAAAACTCTACCAAAATACCTTGAAACTGCCTGAATCATAAGTTCTTCTAATGTCTTCCCCAGGCAGTGGGTGACACAGATATTCTCTTGGATGTCGCTCCAGGCAGGACACGGAATGACCCAATCCTGCAGTTCCTGAAGCAAATGCTTCTTGCTGTTTCTGACTTAGCAGACTCTTAGCCTCCATTCTAGATATTTTTATCTCCCTAAGACTTAGGCCTGCATTCAATTCTTTATATTCTTCATTCTTTCACTTTGCCTCCCCAGACTCTTAACTGCATTGCAAAGTCTCCCCCCCTTGTCTGTTTGTTTCCACAATGGCAAAGGGAAGGGGGTTGGCTCACCCCCTTTTGAGCCAGCAACAGCAGAAACCCTCCAACAGAGGCCTGGGTGCTCACCCCACATTTTCTCAGCCAAGAATGTTCTCAGATACAATGCATTCCATCTTTACAAACCCTCGCTGTCTTTTTTCTTTTTCTTTTTACTTTCCATTTATATCACTGTGGAGGCTCCAGGCTTCACGTGGGCTTTCCCGGAGCCTCCCCAATCAGGTTCTAAGCCGCCCCCCTAGACAGGGTGACTCACCCAGGAGGAAGGCCTAACAATGTGCAGGGCTGTCACCAGGGTCTCCTCCCCCGCCACAATGCAAGCCCCGGGAGAGTCAGGGCCACTCCCTTGGCAATGCAGGCACCAGGGAGGCTGGGACACTACCTCTGCCTCTGCCAGGCTCCTACCTCCAGCTCACAGCTACGCCCTTAAGGTCAGGCCAGCAGCCACCAGTGCAGCCCCACTCTCTCACAGACCCCTTCGGCCTCTAAGGCTCCCGGCCCCCAAATCTCCCAATGACTATTAGATCTGGATCTGAATCCGGGTTCAGTTCAAATCTCCAGCACCCAGGTCTTAAGCATCGCCCCCCCATGGACTGCTCTTAGGTACTGCTGACAATGAACTTTACTTCAGTGCCTCCACCCCTATCCAATCCTAGGATCCCATAGTTTTCTCATGCCTGGCATGCAGGAGGCAGTCAGGGCTTACGGACTTGAACACTCAGATATTCCATTTTACATGGTGAGGCCCGGGGAACTTTAGTTATTTCTTTTGCTTCTTACAACGCTTGAGCAAGGCAAGGCAGGTCCTGACAATTTTATAGGGTGGGAAACCTCTGCCTGGGAGACAAGTTACCTGCTCAAGGGGCCACAGTGAGGAAGTCTGTTTTGTTTTTTAACTCCCCAAATTTTGCATGTCGAGGGTTTCTGACGAGGGCTTCAAAATTGCAAAGAAGTGTCCGAACGAATCATCCCCCAGGTTTTCTTAGCAGCTCCCCAGGCTCATGAATGAACAAAAGAAATGCCCCCCAATTAGCCAGAGAAGTCATCCACAGCCTGCAGTTTGTGCAGGCACTTGCGTGGCCCCACTGAGGCCATGGGGAGAGGCCCAGCCAGCACTGGCCTTGGGAGACTTTTTTTTTTTTTGACCATAATATTTTGGATTAATTATGTGATACAAGTTGTCACTCACCCTCTGCCTGGGAGAGTTCTATTTCCTTCAGGACTTGAAGAACGGAATTCACTTTAAGGATTTCAGAGAACCCTAGAGCCATGAACATTGGTTGCCCTTGCCCCCTGCAATTAATAAGCCTTCTCTCAACTCAGCACCTTAACTGGACATGAAGGCCCAATTCTAATTTTACAAAGCAGGGTTTTGAAAGAATGTGCACCTGTACGCAGCTGTATATAGAATATAGTTGTCTGTGTCACGTGTTTCCAAATATCAAATATCTGGGGGCTAATGCCACCTAAGGAACTCCCACAAGAATGGAGAGAGGCAGGAGAAAACTCACATTGGAGTGTGGATTCCAGCTCAGCTTCTTACTGTGTACCTGAGAACTTCAGGACCCTCACATCCAAGTGGGGTCATTTAAAATATGCTCCAGTACATCAAGCGAGTGGCCTGTATTTATTTAATCTCCGATGACCCCCTCGATCAGTAAAATGACACACAGACTCACTATATAACAAAAAAGGAAAAGAAGTTAACAGCCTACCTGTCTGCAAGGCTGTAATGACTGAACTGTCTTGGGAGTTAATATGTATAAAATGATCCAAGGAAACCTGTGCTGTTAAAGAGCACAGACACATGTAAGATATTTTTAAATTATGGGCAAAGGAAAAGATGCCCAGTTCTTTTGCTGAGGTCATCCAAAGATTTTATAGAAACGAATAATGAAAGCATGCCACTGGGTTTAACAAAAAACCAATTTGCATCGATGCTACCTTGATCATTGCTACGCTGAGTTGAGAGATCTGATTGGGATCAGCAATGAGGCAGAGAGAAGGGAAGTAAAGATAGAGGCCACGCTGGTCACCCTTCCTACGCTTTTTCAATCTCCAAATGGAGTTAAATTGCTGCTTCTTACACCTTACCTCCCTACCACCCCCAAGTCCGTATGTTTCAACAACAGAGGGCGTAAGCACACGCAAACCCCCTGGCACTGAGCCCCCAGGCTTCCCCGGGGGTGGGGGGTGGGGGGTGGGGGGTGCATCATCGGCTGGGCCACGAGCCTGAGTCCCAGTGCAGAAGGCAGACAGTGCACACATGCGACTGTGGGGTGGCTTGCGGAGGCTGAAGCTAAAAGGACTGTACTCTGTGCTACTCTGACATTGGCTCTGTAGTAGAGATACATTCTGCATTTTAAACTAAATACAACGTGTGCCCTGGTCGTTGCAGTGACAGTCACCTGGATGACTCCTAGACAGGCTTACACAGGATTGCACGGGAGGTGAGGGGCGGCGGAGGAAAACCACCAAAGGAGCACCTCCAATGCCCTGGGCTTTGTGCTGAAGCAGATGTACAGAATGTCCACCAAACACTGGCTTGAAGGGAGTCGTTTTGGGGGCTGATTTTGCAGCTAAGGACATAGGCTCAAAGAGATTCTAGGCCTGGACTTTGAAAGCAGATCAAGAACCCAGGCTCTTTGGGCTCTGCTACACCCCTCTGAACCTCCCCACTGTCCTCATCACACTCACAGAACAGAGTCCAGGAGAGGTCAGAGGCAGGAAGCAATGTTGAATCAACCGCATCGACCTTTGCCCTGCGTGTTCTGGAATTCCCCTGACAGCTGTCCTTACCTCATCTGTCTTTTGACCACGCCCAGCAGACACGTCCTGCTTCCTCCCCTTCCTCCCCGGCTTTGGCCACCTTCCCTGCTAGCTATGCTTTATTTGGCCTTTTATCTCTCTTCCCTTGTCAAGAAACATTAAATTCTTGTTGGGAAGAAAATGTGAGATGACAAATTGGATTTGTAAGGGAGGACTCGGAATTGAAATTTCACACATGGACTTCTACCCCAGGCAAGACAAACAAAAAACCAGTGAAAAACTCTAGATAGATCCAATTAAAACAAAAAAAGGCATTATGATAAGCCTGCTTTCTGGTACATTGAAGTTACAGTGAAACCTTAACCAGCCAGAACTCCCCTAACTAGTACTCCGAAAAACTAGAATTACTTTTTTTCTGAAATCAATTTTAAGAGAAAGATCATCGATACTCAAAGCTCATCACGTGCTAAGCCGAACAGATCCTGCACTGTTTCTAGAGTCAGGTTACGTCTCCCACCCCTGACTCCTATCTTTCTCTAGCTGGAAAACTCTTATTTGCCTATCGAGTTTTATTTTGATGATTCTGTGATGGGAAATGTCTTCCCAAACTCAACAGTTCTGCTTCCTTTAAAATCCCAGATAACTTTACACCTCTCTCTCTCTTTCTCTCTCCTTCTCTCTCTAACTCTAGCACTTAGCATCCTGAATTGCCACTGTGGATCTACATGCATGTTTCTGAATCTGGACCAAGGGCCAAGGTGATCATCTGTGGGTTCCCAGAGCATAGCACATAAAAACTGTTCCCCAGAAATGCTTGCTTTAAAGAAAAATGAGGGCATGAATGAAAAAGAGATCTTTCCCACTTTCTATCTTCGCATCTACATTGCTGCACGGTTAGTTCCTGATTTCAGAACGATTATGCTGCAATTTCCTAAATCGATAAAGATGAAATGACTTTAGTTTAACTAAGTGCTAAATAAGGATGCCAAAGCATGCCAATGCATCTCATAGAGATGCTCAACTACTGCAGGAATCATGAAAGCATGAGTTTCTAGTTAACATCACTTAATTAATCCCACTGTCTCATTCATAAAAGCATTCCTATCCTCCGGGCAGTCCAGCTAAGGGAGAGATGGCTGCTCTTAGAGCAGCACACACCATATCTCACACTTCAGTGAGACTGGCAGAAAGTAAGTCTCCACTCTTGGCACAAGAGCTGAAGAGAGGTAGTGGTCCAACTGGAAATGGACCGCCATCCTCACAACCAAAGACCAGGCTAGTCTTCCTAAACCAGAGTAGTATATCATACACACACCCATGTTCACGTAAGTTAAACAAAAGTTGCAAAAAACAGTCTTTTCTTATCTTTACTGTGTATAGTATACTATTATTGCCCATTCTGTTCTGTTTTGTTTTTTCAAAGCCAGTTGCAATCCACTGAAGTGGTTTCGATATCCAGTGGGTGTGTCAAGACCTGGGTATAAAGAAATCTCCACTGTATCCCAAAACCACCAATTAAACAGCACACAAGTCAGCTGCCTTAACTTATCCCTGATCCCCACTGGTCAAGAAAAACAGCTCTGAGAGACAGCATAGCCATTACCTCTATATTTTAATTCTAACAGCCTTTACCAGGTCTTACCTCACGCTTCTGAAACTAAAATTACTACCAACACCACCACTGCAAGGGAGTAATTTACTAGAGCAAGAAGAGAAAGTAGTGATATTTAACTTCGTGTTATAAATATACACCAAAAAGTAGACTTTCCATGGGAGATGCATAGAATGAATGCCATCGAATGTAAAGGAATGACACAAACATAAAGGGATGCCGTTGAACATAAAGGAATGACACAAGCAATACTTAAATCTAACGATCACTATGTCCCATCCCACCCCCAACACACAAAGTCTGACAAAAGCCATGTTATTCCCAGTTGTCATTTTATAGCTCGTTAATCATCCAGAAAATGCACTTCACCTGAGTTTTGATACTCGACGACTCATTGTTGGGGAAGTCTCTCTTCTTTTTTGAGTGTTAACACCTTAGATACAGAAAAGGAGAGACTCTTGAAAATGTGACATCTTCTGGGAGGACTGTCTATGCAGACCAAGGTCTTAACTCAAAACCCGAACGGCCGAATGTAGGGTCTGTGGGTGGATGGCACCCTGCCTACATTTTCATCTGTCCCTAGCCATTGTCATTCAGTGTTTCACACAAGACTGAGATGATAATAATGTAATTATGAGAATGAGCTCGTGTTTGTATTCCAGCCATGGTGGGGGACTGCTGAGTGTAATCAGCCACATTTCTAAGAAACCCTGACACCAGCAAGGGGTTTTACATAAATAATGTTCTATTTTTTTAGCCTTGCCTAATGAGTCTACTTCTACTTAAACTTATATTTAAAAGACTGAAAAGGGATGAACACAGGATAGCTGTGAGCACATCCACAGGAGGGGCTCATTAATACCATAAGTTGTAGGGTCAGTACTTATCCCGCACACATCTACACACACACACACACACACACACACACACACACACACGGTTCAAAAACGCTGGGAAATAATTCAGAGAACAATATTGGTTTATTTTTGGCTCATCAAGAAAAGTGAATCACATACCATCTATGGAATGTGCACCTTTGGATAAACATGAGAGCTCACTGTGTGACAGCGATTCACTGTCTTGAACTCAAAATCAGCTTCAAACGGATCTGGGTGATGTATAAAAGGCTGCTGTTTGACAAAGCAGCTAAATATGTATCATTTCCAGGTCGGTGGCACGGAAGTGCCTTTCCTGCAGCGTTATCGGTTCATTTAAGTCACCAGGAGATGAGACAACCGGGGGACCCCAATGCCCACCACCCTGCGGGTCCAGAGTCTTCCACACTTGCTGTCCCCAGCCCCGCCAGGGGGACCCTTTGAGCCTCTGCCACTTGCAATGTATAGAACGTCAACTCCAGGCCACCACATCCCTCACCTGCCACTGATTCTGGGGCTGAGCCCCTAAGTCCAAGAGGGTTAGCACCATATTTGTGTCCCAGCTCGGGAAAGATCAATGTATTGGTACTGACTAAAATTGCTTATGAGACAGAGAGCAATTTGCCAAATGAAAGCTTTATTTTTAAAAAATGGTGAAACTTGTGAAAGGAGTGCAATTGTCATGCTGGGCACTGGGTGATGCATGGAATTATTCAATCACTATATTGTACACCTCAAACTAATATTACTCTATATGTTAAAAAAGTTTTTGAATTAAAAATGGCTAGGGGCAGGGGCACCTGGGTGGTTGGGTGTCTGCCTTTGGCTCAGATCATGATCCCGAGGTCCTGGAATCCAGTCCCGCATCTGGCTCCCTGCAGGGAGCCTGCTTCTCCCTCTGCCTGTGTCTCTGCCTCTCTGTGTGTGTGTGTCTCTCATGAATAAATAAATAAAATCTTTAAAAAAAAAAGAAAGAAAGAAATAAATGCCTAGGGGCACCTGAATGGCTCTGTTGTTAAGCACCGGACTTTTGATTTCAACTCAGGTCATGATTTCAGGGTCGTGAGATCGAGCCCCAATTCCAGCTCTGTGCTAAGCATGGAGCCTGCTTAATAGTTTCTCTCTCTCTCTCTCTCTCTCTCTCTCTGTCTCTCTCCTGTCCCTCCCTGCCTCATGAGCATGTGCACTCTCTCTGAAAACTTAAAATAAAAATAGCTGAACTTCAGGAAAAATCTCAGGTTTATTTCACAACTGGTTATCTTCTTGATAGTGGTAAGCTATGCTCAGAAGGAACCCCCAAAACTGAATTAACTTTTTTGGGAGACAATTCTGATCTACTACATAGCCATGGGCCAGGCATTTACTTACCAAGCCTCAGTTTCTCTGTCCATAAAATAGGGATATAATTGTAACATTCCCATTAGTCCTAGTCTCTGGCCTCATGATCTGAAAGGAACAACAGCGCCTCCCTGGTAGGGATCTAAAATAATGCAGTTCCGGGGCACCTAGGTGGCTTAGTCAGTTAAGCATCTGCCTTTGGCTCAGGTCATGATCCTGGGGTCCAGCCCCTAGTCAGGTTCCCTGCTCAGCAGAGAGCCTGCTTCTCCTCTGCCACCTCTGCTGTTAGCCTTGCTTGTGCTCTTTGTCTCTATCAGATAAATAAAATCTTAAAAAAAAAAATGCAGTTCAATGACCTTCAGTCACCGTGGAGCACACTATGTGAAACCTTCAGAAAGTACCAAAAGGGACAACATGTCAGTCTCATTCATTCCCAGCACCATTCATTTTCTTCATCCATCCTCCCCTACCCTCCACGGGTGGTCTGGGCTCAAATCCTAGCTCTGCTATTTCCAGGCTGTGTGCTGTGAGCAAGCTACGTGCCTTGTGCACACAACTTCCTCTGCTGTATAATCGGGGTCACACTAATAGAGGCTGCGTCGTAATGGGGATTTAGAGATTAAATGAGATAAGAGATGTTAAGTGCTCAGCACAAGCCCCGGCCACAGTACACATTAGCTCGTGTCATGTGTGTTCAACTCGCACGTACTGAGTGCCTTCTTTGTAGGAGGCTCAGATGGAGCCTGTCTGCCAGTAGCTTCAGTGAGTGTCAAAACCAGATTCCTGGGACGACTGGGGGGCTCAGGGGTTGAGGGTCTGCCTTCAGCTCAGGTTGGCTCAGGGCGTGATCCTGGGTTCCTGGGATTGAGTTCCACATCAGGATCCCTACAAGGAGACTGCTTCTCCCTCTGCTTGTGTCTCTGCCCCTCTCTCTCTCTGTGTCTCTCATGAATGAATGAATGAATGAATGAATGAATGAATGAATAAATAAATAAATAAATAAATAAATAAATAAGACATTTTCAAAAAAAGCAAAAGCAAAAACAAAATACCAGATTCCCATGCCTTATTCTGGATTTGCCTGGAATCTAAATGGAGAAAACAAGGCTTCTGTACCTTGAAGGTACGACACTAATAGAGCTCAGCTTGAACATGGGGACAATTTGATGGAAACATTGCCAGCAAGCTCATCTCCTCAATGTTGGCATCAGCTGTCCTATCGTTTCACTACGGTGTCCCAATAGCAGCGCCCCACACGGCCTTCTGCTGTGGGCCAGGGACGGCTAGCTGCCAGTGAACCCTTCATGCTCCCCTTCCACGGCTCACAGCCCTGCCCCTGGGAGGTGGCTGCCCCGCCAGGGTGCACGATTCCAGCCCTCACCCTATTATACCCAAGGGGGAGGCCACACACACGAGTCCAAGCAAGGAATGTGGGGAGAAGCGATGCACACTGCTTCTAGGGCCTCATAAAAACCTCCTGCCTGGTTGTCTATTCATTTTCTTTTCCCTGCTACTAGCTGCATATCTTGTACCTATGAGTCTCTGCCTGCCTGGGAGTATTAATGACAGCTGGAGGAGAACCCCTGGCCCCCAGCCAGGCTTCCAATTGGATATCACATGAATGAGAAATGTGCTTCTTATCATATTTAGCCCCTAAGATCTGGGATTTATCTGCTCTAGCAGGAAAGAACTCTAGATTTCCTTTCTAGGAGGAGCAAGTGAGCATGCACTGTGTGTCTGGAGAAAAAGAAAACTGCCTTTATTTAAACAAGGCTCCTACAGTAAATACGGGGGAATGACCAGAGGTTCACGGGAAGATGGACATTTAAGAAACATCTTACAGTGCAAAGCGCAGGATGGTTTATCACAGAGATGTCACTTAAGAAGCCACACTAACTTAAACAAAATTGAAGAGGCCATGTAGCCAGCCAGAAAGATCAGCAGCCTTCTGTTCTTCTCCTGATCCCCGGCCCAGCTCCTACTGAAGCCTGCTAACTATGTATTTAAAAACAGAAATGAGGACAGTTAATTGCCATTCACTTATTAGTTAAAAACACTGTTCAGGTGTTTTAATTTTGGTGGAGTTTTGTTTGGTTTTTGTCTTTGCAAGTCACTCTAGTTTAGAATTCTAGTGAATAAACCATCAGAAGTGAAAATTCTATGCACACTGAAGAATCAGCTACAGCCACTACAGAGTAGAAATGTCAGCCTTTAAATAACAGTACATTTTCAATCATACCCAAGGGGGGGGGGGTAACAATACTGAATCCAATATATTCTTGTTTTTTAAAAAAAATGGCTAACCTAGGGGCAGTGTAAGGTAAAGCCCAAAGCAGTTTACAGGAATAAAACACAGATTCACCCGGATTTTAGAAAAACAGATTGAAATCAGATTTGGGCTAAATTGTCCTAAAAACTCTCAAAATGGTTGTTACTTTCATATGTTCAAGAATCAGACCTAGAACTGGAAACAGAACTAGAATTTAGGAGTCTCTAGGCTTTTACCCACTAGCTTGCTACTCTGTTGCTAAATGGAAAGCAGGGAAAATGAAGAATATGAATCTGAGTTCAACTTCTGCAGTGTTGCCAAGCTTTTGGGGAATGTCAAAGACAAGGGAAAGATCCTTGACACAGATGTACTTCCTGTGTTTCCACTGCCCTTGACCTAGTCTATGGCTCTGGTCTGGATTTTGGCTGGTATCAAAAGGGGGAAATGCCTAATTTTTATGCTTTATAAATTTGTAGAGAAAGATATGTATATAGTAAGCTAAATTAAAATACGAGTACATCCAGTCCTCATTGTTTGTGGATTGCAGATTTGCAAATGTTCCACTTGCAAACATCTCTTTGTGACACCAAAATCAGTACCTGTGGCACTTCTGGGGTCATGCGTGGACATGAGCAGGGGGTAGAAAATGTGAACCCAACTCACTCCAGCTTGGATCAAACGAGGTGACAGCTTTGCCTTCTTGTTTCAGCTCTCATGCTGTAAATAAGTGTCTTTTTGAAGTCTATTTAATGCACATGCTTTTTGTTGGTGATTTTGTTGTTTAAAACAGCTCCCAGTCACAGGACTGAAATGCTGCCTGGTTTCCCCGATTGTGATTTCGAGAAGACTGGGATGTGCCTTCCGGCAAAAGCACATGTGCTAGATAAGCTTTGTTCAGGCCCGAGCTGATGGAGGCTGTGCGTTCAATGGCAATGAATCAATAGTACACATTAAACAGAAATGCAAATAAATGAGGTTATGTACTGATGGGCTGATGAAAAAGTTGGGACCAGAGGCTCACAGGGCCCCTCATCCTGTTTTCCCCTGGGAGCGACGGCTCGGTGTTCGTGGTGACTTTTTACACCTGAGAATTGCAGTAGGTGAGCTGCAGAGGCATTTCCTATGCATTACACATAGTGCTAAACATTTTCACAAACATGTTTTTGCAACTTAAGCATACTTAAAAACCCCATCGGGCCTGACAATAGAGCCATATTTACAGAGTAAATACCTTGAGAAAACACAATTTCAATAAATAGCAGTCTTTCCAAGGCCATGCAAGCTTTCCTGTCCAACAGACAACCCTTGCCAAGTAAACTGAACAGCCTTTGTGAGATTTAGTAG